>NC_087355.1:12500000-15000000 GCF_030014295.1 Loxodonta africana
AATTCCTTCTATTCATAGGATTAAAAATGGCCCCAATAGCAAAAATGACAAGCTATGACTGATGAATGTGGGTGAGAGAAAGGTTATAATAGGTTCCTTAGGCTACTTCAATTCATTTTAGCAAGGATTAAATATATTTAACAGTTCTTTGTTTCACATGCATTTAATTATATTTCTGAGAAGAGCCAGCTTCTCTAGGTACATGTAGGGTAAAACCTTTCAGAATTAAAAAAAAAAAAATGCTGGGAAGAGACATGATTAAAAGTTTGGAATGATGAGAAACTATGGAATGTTTGGGCAAAGGGGAAAGAAATTCTCCTAGCTAAAAGAGAGAAGGAGCCCTGGTGTCTCACGGTTAAGAGCTCGGCTACTAACCTAAAGGTCAGCAGTTTGAATCCATCAGCCATTCCTTGGAAACCCTATGCAGCAATTCTATCAGTCCTATAGGGTTGCTATCAGTTAAAATCAATGGCAACAGGTTTGATTTGGTTTTGGGGGAGAAGAGAGAAAGGTGATGCAACAGAATGCAGACATTATCGAATAATATAAATAGTATCACACGCAAGTAAAATTTTGCCGAAGATAATTACAAAATGGTTGCAGCAGTACATCAACAGGGAACTGCCAGATATTCAAGCCAGATTCAGAAGAGTATGTGGAATGAGGGATATCATTGCTGATGTCACCTGAATCTCGGCTGAAAGCACTAAACAGCAGAAGGATGGTTACCTGTGTTTTATTGAACGTGCGAAGGCATGCTACTGTGTGAATCATAACAAATTATAGATAATATCGCAAAGAATGGGAATTCCAGAACACTTAATTGTGCTCATGAGGAACCTGTAGATAGAACAAGGGGTAGTCAATAGAAAAGAGCAAGTGGATACTGTGTGGTTTAAAACCAGCAAAGGTGTGTGTCAAGGTTGTATCATTTCACCATACTTATCCAATCTATATGCTGAGCAAAGAATCCAAGAAGCTGGACTAATGAGGAAAAATGGGACATCAGGATTTAAGGAAGATTCATTAATAACCTGCGATAAGCACATGACACAATCTTGCTTGCTGAAAGTGAAGAGGATTGAAGCATTAACTGATAAAGATCTGAGAAGACACCCTTCAATATGGATTACACCTCAACATACAGAAAACAAAAATATAACTGGACCAGTAAGCAACATCATGATAAATGGAGAAAACATTAAGTTAGCAAAGATTTCATTTTACTTGGATCCACGTTGATTGGATCCACAATCAACGCCCATGGAAGCAGCAGTCAAGAAATCAAATGACGCATTGCATTGAGCAAATTGGTTGCAATGGACCTCTTTAAAGTGTTAAAAAGCAAAGATGTCACTTTGAGACCTAAGGTGCAGCTGACCCAAGCCATGGTATTTTTAGTCACCTCATAGGCATGGGAAAGCTGGATAATGAATACGGAAAACCAAAGAAGAAGTTACGCCTTTGAATTATGGTGTTGGATATACCATGGACTGCCAGAAGAATGAACAAATCTGTCTTGGAAGAAGTACAGCCATAATGCTCCCTAGAAGGAAGGATGGTGAGACTTCATGTCACATTCTTTGGACATATTATCAGGAGGGACCAGTTCCTGGAGAAGGACTTTGTGCTTGGTAAAGTAGAGGGTAAGCAGAAAAAATGAAGACCCTCAAGGAGATGGGTTGACACAGTAGCTGCAATAATCAGCTCAAACATAACAACGATTATGAGGATGGTGCAGGACCAGGCAGTGTTTTGTTCTGTTGTGCACTGGGTCTCTATGAGTCAGAACCGACTTGATGGCACCTAACAACAACAACAACAAGAGAGAAATTGACTTTATTAAAACATAGCCTTGAAAGACAGGTGGAGATGTTTGTAAAAGCAGAACTTTCTTGAAAATTCTTGACTAACTGCATTTAAATCATATATAAAGTTTTGTGCCACCCCAGATATTTGCCATAAAAATAATACTACCGATGAAAACTCAATACCTCATTAAATAGATTAGCTAAATTGTATTAAACTTCAACAAAGATACACACTTTCAAAACACATTTATTTCTCAGCTATTTCTTCCCTCATTCTCGATCATAGATATGAATTCAAGACTTTGGGTTTTTAATTATTTGGATATTGATCCTGGGATAAAATTTTCCAGAAGGCAAAATAAAAAAAAAATCAGAGGTGTGTTGAATGTCAATTATGCATGTTAATTATCATTCATGCACAAATATCTGATTAAATTTATATAATGCAGCTGGGTCCACTTTCCATCTTTAAGGAAAAGAAAATATTGCTCAAAAGATGTCAGAATAAGGATTCAAAATTCAGGGTTTATTTTCCTTGAACATTCACAAGAACTCTAGGTTCTCATATTTTGTTTTTGTTATACTGGCTTGATTTTTTGTTTGTGTTTTGTTGTTGTTGCTAACAAAGGTAATATATCCTCTTGAAAGAAAAACACAAATAACAAAAGGTAGTGCCATAAATTTAAATTTGCTTCCCAACCCCTAAACCGGGGTATATCAGTTCCGCTCCCTAGTGGTAATAGCTGATATCAGTTCTTTGGATACCAGTACAAACAGAAACAGATTACCCAATGAGCAAGGTACGCACGGGCTTAATTGTGTTTGCTTACTAATCTTTGATGTGATGAAAAATAGGTGAAATTGTACACTACAGATTAGTAAGTAAGCACAATTAAGCCCGTGCATACTTTTTTTTTATACTTGCTTACTGTAAGACAGTGCGTACCGTGTTTACTAGTTAATCTGCCCCAGAGTACAAGTACCAGTACCAGTTGCCATCAAGCTGACTCCAGCTCATGGTGACCCCAAGTATGTCAGAGTGAACCGTGTTCCATAGGTTTTCAATGGATGATTTTTCTGATGTAGATTGCCAGGCCTTTTTTCCAAGGCACTTCTGGGTGGACCTAAACTGTCAATTTTGTGGTTTGCAGCTGAGCATGTTAATGTGTTAATCATTTGCACCATCCAGGGACTCCAGTTCTTTGGAAAGCCTTTGAGAAATATTATGTGCACATGGTATCAGTTAATGAATTTAGCTACATATAAAAGAAAGACCGAGTAATAGTAATTTAGAAGGTAGAGATTTGGTTTTCTCTCGTGAGAGAGGTCTGGAGGCAGGCATATCAGCACTGCAGTGGTGGCTCCATGGTTACCAAGGAGTTGGACTCTTTTGATCTTTCCTCTTTATTTTTCTTAGAACATAGTTTTCATCCTCAAAGATACCTCATGATCACAACAATGCTGCTAAAGTGCAAGCTATCACATGAGTATTCCAGGTATGAAGAAGGAAGAATACCAGTGCATACCTTCTAGCAGTCAACTCTCTTTAAAGAGCTTTCCTGAAAGTCCCACACCACATCTAACTGACTAGCCCTGAGATTTTAAACTGGGCACCTTGCCATTCCCAAACATAACAGGTCTGTGGGTAAAGAATAAAGGAATGATAGATACTGAATTGGCAAGTAGCAATCCACCACAACATGCAATGAGCATACATACACCTGTCTGCCCTCCCGCCACATTTTTTTCAGCAAATGCTGACATACTATACAGAAACACATTGATTTTGTCTCTATATTCTATGTTCATTAGATTTCAGTAAAACTAAAACCAAAAGACCAAGCCTGGGGCTAATTTCTCTTAAAGCGAGGCTCTGCCCTACCCCATCTGCTCATATTAACAATTGTTTCTTGCATCTCGGAGTGGTCTGAAACAGCAGCATCAGCAACACCTGGAAACTTGCTAAGAATGCAGAATCCCAAGCCCTACCTCAGCCCTACAGAATGAGAATATTCTGTGTAGCATGATCCCCAGGTTATATGCATGCACATTTAAGTCTGAAAGCACTGCATGCCCTCAGCCCTTCTAAGGTCCCACCTTAGTGACATCAACCCTAGTAGTATAGTAGCAGCCCTCTCCCGATTCGCTGTTAGGGTCTGGAAATAAGTGTACGTCTTAAGCTGAGTATCTGTGCAAACCCTGGAGTATAAGGAGGCCAGTGTGAGCGTCAAGCTGTACACTGAATTAATCTACGCCTGATTGTGCCATCGGCCAATGGCTCTGGTTCTCTTGCCGTAGTTTCTTGGGCTAGGCTCCTTCCTCCAACTCCCATCCTCTCTCAAATCGGAAGAAAAGTAGCCTCCAGCAACTCCAGTTTCCTTGGCTATTTTTAAGTGGGCCTCACTGATTTTAAATCTTCAAACAACAACCCTGAGAATTCATCACCACCCTGAAACCTGTATCTTGACTTCCCAGACTTCTGTGGGTCAGAACAGCCATGACTATTGACCACAGCCAGGATCAGAACTGACTCCAATTCCCTCCTATATAGTTTGTTTTGAAGTGAGCCCTTTTTCCCCAGATGCCAGGTACTTTTTTTCCATCTTAAGTTTTGTGCCAAACTTGGATTATCCAGCTTGTTCCCTTTCACCCAAGGAGAAATCTCAGCACAACACCTACACCAACAGCAGCAGCTTCTATCTAGTCCACTCCCAGCTCATAAAACCCCATGTGTGTCAAGGTAGAACTGTGCTCCATTGGGCTTTCAATAACTGATTTCTTGGAAATAGATTGCCGTGTCTTTCTTCCTAGGCATCTCTGGGTGGATTTGAAACTCCAACCTTTGGGTTAGCAGCTGAGCTGAGTGAATTAACCTTTCGCACCACCCACTGACTCCAACATTACACAGGATGCAGCTAACGTCAAGAGGTGGCCTAGCAGTTGCTGAGTGTCACCATTGGCCTAGAGTTTTTTAAATCCACTGTGACCACAGCAAGAATTGCTCCTAGGTGCTGGAGATAGGCTGAAACCACAGAGGTAGTCTAAGTGACCCTAGCAGGGAGGTGGGTGTGGAGACCTGGCAGAACCAAATACTCACAGTCTAGATGGGGCACAATGTCAATACTATACAGAGGTCACCATGAGTTTGGGTGGATAAAAAGGCCATTAGATTTGACAAGATGTAGGCAGTTAACCTTTAAGAGAGCAATCTCAGCAGAAAAGTAGGGCCAGAAGCCAAACTGCAGTGAATTAAGGAAGGAATGAAAAGCAGAGGAGAGGAGGCAGCTGATAACATTCATTTCAGACATTTATGGGTGGCAGGGAGAAGCTATAAGATGTACCAGAATCAAGTGACATTTTGTAAGATAAGGCAGAACTAAAAATTTTTGAAGGCAGAAGAAGAGTCTGAAAATGAGATATTGGAGACAAGCTCAATACATCAAAAGAAAGATCTTTGAGAATCAAGATTAAAAAAAAAAATTAGAGAAAGAGGAATTGTCTTTAAAGAGAGGGATTCTCATCCTCAGAGACAAGAAGAGGGAATGAAGGAATAAATGTAGAAACGAAATACAACGAGATGTGTCTGTGGATACAGTAATTGGTTCACGTTAATGTTCTTAAATTCAACAAAGTAATAGGCAAAAATAAGGAGTGTGCTGAGTTAGATTTGTGACTGTCATAGAGTTAAAGAATTTTATTGCAGGGAAAGCTTATGGAAACAATCTAATAGTATAATCTCTTCATTTGAAGAAATGTGAAACTCTCAATGAATACAATAAGCTGATTTACCAAGATAGGTTTTAAAGAATTTAGTGACTGTCAAGATTTGATACTATCTGGAAGAACATCTGTAGATCATGAGATAGGAGTGAGGGCAAGATTTCCCAAGTACTGGAATTGAAACTGAGGCAAAGGCTGAGACTGGGGCCGAGCATAAGATCAAGAACGGAGATGAAGGCCAAGGTTGAAGCTGAAGAAGTTAAAATTACACTAACCATATGTGTAGGGCCTTAGCATTATGGTTCTGCCCTGCTTTGGGATCCAGAACAGAAGTAGGAGTGATACAGGGTTAGGACGTGGTGTGCTCAGTCAATGAGCAAGAATGAATAAGAGGCTAGGGCTGCAGCCTTTTCATTTGGTCTTCCCAATGTGGTAAAATGGAGATGATATTGCCTACCTGGATTGTCATGAGGATTCACTAAGCTCTGTAGGTAGGTAAAGCACACAGCCCACAGTGCCTCAGCCAAGCGGGGAGTCTCTGCTATAACAAACGCCTTCATCTTCTTAGATCTTTCCCGGTCAATGTGGGGACCGTGTGAATGGTGGTTAAAGGCTTTGGAGACTAAAGACTTGGGTTTGATTCCAGATTCCATTACTAACTAGCCACATGACCTGAAACAAGTTTCTGATCCTTGGTTTCTTTATCCATGAAAGACAGATAAAAATACTCAAGCCATAAGTATGTTGTGATAATTAAATTACAAAGGACTTAACACTAAGTACCTAGCCTGAGGTGTGTGCCCAAAAATGTAGCTACAAATGGCTACACCGGTCTCTTCTAACAAAATGCAAGCCTAAATCATAATATGCTAAGAGCTATAATGTGTCTTAAAAGTACCAGATTATTGTGATAAAAAATGCACAGCAATCTATGCCTATTAAGGCACTACTCTCTGTAGTTCTCAACAATGAATGAGATCTTTCTCCTGGGTCAGCTCCCACCCTGGAGAAGAGCAGGAAACTATCAGACTTGGTAGTGAATACGTGCTTTCTGTCAGTCTGCACTGCCTGATGATTTCTGAGGGCAATAGCCTTGTGGGACAGTGAATGCCACTAATGATGCCATGGCTTTAGAATTCATTGAACACCTTTCTGTCACACTGAGTTTACTGGACACTGAGGCTTCTTCCTAAGGTGCCCTGGTGGCACAGTGGTTAAGTGTCAGCAGTTAGAATCCATCAACCACAATGTTGGAAACCCAACGGGTCAGTTCTACTCTGTCCTATAGGGTCACTACGAGTCGGAAGTAACTCGGCAGCAATGAGTTTAAGGCTTCTTCTCACACACCTTCTACCCTTTCATGGCAGAGTAGGGAGGCCCAGTTCTAATGCATCCCTCTGGGGCTGGCCCGTGCAGCAGAAAGGTTTCAGTCTGTCAACTATAAAACACAGCGATGGAAAGACTGATTCAGAAGCTCAGAAAAACCAATAGTTAGACGTATTGTCAACTATTCTCATCTTTGAACACCTGAAATAGAAGCAGAGGGTCATTTACAATCTATTTTTTTAAAATAAAATGTAAGATCTTTAAATCATCTGCAAATTTCACTGGTTCCTGCAGTAGGGTAATATTTTAATTCAGAAAAAAATTGTTTTTAGACTACTTTCTAAGGGAGTCCTGACTCTTCTTACCCCACTCAAATATGCTTTTTGTTTGACATCAGTCCCACTCCCAAATTCTTTCTGGCGTCCCCTTCTGGAATTTGGTTAGGCGCAAACACGCCTCTCTGTGATGGAAACTGGCAATGGATACTTTCTGATGGTCCTTAAAAGTGGAAGAGGGAGACAGGAGAGTGATGAGATGTGATAAAAGAAAGACTTGACTGGCCATTGACTTTGAAGATGGAGGAAAAGGGCCATGAGCCAAAGAATGCAGGCAGCCTTTAAAACTAAACTGGCAAAGGCAGAAAAAAAAAGATTCTCCCTTAGGCCTTCAGAAAGGAATGTACCCCTGCTGATATCTCAGTTTTATCCTAGGGAAACCCATGCGGACTTCTGGCCTCCAAAACTGTAAAATAATAAATTTATGTTGTTTTAAGCCACTAAGTCTCTGGCAATTTGTTACAACAGCTATAGAAATCCAATACAGTGTTGTTTAAAGTTAGCATTTATAAACACAACAGTACTGAGCACAAAGAAAACTCTATGTAGTTTTGTTTAGTAAATAAGTGCGATAAAAGAGGTACAAAAATCCATTTTTCAGATGAGCTAAATCTAAGAGGAGCAGCTTAGACATTGTATGACAGAACCAGATTTTAAATAATTTCAACAGGCTGGAATAATTGACACAAACCTAGGCAATCTGACCTCAGAGTGCATGCTCTTAACCACTATGCTACACTGTCTTCTTCAAGGAATGGTTGGGAGAAGGACTCGTGTTTAACCTGAAGAAAACAGTACTTGGCTTGAAGGACATGACCTCTGTCTTCAACTGCTTGAAGGGCTCTTCTGTGTGAGGAACACTCATTGCCGTCAAGTCAACTCCGACTCACGGCGAGCCTGCAGGACAGAGAGAACTGCCCCATGGGATCTCCGAGGACCCACTGGTGGATTCAAACTGCCAGGACAGAGAGAACTGCCCCATGGGATCTTCGAGGACCCACTGGTGGATTCAAACTGCCAGGACAGAGAGAACTGCCCCATGGGATCTCCGAGGACCCACTGGTGGATTCAAACTGCCAGGCTTTCGGTTAGCAGCCATAGCTCTTAACAACTGTGTCACCAAGGCTCCATAGAAGGAAGAGATATCCCAATGTTGCTCAGAGGGCTGCTTGAAAGTGCACTGCTCAACAGTGGTACAGGCCTGTAACATAGCACTTTCTCGGTTCCTGGAAGTGTTCCAGCAGAAGTTGAATCTTTGAGGGTTGTTGTCATCGAGGGAAGGTGGTTTCAATTCCATTATCAGACCAGTACATTGGTATGTCATTTTAGCTTTTAGCTACAATATATAAAAAAAGAAAAAAAACATCACCGTGGAGTCAATTCTGACTCACAGCGACCCTACAGGACAGAGTAGAACTGCCCCATAGGATTTCCCAGGAGCACCTCGTGGATTCAAACTGCCAACCTTTTGGTTAGCAGCTGTAGCACTTAACCACTACGCCACCAGAGTTTCCCAAAAGCATCTGGTGGATTGAAACTGCTGACCTTTTGGTTAGCAGCCATAACGTGCCATAGGTCTTAACCACTGCACTACCAGGGCTCCAAAACCAAACCTGTTGCCATCGAATCCAACTCACAGCGACCCTATAGGACAGGGTAGAACTGCCCCATAGGGTTTCCAAGGAACTGCTGGTGGATTTGAACTGCTGACCTTTTTGTTAGTAGCTGAACTCTTAATCACAATGCCACCAGGGTTTCTGTATGTAAAGTAGCTTTAACTCTGACATGAGTTTGCCTAGACCGAGACAGGCATTAGGGAAATATCATGGACACATATTCTGAGACTACTCCAAAGTCATATTGGAAAAAGTAAATGTAGTTTGGACAATAATAAAATGGGTATTATTAGTGAAAACAGCTCAAGATGGGAACAGGGGACAGATGGTCAAGCAAGCAAGTCTGAGGTCAGCCTGAAGGAACACGGGCAGAGGGCTCCTGCTCAAGCCGCCGAGTCCATTTGGACTCATAGAGACCCTGTAGGATAGAGCAGAACCGCCTCATAGAGTTTCCAAGGAGCTCCTGGTGAACTCTAACTGCCGACCGTTTGGTTAGCAGCTGAACTCTTAACCACTGCACCACCAGGGCTCTTTATTAGTGAAAACTTCCTCATTTCTATGGATTTCAATATATTATTAGGAATAATGATAATTATGGTGCATCGAATTGAGAACATATTTAATAAGACCAGAAGCGAAGTCTAAGAACTCCAGATTATTAGACACAAGCACCCTGTAGCTTTTTTATCCTTTTGACTGAAATTTATACTTCTCAAGCTTAAAAAAAATGCCAAAAAAAGTTTAAACCACCATTTAAAAAAGCACGCAGCATGTGATAAGTAATATATTGAGTGGATAGGTGGGTTTCACTTAATTCTATGTCAGGATTATGAGGGAAAGTTATACCATCTTCCTGGGGATCATAGTATAAAGGAGCTTACAACTGCTTTACTGATTAATTGTCCCTGGGTGCCAACTACTAACCAAACGTTTGGTGGTTCAAATCCACCAGAAGTCACTGCAAAAGAAAGGTCTGGTGATCTACTTCCATAAGATTATAGAAAGAGTCATCAGAACAAGGTGTTTGAATTGCAGGAGAGTGAAGCCAAAAGCTCAAGATGGGAACAGGGGACAGATGGTCAAGCAGGAAAGTTTGAGGCCAGCCTGAAGGAACACAGGTGGAGGCTCCTGTCCAAGCCCAGCTTTTCCTTTAGCTTGCTAGATCTGACTCCATTTAAAGGATTGGGCCTGAAAGTGGCAGAGTTCATTATAACTTAAATTATTTATAAGTCCTCACAGCCATGGAGACAGGTATACTCACCCAAGACACCCATTACATTCTGACACCATCACAAAGACAACCTTTTACCCCCCAAATATGTTTATATTAATCTCACATATTTACAAATTCTGTTATAGTTCATATTCAGGATTGTAAAATAGGTAAAGACAAGATGAATTTTTTTCTTGATAGAAACATTTTTCTTCAAATGACCTTATAACACTCAGGTAAAATGACCTGATCAAGCTATTCGCATGACACCATTGAAGAAATATTGAGTTTGGCAGTGGACCCTTAGGAAAACCCTAAAGTAATCTACTTTAATAAGCATTTATTTTTATTTATTTATTCATTTTTTGGACCATGTTGTTATCCCCCAACAACTTGCTACCAGAAATGGGTTACCTGAAAATAAGCTCTTTGTGAGTCAGGGTAACATTCCTGTCCTTGATGAGATTGCTAAACCGGTTTCTGCAGAGTGTCTGCATCCCAAAAAGATGTCGTTAAAAGTCTCATCTCAGTCAGTAGAAGCCAGCAAGCCATTTGTTTCCCATTCTGAAGCTGTCTCCACAAGCGCTTTCCCATACACGTAAGGGCAATAAATCCTGGAGCCCGAATAAATGCAGGGCTGTTGCTGCAGTGCGTTGGTATGGTCATGGAGGAGAAAACCATTTGTTTCCATATTCACTGATTCATTAGGAGTCCAGGGTGCCAGTGGGACTCTTAGGAGAGTGAACCAAATGTCTTCAAATAATTTCAGGCTTCACTTGGCATAGGACACTTCCTTAAACAGACATAACTCTAATTCTGGATTCCTGAAGGAAAAGTATGAACACAGATGGATTAAAAACAATCAGATTAACTGTCACTTGGATTCACACTCCCCCCAGAGAGATACAAATAAAATGGAAGCCAGTCACTCCTAGAACTTCCACCCCAAGGATCCTAAGGCCCTGGACTTCTGTTCTGCTGGGCATGCTAGAGGAAACAGATGGCCATGGGTGACAGTTTCACAAAAAGGCCCTCCTGGGAGCCCTGGGGAAATAAATGTGTCCACAAACCACCGTAAGATGGAACTGTCCACCTGCTGCCTGTTCTTCAGTCTGAGAGTTTTGTTTTTTTATAAGCTCTGTGGAAAGGGAAGATAAGCCTACTGCCTAACCCAAAGTTAAGGATAAACCCTTGCACAAAGCTGAAATCCCCACCTCATCCTCCTCTGAAGAAGTCAGAAGATTCCAAGTTAGTGACCATATGTTATGTGTCTGGACATTCTGTTGTCAATCATCCTGACTTATTACAATAGGTCATGCTGGGTGCTGGCTAACGGCAATGGTTGTACCACTCATTCTCTGTGAAACCACTGTGTCCATTCGACAAAGTGACTGGGAAATTCTTACCCCATCATATTATCTCTCTTCTCCCTAATGAAGGAAGTAGTTAATATTCTAGAATACCTGTAGCTGCTCACCAAAAGGTCTACAGTTCGAATTCACCTGCTGCTCCTTGGAAACTCTATGGGGCAGTTCTACTCTGTCCTATAGGGCCACTATGAGTCAAAATAGACTTGACGGCATCGGGTTTGGTCTGGTTTTTTGGAACTTTTAGTATGCTTCCAATATTTGGTTAATAAAAATAGTCTAATATCACCTTGCTTTCAATATGTTTATGTTTCATCCATCTGCCTACGAGGGTATAATCACTGGCTTGTTCTCATCTTTATTGCATGACTCAGACAGTATCCAAGCAAAGCAGCAAACATCTATGGAACTAAGTAAAACAAGGCGATAGTTACTGAAGCACATTAGCAGAGCTGGCTTTTACGTGGCTGAGTGACATGTGACCCGTGTGCAGATTTCACAGTCGCTAACTTGCTGGAAATCTGGAATTCACCAGCTCCATTTCTGCCGTATTGGTTTCCATCCCACCCTTGCTTTGAAATACAATGCTTCTCATCATTTATTCATTCAGAAACATTTGATGAGTACCTTCTTTGTACCAGGCAGAAATGCAAAGTTGAATTGAGAAAAAGTTCTCACCTTGAAAGAACCTGGTGGCAGAGACAGACACGTGAACAGGTATGGCAGTGTGACATGTGCTTTAATGGAGGCATATGAGGCTGCAGGGGAATAGAGGAAGAAGCACGTCCTCCTCCTGAGGGAACTAGCAAAGGGCTCTCAAAGGAGGTGGCCTTGGCACGGGCTCTCTCTGAAGGCAGTTCCTGCCTTCAGGGATGTACTGTGAAGACAACAACTACACAAATAGCTGTGATACAAAGCAGAAACTGGGTACTGCACTTACAGCTAGAAGAACAAAGCACTGAGACCTACAGACCAGAGATAGATCAACTGAAAAGATCAAAGAAAGCGACATTTACAACAGGGCTTAACGGACGACGAGGTTTGCGCAACAGAGCTGTGAGATAGGATGAGCAGGTCACAGAGAAGGGAAGAGCAGGGTGTGTTCAAGAACTTGGAGCATAGGCTGATGGCAGAAAACGACGTTGTTGTTATTAGCTGTCGTTGAGTCGGCAACCACATGCATAACAAAACGAAATGTTGCCCAGTCCTGCATTATTCCCAGGATCACTTGGGGGTTAAACAATTGTGATTCATAGGGTTTTCGCTGGCTTATTTTCTGAAGTGGATCACCAGGCCTTTCTTCCTAGTCCGTCTTAGTCTGGAAGGTCTGCTGAAAACTGCTCAGCATCATAGCAACACACTATCCTCTACTGACAGATGAGTGGCAGAGATGGAAAGTGAGAATTTTACCACTGAGACACCACTGCCCCGTGGCAGAGAATAGTGGGAGAAAAGCCCTGAAAGGAGTCCCTGGGTGGTGCAAATGGTTAAGTACTGGACTGCTAACTGGAAAAGTTGGCTGTTCAAACCCACCTAGATGTGCCTTGGAAGTAGGGCCTCGCAATCTGCTTAGAAATGTCGCAGCCTTGAAAATCCTATGGAGCGGTTCTATTTTGCACACTTGGGGTCGCCATGAATTGGAATCAACTCAAGCAACTGACAACAACAACAAGCCTTGAAAGCTGGATTGAGGCAGTATTATGAAGGGCTTGGATAAGAAGTACAGGTATGTTTGGACAGACAAAATAATCTTCATTCTTCATTGTCCCAAATTGTGAATCAGGATTTAAGGAAGAGCTTTTTTCCATGAGAATACAAACACACTGTCCTAAAGCCCACCTAAAATACATTTAAGTAAACCAAAAGCTTCCTTGACCTTCTATCTTTCTCTGCTCTCCTTTCCAACAAAACTGGAGAGTTGTTGACATCTTATTTTATCTCGACCATTTAGATCAGATTTTGACCCCACCTTCCACACCAACAGTTCCCATCAAGGTCACCAATGCCCTTCACGTTGCCAAGTTCAGTGATGAATGCTCAGTCTTCCTCCGTGACTTCTCAGAGGCCTCTGACACAGCTGGTTGCCCTCGCTCACACTTCTGGTCAGTCCTTTGCAGTCCCTTTTGCTGTTTCTCCTCTTCTCTCCCACCTCTAAACGCTGTGATGCTCTAGAACATAATCCTTGGGCCCCTTCTCTTGACTGCGCTCACCCCCTTACTGATCCACCTCAGTCCTATAGCTGTAAATATCATCTGAAGACACACCGATGACCTCCAAATTTTCATGCCCAGGCAGCCTTCTGCTCCAAACTCAGTGTACTTATACCCAATCACCTGATTTCCGTCTCCACTGAAAGTTTTCTAGGGATCTCACCCTTACATCTAAATCTGAATCAGTTTTTTCCTACAAAGCCAGCTTTTCCCACAGCTTCCTCATCTCATTGTGTGACAATTCTGTTCTTCCAGTGGCTAAGCTGGAAAACCATGGCGTCTTCCTTAACGAATCTTATTTCACATTTCATTCATCAGCAAATATTCTCATTTACTATTTCAAATTAATGTAGGATTCAAGCACTTTCACTGCCCTCCCCCACAGCCACCCTGGTCCCAAACTATCGCAGCCCACCTGGACCAATGCAGTAGCCTTCTGGCTGGCCTCCAGCCTCCTCTCTTGTTCCATGTCAGTCTATTTGTAACACAGAAGCCACAGCATTTCTTTTAAAAAGGAAGACAGATTATGTCACTTCTCTGCAAAAATCCCTACTTCAAGGGCATCCCATATCAGACTAAATGACAAAGTCCTTACACTGGTCCCTCTCTGGCATGCCCAAATGTCACCTTCCAGAAAGGCCTTTCCAGACTACTGCATGTGAAATAGCAGTAAACTCTCCTCTCTTTTCCTCTCATTCCTTCCCCTACCCTCCCCTCAAGTTTGAATCAAAAATGATATTTCTATCAGGATTTATCCGACCACACACACATACACTTTTAAGGCACTGGCAATATGTGATTCCAAATTCTCTGGAGTCAGGAACCTAAGCATCCTCAGCATTTCTCCACGACTAAGCTCACAGTGCCAGCGGACGTTGGAAAAGGAAGTTATTCCATAAAACATAACGCACATCTTATGCTTGGCATTTATCTGATCAACTAAATCTAGTGCAGGTTTGATAAAGTCGTGTCTACCCAACCACTGATTTTTAAAGACCAAAGTAATTAGATTGCACTGAGTCCCTGGGTGGTGCAGTTAATGAGCTCAGCTGCTAACGTAAAGATTGTAGGTTCAAGTCCACACAGAGGTGCCTCAGAAGAAAGCCCTGGCAATCTACTTCCAAAGAACCAGTTGTTGAGAACCTCTGTAGTACAGCTCTCCTCCGACACACATGGGGTCACTATCAACTGGAGTCGATTCGAAAGCAATTGGTTTCTTAATGTAACTACCATTAAATTTAAGGCAAATTTTCACCATATGATTTGCTTTAGTTAATTTTTAAACTACAAAATGCAATGTTCATAATTTATTTTAAAAACAAAAAAGTTCCTGGCCTGTGGCAAAGCATTCCTCTCCCAGCCAGGTGCTGTCAACACGTCTGAGAGGCTTATGCTTTGAGCCTGCAGGATGAGACGCGAACGCGAATGTAGCCTGGGTCGTCTGGCCTAGTCTTGCATCATGTTGAGAAAAAGAGGTATCACTTTATGGCATGATGATATAAATAAATCGTGGTTCTTATTTTTTAGTGTCTAAGAACCTCAGAAAAAATATTTTTCTCTAATTTATGTGGAGAAAATGTTATAAATTTCAATCAGAGCACAGGCCATATATGAATGGATGAAGTCCTTCAGCTTTCTTTAGGCACTGCCTCCTTGTAGTCTGTCTCATATCTGCCCAGTCCTACGGCTTCCAGGGCTCTCTTGTACTCCCCAGTTACCTAGTTCAATTCCCATCACCCCTGTACCTGGGGCAACTGGTAAGCCTTTCATTCTTTTCCCTCAAATGCATACTCAGAATTTGGTCTTCCAATGGCTTTATCCATCTGTCTGTCTCCAGACTGCAAACGCCATGAGGGCATTGTTTGTTTTTACTCTTTTTTATCGTTTATTATCAGTGCAGAATATAGCAAGCGCTCAATAAAATGAATGGATGAACAAATGAATGAAATGATACTAAATGATTCATTATCATTGATCCTTTAGACAAAAAATCTTCATCGATTTATAAGATTTAGGGGCAATCTGCCATGGGCCCCGAGTGTTTCTGCACATTTTTGCTGTATTTGCCAAAAATTCAAGGCCCTGACTGCTTTTTAGGACACTGAGTTTTTTTGCTGGGTTAAACTGCTGTTTACCTGGGCCATTTCTCAGGGCTGTGTGTGCAGCAGTCATCCTTTAGGGATGAAGTAACATCTCCCCTCCACCATCCATCTGCCTGTTTGCTGTACTTTGATGGTTTGTGTGTTGCTATGATGCTGGAAGCTAATGCCACCAGTATTTCAAATACCAGCAGAGTCATGCATGGTGAACAGGTTTCAGCAGAACTTCCAGACTAAGACAAACTAGGAAGATGGTCTGGTGACCTACATCCTAAAATCAGCCAATGAAAACTCTATGGCTCATAATACAATATTGTCTGATATAGTTTTGGTAGATGAGCCCCTGAGGTTGGAATCACTAAAAATACACAACGAGCAAGAGCATACCAACAATCATGAAGATGGCTCAGGACCAGTAATATCTATTTCTATTGTACATGGGATCGCTAAGAGTCAGAGCTAATTCCACAGCAACTAACAAGGTCACCCTAACAAAGGTTAGGCTTGCTTCTACTTAGCATAAAAGTGGCAGGCTCCCCCACCTCAGAGTTCCTCTCCTGCAACATGGTCCACTGTGTGCAGGCATCATTATGAGCCTGAGGGGCATGGAGAATCCTGCTGTGCTGTAAGTCATAATGTCCTTTGTGTCTGAGCCAACATCCCTGAAACAGTAACAGGCTAACTTGTTAGCTAATTGTTGTTGTCAGGTGCCGTCGAGTCCGTTCCGACTCATAGTGACCCTATGCACAACACAACAGAAACACTGCCCGGTCCTGAGCCATCCTTACAATTGTTGTTATGCTTGAGCTCATTGCTGTAGCCACTGGGTCAATCCACCTCGTTGAGGGTCTTCCTCTTCTGCTGACCCTGTACTCTGCCAAGCATGATGCCCTTCTCCAGGGACTGATCCCTCCTGACAACATGTCCAAAGTATGCAAGATGGAGTCTCGCCATCCTTGCCTCTAAGTATTCTGGTTGTACTTCTTCTAAGACAGATCTGTTCGTTCTTTTGGCAGTCCATGGTATATTCAATATTCTTCACCAACACCACAATTCAAAGGTGTCAGTTCTTTGGTCTTCCTTATTCATTGTCCAGCTTTCACATGCATATGATGCGATTGAAAATACCATGGCTTAGGTCAGGTGCGCCTTGGTCTTCAGGGTGACATCTTTGCTCTTCAACACTTTGAAGAGGTCCTTTGCAGCAGATTTACCCAATGCAATGCATCTTTTGATTTCTTGACTGCTGCTTCCATGGCTGTTGATTGTGGATCCAAATAAAATGAAATCCTTGCCAACCTCAATCCTTTCTCCATTAATCATGATGTTGCTCACTGGCCCAGTTGTGAGAATTTTTGTTTTCTTTATGTTGAGGTGCAATCCATACTGAAGGCTGTGGTCTTTGATCTTTGTTAGTAAGTGCTTCAAGTCCTCTTCACTTTCAGCAAGCAAGGTTGTGTCATCTGCATAACACAGGTTGTTAATGAGTCTTCCTCCAATCCTGATGCCCCGTTCTTCTTCATATAGTCCAGCTTCTCGTATTATTTGCTCAGCATACAGATTAAATAGGCATAGTGAAAGAATACAACCCTGACGCACACCTTTCCTGACTTTAAACCAATCAGTATCCCCTTGTTCTGTCTGAACACCCACCTCTTGATCTATGTACAGGTTCCTCATGAGCACAATTAAGTGTTCTGGAATTCCCATTCTTCACAGTGTTATCCATAGTTTGTTATGATCCACACAGTCGAATGCCTTTGCATAGTCAATAAAACACAGGTAAACATCTTTCTGGTATTCTCTGCTTTCAGCCAGGATCCATCTGACATCAGCAATGATATCCCTGGTTCCGTATCCTCTTCCGAAACCAGCCTGAATTTCTGGCAGTTCCCTGTCGATATACTGCTGCAGCCATTTTTGAATGATCTTCAGCTAAACTTTACTTGCATGTTATATTAACGATATTGTTCAATAATTTCCACATTTGGTTGGATCACCTTTCTTGGGAATAGGATAAATATGGGTCTCTTCCAGTCAGTTGGCCAGGAAGCTCTCTTCCATATTTCTTGGCATGGGCAAGTGAGCACCTCCAGCACTGCATCTGTTTGTTGAAACATCTCAGTTGATATTCCATCAGTTCCTGGAGCCTTGTTTTTTGCCAATGCCTTCAGAGCAGCTTGGGCTTCTTCCTCCAGTACCATCGGTTCCTGATCATATGCCACCTCTTGAAATGGTTGAATATCGACTGATTATTTTTGGTATAATGACTCCGTGTATTCCTTCCATCTTCTTTTGATGCTTCCTGTGTCATTTAATATTTTTCCCATGGAATCCTTCACTATTGCAACTCGAGACTTGAATTTTTTCTTCAGTTCTTTCAGCTTGAGAAACTCCGAGCCTGTTCTTCCTTTTGGTTTTCCATCTCCAGCTCTTTCCACATGTCATTATGATACTTTAGTTTTGTCTTCTCGAGACGCCCTTTGAAATCTCCTGTTCAGTTCTTTCACTTCATCAATTCTTCCTTTTGCTTTAGCTGCTCGACGCTCAAGAGCAGGTTTCAGAATCTCCTCTGACATCCATCTTGGTATCTTTTTTCTTTCCTGTCTTTTCAATGACCTCTTGCTTTCTTCATGGATGATGTCCCTGATGTCATTCCACATCTCGTCTGCTCTTCGGTCACTAGTGTTCAATGTGAAATCTATTCTTCAGATGACCTCTAAATTCAGGTGGGATGTACTCAAGGTCATATTTTGGCTCTCGTGGACTTCCTCAGATTTTCTTCAGTTTCAGCTTGAACTTGCATATGAGCAATTGATGGTCTGTTCTACAGTCGGCCACTGGCCTTGTTCTGATTGATATATTGAGCTTTTCCACCGTCTTTTTCCACAGATGTCCTCAATTTGATTCTTGTGTGTTCCATCTGGTGAAGTCCATGTGTATAGATGCCATTTATGTTGGTGAAAGAAGGTATTTGCAAGGAAGAAGTCGATGGTCTTGCAAAATTCTATCATTCGATCTCCAGCATTGTTTCTATCACCAAGGCCATATTTTCCAACTACCAATCCTTCTTCTTTGCTTCCAACTTTAACATTCCAGTCACCAGTAATTATCAATGAATCTTGGTTGCATGTTTGATCAATTTCAGACTGCATCAGCTGGTAAAAATCTTCTATTTCTTCATCTTTGGCCCTAGTGGTTGGTGCATAAATTTGATTAATAGTCATATTAACTGGTCTTACTTGTAAGTGTATGGATATTATCCTATCACTGACAGCGTTGTACTTCAGGATAGATCTTGAAATGTTCTTTTTGACGATGAATGCAACACCATTCCTCTTCGAGTTGTCATTCCCAACGTAGTAGACTATATGATTGTCTGATTCAAAATGGCCAATACCAGTCCATTTCAGCCCACTAATGCCTAGGATATTGATGTTTATGCATTGCATTTCATTTTTGATGATTTCCAATTTTCCTAGATTCATACTTCATACATTCCAAGTTCTGATTATTAATGATGTTTGCAGCTGTTTCTTCTCATTTTGAGTTGCACTACCTCAACAAATTATGGTCCTGAAAGCTTTACTCCATCCATGTCATTAAGGTCGACTCTACTTTGAGGAGGCAGCTCTTCCCTAGTCATCCTTTGTTTCCTTCCAACCTGGGGGGCTCATCTCCCAACACTACATCAGGCAATGTTCCGCTGCTATTCATAAGGTTTTCACTGGCTAATGCTTTTCAGAAGTAGACTGCCGAGTCCTTCTTCCTAGTCTGTCTTAGCCTGGAAGCTCAGCTGAAACCTTTCCTCCGTGAGTGACCCTGCTGCTATCTGAATACAGGTGGCATAGCTTCCAGCATCACAGCAACCCACAAGCCCCCACGGTATGACAAACTGACAACATGTGGGGGTGTTAGCTACTAAGCAGGGTAAAATCCCAAAGCCTGCACAGTTCTTGATGTTAGGTAGCTATGCTTTCTCCGATTAGTAACTTAATAAAACCTTGGCTCAAATAAATTGCATACAGAAGCTTTCTACTCACAAGTGTTCATCTTAATGACCTTGATGGACATAAAGCTCTACACAACAGCATAGTGTGTCCGCCTCTGCCCGCCTCTCAGAGGAGGCCTTAGCCTTGGCTTGCATAGAGTCATTTTGTACTTAAAGGAAAATAGGCTAACAATGAGCATTTTAGAACCTGTGAGTTAGAGAAACTTTTGTCATTCCTGAAGGATTCTCTTAAGCTTTAAGGTTTAAGCACTGGTGCAAATGCTAGGAAATTTAGGAAAGTGTTTGGGGAGTTATTTTTGTCCAAGATGCTTTTTGGCTTCCCTCAAAATTCTCTCAGCCTCAGGCCAAGCCTGAATGAGCTCTCCCTCTGAGTTTCCTAGACAAGGCTTGGCCGTCCATCTAGCTCCCCTAAAAGTGGCCCCTGAAAACACTTATGCTTTCAGAGATGACTCATCTCTTTGATTCATTCTTAATAAGATCCACAATTAGCAGGACACACAGCTGATGGTCGACACCCTAGTGGCTGCATGTGTGAAACGTAATCCTGTCGATCCTTGTATAAGGTCTGCTGGCTAAAGGAAATCAACCCCACATACAAATCTTACTCACAAAAACGAGTCAATCTCTTACACAAAAAGAGGTATTATAATCTAGTCTAATGTCATTTACATTCATTAAATATATTGAAGAAGCTGGAATTTATGCAGCCAGAACTCACCAGAGAAAGGGGAAACCGTTCTAAATAATACTTAACTATAGAAATGACGGTTTTAATTGGAGAGGGAAAAAGGGTGTGTTCAAAATGAAGGAATCTTTAATAAACAGAGCTAACCAAGAAAATTATCCTGTTTTATTTACTTTTGTTTGTCTTTGCTATTAGAAAGAATGCATTTTATTCCTTCTTGGAGTCAAGCAGAAAGCCAACAGGGACTATTTCAAGTCATGTAGTGGGAAACCAAGCACTACACAAGTCAGCCATCTACAAATTTTTTTTTTTTCTAGACAGGTTCTCATGAGCATACCATTATTAATTAAATAGCAGTTTGGTTAATCATGACAGCAAAAGTAATTTGGGGAATAAATATTTTATTAGTGTGCCCATCAATAAAGCAAAATAAAAGGAAATATTTTAATTAATTCATTGTAATAACATTGAGCCTGGCAAAGTCTGTTTCAGGGAGTAGAGAATGATCTAATACTTCTAGTATGCCGTGTCTTCATCTTACTGTCTGGCTAATGGTGGTGTATATTTCAATTACCTAGCCAAAATTCCTTTCATGCCATCTGTCAAAACAATATCAAGGTCCGTTAGCAAACCTTTAGATCTGACAAACTTTCTGTTGCTATACATTGCTCTGTTCTTTTAAAACTGGGTATTCTCACACTTCATTGGCAGGAAAGTTTTCAGGGAATAGGGAGCAATAGAAGGTTGTCACGATGATTAAGAACCTGACCTTACTTTCTGCCAATCAAAAGACTTGTTATTTGGAAAAGGAGAAATAGATAGCTGTCCTAGTACTCTTCAGCGTATAAAAAATGAGTTTATCAGAAAACACAGTTCCTAAAATATTTTAGAATATTCCATAGCCTTCAAACTATAAGGGATGAACACAAGATAAATGAAACTTAAGTAAGAACATGTTTCTGGAAAAATTTTATCCAAACGAGCTTGCTCTATTTTGTTTTCATAAAAGTACATCTTTGACCATAACAATGATCTAATCAGATTGAAAATACAATACCCCCAGATTTGAAATGATCAAGAAAACTATTGGGAACTTTTTAAAATAATTACATATTTCCTATAGATACATATTTATAGTGTTGTAGCATGAAAAACTCATAGTCTAAATTGAATTAAAATAAAGAGTTTTATTAAAAGTTCAAGAGAGTTTAAACTAGGGGTGTCTGTGGCCTGTAAAAAATGGAGTCACAAAGTCCAGGCACAGCAATTACGAATATATTTTTATAGGGCTGAAACAAAGAACGGGGGTTTCAATATTATGATTGGTTTACAATGACTGAGATCAATCAAAGGCGGGACAAAGCAAAGCAAGACGTTTAATATTATTGATTATATTAATACAACTGGCATACATAGATTGGCTAAAAGATATAATTACAAGACGTGTGTTGAAGAGGGGGGGTCTCATGACCGGTCACAAATAATGGCTTGATGGATACTTACGTCACAAGCAACAGCATGAGGGATACTTTCAGGAAAAGGTTATTAAACATTATTTCTCCCAAAGCATAAGATCTCCTGGGGAGATTTAACACAAAGAGTTTGATAAAATTTAGTTACAGATTTACAGTCTTAGCCTAACCACAAAGTCTTAATAATAAGATTGGTTTCTAAGCAACAGAAACCCTGGTGGCAGAGTGGTTAAGAGCTCAGCGGCTAACCAAAATGTTGGCAGTTTGAATCCACCAGGCGCCGTATAGGGCTCATTGGAAACCCTGTGGAGCAGTTCTACTCCATCCTATAATAGAGTCGCTATGAGTCAGAACCGACCCAATGGTGACAAGTTTTTCTAAGTAACAGGATTTGAATCTGTGTGAGAAGTTACAACTGGGCATTAATTTAGCCCTTTTTTTCTTTTTCACTTAATAAATATTTATTGAGAATGGGCCAGGCTCCATTCTAGGCTTTGGGGATGCAGTATTGTGAGTAAGAACAGTGTGTACACTGCAGGCATTGCAGGCTCTTTATATCTTTCTTTCTTTTTTTCAATTGTGCTTTAGGTAGAAGTTTACAGAGCAAATTAAACAATTAACACACAAATTGTTTTGTGACATTGATTACCAACCCCATGATGTGTCCACACTCTCCCCTTCTCCAACCCTGGGTTCCCCATTTCCATTTGTCCCGTTTTCCTGTCCCTTCCTGTCTTTTCGTCTTTGCTGTTGGGCTGGTGTGCCCATTTAGTCTCCTAAACATGATTGAGCTTTGGGTATTATCGTTTGTTTTATAGGCCTGTCTAATCCTTGGCTGAAGGGTGAATTGTATCCAGGGGCCATAATCTCAGGATTTCTCCGGTCTCAGACACCTCTTTTAATTTCATATCCCATATCAATAGTAAAAGTGTAAAACACTGACTAGTACACATACTGAGTTGGTAAGAGTAGCTTTGGCATTGCCTGAGAAGAATGCATTGATGTATCTCGTGTGGCCTCCCAAAGTTTCTTTGCAAGTTTTTTTTTTTTTTCAGTCAGGATTTTATTATTGTATTTCCTGCATTAAAACTTAAGTAGTTTTCTCAATATTAGTTCTCCATCTGTACTGTGGCCTAAATTGTGCAGTGAACCTGGTAGAATCTAAGATATGAGTTCACAGATATGGCAAGCAGAATAATGGTCCCCAAAGGCGTCCGTGTCCTAATGCCTAGAACCTGTGAACATATTACATTACATGGCAACGTGGAATGAATTAAAGTTGCAGATGAAATTAAGGTTGATAACTAGGGGACTTTAACATGTTGAGATTATCCTGGGTTATCCAAGTGGGTCCGATGTAATTGTTACATTAAAAGTGGAAGAGGGAGGCATAAGAGGGAGAACCAGAGAGACGGCAGCATGAGAGGGAATTAGCTCACTGTTGCTGGCCTTGAAGAAGGAGGAATTGAGCCACAAGCCAATGACCATGGGCATCCTCACAAGGAAACTGACTTTTCCCAGAGTTTTCAGAAGAAACGCAGCTCAGCTGGCACCTTGACTGTAGCTAACTTAAGCTATTTAAGCTTTTGACCTCCAAAACTGTAAGAGAATAAATTTGTGTTATTTTAAGCCTCTAAGTTTGTGGTACTTTGTTAGACTAGCAATAGAAAACTAACAGAAGAATGTTCTTGATTTACACGTACGCACACACACACCCCTAAAGGAGAGCCTACGGAGAAACTAATGAAGTTGTTTGTTGGCAGATGCTTTCCAGTATACGGTTTACTAAGAGAATGATCCACCATTATGAAGCCACCACTATCACTTCCTGACATAGAGAAAAAAATGCAGCAAGCATAGCAAAGGTTTAGTATATTTACCTCATAAGACTTCATACAAATGAATAAAAAACGAAGTCTAATTAATAAACCCCTGGTAGCCTAGTGGTTAAAAGCTACAGCTGCTAACCAAAAGGTCTGCAGCTGGAATCCACCAGGCGCTCCTTGGAAACTCTATGGGGCAGTTCTATTCTGCCGTACAGGGTCGCTATGAGTTGGAATCGACTCGATGGCAATGGGCTGGCTGGCCTGGGAAAAGGATTTCTGAAGATAATTCACAAAACAAAAAAATATTAAAGGCTGATAAAATATGAAAATGGTTCAGACAAAATAAAACCATTGCAACTTAAACTAAGAAGTGACATTTTCTCTATTATATCAAAACCCATTGCCATCAATTCGATTCCGATTCATAGCGACCCTATAGGACAGAGTAGAACTGCCCCATAGGATTTCCAAGGAGTGGCTGTTGAATTCAAACTGCTGACCATTTGGTTAGCAGACCAGCATTTAACCACTGTGCCACCAGGGCTCCTTCTCTATTATATTGGTATATATTTTTAAATAAGAATATTCTATACTACTAAGACTGTGGCAAAGCAAGCATTTTGTCATTCGCGTCTGTGAAAGAAGGTGATACAAACTTTTGAAAAACAATTTAACAATGTATTAAAAAGTGATAAGAATGTTTATGCCACTTCTGGTGTAATAATTCTAGCTCTTAGAGTCAGATAATCCACTATGTATGAAGATAAATATTCATCATGATGTTATTTATAATCTGAAAACAACTTTCAATAATCAAGAATGCTTCAATATATTATGGCATCTTGAAATTACGTGATTTGTGTTGTTGTTGTTGTTGTTAGGTGCCGTCGAGTCGGTTCCGACTCATAGCGACCCTATGCACAACAGAACGAAACACTGCCCGGTCCTGTGCCACCCTTACAATTGTTATGCTTGAGCTCATTGTTGCAGCCACTGTGTCAATCCATCTCGCTGAGGGTCTTCCTCTCTTCCACTGACCCTGTACTCTGCCAAGCACGATGTCCTTCTCCAGGGACTGATCCCTCCTGACAACATGTCCAAAGTATGTAAGACCCAGTCTCGCCATCCTTGCCTCTAAGGAGCATTCTGGCCGCACTTCTTCCAAGACAGATTTGTTCGTTCTTTTGGCAGTCCGTGGTATATTCAATATTCTTCGCCAACGCCACAATTCAGAGGCGTCAACTCTTCTTCGGTCTTCCTTATTCATTGTCCAGCTTTCACATGCATATGATGCGATTGAAAATACCATGGCATGGGTCAGGTGCACCTTAGTCTTCAGGGTGACATCTTTGCTCTTCAACACTTTGAAGAGGTCCTTTGGAGCAGATTTACCCAATGCAATGCGTCTTTTGATTTCTTGACTGCTGCTTCCATGGCTGTTGATTGTGGATCCAAGTAAAATGAAATCCTTGACAACTTCAATCTTTTCTCCGTTTATCATGATGTTGCTCATTGCTCCACTTGTAAGGATTTTTGTCTTCTTTATGTTGAGGTGTAATCCATACTGAAGGCTGTCGTCTTTGATCTTCATTAGTAAGTGCTTCAAGTCCTCTTCACTTTCAGCAAGCAAGGTTGTGTCATCTGCATAACACAGGTTGTTAATGAGTCTTCCTCCAATCCCGATGCCCTGTTCTTCTTCATATAGTCCAGCTTCTAGTATTATTTGCTCAGCATACAGATTGAATAGGTATGGTGAAAGAATACAACCCTGACGCACACCTTTCCTGACTTTAAACCAATCAGTATCCCGTTGTTCTGTCTGAACAACTGCCTCTTGATCTATGTACAGGTTCCTCATGAGCACAATTAAGTGTTCTGGAATTCCCATTCTTCTCAGTGTTATCCATAGTTTATTATGATCCACATAGTCAAATGTCTTTGCATAGTCAATAAAACACAGGTAAACATCCTTCTGGTGTTCTCTGCTTTCAGCCAGGATCCATCTGACATCAGCGATGATATCCCTAGTTCCACATCCTCTTCTGAAACCAGTCTGAATTTCTGGCAGTTTCCTGTGGACATACTGCTGCAGCTGCTTTTGAATGATCTTCAGCAAAATTTTGCTTGCGTGGGATATTAATGATATTGTTCAATAATTTCCACATTCGGTTGGATCACCTTTCTTGGGAATAGGATAAATATGGATCTCTTCCAGTCAGTTGGCCAGGAAGCTGTAGTCATTAATAATTCAGCTTATGGAATCTGGAGCAAAATGGTGGTATGAGCAGCTCCACACTCCCATCACACCACAAAATACACCAAAAAAAAAAAAAGTAGAAACTGTTTATCTGGGAAAATGTCTTAATTTTGCCCTGATTTGAAGGATAGTTTTTTCAAATACAGAATTATTGGTTGATATTTCTTTTCTTTCACCACTTTAAATATATCATCCCACTGCCTTCTGGCCTCCATGATTTCTGAGGACAAATTAATGATTAGCCCTACTAAGGATTTCTTGCTGATTTCAAGATTCTCTTTTTCTTAGGTTTTTAAGAGTTTGATTATAATGTCTTTAATAAAAAAAAAAAAAAATTTTTTTTTTTTTTAAGTGTGGGTCTCTCTTGGCTTATCCCACTTGAAGTTCATTGAGTTTCTTGGATGTATATATTCACGTCTTTCATCAAATTTGGGGAGTTTTCTCCCATTATTTCTTCAAATATTCTTTCTGCCCTTTTCTCTCTTCCCCTTCTGTGGCTCTGTGACCCCTAATGCATATATTAGTCCACTTCATAGTGTCCCACAAATCCCTTAGGCTCTTTTTACTTTCCTTCATTCTTTTTCTTTTTAATTCTCATACTCAATAATTTCAGTTGTCTTTATCTTCAAGTTCACTGATTCCTTCTTCTGCCAGCTGAAATCTACTGTTGAGCTCCTCATGTGAATTTTCCATTGCAGTTATTGTTCTTTTCACTTCTAGCATTTTTGTTTGGTTTCTTTTTTTCTTTTATTTTTAATAGCCTTTTTTTTTTAAGCAGTTTCAGGAAAATTGTGCAGGAAAAAAAGCACTGAGTTCCCACTTACCACTTTCCCCATACACATTCTTTCTCCTATTAGCACCTTGCATTCCTGTGGCACATTTGTTAAAACTGATGAACCAATATTAACACATTATTATTATCTAAAGTCCATAGTTCACTTGATGGTTTACTCTTTATATTGTACAGCCTATAGGTTTTGACAAGTGCTTAATGTCATGTGTTGTTTGGTTTCTTTTTTTAAGTTTTGTCTCTTTACTGATATTCTTGTTTTGTTCCTGTATCATTTTCCTGATTTCCTTTAGTTCCTTGTCCAGTTTTCCTTTAGTTCTCTGAGCATGATTAACTGTTGCTTTAAAGTCTTTGTCCAGTAAGTCCATGGAGATGGTTCTGCCACCTTATCTTGTTCTTTTGAATGGGTCATCTTTTCTGTTTCTTTGTTTGTATGCCTTATTTTTTTTTTTTTTTTTCTGAAACCAGGACACTTGAGCATGGTAACTCTGGAAATCATATTCTTGCTCTTCCCCATGTTTTGCTGAGGGTGTTTTGTTTATTTGCTTTTTTAAAAAATTATTAAAGCCTGAAGCCATCCATTTGTTTAGTGATTTTTTTCCTATTTTTGCAAAGACTGCCTTCCTGGATGTGTGTGCACACTGAAGATTCTGTTTATTATCTTGTGTTTTCCTAGTGTTTTGACAGAGATTTCCTTGAATGCCGGGGGGGAACAAAAAACAATAAAACAAAAACACCTCTCCTAGTCTTTGCAAATTGGCTCTGTACTGGAGCCCTCCTTCAAAGGTCAGCCAGGCTTGCGCTGAGCCTAGGGATCAGCCCAAAGTGAAAGTGTGAGTCTGCTCAGGTAATTTCTGAGTATGAGCGTTGCCCTGGAAATGTGTGTGGCTTTCTCAATTCCCCTGTATACATGGTAGTTTTGAAAACCTTGATTTCCAAAAGAAACTCTCTTCCCAGCCTCTCCTTCTACCTTTCAGGGCCCTATCATATGCCTTAAAGACACTTTCTAGCCGCAGGTGTCTGCAGGTGGCAGCAGCCCTAGTTTCCCTCCCACTGCGCCTCAGGCCTGTGCAAGGTCTGAGACAGGAAGTGTCAAGACAAGTGACTTGCTTCAGTCCTTCAGGTAGCCCCGGAGTAGAAACACACAATGATTTGGGAATATAGTCTGCTGTGCTTTGTCTAGAACCAGAGACCATGTTCTCTCTCTGGGAGTGTAGACACCACTGTTTTAATATGGCCACACTAAGCCAGGGAGAGGTTAGGGTGCAGGTGGGTAGAAAACCAAAGCTTTTCCACCATTTGTATGTCACCTTTTCCTTGATTTATCATTAGCTTAGTTCAGCATTTGTTTCTGGGACCTCTGGTTTCCAGAGTTCTGCTACCACTGATTCTGCCAGTTTCTGTCTGGGTTTTGTTGTTCCTGTTGCTTTTGTGTGGGGCTGGGAGTGTGCAGCTGCATCCACTGCAGTCTTGCTCTCTATTCGGCCCCTCATTTTTCTTTACTTTTTCAAGTGTGAATTGGGTGTGAAGGCCCTGTGTTTCCAAATCACAAGAAATACGTCAAACTTCCCCAGTGGTTCTCTGAAGTACCTTTCCCTGTGGCTTCAGATGACTGAAGGCACCCTAGGTATGGGAGGAGCCTTCAGCCCTGTGGCTAGTCTCTGTATAGGATACGCTTACTCCCTAAGTTCTCAACCCTTCAGGGATTTCTTGGACTTTGTCTGGACAGTGGACTACAAACTCAGGGTCCTAATCTCACGGAGTAGCCAGAAACACCGATATATTAATCTCTACATTGGCGACTTCGGCCTTTGACACTGGGACTATCAGAAAAGTTCATTTTCCAAATATTGTTTTATCATTGGGGTAGGAGGAAGAAACAGGCTTTAACAGTGGAGGAAAAGCCAGAAAACATACTATGACAGCTGTTGAGGTATCTATTTTTCATGCCTGTCAAAGTACTTATTGGAGTAATTTTAGACTAGGGTAGATGCATTGACCATTCATTCTTCAGGAATTGAATTGCCTCCACGTCCATGAAATTGAAATCATCTTCTCAGTATAATAAGTGCAGGGAAAAAAAAAAACCCCGAGAATCTGGAAAGCCTACACTCTGGCACCTGCCTTTATTCTTTGACCACTAGTATCTAAAGTATAAATGGTCTCTCTTATTTTATGACTACATAATGACCTGAAAGTTAATGCATTTTCTTAGCACATAATTAACAAAAATATTTAGTATCTAAAGAGAAATTGCATTTCAAGAGCATTTTAAATAATTAAGTAGTGATTGGTATGTAATTTATAAATAACATGTTTTGATTCCTTTCATAGCTCTTAAACATTAAAATAGTTGTAGAAATAATGAGTTCTTGTACCATTCACTCTGTAAATAGTGAAACTTAAAAAATATATGTTCTGAATAATCTTTGGTGATTTAAAAATACGAGAACTGTAAGTCCCAGTCAAAATCTAAGTGAAATATCTAGAAATTTGTTTTTTTCCCATTCCTGTGTACTTTTTAGAAAGATATGAAAAGTAAGAAAAAGGAAAAGGCTCTTTAACATCACATCTATTACTTAAAAACAAGATTTTTTTTCTGTTATAAATTCACAGAAATTACTGCTATGCGTTCATTATCTTTATGGGATTAGAAAGATTCTTTAATTGTGGACATTTGACATAGATCTTAAATTACATTTTTTTTTCTCCTTTTGCAGTTGATTGGTTTTGTGTATGCCTGTTATGTGATCAGTATCTTCATGGAAGAAGAGGACACCTGTAAGTGCCATTATATCTATCTGTGGAATTATTTTGGATGAGGCTTAGCTTCTAAAACTAATTATTGGAGGGGTATGAAAGCTTTCATATTTGGGATTTAAAATGACTGAACTTAGGATAGCAAAGTTCCAATCAAAAGTTGACATGGTAAAGTGCCCCCAAATGAGAGGGCTCTAAGTATTGGAACTTCAATCCAAATTGTTTGGGAGGAAAAACAGAGGCATGAGAGCCTCAGACTGGTATCATGTCCTGTCTTAGTAACTTCTCACCAGGGACCTAAGCATTATACTGAGTAGAAAGCTGGGGGTCGTTTTATCCATCATCAGTGGTAAGTATGCCAACTGCAAAATTTTGAGGTCTGAATAATGGCAATAATATTAATACAGCAAGACCTTTGTGTATTATACACTATATAAAATGCTACAATAAACTAATAATGATGACCTTCAAGGTGGGATGTAAAAATAATAAAAAAAAAAAAACAGGAGATGCTGAGAAAGAATTAATGGGATGCTAAGAAGCTAAATTGTGTTTTATCAGATCAATAAAATAAAAGACATATATGACCTGAAGTTATGTGGATAGTGATTTAGCAACATGGTTTAACAACTGCTATTTATTGAGCACCTGCTAATGTGTAAGAATTTGGCTTGAAACAGCTCCATTATAAGTTCATAGAGTACCAAAGAAATTTTAATTTATTTTTTAGAAAAATAAATAAATAAAACACACCCACACACTCAACAAAACTGGAGATTTAGTTATAGTATTGCAGTTACTGTCAGAATTGTAAAATTGACTCTAACAAAATGAGGGTAAGTGTCTAGCTAGCCATTACAACTGCTTTCTAGAGCACATCTCCGACGGGATCCGATGAATGCTTCCCACCAAATATATGCAGTACACAACATTTGAACTGGAATGCAGTTCACAGTGGGGTCTCATCTCAATTTATTTGACAAAATGGAAGATACATCTGGGATCCAAGGTAAAGGGAGTTTCCCTGGGGTGTGGCCTGCACCACCTTTTATCTCTCAAGAGATAAAAGAAAAAGGAATCAAGCAGAGAGTTGGGGACCTCATACCACCAAGAATGCAGCACCAGGAGCAGAGCATGTCCTTTGGGCCGGGGTCCCTGTACCTGAGAAGCTCCTCAACCATGGGAAGACAAGGACCTTCCTCCAGAGCCAACAGAGAGGGAAAGCCTTCCCCTGGAGCTGATGCCCTGAATTTGGACTTTTAACCAATAGACTGTGAGAAAATAAATTTCTCTTTGTTAAAGCCATCCACTTGTGGTATTTCTGTTATGGCAGCACTAGATCACTAAGAGGTTAGCTTCAAAACTGGTTTTATGAGCTCCACCAGTAATTCCACAATCTAACAGAAAGTCAGCAGCATGCTTTCTACTCACAGCTAAAACAGGCTGAATCACAAAACACAACTGGTAGGGCATAAACAATTTTACCTGGAATTGGAACCTGACAGAAATTTTTGGATCTTGGTCTAAATAAATACTTCAAAAAATTGATACATTGATTAAATGCCAGTTGAATCCCTTATAAAGTGCTTTTAAGGGTACCAAAAAATCCCCTTTTGTCCTTTTCTGTTTCATTTCCTCCTCATTTAACTGGTTGGAGGCTCTCAGTAGATGCCAGTACTAAAGTAGATGCCTACTTATTGTGTGAGGAAAGGTTGATTCATCAGTAGTCTGTTATCTAATAGAATAAAGGACTTTTTCTTGAGGCTTATGATTTTAAACAAAACTGGTAAATGCAAAATGACATGCAAAATAACAGGGTTCCTCAAATTTAGGTAAGCGTCTTTAGACCTTCCATCAGCATTCTTTTGGAGTAATACAGCCAGCGTATGTGGATTGTATTGCTACTGGCAGATACTGTAGTTCCATTGACTTTGGTGTCTAATTAAGTTTCTCTACAGAAATCTCTGAATCAGCTATTCTAATGGCCACCAAGTTGGCACTAAAGCACTGCTAGGTTTCACTAAAGCTCCCTATTCTATGTTGGTTTAATTCTATTGCTTGTGACTAGGTTCATGCATTATGCTACTGAGAGACAGCTGAATATAATAGTTGTGTAGCCATCAATTCAAATAATTTTTACAGTTGAGAAGAGCATTAGGTGCTCAAACGAAGTAAATATGCCCAAGACCAACAGGATATGTTAATCTGCTCGAAGAGAGTTGACAGTGAAAAGCAATCAGAAACCTTTTAGTCTGGTAGTTCTCATGCTGGAGTAATTTTACACTTTTTTATCAAAAGAAGTAGATATCAAAAGTGCAGTTATAATTAGATTGTCCCAGAGTCTTCACAAGGCAGAGATGAGCAAGAATAAATGTCTGAAGCCAATTGCAATGATCTCACAGGCCAGCACAATTCGTGCCAACACTTAGCTCGTAGGTGCAATAATGAATTGCCCTTTGGGTATAACATTACTAACCCACCGTCAGAAGACATGTCCTTTGCATTGTTTTCCAATATTTAAACATAAAACAACACTGGCAGCTTTCCGATTCGTGTAAGTATACCCTGGGATGCTGATTCTGAAAGGTAACTGCAAATATAATGAAATGTCACAGTATTTTGGCAGACAATATATCATTTATCATTTTGACTCCTATTCTAACTAGTGAAAATCTCTGCATTATTCAAAATGCAGAGCTAAGCCTTGTTCTGAAATCTGTTAGCCTGCTTAAAAATTAATAACAAGTACCCGCTCTCCTCCTCTGAGCTCCTTAAGTGGTTCTAGGAGACCCACATTTCAGCTGATGGACACCTCCAAAGAGTAATAAATGCTGGAGGAAATATTTACTTCCAGACCCATCTTCTTAGTTACTTCTCAGCCTCTTTTGCTATTTCTCATAAAGACTAGGATTGCAAGTCAAAGACGATGAAAGGCGGGGCAATGCCTTATAGCATTTATTCTAATGAAAAAGTCTATTTCTATCTCATCTTTTCATTTTTTTTATTTCTTTTTTTATGTATTTATCAATGTCTATGAAAACTTTTGTGAGGCTGGGATATTTGGAATCTGTAGTCATAAACACCTGTCAGCATCTCATTGGTGAGTCCTCTATCACTGAAAATGAATTTGGGGGCTTGTTAATATCTTGTTAGACTTACTAAAAAGAATGTTTTTAATTCAGGGAGTTGTTCGGGTGAGGCAAAATATGCTGAAAAATATTATTAACTTATATAAATATTGCCAAACTCTTTGTTGCTAGCACTACCCCTGATATTAGGTTGAAAATTGCAGAAGCGACATCTATTTGGGCTCACAAAGACCAGGGTGGGTTGTACACATTGAATGATGGGAGAAAAGTATGTTGGAAATCCTAACAGTAAGTTTAAAAACTAAATGAACCCCTCAGATGTGGGTTGAATATTATATATTGAAAAGCTCAAAATGGCTCTTTATGCAAGTGGCGCAGTGGTTAAGAGCTCAGCTGCCCACCAAAAGGTTGGCCAGTTTGAACCCACCAGTTGCTCCGTTGGAGAAAGATGTGGCAGTCTGCTTATGTAAAGATTTACAGCCTTAGAAGCCCTATGGGGCAGTTCTACTCTGTCCTATAGTGTTGCTATGAGTCAGAATTGACTAGATGGCAATGGGTTTTTGGGTTTAGTATAATCTTTGGGGACTTTTCACTGGAAAGAGAAGCATGACTATTGGAAAACCATTACATATCTATACTGTTCTTGAGGGTTCCTGCTGGCTGCTATTCATGTATTTGTCTGTTTGTGTGCCCATGAATTCCTTTTAGGAGGATAAGCTGATATTATGTGGATTGGAAATAAAAATATCCTCTATCTTCTCAGCTTCAGTGGAGGCTTGCGTGTTAGTGTGATGCTGAACAGGTATCAGGAGAGCTTCCAGACTATGATTAGGAAGATGGGGTGGTCTACTTCTGAAAAACCAGCCAATGAAAGCCCAGTGGATCACAATGATCTGATCCACAAAGAATCATGGGGATGGTGTAGGACCAGGCAGCATTTTCTTCTGTTGAGCATGGGCTTGCCATGAGTCAGGGCCCACTGGATGGCAGCTAACAACAACACCTTCTCTTAAAATTTACTACAGAAGCTATTGGAAGAGAAATTGGCCCATTTGAATTCTAATTCCAGATTTCCCTTCATCACTTTGTAATGTATGGAGAGCCTTAGAGAAGTAAACTGATCAAAAGGTCAGGCACAAGGGAAACAGTCAAAGCAGCAAAGGCTTGAATGACGCTCGGACAGAAAACTGTTCATTGTCTTCTGACCCTTGCAGTATATGTAGATTTGTGAGTGGAGGGGACAGAAGAATTTTGTGATGGTCAAAGACAAAGAAATGCATGATACCCAGGGGGTCACAGGTAACATATCAAAGGATAGCAATATTTGTCCAAGAAGACATTAAGGAATCCCTGGGTGGTGTAAATGGTTAAGCGCTTGACTACTAGATGAAAGGTTGTCAGGACTAACCCACCCAGAGGCATCTTGGAAAATAGTCCTGGCAATCTGCTTCCAAAAGGTCACAGCCATTGAAATCCCTATGGAGCAAAATTCTACTCTGCACGCCTGAGGTCACTATGAGTCAGAATTGACTCCACTGCATCTAACAACAACAAGCCCTTAAGTATCTACTAGTTGTTAGAGAGCATAAATTTTTGTCAGTGACAATCAAGTTAGTTATGGAGCTCTGATGTCACAATGGTTAAGCGCTAGGCTACTAACCGAAAGATCAGCAGTTTGAACACACCAGCCTCTCTGTGGGAGAAAAGACCTGGTGATCTGTTCCCATAAAGATTTCAGCCTAGGAAGCTCTGTGGGGCAGTTCTACTCTGTCCTACAGGGTTGCTATGAATCGGAACAGACTACATAGCACACAACAACAACTACGGGGTCAGATAATCCAATAAACAAGGTGAGAACGGGCTTACCTGTGCTTATTCACTAATCTGTAGTGAACAGCTTCGCATTTTTTCGCCACATCAAAGTTTCTGCTTCTAGGTATGGCTGGCATCTGTCTTTTTCTCCCAGTCCCTCAGCACCTTGCCACAGAATCAAAGCCTCTTCGCGTTTATAATCCCTGATAGGGACAGATGATTTGTAAGCAAGGTAAGCACAGGCTTACTTGTGTTTACTTACTAATCAGTAGTGAACAATTTCACATGAGTTTAACTTTGATGTGGCTGGTAAAACCCATGTGAAATTGTTCACTAAAAAAAAAAGCACAAGTAAGCCCTACTTCCCTTGCTTATTGGGTATTCTGGGTCGTTATGAGTCAGAATTGACTCCATGGCAGTGGATTTGGTGTGCTTTTGTTTTGGCCCCTGCAACAACAACATCGAATTAGTTGCATGTAACTATCCTGAAGGCTGATTTCTCCATCAGCCTCACCAAAATTTAGATTTAGAACCTAAAGCATTTCCCCTAATGTGCTGAGATGGCTCTCAGCCAAATAGCCACAAAATAACTAGCTAATCCTTGTACAAGAACAAAAATTCTATCCACCCTAGTGTTACCAGAACTTCGCAAGTTAGAGCCGCCTGCCGCAAACAGACAATTCTTGAGACACGGGTGAGGTGGGTAGCAAGAGCTTTATTAATAATATATCGATATATAGAGACAGAGGGGAATGATCTCCTCCTAAATCTGTCTGTCTCAAGAAACTGGAGGCCAGCTGGGGTTTTATAGCGAAAAGGGGACTTGCGTTTTAGAAACTTGTGGAATGTCCATTTTCTTTCTGTGTGGTTTCATTGGTCACGTCTCATACATGTTGATCTTTTTCTGCCGTTATCCCATCAGCCCAGGGAATGACTGGCGCCATCCTGATAAGCATCGTCCTGTTTGACAGGCTTAGAATGATATCACTTGTTTTTCCGTGGTCCTAGGGGAAACCTTGGTTAACTTTTAAGTTTTAAAGGAGCTAACAGCAAAATCACACTTGGAGACAGATAGGCTAGGAAAGGGGGAAAAAATGGTGCAGGTACTGTTCAAGATATGGCTGAGCAGCCTGTTGCACTAGGATACAAGGACCTGGTTCATTATATGAAATGTCAGTGAATATTTGTTATACAAAATATGTCATATGGAAAATGCCCCTAAGTCTTTATATTCTCTCTCATATCTCTCTTCTCTCTCCTTATGAAAATGCAAATTTCCCACTTCCTGCACTTTAGGGAAAAAAAAAAAAACTGGTTAATTCACAGTAAGTTATAAATGGTTTGTGTACTTATATTCCCTTACATTTCATTGGCGATAAGTGTGGCCTGTCTTAACCAAAAACTGACCCCTATAGACAGAGAATATGAATGCTACAGAGGCGGTTTTAATTTTCTGTTTCCACAAGAAAAACTGGATGTTAAAAGTTATATAAATGAAGGCGATCCTAACTCTGCCAATAGCTAGCTCTGTGACCTTTATCAGATCACATCATCTCCCTGGGCCTCATTTCCTCATCCATACCATAAAGAGTGGGGATCTCAAAGGTGCTGACAGCTCTAACACTACAGTCCTATGCATGGAGCTCACAGCTGGAGGCCATTTCAAGGTGCAACTGGAGCATCACATTTTCTTCTTCATTGATTTATAAAAGGTCAGCATCCATAGCTGTTTCAAAACGTCTTGATCTCTCTGTGCCAGATTAATCCTCATCGGAGTAGGACCCTCAACCCTACAAGAACCTTCTACCCTGATCCCTGACCACTCTCCACCTGAGCTACTTTAGGTCAGATTGGCATGCCCACATTCTTACCTTTCACAAACAGCCCCAAGCTATCCTTGGAGAGAAAGTTATGGAGTACCTACCATCCAGGTGGTATAGAATGGAAGATGAGATGTTTGGGATCCAGATGGAACTAAGGACAATGAAAAAAGAAGGCGGAGGAAGAATTGATGCAAATTGTGGTGTTGGCAAAGAGTATTGAACGTATCATGGACTTCCAGAAGAACAAACAAATCAGTCTTAGAAGAAATACAAACAGAATGAAACTTAAAAGCCAGGATGGCAAGACTTCAGCTCACTTGCTTTCAAAAAATCATCAGGAAAGACCAATCTCTAGAAATGGATATCATGTCTGGAAAAGGAGAGGGTCAGCGAAAACAAGGGAAATCCTCACTGAGATGGATGACACAATAGCCAAAACAATGGGTACAAACAAGCCAAAGATCATGAAGATGGCACAGAACCAGGTTCCGTTACACATAAGGTCACTGTGAGTCAAAGCCAACTCCACAGTAACTAACATCAACAACAGAGTAAAAATGAAAGCAGTTCATACCCTCATGACCCCCCTGAATGCACAGTAAGTAGAATTGGCTGTAGAGATTTCATGAGGATCCTGTCCAATGGTGTATTCTAGGTTGCTAGTGCTAACATTTGGTAGCCCAGGGGGAAGAGCAGCTGACAGTGTTCTGACAGGGACCCCTGTGTTACCATTTCAATTCTAAATCAATACCCTAATTCCAACTCCACACCCCACCCGGTTACTCATTCCCCTGCTCTGGTTCTGCCAGGCCCCTGCAGTCTACATTGATCCCTTCTTCGCCTGGTGACGCTGGAGAGAAGCACGAACCTACATCCACTGGCCCTAATGCAGCTTTCCAGTGTCCTGGGTGGGCTAGCAACCAGCTCCGAGGCCTCCCATTTGTTCCTACTCAGGTGACCCTCAGCTGTCTTTAAAACTGCAGTGTTGGAGCTGTCAGTGCCTTGGAAATCGTCAAGTCCTCAGCCCTTGTTTTAGAGATGAGGAAATGAGGCCTGGGGGGGTAATGTGGTTCTGGCACCATTCACCTCCTCACCCCTCACCCTCAGCAGTTAGACTCCACCATGAAGAACATAAACGCCAGCAGGCAGGAATCCACGAGTTCTCAGGCTGTCTCCCATCTGGATGTATCCATTCTTATCCATTATCATCTTCTTCCTTGTGTAGAGAAAGAGCCCTTCATTCTGTCCTATACTTTGGGGTCTATCCCCCCTACATATTCAAACACCTTGATCCATTAATTATTCCCTTTCGAGAATGTAGCCTTGAGCATTATGCTCTTTTATTTAAAAACTATTTATAGGGGATCAAAGTGACAAACTATAGCAACTCGAAAGACTAGATAGGAACCTTAAGGAGCATTGAGTTTATGTCAATGTGAGAGGAACAATTCAGACAAGGAGGGTGAGAATGGTTGCACAACTCAAGGAATGTAATCAATGACCCTGAATGGTACATGTACAAACTGTTGAACGATGTATGTTTTGCTGTGTATATTCTCAACAACAAAAAATGCATTATTAAAAATAAATAAAAACAGTAACATATTGGTGGGTAAGATAATAGATAAAATACTTTCTTCTTTGTACTCTTCTGTATTTCAACAATTTTCAAATGTGTACTCAATACTTTTATGATAAGAACAAAAAATGCTATAATAACTTCCAACCTTATACTTTGGACTTTCTTTACTCAGTGATAGATCGTGTCATCAAGTAAATAGATGGTTACTGTGGTTGTAATAAAGCTGCTACTTCTTTTCAAGTAACCACATGTTATGGATTAAATTCTGTCCCCCCAAAATGTGTGTCAACTTGGGTAGGCCATGATTCCCAGTATTGTGTGGTTGTCCACCATTTTGTGATCTGATATAATTTTCCTATGTGTTGTAAATCCTAATCTCTGCCTGTGGTTAATGAGGTAAGATTAAAAAAGAAAATTTTTTTTTTGTTGTTAATGAGGTAAGATTAGGTTATGTTAAAGAGGATCAGAGTGGGATGCAGCAGCCTTACTCAGATCACAGCCCTGATTGGTATAAGGGGAGTTTTCCCGGGGTATGGCCTATATCACCTTTTATCTTACTAGAGATAAAAGGAGAGACAGGCAAGCAGAGAGGAGAGACTTCAAGCCACCAAGAAAGAAGCACTGCTAGTGGAGCACGTCCTTTGGACCTGGGGTCCCTGTGCTGAGAAGCTCCTAAGACCAGGGGAAGATTGATGGCAAGGACTTTACCCAGAGCTAACAGAGAGAGAGAAAAAGTCTTCCCCTAGAGCTGGCACCCTGAATTCCAGTTTCTAGCCTCCTAAACTGTGAGAAAATAAATTTCTGTTTGTTAAAGCCACCCACTTGTGGTGTTTCTGTTATAGTAGCACTAGATAACTAAGACTTATAGATTTAATGAATACTTAATGATGAAGATGAAGCTAATTCATTCATTATAATTTTGTAGTTTTTATGTTGAGACTATTAAGACAACCTAATTAAGATAACCCAGTGCCTGCAACTGCGTTAAGGAATATGGTGCTACGTATATAAATATTTGTCAATTTGCTGCACTGGTGATTTTGATATACCACAGGAAAAACAAACATGAACTTCAAACATTCTTTTTTTTTCTATAATGCAGAAACCAGGCTCCTTTCCATCGAAGTGTGTTTTTGAGGCTGCCACTCATTTAGGTATTGACCCTAGCTTGCATGTTGCAGCACAGCAACAAAATTACTAACCCATGGTGTCTTAGTCATCTAGCGCTGCTATAACAGAAATACCACAAGTGGGCGGCTTTAACAAACAGAAATCTATTCTCTCACAGTTTAGGAAGCTAGAAGTCCAAAGTCAGAGCACCAGCTCTAGGGGAAAGCTTTCTCTCTGTGTTAGCTCTGAAGGAGGGTCCTTGCCTCTTTGAACTTCTGCTCCAGGGCGATCTTCATGTGGCTTGATATCTCTCTTCCCCTATCTCTGTTCTTTTACTTGCTTGTTTAATCTCTTTTATATCTCAAGAGAGATTGACTTAAAACATACCCTACACTAATCCTGTCTCATTAACATAACAAAGACAACCCATTTCCAAATGGGATTATAACCAAAGGCATAGAGGTTAAGATTTACAACACGTATTTTGAAGGGACACAATTCAATCCATAACAGGGCCCATGGTGTTGCCTTCTACATACAAGCAAGTCAAGGAAAAGACTATACTGGCTTATATTTATATCAAAAGTATCTGGAAGAGTGCATACTGAACTGTTAATAATAGTTACCTCTTAGGAATTATACTGATATAGGGAAACACACGACAGGGAAGAAATCAGGGACTTTTTGTGGGTTAGAAATCTATTTTTTTAAAAGTAACTTTTATACTGTTGGAAGTATACAAAACTTTGTACTTAAAATTATTTATAATGTGCATGCATTATGGTAAAATAATAAAAAAAACTAACAAAAAAGTAACAGATTATTCCCTCTCTCTTCCCTTCTGCCTCTCTTTCCTGCCTCTTTCTCTCATCTTTCTCTTATCTCTCTCTCCCTCATATCTCTCTCTCTCATCTCTCTTGTCTCCTCTCTCTCATATCTCTCATGTCTCCCATCTCTCTCTCTCTGTATTATCTCTTTGTCTTCTCTCTCTCTGTCTCTCTCTGTGTTTCTCTCCCTCTCTCTCTAGTTCTATCTCTATCTCTCTCTCACATCTCTCAGTCCTCACTTCTTCCTCCCATTGGCTCCTTTTCCTCAGCATATAAACAAAGTCACCTGAAAAAAAAAGAAAGAAAATACCTTTGACTCCCATCCTGGTATGCATTTAACCTCCCTGTCTGTCATGTTTCTCCCCTTCACGTGCAAACTTTTCTATAAGGAGTCGAGACTCAAAGTGTTCATTTCTCACCTCCCGTTCCTTTGGCAGTGCCAGGCCTCTTTCTTGTACCCTCATGGAAAATACTTTCTCAGAGGCCAGCAATGACCTTCTAATTGTCAGGTCCACTTAGACCTTATCAAGCCTCATTTTAATTGATGGCTTTAGTCACTGTTGACTACTCCCTCCTTAAAAACTTCCTATTCTTGCTTTCCAGGCAATCACATCTCCTGAATGGCAGTTATTTTACCAATTGAAAATTATTTCTTAGCTAATAGAGGAATTTGGCAAAGTTGCAGGGTACAAGGTCAACAAACAAAAATCAGTTGGATTTCTATACACCAGCAATGAGAAATGTGAAAGGGAAATTAGGGACACAATTCCATTTACAATAGCATCTAAGAGAATAAAATATCTAGGAATAAATTTTAATCAGGGATGTGAAGGACTTGTACAATGAAAACTATAAAACACTGCTGAAAGAGATTGAAGAAGATTTAAATAAATAGAAAAATGTTCCATGTTCATGGATTGGAAGACTTAATATTGTTAAGATGTCAGTGCTACCCAAAGTGATCTATAGATTCAACACAACCCTGATCAAAATTCCAACAGCCTTCTTTACAGAAATAGAAAAACAAATCCTCAACTTTATATGAAATGGCAAGAAGCTCCAAATAGCTAAAACAATGTTGAAAGAGAAGAACAAAGTAGGAGGACTTATATTTCCTGATTTTAAAATATACTATACAACTACAATAATCAAAACAGCCTATTACTGATCTAACAATAAACACATAGATCAATGGAATAGAACTGAGAGATCAGAAAGAAACTCACACATCCATAGTCAACTGATTTTTGACAAGGGTGCTAAGTCCATTTTATGGGGAAAGAAGAGTCTCATCAATAAATGATGCTGGGAAAATTGAATTTCCACATGCAGAAAAATGAAACAGTACCCATGCCTCACACCATACACACGCACGAAAAAAAAAAAATCAAAATGGAATAAGGGCATAAATGTGAAAATTAAAACCATAAAATTCTTAGAACAAGAAGCAGGGGCAATGCTATCAGGCCTAGCTTTCAACAACAAATTATGTAACAACAAAAGCACAAACAACAAGAGATAAAATAAATAAATGGGACCTCATAAAAATTAAAAACTTTAGTTTATCAAAAGCCTTTACGAAAAAAGTGAAAAGCTACTGGCTGGGAGAATATCTTCGGAAACCATGTATCTGACAAGACTCTAATAACAAAAATATACAGAAAATTTTGAACTTTGACGACTTAATAACAGAAAGACAAATAACCCAATCATAAAATTGGCAAAGGATTTGAATAGACATTTCACCAAAGAGGACATTCAAATGGCCACCAAACACAGGAAAAGATGTTAATTTCATTAGCCATCGGAAAGATGTAAATCAAAACCACCATGAGATACCATTTCATTCCCACTAGGATGACTAATATTGAAAAAAAAACAGAAAATAAGAAATGTTGGCGAGGACATAGGGAAATTGGAAACATTACCCATTGTTGGTGGGAAGGCAAAGCCATTGTGGAAAATAGTGTAACGGTTCCTCAAAAAAAGATAAAATAGAGCTACCATAGCTAAAAAAAACTCATTGCTGTCGAGTTGATTCTGACTCATAGCGACCATATGATCCAGCAATTCCACTCCTGGGTATATATTCAAAATTCTTGAGAGCAGAGATTCAAAAAGAGACTTGTACACCAATGTTCATTGCAGCACAATAACCAAAATGTTGAAACAACCTACATGTCCATCAACAGATGAATGGATAAACAAAATGTGGTACATACATACAATGGAATACTACTCAGTCAGTGGGAGAAATGAAGTCTTGATACATGCTACAGTGTGGATGAAGCTTGAAGACATTAGGCTGACTGAAATAAACCAATCGCAAAAGGACAAATATTATATGACCTCACTTACATAAAAAGACAAGAAAAGGCAAATATCTAGAAACCAACGTTTATTAGTGGTTACCAGAGAGGTGGGAGGGAGGGGGAAAGGGGGAAAGGGGGTAACAGTGATGAAAAATCATATTGATTGAGGGTAGGGTTGTACAGCCGATTACTGTAATTGCTTCAATAAGTTGTATATCTACAAAAAGTTGAATTGGCTAAAGTGGAGCAGTTCTACTCTGTCCTACAGGGTCACTATGAGTTGGAATCGACTTGACAGCAGTGGGTTTAGTTTTGGTTTTTCTGGGTTGTATCATGTACAAGGAAATTAATTGTCATTTACACCTTAACTGGCCTTTCAGTTTTGTCCACATTTTTTCCTCTAAAAAGAAAACAGCAATTTTCCCTAGGTTTTAAAATTTTACCGTTAGTTCCATTCCCTTGCTAAGATAATTTGAAAAGCTTTGATACTTTCTCTCCCTCTTTCGCTCTCTTTGTTTATGATTGTAAGGAGAACAGAAAGTCTAGATCAGTTAATGGTGTATCCCAAGGATAGCTGTCTTTGCCATAGTTTGATCAACCAAAAAGCTTCTAAAGTAATGTTTCCCAACCATTATTCATTTAATACCACCTCCACAAATTTTGTAATAGCTCTGTGGAAGCTTGTGTCAGAGACTGGCCGGCTGTTCACTAAACTCACTTGTTTGTCCCTCTCCTGGGCACATTCTTAGATTGCAGTCCCCAGCTTCTGAGAAACTAGGTGTCCCCCGAGATTGAAAGTGAGTAGAAGGATGTGCCCACACCGAGGCCTGGCCCTAAATAACCTCCACATGTGACCCTCCATGCTCCTAAAATGGCGGTGCCGCTGTGTAGAAGGAGCTTGCATCACTCATTCATCGGAGGAAAAAACCAAAAAACCAAACCCGTTGCCATCAAGTCGATTCTGCCTCATAGCCACCCTATAGGACAAAGTAGAACTGCCCCATAGAGTTTCCAAGGAGCACATGGTGGATTCGAACTACAGACCTTTTGGCTAACAGCTGTAGCACTTAACCACTACGCCACCAAGGTTTCCCATCGGAGGAAAGTTGACATAATTTAAGAACAGGATAAGTGCCTTTGAGAGACTCAAGGGGCCGAGAAGCACACAAAGAGCCAACTGGCCTAACATGCTGGGTCTAGTCAGGAGGGTTCCCAGAGGTGCTGAGCCCTGAGCAGAAGCAGGAAGGGCTTCTCCTGCCACTAATCTGGAGAGAGCATTCCAGGCTCTCAACCAATGAGTGAAGGCTTCTGTGGACCTGGGAAAGTCTCTGCAAGGAGAGGACACTTACAAGGAGACCTAAAGGATGAAAAGGTGCCTGTGAGACAAAGGGCCAGAGAAGAGCATCTCTGGCAGAAGAAACAGCAAGCGTGGGGGCAATCCCTTCCTAGAAATGTTTCCAGCCGAAACAAAGGCTTTGACTTCAGGAGAGGCATCAGACAGGACGCTCTGGCTTCATACAGGTAATCTGGGCCATCCTGAGCTGCTGACTCTCGAAAGAGTAGCTGATCAATGGCAGATTTTATCAGGAATTTAATTTTAAACCCTGTAACGAACAAGCAATCTACATGAAAACGATTAAAAAACACCATTTTTGTGATGAAATGTTGTGAGAAAAGATGGTGGACAGCTTGGAAGCAAATTTTGTTTTCCTTTCCTTTGCTCTGTATCTTCCTCCCTTCCTGTTTATTCACCTAGTGTTTTTACATGAGAAAGTAAGTTAAGTCTGTTTGGGTTTGTTTCCCATAAAATTTCTTTTGCTTTTTTTTTTAATTTAGGTGAAATTCACGTAATATATATTAACAATTTTAAAAGAAACAATTCAGTGGCATTGAATGTTCACAATGTTGTACAACTACCACCTCTCTCTAGTTTCAAAATATTGAATTAACCCAAAAGGAAACCCCATACTCAGTAAGCAGTTATTCCTCTTTCCTCCTTCCCCAGGCCCTGGCAACCACCATTCAGCTTTCTGTCTCTATGGATTTAGGTATTCTGGATATCTCCTACCAATGGAGTCATATAATATGTGACCTTTTGTTTCTGACTTCTTTCACATAGCATCATGTTTTCAAGGTTCATCAGTGTCATAACATGTATCAGTTCTTCGTTTGTTTTTATGGCTAAATAATATTTCATTGTATGTATGTACCACATTTTATTTCTCCACTCATCAGTTGTTGAACTTTTGGGTTATTTCCACCTTTTGGGCTATTACGAATGACGCTGCTATAAACATTCATACACAAGCTATATGTATATATGTTTTCATTCCTCTTGGGCATATAGATAGGAGTGGAATTGCTTGGTCATATAGTCATTTTTTTTTATAGTCATTTTGTTTAGCTTTTTAAGGAACCCTTAAACTGTTTTGAACAGTGGCTACACCGTTTTACATTCCCACCAGCAATGTATGAGGGTTTCAATTTCTCCACATCCTTACCAACACCTGTCATTTTCTTTTTTATTATTATTATCATAACCATCCTAGTGGGTGTGAAGTGGTATTTCATTGTAGTTTTGATTTGCAATTTCCCCAATGGAGAGGTAGCATATGACCAAGAGCTGATGGTATTGAAGGAAGAAACCCAAGCTGCAAAAAAGGCATTGGCATAAAACAAGGCTCCAGGAAATCATGAAATACCAGTTGAGTTCCTTCAACAAACGGATGCAGGGCTGGAGGTGCTCACTCTTCTATGCCAAGAAATTTGGAAGACAGCTACCTGGCCAACCTACTGAAAGAGATCCCATATTTATCCCCATTCCAAAGGAAGTTGATCTAACAGAATGTGGAAATCAGTGAACAATATCATTAATATCCATAGTTTGTTATGATCCACACAGTTGAATGCCTTTGCATAGTCAATAAAACACAGGTAAACATCCTTCTGGTGTTCTCTGCTTTCAGCCAGGATCCATCTCACATCAGCAATGATATCCCTGGTTCCATGTCCTCTTCTGAAACCAGCCTGAATTTCTGGCAGTTCCCTGTCGATATACTGCTGCAGCCATTTTTGAATAATCTTCAGCAGAATTTTGCTTGCGTGTGATATTAACGATATTGTTCTATAATTTCCACATTTGGTTGGACCACCTTTCTTGGGAATAGGATAAATATGGGTCTCTTCCAGTCAGTTGGCCAGGAAGCTATTTCCATATTTCTTGGCATAGATGAGTGAGCACCTCCAGCACTGCATCTGTTTGTTGAAATGTCTCAATTGATATTCCATCAATTCCTGGAGCCTTGTTTTTCACCAATGCCTTCAGAGCAGCTTGGACTTCTTCCTTCAGTACCATCGGTTCCTGATCATGTGCCACCTCTTGAAACGGTTGAATATCAACTGATTCTTTTTGGTATACTGACTCTGTGTATTCCTTCCATCTTCTTTGATGCTTCCTGCATCATTTAATATTTTCCCCATGGAATCCTTCACTATTGCAACTCAAGGCTTGAATTTGTTCTTCAGTTCTTTCAGCTTGAGAAATGCCGAGTGTGTTCTTCCCTTTTGGTTTTCCATCTCCAGCTCTTTGCAAATGTCATTATAATACTTTACTTTGTCTTCGCGAGAGGCCCTTTGAAATCTTCTGTTCAGTTCTTTTACTTCTCTTGGAAGTAGTGCGGCCAGAAAGCTCCTTAGAAGCAAGGATGGCGAGACTGCGTCTTACATACTTTGGACATGTTGTCAGGAGGGATCAGTCCCTGGGGAAGGACATCATGTTTGGCAGAGTACAGGGTCAGCGGAAAAGAGGAAGACCCTCTATGAGGTGGATTGACACAGTGGCTGCAACAATGAGCTCAAGCATAACAACGATTGTAAGGATGGCACAGCACCGGGCAGTGTTTTGTTCTGTTGTGCATAGGGTCACTATGAGTCAGAACCGACTCGACGGCACCTAACAACAACAACAACAATAACATTAGTATCACACACAAGTAAAATTTTGCTGAAGATCATTCAAAAAATGGTTGCAGCAGTGCATTGACATGAAACTTCCAGACATTCAAGCTGGATTCAGAACAGGATGTGGAAGGAGAGATATCATTGCTGATATCAGATGGATCTTGCTGAAAGTAGAGAATACCAGAAAGATGTTTACTGTGTTTTATTGACTATGCATAGGCATTCAAGTGTGTGGATCATAATGAATTATGGATAACATTGTGAAGAATGGGAATTCCAGAACACTTCATTGTGCTTTTGTGGAACCTGTACATAGACCAGGAGGCAGTCATTCGAACAGAACAAGGAGATACTGCATGGTTTAAAATCAGGAAAGGTGTGTGTCAGGGTTGTGTCCTTTCACCATGCTTATTCAATCTGTATGCTGAAAAAAATAATCTAAGAAACTAGACTATATGAAGAAGAACATGCCATCAGGATTGGAGGAAGGGTTATTAACAACCTTCAATATGAGTGTCACAACCTTGCTTGATCAAAGTGAAGAGGACTTCAAGCACTTACTGATGAAGATCAAAAAACACAGTCTTCAGTATAGATTACACTTCCACATAAAGAAAACAGAAATCTTCACAACTGGACCAATAAGCAACATCATGATAAACAGAGAAAAGATTGAAGTTGTCAAGGATTTCATTTTACTTGGATCCACAATCAAAGCCCATGGAACCAGCAATCAAGAAATCAAAGGATGACATATTGCATTGGGCAAATCTGCTGCAAAAGACTTCTTTCAAGCATTAAAAAGGTAAAGAAGTCACTTTGAGGACTAAGGTGCACCTGATCCAAGCTATGATATTTTCAATCTCTTCATATGCATGCAAAAACAGACAATGAATAAGGAAGACCAAAGAAGAATTGATGCCTTTGAATGATGATATTAACGAAGAATATTGAATATACCATAGACTGCCAGAACAACGAACAAATCAGTCTTGGAAGAAGTAGTACAGCAAGAATGCTCCTTAAAAGTAAGGATGGTGAATTTTCATCTCATGTACTTTGGACATGTTATCAGGAGGGACCTGTCCCTGGAGGAGGTCATCATGCTTGGTACAGTGTCAGTGAATGAGAAGAAGACCCTCAATGAGATGGATTGACACAGTGGCTGCAAAAATGGGCTCAAACATAACAACGATTGTTAGGATGGCACAAGACCAGGCAATGTTTTGTTCTGTTGTCCATAGGGTCTGTATGAGTTTGAACTGACAGAACAGCACCTAACAACAATGACTAATGACATTGAGCACTTTTCCATGTCCTCGTTGGCCATTTGTTTACATTCTTTGGAGAAATGTTTATTCAGGTCCTTTGTGCATTTTTTAGTCAGGTTTTGTTGTTGTCAAACTGTAAGCATATATAAAGATATACTCTGGATACTACACCCTTAACACATATATGATTTGGAAATGTTTTCTTCCATTCTGTAGGTTGTCTTTCCTTCTTTGATAACGTTCTTCAACGTACAAAAGTTTTAATTTTGATGAAGTTCGTTATATTTATTTTTTCTTTTGTTGCTCATGCTTTTGATGTTGTATCTTTTGAATCTGCTACCAAATTCAAGATCATGAATATGTTTTTTTTCTAAGAGTTTAATAGTTTGAGCTCTTATATTTAAGTAGTTAATCCATTTTGAGTTAATTTTGTATATATGGTGTGGGGCAGGACCCCAATTTCATTCTTTTACATGTGGATATCTAGTTGTCCCAGCATCATTTTCTGAAGAGAAGGTCTATTTCTTTTTTATTTAAGAAAAAGAAACACTGAGTTACCTATCCTGAATCCTAAAGTCAAAACTAGGGTGTCATATTGTTGCTCCAGAGGCAAAAGAAATGCAGTGAAACAGGTAAAGACAACAGTTTCTTTAGGACTTTCTCACTGTGCACTTTTTGATGTCCATGAGGGAAGTTATTTTGCATAGGAAATTCTATTTGTGTCTACTTAGGGTTTTAAATCATTATAACAAATATTTTAAAACCTGGTTTTTCTTAAGCTCTAAACTTGGCACAGTGGTTAAGAACTCAGCTGCTAACTAAAGGTCAGTAGTTCGAACCCACCAGCTGCTCTGCGAGAGAAAGATGTGGCAATCTGCTTCTGTAAAGATTACAGCCTTGGAAACCCTGTGGGGCAGTATGAGTTAGAATCCATGGCAATGAGTTTGACTTTGGTTTTTAAACTCTACATATAGCTTTTAGTATTCCATTTATAAATCTAGTAAATTCTAATAATCACTCCTAAGGATATCTTCACTTACTATTTGTTCTATTTAAAATCAACAGTCTAAACTCCTTTAAAAATATATTCCATTTACAACTTAAACTAATTAAAGGATCTTAAACATTTTAACCTGCATTTATGAATTCACAATAATTGTCATTCGTTTAAAGTCCTTCAAATAGCAACTCTAATCAAGAAAACCTTCACTGGTTTTTTAACTACTCAAGCAAATCTAATAAGTCTAATAAAGTAAGCTTATACCGAAACAAAACCAAACCCATTGCCATAGAGTTGATTTCAACTCATAGCGACCCTATAGGACTGAGTACAAGTACCCCACAGGGTTTCCAAGGCATGCCTGGTGGATTTGAACTGCCGACCTCTTGGCCGGCAGTGGTAGCTCTTAACCACTATGCCACCAGGGTTGCCAAAGTAAGCTTATACATAAATTAAATCTCATATTTTCCTAAATAGTACATTGTTGTTGTTTTTGTTAGGTGCCGTCGAGTCGGTTCCAACTCATAGCAACCCTATGCACAACAGAACAAAACACTGCCCAGTCCTGAGCCATCCTTACAATCATTGTTATGCTTGAGCTCATTGTTGCAGCCACTGTGTCAATCCACCTCGTAGAGGGTCTTCCTCTTTTCTGCTGACCCTGTACTCTGCCAAGCATGATGTCCTTCCCCAGGGACTGATCCCTCCTGACAACATGTCCAAAGTATGTAAGACGCAGTCTTGCCATCCTTGCTTCTAAGGAGCATTCTGGTTGTACTTCTTCTAAGACAGATTTGTTCGTTCTTTTGGCAGTCCATGGTATGTTCAACAGTACATTATAGCTTCCAAATTTAGTAAAATATTCTCATGTCTTTCAACCCGAAACCACAATTTTGAATTGAATTTACTAGGTTAATCTGCCAGATCTCACATAATCTGTCTGATTATATTAAGAATTATAAATATTTGACATACCAAGTAGACACAGATTGTCTCAATGATTACGAAAACCTGATGTGAACTTCAGAAAAGAGTATTAACACAATGCGTTTGGTTAACGGCTTTATCTCTGTAGTCAAGTCCCTGTGTTGGAAATACAGTTCTCCAATAAATAAACATCCCAAACAAATGGAGGCTGCTACATGTCCGGGATTTTCAGCTGAGATGGAGGATCTAAATTCCAAGGGAATTCTTACTTTCCTGTAACAGACTTGCTGTGCTCTTTTTCATAGTTGGAACAAGAAGATATTTCATTCCATACCCTTCAGATGTAAGTAATCTAGAAGTCCACAACACCAGGACTCAGGTAACGTTAGACTTGAATAGAGAGAAGACTTCGCTCCAATTAAGAGTCTCTTTTTGGTTGATTTTATACTCCTTAGCTCCTTTAAAACATTTCAATATCTTCCCATCTGGCTTGACAGACACTTTGTTGACATTCCATCTGCTTCTTTCAACCACATCACCTACTGGAATTCTGTATTCTTTCCATATTCTGATATGTTGTCTACTCTTAGAAAAAAAAAAAAAAAACTCTTGTAGACGTTTAAATATTTGAATGGATTCTGTCTTTTTCTCTTTCGTTCTTGTTCTGAGGTCATTAACCTGCCCAGAACCAATATATTATTGTTTAATTTTAGAGCTTTAGATAAGCTTGAATAGTTGATCCTTCATTGGTTTATTGATCCAACCATTCAAAAAAATAGTTATTGAAAGATTTTTGTATATTGGGCTATAAATACAGAGATGAGTGAGACTTGGTCTTTATCCCAAGAGAGATCTTACGTTCTAACAAAGGAGCCAGGCATGTAAGTAATTATAGAAGAGCGAAGTGAAGAAAATGGTTTGCATGAAGTGAATCAGATGGATAAACAAATAAGCAGAGGCTGACCATGTCTCAGGGTGTCAAGAACAGCTTGCTCAGACCATGTGAACATGGCCTTATATGAAGAATATAAGAAGGGACATCATTAAGAAGGAAACAAAGGCAATGAACCTTAGATACGCGGAAAATATGTTCAAAGGCACTAGAGCTTGGGAAAACCATGGATACTCAGGAAAGCATGGAAGGAAACCTGGATTACTCAGGAAATCATGAGTAGTTGAATATGTTCAGCTCACTAAGAGAATGGTAGGTCAGTCTTTGAGGGACCTCGGATTCTGACTTACACCAGTGATTTCCCACTTATTTCACATCTTGGCTCCCATAGAGAATGCCAATGTTAATAAGGTACACAGTGGTAAATAAATTACTCTTCTCCCTGCCAGAAATGGCTGACCCAGAGGGCTTGCCCAACACACAAGCGCACACACACAGACACAAATGAGGGGATCAATATTTTCTCACATTTCTACCCTCTCAGTCACGCCAGTTGGGATATTCTGCTAGATGATCTGGGGCCAATGAAACGATTCAGTCTTGGAAATTAAAAGATTATATTTCCATTTTCTTTAAACAGTAACTTCATAGAAAGAGATCTCAGTGAGGATATGGCATTTTTTGGTTGGAGATTGTCCTAGGAACATACGAACCAAAAGTCATAATAAAACCGAAAAACCAAACCCCTTGCTGTCAAGCCAACTCCAACTCGTAGCGACCCTTTGGACAGAGTAGAACTGCCCCATAGAGTTTCCGAGGAGTGCTTGGTGGATTGGAACTGCCGACCTTTTGGTTAGCAGCCAAGCTCTTAACCACTGTGCCACCAGGGCTCCAAAAGTCATAATAAGGGCTATATAAAAAAAAAATTAAAATAATTTGTATTTCAGAGAAGAAATGTCCGAAATTGTGGAGGTAGATTTTAAAAGTGAACTGTAGAGGAACTTCAGGGCTGAAAAGTGTTGGTCACTTGATTCACAGAGCAAAGTAAAACACAGGCTAGATTTAAATGAGAATGTTGGAGATGTACTAGAAAAAAACTGGATAACTAAGGGGAACATTACAGCTGTTTACACAGATTCTCAGAACTCTTTTAGCCTCCTGCTTTGATGAGCATTGTTTCTCCTCTCACCCATTCCATTGTCTTATTGACTTATTCTATATTCCATTATTTAAATATTATATTATCTACTATTAGAAAATTTTAATGTGGAAAGAAATTATCAGCATAGATTATGGGAGATATTTGATCCCCAAGATTTGGACCCAGGAGAGAAACAGAAGCCAGGAGTACAGCCAAAGAAGAATACAGAATAGCTCCAAAAAAGAAAAGATAGTTTTTTTCCAGGATTTTTTTTTTAACCTTGTTCTCTCCATAATAACATGCTCTTCCAAACTCAGCCCAGCAGTACTGTCACCAAAGCCTTTAGACACCCAGAATTTGAGCAGAAAGGAATTGGAAAAATCATGAAAATATCAAAAAAGCCTCAGTAAAGCCAAACTGCAGTTGATAGCCCTAAGCAGCCGTTCCTTCAAATTGCTGGGCTACTGGTCAAGATGAACAGAAGGGTTAAGCCTAGATCTACTCTAATGAAATAGAGCACAATTTGTGTGCTTTAGAAGAGCTGGGTAATTTTAAAGAGAATAGAAAATGGACTATTAAAGATAGAGGCTAAAGTAAGGGGGAAAAAGCTACTTTTTCCAAATACAGGAAAATTAAAACTAAAAAACGTGGAGGTGCAGTGGTGGGAAAAGTTATGGTGCAGGCATCTTTATAACGGTGATGCAACTCTTGCGTCTTAAAAAAAAAAAAGAGCTAAAGAAACCAGAATAGTAGCAGATGCTTATTATCATCGAAGCACCCCTCAGGGACACTTTAACCAGGTTCCCCGACACAAGGGTGAAACAGAAACTACTAAGGTGAGCAAGGTCCTGGGTCCTTACAGAACAACCAGAATTAGCATATCACTGCAAAGGAATATACTGGAAATATTAGGGAAAAAAGGCATTTTATGCACTTGGCACAAAAAGGGTATATTGTCTACTTGAAATACTGAGAAAAGAGGAAGAGAAATCTCCTTCAGTGTTCATGCTACTGTGGGGAAAATGTAGGAGAGACTGAAAACAATGCCACTCAAAAGCTAAATCATTATTCGGCAAGCCTGAAGTTTCTGATTCTGGTGATGGAAGTTTGGCAACAGATATTGGTAATGATTTACAACAATAAAAAAAAATGAAGAACTAGAACAACAACAACAAAAAGCTAAACAAGTGGAGAGCAAGGTTGTGATGTGTGTACTCAGCAAGTCATATGCCATGTGTGCTGGTTGCTGCTGCCAGACATCCCAGCCCTTGGGAGAGGGATGGCCAGTACTCCTACATGACACTAACTCCACTAATTTGGTTTCCCCTGAACTTTATTTTCTTTCTGGCACAATATCTTTATATAGCGAAGCTTGCCTTTCCAGAATAAAATGCTTATGGAAGATAAGACCTCTAGACTTCAAAATATGGGGGACTAATCAGTTTCCCCCCTCCATATCAGCTACTAATTTCAAATATGAGACAATCAGACTAAACTCAAGTTCAGTACAAGCCCACAGGGACAGAACACTCTACAGGGGAATAGAAAGGAGAGAATGTGGGTATTCTCACAAACCATCATGTTTCCCTAAATTAAACAAAGCTTTTAGTAATTTGAGCATCAGTAGTTGATGGAAGAGTGTTATCGAAATAAATAAGTGCCTAAATGATATCAATAACCCCCCGCTGGGTACTGCACACTCTGGTCCAGCACTCCACGGGTACTATCTCATTTAGGGCAACGACACTGTCAGGCAGGCATTGTCCTCATTCAGAGGAGTAAACTGTGATTTTTCCCAAGTCACATAGCTTGTAAGAAGTGGAACTCTTTTGGACAGTTTTGGATAGATATTTCTGGTGCCAAAGTCTATGTGCTTTCCAACATGCACTAGCACCTTTCTCTCCAACAACAGTAACAATAAAATTCTTCCTAAATAGGTAAATAAACAGACATTGGTCACTCACTGGATGAAGACCATAGCACTGACACTGAAATATTAAGAATGAGAATGTAAATTTCTGGCACAATTTAGAGAAAATAATGGCTAGGCCATTTAAATTTCTGAAGTGTGTGGAAGGCACAGGCAATTTAACATACCCAGTGATCTTTCTCCAAATCACTTACCTTGCTTTAGCACTGAACACTTCAAGTACATGAAGCATATCATTAGAATAACAGAAACTCAGGATCTAGTTCAAATACTGCAGAACTGTAAAAACAAACAATGTCTTATTGTTGTTAGGTATGGTCGATTTGGTTCCAAGTCATAAAGGCCCTAACCACAACAAAACAAAACACTGCCTGGTCCTGTGCCATCCTCACAATCATTGCTGTATGTGAGCCCATTGTTTCAGCTACTGTTTTAATCCATCACATTGAGGACCTTCCTTTTTTCTCTGACTCCTACCTTAGCAAGCATGATGTCCTTCTCCAGTGACTGTTCGCTCCTGATAACATGTCCAAAGTACGTGAGACAAAGTCTTTCCATTTTCACTTCTAAGGAGTGTTCTGGCTGTACTTCTTTCAAGGCAGACGTGTACATTCTTTCTGGTGTTGTTGTTAGGTGCCATCAAGTTGGTTCTGACTAATTGCAACCCTATGTACAACAGAGCAAAACACTGCCCAGTCCTGCACTATCCTTAAGATCATTGATATGCTTGAGGGCATTATTGCAGCCACTGTCAGTCCATCTCGATGAGGGTCTTCCACTTTTTCGCTGACCCTCTACTTTACCAAGCATGATGTCCTTCTTTAGGAACCTATCCCTCCTGATAACATGTCCAAAGTATGTGAGATGAAGTAAAGTATTATAATGAAATGTGAAAACCATTTTGTTAGAAAATCAAAAGAATACGCTCGACATTTCTCAAGCTGAAAGAACTGAAGAAAAAGTTCAAGCCTTGAAGTTGCAATATTAAAGGATTCTTCAGGGAAAATATTAAACGACTCTGGAAACATCAAAAGGAGATGGAAGGAATACACAGAGTCACTGTTCCAAAAAGAATTGGTTGACGTTCAACCATCTCAGTAGGTAGCATAGGATCAAGAACTGATGCTACTGAAGGAAGAAGTCCAAGCTGCACTGAAGGCATTGGCAAAAAAACAAGGCTCCAGGAACTGAAGGAATACCAATTAAGATGTTATAACAAATGGAGGCAGTGCTGGAAATGCCCACTTGCCTATGCCAAGAAATTCGGAAAACAGCTACCTGGCCAACTGACTGGAGATCCATATTTATGCCCATTCCAAAGAAAGATGATCCAACAGAATGCGGAAATTATCAAACAATATCATTAATATCATACACAAATCAAATTTTGCTGAAGATCATTTAAAAATGGTTGCAGCAGTACACCAACAGGGAACTGCAATAAGCTCAAGCCGGATTCTTCTGGTAGTCCATAGTGTGTTCAATATTCTTCACCAAAACCACAATTCAAAGGCATCAATTCTTGTTCGGTCTTCCTTATTCATTGTCCAGCTTTTGCATGCATATGAGGCGATTGAGGGAAAACCCTGGTGGCATAGTGGTTAAGTGCTACAGCTGCTAAGCAAAGGGTTGGCAGTTCGAATCTGCCAGGTGCTCCTCGGGCAGTTCTACTCTGTCCTATAGGGTTGCTATGAGTCGGAATCGACTCAACGGCACTGGGTTGGAGGCGATTGAAAATACGAGTAAGATGTACCTTAGTCTTCAAGCTGACATCTTTACTTTTCAACATTTAAAGGGGACTTTTGCAGCAGATTTGCAATATGAAGTTTGAATTCTTGACTGTTGCTTCCGTGGGCATTGATTGTGGATCCAAGTAAAATGAAATCCTTGACAACTTCAATATTTTCTGTTTATCATGATGCTGTTTATTGGTCAAGTTGTGAGAAATTTTGGTTTTTTTATGTTGAGATGTAATGCATACTGAAGGCTGTAGTCTCTGGTCTTCATCAGTAAGTGCTTCAAGTCCTCTTCACTTTCAGCAAGCAAGGCTGTGTCATCTGCATATCACAGATTGTTAATGATTCTTCCTCCAATCCTGATACCATGTTCTTCTTCATGTAGCCCAGCTTCTGAGATTATTTGCTCAGCATAAGGATTGAATAAGCATCTTGACTGCATATTTGATCGATTTCAGACTGGGGAAGTTGGTAAAAATCTTAAATTTCTTCATCTTTGGCATTAGTGGTTGGTGAGTAAATTTGAGTAATAGTCGCATTAGCTGGTCTTTCCTGTAGGCATGTGGATATTATGCTATCACTAACAGCATTATACTTCAAGATAGATCTCAAATTGTCCTTTTTGACAATGAATGTGACGCCAGTCCTTCAATTTGTCATTCCCGGCATAGTAGACTTATATGTTTGTCTGATTCAAAATGGTCAATACCCGTCCATTTCCACTCACTAAGCATTCCGTTTTATTTTTGATGACTTCCAGTTTTCCTAGATTCATACTTCGTACATTCAACTTTCTAATAACTAATGGGTGTTTGCAGCTGTTTCTTCTCATTTTGAGTCATGCCACATCAGCAAATGAATGTCCCAAAAGCTTTACTCCATCTGTGTCATTAAGGTCGACTGTACTTTGAGGAGGCAACTCTTTCCCAGTTGTATTTTGAGTGCCTTCCAATCTAAAGGGCCCATCTTCCAGCACTATATCAGACAATGTTCCACTGCTATTCATAAGGTTTTCAGCAGCCAATCCTTTCAGAAGCAGACCACCAGGTCCTTCTTCATAGTCTGTCTTAGTTTGGAAGCTCCAGTGAAACCCGGCCACTATGGGTGACCCTGCTGGTATTTGAATACCAGTAGATAGCTTCCAGCTTCACAGCAACATGGAAGTCAACATAGTACAACAAACTGACAGACACATAGTGGAACAATGTCTAATAGCTGCAAAATTCTGTGTATCTATACAATGAAATTAGATAATTCCACTCATTACTAAAATCTGGCTCAATAAAATGTAAGAGAATATGTTAAAAAACAAACGCTGTATGATTTTGAAAAACAAACATTTGTTATAATTTTGAAAAGCAAATATTGTAGATATGATTTTAAAAAGCAAAAAGGTAAATTCCCTTATTTTTACAAGCCCGACTTGGCCTTTGTTCCCCATGGTAGAAACCTTAGCCTTATCACTTCCAGGAATACTTGGCCATGTCCATGATTTCTCAGCCACATCAGATTCAAGCACAAGGAGTCCTGTCTTCCCCTGGCACTGATTCTAGGTCAGAGTTATTGCAGTGGTGCAGGTTTTGAGGCATCCACTTCTTTTCCAGTCTTTCCTGATGGCATCTACTGAGTTGCGAAATGAGCCCAATGATTATCAGGAAAAACATGCTCTTGGCTATTATCACTTCATATGTGAGCTATAGTGAAGCCTGTGACTCTGCTCCAACTTCTGAGCATGACAACATTGCTTCACTTCTGTCTTCCATATCTCACTCCGTTTCTCTTGTGGCCCACCCTAACTTGGAACCATATAGGGGAGGGAATTCTGAAAGAATAATTCCAGATTAGATAAATTGACTGACATAATACAGAACCACTACAATTTTTAATAATAAAACTGAAACAGTGTTCTTTTGAATGACTCCATTGGAACCCCAGTGCCATAGCAATTTAATATCCATCATCATCTACTTAAATACATGAACAGGCTTTGATTAAATGTTAAATTCTCTTTTTGAACTTTCCACTTCCTTGTAGAATGCTGTCCTAATGTAATACGTTTATTCTTAAAAGTTGTTTTTCTTAATCAGTCTATCATATATTTCTGCAGTAAAAAAATATTTATAGATTGAAATTTTATCTCTAAATGTTATCTTTTTGTGAATAAAATTATTTTGTATAGTCCAATTATAAATCTTAAATTAGAAAACTTTGTGGTTAGTGCCTTTCGTGTGCTATTTAAGAAATCTTTGTCTAATCCAAGTCCATACATTCATTGTATTTTTTATTTATTCATTTTGTCTCCCATATTTTGGTCTATTGATTTTTTTAATTTAATGTGTCAAGAGCCAACATTCGTTCCATTTTCTCCATGTTCATCTCTATTTGACCCAAAACCATTTATTTAAAAGATTTATCTTTTCCCCACTGCCGCATGGTGGCACTTTTATCATCAGTCAAGTAGGACTATTTTCAGACTCTATTATGTTTTGTTTATCTATTTGTCTCTCTTTGTATGAATAGCATAATCTCTTAATTACTGTAATTTTAAGTCTTGTTATAGGTATCAAGTATAAGTTCAAATTTATTCTTCAGTATCAGCTAGTCTTGAGTTTTTGACTTCTCACATAAAGTTTGGAATTGGCCATTTGATTTAAAAACAAAAGCTACTTGGGATCTTTATTGAGATTACATTTCATCCATAGGTCAATTGGTATCTACAATACTGAGTTTCACAATCCATGTACGTGTTATATCCTTCCATTTACTTAAGATATCTCTAATTTTGCTCAATAATATTTTTGTTGTATTCAGTGTGGAGAACGTGCAAATCTTTTAGATTTATTCCAACAAATTAAATTTAATTTTTTCCTGTGACCAGGAGATTCTAAGTGTTAAGTCTTTTCTTCAGATAGGGTTATCATTGCAATTATTGGATGTTGCCACTACTGAGCAAGCACCTATGCATTATAAATTTTGATGAATAAGCCCTGAACGTAAAGCTAAATTTTATTGGAAATGTACCTGTTCGTGAGATGAATGGGGCAATTTTATTTCAATTAATTTAGGTAATTTACTTCAATTAATTTATAAATAATTATTTATTGCCAGAATGAGATAGTATTTGGAGGTCATGTTACTTTTATAAAAAAATTTTATTCACAGAAATAAAGATGAGATGAGAAGAGGAGGAAATTTTTTATGGCATAGTCACTCAGTTATTTGAATTCTTTTTTATCCCAAATATTTTTTAGTATCTATTTTGTATCAGGCATTGTTTCAGATGCATGGGATATAGCAGTAAAAAAAAAAAAGTAGATAAGACCAGACAAAAATTCTTGCTCTTATAAAAGTTCATTGTACTGAGGGATCCAGGCAATAAACAAGATTTTTTAAAAGTAAAATATGTAGCATAGCATGGTAATTAGTGACAAACATAAAAGAGAAAAAATAAGAGGCTAGACAAGTGGATGTGGTAAGGAGTGAAATTGTAGATAGAGTGGCTGAGATATATGCCAAAAACACATAGTGATTGATTATCAGAAATTATTTTTAGAATAGTACCAGCAGTTCAATCAATTAAGTGGTCTTTTTTGGACAGGGGGGAAAAAAACCCACCTGTCTGATCATTGGAAGCAATTACTTCGTCAAAATCATCTTAGGTAACTAGAACTGCCATTTTGTTTGATGCCCTGGAGGCATTTACACTCCAGGGCAATGCACCAAGGGAAGAGTCTAGATGACTGAGATAAATGCTTTCATTGCAAAATGGAAAGGAAGCACTTTTGGAAAAGGATGAGGAAACCAAGAACCAGAATTACTACAAGCACTTTCTCTAGCACCTACACTTTGGAATTCCAAACCAAAACTAAACCCGTTGCCTTCAAGTTGATTCCGACTCATAGCGACCCTGTAGGCAGAGTAGAACTGCCTCATAGAGTTTCCAAGGTTTTAATCTTTAGGGAAGCAGACTACCACATCTTTCTCCTGCAAGCAGCTGGTGGGTTTGAACCGTTGACCTTTCAGTTAGCAGCCAAGCACTTAACCACTGTGCCATCAGGACTCCTTTAAATTTTGGAATTAAGGCTCTGTAAATTGACCTCTTAAACTCTGCATGCTTACTTACCCATTTGGAAAGTCATCACATGTCACTGGTCCACAAATCTCCCAGTTTGAAGACTACTGTTCTATTGCTGGGAGCTCCTGAAAATTAAACACTTATGTTCATCAAAAGATTTCAACAAAAGAGTAAAAAGAGAACCTACATACTGGGGAAAAAATTTTAGCTACAACATGCCCAACAAGGGTCTAATCTTTAAAATCTATAGAATATTTCAACACCTCAATAACAAAAAGACAATTAATCCAATTAAAAAATGGGCAAAGAGTATGAACAGACACTTCACCAACAAAGACATTCAAGCAACTAACAAACATATGAGGAGATGTTCTCAATCAATCATTAGTACTAGAAAAATGCGAAGCAAAACTAAAATGAGATATCATCTTACCCCAACATTACTGGCACTAATTAAAGAAACAGAAAATAACAAATGTTGGAGAAGTTGACGATAGATGGGAACTTTTATTCACTGCTGGCAGGAACGTAAAACGGTATACCCATTATGGAAAATGATATAATGTCTGCCCTAAGCTAGAAATAGAAATACCACGTGATCCAGCAATTCCACTCCTAGGAATATATCCTAGAGAAATAAGTGCTCCCATAGGAATAGACATATGTATACCCACTTTCACTGCAGCATTATTCACAACAGCAAAAAGATGGAAACAATTTAAGTGCCCATCAACAGATGAAGGGATGAACAAACTATTGTACACACACACTATGGAATGCTATGCAACGATAAAGAACAATGATGAATCCTTGAGACATCTCACAACATGGATAAATCTGGAAGGCATTATGCTGAGTGAAATAAGTCAATTATGAAAGGACAAATGTATGAGAACACTATGATAAAGAAAAGAAAAGGTGAACACACAGAAGAAAGCAAAACAATCTTTGATGGTTATGAGGGAAGGGGAAGTCACCAACTAGAGAGTAGACAAGTGTTAACTTTGGTGAAGGAAAAGACAATGTACAAAATAGGGAAAGTCACCACAACTTGACCAAGACAAAGTCATAGATGGTTCTTAGACAAATCCAAACACCTTAAGGGACCAAGTTACTAGGTCTGAGGGGCGGGGACCATGGTCTTAGGGAATATCTAGGTCATTTGGCATAATATAGTTCCTAAAGAAAATGTTCTACATCCTGCTTTGGTGAGTAGCATCTGGGGCCTTTAAAGCTTTTAAGTGAAGGCAGTGCCAAACATGGCACGATAGACAGAAGCACTACACTAACCCTCCACAGCAAAGACCCAAAAAACTAAGTAAAACAGAGACAAACATCAATTCTGGAAACCTAACCATCAAATGAAGAGATAAAGAACTCAACCAATCACCAGATGGAACAAGGAACTAACAGAGAATAGACAGTGAGGAGAGATACAGAGTAGAGGTCCCCTATCAGCGAACACAGCATGGATTCATCATTTTGGGCTCCTCAGCCACCTATATCTATGGATAGGGAGCATGGGAAGGCAGCTTCACAGAGCTCCCAGCAGGAGACAGAGAACCTGGTAACTAGTGATACACACTTTCTCACCCCTTACCCTTCTTCCTCCTGTTTGGCCTCTGCCACTTCCCAGCAGGCCACAGTCACTCGGCCAGGGAGGCACCAGCTCCATGGTCCTTGGATTCGCCTCACCTACACCAGCTGGCTCCTTCAGTGCTGTTTTCTTGTTGCTCTTGTTGCTTTTTCTTTCTTTTTTGGCTTCTTTTGGTTTCTTCTCTCCCTCTCACCTCTTCCCCTGACTTTCTCTTGAACCCCTGGTTCCGTGTGCCATCTCTGCTTCTTCTTGACAGCCCGTGAAGTGCTCCTCAGCTGGGGAACTGCTTCCCTGGTCCATGCCACAGTGTTGGTGGGATCCCTGGGAGCTTTTTTTTTTTTCTTTTTCTTTTTTTTCCTTTTCGTTCTTCATTTCTAGCTTTCCTGTCTCTCTGCTTTCTTTCTTTTCCTGTCTCCTGAATACCTGGTGCTGTGTACCATCTCTGCTCCTTCTAGAAGGGCTGTACAGGGCCTAACAGCTTGGAAGCCACTTCCTGAGGCTTCGCCACCACACCAGTAGGCTCCCTTGAGGATTTTTTTTTGCTTTGCTTTGCTTGATTTCTTGTCTCTCTCTAACATCCTTCCTTTCTTTTCTCCTGAACACTTGGTGATGTGTACCATCTCTGTTTCTTCTAGATGGGCTCTGCAGTGCTGCACGCCTGAGAGCCTCTTCCCTGGTCTGTGCCACCACACCAATGGGGTCCATGGTGGAATTTTGTTTTTCTTCTTGTCTCTCTCTACCTCCCTTCCTTTCCTTCTTCCCAACCACCTGGCATCTTTTTTCTTTTTTTTCTGTTTCTTGTTTCTCTCTACATTCCTTTCTGCTGACCACCTACCCATGTGTGACTTTTCCTCTTGTTTTTTTAATCTAGTTTGTTATCTCCCTCTTCCTTCCTTCCTTCCTTTCCTTTCTCCCACCCATCTAGTTTTTTTTTTTTTTTTTAGATCTAGTTGTGTATGCCCTTTCTGTCCCTTCTTGACAGGCTTTACCTCACCACCTGGCTGGAAAGACACTGGCACACAGCTTCCCCGGGTCTGTGCCACTCCAACAGCAGACTCTCTCAGTACTTTTTTTTTTTTTTTTTTTGGCTCCTGATTCTCCTCTTTCTCTTCTTTCCCATACCCACTTAGCTCCACACATCACAGCCTTCCCATCCCCTCCTGTCTCTGTACCATGCCGTGAACATCACACCCTCAAGCAGCACAGGTATAGCCTACCGGACCCTTTCCTGCACTGACCCCTCAGCCCCACCATGTAGACCCCAGTAGATACCACAAACAACCCATCCCAGAGCCTCTGCTTCTGCAGAATCTGCCCTGCTGCACCACAGCTGAGCAACTAACTATGCCCAATGGACAAGAATGTGAAAAGTATCATGCACACAGATGAGCAAACAACAAAGAACGCACAGCCAGCCTGCTCAGACATAACCAAATAAAACAAAAAAAAACGGACAAAACAAACAAATCTACAATCAATAAATGAAGAAAATAACTACTGAATGTCCCGAAATATATTTTAAAAAAGCACAGGGCGATTCCAGTAGGCATCAAAAATAAAACACCAGATGACCTTCCAGTAGAAGAAAAGGCACTGAAACTACCTGATAGAGAATTCAAATCTCTAATATCCAGAGCTACCCAAGAGTTGAAGGAAAAAGCAGACAAAAATGAAGAAGAAAATAGACAAATTCATGGAAAAGGCAGAAGAAATTATGGAAAAGACAGACAAAACAATAGAAGAATTCAAAAAGTAATTCAGGAACAAAATGTCAAAATACATGCACAACTAGAAATCATAGAAAAACAGCAATTAAAAATCCAAAAAACAAACAACAAGATTTTAGAAATGGACAGTGTCATATGTCTGAAGAGCAGGTTTGAAACAATGGAAGACAGGATCAGTGAAATTGACGACAAATTCTTTGTTTCCTTTGCTTGAGGAAAAATCAGAGAAAAGAACAAAGAAAAAGGAAGAAACCTTGAGAATGATGTGGGGTACAATCAAAAGCAAAAATTTGTAAATGATCAGCATTCCATTGCAGAACTGGGGAAGAAAATGGAAAATACAGAGAGGACCATTGAAGAATTGCAGACAGAAGACTTCCCTAATATCATGAAAGATGCAAAGCTGACCATCCAAGAAGCTCAATGAACCCCATACGGGATAGACCTCAAAAGAAAATCACCAAGGCATATAATCACACTCACTAACCAAAGACAAAGAAAGAATTCTGACAGCAGCTCGAGAAAAATGAAAAGTTACATACGGGGGAGACAATAAGACAAAGCTCTGATTACTAGGCAGAAACAATGCAGGCAAAAGGTAATAGGATGACATACACAAAATCTTGAAAAAAAAAAATTGCCAACCAAGAATAATATATCCTGCAAAACTCTAGCTCAAATATAATGGTGAAACTAGGGCATTTGCAGATAAACAGAAATTAATGGAATATGTAAAAGCCAAAACAAACTTACAGAATTATTAAAGGGAGTCCTTCAGTTAGAGAACCAACAACATCAGATGACAGCCTGAATCTAGAACACAAGACTACATCAACCAGATACCAACCTAGGTAATGAACTCTCAAGGATTAATTAAAACTAAAAGATTTACAACAGGGAAACAGTGAGGTTAAACTGTAAACGACAACAACATTGGAACAATAAAAGAGGGAATAAATGGTCTAGGTATAGGACTTTCAAATGGAGAGAACAGCAAGGCAATACCAAGTAATAAAAGACAGGTTCAAACTTAGGAAGATGAGTAAATTACAAGGTAACCACAAAGAAAGTTAACAAACCTCCTTATCGAAACAAAAAAGAAAAACAAAGGCTCATAAAACAAAAGAAATGGGGAAAAAAATTCATGAATAAAAGGAATTCAGCACAGGAGAGTAAAAGGAACAAATAAAACTTCAGCACCACAAAAAAAAAAAAAAAAAACACTACAAAATTACAGCAATAAACTCACACCTATCAATAATTATACTGAACTTAAATGGCCTAAATGCACCCAAAAATAGACAGAGAGAGACAGACTGGATTAGAAAACAGGATCCATCAATATGCTGTCTACAAGACACACTTTAGAAACAAAGACATAAATTTATAAAAATCAAAGGATGGAAAAAATATATCAAGCAAACAATTACCAAAAAAAAGAAGGAGTGGCAATACTAATCTCCAATAAAACAGACTTTAAAATGCAATCCACCAGAGAAGACAAGAAGGGCATTATATGATGACCAAAGGAACCATCCATCATGAAGATATAACCATAATAAATACCTACGCACTCAATGACAGTGCTCAAAAATACATAAAACAAACTCTAATAGCACTGAAAAGAGAAATTGACAAGTTCCATGATAATAAGAGGAGACTTCAACACACCACTCTTGGTAAAGGACAGAACACCTGGAAAGAAAGTCAACAAAGATACAAAAGATCAAAAGGCCAGAATCAGCCAACTTGACCTCATAGACATAAATAGAACACTCCACCCAACAGCTGCAAAGTATACATTCTTTTCCAAGGTACATGGAATGTTCTCCAGAACAGACCACATCTTAGGACACAAAGCAACCCTCAACAAAATCCAAAACACTGAGCTAATACAAACTATTTTCTCTGACCACAATGCCTTCAAAGTAGACAACAGGAAGAGCAAGGAAAAAAATCAATTACATGGAAACTTAATAACACCTTGCTTAAAAACCACTGAGTAATAGATGGAATCAAAAAGTTCGTAGAATCAAATGAGAATGAAAATATATCATACCAAAACCTTTGGGACACAGCGAAGGCAGTCCTCAGAGGTCAATTTATAGTAACAGGTGCACATATTAAAAAAGAAGAAAGGCACAAAATCAAAGCATTAGCTACACAACTCCAACAAATAGAAAGAGAACAGCAAAAGAAGCCCACAACCACCAGAAGAAAGGAAATGATAAAGATTAGAGCAGAAATAAATGAAATAAAGAACAGAAAAACAATAAAAAGAATCAACAAAATCAAAAGTTGGTTTTTTGAAAGGATCAACAAAATTGACAAACCACTGGCTAAATTGACAAAAGAAAAACAGGAGAGGATGCAAATAACCCAAATAAGAAATGAAATGGGGGACATTACAACAGACCCAATGGAAATAAAAGGATCAATACAGAGTACTATGACGACAAACTATATTCCAACAAATATGAAAACTGAGAGGAAATGGACAAATTTCTAGAAACACACTACCTACCCAAACTAACACAAAATGATGTTGAAAATCTGACAGACTCATAACAAAAAAAGAGATTGAAGTGGTAATTTAAAAAAAAAAAAAAAACTCCCAAAAAAAAAAAAAAGCACTGGCCCAAATAGCTCATTGGAGAATTCTACCAATTAGAGAAAAACGTATACCAGTACTACTCAAACTATTTCAGAACATCGAAAAGGAAGGAATAGTCTCCGAATTCATTCTATGAAGCCAGCATAACCCTGATACCAAAACCAGGCAAAGACAGCACAGAAAAAGAAAATTACAGCCAATATCTCTCATGAATATAGATGCAAAAATTCTCAACAAAATTCTAGCCAAAAGAATTCACCATCATATAAAAAAAAAAATGAGTGGGATTCATACCAGGTATGCAAGGATGCTTCAACATTAGAAAATCAATCCACATAAGTAAAATAAAAGAATTACATGATGATCTCAATCAATACAGAGAAGACCTTTGACAAAGTCCAACACCGATTCTTGACAAAAACTCTCAGTAAAATAGGTATAGAAGGGAAATTCCCCAACTTAATAAAGGGCATCTATACAAACCAACAGCCAACATCACTCTTAATGGAGATAGGCTGAAAACATTTCCCTTAAGAACAGGAAAAAGGCAAGGATACCTTTTATCACCACTCCTATTTAACATTGCGCTGGAAGTCCTAGCTCAGCAATAAGCCAAAAAAAAGAAAGGGCATCCAAATTGGCAATGAAGAAGTAAAAATATCCTTTTTTGCAGATGATATGATACTATACATAGAAAAACCAAAAGACTCCACAAGAAAACTACTGGAATGAATAGAAAGATTCAGCAGAATAGCAGGATACAAGATATACATACAAAAATCAGTCGGATTCCTATACAGCAATAAAGGGAATGGTGAAAAGGAAATCAGGAAAACAATAGCATTTTTAATACCACATAAAAAAATAAAATACTTAGGAATAAATCTAACCAGAGAGGTAAAAGACATATACAAAGAAAACCACAAAACACTACTGCTAGAAACCAAAAGAAATCACATAAATGGAAAAACATACCTTGCTCATGGATAGGTAGACTCAACATTGTGAAATTGCCAATTCTACACAAAGCAATCTACAAAATATAATGCAATCGGAATCCAAATACCAATGGCATTCCTTAAAGAGATAGAAACATTAATCATTAATTTTATATGGAAAGAGAAGAGGACCCAGGTAAATAAAGCACTATTGAAGATGAATAAAGTAGGAGGACTCATACTACCTGACCTCAGAACCTACTCTACAGCTAACAGGCTGGTACTGGTACAATGACAGGTACATTGACCAAGGGAACAGAATTGACAACCCAGATGTAAATTCATCTACCTATAGTCATCTGATCTTCCACAAAGGCCCAAAGTCCATCAAATGGGGAAAGACAGTCTTTTTAACAAATGGTGCTGGCAAAACTGGACATCCATCTGCAAAAAAATGAAACAGGACCCATACCTCACACCATACACAAAAACTAATTCAAAATGGATCAAAGACCTAAATATAAAGCCAAAAACTATAAAGTTCATAGAAGAAAAAATAGGATCAACACTAGAGGCCCTAATACGCAGAATTAACAGGATACAAACCATAACTAAGAACACACAAAGTCCAGAAGATAAGCTAGACAACTGGGATCTTCTAAAAATTAAACATTTATGCTCCTCAAAAGACTTCACCGAAAGAGTAAAAAGAGAGCCTATAGACTGGGAACACATTTTTGGCTATGACAAATCCAACAAAGGTCTCATCTCTAAAATCTATAGGAAAATCCACCATCTCTACAACAAAAAGACAATTCACTTAAAAAATGCACCAAGGAAATGAACAGGCACTTCACCAAAAAGGCATTAAAGCGGCTAACATGAGGAAATGCTATTGATCACTAGCCATTAGAGAAATGCAAATCAAAACTACAATGAGATATCATCTCACCCTAGCATTACTGGCATGAATCAAAAAAATAGAAAATAACAAATGTTGGAGAGGCTGCAGGCAGACTGGAACTCTTACGCACTGCTAATGGGAATGCAAAATGGTACAACCATTTTGGAAATCGATATGGCGCTTCTTCACAAAGCTAGAAATAGAAATACCATATGATCCAGCAACCCCACTCCTAGGAATATATCCTAGAGAAATAAGAGCTGTTACACAAATAGATAGCTGCACACCCATGTTCATTGCAGACTTGTTTGCGATAGCAAAAAGATAGAAACAACCTAGGTGCTCATCAACAGACAAATGGCTAAACAAACTATGGTACATACACACAATGGAGTACTACACAATGATAAAGAACAATGATGAATCTGCAAAGCATCTCATAACACAGATGAATCTGGGGGGCATTATGCTGAGTGAAATAAGTCAATCACAAAAAGACAATGTATGAGACCACTACTATAAAAACTCGTGAAAAGATTTATACACAAAAAGAATCAATCTTTGATGGTTACAAGGGATAGGAGCCATGGGGATGGAAAAACACTACATAGGCAATAGACAAGTGGTAACTTTGGTGAAGGGTAAGACAGTACAGGATACTGGGGAAGCCAGCACAACTTGTCCAAGGCAAGGTCACGGAAGCTGCATAGACATATCCAAACTCCCTGAGGGACCGAATTACTGGGCCAAGGGCTGTGGGGACCATGATATCAGGGAAAGTCTAGCTCAACTGGCATAACATAGTTTATAAAGAAAATGTTCTACATCCTGCTTTGGTGAGTAGCGTCTGGGGTCTTAAAAGCTTGTGAGCCGCCATCTAAGATACTCCACTGGTCTCCCTTCATCTGGAGCAAGGAGGAAAGAAGAAAACCAAAGACACAAGGGAAAGGTTAGTCCAAATGACTAATGGACCACAAGTACCACAGCGTCCACCAGACTGAGTCCAGCACAACTGGATGGTACCTGGCTACCACCACTAACTGCTCTGACAGAGATCACAATATAGGGTCCCTGACAGAGCAGGAGGAAAATGTAGAACAAAATCCTAACTCACAAAAAAAGACCAGACTTAGTGGCCTCACAGAGACTGCAGAAATCCTGAGAGTGTGGCCCTCGGACACCCTTTTAGCTCAGTAAAGAAGTCACTGCCGAGGTTCACTCTTCAGCCAATGATTAGACAGGCTCATAAAACAAAACAAGGTTAAAGGGGCACACCAGCCCAGGGACAAGGACTAGAAGGCAGGAAGGGACAGGAAAGCTAATAATAGGAAACCCAAGGTCGAGAAGGGAGACTGTTGATTTCACAAAACAATGTGTTCTAGTGTTTTTTAATGAGAAGCTGGTTTGTTCTAAAGTACAATAAAAAAAAAAAAGTCTTGTGAGCGGCCATGTAAGATACATCTATTGATCCCATCATGTTCAGAGCAAAGGAGAATGAAGAAAACCAAAGACACAGGAAAATACTAGTAGTTGGACTAAAGGGCCAAATGAACCACAGCCTCCACCAGCCTAAATCCAAAAGAACTAGAAGGTGCCCAGCTACAACCACCAACCACCCTGACAGGGATCACAACAGAGGATCCTGGACAGAGTGGGAAAGAAACGTAGAACAAAATTCAAATCCACAAAAAAAGACCAGACTTGCTGGTCTGACGGAGACTAGAGGGACCCTGAGAGTATGGCTCCCAGACAGCCTGCTGACTTAGAACTGAAACCACTCCACAAGTCCACATTTCAACCAAAGATTAGACAGGCCTAGAAAGCAAACAGTATCCCGAGTGAGGGACATGCTTCTTTGTTCAATGAAGCATAGGAGACCGAACGGGCAACACTTGACCAAAAGCAAAGATGAGACAGCAGGAAGGAGCAGGAAAACTGGACAAATGAACACGGAGAACCTGGGGTGGAAAGGGAAAGGGAGAGAATGCTGACACATTGTGGGGATTGCAGCCAATGTCGCAAAACAATTTGTGTACAAATTTTTTAATAAGAAACTAATTTGCACTGTAAACTTTCACCTAAAACACAATAATTTTTTTTTTTTAATTATTTGGGCCTGCAGCGGTCGCAGCCCAGCCACCCCCTCTGGGCATCAGCTGTGTGTTAGGGCATCATCAAGACTATTGTGCCCCACAGACCCATCCTGGTGTTCCTGCAGCCATTCAGCATGCTGTGAGCAGCCCTGACCTCGCTCTGCTATTGGGCTCAGCAGCTCATGCCCACTGGAAGCTCAATTCTCTGGACTCTAGGCCACAGAAGATCAGCGACACTACAAGGTAGCTCGTTCCCTGGTAACACAGGCAGAGTCTGGTTGCCAGCCCCCTCTGAAATAAGTTGTCTCTCCTAAAAGCTGGCCTTACCTGTGAAAAATCCTCACTGCAGTCTGATATGGGCCTCTCTGCAGGATCTCAGTGGACGTCCTTGAGCCTCAAGCCCAGTTTTTTCTGATGAATTTGTCTCACAGAACAAACAAGTAGATCACATTGTAATGGCCCTGATATTTGTGCTCTTCAAGGCCTGAGCAATGCTTCCTTAAGACTTTATTGCTGGACTTGACAACGTGTAAATAAAGGCTTATTACAAGTCTAACAACTACATACTGGGTCACTGGTAGACCAGAAAGCAAGTTCAGAAAAAGTATGTTAATTGGTCCTCCTCTTTTTGAATCTTCTCCTGAGCTAAGTGCAGTGTCACAGGGCTCAGTGTTCTTCACTCAGTGACAAGGACGCATGCAACATAGCTGCCCCCAGAAACAAAGCACCCACGTTCAAGTTAATTATTTGGTGAAGATATCAAAACCAGGACATAAATGACCACTTGAGTTATCACTGGAAATGGCACATTTTCATTCAGTTAAAGACAAAAGTCTAAATCTGAGGTTCTTAAACTGGGTTCCATGAATGCAGGAGACTGTGAACCCCATGAAATAATAAGCAAAATTTTAATAACTGCAGAAATGTATACTTTCTGACAAAACAGTTCTATAACTTTTTCTATAACTTTTATAAGATTATAAAAGAGGTCTATAATGTTAAAATAAAAGATTCATAGCTATATGTTTTCAAAACTTTACAATATTAAATCCTTTCTACATTCATAGAGCAAACACTTGCTCCAAGTCCATTACATCTATGGTCCTGTGACATATGCTTTGGGGAAACAAGGATGAATCAAAGCTCAAAAAAGTTAATTCTAGTAAAGAAGAAAATAACTAATATATTTGAGCTCCTATCAAGGGCTGGCCAGCACTATCTTACCTATTATATACATTTTCTCATTAATTTTCATAGTAAACCTACTGGAAAGTACTGCTAACCACCATGGCAGTTTTTTTTTCCCCAAAAATGGTCTCAACAGTATTTCTTACCTAAATTGCCACTCTCCCATCAAGAGGGGAAGTCTTTGTTCCCTCCCTTTAAGCCTAGTCAGGTTTGGTGACTGTTCTGACTAATAGAATTTGTTAGAAGTAGCTCTGTATGACTTTTGAAGCTAGGTCATAGAAGGCAACAACTTCTGCCTGGCACTCTCTCTTGGGTCACTAGCACTTGGAATCCAAATGCCATGCTGCCAGGATCCCAGGCCACATGAAGAGGGCCACGTGGAGAGCACAGGTCCCCAGCTCTCAGCCCCAGCTCAGCCAACAGCCAGCACCAACATGCCAGCCATGTGAATGAGATGTCTTGGAATGGGCTCCTCCAGCCCACCGTCAAGCATCCCACCAGCCACTGCAAGAAGCAGAAATGGGCCTTCCTTACTGAACCCCACTCAAACTGCAGGTTTGAGAGCAAAATACATGATTATTATTGTTTTAAATTGCTATTATGGGGTGGCTTCTTACATAAATAGATAAATATAGCAAACATCTTGCCCATATGAGCAAACTGAGACTAAGAGGTTAAATAATTTGCCCACCATTGCAACGCTACTAAATGGTAGACCTGGAATTCAAAACAAGAGCCACTTGTCATGGAAAACAAGTCAAGAAGATGAAAGAGAGGGTTCTACTTGTATACATGACTGTGTTTCTTAAAAATAAGAAGAAATTTGAAGAAAATATGGCAAAATGTTAACATCAATGTAGTCATAGTGGTAGGAGTGTGGGTGTTTGTTATATTCTATTCTACATTTTTCTGAATATTGAAATGCTTTATAATTTAAAGCTATATTTTTAAAGATAAAAGCAAAGAGAATTTGTCAAATTTAAAAATATCTTCAATTAAAATCAAACAAGTATGTAAATAAGCCCCAGACATCAAAACTGAATTAAACTTCAAAATGTGTAAAGTTACCATACTTTTTAATCTCTGAACTCTAACCCTTGTGATACTTAAGTGTTTCTATTTGCCCAATTTTACCCTCTTTTCCCTCCTCTGGAGCCCTGGTGGCCCATTGGCTAAGAACTCAGCTGCTAACCAAGAGGTTGGCAGTTCAAATCCACCAGCCACTCCTTGGAAACCCTATGGGACAGTTCTACTCTCTTCTATAGGGTCGCTATGAGTCGGAATCGACTTGTCGGCAACAGGTTGGTTTCCCTCCTCTAGCTCTGTTTGTTCAAACCTCTGTATGTCTGTTCTGAGCTTTCAGTTCAGAGGAATCTCAGAAATCCAGACAGCTGTGCATAGATGTAAAGAAAAGTAGACTCCAGCCACGGAGGAAGGTCCAAGTATCAGTTCTGGGTTTACAGTAAGCACCAGAAGCAACTCCGTGGGAGAAGGAAAGCGAGAGCACTTAGCCAGCCTCTGAGAAGCACAAAGAAACTCTCAGAGTCGAAATTGACTCTTCGCACAACACTTGAAGGGCTGGAATCTCCAACTTTATGTGACGCGTAGTGAATTAGTTCTCATGGGAAGCCGCCAGGTCCACAACCAGCCACCATGCACGTGTTCTATCTGAAGAGCAGCAGGGAGTGGGGAGACTGCCTTAAACTCTCATTTGCTTTATTAAGTTGGATAGGAGTCTCTGAGTGGTGCAGACCATTACAAGCTAAGCTGCTAACTGAAAGGTTGAAGCTTCAAGTCCACGCAGAGATGCTTTGGAAGAAAGGCCTTCTTCGATCTGCATCTGAGAAACCAGCCACTGAAAACTGTATGGATCACAGTTCTACTCTGACACACATGAGGTCACCATGAGTAGGAATCAACTCAAGGGTGACTGGTAAAGTCAATGGCAAAGTGAGGAATTGAGTCAGTAGCACTGAATTATCTAAAAGAAACTTCGTTGTTAAGCTGAAGTTTCCTATAGTCAAATAGAAAAGTTTTTACTGGCGGTGTATCTTTTACAAGGGGAAACAAATCTGTATTTCTACAGTATGGTGCTGCTTTAAATTTAGAGTATCTCTTCAGTTTCTTCAGTTCAGTCAGAATCCTTGTCAGAAATTCTCCATGATGAGAGCGAGTAACCGCAAAGATATTCCATTACAAAGAACACTATTTCTTCCAAAAACTCGCTTGGCTGTGCTGTTGGAAGTTAGCACAGGGAAAAGATTTTAAAGGACTTCAAACAAAGGGTTTCCAGGCTGTGGGCTCTCCCTGTGGGACGTTGTAGAATAACACCTCAGTTTCTGAGAATGGATGAAGACAGCAATGTTCTGCGTTACAGGCTTTCCTGGACTTGACTCTAACTTCTAATTGTGTTAATTTTTTGTTCTAGAATATATTACATGTTCCCATGCTCTCATAAGCAGAGCATACAGAAATCAGTTTAACTGTCCTGTAGCTTGCCCAGCAAGCTGTTCCCTCTGCGCTTCCTTCTATGGCCTCCATCTCCTCTACAACCATCTCCCCCACAACTGCTCTTTCACTAAAACTCTGCCATTGAATCAATTCTGACTTATAGCAACCCTATAGGACAGGGTAGAACTGCCCCACAGGGTTTCCAAGGAGCTGCTGGTGGATTTGAACTGCCAAACTTTTGGTTGACAACTGAGCTCTTAACCACTGTGCCACCAGATCTCTGTATTACGTATCTTTGGTGTTCTCACTGTTATGACCGCAGATTCTGTGGGATGTCTCCATTATAACCCTCCTTTATAACATCTTTGAAAACCTGCCTATGCCTCTTCTATTCTCCTGTGTCATTCAAATTCATCCTATTTCTACTGAAGATTTTTTTTTACATAATTTATTGTGTTTTAGGTGAAAGCTTACACAGCAAATTAGGTTCCCATTTAACAATTTTTATACAAATTTTTCCGTGACATTGGTTACAATTTTCACAATGTGTCAGTATTCTCATTATTTCCCTCATGTTTGTTGTTTCCATTGATCTAGCTTCCCTTCCTCTCCTTTCCTTATCATCTTTGCTTTTGGGTAAATGTGGACCGTTTGGCCTCATATATTTGATTGTTTAAGAAACACATTACTCATGGGTGATATTGTTATTTTTATAGACACCAATCTATTATTTGGCTGAAAGGTGACCTCCAGGAGTGGCTTCAGTACCACATTCAAAGGGTAGCCTAGGGCAATAGTCTCAGGGGTTCCTCTAGTCTCTATCAGTCCATTAAGTTTGACCTTTTTTAGGAATTTGAGTTTTGTTCTGCATTTTTCTCCCATTCTATCCAGGGCCTTCTATTGTGTCCCTGGTCAGACAGTTAGTAGTGGTAGCCAGGCATCATCTAGTTCTGGGCTCCTGAAGAAATTTCTTAATTCAGAATCTTCTTCTCTCATGAAAGTGAATTTAGAGTGCAGAGTTGTTTACTTTCTTAACAGTGTAATATGACTTCCTTTCTGTACTTAATCAAAAGCTGAAGATCTCTCCTACTGAGTTGTTTTCAAGCCTTTTGTTAAGTCATCGGTTCTTTTTTGTTTGGTTGGTTGGTTTTTGGTTTTTTTGTTTGTTTGTTTTTATTTCTTCATTTTTTTCAAGCATTTGACATCATTCAAAAGAAAGTTTTCAGAATCAATAAACTCACCATTTATGCTTTAACTCAATCCTTTACTTATATTATCTTCCCACCCAGGTAAATGGAAAGCGTAACAAACTTTGTTTTTTTAATATAGAAACATTGTCATCTTGTGTAATGTTGCCAAAAGCCTCACCACTGTATTTCACTTCTGGGTTCTGAATGTTCTCAATTTCTTCATTAACTACTTTTCAATGATTCTTCTTTAATAGATTTTTTTTTTTTTTTTTGGAGTCTTGCCTAGTTCTGGAAGCTTGAGAATTTAAGTTCTACTTATATATTTTAATTTTAGAGGTTGGAAAAATTTACATCACACTAAAATTCTTATATTCAGAGAAAATGTAGGTCGTTTATATTTACCACTGACTGAGAAGACGATATGTACCAGTTGCTTGAAACAGCCCCTGTTTCCGCAAGTTGCCCTGTCATCCTAACTGGTTTAGACTTTGTCCTCGATTGTTCAGCTTTCGAATAAAATACTATGATTAATAGTTGTATCCAAATAAGCTAGGCTGAGTAGCCAGACAGGACTTTGAATTTCTGCCATGATCTCATCAAGGTGTGTGAGACACATGTACAATGAACAGAATTCTCAATTTAACACATCGTTAAATCTGTAAGAAAGCCATGGACATTTCTCTCTTTGCCACAAAAACTTTAAAGTAACTAGAACCATCCATTCACGGACAGCATGCAGGTCAATCACTGATAAAAGGATAAGTACTTGGACTCCAAAAAAACCAAACCCATTGCCGTCGAGTCGATTCTGACTCATAGCGACCCTATAGGACAGAGTAGAACTGCCCCACAGGGTTTCCAAGGAATCTTTGTGGAAGCAGACTGCCAGATCTTTCTCCCACAGAGCGGCTGGTGGGTTCAAACTGCTGACCTTTTGGTAAGCAGCCAAGCACTTAACCACTGCACCACCACTCAGTTTCCTGTGGGAGCAGGAAAAGTACAGGAACCTGAGGCCCCTATTAACAACCAAATGCACCAGGTACAACTGATAGGGGCAAAAGAGACCACTGGGAATTACAAAAAAGAAAAAACCCAAACCAAACCTGTTGCCTTGAAGTCAGTTCTAACTCACAGCAACTTCATGTATTACAGAGTAGAACTGAGTTCCACAGGGTTTTCTTGGCTATAATCTTTATGGAAGCAGATCACCAGGCCTTTTTTCTGGGGTGCCACTGGGAAGGTTCCAACTGCCAACCTTTTGGTTAGTAGATGAGCACAAACCATTTGCACCACCTAGGGTCAGAGGACAGCCCTGGGAAGTATAGGATAACGTGTTGACCCCACTGGTGGAGGAAGAATTTCTCAAGGAGTTAAAATAATGACGGCACTATTACATCCTTCCATCAGATGCTCTCAGTAGAGAACTATTTATTTTCAATAATGGTTTGTTTTATCCAATTCATGTAATCAAAGTAAACCTTTTAGATGTTCATTCTGTCCAAGGTAAACCTCTAATATTATTTTAAATGTTGCAATAATTAAGAAGTAAACTTTTTTAAAATTATTTGTTTTGTGGTAATAATATAAATTTTGGTGAAGAATAACATTGAGGTAAAAAAAGAAAACAGTATCTTACTAAATTAGGAAGCATGTTAATAAGACATGTATTTGGGATTTGGGTACACAGGCAATTTATAATTATATCTCAAAAAAGCAGCAATTTTGTCAATGAAAATAGAAATTCTAGTTTTTGAAATTTATATATATGTTATGCACACACGTTTAGGATAAATGAAATAGAATAATTTTTTTGATGAGACTGATGTTGAAAAAAAAAGAATTTCAGCAAGAGAAAATACATTTTCTCTCTTCACTTCTCTTCATCAGAGTTAGGAATATTTCAGCCTTTGAAGAACTATTTTGGGAGTTAACCTGTTTCCCACATCATAAAATATGAGCATTTCTGTAAAAGAGTTGTCTACATTTTAGTTGCATTGCATTTAAGATCAGTCAAAAAACTTAAACTATTCAACAAATGAGGTGCCCCCAAAAAATCAGCTTTTGAAGCTTTTAGTAAATTGCAACAATTGAAAGCTTATAAAAAGGAAAATTGAAATATATCCTCACAAACAAGGAGGGGAACTGAACAAATTAAATAATGACAGCTCAAATGTTTTACCAGATTTAACTTTCAAATTTTATATTTTACCTTTGAAACATTTCAACTTCAGAGAAGAATCTCTTAATGGAACTTCTGTTTTTAATTGGACAAATTTATTAAAAAAAAAAAATTTTTTTTTTTTTTACTACAATGAAAAGAAGTTGATTTAAGAAGTCCTAAAATTTTGCAGCATCTGGGTATACAAACTGTTAACATTCTTGGCTGCTAACCAAGAGGCTAGAGGTTCAAGTCTAGCCAGAGGTCCAGGTGGTGACCAACCCTGGAAAAAATCAGCCATTGAAAACCCCACAAAACATAGTTCTACTGTGACACACATGGGGTCACCACGAGTCAAAACTGACTCAACAGCAACTAAAAAATAAAAAATATATATTTGGTGAAAAGAACCATAGATACAATTTATGTTTTTGTTTTATAAACTTTTTGCCAGGGAAAGATACTCTGAGTGGAGACAAAACAACAGTCACTGTGGAAATATTTGAGCTAAAATACATTGCATATATCATCCACTTAGCAAAATTGCTTGGCACTTACCAGTACCGATAGAGAAAATATTGCTTCAGTTAAAAACACTATGGTTTATAGAGAATCACTGTTCACTAAAATGTCTTTTTAGCTGAGAACATGATACAATCAATGTTCTCATACCATATACCTGAATACACATACACACACATGCATACCCACTCCCGAGAGTACAGTATTCCTATATGCCTGTCCACAAGTTAATGTCAGGGTGCTATAATACAACCAAAGCTTAGTTTAAAGTAATTAATATTTTTAACAAACCATAACAAAAAAAAGAGGTGAAACAAACTAAGATTAGCCATGAACATTACAACTGGAAAAGAAACATCAAAGCTTTGACCAAAACAGAAAGAATATCACAAATTATAGTGAGTCTATAGAGATTGTGAGCCTTGACCGTGCTACCAGAGAGGAGATGAAAGCTTCTTTGCAAAAGGCAGACACCTATTTCTCAAGGATGGCTTGAGGACAGAAGGCATGGAGATAGATTACGTGACTTCTCAAAGTCTTTTCTAAGGATGCAAAAAATATTCTTAAGAAAAAAATACTTGATTCTGGCCATAAGAAGAGATATATAGGTAGAAAGGGATTATCTGTACGTCTAAGGACAAACACACTATTTAAAATCTAATGTTATTTAATGTTACTTCATTTTTCACTGAAACCAATAACAACTATGATTTTTCAGCCCCTAAGATTTTTTTTTTTTTTAAGATGGGTTGCCAAGAGTCAAAATCATCTGAGCAATGGGTTTAGACTTTTTGTTTTTTGTTTTTTAAATTTTAAGCTTTTTGCATGTTACTCAAAATTTTTCCATTTTTTAGTCATTGACATTTTTAGTAGTCCTTTACATTGAATAAAAGGTCCCTGGACAGTACAAGCAGTTTATAATCAGCTTCTAACCTAAAGGTTGGCGGTTCTATCTCACCCAGTGGCACCAGCAAAGAAAGGCCTGGTGATCTGCTCCTGTAATTATTACAGCCAAGAAAACTCTCTGCAGCAGTTCTACTCTGTAACGTGATGGCAGTGGGTTTGGTTTCTTGGTTCTGTTTGTGTTTTGGTTTTTTGTTTGTTTTTTTATTGTTGTTGTTTAAATTGAACACATTTTTCCATTTTTTATGATAAACAGATATTTTGTTAATATTGTTTTTATGTATTCTATTTTAAACATGGTCTTGTGTGCATTTTTTTCACTTACACTTTGATTCATATTGGGCTATGTTATATTTTCAGTTGATTTCATAGGAGGACTTGATACACACTCCTACTACCAAGATCATATTGAGTTAAAGCCTGTTAAACCTGTAAGTAAAGGTGTGATGATATGAAAAATATTAATCCTTCTAACTTGGCCAAAACTAACCAACCCTAAAATAATTTGGACCAGCTACTACTAATCATTCATTTAATATTCCGCTCATGTTTTAAACACACCTTTCCCATGTTATCTGACATCATCATTACTACTCATTCCAAAAGGGATTTGGTGTAGGTAGCATGAGTTACATTTCTAAAATATTTTTATTTCCCTTGTCAGTAGTTGATTGCCAAATTAGAAAAAGAAAATGGAATTATTTAGTTTTCAGAAGACAGAATATGTTTGTTGGGAGAAGCATATTGGAGGGAAAGGAGTGAGAGACCCAGGTCAGAACGCAGGCTTTACGTGTGTGGTCTCAGGTGCCTTCCCGACCTCAAGGAGACTTGATTCTATCATCAATCAAATAGTTCCACAGATGTGCGTGTGGGTGGAGGGGATAATTTATGTTTAGTATATGCAAAGTGGCTTTTCACCTTCCTAGAAAAGAATGGATGCTAGGTAATCAGTGATTATTATATTCAAGTATTTGAGTAACAAGTTCAAGTTTTCTAGGTCCCTCAAGGGCATGGAAGGAAGCCAAGAAAAGAAAAAGAAAAGCACCTAAAACTAGACAGTTTTCAGTTGAGAAAGAAATAAGAAAGAAATCTTGGTCACCTGACTGACAAAATACCAGAAAACAGGGAAACAGATATAGTGACTACATTCCTTGGAAACTCTAAGGAGCAAATAGACTCCTGTACAAATAGTAGTAGCTATCGTGTGCTGAGCACTGTACACAGATTATCATACTTAATTCTCATAAAAAATACTTTAAATTTCTAATTAATATCCCTATAAATAAGAAAAGTGAGGCTCATAGAAGTTAAGGCAACTTTCCCAAAGCCCTACTATTATTAGCAAGTGGTGGCCCTGGGATCTTTCCTGGATGATAAATGATCACCTTGCCTGACATTGTGAACTGGCTTACAGAATTCCATGGTAATAAGCCACTTAAAACAGCCCTAAGCAGTTTACTTGAATCACTGGTATAATAAACATGTATGAAAGACTCCATCTGCTGCCTGTTTGCCATGATGGATCCCGCCCAAATTTGCAACTGCCACCCAGCCTTTTTGGGGATGGAAACCCTAAGAAGTCTGCACTGACTGCCCCTCCGGGAAGGACAACATGGTGGCCGAGAGAAGCCGAGAGCATACCCAGACACCCAGGCCCTTTGGCACCTGCAGACAATGACAGAATGAGTGAAATTCATTAGGGCCATACGAGAGGAAGAAAAAATTATTAATGGCAGAAAAATGGAATTAATTTTATTCTGGCAGAATGATCTAAAGGACACAGGGCTCACAAGCTGTAAAATCAGCACTGTGTCTGTCACATGACAGATGGTTAAAAACATTTTCGTTTCTTAAAGTGAATCTAATTTGGAGGAACGTTCACTCCCTCCCACACTCCGGGACCAGTCACCACCTCATTACTCATGCTTCATTGCTTGGGAAATGACGTGCTCCGAAAGCTGACATGGATTCAGGGAGCTTGGAAGGAATTATGACAATAACAAAGATGATCAGCTCATTGCAAGTGAGAAAAGAACTGAAACAATGCCTAGTGTTGACTTGGAGAGTCTTTATATATTTGTTATGTGGTCCTAGGATGATGAATGATTTCTTTCATCTCCACTGTGAAAAAAAATTACTCAGCAGAGAAATCGCAACATGAAAAATGTTGGCCAGATATATAAGAAAGAGCTTTGTATTAGGAAAGGTTGTTAAGAACTGCAATTGATTAACGTTGATAATGGAATCTCCTTTCTTGGATGGCTTTACAGAACTGACACACACATACATATGGATTTCAACAGATTCTTCGGTGGCATGGCCCAGAGGCAGATAACCTCAATTTGTGGTCTCTAAAAGTCTCCCAGCTCTGTGAATCAAGAATACGAAAAAAAATTTTTTTTAAAAAAACCCTCTTAAGAGCACCTAAAAATCTTTGCTCTACTCTGCTATCTTCTCAAAGTTTCACCCCACAACCATGCACTGCTGAACTGTCCTGTTTTGCCGAATGTAGCGTAAACTACAGGCTGCAGGAAGCAAGAGAACCAGTTTCTGCTTTGACAGATTATGCATGTTATTACGTCAGATGACTACGGAATGCCTTTCAGCCATGAAGGAATCAGGAGTCTGAAAGATCAAACTGAACTTGAATTAAAATCATTGCGCACAAAGCAGTCTAAGAGATCTTATCTGCGCTCCCACCAGCCTGCAAATCATTTGGCATTTTCCAGCAGGTGTCAGCCATTCAGCTAGATTTCTTTTTTTCTACCCAAAGGAAAGGAAATTCATTTTTTTTTTAATTTTTTTAATTGTACTTTAGATAAAGGTTTACAGAAACTAGCTTCTTATTAAACAGTTAGTACACACATTGTTCTATGACATTGGTTAACCACCCCACGACATGTCAGCACTCTCCCTTCTCGACCTTGGGCTCCCCATTACCAGCTTTCCTGTCCCCTCCTGCCTTCTAGTCCTTGCCCCTGGGCTGGTGTGTCCCTTTAGTCTCGTTTTATATTATGGGCCTGCCCAATCTTTGGCTGAAGGGTGAACCTCAGGAGTGACTTCATTACCAAGCTAAAAGGGTGTCCAGGGGCCATACTCTCAGGGTTTCTCCAGTCTCTGTCAAGCCAGCAAGTCTGGTCTTTCTTTTTGAGTTAGAATTTTGTTCTACATTTTTCTCCAGCTCCGTCTAGGACCCTTTATTGTGATCCCTGTCAGAGCAGTCAGTGGTAACTGGGCACCATCTAGATTTACTGGACTCAGCCTGGTGGAGACTAGTCATTTGGACTAATCTTTCCCTTGCATCTTTAGTTTTCTTCATTCTTCTTTGCTCCTGAAGGGATGAGACTAGTGGAGTATCCTAGATGGCCACTCATAGGCTTTTAAGACCCCAGACACTACTCATCACAGTAGAATGTAGAACATTTTCTTTATAACTATGTTATGCCAATTGAGCTAGATGTTCCCCGAGACTAGAATTCTTTAATAAGGTCCTTATACTGAATTCCATTTTGCCCACCTCCGTGATGTCATAACACCACCCAGTAGCAGCCAGGACAAAAAGCCAATCTTTTATACTAAATCATTAGAAAAGGGAATGAATGCCGATTTTAAACTTTCATTTTCTTTAAACTCCATGGAGTACAAAGCCAGGTTTTATGAAGAAACAAGTTTATTAAGGGGTATAGAAAATCGTTACCATATTCCCAAGTATATGCGTGTGGGGAAGTTAGCTTTCTACTCTAGATGGGTCATTAGAAGCAGACAGTCCAATTTTAGGGAATGCTGCAGAGTAGTACCAGAAAAACCAACCAGTCAAGAAACAACTCTGACTCACGGTGAGCCCATGTGTGTCAGAGTTGAACTGCACTCCACGGGGTTTTCAATGGCTGATTTTTCAGAAACAGATTGCCAGGCCTTTCTTCTAAGGTGCCTCTGGATGGGCTCAGTTAGCAGCTGAGTACGTTAACCATTTGCACCACCCAGGGACTCTGAAGAATGGTACAGGAAGCACTATGTTTCATGTTTTGGTTGTGTTATTGCTTGGAACCAGAAAATATACCTTTTAAGAGCCCACAGTCAAATGTTGCATAAATGTGTATACACAGAAGAAAGTAAGCACACCCATACACACACACACCCCAGAAGTGATACAGAGAGAGACATAAAATGATAACTCTCTGTCTTTAACCTGTTTTCTTTTGTACTTGGTTAGCTTACAGACGTTCGTATTTATCTAGGTGGGGGTTTCCAAGCTATGTAAAATTCTGCATTTTGTCGGTCCCCTCTGGACATTCTTAGTAGGTGTAGGAGACGCTTACAGGCCTATTAGAAGACACACTTTAAAAGAGTGCTAAGTACATTTGATGGGGAAAAAAATGAGTCTCTTCAATAAACAGTGTTGGGAAAATTAAGTATTCACATGAAGGAAAATGAAAAAATTCCCATGCCTCACACCATATAGAAAACAAATTCACAATGGATTAAGGACCAAAGTGTGAAAATTAAAACCATAAAATTCTTAGAAGAAAATGCAGGGCCTAGATGTGGGGCCCAGGTTTTAACAATGGATTATCTAATACAATAACAAAAGCACAAACAGCAAAAGACAAAATAAATGGGATCTCAGAAAAATTAAAAAAGCTTCCATTCATCAAAAGACTTTACCAAAAAACAGTGAAAAGACAAATTACTGACTGGGAGAATATCTTCAGAAACCATATATGTGGTAAGAATCTAATAACCAAAATATATACAAAACTTTGACAAATTAGCAACAAAAAAAACAAATAACCCAATCAAAAAATGGGCAAGGAAATTGAACAGATATTTCACCAAAGAGAACATTCAAATGGCCACCAAACTCATGAAAAAGATGCTCAACATCATTAGCCCTCAGAGAGATGTAAATCAAAAGCACAATGAGATACCATTTCACTCCCACTAGGATGGTTACTATTAAAAAAACAGAAAATAACAAATGTTGGCAAGAATGTGAGGAAAGTGTAACCCTTTTCCATTACTGGCAGAAATGCACAATGGTACCGCTGTTGTGCAAAACAGTGTGGCAGTTTCTCAAAAAACTAAAAATAGAACTACCGTATGACCGACCCAGCAATTCCACTGCTAGGAATATGCACAAGGAACTTGAAAGCAGTGATGCAAACAGACATATTTACCCCAGTGTTCATTGCAGCATTATTCACAATAGCCAAAAAGTGGAAACAACCAAAATGCCCATCAACAGATGAATGGATAAACAAGATGTGGTACATACATACAATGGAATACTACTCAGCCAGAAGGAGAAATGAAGTCTTGATACATGCTGCAACATGGGTTGAGGCTGAAGACCTTATTGTGAAATAGGTCAATCACAAAAGGACAAGTACGACCTCACTTACATAAAAAGACAAGAAAAGGCAAAATATAGAGACCAAAGTTTCTTAGTGCTTACCAGGGGAGGAGGGAGAGGGAAAGGGACAATTGCTGCTTACGGAGCACTGAGTTTCAGCTTATGGTGATGGAAAAATTGCATAGATCAAGGGTACTGTTGCATAGCCAATTAACCTAATTGCTGTCAATAAGTTTACACCTGCAAAAGTTGAAATGGGTTTGATTCCTTGGTTTGGGGATTTAGGGTCCTGGTTTCATTGGACATCGCAGTTAATTGGCCTAATAACAGGTTTAGTGCTTCTATTCCACCTCCTAGTTCATTGTGTATTGCCTTGGGTCTTAAAAACTTGCAAGCAGCCAACCAAGACACAACAATTGGTCTGCATTCACCTGAGGCAACAGAGAAAGGAGAATTAGGAATAGGAGGAGGAAATGGAATGTATGGCTAATTGCCTCCATAAACAACTGCCTCCTTTGCCATGAGACCAGAAGAGCCGGCAGCCTGGCTACCATTACTGAACATTTTAATCAGATTCTATAGAAGGATCCTGATCGAAAGAGGGGAAATCTAGAACAAAAATTTAAAATTCCCATGGACTCATGATCTATCTATATGGGATCAAATTGACAATAGCAACTGTAAAGATTAGATAGGAACCTTAGGGGTCAGTGACTTTATGTTAATGGGGAGGAACAACTCAGAAAAGGAAGGTGAGAGTGGTTGCACAACTCAATATAATCAATGTCACTCAATTGTATGTGTAGAAATTATTGGTGTATGTTTTGCTGTGTATATTCTCAACAACAAAAGACAAAATAAACCATAAAAAAAAGTTGAAATGGCAAAAGTTGTGTGATAGATATATTTATGACAATTAAAAAAAAAACAAAAATAGCAGCTGCCGAGACTGCTTATATATAACCAAACACCTCATGGGTTTTGTTATCTTGGTTTGGAGGTTTAGGGTCATGTTCTCATGGGATATCTTAGTTAGTTGACCTAATTGTGTTCAGAGTTTCTGTTCTATCTCCTAGTGCATTGTAGAGTGCCGAGGGTTCTAAAAGCTTGCAAGCATCTATCCAAGGTACAACAATTTTTCTCTATTTGCCTGAAGCTACAGAGGAAGAAGAGTTAGAAAGAGGAGGAAGAAATGGAATGTGTGGTTAATTGCCTCCACGAACAACTGCCTCCTTTGTCATGAGACCAGAAGAACTGGATGGTGCCTGGCGACCAGTAGTGAACATTTTGATCAAAGGTTCTATAGAAGGATTCAGATCAAAAGAGGGAAAATGCAAAAGAGAATTTCAAAATCCCCTAGAATCTAGAATCTCTGGAGTCATGGAGGCTGGATGAACCCCTGAAACTACTGCCCTGAAATAATCTTTAAACCTTAAACCAAAAATATTCCCTGAACTCTTCTTAAAACCAAACAACAGTTTAGCTTAAGTAGTAAAAAATATCTGCCTTGAGCATTGTGCCGTCTGAAGAACTAGCTGTATGGGATCAAATTGAAAACAACTAGAAAGATTAGACAGAAAACTTAGGGGACAGTGAGTTTAAGTTAATGGACGAGGAGCAATTCAGAAAAGGAGGGTGAGCATGATTGCACAACTTGAAGAATGTAATCAATGTCACTGAATTGTACCTACAGAAATTGTTGAATTGATGTACATTCTGCGTGTATATTCTCAACAAAATAAAATAAAATAAAGTATATATTTTTTAAAAAAGATCACCTTTATCCCTCAGGTGGACAAGTAGCTTGACATAAACCCATACTGCTATGAAAGAGATGGAATTTCAGAGAATATCATAATGAGCATCTACATGACTTTAAAGTTTGTCAAAATCATGAGTGATGTATTTCCATGAAAATGGTCAACAATTGGATAAGTGGGAAATTTAAGCTCTATGTAGCTTAAATTCTTCACCTATAAATAATTAGCAGAGAAGTTCATTGAAGAAAGACAGCAGCGGAATTCCAGAACTAAGTTCTACAACAGGGGTAGGGCGATCTGATTGTGTTAGAAATGTCCTCGAAGAAGACGCTGCATGACTGCAATTATGCAAGACTCAGTGAAAACACTCTCCCTGAACTCTGCCCATCTTTTTTAGTCAAACTTTTTCTAAGGCTTCCAAATGAGAACTTGATTCTTCTCTGGTATCTTGACTCATCTGATTACTTTGCTAGAGGTTAATTTTTCTTCATAAAAAGACCTACTTGGTATGTGGCCCCTGGTATGGAGTAGTTGCTATTGCAACAAAGTACTAGAAGACAAACCTAACCCCCATTTCCAACTGGCTTCTTCACGCGGGTGCAGCTCTCTCACATGTTCTCACTGCCTGCTCTCCATGCCTAACAGTCCAGGCCCAAAGGGAACCTACATCTGATGGCCAGGCTGTTGGATAGAGGGAGACGTGGTGAAGTCTACTTGCTCTCTCCTGAGAACAGCTGTTTTGTATCAGTATCCTCATAAGCTGGTGCCAGGCCATTTTGCATTTATAGATCTAGAATAAGAACCGACTAGAAGGATGAACTAACCTATTGTATGTGACTACATGCTCATGTGTGCTGTGTGTGTGTGTGTGTGCATTTAAACACGTGTCCACACGATGTGGCTGGGGAAAGAGGTGAAAATGAAGTGCTTTCAAACCCTGATTAAAAGCCAACAACCACCAGGGATGCGTTAGCTAACTGCAACTGCAGGAGTAGCCTGGAGCCTACAAACTGCATTTACCCCATCACGCCACCGTTTCTTGACCAAGCACCTAAAAACTAATAAAATAATAACTCTCTGTCTTTATCCTGTTTTCCTGTTCCTTGATTGGCATTCACACATCCATATTTATCTAGAGAGAGGGAGTGCCCAGCTATGTAAAGCTCTGCATTTTTTTTTGTCCCCCATGGGCACCCTGAGTAAGGTAACTGTAATCTGCTCATGGCGATGGTTGGTAGCTGTTGCCATTACTAAGCATGGAGTTTCATTCCCCTGGGGGCCTCCATCAGTCCCTAGAAATGGCAGGCACTTACAGAGGCATTAGCATATCAAGAGTGCAGAGCAGGAGAAATCTAAAGCACTCAATGGCTTCTTCATTGTCTCCAAGGAGAGGTGTGCTTCCCTGCATCTCTGACTCACTTAGCACAAAGGTGTCAGCGCTTAGGGCTTATTTCTCTCCCTAGTTTTGGAGCTCTTTCCCTTTGTCGGTGCCATTAATAACTTTGGGATCCATTCATAAGAATTTGTCCCACCGGTTCAGGGACTACAAAAGAAACACATCTTACTGTGTAGACGGTTGATCATCTAGCAATGAAATGGCTGTGTTGCTATAGCTCACATGGTTCAGATGCGTTCAGTCCATGTAGCACTGTCCTTGTGAGGACTGAGAGGACAGCTGGCCACAGGCAAGAGGGTCTGCAGTGACCCACAATCAGACACCTGCCCTCTGCCTCTCTGGGAACACACAAGCCTTCTCTTTTGACTTGTGGCCTCACTCACTGCCCCAGAACCTTGCAGAATCAGTTTCTTATGCAGTCTCATGAAAGTCATGAAGCCTTTTCCAAAATGAGAAAGGCTGTATCTAAATGGGAAACCCTGGTGGCGTAGTGGTTAAGTGCTACGGCTGCTAACCAAAAGGTCGGCAGTTGGAATTCACCAGGGGCTCCGTGGAAACTCTATGGGGCAGTTCTATTCTGTCCTATAGGGTCACTGTGAGCCGGAATCTACTCGACAGCAGTGGGTTTGAGTAACTGAATGATGCCCTCCAAAGAAGCTGTCAACTCTGACCTTCTCAGAATTCCCAGGACTTCTCAGTACCTATCATTGATATCAACTACAAGAAAATACACTTACGCTATTGTGTGGCCATATGGTCCACTGCTCCCCCCAAAAAATTAATCAAAAGCAACACAAATAAAAATAAAAACATTTTGCTCTTTTTCCGAGAACTAGTATCCTCTGATTTAAAAATTAAAGGCAAAGAACATAAGCCACATTTGATGTTAAATATGTATTTTTTATTTTATACTTACATCAAAAAATATTTATAATCCTCATGACAGGTTCTGGGAAGAAATAAAACATAGAAAAGGACATTCAATACAGAGAGGAGTATAAATAGAAACACACCCCAGAAGTGATACAGAGAGAGACATAAAATGATAGCTCTGTCTTTATCCTGTTTCCTTTTGTTCTTGATTAGCTTACACATGTTCATATTTATCTAGGTAGGGATTGCAGAGCTATGTAAAATTCTGCGTTTTGTCTGTCCTCTATGGACATTGGTAGTAAGTGTAAGAGACTCTTACAGGCCTATCAGAAGACACACTTTAAAATAGCATCATTGTCTCATTGCTTGATTTCATTCCGCTTTGCGGGCAGGCACTGACAGATAGCAACTCACATGTCTACAAACATCTGCAAAAGAAACAATATGATCCTAAGTATCCCAAAACTCAATCTGTTCTACCAACCCATTGATCAATCAGAGTCACTAACAGTGGGACAGCCAAACACTTCGTGCATCTGGACGTGATGCCAAACGTCCCCTGGTTAAGAACCACTGAGTCGCAGATGCATAGAGATGTGTTGGCGAACTACACAACGTCTGCGATTTGCTTTAAATTACCCTAGCAAAAAAAAAAAAAGCTGGATAGATGAAATTTGATTACAGTAATTTTTATTTTAATTGAAGCTGGGTGATGAGGGTTCATAGTGTTTTATTTTTTTTTAAATCAACCTGTTAATACAACCTAAAGCAGGGTTGCCAATAGGCTGTCCTTTCAACGGCTCGTCTCAAAGCTGCTTCACTGTCTTCTTTGAAAACAGTGGAGCAGTCCAAAGGGTATCAAGTCAAATGCTCTTCTCAGTGGGAAAAACCAAAACCAAGCCAGGTGCCATCAAATCAGTTCCTACTCATTGGACCCATGTGTGTCAGAGCAGAACTGCTCCATAGGGTTTTCATGGCTATGACCCTTCAGAAGCAGATCGCCAGGACTTTCTTCTGAGGCACCTTGGGGCGGGTTGGAACCGCCAGTCTTTTGGTTAGCAGCCCAGCACTTAACCATTTGCGCCACCCAGGGAGCCATCTTAGTGGAAAAAAACCTATCATCAGACCTCCTACTGCTTTCAGAGGGACAGTAGCTGGGATAGCCTCACTCCTCACAGACCTACACCCCAATGCCTGATAAAACACTCCCAGATTTCCTACCTGGCATCATAGGAGCAGCCTCAGCCTACTTCACCGATCCATGTCTCTACAGCTCAGAAACATAAACTCGTCACTATAAACAAAGCTGACATTAAAGATAAATATACTGGGCAACTGGCAGTGCCCCCATACCCTCACCAATACCACCAATGACAAATAAAACACCTTCTCCTCTTGCCTTGTCCCCACTTTAGAAGACATCTCTGTGTGTTGGGTGGATAACTGGACTTCACGACTTTGAATCTGCCTTCTAACTGGAAGATTGTGTAAAACTATAAAATTCCACCATTAGAATCTCATTCCTTTATCTTTCACATTAAATCTCTGTTAAAATACAAAGGTGTAAGAGGGTAGTCATTTGGGCTGTTATTCAGAACTTAAAGAAATAGAATGTCAGAGAATGTGGTAGGAAAAGCGGGGGGGGGGGGGGACTTGAGGAGCCCGACTCCTGAGGGGTGCAGGAAAGAAGATATTTTACAAAGAAAAGAGTGGCTACCAAAAAGCAAAACTGAGAAGTTGGGAATTTTTTTTTAATTATTTCAAATTATGACTAAAAAGACCATGCCAAGCCATAAAGAGAGACATTTAACTGAGTTAATGGAAAAGAAGTTGCTAGATGTGTATATAAAATAATGTAAAACACAATACCGACTGGCATAACACTTATAATTTAGTTGGAGGGAGAAAACTTACATACCTGCATGAAACAATTAGAAAACAATTAATTGTCGTGTTGAATGCTATTTCGACACGAGGTATAGCTAATAGCATAAGGGTTGCTATTAGTAGGATGAGAAAGCAATGTTGGCTGAGGTACAAACAGAAGGCTTCACGGAGGAGGATAAATTTCAGCTAAACTTTCAAAGGTGAGTAGGATTTGGATCAGCTAAGACTTTTGACATGAAAGAAATAGAGCAAAAACATGCAACAAATATTAAGTACCACGGTGGTGCAAATGGTTAACACATTTGGCTGCTAACCAAAAGGTTGGTGGTCCAAGTTCATCCAGAGGTACCTGAGAAGGAAGTGTCGATCAAAACCCCGTGGAGCCCAGTCCTACAGCGGGGTCTCCATGAGTCAGAACTGACTTGACAACAACTGGTTCCAGAGCAGGTGCTGTGTTGGGGTTGATTATGCAAAGATGCATAAGCCAGAGCCCCCAGCTTTCAAAGACTTACTGCTTCGTATAGAATCAGGAATGTGCTCGGAGTCTTTGTCAAATATTTGGATACAAGAATGAGTGGAGACAAAAAAAGATCCGACTTACTGGCCTCCCATAAACTGGAGAAATCCCAAGAGTATGGTCCCCGGACACCCTTTCAGATCAGTAATGAAGTCATTCCTGAGGTTTACCCTTCAGCCAAAGATTAGGCAAGCCCATAAAACAAAACGAGACTAAAGGGGCACACCAGCCCCGCGGCAAGGACTAGAAGGCAAGAAGAGACAGGAAAGCTGGTAATAGGTCAAGAAGGGAGAGTGTTGACATGTCATGGGATTGTTAACCAATGCCATAAAACAGTATGTGTACTAACTGTTTAATAAGAAGCTAGCTTGTTCTGTAAACCTTCACCTAAAGTACAACAGGAAAAAAGAATGAGTGGAGGTGGGGATACGGCACACAGGTCAATGGCTAGGCGGTACTAAAGGCAACCTTGGATGACTCCTGAGTAGACAACCAACAGAATGCTGTAGGAAGATTAGACTAGGGGCTTGTCTACTAATTTGGAGGATGCAGACATAACACTATACTATCATCTTTATGCCCGATGCAACTAATGGCAATAAATCCACATCACACTTCAATCGCCGTGTGGTTGGCATTTCCGTCCCAGGACATCAATCCTATACTCTAATGTCGATGCCTGATTGTTTTTGTTGTTGTAGTTAGTTGCCATCAGTTGAACCTAACTCACGGCGACCCCACATATAACAGGATGAAACACTGTCTGCTCCTGTACCATCCTCGTGATTGCTAATGTCCTTCAGTTCACTGATGCCTTCCAACCTAGGCGACTCATCTTCCAGCACTGTATCAGGCCATATTCGGTTGTGACCCATAAGGTTTTCATTGGCTAATTTTCAGAAGTAGATCATCAGCCCTTTCTTCCTAGCCTAAGTGTAGAAGCTCCACTGAGTGCACCACTACATGGGTGACCCTGCTGGTATTTGAAATACTGGTGGCATAGCTTCCAGCATTATAGCAACACACAAACCAGCACAGTAATGACAGGCTGAGAGACGGAGGATAGTAGGCCTGATTGCCACTGTCCTCAACTGGAAATCAGGGAGATCCAGCTCCTTAGCTTTCTTATCGTGACAGTCGTGAACACAGGCAGCAAGAAGCACACCCCAAAGCTATTTTGCATATTGAAAAGCCTGGATGAATAGAAAGGAAACTGAGTTTTCAACTTTGCAGCTCTTTAAAGTAATTCATATTTTCTGTTTTAGGTCGAAATAAGTAATGACATTGACTCTGAAATGCGGCTGCTGAACTTGAGTTAGGAAGCAAAGCATCGTCGTCAGGCCCTCTGTGGATCCCACACGTCTCACTTTCCACCCAGAGGAAGGACTGTGCCTCCTGCGTTTCCATGAATCACGGAGTTCTTTGGTCACAGCTTATGTATTATTAGCATTGTTGCTAGATGAGTTGTAGGTGCTTGGGTGGGTATTTTTTTTAAGTCACTTTCTTCTTATATGAATACTGGTAAATTGTTTTAAAAAATTGGTTATCAAGTTTTTAACAATATTTAATGTGAGGCATGCAAAAAAAAAAAAAATGTGGCCACCTTCTACAGTCAACTCTAAGAAAAATACTAGTGTGTGTGATTGAGAAGTTAGGTCAGTATTGCTGACTGAGGCAGTTATTCTAGGCCTGATGTCGTTTGTGTTAGCAGACATTACCTGTGGTTTCTAGACACGAAGGTAGATGTGTGACAGCTGATATATGGTGGATCTGGCTTGCAGACTAAATACACATGGTATCTTGTTCTTTTTGTGTTCTGAAAAAATATAGATCATGGGCAGAAGAGAGAGTGAAATGATTAGTAGAACACCTTTTCCCTTTGGATGGAATATGTGTACCTCTGACGTTCGTATGTTCTACTCTTTATCCCACCCCCGACACTTGTGTCAAACCAAAGCATACAGCTTGTGGGCTTGTGAGATGGAAATCACCACCATAAATCTGCAATCAGGAACTTTGCTCTTAAGACAGTCAAAAGGAGCATTAAAATAATGTGAAATTCTCTATAAATACTTCTAAAGAAGATATTTATATTTGTGACACACTGACTTTTCTTTTTCCTGTTGCTACCCAACAACCAAGAAATTTATATAGGAAATAATTTTCTGTGGAAAAATGACTGTCTTGAAAACATCACATTTTTTTTTTTCCACTCATGTCTCTGAATTACTATTTCCCATATAAAACTAAGTTTTGTTCACTTTGGATAACAACAACAGGGAATCCTCCGTAGGCCACAAAATTGTGCACAAGCATACAACTTAGTATGAGGTTCTCAACTTGGTCCATGAATCTCTAAGAAGCCAGCCATAAACCACCTAAAATTACATGCAAATTTTTGATATATGTATAGAGGTCTGTATTTTTTTTTTCTTTTTTCAGTCCATAGATTTTATCAGACTCTATTAAGAAACAGACCTTAATGCAACAAAATCTGTCCTGTTTGCTCCCAGATCATCACAACTGTTCTGGCCTTACTGGGGCCTTATTTTGCTCACTGGAGTCCCTGAGTGGTGCAAATGATTAACATGCTGGACTGCTAACCGAAAGGTTGGATGTTCAAGTCCACTCATAGGCTTCTTGGAAAAAAGGCCTGGCAATCTAGTTCCAAAAAATCAGCCACGGAAAACCCTATGGAGCACAGTTTTACTCTGATATTCATGAGTTTGCCATGACTCAGAGTCAACTCAATGGCAACTGTTTTTTTGTTTTGTTTTTTTACTAATTGTGCTCTTTGGGCCATCTCACTTCCCATTCACTACCATCACTTTTCATCCTACTGCATAAATCCAAATTTAAAATGAAAAGGACCTAGCACAGACCTTGGAGATCATCAAATCCAAGCCGCCTGTTCGGCAGGTGAGGGAGCTGAAGCTTAGGCGACTTGGTGAACTTGTCCAGTGCCCTGCCTTTGTACAGAGGGCCAAGAGCTGTGGCAAAGGAAAGAGAACATGGAGGGTAAAGCCTTGGCATTGGGTCCCAGTTCTACCTCTATGGCCTTGGACTGTATTTAACATTCCAGCACTGGAAGTTTCCCTCATCTATAAAACGGACCTGTAATACCTACCTCACAAGGCTGAGGTGAGGATTAGAGGAAAAAATTAAAATGTGCTGTAACCTGTGAAGCACTCTTCAATTTTAAGAGGCAGCTATTACTGAGCAGTGTCAGAACTGCAGGGGTCACGCACCTGCTGGGACAAGCTCCTGGGGACAATAAATCTTCCCTCTTCTAAAGATGCAGTTTGTAAAAAGTTTCCCATGTTTAAAAGATTTGAAATAATGAGACTAAAAGTTGAAATTTTTAACTAAAAAAATAACTTTTATATTCAAACTCCAAAACTAAATGCCCACTATTATCAGAAACATAGAAAAATAGTAAGGCAGAAGGATAAATTTAACATTGAAAACTACCATCGCGTCCTCCAAAAAGAAAAAAAAGAGTTAACATTTTAGAAAATGGTACCATACTATGTCATCTTAATGTGAATTTGTACTTAATTCTAACATGCATCGCAGTCCTAGATCTTAAGTTCCTGCAGATATATTTGAGAAGAAAACCTTTACATCAGTAATTTTTCTATGAATATTAACATAGGTAACTACTTAATATGTTGTTGTTGTTGTTAGGCGCCATCGAATCAATTCTGGCTCATAGTGACCCTATGTACAACAGAACAAAACCCTGCCCGGTCCTACGCCTTCCTCACAATCGTTGCTGTGTTTGAGCCCATTGTTGCAGCCACTGTGTCAATTTCTCTCATTGAGGGTCTTCCTCTTTTTCGCTGACCCTCTGCTTTACCAAGCATGGTGCGCGTGGTACATGTGCTTTATTTTTTCATTTTTCTCTATTAAATAATGAAGTTATAACTGTTTTAACCCCCAGCCCCAGCAATCCATGATGTTTGTTTTAAAGTTCTGAGAGATTCATCACTCATTAGGAACACGTTAGATAGAGCTCCCACCACCTCTTCCTCTCTGTTTCCTTCTCCCAGCCTCCCATCCTCCTGGCTACTCTTCAGAAGCTCTGTTGACTTAGCACGAAGGGGGAAAAAAGCAGCGTAGGTTGTGCAGGAACACTGGGCAGTTACCATCAATCTGGACAATTCTGACCTAACACTGTCTTTAGGAGCGAGCATTTCCAGGTCTTGCAGATTTTGCCTCCTGTGTGAGGGAGTCTGCTTTGCACAGTGCATCGTCCAGTGGGGCTTTCTACAAAGACATGTTCACTACAGTATGTTCTTACTGAATCTTGGCTCCTCCATGTGTGGCTGGGCAGAGTAAGGGAAATTGAACACGTCTCTTAGCCTGTCTTCATTTGCCATCCTAAGAGACGCTGCAGCTCCAGGTTCAATTACTGTCCTCAGAAGTGGTTCTGGAAAGCTGGAGAGAGAGCATCCACCCCTCATTAGCCTCTAGTATGACCCGAAAGTAGAAGTGGGAACAGTAGAAGTGAAAAATGTAAGGCCACTCTTTTCTCCTCCTTGAACTACCTTGGCACTGTGGCTCATAAACCTTGTCCAACCCTTCGCCAGGCCATGCCTTCTACCTTATGGGAATCATATGGCCTTTCTTACGTGGCTTGCACTGACGCTGCGTGGAGCCACAAAAAGCTGGAATGCTTTCCAGTTTACCTTTTATTTATTTCTGCCTGCAGTCATATTTCAAGGCCAGCTGAAATTAAGCTGGGCAGTTTTAGGGAAGATAAGAAAATAACCAAGGAACCTATATTTTCTAGGGGTGTAGAACAATGTACATCACAGAAGTCTGAAACATTTCATAGGAAAAGCTCTAAGTTTGTACTGCCCCCGGTGTCTTTGTCTTCCACCTGCCATATAATATAGAGCTATGTAGTCATGGGCAAATGGTCAGCACACTTGGCTGCTAACTGAAAGATTGGAGGTTTGAGATGCCTCAAAAGAAAGCCCTGATAATCTCTTCTGAAAAAAGAGCCATTGAAAATTCCACGGAACAGAACTCTCCTGTGACACACAGGGTCACCATGAGTTGGAATCAACTCAACAGTGACTAGAAAAGTTATGAAACAAAAACGTATGTTTACACTACATCGGACCTAAGAGGCTGTTGCCTCATTTGTTTTATGGATAACTTGACATCTTTCCCTAGCAAAATATTGAGCCCTGCTCCTTCCTATATACCTAAATAAGGGAGACAGCTAGCTTCATGAGGCGAGATCTAAAATAATACAGCAAGGCTGCCAACTGTCTCACTTGACAAATGGGACACTTCTAATTGAGAGGAATGTGCCTTCATTAGAGCCAACTACAATGCACATTTCAGAGCTGAGGAAAACCATCACGATTCTTTGCTAAAATGAGAAGCAAATAAAAACCTAAATTGCTGTTTTCGATCTTTGCAAATTAGAAAGGGATCTTGCCAAGAATAAACTGATCTTCATTTTATACCTAATTTAAAAATGTAGGGGGCCCCAGAAATGTGGGCAAAATGTGGAGTGAACATTCTGGCTTACCATTTCTTTAAAGGAAATACTCTCCCATTATTTCTGAGTTCCTCTAGTGTGTCACTAGGAGAAATTTTACAGTCAATTAGAATTCAAATGTTCTAAGTTGACATTTTAACCCAAAGTAATATCTGCATTCAGGTGGTAGCTGAACTAAGTTGGAAAAATGCAAAAATTGATCTTTTTATACTTAGGGACCTTGAATTTCTGTTTCTCTTATTTCCTTCCTATTCAAGAATTACCTGTACCCTTTGCTTGATAGAAGGCCTGTCGACATGTCTAAGAACCGTGTTCGAATATCTGTGATGAATCAGCCCACAATTTAAGGATGACAAGCCCCAAAGTAGAACTGATCCAGGCAATTACTGCTCATGTAACTACATGATATACAATGCAGAAGGGAGGCAGAGTTATTTTAAATATGAGAAGAATGTATTTATGAATTATTATCCAAAAAATAGAATTATTAAAACTATTCAAAATTTGTGGGTAGCATCTCTCTCTTCCTCCTCTAAAGGCTCAGTTTCTTTATTGACAGCTAAAAAGAATTTGAAATGCCATTTCTGGAAGGTGGAGAAATCTTAGATATTGATATTTGTAAAACAATTTGGTGTCCGGTAAAAAATGTACCCTCTTCCTTGAACTCACATGCATATAAAGGGCAAGAATTTTGTTAGATGCTAAATATTTTTTAAAAACGAAATATTCTAAGAATCCAAAATATGTTTTGGCTTGAATGTTAGAGGTAAATTAAGTAAAAAGAGTGAAGGGGGTATGAGAAGAAAGAAGAGAGAAAAAGAGGGAGGGAGGAAGGAAGAGATGAAAGTGAGAGGAAGAAACAGCGGAGGAGGAAGGATGGAAAGAAGCATCCAAAATAGAAAGTCTACCTAATTTGGATTTGGACAGCCAATCCTTGACTCAAAGTTTTTGTTCTCATTTTTTACTGTTTGTTTTTTGTTCTTGTCGTTTACTAAAACATTGAATCATTTTCCATTAAGGGCATGCTTTTTCTTTTCTCTTCTGATAAGATTTTCAAAACAATTTGAGGAAACCAATCATCTTCAGATTATTCTGATGGGATAATCTTCTTATAGTTCTTCTCGTAATCTTCCCAACAATTCTCCTCATACAACTTGCTTTGGTGAACAACCTTGACGGTCTATATAGTTAGGATTAGGTTGACTGAAAGTAACAAAAAAAAGAAAAAAGACAGTGGCTTGAATAAAACAGGTTTATTTCTGTTCATATTTCAAAATTCTGGAGACAGCACAGAGCTGGACTTGGGTTCACCAGGGACTGGAACCTGGGTTCCTTCTATCTCCTTGCTTCATTTTGTGTGGCCGCACTTGTCAAGACCATGACTTGAATCAAGATGGTGGCCTAAGTTCCAGTCTTTGCTTTTGTATTTCAGCCAAGGAGGAAAAAGGGGCAAAGAAGGGTACTTCTTTCCTTTAAGAACATTTCCCAGAAGTTGCACACACTACTGCCTGCTTACATCTTGTTGGCTAAAACTTGGTCCACCCCAAACGTAGCTGCAAGGAAAGCTAGGGACTGTAGTCTTTATTCTGGATGACCTTTGGCCCATCTAAAAATCAAAGGCTTCATTTCTGAGTTAAGAAGGGGAAAATGTGTGTTGAAGAATGCTTAGTACTCTCTGCCACAAAGCTCAAACTAATTGGCATAATTTCTTAGAAGGATGTTTTCATTTACTTTAATTATAATAAATTATAGAAAAAAATACATATCTTCTTCATTTTTGTGAGGAATTTAGTCGTCATCCCTGTGAAATAAGAATGTCTACTTTATCTTGTAACCTTACCCAGTCTTTGTGGTTAGAAAGAAAAAAGAAATCTCTAGCACTAGATCGTTTTATGTTTCCCATAATTCCGCAGCATATACTTTAGCTCTCTTCCTTTGGAACTTGAATCTAAAATTCAAGAGCCGTATTGTTTGGTCCTCACGGTCTTGTTACAAAAACAAATTAATTCTTCTGTGGTCCTAACAGTGAAACTATCTTATTTTGGCAGCATCTTCTCTTCTGAAATGATTTGTGGTGTCATTGTTATTCAACTCAACAAAGGCACAATGGATACCAGTGCTTAGGAAAGTGGGGCAGAATGTACAAGTGAAAATTACATAGTCCTCCCTTTTCTGTTATTCTTCTCAGTAAAAGCCTGTTTGCCTTTGTCTGTTTTTCTTCAAGAACATACTATTGGCCAGAGTGGACTGAGTTGTTTTAAGCTACTTGAGGGAAATCATAAAACTCTGTTGTGATTAGATGTTATCATACACATTCCTTCTGGCTGGTTGTGCGTGTATGTATATACTCATATGTCTGTGTATATGTGTATGTGTGTGAAAGAGAGAGATCACAAAACCGCTTTACTACTTATTAAACAATATCCCACAGTTATTTCTTTCACTGACAAACGTTGGCTCCATTCTCCTCACATCTTTTGCCTGCAAATCTGGCAGCTGTCACTGGTGATTTAAACAAGCTTTGTGGACTTAATCAGCCTGTGCACACACATCTACACACTTCTACATTTGAGTACACCTTTTTCTAAACAATCACTGTTAAAACATGCTGTATGACCTATTCCCTTAAAACATAAATTGTGTAAGATTATTATTTTAGGGAGTGAAGTTAAAAGTAATAAGACAAATTTTTAGAGTTGCAAAGGACCTCAGCAATTCCATTTGCTCAGGTTACAAATGAGGAAAGTGAGGCTGGTAGTTGTAGGGGGCTTGCCCTGTGTCCCATCAGGTCTGCTATGCAAGTATTCAGTCCAGCCCTCTTTCATCTACTTTCGGTGGTCATCAGCTACTGCTAGTCCCTACTAAACCAAGTTTTTGCTTGTTGCCAACAGTCTGATGCTTTTTATTGCCTGGGCTCCTTCGGCACCTGTCATCCAGGCTGCAGACAGTGCCAGGGGAACACCTGCTGTTTGGCTTGCTCCCTCCTCACCTTCCCTCTGCTTAGGTCTGAGCATTAGAAAGTCCCCTTCCAGTGGTCTTTTATTTTGTCTTCTCAGAGCAAATTAGAAATCCCAGACCTCAGATAACTGTTCTTTGCTTCCCAAAAGACAGATGAGCTCAATCCTGGCTACCTTCTTTCTTTACTCCTGGTTTAAACCTGATGATTTTTCCTCAACCAGCAGGGAGATTAAAAAAAATACACACACACATTGCCGTTGTGGCAATTCCAACTTATAGTGACCCAGCAGGACAGAGTAGAACTGCCCCATAGTGTTTTCAAGGAGTGGCTGGTGGATTCAAACTGTTGACCTTTTGGCTAACAGTCAAATGCTTAACCACTGTGCCACCAGGGCGGGGAGATAGTTTGCTTTTAACTGCTGGGTATCAGTCCCTTTCACAAAGCTTTGTTCTTGAGGAAGTGAGGTTGCAAAGAATTGCTGAAAGTCACTTTTTAACTACCTCTTTTTTTTTTTTAAGGAATTTCTCACTTCCCCGCTGGCTTCTTAATTCTATTTTAAGCCTAAAGCAGCAGTTGTTGAAGCAGTTTTATAAAATAGTTCACTAGGATTGCTTATCTATTATCATCTATTATCTATTATGAAACCCATAGCCTAATGATTGCAATTATCCCGATGGCATTCAGACCATGATAGTACAAACGACTATTACATGCGTCAAGTTAATTCGCTTTCTGTTTCCTTGATCAGAACTTGCTTTGTTTAGAGCTGCATTCTCTTTGCATTGCCCAGGGTTATTATTGTCATAAACTGTCACATTTAACCCACTCATTCTACCGGTATCTATAAATATTTATTTAGGTTCTTTTATAGCTTCCATTTTTGCCGTGCCTCTAAACAAGAAAAATGGTTTTCTGGGCAGGACATTTTTAGGAAAATATAATGTATAGAGCAGCCAGTTAAACATCTTTAAGGGGATGGAATTTGGGGCAATTGCTGTGGCATGCTTAAGTTGTTTCTGTAGAGCAAGCAAAACCCATTAATTTCATTTTGTTTGGTGTGGTAGTTTTAAAAATACATCGGTTGATTGGTTTGTGAACTTTTTAACATCGCAGAGAAAGGTCATTGATTACAGAACTCAAATATCTAACGTTGATGCAGAAATCAATGTTGATTGGCCCTCCGTATGGCTCCCTGAGTGTTCCTAGGCTGGAGAAGGCTTTGCTCTAAGGTCTCTGAGCTGCGTCATTTTGGTCCCACTTGTCTTTGGCAAGAAGGGAGCTTAGATAGTGGTTTCAGAGAAGAGTTCAAAAGGTGAACTCCTGGTCCTGTTTTATTCTTTCCTCATTTGTTTCCAGATACATGGCCATCAACTTTCTTTGACTTTATTCCTGAGCCTCCCATTTCTGTAACGATGAATACTTACAACTATTCTGAGGAAACTGAAGAGCTTTCATTAGAGTTTTCCCACAAATCTAAGATGCCATATAATACATACTGGCAGCACAGAGTATTATTAGCATCAAAGATAATTACAATAAGAATATGTCTTCTTTTTCTTTCAAAGACACAGGTACTCTGTTTTTCATTCTGTATAACTCAAAGGAAATTTGAGAGTTAACACTTCAAAATACTTTTCAGTCCTTCGGGGAAAATCTGAAGTAAAAAGTATTAATATCCATGTCAGTTCCTGAAGCAAAACGTTTGACACAGATTAACAAAGCTATTCTCACCCTGTGGTAGAAATGTAGAGGTGAAAATTCCCTCTGAGAGCTTCCGATCTGATGACACTAAGAATTTCTAAAAAAAATAAACCAAACCTGTTGCCATCAAGTCGATTCCAACTCATAAAGACCCTATAGACCAGAGTAGAGCTGCCCCATAGAGTTTCCAAGGAGTACCTGGTGGATTTGAACTGCCGACCTCTTGGTTAGCAGCTGTAGCACTTAACCACCATGCCATCAGGGTTTCCAGAATTTCTGCCATTGTAGGTAAAAAGCCAAAATAACTGTCTTCTCAATTGTGCTTACTTTCCATGTTTTTCTGAGACTCCCTGTATCTGACAGGAACTCTGCTAGCTGGCAAACTCGTCTATCCACAACAGAACTGAGAACCGAGAAACAAAAAAGTCTCTGACAACCCCAACAGGTTTTATACAATCCATGCTCCAAAATTCCTGAGCTTTATGCATAAGAAAGCTCTTTAACCCTTTATTTAAATTCTATTTACTCTTAATTTACACACACGTCTAATTATCATTATGAAGTAATTCTCACGTACGTAACATTATAAGGAGAAAATTAGAGAGGGGGATAGGTTATAATATACGCGAAAATACTGGCAGTACTTAAATATCCTATTTCTAGATAGAAAACAAATATAAAAATCCAAACCACATCATATGGGTCATTTAAGGTAAGAAAGAATATACTTAGCAGGGTCTGCAGGCAACACTGTATTGCTCGACATCATGGTGAACTCCAGATTATCAATACGAAGTTTGTGTGAGTTAGGAACAGGGATTCTTACTCAAGATCCTTTCCTTTCCTCTGTCTTGAAATTGCTGTAATTATTGATTTTTATTAAAATAAGATGGTTTACTGTCACCCAGCTGAAAATTACCCTAACAGCCATGCAGGTTTTGAGTGGCGGCACTTTTTGTGGCGGCCCTTTAAATGTGGCATTTCTGCACCCTGAGTAACCCGTACAATACGTAGCAGCCCCGTGACGAGTATGGTCTCTTTAAGTAATGAAGTTGATGTGAATTATATTTTGGAAAATGTTCCATCCAAAATAGTTTAAAAAGATGCTTAGTAATTTAAAAGGCTAAAAAACAAAAAAAAAACCAGTGCCGTCGAGTCAATTCCAACTCTGCCAGGCGCTCCTTGGAAACTATGGGGCAGTTCTACTCTGTTCTGTAGGGTCGCTAAGACAATTAAAAGGCTAAAGAATCAGTAATTCCAAAGACGTATTCCTGAATGTTCTGAATCGGAAGGAACCATGTTATAATGAGATGTGATCTCTGAAAAAAAGGAACAGAGCTTTAAGATGCATTTTAACCATGAATTAGAATATTAGTTCTTTAGGATTTTCCCCTTTTATAAAACTTACTCCACCTGGTGATGCCTCATTATCTCTTCTTATATATAGAATGCTCTGATTTTTTTTTTCAGTTGCAAAGATATCAAAGTCCAAGGATATTTTCCAAGAAAAGGGAAGCCTTTTGCAGAAAGCAGGGTGCAGCTTTTATCTTGGGAAGTAGGTTTCCTCCACAAGTCTTGCTTTCCTTCACCAAGAGAAACATTTCCTGTCACCTTCTTTACCTGTCACACTCTGAAAGAGGAAATCTCTCCTTTGTCGATTGTTGTTAGTCGTTGTTGAGTTGGCTCTGACTCATTCAGCTCCATATACAACAGAGCGAAGTGGTGCCCAGTCCGGCACCATCTTCACGACTGTTGGTATTCCTGAGTCCATTCTTGCAGCCAATAGGAGCCTCGTCTTCCAGCACTATACTGGACAATATTTTGTTGTGATCCATAAGATTTTCATCGGCTAATGTTTCAAAGTAGATGCCAGGCCCTTCTTCCTAGTCTGTCTTAGTCTGAAAGCTCTGCTGAAACCCATCCACCTTGGGTGACCCTAGTGATACTTGAAATACTGGTGCCATAGTTTCTAGTATCGTAGCAACACATAAGCCACCATGGAGTGGCAGGCTGACAGAGAGGTGGGGATCTCTCTTGATAGTAGTAGCTCATTTCAAACTGGATCATGTTTTTTCTTCCCCATTCATGGATAAGTCTAATTTGTTCTTTGCTGTGTGAAACGAGCAATACCCAGAAGATGCTACTAATCATGAAGTTTACTGCAGGGACTTACCATATTTGCATTTAGTAAGCAGCTACATGAGTGAGACAGAATTTGATGGCCTCTTTTTCAGGCCACACCACATGCCAGTATCCCGTGTGGCAAGTCACGGCTACTGCACTTTTTTTTAAAACACTCCTTCTGAGTGACTGCTACGAGTGAGGTGCTGTGCAAACACTGGAGATATAAAGTAAAATAATGGCGTAGCGTCTACCCACAGAAGCTAGCAGTCCAGCTGTGGCAAGGTGTATTAACGTGCAAGCCCCAAACAAATGCCTGCTCATGCTCTGGGCAAGCCGGGCCCCGATGGTGAGGCTATGGCTCCCCTTCTTCCAGATTCTGAGCCTCAGCAATCCCAGGAGGGAAGCACCATTCACAATCTCACTTTGTCTCTCTATAAGTTCGCCAAACACTCAGTGAGTGCTCCAGGAGCTGGGAGAGTGACAAAAACATCAAGTACACATCTTTTCCTTGAGAAGTCTACAGCACAGACCCTAGTAGCTTTCAAGGTGGTCCATGAGTTACCTTCCTTGGGTTCAGCTTCTAGAAACAACAACTGTTAAGGTTTCACTAGGCCATAGATGGTCCTGTTCACCTGAACATAGTCATGCCACATTTGTTATTGTGGCTCTGTCTGAAAGAGCAAATCCACAAAATGGACCACCTGTTGCTCAGGACCTGAGTCACAGATGCCAGAATTGCCGTCATAAATTTCAAACAAACAAAGCTATTCTAAAGGACCTCTGAGTCTGTATTAAAGATAGCAAGGCTATAGCTTCTGACAATTAAAGGCAATTATGGCCTGTACTTCTATCATCAGTGTCAACAAACATTGTCTTGATACATTTTTAGTGATTGGCCAGTGTCTAAATAAAACCCACAAGAGACAAATAAAAGTAAGGGAACTCACTAAAAGAGGAAAAGCAATGCTCAGAGCAGTCCCCATACAATTCCGTTATAATTATGGAGATCCCTCAGCACATAATTGTTTATTATTGTTTCTGACACACTGGATGGTGATATTATTATTATTATTATTCTCAAAAGCACGAAAACAGTATTTAAGTGGTGAGAATGACTCTCAACCTCTTTTGTTGCTGTGACCAACAGAATGACAGCTTGCTCTCACATGTGTAATACCGACTGTGCCATCTTATGGAAACTATTAGGAGTATTTATAGGATTTCACTGTATTTCAAAGGCAAGGATCTGCAGGTAAAAGGACAGAAAGACATTGCTCTTCTTGTCAATTTCTACATGTTTTCACCTGTAACATCTTTACCAGCAGAAGTCATTAAAGAAATCTTTTAATCTTGAGCAACTCTTTTATTGCTTAAAAAGCAAGGCATGTCTCGACCTTGACATTGGAATTCAATGTAAAAATCTTGAATGATATTTTGTACCAATATGAATTTCTACTGCCCCATAGCACTGTGTTGTGACTTCACTGTATATTAACTCCTTTTCTACGGATTTTAGAACTACCAGGTATTCATTAATTGAAAAGGTTGAATCCAGTCAGGAACTATCCTATATAATGTTGGTAGCCTGTGGAAAATGAATGTCTTCTTTCTTATATAAACTAGTAATCAGACTTGTTTGCACAATTACTTTTTACATTTTTTGCGTGTATAATATCTGCATATTATACTCACATTCTCAAATGACCAGAAAGTGTTATTTAATAGAAAGTACATGCATTTTTTTTAATGTCTCTATGGACCCTTTGATTCTGGGTAAATCCAGAAGGAGTTAGCAGTAATGGATTATTCTTTTCAACTATGAATAAAAATGTACATTGAAGCAGATGACAGCTGTTTTTAATAAGCTTTTTCCCATTATAATATGAGTTTATTATAGTAAGCTTGGAAAATACATGTATCTTGAATGTTTCCACATTCTTCAGACTTTAGGGGGTCACTCCAGTATCTCATATACAAATAAAAGTTAAACCCCAGGCAACATGACTATAGAAGCAAAGTCCCTTCCCGTTCTTCCAGATTCTGAGCATCCCAGGGGAGGGTTTAAATGTTCTGAAAATCACTTAAGAAATAGTTCAAAAACAGAAGAAAATATTCTTTGATAGTTACAAGGGTGGGGAGGGAGGGAGGGAAGGAAAGGGTTTTCACTAATTAGAGAGCAGGCAAGAACTACTTTAGGTGAAGGGAAAGACAACACACAATACAGGAGAGGTCAGCACAACTGGACTAAACCAAAAGCAAAGAAGTTTCCTGAATAAACTGAATGCTTGGAAGGCCAGAGTAGCTAGGAGGGGGTTCTGAGGACGATGGTTTCAGGGGACATCTAGGTCAATTGGCATGATAAAATCTATTAAGAAAACATTCTGCATACCACTTTGGTGAGTGGCGTCTGGGGTCTTAAACACTAGCAAGAAGCCATCTAAGATGCATCAATTGTTCTCAACCCACCTGAAGCAAAGGCAAATGAAAAACACCAAAGACACAAGGTAATTATGAGCCCAAGAGACAGAAAGGAACACATAAATCAGAGACTACATCAGCCTGAGCCCAGAAGAACTAGACGGTGCCTGGCTACCACTGATGACGGCCTTGGCAGGGAACACTACAGAGAATCTCTGATGGATCAGGAGAACAGTGGGATGCAGACCTCAAAATCTCGTAAAAAGACCAGACTTAATGGTCTGACTGAGAATAGAAGGACCATGGAGGTCATGGTCCCCAGACCTTCTGTTAGCCTAAGACTGGAACTCTGTCCAAAGCCAACTCTTAAGACAGGGATTGGACTGGACTATAAGATAGAAAATGATACTGGTGAGGAGTGAGTTTCTTGGCTCCAGTAGACACATGAAACTAGGTGGGCAGCTCCTGTCTGGAGGGGACATGAGAAGGCAGAGGAGCACAGAAGCTGGCTGAATGGACACAGGGGGACACAGGGGGACACGAGAAGGCAGAGGAGCACAGAAGCTGGCTGAATGGACACAGGGAATACAGGGTGGCGGGAAGGAATGTGCTGTCTCATTAGGGGGAAAGAAACTAGGAATACGTACCAAGGTGTATGTAAATTTTTGTAAAAGAGACTGACTTGATTTGTAAACTTTCACTTAAAGAACAATAATAATAATAATAAATCCATTGGTTTCTCCTTGGAAACCCTATGGGGCATTTCCCATCTGTCCTATAGGGTCACTATGAGTAGGAATGGACTCTACAGCAACGGGTTTGGTTTTGCTCTGTGGCCAGGCAGGAAATTTTTATTTCCCTTGATGCATTGCAACTCATTTTTTTGAAATATTTCCACGTGCCACAGGCATGGAGTTAGGGTGCTAACCAAAAAGGTCAGCAGTTCAAATCCACCAGGCACTCCTTGGAAACCCTATGGGGCAGTTCTACTCTGTCCTATAGGGTCACTTTGAGTCAGAATCAATTGGACAGCAACGGGTTTATAGGCATGGAGAGTAGATTTTAAGTGTATGCTCAGATTAAGGGAATTGATTGCTATATTCCAACATCTTTATTAAGAAAGGAATTCATTATGCCGTTTACAGAAAGAAGAAGGAAGGAAAAAGAGAGGCAAGAGAGGGGGCGGATACAGAGTGAGAGGAGAAAGTGGGAGATCAGGCAAGTGAATTATGAACAATGCAATTCTTCCTGTAACCACCAAATATTACTTTTGGTAAAATACACCAACTTCTCTGAAAAAAATAAATAAATAAATGTTCTGAAAATTCCTACGGGTTGTCTCCGGTCACCGCAGACAGCTGGTTGGACCTGTCTGCTGATGACTGACTTTCTTATAATTGTTTCTTGTCACCACAACTCACTCTAAGACTGAACACAGTACTTAAGTTTTGACAAGCAAAGAAAATGTTTCCCATTGAAAAAACAACTTGAACGTAAATGAACACCACTCCATTGCTGTTTTAAAAATAAATAAATAAACTGAAAAGAAGCACCAAACTCGCTAGGCCAATGGTCTTCAAACTTTTTGATTACTCACTTCTCAAAGTAAAATATTTTGAGTATGTTGTTGCTGTTGTTGCATGAGTCAATTCCAACTCATATTGACCCTATGTACAACAGACACTGCCCGGTCCTGTGCCATCCACATGATCCTCGCTGTATTTGAGCCTCTTGTTGCATGCATTGTGTCAATCCATCTCCTTGAAGGTCTTCCTCTTTTTCACTGACCCTCTAGTTTACCAAGCATGGTGTTCTATACTTATTTTGTTTATAAACTATATACCTGTATACCTTGCCTTGCCTCAGTTTGTAGTGTTTATAATTGCTTTTTTTTTTTTTTTTTATGGTGGGTAATAAGGTAATCTCATTGACTTTTAGAGAATTAAATAAGTCATTACCTGCAAAACTGTTAGGATATTACCTGATGCATACAAGTACTCAGTATAAATTAGTTATGTTATCAGCGAGGGATGGGATTAGGCTGCAAATAACAGAATTATAGGATTAAATGTTTTTTCTCACTTAACGAGAAAGTGGAAGGCAGACAGTTTCTGATATAAATTCAGCAGTCTAAGGATATCAGGGATGAGCTGAGGTCTTTTGAATTCTCCTACAATTTCATTTATGGTCACAAAAGAGCTATTGCAGATCCAGCCATCATGTGTGCATTCCAGGCAGTAAGAAGGGGTAAAGGAAGAAATGAGGAAAGGGAGGGCTTGTATCAAAGAAGCATTGTTTTTTGCAGAAATCACAAACGGGCGATTACTAAAATACTTGTTTCATTAGTTTGCACTGCTGACAGAGCCAGCTCTAGCATCAAAGGAAGGAGCACTGGTGCCAAAATCGTCAAGCAGCTCAATTGCTAACCAAAAGGTCAGTGGTTCGAACCCACCAGCCACTCAGCAGAAGAAAAGACCTGGTGATCTGCTCCTGTAAAGATTATAGCCTAGGAAACCCTATGGAACAGTTCTATTCTCTCATATATGGCCATATAACGTTGCTATGAGTCAACGGCATATACCACAGCAGCAACAAAAGGGTTTAGGAAAGTGAATTTCTAGCTTTCCAGTCTCTATATAAACAAAAAAAAGAAAGGGAAAAGGGGATTGGAATGGCTTTTGAGCTAACCTACATTATTATTATTTTAAAATAGCTATGATGTAAAACATACAAAATACACATTGTAAAAGGAATAATTTTAAAAGTAATTATAAATACTAAAAAACCCATTGCCATTGAGGCAGTTCTGATTCATAAAGCTCTGTTATTTTCCCCTAGCATCTGAATGAATGACCTGTTTACTCCTTAGGATGTTTATGCTCCATTGTGGAAAACACTGCACTAGGCAATTGTTCTCATCTCCCACTGTCGCCCCACCAAGCTCTTAACAGCTCCAACTTGCTTGCACTTAATTTTAGCCCTCTGATACCAACCTGCTAATTCCACACCCCAGCTATTATACCTGCTTCTGGTGCTCTTAAGTTTGGCTAAAAAACAAAAAACCTTCTGGCCTATTCATTCACTTGCACAGCTCTCTCCTAGCGTGGCTTCTTCCCTTTGTGTTGGAGCAGACATTGCCTATGGGGATTACTCCCACCTCCTGACCCAGACAACCCATTCCTGGAAGGCAGCTTCTGGACCACATACAAGGAGCGGTGAGGATATGGACAGTAAAGGGACTATTAATTAATTCAGTCACTTGTTTATTCAACAGATACTTATTAGGTGCTTGTTACATAATACACATGTATGTTGTTGTTTGGTGCCATAGAGTCAGTTCCAACTCATAGCGACCCTATGTACAACAGGAGGAAACACTGTCTGGTCCTGTACCATCCTCACAATCATTGTTATGTCTGAGGCCATTGTTACAGCCACTGTATCAACCCATTTCGTTGAAGGTCTTCCTCTTTTTCACTGACCCTCCACTTCTTTTTGTGCATGTCTGGTAAGTCATCCTCCTTACTGGAAAAGATGGAGACATGCTAGCCATTAGCCATTTACGATTATAAAAGGTGTTAATGAGTAAAGAAAATTTCTAGTGGTCTGGTCTTCAGTAGCCCTCAAGGAACTCACATTTTGGCAGAAGGAGGCAAATCCAATAATTACACGAAAATGTAAAAATGGAGCAAATCAGTAAGCAATTCTTTTAAAAATTCAGATTGTGATAAGTGCCATCAAAAAAAAAAAAGTGATTTTGTGATAAAGAGTAAATGGAACTAAAAGCAGGGACTGAAGCAGATACTTGTACGCCAATGTTCACTGCAGCATTGTTCACAATAACTAAAAGGTGGAAACAACCAAGTATCCATAAACAGATGAATGGATAAGCACACAAACAAAATGTGGCATATCCACACAATGAAATATTGCCTGGTCATAAAGAGAAATGAAGTTCTGATACATGCTATAAAATGGATGAACCCTGAAAACATTATGGTGAGTGAAATAAGTCAGGCACAAAAGGGCAAATAATGTATGATCCCCCTTACATGAAACGCCTAGAACAGGCAAATGCACAGAGAGAAAGTAGATTAGTGGTTACCAGAGACTAGGAAAAGGGGAAAATGGGGAGTTATTGCTTAAGGAGTACTGAGTTTCTGTTTGCAGTACAAAAAGTCTTAGACATGATAGTGATGATGGTTGCACATGAATATAATTAATATCACTGAATTGTACACTTATAAATGCTTCAAATAGCTAATTTTTTGTTATATGTATTTTACCACCATAAAATTTAAAAATAAAAAAAAGTAAATGGATGTGAAACGGGTCCCTACCTTGAATAGAGTGTCCAGAAGGGCACTGCCTCTCTGAAGAAGCAACATTTGAGATGACACCTGAAGAATGAGGAGTTAATGATTCAAAGACCCTTAGGAGAAGCCGTCTAACCTGAGAGAAGAGCAAGTGAAAGGCAGTGAGATGGGAAAGAGGCGGTGGTGTTCAAGGAGCAGAAAGAGTCCTCTATGACTGTAGTGTAGTGAGTTCAGGGGAGAGTGGTTGTCCTAGATTGAATTGTGCCCCCCAAAAAAATATGTGTCAACTTGACTAGGCCATGATTCCCAGTATTGTATGATTGTCCACCATTTTGTCATCTAATGTGATTTTTCTACATGTTGTAAATCCTATCTCTATGATGTTAATTAGGTGGGATTAGTAGTAGTTACTTTAATGAGGCAGGACTCAGTCTAAGAGATCAGATTATATCTTAAGTCAATCTCTTCTGAGATATAAAAGAAAGAAGCCAGCAGAGAGTCAGAGAGACCTCATACCACCAAGAAGGTAGTACCAGGAGCACAGCATGTCCTTTGGACCCAAGGAAGCTCCTAGGCCAGGGGAAGATTGATGACAAGGATCTTCCCCCAAAGCCGACAGAGAGAGAAAGCCTCACCTGGAGCTAGCACCCTGAATTCGGACTTCTAGCCTACTAGACTGTGAGAAAATAAACATCTGTTTGTTAAAGCTATCCACTGGTGGTACTTCTGTTATAGCAGCACTGGACAACTAAGACATCTCACAAGAAGTAGGACAGGCTAAAATAGATAACTAAAATAGTGGTCATGAGATGAGGTTGGAGAGGTGAGAGGTAAGAATGGGCCAGATCATTCATAGTCTTACAAGGAGTTGGGAACTTCATTCAATGGGAAACCATTAAAGGGCATTAGGCCTTAATTGACAGTAGGTAAGTCCAATCACATCCAACACTACCTCCTTGGGTAGCAAATACCAGGTAATACAAGGAATCGCATGCATCTTTAAAAATCAAAATTATTGGTAAAGAAGACTGCTTACTTAAGCAGAAATTAAATTCAGTTTTATCCCTCCCTGCTTTGCCATATTAATCCTTTGAGAATATCTTCTATGCCAACACAGAGCAACCTAGTATCTGCTTGTTCAGCTCACTGTGACACATAATAATCCCTGACATTAGTCAATACGTTGGAAATGGAAATCAATCAAAAAAGGCATTTCTATTTCTAGATTATGTAGAAATGACTTCATTAAATTTGCTTTCAAAGAGTATTTTCCCCAAAAGCTGATGTCTTCTTAAGTGTTTCTGTTAAAGGGCTCTAATGAGGACCTCCATAGACTGAAACATCAGCACTAATGATGCCTGTCTTCATCATTTCAGTGATGAGAAATAAAAGAAGCCTAGATACCTTCAGTTAATGCAATCTTCTCAAAGAATTAATTGAACAATTTCCTAAGGGACAAAGTGTCCTGGGGAATAAAAACTGCTGAAGCAATTTCCTTGGGGTACAGGCACTGTCACAGAGCAAATATCTTTAGAAGAAAGCAGAATGGGTAGCTAGATAAGAGGCGCCACTTATGTGGCACCATATCTCATACCCCACCACTGTTCTCTTCCTTTTCTTCTCTTTCTGCTTTTCCTTCTTTCAATCTCTAACCTGTCTGTATTTCTTATACTTGCCGTCATGGATTGAACTGTGACCCCAAAAATTATGTGTCAACTTGAGTCCCTGGGTGCAAATGCTTAATGCATTTGGCTGTTAACCAAAAAGTTGTTGGTTCAAGTCCACCCAGAAACACCTCAGAAGAAAGGCCTGGCAACCTACTTCTGAAAAATCAGCCATTGAAAATCCTATGGATCACAGTTCTATTCTGACACACATGGGGTGGGCTTGACAGCAACTGGTTTTAGTCTTAAACCAACAGTTCCACAGGCTGTTGAAGAAAGAGTGGAGCCTCCTGATCTGAGCACAACCAAGGAACAGAAACATCTCCTTAAAGGCAGTGTGACTGAGGCGTTACTTGGGGAGAAGTGAAGGAACTACGTGGTCTACATTCCCCTCCAATCTCCATCAGGAGGGTTTCTTTTAGGCGCCAACTTAGGAAAATCTAAGTTTTCTTTTTTACTCTGGAAGGTTTTTTTTTTTTTTTTTTAATGGGCAATTGGATTCTGTTTTCTCACAATTTCTTCAGCTAGGCTAAATCTCGGGAAAGTAAACAGCAAAAATAGGTGAACCATAAAATTAAGCCTACATCATTGGGGTGTTAACGGAGGCCATTAAATTTGTCATTTGGTGATATAAATACCAGAGTCGGATTTTCATGACGCTGTGAAAATGTACCTAAGATAGACTAATCCATAATAATAATAGAACAAACAGTATGATTGAAAAATTTTTGAAAAAGTACTCAGGCTTTCCAATTGGTAATTGCATTAGCACATTCCCACCCTAATGACATAAAGTGGAATAGCTTTACAGATGCTTAATGTATCAGGGCTCGGTGAATCAGGGAAAAGCAGATGGCTTATGTATATCTGAGAGCGTTTTAATATTAAACAAACAAACCATAATTAGATGGGAGTGGCAAAGGCATATCTTCGTGCATGCTTAATCGTGGAAAGTGGCTATCCGAAATGTTTGCCCTCTGTACTCTTCAGGAGCTCACATAAAATGATGTTGGCTACAAAGCAAGGGATGGAGGAATTAAACAAGTCTTTGAAGTGAGAGAGCAGAAGTATGAGAAAAAATAGTTGAATAGAAAAATTCCCAGTCTGAGTCTGGGAAGACAAAGGCAACCTCCGATTGTTCTACTAAACCCGAGTTGTGCTAAATATGGAACCTGGTTTCTTGCTGAACTGAAAACTATAGAAAGCTAACTTGGCGTATGTAAGAAATGTCATGGAGATACATGGAAAACAGAAGATGAGGAAGTGAAATCGATAAGGAGGAAAAGGGCAGATTAGGGTGAGAGCTTGTAGAGGTAGAAAGGAAAGGTGATTGGAGTGAAGAGAAAAACTTTAAGAAGAAGGAAAGATGTCCAGAGAGGGTGTTTAGGAAATTTCATTGTATTTTTGACAATGCAATTGCCCCTCTTCCATAACAGTATTTAAAAAAAAAAAAAAAAAAAAACTTTAAAACTAAAGATGTGTATTACTCCTCAGTGCTTTTTAGATTCAAATACATGTTGTCTTCTCTGTGTGATGATGGACTAACATAGGTTTTAAGCTGGAAGCAAGTGAAAAAAAAACAGTTGCCGATGGAGTCGACTCTGACTCAGGGTGACCTTACGTGTATCAGAATAGAAGAGCTGTGCACCACGGGGTTTTCAACGGCTGATGTCTTCAGAAATAGATCACCAGGCCTTTCACCAGAGGTACCTCTGAGAGGACTTGAACCTCCAACTTTCTGGGTAGCAGCTGAGCAAGTTAACTGTTTGCACCACCCAGAGACTACCAGAAACAAGAAAGTCTCACCTAATTTGGGTTGAATTATTAAAATTGAGACTATGAGCCCAGTATACTTTTTTAGTAAATTTAATGCTTTGGACCATTGACATCAGCATTTACTTACTGATTGTAGTCAGAGGACTTTAAGGACTTTCAGGCTGCAAATTTTAGTCCTTTAGTTTATGGAGTAGGCCATATGGACACAGTCTTCTACAGTAGAGTCAAATCCTACTCAGGAAACTAAGTTGTAAAATAAGTGCATAAAATAAAAGTTAAGTCTAGTCAGAATTTCTTTTTACAGTATATAAACCATCACTGAAGTACAGTGCTCGTGGCCAACGGTGCACTTGAGTTCAGCCAGGCTGGGAGTTTCTCCAGCATTGAACACACAGCTATTCTGTGGTTTCTTAAGGGGCACCAACCACGTGCAGGCAAAGTCCCTGCCACCATGTAATAATTGCATAAGCAGATAAATAAAATTATGTCCCATGGTTTTATGTGCTATGGATAGTTCTATGTGCACTTTACCCTGCTGCTTTATTTGTCTCCGTAGCCGTCTCCTTTGCCATGAGACCAGAAGAACTGGATGGTACCTGGCCACCATTACTGATATTTTGTTCAAAGATTCTACATAAAAATTCTGATCAAAAGGGAGAAAACGCAGAACGGAATTTCAAATTCTCATGAAATCCAGGCTTTCTGGAGCCATTGAGGATGGATGAACCCCCAAAACTATTGTCCTGAGATAATCTTTAAATTTTAAATGTTAAACCAAAAATATTCCCTGTAATCTTCTTTAAACAAAAAAAAAAGTTTAGTTTAATTACTAAAGAATGTCTACCTCGAGCAGTGTACTCTTTCAGGTCTATCCATAAGGAATCAAACTGACAACAACAACTCTGAAGATTGGATAAGAAACTTATGTGAGTGTAAGTTTATGTTAATGAGGGAGAAACAATTCAGAAGAGGAGAGTGAGAATGGTTATACAACCTGAAGAATGTAACCAGTGTCACTGAATTGTACACATAGAAACTGTTGAATTGGTGTATGTTCTGCTATGTATATACTTGAAAAAAAAAAAAAGAAAAAAAATTTTTTAATTTTTTTTAAAAAAGAAAGGTTTTGGAAAGATTCAAAAAAAATATGCTTAACCGTTTCAGCCAAACAGGGACCCTGCCTTCTCCTTAGACATGGAGAAAGTTAAGATAGCAAGAGATCAGATAGCAGCTTACAGGCCATGCCTTTGGAATTTGTTGAAGATTTAGAATTAAGAGAAAGTTTCCACAGAATAAGTGGCCTGTTATTCTTCATGAATGTCAATATCATGAAAAACAAAAAGACGAACAAGGTGCAGATTAGAGGCAACTAAAGAGAAATTACGACTAAATGCACAAGTGATTCTGGACTGGATTCTGGCCCAATTTTTTTTTCTTTTGCTATAAAAAAATTTTTTTTTTTTTTATAGAGGAAAATAGTGGGACAATTGGCAAAATTGCAATAAGATCTGCTGATGTTGATAACTATACAGTAATCTTATAATAAAACAACCTTGTTTTTAGGATATATGCATTGAATAGAGATTAAGAAACAATGCATCTGCAATTTAATCTCAAGTGCTTCAGAAAAAATTAGCTCTATATGTGCGTGTGTGTGTGTGTTTGCAAGTGTGTACACACATATATAGTGCACGAAAAGAGAGAGAGAAAATGATAATACAAATGTGTAAAATGTTAACATTTGTGTAATGTGGATGAAAAGTATACATGGATTCTTTGTACTATCTTTGCAATTTTTTAAGACTAAAATTATTCCAAAATAAAACATTTTAAAAAGAACAAAAAGCAAGGTATAAATGGACTTTGATATCACAAGAATTAAGGACTTGCTACAGAGGGAAAAAATCAAAATTAACAGCCAGAATTTGGAATGGAAACATGTTAAAATGACCCAAGCCAGGAGGCTGGGCCAAGATGGCAGAAGAATCAGAGGCTTCCTGTGGTCTCTCTGACAACAAAGACCCAAAAAAACAAGTGAATTGATTATATATGACAATCTAGGAGCCCTGAACATCAAAGACAAAGTTGACAAATCAGATTGAGTGGCAGGGGAAGAGAGAGACAGTTCAGAAATAGTGAAGAAGTGCCAGACCCGACCTAGCTGGTACCCTGTAGTCTGGACCATTTGGGGCACATGGGCTGAGGCAAGCAATAGTGCTCAGGACTTGTTTTTACTATATTGGGAGAAACCAAGTGGCAGAGAGTCTGCACAAGCCTCCGGAGCCAAGGGGAAGTGGCACTGAATCTGCGAAAGTTAAGTGCAAGTTTCTAACCTACTTCACAGAATTTTTTTTTTCTCCCTCTCTGGGAAGTGCCTCTCTTCCCCTCATCTGCCCCCTCCTCGCTCTGTTCCAGTACCAGCCAGTAGAGTTCTGTGGTAGCCGCATCCCCTGGGCCAGAAGTGGGACCCCTTGCACCGAGCCAGTCTCCCAGTTTTGGCAAGGGAACAAATAAATAAATAAATAAGGAAAATGCCAGCTCCCCTAAGCTGGGCCCTTAGGGCTAACTGTGCTCAAACCACTCTCCCCTTTAAAAAATCACCACACCCTCATGCCTGGAACTCAGGGCAGGCACTGCCCCTTTGCCTAGGCACAGGCAACCTGAAGTCTATTTTCAACTGCAACAGCTAAGGGAGAGTGGCAGATTTGTGACATTTGACACCACCCTGTCCATTAAGCAGGGTCCTCATCCACACACATCAGGGGCCTGAAGACTGGTGGCTTCACCCACTACAACTAGCAACCCATGACAGAGGTCCAAGAATAAGTGGTGCCTCCTAGTCCTTACAACCAACAGTACTGGGTGCCCAAAGTCCAGCTGCAAAACTCACCCACCTATGCACTCTAGGGAACAGGGAAATGCCTTCCACCTAGGCACTCAAGGGCAGCCATCAGCCCCATACCTTGCTCAACACACAGCCCCCTACAGCAGCTAGACACCTGCGCCTGCTCCAATCACCCCTACGCAGCCCTGACCATCTAGGAAGGCAGGTGAGAGCCTGTACCACACACTCAGTGGCCGAGGACCTGGACACCTGAACTGAATCCACACAAGAAAAGTAAATGGGCTCCTAGGCTCACATATCTAGTAGCAGTTCTAACCACCTGGTGACAGGACGTGAGAGCTTCAAAGATGCCAATAATCAAAGTAGCTCACACCACCAGCCTATTTGGCAATATCAAAACAAAACAAAACACAAAGATAGGGCACAGTAAGCAAACATACAATAAATAAATATAATAACTTATTCATGGCTCAGAGACAACAGTCAATATCAAATCACATAAAGAAGCAGGCCATGATGGCTCCAGCAAGTGACCAAAACAGAGAACCAGAAAAATCCCAGAGGAAAATAAAGTCTTTGAATTACCAAAGGTAGAGTTCAAAAAATTAATATACAGAGCTCTTCAAGAGATCAGGAAGGCCATCAGGCAAAACTCAGATCAAGCCAAGGAACACACAAAGAACTAGAAGAATTTAGGAAAGCTATACAAGAGGAAAATAACAAATTTAACAGGCTGCTAGAATCCACAGAGAGACAGCAAATAGAAATCCAAAAGATTAACAATAAAATTTCAGAATTAGACAAATCAATAGAAAGTTATAGGAGCAAAATTGAGGCAGTGGAAGTCAGAATTAGTGACATTAAAGATAAAGCACTTGACACCAATTTATTTGAGGAAAAATCAGATGAAAGAATTTAAAAAAATGAAGACACCCTAAGAATTATGTGGGACTCTATGAAGAGAAGTAACCTACAGTGATAGGAGTACAAAATGGGGGGCGGGAGCGGGGCAGGAATAACAGAAAATACAGAGGATTGTTGAAGAATTGCTGGCAGAAAACTTCCCTGATATCACAAAGGACAAGATATCTATCCAAGATGCTCATTGAACCCCACATGCAGTAGATCCCAAAACAAAGTCACCAAGACATATTATAATCAAACTTGCCAAAATCAAAGATAAGGAGAGAATTTTAAGAGCAGCTAGTGATAAACGAAAAGTCACCTGCAAAGTAGGGTCAATAAAATTAAGCTCTGACTACTCAGCAGAAACCACGAAGGCAAAAAGGCAATGGAATGACATGTATAAAGCCTTGAAGGAAAAAAAAAAATCGCTAGCCAAGAGTTATTTATACACCAAAACTCTCTCTCAAGTACAGTGAAATTAGGGCATTTCCAGATAAACAGAGGTTATAAGAATTTGTAAAATCTAAACCAAAATTACAAAAAATGCTCAAGGGAGTCCTCTGACTAGAGAATCAATAATGTCAGATAACAACCCAAGACTAGAACACAGGACAGAACAACCAGATATCAACCCAGATAGGAAAGTCACACAAAAAAGTCAAAGCTAAAATACTGAAAAAGGGGAAACAAACATCAATATGTAAAAGATAAAAACATTAAAACAAAAAAGAGGGGTTAAATAGTGTAATCATAGAATTTCCATATGGAGAGGAAGTTGAGGCGATATGAAGAAACAAAAGATTGCTTTAAACTTAGAAAAATAAAGGTAAATTTTAAGTTAAACACAAATGAAACTAACAAATCTACACATCAAAAGAAAAAAACACTCAGCAAACACAAAATCAACAACTATAAAAAAGATGAAAAGAGAATACATAAAGAAAAATGACTCAGCACAGAAAATTAAATGGAACAGAGAAACTGTCAGCAACACAAATAAATAAATAAATACATCAAAATGACAGTACTAAACTCACGCCTGTCAATAATTACACTGAATGGACTACATGGACTAAATACACCAATAAAGAGACAGAGAGTGGCAGAATGGACTTTTAAAAAGTTCCATCTGTAAGCTGCCTACAAGAGACACACCTTAGACTCAAAGACACAAATGAAAACCCAAAAGATGGAAAAAATATATATTGAGCAAACAATGAAAAAAAGACTAGGAGTGGCAACACTAATCTCTGACAAATTCAACTTAAATCGAAATCCACCACAAAGAATAAGGAAGGACACTATGTAATGATTAAAGGGTCAATACACCGGGAGAACATAACTGTAATAAATATTTATGCACCCAACTACAGAGCTCCAAAATACATAAAACGAACTTCAACAATATTGAAAAGAGAAATAGACAGCTCCACTATAATAGAAGGAGACTTCAACACACCACTTTCAATGAAGGACAGAACATCTAGAAAGAACCTCAGTAAAGACACAGAAGATCTAAATGCCACCATCAAACAACTTGATCTCATAGACATATATGGAACACTTCACCCAACAGCAGCCAAGTATACTTACTTTTCCAATGGACATGGAACATTCTCCAGAAGAGACTGTGCGTATCAGGCCACAAAGCATACCTTAACAGAATACAAAACATCGAAATCTTACAAAGCATCTTTTCTGAACATAAAGTCATAAAATCAGAAATCAATAACAGAAAAAGCAAGAAAAAAAATCAAATACATGGAAACTGAACAAACACATGAAACTATAACTCAAAAACTACTGGGTTATAGAAGAAATCAATGACGGAATTTAAAAAAATCACAGAATCAAATGAGAATGAAAATACATCCTACCAGAACCTTTGGGACACAGCAAAAGCAGTGCTCAAAGGACAATTTATAGCAATAAATGTGCACATCCAAAAAGAACAAAGGGCCAAAATCAAAACATTAAGCCTACAACTTGAACAAATATAGAACAGCAAAAGAAGCCCTTGGGCAGCAGGAGAAAGCAAATAATAAAAATTAGAGCAGAAATAAATGAAATAGAGAAGAAAAAAACAATCGAAAGGGTCAGCAAGACCAAAAGCTGGTTCTTAGAAAAGATAAAAAAAATTGATGAACCATTGGCCAAACTGATGAAAGGAAAACACAAGAGGAAGCAAATAACCCAAATAAGAAACAAGCTGGGTGATACTGCAAACAAACCCAACTGAAATTGAAAGAATCATAACAGAATACTACGAAAAACTGTTATGAAACAAATTTGAAAACCTAGAGGAAATAGACAAATTTCTAGAAACATACTGCCTACCTAAACTAACACAAACAGAGGGAGAACAACTAAATACATCTATAACAAAAGAAGTGATTGAAAAGGTAATAAAAAAACTCCCAACAAAAAAAATCCTGGCCCTGAAGGCTTCCCTGGAGAATTCTTCCAAACTTTCAGAGAAGAGTTAACGCCACTTCTATTAAAGGTATTTCAGAGCATAGAAAATGATGGAATACTACCAAACTCATTCTGTGAAGCCGGCATAACTCTGATACCAAAACCAGGTAAAGACGCAACAAAAAAAAAAATGAAAATTACCGACCAATATTCCTCATGAACATAGATGCAAAAATCTTCAACAAAATTCTAGCCAGTAGAATTCAACAACATATCACAAAAAAAACTCATCATAACCAAGTTGGATTCATACCAGGTAAGCAGGAATGGTTCAACATCAGAAAAACAATGTAATCCATCACATAAATAAAACAAAAGATAAGAACCACATTATCTTATCAATTGATTCAGAAAAGGGATTTAACTACGTCCAACACCCATTCATGAAAAAAACTCTCAGCAAAATAGGAATAGAAGGGGAATTCCTCAGCGTAGTAAAGGGCATTTATATAAAGCCAACAGCCAACATCCTGCTAAATGGAGAGATTCTGAAAGCATTCCCCTTGAGAACAGGAACCAGACCAGGATGCCTTTTGTCACCACTCTTATTCAACATTGTGCTGGAGGGCCTAACCAGAGCAATAAGGCAAGAAAAGGAAATAAAGGGCATCTGAATTGGTAAGGAAGAAGGAAAAGTATCCCTATTTGCAGATGATACAACCTTATACACAGAAAACCCTAAAGATTCCATAAGAAAACTACTGGAACTAACAGATTTCAGCAAAGTATCAGGATACAAGATAGACATACAAAAATCAGTTGGATTCCTCTACAGCAACAAAAAGAATGTTGAAAAGGAAATCACCCAATCCATACCATTTACAATAGCCCCCAAGAAGGTAAAATAAGACACTTAGGAACAAATCTAACCAGATACATAAAAGACCTATACAAAGAAAACTACAAGACACTTCTGCAAGAATCCAAAAGAAATCTACATAAGTGAAAAAACATACCGTGCTCATAGACAAGAAGACTCAACCTTGTGAAAATGTCAATTCTACCCAAAGCAATGCAATCTCGATCAATTGCAATAGACGCAATGCAATCACGATCGAAACTCCAATGTCATTTTTTAACAACATGGAGAAACAAATCACCAACTTTATATGGAAATGGAAGAGGTCTTGGATAAGTAAAGCATTACTGAAAAAGAAGAACAAAGTGGAAGGCCTCATACTACCTGATTTTAGAACCTATTATACAGCCACGGTAGTCAAAACAGCCTGGTACTGGTACAAGAACAGATACATAGACCAATGGAACAGAATTGAGAATCCACATGTAAATTCATCCACTCATAAGCAGCTGATATTTGACAAAGGCCCAAAGTTCACTAAATGGGGAAAAGACAGTCTCTTTTGGTGCTGGCATAACTGGATATTCATCTGCAAAAAAAATGAAACAAGATCCATACCTCATACCATGCACTAAAGCTAACTCAAAATGGATCAAAGACCTAAATACAAAATCTAAAACGATAAAGATCATAGAAGAGAAATTAGGGACAACACTAGGAGCCCTAATACATGGCATAAATAGAATACAAACCATAACTAACAATGCACAAACACCAGAAGAGAAACTAAGTAACTGGGAGCTCCAGAAAAACCAATATTTATGCTCATCAAAAGACTTCATCAAAAGAATAAAAAGACTATGTACTGGCTGGAAAAAAGTTTTTGGTGACAACATATCTGACAAGGGTCTAATCTCTAAAATCTACAAGATACTGCAACATCTCAACAACAAAAAAGCAAATAACCCAGTTAAAAAATTGGCAAAGTATACGAACAGACCCTTCACCAAAGAAGACATTCAGGCAGCTATCAGATACATGAGGAAATGCTCAGGCTTATTAGCCATTGTTGTTGTTATTGTTAAGTGCCATCCAGTTGGTTCTGATTCATAGTGACCCTAGGTACTACAGAATGAAACACTGCCCAGTCCTTTGTCATGCTCACAATCTTTGTTATGCTTACGCCCATCGTTGCAGCCACTGTGTCAGTCCATCTCGTTGAGGGTCTTCCTCTTTTTCAATGACCATGTACTCTACCAACCATGTCCTTCTCCAACAAATGATCCCTTCTGATAACATGTCCAAAGTATTTAAAACAGTCTCCCCATCCTTGCTTCTAAGGAGCATTCTGGTTGTGCTTCTTCCAAGACAGATTTGTTTGTTCTTTTGGCATTCCATGGTATACTTAATATTCGTTGCCAACACCACAATTCAAAGGCATCAGTTCTTCAGTTTTCCTTATTCATTGTCCAGCTTTTGCAAGCATAAGATGTGATTGAAAATACCACGGCTTGGGCCAGGTACACCTTAGTCTTCAAGGTGACATCTTTGCTCTTCAACACTTTGAAGAGGTCCTTTGCAGCAGATTTGTCCAATGCAATGCGTCTTTTGATTTCTTGACTGCTGCTTCCATGGCTGTTGATTGTGGATCCAAGCAAAATGAAATCCTTGACAACTTCAATCTTTTCTCCATTTATCATGATGTTGCTCATTGCTCCACTTGTGAGGATTTTTGTTTTCTTTATGTTGAGGTGTAATCCATACTGAAGGCTGTGGTCTTTGATCTTCATTAGTAAGTACTTCAAGTCCTCTTCACTTTCAGCAAGCGAGGTTGTGTCATCTGCATAACGCAGGTTGTTAATGAGCCTTCCTCCAATCCTGATGCCCTGTTCTTCTTCATATAGTCCACCTTCTCGTATTATTTGTTCAGCATACAGATTGAATAGGTATGGTGAAAGAATACAACCCTGACGCACACCTTTCCTGACTTTAAACCAATCAGTATCCCCTTGTTCTGTCTGAACAACTGCCCCTTGATCTAAGCACAGGTTCCTCAAGAGCACAATTAAGTGTTCTCGAATTTCCATTCTTCACACCACAATGTTATCCATAATTCGTTATGATCCACACATTCGAATGCCTTTGCATAGTCAATAAAACACAGGTAAACATCCTTCTGGTATTCTCTGCTTTCAACCAGGATCCATCTGACATCAGCAATGACATACCTGGTTCCACAACCTCTTCTGAATCCAGCTAGAATTTCTGGCCCTTCTCTGTCAATATACTGCTGCAGCTGCTTTTGAATGATCTTCAGCAAAATTTTACTTGTGTGTGATATTAATGATATCGTTCCATAATTTCCACATTCGGTTGGATCACCTTTCTTGGGAATAGGCATAAATATAGATCTCTTCTACTCTTTTGGCCAGGTAGCTGTCTTCCAAATCTCCTAGCATAGACGAGTGAACGCTTCCAGCACTGCATCCATTTGTTGAAACATCTCAATTGATATTCCATCAATTCCTGGAGCCTTGTTTTTCTCCAATACCTTCAGTGCAGCTTGGACTTCTTCCTGCAGAACCATGGGTTCCTGATCTTATGCTACCTCTTGAAATGGTTGAACATTGACCAGTTGTTTTTGGTATAATGACTCTGTGTATTTTTTCCATCTTCTTTTGATGCTTCCTGCATCATTTAATATTTTCCCCATGGATTCCTTGACTATTAAAACTCAAGGCTTATATTTTTTCTTCAGTTCTTTCAGCTTGAGAAATGTCCAGCATGTTCTCCCCTTTTGGTTTTCTATCTCCAGCTCTTTGCATGTCATTATAATATTTTCTTTGTCTTCTCAAGCTGCCCTTTGAAATCTTCGGTTCTTTTACTTCATCATTTTTTTCCTTTTGCTTTAGCTACTCGATGTTCAAAAGCAAATTTCAGAGTCACTTTTGGCAGTCATTTTGGTTTTTTCTTTCTTTCTTTTCTTTTTAATGACCTTTTTCTTTCTTCGTGGATGATGTTCTTGATGTCTTTCCACAAATTGTCTGGTCCTCGGTCATCAGTGTGCAACTTGTGAAATCTATTTTTGGGATGGTCACTAAATTCGGGTAGGATATACTCAAGGTCCTACTTTGGCTCGCGTCGACTTGTTCTAATTTTCTTCAGTTTCAACTTGAACTTGCATATGAGCAGTTGCATATCCACAGTCGACGCCGGTCCTGCTCTGACTGATGATAGTTGATGATACTGAGCTTTTTCATGGTCTCTTTCCACAGATGTAGTCAATTTGATTCCTGTGTATTCCATGCGATGAGGTGCACGTGTATAATTGCCATTTATGTTGGTGGAAAAAGGTATTTGCAATGATGAAGTTGTTGGTCTTGCAAAATTCTGTCATGTGATCTCCAGCATCATTTCTATTACCAGGGCCATATTTTCTAACTACTGATCCTTCTTTGTTTCCAACTTTCACATTGCAATCACCAATAATTATCAACGCATTCTGATTGCATGTCCAATCAATTTCAGACTGCAGAAGCTGGTAAAAATCTTCAATTTCTTCATCTGTGGCCTTAGTGGTTGGTGCATGAATTTGAATAATAGCCGTATTAACTGGTCTTCATTGTAGGCATATGGATATTATCCTATCACTAGCAGCGTTTTACTTCAGGATAGATCCTGAAATGTTCTTTTTGACAGTGAAGGCAACACCATTCCTCTTAAATGTGTCATTCCTGGCATAGTAGACCACATGACTGTCCGATTCAAAATGACAAATACTAGTCCATTTCAGCTCACTAATGCATAGGATACCAATGTATGCATTCCACTTCATTTGTGATGATTTCCAATTTCTCAGGTTCATACTTCATACATTCCTGGGTCTGATTATTAATGGATGTTTGCAACTGTTTCTCCTCATTTTGAGTCAGGCGACCTCAGCAAGTGAAGGTCCCAAAAGCTTGACTCCATCCACGTCATTAAGGTCAACTTTACTTTGAGGAGGCAGCTCTTCCCCAGTCATATTTTGAGTGCCTTCTAACCTGGGGGAGGGGGGCTTATCTTCTGGTACTATATCCGTCAGTGTTCTGCTGCTATTCATAAGGTTTTCACTGGCCAACTCTTTTCAGAATTAGACTGCCTGGTCTTTCTTCCTAGTCTGTCTTAGTCTGGAAGCTCAGCTGAAATCTGTCCCCCATGGGTGACCCTCTTGGTATCTGAATACCAGTGGCATAGCTTCCAGCATCACAGCAACACAGAAGCCCCCACGGTACGACAAACTGACAGACACCCATCTGTCTGTCATTAGCCACTAGAGAAACGCAAATCAAAACTACAGCGAAATTCCATCTCACCCCAGCAAGGCTGGCACTAATCCAAAAAACACAATAATAAATGTTGGAGAGGTTGAGGAGAGACTGGAACTCTTATGCACTGCTAGTGGGAATGTAAAATGGTACAGCCACTTTGGAAATCGATTGGGCACTTCCCTAAAAAGACAGAAATAGAAGTATCATAGGATCCTGCAATCCCACTCCTTGGAATATATCCTAGAGAAATAAGAGCCATCACACAAATGGATATATGCACACCCATGTTCATTGCAGCACTGTTCACAATAGCAAAAAGATGGAAACAACCTAGGTGCCCATTAACAGAAAAATGGATAAACAAATACACAACGGAATACTATGCAACAATAAAGAACAATGAAGAATCTGTGAAACATCTCACAATATGGATGACTCTAGAGGGCATTATGCTGAGTGAAATTAGTCACAAAATGACAAATATTGTATAAGACCACTATTACAAGAACTCAAGAAAAGGTTTAAACACAGAAGAAAACATTCTTTGATGGTTACGAGGGGAGAGAGAGAGGGAGAAGGGAATTCGCTAAGTAGAGAGTAGACAAGAATCATCTTGGGTGAAGGCAAGGAGAACACACAATACAGCAGAAGTCAGCACAACTGGACTAAACCAAAAGCTAAGGAGTTTCCTGAATACAGCCAAACACTTTGAGGAACAGAGTAGCAGGGGCAGGGGTCTGGGAACCATGGTTACGGGGGCCTTCTAGGTCAATTGGCATAACAAAGTTTATTAAGAAAATGTCCTGCGTCCCACTTTGGTGAGTGGTGTCTGGGGTCTTAAAAGCTTGTGAGCAGCCAACTAAGATATGTCAATTGGTCCCAACCCACTTGGAGCAAAGGCGAATGAAGAACACCAGACACAAGGAAAATACTACCCCAAGAGACAGAAGTGCCCCATAAACCAGAGGCTCCATCAGCCTGGGACGAGAAGAACTAAATGTTGCCTGGTTACCACCAGTGACCGCCCTAACAGGGAACAAAACAGACAGTCCCTGATGGAGCCAGAGAAAAATGCAGAACAGAACTCAAACTCACATGAAAAGACCGTACTTAATGGTCTGACTGAGGCTGGAGAAACACACGAAGCCACGGCACCCAGATGCTATGTTAACCCAGAACTAAAACCTTTCCTGAAGCCCACTCTTCAGACCAAGGTTAGACTAGACTATAAAACATAAAATAATACTCGTGAAGACTGTGCTAATTAGTTCAAGCAGGTACACAAGACCAAAAGTCTCCCATCCGGAGGCGGGATGGGAAGGCAAGAAGGGACAGGAGCTGGCTGGATGGACACCTGAAGCCCAGGGTGAAAAGGGGGAGTGTGTTGTCACATTGTAGGGATTGCAACTAGTGTCACATGACAATACGTGTATGAAATTTTATATGAGTGATTAACTTGAGCTGTAAACCTTCACCTAAAGTACAATAAAAAGAAAGAAATGACCCAAGCCAGATTCCTGGCAAGGGTCATAGAATTGGGAGATCCTAATCAGAAGTGATGAGACCTGAACTGGTAATATCCTGACATGCTTTCATTAGCTCAGCATCCTTTCATTCAAAGGCACACTTTGTGTGGTTTCAGAGGGCACAGAAGGTATTATATAGTTTGTCAAACCTTTCTGCTCGAAAGCAAAGGAAGGTAAAATCTTAATTGTAGTAGCAGAGCAGCACCAATCCACGCACCTGTAAATAGCTAGTTTGTGATAATGACTTCCAGAAAATTACATACTGTGATTACTTTATTGTCTGTTGAAACACTTTTATTAATGCAAATAAGAAATCTGTAAACCTTAACCATGCTATTTTAATTGCACCATTTCAATATCAAACTGATTCAGACCTCATTAATTTAATGTGCATGCTCAGCTCTTTATTTCTGGGAAAGAATTATCGTGGAGAACACGGAAAATGCACAAATACACAAAAAGGAAATATGGATCAATAATCCCAACAAGCCCTTAGGAATCAATTAAATAATTGATAGAATTCATAAAAATGACTCAATAAAAAGAACAGGAAAAAATTCATATAAAAAATAGTTGAATGCATAAATAAATATATACATCCCAATTGGAAATAGCAACATACAGCAAAATAACTAAGAATAATCTTAATGAGAAATGTATATAAAACTACTAAAGTAAGAGATAGAAAAGATACATTGCATATTGGCATATAAATTAATATATAGAAAGAATTTTGAATAACTGGAGAAGATTATTTGACAATAATGGCTGTCAGTGTGAAACAAAAAATTAGTTGCCAACTTCACATCATACTTCAAAATGAACTTCAGTTGGATTAAAGAGTAAAAAAGTCATACTTTAGAAAATCAGGAAAAAAAAGAAAAAAGAGATAAAGGAAGAGACACTTTTTAGTCTTAAAGTCAAAACAAAATTCAAAGAAAAAAAATCTAAAACTTTGACTACATAAAAACAAAAGTTCCCTCATGTCAAAGGGACAATATATATATATATACATTATTTTGCTGAAGATCATTCAAAAACGGCTGCAGCAGTATATCGACAGGGAACTGCCAGAAATTCAGGCTGGTTTCAGAAGAGGACATGGAACCAGGGATATCATTGCTGATGTCAGATGGATCCTGGCTGAAAGCAGAGAATACCAGAAGGATGTTTTATTGACTACGCAAAAGCATTCGACTGTGTGGATCATAACAAACTATGGATAACACTGCAAAGAATGGGAATTCCAGAACACTTAATTGTGCTCCTGAGGAGCCTTTACATAGATCAAGAGGCAGTTGTTCAGACAGAACAAGGGATACTCATTGGTTTAAAGTCAGGAAAAGTGTGCGTCAGGGTTATATTCTTTCACCATACCTATCTATTCTGTATGCTGAACAAATAATATGAGAAGCTGGACTATATGAAGAAGAACAGGGCATCAGGATTGGAGGAAGGCTCATTAACAACCTGCGTTATGCAGATGACACAACCTCGCTTGCTGAAAGTGAAGAGGACTTGAAGCACTTACTAATGAAGATCAAAGACCACAGCCTTCGGTATGGATTACACCTCAACATAAAGAAAACAAAAATCCTCACAAGTGGAGCAATGAGCAACATCATGATAAATGGAGAAAAGATTGAAGTTGTCAAGGATTTCATTTTGCTTGGATCCACAATCAACAGCCATGGAAGCAGCAGTCAAGAAATCAAAAGACGCATTGCATTGGACAAATCTGCTGCAAAGGACCTCTTCAAAGTGTTGAAGAGCAAAGATGTCACCTTGAAGACTAAGGTGCGCCTGACCCAAGCCATGGTATTTTCAATCACATCTTATGCTTGCAAAAGGTGGACAATGAATAAGGAAAACCAAAGAAGAGTTGACGCCTTTGAATTGTGGCGTTGGTGAAGAATATTGAATATACCATGGACTGCCAAAATAATGAACAAACCTGTCTTGGAAGAAGCGCAGCCAGAATGCTCCTTAGAGGCAAGGATGGCAAGACTGCGTCTTACGGGCTTTGGATGTGTTGTCAGGAGGGATCAGTCCCTGGAGAAGGACATCATGCTGGCAGAGTACAGGATCAGTGGAAAAGAGGAAGACCCTCAACAAGGTGGATTGACACAGTGGCTGCAACAATGAGCTCAAGCATAACAATGATTGTAAGGATGGCGCAGGACCAGGCAGTGTTTCGTTCTGTTGTGCATAGGGTCGCTATGAGTCGGAACCGACTCGAGAGCACCTGACAACAGCAACGACATATAAAGCCAAACAAGAAACTAGGAAAGAACATTTTCTATAATGCTGACAAATAATGGGTTAAAAAATGTTTTATAAAGAATCACATACTAAACAAGAAAAGTGTTGAGAAACTGATAAAAAAAATAAAGGAAATGAAAAGTTAATTCACAATATAGACAAAACAATACCAAACTCATTCAGTATTGCTATTAATCAAAGAAATGAAAGAAATAATAATGTGCCTTTCTTCATTTATTAATTTAGAATAAAAGACAGTGTTAAATTATAACACTCAAGGCTACTGTGGGTCTGCTGCAATAATAAATTGTCAGATAATAATACACTTTACATATTTTGACCCTTTTGGAAAGCACCTTTGTGATTTGAGTCAAGACGCAAAAGCTTCCCGGTAATCTCATTGTGGAGATGCTAAGGAAATTATCCAAAACATGCAGAAAAAAAGGACAAAAATGTTAAACACAGAATGATTTATTGATGACAAAATCTGCCAATCCATCTGCTTATATGAAATATCTAGAATAGGCAAGTGGATACAGAGCACAGTTTATTAGCAGTTACCAAGAGTGGTGCACCGCCACTCTTCTGCCATTTTGTCCTCTGTGCTGGTTTCCATGTTGCTGTGATGCTGGAAGCTATGCCACCAGTATTTCAAATACCAGCAGGGTCACTCATGGTAGAGGTTTCAGCTGAGCTTCCAGACTGATAGACTGCGAAGAAGGACCTGGCAGTCTATTTAAAAAAAAAAAAAAATTGGCCAGCAAAAACCTTATGAATAGCAATAGAACATTGTCCAGTACAGTGCCGGAAGATGATCCCCTCAGGTTGGAAGGCACTCAAAGTATTACTGGAGAAGAGCTGCCTCCTCAAAATAGAGTTGACCTTAATGACATGGATGGAGTAAGGCTTTCAGGACCTTCATTAGCTGATGTGACAAGACTCAAAACAAGAACAGCTGCCAATATGCATTAATAATCGAAACATGGAGTGTACGAAGTATGAATTTAGGAAAACTGAAAGTCGTCAAAAATGAAATGGTATTTATAAAGATCAATACCCTAGGCATTAGCGAGTTGAAATGGACTGGTATTGGCCATTTTATTTCAGACAATCATATGATCTACTGTGCCAGGTATGACAAATTAAAGAGGAATGGCATCATCTTCATCATCAAAAAGAACATTTCAAGATCTATCCTGAAGTACAACACTGTCATAATAGGAAAATATCCATATGCCTACAAGGAAGACCAGGTAATATGACTATTATTCAGATTTATGTACCAACCACTAAGGGCAAAGATGAAGAAATTGAAGACTTTTTTTTTTTAATTTTTATTGTGCTTTAACTGAAAAGTTTACAAATCATCAATCTCTCATAGGAAAATTTATATACACTTTGCTATATACTCCTAATTGCTCTCCCCCTAATGAGACAGCCAACCCCTTCCCTCCACTCTCTCTTTTTGTGTCCATTCCGCCAGCTTCTAACCCCCTCTTCCCTCTCATCTCCACTCCAGATAGAAAATGCAAAAATAGTCTCAAGTGTCTACTTGACCCAAAAAGCTCATTCTTCAACAGCATCTTTTTCTATCCCGTTGTCCAGTCCAATCCCTGTCTGAAGAGTTGGCTTTGGGAATGGTTCCTGTCCTGGGCTAACAGAAGGTCTGGGGGCCATGACCACCGGGGTCCTTCTAGTCTGTCAGACGGCTAAGTCTGGTCTTTTTACATGAATTTGGGCTCTGCATCCCACTGCTCTCCTGCTCCCTCAGGGGTTCTCTTTTGTATTCCCTGTCACGGCAGTCATCAGTTGTAGCCAGGCACCATCTAGTTCTTCTGGTCTCAGGCTGATTTAGTCTCTGGTTTATGTGGCCCTTTCTGTCTCTTGGGCTCATAACTACCTTGTACCATTGGTGTTCCTCATTTTCCCTTGCTTCAGATGGGTTGAGACCAATTCACGCATCTTAGATGGTTGCCTGCTAGCATTTAAGACCCAGATGCCACTCTCCAAATCAGGACAAAGAATGTTTTCTTAATAGATTTTATTATGCCAATTGACTTATAAGTCCCCTGAAACCATGGTCCCCAAACCCCCACCCCTGCTCCAGTGGCCTTGAAAGCATTCAGTTTATTCAGGAAACTTCTTTGCTTTTGGTTTAGTCCAGTTGTGCTGACCTCACCTGTATTGTATGTTGTCTTTCCCTTCACCTAAAGCAGTTCTTATCTACTATTCAATTAGTGAAAACCCTCTCCCTCCCTCCCCCCCATAACCATCAAAGAATATTTTCTTCTCTATTTAAACTATTTCTCCAGTTCTTATAATAGTAGTCTTATAAAATATTTGTCCTTTTGCAACTGACTAATTTCACTCAGCATAATGCCTTCCAGATTCCTCCATGTTATGAAATGTTTCACAGATTCATCACTGTTCTGTACTGATGCATAGTATTCCATTGTGTGAATATACCATAATTTATTTATCCATTCATCTCGATGGACACCTTGGTTGCTTCCAACCTTTTGCTATTGTAAACAGTGCTGCAGCAAACATGGGTGTGCATATATCTGTTCCTGTAAAGGCTCTTATTTCTCTAGGATCAACTCGACGGCACTGGATTTGGGGTATTCCAAGGAGTTGGATTGCTGGATGGTTATGGTAGTTCTATTTCTAGCTTCTTAAGAAAGTGCCAAATTGATTTCCAAAGTGGCTGTACCATTTTACAATTCCCACCAGCAGTGTATATGTGTTCCAGTCTCTGCACAACCTCTCCAACATTTATTATTTTGTGTTTTTTGGATTAATGCCAGCCTTGTTGGAGTGAGATGGAATCTCATTGTAGTTTTGATTTGCATTTCTCTAATGGCTAATGATTGTGAGCATTTCCTCGTGTATCTGTCAGCAGCCTGAATGTCTTCTTTAGTGAAGTCTCTGTTCATATCTTTTGCCCATTTTTTAATTGGGTTACCTGTCTTTTTGTAGTTGAGTTTTTGCAGTATCATGTAGATTTTAGAAATCAGGCACTGATCCGAAATGTCATAGCTAAAAACTTTTTCCCAGTCTGTAGGCAGTCTTTTTACTCTTTTGCTGAAGTCTTTGGATGAGCATAGGTGTTTGATTTTTAGGAGATCCCAGTTATCTAGTTTTTCTTCTGTATTGTTAGTAATGTTTTGTGTACTGTTTATGCCATGTATTAGGGCTCCAAATGTTGTCTATATTTTTTCTTCCACGATCTTGATAGTTTTAAATTTTATATTTAGGTGTTTGATCCATTTTGAGTTCATTTTTGTGCCTGGTGTGAGGTATGGGTCTTGTTTCATTTTTTTTTTTTTTTTGCAGATGGATATCCAGTTATGCCAGCACCATTTGTTAAAAAGACTGTCTTTCCCCCATTTAACTGATTTGGGGCTTTGTCAAATATCAAACGCACATATGTGGATGAATTTATGTCTGGATTCTCAATTCTGTTCCACTAGTCTATGTACCCGTTGTACCAGTACCAGGCTGTTTTGACTACTGTGGCCGTATAATAAGTTCTAAAATCATGTAAAGTAAGGCCTCCCATTTTGTTCTTTTTCAGTAGTGCTTTACTTATGCAGGGCCTCTTTCCCTTCCATATGAAGCTGGTGATTTGTTTCTCCATCTCATCAAGAAATGTCTTTGGAATTTGGATCAGAATTGCACTAAGTCTACAGATCACTTTTGGTGGAATAGACATTTTTACAATGTTAAGTCTTCCTATCCATGAGCAAGGTATGTTTTTCCACTTATACAGGTCTCTTTTGGTTTCTTGCAGAAGTCTTTTGTAGTTTTCTTTGTGTAAGTCTTTAATATCTCTGGTAAGATTTATTCCTAAGTATTTCATCTTCTTGGGGGCTACTGTTAATGGTATTGATTTGGTGATTTCCTCTTCGATATTCTTTTTGTTGGTGTAGAAGAATCCAAATAATTTTTGTATGTTTATCTTGTATCCTGATCTTCTGCTGAACTATTAGTTTCAGTAGTTTTCTTGAGGATTCCTTAGGGTTTTTTATGTATAAGATCATGTTATCTGCAAATAGAGATACTTTGACTTCTTCCTTGCAAATCTGGATGCCCTTTATTTCTTAATCTAGCCTAATTGCTTTGGCTAGGACCTCCAGCACAATGTTGAATAAGAGTGGTGATAAAGGGCATTCTTGTGTGGTTCCCGGTCTCAAGGGGAATGCTTTCAGGCTCTCTCTATTTAGGATGATGTTGGCTATTGGCTTTGTATAAATGCCCTTTATTAAGTAGAGGAATTTTCCTTCCACTCCTATTTTGCTGAGAGTTTTGATCATGAATGGGTATTGAACTTTGTCAAATGCCGTTTCTGCATCAATTGATAAAATCATGTGATTCTTCTCTTTTGTTTTATTTATATGATGGATTATATTAATTGTTTTTCTAATGTTGAACCATTCCTCCATACTTGGTATTAATCTCACTTGGTCATGCTGAATTATTTTTATGACATGTTGTTGAATTCTATTGGCTAAATTTTGTTGAGGATTTTTGCATATAAGTTCATGAGGGATATAGGTTTGTAATTTTCCTTTTTGTGGTGTCTTTGCCTAGTTTTGGTATCAGGGATATGGTAGCTTCATAGAATGAGTTCAAGAGTATTCCATCCTTTTCTATGCTCTGAAATACCTTTAGTAGGAGTGCTGTTAACTCTTCTCTGAAACATTGGTAGAACTCTGCAGTGAAGCTGTCTGGGCCAAGGCTTTGTTTTTTGGGGAGTTTTTTGATTAACTTTTCAATCTTTTCTTTTGTTATGGGTCCATTTAGTTGTTCTACCTCTGTTTGTGTTAGTTTAGGTAGGTAGTGTGTTTCTAGGAATTCATCCATTTCTTCTAGGTTTTCAAATTTGTTAGAGTACAATTTTTCATTGTAATCTGATATGATTCTTTTAATTTCAGTTGAATCTGTTGTAATATTGCCCATCTCATTTCTTATTTGGGTTATTTGCTTCCTCTCTTGTTTTTCTTTTGTCAGTTTGGCCAAAGGTTTATCAATTTTGTTGATTTTTTCAAAGAACCAGCTTTTGGTCTTGTTAATTCTTTCAATTGTTTTTCTGTTTTCTATTTCATTTAGTTCTGCTCTGATTTTTGTTATTTGTTTTCTTCTGGTGCCTGAGGGTTTCTTTTGTTGCTCTCTTTCTATTTTTTCAAGTTGTAGGGATAATTCCTTGATTTTGGCCCTTTTTCTTTTTGGATATGTGCATTTATTGATATAAATTGGCCTCTGAGCATTGCATTGACTGTGTCCCAAAGGTTCTGATAGGAAGTGTTTTCCTTCTCATTGGATTCTATGAATTTCTTTATTCCATCCTTAACGTCTTCTATAATCCAGTTGTTTTTTGAGCAGGGTATTGTTCAGTTTCCAAATGTTTGATTTCTTTTCTCTGCTTTTTCTTTTATTGACTTCTATTTTTATGGCCTTATGGTCAGAGAAGATGCTTTGTAATATTTCAGTGTTTTGGATTCTGCTAAGGCTTGCTTTATGACTAATATGTGGTCTATCCTAGAGAATGTTCCATGTGCACTAGAAAAGAAAGTATACTTGTCTGCTGTTGGGTGGAGCATTCTGTATATGTCTATGAGGTCAAGTTGGTTTATTGTGGCATTTAGATCTTCCATATCTTTATTGAGCTTATTTCTGGATGTCCTGTCCTTCACTGAAAGTGGTGTGTTGAAGTCTTCTACTATTATTGTGGAGCTGTCTATCTCTCTTTTCAATGTTGATAGAGTTTGTTTTATATACATTGCAGCCCTGTCATTGGGTGCATAAATAGTTAATATGGTTATATCTTCTTGGTATATCGTCCCTTTAATCATTATATAATGTACTTCCTTATCCTTTATGATGGATTTAACTTTAAAGTCTATTTTGTCAGAAATTAATATTGCTACTCCTGCTCTGGTTTGATTGTTGTTTGCTGGATACATTTTTTTCCTTCCTTTGAGTTTTAGCTTGTTTGTGTCTCTAAGTCTAAGGTGTGTCTCCTGTAGGCAGCATATAGATGGATCGTGCTTTTTAATCCATTCTGCCACTCTCTGTCTCTTTATTGGTGCATTTAGTCCATTTACATTCAGCGTAATTATGGATAGGTATGAATTTAGTGCTATCATTTTGATGTCTTTTTTTGTGTGTTGTTGACAGTTTCTTTTTCCCACTTAATTTTATGTGTTGAGTATATATTGTCCTTTCCTCATATTCATTGTTGTTGATTTTGTTTCTGCTGAGTCTCCATTTTTTTTTTGCATTTTGTTTTGATGCGTAGAATAGTTTGCCTCCTTTGTGGTTACCTTATTATTTACACTATTTTTCTAAATTTAAACCTAACTTTTTTTTCTTTGTATCACCTTTTCTTCCTCTCCATATGGAAGATCTAAGACTACATTTCTTAGTTCCTCTTTGTTGTTTTAACGTTGTTGTCTTTTGCATATTTACATAATAACATCGCTGTTTCCGTGTTTTGAGTGTTTTTTTAATCTTGATTTATTTGTGTGATTTCCCTGTCTGGGTTGACTTTTGATTGCTTTGCCCAGTGTTCTAGTCTTGGGTTGATACCTGATATTATTGATTTTCTAACCAAAAAACTCCCTTTAGTATTTCTTGTAGTTTTCCTTTGATTTTACGAATTCCCTAAACTTCTGTTTATCTGGAAATGTCCTAATTTCACCTTCATGTTTGAGAGACAGTTTTGCTGGGTATATGATTCTTGGCTGGCAATTTTCTTCCTTCAATTTTATGTATAAGTCATCCCACTGCCTTCTTGCCTGCATGGTTTCTGCCAAGTAGTCTAGGCTTATTCTTAATGGCTCTCCTTTGTAGGTGACTTTCATTTATCCCTAGCTGCTCTTAAAATTCTCTATCTTTGGTTTTGGCAAGTTTGATTATAATATATCTTGGTGACTTTCTTTTAAAATCTACCTGATGTGGAGTTTCATGAGCAGCTTTGATAGATATCTCATTTTTCCCTATGTAAGGGAAGTTTTCTGCCAACAAAGCTTCAACTGTTCTCTCTGTATTTTCTGTTATCCCTCCCTGTTCTGGTACTCCAATCACTCGTAGGTTATTTCTCTTGATAGAGTCCCACATGATTTTTAAGGTTTCTTCAATTTTTAAATTCTTTTATCTGATTTTTCTTCAAATATATTAGTGCCAAGTGATTTATCTTTAAGTTCAGGAATTCTGCCTTCTACTTGTTCAATTCTGCTCCTCTTACTTTCTATTGAGTTGTCTACTTCTGTAATTTTACTGTTAATCTTCTGAATTTCTGATTGCTGTCTGTTTACGTATTTTTCCAGCTTATTAAATTTTTCATTATGTTCCTGAGTAATCTTTTTAATTTCTTCAACTGCTTTATCTGTGTGTTCCTTGGCTTGTTCTACATATTCCGTAATTTCCTTTCTGATGTCTTGAAAGGCTCTGTATATCAATTTTTTATATTTTGCCTCTGGTAATTCTGGGAAGGCACTTTCATCTAGAAGATCCCTTGATTCTTTGTTTTAAGAGCTCGTCGAGGCAATCGTGATATGTTTTTTTATGTGGCTTGACAGTGACTGTTGTCTCCAAGCCATGTATAAGTTATTGTATTAGTTTATGTTTGCTTACTGTGTCATAGCTTCTTGCTTTGTTTTGTTTTGATATGCCCAAATGTTTAATAGGCAAAGCACCGTCAAACATCAAACACCCTCCTGTCCACCACACAGCTGAAACAGTTAGAGTCTGCTAACAGGGGCCTATTCTCCTGAAATAGGCCCACACTGATCTATGCAGGGGGAAAAGGTACTCAAAGTCCCTGGACCATTTATGCCTGGACAGAAGCCACTTTTGTCCTGGGCTCCCCCAGTTAGTGGAGCTTGCAAATTATATTTTCCCCCAATTGCAAATTTATTCCTTCTCCAGGGCCTGGAGGATGGCTCTAGGTGCTCAACAAGGCCTATCTCAGGCCCAGGGAAATCAACAGCCACAGAAGCCAGCTTGGGGGTGGGAGGCACAGAAGAATATACACAAGTACTTAGCTTTTGCCAAGAGTGTCGTTCTCTGGTTCCAGAGGTATAAGTAGGCTGTGCAGCTGGCTGCTTCTCACTGAGGAAACTACAGTCGAATGCTACCACCAGCCCACCACAGCTCCTCCCGGAAACGGTGCCTGAGGGCTCCTGGCAATTCAGGTCTGGTAACTCCTCTCCGCTTCTGAACTGTCTCTTCTCCCCCTCCCCTTCAGTTCATTTTCTAACCTTGCCTTTGATGTTCAGGGCTCCTAGCTTGTCATAAATACATTCGTTTCATTTTGGGGGTCTTTGTTGTAAAAGAGCTCTCCAGAAGCAACTGTCTATTCTGCCATCTTGGCCCTGTCTCCTTGAAATTGAAGATTTTTATCAACTTTTGAAGTCTGAAATTGATCAAACATGCAATCAAGATGCATTGAGAATGACTGGTGATTGGAATGCAAAAGTTGGAAACAAAGAAGTAATCGGAAAATATGGCCTTGATGATAGAAATGACTCTGGAGATCACATGACAGAACTTTGCAAGACCAACATCTTATTCATTGCAAGTACCTTTTGTCAAAAACATGAATGGTGACTATGCACATGGACCTTACCAAATGGAATACACAGGTATCAAACTGACTACATCGGTGGAAAGAGAAGATGGAGAAGCTCAATATCATCAGTCAGAGCAAGGCCAGGGGCCAACTGTGAAACAGATCATCAATTGCTCCTATGCAAGTTCAAGTTGAAGCCGAAGAAAATTAAAACAAGTGCACAAGAGCCAAAGTATGACCTTGAGCATATCCCATCTAAATGTAGAGATCTCAGGAATAGATTTGACACATTGAACACTAATGACCAAAGACCAGACAAGTTGTGGGATGACATTAAGGACATCATACATGAAGAAAGCAAAAGGTCACTAAAAAGACAGGGAAGAAAGAAAAGACCAAGATGATGTCAGAAGAGACTCTGAAACGTGCTCTTGAGCTTAGAGTAGCTAAAGCAAAAGGAAGAAATGATGAAGTAAAAGAGCTGAACAGAAGATTTCAAAGGATGACTTGAGAAGACAAAGTATTGTAATGACATGTGCCAAGACCTGAAGTTACAAAACCAAAAGGGAAGAACACTCTCAGCATTTCTCAAGCCAAAAGAAATGAAGAAAAAATTCAAGCCTTGAGCTGCAATATTGTAAGATTTTTGGGGCAAAATATTGAATGGTGCAGGAAATATCAAAAGAAGATGGAAGGAGTACAGGGTTGCTGTACCAAAAAGATTTGGTCAATGTTCAGTCATTCTAGGAGGTAGCATATGATCAACAACCAAAGGTACTGAAGGAAGAAGTCCAAGCTGCACTGAAGGCACTGCCAAAAAAAACAAGGTACCAGGAACTGACAGGATACCAAATGAGATGTTTCAACAAACAGATGCATAACTGGAAGCACTCACTCATCTAAGCCAAGAAACTTAGAAGACAGCTACCTGGACAACCGACTGGAAGAGATCCATATTTGTGCCATTCCAAAGAAAGGTGGTTCAACAGAATGCAGAAATTATTGAACAATATCATTAATGTCATACGCAAGTAAAATTTTGCTGAAGATAATTCAAAAACATTGCAGCAGTACAATGACAGGGAACTGCCAGAAATTCAAGCCAGATTCAGAAGAGGATGTGGAATGAGGGCTATCTTTGCTGACGTCAGATGGATCTTGGCTGAAAGCAGAGAATATCAGACAGATGTCTACCTGTGTTTTATTGACTATGCAAAAGTTTTCGATTGTGTGGATCATAACAAATAATGGATAACATTTCGAAGAATGGGGATTCCAGAACACTTAATTGTGCTCATGTAGAACCTGTGCATAGATCAAGAGGGTTGATCAAACAGAACAAATGGATACTACATGGTTTAAAATCAGAAAAGATGTGCATCAGGGTTGTACCCTTTCACCATACTTATTCAATCTGTATGCTGAGCAAATAATCCAAAAAACTGGACTATATGAAGAAGAACAGGGCATCAGGATTGGAGAAAGGCCCATTTACAACCAGCAATATGCAGATGACACAACCTTAATTGCTGAAAGTGAAGAGGACTTGAAGCATTTACTGATGAAGATCAAAGACTACAGCTTTCAGTATGGATTACACCTCAACATAAAGAAAACAAAAATCCTTACAATTAGATCAATAAGCAACATCATGAAAAATCAAGAAAAGATTGGAGTTGTCAAGGATTTCATTTTACTTCGATTCATAATCAACACCTGTGGAAGAGGCAGTCAAGAAATCAAACAACAAATTCATTGGGCAAATATGCTGCAAAAAACCAAACCCATTGCCATCGAGTTGATTCCGATTCATAGCGACCCTGTAGGACAGAGTAGAACTGCCCCATAGAGTTTCCAAAGAGTGCCTGGTGGATTCAAACTGCTGACCTTTTTGGTCAGCAGCTGTAGCACTTAACCACTACACCACCACGGTTTCCAGGCTGCAAAAGACCACTTTAAAGGGTTAAAAAGCAAAGATGTTAGGACTAAAGTGCTGACAAATTGTGCTTGACCCAAGCCATAGTATTTTCAATTGGCTCATATGCATGTGAAAGCTGGACAATGAATAAGGAAGACCAAAGAAGAATTGATACCTTTGAATTATGGTGTTGGCAAAGAATACTGAGTATACCTTGCACTGCCAGAAGAACAAACAAATCTGTCTTAGAAGAAGTACAGCCAGTGTGCTCCTTAGGAGCTAGGATGGCAGGACTTCATCTTACATACTTCGGACACATTATCAGAAGGGACCAGTCCCTGAAGGACATCATGCTTGGTGGAGTAGAGGGTCGATAAAAAAGAGGACAATGCTCAGTGAGATGGATCAACACAGTGGTTGCAACAATGGGCTCAAACGTAGCAATAATTGTGAGTATGGCACAGGACCAGGCAGTGTTTCCTTCTGTTGTATATAGGGTCACTATGAGTCGGAACCCACTGGACGGCACCTCACAACAACATCAACGGAAGTGACACAGCTAAAGCACTGGGCTGCTAACAGAAAGGTTGTAGGCTTGAGTCTACCCAGAGGCAACTCAGAAGAAAGGCCTGGAGATCTACTTCTGAAAAATTAGTCATTGAAAACCATATGGAGTACAGTTCTCTTCTGAAACATGAGATTGCCATGAGTCAGAATCAACTCGATGGTAAGTTTTTTAGGAGCAGACTAGGAAAGGGGGACTCAGTCCTTAGGGAGCACTAAGCTTCTGTTAATGGTGGTATAATAATGTGAAAATGATAGTGGTGATGGTTGCACAACATGATGAAGACAATGTCACATGAATTGCACATGTGAAAAATGTGGAGATGGCAAGTGTTTTGTTACATATATATTTACCACAGCTAAAAAAGCCCTACCAATCCCAGCCAGGCTTCCAACTCCCAGAAGCCAGCCCCAGAGCCACAAGCGAGAGGGAGTGAGGAAGTAGTCAGGGTGAAATTCCAGAACCCATTCATTCCTCCATGGGGCAGTGGCACAGAGGAGAAAGTCCCGTGGCTGAGAGGCTGCAGATTGTGCTGGTCCTCTCCTGGTTGCTCCACTTGGCCCTTGGTCAATGAATGAGTGGTGGACTGATGGAGCTGCCTCTTGAACAAAGGCTCCAAACAAGGGCTGAGGGCAGATGCTGGGTGACTTGGCAGTGCATGGAGGCATCAGCTTTCCCTAATCCTCAGTGAAAAGGAGGAGTGACAGTGGGCACTCTAGGAGATAAAAGCTACCGTCTTAGTGAAGGTCTCACATAAGACTCATGGCATAAGGGAAGGCAAATAAAAGAGAAATCTGTGTAAGAACTTTCCCAGGCATATAGAGATGAGAAGGCAGCAAGCAGTCACCAGGCAGGGGCACAGGGGCTCAGTGACATGTAAGCCTCGAGGCCCACAAAGTTTTAGCTGTCCTATCTCAATGGGCCAGTGCTTGGACAAAGCTGGCAGATGGGGGATTGCATTAACACCCCTTTTGGTGCACTCAGCCTGGTGGGCTGGCTCTAGAAGGATCTGGGTCTAAGGCAGAGCACATGGGTGACCCACTGCCGGCCCAGACCAGGACAGCCAGCAGAGCCACAGTATCATGAGGTAAATAAAATGCTTGTTTCTTTAAGCCACTAAATTGGAGGGGGAATTGTGGTTACCCAATAAAACTTCTGAAACACTGCCCGACATCCCTGAATTCAGTATCTCCTCAATCTCCTCAACCGGTGAGTTCTTCCTGGACCTGGAACCCCCTTCCTGTGGTAGAAGACAAAAGAAGCACGATACCGAGCCTGGCGAACATGTGCCAACCCGATGCCTGCCAACCTGGTGGTGCATCGGAAGGGCTAGTGATGCCTAGGAAACCCTAGGAAGCTGCAGCAATATCAGGCCATGCAAGTAACCTCATCCTGAGAATGACTATAAGCTACTCCCATGGAAAAGCTGAGCAATGGCCTTTATCTGACTGCAGTTTGCAGATATGAGGGGTTCTGAGGAAGCTTAGTCCTTCAACCTTCCTTATACACATGGAAGTTAGGAAAAGATTAAAATACTATAATTATTGCTATTTAAAGCTGCAAAGCTGTTCTACTCTACAGACATGAGTCAGACTCAACGTGATGGCAACTAACAACAAGAACAAAGCTGCACCGGAAATCATAGCTTAAACTTAAGTCCAAATTGGGGCTTCTTAGCACTTCTGCTTGAAATAAACTTACCCAGGGAATGCAAGGTCGGGAAGTCCTCCCCCACCCAAGGGGAGTTCTGCTCCAGTAAATGGACTACAGGCTGCAGGTGCTCACACAGCTGAGGTCAAGGCTTGGGCTGGAGCCTGACCCTGTATATCATGCTGGTGAGTCAAAAAGCCAGGCAAACCATCTCCAGAGACCCACAAACCCAAAGGAGCTGAGTAAGAGGAAAGCAAACCTGAATATCAAGCCCAACGGGGAGAGAAAATACAAAAGAGAGGAGGTCTGAAATGAACAGTGCCTGGGGGTCCGCAGCAGTCCTCACTCACGAAACCTGCAACCAGAGCCTACAACCTAGGCGCGGCTTTAAGGTAACCACCCTACATGCCAGTACAGGTAAATACTGGTCGCTTTTACAGATAGACTATCTTGCAGTCATTGAAAATACAGTTAATGTAAGTCTTGACACCACATCTCCGAGACAGAGACTTGCCCCAAACCACATGCCTGAACACCCATAAAGTAAGCTGCAATCTAATTCCCCCAGGGTATGGGAGTGCTCATCTTGGACTCTCCTGGCTTGGGGGAACCTGCCTATGCTGCAATCTTTCTTTGGTTTGGTCCCTAATTCTAGTTTAGTCCATTCTCCAGTGACTCAATTGCTCTCGCCCTTTTTCTCTAGCCCTTTCTGATTCCTGCTGTGTACCTTGGCTGGGAAGTGCCTCACTGCCCAACTGTGAACCACATAGCTGCCCTGTCTGACCCCTCCACCTACCTCCCACACTGGCCAATCCTAACTGGACAGGTCAGGCACTGTGCTGGGCCATCCGATCCTCCCAAAGGGTGAGGATCCCTCCAGCTAGGATGGCCATGTAGCAACATGGAAATGCGCTTTGGATCAAGTTTAAAAAAAAAAAAAGCAGGACACACAATTGAATTTGCAACTACCTGAAAATATTCCAAGGGAAAATAATGGAAGGACTTTTATCATTAAAAATATTTTTTATTATCATTGTTATTGTTTTAAACTCCATTTTGTTGTTGTCGTTAGATGCCATGGAGTCGGTTCCAACTGCTAATGGCCCTATGATAGCTGAACTAGATGCTGCCCGGCCCTGCTCCATCCTCACAATAGCAGGTATGTTTGAGCCCATTGTTGTAGCCACTGTGTCAATCCATCTTGTTGAAGATCTTTCTCTTTTTCACTGATCCTCTGCTTTACCAAGCATGATGTCCTTCTCCAGGGACTGGTCCCTCCTGATAACATGTCTAAAGTACATGAGACAAGGTCTCACCATCCTTGCTTCAAAGGAACCTTCTGGCTGTACTTCCCCCCAAACAGATTTGTTCATTCTTTGGCTAACATCATAATTTAAATGCATCAGTTCTTCTTTTGGTCTCCTTTTTCACTGTCCAGCTTCACATGCTCTATTCTAAGACAATTTAAATCTTGTTTCGTGTGGCTATTTTCACTTAAAATTGGGGTCAACCTTTATCTTTAATTATACTAAAAAATTGACATATATCATTTGCTTAGCCCCTTTGTTTCTAGGTAAATACTAATAAAGAGACATCAAGTAACTTATATCCTTTCAGCTGGATAAGAAAATATTTATAAGTGCCCCTCCTCACTTCAATTTACATTATACAGTTGAAGCAGAAATTATCATTTTAACTATTGGCAAAGTAAAACTCCTAACTGCAGAGCTGAAAATTATTTTATTGTGCTATTCAACTTTGTGAAAAATACATTAAATAATTTTTAGATGATCAGAAACTATGAAAGAAGAAAAGTGCCTATTCCAGGTTTAAAATTTTATAGAACAATTTTAAAGAATATGAAGTATCCAGAATTTACGTAGAAATTTCCATGACTAAGCAGATCAAGTAATTTGCCCAAGCTTAGTTAGAAAGTGTCAAAATAGGACTCGATCGTGGGTGTCCTGATTTTCAGCACTCTTTCCACTCTTTGTCCAGCTGGAAAGAGGAATAGACAACATGACATATGAACCAGGTAAGAGAGAACTGTGATTTTAATCTGCAAATGGTCTGGCGTAATTGGCGAGGAAGAGGTGATGTGGCTAAGCAAAGACAATCACTATTTGGGCTGTACTAATGGAAATAGGGGAATCCCTGAGTGAGGCAAACAGTTAAGTGCTTGCTCACTAACCAAAAGGTTGGCATTCAGACTCACCCAAAGGCTCCTCAGAAGGCAGGCCTGGTGATCTGCTTTCTAATGGTTACAGCCTTGAAAACCCTATTAAAAAAAAAAAAAAACCCTATGGAGCAGTTCTACTCTGCACACATGGGGTTGCTAAGAGTTGAACTCAACCTGACAGCCACTAACAACAACAATGGAAACAGAGATTCTTCCCACTGCCCTCAATGTAGTCTACATTTTCTTCTTCTGAGATTCTTTCTCTGATTCTCTCAAATTCTTGAGATTTTCCCTGAAAACTTTCTAGGATGGACTAAACTTGATGCTAAACTACAGCAAAAGTGATAAAGTGATAAAGTGATAGTGTAAAATTCTGAAGACAATCTGTATTATGAACTGGCTCTAAATTAGGGTTATGAGAAATTTTAATAAACATCAGAGAACTAGAAGCCTAGAATCATGCTTAATCTATGCAAAGAAGAACAAGTTCAATAGGAAAACTAATGATTAAGCACTTTTCCTTAAGTTTGAAGGGAAGCCATGACAAGATGTAGAGTGCATTGCATTGAGAAATGTTATTTTATAGAAAAAAATCCCAACTCTGTCAGTGTATTTTTAAATCAAAGTGCTTCTCCTGCCCATATTTTGCTTACAGAAGATGTTCAGGGAACAATGGATTGATTTGGTGCCTTACCTGCAGGCCTCCTCAGAAGCACTGCTCGTTATAGGAGGCTCTAGAAAACACCCCTCTAGCTTGTAAGTTGCCCACTTAGACAGAGGGGAAGGGCAGTCGGTACTTTGCATACAGCCCACACATTTTCGTAGGCGGAAGTACCAGTACCAGTTGCCATGGAGCTGATGCTGACTCATGGCCACTCTGGGTATGTCAAAGTATAACTTCTCCGTAGGGTTTTCAAGTCTGTGACCTTTCAGCAGCAGATCACCAGGCCTGTCTTCTGAGGAGCCTCTGGGTGGGTTTGAAGCACCATCCTTTCAGTCAGTCGTTGAGCACTTAACTGTTTGCACCACCCAGGGATATCCCATACGAAAGTTCCTAGACCTTAATTGCTGATTTTTTTTTCCTTTAATCTAGAACTTCAGGGCCTCCTTATAGATCAGAGTAAAACACATATAATACAGGCATCTTCATTTTATTGTGCTTCACAGATACCACATTTTTTATAAATTGAAGTTTTGTGGCACCCTGCGTCAAGCAAGTCAATTGGTGGCATTTTTCTAACAGCATGCGCTCACTTGGTGTCTCTGTGTCACATTTTGGTAATTCTCAAAATATTTCAAACTTTTTCATTATTATTATTATACCTATTATGGTGATCTTTGATCAGTGATCTTTGATGTTACTATTGTAATTGTCTTGGGGCGCCACGAACCATGCCCATATAAAACAGTAAACTTAATCGATAAATGTTGCGTGTGTGTTCTAACTGCTCCACCGACCAGTCATTTCTCTTTCTACCTCTCCTTGGGTCTCCCTATTCCTGACACAAGACAATATTAAAATTAGGCCAATTAATAACCCTACAATGGCCTCTAAGTGTTCAAGCAAAAGGAATAGTCTAGAAATGATTAAGCTTAGTGAGGAAGGCATGTCAAAAGTCAAGACAGGCAGAAAGCAAGGCCTTTTGCACCAAACCACTAGCCATGTTGTGAATGAAAGGAAAAACTCTTGAAGGAAATTAAAAGTGTTACTTCAGTGAACTCAAGAATAAGAAAAAACATATGGAGAAAGTTTTAGTGGTCTGGATAGAAGATCAAACCAGCCACAACATCCCTTAAACCAAAGCCTAATCCAGAGCAAGGCCCGAATACTCTTCACTTCTCTGAAGACTGAGAAAGGTGGGGAAGCTGCAGAATAAAAGTTCGAAGCCAGCAGAGGTTGGTTCATGAGCTTTAAGGAAAGAAGCCGTCTCCATAACATAAAAGTACGAAGTGGAGCAGCAAGCGCTAATGTAGAAGCAGCAGCTAGTGACCCAGAAGGTCTAGCTGAGATAACTGAGGAAGGGGCCACAGCAAGCAGAGTGTCAGTGTAGACAGAACAGCCTTATATCGGAAGAAGACGCCACCTAGGGCTTTCACAGCTGGAGAGGAGTCAATGCCTGGCTTCAAAGCTTCGAAGGACAGCCTGACTCTCTTGTTAGGTGTTAATGTAGCTGGTGACTTTAAGCCTAAACCAATGTTCATTTACGAGTCCAAAAATCCTACAGCCCTTAAGAATTACACTAAGTCTACTCTGCTTGTGCTCTATAAATGGAACAACAAAGCTTGGATGACAGCACATCTGTTTACAACAAGGTTTACTGAATATTTTAACCCCACTGTTGAGATCTGTTGCTCAGAAAAAGATTCCTTTCGAAATATTATTGCTCATTGACAATGCAACTGGTCACCCAAGAGCTCTGACGGAGATGTACAGGAGATTGTTGTTTTTCATGCCTACCAACACAACATCCATTCTGCAGCCCATGGATCAAGGAGTAGTTTTGACTTTCAAGTCTTATTATTTAAGAACTACAGCTGCCATAGATAGATAGTGATTCCTTTGATAGATCTGGGCAAAGTAAATTAAAAATCCTTCTGGAAAGGATTCACCATTCTACATGTCATTAAGAACACTCGTGATTCACGGGAAGAGGTGAAAATACCAACATTAACAGGAGTTTGGAAGAAGTTGATTCCCACCCTTATGGATGACTTTGAAGGATTCAAGACTTCAGTGAAGGAAGTAGCTGCAGATGTGGTGGAAATAGGAAATTAGAAGTGGAGCCTGAAGATGTGACTGAATTGCTGCAATTTCATGATAAAACTTTAATGGATGAGGAGTAGCTTCTTATGGATGACAAAGAAAGTGGTTTCTTAAGATGGAATCTACTCCTGGTGAAGATGCCGTGAACATTGTTGAAATGACAACAAAGGATTTAGCGCATTACATAAACTGAGTTGATAAAGCAGCTGCCAGGTTTGAGATGATTAACTCCAATTTTGAAAGAATTTCTACTGTGAGTAAAATGCTGTCAAACAGCATCGCACGCTACAGAGAAATCTTTTGTGAAAGGAAGAGTGAATCAATGTGGCAAACTACACTGTTGTCTTAAGAAACTGCCACAGCCTCCCAGCTTTCAGCAGCCACCACCCTAATCTGTCAGCAGCCATCAACACCTAGGCAAAAGCCTTCACCAGCAGATTATGACTACCTGAAGGCTACCTGAAGGTTAGCATTTTTTTAGCAATAAAGTACTTTTTTAATTAAGGTATGTAATGCTATTGCACACTTAATAGACTACCAAACCAAAAAAATCAAACCCATTGCGGCTGAGTTGATTCTTATTCAGAACAACACTATAGGACAAAGTAGAACTGCCCCATAGGTTTCCAAGGAGCGGCTGGTGGATTCGAACTGCCAAACTTTTGGTTAGCAGCCTGAGCTCTTAACCACTGCTCTTAACCAGGGCTCCGAGTAGACTAGTGTAAATATAACTTTCGCATGCATTGAGAAATCAAAAAAAAAAAAAAATTCCCATGACTCACTTTATTTTATCTGCTTTATTGCGGTGGTCTGGAACCAGACCTGCGATATCTCCGAGGTATGCTTATATTAGGTGTCAATGTCTTTTGTACAACCCATTAGTACTTAAATAAATATAATAATTGTACTATTAAATGTTCTTTAGATCTGACAACCTTCTAAAACCTAGTACTCTGAATGATTAAATGCAAACACCGTTTAAACACAAGCTTGGCTGGTTCTCTCCTGACATCTAGTGTTCTTGATACATTAACGCCCTTGGTGACACGAATGGCTACAATTAGAATGAAAATGTAATATGCCATAAAAACTTTAACCATTTTAAAAAGATTTATTGAGTGGAATAAAAATCCAAGCTAAATATTAACAAACTTTGTGTTTCTATGGAGCAAAAGACCTTTTTCCCTTAATTCTTCCCACGAGACAATTCTTAAATGGCCTGTTTTCTTACTATTGTGATAAGACACGCAGACCCAGCATGTACATAGAGCTGTAGGATTACAGCAAAGAGGGGAAATGGGGGAAGGGGCACTTAGTGTGGGCCTACTATGTGTCCGGCAAGTGCTTGCGTGCTTTAACGTGAGTTTTCGCTGTCCTTTTAGAAGCTTCGGAGCCCTGGTGGCATAGCGGTTAAGAGCTACAGCTGCTAACCAAAAGGCTGCAGTTCAAATCCACCAGCTGCTCCTTGGAAACCCTATGGAGCAGTTCTACTCTGTCCTATAGGGTTGCTATGAGTAGGAATCAACTCGACTGGGTATGGGTTTTAGAATCTACAAGGCTGTGCCAAGTCACGGAAGGTATTGAGGATTTTTCTACCCCGCATGTGGAAATGGAGACATACACAACACCCCCTTATAAAACATCTTGTGCTGGGCCACGTGTCACAGGAACTTGTGGACACTCAAATATCTGGTCGAAAAGAAAAGAGTGGCAATGCCTGCCCTGGAAGTTCAACATTTCCAGTCCCTTTGGGACCTTCCACATGAGTAAGAGAACAGGAAACACTGGAGGTAATGAATATGGCAATGTTCTCCAAGAACCCCTTAGGAACTGAAACCAGCTTTAGGCTGGGGAAGGAAATACATTAGCTGAAAGAATGGTCTATGCTTGACTAAACCTTCCTCTTTCTTTTCCTTCTCCTAACCCGCCCATGCTCCCTCACTCACGCTTTTCTTTCAGCCTCTGATTCTCTCCTGCTGACGGAAGTCTGGATCCTTAATACTCTGAGCCTGGTCTGCTGACTGCAGCATTGGCATCACCTGGGAGCTGGTTAGAAGGGCCGATTCTTGACCTCACCCCCAATCTACTGAACCAGAATCTGCATTTTAACAAGGTCCCTAGGTGCCACCCCTCTGGCATAGGAAGTTTGAGATGCACCTGCTCTAGACTGGGGGGTGGGGGAGCAGGGGGAGGGGATGCTCCCACTTACAAACCAACTCCAGGAATGGAAGTAGCTGGCCGGAGCCATGGCTGACTCAATGTAGAGCTACAAGTGAATCCGACTTGAGCATGGTAGAGTTGTGGCCTCCATACTTTGTCTTCAGAAACAAACCTTCCAGAACTTCCTAGTGTGTACTTCTCTAAGCAGCAGTGGCCGCTGGCCCCAGCTGAGAGGCAGTAACACCCTTAGACCCAGGCAAGCAAGCAGGACCTCTGCTCCGGGATTACCCCTCAGGGGCTCCCACACTTTGGGGTGCTTTCATCAAAATATTCTAAACCGCTCCCCAGTACCTGGGACTGCAGTGTTATCTGTGCTGGGCTCCCCAAGCCTGGGCCTGCTCCTGCATGGGTCCTGGCCACGGGAAGCACCTACCTCGACATTGCATAAATACTCCTCCCTTCCGTGGCTGGCGGGCTAAGTCTGGCAGAGCCCTAAGGGCAGGACCTTCTGAGCTTAAGCAGGGACCTGCATGTGCTGATTCCCATTCCTCCCCTTCAAGGCACTGTCCAACCTTCTAGTCCATGCATGGGGTTAACCAGATGCCCTGTGAGCTCTGGCACTCATGTCTTTCATGTGTGTGCATGTTTTAAAGTTTATAAATCAAGTCAGTCTCCCCTACAAAAATTTATATACACCTTGCTATGTACTCGACGGCAGTGGGTTATGTACTCCTAGCTGCTCTCCCTCTAATGATACAGCACACTCCTCCTCTCCACCCTGTATTCTCCATGTCCATTCAACCAGCTCCCACCCCCCTCTGCCTTCTCATCTCCCCTCCAGACAGGAGCTGCCCACATAGTCTCATGTGTCTACTTGAGCTAAAAAGCTCACTCCTCGCCAGTATCATTTTCTGTCTGAAGTCCAGACCAACCCGTCTGAAGAGTTGGCTTTGGGAATGGTTCCAGTCTTGGCCCAAGAGACAGTCTGGGGACCATGACCTCCAGGGTCCTTCTAGTCTCAGTCAGACCATTAAGTCTGGTCTTTTTACGAGAATTTGAGGTCTGCATTCCACTGTTCTCCTGCTCCATCAGAGATTTTCTGTTGTGTTCCCTGTCTGGGCAGTCATCCGTTGTAGCCAGGCACCATCTAGCTCTTCTGGTCTCAGGCTGATGTAGTCTCTGATTTATGTGGCCCTTTCGGTCTCTTGGTCTCGTAATTACCTTGTGTCTTTGGTGTCCTTCATTCTCCTTTGCTCCAGGTGGGCTGAGGCCAATTGATGCATCTTAGATGGCCGCTTGCTAGTGTTTATGATCCCAGATGCCACTCACCAAAGTGGGATGCAGAATGTTTTCTTAACACTTTTTGTTATGTCAATTGAGCTAGATATCCCCTGAAACTATGGTCCCCAGACACCCAGCCCTGCTACTCTGGCCTTTGAAACATTTGGTTGTATTCAGGAAACTTCTTTGCTTTTGGTTTAGTCCAGTTGTGCTGACCTCTCCTGTATTGTGTGTTGTCTTTCCCTTCACCTAAAATAGTCGTCTACTATCTAATTAGTGAATACCCCTCACTCTCCCTCCCTCCCACTCTCATAACCATCAAAAAACAGTTTCTTCCGTTTTTAAACTATACCTTGACTTCTTATAATACTGGTCGCATACAGTAATCGTGGGACTCATGTCTTGAGGTTGTCCCAGGTCCTGTGGCTAGGTCCCAGTGCCTGGAGGGCCACCGGCAAGCACAATGTTTCTTTTGTGGGACCGCGTGAGCTTGAATGACCAGGATGGTGCTGATGTGCTGATTCTGAGTAAAGTTCAGGGATCTAGGTTCCTGCTGGATCACCACACATAAGGCTTGAGCCACATATGAAGGCCTGTCAGCTCTTGCCTACCCATCTTCCAACTACAGTATCAAGTCTGATTTACAGCACCCAGAGGAAGAGGAGCAGCAACATGCGTCTTTCACCTGTGTGCCTTCCTCCACTGGCACCAGCGTGGTCACCCCACCCCCTTCACAGGCTGCCAGGCAGTTGCCCTGCAGTGGCCACGCCTCTCCTATCTGAGGGCCAGTCAGCCTGTCGCACAGCAACATCAATAGCATGCTGTCCCATCTTCTCTCCGGCAGCGTATGATGGCGGGCTCTCCTGCGACAATCTTAAGCCGGGCTGGATGCGGGACAGACATGCTTGCCTAGATGGAACTGTTCTCCCCTGCCCACAGGCTCCTCTCCTCACTCCCGCTGGTGTGGTGTGTGGAAGGCAGGGGGTGGTCAGCTCTGAGAGACTTTATTCTCAAAAGACAGCAATCAATCATGTGTAAAAAAGTTCAAAGGAATATACAAGTGGAAAAGTGGTAAATTAAACAAGCACAAAAGAACAGATGATTGATCACACTTTTTGGTATTTGTGGTCATCAACAGTGAAGCATAGTATGATTCTTTGGAAGTAAGTGAAAGTCTGTATTGTTATTAGGGAACTGCAGAGACTAGAAGATTTATATTGTTTCAGTACTAAGAGGTCCCAAAGAAACCCGGCACCGTGAGTAAAAGTGTTGCTACCTATTCCTAATGTGGAAGCTATGACATCAGTGAGGAATGGCCATTGGACAATATAAGTGCTACAAAGATCTTTATGTGCACAGACAGAAAAGAAATCAGTCACATTTTTATTAAAGTTCCTTCTTGGCCAGCTATACACATTAGTCCCTTTCAATGTCTATGCTCCATTTGTCCTTGTTGCCCAAAGACTGTTTACCTCAGCGTCTTCAGATTACTGCTCTTTCTTATCTTTCTGCTCATGAAATCACTCATGATCTCCTCCATCATCTCTCTCAGGCCCTCTGTTGCTCATGTGTCCACTTCTCTAGAGCAGCTGGGGGGACCAGAAGAACAGACACACAAGCATCACCTCCCAGATACAGCTCAAAAAATACTAGCTCCCGATCCTAGCAGCTTGGTTTTCCTCAAAGAATTCCTAGATTTCAGAGTAGGTGAGGGCATATGGCGTGGTGAAAACAGATTGAGAAGCATATTAAAATGGACTCTAGAGAGTAAGAATATAATAGCTTTAACTATCTTGGATGCAAAAAAGTTCACAAGTAGTCATAAATATTTCATGAGAACCTAGAGTGTTAGCTATTGTAGATTCAAAAGCTCAAGACACAGGCTTTGCTTTCAGGACATGGACACTCTAACTGTGGTGCTAAAACAGAGCAGAATGGGGGAAAAACATACATATACATACATATACACACACATATAATTACTGTATTTATATATATCATCTATCAAAACCAAAACCAAACCTGCTACCACTGAACCAATTGAGACTCCCAGGGTTTTCTCGGCTGCGATCTTTAAAGAAGCAGATGGCCATGCTTTTCTTTCATGACGTCACTGGATGGGTTTGAACTGCCAAACTTTAGGCTAGTAGTTGAGCGCAAACCATTTGCTGCTCTCAGAGATCCATATAACATATGTAATATATGTATGTAATATATACTACATACAATATTGTACATAGTATGTAATTATATAGAACATACAACATATATTTATACACATATATTTACATTTATATTATAATATATATAATGTATATATTATATTAAATATTAGTGTATTTAAATATATATTACATTTATATAGATATATGTAATATATAAAATACACTCAATAGTATATATTACATATAATTATATAACATATATATTTATTGTATTTGTATATATTATACATGTATATATTACATATATTTATATACACATACATACACAATAAATACTTCTGAACCTGAAAGAAGGTAGGAGCCCTGGTGCACAGTGGTTATGAGTTTGGCTGCTAACCAAAAGGTCAGCAGTTCTAATCCACCAGGCACTCCCTGGGAACCCTATGGGGCAGTTCTACCTTGTCCTGTAGGGTTGCTATGATTCGGAATTGACTCAACTGCAATATGAAAGAAGGGAGACGACACTTTAGGGGGAGGATTTAAAGAGTTTTCAGTAGGGATGAGGTGAATGGGTCAGGGGTAGTGTTCATTTCCAGAATCAATTAGAAAAAAATAACATATTTTCAATAAATTTATTTTTTTCCAATCTTCAGATACAATAAGGCTTTTCCATAAGATAATTTATGTCTCACTGTTTGATCAGCAGACGCGATGTGAAGTCATATACTGAAAGAAGAATCAGAGCGAGTCACGTCACAGAAAAGGAACCTCCCTGGTGATCTCTATTACTGCCGTGAATGACAAGTTATTAGAACAGTTCAATCAATTACTCAGAGTCGCTCTATTAACACATCGAAGGCTTTCAATCAAAGATATAACTTTGCTGAAATGAAGAGAAATTTCCAGTGTAAATTGGATGAAACTGATAAATCAGCGCCGCCCTTTCTTCATCTTCAGATTCAAAGTGATGATTATTTTTCCGAGCTGTGAGAAAAATAAAGAGTTAATTTTTTAAAAAAATGATAGAGGATGATAAAATTTTCAAAAAAAGGCTACTTTCTAATATTTCTTCCCGCAATTAGCATTAAGTGGAAAAATATCACCAAGAGGAGAAACGCTTTGCAAAATTCCTCCCCCCGCCCCCCATTAGGCAGTGTTTGGTTCACAGCTGTTAACTGCTGATACAGCAGCTATACTTTCCAGCACCATGTCACACGTGGCACTTGCTCTCCCCATCAGCTCACACACTTACTAAGTGCCTACCGTTTGCAAGAGTTGACAAAGGCACTGGGGATGGAAATAGAAACAGGACAAGGTCCTACCACTCAAGAAGTTTAATTGAGCAACCTACACAAAGAGACAATGGGACATCATAACGTGCGCAGAGTATCGTCTTCACTGAGACACTACAGGAGTAAAGAGGATGGAGCAGGGGGCGCAAGTGGAGAAGTGAAGCAAAGGGCACTTTCCATAGATAAAGCAGGGTATGAAAAACAAGGACGCGGTGTTATGGGCACAATGAGAAATCTGGTATGGATAAAGTGTTAATGTGCGATCTGGAAGCCTGGATACCCACCTCAAGTCAAAATAATCACTGGTTTCTATGAGACACATGACATTTTTACAATGGAGCATGTGTCGTTAGTCACGGTGGAGTTGATTCTGACTCACGGAGACTCCATGTGTTGCAGAGTAGACTGCTCTGCAGGGTTTTCAAGGCTGTGACCTTTCAGAAGCAGGTCACCAGGCCTATTTCCAGAGGAGCCTCTGGGTGGGCTGAATTGCTAACCTTTTGGTTAGAACTCGAAAGCTTAATGTTTGAGCCGCTCACGGACTCCTAACCAGTTGCCATCGAGTCAATTCCGACTCATAGCAACCCTACAGGTCAGAGTGGAACTGCCTACCCCATAAGGTTTCCAAGGCTGTAATCTTTACAGAAGCAGACTGTCACCTCCCTCTCCCACGAAGCAGCTGGTAGGTCTGAACTGCGTAAAGACAAAGTATAGCCTGCCCTGTGATGATACCGCAACAGACTCGCTGGGGCCACTGCTGCTCTCAACCACGCAGACCTTTTTCACTCAAAAACTCATGACATGAACATGTTTCCTTGGATTAATGCTGCACATGAGAGTTCTTTTGGGTTTTACCTTTTTGATCCTGAAACCATTCAACTGAGCACAATTCCAAATAAGAGTGAGCTCAGTAGGAAGTTTCTGACTTCAGAGGAGAGGCAGAAGAGTAGATGGCAAAAAGACTTCGAGAGGCCTTGGAGATGGGACTAAAGCAAGGCTCACTGGTGTGCTAAAATGGCCATGTCTCATCAGAGTGACACCCTATCCCTTGCAAGTTTATCTGTACCTCTGTCTTATACCCACATCGCTCAACTAAAATAAAAGCATCTCCAAGCAAATTCTCAAATTTACCCCAACATAATATAGCATGAAAATGTTTTCATCAGCAAAAGACAGCCAAAGCTTACTAACTTTTGCCAATGTGCCAATGCCTACAGGCAGGCAGCCTTAAGCCACAAGATGTGTTTTTGTGTGCATGTGTATATATATGGAAACCTTGGTGGTGTAGTGGTTAAGAGCCACGGCTGCTAACCAAAAGGTCGGCAGTTCGAATCCACCAGGCAGTTCTACCCTGTCTTATAGGACTGCTATGAGTCAGAATTGACTCGATGGCAAGGGGTGTCTTTTTTTTGTTGTTGTTTATATATATACACACACACACACACACCTACCCACATATATAAATTTATACACTGTATTTTTATGCAAATAATGTACATCTTCTATGTTTGCCAACAGTGCCGTCCCCTCAAAAGGTATTTCTTTAAGTGCACTATGCTAGTTTTTTATAGCAACACATTAAAAAAAAAAAAAGGCATAGCGGCACTTAAGGTAATACCTCGCAGGTGGAGGGTGCGTTTGGCAAACAAACGTAGAAGGCACACATTATCTGCAAAAAAATACGGTAGATGTCTTGAAAAAAATATCTAATTCTCAGAGCATTTAATGATTAAGGCATTATTCTTAATAAGAAAAGTAACTGGGGAGAAGCTAATAAAAACATTCAAGGAAGGAATAAAAACAGAATGCAATGTTCTTCATGCTGCTGTTGAAGAATTCTGCCCACTTCAAAGTGAACCATACTGTTGGGTGAAAAAACTGTCCTGATTTTACCTGAATATCCAAGATCTCGACTGCAGAGCTTTCATGTTTTTTTTAATAAGTTTGTCTTTTTTATTTTTTTTATTAGCAGGGATTACAGAATATTTACAGAACAAAGAGTACACAAAAATTTAGATGAGGGCAATTTCCTTCAAAACTACACTAGAGCAATAAAACTATACACCCATATATTACCTTCAGAAACAAAGAACTCTGCTAAGTAAAACGCAGCCTTCACAGCGTTATGTGAATGGGAAATGTTGTCATTTCCCCACTCATAAGGAGGTTTCTCTGGATGCCACTGGACGCCATACACTGGATACTTATATCCTGCATGAAGAATACAAATCTATTATGTAGCAGGTAGTAAGAACAGTCTAGGATGTTACTTGCAATTAAATTACGTTTCATGTCTATGTAAAACATTATGTCAAAGTAAAATTGTACGTATTTTCTTAGATACAAACTAAAGAATTTCAGTTCCAGTCAACAGGAAAATTCCTAATATTTCACTGATTTTCATTCTTCTACAGTACGGGATCAGTGAAAACAAGGAAACCCTGCATGAGATGGACTGACACGGCAGCTGCAAGAACTGACTCAAACTACCAACAATTGTGAGGATGGTGCAGGACCAGGCAATGTTCCCTTCTATTATTGAGATGCAGTGAATTACTTAATAAGGCCTTTCCAACCACAGTGTTTGTGACTCCCACACAGCGACTGGGTATGACTACGCAAATACATTGCTTGTAGCTCACCAAGGAGACTGGATAGCTTGCTGCTATGCAAATAAGATGTATGGAACCTGTGATGGCTAAGGTTATGTGTCAACTTGGACCATGATTTTCAGTGGTTTGGCAGTTATATATGTAATTTGGCAATTATGCTATGATGTAGTCATCCTCCATTCTGTGGTCTGATGTAATTGTCTGCTATTTTGTAGTATGTTGTAGATCCTAGCCTCTGTGCCTGTGGTTATGGTCCCATTTGGTTATGGTGAGTTGTCTGTTATGTTAATGAGGAAGGATTAAAGTGGGATTTATCTTGAGTCACAGCCTTAACAGAGAGTCTGACTCAAGTCACCACCCTTACCCCAGTCACCACCCTTACTACCCTATTCAAGTCACACCCTTGCACTGCCTTGCTCAATTAAGGGAGTTTCCTTGAGGGTAGGGTCTGCTCCCAATATACATGAATGTTCTAGCAAAGTTCTCTGTCTTGTTCTGGATGCTGCATGTCTTGTTATCATCTGAAGTCTGGTTCTTGGAACTTGAGCCAGCAGCCTATCATCTGACCTAATTCACCAGCTTCCGCAGCCTTGTGAGCCGGCAGCCTGTTGTCTGATCTGCCACTCAGCCCCTGCAACCATGTGAGTTAGGCGAAGCATCCAGCCTGACACTTGATCCACAGACTTGGGACTTGCCAGCCTCCACAACTGTGTGAACCATTTCCTTGACAGTTCATGAGTTCTGTGAGACATTGCAGCAAATTATGGAACCCAAAGACAAGAGGGAGAATACTGAGAGGAGGCGGAGTAGTTGATGTTACAGACGATGGAGTGGTACAGCAGTTTGGAAAAACTGGGCATTTGGGACACCTTTAACCTCTGCCTCATAGCAATCAGCTTTGTGCTGATCCTTGCACAAGACATCATTTGTTAAGTTATACATAAGGTTGCTGTAAGTTGGAGCCAACTCGACAGCAACCAACAACACAGTCTGCAACACAATTCACTTTCCCAGATGATCATACTACAATATTTTAGCCTTGGAATATATCCCAGTTCAACAGTGAAGTGCACATTATATTAACAACACAAGCTTCTCCCAACATAGGCTTCTCTTTTCCTCCTTCACACTACGTTTTCATCCCCTCTCGTAATAATGATGTTGGTATTAGAATGGGTTCTTCTGTGTAAGCAAGCTTGTCTCAGCCAAAATTACATATCTCTCTTCTCAGTCCATAGAATGATTCATCGCTTCGTGGTAGTCATTTTTAAAATAGTTTTAAGCATTTAAAAGTTGATTTGAAAGAATCTTGGTAACATAATTCCATTACGTTTAAAACCAAAACCCATTATGTTTAGAATCCTTAAATATCTTTATAGGCAAAATGATATAATCCCTGGGATTTGCTTCAAACAATTAAATAAATAAATAAACCCAGTGTGTCTAAGAGATCTTCTATGCCACACCTAGAGAGTACTTGTCAGATTTTTAATTTTGCCAGTCTGGTAAGTAGAAGGTGATTTTTCACTTTGATTTCCATTTGCATTCCCCTGATCAGTAATTACATTGAGCAATCTACCATATGTTTATACCCAAAAACAAAACCCACTGCTGTTGAGTCAATTCTGACCATAGCGACCCTATATGACAGAGCAGAACTGCCCCACGGGGTTTCCGAGGCTGTAATTTTTATGGATGCAGACTGCCACAGCTTTCCCCATGGACCTGAGCCACTTAACCTTTCAGTTAGCAGTCAAGCACTTACACACTGTGCCACCAGAGTTCCTTACCATATGTTTACAGGCCATTCAAATTTCTTTTATCCATTCTCTTATCCATTTTTAATGAGTTGTCTTTTTCTTAATTCATGGTTGTACTTTATATATGTTAGACATATATCCTTTACAAAGTTATACAAATTACAAATATCTCCTTTTTTCCCATCTATACTATTTTCTTGATGAACACATGTTCTTAAATTTAGTCAAATTCATCAATATTTTCCTTTACGGTTTGTGTTTTTTTGGCCTTAAAAACTCCTTCCCTCACATCAGATCAACCTTCTTATGGTTTTACGTTTCCGTTTAGGTATTTCAACTACCTGGAATTTATTTTTTATATGACAAAGTGGGTACAAAACATTATTTCTCAAGCATCACAAAATGTCCCAACATCATTTATTAAATACATCCTCTACCCTCTCACTGCTGATTTGTAAGACAATGTCACTCAGTCAACTATCAAATATCCTTAGTCTCTGGGCTCTCTATTCTGTCCCACTGGCCTGTCTGTCTATTCCTGGGCCAGAACCACAGTCTTAATTGATATAGATTATAGGTCTTGATTTCTGACAAAGCATGCTCACCCACTCTGTTCTTCAAAAATATCTTGGATGTCCCTGTCATTTTGTACAAAATAATGTGATAGGAATAAATCCAAATAGCAGCATTACAACAAATGTGAATGGACTAAATGCTTGAGTTAAGGACAAAAATTATCAGTATAGGTTCATAAAGACAATCCATCTGAGTGCCTTTTAATAAGAGACTCTTCTAAAACATAAAGATCCAGAAAGGTTGAAAATGAAACCTTTCCCAAAAAATGGAAAAAAGATATGTACTGTGCTAATACTAACCGAAAGCAACTTCGTGTCATTTTATTAACATCGGATACAACAGACTCTAAAGCAAAAAAAGAAAAAAAACTATTAGAAGTAAGGAGGGCTCTTCATGTGATATCAAAGTCTACTTACAAAGAAGTTGTACCTAATAACACAGGCTTAAAATATATAAAGCAAAAATTGACAGAACTACAAGGTATATACACTCTCAAACATTTTAACACCCTTCATTCATATCAAACAGCAAATTAATTAAAGAAATAACCCATTAAGATATAGTAGATGGGATACACAATTAAGTCTGAAATAACAAACGTAAATGGAATATTGGCCAAACAACTGCTAAATACACATTCTTTTTAAGTACACACAAAACAGTTTAAAAATTGACCTAGTACTAGGCACTAAAACAAGGCATAGTATTACACAGAGCATGTTCTAGGACCACACTGCAATTAAGGGAGAAATAAACAATGCAAAGGTAACTAGAAAAACTGAAAGATTAATAATTATACACTTTTAAATACCTTGTGAGTCAAAGAAGAAAACAGAATGGACATTAGAAAATATTTAAGAAACTATAAAAATACTTTATATGCACACTTGTGGGATGTGCCTAAAGGAGCTGCGGTGCCATAGATGGCTTTTGTGTGACCTTTCTAGCCATGGTCTTGTAACTCCCAGCCAAGTGATCAGGCAAGGCTATACAGATATGCTAATTGTGGTCCACCAAAGGGATTGATCAGTTTTGCCATCCCGTGGGGCTTGAAATGAGCTGCCATAGTAGCGGGAAAGAGAGACTACCACCCACCACCAAGGAAGGACAGCCAGGAGCCACCATGTGTTTTGGACCAGGGATCCCTGTGCTAAGAAGCTCCTGGAAGGAGGAAATCGAGACAGAGAGTGAGAGATGTAACCCTGAAGACAGTGAGAAGCAGTGGCAGGAGAGACCTGGCAGCAGGAGATGCCATGGTGGGTTTCCCAGCCCACCAAGTAAGCTGAGTGCCTTTGGGCAGAGATTGAGGGCCAGGGAGAGAGAGGTATATCTGTGAGCATGGCTGGGAAGAGGCTGTCCTGAGGGAAGAACTGTATCCTGAGTGTTCCTGAGCCTGAATTATAACCTGTTACTTCCCTAATAAACCCCATAATCCTAAGTATGGTCTGTGAGTCCTGTATGGTCACTGTAATGAATTATCAAACCCAGCAGAGAAGTAGAGAGTGCTATAGGAGGGGGCGGTTGGTGTCGGGATTAGTAAAGATGGAGGAGAGAGGAAGCATGTTTGACCTCCGCTTCATATGAGTCAGACTTGGGCTGTTGATCTTGATTCTCCTTCCCCTTTGTGAAGTTACAGGAGGTCAGACACCACCCCCATGCCATTTTTACAGAAGCCATTAAAAAAAAAAAAACCCAAACCTGTTGCTGTCGAGTGCATTCCGACTCACAGGAAACCTACAGGACAGAGTAGAACTGCCCCATGGGGTTTCCAAGGAGCAACTGGTAGATTCAAACTGCTGACCTTTTGGTTAGCAGCTGAGCTCTTAACCAGTGCATCACCAGGGCTCCAAAGTAGCCATACATATTTAAAAAGAAAAGCTGAACATTAATGAGCTGAATATCACTTTTCAAAGTTAATATAAGAACAGCAAATTAAACCTTGCCTTCTTTTGGATTTTTTTCTCCATTTCCCTCGTTTACTAGTTTTATATATTGCCTCTATTCTTGGTGTGGTTATCACAGAAACTTTGATATGCACTAACTTCTTCAGGGCTATAGTTAATGTCTTTGCCCTCCTTCCAAACAACAAGGACCTCAGAACAATTTAACACCATTCATACCTCCAGGCATGCTATTGTCCCCATTTTAGTTCTATCTATTTTAAACCCACAAGATGCTATTATTATTTCCATAATCAATGTCCAATAGATTTTTTTTTCCACATATTTACCACTTCATTTGCATTTTATTTATCTTACATCTCAGGCCTTTCATCTGGAATCACATTGCTTACCTGAAACATATCACTCTAAATTTCCTTTGGGAAGGGCATGCTGCTGGTGGCCAAACTCTCTCTAATTTTATTTCACCCTTTTTCCATAAAGAAATTTCACTAGGCATACAACTGCAGGTGGACAATTATTTTCTACTCATACACAGAAGATCTAGTTCCATTTTTCTGATTGTTGTGAAGTGAGCCATCAGACCATCTGCTGTTCTTCTGTAGGTGATCAATCTCTATGAGATTCTAAGATCGTCCCTTTTTCTTGAGGGATCTGTAGTTTCTATGACTAGATAAATTTCCTTTTTATTTACACTACTTGGGATTTACTGGGCTTCCTGAGTCTATTCACTGGTGCTTTTCATTAATTCTAGAAAATTCATCTGATCTTGTCAAATATTGTCTCTGTCCCATTACCTCCTGTTATGGATTGAACTGTGTCCCCCCCAAAATATGTGTTAGAATCCTAACCCCCATTCCTGTGGATGTAATCCCATTTGGAACAGGGTCTTTATTATACTAATGAAACCGTATCAGTGGAGTATGTCTTCAACTTACTGTATTTTTACACAAATAATACCCATCTTCTTCGATGTGTGTTTGCCAACTGCTCCCTCCCTCTGCAAGGCATTTTTGTAAGGATGCTAATTTTTTTTTACAGCAACATGTAAAACAAATTGGCATAGTGCTACTTCTGAAAATACCTCACAGTGGGAAGAAGTGATTGGCAAACAAATGTAGAAAGCATGCATTATTTGAGTAAAAACACAGTAATCATTTTTGAGACATTAAAGAGATTAGATACTTACACATCTTAACAAAAAGACGAAAAACACAGTCAAAAAATAAGTATAGGATTTTAACAAATATTTCACCAAAGAGGATATTCCAACGTCCAACACGCACATGAAAAGATGCTCAACATCATTAGCCAATAAAAACCAAAAAACCTGTTGCCATCAAGTGAATTCCAACTTATAGTAACTCTATAGTGCAAAGCAGAACTGCCCCACAGGGCTTCCAAGGAGTGGCTGGTGGATTTGAACTGCCAAACTTTTGGATAGCAGCCACAGCTCTTAACCACCTGCCACAAGGGCTCCTCATTAACCAACAAAAAGATGCAAATTAAAACCACAATGAGACACCATCTCACCTCCATCAGAATGGCAATGATCAAAAAAATGGAAAACAATAGGCTCTGGTGAGGTTGTGGAGAAACCAGAGCCTTTGTCCATTGCTGGAGGGAATGTAAAAATGGTAGAGCCACTGTGAAAAACAGCTTGTGCTTTCTCAAGAGGTTGAATATAGAACTACCATATGATCCAGTAATCCCATTCGTAGAGAGATACCCAGAAGAAGTGAAAGCAGAAATGCAAACAGAAACCTGTACATCAATGTCCATTGCAGCTCTTTCACAACAGCCAAAATGTGGAAACCACCTAAATGTCCATCAACAGAAGAGCAGATAAACAAAATGTATTTTATATATATATATATATATATATATACACACACACACACACACAACAGGTTAATATTCAGCCATTAAGACAAAGACCGGACATATGCCACAACATGGATAAACCTTGGAAACATGCTGAGTGAGATAAGTTGCAAAAGTACAAACAGTATATGATCTCATATGAAATAAGCAAATGTTGCCATTGAGTCGATTTTGACTCATAGTGACCCCATGTGACAAAGCAGAACTGCCCCCATAGAGTTTTCTAGGCTGTAATCTTTATGGAAGCAAATTGCCAGGTCTTTCTCCCTCAGAGCAGCTTGGCAAGCTCGAACTGCCCCACTTTTCAGTTAGCAGTCCCGAGCTTATTATTAGTGGTTGCTAGGAGTGGGAGACAGGAAAAGGGGGAAGTTTTGCTTAAAGGGCATTGAGTTTATGTTAATTACTAGTGGCAGAATAATCTGGAAAAGGATAGAGAGAATGGTTTCACAACTCGAAGAATGTAATCAATGTCATTGAATTTTACATGCGGAAATTGTTGAGCTGGAGTATGTTTTGTTGTGTAAATTTTCACCACAATAATAACAACAAAAAGTTAAAAGAAAAAAAAATAGATTAGGCACAGAGTCAAGTGAGTACAAACAGGGGGAAAGATAGACATCATGTGGCAGTTGCCAAGGAACAAAGGAACACCAGGGCTAGAGAAGCTTAGAGACAAGGATTTTCCCCTAGAGGCAACAGAGACAGCCTCCCCCTATAGCCCTGAATTCGGCGCTCTGAATTCAGACTTCCAGCCTCTTAAACTGTGAAAAAACTAATTTCCTTTCTTTAAAGCCACCTACTTGTGGTATTTGTTACAGTAGCACTAAGATATTAAAACATCTCCCTTTCATTCCACAGCTCTGGTTAGGTACAGTATAACTTCTCACTCTATCCTCCATATTTCAACATTGCTTTCAATACATTTTATATTTCTGTCTGTGTTTTATTTTGAATGCTTTTTCGCACCTATCTTCTTATTCTAGTTCATTAACTCTCTTCTTCAACTCCATCTAACCTAATTAACCTGTCTACTGAGATTTGGTGGCATAGTGGTTAAGTGCTACCGCTGCTAAGCAAAAGGTCAGCAGTTCAAATCCACCAGGCGCTCTCTGGAAACTCTATGGAGCAGTTCTACTCTGTCCTATAGGGTCGCTATGAGTCGGAACTGACTCGACAGCAATGGGTCTGGGTCTTTTTTTTTTTGTTTACTGATATTTTTATTTCAATTATATCTTTCACGTCAAATACCTAAATTCGATTCTTTTCACATCTGACTGGTGCTTACATTTTCAAGTGTCCCTTAGTTCTTTAAAAATGTAAAATATAATTATATTTGCTGTCTCATAATTCTAATTTCTAAGATATGTACAGGTCTGCTTCTACATCTGCTGTTTCTGTAAGTTCTCATTCGTGGTACTTTGCTTCCTTGTGCATTAGTGGTTTGGGCTGTGAATTGCTTATTTCCCTTAAAACCTTAAGGCCTGGGACAAACACAGGTTCCTCCAAAGAGACAATTTACATTTGCTCCTGCCACACACTTGAGGATACTACCAGTCTGAGACAACTTTAAATAAAATTCTTGACGTCATATTTATCAATCTGCCCGGTTAGTATCATGCAGGCCATAAAAGGAGGTGAGTCTTTGACTATGAATGCTTATGGCTTATTCACCTCTACTGTCTTAGTCTAAGGCTCAAGGCTGACAATTCTCCTTGCAGTGCTGCAGACAAGCTTCCAGATTTATTTTTAGTTCACCCTTACATTGAGGTTACAGCCTTTTAGGTCATAACCCATGGGGTACTCTCCATGTTGGGGGACCCTGAGCTTTCATTCAAGTTTTCCTGATTCAATAATAATGCTAGTTTAAATACTCCACCTAACTCTTGGCATTTCTAGGTATCCTTATTTTCTGGCCAGTTTGTCAGTATATTTAGGAAGATGGTTTTCTATATGCCAACCACATTTTTTATTGCTTTCTAGAGAAGAATCTATCACAGCACTTAATCTGCCATACTGCTAGAGAACAGGTCACTTTCTCCATTTATCTCTTCATCCTCCTTATTCTTTCCTTTTCCACTCATCACCTCACTCTAGAAAATGGCTCAGGTCAACTGCAATTGATTGGGAACCTGTACAAAATATGTCTCCTGTCGCCAAATATGCCCTAACCTCATCATTGGCCTCCATCTTCAGGTCTCAAAGTAACACAATTGTATTCTTAAGAAAACACAGATATAACATAGAAATTAATAAGTGAAATCGAGTATACATGCTACAGTGATACGCACCTTCCATAGATGAAATAAATTCAATCTTGCCAACTGTATTTGTAGTTATTACATTGAAAAACGTCTTCAAATTTGTATCTCTTGTAAAATTCTACAGTGTAAAAATAAAACAACATGATTACTTCTGTAGTTAAACCAAAATCATGAATTTTATTGGGGTTTTTTTTTGTAATATGTGATACCTTCATGGAGAGGCTCCACTTGTGGAAATTTGCAGTCAGAGGTTCAGTAGACAATGACAGCAACAAGTCAGCAGGAAAATTCCGGAACATTCTGCCCTGCAATGTAGCTGAAATAATATAAGCACAAAAAATATAAAATCCACTTAAGTCACGTATCTGCAACCAAAGAAAGGCCACTATTAAGACTTAATCAAGATGACTAAATGACAAGCAAAACATATTGTTTCCACAGAAGAATTCCCATCAAATACAAAATATGTTCAAATATGTTCCAGACTTGAATACTTTTCTTTCAGAATATTAACATGAGTAAGTATCATGGACTGAATTCTGTCCCCTCCAAAATGCATGTATTAACTTGGCTAGGCCATGATTACCAGTATTCTGCTGTTGTCCTCCATTTTGTGATTGTAATTTTATGTTAAAGAGGATTAGGGTGGGATTGTAACACCCCTTACCCAGGTCTCATCCCTTATCCAATGTAAAGAGAGTTTCCCTGGGGTGTGGCCTGCACCACCTTTTATCTCTCAAGAGATAAAAGGAAAGGGAAGCAAGCAGAGAGTGGGGGACCTCATACCACCAAGAAAGCAGCACCAGGAGCAAAGCATATCCTTTGGACACGGGGTCTCTGCACCTGAGAAGCTCCTCAACCACTGGAAGATTGAGAACAAGGACCTTCCTCCAGAGCCAACAGAGAGAGAAAGCCTTCCGCTGGATCCAACGCCCTTAATTTGGACATGTAACCTACTAAAAGGAAACTGGTGGGGTAGTGGTTAAGTGCTATGGCGCTAACCTAAAGGTCAGCAGTTCAAATCCGCCAGGCAGTCCTTGGAAACTCTATGGGGCAGTTCTGCTCTGTCCTATAGGGTCGCTATAAGTTGGAATCAATTCAACGGCAACGGGTTTTTTGGTTTTTTAACCTACTAAATTGTGAGAAAATAAATTTCTCTTTGTTGAAGCCATCCACTTGTGGTATTTCTGTTATGGCGGCACTAGATGACTAAGACAGCAAGTAAAATTCTTCTCATGTGAGAATTAATTAGCAGAGCAGCCATAAGTGTAAGCAGCAAATCTTAACTTGGCAGCTCTGAAAAACATAGGTAAAATTTTCCTTGTATGTACATAGTTGTTTGCCTGGGAAAGTATCCATAACTTTCGATATATTTTCAAAGGGACTTAAAAATGTTAAAAAATACCAACAATGCAGAAAAGGATGTTAATCACGCCAAGAAATTTCTATGCAGCAAACAGATCACAAAGTAATATACCTTAGTAATATACTCAAGGCTCTGGAGTCAGGCACGTAGACTCAAATATCAGCAAAGGGTTTAAAAAAAAGTCCTGATAGTGCTCAAAGCCCTGATTCTAGCTGTCCCTAAACCAGGCCCCTTCTTGTGAATGTCCACCATAAGAACCCCAGTACTCTTGAAACATTCCTTTATTGTATAGATCGGGTTTTAACCACCACAACCAAAACAGTCTGACCTAATTCAGATACTCTCCACAGGGTGTCTGCAATGATTAAATATGAGAAAGCTCTGAAAACTATAAAGCGTTCTACAGGTTCCACGTATGGCTACCATTACTTTCCTTCCAAAGTCCTTATGAGAGCAAGAATAAGTTGGTAGCATTCAATTCTGAGGACACAGAGATCAACTAATCTGTAAGAATCATTACCTAATTTACACAACCAAGGGAAAAACTTTGGTACTAGAGCAAGCCTGGCTAACATTTACTGAGTTGTATTTAAAGTGCTTAGCACAATGCCTGGAACATACTATCTTCCTTAATCCTCACAAATATCCCAAATGAGGAAACCGAAAACAGAGAGAGGTTAAATGATTTCCCAGGCCAAAGTTACAAAGCCAGGACGCAAAACCAGGTCCAACCGCAGAATTCTTAATCACACACAGTCCAGATATCACTAAAAGCAATGAGTTATCAAGCTCCAAAACTCCTTAAACCATTCTCATAAATGAGTCCAAAGGTGATAACTCACATCTTCAACCTGCGTAAGTAATTTAAGAATTAATAAATTTTATGAGCATTTCTGACTAACATTTACTACTTAGACTCGACAGCCATGGGTTTGGTTTTGGGTTTTGGCTTACTCCTGCCCAGTAAATCTTTTTGAAAGGACAGGAAATGGAATTCTTACCTCCAGTGAAGTTCAGCGGCAGTGACTCATTCTCAGTTTTTGTCAGAGTTAGTAACTTCTTTTTACTCACCAGGAATGTGAGTTCTTCAAATCCGAGGCACGTGCCCCACACTGGGAAGTAGTCTCCATCATCAAAACTCTTTGCAGAGTGAGAGAGAGAAAAAAATCAGTTCATTCTATACTTTTCAAAAACAAAAATTATGCATCAGGCTTATCATTAAAAGGCTGGCCCCTGAGTTACATAAGGATTTCTGAAACATTTACCCTGATCCATAAATGGGTTATCACTCCAACTCTCTTCATCTGTCAGTCAACTACCAAACAAGTAACAGCTAGGGACTATAAATATTAAAGACAATGCTAGATAGATGCCTATTTATAAATCTACGAATCTCATCACTTTGGATGACTTTCTAGTTTTGAGTACACTAAGAGGTCTTTCCTCCACTATCTCAGAATTTACGGCAACTGCTGCATTATACTGCTTTTAGCTAACCAAATTTAAATCAGAAGAAGGCCATGATCTGGAGGGAAAAGAAGAGTCAGGAAGGAAAAGGCTTAGCAAAAGTAAAATAAGTTTTCATAGAGTAAAAGTTGTTGGCTAAAAATGTACCAATGTATTGGGATTCTTCAATCTGAGTCACAACACTCAGACTGAGTACAAGACTGGGGAAAAAAGAAAAGTATCCCAGTAGCTAAATTTTCTGGCTAAGTGAAGATTAAACCCATTTTTACTGACAATTGCAAAAATGATTTTAACAGCTAACTTTTCTAAAAGCAGGAATCCCTGGGTAGTGCAAACTGTTAATGAACTCAGCTGCTATCCAAAGGTTGGCTGTTCGAACCCACCCAGAGATGCCTCAGAAGAAAGGCCTAGCAACCTACTTCCAAAAACTCAGCCACTGAAAACTCTGTGGAGCAAAGTTCTACCCTGATACACGTGGGGCTGCCAAGAGTCAGAATCAACTCTACGTCAACTGGTCTGTTTTTTGTTTTGTTTTGTTTTCTAAAAACAGAGGATCTCTTGCATAGATTGTGAAATATAACTTCATTTAAAACGAGGCCCTTGGTTTTTTTTTTTTTTTTCTTTTCCTCACTGAGAAAAAATATAAGATTATATTAATTCCTGTGCTTCCTATACCACTGGAGGATTTTAAAACTTTATATCCAGTGCTGACAATTTTATTTTAGAACTTAGTGCTTTCTACTTTAAGTTGTGGGTCTTACTTCATTTATTAATAATAAACACAAAACTGTTCTCCATTTCTGTATGTGCCATAATTAATTTTTCATACTAAAACGTAATTCCCTTGACTGCTGGAACCACACCCTTTATTTGTTGGGGATCCTCCAGATGGCCTGGCACAGCAAAGGCCACAGAGCAGACACAGAACGGAGCTGATGGCCTAATCCCTTCTTAACGCTCTTTCAGTGGGGGTTTCGTGGACCCCAGGAGGTGGAACCACATAGGAAGTTCAAGGTTAGTTACTAAGCTTTTATCCTTGGAAATCTTCAAGTAGTTTTTTTTTTTTTTTTTTAAGAAAAAAAAAAAAAAAAGTCTTTGGGCTGTGTTCACTAGTTTTTCAGAAACTATCCACCAAGAATGTATTAGGTACACACCACCATTCAAGACGCAATGAAGAATATCTTTTAAGAGTTCTGGAATCACAAAATTTGGTAAGACATGAACAGATGAGAATCTCAAGATTGTCTTCTGGAATATAAATTCCTCATGGGCAGGGACTTTATAGTCATATTATTACAGAGCTGGTGCTAAATAAATGTTTGAACAATTCCACGACAAACAGTCTAAGAGGTAAAGGGGGCGGGATGCCATTCCAGCTGGGGTAGGAAGAGAAATTCTATAGAAAGAGAGTAGCACCTTAGCCTTCAAAGGCGGCTAAGATATAAATTCCGGATAGAGTAGAAACAAACAGGTTCAACAGATTAAAATGTAGGAGGATACAGAGCATATGCTGGAAATACCAACCTAACTCCAATTACACAGGAAAAGGCTGAAAAGGGGGCGTGTGGACACACTTTGAAAGGTCTTGACTCAAAGACTATAAAAGACTACAAGTTACTTAATAAAGACAAGTGTCTCACATGCTAAAGGTAGTTCCTTAGGGAAATATTTAACAAGGGTGAGCCTGCAAGATTAATTAGAAAATGGAGGGACTGTACCATGCTCTGCTAGTAACTGACTGAGTCCAGGGTAAGTGCAAGGAAAGGGCACAAAGGATTCAGTGAGTCGGGAAGAGAAGATTTCAAGAGGCGATGAGAATTAATAACATGAGAACAATCCCTGGTGCATAACAAAAAGATAAGAGAACATGGAGAGATGGGAGAACCACGAAGGCACTGTGAGACCCTGGTTCACATCAGTCAGCGTGCACAGAGAGGGCCTGGTCAGCAGCACTCTGAGAGATCCCTGTGAATCCCAGAATTATGGATGAAGCACCCAGAAAACAGGCGGGAGGAGCCGTGAGCTGCTGAAGAGCAGGTGCCTCACAGGTTCAGGAGATGATGAGGCTACAGGGTAACTGTGGAAACAAAAAGTATCCTCATGGAAAATTACCAAAAAAACCCATATGGATTAATAAACAATAACTGATATTTACCTTCAGGGCAAAGTTATAAAATATTCTGGCCACCTTGGCATAACCTGAGGTTCTTAGGTCAACACTTCCTCCAGGGAAAAGGATCCTGAAACAACACCAAATAGCAAATAGCGTGCTTTTCCCCACAGAAAATAACTCACCTTAAAACAACTTCTTTCTTATTACATAAGCAGTTAAGATTATTAAGGAAAATAAAAATAAATAAGGAAAAATAGAAAACGAAAAATACGGGCAATGTTAACCCATTCAGAAACAACCCCAGTTAACAACACTTTATTGCATATTCTTTCAAAACTTCTTTGATAAACAAGTTTATTTAATGAAATAGAATGTACATAAATTAAAGGTAAATAAATTGGGGAGGGAGGGTACACAGAGCTCTAAATATAGAGCCAGAATTCCAGGTACAGCTAGGTTTAGATGAAGGTAACCAATGACGCCAAAATCAATGGCAGGGCCATAATCCCCAGTGGGTTTCAGTTCACAAAATACACACACACACACACACACACACACACAAATATACTTTTGTTTGTTTTTACTATAAGGAGTAACCTGGTCATAAAAACATATATAGGTTAGAATTAAATATCTATGAGAATTTAATTCTATATTACTATCCTGAGATCTCTTCAGAAATAAACATAAAATTAGAAAAACCTGAGAAGACAGCAATTATAATTCTAGAAAAAGTCCAGGAAAAAACAAGGCAGAATTCCAATTGTTTGATTTTATTTTACTCTACCCATAAATGTATTTTTATTCCAACATTTTTAATTAATTTTAAATTTAAAATTATGTAACGGTTTGTGAAATAATGAAGAATATTCTAAAGAGATGATGTTTTTATGTTGGATTAAACAAACTCATAGCTGTCAATCAATTCCAACTCACAGCATCCCTACAGGACAGAGTGGAACTGCCCCATGGGGTTTCCAAGGCTGTAATCTTTACAGAAGCAGACTGCCACAGCCTCCTCCCCAGGAGCCGGTGGTGGGCTTAAACCGCCGACCTTTCGGTTTGCAGCAAGCACTTAACCACTGCGCCACCTAGGCTCCTTGTTAGATTAAGCATGGGATGAAAATTTGAAAATATTTATATATTAATTCAAGTTATGTGAAATACCACTTTTGACATTGTTTTCATTCAACAAAAATATTGCATGTCTCCCATGAGCCAGTCTCGGTGCCAGCCTAGAGAAACAAAGGTGAGTAATCTTTGCCGTGAGGACCATCAGTCTAGTAGAACACATGGATACATATATATATAAACTATGAAGCTGAACACCTGCCGCTTAACCATAGAGAAAACGCTGCAATTAAAAGTGGCTGAATGAAGACTCATTAGCAGCTCTCCCTTTTCACTGACTCAGTACTAAATAGCTGCCTCTGGCCAAATTTTGTGTATTTAACCCCAAAGTCCCTTCATAAAGGAAAACTTGACCGCCCTTCCCAGTTAGCAAACTCCTTTAAAGTAAGGCTGTGTCCTTTCACCTCTGTATTCCCCACAAACTAGTATGGGGTCTACGGCTTAAGAGGGATTCAATAAGGGTGTTTTGGAAGTTGTACTGGTATTTTCTGGCAACATATGCGCCCCAATTTTCCCACCACGAAGCCTGCCTTTGCTGCCTGGGAGAGGGAGGCGGGCTAGGAAGGGAGTGGAGAGAGGTGGCGCTACAGGAAACAGGTTGGGGAGGATACAAATTGGACTCCCTTGTCAATTCAAGAACCATTGCTGGTTGGACAAGGCACACTGAGGAGCTGGATAAACTGAATACCAGGAATATTTGTTCCTGCCTATACCAACTGACTCCAGATTCCTATACAAATAGGAGCACAGTTGGGGGGCAGGGAGATGAAATGATTCCATAAGAACACTTCTAAGGTTTTACCATTATGTTCTAGCCTGGACTTACTTACCTTTGTACCTGCCAAAGCATCTGGCACACAATCCGTGTTGTAAATGTTTTACGAGACTGAACCGGTTTTATAGTAAATACTTATGGAACCCAAATGAACTGAAGGCAAATGATTTTTCTGAACACAGCTTTACAAAAGAAGAATAAATGAACATGGTTTTAGAAGTAGGATTAAAAGGCTTTATAGTGAATAAGCCTCCCTGCCACCCTACCCCCAATCAGAAGCACTGTTAGTATTCTGTTGACCTGATATAAATGCTATGCATATCTCCTCACCCCGACCTTAAAAACAAAAGCGAACAGTTTACACCACTCTGTGCCTTGCTTTTCTCACATAAATATATCACACTGTCCACATAACAGCAGCGATCCGGAGTAGCACCTATAGCTATCCTCCTGTTTTAACGCCTGCATAGTATCCTATCATGCACATACAGGCTATTTTATTTAAATAATTCCCAACTGATGGACTACTGGGTGGTTTCTAAATTTTGGATATCACAAACGATGCTGCAGTGCATATGCTTAGGCCTAAATCTTCACACGAGGGCGGGGGGAGGAACATATTTGTAAAACAAAATGCCTCCTAAGGATTTCCTGGATCAAAAGATGGTACATTTTAAATCTCAATAAATACTGCAAAGCTGACCCCCAAGAAGGCTATATAATTTACACTCCTGTTAATAAAGTATGAGAATAGTTGTTTCTTCATATTCACACCATAGCATATTAGCAAATTTTCACATCTTTTCCAACTTGATAGTTCAAAAAGGGTTTTTAATTGCTGTAATTAGCTTGCCTTTAATTATGAGTCAGGCTGAACATTTTTTCATAAGTTTAAAAGTCTCTCTCTGTGAGAATGTAAAACGGTACAACCACTTTGGAAATCAATTTGGTGCTTCCTTAAAAAGCTAAAAATAGAAGTACCATATGATCCAGCAATCCCACTCCTTGGAATATATCCTAGAGAAATAAGAGCTATCAAATGAACAGATATATGCACACTCATATTCAATGCAGCACTGTTCACAACAGCAAAAAGATAGAAACCACCTAGGTGCCCATCAACAGACAAATGGATGAACAAATTACAGTATATACACAGAATGGAATATTATACAATGATTAAGAACAATGAAGAATCCGCGAAACAACTCACAATATAGATGAATCTGGAAGATATGCTGAGTGAAATTAGTCAGTTGCAAAAGGACAAATATTGTGTAAGACCACTATTAGAACTCAAGAAAAGGTTTAAACACAGAAGAAAACATTCTTTGATGGTTACAAGGGTGGGGAGGGAGGGAGAGGGAAATTCACTAACTAGATAGCAGACAAGAATTATCTAAGGTGAAGCAAAGGCCAACACTCAATACAGGGGAAGTCAGCACAGCTGGACTAAACCAAAAGCTAAGAAGTTTCCTGAATAAAACCAAACACTTCAAGGGACAGAGTAGCAGGGGTGGGGACCTGGGGACCATGGTTTTGGGGGACATCTGGGTCTTAAGAGCTTGCAAGCTCCAATCTAAGATGCATCAACTGTTCCCAATCCATCTGAAGCAAAGGAGAATGGAGAACACCAAAGACACAAGAAAAATATCAGCCCAACAGACAAAAAACAAAAAACCAAACCCACTGCCGTCAAGTCGATTCCAACTCATAGCGACCCTACAGGACAGAGTAGAACTGCCCCATGGAGTTTCCAGGGAGCGCCTGGCGAATTCAAACTGCCGACCACTTGGTTAGCAGCTGTAGTACTTGACCACTACACCACCAGGGTTTCCCAAGAGACAAAAGGGCCACATAAACCAGAGGCTCCATCAGCCTGAGACCAGAAGAACTACATGGTGCCAGGCTACCACCAGTGACCACTCTAACAGGGAACACAACAGATTCCCTGCCGGAGGAGGTAAAAAGTGTGGTGCAGAACTCAAATTCACGTAAAAACACCAGATTTAATGGTCTGACTAGACTATGAAATATAAAATAATACTCGTAAAGAGTGTGCTTCTTAGTTCAAGTAGATACACGAGACTAAATGGGCAGCTCCTGTCTGGAGGCAGGATGAAAAGGCAGAAAGGGATAGGAGCTGGCTGAATGGACATGGGAAACCCAGGGTCGAAAGGGGGAGTGTGCTGTCACATTATAGGGATTGCAATTAGGGTCACATAACAATATGTATGTAAACTTTAGTATGAGCTAACTTGAGCCATAAACTTTCGCCTAAAGCACAATAAATGAATAAAAAAAGAAAAAAAAAGTCTCTTTCTGTGAGCTAAGCTATACTTTGTGGTCAAGCCAGAGGACAGAGAAGTTTTTTCCATGTTCTATTCAAGTTACCATCTGAAAGACAACCAATCAATAAGCTCAAACCTAATACTTATGAATTGCCTAAGCAGGCAGTATGCCATGTCATTCAAAGTGGCTTCAAAGCATTTAAGCTAAGCATTAAAAGAACAAAAACTATGTCACACATGTAAACATACATATATATATACACACACACACACAAGGCATATCTACATAGCTTGCATGTATTTCCCAGCCTGCCTTCTTTGCTTTGCAGGACTTCTGCATCTAACAACAAAAGAATTCCTATAAAAGAACTCAGAAAATTGAATGTGTTAGACCACTCTAAGATGGTAAAAAAAAAAAAAAAGATAGTTACTTGGGGATATATATGACACAGTGATACTTGCGAGAGCCAGAACTCCAGGAGACGGCCTTGTTTTTCCAGGTCTCATGAGTTTTTTGCCTTAGACAGGGTACAGCTTACCACTTCTATATCACTCTCTATTAGTGGAAAGTATTTTGAGTTTTCCTTCTCCGATGGGTTTCTGCCTTACACAGGTTCCGGCTTTTACAGGTTTTACTGTATTTACATGTATTTTTTACAAAAGCACAAACTTACATGTATACACTACATCAAACCAATGCTCCCAACTTACCCGTTAATAGACTTGAAAAGCTTTTCATATTCTTGATCTGTAAGATTCAGCCTGAAAACAATAAAAATTGTTATAAAATATCCATTTCCAAAACTTCAGGAAAAAAAAAGTAAGGCTCTAAGTGAAGTCACCACATTAATTTTTTCTTAAAGCCAGATAAAAAACAATTGTTAAATTCCAGGCAATATGACTTCACCTTCCCAGAGGCATTTTTTTTTTCAAACTACATAAAAGCCACATAATTATATCCTTATTTTGCTAATCAGACAAGTAAACATCCCTTTCTGTGGTCAAATTGTTACCAGAATAAGGTTCTTGCCTCTCACTGGTCAAGAATGAGCAGGTAAAGCACGTAGTTTTCCACAGGAGCAAAGCTTTATCGAAGAGGCTTGCAAGTGCAGATGAGGAGGGCCTAAAGTAATGCTTACCCCTGCCTTACAGAACAAAACACAGGTCTGGGTTTTTACAAGCTTTGGGGTAGGGAAAAGATTCACATTTATTCATAGGCACAAGCAGGGATATGTTAACTACGTGCAGCGGCTTTCCAAGATGGCTTCTGCCCCAGAGGGCTCTGGGATTCGTAGGACTTATTATGGGGTGTCACACCTATGCAGTCTCTCAATCCCCGGGCCCCTCACTGCCCCTGGTGGAAGGTCACACAGCGGTCACAGGTAGATGTTCTGCATGTCCCTGGGGCTAGTTTTCTCCAGCTGCTTCTGAAAGACAACTTTAAATAAGTTTGTGGGCTATTTTCTGATATCCCTCCTCACTGCTCTGGGGAATGGCTTTGTTTCTGTGACCTGGCCCACTTCCTGTACTTTGCAGATTTGGGGGCCCCTCTGTTCCCTGTATTATAATGTCATCTGATATTGTGAAGTATGTGTTAATAAAAAGCACAAAACTTGAGCACCAATAATTTCTCTGCTAAACAAGAACTATAAGGGCATTCAGCAGTTTTACATAGAAACTAAATGAGCTTTATTAACATGTCTATCTCAGGCTCTGGCAGCTCTAGCTGATAAAAACAACCAGTCCTATACATTCCAAGTCACTGGTTCACCCAGCACCCACCATCCGCTGCAACTCTTCGGAAACTACTATGTATTCACAAGTCAGATCTAAAGCCTGACTTTTCGGTAAAAAATTTAACTTTACCCAAAGAAATGTGGTCTTTCCCCTAGGTTCCCAAGAGGGAAAAACCTTTGGAATCTCCTGAATAACGGAGGTGTCTTTGTTACCTAAGAAGCCTCTAGGCCACGCCTAAGAGTTTGCAGTAATGTGGTGAGGGATGGCCAGGACAGAAAGACCACCTTGGGACTTGGCCCGGCCTGGGGGCGGGAGGGGCATGATTTAATCAATCATGTCTCCACAATGAGGTTCCAATAAAAGCTCCAGATCTGGAAGCTCCATGGGATTCCTAGTTGGTGAAAGATATCCATGCACATGGAAGGCAGCATGCCCATTGGGACATTGAAGCTCCACGTCGGGAATCCTCCGAGGCCTTGCCCTATGCATCTCTTCATTTTTATCCTTTTTTGCTATAATAAAGCTGTAATCATAAGTATAGTGCTTTCCATGAGTTCTGTGAGTCATTCCAACAAATTATCAAACCCAAGGGAGTAGCAGGGCCAGCAGGTCAGAAGTGAGAGGGGCTGGGAATCCCAAGTTTATGGCTGGTATCCTGAGGGTGTAGAAGGAACCACTGGGACAGCCCAACAGGAATTTGGTATTTCTGTCACAGCAGCACTAAGAAACGAAGACAAACACCCGAGCTGCCTCCCCTCTTCCTCCTCCTCCTACTAGAGTCCTTAAGCTTCAGGAACAAACCGCAGCTTACTCTGGGGTCTGATGTTCTGACCAGACAGGCAGAAGGGCTGGAGAGAGAAAAACTCAATACAGGACCAGGAAACTCTGGCTGGAACCTATCAAGGGCTATGAACCTCCCGGGGTGGCTACGGTGGAGGGTCTGCAGCTGTGCTTAACTCAAATGAGTCAAGTGACCCCCTGGAATATAAAGCTGGGTGAGTTATGAGACTTTGGAATCCTTCTCCTACAGTGGAAAGTTGGGTATGCATTGTCTCCATCCCTTCTGGACACCCTTCAACACCTGGGGGAACTGGCTCACTATGGAACTGTTTCTGTTGTTTGCTGTCTACTTTCTCTGGGTAATAAAACGGCTTTCTCTGTGCCAACAGTGTGTAACTGTCCCGTGTGTGCAACTGGATCAGACAAGAGGTTGATGCTACTGGTTGGGGTCCTCATCCTATTGTCTTGTGGGTGTTTCGGATCTTAGGACTGCCTGAGACAAGCTGCATGTGCAAAGCAGTAGCCAGCAGGTCAGAAGTGTGGGATTCCAGGGGGGAGTCCTGAGCTTGAGGCTGGAATCCTGAAGGGGTAGTGGGAAACCTCAAATCTGCAGCTAGCAGGTCAGAAGTCAGGGTGCCCTGTGGACTACAAAGCCTGCAGCTGATATTTGAAGTCTTGGGCCTATATGGCAGTCTGAAGGATGATGTACTTTTAACTTGTGAGATCTGACCTAGTTCTGGGTGGTTGGGGTCAGAGGAAGCAGTGCTGCACGGGCAGCTGGTGTCAGAAATGTACAGAGAAGTGGGAAGTTGGGATCTGATATTTGATTACTGAACCACACAGGCTATAGAAAGTTAACTGTAGACACTAGACAAATTAATGCAGACATGCCTAATCTGCCCATGTAACTTATTCTGGAGGACCCTTGATCAAACACCCCTTAAGGGTCGCCTAATAATCACCATGTTAATGATGATTTTAGCCCCTTTCTCCAGAAAAAAAATCAATGGGATTAATCTGTGACAACTGGCTACAATCTTTACTTAGGTCACACTGAGATCCGCTGGTTCTTCCAAAAGATAAATCAAATGCAAGAACAAGGAAGACAGCATCATGTTTGTGAAATTCTTGCAAAAACTCTCCTACATTTAGCAATCTTCAGTGTTGATAAGAGAATAACAAGGCATATGCCCTCTGAACCTGCCACTAAAGAGGTAGCAGATTTAAGATCGGATGTCAATCAGGGTCCATTTTTTCTGCCCCAAGAAAAAGGGCTGTTTTTTTGTTTTGTTTTTCCGGGGAACAGGTAGGAAGCAGGTAGGACACCTCTCCCATTATTAGTAGATTACCTATGATGCAGAACCTGGCTATGCTTTCCCCTCTGTGTTATTCCCTAAGTCCAAATGAACCACATGGTTTAAGAAGTCCTAGCCTGTGCAGAAGTTCACAATTAATGCCCCTCTGGGCAGACAGCCACAGAGCAGTGAGCAGGTTAGCATGGTGCTCTCCACTGCCTTGAGTGGAAAATAAAAGGGTGGCCGATTCTGCCATTGTAACCAACAGGGAGGGAAGTGAGACCCCATGTCCCTGATATTCTGCCAGTACAGTCTTCCCAGATTGTGCCAGCAAAGAAGAAACCAACCAGCTATGACCCAGAATCTTTCCCATGGGTCTTTAAACCAGGAGAGGGATCAGATAGCCAGTTCCTGGGTGGTACAGTTAACTCACTTGCCTCCTAACTAAAAGCTTGGCAGTCTGAGACCATCCAGAGGCCCCCACGTATTACCCTGTTTCTACAGGGTAACAGGATTCTAATTCTAAGCAATATGGATTGGAATGTGTCCTCCAAAAACGTGTGCTGGAATCCTAACCCCTATACTTGTGGAGAGAAGCCCTGGTGGCACAATGGTTAAAGGGCTCAGCTGCTAACAGAAAGGTCAGTGGGTTCGAACCAACTAGCCGCTCTATGGGAGAATGATGTAGCAGTAGGTTTTCATAAAGATTACAGCATTAGAAACCATATGGGGCAGTTCTACTCTTTCTTCTAGGGTCACTAGGAGTCAGAATCCATGACACGGCAACAGGTTTGGATTTTGGTTATACCTACAAATATAATCCCATTTGGGAATAGGATTTTCTTTGTTATGTTAATGAGGCAACATAAGTGGCTTGGTTAACCAATTTTGAGATATAAAAATAGCATATTAGATACAGTGATGCAAGCACAAATGCGGGAAATATAGACACCACAAGAAAATTGCCAGGAAATTGAGGAAAAGAAGCTGACACAATGATTTTCCCCGAGTGGGTAGAGAGAGAGCCTTGCCCTAGAACCACTGCCCTGAATTCAGATTTCTAGCCTCCTATGATAAAAAAAAAAAAAAAAAAAAAAAATTTTTTTTTTTTTTATGATAGGAAACCCTGGTGGCATAGTGGTTAAGACCTAAAACTGCAAGCCAAAAAGGTCCAGGCGCTCCTTGGAAACTCTATGGGGCAGCTCTACTCTGTCCTATACGGTCGCTATGAGTCGGAATCAACTTGATGGCAATGGGTTTTTTTTTTAACTATGTTTGTTAAAGCACCCACCAGTGGCATTTCTGTTACAGCAGCACTAAGAAACCAAGACAGAGACCCAAGCTGAAAATAAACTTGTATGCCAACAGTAACATTCTCAGTGACTCTGTCATAAATACCAATATTTTACAAGTCATCCAGTTTCAAAACTTCAGTCATTCCTATCCCATCTATCTAGTTCCTCTTTCTTGTACTCTATCGTCCTATTAGTCACTGAGTCCTGTTGACTTTTTAAAAGAACATTTACACATCCCTCAGCCAGGGCCCTAAACCCAAGAGCTCATTACTTCGCACCTAGCCAACGACAACAGGCTCTGAATTGGTCTATCCGCCTTTTGTCTCTCCTGCAGACCATCATGGAAACCCTGGCGGCATAGTGGTTGAGTCTACAGCTGCTAACCAAAAGGTCGGCCGTTCAAATCCACCAGGCGCTCCCTGGAAGCTCTATGAGGCAGTTCTCCTCTGTCCTACAGAGTCGCTATGAGTCAGAATCGACTCGACAGCAATGGTTTTTTTTTTTTTAATGGACCATCACGTCAGTAGCCCATCATGTCAGTAGCCCATCATGTCACTACCACCTGAGTGGTGCAAACGGTTAATGCCTTCAGCTGCTAACCAAAAGGCTGAGGTTCAAGTTCACCCTGAGGTACCTTAGAAAAAAGTCCTGGCAATCTACTTTAAAAAAAATCAGCTACTGAATACTGTACGTAGCACAGTTCTACTCTGACACACGTGGGGCTGCCACGAGTTGGAGGTGACTTGAGATGGTAAGCAGGTTTGGGAGGCAGGGATGGTTCTGTGGCAGAATTCTCGCCTCCCATGCAGGAGACCTGGGTTTGATTCCAGCCAACGCACCTCACGCACAGCCACCACTTGTCTGACGGTGAAAGCCTGCGTGTTCTATGATGCTGAACAGATTTCAGGGCAGCCTCCAGACTAAGATGGACTAGGAAGAAAAGTGTATGGACCTGTATTCTGAAGACTCTCAGGAGTCTCCCCTCAGTTCTAAAGCACCTGCGCTACTTGGGTTTCAAATAAGATTTCATTTGAAAAGTTAGATTTGTTACTAAGAAATTAAAGACTAATGTCTAAAAGCAAATGCTTATCTTGGGATCGAGACAATTAAGTTAGATGAAAAGCAGCAAGCTAGAAGACAACCCTTATGACTCTAAACTTCTTGGTACAATTCTCTGAACTGTAATATTTTCATTATCATTACTGTTCTATTTAAACTATTCTTTGTTACAATTTTTCATTACTGAATTATTTATAAAGACAGGTTCTACAGAGTAAATAATTGTGTTTTGTATGTGAAATCACTTACGATGGATTCAACAGGGAGATCCCATGACACACTAATTTTGGCTGAAAATGTATTATAAATTACCCATAAGGTTTTGTTTGTTAAAAAAATTTCAACTCTTTCAAAATCAAAATATGAGATGAATCATTTGATTCCTAATGGGCCACTGTATTACAAGAGTGCCTTCAAACAGCAATATCAATGCTTTGCACTGAAGCAACACTGCTACGTTAGTCACTTACAAACTTTTAGAGCGTGAAAGTGTCTTCAAACTGCAATACCTGCAACACCTACGATACCTGCAAAAGCTGCTTAAAACTGCTACACCAATACTGTATACTGAAGCAACATTGCCACATGAGTTATTTACAAACTTTGAAAGCAGGGCGTGAAAGCATTTTAAAAGTCACCAAAATCAACCTCTCCTTGATTCCTCACCTGTTCGCTTATGGTAATAAAAAAAAATGGTAATGTCATGGAATAAAGCTGGTTAAGCTGCAGATTCTTTTCCTCTTATTTTTCATGGCATCTGATGAGGACCACCTTTTCTGGGGTAAAGGAAATTATCATTTATTCTTGATGCTAATGCCTAAGACCTACTAAGGATGTTATAGATACACGCAGCTTCGCATGTTAAACCATCTAATGAGAGACTCTCAGCATTACGTCTGTGGCAAAATTAAGTGTAACGTTAGGGGAGCCAGATAATGACAGACTGATTCTAAAGATAAAGCACCTTGGCTTTTATACACAATGTAGGAAATGTCAAACCATACCTTACTGGTACAACTCTTGCACCTGCAGACTCCAGATATTTTACGTAGGATGCAGCAATATAGTATTTTCCAAGATTTTTCATCTTATTATGGCACCTTTGCATTAATATTCCTAAACAGCAAAACAAAAACAAATTTAGTTTCAAGAAATTATCTTTTTGGCTGCTCAGAAACTGAAACTCATCACAGTAAAATACCCTCTTCCAATTCACAGAACTAAACATGAAGTTTCTCCCGCAAAAGCAGCGGTGGATTTGGGGAACTTGAGGAGGACGATCTGAGTTTTAAGTAGCCTCCCCTCTCTTGCCACATCCAAACCAAAACATATTGCTGTTGAGTCACTTCCAACTCATAGTGACCGTGTAGGACACAGGAGAACCGCCCACAGGGTTTCCAAGGAGTGGCTGGTGGATTCAAACTGCCCATCTTTTGGTTAACAGCCAAGCTCTCAGCCGATATGCTACCAGGGTTCCCACATCAGGGATGCCAAGCAAGTCCCAAAAGCAAGTTTACAAGATCACCAGCACCCTTCCTGTAACCAAAAATGGATCTCACAGTAAACCAAAGCATACCCTGTCGCCATCAATCAATTCTGACTCATGGAGACCCTACAGGAGAGTATAGAACTGCCCCACAGGGTTTCCAAGGCTTTATGGAAGGACACTGCCACATCTCTCTCCTGTGGAGCAGCCCGTGGGTTCAAACTACCAACCTTTTGGTTAGCAGCCTAGCACTTAACCACTGCACCACCAGGGCTCCTGATCTCGAGTAGAGACTCTTAAATCTAGGCAGAGACTGCTCCTTCATACATTCACCCAAAGACACATTTCCTTGACAACAAAAGAGTAGAAATATCTTCTACCCACATCTTCCCAGCATCACCAACACCACCTAATCCAAGCACCTAACATCTTGCCTCCCAAACTATTATAATAGCTTTTCTAAAAGTTTCTCTATATCCTTTCTTAACCTCTCCCCCAACTCCAACCATTTCTCCACATGGAAGCAAACTGGACCACATCCCCATTCTTTCATTCATCCAATACATATTAACAAACAATATTATGTGCCAGGCACTATACTAGGTGATGGGCATGTGAATGAACAAAATAGACAAAAAACCCTGCCCTGTAGGTTTTATTTCCAGCTGGGGTGTGCAGAGGAAGAACAAACGATAAACAAGACAAAAATGTAAACTGTAAATATGATGGCTGATGGGAAATCCTAGGGAGAAAAAGTAGAGGAAGGAGGTGGGGAAATAGGGGTCTCTTAAACAGTATGGCCTGGAAGTCCTCTTTGAGAAGGCAGAAATAACTTTAGAGGGGTAAGACTGAGCAAGCTGTAGCAGGTATCTGGAGAAAGAGTGGTCCAGTGCAAGAAACAGCACGTGCAAAGTCCCTGAGTCAGGTGCCCGTCATACAACAAGGAGTTCACCTGTCAGAGCCTGGTGAGCCAGGGGAGAAAGCAACAGAAAATACAATCAGGATGATAAAAGGTCAGTGGGGTCACAGGTCAATCGGTCTTCAAACTTCATAAACTCTACAAGACCTGAATTGCTCTGCCCCACCCACCTCTCTGGCCTCCTACCCACTCTCTGGCCTCCTCTCCCTCCTAGTTCTTCATGTGTGCTCAGCCATCCTGGCACTTGCTCTCTCCTCCACCCAGAATACCCTTGGCCCCGTTCCAAAGATCTAGTTACCTCTACTCATCCTTCATCCCAGCACAATCACCTTTTCATGAAAACCTTCCCTAAGCAAGCATGGTTGTTATTATACCTCTCAGAGCACCACATACCTCTTCTTCATAACATTTCATTGGGTAATAATTTTACCTTATGGATTTGATTATTTGATTAATATCTTTCTACCGTCTCAGACAGTGAACTCAGTGAATCTGGTTTTGCTCACCACTGAAACCCCAGCCCCAGTACAGGCCTGAAAACTAGTACACCATCAAAACATGCCTGTCCAGTGTGTGAACCTGCGCCATCATCCAGTACTTCACCACCTGGAATGCTCATCACACTTGAAATGGCTCTGTCAGCCTCCTGACAGGAAGGGCTGTCACCTGTGTTATTCACTTCTATACTCGCAGCTTCTTACACCATCTAGCATTTATTTAGCACTTTCAGTTAACATCTGTAGAATGTCAAAATATATAATGACTAAGAAATTTACTTGAATTTATAAGCATTCTTTAATAAAATACAAGTATCTCAGGAAGGATAACATCCATATATCATTATGATCTTGTTCAAAAGGACTATTTTTCTCCTCACTGGTTAAGATCATCTTCACTGAGGAAAACAAAGTTTAGCTGAGGAAATAATAAATAAGGAGGGCCACAGGAAATGTTGTATCAAAGGGCAGGAAGGGGTGAGGTGATACACACACACAGACAAAATACCTTGGAGCATGTCTTAGGCTGGGTTCTCTACAGAAGCAAAACTAGTGAAGTGTATACACATATATCTATGTGGGTGGGGGAGAGATTTATCTCAAGAAAGTGGCTCATGAGGTTGTAGAAGCTGGCAAGTCCCAAGTCCATGTGTCAAGGCGTCTGGTTAGAGGTTTCTCCTGGCTCACAACAGAGGCTGTAGCCAAGTCAACCTTGATGAACTGAAGTTCATGTTGCTGAGCCCACGCATAACCTCCAACCTGCCACCATGGCCACTTTGTTCATGAGCCTACTGGGCAATGACTGGAGTGGCTGAGGAAAGAGGATGACTGGTTTCCACAGAACATGTTATCCTATCCACTTGACTGTTCAAATCCTACTCTGCCGAGGTCACCCTTTGGTGAGCATTCACATGGGACACAAATATCTTCACTTCTTTGGCCCATTCAGAGCAGTCTATCCACATACCTCTTCCCCATAAATCCTTGTCTCCAGTTTTCCAATCACGTTCCTTCCAAGTCCCTCATCATCCAGCCAAATCATTGGCCACAGCCCATGAATCGGTATGCAATCACACAGCTGGGCATTTCTCCTACCAAGCAAGTGACCAACCAGGTGCATTCCTAGAAGTTCTGCTCATTGGGAGAATTTCCCTTCATCACCCTCCTTCAGGGAGGTCCCAGAAAGGGGCTGCAGTGCTTCCACTGTCCATTTTTGAGTGGTGCCTACATATCGTGCAGAACTATCTATAAACCAGGCATGAGTTTTCTCTTCACATGGGAGTGAGAGGGCTGGTTCTGTGGGCAGGAGTGATTCAATGGAATTCAGGGGCTCAGTGTCCCCAGTTTCCTGATTATCTGCCCATATGTCCCCATCCCAAGTTTCAGGATCCCATTTCTTCCCAATCAATGCCCTCACTTTAACTTCAGACACCATCTAAGGTTGAGAATTCATTTGGCATTGTAATTCAATTACTCTTACAATAAGGCTCTGAGTTTGGTTTTTGGCAAGATCAGCTCTTATTACTACAAAAAATAAGCCTTTCTGTCAAGGCACAAGTGGAAACTTTGAAATCATTTATGTGGAGCTTGAGCTTTGACTCTGAAGCCCTTAGCTCATCTTTTTCTTTCACCACTTTGTCTAGTGAAAGTAGTACCAACCAATCAGCTTCCTTATACTTCCCATTCTGACAAAATTGTAGAAAAGTATCAGACAGGCAATCATCCAGAACCTTGCCTCTCACCAATACTTGAGCTATTGGTGGTGATACTTTGCATATTTCTACTGCTACTTCATGCCATGGATTAGCAATACCCTCTTTACTAATGGAAGCAGAGTCATCAACATCTTTAACACAAACCAGACTTAGAGAATCAATTTAAAAAACTCATCCTTACAATACTGTTTCTCTTAAAACAATATTGGTGCCAAATGACATAGGCTGGGTACTCTAGAGAAGTAAAACCACTGAAGCATATACAGAGAGGGACAGAAAGAAACAGAGACTGATCTCAAAGAAGTGGCTCACACAGTTTTAGAGGCTGGCAAGTCCCAAGTCCGTGGATCAGGCATCAGGCTGGAGCTTCTCCTGACTCACATAGCTGTGAGAGCTAACAAACTCAAGATCAGCAGGTCAGAGGGCAGGCTGCCTGCTCACAGGCTGTGAAGACTTTGAATCCAGGATTGGTAGGTAAGATGGCAGGCTGCTGGTTCACAGGCTGCAGAGGCCAACGAATCCTAAGGTCAAAAGGGAATACAGCAGGCTGCTGGTTCAAGTCTCAAGAATGGAGATCGGATGATGATGAGCCAGATGTAGGATCCAGACGAGCAAAAGCCAGCGAGTTTTGTCAGATCGTCCATACACTGGATAAACATCCATATATTATATGCAGGCCACAGCCCTGAGAAAACTCCCCTTACAAGTGACTGGCTAATCACACTGTGGAACTGATTACATTATATCACAAAATGAAGGATAACTACATCATTAACTGCCACATTACATCATTACATAACTACAACATTACCTCATTACATAACTACCACATTACCTCATTACATAACTGCCAAACCCACTGAGAATCATGGCCCAGATGGCCATGGCCAAGTTGACATACAACCTTAACCATCACAGGGCACCATGGAAACACACACAAAAAACCAAACCGAGGAGGTGGGGCCAAGATGGTGGAGTAGTCAGACACTTCCTGAGGTCTCTCTTACAAAAAAGACCCAAAAAAACAAGTGAATCAATTATATATGACAATCTAGCAGCTCTGAACATCAAAGCCAAAGTTGAGGAGTCAGACTGAGTGGCAGGGGGAGGGAGACACAGTTCAGAACAAGAGAGGATTTGTCTGGCCTGACCTGGCCAGCACCCTGCAGGCTACATTAGCTGGCGCATAGGGGCTGAGGCAAGCAGTAGCACTTGGGACCCATTTCCCACATCAGGAGAAACCAGGTGGCGAAGAGTCAGCGGAAGCCTCCAGAACCAGGGAGAAGCGGTACTGAATCGGTGCAAGTTAAGTACAAGTGTCTAACCTACCGCACGGGATCTAAAAAACCCTTCCCCCCTCTGGGAAGTACCTCTCTTCCATTTAACTGCTCCCTCCCTGCTGGTCCTGGTCTGGCTTAAGCAATCGCTGCACCCTCTGAGCAGGAAGTAGGATACCTCATGCGCCCCAAGCCATTCTCCCGGCTTTGGTGAGGGAACGAATTAACAAACAGTAAAAAATAATCTGCCAACTACCCTAAGCCAGGACCTCACGGCAGGCACAGCCCCTCTGCATGCCTTTCACCCCTGCCTAGACCTGTGGGGCCCCATTTCAACAGCACAGGCCCCTATTAGCACAGTACATCAGGGTATATTCCTCAAGCCTATTTTCAACGGCAGCAGCTGAGGGGGAGTGGCAGACTCACAACATCTGACAACGCCCTGCCCATTAAGCAGGGTCCTTACCTACCAACATCAGGGGCCCGAGGACTGGTGGCTCCACCCACTCCACCTACCCACCGGCGACAGGGGTCTGAGAAATAAGTAGTGCCTCCCAGTCCTTAAAGCCAACAGCACTGGGTGCCCAAAGTCCAGCTGCAAAACCCACACCACCTACACTTTCTAGGCAACAGGGACATGCCTTCCACCCAGGCACTCAGGGGCAGCAGTCAGCACCCTGCCTTGCTCAGCACTTAACCCCCTACCGCAGCCAGATACCTGTGCCTGCTCCAATCACCCCTGCCCATCTAGGACTGTAGGGGAGAGCCTGTACCACATACTCGGGGACTGACAACATGGACACCTGAGCTGAATTCACACAAGAAAAGTAAACAGACTCTTGGGCTCACATACCTCGTAACAGTTCTAACCACTTGGTGATAGGACACTAAAGCTTCAAAGACACCAATAATCAAAGTAGGTCACATGAGCAGTATATTTGGGCACATCCAAAATAAAATAAAAAAAGAAGCTAGGACACAGTAAGCAAACATAAAATAAACAAATATAATAACTTATTGATGGCTCAGAAACAATGGTCAATATCAAGTCACATAAAGAAGCAGACCATGATGGCTTCAGCAAGTGATGAAAACAAACAACTAAGAAACCTACTGGAGGAAGACAAGGTCTTGGAATTACTGGAGGTAGAATTCAGAAGATTAACACACAGAGTTCTTCAAAAGATCAGGAAGGAGATCAGGCAAAACACAGACCAAGCCTAGGAACACACAGACAAAGCAACAGAGGAACTTAAGAAGGTTATACAAGGACAAAATGACAAATTTAACAGGCTGTAAAAATCCACAGTGAGACAGCAAACAGAAATCCAGATTAACAATAAAATTTCAGAATTAGACAACTCAAGGAAGCCATAGGAACAGAACAGAAGCAACAGAAGTCAGAATTAGTGAGATTGAAGATAAAGCACTTGACACCAATTTATTTGAGGAAAAATCAGATTAAAGAATTTTTAAAAATTATCTACAAGTGACTGGAGTACCAGAAAGGGCAGGATAATAGAAAATATAGAGAGAACTGTTGAAAATTTCTTGGCAGAAAAATTCCCTGATAGATCATGAGAGACAAGAAGATATCTATCCAAAAAGCTCATCGAACCCCACACAGGGTAGATCCCAAAAGAAAGACATATTATAATCAAACTTTCCAAAACCAAAGATAAACAGAGAATTTTAAGAGCGGCTAGGGATAAACAAAAAGTCATCTAAAAAGGACAGTCAATAAGAATAAAGCTCTGACTACTTGGCAGAAGCTATGCAGGCAAGAAGGCAATGGGATGACATATAAAGCCTTGAGGGAAAAAACTCACAGCTAAGAATTATATATCCAAAAAAAAACTGTTTTTCAAATATGATGGCAAAATTAGGGCATTTCCAGATTAACAGAAATTAACGGAATCTGTAAAAACTAAACCAAAATTACAAGGAATACTAAAGGGAGTCCTCTGGTTAGAAAATCAATAACATCAGATTATCCAAGACCAGAACACGTGCCAGATCAACCAGATATCAACCCAGATAAGGAAGTCACAACAATGAATTAAATACTGAAAACAGGCAAACAGAGATGCCAATATGTAAAAGATGACAACATTAAAACAAAAAAGAGGGACTAAATAATGTAGTCATAGAACTTTCATATGGAGAGGAAATGAAGGCGATATCAGGAAATAAAAGACTGGCTTAAACTTAGAAAAATAAAGGTAAACATTAAGGTAACCACAAAGGAAACCAACAATCCTACACATCAAAATAAAAAGAAAAACATAACCACTCAGCAAATACAAAATCAACAATGAAAAAGATAAAAGAAGATACATAAAGAAAAATGACTCAGCACAAACAATTAAGTGGAACAATAAAACTGTGAATGTCAAAAAGACATCAAAATGACAGCGCTAAACTCATACCGATCAATAATTACACTGAATATAAATAGACTATATGTGCCAACAGAGAGACAGGGAGTGACAGAATGGATTAAAAAACACAATCCATCTATATGCTGCCTACAAGAGACACACCTGAGACTCAAAGACACAAACAAATTAAAACTCAAAGGATGGAAAAAAATATATCAAGCAAACAACAATCAAAAAAATGCAGGGGCGGCAATATTAATCTCTGGCAAATTAGACTTTAAACCCAAATCCACCACAAAGAATAAAGAAGGACACTATATAATGACTAAAGAGCCAATACGCCAGAAGGACATAACCATAATAAATATTTACACACCCAACAACAGGGCTCCAAAATACATAAACGAACTCTAACAGCATTGAAAAGTGAGATAGACAGAGCTCAACGATAACAGTAGGAGACTTCAACAAACCACTTTTGGTGAATGACAGAACATCCAGAAAGAACCTCAGTAAAGACACAGAATATCTAAATGCAACAAACAACCAATTTGATCTCACAGACATAAACAGAACACTCCATCCAACAGCAGCCAAGTATACTTTCTTCTCCAATGCACATGGAACATTCTCCAGAACAGACCACATATTAGGCCACAAAGCAAGATTTAACAGAATCCAAAACACTGAAATATTACAAAGCATCTTTTCTGACCATAAAGCCATAATAGTAGAAATGGATAACAGAAAAAGCAGGGAAAAAAAATCAAACACTTGGAAACTGAATAACACCTTGCTCAAAAATGACTGAGTTAAAAAAGAAATTAAGGATGAATAAAGAAATTTCTAGAATACAATGAGAATGAAAACACTTCCTATCAGAACCTTTGGGACACAGCTAAAGCAGTGCTCAGAGGTCAATTTATATCAATAAATGCACACATACAAAAAGGAGAAAGGGCCAAAATCAAAACACTAACCCTACAACTCGAACAAATAGGAAGAGTGCAGCAAAAAAACCTCATGGGCACCAAAAGAAAGGAATTAATAAAAATCAAAGCAGAATTAAAGGAAATAGAGAAAAGAAAAACAATCGAAAGAGTTAACAAAACCAAAAGCTGGTTCTTTGAAAAGATTAACAAAAGTGAAAAACCACTGGCCAAACTGACAACTGAAAAACAGGAGAGGAAGCAAGTAAGTCAAATAAGAAAAGAAATGGGTGATATTGCAACAGACCAAACTGAAATTAAAAGAGTCATAACGGAATACTATGAAAAAACTGTACTCCAACAAATTTGAAAACTTAGAGAAATGGACAAACTTCTAGAAACACACTATCTACTAAACTAACATAAACAGAGGTAGAACAACTAAATAAACCTATAACAAAAGGAGAGATTGAAGAGGTAATAAACCTCCCCCCCCAAAAAGCCCTAGCCCTGACAGCTTCACAGGAGGATTCTATTAAACTTTCAAAGAAGAGTTAACACCACTACTACTGAAGGTACCTCAGAGCACAAAAAAGAATGGAAAACTCCCAAACTCACTCTATGAAGTCAGCATAATCCTGATACCAAAACCAAATAAAGACACCACAAAAAAAAGGAAATTACAGACCTATATCCCTCATGAACTTAGATGTAAAAATCCTCAACAAAATTCTAACCAATAGAATTCAACAACGTATCAAAAAAATAATTCACCATGACCAAGCAGGATTCATACCAGGTATGCAGCGATGGTTCAACATTAGAAAAACAATCAATGTAATCAATCATATAAATAAAACTAAAAACAAGAATCACATGATTTTACCAATTGATGCAGAAAAGGCATTTGACAAAGTCTAACACCCATTCATGATAAAAACTCTCAGCAAAATAGGAATAAAAGGAAAATTCCTTAATGTAATAAAGGGCATTTATACAAAGCCAACAACCAACATTATCCTAAATGGAGAGAGTCTGAAAGCATTCCCCTAGAGATCGGGGACCAAACAAGGATACCCTTTATCACCACTCTTTTTCAACACTGTGTTGGAGGTCCTAGCCAGAGCAATTAGGCTACGTAAGGAAATAAAGGGCATCCAGATTGGTAAAGAAGAAGTAAAAGTACCTCTATTTACAGATGACATGATCTTATACACAGAAAACCCTAAAGAATCCTCATCAAAAGTACTGAAACTAATAGAAGAGTTCAGCAGCAGATCAGGATACAAGATAAACATATAAAAATCAGTTGGATTCCTCTACACCAACAAAAAGAACATCAAAGAGGAAATCAGCAAATCAATACCATTTACAGTAGCCCCCAAGAAGATAAAATACTTAGGAATAAATCTTACCAGAGATGTAAAAGACCTATACAAAAAAAACTACAACACATTACTGTAAGAAACCAAAAGAGACCTACATAAGTGGAAAAACACCTTGCTCATGGATAGGAAGACTTAACATCATAAAAATGTCTATTTTACCAAAAGCCATCTATAGATACAATGCAATTCCGATCCAAATCCCAAGGACATTTTCTAATGAGATGGACAAAAAGATCACAAACTTCATATGGAAAGGGTGATTCTAGGAAAGAGAAAAGAATGCCCTCTTTCCTTTTCTCCTCCTTTATGGACCCACAATTCTCAACACACTACCTATAATTATATTTTGAGGTTTGTTTTGTTTTCTTAAAAACAAAACAAAAAAGCTCTCTGGCTTCCTTGGGGAATCCAATCATTTTACATAGCTATGAAACAAGACATTCCAAATTCCAAATGGTGACACTACTCATACATAGGAAAAATACTCATCTACTTTTTGTTTAGTTACATGGTACAGTGCTCATCTTTGTGGGAGAAAAATTAAATAGCATGAATGACATAAGCCTACAGCTAAAATAAAGTCAATTTTAACTGTCCAAATATATATAAGCATAAATTACTTTTTGGCAAATTTTAATCCCAGGCTAATTTCTCCCCGGTAGCTTTTCCCTGTCTGTGTGTCTAATGCAAACTGGTTTTATTCTTTTTAAAACATAAATTTGCTGGAAACGAAAAATTACATGCATCACGTTTACACCAAAAGATTTAGATTAGACTCATACATGCCACTGCTGCCCTCTACTGCTGAAGATGACAAAGTCCAAGGTAGACCTTAATTTCTTGATTATCTAGTCGATTCCATTTTTTTATGTATAGAGCCTTGTATCTTCAAATGTGCCCTCAGCCAGCGAAACTGTAATAAATACAATTTAAGTACAGAAATTGTATAATTTGTAGAGACTCCTAGCTATATATCCAAAGAAAAATCTAATTCCGCAGGATTCTTCAGGTGCCTCCTCCCTTCCAGTTTGGCAGAGAGCGGTATTAATCTAAGTGAAATCGACGATGCTACATTTCAATATGATTAGTATGATCCAAATGGTGTCCGATTTCTACCTGTACTATAAATGAAGACACAATAAAAACCCTATACTTGGGGACGTTGTCAACGGGGGGCGTACGGAGTTCGAGCCCAGCAGCTGGAAGGGCCAAGGGACGGCACACGTTCCCCGAAACCCCGCACACCCTTCTTACCAATGATGGGCTTCTCGGTGGTGCCTCTGGAGGGTGCGGACAGCACGAGGCTCACCATTCCGCAGAGAAGCAGGCTCAGCACGCACAGCAGCCGCCCCGCGCTCGCCATCGCGCTCACAGCCTACCTCGCCGCCTTTCGAAGGCACCGCCGACCTGCCCGGACTGCGGTGCGAGCCGGAGCCGGAGCCTGAGCCGGAGCCGGAGCCGGCGCGGAGCGGGGCGGGCGCGGCCGGCGTGGGCGGGGCTCCGCGCTGCCAGCCTATAGGAAATGCAGGCCTGGCGCGCGTGCGCGGCGGTCGCGGGACGAGGTCAGGCGGCCATGGAGGGGTGGTGGTCGTGCCCGGCCCATCGCTCCTCCGGTGCCCAGCAGCGCCCCGCCCCACTAAGCCGGCGCCGGCCTGAGGCCTCTGCGGAGACCGGAAGACGCCTGGGGCGGGCCCAGGGAAGGCCCTGCGCTCAACGTGGCCGCACGGGACCCTGCGACGATTCTGGAAGTCGTCCCAGAAGTTTGCGCCAGCTGTCGCTTCTGCGGAAAAGGCCAGGGCCTTCTCTTTAGGAATGCTGACAGCGAGCTTGACACTCCGGCGTTCCATTTAAGAACAGACTGGCTGCGGAGGTGATTTCCGCCTCCTGCCATTTTTTTCGGAGTCGAGGCTTCAGTGGAAGCCAAGCGCCAAGTAAGGGAAGAAGAGAGGAGGACGAGCATCGCTTCACCTCAGAACCGGTTCAAGGGCCGGCCTCTGGGAGGGGGCAAGTCCAGGCGAAGCGGGCCGACGATGCCTGCCCCTGACCAACAGCACTGGAAACGCCGGCCACGGATGTCTGTCCTGTAGAAAAAAAACTAAACTTTTTTTTTTTTTTAGACGGGCAGAAATCAGGGGGTTCGTTCCTTTTCATTGAAAGTATTTTGAGGTTTCTGTTTAAGACTTTGAAATCAGAGATTTCGCATCACTAGACATTTTAGTGGGAAGGTAGAAAAAAGACGAATCTTTTTGTTTCTGTGTATGAAAACCTGAATAGGTGTATACATGGCTTGGAAATTGCTCTCTAAAAGGCCCAAGTTCAGCATAAAACTCGTCTGAAGCGTATATGAAAGCCTTCAGTGTCGATGCTGAATTTTCGAGGATGCAGAAATGTATTAGGCAATGTCTTTTTCACGAGAAGTTTACAACTGACAAAGAACAGTGATACGACAGAACATCATTTATGGGGAGAGCTAGAGCAGAGTCTTGAACATATTTCAAGAAGAGTGAATGTGATAAGTAGTTTGGTTTCATAAGAAAATGTTACTGTATAAGGGTGTGGTGAGAGAAACCCCAAAAGATGTGATGGAAAATATTTTGAAAGGCCCTAACTGCCCAGCTGGTTTTGAAAATAATTGAATAGACAAGGAGCCTTTGTAAGTATGAATATGTGGTCCTGGAGCAATTGACTGTCCCCATAGGAAAAAATTCAGTTACCATTTGGCATTGTACACAAAAATAATCTCCAGATGGAGTAAAGGCATACATATGAAAAAGCAAAATATTACACTTTTACAAGAAAATATAGGAGCATACCTCTATGATCTGGGTGGTAAGAAGAATTTCATTAAAAATGGAATAAAGCACAAATACTAATGGAGAAAATGATAGATTTGACAAAATTATAGTTTAAAAACTTGTGTATAGCCATAAGCAAACTTGGAAAAATATATTTACAAAATACAGGTTTTTAAAAGTATGAGTTTCCAGAATATACCAAGAGCTAAAATCAATGAGAAAGGATAACTCAATAGAAAAATGGGAAAAGAATATCAACAGGCTAACCAAACCTTCATCACCTCACTAGTAATCAGAGAAATGCAAATTAATGCACCATAGTATGTCATATTCATCAGATTGACAAAAACATAAACCTTTGTTAATACTATCACTAAGGTATAGAAAAACGAGAATAACACTGATGTTAAAGTTGTAAATTGTTATAACCATTTTTGAGAGCATTTAAGCACTATCAGGTAAAGGTGAAGATGTATACATTCTATAGCCCAACACTTTCAGACTTAGGTATATACTCTAGAGAAATGCTTACACGTGTAAACAAATGTACAAAAATGTTCTTTGCAGCATTTTTTTTTATAATAGCAAAATATTGGGTGTAATCTAAATGACCATCAACAATAGAATTAATGAATAAATTGTATAATTAATGAACTGTTAGGAAGCATCATAGTGACTCATAGCGACACTATCACTATGAGCTGGAATCAAGTCAACAGCAGTGGGTTTGGGTTTTTTTTTGGTTTATTAGGAAGCATGAAAATAAATGAATTGGGGCTACTTATTAACAGATAAAAGTGTTAAGAGGTAACAGGTAAATTATCCTCATGTCTAGAGGATAATGTCAACTGTCTGAATCAGAGTCTCTGCATACATTTTCTCAAAAAAAAAGCCATGAGATATACTAGGAATACAAATAAAGCCATATATGGTCCATGCCTACAGCAATACTAGGAGACAGGATACCACATAACTCAAATTACCAGTAAACTGATAAACACCAAATTCCAAAAAAGTGTCTCCCACTGCCATAAGATTCTGCAGAGAGTAGGGAAGGCAAAGCTTCAGAGAATCTTTGAATAAGAGAGAGGAATGGATGATATAGACGAAGAATAGCCAAAATCAAACCCTGAAAGAAAGAAAAAAAGTAATGTGCCAAAATACTGAATACAAGCCTAGGTCTTGATAAATTACAGCACTGGCTACAGGGAAGGGGCTTGAAAGTGAGTGAGACCACAGGTGACAGCTTCAGATAAGCATTGCTTCTGAAGGAAAATCAGCTACATTGACAAGGGGTAGTGTCCCTTAAAGGTACATCAGCAGTAAAGGGAAAGAGAAAAATAGGGGAAGTTAAAGGCCCTATAGAAACAAAGAAAACCCTGGTTAAAAGCTACAGCTACTAACCAAAAGGTCGGCGGTTTGCATCCACCAGATGCTCCTTGGAAACCCTATGGGGCAGTTCTGCTGTTTCCTGTAGGGTCGCTATGAGTCCAAATCAACTCAACAGCAATGGGTTTATGGGTTATAGAAACAAAAAAGATATGTCACACCAGCCATGCCATGAAACCACTTCCACCCATGTACACAAAACCGCTTCCACCACTAAGAATGTTATCTACTAAAGAAATCACACTTCACTATACTGACGGGAAACCCTGGTGACGTAGTGGTTAAGAGCTATGACTGCTAACCAAAAGGTAGACAGTTTGAATCCACTAGCTGCTCCTTGGAAATCCTATGGGGCTGTTCTACTCTGTCCTATAGGGTCACTATGAGTCAGAATTGACTCAACAGCAATGAGTTTGGTTTTTTTAGTACTGATGGGAGGAGCCCTGGTGGCACAGTGGTTAAAGCACTCAGGTGCTAACTAAAAGGTCAGCGGTTCGAACCCACTAGCTCCGCAGAAGAAAGATGTGGCAGTCGCTTCCGTAACGATTTACAGCCTTGGAAACCCTATGGGGCAGTTCTACTCTGTCCTATAGGGTTGCAGTGAGTGAGAATTGACTTGATGGCAGTAGGTTTCATTTTTGGTTCTTTGGTATACTGACAACAAAAAAACACTTTTCCAGTAGGCACCCTGTCCACAAAAGGCTTATTATTTAAAAAAAAAAAAAAAAAAATCAAACAAACTCAATAAAAGTTACTCCAAGATGAAAACAGAAAATGTAAATTGAAACATTTCACCTAAGGAAAAATTTCCCCCCAAAATCAGCTATGCCACAAGAAAACTCTAAGACCAAAGTAAAACTAAATATCATCAAACAAGTATCAAATCTAGAACCAGAAATTCAAAAACTAAAAATAAAATGGACAAAATTGTGAAGAAACGCCACAAAAGCTGATCAAATCAGGAAAAAAAAAAAAACTTGAAGGGAAAGACAAAATCATTTCAAAAATGAAAAATAAATTACCACTGTCTGTCCAAGACAGAAAAGATTCAAACAGAAATTTAATAAAGGAAGTAGAAGAAAGTAAGGAAACAACCAAGGGAATGAAAATGACAAAAGTAAAAAATGGGTCAGAGAGAAAGAGCCTGAGGTGAAAGACAGATTAAAAAAAGGTTCAACATTTGTATTACTGGAGTCCTAGAAGAAAAAGGAAGACCCATTACTAGAAAATGTAGCAGAAATACAAAAAGGTAAATAAAAGTAAAGAAGCATAGATGGTCCTGAAACTGGAGTCATCAGGCAAGGCTTTTATTTTTAAATAAAATATGATTCATTTTAAGTAAATTGGAGAAAAAGGTGGCAAAATAGATAAAGATTTTTGCAGGGAATTGCAATCTAAAAAAAAGAATCAAATGGACCTTCAAGAACCAAGAAATACAATACATGAAAATAAGCAATTGTTGGGTGGATGTAAGTACAAACTAGGTACTATCAGAAGTCAGTCAATAGGCAATATCCAAATTGAAGAACAGAGAAAAAAAGAATTGAAAACATAGAACAGAGCAGGAAAAACATATGGGACAAAGTCATTTCAAAAATGAAAAATAAAAGTCCTAACATATGTGTAATTGGAGTTTTGGAAGAAGAAAAGGGAGAGAATAGATTAGAAGTAATATTTGAAGAGATGTATGACAAAAATCCAAAACTGATCAAAGAATTCAACCTCCAGTTTCAAAACCTTAGCAAACCTCTAGGAGGAGAAACACAAAGAAAACTATACTGAGGCTTAAATATGTAAGTTAAACTATTGGAAACCAAGGAAAGACAAAAATCTTAAAAGCTGCCAGAAGAAAAGCAAAAGATGTTTTTGGAAGAGCAATAGTAGTACTTACGTCTGACTTTTCAACAGAAACTATGAAAGCCAAAACAACAGAATGACATATTGAAGGTGCTGAGGGGGTGGGAGGGTGGGGAAGCCGACCTAGAAATCTATTCCCGGCGAAAATATTCTTAAGAATTTAACATAAAGCAAAAGCGTTTTTCAGATAAAAACTAAGAGTATTCTTAATATTTAAATTCATAATATTTGAAGGTTAGTTTGTGTCCTCCAAAAAAAACGGTTGCCAAGACAGGATTAAATGTGTAAGGATTTTATTAAGAAAACATCCTAGGCTGATACGAAGTCTAAGTAAGGCCATCAGTGAGTCCTTAAGGCAATGTCTGCTATCAGAGGAATCTCATATCTTCCAGAATGGACCTGTTTTAGTATCCCTGCCACACTTAATCTTTCGGAAGTGTGGCCTTGGTGCAAATGAGGTGATGGATTTTATAGCAAAGCAGCTGGGGCCCTTGTAGTAGAAGTTCTGCAGGGTGCCTTCTCATAGCCACCACAGTTCATCCCTTGTGCCACACACGTAGTTCTCCGTATAAATTTGAAAAACATCTCCTCTATTGTTCCTATAGCCTTTTTGTTCCTAAGGGGAAACTCAGAAGAGGGAGGTTAGTGATTTTAAGAAAGGGAAGAAGAATTAGGGGAAAGACGACTGAGCTAAGAGGAAAGGGCAAACAGAAGCAATTATTGTAAGAAAATTTTTAAGATTAAGTATTCAGTTCAGCAAAAGTCATCCAAAGGTTTTTTTGGAGCTCTAAATGTTTGTAGGTAAATGAAAAATAGGGAAGAAGGGAATGGTAGGGAGGGCAAAAAGGAAAAGGGAAGACATGATTCAGGGAAGTTTTAATAGTAATGGGTGATTGAAAAATAAAGGGAAGATAATGAGAAGGACGAAAAGGGAGATTATGGAGAGGATTAAACAGGGAATGCCTAGGGACTCTTGTTCTGGTATGTTGGGTAGAAGCTGACCACTTCAAGATGTTATCTGCTTCTTCTGAAGTTCTTGGGAAAACAGCCTTCCTCATGTTGGCCATCTGCTTTGGGGGTGGAGGGCTATTGAAAAAGCCTCAGTTTAAGGTCTCCTGTTGGGTTGGATTTCTATTTGAAGTAAAGTTTGTTTGTTTGTTTGTTTAATTGTGAAATGTAAACCCAAGGTTGTATGCCTGGTAGTTTTGCAGCAGTATTGTTGGCTAGGAGAACAGTGTAAGATTCCTTCCAGTGTAATCTTCCTTCAAGATTGGTGTCTTTTCAGTGGTGTCTTTTCCAGAAGACTACATCTCTGACCTGAAGATCATGTAAAGGCTGTAGTGAGATATCTGGGGGAAAGGCAGACTTGACCTATTGTGATAAGTATGAGTATGTAAGGACTTGGGATGTTTAATAGACACATTAAACTAAAGGCATGAAGAGGAGGAGTAGGGCTGAAGGAGAGGAAAGGGAATCCACAGAGTAATGAGGAATAGTAGGTGAAAGAAAGAGCTGAGCTGGTGCAGATGGAGGGCTCTGGGTGAGGAAAGGGTTGTGAGGTTTAGTTGGGGGTGAAAGAGGAGCAAAAAAGGTGAACTGGTGGTGAGAGAGACAGTCTTTAAGAGGCAGAGAGATATTCTCTCATTTTCATCCTCTTCATACTATGTGAAATAAGATGACCATTGGTGAGAAGAGATCTTAGAGCCCTGACATTTGAGGGCATTTCATAGATGTGCAAGTTTAGGACGATTCCAAGTGCCTCAAAGGGACCATTAGAGCTCCATGTTGTCCATAGTAAAATTATGCTATTTTTGGAGCTTAATGAACTCAATTGTTGCTATAGTGGCAAAGCATACAGTTGTCAGGGTTTGAAAATTTCCTATAGTATTAAGGTGGAACAAGGATGGCAGCAAAACAAAACCAGAAGAGTGCTCAAACAAAAATGCAAAATGAAATCCTTAGCGTGCTCCCACAGACAGATGTCTGCAGGACAGGGATCAGGAACTTGACTCACTCTGGGATCCCTAAATCATCAGCCATGGAAGGAGCACAATGGGCTCGAGAGGCCCCAGTACCAGGGTGGAGAAAATGGAAATCCAAAGATGGGCTGCCAGTCCTATCCAAGTCACAACACCAAACTATCAAAGACAAAAACCAGACAAGTAAGAAGGCTGATTCAGGCTCTTGCAACAGGGAGAGTGCCCCAGATCTGAAGATCAGAGTGTCTCAGCAGGGTGGTTTTTCCTTAGACTCTTGGGGGAGGGAAAAACACGTTGCTGAAGGGACACTTTACAGGTGGAGTTGTTTTGCAAGCAAAGGGTGTGTCAATGTTTTTCTCTGTGGTTAGCTAGATTCAGGGGGACAAACAATTCTAATCTGAGTTTATCAATCATGAGACAGAGTGTGAAGTTGGAGGGTCTGTGTTTGGCCTTGCTACTTCTTAACTACTGTGGAATATTTGGACACTTAAAGAGATGTTCAGCTTCTGCCCTTGATTGATTTCCACGGGGCACAGAGGTCCTGTGGGAAAGAATTTGAATTTAGGTAATATGGGGCTCAGAAACTTTCAGAGGTGACTGATTGTCATGGATTGAATTGCATCCCCCCAAAAATATGTGTCAACTTGGTTAGGCCATGATTCCCAGTATTATATGGTTATCCTCTATTTTGTGATTGTAATTTTATGTTAAGAGGATTAGGGTGGGATTGTAACACCACCCTTACTAAGGTCACCTCCCTGATCCAATGTAAAGGGAGTTTCCTTGGGGTTTGGCCTGCACCACCTTTTATCTCTTAAGAGATAAAAGGAAAGAGAAGCAAGCAGAGAGTTGGGGACCTCATACCACCAAGAAAGCAGTGCTGGGAGCAGAGCATGTTCTTTGGACCTGGGGTCCCTGTGCCTGAGAAGCTTCTCAACCATGGGAAGATTGAGGACAAGGGCCTTCTTCCAGAGCCAACAGAGAAAGGAAGCCTTCCCCTGGAGCTGATGTCCTGAATTTTGACATGTAACCTATTAGACTGTGAGAAAATAAGTTTCTCTTTGTTAAAGCCATCCACTTCTGGTATTTGTTATGGTAGCGCTAGATGACTAGGACACTGATGTACTGAAGTTCCTTGAAGGAGGCAGGGCCTGAGTCATGAGTGTGTGAGACTGAGCAGCAGAGAAGGAAAGTCAAGCAGTGTGTGGCTGTGCCTGACCATTTCCTGTCCCAGCCCTCCACTTCACCGTAAGTGTGTGGTTCTCAAAGAAAGAGAAGGATGTGGTATATGGGAAAGCTTTCTTGTAGGAGACCCTCCCGAAGAAGCAGCTTATATCATCCTGTTGACTGAAGAGGGACCTGAGCACAGAGCCAAATTACAACAGAGTTTACTTAATGATGATTAAGATGGTTCAGTGGCAGAATTCCTGCCTTCCATGTGGGAGACCTGGGTTCGATTTCCAACCAATGCACCTCATATGCAGCCACCATCTGTCTCTTGGTGGAGCCTTGGGTGTTGCTATGATGCTGAACAGGTTTCAGCAGAGCTCCCAGACTAAGATGGCCTAGGAAGAAAGGCCTGGTGATCTACATCTGGAAATCAGCCAATGAAACCCTATGAATCAAAACAGTCCAATCTGCAAACAATTACAGGAATGGTGCAAGGCTGGGCAGCATTTTTCCCCATTGTGCACAGGGCTGCCATGAGTTGGGAGTCAATTCAATGACAACTAACAACAATTCTCTTGAAAAAAGGCCATAGGAACTAGCCTCTGTGTGTGGAGGTGTGTGTGTGTGTGTGTGTGTACCAAAAAAAAAAAAAGAAAACCCATTGCTGTTGAGTCAATTCTGACTCATAGTGACCCTATAGGACAGAGTAGAACTGCACCATAGGGTATCCAAGGCTGTAAATCTTTTCCAAAGCAGACTGCCCTACCTTTCTCCTGTGAAGCTGCTGGTGGATTCGAACTGCTGACCTTTTGTAGCAGCTTTATGCTTAACCTCTGCACCACCAGGCTCCTCTCTCACTTTCTCTGCTCTCTCCCTCCTTCCCCACATCCCATCTCTATATATATTTGTGTGTGTGTATATAGGCTGTATTTCGTCCAAGATGAATTTGTTCATGAAGTATATTCGATATTCATATACTTCATGAACAAACCCATCTTGGAAGAAATACAGCCAGAATGTTCCTTAGAAGGAGGAACTCACCATGTGAGATTTAGAGGAACTCACCATGTGAGACTTCATCTAGCTTACTTTGGACACATTATCGGGAAAGACCATCACTAGAAAACAACATCTTGTTTGATAAGGTAGAGGGTCAGCGAAATGAGGGAAAATTTTCGTGAGAGGGATTGACACAATAGTGACAACCATGGGCTCAAACATACCAAAGATTGTGAGGATGGTGCAAGACCAGGCAATGTTGCCTTCTGGCACATAAGGTTGCCTTGAGTCAGAGCTGACTCAATGGCAACTAACAACAACATATATACGAAATTGAAAGAAGTAAAACTTAAAGATGAAAGCCAGTTAAGATGTTTAAAATGGAGAAATGGAGAGAAGTTTGAGACAAAAATAAATCCCAATAGGTAAGAACTTATCATTGTAAGAGAGATAACAATTAGAATCGGGGAGAGAAAGAAAGTGGAGGGAGGAGGTTAAAGTTGAGCTGCTGAGGTCAGCCCAACCTCTCAGGAAACAATATTTCCTTTAGCACAAGGGGTGACATCACCCCACACGGCCCCTGTGGCTTCCCTGAAGGCTACTGCCCAGCCATGGGGCAGGAATATTCCTGGGTCAGGCCCTCACTCCATGAGTATTGACCCTGGGCTCGACACTGTTTAGATACTGGTTATACCAAGATGGAAAAGACAGTGCCAGCATGTGAGACCACTTCCTCTTAGGTAGGTAAGCAGCAATAACTTCAGGGTCATGAGAGCTGTACTAGACAGCACACAGAAGAACACACAAATGGGAGCAAGTAACTCACTGGGGAAGGCTAGAGAATGCTACTTAAAGTGACAGTTCAGCAGGACTGTGAAGATAAGCAGACGGAGAAAGCAAGAAAGAGCATCTGGCGGATCAAACAATAAGAGCAAAGGTTTAGGGTCCAAGATACTCATACCTCACCTCCCTTCCTCCTCACCCCTCACGCCTTTCTACACATTCTGACACGTCCTGTGGCAAAGGGGTGATATTGTTCAAAGTGGTGACAAGGTTAGTGTGCCTAGGGTGTAGGTGGGGTCAAGAGTCTTACAATGTAAGGATAGAAAAACAGCTTGGGCATGGGTGTGAAGGGTTTTGGGTGCCAATTACTAACTTACCCTGACTGCACTGCTGCTCTCTCAGAGATCAAGAAATGAAATCTTGCGGAAAGATAGCTCTGACAGCAATGGAAGGGATGTGTAAAAAGAAGGGCTAATGGGAAACCAGTAGTCCAATGAGGAGGCCGCTGTAGAAATGGGTCAGGGTCAGGCATTTCCAGGCAGGACTGATAGAATCAGGTGGCTGTTGATCCCTGGGGCCTGTGGAATTAAGTCTAATGGGAGCATCATGGCATCATGGCGGGGTGTGGGCCTCATAGCCAGACAGGTTGGGTTCAGTCTGACTCTGGCATTTACTACTCTTTGATGCTAAGCAAGGAAAGGAAACTCCTAAATGTAAAAATGGGCATAATGCTACCCCTTCTTTAGGTAAAGATTAAATGAAACAATTTATGCAAATCTGATGCAGTGCCTGGTACAAAATAAGTAAGCCATACATTACAGCAACCTTCAGCTAACATTCAAGGCCTGCCATGATTGGATCCACATCTATCTTTCTAGGCAAAGGGCCCACTCTCCTGTACCCATCACCTCCCTCCAAAACTATAGGACTATTTCTCAGACATGCCCTATTCTTTCTCATCTCCAAGTCTTTGCTCATGTAATTTCTTTTCTTGGAATATCTTCCCTCTGTTCAGAAGGAAGAAATCTGTCTTCGAAGAAGTACAGCCAGAATGCTCCTTACCAACAAGGATGGCAAGACTGTGTCTCACATACTTTGGACATGTTTTCAGGAGGGACCAGTCCCTGAAGAAGGACATCATGCTTAGTAACGTAGAGAGTCAGTGAAAAAAGAGGAAGATCCTCAACGGGATGGATTGACAGAGTGACTGTAACAACGGGCTCAAACATAGCAATGATTGTGAGGATGGTGCCGGACAAGGCAGTGTTTCATTCTGTTGCACATAGGGTCGCTATGATTCGGAACTGACTCGATGGCGCCTAACAACAACTTCAGTATGCATTGCTATCTAATCAAAAAGAAAAAACCCATTGCTGTCAAGTCAATTCTGACTCATAGCAACCCTGTAGGACCATTTCTATCTAAAAAAAAATTTCTATCTAGGGACAACTAATTCTCCTTAAAGGCTCTGTTGTGAACAGTACCTCCTCTAAGAAATCATCCTCAGGTATCCCAGGTGAAAATTACCTTTACTCTGATAAACTCTCCCAGCACTTTATTCGGTACACTCTCAACGACCCTAATAATATATTACACTTTATCAGGGCCATAGCAAGGGTGACAGGTGTCCAGGGAAAATCTTTAAATTGCGCACCCTGTCTCCCAATTTCAAGATGATTGGACACTGAGAACAGCATCACACCTATAGAAATGCCGTCCCCCTCTTGTCTGGTTGCCTTGGTCAGAAATCTTTCACATTTGTGACGCCATGGAATGTCATTCTGTCCTTCGTCTGGCATCTCCTTGCACCGGGGACAAGTCTCCCCATCTCTGTCGCCTGCCCTCCCCCCCGCCCCACACCTCTGTCATCTTATCTGGCTATTTGGGATGTATATTTTTTCTCTCCTAGGAACCAAGAACCAGTTGTCATCAACTTGACTCCACCTCATGGCAACCTCATGTGTATCAGAATAGAACTGTGCCCCATAAGGCTTTCGACGGCTGATTTTTTCAGGCTAGATTGCCAGGTCTTTCCTCCAAGTCAACTGTGGCTGAACACAGGTAGTGTCTGGTTAATTCTACTATTCACTAGAGTACTTAATTCGATGTCCAGTGTTATCAAAAGTAGATATTTAATAGTCCTATTGATGTGACTGACCTTGGTGGAGGAGAGGACCGTTGAGTGGTAGGCATGGGGCAGGAGGATAGTATGAGTTCTCAGTAACCAGGAAATGACGGGATGTACCGCTGCCAATCCTGATTTTATCGCCATTAGTCCTAGTTCTGTCTTCGTAACCAGAAGTTTCTTCACAGCACAAAGTACGGCAAAATTCAACATCTAAAGCCGGGAAGGAGTGTTCCAGACGACCCCATCTTAATAGTTTGCTGAGTTTTTGTTTATGTTTGACCTCCTTTGTGATCTGCACGCTTATTTTAGGTGAGTGGCAAAGACAATACCTGCTCTTGGTCTAGAGTAGTAGCAAAAACCAGTTACCATCTAGTCAGTTCTGACTTGTGGTTCCCCCCATGTGTGTCAGAGTAGAATTCTGTTCCATAGGGTTTTCAATGACTAATTATTCAGAAGTAGATTGCCGGGCTTTTCTTCCGAGGTACCTCTGGATGTGCTTAAACCTCCAGCCTTTCGGCTAGCAGCCGAGCACATTAACTGTTTACATCACCCAAGAACTCCATAGTAGTAGCAGATTGTTTCAAAATCAAATTATCTGGTTAAGGGGTGCACAAGGCTTTTTTTCCCTTAGACGTTCTAACTTAAGTATGCTTGGCATAGCTTTATGTAATTAGTTTATTGTCTCTTTCTGCACAGCAAATGACATTGGGAGAAGATGGTGTTGAACTAAGCAGTAGGGAAAACCAGTGTACAATCAGAGCTTCTAAAGAAAAAAATTGGCATTTGTGTAATAGGCCACTAAATGTGGTCATTTTTTCTTTTTAAATAATATTTTATTGTGTTTTCGGTGAAGGTTTACACAGCAGTTCAGGTTCCTATTCACCAATTTCTACACAAGTTGTTCAGTGATGTTGGTTATGTTCTTCATGATGCATGAACATTCTAATTATTTCTGTTCTGGTTGTTTTATTAATCTAGTTTCCCTGTCCCCTCACATTTTCATCTTTGTTTTAAAGTAATTGTTGGACGTGTGGTCTCATATAGGTGATTTTTTTTTTTAAAGGATTACGGTACTTACAGGTGATAGTCATTATTTTTTGAGCCAATCTGCTATTTAGCTACAAGGTTACCTCAGGGGTTAGTTTCGGTTCAAGGTCTGAAGAATAACTCATGGCAGTAGTCTTGGGGAGTCCTCCAGTCTCAACCAGTCTAGTGAATCTGTTTTCTTTTCTTTTTTAGGAATGCAAGGTCTGTCCCACATTTCTCTCCCACTCTAACAGGGTCCATCTATCACGGCCCTGTTTAGATATGCTCATTTTTAATTTTTAAAAAATTTTAAATTCATGTTTAAAAATAAAAAAGAAACAGCAAACCATGGCTTATGTGAATGATGTTTATTTTCATTTGAACAATATTAAAACAAATAAATTATCGTGCAGTTCAGTAAAAATGAGTATGTGATAGGTTTAACGTCTTAAAAGGTCCTTCTGGTACAATCACAGTAAAGTAACAGACATTTAGGCAATTATTTATCTTGCCACCTTAGAAAATTCCCTGCTTATATCACATTGTTTTTTTTAAATGTTCTTCAGTGAATTATTGAATTTTATAAAAATTTCAAAGTCTTATCATAAAATATAGCTATATTTATGGACTTAATTCTTAATTAAATTGTTAGTTAATCACATCACCAAGGAATCAAGCTTAAATGACATTTAGAATGTTTTTCTTTATTCATATGTTAAACTAATCATTTGGTCACAGTGTCATAAAAGTGTTCTGAAGTACAGAAATGTAAACGAAGTGAATTTTGTGATGTAATCCTTCTTCTAGAACCGAAAGTTGGATAAGCCAAAGAGGTTTTTTGTTTGGTTGTTTTGTTCCGTTGTTATTTTTAATTATACAATTTTAAACTGTATTTTTTTATAAAGAAGACTTCAAATTTTTTTTTTTAGAAAATAGAACACCCATTGCCACTGAGTTGACTCCAACTCATAAGGACCCTGTAGGACAGAGTAGAACTTCCCCATAGGGTTTCCAAGGAGCGGCTGGATTAAGCAGCCGAGCTCTTAACCACTGCTCACCAAGGCTCCTTAGAAAACGGGCAGGATCTAATTTTTAAATAAAATTTATAATAAAGTTAGCTTCTCAATGTTAAACCAAAATGAAACATGTTCTTTAAAGAACATTCACGATTACTTTAAATTTTATCATAGATAATATGTATGAAACCCAGTGCCAGTGAGAGAAGCATAAACATCAGCTCACCTGATTAGACTAATTTTCTTATAAAGAAAAACACCCTTCATATACTCTTTCACAAAGATACTATTGTATGATTATCCTTGAAACTCAATTAGCTGAACAAATGTTCAACAGATGTTGAACGCCTTGCTCTTTCATTTTCAAGCTTAATATGACATTATAAAACACAAAGTATAAAAAATTATATCACATGTTGGAAAACAAACTTGCTACCGAGTCAACTCCAACTCACAGCAATCCTACAGGACAGAGTCGAACGGTCCCCCGGGGTTTCCAGGAAGCAGCTGGTGGGTTCGAACTGTCGACCTTTTGGTTAGCAGCTGAGCTCCTAACCACTGTGCCACCAGGGCTACAACCATACACTGGCAGCTATACTGAATATGAGGACTGAGGTTATATTTTTCTCAATGAATGAAATATTCTTAGTTATAAACTACAGTATAAACAGCATATTTTAACAACTAATTTTTTTAAAGTAAACATGAATTATAGAATTTGACTAGAATATTCTGATATAGTAGTAAAATCCAAATGTTTATCTGGAAAATACCAGACGTAATCGATAGTAATTTTAAAAATGTGAACACTTCCTTTCTATTGTATAGCTGTGTTATTATTCAGTTAGAAGTAGAGCCCATGTATAAAACAATTGAATATTTTTCAAGCTCTAAATTGATGCATAATCATGATGAGAATAACCATAAACAGAAGTCAAAGTACATTCTTGATTTGTTTGAAAGTACAAAAACAGTATTGAGAAGCCATCAACTGTGCCTGAAATATTTTCTACATTATTTTCGTTTATCAATTATATCAACAAGACTAATTTCATAGGAGACCTATAGATGCTACACACATACAATAGTTGATAGTATATGAATTCTTCAGTCAACAGTTTCTATCATGTAAATGTGCTAAAATAGAATTTTCCTGAGATGAACTATCTTGCTGGCCCACAGAAATAACTAATCTGAATTTTAATCTAGTCTGAAAGCCAACCAAAATGAATGTAAATAGTTTTTTAATTATCAGTCTATTGTTGCTAATATTTCTTTTCAGTGGACTATGTTATAAATTTATTATTAAACTAATGTAATCAGGGAAATGAAGCTTCCCAGAAACACAGAGACACATTTTAGAAATAACTTTCTACGTTCTCTCTTCAAGTGCAAAAATCAAGAATTTCTTCTATGCTTTTAAGGTATACTAACATTTAGTTACTTCAAAGATAAAGAAATTGCACCGAAGAGATAAAAACCTCCCCAAACACCCACGATGGTCATGTCTAGGGTTTTATACTTCTAAATATCCATCAACCATTAAAAAAAAACAAACCTGTTGCCATCAACGCAATTTCGGCTCAGAGCAACCCTAATTAGTTTAAAAGATTCTCTTTTTTTCTTTCTTCCTTCCCCCCTTCCTCCCCCCCACCCCTTTCTCTCTCTCTCTCTGTTCCTCTCTCTCTCTTCCTTTCATGTAACCAGGTGGCAGCTCACGCATGTATTTTTAACTAGGAAGCCATTCACATTTTAAAAGCTTGTCACTGACTGGTCTGAGAAATGCTGTAGAGATAATCTTCGGACTTCATTATAAAATTTGTCCACTCCTGGCAAATGTCCTCCATGGAGAATTCTTCACCACCATATTCCAGAGGAAGAATGTCTGGAAAATGCTGAAGTAAGCTTTGCTTGTAATTGGTCCCATGCATATGAATCTGAAACAGCCAAAATGTTTTAGAAGGTTCCTCCACTGCCTGTCAACACAGTAGATGCATTTCAGTGGAAAATCAACAGCATAAGACAATGAGCTCTTATAACTCGGAAGATAGGAGGGCATGTACAGATGTCAGTTCCTTTATTCTTCTGCCTATGAATCTAACAAGTATGTATGTCTACAAATCTAATAATCTTACCGTTTTCTTAGATTTCTATTCTTATAACTACACAAGATTTATAAAAATCTTTCCAAAAAAGTAGATTTTAAAAATCTAAATAAAATTATTTCATAAATTGTATTCCTTGATAAATAGGTAATTTTTAGCAAAATATCTAATATCCTGGGACTGTTCTGTAGACAATAAATATGTATTCCCTGGTATTAGTTTATATTAAATATAAACGTATACCTGAAAGCACAATTAAGCATATGAGGAATAATTAATGTTGTGTAGTTGATGAATACTTTTAACTAATACAAAAATTAAGGGACAATTATGACAGTTGAAAACCTTAAATTTTCAAATATTTTAAGCTATGAAAATTGATCGCTTAATGCTTTGAAGTTAAAGGAAAAACCTGGAACCTTGAACAAAAAGCACATCTTGCTAACATAAATAAATAAACAAATAACCTTTCTCCATTTGTTAGGGCAAAATTTTCATCTATGCGTTCAATAATTATTTAATTACTCTGTGTTATAAAAAAAAATTATGGGGACTGTAAAACAAGTTCCCTGCAATCAGGAACCTCACATCCCCTATTCTTTATTTTTCCTGAACTGTTCAAAATATTATCAACTAATTGAGAAGAAATTCTACTTACTCCTCAGGAAGAGGGAAATAAATACATTCATAGGATATTGATCATTTTATGAATTATCAATTGACATTGCCGAACAGTTGAAAAGGAGACAAGTGGCCATGTTGGTTTATTCTTCCTGATTTTGTTAATCTGTTCCATGACTCGACATAAAGGGCTTTCCCCAATTTCTCAGTTTCTTATTTCTCTTTCTTTTCTGCTCAGTTTATTCCTATTTTAGTTTTTCAGAATATAACCCAAATTAGAAACACTTGTTTTTTTAGTTCTTTCAGAGGTAAACATTGGGTGGCCAGTTATTTCCATGCTACACTACAGAGAGAGAAAAAAAAAAGAACAAAAAAATTGACTTTTTAAAAAATATCAGAATGAAAAGTGAGTGAACCATCTTCACTAAAGCGGACAACATAAGGGCAGTTCTTCTTGAAGACAGGAAGAAATACCCAATGGATAACCTCAAAAGAAGCTCTAGAATCACAATTCCCTGACCTGGTACAAGATAGGACATTTTCTTAAGTAAAACAATAAATCTTAAAATTTCGAATAAGCTATTAAAATTCACATTATCACTACATTTAAATAATTTTTGAGATATAAATTGTCAAAACCTTTACAACTGTTTTGTGTTCAAGCATTAGATAATGCCAATACTTGCCTGAATAAATGCTCTAAAATTTCTTCTCTGCAAATTAATGAGAAGAGTGGCTGCCATTCTTGGCAACTCAGACTCTATTTTCAGTGCTTCAAAAATCCTAAGAGATGTTACTTATTCACCTGAGATAAGGCTCTACGGGATAAGTAAAAACATCAAATTTCTTTGCTTTTACCTGACATGACATTAACTCACACATCTCAGGTCCTGCGGTTTTCAGTTACACATGTTTAATTAACAAAAATATGTACTGTTTGATCTGCATGAATAATACATTCAGATGGCTGGAAATCAAAATATAAAAGATACATTTGAGATGTCTTGTTCCCCACCCTTTCCTAGTCCACTCCATTCCACACCTCTATTCTGTTCCCTATGGGTACCACAGATATTATTTGCTTGTATACCCTTTTATAAATTCTATACAAATGTAGCTATTCTGATGTAGCCATTTTTTACACAAAAGGTGACATACCACAAGTACAGTTTTGCTTATTTCACTTTATAATATATCCTGGAAATTCGAATTTGTATTCCACTGTGTAGATGTACCATAGTTGACTTAACCAGCCCTCTACTGATGGACACTTGGTAGTTTCCAGCCTTTGCTGCAATGAATCCCCTAGTATGTGCTAAGGTACAGGCACACCTGTACGATAAATTCCCGGAAGTGCAAATGCTGTAATTTTGACAACTGCTGCCGTGTCGCTGCCCTCCCGCCAACAAGGTATGAGAATCCTTGTTGCTCCACAATCTCCTAATTAATGTTTGATTTTCTAAAAAGAAAAGTATATTTTAATTTAATAAATGTAGTTGGCTTGTTAGATAAATATTCAAAACATTGGGCTAATGGGAGTAAATAATAAAGTGACGCTTAAGCAAAAAAGGATTGGAGCCCTGGGTGTGGAGGAATAGTGACTTGAACGTGTGTTTACTCACCCGATTCTTAATTTTTTCAGTTAGAAATGGTTTAATCATGGAAAAGACAGCATGAAAAACTATTGGCTCATTGATCAAATGGATGCCACGAACTTTTAATGGAAAGGAATCCTTTTAAAAAGGAAGAAAAACCTCATTAATAATAAAGCATCAATAAATACAACTATATTCCTAGCAATAAGTCCCTTCTTTAAACACTGACTGTACTTACAGTAATAGGTAAAGTGTGATTGTATTTTCAAAACCATTTAGTCCACCAATACAATAGCCTACTTTAAAATTCACTCTCACGACATTAAGAAAAGATATAAAAAGAAAAAGGTTTCCCCCTGTAGCTTTGGTAAATTATTTTAAGAAATATCGGCACCTTTCAGAAGGCCCAGAGAATCTCTTCTCCAGCCACATTTAATGTTCTTTTCGGGAACCAATGAGTCTTTTGAATATTTATATTTAACGTTTTCCCAAAACTTTTTATTTTGGAAAAAAAAAAAAAAATTCAAGCTTTCCTAGAAGTTAAAGGAATAGTTCAATAAAAATACACAATGAAAGTTTTAACCTTTCGACACTGGTGTAAGTCTTCCACATCAGAGAAATACCAGACTTATTATTTACAAGGTTTAAAAAGGTAAGAGTTGAAAGAACAAAACGTTGTCAAGTAGTTTCCCCTGTGTTATTAACATGGAGGCTTTTCCTCCCAAATTCTTTCATGAAAAGTTTTTTTTTTTTTTTTTTCTCCCCCTCTACATAGTTTTACAGTGTGTTATTAATCTGGTAATTTTTATTCCAGGTTCTTTCTATGCATAATTTTATTTTAAATCTAATATGGTAAAAATGGTAGCTATATAAATTTCATCTGGTTCATTCCATTGATGTAACACAGTTTTTGTAAACATCGTGGGTTTTAACATTGTTGCAATAATCCATCAAATGGATGTACCATAATGTAAGCAACCATTTTCCTAGTTCTGAACACAGCTCCCAATTTCTGCAGTGACTATCTTTATGAATAAGAAGCAGGGTTGGACGTCAGCAAGATGTTTGCATTCAGATGACCTGGTCTGACAGGCTCGCTTCACTGCTTACTAGCTGCGTTGGCATTGCTACGTCACCTCTCTGACATAGTTTATTAATTTATAAAATGAGAAAAACAATGGTCATATATCATGGCGTGGTGTGCACATTCAATTACAATGCATTTGAAGCACATAGTAAGCTATTATTGTTACATACAAAATCTTTACTATCTTTACTGTAGGTCGCCAGACATAAAATTACTGGGTCAAAGATTATGATCATCTAAAAAACCTTTTGATTTCTGAAAGAACAATGTCAATTTATACTTACCATCACTTAGGTTAACAGTTTTATTGTACCACTACTATAAATATTATTTTTGAGTCATTTTAAACATTTAGAATACAACTTTAATAACAGGAAAAAAAAGTCACCACATTATTGTTTTAATGCATAAAATGTATATGTCTAAAATGTATATATAAAATGTATAAAACTAATTTTGAACATATCTTCAATTGCCACTATTTTTTCTTTTATGAATTATCTTTTGACATTTTACTTTTGCTTAGCATTATTCAATTCTATGCCTCATTTATAACATTTTATTTAACTTTCGAGTAAACATACTAGCACTTCGCTTTGTCTAACATATAACCAAATTAAAAAAATATCGTTGCGAAGTAGTATAGCTCACAGTTAAAATATAAAATGATTTAGAGAACACTTACTGTAAGCACAGCAGCGATCTTCTTGGCTACGGACGGAGTAATCTGAAAAGCGTGAGAAAACTGCCAGCCTTCCAGATCAAAGACAGTCTTGACTCCATTCTGCTGAGTTTCTATCTCCTGTACAATAAGTTCCGATGTGATTAGACTTACACGAAATACATCATAAGCTGTGTAAATCTTTGGGTCCCAGTGTGCTAAAAAAAAACGAGAGAGAAATAAAGAATATCATATCTCAGCATTGTCTAAAGAATCAGAAAGACTTGCAAATGAAAACTAACTTTTTTCAGACTTCAAAGATCAGTAAAAATGAAAACATGTACAAAGGTCGCGATTTAAATATGAGATCGAATTGGTGGTCCACTGTACCTGCTTCTCTGTTTTTGTTGTCGGCTGCTTTTGAGGTGACCCCACTGTTACAGAGCAGAACTATCCCATAAGGCTTTCTTGACTATCATTGTTACAGGGCTCCCTGAGTGGGACAAATGGTTAAGTGCTCCACTACTTAACCGTAGAGGTTGGTGGTTCGAACCCATCCAACGGGTCCTGGAAATCTGCTTCCAAAGGGTCACAGCCTTGAAAACCATGTGAAGCAGTTCTACTATGCTGACATGGATTCACTATGAGTCCAATCGACCCCACCGCAACCAACAACAATCTCTACAGAAGCAAATTGTCAGGCCTGCCTTCTGTGAAGCAGCTGGGTGGGTTCCCAGCCGATTACGAGCCACCCAGACTTCTCCGTTTCTCAACGCCCTAGAAAAGGACATCTTTTGAGCATGGAGAAATAACAATGGACGCAGGCTAGATGTGATCGCCAGATGGAATCCCAGCTCAAACCATGTAGGAGAAGGCTGCAGAGAAAGAGAGCGTTGCCTCTGAGCAAGCTCCAAGCTCAGAGATGTTAGAAATGGGAAGAGAGCCTGAATTATGAAGAGCAACTAGAGTCCTATAGCATTTAAAGAGATTGCTGCAGGACATACAGGAGGAACAGACAGGAAAGTGGAACCCTCGGACGCCTCCTTAGTGACAATCAGCACATAATAGAGTCATTTGCCTACAGGCTGGAACAATAGGTGTGCCCTTTGGACAAAGAGTCAGGGAGGCACCCCAGATGGCTGCCCACACCCAAGAGAAACAGGAAGTATCTGGCTAGGAAAAGACGTTACTGACATTCTGGTCCACATATCTCCTTTCTCCCCTACCATCCCTGGGGCACGCCCTGGCATGCAGAAACGACAGTGTCCAAAGACAGACAAGTAGGTAGGTAATCTTGAAAACAAGATATGCATCCATTCAGAATCATATTTAAAAAATAGGACTCAGCCTGAATTCAATAAACAAAGGTATTAAACCCTAAGAAAACAGTTAATGAAGCAAGAGATCTTTTTTAAAAGTATAATGGTTTCAGAGAGAAAAAAAGATACTGTAGGCTATTATAAGAACAGAATATTATTAAAAATAACCAGTTTGGCATCTAAGTCAAGCAAAACCTTAGCTAAAGGGCCCAATGACAGAAAAAACACAGCCAGTGAGTAAATAATGAGTTGGAAAGTCAAACTGAGGAATTATCTCAGATTCAGCCCAAAAGAGCCAAGAGTGATATGTACGCATATAAAGTTAAGAAACATGCAGCTGGATTCAGACATTTTAACGTCTAACTAATAAAGGAGGTATTAATACAGAGAACAGAGAAGAGTGAGAAATAAAAACAGTAGAGAAAAAAATTTTCCTAAACTGAAAAAAGGTGTAATTCTTCAGATTGAAGGGCCCACAGAGTGCCTAAGAGAATGGGGGGGAAGGGAGGGGGGTGGGGAGAGATTTATAACGAAAGTAACGGTAAAATTTCAAAATACCAATATTTCTGCCTCAGACAACTAAGTAGAATGGTACTATCATTTATTGAGATAAGGAACACAGGAGGAGACCAGTTTTTGGAGGAAAAGATTATAAATACTTCTGGCTGTGTTCACATGGTGACTGTGGATACAGCCAACTGCATAGAGCTGGAACAGAGAGCTGATATATGGGTCCCCAAGGAAAGGGAAGGGGAGAAGATATAAATCTGGGACTTGTTTGTGCACATATGACAATCTAAGGCAGGGACTGTCTTAGATCTATGGTTATCTCTGTTATAACAGAGAGATAAAGTAGTAATGACTAAGGTGTGCCTGACTCAAGCCATGGTGTTTTCAATTGCCTCACATGCATGCAAAAGCTGGACAAGGAATAAGGAAGGACGAAGAAGAACTGACACCTTTGAATTGTGGTGTTGGCAAAGAATATTGAATATACCAGGGGCTGCCAAAAGAATGAAAAAATCTGTCTTGGAAGAAGTACAACCAGAATTCTCCTTAAAAGCAAGGATAGTAAGACTATGTCTCCCATACTTTGGGCATGTTATCAGGAGGGATCAGTCACTGGAGAAGGACATTGTGCTTGGTAAAGTAGAGGGTCAGTGAAAAAGAGGAAGCCCCTCAACGAGATGGATTGACACAGTCGCTGCAACAATGGACTCAAACATAGTGACAATTGTAAGGATGATGCAGGACCCGGCAGTGTTTCATTCTGTTGTACACAGGGTTGCTATGAGTTGGAGCTGACTTGATGGCGCGTAACAACAACAACAAAAAAGTAGTATAAGAAAAGGCTGCAGCCAAAATCCTAAGAAACTTCAGAATTTAAAGAGTCAATTGAATAGGCACTAACAAAGGACACTAAGAAGCCGTCAGTTAAGTAGGAGGACAAAACCAGGAGAATGTGGCATCAAAAAAGCCAAGAGGAATGTCTACAACTTAACAAAAAGACAAACAACCCAATCAAAAATTGGGCAAAAGACTTGAAAAGACATCTCACCAAAGAAGAAATACAAGTGGCCAACAAGCACATGCAAAAATGCTTAATGCTATTAGCCATTAAAAAAAATCAAACTCATTGTGGTCAATTTGATACCAATGCATAGTGATGAGTAGAACTGCCCCATGGAGTTTCCAAGGGGCTGGTGAATTCAAACTGCCAACCTTCCGGTTAGCAGAAGAGCTCTTAACCAGGGCTCCAGTTAGTCATGAGGGAAATGCAAATCAAAACCACAGCGAGATACCACTTCACACCAAGATGGCTATGATTAAAAAGACTGAAAACAATAGGTGTTGGTGAAGATCTGTGAGCAGAAACTGGAATCCTCATCCATTGCTGGTGGGATTGTAAAATGGTACAGCCATTGTGGAAAACAGTTTGGCAGTGCCTGAAAAAGTTAAACATAGAATTACCACAGGACCCAGAAAATCTACTCCCAGATATAAACCCAAAAGAACTGAAAGCAGGAATGCAAACAGATACTTTACTTGTACATCGATGTATACTGAAGAACTATTCGCAATAGCCAAAAGGTGGAAACAGCTTAAATGTCCATCGACGGAAGAATGAATAAACAAAATGTGGTATATACATACAATGGAATTGTTACTGCAATTTCATGAGTTAGAGCCGCCTGCCATGAACAGCCAATTCTTGAGGCAGGGGTGAGGTGGGTAGCAAGAGGTTTATTATATATCGGTATACGGAGACAGAGGGGAATGATATCCTCCTAAACCTGTCTGTCTCAAGAAAATCGAGGCCAGCTGGGGTTTTACAGGGAAAAGGGGACATGGGTTTTAGGAACTTGTGGAATGTCCATTTTCTTTCTGTGTGGCTTCAATGGTCATGTCTCAAATATGTTGATCTTTTCCTGCCATTATGCCAACAGCCCATCCTGGTGAACATCATCCTGTCTGACAGGCTTAGATCGATATCACTTGTTTTTCCACTGGAAACATTGGTTAACTTTTAACTTTTAGAGGAGGGAACAGAAAAATCATACTTGGAGACAGAGACAGGCTAGCAAAGGGAAAAAAAATGGCACAGATACTGTTCAAAATATGACTCAGCAGTCTGTTCCCGACTATTACTCAGACGTAAAGAGAAACGAAGTCCTGATACATGCTACCACGTGGATGAATCTTGAAAACGTTATGCTGAGTGAAGTCAGTCAGTCACAAAAGGACAAATATTGTATGATCCCACTTATATGAAATACCTAGAATAGGCAAGTGTATACAGACCAAAGTTTATCAGTGGTTAACAGGGGCATGTGGGAAGAGGAGGAAATGGTGAATCATTGCTTAGGGGACACTGAGCTTCTGTTAAAGGTGACGGAAAACTTTGGAAACAGATAATGGTGATGGCTGAACAACATGATAAACATAATTAATGTCACTGAATTGTACATATGAAGAATGTTGAAACAGCAAATATTTTGTTACATATATATTTACCACGATTTTTAAAAAAAAGCAAAACAAAGGAAGAGGGTATTTCAAGAAAGAAGTGGTTCACTGTGGTCAACATTGTTGAGAGGTAAAGTAGGACAGAACTAAACACTTCCATTAGAAAAGAGAGTAACTGATGGTTTGTTACGGTCATTTCAGCAGAGAGGGTGAAATTAAACTAGATCAGGGTGGGTTGTGGAGGAACTGAGGGAAAATGTAGATAGTGAATATAATAAACGTAAGAAATCAGGCTGAGAAAGAAAGGAGAGGGAGATGGCTGGCTTGGAGGCTAGAGGGTTTTGGGGGATTGAGGAGGGGTTTTTGTTTTGTTTTGGATAGGAGATCCTTCGCAGATTTAAATGCTGATGGGTAGTACATAGTAGCAAGGGGAAAGTAAAATGTAGAGAGAAGAGATAATCAGAGTGAGAAACAGAGTTTCATTTCTCCTGGAATCCAGATTTCTTGGGACCTTTTGAATCTTTTCAGGTGATCTTTCGAACCTTGGGCCTTGAGCAGACTGGTCTCCTAAAAGTCACCTTTCAGCAAAACAATAATCTCACTGAGTAGTAAAGACCATTTTGCCTTGGGGATTGTTATCTTTTGAAAAATTATCTATATGCAGTCAGTTTTGAGAAACAAAAACTCCAGGGTCAGACTAGAAGCTGTGCTTTGGGGTAAACTGTTCTTATTATGAAAGCACTGTTTTGACCCCATTTCCATGGTAATGATAGAATCAGGTACCAAGAATCACTGGAAGTTCTCTCTTCTTCTGAACATTTTTGACTCCCTAGGGGAAAATCTTAAATGATGCAGGAACATTAAAAGAAGATGGAAGGAATATACAGAGTTACTGTACCAAAAAGAATTGGTTGACATTCAACCATTTCAGTAAGTAGCATATGATCAGGAGCCGATGGTACTGAAGGAAGAAGTCCAAGCTGCACTGAAGATATAGCAAAAAACAAGGCTCCAGGAATTGATGGAATACCAATTAAGATGTTTCAACAAACGGATGCAGCACTGGAAGTGCTCACTAATCTATGCCAAGAAATTTGGAAGACGCTGCCTGGCCAATCAACTGGAAGAGATCCACAGTTATGCCTCTTCCCAAGAAAGGTGATCCAACCAAATGTGGAAATTATCAAACAATATTATTAACACTACACACAAGTAAAATTTTGCTGAAGATAATTCAAGAGCAGCTACAGCAGTACATAGACAGGGTACTGCCAGAAATTCAGGCCAGATTCAGAAGAGGACGTGGAACCAGGGATATCATTGCTGATGTCAGATGGATCCTGGCTGAAAGCAGAGAATACCAGAAGGATGTTTACCTGTGTTTTACTGACTATGCAAAGGCATTCGACTGCGTGGATCATAACAAATTATGGATAACATTGTGAAGAACGGGAATTCCAGAACACTTAATTGTGCTCTTGAGGAAACTTTACATAGATCAAGAGGCAATTGTTCGGACAGAACAAGGGGATACTGATTGGTTTAATGTCAGGAAAGGTGTGCGTCAGGGTTGTATCCTTTCACCATAGCTATTTAATCTGTATGCTGAACAAATAATACGAGAAGCTGGACTATATGAAGAAGAACGGGGCATCAGGATTAGAGGAAGACTCATTAACAACCTGCGTTATGCAGATGACACAACTTTGATGGCTGAAAGTGAAAAAGACTTGAACTTACTGACAAAGATCAAAGACCACAGCCTTCAGTATGGATTGCACCTCAACTTAAAAATGCTCACAACTGGACCAATGAGCAACATCGTGATAAATGGAGAAAAGACTGAAGTTGTCAAGGATTTCAATTTACTTAGACCCACAATCAACACCCATGGAAACAGCAGCCAAGAAATCAAACGACACATTGCGTCAGGCAAATCTGCTGCAAAAGACCTCTTTAAAATGTTTAAAAACCGGAGATGTCACTTTGAAGACTAAGGTGTGCTTGACCCAAGCCATGGTGTTTTCAATCACCTCATATGCATGAATCGTGGTATTGGCAAAGAATATTGAATATTCCATGGACTGCCAAAAGAATGAACAAATCTGTCTTGGAAGAAGTACAACAAGAATGCTCTTTAGAAGCAAGGATGGAGAGGCAACATCTCACCTACTTTGGACGTGTTATCAGGAGGGACCAGTTCCAGGAGAAGGACATCATGCTTGGTAAAGCAGAGGGTCAGCAAAAAAAAGGAAGACCTTCAACGAGATGGATTGGCACAGTGGCTGCAACAATGGGCTCAGTCATAACAACAATTGTGAGGTTGGTGCAGGACCAGACAGTGTTTCGTTGTATTGTACATAGGGTTGCTACGAGTCAGAACTGACTCAATGGCACCTAACAACAACAACAGTCCAAATGTTACCCCAATCTGCAAATCATTAAATAAACTTCAATCAATTTCTATTATTGGCTTAATATAATTTTTGTTTTAACAAGAGATATGATTCCTAAGAAGGCACAATGGAATGACTTTTGCTTTTTTTTTTCTTCTTTCTTTAATTTTATTGTATTTTAGGTCAAAGTTTACAGGGCAAATTAGCTTCGCATTAAAAAATTTGTAAACAAATTGTTTTGTGACATTTGTTGCAAACCCCACAATGTGTCAGCACTCTCTCCCTTTCCCTTTACACATCCGGGTTCCCCATATCCATTTGTCCAGGTTTCTTGTCCCTTTCTGCCTTCTTGTCTTTGCTTTTGGGCAGATGTTGCCCATTTGGTCTCATATACTTGATTCAACTTCCTCATGTGTGATATTCCTCATGTGCGATATTGTTTGTTTTATAGGCCTGTCTAATCTTTGGCTGAAAGGTGGACTTTGGGAGTGGCCTCAGTTCTTAGTTAGCAGGGTGTACGGCATAGTCTTGGTGGTTCCTCCAGGCTCTCTCAGATCAGTAAGTCTGGTCTTTTTTTTGTGAACTTGAATCTTCTCCTACATTTTTCTCCTGCTCTGTCCAGAACCTCTATTGTGATCCCTGTTAGAGCAGTCGGTGGTGGTGGCCAGGCACCGTTTAGTTCTTCTGGGCTCAGGCTGGTGGAAGCTATGGTTCATGTGGTTTATTAGTCCTTTGGACTGATATTTTCCTTGTGTCTGTTTTTTTTCATTCTCCTTTGCTCCAAACGTGATGGGACCAAGACCCCAGATGCTACTCACCAAAGTAGGATGTAGAACATTTTGTTATACCAACTGACGTAGATGCATTGCAAGGCCATAGTCCGACCTTTGCTTTTTAAAAGCTTCAGACTCCTCATAAGAATTTGAATAATCGATCTATGAATAACCTAGCTCATAAATACTACACTACAGCAGACATTGGTTCAATGCTACAATGATGAAAAGTATACATGGAACAACTGAAAGTTTGCAGATGAGAAGATAATATTGACTAAGATCTCTAATTCAGTCAACATGGTTGTCTAGACCTGTGCTGTCTTTTATGGTAGGCATTAGCCAAGTGTAACTATTTAAATTAAAATAAAATAAAATCTAAAATTCAGGCTTTTAGTCACAATAGCTACAGTTAGCCACATTTCAAGTGCCCAGTAGACATGTGGCTACTGTAGAACAATGTCATCATAGTATAAAGTTCTACCAGACAGTGCTGTTCTAGACTTCAAGCTCCTCTAATGCAAAAAAAAAAAAAAAAAATTCTTAAGATTTTAATTCCTTCTCCAGTAACTACCTAACATTTATTGAGGGCTTATGTACCAAGTAAGGGCCCTGGATGCTGTAAATAGTTTGCACTCAACTACTAAAGGTTGGCAGTTTGAACCCACCCGGTGACACTGCAAAAGAAAGGCCTGGTGATCTGCTTCTGTAAAGATTACAGCCAACAGGACCCTATGGAGCAGTTCAATTCTGTAACACAAGGGATCACCATGAGTCCCTATAGTTGACTTGACAGCAAGGAATTTGTGTCCCTGGATGGTGCAAACTGTTTGTACTAGGCCACTAAGGATGGCAGTTTGAACCTATCCAGTGGTGCTGTGAAAGTAAGGCCTGTCGATCTACTTCCATAGAAATTACAGCCAAGAAAACCCTATGAAGCTCAGTTCTACTCTGTAATACATGGGGTTGCCATGAGTCGGAACTGACATGATGGTGACACATTTGGTTTGGTTTTTATTATGTACTAGGTAATGTTTTAATCATATTTTATAAGTATTACTAGATTTAATGCTCATAGCAATCCTATGAAATTTTTACTACCGCTATTTCACAGACAAGAAAATGGAGATACAGCTCCACAGTTTTCTACGCAGCTTGAACACAGTGGAGCTGGGTTTCCAACCCAGGCAGTGGGCCCCAGAGTCTTTACTCATAAGCACTAAGCCCTAGTCAAAATTAATGTTTTTAGGTGCCATCGAGTTGGTTCCAACTCATAGTGACCCTATATACAACAGAACAAAACACTGCCCCGTCCTGTGCCATCCTCACAATTGTTGCTATGTTTGAGCCTATTGTTGCAACCACTGGGTCAACCCACTTTACTGTGGGTCTTTCTCTTTTTTGCTAACCCTCTACTTTACCAATCATGATGTCCTTCTCCAGGGAATGGTCAGTCCCTCCTGATAATATGTCCAAAGCACATGAGATGAAGTCTCGCCATCCTCGCTTCTAAGGAGCTTTCTGGCCGTACATCTTCGAAGACAGACTATATGCAATATTCTTCACCAACACCATAATTCAAATGCATCAATTCTGCTTCGGTTGCCCTTATTCATTGTTCAGCTTTCACATGCATATGAGGCGACTGAAACTAACATGGCTTGGGTCAGGCGTGCTTTAGTTCTCAGAGTGACATTTTTGGTTTTTAACACTTTAAAGAGGTCTTTTGCAGCAGATTTGCCCTATGAGATACATCATCATTTGATTTCTTGACAGCTGCTTCCATGGGCGTGGACTGTAGATCCAAGTAATATGAAATTCTTGACAACTTCAATATTTTCCTTATCATGATGTTGCTTACTGGTCCAGCTGTGAGGATTTTTGTTTTGTTTAAGTAAAAGTGTAATCCATATTGAAGGCTGTAGGCTTTGGTCTTCATCAGTAAATGCTTCAAGTCCTCTTCACTTTCAACAAGCAAGGTTGTGTCATCTGCATATCGCAGGTTATTGAGTCTTCCCCCAATCCTGATGCTGCATTCTTCTTCATATACTCCAGCTTCTCCGACTGTTTGCTTAGCATACAGATTGAATATGTATGGTGAAAGGATACAACTCTGACACCCAGCTTTCCTGATTGTAAACAATGCAGTATCCTCCTGTTCTTTTCGAAAGACTGCCTCTTTCTCTATGTACAGGTTCCTCATGAGCACTGTTAAGTGTTCTGGAATTTCCATTTGTTGTAATGTTACCCATAACTTGTTACGATCCACCCAGTTGAATGCCTTTGCATAGACAATAAAACACAGGTAAACATCTTTCTGGAATTCTCTGCATTCATCCAAGATCCATCTGACATCAGCAATCTGGCTTGAATTTCTGGCAGTTTCCTGTCGATGTACTGCTGCAACTGTTTTTGAATTATCTGCAGCAAAATTTCACTTGCATGTGGTGTAGTGGTTAAGTGCTATGGCTGCTAACCAAAGGGTTGGCAGTTCGAATCTGCCAGGTGCTTCTTGGAAACTCTATGGGGCAGTTCTACTCTGTCCTGTAGGGTTGCTATGAGTAGGAATCGATTTGACGGCACTGGGTTACTGGGTGATATTAATGATATTGTTGGATAATATCCACATTCTGTTGGATCACCTTTCTTTGGAATGGGCACAAACACGGCTCTCTTCCAGTTAGTTGGCCAGGTACCTGTTTCCAAATTTCCTGGCATAGATGAACAAGTGCTTCCACATTGCGTCCGTCTAGAGACTTCCTCACCTTCTTTTTTGGATTACAACTTTCAATGGCGTGACTGCTTTTCTTAGACATATTGTTGGGGGTATAAGCAGTGCAGGTGTTACAGTTAACAACTGATGCTTCTTACGGTCTGAAACAAATAAGATCACGCTACAGGCCTGGTCTACAATGAAGTTGGTGTCAGTGTTGTAATAATGAAGTCTGAGTTGAATTGGTTGCTGGGTGTGTGCACAGTTAGCTGTCACATGTCATTAGAGTTGAACATTGCCCAACTTTCTATTCATCACAACTCACGATACTGAATCCTACTTCATTGTAAACCAGGCCATAGCCTGCTATACAGCAGTGTTTTGAACAGTAATCATAACATCCACGAGTGATCATCTGAGAATGATAACTTCAGCAAATTATGCACTACAACATTGTATGTAGTACACATTACTAATGATAAGATGTAAAAAAAAAAAAGGATGGTCAGAAGTGCAGTCCATCGTAACTCGAATATGTCATAAGTGGGAGACTACCTATATATTTTTTACAACAATAATAATTATTTTATAAAAAGATGGGCTCATTGAAGCTTTCTATATGACTTGTTGTTTTCCCTATATAGCAGTTAAAGAAAAAGAAAGTGCTGTGTATTACCTACCGACCCTCACGTGTCTGTCAGTTTGTCCTACTGTGGGGGCTTGTGTGTTGCTGTGATGCTGGAAGCTATGCCACCAGTATTCAGATACCAGCAGGGTCACCCATGGAGGACAGGCTTCAGCTGAGCTTCCAGACTAAGACAGACTAGGAAGAAGGACCCGGCAGTCTCCTTCTGAAAAGAATTAGCCAGCAAAAACCTTATGAATAGCAGCGGGACATTCTCGGATATAGTGCTGGAAGATGAGCCCCCCAGGTTGGAAGTCACTCAAAAGATGACTGGGGAAGAGCTGCCTCCTCAAAGTAGAGTCGACCTTAATGGCATGGAGTCAAGCTTTTGGTTTGGGACCTTCATTTGCTGGTGTGGAACGACTCAAAATGAGAAGAAACAGCTGCAAACATCCATTAATAATCAGAACCTGGAATGTACAAAGTATGAATCTAGGAAAATTGGAAACAGTCAAAAATGAAATGGAATGCATAAACATCGATATCCTAGGCATTAGTGAGCTGAAATGGACTGGTATTGGCCATTTTGAATCAGACAATCATATAGTCTACTATGCTGGGAATGACAACTCGAAGAGGAATGGTGTTGCATTCATCGTGAAAGAGAACGTTTCAAGATCTATCCTGAAGTACAACACTGTGAGTGATAGGATAATATCCATACGCCTACAAGGATGAACGTTAATACGACTATTATTCAAATTTACGCACCAACCGCCAGGGCCAAAGATGAAGAAATAGAAGATTTTTATCAGCTACTGCAGTCTGAAATTGATCGAACACACAATCAAGATGCTTTGATAATTACTGGCGATTGGAATGTGAAAGTTGGAAACAAAGAAGAAGGATCAGTAGTTGGAAAATTTGGCCTTGGTCATAGAAACAATGCCTGAGATCGAACGATAGAATTTTGCAAGACCAACGACTTCTTCATTGCAAATACCTTCTTTCACCAACATAACCGGCGACTATACACATGGACCTTGCCAGACGGAACACACAGAAATCAAATTGACTGCATCTGTGGAAAGAGGCGCTGGAAAATCTCAATATCATCAGTCAGAACAAGGCCAGGGGCCGACTGTGGAACAGATCATCAATTGCTCATACGCAAGCTCGAGTTGCAACTGAAGAAAATCAGAGCAAGTTCATGAGAGCCAAAATATGACCTTGAGGATATCCCACCTGAATTTAATGACCATCTCAAGAATAGATTTGAGGCATTGAACACTAGCGACTGAAGAGCAGACGAGTTGTGGAATGACATCAAGGACATCATCCATGAAGAAAGCAAGAGGTCACTGAAAAGTCAGGAAAGAAAGAAAGGACCAAGGTGGATGTCAGAGGAGACTCTGAAACTTGCTCTTGAGCGTTGAGCAGCTAAAGCAAAAGGAAGAACTGATGAAGCAAAAGAACTGAACAGAAGATTTAAAGGGCGTCTCAAGAAGACAAAATAAAGTATTATAATGACATGTGCAAAGAGCTGGAGATGGAAAACCAAAAGGGAAGAACACACTCAGCATTTCCCAAGGTGAAAGAACTGAAGAAAAAATTCAAGCCTCGAGTTGCAATAGTGAAGGATTCCATGGAGAAAATATTAAATGATGCAGGAAGCATCAAAAAAAAAGATGAGAGGAATACACAGAGTCATCATACCAAAAAGAATTAGTCGATATTCACCCATTTCAAGAGGTGGCATATGATCAGGAACCAATGGTACTGAAGGAAGAAGTCCAAGCTGCTCTGAAGGCATTGGCAAAAAACAAGGCTCCAGGAATTGATGGAATATCAATTGAGATGTTTCAACACACAGATGCAGCGCTGGACATGCTCACTTGTCTATGCCAAGAAATATGGAAGACAGCTTCCTGGCCAACTGACTGGAACAGATCCATATTTATGCCTATTCCCAAGAAAGGTGATCCAACCAAATGTGGAAATTATTGAACAATATCATTAATATCACATGCAAGTAAAGTTTTGCTGAAGATCATTCAAAAATGGCTGCAGCAGTATATAGACAGGGAACTGCCAGAAATTCAGGCCAGATTCAGAAGAGGATGTGGAACCAGGGGTATCATTGCTGATGTCAGATGGATCCTGGCTGAAAGCAGAGAATACCAGAAGGATGTTTACCTGTGTTTTATAGATTATGCAAAGGCATTTGACTGTGTGGATCACAACAAACTATGGATAACACTGCGAAGAATGGGAATTCCAGAACACTTAATTGTGCTCCTGAGGAACCTTTACATAGACCAAGAGGCATTTGTTTGGACAGAACAAGGGGATACTGATTGGTTTAAAGTCAGGAAAGATATGCATCAGGGTTGTATTCTTTCACCATAGCTATTTAATCTGTATGCTGAACAAATAATATGAGAAGCTGAACTATATGAAGAAGAATGGGGCATCAGGATTGGAGGAAGACTCATTAACAACCTGCATTATGCAGATGACACAACCTTGCTTGCTGAAAGTGAAGAGGACTTGAAGCAATTACTAATGAAGATCAAAGACCACAGCCTTCACTATGGATCACACCTCAACATACAGAAAACAAAAAACCTCACAACTGGACCAATGGCAACATCATGATAAATGGAGAAAAGATTGCCAAGGATTTCATTTTACTTGGATCCATAATCAACACCCATGGAAGCAGCAGTCAAGAAATCAAAAGACGCATTGCATTGGGTAAATGTGCTGCAAAGGACCTCTTCAAAGTGTTGAAGAGCAAAGATGTCACCTTGAAGACTAAGGTGCGCCTGACCCAAGCCATGGTATTTTCAATAGCATCATATGCACGTGAAAACTGGACAATGAATAAGGAAGACCGAAGAAGAGTTGACGCCTTTGAATTGTGGTGCTGGTGAAGAATATTGAATATACCATGGACTGCCAGAAGAACGAGCAAATCTGTCTTGGAGGAAGTACAGCCAGAGTGCTCCTTAGAAGCAGGGATGGCGAGACTGCATCTTACATACTTTGGACATGTTGTCAGGAGGGATCAGTCCCTGGAGAAGGACATCAGGCTTGGCAGAGTACAGGGTCAGTGGAAAAGAGGAAGACCCTCAACAAGGTGGATTGACACATTGGCTGCAACAATGAGCTCAAGCATAACAACGATTGTAAGGATGGCGCAGGACCGGGCAGTGTTTTGTTCTGTTGTGCATAGGGTCGCTATGAGTCGGAACCGACTCGACAGCACCTGACAACAACATTACTTACCGATTCTGTAAATAAGAACTTTGCTGCCGGTGCGATCCCTGGATCTCAATACTCCAAGATAGCCTGCCTTCAGAAGGCCAAGGACACTTTTAGGGTGTAGGTCTGCACTTATTTCTGGACACTCCTCTCTCCACTTATAATAGTTTTTTAGCAACTGAAAAATAAAATGAGAATTATCTAGAGATGGGTTTTAGTATAAATGGAAAACATTACGTAAAAATGGTTGGAAAGCTTGGGCATTACATATAAACCTTACAATGTGATGCTTTTCCTCTCGGATATCTTTCTCACTGTAAAAATCAAAAATTCCCTTCATCAAGGATCTAAGGTGAGTTATTTTCCTTTGCCATCTGTGGTAGAGTATCTCCAAAGATGGCCACCAACAATGCTTCCCCTCCTGATATGCACATGCCATTCTTCCCAACAAGAGGTGGAGACAATTTCTCTTCCTTTCGAAATTGGGCTGAGTCTGTGCCTTGACCTGACCAACAGAATGTGGCAGAAATGACACTGTGCTAGTTGCAGGACTAGCTGTTAAGAAGCATAGTACCTTCTGTTTTTGCTCTTTTTGGGGTTCAGATACCATGTAATATTTTTAGACGATAACAACTCATGTGGCAAGGGTCCCTGGATCATGAGAGCCCATCTTGGATAGTCTAACGTCTCCCAAGTTCCCAGCAGAGATGAACCATCCCTGCTGAGCCCTACCAAAATTGCAGAATTATAAGCAAATAAATACTTCTGTTTTAAAAGCCACTAAGTTTCAGGGTGATTTGTTACTCATGATAGATAGCTGAAGTGCCACACTTAATCTTTTTTGAAATAGCAAAAAATAGAATTCAAAAGATGAATAAATTCACTAATGTCACTGAACAATTTGTGTGAACTTTCCCTGAAAACACAAGAAATTATTTTTTAGAAAATAGATGAATAAACCCAACAATGTTTTTTTAGCATCTACAATGTGCCACACATTGTTTTAGGCATTTGAGTTACGGCAGTGAACTGACTACAATCTCTTCTCTCACTGGGGCTGGCCTGTTGGTTATAACTGGATCACTGAGGCCATTCTGTCCCAGAATGCTTCTGAAGAGAAACGTCAGCGCTCTCATTTATTATCTATGTGATCTTGGCTCTATCATTTTTTATTTAACTCCTTTGAGTCTTGTTCCCTCAAATATACAATGGGGATGTGAAGACCTGCCTTGGGGAGCTATGTGTAAAGTACATGTGGGAATAATGCCTGATGGGACTGCTATTATTATAATAGGGAAATTTATTTGAATTAATTGCTTGTCCAAAACTCCAGGTTTATATTAAAGATAACTAAGATCTTTTTATTTATATTTTCATTCCTACAAAAAAGAGCTAAATCAAAGATAAAAGAAACATCTCTATACCACCAACATACTTTCTACTAACAGAAAAACAGCAAAGATGACTTTAACTGTTATAGTGGTATGCATTCAGAAAGCCTCAGAAACAGTACATCTGGCTATTAGACCTTGGTAAAATATAATTTGAAGGCATTCCACTGTCTTTTTTCCCAAAAGAACCGCCAAAAATTATTAACCAGCATATGCAAATAATATAAACACTATCAGTGATTATAGAGACTATTAAGAGCAAGTAATACATTTAAATTTATATTTTAATTTTCTTCTTTATGATTTTCAGCATTCTCAGTTTTTCCAAAATGACAATATATGTATTTTGTGCTTGAAAAGATCTGTTAGCAATATTGAGCTAAAGTTCAAAAGAAAGGTAAGGACAGATTTTATACTTAAGAGTCACTGACATAAGCCTGATAACTGTAACCATAAAATGGATAATGGTCTGGAGAAGAAACTACAAATAATATAATAAACAAGTCGTGGGTAAAATCCTGAGCTTTGGGGAACGTCACTTACTGGAGGGAATGGAGAAGCTGGTGGCACTGTGGCATGAGAGATGCAAGGTCACGCAGCATCACCCTCTCTCTCTATTTTGTATCCATCCCTTTCTCTTTCTTCTCCTCTCTCTTTCATTTCTGCATTTTAATAAACTCTTCTTAACTACTTAACAAGAGAAAGTGTTGCTAAGAGTTAAATGCAACAGTGAGGTAAGAAAGAAAAAAGTTAGTAAATCTGCCAACAAAGAAATAATTGGTGACCTAAATAAGTGTTTCCAAAAGCGGTAGGAACAAAAGACACATTGTAGATCCTGATGTGTTCATTCTGTTCTATAAGATGAGTTTTTCTTCCTCTCCCTGGCTTAGTGGCATCGCAGTGAGTGCTAACAGCATATTACAATGCTTATTACTTTTCTGACAGTTCCCTCAAACAAAAACACAACCCTTTTTAATTGCAATTCAAGAAAGCACTGATAGAAGCATCTTAGCTTCTGTATGGAAGTAATGGTATTGTTTTCCCACAGAATGTTAAAAGTTGTGTCTTCATTAGAAGGAATCCTTTGGATAATGGCAGCGTCATCAGCTTATTCACCTCTGTAGAGTGCTAGGCTAAAGGACCCTAGCCTTGCCGGAGACAGGGGCGTGCATCTAAGGAAAGAGTAAGTTAATGCATCAATAAAACACCTGGATTCACACACTTGGAAAAATGACTTTTGTAAAGATGCACAAATCACTCTCATGCCTTTAACACTGAACTTTTACAAACTGAAAGATCTAAACCTGGATATCTGGTTATTTTTTTCCTACTGATAAATAAATTAAAAGGTCCAGCTGATGTCAATGAATTGTGTAAATGATGTAAATAAATTGCTATTGAGAGATTCTCAAATCACCTACTAAATGTCCACAACAACAACCAGTTGAAAATGAATGGTCATTATCGGAAGGTGTCTGTTTTATGCAATGAGTGCTATTGTGGTTGTGGTTGTTAGGTGCCGTAGAGTCAGTTCCGACTCACAGCGACCCTATGCACAACAGAACGAAACCCTGCCTGGTCCTGCGCCATCCTCACAATCGTTATGCTTGAGCTCATCGTTGCAGCCACTGTGTCAGTCCACCTCGTTGAGGGTCTTCCTCTTTTCTGCTGACCTTGTACTTTGCCAGCATGATGTCCTTCTCCAGGGACTGATCTCTCCTGACAACATGTCCAAAGTATGTAAGACGCAGCCTCACCATCCTTGCTTCTAAGGAGCATTCTGGTTGTACTTCTAAGACAGATTTGTTCTTCTTTTGGCAGTCCACGGCATATTCAATATTCTTTGCCAACAAAACAATTAAAAGGCGTCAATTCTTCTTCAGTCTTCCTTACTCATTGTCCAGCTTTCGCATGCATATAATGAGATTGAAAATACCATGGCCTGGGCCAGGCGCACCTTAGTCTTCAAGGTGACGTCTTAGCTCTTCGAAACTTGATACAATGAATAGAAGTAAATATAAAAAACTTTGGTTTATTTTAACTAGGCTTTGTAATAGACTAGATTTCTTCCTACATTTGTCATATACTTTGAAGCAAAATAACAACTTTATTTGTGTTGTTTTTAGCAGTTAATGGCATCGTTTTAGTTCCTCCTTACAACCGCTCTGAGAGGTAGATAAGAAAACTAAAGCTCAGAGAAGTTACCCATTTCATGAAGGGCAGTAACTACCAGAAGCAATCTGAACACTGAAACTGACACATGAGATGCTAAATTTTATTTAAAAAAAAAGAAAAAATTCAAAGGGAGATTAGCAGAAGTTCATGGAGTTTTTCTGAAAGCTTAGAAGTTGGTGGAAAAACCATAAAAATAATTAAAGGATTTACAGTAAGGAATTTGGCTTCTCCCAAAGACAAGTCTGGAAGTCCTGGTGGCGTAGTGGTTAAGAGCTACGGCTGCTAACCAAAAGGTTGTCAGTTCGAATCCACCAGCCACTCCTTGGAAACTGTATGGGGCAGTTCTACTGTGTCCGACAGGGTCACTATGAGTTGGGCTCAACTCGACAGCAATGGGTTGGGTTGCTGGGTTTAAACACAAGTCTGGCCTTTGTCCCCGGCTTCCACGAGGTAACCTCTAAACCCTTGACATTTTCTGAGTGATTGGAATGTCTTTGTTATTCACAGTGGGTCCCTTAAACCACATCTGATAGTTTACACTAATGAGGTGACTCAAAGTAGGTCCTTTGGGCGATGTGATGTCACCCAACTCCCAAGGAGTAAGTACTGGAGACTGATTTCAACCATGTGGGAAATTAAGCAATCAATTTTGTCTATGTATAAAGCCCCACTAAAAACTCTGGATACAGAAGGTCAACTGAGCTTTCCTGGCTGGCAATACTCTGTGTGTACTGTCACACATCATAGCTGGTAAGAGGTAATGCCATCCATGACTCCACAGGGAGAAGATGACTGGAAGCTCTATGTTTGGATCCCTACCAGAATTTGTCCTATGCCTCTCTTCCTTTGGCTGGTTCTGATTTGTATTCTCCCTTTCTCTGTAATAAGTCTTATCGAGGAGTATAATAGCTTCCAGGCAGTTCTGCAAATCTTTCTAGCTAATTATCAAGTCTGAGAGTGGCTTTGGGAAATCCCTAAGCTTGAGGTTGGTTTCAGAAGTCTGGGAGATTTGGCAATCTGGAGGACTGTGCCCTGAACCTTGAAGTCTGGCTTACTCTGGGAAAAGGATAAAAAACGTACCACATGGAGCAAAAACCTAAGTAACGGTGCTTTTTATTTGTGAAACACAGGAATACGTAAGAACATATGGAACAGACAGAGAGGTTAACAGTTGGTTGCTTTTTATGTTTATTGTTTTAAATTGAAGGGGCAGGTGTAGTGTAGTGGAGAGCACACGCCCTGGAGTCAATCCAAGTTGAAGGCCTACTCCCCTACTTTATAACTATGATTTTAAACAAGTCACTTACTCTTCTCAGTTTCTAAAATGAGAAAATAATGACATAATCCATACAAATATTATTTACTAAAGTACCTGGAACTCCACAAGCTTATTAGCTATTAGGACTATAAAACCTCATTAATTCATTATAATTTCAAAAAGAAAAAAAAAAAACTAGAAAAACAAGAAGTTTCATTATAACTGAGGAACTATTCAACCTTTCTCCATACGTTAAGAATATAGAGCTTTTTTTTCATTGTGAATAAGAGAGCTGGAGTTTAACTAACTGCCTTTGTGGAGAAAACTTTAAAAAATAGTTTCACATTCTTACCCTTTCCCTTTCCTTTCCAGTTGGCAGAAAAGCAAGACAAAGAGTTCATGGACAGAAACTTGATTTCTATCCAGTGGGTTTAGACACAGTTCTGCTAGCCAGTGCCTCAAGGGCATGGTGTAATGAAAATACTTCAGTAAAATAAAGAATACAGAAAATATATATGAATATATTACAGAGGCTGGAGGTAAATAAACATTACTTTTAAAAGCAACTAAAATGAAATCAGTAATTCTTGCATTTTTTTATTGTTAGTCATCTCTACAAATATATGTATTCAGTGCCTCACTTAAACTGTATTCTTCATAGGACTTTAGACTGTCTGAAATTCAGTAGCTGCAGAGTAAATATTAGTTTTTTTACTCATGACGCTGGGATACCTGTGCAGCCATTTGACAAGACAAAAATACCGCTGGATTCCTATTTCTCTCCTTGCATTAAAATAATTCCACGTAGATCGAAGCGTCTAACATTTAAAAAAGGAATCATAAATTACATTAAAAAATATTGGGTAGGGGAAGAGCTTATAAAACCCAGAAGCAATCAAATCAATTACATTTGGTTACAGAAAAATTGAACTCTGCACAGAAAAAAAATACTATAAACAATGTCAAAAGACAAACAATAAACTAGGACAAAAGACTTTCTTTAATACATAAAGCTATTTTATGAATCAATGAGAATATGACTAAAACCCAAAATAAAAATGAACAAATAGCAAAAGCAGACACTTAACTAGAAAATAATAATTTTTTTAATGCATAAAAGATGGTTATCTTCACTTGTAACCAAATAAATGCATATTATAAGAATAGCGAGAAACTATTTCTCACCTGGTAGGTTGACAGACAGATTGTAATGTTACATAATACTATGCACATGACAATATGGAGAAAAAGGCATCATCATGCAACATCAAGATGAAATTGGTGAAAACTATTTGGAAGCCAGTTTAGTACATTCATCAACATTGAAAAATCTACATCCCATTTCATCCACCCATTTCGCAGGTTGAACTTGTTCTATGAGGATGCATTCCTACATATGGACAAAGACAAATGTACAAGGACATACTACCCCAATAGAATGCCCATTCAGTGATGACAGAAGCCACTTTAGTCTTTTTTACTGCATCTGGTCTCCTGCACTGCCAGACAAGTTGTAGGAGTTAAAAAAAAATCACGGTATGGAGGAATGAACAACATTCAAGGCGGAACCGCCACTGGTTGGTGTTATGGATTGAATCGTGTCCCCCAAAATTGTGTCAACTTGGCTAGGCTATGATTCCCAGTATTGTGTGGTTGTCCTCCACCTTGTGATCTGATGTAATTATCCTATGCGTTGTAAATCCTAATCTGTATGATGTTAATGAGGCAGGATTAAAGGCAGTTATGTTTATTAAGCAAGAAACAATCCACAGGATTAGGTTATATTTTGAGTCAATCTCTTTTGAGAAATAAAAAAGAGAAGCCAGCAGAGAGGAGAGGGACCTCATTATCACTAAGCAAGAAGAGGCAGGAGTAGAGTGGGTCCTCTGGACCTGGGGTCCCTGCACTATGAAGCTCCTAGACCAGGGGAAGATTGATGATGAGGATCTTCCCCCAGAGCCCACAGAGACAGAAAGCTTTCCCCTGCAGCTGATGCCCTGAAATCGGACTACTAGCCTCCTAACTGTGAGAGAACAAATTTCCGTTGGTTAAAGTCATCCAATTGTGGTATTTCTGTTACAGCAGCATTAGATAACTAAGACAGTTGGTAACAACCCCCATGTCCAGGGTTGGTTAGATAAATATTAATATATCCACACAATAGAATAACATGCAGCTCACAGAAAGAAAAAAACTGAGATACTAATCAAGCTTTCTTCATACACTGTCATACATGCTGACATTAGATGATTCCCATGATAAGTCAGGTAAGAAAGACAAAGTGTAAAATACATACAAATGCTTGTGTGAGTGTAGACTCTATTTAGAAAGACAAACAAGAAACTGATAGCTATGCTTCTTTATTCTTCTGTTAACCTGAAAGATATGATTTGGGTCAGAGCTTCCTCACCCCCCACTTTCAGATTATGTTAAACTCTGACTCTGCCCAAATGAGTTCACTTCCATTTTCAAATGTTAAGCAATCATATTTTCAAGGTACATATTGTATTTCTTGGAAACCCTGGTGGCATAGTGGTTAAGTGCTACGGCTGCTAACCAAGACGTCAGCAGTTTGAATCCACCAGGCGCTCCTTGGAAACTCTATGAGGCAGTTCTACTCTGTCCTATAGGGTGCTATGAGTTGGGATTGACTCAGTGGCAGTGGGTTTGGTTTTTTGGTTTACTGTATTTCTTAATTATATTATGACCAAGAATTTTACAGGCATTAATTTTTCAGTGTAGTTTGTTGTTTAACATAAGGCAGTCATCAAAATACCTATTGTTACATTACTCTAAACTAAGTTTGATATATCAGTGTTTTATTTCATTGTGTTAAATGTATACTTGTAGACAAAATAGCTGTAAACCTTGAGAAAAAAAAAAAAAGTAGCCTTCTAGTTTCTCTTGCACCCAACTGGCAACATCATAATGGTCATTGCCAACAATGTTGGGATCCATGATGTGACAGGTGGAATCTAGAGGCTTAACAGCTGGACAGATGTCCAGCTCAGCGGTGGCACAGCACAGCACAGTGGTAGCATACAAATGGGCAAAGGTAGTGGCAAGAGCAGGGTCAGTCAGGTCATCAGCAGCCATAGTTAGCCTGTACAAAGGTGACAGATCCCTTCTTCGTGATTCTTTCTTGCATGGTACCCATGTTAGTGGCCAGGTTAACAGGTTGTCTGCCTCGGGTAGACAACTGGCAAACTGAGGTTCTGAGGTACAGAAACGCACTTTTTGCATTTTACTATGTTGCATTATCTAGGTTATTTTTACCACCTGTATTCATTACTGCAATTAAAAATGAGTTAACAATAACAGAAATCTCATACTAAGACTCTTTGGAATTCTGCACGATAATAATCCCTTCCCTGCCTCCCAGCCCCGTGTGTGAAATTTGAGCAACTCACTGGAAAAACAGGCTAGATCAGGTCAATTGGTGAGTGCTTACCCTGTGCCAGACACTGTGTTAGGCACATCTTGTTAATGTTCAATCCTCCCAACTAGCTAGGGAATCAGTATTAACGATTATTCCACAGATGAGGACGCTGAGCCTGAAGTGACCCAGCCAGGGAACGGAAAAGTCAAGGTCGAGCTCCACTTTCCGAGGCCCCCTTTCTCAAGCAGCTGTAACATGCTGTCCGTCAGACACCAAAGAACGGCCCCAAACTCCCCCCGGCCAGACTCAAAATACACCGGGCTGTTTTACTGTCTTCACACTTAAGTAGTAGTATTAATAGTACTATTTTGCCACAATAGGGCTTCAAACCTCCACTTTTGCGGGCAATTTTATTTCACCCTCCACACTTAGAGTTATCTGCTAAGAAGCGATTGGTCTGAGTCTCCTAGTTAACTTGTTAACTTTGTATTACGCGACAGACCTGCTTCCAAAGGGAGAGGAGGCTTTTTCTTCAAACTTTAAGGCCTAGAGAGACTCATCCAGGGCACTTCAGACGGGCCGAGAATTCCCGCGTTTGCCGTCAAACGGGCCATCCCCTCAAAGGCTCCAGCACGTTCTGGGTTTCCCGTTCCCATCACCAGAGAAAGTGGAAGGAGCGGCGCGGAAGGCTGGGAACTCCCGCGGCCACGCGCCCGGCGCCCCGGCGGCACACACCCTTACCCGCCAGGCCAGGTCCAGGTCGAAGTCCCGGGCGCGCAGGAACCGCAGCAGGAAGGAGTCGGAGAGCGGGAGGGGCGCGAGCGGGACGCCCGCCTCCAGGGCCCGGCGCCGCAGCTCGGCCAGGCCAGGCTGCAGCAGCGGCGAGTGGTCGGGCAGCGCGTTGAGCCGCTGACCGGCGGTGAGCCCCGGCCGCTGCTCTGCCATGCCTGCGGCCCGGACGGCTGCTGCGCGCCGCTTAAAAGAGCGCGCCCCGCGCCACCTCGCCGGCTCCTCCTTCGGTGGCCGGTGCCCAGCGCACGCCCAACCCCTTACCAGCCCGCCCTCCCGCAGGCAAGCCCCGCCGAAGTGCCGCCCGCTTGCACGCCCGCCCGGCCCGCCTGGGGCCACTCGGGGCGACGGCCCTCCTAGCCTGCTCAGTCGCGCTGAATCGGGAGGAGTGCCCCGGCCGCTCCCCAAGTGGCTGGGGGCCAGAGCTACCTCCTTAAAGGCAACCATACGGTGTCCCCGCTGTGCTAGTCACGTCTAAAGCTTTGGGCAGTAACCGGAGCTTCTTCCCAGGGTGCGCAGTGGTGCTCCACGCCAAAAGGAAGATGTTAAAAAAAAAAAAAATCAGGCTGCCAACCCTGATTACGGTCAGATGGGATTTTTTTTTAAACAATAGTCTGCTAGAAAACTTTTCTATCGCTCTTCCTCTGTCTCTAGCTCTCTCTCGTTCCCTTCCTCCCTCCCTTTTTCCTTCCCTTCTTTCTTTCTTTCCTTTCTTCATTTCCTCCCTCCCTCCCTCTCTCCCTTCTTCCTTCCTTCCTTCCTTCCTTCCTTCCTTCCTTCCTTCCTTCCTTCCTTCCTTCCTTCCTTCCTTCCTTCCTTCCTTCCTTCCTTCCTTCCTTCCTCCCTCCCTCCCTCCCTCCCTCCCTCCCTCCCTCCCTCCATAATCTTGGAGCCGGAAGGAGCGGAAGGAGCGTCTGCACAACCATTTGATGACACCGTGACAGATGTCCTACTGAGCCCTCCTTCCACCACAGCTGCAAGCTGACTCCCATCTCAAACTGTGTGGCCTCTAACATACACGCGTTCCATAATGCCACCCTATCACATTCAGTACTCAATACTCCGACCCTTCCTCCTAATCCAGGGAAACTCTCCTCAGCTCTTGGTACCTGACCCTGCTAGTCGCTTCTACAAACAGATGACTGGCAAATACTAAGTTTTTTTTTTTTAATACCGCAAACTTCCTCTGCTACACTCCACCACCACTGAACTTTAAGCACGCCTGGTTTCACCATGGACAGTCTGAAGCCCTTGTATGACTGCATCTAAGTGGTCCTGGGTAAAGACGATGAAGGAGGGAAATGATGTGGAAGCCTGAAGGCTTGTTAAATTGACCTTCCTTTGATCTCTGTCCATCAAAACCACCAAGCGGCTGTCAGTCTGCTGTACTGTGGTAGCTTACTTGCTACTGTGAGGCTGGAAGCCATGCCACTTGTGTTTCAAATACTAGCAGGTTTCAGCAGCTTTTCCAGACTAAGACAGACTAGGAAGAAAGGCCTGGTGATGTACTTCTGAAAATTACCCAGTGAAAACCTTATGGGTCACAAAGAACACTGTCTGACTCACTTGCTTTGGACATGTCATCAGGAGGGATCAACTTCCGGAAGAGGACATCACGTTTGGTGAAGTAGAGGCCAATGACAGCGAGGGGGACCCTTGGTAGGACGGACTGACACAATAGCTGCAACGAGGGACTCAAACATCCTGTCAATTGTGAGGACGACACGGGACCGAGCATTGCTTTGTTCTGTTGTACATAAGGTCACCATGTTGTTGTTAGGTGCCGTCGAGTCATAGCGACTCTGTGCGCAACAGAACGAAACACTGCCTGGTCCTGTGCCATCCTCACAATCATTAGGCTTGAGCCCTTTGTTGCAGGCACTTTGTCAATCCGTCTTGTTGAGGGTCTTCCTCTTTTTTCGCTGACCCTGTACTTTACTAAGCATGACGTCCTTCCCCAGGGACTGATTCCTCCTGAAGTATGTGAGACATAGTCTCGCCATCCTTGCTTCTAAGGAGCACTCTGGTTCAGTGGTATATTCAATATCCTTCACCAACTCTGCAGTTCGCAGTTGCAGTTCGAAGGCATCAATTCTTCTTTGGTCTCCCGTAGTCATTGTTCAGCTTTCACATGCATATGAGGCGGTTGAAAATACCATGGTTTGGGTCAGGCGCACCTTAGTCCTCAAGGTGATGTCTTTGCTTTTCAATACTTTAAAGAGGTCAAGGTCACCATGAGTTGGAGTCAAATTGACAGCAGCTATTTATCTATGAGTCGGCCCATTAAAACGATCCTGGAAGTGACCTGTCTCCCCAAGGTGGAATTAATGAAACTAGTTCTTATAGGATGTATACTATGTGCCAGGTAAGTGCTGGACTTGGTAAGATGAATAAAACCAAATACTTGTCTCTAACGCGCTTAGAGCATAGTGAAGGAGACTGCCATTTTATGCATAAAAGAAATATTTATTGAGTGGCTACTGGGTCCAGACCCTATCCTAGGTACTAGGTACTCCTGTGCACAGACAAAATCTTGCCTTCGAGAGATTTCATTCTTGTGGGGGAAGATAGACAATAAACAAGATAAAAAAGTGAATAAATACGGTATATGAGATGGCGGTAGTGCTTGGGAAGACATAAAGCACTTAAGGGAAAGAGTGATGCCAGCGATGACCTGAATGAGGTGAGGGAGCTGGCCAAGGTGATACCTGAGGTTGGGAGTGGCAGACGACTTCTACTCTGTGGGAGGTGGGAAGCCATTAGAATAAATTATCAGAATTTAGTGAGAAAGCTACTATAAATGAGGGGTAGCAATTCTAAGCTTTGATGTTTACTAAGAGTAAGAGGCCTCACTGGGAGTGCTGAATAATGAAAGGTTCAAGAGGAACCAGTCTTCCCCAGCAGTTCTAAGTATTTGAAAGTGAGTTAATAGGAGACACTGTATATTACATGTTTTCTTTTTCTTTTTTTTTAGCACACTCTTCTCCACATCGTTAGTAATTGGTATCTGCTTTTTTATAAATAAGCAAGAAGGTCAGTGAGATATCATAGACATTATCTAGCTATAGCTATAGTATCGTTTTTAGAAGTGAGCTCTGTGTGAGTGTGGAGTTCAAATTGGTTATTTCTTAATTTGTTGAAACTCTTATAAGATAAACACAAAAGAATATTGATTGATTGACGCCAAACTAGGTGAAACAGAGCCAAATCAGAGCCCAGATAGTCAAGAGAGATAGATTCTGAATACCCAGCAGGGGGCAGTGGTAGCAGTGGATAAAACCAAAAAAAACAAACCCATCGTCATTGAGTCAATTCTGACTCATAGCGACCCTATAGAACAGAGTAGAAATTCCCCACAGAGTTTCCAAGGAGCACCTGGTGCATTCGAACTGCAGACCTTTTGGTTAGCAGCCCTAGCACTTAACCACTGGCTACAACTAAATGGGAAACAATTCCCAATTTCTGCACTTAGGCCATTTGAAGAAGAGAGGGCAACATTAAGGGAAAGAGAAAGGAGTTGAAAACCTGGTGGAGTAGACATATGCAGTGAGACCTCTACACTTAAACTTGATTACTTTCTTTTTTTCTTTAATGCAGACCATGCTTATGTCTTTCACCATGTATTTTGAATCTCTTAAAATTGTTTAAATTCTTGACAAAAGTTGCCTAGGATGTTACTCAATTTTTTTTTTTTTTGTGAAGTGTTTTCAAATTTTCTGTCCTCAAATTTTACTCTCATGAGCTCTGATATTTACTGAAAATATATCCAAGTCTCTATCTAGTACAAAGATTTCAAAAGTTTTCTGGAACTAATTGTATGAGGAAATAGAACAAAAGTGGAAGGAAAAGTTAGTTAATATTTGTGCAATTAGCTTACAACTTACTCTGAAATTATTCAACAGTGTATTCTTTTGAAATTCAATTATTTTTTAGCTCCTGTGAATTATTAGCTGCTAAATTAACAACTAATATAATTGCTGGTGGCAGACGGATCTTGGCTGAAAGCAGAGAATTCCGGAAAGATGTTTGCCTGTGTTTTATTGACTCTGCAAAGGCATTCAACTGTGTGGATCATAACAAATTATGGATAACATTGCAAAGAATCAGAATTCCAGAGCACTGAATTATGGTCATGAGGAACCTGTACACAGACCAAGAGGCAGTCATTGGAACAGAAAGAAGGGATACTGCATGCTTAAAAGCAAGAAGGGTGTGCATCGGGGTTTACACTTTTGCCATACTTCCTCAATCTCTATGCTGAGCAAATAATTCAAGAAGTCAGACTATATGAAGAAGAATGTGGCATCAGGATTACAGCGAGACTCATTAAGAACCTGTGATATGCAGATGACACAGCCTTGCTTGCTGAATGTGAAAAGGACTTGAAGCACTTATTAATGAAGATAAAAGGCCACAGCCTTCAGTATGGGTTACACTTCAACACAAAGAAAACAAAAATCCTCACAACTGGGCCAATAAGCAACAACATGATAAATGGAGAAAAGATTGAAGTTGTCAAGGATTTTATTTTACTTGGATCCACAATCAATGCCCATGGAAGCAGCAGGCAAGACATCAAATGATGACATATTGCGTTGGGCAAATCTGCTGCGAAAAGCCACTTTAAAGTGTTAAAAAGCCAAGATGTCACTTTGAGGACTAAAGTGCGCCTGACCCACGCCGTGGTAATTTCCATCACCTCATCTGCATGTGAAAGCTGGACAATGAATAAGGAAGACGGAAGAAGAATGGATGCATTTGAATTATGGTGCTGGTGAAGAATATTGAATAAACCATGGAGTGCCAGAAGAATAACAAATCTGTCTTGGAAGAAGTACAGCCAGAATGCATCTTAGAAGCAAGAATGGAGAGACTTCATCTCAGGTACTTTGGACATGTTAACAGGAGAGACCAGTCCCTAAAGAGGGACATCATGCTTGGTAAAAGGGTCAGCAAAAAAGAAGACGCTCAACAAGATGAATTGACACAGTGGCTCCAATAATGGGCTCAAACATAGCAATGATTGTGATGATGGTGCAGGACTGGGCAGTGCTTCATTCTGTTATGCACAGGGTCACTATCAGTTGGAACCAACTCCACTGTGTCTAGCAACAACAACAATACATAATTGAATTTCAAAAGAATATCCTGTTGAATAATTTCCCAGTAAGTTGTAAGCGAATTGTATAAATATTAACTAACTTATATCGTTTGGCAGTGGTATAATGATGTGATCACCTCCATGATGGGGTCTGCTGTGAGTAGCTAGTCACTTGAAAGGGATTTTCCTTGAGCGTGTGGCCTGCATTGAATATAAACGTGCTCTCTGGCAAGGTTTATGGGTTTTTGCTTGCTCTGGATCCTGCAGCTGGCTCCTGTTCACCTGACCTCCAGTTTTTGGGACTTCAGCTAGTAGCTTACCTTTGGTCTTGCCTGCTGATCTTGGGATTCTTTGATCTTCACAGCCTGTAAACAAGAGCCCTGTTGTCTGACCTGCCAATCTTGGGTTCATCAGCCCCTGCGGCTACGTGAATCAGGAGAAGCTTCTCTCTTGACCCATGGACTTGGGGAGGTCCAGCCTCTACAACTGCGTGAACCATTTCCTTGATATAAATCTCTATGTGTATATTTATATACTTTACTGGCTTTGCTTCTCTAGAGAACCCCACCTAAGACATTTTCCTATCACTTATGTTATTTTCTTATACATTTAGTTCCAAAAAACTTCTGAAAACTTTGTCCTAGAGACTTGGATATATTTTCAGTATATATCAGAGCTCATGAGAATGAAATTTGAGGACAGCAAATTTGAAAGCACTTCAGAAGCAAACAAACAAAAAATCGAGTAACATCCTTGGAAACTTTTGTCAAGAATTCAAACAATTTTAAGAGATTCAAAATGTATTGTTGAAAGACACAAGCATGGTCTGTATTAAAGAAAAAAAGGTAATCAAGTTTAAGTGTAGGGCTCTCACCTTATATGTCTACTCCACCATATTTGCAACTTTTCTTCTTTCTCTTTCCCTTAATGTTGCCTTCTCTTCTTCAATTAGCCTAAGTGCAGAAATTGGGAATTGCTTCCCATCTAGTTGTAGCTATCCACTGCACTGCTACCACTGCTCCCTTTTGGGTATTCAGGATCCATCTCTCATGACTATCTGGGCTCTGAGTTGGCTCTGTTTTCACCAACTTTGGTAGCAATCAGTCAACATTCTTTTGTGTTTATTGTATAATTATTAGCATCTAAATAAAAATATATTTTTTTTAATAATTCACAGGAGCCCTGGTAGTGCAGTGGTTAAAGCATCGCTAACCAAAAGGTCAGCAGTTCTACCATAGCAGCCACTCTGTGGGAGAAAGATGTGGCAGTCTGCTTCCATAAAGATTTACAGCCTTGGAAACCCCATGGGGTAGTTCAGCTCTGTCCTGTAGGAGCACCATGAGTTAGAATCGACTCAATGGCAATGGGTTTGGTTTTTGCTTTGGTAACAATTCACAAAAATGCCAATTGATGTATTTTGCTTTCAGCTTCACAGCAAAGTCTCAAATACTGTTTATCACTGTTAAAAAATAACTTTCAAAAAATGGTAAAATTATTTCTCTCATGCCCATTACCCATTACTGCCAAGTTGATTCCCACTCATAGCAACCCTATAGGACAGAGTAAAACTGCACCATAGTGTTTCCAAGGAGCAGCTGGTGGATTCAAACCTTTTGGTTATTAATTTTACGTTTTGGCTAGCAGCCGACCTCTTAACCACTACGCTTGCATTTCTCTCACACAGATATGAAAATGAACATGTATGAAAGATTTTATTTCATTCATAAAGTGGGAAACAGGTAATGCTATAAAAAGTTCAAAGGAGAAGTCAAAAAAGTAAAAATTTATATCGAGTAAAGGAATATTGAAATGAATATACAAATTGAGGCAAAACTGGCACAATGGATAATTTTTTTGTGGGAAAACATAGACATGAATGACTCTGTCTTACTCATCTAGTGCTGCTATAACAGAAATATCACAAGTGAGTGGCTTTAACAAACAGAAGTTTATTCTCACAGTTTAGGAGGTGCCAGCTCCAGGGTAAGTCTTTCTCTCTCTGTCGGCTCTGGGGGAAGATGCTTGTCATCGGTATTCCCCTGGGTCTAGGAGCTTCTCAGCACAGGGACCCCAAGTCTGAAGGACATGCTCTGCTCCTGCCTCTTCTTGCTTAGTGGTAACGAGGTCCCTCTCCTCTCTGCTCGATTCTCTCTTTTATATCTCAAAAGAGATTGACTCAAGATATAACCTAATTCTTTAGATCAAGTCCTGCCTTATTAACATAACTGCCTCTAACCCTGCCTCATTAACATCATAGAGGTTAGGATTTACAATACATAGGATAATCACATCAGATCACAAAATGGTGGACAATCACACAATATTGGGAATCACAGCCTAACCAAGTTGACACACATTTTTGGGGAACACAATTCCATCTATAACAGACTCCAAATTAAAGAGTGACGCAAGTTTTAGAAAAACATTAACAGAGTATTTTAATACCATCCTTCACTGAATCTAAGACAATATTATATAGGTAAAGAAGTAAAAACTCTGCTGATTAAATGATGATACAATGCTAGAACACCACTGATTATAAATATCTCCTGATTTCGGTAATGTAAGAATGTGAAAAAGGATGTGTCCTTGACTCACTGAAATACAATATTTACCTTTTTATATATTCATTAGTTACTGAGTTATATACGATAAAAATCTTTAAGTCTGAAAGACCTCTTTCTGTGAGCATAAAATAACATATTTAGGTGATAGGGAAGCACAGTGTTTTTCTTTCTAAGTGATCTGTACAATCAATGTTTATGATCCATGGCATCTTGGGTTTGCTAAAGTACCATATCAGCTTTACTCAGACTCTTGATTCTGGTCACATCTTGGAACTTAAGTTATGACTTTAACTTCTGATTACCAGTGTCCATATTCCTGTTTTGACTTTTTATTTAAGAGTTCCACTTTGAGTCCTGACAGTTTGAATTTACTAATTTTTCCTTCAAAGATGTGTAGTGGCTGGAGGTCACTGTAGGGGCTCTATATTTTGCAGCTGACTTTTAGGTGAGAACCAAGTTTTGCAAGCTCTCATCACTTCTGACCCAGATATGAGCTCTCATCTCAGTTTTGCTATTTAGCAAACGATAATTTACAAACCTGTTGCCCAAACTTGCCCAATCATTAAAATAGTTTACCTTGGTTTTACCAAAGACGGAGATTCCCAGCCCCGTCCCAGATCTATTCATTAGACTCTCCAAGGAAGAAGTCTAGAAATCTGGATTTGTAACAGGCACTACAGGAGATTTTTAGGATAAAGCAAGTTTTGGAAACACTAACTGAAAATAATCTAGTTTACTTCCCTCACCCACAGATTTTCTAACTGTAAAATTGGAATGATATCTGCCTTCATCTTTACAATAAAAGAAATAGCATGGAGCTGTCTGAACTGTTCAAAGGAGATTTGTTCAATACATCTCACCTCAAAAAAAAAAAATCAGCATTCATAAATTCCATTTAGGCTTGACACATGAATCCATGTCCTCTGTGGGTAATTTTTAACTTTGCCATGTTGAAATACACCCTAGCTAAGGAAGAAAAGATTGTAACAATTAATCTGTTACATTCATACCGCTTAACATAATGTTTGCTGGCCTGAGTTTTCTTGATACAGCACATGGATCCGTTTTGCAAGTCATCAGATATATAATTGGCGATTTCTGGTTGTTGAGATTGCAGCTACCTTAAACCTTATCAGCAAAGAAACTTGTAAAGAACCACAGTGCATTGAAGAAACCATCAAATCTTTTTGGAGCACTGGCTCATAACATTGGTCCACATGGCTCCATTTCTTAGTAAAGTCACCATTTTCAAGAGCAAATTATAATTATGATAAATATTTTTAGGATGATTATCATAGAGACCCTACACTTCAACCATTCTACTCCTCAAGAAATCCTGTTTGCCACAATTCAGCTCCTTTGGAATGCAGAACAGATGGTGGCTGTGTAGCCTAGTGCCCATCAAATGTTGAGCTGAGGAGTGGTATTTTACATCATATACATTTTTTTATACATTCATATGCACTTACTATGTGCCAAGGAAAATACTTTATATGTCTATTACAGATTAGATCTGTTTTGAGAAATCATTCCAACATCCTTCAGCCACATTAATACATTTTACAAATACTTGTGAAGAGCCTTCTGTGTGCTGTTGTTATTGCCTTTGTTAGGTGCTGTCGAGTTGTTTCTGACTCCTAGCGACTCTATAGGACAGAGTAGAACTGCCTCATAGGGTTTCCAAGGAGCAGCTGGTGGATTTGAAGGGCTGAGGTTTTGGTTAGCTAGGCACTGTGAAAAGCCATATGGAACTTTAGAATCTCCAAGCTAAAACATCTTATTTAAAAACTTAGGTTGACAAAAAAATCAATTGATCTCTCTTCCTTATCTAAAAAGGGAAGGAATTGAGCTAGATACTTTGTTAGGTCTAAATGTTCTAAGAGACTCTTAGTCTGTGGACCTAAAATTTCCTTTCTGTCCTATAATATCTTAAATGAAAGCATTTATATGGCTAATATTATATACATCCTTTGGAAAATGTAAAAATATTCTTTGTCCTGAGAGATCTTCTACACGGCAGAAAAGTAAAGTGAACATATGTGTTACATAGCACACTGCATGTATAGTTATTACCAAGAACCAAGTCATCGCCCGTCCCTACCAAGCAGGATGAGAACAGCAGAGTGATGATTGAAAAAGGTGTTTTAGCAAATATGAGGGAAGTCATTGCTTGGGTTACATTTATTATTTAACATCAGATTAAGGTTATGAAAAATTCCAACTTGTCTTGTTCTATAGATAAAAATTAATACACAGTTCTCCTATTATGTGGAATCACTTGTGTAGGTTGTCATTTCCAGGGACTAGGGGTGTTATAGGCAATGTTTTTAGAACAAATGAGGCAATTGAGCTTCTGTGCTCTGTTTATTCAGTGATGGCCTTTAGTACATGACCCTGTGTCGTAAATATCCAAGGACCAACTCTGCCTTGGGTTTACTTAGCCTTGCCCTTTCCGTTAGTTCTGGAGATCAGTCATGCAAATTAACTTTTATCCAATTAACACAAACAAACCAGGTGCCGTCCCGTTCACTCCAATTCACGGTGACCAAGTGTGTTACATGGTAGAACTTCTCCGTAAGATTTTCTTGGCTGTAATCTTAACCGAAGCAGATTGCTAGGCCTTTTCTTCTGAGGTAGCATTGGGTAGGTTCGAATCATCAAACTCTGGGTTAGCAGTCAAGTGCAAACTGCGCCACCTATGGACCTTTTTTGCCTTATTAAACCCAAAAAACCAAACCCATTGCTGTCGAGTCTACTCTGACGCATAGCAACCCTATAGCCAGGTTCAAATAATACTCTGAAATAGTGTTTGCTTCGATTTGAACCACATAAAATTGGTATTTTCATGATTAAAATATTTCCAAAATGCATTTCTACAAAACTTCATATTCGTGCACTTTTAAGACGCTCACACAGCACGCAAAGAAATAATATGATGAAAAGCTATTTTGAATACATCAGATTGGAATTGGTTAAAAAGAATAATCAACATTATTGCTGACAAGGGCGCTAGGAAATACGTATTCTCTCACGCAGCTGGTGGAAGTGTAAATTGGTACACCCTTTCCAGATTGTTTGGCCATCTGTACGCAAAGCCGTGCAAAATAAAATGCGTGCAATTTGTCCCAGGGATTTATTCTGAGGAAAAGACTGGCCGAGAATACAAAGGTCTACAAATAAGAATGTTCCCTGCAGCTGAGTGAAATTACTCAGTAGCAAAAGGACAAATACTGTATGAGACCACTGTTACAAGAACTTGAGAAATAGTTTAAACCGAAATAGTTTAGGACAGAAGAAAATATTCTTTGATGGTTACAAGAGTCGAGAGGGAGGGAGGGAAAGGGGTATTCACTAATTAGACAGTACCAACCAACCAACCAACCCAGTGCCATCGAGTCAGTTCCAACTCATAGCGACCCTATAGGGCAGAGTAGAACTGCCCCATAGAGTTTCCAAGGAGCACCTGGTGAATTCGAACCGCCGACTCTTTGGCTAGTAGCTGTAGCACTTAACCACTACGCCACCGGAGTTTCCAATTAGACAGTAGACAAGTACTATTTTAGGTGAAGGGAAAGACAACAAACAATACAGGAGAGGTCAGCACAACTGGACTAAACCAAAAGCAAAGAAGTTTCCTGTGAATAGACTGAATGCTTCGAAGGCCAGAGTAGCGGCAGGAGGGAGGGGATGGTGGTGGTGGTGGTGGTGTTTCGGGACCATGGTTTCAGGGGACATCCAGCTCAACTGGCATAATAAAATCTATTAAAAAAACATTCTGCATCCCACTTTGGAGAGTGGCATCTGGAGTCTTAAACGCTAGCAAACGGCCATCTAAGATGCATCAATTGGTCTCAGCCCACCTGGAGCAAAGGAGAATGAAGAACACCAAAGACACAAGGTAATTATGAGCCCAAGAGACAGAAAGGGCCACATAAAGCAGAGACTACATCCGCCTGAGACCGGAAGGACTAGATAGTTCCTGACTACAACTGATGACTGCCCTGACAGGCAACACAACAGAGAACCCCTGAGGGAGCAGGAGGGCAATGGGATGCAGACCTCAAATTCCCATAAAAAGACCAGACTTAATGGTCTGAGACTAGAAGGACCCTGGAGGTCATGGTTCCCAGACCTTCTGTTAGCCCAGGATAGGAACCATTCCCAAAGCCAACTCTTCAGACAGGGCTTAGACTGGACTATGGGATAGAAAATGTGTCTACCTGGATCAAGTAGACATGTGAGACTATGCAGGCAGCTCCTGTCTGGAGGGGAGGTGGGAAGTCAGAGGGGGTCAGAAGCTGGGCGAATGGACACAAAAATAGAGAGTGGAGAAAAGGAGTGTGCTGTCTCACTGAGGGGAGAGCAACTAGGAGTATATAAAAAAAAACAAAACCAAACCCACTGCCACAGAGTCAGTTCCAACTCATGGCGACACTATAGGACAGAGTAGAACTGCCCCATAGAGTTTCCAAGGAGCGCCTGGTGCATTTGAGCTGCCAGCCTCTTGGTTAGCAGCTGTAGCACTTAACCATTATGCCACCAGGGTTTCCAGGACTACATAGCAAGGTGTATATAAATTGTTTTATATAAATTTTTATATGAGAGAATGACTTGATTTGTAAACCTACACTTAAAGCATAATAAAAATTTAAAAAAAGGAATGTTCCTTGCAGGGTTCAGGAAATCAAGATTTCTCATTAAGTTCTTAAAAAACTAAGGCTCAAAGACACTGACATGTGATCCCCCAGCTGACATAACAAGTAAGAGAGAAAGTGTTCTCCTCCCTCCGGGGCAGCTGGCCAGGCTGAGATGGGTGATGCTGTGGCTGTAGAGACTACGCTAGGGCTCACCATCTCTGCTGGGCAGATTCTTGGAGTGGAGGCCCCAGTGGTCATCTGGTTGAGCAGTAGAGATGGCAGTGAGGGCAGCCTCCACTGATCTATGAGTGTATGTAACACACACCTCGGGCCTCGAGGAGATACTTAGTGGGTGGGGAGGGGCTTTTCAAGGGATTGGAAGATTCAGGTAATATGACCTAACCTCCATCTGTCAGTTTTCCATTCTGTGGTGACTTGTGTGCTGCTGTTGATGCTGGGAGCTGTGCCACTGGTATATGCTGGGATTTCAAATACCAGCAGAGTCACCAATGGAGGACAGCTCTGAGCAGAGTTTCTAGACTTGGAAGAAAGGCCCAGTGATCTACTTCTGAAAATTAGAAAACGAAACATTGTGGCTCACAACAGAATATTATCCGATATACTGCTAGAAGATGAACCCCCTAGATTGGAAGTTACTACACAATTTTTGCAACAATGGACTCCTATACACCCATGACCATGAAGATGGTGCCGGAGAAAGCAACCGTTCATTCTGTTACGCAAAAGGTCACCACGAGTCCGGGCGGACTTGACGGCAGCTAACAACAATTGGTTTCTATAAACCGAAGATCTAGAGATATGGGAGTTGCATATATATTACCAGTTTTTAAGGACACGGTTGGCAATGAAAGATTTAACATTTTTGAAATCAACTGTCTCTTTCATTCAGCAGACATTCTGTCATGGATTGAATTGGTCCCCCCAAAATATCTGTCAACTTGGCAAAGTCATGATTCCCGGTAGTGTGTGATTGTCCACCATTGTGTCATCTGATGTGATTTCCCTACGTGTTGTAAAGCCTGTCTCCACGATGGTAATGAGATGGGATTATTGGCAGTTATGTAGATCCAATCTACAAGATTAATCTACAATTTAAGCCAATCTCTTTTGAGATATAAAAGAGAGAAGTGAGCAGAGAGACAGGGGACCTCATACCACCAAGAAAGCAGTGCCGGGAGCAGTTCCTGCATGGAGAAGCTCCTAGACCAAGGGGAGATTGATGGCAAGGATCTTCTCCAGAGCTCACAGAGAGAGAAAGCCTTCCCTTAGAGCTGGCGCTCTGAGTTTGGACTTCTAGACTCCCGGACTGCGAGAGAATAAATTTCTTTTTGTTGAAGCCATCCATTTGCGATATTTCTGTTATAGTAGCACTACATAACTAAGACATGTATCAAGCACCTACTATGTGGAAAAACTATTCTAGTCTCAGGGTCACAGATGTTGGGGTCTGCCTTTCTATATTGGGAATGTAACTCTTAATAGCATATTAAATCACTTTTTGCTATATATAATTCACATCACCCAGCTCTGGGATTTAGAAAAAAAAATTGTTGCTGCTAGTTGTCATAGAGTCGATTCTGACTAGTAGTCAGCTGCTTAACCATTTTTGCCACCCAGGACTTCTTAGAAAAAAATTTAAACTTACAGAAACAGCTGTAATTTGAAAAATTTCAGATACTGCTTTGGCCAATATTATTCTTGAAAAAATATGTAATTTAAAATATCGACTCAACGGCACTGGGGTTTGGGGTATTCAAGCTTTGAATAGAGATTTTATTTGTCCTATGCACACGTGCGAGAAACATCAGAAAACAATCTAAGAATGCAAATATATTGTCCAAGCAATTCATACTTTTCTAAAGTGCGAATACTTATGATCAGAACTTAGCAGCAGAGAAGTTTATGAACATTTTATTTTACTTCAAATTATAATTTTTGTATATTATTCTAAGATACATTATATAGTGATCAATGTGATAGACGATGCTTGTGTTTCACTTCAGAATAAAACTTGTGTAGGCTGTCAGATACACTTAGAAACCTAAGCAATTCAACATGTTTCTTTATATGCCTTAACTTCCAAGGCTGTCAGATACACTCAGAAACCTGAGCAATTCAACATGTTTCTTTATATGCCTTAACTTCCAAGGCTGTCAGATACACTCAGAAACCTGAGCAATTCAACATGTTTCTTTATATGCCTTAACTTCCAAGGCTGTCAGATACACTTAGAAACCTGAGCAATTCAACATGTTTCTTTATATGCCTTAACTTCCAAGAACCTTAGCATCACATCCAATGCCCAATTTAGAAATTAGCTCATTTATACTGAGGTTTTTTTTAGACAATCGTACTTTTTTTTTTAATCTCCTGATTATTTTGTTTTGCATATGGTCACCTTGCTATGGGCCTGTTAGGCAGTGTGGCAGACTACAGCTACCACCCGCGTCTGTGTCTCCTCTCCCTGAACACCCAGTGGGACTGGATTTCCCGGGCACCCTGTTCTTGCAGGGACAGGTGACTGGATTCTGGCAAGTAGAATGTAAGCAGATGTGATGTGTGATGTCAGAAGTAGTCGGGAAAATAAATGCTCCTCTAGGCATTTCAAACACAGGAAATTTATTGCAGATTACTTCTTGTATAGGTGTTAAAAGGGCTGAGAGAGCCAAAAAAGAGTATAGTGATATAACTCAGAGATTAGTTAATTGCAGGAAGCAGCTACCACCCCTAGGACTGGGAGAACAAACGAAAGAGGTGGTGCCACCAGAAGCTAAAACTGTGGGGAAGGTGCCCCCTGGCTGGTGTTGAGACCACAAAGAAAAAATCCTTTAGCTGGTGCTGGATCCACTCAAAGGTAGATGGGGCACAACATGACATTGGTGGAGTCATGGTGAAAAGGCTCTGCTTAGCAGGTGCTGGGACAGCTAAGGGGGGAGGTCTGAGAGCTGATGCTGGGCCAAGGAGGAGGTAATTGTACAGCTACAAGATGCTTCCGTAGCTGACTGCTGCTGTTAAAAGTTTGCTGACAGAATCAAAGGAAAAATCCCTTTTCCTCTGCTCCCATCTTCCAATTTCCCTCTAGCTTTTCATTGATAGAAGCTGCCCAGAAGCCAGGTGGCAAGGAAAGGAGTCTGGGAAATGAAGTTTACAAGGTCCTCACCCCCCAAAATACATATCAGAGTACAGAAGGGACAGGTGGGCTTGGAGACTGAGAGCAAACAGGCAAGTGACATGCATAAAGCCCAGCTACTGAGAGCCTTGAATGCCATACTAAGAGGTTTGGACTTTGTTCTTGAGGCATGAGAAACCTTCCAAAGAAGAAATAAACTTAAGTTCCTGGAAGTCTAATCATGACTAAGTTTAAAAAAAAATATTTAAACTAAAAGAGGAAGAGGTTGTGAATATGACTAAATTTGGAGCACTTTATTTTTGTATAACATCTTTTTTTCTATTAAAAATTAAAGCATGCTTCTAGTAGAAAATTTTGGAGAAACAGAAAATTATGGAAAACGAAATAATTCTGCCTTCTGGAGATTGTGAAAAATAATATTTAAGTATATTTTCTTCTAGTCTTTTATCTAGAAATATATATTTTTAAAATGTTAAAATCATAGTGTAAAAGTCAATTTTTATAGCCATTCTTCAATCATTATCATGTTGTGTGCATTTCTTCAAAGTGTATTTTTTTGGTAGCTGTATAATATTTTACTGAACTAGATACACTATATTTAACCATTCACAACATTATGAAACATAGAATAAGATGATAAAATGGAAGTTTCACTAGATCCTAAGGATTTAGATATCAGATACCAAAGTGAGTAGTAAGACAAACTCCCATGTAAGAGTATCAAAGTAATTGTCTGAAAATTAGCTCATAACTTTTGAATGCCTTATGTTGATCTAAGGTGTAAAAGTGGAGATGAAGAGAAGCTTTATAAAGAGGAAGTGTCTGGAGAGGTTCATGCCGAACAGCGTGTAGGGAGGTGGGGCTGGGGGTGTGGGGTGGTAGTAGAGGTTTCTCCTTTTCTCCTCAAGTGAAGAGACTTCTGTCTTAATTATCCAGTGCTTCTATAGCAGAAATACCACAAGTGAATGGCTTTAACAAAGAGAAATTTATTCTCTCACAGTTTAGGAGGCTAGAAGTCCGAATTCAGGGTGCCAGCTCCAGGGGAAGTCTTTCTCTCTCTGTTGGCTCTGGAGGAAGGTCTTTGTCATCAATCTTCCATGGTAAAGTTGCTTCTCAGCACAGGAACCACGATCCAAAGGATACGCTATTCTCCTGGCTCTCATTTCTTGGTGGTATGAGGTCCCCCTGTCTCTCCATTTGCTTTTATATCTCAAAGGAGATTGAGTTAAGACACAACCTAATCTTGTAAATTGAGTCCTGAATCATTAACATACTGCTGCTAATGCCACCTCATTAACATCATAGAGGTAGGATTTACTAAAAAAATACAGAAAAATCACATCAGATGACAAAATAGTAGACAATTGCACAATACTGGGACTCATGGACTAGCCAAATTGACACTCATCCGGGGAGGACACAATTCAATCTATAACATTCCACCCTTTGGCCACCAAGAATTCATGTCCTTGCCACATGTAAAACACATTCACCCCATCATATAATAGCAAAATTCTTAAATTAACTCCAAGTCCCAAATCCAAAAATTCCTCTTTATCTGTGAAATCTGGAATGCAAGTTATCTGCTTCCAAAGTACAATGGTGTAAAAGGCACAAGCTAGACATTCCCATTAAAAACGGGAGAAATTGGAGGGAAAGAAGGGATAAAAGGCACCAAGCAAGTCAGCAGAACACAGTACATTAGCCCTCAGGCTTGAAAATAATCCTCTGTTCTCTGAGACCATTTACGCAATGGCCTTGCCCTCCAGACTCTAGGTACTAGCCGCACTGTCCAGATTCTGAGTGGAGGCCCCTTGTTCAGCTCCGCCTTCCAGGCCCACTGGAACAGCAACTCTGCTCCATTCTCCTAGTCCATCTGAGTGGCAGCTCCACCCTTTGAGATTGAGGCTGCTCTGCTTCCTGTGGTCCTTCCCTCTTCAGCTTCTGCTTCCTGGTTCCTTGGCCTCTTGGCCCATCGGGCCCTGCTGCCTGCATCTGCCCTGCTGGGGCAAGCATTCCAAAGCTCTGTAGCTCCACTGATGAGTGCCTGGAGGCACTCCACCCCACCAGTGAACTTCAACCAGGAGGCACTTAGCTCTCTTGCTCTGTGGGTCCCGGAGGCACCCCACTCTTCCAGGAAGTCTCCTGCCAAAGGTACTCAGCTCTCTCACTCCATGGGTGGGCTCCAGCACAATCTCACACTGGTCTCCTGGTTATGTTGCTGCCAGTTCTCTGCTGCTGCTTCTTGCCATCTGCACTGTCTCCAGTGTAACAGCTCTCCTCACTCCCTTCTGAGTCCTCACCAGAATTGCCTTTAATGTTCAAAAGTCCACTAACAGTCCCTTCAAGGCAGTATAGCCTTTTACTGTTAGGCACTTTAAAACTCTTCCAGCCTCTATCCATTCACAGTTTCAAAATTACTTCCACATTTTAGGTATCTGTCAGAGCAGCACCCCTCTCTCTATACCAATGTCCAACAATGGGGTCAGTCAGATAGTTCAACATAATTCCAAGTTGTTAGGGAGACCCTATAGACTGGAAAATATTAATAGCATAGACCTCTGACTAGCTGCTGTGATGGGAAGAGGAGGGGACAACAGCCAGGCATCCTCACCCTCAGAGCTTATCAGGATAAAGGAGGCCGAGTGCTCCCTGTGGATGAATTCTGGGTCACTGCAGGTGAGGAAGACTAGTCTGGAGCTTCTTTAAATTCTGCCTGAGAGGGTTGCCTGGAGAGATAACGGGGTCCAAAAAGAAGAAGCTATATGGAGCAGACCACAGAAACAAAACAGGAGCTGAGGGGTAGAGCCAGCTAGAGGAAGATGAATCGTCCTCACCAGTGGTTCTCAAGCAGCGATGGTTTTGCACCCTAGGGAACATTTGTAGATGTCTGGAGATCTTTTTGGCTGTCAAAACAGGGGTTGAGGGTGGGGTACTACTGGCATCTACTGGGTAGAGGCTACAATGCATAGCACAGTTACCAAAACAAATAATTACCTGACTTAAAATGTCAAGAGTGCTGAGGTTAGAAAACCCTGGTCTATATCATAGAAGTAATCAAAACCAAAACCACCCCGCTGCTGTCAAGTCAATTCTGACTCACAGAGACTCCGTGTGTTACAGAGCAGAACTGCTCCATAGAGTTTTCTTGGTGGTAATCTTTTTTTTTTTAATTTATTATGTATTGTGCCTTGAGTTAAAGTTTACAAATCAAGTCAGTCTCTCATACAAAAAGTTATACACACCTTGCTATGGACCCCGAGCTGCTCTCCCCTCTAATGAGACGGCACATTCCTCCTCTCCTCTCTGTATTCCCTGTGTCCATTTAACCAGCTCTTGCTTCTCAACTCGCCTCCAGACAGGAGTTGCCCACATAGTCTCTTATGTGTCTACTTGGGCCAAGAAGCTCACCAGTATCATTATCTATCTCATAGTCCAGTCCAATCCCTGTCCAAAGAGTTGGCTTCAGAAATGGTTCCAGTCTTGGGCTAACAAAGGGTTCAGGGACCATGACCTCCAGGATCCCTCTAGTCTCAGATCACTAAGCCTGGTCTTTTTTTTTTTTACAAGAATTTGAGATCTGTATCCCACTGTTTTCCTGTTCCATCTGGGATTCTCTGCAGTGTTCCCTGTCAGGACAGTGATCGGTGGTAACCAGGCACCATCTAGTTCTTCCAGTCTTAGGCTGATGTAGTCTCTGGTTTATGTGGCCCTTTCTGTCTCTTGGGCTCATCTTTACCCTATGTCTCTGGTGTTTTTCATTCTCCTTTGCTCCAGGTGGATTGAAACCAATAGATGCATCTTAGATGGCCGCCTGCTAGTGTCTAAGACCCCAGACGCCTCTCACCCCAGTGGGATGCAGAACGTTTTCTTAATACATTTTGTTATGTCTTGGCTGTAATCTTTACGGAAGCAGATCACCAGGACTTTCTTTCATGGCAACTTTGGGTGGGTTCCAACCACCAACCTTTAGGTTAGTAGTTAGCAAAAACCATTTGCACAACTCAGGGACCTATACTTCAGCAGTACAGTTGAATATTCCCAAGTAAGGTGTCTGAAGAATCCACAAAAGCACACATGATGCCAAGAGTCAATGTTAAATGCCTGCTTAAAAAATGAACTGTGGTGATGGGTGCACAACTCTGTGAATTTATTAAAAACCATTGAAGTGTATATGGGGGAGTTACATGGTATGTGAAGTATATCTCTATAAAACTGCTAAAAAAGGGATGGACATTGCAACATTACAGAAAAACATTTATAATAGAAAAATGTTAATACATTTAATCAATGAATTGAGTAAGCAGGGCTCATGGGAATTAACCAGCAGGAAACTTTTTTTTTGGTATCCCACCATGACTCTAAAACAAGTCTATTAGAAGAAGTTCTTTCCCTACCCCTGGATGATTTTTGTAATCATTCTCAGGTTACAAAATTCCTATGATAATTTAATTTCACCGAAAAGATCCCAACTGAGAAATTAGAATATTTGCACTATCTAAAAATAAAAAAAAAGAAAAACATTTTTTTCTATAATAATAAAAAGTATGAATTTAGTTTGAGTTTTCACCTGATCCCCAGCTGGGGCTTTAAGGTGGAAAGAGGGAACTATACTGGCAATTCCATCCATCCAGTGCCATTTTGCTTAACTCTCCGAGGTAAAAAGGGTTGAAAAATGAGAAATAAGGGAGGGAGGGAAATTTTTCACTTGAGTGGTATTGATGTAAGTTCATCCTTACATCATAGGATAACTCTGTGTTTAATCTTCTAAGTAAGTTCCAGACCATTTACCAAAGTGGCTGCAGCATTTTACATTCCCACCAGCAATGCATGAAGATTCTAATTTCTCTACATCTTTACCAACACTTGTTATTATCTGATTTTTTTTTTTTATTGCAGCCATCCTAATGAGTGTGATGGGAAGACAGGCCTGGAGACGTATTCGAAAGTCAGCCAATGAAAACTATGTGGATCCCAACAGTCTGATTCGCAGCTTATCATGGGGATGGTACAGAACAGAGCGGCATTTAGTTCTGTTGTGCATGAGTCCCCTTAAGTCAAGGCCAACTCTAAGGCAGTTAACGACAGCAACAATAGGTGTGAAGTGGTATCTCATTGTGGTGACTAATAATGTTGACCATCTTTTCATGTGCTTATTTGACCAATTGTATCTCTTCTTTGGAGAAATGGACCTGGCTAGAACCTCCAGTGGAATGTTGAATAGAAATGGTGAGGGTTGAAATCTTTGTTTTATTCCTGATTTTAGGGGAAAAGCATTCAGTCTTTCATAATTAAGTGTGCAGCTGTTGTGTCATTAGGTGCCATCGATGAGGTTCTGACTCCTCGTGAGCCTATGTACAACAGAATGAAACACTGCCCGGTCCCACACTATCCTTACAATTGTTGCTTTGTTTGAGCCCATTGTTGCAGCCACAGTGTCAATCCATCCTGTGAAGGTCTTCCTCTTTTTTGCTGACCCTCTACTTTACTAAGCATGATGTCCCTCTTCAGGGACTGGCCCCTCCTGATAACATGTCCAAAGTACTGAGATGAAGTCTCACCATCCTTGCTTCTAAGGAGCATTCCGGCTGTACTCCTTCCAAGGCAGATTTACTCATTCTGCCAGCAATCCAAAGTATATTCAATATCTTCGCCAACGCCATAGTTCAAAGGCATCAATTCTTCTGTCTATTTATTGTCTAGCTTTCACGTGCATATGAGGCCATAGAAAATACTATGACTTGGGTCAGGTGCACCTTAGTCCTCAAAGTGACACCTTTGTTTTTCCTCACTTTAAAGAGGTCTTTTACAGCAGATTTGCCCAGTGCAATACGTTGTTGGTTGATTTCTTGACTGATGCTTCCACGCGTTGACTGTGGACTGAAGTAAAAAGAAATCCTTGACAACTTCAATATTTTCTCCATTTTCATGATGTTGTTTATTGGTCCAGTTGTGTGGATTTTTGCTTTCTTTATGTTAAGGTGTAATCCATACTGAAGGCTGCAGTCTTTGATCTTCATCAGTAAGTGCTTCAAGTCCTCTTCACTTTCATCAAGCAAGGTTGTGTCATCTGCATATCACAGGTTGTTAATGACTCTTCCTCCAATCCTGAAGTCATGTTCTTCTTCATATAGTCCAGCTTGTCAGATTATGTGCTCAAGATAGATTGAATAAGTATGGTGAAAGGATACAACACTGATGTACACTCTTCCTGATTTTAAACCATGCACTATCCCTTGTTCTGTTCAAACAACTGCCTCTTGGTCTATGTGCTGGTTCCACATGAGCACAATTAAGTGTTCTGAAATCTCTATTCTTTGCAATTTTATCCATAATTTGTTATGATCCACACAGTTGAATGTGGTAAACATCTTTCTGGTGTTCTCTGCTTTCAACCAACATCCATCTGACACTGGCAATGATAATCCTCAATTTACATCCTCGTCCGAATCCGACTTGAATTTCTGGCAGTTCCCTGTCTATGTACTGCTGTAAGCGTTTTTGAATTATCTTCAGGAACTTTTTACTTGCTTGTGTTATTAATGATATTGTTGGATAATTTCCATGTTCTGTTGGGTCACCTTTCTTTGGAATGGGCACAAACATGGATCTCCTCCAGTCGGTTGGCCAAGTGGCTGTCTTCCAAATTTCTTGGCATAGATGAATGAGTGCTTCCAGTGTGGCATCTGCTTGTTGAAACATCTCAATTGATATTCCATCAATTCTTGAAGCCTTGTTTTTAGCCAGTGCCTTCAGTGTAGCTTGGACTTCTTCCTTCAATACCATCGGTTTTTGATCATGTGCTACATCCTGAAATGGTTGAAAGCCGACAAATTCTTTTTGGTAAAGTGACTGTGTATTCCTTCCAACTTCTTTTGATGCTTCCTGCATCATTCAATATTCTACCCATAATACCTTCAATATTGCAACTTGAGGCTTGAGTTTTTTCTTCAGTTCTTTCAGCTTGAGAAATGCCAAGCGTGTTCTTCTCTTTTGGTTTTCTATGTGCTAGCTGTAGGGTTTTTGTAGATGTCTTTATCATGTTGAGAAAATTCCTTTCTATTCCCAGGTTGTTGAGTGTTTTTATCATGAAACGGTGCTGAATTTTGTCAGATGCTTTTTCTGCATCTATTAAGTTGATCATGAGATCATTTTCCTTCCCTCCCTTACTCTATTGATATGGTAAAAAAATTGATTTTTGGGTGCTAAACCAACCATGCATTCCTGGGATAAATCCTACTTGGTCATGATGTATAATCCTATTTTTGGGGGGGCGTCTGGCCTTCTAGGTTTTTTTTTTTTTTAGTATTTTTGCATCTATATTCATAATGGGATATTAGACTTTAGGTTTCATGGAATATCTTTGTCTGGTTTTGGTATCAGGGTGATATTGACCTCAAAGAAGGAGCTGGGAAGAGTCTCCTCCTCTTCTTTTTGGGGGAAAAATTTGTGTAGAATTGGTATTAATTCTTTAATTATTTGGTAGAATTCAGCCATCTGTGCCCGAACCTGAGCTTTTCTTTGTGGGAAATTGCTTCCGTTACTAATTCAGTTGTTATAGGTCTGTTCTTATTTCTATTTCTTCTTGATTCAATTTTGTTGATCTTTTCAAAGAGCCAACTTTTGGTTTCATTTATTTTCTATATTGTTTTTCTATTCTCTATTTCTTTAAGTACTGCTCTAACCTTTATAATTTCCTTTCAATGCCCATTCTTGTGCCTAGGTTTTTCTATGCAATTCCCATCTTAGTTACCAAGTGCTGCTGTATCACAAATGCTAAAAGTGAGTGGCTTTAAAGAACAGAAAGTTATTTTCTCACAGTTCTGGAGACTAAATGTCCAAGTCAGGGTCTTGGCCATGTTGATTCCTTCCTTGCTGGTGGCCCTGGGCGTTCCTTGTTCCTTGGCATTCCTTGGTTTGTAGGGGTCCTCGGATGGAGTCTGCCTCCCCTCCCCCCCCCACTATGTATGTGTCTTCACATCTATTTTGGTCTTTTTATTACTCAGAACTGAATATGTTTAGGATTCACCCTACCCTGACCTACTTAATAAAAGAAAATTCCTGTTTCCAAACAGGATTATATCCACAGTTACAAGGGTCAGAAATTCAACATATATTTTGGAGGGACACAATTCAGTCCATAATATCTGGTTATTTCTTTAGATATACAGAATTATTGAGTCAAAGGGTATGAACGTTTGTAAAGATACGGACACCGTATTTTTACGCAAATAAATTGTGTGGTCTATATTTGTTTGCCAACCACATCCTCCGCCCCCTCCCCTCGCCAGGTATTTTTGTAGCCTACTATGCTGATTTTATTTTATTTTTCCTAAAAATACAGTAGATGTTAAATCTTCTTCATGAAGGTCTGCTAGATAATAAATCCACCAGAAGTAGCACATATTTTTTTCAATGAATTACAATTTTTATTACAATGAAGTAGGCATGTTATGCTCCCAAAATAGATGCAGCAGTGGTATATAAATGGGGATAAATTCCTGAAAAAGGATCCAATACACAGCTTTATTAGTTTCTTATTGCCACTGTAATAAATTACCACATGCTTAGCCATTTAAAACAACATAAATTCATTCATTTGCAGATCTGGAGACCAGCAATCCAAATAATTTTTTCTGGGCTAAAGCCAAGGTGTCAGCAGGGCTGGTTCGTCCTGGAGGCTCTGAGGGGTGAATCTGTTTTCTTGCATTTTTCAGCTTTTACTGGCAGCCTATGGAAACCCTGGTGGCATAGTGGTTAAGAGCTACAGCTACTAACCATAAAGGTTGGCAGTTCAAATCCACCAGACGCTCCTTGGAAATTCTATGGGGCAGTTCTATTCTGTCCTAAAGGGTCACTATGAGTCAGACTCGCCTGGAAGGCAATGAGTTTGGGTTTGTTTTTTTTTTAGTGATGACCTATATTCCTTGGCTTGTGTCTCCTTTCTCCATCTTCAAAGTGCATCACTCAAATCTCTGCTTCTGTCCTTAGATGGTGCAAGGATAAAATCAACATAACATCAAATCCCCACTTTTTCACTTCTCTGAGGCCAAGCAGCGGCAGCATACAGCACTTCTCTCTCTGACCCCAGCTCCCTGGAGCTAGGGCAGATCTTTCAAGTTAAAAGACACCACCCTTCAGGCTGCCAAATGGGTAGAGGTCAGTCACAAATTTGGGGGTTCCCAAGGGCTTCCCTCACTTCTGATCTGCTGGCTACAAGTTTGGGGGTTCCATCTATTCCCTCAGGATACCAGCTGAACCTCAGGGTTTCCGACTACTTCCTCAGGTTTGATATTTGCTGGAGCAATTCACAAAATGCATGGGAAGAGTTATAGCTATGATTACAGCTTTATTATACAGGACAAAAGTCAGGATCAGCATAAAGAAAAGCCACATAGAGCAAGGTCTGGGAGGGTCCAAAAAGTGGAGTGCTCAGTTACTACCCAAAAGTTTGGTGGTTGGACCCACCAGCCGCTCTGAAGGAAAAAAATGTGGCAGTCTACTTCTGTAAAGATTACAGTCTTGGAAACCCTATGAGGTAGTTCTACTCTGTCCTATAGAGTCCCTATGGGTCAGAATTGACTCAAAGTCAACGGGTCTGTGTCCCAAAAGGTTCATGTCACCCTGCCGAGAGTAGATGGTTTCACAAACCAGGAAGCTAATGGAGGTTTGGTGTCCAAAGTTTTTATTTGGATTTTGTGTTACGTAATGCAGACTCCACCCCCTCTCCCTGAGGTCAGTCACTATCATGAGGTGATCATGAGGTGGGAACGTCTGGCCTGACCATGATGTGGTAATCATCATGAGGTAGGTCCCTCAGGCCTGGCCAGATCCCACCCGAGTTGCCTCTCCTGCATAACCTGTCAGGTCTGCAGTCTTTATTGAAATTCCAAGGTTCCAAGGGTTATTTCTCAGGAATCAAGGCCCAAAGCCAAACGACTTTAGGTAAAACTAAATTCTTTAGCATACAAATGGCTTTCTCCTCTGACTCCAACTCCTGTTGCATCCTTCTAATAATGACCATTGTGATTACACTGGACTCATCCAGATAATCCAAGATTCTCTCCATCTCTAACTTAAACACATCTGCTGAGCCCCCTTTTGCCAAATACAGTAATATTCACAGGCTCAGGGATTAGGATGGGGATCTCTTTGGGGGCCATACTCAGCCTACCACAAAAACCTTTTATAAATATGACTGACATACATTTATTTACATGAAATGAACTCTGACAGTTTTTAAGTGCTAAGTCAATCTAATGGCCCCAAATTACAAATAATGGCATTAAAGTTCACTTTCATATACTGAAGCTACTATCAGGAAAAAAGCTGAAAAGCATATGTGAGAGTGTGGTAATTCTGTGATGTCTGAAGCCACGAGCCAGAGAGAATGCTGAGAGACAAACTGTGCAGCGGTGGGGGAAACTTCCTGAGGCTCATTAACTGAAGAGCCTGTGGGCCAGTACACAGGAGGAGGCAGATTTCAAGGGATGATTTTCGCACAGACTGCTCTACATGCCATAAATAATAACACACATCTTATCAACAGTGGGCCATAATTTTGGATTACTGTAGCTGAATAGCCGAAGGTTGAGAACTGCTGTTAATTGGAAAGATTCTTGAAGTACCATATTGTCAATTAGTGGTTCACAAAGTATGCTCCTGGACCTCCTATTCTCCAAGGACTTCAAGGCGGTCAGGGCTGGACATATGTCTCTTAAATGTTTATAATAGGCCAATAGTTACCATTTAGCGTAAATCAATTCATTTTCCACAATACTTAACACATCATCTCCTTAGTATTGCTTGAGGTGTGTTCATTTGTTTTATGGTGTCAAGAAGAACAGAATAAGTGTAGGAAATGAATGGCATCTTGAACTTCAAAACAGGATCAAAAGTTTGAGAACCAGTGGATTTAAAAAAAAAAAAATTAATTTTATTCCACTGTAGCACCACCTAGTGGGTATTCAGAAGAAATAAGTTGCTTTCTCTATCAATCCTGTTAACAAGGAAAACTGCGAAGAAATGAACCAGGGTTCACTAAAAAGGCAGCTCAATATACACAGTACTTCCTAATCAGGGAGAATAATATGCTTCATTTAAAAATACAAGGCAAACTTTATATTTATAAAAATTCAGTTTTTTTTTAAATTACAAATTGGTATATATACTCATTACAGGTATTTTACAAAATATAAAAAGGTATCCTAGGAGTCTATCATAATTCTACCACTGAAAAATATATATAATTTCATAATTTTGTTTGTCCTTGTGTATACAATTGTATTTGTTTCTTTTTTTATTTTTTATTCATTTATTTTTTTTATTAACTTTTATTGAGCTTCAAGTGAACATTTACAAATCAAGTCAGACTGTCAGATATGTTTATATACACCTTACTCCATACTCCCACTTGCTCTCTCCCTAATGAGTCAGCCCTTCCAGTCTCTCCTTTCGTGACAATTTTGCCATCTTCCAACTCTCTCTATCCTCCCATCCCCCCTCCAGACAGGAGATGCCAACACAGTCTCAAGTGTCCACCTGATATAATTAGCTCACTCTTCATCAGCATCTCTCTCCTACCCACTGTCCAGTCCCTTTCATGTCTGATGAGTTGTCTTCGGGAATGGTTCCTGTCCTGGGCCAACAGAAGGTTTGGGGACCATGACCACCGGGATTCCTCTAGTCTCAGTCAGACCTTTAAGTATGGTCTTTTTGTGAGAACTTGGGGTCTGCATCCCACTGATCTCCTGCTCCCTCAGGAGTTCTCTGTTGCGCTCCCTGTCAGGGCAGTCATCGATTGTGGCTGGGCACCATCTAGTTATTCTGGTCTCAGGATGATGTAGGTCTCTGGTTCATGTGGCCCTTTGTGTCTCTTGGGCTCTTAGTTATCGTGTGACCTTGGTGTTCATTCTCCTTTGATCCAGGTGGGTTGAGACCAATTGATGCATCTTAGATGGCCGCTTGTTAGCATTTAAGACCCCAGACGCCACATTTCAAAGTGGGATGCAGAATGTTTTCATAATAGATTTATTTTGCCAATTGACTTAGAAGTCTCCTTAAACCATGGTCCCCAAACCCCCACCCTTGCTCCGCTGACCTTTGAAGCATTCACTTTATCCTGGAAACTTCTTTGCTTTTGGTCCACTCCAGTTGAGCTGACCTTCCATGTATTGAGTATTGTCCTTCCCTTCACCTAAAGCAGTTCTTATCTACTAACTAATCAGTAAAAAACCCTCTGCCTCCCTCCCTCCCTCCCCCCTTCGTAACCACAAAAGTATGTGTTCTTCTCAGTTTATACTATTTCTCAAGATCTTATAATAGTGGTCTTATACAATATTTGTCCTTTTGCCTCTGACTCATTTCGCTCAGCATAATGCCTTCCAGGTTCCTCCATGTTATGAAATGTTTCACAGATTCGTCACTGTTCTTTATCGATGCGTAGTATTCCATTGTGTGAATATACCACAATTTATTTACCCATTCATCCGTTGATGGACACCTTGGTTGCTTCCAGCTTTTTGCTATTGTAAACAGAGCTGCAATAAACATGGGTGTGCATATATCTGTTCGTGTAAAGGCTCTTGTTTCTCTAGGGTATATTCCGAGGAGTGGGATTTCTGGGTTGTATGGTAGTTCTATTTCTAACTGTTTACGAAAACGCCAGATGGATTTCCAAAGTGGTTGTACCATTTTACACTCCCACCAGCAGTGTATGAGTTCCAATCTCTCCGCAGCCTCTCCAACATTTATACAATTGTATTTCAAAATGGGGTTATGATGTATGTACTGTTTTCATCTAACACTTGTTTGGTTACAGCAAGCTATTAAATATTTACTATAAGACTATTTCACGAATGCATCCATTGAAAACACACACAAATTGAACAGCTGCTATGGCAAATTAGCAAGAGCAAAAACTTCTAGGAAGACAGCCTTGAATTTCAGCCTGAATAATACCACACAGGAGCGATGCAGCCTCCAGCTAGTCCTTAAATTTGTTGAATGTCAGTTTTTTCTCAATAAAATGGGAATAAAGCCAACTTCATGAGACTGATATGGATAAATGACACACATGGAAATAAAATAACTTGTACACAGAGAGATGGTCAATAAGTAGGAACTATACCTATAAGTTTGTTGATACAAACTAGATAAATATAAGGAGCCCTGGTGGCGCAGTGATTATAGCACTTGGCTGCTCGTGAAAAGGTTAGCAGTTCAAACACACCAGCTGCTCCATGGGAGGAAGGTGCGGCAGTCTGCTTTACGGCCTTAGAATCCCTATGGGGCAGTTTTACTTTGTCCTGTAGGGTTGCTATGTGTTGAAATCGGCTTGATGGCAGTGGGTTTGATGCTTATATGTTTGTTGATAAAATCTAAAAAGATACAAAGATCATTTAGTTATGCCGGAGTTTTATTGTATGGCTATTAGAATTAAGCTGGCTATCACAGCTAGGACTCAAACTTTTATTACAAAGAACATTAGTAGAATTTCTTCAAAAATTAAGTCATATATCAATTCAGTAAAATGCTATATTTTTATGGTATAATGTCTAAAATTAAATAAAAATGAGAATCAAATGTATATAATTTCATGGAGTTGCAAGAATAATATGACTTGAACTTTCACCTCTATGTAGGTATGATGGTTAAGGTTGTGCATCAATTTGATTCTCAGTGGTTTTGCAGTTATAATGTAGTTTAAATGGCAGTCGTATAATGACATAATCACTTCCATGATGAGATGTGATATAATATGATCACCTTCACGATGGGATCTGCTGGGAGTAGCCAATCAGTGGAAAGGGCGTTTCCTTGGTGGTGTGGCCTGCATCCAATATAGGTGGACTTTCTAGCAAGGCTTGCTGGCTTTTGCTCACTCTGGATCCTCCAGCTGGCTGATGTTAATCTGACCTCCGATTCTTGGAACTTGAACTTGCAGCTTGCTTGCAGATCTTGGTATCATCAGCCTCCACGGTCTGGATCTTGGGTTCCCCAGCCCCTGCAACTATGTACTTGGGAGAAGTTTCCATCCTGACCCACATATTTGGGACGTTCCTGGCTGTACAACCATGTTAGCCATTTCCTTGATCTCTCTGTCTCACTATAGATGCTTCACTGGTTATGCTTCTCTAGAGAACCCAGCCTAATACAGTAAGTAATTAAAACCCATTGCCGTCAAGTTGATTTTGACCCGTAGCGACTCTATAGGACAGAGTGTAACTGCCTCATAGTGTTTCCGAGGAGTGGCTGGTGGATTCAAACTGCTGACCTTTTGGTTAGCAGCTATAGCTCTTAATCACCGTGCCACTGGGGCTCTAGTAGGTAACTGCTGTTTTTGTTAGGTGCTGTCGAATTTGTTCCGACTCATAGCAACTCTTATGTACAATAGAACACTGCCTGGTCCTGCACCATCCTCACAATCATTATGCTTGAGCCCATTGTTGTAGTCATTGTGTCAATCCATCTTGTTGAGGGTCTCAACAAGTAGGTAATTACTATATCTATATTTAATGTCATGACCTGTCATATTTCAGGTGTCTTCATGTATGAACATATTTATAACATCTTAAAAATAAGACGAACCATTCATATTGTTACATACCTATTAAATATTCATGGTGAATGTTTATATAGTCACCAATATTCCAGGAGTAAGCATTAACCCTATATATACATCTTCGTGGACAAGTTCAATTATTTTATTAGGATAAACTCCCTAGAAATGAAAGTGTAGAAATTATGACAAGTTCAAAGTAGAAATAATGACATTTTCACAGGGCTGTTCTTTACAGCATCATTTGACAAAAGCATTTGCAGGACCTCTCAGAGCAAACTCAACCAAAGCAATTCTATGGCGGCCAATATTATTCTACCAGGAAAGCCACCTCTCTTTCGACCTAGGTAGATAACAGGAATTGAGTTTAAAATATCCAGAAGAATATTTGGAGTTTGTCTTACCTCAGGTTCTCCGGAAATAGCCTCTGAGAGGGTGATTCACATGCAGGTTTATTGAGAAGTGCACTGAGGAACACCACCTGTAGCTGAGAGAGGCCATAAGACTGGCAGAACGAGTTGAAGTGCTATGTAGCTGCAGGAGAGACCCCAGTCCATTCTTGATACCAAAAAACCAAATCCGCTGCCGTCAAGTCTATTTCAACTCCTAGCGACCCTATAGAACAGAGTAGAACCAGCCCATAAGGTGTCCAAGGAGGGGCTGGTGGATTTGAACTGCTAGTCTTTTGGTTAGCAGCCAAGCTCTTAACTACTACGCCACCAGAGCTCCAAGGAGCCGGATAGCCCTTCCAGTATGAGGAATGAGGACTGGAATTGTGTCCCTACCCCAATCAGTAACTGGATGTGAACTTATTCTGGGGAGGGATGTAATCTGGGCTAGGCAGGGCAGGGCAGGGCAGGGCAGGGCAGGGCAGGGCAGGGCAGGGCAGGGCAGGGCAGGGCAGGGCAGGGCAGAAGGCTTTCTTCTACTGAGAGCAATTCCTAGACAGGGACTGTGAAAATCAGCAGCCAACACTGCAAGCACAGTGGTGTCACTAGAGGAGTATGGGGGGTGCAGACCATGCTGGGTGACACTGTTAGAGAGGGTGACACCAAAGTGACTTTATAAAATTTGTCTGCAGTGCTTCAGCAAAAATTTATTAAGTTTTTATAAAAATATCTCTGTAGTTACAACAAAAACATTTTTCCTAAGCCCAGCTTACATATATCAGTCTACCTACAAGCTAAAACTTTACATTCATTCACTTTTTGAACCTTCTAATGTGCACCCTAGTGGTGTAGTGCTTAAGAGCTATGGTTGCTAACCAAAAGGTTGGCAGTTCGAATCCACTAGGCGCTCCTTGGAAACCCTATGGGTTTCTACTCTGTCCTATAGGGTCGCTTTGAGTTGTAATCCACTTGATGGCAACGGGTTTGGTTTTTCGTTAACGTGCTCCATTCAGAGCTGTCATCAGTGCCCAATTCCAACGATACTTTGAATCATGTCTGTCGTTGCGTCTGCACGAACTACAAGCATGTGCTGTTGTTTTCATTGCTGCGGTGTGTTTATAGTCTTAATTTTGTTAAATTTTCTGATGTTTTTGGTACAGTATTTGGTAATTAGTATTTGTGAGCCTATATCAATAACTTTTTTGAGAAATGAATAATTAAAAGGGAGAAAGATAAAAAAATGCTTCTGCTCAGCTACTAACAATGTTGTAACTAATGTAATTCAATGTAGAAAGATTCTACAATTTCGTTCTTAGTCTTCGTACAATCTAAGAAATATTGTATTTAAGCAATTTACAGCTATATTTATCACATATTATTCCATGATTAAAATTGATAATAAATACTACTAAGGGTTCTGTATGGTTTGGTATGGGAAGAGGCCCATGGGGGGATGACACTGAGTTACTGCACTGGGTGACACCAATCCTAGTGACCCCACTGTGCAGGCAGCAGGAGAAATGAGGGTCTTAGCCCTTACGGGGAGTTTGGGCAGCACACCACAGCATTCACTAACCAAACAAAACCAAACCCACTGCTGTCGAGTCGATTCCGGCTCACAGCGACCCTACAGGACAGAGCAGAGCTGCCCCATAATTTCCAAGGAGTGCCTGGCAGATTCAAACTGCCGACCTCTTGGTTAGCAGCCATAGCATTTAACCACTACACCACCAGGGTTTCCACAGCATTCACTACAGAGTATAAATTTTCTGGTCAGTCTTTTCAAAACACTGGTTCGCACACTTAAGACAAAGTCTCAGCAAACAATAAGCTTGACATTTTATGCTTGACCATTACCTGAAGTGCAGATTTTCTACGCTGTCAGTTAAATATAAACTTACTTATGTCAAGAGACAATTTAGAGGTCTTCATTCTCTGTGAAACCTGAAAAAAAAGCTGTGTCTGAATAAAGCCATGAAAAATTTGAGCCTGCAAAATAAGAAGGCACTCCTCTGTCCTGTGCTATGGCTAACCAACAGGTTGGCAGTTCGAAACCACCAGGTGCTCCTTGGAAACTCTATGGGGCAGTTCTACTTTGTCCTATAGGGTTGCTTTGAGTCGGAATCGACTCGACAGCACTGGGTTTCCTCTGTCCTGTAGGGTTGGTATGAGTTGGAATTGACTTGATGGCAATGGGTCCTGGGGTCCTAAGCTTTATCGAGTTGGAATAATAAGTAGACACTAAAGATACATATTTTTTTTATATGCAGAAAGAGACTAGCAAGTTAACTGCATTAGTATTATGAAGATTAAGACTTTCCATAAAATGCACCATAGTCATAAAACTGGTGAAATGATGTTCCTTCATCAGTGTTTGTCCCTTAATTTCCTCTACAGATTCTGAACAGAGTTGGAGTTACACTGTTGCTTCCGATGTTTCTTCTTTAACAAAGTCTGTCATCCTCTTCTGATTTCCTAGCATCCTCTGGGATTTTCAAAAAAAACTTCTCAATTTTTTGGATATCAGAGTATAACTCCCAAAGTTTATGTTCTCTACTGATATGCTGTGCATGTGACTTGCCTAAGATTCTGTGCCTTTGGCACGTTTCAATATTTATCTGGTATTTTCTCCACTTTTCCAGATTTGTTGGAACTTCTATGTTAATGAATCCTTAGGTGTTATAATTTCACTTTTTCTTCATCTTCAGAAAAGAATTACATCCATTTGCAAAAGATTGTCTCCTCCACTTAGTCATCATTCATTCCTCCAATTTTCAATGCTGCTCAGTACATCCTTGGCCCACCTGTTAAGTCAAATCAATCTGCTGGGTCCCAGTCAGGCTTCCTGCCTCTCTCTCCCTCAGTTTCTCATTTCTGTAAGCCAGAACACTTAAGTACATTCTATGAGAGAAAAGAACCATTTCTTTCAAAGAGCCAATGTAATTCTGGCTGAAACCCATTCTAATCATCTACAAGTTATGATTAATTTCACATTTCTGAAGTTACTAATGAGGTTAGTAACTTTTTTCACACGCTTGTCACTTGGTTGTCTTCTTTGATGAATTCCTGGCCATTGCCTTTGCCTATTTTTTTCTATTGGAAATGTTTTTCTTCTATAGATTTGTACATGATCTTTATCCATTGAGGATATTAACCCATTTTCAACAATCTGTTATTTTCTAAAATTTTGTTGCTGTTGAGACTATACAGAGCAAAACATACACCAATTTAGTAGTTTTTACATGTACAATTTAGTAGCATTAATTATGTATTCTTTCAGTTGTGCAACCATTCTCACCCTCCTTTTCTGAGTTGTTCCTCCCTCATTAACATAATCTCACTGTCCCTTCAAGGTTCCCATCTAATTCTTCAAGTTGCTGTTGTCAATTTGATCTCATACAGGTAGTTCTTAAAAGAGCATAATCTCAAGGCAGACATTTTTTACTAGTTAAGCTAAACTATTTGGTTTTAAAAGGACTTTAGGGGATATTTTTGGCTTAAGATTTAAAGATTATCTCAGGGCCATATTTTCAGAGGTTCATCCAGCCTTAATGGTGCTCCACAAAGTCTGAAGTCTGAGATTTTGAAATTCAGTTCTGCATTTTTCCCCTTTTGATCAGGATTCTTCTATGGAATCTTCAATCAAAATGTTCAGTAATGGTCACTGGGCACCATCCAGTTCTGGTCTCACGGCAAATGAGGTGCTTGTTTATGGAGGCAATTAGCCACACATTCCATACCCTCCTCCTATTACTGTTGCTCCAGGCGAATACAGACCAGTTGTTGTGACTTAGATGGCCATTTGTCAGCTTTTAAGACCCCAGGCACCACACAACGAACAAGTTTGGTTGTACATAGGCTGCCTCAGCAGGTTTTTTTTTTTTTTTTTTGTCGTAAATAAATCTATCACTCTTTTGTTATTTATTTTTAATTAAAAAGTAAAGAAAAATCACAACTGACTGTACCAAAAGTAATTCAAATTTAACTATTTCAACTGAGCTCAACATTCTTCTATCACAAACTGGCATCTTTTTAATAAGTTCATGTTTCTGCCCATATCACCATTCTAATCTCCAAGGTTAGAACCATCTACATTATCTTTAATTTTTTCTTCTACATCTCCTATATCCCCAACCTATTGCCAGGTCTCGTCATTTCTTTCTTCAAAATAAATGCCCGTCACTTTCCATACTTTTTTTTCCTCCACTCCCTTAATTCCTCTTCTCATTCCTTAAATAATCACAGTGATGCCATCCAACTGGTCTCTTTGCCTCCAGTATTCCCCAACGGGGAAAAATTATTTTTTACTTCAAAAGATACTTGAGTAACTTTGGGAGTGGCCTCAGGAAGGAGAAAAGGAGCTGTTTCAATTCCAAAGAAAACATCCTATGTGTTTAAGCATGTGAAAGAAGTCCAGTGAGAGTATCATTTTGAAAATGCAGACCTACAGGCCAATAAAGGGATCTCTAGGAGTAGAATAAAGGCACAGAAACCTTGGTGACATAGTGGTTAAGTGCTACAGCTGTAATTGTAAAGGTCAGCAGTTTGAATCCACCAGGTACTCCTTGGAAACTCTATGGGGCAGTCCTACCGTAGTACAGGGTCGCTACGAGTTGGAATTGACAGCAGCACGTTTTTCTCGTACAGCGCTGGTGACAATGCAAAATGGTACAGCCATTTTAGAGAAACAGCTTGGCCATTGCTTATAAACTTAAATACATCCGGTATAGCTCTGGAATGCCACTCCTACATATTTACTAAAGAGAAATAAAGAATATGCCCACACAAAGATCTGCAGGTGAATGTTTGCAGCAACTTTATTCTTAACCAAAATCTGGGAAAAACTCAAATGTCCACCAACTGGTGAACAGATAAAGAAATTGTGGTACACCTATATAAAGGAATACTATTCTACAGTAACATGGATGAATCCCAAAACATTACCAACAATGCTACAATGAATAACCTTTTTTTGCAGTTATGAAAAAAATATATATAGAATAAATTATCGTAAGGGAAATTACTGGGTCGAAGAAGAAATACAAATCACACAAAATGATAACTGCATTAACATTTCAATTTATTTCTCCTCTTTATGCATAAATACATTAAAATTGCAATCATACTGATTGGATATCCCCTTTCATTTAACATTAAAAATATTCGCACATATCTTTAAATATTCTTTAAAAATATTCTAACAACTTCCTATTTTCTCACTTAATACACTTTCTACTTTCTCACTTTCTTCACATTGTCTGCCTTGAGAAAATTAGATTCACATATACCACAAGAATATAAAAGATGCTGTGTACCCTTTACCTAGTTTCCCCCAACAACTTGCAAAACTAGTACAATATCACAACCAGTATATTGGCATTGATAGGATACAGTGCAGTTCCATCACTACAAGGATCCCGCCTGTTCTCCTTTTACAGCCACAACTGCACTTCTTTCCCACTCCCAACACCACCTTCATCCCTGGCAACCACTTATCTATTCTCTATTTCTGCAATTTTATCATTTCAGGAAAGTTATATCAATGGAATACGGTTTGTAGTCTTTTGGGATTGACATTTTTATCTCAGCATGATCCCCTAGAGAGACATCCAAGTTGTTGCATATATCAATAGTTCTTTCCATTTTATTGCTGAATAGTATTCCATGGTATGCACATATATACATGTGGTATAGTGGTTAAGAGCTATGGCTGCTAACCAAAAGGTAGGCAGTTCGAATCAACCAGGTGCTCCTTGGAAACCCCATGGGGCAGTTCTACTCTGTCCTATTGGGTTGCTATGAGTTGGAATTGACTCCATGGCAAAGGGTTTTTATTTTGGGGGGGGGGGAATATATATATATATATATATATATATATATATATATATATACACACACCACACTATGTTTAATCATTCGCCCATTAAAAAACATCTGGTTTTGGCTGCTACGTATAAAGCTGCTATAAAAATTGTGTACATGTGTTTATGTGAAGATGAGAGTGCATTAGTTTTCCATTCCTGCTGTAAAAAACTACCACAGACTGAGTGGCTAAAAGCAATACAAATTGTCTTATGGTTAAAAAGGTCAGGAATCAAAAGTGAGTTTTACAGGGTGGAAATTAAAGTGTCGGCAGAATGCCTTCCTTCTAAAGACTCTGGAGGAAAATCTGTTACTTGACTTTTCCTTGTAAAGGCTGCTGACATTACTTGGCTTGTGGCCTCTACGCTTTAACCTCTGCTACCAATGTCACATCTTTCTTTCACTCTGACCTTCCCATCTTATAAAAGACTCTTGTGATTACAAGGTTCCACCCAGATACTCAGGGTAATCTCCCCACCTCAGATCTTTGACTTAATCACATCTGTAACGTCCCTTTTGCTAAAAAAAAAAAAAAAATTCACAGATCCTGGAAATTAGGATATGAGCATCTTTGGGGGACCACTCCTCAGTCTACCACAGTTAAGTTTTCATTTCTCTGGGATAAATGCCCAAGAGTGTGACCACTGGGTTCTATGGCAGTTACATGTTTAGTTTTACAGAAATGTGCCAAACTGTTTTCCCTAGTGGCTGTACTATTTTACATTCTCACCAGCAATGTGTGAGTGATATAGTCTCTCTGCAACCTCACCAGCATTTGTTGTCACTATGTTTTATTTTAGTCCACTTGGACAGATAATGATATCTCATTGTAATTTTAACTTGCATTTACCTGACGGCTAATGATGCTGAACATCTTCTATGTGCTTATTTGCCACCTGTATATCCTCTTTGATGAAATGTCTGTTCATGTCTTGCCTGCTTATTTTTAATGCAAATAATCAGTTCTTCACAAACATCTTCATCAGGGCCAATAACGTAACTGGGGGCAGTGGTGGCCGAGGGGTAGAATTCTTGCCTTCCATGTGGGAGACCTGCGTTTGATTCCTGGCCAATGCACCTCAGCGCAGTCCCCACTTGCCTTATCAGTGGAGGCTTGTGTGTTGCCATGATGCTGAACAGGGTTCGGTGGTGCTTCCAGACTAAGATGGACTAGGAGGAGAGGCCTGGCAATTTACTGTAGAAAGATCAGCCAATGAAAAACCTATGGATCGCAAGTCTGATCCCATTGTGCTTGGGGTTGCCATGAGTTGAAGATGGACTCGGCAGCAGCTAACAACAACAACAACAAATTAACATATTTAAGAGTTTTAGATTTTGACTTGCATCTTTGAGGACACTTTAAGGCAGTGGTTCTCACATTTTAGTGTGCAGCAGAGTCACATATAGAGCTTATTAAAACACACATTGTGGGACGCAACCCCAGACTTTCTGATTTAGTGACTGTGGAACAGGGTCCTAGAGAACCTGCATTTCAACAAGCTCCCTCTGATGCCAAAGCTGTTATTCTGAGACCACACTCGATAACCAGTGCTTCAGGGAAACTTTAGGGTAGCTGATGATGCTTCCTGCTGCCGTTTTCTTGTCATTGTAAATTTCCCTACAGTAAACACAAAAATGAAAAAAAAAAGTTACTGTGCTCAAAAGTAAAGTGTAGTACATACACGCAGTGAGCTATTACTCAGCCATAAAGAGAAATGAAGTCCCGATACATACTACGACATGGATGATCTCCAAGATATCACGCTGGGTAAAATAAGTCAATCACAAAAGGACAAATACTGTATGACCTCACTTGTACAAAAACCAAAACGAAACCAAAGCCAGTGCCACTGAGTCGATTTTGACTTATAGCGACCCTACAGGACAGAGTAGAACTGCCCCATAGAGTTTCCGAGGAGTGCCTGGTGGATTTGAACTGCAGACCCTTTGGTTAGCAGCTGTAGCACTTAACCACTACGCCACCAGGGTTTCCCACCTATACAAAAAGACTTTAATAATATATAGGGATCAGTGGCTGTTAGTGGTTACCTGGCATGGGAGGGAGAGAAGAAATTATTCTCTGGGAAGCAGTGGGTTTATGTTTATGGTGAAAGGAAAACTGGGCATCAATTAAGGGTGATGGTTGTACAATTTGATGAGTGTAACTGACATCACTAAGTTCTACAGCAGAAAAAGGGCAAAATGGCAAATATTGTGTTATATATAATTTTATAGTAGCAATAACAAAAGACACTAATACTACTTATATACATCCAAACACTTCAGGGGATTAGTTTTGTTGGTTCACAGGTACAGGGTCACGGCTTCATGGAACTGTCCAGTCAATTGGCCTAATACTGTTTTTAGAATTATTGTTCACTCCCTAGTTCGGTGAGTAGTGCCAAGCGCCTAAAAGGCTTGCGAGCAGCCATCCAAGATACGACAATTGGTCTATTTGCTTGAAGCAGCAGCAGCAGCAGCAGGAGGCCCTGGAAGCGGAGAAGGAAGTGGACCACAGGTCTAACTACCTGCATGAACTACTGCATCCTTAGCCTTGAGACCAGAAGAACTGGATGGTGCTGGGCTACCATTATTGAATGTTTTAATCAAGAAATCAATAAACGAATCTCTATCAAAAGGGATAAAGATGTGGGACCCACCCCCCACCGCAAAAAAAAAACAAAAAACAAAAAACTAAATCCGTTGCACTCGATTCTGACTCCTAGCTACTATACAGGACAGAGTAGAACTGCCTCATAGGGCTTCCAACGAGTGGCTGGTGAATTCGAACTGCTGACCTTTCAGTTAGCAGCTGAGCTCTTAACCACTGTGCCACCAGGACTCCAAACAGTTGAACAAAATTAAAAATTCTTACAGAATCCAAATTTACACTGGACCTACTTAAGACTAGAGGAACCCTGAAATCTACTGCTCTGAGAAAATCTTCACACCATTGCTGTGTTAGGATTTCCAGGATTTTTATCTTAGAAAATTAATAGATACTCAGGTGTGATCTGCATAAACGTGTTTAAGTTTATTGCAAGGTAGTCATGGCAAGGCACGTAAGAAAGACTTCATGACATTCATTTAGAGCTGGAGAATCAGAATTCACAATTACAAACTTAGTTCAATGGCTAGAGTTCAAATCTTTAGACTTCAGCCTTTTATCTTTAATGAAAGGTCTCAGGAGAAAAGCTTAACCATGGCTCAAATTCAGCAGAGGTCCCCAGTAGCTGGGTTGAGATCTGTGGCAGCCAGAGTCTCAGCAGGCTTTCGTTGTTTGCCTCTGCCTTCTCTCAGCAAGAGTAGAAATTCAGGGTTTATATGTGAATTTGTCATCTTGGGTCCACAGGTTAAGTGCAGTGTGATACCAAAAACTACTATGTCTTTTCTCCAGGGTTAGAAAGTAACTGAATGACATACTTTTTCTTCAAGATTAGAGATTAGGGAGGTTGTTTAGACTTCTGTCTGAAGGCTAATTTACAAAGATTAGCTATGTTATGTCTGCTTTTAACACAGCATGTCAGGTCAAAGTCAAGGTAAAGGTTGTTTACCACATTCTTCAAGTACTTCTATGTTTTTATATCTAAGTTCAATAATTTTCTAAATACCTTTCTCATGTCTTATAGGTTTCTAATGACTTATAATGTTAGAGTGTCTCACAAAGGTAGACAGATTTCTAAGCTCATATTTATAAGCATTTATACACAGGTATTTTGAATGCATTTTTTTTTAATGACTTAGATGTTATGAGACTTGACATTATTATAGAAACATACAGAACCATGAACCAAATTAACCGCTGAATTCATCTTTAAACTACACAACTGTTTAGCTAAATTAATAAAGAATGTTCAGCATTGTGCTCCTTTAACTAATTAGCTATATGAAATCAAACTGTCAACAGTAACTTTAAAACACAGATGAGAAGTTTTGGGGTAGACAGTCTAAGCCAATGGTGGAACAATATGGGTAGAGATACCAAGAACGGCAACATACATCTGAAGAATATAACCAATGTTATCGAATTGTACATGTAAAAACTCATGAATGGTTGTATGTTTTGCTGTGTATATTTTCACCAAAATTAAAATAAAAATGTTATTGTGTTCAAAAGTGAAGTACTGAATTAAAAAAAAAAAAAAAAAAGAGGATGAGGCATGTCTAAAGGACACAAAAAACAAACTGAGCTCCCAATGGCCGAGGCTGGAACCAACTGAGCAACAAGATAAATTATAAAATTACTAGATTATAGCCCAAAGAATAAGATATCCATGAATTCATACTGACATAAATAAAGAGGGGAGAAGGACAAACCTTTCTTTTGTGTGGTTCTTTTTTTCTTTTTATTGTGCTTTAAGTGAAAGTTTACAATTCAAGTCAGTTTTTCATACAAAAACTTATACATATTGTTATGTGACCCTAGCTGCTCTTCTTACAGTGTGACAGCACACTCCTTCTCTGCACTCTGTATTTCTCATGTCCCTTCAACCAGCTCCTGAACCCTCTGCCTTCTCATCTTGCCTCCAGAAAGGGGCTGCTCACACAGTCTCACGTGTCTACTTGAGCTAAGAAGCACACTGCTCACCAGTATCATTTTATACCTTATAGTCTAGCCTTTGTCTGAAGAGCTGGCTTCAGGAATGATTTTAGTTTTGGGCTAATGGAGAGTCCGGGGGCCATGACCTCTGGGGTCTCTCCAGTCTCAGTCAGAACATTAAGTCTGGTCTTTTTACTAGAATTTGAGGTCTGCATCCCACTTTTCTCCTGCTCCATCAGGGATTCTCTGTTGTATTCCCTGTCGGGGCAGTCATTGGTGGTAGCTGGGCACCATCTAGTTCTTGCTGTCTCAGGCTGAGGGAGCCTCTGGCTTATGTGGCCCCTTCTGTCTCTTGGGCTCATAATTTCCTTGTGTCTTTGGTATTCTTCATTCTCCTGTGCTCCAGGTAGGTTGAGACCAATTGATGCATCTTAGATGGCTGCTTGTTAGCTTTTAAGACCGCAGTCGCCAATCACCAAAGTGGGATGCAGAGCGTTTTCTTAATACATTTTGTTATAACAATTAACCTAGAGGGACAAACCTTTCTTACACATGAAATCCAAATAGTACAGGTAGGTACTCTCCTGCTCCAGGAGCTGGGGCTTTAATTCCCTTCCCTAACTTTATAGTGGAGAAGCCTGAAACACAATCTTAAAGTGGATCAAAGTTAGCATCACCAGTGCTAAGTCATGCTGGTACCACGTATCTGCTCACATCATGGGAATGGGGCACCTCACCTGTGGTATTCTCCCCAAACCCATAACCCCAGTCTGACACACTCCAACAGCAATTCCAAATCGATGGACTATTATGGATTGAATTGTATCCCCCTGGAAAAATATGTTGAAGTTTTAACCTTAGGTACCTGTGAAGGTGACCTTGTTTGGAAACAGGGTCTTTGAAGATGTTAGCAGTTAACATGAGTACATACTGAAGTAGGGTGAGTCCTAATTCTATGATGTCTTTAAAAGAGAAGAGACATAGACACATATACAAGGCAAGAATGCCTGGGGCAAGCACAAACTAGGAGAATATCTTCCCCCAGAGACTTCTGAGAGACCATGGCCCTGCTGACACTCTGAAATTAGGCTTCTAACCTCCAGAGCTGAGAGACAATAAATCTGTCATTTTAAGTCACCCACTTCGTGGTACTTTGTGACAACAGCCCTGCAGAATACAGGGGCAGTCTAAGAAAACCTTTTCAGTACTCTTTACAAGTGTCAAGGTCACAAAAGACAAGGAAAGAAATTGTTACAAATTCAAGAAAACTAAAACATGATTAAATATAAGTGGAATCTTGGACTGGAGCCTGGAACACTAGCGGAAAAACTGGAGAAATTCGAATAGTCTGTGGTTTAGTTAACAGGATTGTACCAATGTGAATTTCTCAATTTTGATAAATGCACCATGATTACGTAAGACGTTAACTTTAGGGGATGCTGTGTAAAATATATACAGGAACTCTTTGTACTACCTTTCCACCAGTTCAGTAAATCTAAAATTGTTTCAAAATGAAAACTTTTTTTCTCGTTGACACAGTCTTGATTCAGTAACTCTGCGGTAGGGCCCTAGAGAAGAAACATTTTGTAATAAGTACCCAGAAGATGCTAATGGTGGCTTTGAAAAACATTGCTTTAAAGAAAACTTTGTGCTACTTGAGACTTTCTGCTGTCTTTTTCTTATCATTGTAAATTTCCCCGCGGTAAACACAAGAATGAATGAAAAAGGTTTTGGCTTACTATTTCAAAGCAGTTTTATCTTTTTGCTTTATTCAGTGGCCTTCTCTGATATTACTAGTTTTACCTTAAGATGATATTTAAGGATACCTTTCCTTTAAAAATATATTAATCAATCATTCAACTGAATTTATTCTTGATTCACTTATTATGTCATATAACTATAACAAAAAGCCTTGCATATTTTGGCTTACATACTGGTAAAATTCAAAGATAAGTTAAATGCTACTAGGTGACCAATTGAATCTGGTTAAATATTTTGCACCCAGTTTATTACTAACTAGTTATTTCTCGCTACCCATTCTTTCCTTCTTCTTTGTAGTAAACTCCCTAATTTTTAGTTGAGCACATGGCCACTTAGAATACATTTTCCAGCTTTCCTTCAACTAGATTATTTTCAGAAGCCAACATTCTAGTTAACAGGACACAGGAATAAGTGAGGAATATAACCTCTATAAAGTGTCCTTAAAGGGAAGAGACATGCTTTTCTTATCTTGTTTTCTACTGGTGGGAATGTGATTATGATTGCTAGGAGCAGGGCAGCCACCTTAGACCATAGGTGGGAGTGTTCCGATGAGGATGGCGAAGCAACAAACTAGAAGAAACCTAGATACCTGAAACTGGCAGCCCAAACCCTGGACCCCAAGCCCCCAGACTTCTTTCACATGAGAGAAAAACAGACTTCTATCTTAAGTTTGTTATTTTGGACTCGATGTCACTTACAGCTGAACTTAATTTGAACTGACACAAGGAGTCATGCAGAGGTGCAGAGCTACTGTGCACAGCTGTGCAGTGTTGAAGCTCACACCATAAAGGTACCTAGAAGGCTGAGGGGTGAATGGGGCTGAAATCCAGCCTGTCCTCTCCCTTCAGAGCTCTGCACAATGCAGTGATCACCAGTAGGCTGAGTTGCCAGTGACCCTGTAAACCTGTTGCCATTGAGTCGATTCCAGCTCATAGCAACTCTAAAGGACAGAGTAGAACTGCCCCACAGGGTTTCTAAGGAGCACCTGGTGGATTCAAACTGCCAACCTTTTGATTAGCAGCTATAGCTCTTAACCACTATGCAACCAGGATAGCGACCTGGCAGAAGAGTTTAATTTGTCTACAATCTAGATTGCAAAGCAACATTTCTCAAAGCATCATTTGCATACTCCTGGGGTCACTGAAGATTTTAGGTAGTTCCCAGATATACTTAAAAAATATATTAATGTTAAATTAAACTCAATGGGTGGATATGCAATGATAGTTAGCATTCCATTTTGCAAGTTCAGACCTCACTGCTGGGAAGAAGGGCCACAAAGGAAGAATGAGTTTGTTGAGGGGTAGGAATGAAAGAACAGAAACTCATCAGAACATCACATCATTAGACAGCATTATATAGTGGTTAGAGTACAAGCTCTGGATCCAAACTGCCTGTGTTCAAATCCTGGCTCTCACAGTGAATAGCTCTGTTATTTTGGGCAAGTTTTTTTTAACTTCATTGTGTCAGTTTTATAACAGCGCTTAACACACAAGGATGCCGTGATTAAATGATTGTTACAGTGCCTGACATATAATGAACATTCAATAAACAATAACTATTACAGGTTTTCCCTGCTATGTGATAGTAGAGCATTCCTATGAAAACTTTCTTAGCACATAAAATGAAGCAATTGCTACGAATTTATATGGGAAGAATTTTTGAGCACTCCCAGACCCCAAAAATAACGTACCATATCATACCAAATAATACATTAAACCTAAAATAACACTAAACAAAACTAAACAAAACAAAAAAAAAATAACACTAACACATAGTAAAAGCTGAGACACTGGGTATAGTTCACAGGGGAGGAACTTGGCGACACCTCTCTTGCGATGTCACTCTGGCTGTTTGGTCATGCACTACCTCTTTAACAGCTTGCTACAAAACAAAAGTTGAACGCTATTTCCACTTTACACCTTTTTTCATAAAAGCGAAAACCCTCTTCGGATTTCTGTTAGCAAAAACAGGTATTAATGTAGGTCTTTTTTTGTTTGTTTGTTTGGTTCGTAAAAGCAAAGTGGCAACAAGTGGGGGACACCTGAGTTCTGGGAATTATCTAGCAAAGAAACTAGCTATACATAGCCAGTCTATTAAAAACTTACTGTGCCAGAAAATCATATACATATATACAGATATATATACGCGTGTGTGTGTATGTATATATATAGCCTTATTTTACTCATGAAAGGGTCCTGGTGGAACAGTGGTTAAGAGCTCAGCTGCTAATCAAAAGTCTGGCAGTTTGAATGCACTAGCCACTCCTTGGAAACCCTATGGGGCAGTTCTATTCTGTCCTATAAGGTTGCTATGAGTTGAAATTGACTCAATGGCTACAGGCTTGGTTTTACTCATGAGGAAACTAAGGCTTAGAAAGGTGTGTGACTTTTCCAAGGTTATACAACTATACCCCAGATTCTACCCAGCTAGAATTCAAACACGGATTGGTTGGATTACAAAGCAATGCTTTTCACTAAAATAAGATTCAAAGACAAGGCCTGCAAGATTTCATAAGCTTCCTCTTGTAGATTACCTCTCTATCCCCCTACTCTCACTCCCCATAGCATGTAGCAGCAAAATCTTTAAACCTAAAAAACGTCTGTATGTAAGTGGAGGATGGGAAATTAAAGACATTGAGAGCAGCAACTAGGAGGCATCCCAGGAAATGGAAACTACGCTCAGCAGTAAAGAAGATCGGGCTGAGTCCTTGCCAGTTTAGGCAAAGTCCTGGACAGCATGGGAGCTGGGCTGGCCCGAAAATGCCTCTCGGGGATTTATAAGGTAAAGTGGCCTCTCAAGAAAGTTTCAGCTGTATTATTCAGTGCTTCTAAAAATACTGTTGCGTTGTAAATCACAAAATTAATCCTAAAATTAAGCAACTTTATGTTTCCTAAATCATTTAACTGTTACTTAAATTATTTTCTTAATAAAGTCCCCGACGTCACACCTGTAAAGCAAAGGCATCTTTTTGCCTCTATTGTAAACATGTTATTCCAACATAAACTTCGATATGGTGCAAATTGGCTTCCTTTGGTTTTGCCCATCTGTAGAAAAGTAACTTTGCCGATTTCTATTGAAAGTCTAGCCTTTTCCCTTTAGAAGAGAAGAAAACGCCCTGTAACTACTGTGCATGTATTTGCCAAGGTAACTTTATCCAGTCATAAAAATCAACTGAATGTGAGGGGTGAGGAACAAAGCGGAAGCACAAGCCCAAAAACTGGGCGGCAAAATTTTAACTCCAGAGATTACGGTTCAACTGAGTTTTCTCTCTCTAGTTCACGGGCGTGGGAAGAAGAAAGCCTGGCCAGCACGCCGATTTTCTTTCACAGATGTCTGACGAAAGTTACCACCCGCCCGCAGCCCTGTCCCGCGGGCGGCTGACTCACCACAGCCGCCCGCACAGCCTTGGGTGGCCTCCGTAGGCTCCTGCACTCCTCGCTCGCCCGCTCGTCGCTCACCGGGCAGCGGGCGCGCTGCGACCTCCTCTCGGCCTCCGTCCATTCCGCCTCCGGACCCCGCGCCTTCAGCCGGACTTCTCACTCTCCAGTGGCCGCCGGCCTTCATCTTGCCCAGAATGCGACAGAATCTGATTCTGGCCGGCCTTTCTGCGTCAGCCGTCCTGCACGCGCCCTGCCGCATTCGAGCGGGATGAACTACAAAGAATCCATCGCAGCACCCCTGAACTTGGCGCTCTGGGCCGCACATGCGCGCTACCTCCCCCGGCGCATGCGCCCAGGGGTTGGCCGCCCGGGTCCCATCTCCGTGACGTGGCGATGCGGAGGCGGAGCCAAGGTCGGTGGCGGGAGGGTGGGAGAGGAAGAGCGAGGTGAGCGCGGACGTCAGAGTGGAGAGCGGAAGGTCAGGGCTACTCAGAGCGGAAGTGAGACTAGGGAGTCTGTCCGCCATTGTGGACCCGAGAAGCGGAGAGCAAGAGGGAGAAGAGGAGCGTACAGAGGGAAAAGACGGGTCCCTTCTGCCGACTCCCGAGTGCGAGCCCTGTTTTTGGCTTGTCAGCGAGCGGCGGCAGCGGCGGCGGCTGGAACAGTCTTGGCTGAGGGCGGCAGCTAACTGCTGTGAGTGCACGGGGAGAGGCCCAGGCGGCGGCGGCGGCGGCGGCAGCAGCAGCAGCAGCAGCAGCAGCTCTCGGGTTGCGGTGAAGAATGTCAGCCACTAGCGTGGATCAGGTGAGGGAGCAGAGGCCCCGGGCTCAGCGAAGGCCCGAGCCCCGGAGCTCCACCCTCGTGTGGGGCTGCGGCTCCTCCCCGTCGCCGCCGCCGCCGGCCCCATAACGGTGCCTCGGGCGCTAGTTGCTGCGGTCCTGTCGCCCGGGCCGAGGCGTGAGTCTGGCCCCGGAGCCTGCGGGCGGGCGCGGTGCCGCGATGGAGTCGGGGGAAGGATTGTTCCTCGGGGCTTTAGGACGCATGCCGAGGGAGAGAGCCGGGGGCTGAAACCAGGCGAGCTGTAGGAGACGGAGGGTGACTGGGAAATTGGTGGCGGTGGAGGATGGGATCGGTTTTACTCCTACGCGGGTTGTTGAAAATAACTTGTTTATGGTAGTGTCTTTGATTAACACACTTTCTCTTTCTTTTTTTTTCTTCTCCTTACCGCACCTTTCGCCTTGCTACACAGAGACCTAAAGGGCAAGGAAATAAAGGTGAGCTTGGGTATTTTTTCTTATTTCCCAATGTTGGTTTGATGTTACTTTTAAACTGTGTGAGGCTTTTCTTGTTTGTTTTGCCCTTCTCCCTTTTTTTGAAATTAGGATTAGAGAAACATCATTCCTCATAACAAAGTCAGCCAAATGTTACCCAAAGTTCAGTAGTTTTTGCGTTGAAGCTACTTTTAAAGTGGTACGAGAAACAGTTTTCTTAGTTATGTTTCAGTTGAGGAGGTATTTTGAATGTGGTAGTATTTCTGTGATTTTTCAGTTTACTGTATTATGTAATTTCTGCCACAGCAGTTTCTAGTTAGTGTAGACAAGTATGTTCATAAAGTGGACATTTGTTTTGACATCTCTGGTTTACATGGAACATGCAGCCCACATAGTAGTCCATGTCATATTAATAAAAATTGCCATGCTGTTGATCACTGATTCTATTGAAGTCAGTTGCAAGGAAGCAGCAACATAGGAGAACTGAAGAGGCATGTCACTTTGCTGTATAATCCTGATTGCAAGGTGTTACTCAATCTGGTATTTAGAAAGGACTGAGAAGAAAATAATTTGTGAGGTTTCTGCCAAGATTAAATGATTTACTCTTTAAAGATTCTTTGAAAGCAAAGCATTTAAAAAAAATTAGTGTATTTTCTGTTAACACGGAAGAGTGCAGTCAGCTGACTGAAACATGACATTAATCACGTGACATTAGTAAATGTAGAACAATAACTGCTTTCCTGGACAGTGGCAATTAAATGATATTACTGTGTACTATATATTTATAGTGTTTTGTAATAGGGCGTGAAATTACGCTGAAGAGAATTACACTTCCTGTTTTTGTTTTAGTAGCGAAGTTTTCCTTAGAAAATAAGATCTATCGTAGCCTTTTAAATGTAGATTCAGTGACTTACTGGTACTCTTTAAATTCTTTGGGTTTTTATTTGCTATTGTAAATTTGGTTAGTTTAGAATTTGTCAGGTGTTTATATGTTTGTTTTAGAAATTAGGATCTGTAAGTTAATTTTTTTGTGTATTATACAATTTATGTAAGAATTTATACATACCAGATACATGCCATTGTATTAGGTAACAAATGTATTACTTTGTTTTGACTAAAGTATTTTCTTGCAGTCTGTAAACATTTGGAAGTTTTAATTTTTAGAATTTAAATTTTATTTTCAGAATTTTTTGTGTTGTAAGAATAAACCTTAGAATTGGAAGTTGTTGATTTATTTTAAATAAGTTTTTAAGAAATTTATGTATAAATTTAAAGAGAATGGTTCATTAATTTCTTTTTCGCTAATCTGCCATTAGGAAGTATATAGACTTGGAGATATGTGAAATTTGTGGTCATTATTGCCTAGCATAAATTATTTTATCCTAGATCTATGGGGAGGTGGCACTTTGCAAGGCTATTTGAAATGCTAAGTGTTTTGTGTTACCTGCTTTAAGGTAAGTAAGCAAGTTCTATGAAGTACTTAATGTTTGACAAAACAAAATAAACAATCTACAACATTGTAAGCCAGTAGTATATTCTATAAGCTTGATATAGGGCATAGTCATTTCACTTAAGCATGTCCCAGTGATACAAATTATCTATAAACTAAATTACATATTGACTATTTATAAATAAATATTAACTATTTCAAAAATTTTAATCCATCAGTATCACCTCTGTTATGTGTCTTTAGACACACTAAGTACTTATTTGGGTAGCTCTTTATTCCAAGAAATTTTCTTTCTTTCCCCCTTATTGTTCAGTTCATAATTTCATCCATGGATAGAACGATGGACTGGGATTCCCAGGAGACCTGAGTTCTAATACTGCCTGTGGCTACTGACTTGCCAAGTGAGCTTGAATACATTTCACTTTTTGGTCAGAATTTCCCCTCTATCTGTAAAATGAAAGTAGTAATTCTAACTATAAATCCCATTGTTATGAGGATTGTTGTAATTACAATCAATGTAGTCCACTGTTCTGGAGGCCATTATTTATCTGCCGGAGTCTTTTCAACTCCTTCACTTTATGTATTTTTAAGGTGCAGGAGGAGTCCATTGCCTTAGTCTTGGCATAAGGAAAAAGCTCTACTGGCCTAAAAGTATTGGTGATCATTTAAATTGCTTTAAAATGATAGATGCTACAAGTGCATAGATACACATATACATAACTTGTATTTTTATGACGCTGCAGAGAGAATTGCAAGGCAAAGGCACCACCTCCAATAAATTAATACAGGTAGCTTTGTGTGTATTTGAGGAAAACTACTCTGCCGTAGCTAACTCGGTTTTCAAGCTAATAAAATTGTTTTATAATTATTTTCTTTTCTGAGCAGAAAGCAAAGTTATTTTCCTTGAACTAAGGCCTCAGTATTCTAAGAATGAGTAGTAAACTTGAATTCAGAACTTACCAAGCTTTATGAAAAATATATGTCCCTGAAAATTGGTGTCATTTAAGGTTTTGAAAGCATAGTCTTTTCAGTTGACCTAATTTAATTTTAGAGATGCTGTATTTTTTAATTTTTTTTTTTTTCTGAATTTTCTTCAGTTGGCAATAGTAGCATAGCACCTGGCTTCTTTAGTGTCTTTGATTTTCTGCTGAGGGTTTTTCTGTGTATCCTTATTAAATGCACTAAAGGAGCTATAATTTGAAAGGAATTCTACATGAATCTTTTTGGAAAGCAAAATCCTTAAGTAATGTAAGTAATAATATTCTAGGTTTTCTTGTTTATAAGTTTGAATGCTTTCTTAACTTTATAGATGGTCCATCTGTTAAATATCAACCCCTTTTACTATCCTTGGCAAAGTTGGTATAATAGAAGTTTAAGGATAATTTTTTTTTACCTCTTGACGCATAATTTAAGATTGACTTTATGTAAATTTTACTTATTTATTAAGAAGTAGAAAATTTGGGTGTTGGAATAAAGGTGTGTTATTCCTTTCCCTGAGGGCACCATGGATGGAAGTGTCAGATCCCACTCTCCCTGTAGTTCGAGGCCTTGCTTTCCCCTCTCAACTTTATACATAGGCAAATATATGGGAAAGAATTTATCTTTTCTCTCTTCTCCTCCCCTTCCCCTTTCAGTGTAGGGATATGTGCATCGTTGTACGTAACTGCAAATTAAAAGAATTAGCTCGAGTTTGGCTATGTTTTAATGTTTTAGGAAAGTAGTGGAAACTGCCTTATATTTTGGCAATATTCTCTTGTATCCTTTCCCCGATCCCCAACCCCAGAAATGATTTCAAAGCACTTTTCTGTCATTATTTTAGACTTCATTTTTATTATTAATCCTCAAAACATTCCTATAAGGAGATAGAGGGTATATGGTATTGTCGCTGTTTTTGTAGGTGGGAAAACATGATGCACAGATCTGTTGACTTTCCTAACTTGATGTAGTCAGGACCAGAGCAAAGAATCACCTGGCTCCTAAGGCCCATGTTCTATCTTGATTTGACTCTGCTTCATAGAGCAGAGGAAACAGGCGAAGAATCATGTAAGTCATCTGTTCTTTTTTCCCTGAAGATCTTTTACAGACTGTGGAACTGGCTTGGATTTCATTACTATTTAATGGCTTTCAGTCTCCAAGATATTAGATTGTCATTAATGTTCAAAAACTAAAGTCTGTGACAGTTGAATTAATTGAAGGTATGCTTCTGAAAATCAGGGGTTAGCATTTTATTTGGATTTTAATTTAATGCAAATTGTTTGTCAGTACGTGTGAAATACTTTTAATAAAATTTTGTTTCTTAATTTGACTTATTGAATAGTATTTTAGGACATTTTTAGATATATTTATGCTTCCTTTGAAAATGGTGGGAGACTATTTGTGTAATGTATGAGAATATTGAGTTCTCAGTCTCAGTCTGTTAGAAAAAGAGAAAGAACAGGAGGAAATGAGTAAGGATGGCAGCATAACATATTCAATTAAATTTTTTATAAAGTGATTTTGGACTAGAGTAGCAGTATGGATTAGGTTTCTGAGAATCTAATGAATACAGAGGTAGTTGTAATTGTGAAATGGTTAGCAGTTTCAAATATTGACCAATAGGTACTAGTGTAATAGTCTAATAGTGACAAATTTTGTTTTTAAGAGCTAGTAGACCATGCATGATTACATTTGATAAAGGAGTAATAAAGCCAGTGTATGATTAGCTCCAGCCGTATATTGGCACCAGAAATAACCTAAGGCACCCTCCTCTTTGTTTTTATTTCTAGTGGCTGTTACATATTTAAACTTTGGGGAACACATTTAGCTTAACCCTGATGTGATCCTCATCAAGTAATACAGTTAAACCACTCCAGAGGAGCCACGATCAGGTTGACCTTCAGGTTGCTTTGTGGCCTCAGAGGGGCAATGTAGCATAAGAGATCCACTTGAAGGCTAAACTAGAGTATCATCATTTCTTTGAACAATTGCTCCTACTCAGTGGATGGCAGAGAGCTACATGATTTCACATATTTTTGCTCCCGTGCTGGTCAGCTTATAAAATTCCGTTTTAGGTGAGCACAACTCATTGGCAAAATTAGGAAGAGTAAAAATATTGTGGTACTATTGAGGAAACGCCAATTAAAACCCATTGTTTCCAACCTTTATACTTTGTGATGGAGTATTTTAAAGCAGTAAATCTTCAGGTATTGATTTATTTTTGTTTCTGCAAGATTGTTTCCAAAAAGATAGTTGACATCCATCAGAAACTTTCAACTATTTTCATTTCATGTGTTTCGAGAGGAGTGTGGAATAGTATGTTCACATAGACGGTACTACCATATCAACTTTTAGCCTAGTAAAGCATCTGTTTTTATTGTCCCAAAGTCGTTTTCTAGTCCTATTTGGTGCTTGTAATTTTACGTAATAATATAGAAGATGATTAAGCACTGTTATTTAATCCTGAGATGAGATGAGGTAGTATTAATAATCTCCTTGAGCAGAGAAGAAGTAAGTGGGTTAGAGAGGTTAAGCCACTTAATGGAGTGGTAGGCTTGGGATTCAAACCTAGGACCTTCTTACCTTTTGAGTCTGTGCTCAAAAGCACTGAGACACAGCATTGAGAATAACAGCTTTATAGAGCATTTGTGGAAATGGCCTCTGAACAAATCTGGCATTATAAATTATGCCCTGACTGGTTTTCTCATGTGTTGCAGGAACTACCTTTGATGTGATAAGTTTATTTGTGCTTTAATACGAAAGTCTTTGTGTTTTTTTATTTAGAATTAAGGGCCTTTTTTTGTTGTTGTTTTAAGATTTTTTATAATTATAAATGTATTTGTTCGTTATTATAATATTTTAAGTGAACTTTAGCTGCTTTCTACTTTCTTAACTGGAGACAATTACTCTTAACTTCAGTTATCAAAATAGATAAAGTTATTCTATTATTACATTGAACTAAATAATATGGAGATTTAAACAAAGGTAGAGAACATTCAGAAATCATGTTTTCTACAGCACTAATTGGTATATTTTAGGTTCAAATATACCATTAGGGAACCCTTTCCAGCACTTTCATAAAACTTTGCTTACTGCATTGTTGAAGTTGGGGTATTTATGTTTTTGGTAATGGAAAGTATATATATATATACATGGTTTGTATATATATATAATTTTGAGTTTATATTTATAAAATTTGTAAGTTTTCTGCGACATATAAATATTTGTATCCAAAATAGTTTATCCATAAGAGGGTATTTACGTGAAAAGAACTCAGGATAACTTTCTGAGTTGGTTTGAAAAATATTGAAAATGTTAGGTTGTGCTGTGAGTTTCATAAGGTTAGTTACAACATATCTAATACAAATGTGTTTTTTAGTTTCAGTACAAAACGGTTCGATTCATCAAAAAGATGCTGTAAATGATGATGATTTTGAGCCATACTTAAGTAGCCAGACAAATCAGGTAAGTCTTCTTATAGTCTCATGTTTTAGGAAATTAAACTTTTATTAGTATTAAATGGTTTTTCAGATAAATATTTTAATTGAGCAAGACTAACCATAGTATATTTTGCTTGCATAATAGTGAATAGCAGTTGCAGGTTTATGGTGAAGGGAATTTTCCTTTAGATATTGTGGGTCGCTGAAAACGATTTTGAAATATGAAATAAAGATTTAAAGGTGAAGTTACTGCTTTATTATTTATTTTTTTTTTCAGGAATGTTGAGGGAATTTAATCTTTTAATGTCATTGGCATATCTTCATAGCTAAAGCAAATTACAAGGTTTAACTACCTGGACATGTGGGGGGAAAAACTAGTTTATTCCTGAAATTTTTGGGTAAATGTAGAGTTTTCTTTTTATAAGGCATTCGATTTTAATTTCATGGAGAATTATTGAAAGTTTTACTCTAACTTGGTAACTTCAGAGAATAGGATTAAAGACTTTAAATACTTGATTCAATATTGTGAACATAGAGAATTTTCTCAAATCAAATAACTGGTGGCTTTAGATACTCTTTTGTGTTTGAATTTTTCTCAATTATGTGATCTTGTGATTTGTGTGCAGCAATAATTCAGATTTAATCATTGAAAAACAATGGTTTTTTATATCTGTGTAGTCTTCATTCCTGTTACTAAAAACATATCACCGCTAGAAATTTAAAAAATTTTTTGTATTAATCTTTTTCTTTGGAGAGAGCTTTCTAGAATGAAAATGCTTTTGTTTTGCTAAAAAAAAAAAGATATTTAAAAAAATCTTGACATTTTAGCATGTAGATTTTTTGGAAACTATAAAAGAACAAGGCATCAAATATTACTGTATAATTGTAGAGAAAAATTGAAATGAGTAGTTCTCAATTTGTAGAACATAGGATTATTTTTAGGACTATAGAAAGGTGTGGTTGTATACAGCCTGATCTATCTTTTGGTCATTTCTCCTTAACCACTGCCTCTTATCTGCTGAACTGCATTCTTAGAATACACTGGGAGGGAATTAATAAATGGGAAAGAATAAAAATTGATGATGCAATCTGTGAAAGCTTGGGTACTCTCAAAAGAATGAAAAAGTCCATTTGGTACTTACAAAATCTAGTTTTCTTATCTCAGTAACGAATTTACATTTTCACCTAAAGGTTGTGAGAGAATATATTAAGGGAAAGTATGGGAAGATCATTTATTGTGAAATTTAAAGCAAAGTTTTAAAAGAAATATGTTTTATTATATTTAGATCCATACAATAATCTTAGCTAACATCCCTAATGGCAGTGTTTCTCAACTTCTTTTTGAGGAATTCTGTTATTATGAGGTGTAGTGGATATTTCCCTAAAAGGGCTTTGATAAATTAATCAGATCAGTTTGGGAAATTTATTTGGTCTAAACAATTGAGCTAGTTTATTACTTGGTATTCTAGTTTATGTATGATAATGTAAAGTGAATTTTTAGGAGGATGTAGTGTGAAGCTCCTCTAACTAACTTGTTCAAACTCTATTTTAAAGGAATTTTAGTGGACTATCAAACACCGTTTGGCAGTTGCTACCTGAGAGAATCCTCTTACTTATTTTACTTGGTAACAGATATTTTATACCTTTTCATTATTTGTCACTGGGACTTAGATAGAAGAGTGGTTTCTGGCATTCCACAGAAGTGCTTCAGGGGCTGCCTAGGGGAGTTCAGGGGGGATGCCCTGAGTCCCACCGGGCTGGAGCCAAAGCTGTGCTCTGCGACTCTTCTGTTTCATATATTGGAATTCTGCATAAGATTTCATTTATAAACCCTCCTCCCCCACCTTTTTTTAAAGGTTGTAGACATTTATGTTAGTAAACCCTAGTGATTTTTAAATGGCATCATAAAATTTGCCTTATTTTGGGGCAAAAACATCTATAAACTACTTGTTTTAATGGGATATTCAAATGGAAAGATTTTATGCTTTACATTAATTAAATCATCACTTGTGCTATTTGGATCAACATATTTATGTGATATTTAAAGAGAAATTTCAAAGTTTGATTCTGGTAAGGTAACACTGTACCTCTCCTCTCACCAGTGCTGGTGTAAACGAAACTAGATGGTTGTAGGTTTTCAGCAGTCATCTTTCTATAGCTCTAAAAATAATTATCTGTAATGAGGGTGCATGGTTATTTACCTTTTAAAGAGTACTGACACTGATTATTGAAAGCTGGGTTTATCGGAGGAAAAAAATCAAGAAATATTGGAATTTTTTAAGGTAAGCATATACAAGAATTTAAGTTATTTGTATTTACCAAGCTGAAGTAGAAATTAAAAAATTTTTTTTGACTTTTAAATAGTACTATCAGAGCATATTGGTAAAAACTGGATTTATTGGTGAAGTACGTCAAGTAATTCTATTCAGATTTAAAGTTATGCAAGTATTTAGGCTCCTTGTACTGACCTACCTAAAATAATTATTTAAACGTTTTTTCAACTAAGCATGTAGCACATCTTTAAAATTAAATCCCTTTACCTAATTTTAAAGTTATAAATAGCAAAAATGAGCCTTTTGAAGATAAAGATGTTTTTGACCAGTGTTTGAAATTGTTTCATATATTTTAGATCTAATTCAGATCAAACCCAGGGAATACTTTCAAACTGTTGGTCTTTTTACTTCTGTGGCAGTGTTTTTATGATTTATAGTGTTGAATTTCGTAGGGAATAATTTTCGTACTAGTTTTAAAAGTAACTGTCAGTGTTCAGGTCTTAAAGTTAGGTTTCTTCAATGGTACTTCAGAATAATTCGATTGAAAACTCAGATTTTAATTGGTATTGTTAAAGATGCCAGGTAATTTGTACATGTAAATTAGAGGAATAAATTGGAAAACAAGTTTGAGCCAAAAAAGAGGCATGGAGAATTAAGAAAATACTATAACGTTTTGAATTTTGTTCATTTCCTATCCCTGCTATCATTGCCGTTACTTAGTTCAGGTTTTCATTATCTTTGCCTGTTGCGGAGATTTCCTGACTGGTTATTCTATATTGCCAGCTAAGCAGTCTTCTTAAAACTCAAGTCCGATTGTGTCTAGGACATGTTAAAGACTGAGAACCGCTTTCTGATGTGGATGTGTCTACTGTAAGAGTGGCTTTAAAACAGCTTCGCTCCCCTTTGTCCTCCATCTTTTGTCAACTTTCCCAATTAGATTTATCCAGGGAAATAAACAATTTTTTTTTGAAAATACAATAAATACGTTCCATATATTTTTCTTTCATGACCTGAATCTTTGTATTCATGTATGTTTTTTTCATGCACCCGCACACGTCTCTTGCTCTGTGACTGCTTTTCTGAATTACCTGCTTATCTGCCCCCTTCTTTGTACTAGAGTATTTGCTTTGCTTCATTCTTCAATTACAGCACCTACGGCAGTACAGGGTAAATATGCCTTCCCTACTAGACTGCGAAGTGCTCCAGGTCAGAGACCTGTCCTTGTTTTTGTCCCAGGTGACTGGCATGGTATCTGGCATATAGTAGGCAGTCATTAATATTAGGTGAATGAATTTGGTTATCTGGTTTAGGAAATGAAGAATTAGGGTTGATGAAATATTCAGATCAATTGAGTATCATAACACATTTTTTCTTAAGACATCCTTATGATGTATGCAGATGATACTTTTCTAAAAGTACAATATTTTTTAAATATTAGAAGAAATACATGCAAATGTTAAAACCACTGAATGTTATTTACATTTTGTTTATTCAGAAGTCAGTTCAGGATTTTGAAGTACCTTGGGTTCTTAGTGGAAAGCACTTTTCATTTTGCTTTATGCAGAAGCGCTAGCTGTTGTTGGTGAATAATGCCATACCCACTTTTATTGAATTTTTAAGACATTGTACAGTGATCTTTCTTAGAAATTTGATTGATACATAATGAAGTAAAAATGTATATTTGGTTATTGCAGCTGAAAGGTGCTGAGCTACCACTTAGTTGTATTAAAATGTCCTCAGGTTAGAACAGGAGTAAGAACTTTTTCTTACTGTTAACTTTTTTTTCTTGAAATATTTTATCTATACCACAAAGCTAAAAGATAATAGTTATAAATGATTTTGAAATTTTAAGGAAGAGCTTTTAATCCTTTTTATATTTTAGTATTTAAATTAAAAAAAAAAATAAGTTAAGGGCTAAGTTCTCATCATTTGATATACCTGTATCTGTTGCTTTCAAGTTGATTCCAACTCATAGCGACCTTACAGGACAGGGTAGAACTGCCCCATGGAGTTTCTGAGGTGCGCCTGGTGGATTCAAACTGCAGACCTTTTGGTTAGCAGTCATAGCAACTAACCACTGTACTACCAGGGTTTCCTACTTTGATATAGCGCTTTGCAATTACAAACTTTTTTTTTTTAATCTTCAGAACTGCAGCAGATATTATTCCCATTTTGCTGATGAAGATAGTTTTGTAGAAATTAAATGATTTGACGTAAATGACATAGAAAGTAGGAGATTAAAAAATTGAGCCAGTATCCTGAGACTACTATATCATACCGCTTTATACTCTTAATATTCAGGCTAGGTTTGAAATTATACCTGGTGCGTGGTGATTCATTTATATTTTAAAGAGACAAGTTGTATTAGTAAACATAACTGTCATTTCCTGTATATTTTATGTGTCTTAAAACAACAAAAAAAAAAAACTATTGCTGTTGAGTTGGTTCCAGCTCATAGCAACCCTATAATGTGTCTTAAAAAAAAAAATAATGTGTCTTAGGCGCTGTATATTTCCTTAGAATCCATGAGGAAGAAATTCAGCCTCTTTGGCATTTCTAGCAAGTACCTCGCCTGGGATTGGATCCTAGGTATTGCATGGCTTCACTTGAGTACCATGTTAGATGGCCTCTCCAGATTGTTTCTAAATTTACGCTGTGGGTAAAAAGTCTTTGAATCTTCTGTGTCAAGTACATTTAATTATATCTAGTAATCATTGTATCACTTTTCATATTTATACACTACTGTTATTTTTCCTCTTCCAATTTGTGTATGGGGAAAGTACCAAACGTTTCACATCAGTTTGTTTAAAGGTAGCAGCATGTCTTTAGAGAACATAGTAACATTTCCTTGTTACTAACAAATTCCTGAATCATGAAGGGACTCTTAAAGAGGATTCTTTGGAAGTAAATGTTAAGTTGATTACATCCCTCCTTTTAGGTTTGAGAAAAAGGAAAAAGTAAAGCTTTGAGTTACTATTTTCCATCACCAGTAACTGGAAATTTTCTTATTCTTAACTAACAAGGTACATTTTTCTCATTGATATTCCACTGAGCTAGCAACTAAAAATTTATCTTCAATTTATTGATACATAGGTAAAAACATTTGTAATTAAAGTCAAAGTGCTAATTCATACAGAGTTGATTATATCCTGCTTTTAAACTGTAAAGAATTTCCTACAATTTTTCCTACAAGAACCAAAACCCAAGGCTTTGGTAGAACTAAGGAAAAATAATCTTATTCAGCTAAAAGTACTGAAAGAATTGGAAAATAAGCGGTTAGCATTTTTGATAAACAGCAGGCCATTTATACAGTAATATACTCAAGGATTCTAATCAGTTCCAAGTTGTAACTGTGCCCCCACGTGTGTCCCAACTGTGTTTCATGGAGTTTTGAACGGCTGATTTTTCTAAAGTACATCATTCAGGCCTGCCTTCCGAGGTGCTGCTGGGTAAACTCAAGTTTCCAGCTTTTTTGTTAGCAGTCAAGCACATTGGGCATTTGCACCACTCAGAGACTCAGTAGTAGTAGCACTTTGAACGTCTCTGTAATCAGAGAGGGGCAGTGGGACATCTCTACTTTATCAGCCAAAGCTGGCTTACTGTTCGGTGGGTAATTTAACTAATGGGGCACATTTTTTTTTTTTTTTTAGGATTGAAAAATGTTTGTTTGGGTAACACCTATTGGAGCACATTTCAATAGTTTATAAACCATTTAAACCACTATAACTTAAACTATTACTTTGACAAAATCACTAATTTGGGGGGAACTAATAAAAGTAAACACTGGGCATTTTTTTGTTCTGTTGTACATAGCATTGCTATGAGTTGGAGCCGACTCAGCGGCACCTAACAACTAACAGCAACAACAAAGTAAAAGTAATGATTTGTAAAGAATAATTATAAAATTATAAAAATATTTAGTAAATGCTACCGTACCCAAGTTGTGTCTGACTCATCCATATAGGTAAAAGAATTTGCAAAAAAAAATTGTTCCCCGTTAATCTAGTAGAATAGGTTTAGGGGATTTTTTTTTTTTTCGTTCTAGGAATTAGCCTAGATTAGGTAATAAATTAAACCCGAGGTTGATAAATTCATGCCATATTTGTTTGACCCTTGAGCTAACAGTTTTTAAAGAGTTGTTAAATATATAAAACAAAAAATATGTGACAGAGACCAGATGTGTGCCGCAAAGCCTAAAATATTTACCCTCTAGCCCTTTAATTTCCCAACTCCTGAATTAACTAAGTAGCCCTGGTGGCACAGTGGTTAAAGCGCTAAACAGCCAACCAGAAGATTGGCACTTTGAACCCACCAGCCACTCCATAAGAGAAACATGTGGCAGTCTGCTTCCATAAAGACTTAAAACCTTGGAAACTGTGGAGCAGTTGGTGCTTCGAACCTGCTAGTGGCTCCACAGGGGAGAGATGTGGCAGTCTGCTTCCTTAAAGATTTATAGCCTTGGAAACTGTGGGACAGTTCTGCTCTGTCCTGTAGGGTCACTATGAGTCAGAGTCAGCTTGATGACTGGGTGGGTGGGAACTGAGCTAGGACTGTAGACAAAATAGGAACTTGATGTGTAACTGTTGTGCAGATTTCAGCATTTTTTTAATGGCGAAGTAATATTCACTGTAAGTTATTAGTGTGATTTTAGAAATAGTTTATTATGAAGGATGAACTTAAAAACTGTCTACCTGGTGTGCTTTTCCAGTCCCACAGCCAGGCAAGGACTTACTGAAGTCAGATATCATTGCCAGCATTCAAAATTAAAATGTAGAAACTTCATTACCTCCATATTCAGCCCAGCTCTCCTGCTCTCCCCATATATCTATATAGATATATATATATCTTCACTTTCCCTGTGTTGTCTTTTTCACTTAAGTGTAGGTTTTCTCTTCTCTGAGTATCTTATAACAGTGTTTTTTACAATGTAACTGTTGGTTGGAATTGTGAAATGAAAGAAAAGGATGTGTTTAATTCTGTTTAAAGACGGTGGCTAAAAGTTCAGTTTATTTTTATTAAGTTTCTGTTTAGAATTTTGTATCACGTTGACTTGTCAGTATGAAGCACTATGAATATAGTTTTATTTTTAGCCTATATTTTAGTGATTTTACACACACGTGTGTATGCCTTCATACCTACTAAAGTTTACTGTATTTCTCAAATATTTTTTCTTTGAAAACCAGTTGGTGGTTTTGAGCTTCTTGCAGAATTGTTTTTGTTGTTGTGTGCCATCAAGTCAATTCTGACTCATAGTGACCCTGTAGACAGAGTAGAACTGCCCCATATATTACACTCTTTACGAGGGCAAATCACTAGGTCTTCCATGGAGTGGCTGGTGAGTTGAACTGCCAACCTTTTGTTAGCAGCTGAGTGATGAACCATTGTGCCACCAGGGCTCATCTCCTCTTTGTAGTTGTATTTAATTATAGCGGTCAGTATTTCCAGTGTTGATCTCCGTAATGATGCCACTATTGTGTTCCTTTGTTTCCTTCGTACTAATATTGTGAACATTCTCTGAGTATATTTTCAAATATAGCTTATAATTATCCAATATAGTTTAAAGAATATGCTGAACTACATAAGTTAATAGTAACATGAATTTTCAGGCTTGAATATAGTAAAATACATGTAATAAGTATATTTGAAAAATCTTTTTTTTCTTTAAACAGTAGTAAGTTATAGTTTTTTTTTTGGTGGTGGTGGTAGTGGTGAAGTCCAAGCTTATTGGAAATAATACCCGGTAAAACTTTATCAGCTTTTTAGTTCTTTTGAGAATCATCTCAAAACACAACATATTAAATTAGCTTTCTCATGGACAGTGAATAGTTAAAACAGTTGCAAGGTGTTTCACAAGCATAGTAATAATAAATAGCAGCAATAATAAAGTAATTACAATAATAATAAAGCATCCCAGTTTTCAATGATAAGCTTTTAAAAAATAATTTATAGTAAACTTAAGGTAGTATCCATGATGTTGTTATCACTCATTTATATTGATACACTTTCTTGAATGGGAAAGCAGCTGCAGAATAGTCCCAGTCATTATATATAATTCACATATAAAGGAGGTGACTAGTAAGTCTTCAAAGTGGTGTTGACCCTTGGAAGGAAATGCTAGTTGTTCTGACCAGATCTCAGCTGATTTTTACACCTTGCTTAAGTATGCATTTCAAAGCTCTGTGACTTTAAAATCATGCCTAAACCAAGGATTGAAAATCTACTATCAGATACTTATTTGGCATAAAAAAAACATTTTTAAAGGAAACCCTTAAAATATTTATTTTTTACATTGATTAGTAATAAATCTGAGTGTGTGTGTGTAGAATTTGGTGCCTTGATTTTTGGCAGATCACTAAATGAATGACCATTTAATAATATGTACTGTTAAAGTTGATCTAATTGCAATGATTCTGATCAGGAAGGTAACAAGTGTATTGTGTAAAATTTAAAAATAGAGGCAAGTACACAGAAAAAAGGGTACCTGTTATTCTACCATTAGGAAAGTATGGTAAGGGTTTTATTTTTTTTCAAAATGAAAACAAATTTGGGTCATGCTTTAGGGCATAATCTTTGACCTTTTTCTTCCCCCCTCGGTGTGCGCGCTTCCTCATTTTATTTTTTTTCGTTATGAAAGTACAGTATTTAATAGCTGAACTGATTTAATCATATAAGCTGATAAAATAATTCATATATCATTTGGCAGTTTCTAAGTTTTATTCTTGAATGTTAATTTTTTAATACAGCAGGTGTTTAAAAATACAGCTGGCTGTTAATGATAAAATTGTACCTGCAAAATCTATAAATCTGCTTTTTGTAGAAATTACAGTATTTTTAAATGTTTCCAGAGGAGCTGACTCTCGAAACAGAAATAATCCCCTCAGAAAACCTTGTAAGTAATTTTGTAACACACATTTTAAAATGAGTGCTCATCATCTGATTTTTCTGTTGATAAGATTGAATTTGAAATTTTAATGTTTATCTAGAGCAGGTATGTCTTTTTCATTTATTTAAAACCATTCAATTTTTAATCTTTCAGATGTCTTTTTTTTTTTTCCTACTCTTAAGAGGACATTTCGCTACTGATTGCAGTCTTTTGTTTTCCAGAGTAACAGCTATCCACCAATGTCAGATCCGTATATGCCTAGTTACTATGCTCCATCCATTGGATTTCCATATTCTCTTGGTGAAGCAGCATGGTCTACAGCTGGAGACCAACCTATGCCATATCTGACAACCTATGGACAAATGAGTAATGGAGAACATCATTATATACCAGATGGTGTATTTAGTCAACCTGGGGCATTAGGAAATACCCCTCCATTTCTTGGTCAACATGGATTTAACTTTTTTCCTGGTAATGCTGATTTCTCTACATGGGGGACAAGTGGATCTCAGGGACAATCAACACAAAGTTCTGCTTATAGTAGCAGTTATGGCTATCCACCTAGTTCTCTTGGGAGAGCTATTACTGATGGACAGGCTGGATTTGGCAATGATACTTTGAGTAAGGTGCCTGGCATTAGCAGTATTGAGCAAGGTATGACTGGACTGAAAATTGGTGGTGACCTGACAGCTGCAGTGACAAAAACTGTAGGTACAGCCTTGAGCAGCACTGGTATGACTAGCATTGCAACCAATAGTGTGCCCCCAGTTAGCAGTGCAGCGCCTAAACCGACCTCCTGGGCTGCCATTGCCAGAAAGCCTGCCAAACCTCAACCGAAACTTAAACCCAAGGGCAATGTGGGAATTGGGGGTTCTGCTGTGCCACCACCTCCTATAAAACACAACATGAATATTGGAACTTGGGATGAAAAGGGGTCAGTGGTAAAGGCTCCACCAGCCCAACCAGTTCTGCCTCCTCAGACTATAATCCAGCAGCCTCAGCCATTAATTCAACCACCCACATTGGTGCAAAGCCAACTGCCTCAACAGCAGCCTCAGCCACCACAACCACAGCAGCAACAAGGACCTCAGCCACAGGCCCAGCCTCACCAAGTACAGCCCCAGCAGCAGCAGCTGCAGAATCGCTGGGTAGCTCCTCGTAACAGGGGAGCAGGCTTCAACCAGAGCAACGGAGCGGGCAGTGAAAACTTTGGTTTAGGTGTCGTTCCTATCAGCGCTTCACCTTCTGGTGTAGAAGTGCATCCCGTGCTGGAAAAGCTAAAGGCCATAAACAACTACAATCCCAAAGACTTTGATTGGAACCTGAAGAATGGACGTGTGTTTATAATCAAAAGCTATTCTGAAGATGATATACATCGTTCCATTAAGTACTCTATCTGGTGTAGTACTGAGCATGGTAATAAGCGTTTGGATGCAGCTTACCGCTCCCTGAATGGGAAAGGCCCACTCTATTTACTCTTCAGTGTGAATGGTAGTGGACATTTTTGTGGAGTGGCCGAGATGAAGTCAGTTGTGGACTACAACGCATATGCTGGTGTCTGGTCTCAGGATAAGTGGAAGGGCAAATTTGAAGTTAAATGGATCTTTGTCAAAGATGTTCCCAATAACCAATTACGGCATATTCGTTTAGAAAATAATGACAACAAACCAGTTACCAATTCAAGGGACACTCAAGAAGTACCCCTAGAAAAAGCTAAGCAAGTGCTTAAAATAATTGCTACTTTCAAGCATACCACCTCAATCTTCGATGACTTTGCACATTATGAAAAGCGTCAAGAAGAGGAGGAAGCCATGCGTAGGGTAAGAGTACAGCGATTTTTGTGGGTAGGGTCTTCTGGGGTGGGCTCATGGATGGATATTCTTAAATGCCTTGATTTTAAGAACTTTACTTTGTAGGAAACCAACTAATTAGGTTAAGACACAGCTTGACCTTAATACCGTTGAAGGCCTCTGTGCCCCTTCTGAGGCATTCCTGCCTTCTCAAGAGTAAACCCTCCTCTGAATTTGCTTCTTGCCTATTCATGCCACTCGGGGGATTAAGGTCATTGAGTCTCAGTGTTATCAAACCCGGAGGAGTTCTATATGTTGAATTAAGTAGACTTACATGGGAGTCCCTCAGTGGTGTAAATTATTAAGCAGTCAGGGACTAACTGAAAGGTTGATAGTTTGAGTGCACCCAGAGGTGCTTCAGAAGACAGGCCTGGCGATTCTGAAAAATCAGCTGTTGAAAACCGTATTGAGCACAGTTCTATTCTGGCGTACGTGGAGTCTGGCCTGAAATCAACTCAGTGACAACTTTTTTTTTTTTTTTAAATAAGACTTTGATGAACTGGCCAGGGACTAATCACTAATCTTAAACATTATTTTATGAGAAGATGTATGTGTTTGGAGTTTGAAACAGCTTTTAAATAAATGTTTGAATATTTATTCTGTATCCATGAGAAATAATTTTTCTTTTTTGGCCTAAAATTCTGAAGCATTTTTGTAATTTGTATACTTAAAGTGGGGGTTGGGCTTTAGGAAAGCAGGTGAGAGTTGGGAAGAGCCTGTGCGGAGTTTGCCTCTAATTCTGTTTACCCTCTGTGTGCTTGGCACATTTGCCCAAAATTTGGTTACAGGGCCACCTAGCACGGGAGGCTGGGGAGTGTTTTCTGTTCTAAACTAAGAGAAATTTGGGGGCCTGTTGTTAGGAGGAAAGGGAGAGTGGATGTTGGAGTTGGTAACCAGCAGATTTTTCTATAGACAATGCATTTAAACTGCTAATAAAGCAGGCTAAAGTTACCAGCTTTTCTAGCAAATAACCTTTCTTGTATGGAAAGGTCCTGTGTAGAAAATTAAGATAAAACAGGAATTTAATTCTCTGTCCATGCAAAACGTCAGTGGTTCCCCTGCTTCGTTTCTGCATGTGAACTTACACGTCTTAAGTCTTCTTGGTTCTGCACAGAAGGGGACTGCTTCATCCAGCATTCCTCAGTGGTGAGTGAGGTTGAAATAACGTTGCGCGTGCAGTAGTTTTCAAACCTTAAGATCTTTAAAATCTGCTGGGGTACTTTCTGAAAGTGCAGATTCTCAAGACCCACATCTGGGTAATCCAATCCATTGTAATTTGATGGGACCTGCTGGCGTACATTTTGTAATAAGTATCCCAGGTGATTCTGGTGCTAGTGATTGCTACACAGTAAGTCTCTGGGTTCCTAATGCCCTTTAATGTTATGTAAATTTGTCCTCACCTTGAAATGGAAACCCTGGTGGCATAGGGCTGCTAACCAAAGGGTAGGCAGTTCGAATCCCCACAGGCGCTCTTTCAAAGCTCTATGGGGGCAGTTCTGCTCTGTCCTGTAGGGTCGCTATGAGTCAGAATCGACTCGAGGGCACTGGGTTTGGTTTTGAAATGATTCTTCATCACAATCACCTTCATGTGCTGCATGTGCAGCTTTTACATCGTTGAAAAGGCTTCGAACCTTTTCTTGCATTAAAGTAAGTTTGAATAAGAACCACATGCACCTGTTCCAAGTTACCTACAAATTCGCCTTGAAGACACTTAGGACTGGATCCCATTCCTAACCTGCGGACTGCCTTATGGAATTGTTAGAAACTTTTTCTTGGAGTAATAACAATGGCAAAGGCCCTGCTGAATTTAACTTTAAATGGATTGTTGGAGAAAATTGAATTTAATAGAAGACAGCTTTTAAAGAAGCTGTGTCCCAGAATAATTTAATATATATTTTTTAATTATTATTTTTTTTAATCCAAGCAAATTGAGGAATAGTCTTCAGAATATAAAAACTCACTTTTTTCATTGTCCAATAAAGATGTTTTCTGTACATGGGTTAGTATCTGCTTACTCTCAGGTCTATTTCCTGTAGTTTCTACACTTTTTGAGGACTTTTCTCTAAGTCTTTGTGCCAAGAGGTTGCTTTCTGGAGGATGGATTGTCACCCTTGTGTCTCACAAAGACTTTGATAATATTCTCTCTGGCTGCACTTAGTGGAAAGAGCATTGAATTTGGAACTACTTACTAGCCATGTGACTTTTGAGTTTGTTCCATACTCTGGGAAAATAGGGATAAAACCAGTGTGCAAGATTGGTTATTATATGACCTGATAAGTGAATATGAAATATAAAAGATGTGATTAAATACAAAGTATGAGATCATTCAGCACCATATCTGGCCCCAGTAATAAGTGTTAGTTGACATGTTCTAAGTACTTCGGTTCACATAAAGGAGCCCTGGTGGTGCAATGGTTAAGCACTCAGATGCTAACCAGAAGGTTTGAAGTTTGAACCCACCAGCTGCTCTGCAGGAGAAAGATGTGGCAGACTGTTCCTGTGAAGATTACAGCCTTTGAAACCCTGTGGGGCAGTTCTTCTGTGTCCTATAGTGTTGCTGTCTGAGTCTGAATCCAGATGGCAGTGGGTAGGTTCCCATAGTACTGTATCAGGTTACACGAGTCCCCGGTTACGAATGAGATCTGTTCTTAATTGTGTCTTTAAGTCAGATTTGTAGGTAAGTCAGAACAGGTGCATAAGGTTCTTATTTAGTCTTCCTTCAGTGCAGAAAAGCTCGAAGCCTTTCAGTGATTGAAAAGCTGCCCATGCAGCAAGTGAAGGTGATTGTGACGAATTTATCTTTAGTATAGAGTCACTCTGAGTCAGAATCTCGATGGCAGCGGAGTCGGTCTGGTTTATAGGGTCGCTACGGATCAGAATCAACTGGATGGCAATGGGTTTGGTTCTATTTATTTATTTTTCTGGTTTAGGGGTTCAGTCTTTTCAAAGTGAAGGCAAATTTGCATAACATTAAAGGGCAAGTACGAGTTGTCCCTAAGTCCGATATTTGTAACCCGGGGACTTACTGTATTTAAAATTATACTTTTTTTTTTTTTCCAAGGAATTCACAGCAATAAATTTTTTTTTTTAACATTAAAATTAAAAATCTTTAGGGCCATTATGGTGAATGTGCTAACAAATAGTGTTGCCATTTTCGAGATTTATTTATTGAGCAACTACTGTCTGCTGGGGAATATTTTGGGTGTGGGGAATATAGTAGGAAGTAAAAGCTTTATTTTGGTAACATAAAACTTAAGCTCTTGGGAATGGGCATCTTACTATCTTAATAGCGTATCTAGGAGTAAGGCCAGATTTAGATTTAGGTTCACTTACCTGTTGGCCAAACCAGAACCAAACCTGTTGCTGTCAAGTGGATCCTGACTGATAGCGACCCTATAGGACAGAGTATAACCGTCCCTTAGGGTTTCCAAGGAGCAGCTGGTGGATTTGAACTGCTGACCTTTTGATTAGCAGCCGAGCTCTTAACCATCTTAACCACTGTGCACCAGGGCAAGCCCTGCTTTTTTTTTTTTTTTTTCAATTTGTGTTTGTTTTGTTGCTGCTGCTGCTGTTCTTGAGAATATACACAGCAAAACATACACCAGTTCAGTGGTTTCTACATGTGCAAACACTTTTTGAAGTGTAGTTAAGTAAGTCAGTTATTTGGTAAGCAACCTTGTCCAGAGTTCAGTAGCTAATTTAATCAAATACTAATTGAATTGGATGAATATGGTTCAGTGCATTCCAACTTGAGAAGGAGTTGTAAATTATTTTAGGAAGTGGAAGGATGATAAGAAGCTAGTATTCATCAATAAAAATGTTGAAACTATGTCTTACTGTTATTTCATCCAGGCCTTGATGTTAAAATTTTTTTTGAAGACCGACAGAACTAGAGTATATCAGGATATTCCCTTGAAATCGCTCCATAATTTTTTGATAAGCCTGAGAGAATATGGGCAGTAGCTTCTAGAAATGGTTTTCAGTTCTGGTATGTTTTTCATTTAGTATTTATTGAGCATCTGCTACCCCTAAGAGGAAGAATACTTTTCCTTTTGGAATTTTTACTTTATTGAGATTCCATATAATTATTAATCTTTTGTATCATAATATTCATTATTCTATTTAAATAAAGCCAGTAGTAGTTTATACATACTAGTACTTCAGACATGTTACATCAGGAGGGACCAGTCCTTGGAGAAGGACATCATGCTTGGTAAAGTAGAAGGTCAGCGAAAAAGAGGAGGACCCTCAATAAGATGGATTGACACAGTGGCAGCAACAGTGGGCTCTCAAGCATAACAATGATAATGCGGGTGGCGCAGGACTGGGCAGTGTTTTGTTCTGTTGTACATGGGTTTCCATGAGTCGGAACCAACTCAACGGCATCTAAAAACAACAGTGGTTACAAACTATTATTAGTTTGGTTCTGTAAGTGTACATGCAGCCAGAGAATAAAACAGTGATTAAGATTCAAGGTATATGTGTTTGCATCTAGCTGCATCAAGTAAACTGGACTCTAACCTTGATTCTCTTAATGGTATGGGAGAGGGTGAGCACATGGAAAAGTTAGAAAATTGTAATCATACTACACACGAGTTTGGTAGTAAGCAGTGTGGAAATGTTAAGTTTGTTAATTTATACATTAACCCACTCAAATTTTAAGATCCCTTTTTTTTTTTTTTTATGTTGGCCATTGATTCTGACAATGTGATAAGAATTATTGGTGGAAGTTTTGAGATGAAAGATAGTAAGAGCAGTAAGATACTTCATCAGTTTAAATTTCAAAAGCGTTCAAGAGGGAGTGGTTAATTTTACACAAAGGGGAGTTGGAGAAGAGTCAAAGTGACAGAAGACATTTGAATTGTGTCATGAAGTGTTAAAGTTCAATAGGTAGAAAGGTGAGGAAGGCATTCCAAGTTAGACAGGAAAAAAAATGGCTTTAGTAAAGTTGAGAAATGAGTTCTAGAGAAATTGAAAGAAGCAGAGGACTTGGTTACCAGCTAAATATGGGAAATGTGGGAAAAGGGGGATCAAAAGTTGTATCTGAGCTCAGCAGTTCAGCAAATGGTGATGTTATTGACTGCTCTTGTAAGTAGTGGGATTTGGAGTTCTGGGAGATGTGATCCGGATGAAAAAGATTTCATTTTGGGACAAACTGATTTTGATATGCTTTTGAGAAATTTAGGCAGCAGAATCTCTTTCATTAGGCAGTTGAAGAGATGTGGGAGTCACAGATACAGGGACTTTTTGTTTTCAAACAGTCGATTCCGTGGGAGTAGGATGAGATTACCCAGGGAGGAAAGATTCATGTCAAGGAAATATTGATCAACCTTTCTTTCTCCCTCCACTGAGGAAGCAGTTGACACTTCTTTGTCTTCTCTACCCTACTCTATAAAGTGTCTTAGTTTTATTATTATTATTATTATTTTGTACTTTAGATGAAGGTTTACAGAGCAAACTAGCTTCTCATTAAACAATTAGTACACATGCTGCTTTGTGACATTGGTTGCCAACCCCACAGCATATCAACACTCTCCCCTTCTCGACCTTAGGTTCCCCATTACCAGCTTTTCCCTAGTTTTATTATTTTTTGTGTTATATAGTTGTCTCAGGGAATTATTTATAATATTTGCATATTGTTTTATAACCATAGATACAATGAAATTTAAACTTTTTTTAACATTTAAATTGTTTAATGGTTTACTGCCAATCTTTCTATAACATATCTAGCCCACTTTTCACTTTATTTTAATTCTCCTCTTATTTAACTTTTTAGGAAGAGTAATTAATACATTTTTTGAACACTAACAGATTCAAAAAATGCCTTTCTTTGGCCATGATATGAGAAAAACAGCTTAGATGGGTATAGAATTTCTGGGTTACAGACTTTTCCACTCAAAATACTGAGTGTCGTGATTAACCTTTATTATTTTTTTCTGCATTCGGAGATTTTTCACATTTGTATTTCTGTGTCATTGATTTGATTTGCTTATTGTGGATTCTGTTTTTTTTTTTTTGAAGTTTTAAATTGTGACAGATAATTCGTTTGCTTATTACATAATTGCATCCAGCTCTCCTTTACATTAGATTGTTTTCTTACTTGAATTTCTTATCCGGAGTCCATCTTGATTTTATTGTGTTTAAAGGTTACTTCTACTTTCCATAATTATAATTTTAAAAAAGTCTTCCTCTTCTTTATTGTTTTCCCATTTATTTTTTCTTTAATTTGTGTATAGTAAAATTGTAAAATCTTTATGCTGCACCTGTGTAGTCAAGCCTGCCTTCTACCCTAATTCACGCCAACCAGTGATATGTTCTCTGCTTCATAAGGTATTTTTTATCATTTAAGTGGATTAATGTAGTATGTGATCTTTGGAGACAGACTTCTTTCATGCAGCATGTTGTCTTTGCAATTCATCTGTGTCAGTATTTTTATTGCTGAGTGGTTTTCCATTGTATAGATGTACCACAGTTTTCCATTGGTTTTGGTTTTTGGCAGATGCAAATAAGACTCCAAAAAACATTCGTGTACGTAACGTTTTTTAATAAAAAGTTTTACATAATACATAGTAAAATAGATGTTTTTGGGGATGTACAATTTTTTGAGTTTTAACACATGTATAGATTCAAAATACTGCCGCCACAGTCAGGATACAAACAGTTCATCATGCCCCCCCGCCCCCAACACTTCTATTCACATCCTTCCCTCCAATCCTGAAACCTGGCAGCCACTTATCTGTACTCGCTATAGATTTGCCAGTATCCTTTAAAAAATAATAATGATTAAGACTCATTTTAACTTTTTTTTGTTTAGTCAGCATTGAACCATAAAGATGATTATCCAGCTCAAGTATTTGCCCCCAAATAGGTATTTAAAAGTTTTTTTTGACCTGCTGTACTTTAATACCTGGGTGTTAGTTGCAGATACGCTTCCCACAGTGAATGGGAAGTGGAAGAGCCTGATGATACAGGTTGACTACCAGTTAAGTGACTCTTCAGTCTATGGAGAGCAAGAAGGGAGAGCCAGTACAGTGGATACTGCTAGTAGGTGTAATTTGACTTTCTTTTCAGTTTGAAACTACTGTATCAGAAACCATTTTTCCCATTTACTGTTCAGCGTTTTGGTACCGTGTGCCTTATCAAAAAAGGATAAATTAGTGGTGTTTTGCTAGGATTTCCTTACTTCTTATACACCTCCCCCTTTTCTTTTTTAATAAATGGAGAGTTGCAAGCCAGCATCCCATGTCCTCTCTTAACATGACCTCATCTGTAGTGTATCTACCTGACATTCCTCAAAGCTTCTGGTATGTGGAGGTCACATTTTCCCAGGTGAATATATTTCAGACTTGGAGTAAAGTAAACAAGTTGCTGTGAAGTCTGTTCTGATGAAGGGCAGCAAGCCCATGAGTGTGAGGGTAGGGTTTTCAGTGGCTGATTTTTAGGAAGTAGATCTCCAGGCCTTTCTTCCAAGGCGCCTCTGGGTAGATTCAAACCTTAGCCGTTCAGTGAGCAGCTGGGCACTTTAACTGTTTGCGCCACCCAGGGACTTCTTGAGTAAAGTAGGGTTTCTTAAACAAGGTACAGAAGAGCACTAATTGTAAATTTGACTAGATTAAAATTAAGAACTTCTGTTCATTAAAAGATGCTTTAAAGAAAGTAAAAGACAAGTTAGAAACTGGGAGAAATATGAAACACATAACTGACTGGAAATTACTATCAAGAATATTTAAAGAACTCCCGTGAGGCAATTTTTTTAAAAAAGAGAAATAACCCAGTAGAAAGATGGGAAAAGACATGGGTAGGCATTTCATGAGAGAGGAAAAACATATGGCCAGTAAGTACATAAAAAAGATACTTGATCTTATTCATAATTAAAAAACCAGTAGCCATCAAGCTGATTCCAACTCATGGCAACCCCATATGTTTTAGGGTAGAGCTGTGCTCCGTGGGGTTTTCTGTGCTTGTAGTTTTCCAGGCCTTTCTTCCAAAGCACCTCTGGAACAATTTGAACCACCAACCTTTAGGTTAGTAGCTGAGCACTTAACCATTTGTGCCACCCAGGGACAGCCTGTTAGTAATTAGGGAAATACAAATCAAAACTACAGTGAGTTTATTTTATATCGTTTGTCTTAATTTCCTAGTGCTGCTGGAATAGAATACCACAGTTTGCTGGCTTTAAAGAACAAATTTATTTTCTCACAGTTCTGGAGGCTAAAAGTTCAGATCAGCATCTTGTTTGTGTTGATTTCTTCCTTGTAGATAGCCCTGGGTGTTCCTTCGTTCTTGGGCTTGTAGACGATCCTCACATGACATCTGTCTTCCCTCCAGTGGATTCATGTCTCTAGCTCATCTGCTCTTTTTATAACTCAGAAGTGATTGGATTTAGAACCACCCTTTATAGGGTCGCTGTGAGTCGGAATCGACTCTACGGCAGTGGGTTAGGTTTTGGTTTTTTGTTTACTTGGGTATAATCTAATTAACGGAACAAAGAAAGCCCTGTTTCTAACCAGGATTTCATGCACAGGTGTAGGGGTTATGATTCCAGCACACATTTTGAGGGAACATAATTTAATCCAGAATACTATTCGATTGGCCAAATATATATATATATATATATAGATCAATCCACACGTTCTCTTACACAGTTGTAGATGGGATATAAAATTTTATATTACGTATTTAAGTGAGTACTCTGATAAAACATTGAGTAGTATTTATTTTTAATGGGATGATTCTTTTCTGAACTCAGTGACTATGTTTTATGAGTCAGTTGTGGGAAACAGGGTGCTTTGGTTACCATTTTGTAGTATTGATTTGTTTTCAGTTTTTCTCGCAGATTTATTTTGTAACCCCACAGGAGAGTTAATGCTGTTACGTTCTAATGAGCTACCTAAGGTTTATCAGAGTAATCATAAATGTTTGAGACGTGTTCTTTCATATTGTGGTTAACAGCTATGGCTGCTAACCAGAAGGTCAGCAGTTCGAATCCACCAGCTGCTCCTTGGAAACCCTGCAGGGGCAGTTCTGCTCTGTCTGACAGTAGGGTCGCTATCAGTCAAAATCGACTTGACAGCAACAGGTTTTTGTAGGTTGGTAATAGTAAATAATTATCACTAAATTGAATGACATTTCAATTATTTTTCTTCAGCAACAAATAATGGCTTAAGGAGCGTATATATTTAAGTGAATATGAAATTAAGTTTCAGGAAGAAATTTAAGTTATTGAATTATCATTCTGTTTATTTAACAGTTTATTTAAAAAGTGTGACAAGCCATTTCTTAATTTAGAATACATTTGTCCAGGAAAAGAGCATATTACTTCCAGCAAAGAAGCTGCAGCTATTGAAGATAAGGTTCAGTCTTTTTTTCTTTCTTTTTTAAAATAATTTATTTTGTTGTTGTCGAGAATATACACAGCGAAACGTACGCCAGTTTAGCAGTTTCTACGTGTACAAGTCAGTGGCGTGGATTACATTCTTCAAGTAGCGCAGCCATTCTTAACCTCCTTTTCTGAGTTGTTCCTCCCCCCGTTAACATAAATTCGCTGCTCCCGAATGTTCCTATCTTTTGAGTTGCTGTGTTCAATTTGACCCCATATAGATAGTTTCATAAAATAGCATAATGCTCAAGGCAGACCTTTTTTGCTAGTCAAGCTAAACTACTCTTTGGTTTTAAGAAGACTCCAAGGAACATTTTTGGTTTAAGGTTTAAAGATTATCTGAAGGAAGTAGTTTCAGGGGTTCATCTAACATTCATGGCTCTAGAAAGTCTAGAATCCATGAGAATTTGAAGTTCTGTACTACATTTACCCCTACTGATCAGAATTCTTCTATGGAATCTTTTATTAAAATGTTAAGTAATGGTAGCCGGGCATCATCCACTTCTGGTCTCATGGCATGGGAGACAGTTGTTCGTGAAGACAGTTAACCATACGTTCCATATCCTCCTGCTATTGCTGACTCTCCTTCCTCTGTTCCTGCAGTGAATAGAGACCAGTTATTGTGCCTTGTATAGCTGCTACCAAGCTTTTAAGACCCCAGGCACTACACAACCAACTAGGAGGTAGAACAGAAGCACTAAATAAATTATTAGGTCAGCTAACTGGGTTTTCCCATGAAACCGTGACCCTAAACCTCCAAACCAAGGAACCAAGTCTTGCAAAAGCAGCCTCAGCAGTTACTCTTTTTTTGTGTCATTGTTGTAAATACATCACACAGCTTTTGACAGTTCAACTTTTTATAAGTGTATAACTTTCTGACAGCAATTGAATAAATAATTAAATAATCAGCCCTACCCTTAATCAGTGTGGTTTTTCCGTCGCTGTTAACCACCTTTTCCACTTCCCTTCTCGCCCCTGGTAACCACTAATAAAGTGGCTTCTGTACATTTGCCTTTTCTTATCTTTTTATGTAAGTGAGGTCATACAATATTTGTTCTTTTGTGATTGGCTTATTTCACTCAGCATAGTGTCTTCAAGCTCCATCCATACTGTAGCATGTATCAAGACTTAATATCTCTTACTGGCTGGGTAGTATTCCATTGTGTGTATACTCCATTTTATTTATCCATTTGTCTGTTGATGAGCATTTAGGTTGTTTCTACCTTTTGGCTATTGTGAATAGTGCTGCAGTGAATATTGGTGTGCAGATCTCTCAGTCCTTGCTTTCAAGTCTTTTGGGATTGCTGTTTTTCAATTTTTAGTTTTTTGAGGAACTACTACACTGTTTCCCATAACAGCTGTACCATTTTGCATTCCCGCCAGCAGTGGATAAGGGTTCCAATTTCCCCACATTCTTGCCAACATTTGTTATTTTCTATGTGTGTGTGTGTGGTTGTTTTTTTTTGTTTTTAATCTTAGCCATCCTAGCGGAAATAAAACGGTATCTCACAGTGGTTTTGATTTGCATCTCTTTGATGGCTACGGACCACTGAGCATCTTTTCATGTTTCTAGTGTCCATTTGAATGCCCTCTTTGGTGAAATGTCTGTTCATGTCCTTTGCCCATTTTATGATTAGTTTATTTGTCTTTTGTTGTCAAAATTTTATATATATTTTGGTCATTCGATTCTTACTGGATATATGGTTTTTGAAGATACTGTCATAGTCAGTAACTTGTATTTTCAATTTTTTGGTAAAGTCTTTTGATGAACAAAAGTTTTTAATTTTTATGAGGTCCCATTTATTTATTTTGTGTTTGGCTGTTGTGCTTTTTTTATTAGACATTCCATTGTTAAAAACTAGACTGCAGCATTGCTCCTGCATTTTCTTCTAAGAATTTTGTGGGTTTAGTTTTCACGTTAAGCCCTTAATCCATTTTTAATTTGTTTTTGTATATGGTGTGAGACATGGGTCCTGTTTCGTTTCTCTGCATGTGGAAATCCAGTTTTCCCAGTACCATTTATTGAGGTTTCTTTCCCCGTTGAATGGACTTAACACCCTTATCAAGAATCAGTTGACCGTGGTTTTGTGGGTTTATTTCTGGACTCTCAGTTTTATTCCATTGGTCTTTGTGTCTACTGTTATACCAGTACCAGGCTGTTTTAATTACTGTAGCTGTATAAAAAAACCAAAACCAAACCGATTGCCATTGAATTGATTCTGACTCTCATCGACCCTATAGGACAGAGTAGAATTGCCCCATAGGGTTTCCAAGAAGTGGCTGGTGGATTTGAAATGCTGACCTTTTGGTTAGCAGTCGAGCTCTTAACCACTGCACCACTACGTGGTCGCTGTGAGTCGGAATCAGTCAACTCAGTGCAACAGATAGGTGTATGTTGTTCTTGTTAGGCGCAGTCAAGTCGGTTCTGACCGTAGTGACCTTATGCTGCACAACAGAATGAAGCACTGCCGGTCCTGCGCCGCCCTCACAAGCTTTGTTGTGCTTGAGCTGATTGTGCAGCTGCTGTGTCAGTCTGTCTCATTGAGGGTTTTCCTCTTTTTCGCTGACCCTCTGCTTTACCAAACATGATGTCCTTCTCCAGGGACTGATCCTTCCTGACAACGTGTCCAAAGTATGTGAGACATAGTCTTGCCATCCTCATTTCTAAGCAGGTCGTACTTTTTCCAAGACAGATTTGTTCATTCTGCTGGCCACGCCCTCCCCTTGAGGCAGTTTTGTAAACACGCTGTGCTAATTTTTTTTTTTATAACGTGAAAGAGGATTGGCATGGCAGCACTTGTGAGGGTGCCACAAGGGCAGGGGGAGGACACAACTGGCAAAAAAAACACAGAAGGCATGTGTTATTTGCATAAAAATGCCATGAGTCTTTCGTATCACTGGTTATATTTATTCCTAGGTCTTTTTTTTATCTCGTATGCTATTGTAAATGGAATTCTTTAATTTCCCTTTCAGGTTCTGGTTAGAATGGGAGAAAAATGTAGAACAAAATTCAAATTACTAAAATAAGTCACACTTACCAGACCTGTAGAGACTAAAGGAACCCGTGCAGCTATACCCTAAGATACAAACTAAAGGCACTCCCAGAGTTTACCTTTCAGCTCAGTAATAGATTGGCTTATAAAATAAGCAGTATCACCCGTGAGTGATGTGTCCCTTAAACAATCACCTATATGAGACCAAATGGTCAACATTCACCCAAAAGCAAAGATGAGAAGGCAAGGATGGGAAGGGAAGCTAGATCACTGGGTGATAATAGAACAAGCAGAATGGAAAGAATGAAGAATGCTGACACATTGTGAAAGTTGTAACCAATGTCAAGGAGCAATTTGTATAAAAATTGTTAAATGGGAACCTAGGTTGCTGTATAAGCTTTCACCTAGAGCACAATAAAAAATACTTTTTAAAAAGTTAAATATAACTAGCATAAAACTTCCAAGTAACAAATACCATATTGCTACAGAAATATAAAATGTGTAGAGCTGTTGTATTGTTACTTTAATGACTGCCCTGCTTCTCTCTACTATTGGATGATAAAAGCGTTACTTAAATTCTGCTCAAAAGTTTTTTAAAAAAGTTAAATATACCAGACTATGTTTTTTAAAAAAGAAAGGGGTTTGCGTTTTTTTTTTTTAAAAGCCAGTTTATTGATGAGCAGTGCCAGAGTAGACTAAGTGAAGTTAAAACATACAATATATTCATTTTGGCAAGAAAATTAATGACTTACCAGGAATAAAATCTTGCACAGGTTGGCTGATAGGACCGGAAATATTCATACTAAAGAATAGAACAAGGAAATTAACAGATGAATACAAATCCCAGCTGTTCAACAGCCTGAGCATTTGCCCAGAGCTGTTGAAGTATAGTAATACTGAGATAAATTTCTGATGTGCACTGTACCTGAGTGTTGCAAACTGTTAGCACCCTTGGTTCTTAACCAAAAGGTTGGAGGTTTGAGTTTACCAAGAGATGCCCAGGAAGAAAGGCCTGGCATTCTGCTTCTGAAAAATCAGCCCTTAAAAACCTTATGGAGCGCAGTTGTACTCTGATATACATGGGGCTGCCATCAGTCGACTTCAACTTGACGCAAGTATCCCAACAACATGATAGATTATTTTATTTTAAGAAAGCAGTAGACAAAGAATATAAGGGAAACAGACCAATTCTCCACTACAGAACAAACAGAAAACTAAGTAGTGGCCAGGGAAGAGGGCAGTGATTATGCTCTGGAAATTGTTGTTAGGTGCCTTCAAGTCAATTTTGACTGAAAGAGACCCCATGTGTCAGAGTAGAACTAAAGACCTGGAGATCTGCTCCCGTAAAGATGACAGCCTGAATATACTGTGGAGCTTTGGGAATAGAGAGGTTCTGTTCTTGGAAGTCCACTCTTAAAATTTTTTTTAAAAAAACTTTGGTTTCTATTTAAATGAGTCCCTAACATGCATGATCACATTATAATATAGAACTACTCCGAAAGATTCCACTGATCAGGCTTCTTTGTATTTTAGAGTTGAGAACAGAATAGGCACAACCTTAATATATAAATTATTCATTTGTACCATCCAAAGGTCAGATAACCTCAAGGTGTGCAAAGGAATAGTTAGGAACAAATTTACATACAGAAAAGTAGTAGAGAGTAGTCATCGCATACGGTGGTCCAAATGAGACTAAAAACATGGCTGTAAGGTCAGGACTAAATTCATCTTTTGAGCTGTGATTTAGTTTTAGCAAAATAACATCACGTTAAATTCTTGTTTGTTTATGTGTGCTTTTGGTTTTATAGTTTTTGCCTAACATTATGTTCAACACTACATTAAAAATAGAATCATGAGGAAAAAAGCATGAAGATCAAAAGTAAATAAAGTGGTCTCTATTTGCAGATGATATGATTTCCTAGGTAGAAAACCCTAGGACTGTTCCATTAAAACTACTACAATTAATAAGAAATTTAGCAAAGTAACAGAATACCAGGACATGTAACATCTATTCAGTAAACCACAGCAAACAATTGGAAAATAAAAACCAAAAATGTAATTAACACTTACAATAACATCAAGAAATATAAAACACTTAGAAATATAAGAGAAGGCATGCAAGTCCTCAATGCTGAAACTACAAAATACTCCTGAGAAAAATTGTTTGCCTCCTCCAGCAGACTGGACTCTACCAAGAAAGGGTTAGTGATCTTTGGGTGGTTTATTGGTAACCTTTAATATTTATCTGTTGCATGAATGAGGGGTCATAGTTGAGAAAAGAACACACAGGATCTAAATATATATGATAGTGAAGGGTTGACTGGAGTCCCAGGAGGGAGCCCTGGTGGTACAGTGGTTAAGCACACAGCCTCTAAGAAAAAGGTTGGTGGGTTCGATCGGTGAATGGAACCCACCAGCTCCTCTTTGCTGAAAAGGTGTGGCAGTCTGTTTCCATAAAGATTAAAGCCTTGAAAATCCTATGGGGCAGTTTTACTCCGCACTATAGGGTTGCTGTGAGTTGGAATCAACTCCACGGCAACGGGTGAAGTCTCAGGGTGGCATGATCAGTTAAGCACTTGACTACTAGTTCAAAAGTTGGTTGTTCACACCTACCCATAGGCACTTCAGAAGACAGGCCTGGCAGTCTGCTTCTGCATATCTTTACCCAATACATGCAAAGTATTTCTAAAGTAATGCTTCAAAGTACCTTTAATTTACAGATAGAAACATGTAACTTCCCTGTTTAAAACCTTTAAAAATGACTCCTCAATACACAGCGAATTAGGTTCCCATTTAACCATTTTTACACAAATTGTTCTGTGACATTGGTTACAATTTTCATCATGTGTCAGCATTGTCATTGTTTCTATTCTGTTCTGTTCCCGTTGATCTACTTGCCCTGCTCCTCCTTGCCTTCTCATCTTTGCTTTTGGGTGAATGTTGACCATTTGGTCTCATATAGGTGATTGTTTAAGGGACACATTGCTCACGAGTGATACTGCTTATTTTATAAGCCAATCTATTACTGAGCTGAAAGGTGACCTCTGGAAGTGGCTTCAGTTCCAAGTGCAAAGGGTATCTTAGGGAAGTAGTCTTGGGGGTTCCTCTAGTCTCTGTCAAGTAAGTCTGTCCTTTTTTAGGTATTTGAATTTTGTTCTACATTTCTATCCAGGGTCTTCTGTTGTGTCCCTTGTCAGAATGGTTGGTAGTGGTAACCAGGCCCCATCTGGTTCTTTTGGTCTCAGACTAGAAGAGGCTTTGGTTGGTGGGCTCTTAGACCTGTGGGCTAGTTTCTTTTTTAAATGTTTGGTTTCCTTCATTCTCTTTTGCTCCGGATGAGTAGAGACCAATAGGTCGTATCTTAGATAGCCACTCAAAAGCTTTTGAGACCTGAGATGGCACTCACCAAACTGGGCTGTGGAACTTTATGAACCATGTTCATAAAGTTGACTGAGTTGTCCCATGAGACCGTGGTCGTATATTGTGAAATTTTTTTACTTTATTTTGAAATACTTTTGAATTTACAGAAGTGTTGCACAGATAGTACAGAGAGTTTCTGTATACCCTTATACTCAGTTTCCCTTAATGATAATGTGTTACATACCCCTTGTACATTTACCTTAACTAAGAAATTAACATTGGTGCAATACTAATTAACTAAGCTATACACTTTATTCATATTTCCAGCGTCTCCACTAATGGCCTTTTTTCCTTCCAAGATGGGCAACATAGCATTTAGTCTCCTCCAAGCTCTGACATTCTCCTTCTTTCTTTATCTCTCATGCATTTGACGTTTTTGGTGCATACTAGTCAGGTATTTTGTAGAGTGCCCCTCAGTTTCGCTTTGCCTGATGTTTTGTCATGATTCACTGAGATTATGGGCTTTTGGGAAGAATACCAGAGTTGATGTGTCCTCATCTCATTGTATAGTGGGAGAGGGGTTGCAAGTGCGTGTTGTATCAATGTAGCTTACTACTGACAATGTTAACTTTGATTACTTGGTAAAGATGGTTTCTGCTGTGTTTGTCCACTATGAATGTCCTGCTTTCCCCTTTGTGTATTCTTTTTCTTAGGAGCAAGTCACTAAGTCTATCCCACACTTAAGGATAGGAAAATCAAACCACATTTCCTGTAGGGGAGGAGTGTCACAATTTGTGAAATGTTCATTATATTAATTGTTGGCCTTTTATTTGTTCTTTTTCAACTTCTGGAATATTCATATTTGTTAGGTATCTTAGATCTGTCCTATAGTTCTCTTAATTTTTGTTTATGATTTTCACACCCCCCCCCCCCGCCATGGTTTATTTCTTGGGCCTAATGTTCTACTGCACAAATGAGGCTACCCACAGTGATCATTTGCCCCCTTAATTCATCTACTGAATTTTTCAGTTTGAAAATCAGGGTTTTACGCTACGAAAAATGTCGTTTGCTTATTTGCTTGGGGTTTTTTGGTTTTGGTGTGTATTGCATTTGTATCTCAAGACCTACTTCCTTTTTCTTCTTTCCTTTTTAGATTTTTCGGGTGTCCACGGTCCCTCCAGCAGTTCTGTCTTATTAAACTCATGTTCTGATTGGTTATCCACATGTTTTCCTTTCTGAATGCTGTGGCTTCTTAGATAGGCAGTTACTTTTTCCCTCGGAGCTCATTTGGACTCAGGTCTGGTTACTGAAATATTGCTAATGGTGAGAAACATACTGTAATTAAAGGGAAAATAAGCCCTTTCCCTTAGTGTGAAGGGCAAGCCGTTGGTCCCCCTGAGAAAATTGGAGAGACTCAGTGTTCCAGCTCTTCACTTGTCTGAAGAGCCTTAGCTCATTTGGCAAGCTTCTTCATAAGGACCTGGGTTGGCAGTAAACTTCACCCTGGAGTTTATCTCTAGAGGCCAAGTTCTGGGTCTTGGCCTTATGATCCTATATTGGTCTCCAGTGTATTTATTTGCTCAGCCCAGTGTGGGGAAGAAGCCCTGTACCACCCAGTTTTTTCTCAGAGACTTAGTAGTCCTTATATCTCAGAATCTGCCTGACTGACGCTTAACAGTATAAATAGAAGGGGTGGGGGAATCCTTCTGCAAATCAGTTTTTGAAGTATCGTCTGTTATTAACTATAAAAATGGGGTTCTATGAATCACTGGAAGATTTCTGTCCTAAAAACAGTATGTATTTACAGCGTCGCCTTCTGAACTATCACTGCAGGTTAGTCTTGCTGAGGTGTGCTGGAATGTGGTTCCTTTTGTATAATTCAGGTTTCCTTTATCTTTATGTTACTTCACAGCAACACTAGTACATACATGTATAGCGTCAGCTGTGTAATATGTACTTCATTATATAATTACACTAGAAGTTAGCGATATCAGCGATAGCGCATCATTTCGTACTGTCATATTTCTAGTGCTCTGGAGCTGATGTTGTTGATAGGTGCTGTCTAGTTGGTTCCCACTGGTAGCGACTCTGTGTACAATAGAATGAGATACTGCCCGGTCCCGCATTGTCCTCACAGTCATTACTATATTTGAGCCCATTGTTACAGCCACTGTGTCAGTCCACCTTATTGAGGGTCTTCCTCTTTTTTGCTGACCTTCTACTTTACCAAGCATGATGTCCTTCTCCAGGGACTGGTCCCTCCTGATAAACATGTTCGAAGTATGTGAGACAAAGTCCATCACCCTCGCTTCTAAGGAGCATTCTGGCTGTAACGGATTTGTTCGCTGTACTGGCAGTCCATGGTGTATTCAGTATTCTTTGGCAATGTCACAGTTTTCAAACGCATCAGTTCTTCTTTGATCTTCCTTATTCATTGTCCAGCTTTCACATGAGTATGAGGCGATTAAAAATACCATGGGTTGTGTCAGGTGTACTTTAGTCCTCAAAGTGACATCTTCCTGCTTTTTTAACACTTGAAAGAGGTCTTTTGCAGCAGATTTGCCCAATGCAGTATGTCATTTGATTTCTTGACTGCTGCTTCAAGGGGCATTGATTGTGAATCCAAGTAAAATGAAATCTTTGACAACTTCAGTTTTTTCTCTGTTTATCATGATGTTGCTTATTGGTCTGGTAGTGAAGATTTTCGTTTTCTTAATGTTGAGATGTAATCCACACTGAAGGGTGTACTCTTTAATCTGCATCAGTAAGTGCTTCAAGTCTTCCTCACTTTCATCAAGCAAGGTTATGTCGTCTGAATATTTGTAGGTTGTTAGTGAGTCTTCTTCCAATCCAGATACCGTGTTCTCTTCTTCATATAGCCCAGCTTCTAGGATTGTTTGCCTAGCATACAGATTAAGTATGGTGAAAGGATGCAGCCCTGATGCACACCTTTCCCTATTTTAAACCACAGAGTATCCCCTTGTTCTGTTCCAGCAGCTTCCTCTTGGTCTATGTATAGGTTCCTAATGAGCACAATTAAGTGTTCTGCAATTCCCATTCTTCACAGTGTTATCCATAATTGGTTATGATCCACACAGTCAAATGCCTTTTAGAGTCAATAAAACACAGGTAAACATCTTTCAGGTATTCGCTGCTTTCAGCCAAGATCCAGCAGTGATACCCCACATTCTACATCCTCTGGTGAATCCTGGCAGTTCTTTGTCAATGTATTGCTGCAGTGGCTTTTGAATTATCTTCAACAAATTTTTACTTATTTGGTATTAATGATATTGTTTGATAATTTCCGCATTCTGTTGGATCACTTTTCTTTAGTATTGGCACAAATGCGGATCTGTTCCAGTTGGTTACCCAAGTAGGTGTTTTCCAGATTTCCTGGCGTAGATGAGTGAGCACCTCTGGCACTGCATCCATTTGTTAAAACATCTCAGCTGTGTTCCCTCAGTTCCTCATTAAAAAAAACAAACGAAAAGCTAAACTCATTGCCATTAAGTTAATTTTGACTCATAGTGACCATATAGGGCAGAATAGCACTTCCCCTAGGGTCTCCAAGGAGCGGCTTGTGGATTGGAACTGCTGACCTTCTGGTTAGCAGCCTAGTTCTTAACCACGGTGCCAGCAGGGCTCCCGTCAATTCCTATAGCCTTATTTTTCGCCAGTGCCTCCAGTGCAGCTTGAATTTCTTCCGTCAGTACCATTGATTCTTGACCATATGTTAGCCCCGGCAATGGTTGAACGTTGGCCAGTTCTTTTTGCTACAGTGACTCTCTGTACTCCTTGCATCTTCTGATGCTTCCTGCATTGGTTAGTATTTTTCCCATAGAATCTTTCAATATTGTAATTCAAGGCTTTAAATTTTTCTTTTGTTATTTCAGCTTGAGAAATGCTGAACGTGTTTTTCCCTTTTGGATTCTAACTCCAGATTGTTGCACATTTCATTGTAATACTTTACTTTGTCTTTTCAAGCCTCCCTTTGAAATCTTCTGTTCTTCTTTTTTATTTTCTCATTTCTTCCATTCACTTTAGCTGTTCCACATTCAAGAGCAAGTTTCAGAGTCTCTTCAGACATCCATTTTGGTATTTTCTTTCCTGTCTTTATAATGACCTCTTGATTTTTCATGTATGATATACTTGATGTCATTCTGCAACTTGTCTGGTCTTCAGTCATTAGTGTTCATTGCTTCAAATTTGTTCTTGAGGTGGTCTCTAAATCAAGGTGGGATATTTAAGGTCATACTCTAGCTCTTGTAGACTTGTTTTAATTTTCTTCAGCTTCAACTTGAACTTGCATATGAGCAATTGATAGCCTGTTCTGCGGTGGGCCCCTGGCGTTTTTCTGACTGATGATTTTGAGCTTCTAGCTCGTCTCTTTCCACAGATGTAATCAATTTAATTATTGTATTCTGTCTGGAGGTCCGTGTGTATAAGCATTGTTTATGTTGTTGAAAAAAGGTATTTGTGATAAATAAGTCATTGATCTTGTAAAATTCTGCCGTTTGATCTCTAGCATCATTTCTGTCACCAAGGCCACATTTTCCAACTAGCGATCCTTCTTCATTTCCAACTGTTGCTTCCAATCATCAGTAATTATCAGTGAATCTTGATTGCATGTTTGATCAATTTCAGACTGCAGAAGTTGGTAAAAACCTTCAGTTTCTTCATCTTTGGCATTACTGGTTGGTGTGTAAATTTGAGTAATAGTCATATTAACTGGCCTTCATTGGAGGCCTGTGCTTATTATCCTATAACTGACAGCACTGTACTTCGGATAGGTTTTTTTTTTTTCTTTCTTGTAGTTCAGATGAAGGTTTACAGAGCAGATGAGTTTCTCATTAAACAATTACTGCACATAATGTTTTGTGACATTGGTTGCCAGTGCCATGATATGTTAACACTCTCCCCCTCTTGACCTTGTGGTTGGTGCAAAAATTTGAATACCACGAAATACTGGTTTTTCTGTGCCCTCCTGCCTTCTCGTCCCTGCCACTTAGCTGATGTGCCCATTTAGTCTCATTTTGTTTGATGTTCCTGTCTAATCTTTCGCTGAAGGGTGAACCATACGAATGACTTCACTACTGAGTTAAAAGGGTATCAAGTGGCCATACTCTTGGGGTTTCTCCAGTTTCTGTCAGAGTAAGCAAGTCTGATCTATTTTGTGAGTTAGAATTTTAGTCTCCATTTTTCTCCAGCTTTGTCCGGAACCCTCTATTGTGATCCCTGTCAGAGCAATTAGTGGTGGTAGCCAGGCACCATCTAGTTGTGCTGGACTCAGCCTGGTGAAGGCTGTAGTACTTGAGGCCCATTAGTCATTTGGACTAACCTTTCCCTTGTATATTAGGTTTTCTTCATTCTCCCTTGCTGCATATAGCGTGAGACCAGTGTAGTGTCTTAGGTGGCCATTCACAGCCTTTGAAGACCCCAGACACTATACTCATCAAAGTAGGATGTAGAACATTTTCTTTATAAACTGCATTATGCCAATTGAGCAAGAAGTCCTGCGAGACCATGGTCCCCATGCCTCAGCTCAGTAATTTGGTCCCTCGGGGAGTTTGGATGTGTTTATGAAGCTACCATGACCTTGCCTTGGTCAGGTTGTGCTGACTTTCCCAGAAGTGTGTACTGTCTTACCCTTCCCCAAAGCTACCACTTATCTACAGTCTAGTTAATGTTTTTCCCTCCACAATTCCGACTCATAGCGACCCTGTAGGACAGAGTAGAACTGCCCCATAGAATTTCCAAGGAGCGGCTTCTGGATTCGAACTGCCGACCTTTTGGTTAGCAGCTGTAGCACTTAACCACTATGCACCAGGGTTTCCCTCCCATTCTTAGTAACCGTCAAAGATTATTTCTTTCTGAGTATAAACCTTTTCATGAGTTTTTATAACAATGGTCTCATACAGTATCCTTTTGAGACTAATTTCACTCAGCGTAATGCCCTCCAGATTCATCCATGTTGTGAGATGTTTTGCAGTTTCATCATTGTGTACTATTCCATTGTGTGCGTGTACCATAGTTGGTTTATTCATTCATCTGTTGATGGGCACTTAGGTTGTTTCCATCTTTTTGCTGTTGTGAATAATGCTGAAACGAACATTGGTGTGCATATGTCTATTCGTGTGATGGCCCTTATTTCTCTTGGTTATATTCCTAGGAGTGGGATTACTGGATCGTATGGTATTTCTATTTCTAGCTTTTTAAAGAAGCACTATATTGTTTTTCAAAATAGTTGTACCATCTTACATTTCTGCCAGCAGTGCATAAGAGTTCCAATCTCCCTGCAGCCGCTCCAGCATGTGTTTTCTGTTTTCTTGATTTGTGCCAGTAATGTTGGGGTGAGATGGTATTTCACTGTAGTTTTGATTTTCATTTCTCTAATGACTAGTGATCGAGCATTCCCTCCCTTGTGTGTCTGTTAGCTACCTGAATGTCTTCTTTTGCAAAGTGTCTCTTCATATCCTTTGCCCATTTTTAAATTGGATTATTTGTCTTCTTTTGTAGAACTGTTGGATTTTCTTGTAGATTTTAGAGATTATACCTTTGTCAGATTTGTCATAGCCAAAAGTTTTTTCCCAGTCTTTAGGTTCTCTTTTTACTCGTTTGGTAAAGTCTTGATGAACATAAGTGTTTAATTTTGGGAAGACCCCAGTTATCTAGCTTATCTTCTGGTGTTTGTTGTTAATTATGGTTTGTATCCTGTTAATGCCATGTATTAGAGCCTCTAGCATTGATCCTATTTTTTCTTTTCTGATCTTTATAGTTTCTGGTTTTATATTTAGGTCTTTGTTCCATTTTGAGTTAGTTTTTGTATATAGTGTGAGGTATGTGTCCTGTTTCATTTTTTTACAGGTGGATATCCAGTTTTGCCAGACTGTCTTTTCCCCATTTAATGAACTTTGGGCCTTTGTTGAAGATCAGGTAACCTGTAGGTGGATGGATTTACATCTGTGTTCTCAATTCTCTTCCATCGGTCAATGTGTCTGTTGTTGTACCAGTACCAGGTTGATTTGACTGAGGTTATGTATAGCAGGTTCTGAGGTGAGATAATGCGGGTCCTGCTGCTTTGTTGTTTTTCTTCAATAGTGCTTTACTTATCTGGGGCCTCTTTCCTTTCCATATAAAGTTAATGACTAGTTTTTCCATCTTGTTAAGGAATGCTGTTGGTATTTGGATCAGGATTTCATTGTATACGTAGATTGCTTTGGGTAGAATTGACATTTTCACGATGTTGAGTCTACCTACGCATGAGCAGTGTATGTTTTCCCATTTACGTAGTTCTCGTTTGGTTTCTTGCTTTAGTGTTTTATAATTTTCTTTGTATAGGTCTTTTGTGTCCCTGGTTAGATTTACTCCTAAGTATTTTTTTTAGGGGCTATTATAAATGGTGTTGCTTTCCTGATTCCTTTTTGTAGTTCTTTTTATTGGTGTATAGGAATCCAACTGAGTTTTGTATGTTTATCTTGTATTGTGCTATGCTGCTTGATCTTTGTATTAGTTCTAGTAGTTTTCTTGTGGCGTCACTTGGGTTCTCTGTGTATATCACATCATCTGCGAATATGGGTTGTTTTACTTCTTCCTTACCAATTTGGATGCCCTTTATTTCTTTTTCTTGCCTTACTGCTCTAGCTACGACTTGCAGCACAGCGTTAAATAGGAATGGTGATAAAGGGCATCCTTGTCTTGCTCCTGTTTTCAGGGGAAGTGTTTTCAGCCTCTCTCCATCATGAATGATGTTGACTGTTGGTTTTGCATTAAAAAAAAAAAAAAAAACTTGCCATTTTGTTGATTCCAACTCATAGCAACCCTATAGTACAGAGTAGAACTGCCCCGTAGGGTTTCCAGGGAGCGCCTGGTGGATTCAAACTGCTGACCTTTGGTTAGCAGACGTAGCTCTTAACCACTACTCCACCAGGGTTTCCGGGTTTTGTATAGATGCCCTTTATTATATTGAGGAATTTCCCTTTTATTCCTGTTTTACTGAGAGTTTTGATCAGGAATGGGCTTTGAACTTTATCACATGCCTTTTCTTTGTAGACTGAGATGGTCATGTGATTCTTTTATTTTGTTCTGTTTATGTAGTGGATTACGTTGAACCATCCTTGCATACCTGGTATGAATCCCACTTGGTTGGTGTTCTGTTATTTTTTTGATATGATGCTGAATTCTATTGGCTTGAATTTTGTTGAGAATTTTTCGCATCTGTATTCATGAGAGATACTGGTCTGTAGTTTTTTTGTGGTGTCTTTACTTGGTTTTGATATCACAGTTATGCTGGCTTCATAGACTGAATTTGGAAGTACCCCATCCTTTTCTGTGTTCTAAAATAGTTTGAGTAGTACTGGTGTAAGCTCTTCTCTGAATGTTTGGTAGAATTCTCCAGTGACACCATCTGGGCCAGGACTCTTTTTTTGTTGGGAGGTGGTTTATTATTATTATTACCATTTCAATCTCTTCTTATTATGGATCTGTTCAGGTTTTTGACCTCAGTTTGTGTTTTTTTAGGTAGGTAGTGTGTTTCTAAAAAGTCCATTTCCTTTAGGGTTTCAAATTTGTTGGAGTATAGTTTTTCATAGCACTCTGTTATGATCCTTGTTATTTCTGTTGGGTCTGTTGCACTGTCCCCCATTTCATTTATTTGGGTTATTTGCATCCTCTCTTGTTTTTCTTTCATCAGTGTGGCCAGTGGTTTGTTGATTTTGTTGATCCTTCCAAAGAACCAGTGTTTGGTTTTGTTGATTCCTCCTCTTGTTTTTCTATTCTCCCTTTCATATATTTCTGCTCTGATCTCTATTATTTCGTTTCTTCTGGTGGCTATGAGCTTCTTCTGCTGTTGTCTTTCTATTTGTTTGAATTGTATAGCTAATGTTTTGGTTTTATCCCTTTCTTTTTTGATGTGTGCATCTATTGTTATAAACTGATCTCTGAGTGCTGCTCGGAAATTTTGGTATGAGGTGTTTTCATTCTTGTTTGATTATTAGAAATTTTTTATTCCATCTTTGATTTCTTCTGTTAACGAGTGGTTTTTAAGCAAGGTGTTATTCAGTTTCCATGTATGTGATTATTTTGAAGGCTGCTTTGTGGCAAGATGTGGCCTTCTGGAGAATGTTCCATGTGTGTTGGAAAAGAATGTATACTTTGCTGCTTTTGGGTGGAGTGTTCTGTATATGTTTATGAGGTCAAGTTGGCTGATCTTCTGTACCTTTGTTCAATTTCTTTCTTGATGTTCTGTCCTTTACTGAGAGTGCTGTGTTGAAGTGTCCTACTATTATTGTGGAACTGTCAGTTTCTCTTCTCAGTGATGTTAGAGTTTCTTTTATGTATTTTGAAGCCCTGTCATTGGGTGTGTAGATATTTTTTATGGTTATGTCTTCATGGTGGGTTGTCCCTTTGATAATCACATGATGTCCTTCCCTTGTCTTTTATGATTTATTTTGTTCTAAAGCCTATTTTGTCTGAGATTAGTATCACCACTCCTGTTCTTTTTTGGTTGCTATTTGCTTGATCTTTTTTTTTTCTTCTGTGGCCACATGGAAGAACGGTGGAGGACGTGAAAGCATGTATCCCTGGTTACTGGGTGCTCTGTTTCCTGCCGGGAACTCTTTGGAGTTGTCTTCCCATACTCTTGTCCACAGTCTTTGGTAGCTGAGGTCCAAAGTGGTGAAACCCGGCAGCAGTGAGCTCGTATCTCTCCATCTGGGCAACCATGGTCTGTTGGAAAGAGGCAGAGGCCGCATAAGGAAGAAGGGTAGGGGATGGGAAAGTGTGTATCCCTGGTTACTGGGAGCTCCATGAAGTTGCTTCCCTGTCCTCGTTCTTTCGTCGCTCTAGTCCAAGATTGAGAATCCAACTACGTTAGCTGGTAGGGGACTTCCACTTCATAGCTCTCTTCATTCTCTGTTCGCTATCAGTTTCTTATTCCATTCGGTGCTTGATTGAGTTCTTTATTCCTCCATTTGGTGCTTAGGGTTCCATGATGGGCATTTGTATCTGTTCTACTTAGTTATCTGGGTCTTTGCTGCAGAGGGACATGTAGCGTCTCTGTCTGTAGTACGACAATAGTGCCACACTAGTTCCAGTCCAGGACAGATTTTGAAATGTTCTTTTTGACAATGAATGCAATGCCCTTCCTTTTCAGTTCGTCATTCTCTGCACAATAGACCATATGCTTGTCTGATTCAAAACAGCCAAGACAGCCCATTTCCAGTCACTAATGCCTGGGATGTCAGCCTTTATGCGTCCCATTTCATTTTTGACCGGTTGAAATCTTCTTAGATTCATAGTTCGTGCATTCCACATTTCAATTACTAATGGATGTTTTCAGCTGTTTCTTATTTTGAGTCGTGCCGCATTAGCAGGTGAAGGTCTCAAAAGTTTGACCCCAACCATGTCATTAAGGTTGACTCTGCTTTGAGAAGGCAGCTCTTCCCTAGTCATATTTTGAGTGCCTTCCATCCTGACGGGCTAATCTTCCAGCACTGTATCAGACAGTGTCTGCTGCTATTCATAAGGTTTTTACCGGCCAGTTTCTTCAGAACTAGACTGCCAGGTCCTTCTTCCTGGTCTTAGTCTGGCAGCGCCACTGAAACCTGTCCGCCATACGTGACCCTTTTAGTATTTGAAATACCAGTGGCATAGCATACAGCATCACAGCAACGTGCAAGCCACCACAGTATGACAGACTGACAGATAAGTGGTTAAACACTAGTGATTCTCAGTGTATGCTTCCTGGACCAGGAGCTTCTGTGTGACCTGTGAACTTGTTAAAACTGCAAATTCACAAGGTCCCACCTCAGACTTGTGGGGTCCAGTAATCAGCGTGACTCTGATACCTACTACTTTTTGAGAACCACTGAGCTGTACATTAATACAAGATGGTGCAAACAGACTACTTGATGCATTCCACTGACAGGCATGTGCAGGCTTAGCCATCTTTTTTCAGACAGAAGTGTTACCAGTAAATACTTCGTTAATAAATATTGTGAAAATATTACTCAGTTTGGCTTTTGAAGAATTGTTACACTTCTCTCAATTTGTTATGTTATAAAGCACCAGTCAGCTGAATCTACCCAACACTAATCATACTTTTTTTTATTACGCTTTAAGTTAAGTGAAAGTTTACAAATCAAGTCAGTCTCTCATACAAAAATTTATATATACTCCTAATTGCTCTCCCCCTAATAAGACCGCACACCCCTTCCCTCCACTCTCTTCGTGTCCATTCAGCCGGCTTCTGACCCCCTCTGCCCTCACATCTCCATCCCAGACAGGAGATGCCAACATAGTCTTATGTGTCTACTTGATCCAGAAGCTCATTCTTCACCAGTATCATTTTCTATCCCATTTTCCAGTCCGATCCCCATTTGAAGAGTTGGCTTTGGGAAGGATTCCTGTCTTGGGCTAACAGAAGGTCTGGGGACCATGACCACTGGGTACTTCTAGTTTCACCCAAACCATTAAGTCTGGTCTTTTTATGAGAATTTGGGGTCTGCATCCCACTGCTCTCCTGTTCCCTCGGGGTTCTCTGTTGTGTTCCCTGTCAAGGCAGTCATCGGTTGTAGCCGGGCACCATCTAGTTCTCCTGGTCTCAGGATGATATAGTCTCTGGTTCATGTGGCCCTTTCTGTCTCTTGGCCTCGTAATCACCTTGTGTCCTTGGTGTTCTTCATTCTCCTTTGGTCCAGGTGGGTTGAGGCCAATTGATGAATCGTAGATGGCCGCTTGCTAGCGTTTAAGACTCCAGACGCCACTCTCCAAAGTGGAATGAAGAATATTTTCTTAATAGATTTTATTATGTCAATTGACTTAGATTTCCCCTGAAAACATGGTCTCCAAACCCCTGCTCTTGCTGCGCTGGCCTTTGAAGCATTCAGTTTATTCAGGAAACTTCTTTGCTTCTGGTTTAGTCCAGTTGTGGTGACCTCTTCTGTACTGTGTGTTGTCTTTCCCTTCACCTAAAATAGTTCTTATCTACTATCTAATTAGTGAGTACCACTCTCCCACCCTCTCTCCCTCCCCCCTCTTGTAACCATCAAAGAGTATTTTTTTCTGTTTGAAGTATTTCTCGAGTTCTTATAATAGTGGTCTTATACAATATTTCTTTTGCAACTAATTTCACTCAGTATAATGCCTTCCAGATTCCTCCATGTTATGAAATGTTTCACAGCTTCATCACTGTTCTTTATTGATGCATAGTATTCCATTGTGTGAATATACCATAATTTATCCATTCATCCATTAATGGGCACCTTGGTTGCTTCCGTCTTTTTGCTGTTGTAAACAGTGCTGCAGTGAACATGGGTGTGCATGTATCTGTTCATGTAAAGGCTCTTATTTCTCTAGGATATATTTCAAAGAGTGGGATTGCTAGATCGCATGATAGTTCTATTTCTAGCTTTTTTTTTTAATAATTTTTATTGTTCTTTAAGTGAAAGTTTACAAATCAAGTCAGTCTGTCACATATAAGGTTATATACACCTTACTACATACTCCCATTTACTCTCCCCCTAGTAAGTCAGCCCGCTCCCTCCTTCCAGTCTCTCCTTTCGTGACCGTTTTGCCAGTTTCCAACCCTCTGTACCCTCGTATCTCCCCTCCAGACAGGAGATGCCAATACAGTCTCAAGTGTCTACCTGATACAAGTAGCTCACTCTTCATCAGCATCTCTCTCCAACCCATTGTCCAGTCCCTTCCCTGTCTGATGAGTAGTCTTCGGGAATGGTTCCTGTCCTGGGCCAACAGAAGGTTTGGGGACCATGACCACCGGGAATCTTCTAGTCTCAGTCAGACCATTAAGTCTGGTCTTTTTATGAGAATATGGGGTCTGCATCCCACTGTTCTGCTCCCTCAGGGGTTCTCTGTTGTGCTCCCTGTCAGGGCAGTTGTCGGTTGTGGCCAGGCACCATCTAGTTCTTCTGGTCTCAGGATGATGTAAGTCTCTAGTTCATGTGGCCCTTTCTGTCTCGGGCTCAGAGTTATCGTGTGCCCTTGGTGTTCTTCATTCTCCCTTGATCCAGGTGGGTTGAGACCAATTGATGCATCTTAGATGGCCACTTGTTAGCATTTAAGACCCCAGATGCCACATTTCAAAGTGGGATGCAGAATGTCTTCATAATAGAATTTATTATGCCAATTGACTTAGAAGTCCCCTTAAGCCATAGTCCCCAAACCCCCGCCTTTGCTCCGCTGACCTTTGAAGCATTCAGTTTATCCCAGAAACGTCTTTGCTTTTGGTCCAGCCAAGTTGAGCTGACCTTCCATGTATTGAGTATTGTCCTTCCCTTCACCTAAAGTAGTTCTTCTCTACTAACTAATCAGTAAATAACCCTCTCCTACCCTCCCTCCCTCCCCTGCCCTGGTAACCACAAAAGAATGTGTTCTTCTCAGTTTATACTATTTCTCAAGAATTTATAATAGTGGTCTTATATAGTATTTGTCCTTTTGCATCTGACTAATTTCACTCAGCATAATGCCTTCCAGGTTCCTCCATGTTATGAAGTGTTTCACAGCTTCATCACTGTTCTTTATCGATGCGTAGTATTCCATTGTGTGAATATGCCATAATTTATTTAACCATTCATCCGTTGATGGACACCTTGGTTGCTTCCAGCTTTTTGCTATTGTGAACAGTGCTGCAATAAACATGGGTGTGGATATATCTGTTCATGTAAAGGCTCTTATTTCTCTAGGGTATATTCCGAGGAGTGGGATTTCTGGGTTGTATGGTAGTTCTATTTCTAGCTTTTTAAGGAAGCTCCAAATCTATTTCCAAAGTGGTTGTACCATTTTACATTCCCACCAGCAGTGTATAAGTGTTCCGGTCTCTCCACAACCTCTCCAACATTTATTATTTTGTGTTTTTGGATTAATGCCAGCCTCATTGGAGTGAGATGGAATCTCATTGTAGTTTTGATTTACATTTCTTTAATGGCTAATGATCGTGAGCATTTTCTCATGTATATGTTAGCTACCTGAATGTCTTCTTTAGTGAAATGCCCGTTCATACATCCTTTGCCCATTTTTTAAATTGGGTTATTTGTCTTTTTGTAGTTGAGTTTTTGCAGTATCATGTAGATTTTAGAGATCAGACACTGATCAGAAATGTCACAGCTTAAAAATTTTACCTGTCTGTAGGTAATCTTTTTACTCTTTTGGTGAAGTCTTTGGATGAGCATAGGTGTTTGATTTTTAGGAGCTCCGGGTTATCTGGTTTCTCTCTTGCGTTGTTAGTAATGTTTTGTATACAGTTTATACCATGGATCAGGGCTCCTAACGTTGTCCCTATTTTTCCTTCCATGATCTTTATTGTTTTAGATTTTATATTTAGGTCTTTGATCCATTTTGAGTTAGTTTTTGTGCCTGGTGTGAGGTATGGGTCTTGTTTCATTTTTTTGCAGATGGATATCCAGTTATGCCAGCACCATTTGTTAAAGAGACTGCCTTTTCCTCATTCAGCTGATTTGGGGCCTTTGTCAAATATCAACTGCTCATATGTGGGTGGATTTATGTCCGGATTCTCAATTCTGTTTCATTGGTCTATGTATCTGTTGCTGTCCTAGTACCAGGGTGTTGTGACTACTGTGGCGGTATAATAGGTTCTAAAATCAGGTAGAGTGAGGCCTCCCACTTTCTTCTTCTTTTTCAGTAATGCTTTGCTTATCCGGGCCTTCTTTCCCTTCCATATGAAGTTGGCGATTTGTTTCTCCATCTCATTAAAAAATGTCATTGGAATTTGGATTGGAATTACATTGTATACATAGATCGCTTTTGGTAGAATAGACATTTTTACAATGTTAAGTCTTCCTATCCATGAGCAAGGTACGTTTTTCCAGTTAAGTAGGTCTCTTTTGATTTCTTGCAGAAGTGTACTGTAGTTTTCTTTGTATAAGTCTTTTACATCTTTGGTAAGATTTATTCCTACGTATTTTATCTTCTTGGGGACTACTGTAAATGGCATTGATTTGGTGATTTCCTCTTCAGTCTTACACTGATCATACTTCTTGAGATGAAAATTTATAATGTGCTGAGTGTGCAAATAAGATACGGAGGAAATTTGTGATTCAGAGAGGTTTTTTATTCTTCTAATTCTTTTATTTTCTTAATACTGAAATCTTAGTTTTACTCAAGTTCTTTACCATGCTTCATTTCTTCCACCCCAGCTGAACATTTTCATTCCCTAGAAAGGCCTTGTTTTAATTTATTTGATACTTCATCATCAAAAGCTCCTTGACACTGAACTGTACATGTGAAGAATGGTGATATGGCAAACGTTTCGTTATGTGTAGATCTACCACAGTAAATTAAAAAAAAAAAAAAAAACTCATTGAAAGGATCAGAAAGGCATTGTTATAATATTCTCACCTTAATCAAAATCCTAAGAGAAAATAGGGCTGTGGAGAGGACCTTTACTTTCCTGAAATAGGTCTTTGTGTTTGGAATTTTTATTTAAAATGTTTTGTGGCAATGATCCCACTATGGACTGCATAAGAATAGTAAGTCATTCTTAACTAATCGCTTGGATTAATATTTCAAGACCTTTGTATGGAGATGGTTTATATGTGTACGTGATTTATATTTTAAGTAACAATAGTGTTTTATTGTATTTCTTTTTATGTTTTTCTTTCAGGAGAGAAATAGAAACAAACAATAACCATATGGAGATACCCTGTTAGAATTACAACACTAATGACGTAGACTCTGGAAATGTCTAATAAGTCAAAGAAGACGTTGTTAAAGCTTTTTTCTGCTTAAGGTGACATCTTTGAACACTCTAACCACGGAATTGACTCTTCTTGTACTGGTTTTCATCAGCGCGTCTGCCCTCATACTCTCACCAAACACACTTGAGAACTGTAACTTCGTCAAGCACTTTCTGTCCTGAAGCTTTTACCAGTATCTGCTGTCTTTTGTAATTATGCATCCTAGCTAAGGCACAGAAGACTGAATGAATGCAAGGATTCATTAACTCTTTGAATTTGTTAAATACTAACAGTTAACCATAAGAAGTGGTTCAATGATGTAAGAGTCACACTGCTTCAACTTTTTCTTTGTCGTAGTTTTTAAATTGTCAATTTTTAGCTGTTTGACAGATTAAAAGCAAAATAATCACGCCATATTTAGTCCTGGAGTCAAGTCTAAATGTTCATGTGGAAAATTATTGTAGTAAATTTTAATATGGCGAAGCAACCTTAAGCTCTATTTTAGCCAAATGAAACATAATCTGAAATTATATTAGAGCATTTCCCTTGTCTTCAAACTGTTTGGTGTAACAAAATACTGACATGCAGCCTGGTGGATTTCACCAGCCAATGCACATTCTCCGCTCCCCCCCATAACGTGTATACTGAAAAATGTGCATTTGTCTGAGGAGTTATTTTGTTTGCTACCACTTAATGAATCTCAAAATTTTGAGTAAATGTACCTCAGTCTAATCAGACTTTTTATGACCTTTATAACTACATTTAAAACCCTTAATTCCTATTTCTGGGTGTTTGCGAGCCTGATTGCTATCATGAAGTAAAAATTTATTACTCTAGATATTCACTAGCAAAATAAACATAGTTCTTGTTTAGCAAGCATATATACTGTTCCTCCACTTTTTTCTCCAGCTTTTGCAGTGTCCTGGCATCCTTAAAATATTTGAAAATATGGCCTTGATCCATGGATTAAATCAGTATCTAAGTGAATGTGTTGATGTTTTATTGATCAGAGCTATATAAATGGGAATACAGCATATATCTGGGTATTCTTCTAGTTATCTTTTTCTAACATCTTATTTTTTTCATTAATTACATATCAACATTAATTTTGTATCTTGAAACAGATTGATTTTGTATAATTGAATGTGTCAAGCATCTGTATTAACTGATTTGATGGCATAAAGTTATGAAGATAATGTACTGCCCCTTACATTACTGTTCTGAAAGGAGAAAGCTGTATAGAAAGATGATTTGTTAAGGGTGAAAATAGCAATACAGTAGATCTGAATACCTTGATGTTTTGCATTATTCCACTTATGTTTACATCATGTTTCGAAATATTTTCATTTACTATGGTCTTTGGTCACCTCAGTTCAACAAATTAGTGACATATTTCTTTGAGGCTTTCGTTTATATAATTTTTTTGTACAATGTTTTCTTAAAGTATGCAAATACTGTAGTCAAGTAAAAAAATTACAGTATTTGGAGATAACCATAGCTACTTCACAGTTCTTTGGTAGTCCCAGAACAGTTATATCAGTGTTCACTGAAGGGAACATCAAAATACAGTATATTACAAAATAAAGACTTTCTTAAAGGAAAATTGCACCTATTTTATCTTCTTAAGGGTTTAAGAAATAAGCCATGAAATCTTGTTAAATGTCTTTTAGCTATTTATAATGAAAATCGGCATTTGGGTATAGTCACGACAGCAATGTTCTGCGTCCCTAAGGTTAGATATATATATATATATATATATATATATATATATATATATATGTAGATTGGGTGTGTCAGAGATGACCGTTGTCACTCTGGAGGCCCTATTAGAGAAAACCGGAAAGGGGTGACCTTGTAGGAAGGATCTGAGTCTTCTCCCTGAAGGATCTCTTTTTCTTGGTGCTTATTAGCAACTCCGAATATTTTTATAAAAATCGTTACATTATAAATGGATTAAACTTGTTTAATTTGCAATAGGTTTCTATGTGAGAAGTGTCATGAACACTTAGCAAGTGAGCTGATTGCAGTAGTAGACTCAGAAATGTCCAATGTGATTGAATAGTCTGTTCATGGTGAGGAGTATATCCCAGTGCCTTTAACCTGAATTTCTAATCTTAAGTGAAATAGGTGCAGCATTCCTTTGGAAACAAACTTTGTTTTCTTTTCAATTGGTAATGTTGTGTTTTTCTCATTTAAGTTTTCTCCAGAATGCCCACCTTCTCTTCCTCCTTATTTTGTCAAGGTATTGCAAGATGTTTTTCCCCTAAGTGAAATTATCACAGGTTGTCTCAATAGCACAACTAACTGAATGTTTCTTAACTCCTGTAGATACCAAAAGGGAGAGAACCTTGGCTCTACAGGAGGCACATAAGCAAATGTTTGAGTAACCACAAATTGAGAAATTATTGGCCCAGTAAATTTCTTGCTTAATGTTTTTCCAAGTTCTGGTTATGAATGTTTCTTATTAAAGCTATGTGGGTATTTTATTTTGAAAGGTATTATAGTTTGTATATTTAACAGTAAAGGGGAAAATGTAACCAAAATTAGTATTCTTTCTCTATACATGTTGGTACTTGAAGATTCCTTTAAAAAAAAAAAAAAAAAAACCCAGGCTTTTCCTAATTTCAGTACTTAATTCCTTAATTTAAGTGATCTTTCTAATTCAAAAGCTGCGTTCTTTTTGAATACCATGCATGGGGGTTAAGCTGATGTTAAAACAGTTTGCAATAAAAAAAAAAAAGAATCAGCTTGAGTCATTTAATCATTTCAAGTGCATTTTGCATCCTTTAAAAGTAAGTTTGAGAAATTTAAGAGAATTGTGTTTTCATTAAGTTTTGCATATCTTTTGTTATGCCATGTAAATTCCCTTCTTTTTTGTATGTTTAAAGGGAGGCTATGATGAAATGATTAGTTCATTTACATTCACTTGTAGCAATTACATGGGAATTTGAATTTTGTCGTGTTTGGGTTTGTTCATTCCTGTGAATGATGGTACAGTTAGGTGAGATTTTCTGTTATGGTACCCAAACTCACCATTTGGTCCTCTTTAATCTTGGAGGGTTTCAATAAAAATTATTCACTCATATTTGTGTTCTTTCCATTTTATCTTTATAAATATGTATTGCCTGCCAGAGAGCATTATAACATTTTGCCTGCAGTATTATGGATTTCCTGATTGACATATCTTTAAAGTATAGATAGATTATAGAATTCATTCTAGTTTGGCTGTTTAAATAGAAGAATTAAAGAGAGAAGATAACAGTTTATCCTAATCTTTACCTTCTCAAATAAATTCTTGAATTACATACCCATAGTACTAAATTCAGAGAAAGTGGGTCTGGTTATTTTCATGTAGCAGTGGCAACAGCCATCTAATAACCCTGATTCCCCCACTTTTGGTACCAAAGAATGTTTTTCTAACAATCCGTACATAACTCCTTGGAATAGAGCTGGTTATTGATAGAATGAAGGTAGGTCTGATGGTGCATTGACTAGTGCCAGGCTGTCTAGCCAAGGCACTTGTTCAGAGGAGGGAAAACATCTGCTGGCCTGTGACGAATCTCATAGGATAATTCCAGGTGCTCTACCAGCACACTGCCACATTTCAGAAGCCGGCTTTACTGGTCACCTAAAGGGAGGTTTTACATCTTACTAGCATACTTTTACTTGAAACTACTTATTCTTGGTTGGAACCCTAATTCCTAAACCAGCTCAGCGGCTTTATCTTGCTTAGTGATGCTAGGTTTAATAATTGTAGTCTAATGACTCAAATATTCTCACAGTCAGAAGTTAACTGGCCAGTTCAAGGTCTTTATCTTCACTTTCTAAACACAGTACTTGCTATGGCATATAGTCTTATGTGTATTATTTCCTTATGTCTCAGTACAGTAGGAGAAGCAGAACTGTCCGATGTAACAAACTCCCGTATGTGTCACCCACACATAGTAGTGCCACTTTAATCACAGTTTACTTAAAAAAGTCCACCAAATTCAGAATTCATCTACTATCAAATTTGAGTTACCTGTACAATGTTGGGACTAAACGTAAATGAAAAACTGTAAAACAGCGTACAAGGAAGATACGAGCATGGAGTTCATAACACTAGTGGGTTCCCCCACCTTTTTTAAAACTAAATATCCACCCCCGGCACTCCACTTGCACCTCCAAAGACTACTCCTTATGTAGAACACACCCTTAGAGACTTATGTACTGGAATGTCATTTCAAAACTTCATCGAATATTTCTAACTGACAGTGTGTAACCAAACTGGGAAGTACTGTATAGGGAAAGAATTTAGAATTAGCAGTTGAAAGACCCGACTTCTGGTTGTTACATCTAACTGGTAGGTTGACGCGAGGAAAATCATTTCCTTTCGTTGTTGGCATTTTAATCAGTAAAACCAGGAAGCTGCGGGAAAATGCATGTAAGGGTACTTTCCAGTTCTGAGATTTTGTAATTGTGATTTAAGTAGTTAGCTTTGTGGACTTGTTCTAGCAGTGGCAGACATTTGTTCTTTTGAAAATATGTTAAAAAACCAATGTAAGTTTTAATAATCATCCTTTATTTTATTCAGAGTATTGGTACCGAGTATCCTGAATCATTTCATGACTGAACCTGATAAAATGTGGCCACATTCCCTCCAGTGGGTTTTGAAATCTAGTAATAGAAAATCTTCGTCTTTAGCACAGTTACTCGTAAAGAGAAGCAAGAGAATGTGTCCCAGAGAAATCCAAGTTTTGTTTTTCTTCTGCCACCATTTCACATCATTGTTGAATTTTGGGGGAGGAAACTACAGAAAAATGGAGAAAATGTTACATGGAGTTACCACGTACTCTGTACCTAGTCTCCCCGATTATTAACACCTTACCATAGTGTGGTATCTTGGTTACAAAGTTTACAGAACTTCTTACTTTCTACCGAATGTTCATTTTCTGTTCCAGGATCCCATCCAGGATATGACATGACGTTTAGTTGTCATTTCACAGACCCCTCTAGGCTGTGACATTTCTCAAACTTGTTAGGAGCTTGACAGTTTTGAGGAAGTACTGGTCAGATATTTGGTAGGGTGCTCCTCTTTTGGGGTTTGGTGTTTTTCTCATGGTTAGACTGGGCCCAGGTGTTTTGGCAACAAAAGTCATAGCGGTGAGGTGCCATTTTCATCTGATATCAAGGAACGTATTAGGTGCATGATCTGTGACTTGATGCTGACCTTGATTCCCTGACTGAAGCAGCATTTGCCAGGTATCTCCACGAGAGGTAAAAGTATTCCCCCATCTCCCCTCTGCCTTCTTACTGTGCTCCTTGTGAGGGAGTCACTGTGTGCAGTTCACAGTAAAGAATGGGATGATAAGCTCCCCCGTATCCTTGTATTTTTGGAAGGGGAGTAAGGGAATCTTACTACTTAGCCTTCCTCCAGCAGGCCTGTGTGCCAATACACTTTTCTATTTGCTTCTCTGTGTTAAAACTCTGCAGTTGCTTTCCCTTCTTTTTGACAAAACAGTCGTATATAGGAGGAATTCTAATGTAGACTTCTTCCTATTCCTTGAATTAATTGTACTTGTGTGTATAGAGAAGCAATGATTTTAATAAGGGGATTGTAGATGTAGTAATAGAGATTTAGATGGTGGCAATAAAAAAAAAAATCTTATCCAGGAACTGAGTGAGCAGTATGTTATAGTTGGAATGGTGCTTTTTTTTTTTTTAAGTGATTTACGTAGGTTGGCATCCTTTTACTGATGGAATTCTTTTGATGCACTTCTGAAGCTGCATGGTATAATGACTAAACATATATCTAAATGACACATACGTAACCAGAATGGAAATTACAGTTGTATAGGGGAAAATCCAATAGACCTGGGTTGGAATCCTAGGTCCACCTTTGCTCTCTCTAAGCCTAGATAGATCTCATGGATTAAAAAAAATAACAGATTTTACCTAAAAAATGAAGTAGTATTCATTAAATGCTTAGCACAACTCCTAGACCCATGGCAAGCCATTAAATGTTAGTAGCTACAGTAAACCTGTGAGACCTGGAACCTGTGTAAGGTGGAAATCCGTTGGAGGAAAAACTCAAATATTTTCCACTAAAACAAGAGATGGGAAAGTGGTAAGACTGCACCCTGTCAAAGGAGAACTTGAGAGACCCGGAAAAACAAGGCAGCCCTGTCAAGTTCTGGCTCTCACAGGTTTCACTGTACTATCTTTTGTATCTTATGGAAAATTTAGAGTTTACTGATTGCCTTTAAAGGTTTCTTAGAGTAATCTTTACTGCTCAGATTCAGCTTACCCACTACCCACCACTGCCATTGGGTCGATTCCGACTCATAGCGATCCTATAGGACAGAGTAGAACTGCCCCAGCTTAGGCATTGTTAAAAGTGCGTTACTTCCAATTCATATTGCTATACCATTCAGATCTTGAGAACAGTTGCTGCCTGAATAAAACTTAAATTAACATTTATCTGTTTTTGCTATTCTTGGTTTCCAGTGCTTTCAGTGACTGTCAGCCATGCCGCTTCTAAATAAGTGAAATTGTAACAAATTACTTTTTCCTGCTAGAGCAAACGACAGAACCAAAGGAAAATGAGATTAAAAACAAAGCAAATGGGGAATAATAGAAACCTATAAACAATAGAAGAAATTTCCTGCTGTGCTTGTTAAGAATGCCTGGAGATATTGAATGCCATTTAAATACACAAGTAAATTGTAAGAGCTTCATAATGAATTTTTAGTAACATTTTAAAATGGAAATACTAGTGTGGGTATATTTACCTCCATATTTTACCAGTGAAATCATGCAACTTTAAAAGGAAGGGATATTTGTTGTACTCAAAATAAGATGACAATTCTAATCTATATATTCAAAGGAAAATTATATCTTGAGATTAAAAAGTTTACAAATGAAACAAAATATTAGCTTCAGCATAATATTGTTGAGCTATTATCCCCAACAAATGTATTACACTTATTTTTTCTGCTTGGGACTTACTGGATTAACTGTCTCTTTGTTTCCTTGGATCCCTGGTGGCATAGTGGTTAAGTGTTTGGCTCCTCACCAAAAGGTCAGCAGTTCAAATCCACCAGCAGCTCCTTGGAAACCCTGTAGAGCAATCCTACTGTGATTCCAACTACGATTTGGAATCAGCTCCTCAGCAATGGCTTCTCTTTCCTTCATTTTCTCTGTCAGGCTCCCAACTGCTGGAGCACAATTAATGTTAGCTTTGTTCAGTATGTCCATGCACTTTTGAGCCCACCTTTCAGTTTGTATGCTTACCAAGAGTCATTTGTGCTTCTTTTAAGCGTGTTTATTCCTGTTTTACTTGTTTCTTTTATGATGAAATTTAAATATGCAAACTAATGAACTATGGCTGAAAAAGGATTGGTTCTCTGAAAATGAAGTTGACTACTTTGAAAATGCCGGATAAAGGTGAGTTGTCTAAGTATAGATTAACAACTGTAAAAGCTTAAGGGGACTTCCTAAAAATGTAGACATTTGGACTTAGTTTACAAGTATTTTTCCAGTTCTCACTCCACTGGAAAGTCTCAGACGATGCATTATAGGTTTGGTGCAGAGAAGAAAGACATTAGGGAACTCACATCAGCGGATGCCTATTAAAAGAAAAAATCTTGAACCTATAGCAAATGATTGGTGGATTAAAGCCTGTCTGTTTTAAATTAAAATGTTTAAGGTTTATATGTATCACTTTTTTATGCATCTACTTCGAGTAGGTTTCATTATTTAACACTTCATTACAAACAAAATGTTTGAAATTATTCTTTCTAAAATCCAGAAACAGTTATTATCCTCTGCATTAAATAGGTTGGGTTGAACTTTTTTTTTTTTTTTTGCACATGGCTGCAAGTTTACGCATATATTGATAAAGCTGTTATCTTTGCAAGTAAATGCAATAAGGGAAAAAATGTTCACACCTACCATTTAGGAAATGTACTAGCTTTTACTAGCAGTTAAAGATTTAATTCAAGTATTTAAACTGTAAGAAATGTTTCCTGTATGAAATGTTGAGGAGAAGAAATATACCCATTAATAATTCCTAGTGTCTAAATGTAAAGTCTCTGAGACCATGTCAAGTCTTTGGAATTGCCTTGAGCAAGTCATTCCTGTTTTGTAAAGGCACTCCTTTCATTTCTCAGAGATACGTAAACTGATTTCCCTCCTCTCCTCCCATCCTCCATACTTGTTTTTAGTAAGTGTGAAAATGCCTGTGGAAAAGAAAGTTAGCCATTAAATACCTGTCTTGGGAATATGTAGCCTAGGCTTTTCAGCTAGCCTTGTTTTGTTTTCGAATTACCCACTGCTTTCCAGGCAATATTTAAAAGGTCATACATCAAACAAAGGGCATATGGATAGCACATGTGTATGCACAGCCTCTTCTTGCCCTTTTGTTCAGGCTTACAGTTTGGTGTGGAAACTCCATTCACAATGAAGTCACAGTTTGTGCTGTTGTCAAGGAAAGCCTCAGATGTGAATCTCTTTTCACACTACTCCAGAGTGTTGCATATCTCACTGTAGACACAAATTATCATGATTTTTGAGTGGTTTTAATAATCAGATCTACAGTCCCAGGTGTCTGGTCTTAATGGACTCTTAATAAATTATCAATAATATTTGTAATATTTAAATATACTTAATATTATACTTTATTAACAAGTTTGGCAACAAGCTTTTTAGTCTTAGGACCCCTTTACATACTTATGAATTATTAAAGACCCAAGGAGCTTTTGCTCATGCAGGTTATATCTATTGATACTTACTATATTAGATATTAAAACATTTTAAAACATTCACTGTCTCATTCAATAGAAAACAGCTGGATTTTCATATCTGCTTCAGGTTAAATCTGTTGCAAATATCACTTGATGCATAAATGGCCAACTGATTTTTGACAAGTGTGCCAAGACCATTCAATGAGGAAAGAACAGGCTTTATAACAAATGGTGTGAGAAAACTGGATTTCCACATTCAAAAGAATGAAATTAGATGCTTATACCATATAAAAAAATTAAAATGGGTCAAAGACCTAAATTTAAGAACTAAAAGCATGAAAGTTTTAGAATATAGCGGTAAATCTTAATGACCTTGGATTCGATAATGGTTTCTTGAAAATGACACAAAAGGACAACAACAACAAAATAAATTGACGTTCATCAAAGTTAAAAAATTTTGTGCATCAAAAGACATCATCAAGAGAGTGAAAAGACAACCAATGGAACAGGAGAAAACATTTGCAAATAATTCCTCCAATAAGAGTTTAATACCCAGCATATATAAAAACTCTTACAACTCAACAACAAAAGGACAAATAGCCTAAGTAAAAAAATGAGCAAAGGACTGGAATAGACATTTCTCCAAAGAAAATATAGAAATGGCCAATAAACACATGAAAAGATGTTCAATCTAATTACTAAACCAAACCCATTGCTGTCAATTATGACTCATAGCAACCCTATATGACAGAGTAGAACTGCCCCATAAGGTTTCCAAGGCTGTAATCTTTGTAGAAACAGACTGCCACATCTTTCTTCCATGGAGCAGCTGGTGGGTTTGAACTTGGCAACTTTTCGGATAGCAGTTGAGCACTTTAAACTGCTGTGCCACTGTTGTTTCTGTTATCGTTAAGTACCATCGAGTTGGTTCTGACTTGTAGTGACCTTGTGTACAACAGAACAAAACACTGCCCAGTCCTGTGCCAACCTCACAATCTTTGCTGTGTTTGAGCCCATTGTTGAAGCCACTGTGTCAATCCATCTCTTTGAAGGTCTTCCTCTTTTTTTTGCTGACCGTCTCCTTTACCAAACATGATGTCCTTCTCAAGGGACTGGGCCCTCCTGATAACACGTCCAAAGAATGTGAGATGAAGTCCCATTATCCTTGCTTCTAAGGAGCATTCTGGCTGTACTTCTTCCAACATGGATTTGTTTGTTCTTCTGGCAGTCCATGGTGTATTCAATATTTTTGGCCAACACCATAATTCAAATGCATCCATTCTTCTCTGGTCTTCCTTATTCGTTGTCCAGCTTTTGCAAACATATGAGGTGATTGAAAATACCATAATTTGGGTCGGGCACACCTTTGTCCTCAAAGTGACATCTTTGCTTTTTAACACTTGAAAGAGGTCTTTTGCAACAGATTTGCCCAATGCAATATGTCATTTTATTTCTTGACTGTGGCTTCCATAAGTGTTCATTACGGATCCAAGTAAAATGAAATCCTTGACAACTTCAGTATTTTCTCTGTTTATCATGGTATTCCACCACTCCTCTGTCACGTGGCCTTACTGTGGTGGCTTGTGTGTTGCTGTGTTGCTAGAAACTATGCCACTGATATTCAAATACCAGTAGGGTATCCCATGGTGGACAGGTTTCAATGGAGCTTCCAGATTAAGAGAGGCTAGGAAGAAGGACCTGGTGGCCTACTTCTGAAAAAATTGGCCAGTGAAAACCTTATGAATAGCAGTGGAACACTGCCCGATGTAAGGCCAGAAGATAAGCCTCTCAGGTTGGAGGCATTCAAAATACAACTGTGGAAGAGCTGCCTCCTCAAAGTAGAGTTGACCTTAATGACGTGGATGGAGTCAAGCTTTCAGGACCTTCGTTTGCTGTTGTGGCACAACTGAAAATGAGAAGAAAGAGCTGCAAACATTGATTAATAATCGGAATGTGGAATGTATGAAGTATGAATCTGGGGAAATTGGAAGTTGTCAAAAATGAAATGCATAAACATCCATTATTGAAAAAAAGGAAGGATTTCATTTTACTTGGATCCACAATGCCCATGAAAGCAACAGCCAAGAAATCAAATGATGTATTGCATTGTACATCAGGTCATAAGGCAATGTGGGTCATCAAAAAGAGGAAGACCCTCAACAGGATAGATTGGTACAGTGACTGCAACAATGAGTGGGCTCAAGCATAACAATGATTGTGAAGATGGCACAGGACCAGACAGTGTTTTGTTCTGTTGTACATAGGGTCGCTATGAGTCAGAACTGACTCAATGGCACCTAACAACAACAACATAATGATACTGCTTATTGGTCAAGTTGTAAGGATTATTTTATTATCAATATTTTTTTATGTTGAAGTGTAATACATACTGAAGGCTGTAGTCTTTGATTATCATCAGTAAGTGCTTTGAGTCCTCTTCGCTTTCAGCAAGCAAGGTTGTGTTATTTGCATATCGAAGGTTCTTAATGTGTCTTACTCCAATCCTGATGCTTCATTCTTCTTCATATAGCCCACCTTCTCGGATTATTTGCTCAGCATACAGATTGAATAAGTATGGTGAAAGTATACAACCCTGACACACACCTTTCCTGACTTCAAACTATACAGTATCCCCTTGTTCTTTTCGAATAACTGCCTCTTGATCTATGTACAGGTTCCTCATGAGCACAATTAAGTGTTCGGGAATTCTCATTCTTTGCAATATTACCCATAATTTGTTATGATTCACACAGTCAAATAACTTTGTATAGTCAATAAAACACAGGTAAACATCTTTCTGGTATTCTCTGCTTTCAGCCAAGACCCATCTTCCAGCTTGAATTTCAGGCAGTTCCCTGTCGATGTTGTGCTGCGCCACTAACTAATTATTCCAAAACCAAACCAAATCCATTGCTGTCGAGACAATTCTGACTCATAATGATCCTGTAAACCAAAAAATCAAACCCACTGCTGCCGAGTCGATTCTGACTCATAGTGACTCCATAGGACAGAGTAGAACTGCCCGATAGAGTTTCCAGGGAGCACCTGGCAGATTCAAACTGGAGCCTTCTTGGTTACTAGCCATAGCACTTAACCATTACACCATCAGGGTTTCCAACGATCCTATAGGACAGAGTAAAACTGTCTAATAGGGTTTCTAAGGAGTGGCTGGTGGACCTGAACTGCTGACCTTTTGGTTAGTATCCAAGGTGTTAACCACTCCTCCACCAGGGCTTCTTATTAGTTATTAAAACCAAAAAACCCAAACCTGTTGCCATTGAGTCAATTCCAACTCATAGTGACCCTATAGGACAGGGTAGAATTGCCCCATAGGGTTTCCAAGGACAGGCTGGTGGATTTCAACTGCTAACCTTTTGGTCATTTCATACCCACTCAGATGGCTATTATTAGAAAGAAAATAGCAAATGTTGCACAGGATGTAGAGAACTTTTAACTGTCATACATTGCTAGTGAGAAGCAAAGTGGTAAAGTTGGAAAACAACTTGGACGTTCTTCAAAAAGTTAAAATTGCCACATGAATCAGCAACTCCACTCCCAAGTTTATACACAAAAGAATTGAAAGCGGTGACCCAAACAGATACTTGTATTCAAATATTCATAGCAGTATTATGATAATGGCCAAAAATGCAGAAACAACCCAAGCAGCTGCCATCAACAGATGAATAGATAAACAAAATGTGGCACATACATACAGTGGAATGTTCAGCAATAAAAAAGAATTAGGTTCTGATACATGCTATGACGTGGATGAATCTTGAAGACATTATGCTGAGTGAAACAAACCAGACTCAAAAGGACAAATACTGCATGATTCTACTCATATGAACATGGAAATTATAGAACAATATCATTAATGTCACATGCAAGCAAAATTTTGCTGAAGATCATACGAAAACTGCTGCAGCAGTATATAGACGGAACTGCCAGAAATTCAAGCTGGTTTCAGAAGAGGATGTGGAACCACGGATATCGTTGCTGAAGTCAGATGGATTCTGGCTATGCAAAGGCATTCGACTGTGTGGATCATAACAAATTATGGATAACATTGCAAAGAATGGGAATTCCAGAACACTTAATTGTGCTTTTGGGGAAACTTTATATAGATCAAGAGGCAGTTATTCGGACAGAACAAGGGGATACTGAGTGGTTTAAAGTCAGGAAAGGTGTGCATCAGGGTTGTATCCTTTCACCATACCGTATGCTGAGCAAATAATCCGAGAAACTGGACTATATGAAGAAGAACGGGGCATCAGGATTGGACGAAGACTCTAACAACCTGCGTTTTGCAGATGACATAACCTTGATGGCTGAAAATGAAAAAGACTTGAAACACTACTAATGAAGATCAAAGACCACAGCCTTCAGTATGGATTGCACCTCAACGTAAAACAAAAACAAAAATGTGGAAATGACCCAAGCAGCTGCCATCAACAGATAAATAGATAAACAAAATATGGACCAATAAGCAACATCATGATAAACTCAGAAACGATTGAAGTTGTCAAGGATTTCATTTTACTTGGATTCACAATCAACACCATGGAAGCAGCAGTAAAGAAATCAAAAGAGGCATTGCATTGGCAAATCTACTGCCAACGACCTCTTTAAAGTGTTGAAGAGCAAAGATGTCACCCTGAGGACTAAGGTGCACCTGACCCAAGCCATGGTAATTTCAGTTGCATCATATGCATGTGAAAGCTAGACAATGAATAAGGAAGACCGAAGAATAATTGATGCCTTTGAACTGTGGTGTTGGCGAAGAAGATTGAATATATCATGGACTGCTAAAAGAATGAACAAACCTGTGGTGGAAGAAGTGCAACCAGAATGCTCCTTAGAGGCAAGGATGACGAGACTGCGTCTTCCATACTTTGGACATGTTGTCAGGAGGGATCATTTCCAGGAGAAGGACATCATGCTTGGCAAAGTGCAGGGTCAGTGGAAAAGAGGAAGACCCTCAGCGAGGTAGATTGACACAGTGGCTGCAACAATGAGCTCAAGCATAACAACTCAGGACTGGGCAGTGTTTTGTTCTGTTGTACATAGGGTCGCTATGAGTTGGAACTGACTCGATGGCACCTAACAACAGCAACAACTCATATGAAATATCTATAATAGGCAAATTCATAGAGACACAAAGTAGATTAGAAATTACCAGGCACTGGAAAAAGTGGAATTATTACTTAATGGGTACAGAGTTTCTGTATGGAGTGATTAAAAAAAAAAAAAAAAAAAACTGGAAATAGATGATAGTGATGGTTGTACAACATTGGAAATACAATTAATGCCCCTGAACTGTATACTTTAAAATGGTTAGAATGGTAACTTTTGTTACAGATATTTTGCTACAATTGAAAAAGTTATTATAAGTTTCATTTTCCTTACCAAGGGCAAATTGACTGACAGTATTCCCATTTCATCTTTAGATTCTCTTCAGCTGATCTTCTGAAACCAATCTTTCCTTTTTTCTTCCCTCCTTCCTTCTGTTCCTCCCTCTCTCCCTCCCTTTCTTCCTCCCCTCACTCCTTCCCTTCCTCTCTTCCAAAATTGCTTTTGATTTTCATTTAAACTGGATTTTGTCTGGGTCAGATATGGTGGGGTTTCTTAGGTTGAGTGCTCTAGAGAAGCAACACCAGTGAAATGTGTGCGTGTGTATACACACACACAGAGAGAGAGAGAGAGAGAGAGAGATTTATCTCAAGGAAATGGCTCACATAGTTGTAGAGGCTGGTAAGTCCCAAGTCCATGGGTCAGGCATCAGGCTGGAGGCTTCTCCTGACTAACGTAGCTGCGGGACTGTAGTCATGGAGGGGATGACAAACCCAAGATCAACAGGCCAGACGGCAGGCTGCTGTCTCATGGGCTGCACAGGCTGAGGACTGTAAGATTGGTAGGTAAGATAGCATGCTGCTGGCTCAAGTTGTAAAAACTGAAGGTCAGATGATGACAAGCTGGATGCAGGATCCAGAGCAAGCAAGTGAGCTTTACCAAAACATCCATTTATATATTGGATGCAGGCCACACCCCCTAGGAAATCCCCTTTACAACTGATTGGATGATCACATCAGATCACGTCATGGAGGATGACTACATCATTACATAACTGCTAAACCACTGAGAATCAAGGCCCTGCCAAATTGACACAAACTTAACCATCACGAGGGAATACAATATGATTTACCCTCAGATCACTTAGAATGCTGTGAAGGATGTAAGTGATCATTTAATCTCATTTTTGCAGTTCACTAATGAAAAAACAGACTGGGAGGCTATGACTTTCTCAGTCCCAGTTTATGACAGAACCAGGACTTTGAAATCAGATTTTCTAGTTCTCACTTCAAAGCAAAATACATCTAAATCTGTGTTTCAGACCTACCCTTGGTTGTTAATTGGCCAAACTGTTAAATGTCTCTGTCTTTTTATTTGTAAAACAGAATCCTTACTCAGAATTTTTCTGAGAATTAAATGAAAATGCACATGCTGGCATAGTGAAGTCTAGTGTTAGTTTTTGCTCCCCCCAACTCTTCTCATTAGCGGTCCTATCTATCTTCATGGAGAAAAACCTGCTCTTTTCTTAGTTTGGCTAGTGCTTTTTCCTTCTCTGGACTCAGCCATGTTGTTGTTAGCTATCAAGTTGACTCCCGACTCATGGAGATCCCATGTGCAACAGAATCGGACTGTTGTGATCCATATGGTTTTCTTTTAAGTAATAATTTATTGTGTTTTCAGTGGAAGTTTACACAGTAAATTAGGTTCCTATTTAACCATTTCTATACAATTTTTTTAGTGACATTAGTTACATTTTTCACAACGGGTCAACATTCTCTTTCATTGTGTTCTGTTTGTTCATTTCTGGCATTCTCTTTATCTTCTCATTTTTGCTTTAGAATAATTATTGACCTTTTGGTTTCATATAGATTTTATTTTTTTAATAGATCACCGTACTATGGGTAATATCCCTATAAGGTTTTCACTGGCTGATTTTCAGAACTAGATCACCAGGCCTTTCTTCCTAATCTGTGTTAGTATTCAACTATAGATCCTCCTTAAAATCATTGTTTTTTTTAGCTTTCACATGGCCAAAATTGTTTAGATAACTGATATTTAAAAATATTAATCTAATGGTTAGAGATTGAGTTTTCCTTTTTATTGAGTCATATATATTGCTTTCACTTCAGAAATTGAGTCACTTTCTTAAAGTTCCACTATACCAGTGCCATTAAAAAAAAAAAAGTTTAACCATAAAATGGTCATTATTCATGATTCAGAAGTGATGTTTCCAATTCTTGGTAAAGTGAGAAGGATTTCATCAACTGTACTTTTACAGCACTCAGCTCAATATGGCTCTTAATTGAATAATTACAAAAATAGAAAATTGCACAAACTGACAGCAGAGGGAGCTATTGAGGTTTGACTAAATTTTCTATTGCACTGGTAGAGGTTTTTGCTTTTTTTTTTTTTTTTTTAAAAAAAAACTATAGTATTTTGAATTAGGCTTTCTCAATTATCAATTATCCCACTTTATCATATTGGGGAATATACATGGACTTTGAGAGACTGCAAAAAATGAGGCATCTTTTTCAATCTGTCCCCTCCTCAGTCCCATTATCACTCCCAGCACTCCTATAAAGGTAGTTGATACAAGGAAAACAATGATAATTTTATGGCTGTTATTTTATAAAATTACAAAAACAAAGATATCTCTTTAGGGACTAAGGTGTGCCTGACCCAAGCCATGATATTTTCACTTGCCTCATATGTATGCGAAAGCTGGACAATGAATAACGAAGACAGAAGAAGAATTCATGCCTTTGAATTATGGTGTTGGTGAAGTATATTGAATAATGGATTGCCAGAAGAACAAACAAATCTGTCTTGGAAGAAGTACAGCCAGAGTGTTCCTTGTAACGAGGATGGTGAGACTTCATCTCATGTACTTTGGACATGATATCAGGGGGGACCAGTCCCTGGAGAAGGACTTAGTGCTTAGTAAGGTAGAGGGTCAGCGAAAAACAGGAAGACCCTTGATGAAATGGGTTGACACAGTGGCTGCAACAATGGGCTCAAACATGATGATTGTGAGGATGGTGCAGGACTGGCAGTGTTTCATTCTATTGTACATAGTGTCGCTCTGAATGGGAAGCGACTCAAGGGCAGCAAACAACAATAACAACAATTTTAGAAATGGGTTTATCACATTACCATCAATCTTCTTGGTCCTCAAGGTCACCTACTCTACAGGCCATTGCCCTAGTTGTGTTTTTGTCAGGTTCCCTGAAGACCTCTGCTGGGCTTCAAAAAGTCTTATAGGGATTACTAGCATGAAAACTGTTGCTCTGCCCTGCCTGCAATTTTATGTGGTGGACTGTGAGACCACAAAGGATTACTATCACAGCATTTTATGAAAAGTGCTCATTAGGGAGGGTTGTATCTGCACGAGATCTGGTGTATATGTACGTGTGTTTGTTTGTATGTGGATGGGTGGTTGGTGGTTGGCAGGAGTGAAGCAGAAAAGTTCATTTCAGGCCTTTCTTCAGCACCTTCTTTATGCCACATCCGTGTGTCTGACGCTGTGCTACTGTTTATATTTTTGTCTCTCCCTGTTCTTCCCCAATGTCTCCTAACTGGTTTCTCTGCCCCCAAGGTCTCACTCAAATCTACCCTCTACACCTCAGCCATTGCAATTATTTAAGCACAATTCCAACTTCCCCTTTTAGGAATTTCTTCTGTTGTGGGTAAGTGCACACACATACACACACACAAAAGCATGGATACATAGGGATACTCCTTGTGGCATTATTTGTAATAGAAAATTTAAAAAGGGAAACTAATCTGTCTAAGAAACAAATTGTGGGCCTTCTGTACCATGGAATACTACGTAACCATTAATGCTGATATGAGAAGATTTTAATATATTTTTTTAAGTTAAAAAACTCACAGTAGTGACCACTAGGGGTGGAGACAGCATGGTGCTATAGACAGAAGCACCACACTGTTCCTCCACAACAAACACCCAAAAATAACTAAGTAAAACAGAGGTAAACGTCAATCCTGGAACCCTAAAGGACAAATGAAGAGATAAAGAACTCAGCCAAGCACCAAATGGAATAAGAAGCTGACAGAGAACAGAGAGTAAGAAGAAATATGTGCAGAGGTCCCCTATCAGCTAATGCAGCATGGGTGGGCCATCTTGGACTCCTGTCAGAGATCAGTGGACAGGGAGTATGGGAAAGCAGCTTCACAGAGCTCCCAGCAGGAGGCAGAGCACCTGGTAACCAGTGACACATGCCTTCTCACCTCCCATGCTTCTCCTCCCTGCTCGGTTTACGCTGCTTCCTAGCTGGCTGTGGTTGTTCAGCCGGCTGGGAAGTGCAGGCTCTATGTCACTTGGGTTTTCCCCGCCTACATTGGAGATCGGTGGACAGGAAGTATAAGAAAGCAACTTCACAGAGTCCCAGCTGGAGACAGAGCACCTGGTAACCCATAATATATGATTTCCCACCCCTCACCCTTCTTCTCCCTGCTCAGCCTCCACTGCTTCCTAGTGGCTGCAGTCTCTTGGCCAGGAGGCACCAGTTCTAACTCCATGCCAGATCCCTCAGTGCCATTTCTATGTCACTGGTGTTATTTTTTTCTGCTTCTTTTGTTTTTTTCCCTGCCTCTCACTGCCTCCCCCTCCTTTCTCTAGAACACCTGGCTCTGTGTGCCATCTTTGCTTCTTCTTGAAAGGCTGTGAAGTGCTGCTTGGCTGGGGAACTGCTTCCCTGGTCTGTGCCGCCAAGTTGGTGGGATCTCTGGGGACTTTCTTCTTTGGTTTGGTTTTGTTCTGTTCTGTTTTGTTCGTTTGTCTGTTTTCTTTTCATGGCTTGGAAGTCCCTTCTAGCTGGGCTGTACCGTGCGGCTTGGGAGCCACTTACCGTATTTGTGCAACCACGTCAGTGGGATACCTGGGGGCATTTTTTTCCCTCCTTTTTTCCTTTTTGTCTTTCTTTATTTCTCAGCTTCTCATCTCACTGTACTTCCCTTCACTTCCTGTCTCCTGAATAGCTGGTGATGTGTGACATCTCTGCCTCTTCTAGCCAGGCTGTACTGTGGGGCTTGGGAGCCACTTCCCTGGTCTTTGCAGCTGCACCTGTGGGATCCCGGTTTTACTTTTCTTTGTTTTCTTCTAACACATAGTTATTTTATTATTATTATTTTCTCTTTCTGTTTTTTTCCATGTCTCAGTTTCTCATCTCTCCCTCCAATGGCAAGCTCCCTTAACACTCTTTTTTTTTTTTGGCTCCTGTTTGTTTCTCCTCTCTCTCTTCTTTCGAATACCTATCTTGGCCCTACACATCACAACCTTCCCACTCGTTCCTGCCTACCTGCACCATGCACTGAACATCACACCCACAAGCAGCACAGGCATGGCCTACCAGAACCTGCCATGCACTGACTCCTGGCCCCCCTCCGTGGCTCTAGTATGTGCCACAAATACCATCCCAGTCCCTCCCCTTCAGCTGGACCTGCTCTGCTGCACCATAGCTGAGCAACTGGCCTTGCTCATTGAACAAAGAGGTGAAAAGTATCATGCTCATAGATGAACAAACAACAAAGAACACACAGCCTGCCTGCTCAGACATAACCAAATAAAACAAAAAACCAGGACAAAATAAACAATCTACCATAAATGAAAGAAGAAAGTAACTACTGAATGTCCTGAAGCCAGCAGATAATAAAAAACAAAACAAAACAAAAAACAGAACAGGATGGCTCCAGTAGGCATCCAAAATAAAACACCAGCTGACTTTCCAGTAGAAAAAAAGACACTAGAACTACCTGATAGGGCATTTAAATCTCTAATATTCTGAGCTATCCAAGAGTTGAAACCAAAAGTAGACAAAAACAAGGAAAATTCAAATTCATGCAAAATACTGACAAAAAAAAAAAAAGGAAAATAATACAGGAACAAAATGCCAAAATAAATTCACAACTAGAAATTATACAAAAACAACAATTAGAAATCTGAAAGATAAATGACAAGATTTCAGAAATGGACAGTGTCAGAGAAGGGCTGAGGAGCAGGTTTGAAATAATGGAACACAGGATCAGTGAAGTTGAAGAAAAACACTTGAATACAACTTTGGGGAAAAATCAGAAAAAAGAACAAAGAAAAATGAAGAAACACTGAGAATTATGTGGGACAAAAGAAAAACAGAGAGGACACAAATAATGCAAGAAATGAAATGGGGGACATTAGAACAGCCCCAACTGAAATACAAGGATCTTAACAGATTATTATGAAAAACTATACTCCAGCAAATTTGAAAACCTAGGCAAAATGGACAAATTTCTAGAAACACACTACCTACCCAATCTAACACAAAATGATGTTGAAAATCTGAACAGACTCATAACAAGAGAAGACATTGAAAAGGTAATAAAGAAACTCCCAACAAAAAAAAGCCCTGGTCCAGATGGCTTCACTGGAGAATTCTACCAAACATGCAAAGAACAGCTTACACCAGTAACACTGAACTATTTCAGAACACAGAAAAGGAAGTGATACTTCCAAACTCATTCTATGAAGCCAGCTTAGCCCTGTTACCAAAACAAGACAAAGACACCACAAAAAAGAGAATTACAGACCAATATCTCTCATGAATATAGATGCAAAAATTCTTAACAAAATTCTAGCCAACAGAATTCAGCACAATATCGAGAAAATAATACACCATGACCAAGTAGGGTTCATATCAGGTATGCAAGGATGATTTAACACTAGAAAATCAGTTAATGTAATCCACCACATAAATAGGAGGGGAGAGAAGAATCACATGGTCATCTCAATCAACATAGGAAAGGCATTCAACAAGACCAATACCCATTCCTGATAAAAAACTCTTAATAAAATAGGTATAGAAGGGAAGTTTCTCAACATAATAAAGGGCATTTATGCGAAACAAACAGCCAACATCATTCTCAATGGAAAGAGGCTGAAAACATTCCCCTAGAGAACAGAAACAATACAAGGATACCGCTTATCACCACTCCTATTTAACATTGTGCTGGAAGTCCTAGCTTGCGCAATAAGGCAAGAAAAAGGAATAAACAGTATTCAAATTGGTAATGAAGGAGATAAACTGTCCCTATTTGTGAATAATATGATACTATACATAGAAAACCCAAAAGACTCCATGAGAAAACTACTGGAGCTAATAGAAAGATTCAGCAGATTAGCAGGATACAATATAAACATACAAAAAAAAAAAAATCAGTTGGATTCCTATACACCAATAAAGAGAATGATGAAAAGGAAATCAAGAAAACAATACTGTTTATAACAGCCCCTAAAAAAGCAAAATGCTTGGGAATAAATCTAACCAGGTATGTAAAAGGACCATACAAAGGAAACTACAAAACGCTACTGCAAGAAACCAAAAGAGACCTACATAAATGGAAAAACATACCATGCTCATGGATAGGTAGACTCAACATTGTGAAAATGACAATTCTACCCAAAGCAGTTCACAAATACAATGCAATCCCAATCCAATACCAACAACCTTCTTTAAAGAGATGGAAGAACTTATCATTAGCTTTACATGGAAAGAGAAGAAGCCCTGGATAAGTAAAGCACTATTGAAGAAGAAGCAGAAAGTAGGAAGACACACACTACCTGACCTCAGAACCTACTACACAGCTACGGTAGTCAGAACAGCCTGGTACTGGTACAATGACAGAAACATTGACCAATGGAACAGAATTGAGAACTCAGATGTAAATCCATCCACCTATGGTCACCTGATCTTTGACAAGGGACCAAAGTCCATCAAATGAGGAAAACAGTCCTTTTAACAAATGGTGCTGGCAAAACTGGATGTCCTTCTGCAACAAATTGAAACAGGACCCATACCTCACACCATATACAAAACCTAATTCAAAATTGATCAAAGGCCTAAATATAAAGCCCAAAAGTATAAAGTTCATAGAAGAAAAAGTAGGATCAACTCTCGAGGCCCTAATACACAGCATTTACAGGATACAAGCCATAACCAACAACACTCAAACTCCAGAAGATAAGCTGGATAACTGGGATCTTCTAAAAATTAAACACTTATGCTCATCAAAAGAGTTCACCAAAAGAGTAAAAAGAGAACCTACAGACTGGGAAAATAATTTTGGCTATTACAAATCAGACAAAAGTCTAATCTCTAAAATCTACAAGAAAATCCAACACCTCTACAAAAAAAAAAGACAAATAATCCAATTAAAAAATGGGCAAAGGAAATGAACAGGCACTTCACCAAAGAGGACATAAAAGTGGCCAACAGACACATGAGGAAATGCTCTCAATCACTAGCCATTAGAGAAATGCAAGTCAAAACCACAATGAGATAAAAGTAGGAAATCACAAATGTTGGAGGGGCTGTGGGGAGACTGGAACTATTATGCACTGCTGACGGAAATGCAAAATAATACAACCATTTTGGAAAATGATATGGCACTTTTTTAAGAAAGCTAGAAATAGAAATACCGTATGATCCAGCAATCTTACTCCTAAGAATACATCCTAGATAAATAAGAGTCATCACATGAATAGACATATGCACACTCAGGTTCATTGCAGCATTGTTCACAATAGCAAAGAGATGGAAACAACCTAGATGCCCATCAACAGATGAATGGATAAACAAACTTTGGTACATGCATACAGTGGAGTATTATGGACTGATAAAGAACAATGATGAATGTATGAAGTATTCCATACTATGGATGAATCTGGAGATCATTAAGCTGAGTGAAATAAGTCAGTCAGAAATGGATAAATATTGTATGAGACCAGTACTGTAAAAACTCATGAAAAGGTTTATACTGAAAAAACAAAAACAAAAACAAAAAACTTTGTTGGTTACAAGGGAGGGGAGGGGTGGGGATGGAAAAACACTAAATAGACAATACATAAGTGGTAATTTTGATGAAGAGTAAGTACGCAATACTGGGGAAGCCAGCACAACCTGTACAAGGCAAGGTCATGGAAGTGCCATTCCAAAAACCAAACCCAGTGCCTTTGAGTTGATTCTGACTTATAGTGACCCTGTAGGACAGAGTAGAAGTGCCCCATAGAATTCCCAAGGAATGCCTGGTGGACTCGAACTGCTGACCCTTTGGTTAGCAGATGTAGCACTTAACCACTACACCACCAGGGTTTTCGGAAGTGCCATAGACACATCCAAACTCCCTGAGGGACTGAATTTCTGGGCTGAGGGCTGTGGGGAACATGATCTCTGGGAACATCTAGCTCAACTGACATATCGTAGTTTATAAAGAAAATGTTCTAATTCTTCTTTGGTGAGTAGCATCTGGGGTCTTAAATGCCTGTGAGCAGCCACCTAAGATACTCCACTGGTCTCACCCCTTTGGAAGCAAGGGAGAATGAAGAAAACTAAAGATACAAGGGAAAGATTAGTCCAAAGGACTAATGGACCACAACTACCAGAGCCTCCACCAGACTGAGTCCAGTACAACTAGATGGTGCCCCACTACCACCACTGAGTGCTCTGACAATAGAGGGTTCCAGGCACAGCTGGATAAAAACGTAGAACAAAATTCTAATTCACAAAAAAGGACCAAACTTAATGGCCTGACAGAGATTGGAGAAACCCTGAGAGTTTGGCCCAGACACCCTTTTAGCTCAGTAAAGAAGTCACTCCCGAGGTTCGTTCTTCAGCCAATGCTTAGACAGGCCCATAAAACAAAATGAGATTAAAGGGGCACACCAGCCCAGGGGCAAGGACTAGAAGGCAGGAGGGGACAGGAAAGCTGGTAATAGGGAACCCAAGGTCAAGAAGTGAGAGTGTTGACCTGTTGTGGGGTTGGTAACCAATGTCGTAAAACAATATGTGTACTAACTGTTTAATGAGAAACTAGTTTGTTCTGTAAACCTTCATCTAAAGTACAATAAAAAAAAAACAAGAAAGAAAAGAAAAGAAAAAAAAAAACACTGAAAGTGGGGGGAAAACTCATGGCACATATAGTGGTCTGTACCATTAGTTTTAAAATTTAATACATAATTTAAGTATAAGATTTATACTTCATTTTAATGCACAGTTTACATTTGAAATTTAAAACAATTTTAAAATGATTTTATGGAGAAAATTTCTGGAAGTATGCACAAGGCATTACTTCTGAAGTATGTTGTTTGACTTGCTGGATTTGGGAGAGGAAAAAGGGGAGAGTTACTTTTTGCCTTATATCTTTCTTTGGTTTAAGCTGTCTACCAAGAGCTTATTCTTATCATTTATAAGCTAATTTAAATGAATAAATCTACTGATCTTTCAAGATTCAATTCAACCCTCAGTGTCTTCCTGAAAACTTTCATGATTCTGTGGGGCTGACTTAGATGGCGTTCCTTTGTGGTCACTGAATTATAATCTTCTTTTCTACTTGAGGCAGCTTAGCATAGTGGAACCAGTAGGGTCTTTGATGTCAGGGATACTCGGGTCAAAACCATGGCTCAGCCACTTATCCACTGTGTGATACTGACATAATATTTAACCTCCCTTTAGCCTGAGTGGGCACTTTGATGATATTTTTGTAGTAGGGGGCAGAGTGAATATATGCATTGTCATAATATAATGACCTCAATAAGAGGGAATGTGTATTATTATTATTAAGAGTGGGGATTTTTTTTTTAAATCCATTTATACAGGCTTGATACTTTATTGAATAAACGCACTAATGCATAGTACTTTTTATACCAAATTTTTCTTCTGTGGTGCAACAATATTCTAGAATTCTGTATGAAGTTATACCTGTACTATGTCTGGTTCCCTCAAAGGCATGCACTCAGCTAGCTATTTGGATGAACAATCTTGATTACACCTTGATACCAAAGCTTGCTGGCATTTTTCAAATGGACTTCTAGTGGCTCACCTAAAAGGGGAGTCTCATGGTGGCATTCAGGCACCGTGTCAGGAAGAGCATAGTTGTAGAAAATTCGGAGTGAAGATTTGGCATTCTCAAGTCAACAATAGAGGCAGTTTCTAGTCATATTGCCCAAAGGACCAGTGTGGTTTGTGTTTTATCTGGCCACCATGAAGCAGAGAAGAGCAAACAGTCAAGTTGGTGCTGCTACTGCATCATAGATAGTGGGATGTTGTTGTTGTTGTCGTCAGGTGCTGTCGAGTCATTCCAACTCATGGCGACCCTATGCACAACAGAACAAAACACTGCCCAGTCGTGTGCCATCCTTACAATCATTGTTATACTCGAGCCCATTGTTGCAAACACTGTGTCAATCCATCTCATTGAGGGTCTTCCTCTTTTCCACTGACCCTGTACTTTGCCATGCATGAGGTCTTTCTCCAGGCACTGATCCCTCCTAAAAACATGTCCAAAGTATGTAAGAAGCAGTCTCGCCATCCTTGCTTCTAAGGAGCATTCTGCCTGTACTCCTTCCAAGACAGATTTGTTCGTTTTTTTGGCAGTCCATGGTATATTCAATACTCTTCGCCAACACCACAATTCAAAGGTGTCAGTTCTTCTTTGGTCTTCCTTATTCATTGTCCAGCTTTCACATGCATATGGTGTAATTGAAAATACCATGGCTTGGGTCAGGTGCACCTTAGGCTTCAAGGTGACAGCTTGACTTTTCAACACTTTAAAGAGGTCCTTTGCAGATAGTGGAATGGTTATATAATTTTAACAGCATCACCCTCTCTTATAAATTACCTTTTTAAAGGTACTTCTTTTATACTGCCTTTTATTACACTTCATTTTAAAATTTTAAACAGCATTTGCCCTATAGTAGAGACTAGTCAACACAAATTTTTTTTTTTTTAACTTTTATTAAGCTTCAAGTGAACATTTACAAATCCAATCAGCCTGTCACATGTAAGTTTACATACATCTTACTCCCTTCTCCCGCTTGCTCTCCCCCTATTGAGTCAGCCCTTTCAGTCTCTCGTTTCGTGACAATTTTGCCAGCTTCCCTCTCTCTCTATCCTCCCATCCCCCCTCCAGACAAGAGTTGCCAACACACTCTCAAGTGTCCACCTGATATAATTAGCTCACTCTTCATCAGCATCTCTCTCCCCCCTGCTGACCAGTCCCTTTCATGTCTGATGAGTTGTCTTCGGGGATGGTTCCTGTCCTGTGCCAACAGAAGGTCTGGGGAGCATTGCCGCCGGGATTCCTCTAGTCGCAGTCAGACCATTAAGTATGGTCTTTTTATGAGAATTTGGGGTCTGCATCCCACTGATCTCCTGCTCCCTCAGGAGTTCTCTGTTGTGCTCCCTGACAGGGCAGTCGTCGATTGTGGCCGGGCACCAACTAGTTCTTCTGGTCTCAGGATGATGTAAGTCTCTGGTTCATGTGGCCCTTTCTGTCTCTTGGGCTCTTAGTTGTCGTGTGACCTTGGTGTTCTTCATTTTCCTTTGCTCCAGGCAGGTTGAGACCAATTGATGCATCTTAGATGGCCGCTTGTTAGCATTTAAGACCCCAGACGCCACATTTCAAAGTGGGATGCAGAATGTTTTCATAATAGAATTATTTTGCCAATTGACTTAGAAGTCCCCTCAAACCGTGTTCCCCAGACCCCCGCCCCTGCTCCGCTGACCTTTGAAGCATTCATTTTATCCTGGAAACTTCTTTGCTTTTGGTCCAGTCCAATTGAGCTGACCTTCCATTTATTGAGTGTTGCCTTTCCCTTCACCCAAAGCAGTTCTTATCTACTGATTAATCAGTAAAAAACCCTCTCCCTCCCTCCTTCCCTCCCTCCCCACCTCGTAACCACAAAAGTATGTGTTCTTCTCAGTTTTTACTATTTCTCAAGATCTTATAATAGTGGTCTTATACAATATTTGTCCTTTTGCCTCTGACTCATTTCGCTCAGCATAACGCCTTCCAGGTTCCTCCATGTTATGAAATGTTTCACAGATTCGTCACTGTTCTTTATCGATGTGTAGTATTCCATTGTGTGAATATACCACAATTTATTTACCCATTCATCCGTTGATGGACACCTTGGTTGCTTCCAACTTTTTGCTATTGTAAACAGAGCTGCAATAAACATGGATGTGCATATATCTGTTTGTCAACACAAATTTTTTAATGAGTAAATCAATCAATCCATGATTTTTGCCCAAGTCTGATAATACCTCCACACATCTAATTTTATGTCATTTTCTTTAATGGGATAAATCAAACTGTTTCTTCTCCTTCTTGAAAAGCATTTAATTGGCAATGACCTTGGACCTTCTCTATTGACTCATAAAGCTGTAAAAACTACTACCTTGTCTAGAAGATGTTGCTGGAGCCTAACGCTGCAGTAACGTGATAAGGTGATGCATCCAGGTGAGTGAACCTATGTCAGAAATAGAGGCTGTGAAAACTCAGTGCTCCCTGCCCCCTTTCATTCCTGTCAGCAACAAGCTGGAAGTGTGGTTGATTTTAGCTGCTTCCTTTAACACTTTGCTTTTCGTCAGCAACAAGAGGTGTGCTGTTTTATCTTCAGTTCTTAATCTCTGTTTTAAACATTACCTTCTTTCCTCCTCCACTCCCTCAAGAACAAATCAAAGGTTTATTTTTCTTGGGATGTAAGACTGTTATCACGGGAAATGAGTCAGTGGAAGTGTGTCTGCATAAAATAGCAACAGCAAAATCTGTTCAAGGAAATGCATTTGAGCAAGAGCCCGGTGTACAGCAAAGGGAAGGTCAGGTGGTCCTCCCAGGTCGCTGTGGCCAAAACTTTTGATAACCAACTCAATATGCCATTTATGTGCCTGGTAGCAAATACTTTCTAAAGTACATTTCTGATAAGCCTATGGGTGGTACATAAAAATGGCTGCAGTTCTGTTGCGTGCTCCCCATCAAGAGGTGAAGTTTATCTTCCCCTTGAATCTCACCTACATTATAACTGCTTAATCAACAGAAGGCAGTGGAAGTGGCCCTGTGCTAAGTGGCACCAAGTCTTAAGAAAGTCTGGCAGCTTCCAGTTTTGATTTTTGGGAGCTATAAATGCCCATATGCATATATTTTAAAAATCTGCCTACCCCATTGGAGAGACCACGTGACGCTAATTGGAGAGAGAGAAAGACTGATTTATTCTAGTGTCTGAGGGAAGCCTCTAAATGACTTCAGTCTCATCACCAACTGGGAGACCACATGAAAGACCAGTAGAATCACCCGGCTGAGCCCAATCAACTTACCGAAGTGTGAGAGAGAATAGAATGATTGTTTTCTTAGGCTACTAAGTTTTGTGGGGTTTTTTGCTGCATAGCAATAAGAACCAAAACAGAAATTGTTACTTGGAAGTGGGGTGTTGCTGTAATAAAAACCTCAAACATATGTGTTTGGCTTTGGCATAGGTGAAAGCTAGAAGGGACTGAAAGAGACGGTCAGTGAAGCGTGGAAGGACAGGAGGAAATTGTCATTGGGAGCTGGAAAAAAGGTGACCAGTGTTGTCTATGACAGAAAGCTTGGCAGATGGTAATAATACGGAAAATAGAAAATGCATCTAATGAACCTGTGGTTATGGCACTTTGCATAAATTACTGTGAAAGGGTTTTAAAAATAGAGATGTCTGGCATATCTGAAATCGTTGGTTCAGGTTTGGGCCTGACCACATTTTGAACCTTTGTTTTTACTTCAGTAACAGTTAACCATCATGTAGACTTAATCTTGTAGCTAAGAAAATGTTTTCTCTATAACCAAAGTAAGAAAGAATGCTGTCAGTTGATTCCCAAGGAGCCTTGATACGAACAATGTATCTAACCTCTATGTTCCTAGAAATGAGTGCCTTGCAATTGTCTTGTAATACCCCTGTAAAACCCTCTATAATCACCAAGTAGTAACTAATCAACTTATACTCTTTAAACCAATTGTAGCAAAAGCCCTGTTTTCAGCTATTCCACCCTCAGCTATCTTACTTCACCAGGCACCAACCACAATATTATTAGTTTGTTCCCAAGGAGCCTTAAAACAAACCTGTAAGCCACCAATCATGTAAATTCACATATGTTGTGTTCACCATTCACTGTAAAGCCTCTGCTGTTGCCAACCATCCTTTAACACTAGTAATCCAATCAGAATATTATGTTATTCCTGGTTTAACAATGTAAATATTGCTTCAATGCCTATAGCTCCTTGGACTGGGCTGGATTTCACATTGTGAGACTCAGTGCCTCTGCAGCTCAGGCTGCCTGTTCTTCCAGTAAATTTTTCCTGATTTCATTTTAAATGGAGCATATTTTGTTACTCTATGACATTACTATACTGCTCTCAACAACCTTACAAGGATGGCATCAGTATTCCTATTACCGAGGTGAGGAAATTCAGACTAAAGGAGATTAATACCTTGTCCACTGTCACACAACTGGTAAGTGGTAGAGTCATAATTTTAACACATTTTGCTTCAAGGGGTTTTCAGGGAGAATAGAGAGGGCCAATGGGTTTCTTTTAGCTGTATATGATATATATGAAGGGAGAGATATAAAGAAGACACTACACCTATTCCTCACTTACCGACATGGTTAGGTTCCAAAAACCCGGTCGTTATGTGAAAATCGGCATTGTGGAAGATGACCACAGCAGATCACAAAAAGGAGGAGGGTTACATTATTATGTAACTGCCAAGTTACATGATTACATAACTGCCAGACTGAGACTCGGGGCCCAGACACGTTGACACACGACCTTAACCACCATAGCCAGTGTTACTCTCGCCTTGCACCTCAGTGTTTGTTACTGCCAGACATATTTTGTTCATGCATAAAAGAGTCGGATAGTAGATTTTTTTTTAAAGAACAGAAATTTATTTTCTCAGTTCTGGAGGCTAAAGTGCAAATCAGGGTCTCAGTTATGTTAATTCTTTCTGAGAGGTTTGAGCGAGGAACCGTTCCATGCCTTTCTCATAGCTTCTGGAGAATGCTGGAAATTCTTGGTGTTCCTTTGCCTGTAAAGTGATCCCAGATAGTAGATTTTTTTACTATTGTCATAAATGTGAAATGTCAGACAACGAGATAGTCGATAAGTGAGGAGTAGGTGTATTCAGTTTCTGGGCAGAATCTAAAGGAAATTTTTCCAGCCAGGGCACTGTTACGACACTTGGCTGATGTGTCTGTGTGTTGAAAACACGGAGCAGTTAGGCTGTCCGAGGGTGAACGGCAGCAGCTAGGCCGTCTCACACTCAGCCCAATGCTTTACGTCATCATGGAGACAATTCAGTTGGGCAGAATCATGTGCCACAGAAAGGCTTCCTACTTGGGATTTCTGCTTCGGTGACTACATCATGGTCAGCTCAGAGAGATGTCCTCCAGGTTGATAAAAATCCCGGGAAATAATAAAATACCATGGAATAAGCTATTCAGAGCATAAGAGCTGTAGCTTCTCCAGACCAGCTGTATAACAGACAAAACGACAACACCAATAATGAGCCCCTTACCCACGGAATGATTGAGGAGTGCTTAAAAATCAGCCCTCCCCACCCCCACCCACTACCGGTGTGGAAAACTTCATTCGCTTTATACATTGTTGGTGGGAATGCAAAATGAGGCAGTCACTTTGGAAAACAGTTTGGTAGTTTATTAGAAAGTGAAGCATACATTTAGCTTAATGGAGTCCTGAGTGGTGTAAATGGGTAAGAGCTTGACCACTAGCCAAAAATTGGTGGTTCAATCCCACCCAGAGGCACCTTGGAAGACAGGCCTGGCGATCTGCTTGAAACCCCTATGCAACAGTTCTACTCTGTAACAAATGGGTCAGAACCGACTGCACAGAGACAAACAACAACAATGTTTAGCATATGTCCCCAGAATCTCACTTGTCGGTATTTGTCCGAGAGACTGTAAGCATACGTCCACCAAGAGACCTGTATGTTAACATTTATAGCAACTTTACTAATAATTGTCTAAAACAAGAATCAACCCGAATGCCCATCAACTGAAGAATAGATCAATAAATTGTTGTATATCTATGTAATGAAATACTTCTTGGCAATAAAAAGAACAAACTATGATATATGCAACACCATGGATAAATCTCAAAAACCTCATGGGCAGATGACAAAAGGCTACACTTTGTACAACTCCATTTATATGGCATCCTCAAAAAGGTAAAACTTTAGGGGAAGAAATTAGATGATTGGATTGGGGGGGCGGGGGGGCGTTTGTGGGAGGAGTGAAATGTTTGGGTTGATGAAAATATTCTGGTAACTACATCATTGGGTATATTTGTCAAATTTGCACTTAAAAGGGTGCATTTTTTGGTGGTCCAGTTGTGGAATTCTCCCCTTCCATAAGGAAAACCAGGTTCCATTCCAGGGCAATGGACCCATGCACAGCCACCATCCGTCAGAGGAGGCCCATGTGTTATTATGATGTCGTGCTGGTTTCAGCAGAAGCCTCAGACTAAAAACAGAGTCGGAAAAAGGCCTGGTGATCTACTTCTGAAAATCATGGAATGAAAACCCCATGGGCAACAATGGTTCCCCACCCATAGCCATCGTGGGAATGGCTAGGAACAGGCACCATTTTGTTCTGTTGTGCGTGGTTCTCCACGAGTCAGGAATCTACTTTAAGGCAGCCAACAACAACAATGGATTACTACAACAAAGCTGACCTAAAACAAATTTATCTTTCAAAAGGCCTAATATGAGTATGTAGTTATGCAGTTTTGGTCATCTCCCCCACCTTTTTTTTTTGTTACACAAGTAATTCCAACACAGAAAAGAATAATTCAAGCTGGTCTGGAGTATATCTATGAAAAGTTTCTTATTTTCTCCTGCTCTCTCCAAAATTAACCACTTCTAAATATTTTTGTTTTTAGTTTTTTTCATTGCTTACCTTCCTAAATCTAAAATGCTCATATCCACGAATACAGCATATAAGATGAGGGAGTCAGCATGCCTACGTTTCCCTCTTGTTAGCTGCCATTGAGTCAGCTCAACTTCCTTGTGTTCTTTAGGGCTTTCATTGTTTGATTTTCAGAAGTAGATCGCCAGGCCTTTCTTCCTAGTCTGTCCTACTCTGAGAGTTCTGCTGAAACCACTTCAGCATCACGGCAACAGCAAGCCTCCACTGACAGTTGGGTGGTGGCTGTGCATGAAGCGCACTGGCCGGGAATGGAACCTGGTTCGCTCTCGTGGAAGGGGAGGATTCTACCACTGAACTACCACTGCCAAAAAACACTTCCCTGTTGTTAGGTGTCATTGAATCAATTTTCACTCATAGCGACCCCATGTGATAGAGTTGAACTGTCCCCTGTGGTTTCCTAGGCTGTCATCTTTACGGGAGCAAATCATCTTTTCTCTCACGGAGCCGGTGCGTGTGTTCGAACTGCCAACATTTTGGTTAGCAGGCGAGGGCTTAACTGTTGTGCCACCTAGGCGTGTTTAGGTATCCCTACACTTCTACTTCACAACTTTTTCATAATCAAGGTTTGTAACACTTACGTTCTGTTCCAAGTAACACAGTCAAATGTATTTATTTTCTCTTATATGAAGTCAGCTCAAAATCATGTTAAATTCTAGATTTGGGAGCATAGTTTTCTTGTACAGCTATTTACTTCCCCTGCCCCTCCCGCCATAGCTGTCTTTTTTCTTTCTGATGGTAGAAGCTTATACCTTCTTTATCCTTATGACTAAAATCTTCAGCTTCCTTATAGCTTCATCTGATGAATGAATTTTACTCTCTCCTTGTGGACAGTTTCCTCAGAGCCCTCTGCCTTCTGCTTTAATTCGGGTTGGTTGCTTTCTGGACCCGCTGCCTGTCTGTCATCTGAGATGTCGTCTTCATTGCACGCCTAGATTACTTTTTTCTTGGCTCTATTGTCTTTCGTTTTTTGGATTCTTTTTTCATTTTGCTGGATGACATAATGAAGTAAAGCTTTTTTTCATGTAAATATCTCCAGGTAAATATTTTTTCATCAAGGATAGGTGGTGGTGGTACAGGGTAAATTTTCTAAGTCTTTGTATGCATGAAAAATTCTGTTTTCTCTCATACTTGTTGATAGTTTAGAAGAATGTAGAGTATTGGATTGAAAATTGTTTTTTTGTCTGAATTTAGAACTATTGCGTTGTTATATTCCTAAATCTAGTCTTGTTGGTAAGAGTTCTAGTACCAGTCTGAAACGTCTCCTTTTAAATATAGCATTATTATTATTATTTGCACAGGATGCTTGCTTTGCTTTGGTGTTCTGACTTCCACAAAGATACGTCTACATAATGATTTTTTTTTTTTCATTCATGTTGCTGGATCCTTCCAAACTGAAGATTCACGTTATTCTTTAGCTTTGCAATATTTTCTGCCTGTATTTATTTGCTTTTCTCCCACCCTAATGGGAATTTATATTAGTTGATTTGAATATTCTGGCAGAGGTTTCATGTCTTTTAACTGTTTTTCCTTTTATCAAAATTTTATTCTATTTCTTTTCAACTTCTACATTTTGATAGATTTCCTCACCTAACACTTCTTTGAAAGGCTTCCTCCAAATATCTGGTGATCCTTGGTTGTTCGTTTCTGTTTATGAATGAAGGACTAAGTTGATTATTACAGGTAGTTGATATGCCTTCGTTCTGCTTTGTGCTTCTGTGAAGGCAAAAGTTGAGTGGAAACTCTGTTTCTTTCTTTCTGTCTTTCTCCCTTCCTCTCTCTCTCTCTCTTACTTGAAAATGTGTGTTAAGACCCTCTTGGTTGTTCTGGGAAATACTGAGACTACTATGGTGGAATAAGAAGAATAAGACATGGTTCTGGATCTCACGGATCTTACTTTCTAGAAGGGTGTTATTGATTGAATTGTGTCCCCCAAAAATGTGTGTCAACTTGGCTAGGCCATGATTCTCAGTACTGTGTGATTATCTATCATTTTGTCATCTGGTGTGATTTTTCTACCTGTTGTAAATTTTACCTCTATGATGTTAATGAGGCGGGATTAGAGGCAGCTTTATTAATAAGGCAGAATTCAATCTGTAAGATTAGATGGTATTTTGAGTCAACCTCTTTTGAGACATACAAGACAGAATTGAGCAGAGAGATAGAGGGACTTCATATCATGTAGAAAGTAGTGCCAGGAGGGGTGCATGTCCTTTGGACTCAGGTTCCCTTAGCTGAGAAGCTCCTAGACTAGAAGCTTCCCTCAGAACTGACAAAGAAAGAAAACATTCCCTGAGAGCTGATGCCCTGAGTTCGGATTTCTAGACTCCTAGACTGTGAGAGAATAAATTTGTTTGTGAAAGCCATCAACTTGTGGTATTTCTGTTATAGCAGCCCTCAATAACCAAGACAAGAGGGAAACACAATAATCAACATACATTCAAATAAATGAATAATTATATACTGACATATGAGGAAATGAAGGAAAGAGCTGTCGTTCTATGAAAGCATATAATAACAAAACCTGATTTATCAGGACAATTTTAACTGCAAGTGATGGAAATTCAAGTGGAGCTGAACCAAGGAAAAGGGAATTTAGTGGCTCATTTAGTGAAAAGTCCAGGTTTCAACTGGTATTGTTAGGAAGATCTCTGTTTTCACCATGTGTCTTCTTCTTTCTGTTATTTTCATTCTCAAATGGGTTCTCCACAAGTGGTAGCGAAGATGGCCACTAAGTGGTCTTGGTTTACATCCTACACACCTAGCAAGTCCATCCTAGCTACCAAGCAGCTTACAATACCTTAACTGTCTCCTGTTGCTTAAGCCAACTCAACAAAGAGGGAACATTTCTTCCCTAATAATTTCATAAAGTTTCCAGGATTGTGTTTCAATGATCTGGCTTGCGTCACCTGTCCTTCTCAGAATCTATTATTGCGCCTAAGAGCATGGAGTCCTCTGACTGGCTAGTTAGGGACTATGTGTTTTTCTCTTGAGTTGGAGGATGGAGTCAGCCATATGGCCTTAGACTGGGAGGGGGTTGGCCTCACAAAGAAAAGTCTGTCAAGACAATGGATATGCTGTGGAAAGTGCGTAACAATGACTTTAAATTTTATGTTGACACCCCACCTTTGCTGTGACCACGTGACCAGAGGAAGTAATCATCTCTCTGAGCATATCCTTCCTCTTTAAAGGAGTATATCTATCTTGCATGATTTTGAATGACATAATGGATGCAATGTGTCCTGCTCAGAGTAGCTGCTCAATAAATAGTAGCATTATTTGAGGAAGAAGAATGCAACAAAGACTCAAGTACTTATAACCCAGCCTAAGAAAGAAACCATTACCAGTAGCCAGTTCTCCCTGTTACCCCTCCCTGATTGCATCTTCTATCTATTTCCAATAGGTAATCATGTCCGGAATTTAATGTTTATCATCCTCATTATTTAATATTGTTTTACATATTGACTCCTAGATGTAGTACCACCCTCAATTCAAGAACAATTAAAAAAAAAAAAAACATTATTAGAGGCAGCTCAAAAATAAATGTTAGTTTTGTTTAAAGATAAATAAAACTGGAGGGTAGAAAATGTGATATTAATATGTGTTACTGGAGTAGGCTTAACTCCCCCTATTGGAGAGAAAAAGGTAAATTAGAATAACTTAGATATCAAATTAGCCTTTTAAGCAGTTTTATTTTTTTTCTGGCTTGGGAGTTTAGCAATGATTTCTCAAAGAAGCATGGAGAAATGTTTGTGATTGCTCTCATTAGAAATGTCATTACCAAGTTTCTCTAAGGAGATATAGCGAATAGCTGTTGTGACAGCCCTCCTCAAACTCTGCTGTCCTTACATTGGTATATTATTTTGCAGTTGTGAAGTGTTACATAAAATTTTCAGTAATGGTAGCAATAACCTGCCTTATGCTCCCAACTCTGAAAAGAAAGTTGAATTATTATCAAATGGAGAAACGATTCAAGATCAGAGTTTGCAGCAAGAGCAATAGTTTGGGGACAATGATAAGTAAATTAAACTGAAGCCCCTGAGTAGTTCATATTGTGTGCAAGTGTGTAATCTCCCAAACAAGTGAGCCTAAGGATTGCTTTCTTATCTTCCAAACCTACATTAAATGAATTTAAGCTTGTCTGCCAAAGTTGCAAGCTGAGAAGTTAAGGGTATATAAAAAGTGGTTAGGAAAGTCACCTGTTGTCAAAATCCTCATCAGGCAAATCAGCTGTGACAGTTGTATTGGAACATCAGTGAGGGGAAGGGTGATGGCGTGGGGGGGGGGCATTGGGAGTGGAATGGAGGAGGTGGTGAGTATGGGAAATCCATACTCTGGTTGTGCAAATTAGAAAGACAGAGAGAGAGAGCAAGAGAAAGAATTAGAATAAATTTGCTCTTCCTATTTGAAAGTGAATCTTTTGATGGTGGCCAGGATCAGTTGTGGAAAAAGAAACGGAAGCTGACATTGCAGGAAGCAGGGAAGGAGGAGCTTCTCAGTACCAGTACCAGTTGCTGTCCAGTCAGTTGTACCTCATGTGTCTCAGAGTAGAACCATGCTCCATACAGTTTTCAAGGACTGATTTTTATGAAGTAGATCTCCAGGCCTTTCTTCTGAGGGGCCTTTGGGTAGATTCCAACCTCCAGACTTTCGATTAGCAGCCAAGCACACTAACTGTTTGCATCACCTAGGGACTCCGAAGCTAAATAACCTGCTGTAATTCAGAGTCTCACCCCTCCAGAGGAGGGAAAGAGTTAGATTTTGCAGGCCTCATTAAGCTATACTTGGGAAACAACTCTAACCTTGGCTAAGAACTAGACAGCAATTACTGCGCTAGGCACTGGAAGTGGTGAAACAACTCTACGTGGAGTGGAGTCTATTCATATCCAGCTCCTTCATAGTTAGCCTTTGAGTCAGCCTAGGTCATACCCTGACACCATGCCCAAGTAGGGTTCATTTTTCTGTCTTCCATGGTACCTGTTCTTCCCTATGATAATATTCATCACATTTTGATCCTTACTGGTTCATTGATCCATTTCCACCTGTAGACAGCAGTCCCCATGGCAGCAAGGGCTTTATCTATCTTTTGCTCATTTTGAGACACAGTAATTGGTTAATAAATATCTGTTGAATGACTGTGAAACAAGCTTTTAAAAAGAAATAATCATCAATTATGTTTGTAATTCAATGCATGGTTTCAGTCTGTATGTTTCAAAACACCATGTTTTCTAGGCCAGAAGAGAGACAGTCTTACTCAGAAAGGAGCTGGGAAACGCTCCATCTTGCTTAAGAAATAGAGCAACCTTGCATCAACCTTTGTAGCCACCATCTAATATGGACTTACTCCTGCATGCGTAATGATAATCATGTTCTATTCTAAGACTTGTTCTTATCCTACACTTACTTTACAAATCCAACCAGCAACTCTGTATTGATAACTTTCAAATGTACTGCTCATTCATTCATTCAATAAGTGTTTATTAAGTGCTAGGCAGTGAAACATAAAGTCGCTATGAGTCGGAACCGACTTGATGGCACTTAACAACAACAACAGGTACTGGTAGGATCCCTGGTGGTGCAGTGTTTAAAGTGCTTGGCTGCTAACTGAAAGGTTGGTAGCTTGAACCCTCCAGCTGCTTTGCAGGAGAAATATGTGGCAGCCTGCTTTCGTAAAGATATTTAGCCTTTGAAACCCTATGGGGCAATTCTACTCTATCCTATAGCGTTGCTATGAGCCAGAATTCACTGGATAGCATTGGGTTTAGTGGGGGCACTGGAAATACAAAGACAAATGAATCAAATTCCCTACCCTCAAAGAGCTTATGTTATATTGGGGGAGAAGCATAAATAAATAGCTTATCACATGATAAATTCCAATAACAGAAGTGCAGGTGCTATGGGAACATATAGGAGCAGTCATACTTAGTTTTGGCTCATAAGGAATGAGGTTAATCTAACGCCGATCCTAGAGTAGGCAGAGGAAAGAATCAGGTATGCGGGGTTGAAGTGGGATCTCTGATCCAGACCTTTCTCCTGAACCTCACGATATGTTGTTTGTTGGTGACAGGATATATGTCCTCCTGAGTGTACATAAATTTAGCTCTTCATTCCTCTTTCCCATTACCAAATTTATTCACCTTCTTTTTTTTTTTTTATCTTGATTACTGTGTTCTTTTTTCTTTTTATATTTTTATTGAGCTTTAAGTGAAAGTTTATAAATCAAGTCAGTCTCTCATACGAAACCTTATATGTACCTTGCTATGTACTCCTAGTTGCTCTCCCCCTAATAAGACACCACATTCCTTCTCTCTACCCTGTGTTTCTGTGTCCATTCAGCCAGCTTCTATCCCCCTTGACCTTTACACCGCCCCTCCATACAGGAGCTGCACACATAGTCTCATGTGTCTACTTGATCCAAGAAGCCCACTCCTCACTCGTATCATTTTCTGTCTTATAGTCCAGTCCAACCCTGTCTGAAAAGTTGGCTTCAGGAATGGTTCCTATGTTGGGCTAACAGAAGTTCTGGGGACCATGACCTCCGGGGTCCCTCTAGCCTCATTCAGACCATTAAGTCTGGTCTTTGTACAAGATTTTGAGGTCTGCATCCTACTGCTCTCCTGCTCCTTCAGGGATTCTCTGGTATGCTCCCTGTCATGGCAGTCATGGGTTATATCTGGGCACCGTCTAGTTCTTCTGGTCTCAGGCTGATGTAGTCTTTGATTTACGTGGCCCATTCTGACTCTTGGGCTCATACTTACCTTGTATCTTTGGTGTTCTTTATTCTCCTTTGCTCCTTGTGTGTTGAGACCAATTGTTGCATCTTAGATGGTCGCTTGCTAGCATTTAAGACCCCAGACACCACTCTCCAAAATGGGAAGCAGAATGTTTTCTTAACAGTTTTTATTATGCCAATTGACCTAGATGTCCCCTGAAACCATGGGCCCCTAACCCCTGCCCCTGTTACGCTGGCCTTCAAAGTGTTCAGTTTATTCAGGTTACTTCTTTGTTTTTGGTATAGTCCAGTTGTCCTGACCTCTCCTATATTGTGTGTTGTCTTTCCCTTCACCTAAATTAGTCCTTGTCTACTATCTAATTAGTGAGTCCCTCTTTCCCTTCCTCCCTCCCTCCCTCCCCCATCTCATAACCATCAAAGAATATTTTCTTCTCTGTAAACTATTTCTTGAGTTCTTATAATAGTGGTCTTATACAATATTTGTCCTTTTGCAACTAATTCCGCTCAGCATAATGCCTTCCAGATTCCTCCATGTTATGAAATGTTTCACAGATTCATTGTTGTTCTTTATCGATGCATAGTATTCCATTGTATGACTATACCATAATTTATCCATTCATCCATTGATGGGCACCTTGGTTGCTTCCATCTTTTTGCTATTGTAAACAGTGCTGCAATGAGCATGGATGTGCATGTACCTGTTCATATAAAGGCTCTGACTTCTCTAGGATGTATTCCAAGGAGTGGGATTGCTAGATCGTATAGTAGTTCTATTTCTAGCTTTTTAAGGAAGCACCAAATCAATTTCCAAAGTGGTTGTACCATTGTACATTCCCACCAGTGGTGTATAAGTGTTCCAGTCTCTCCACAAACTCTCCAACATTTACTATTTTGTGTTTTTTGGATTAATGCCAGCCTTGTTGGAGTGAGATGGAATCTCATTGTAGTTTTGATTTGCATTTCTCTAATACCTAATGATTGTGAGCATTTCCTCATGTATCTGCTAGCTGCCTGAATGTCTTATTTAGTGAAGTGTCTGTTTATATCCTTTGCCCATTTTTTAATTGGTTTGTCTTTTTGTTGTTGAGTTTTTGCAGTAACATGTAGATTTTAGAGATCAGCTGCTGATCAGAAATGTCAGAGCTAAAAACTTTTTCCCAATCTGTAGGTAATCTTTTTACTTTTTCTTTGAAGTCTTTGGATGAGCATAGTTGTTTGACTTTTAGGAGCTCCCAGCTATCTAATTTCTCTTTTGCAATTCTAGTAATGTTTTGTACACCGTTTATGCCATGTATTAGGGCTCCTAGTATTGTTCCTGTTTTTTCTTCCATTAACTTTATCATTTTAGATTTGATATTTAGGTCTTTGATCCATTTTGAATTCATTTTTGTGCGTGGAATGAGGTATGGGTCTTGTTTCATTTTTTTGCAGATGGATATCCAGTTATGCCAGTTCCATTTGTTAAAGAGACTGTCTTTTCCCCATTTAACAGACTTTGGGCCTTTGTCAAATATCAGTTGCCCATATGTGGATGGATTTATGTTTGGATTCTCAATTCTGTTCCATCGGTCTATGTATCTGTTGTTGTACCAGTACCAGACTGTTTTGACTACCATGGTGGTATAACATGTTCTAAAATCAAGTAGTGTGAGGGCTCCCACTTTGTTCTTAGTTTTCAGTAATGCTTTACTTTTCCGGGGCCTCTTTCCCCTCCATATGAAGTTGGTGATTTGTTTCTCCATCTCCTTAAAAAATGTCGCTGGTATTTGGATCGGAATTGCATTGTATCTATAGATTGCTTTGGGCAGAATAGACATTTTTACAATGATGAGTCTTCCTATCCATGAGCGAGGTATGTTTTTCCACTTATGAGGTCTTTTTTGGTTTCTAGCAGTAGTGTCTTGTAGTTTTCTTTGTATAGGTCTTTTACGTCTCTGGTTAGACTTATTCCCAAGTACTTTATCTTCTTACGGGCCATTGTAAATGGTATTGATTTGGTGGTTTCCTCTTTGTCACTCTCTTTGTTGATATAGAGGAATCCAACTCATTTATGTATGTTTGTCTTGTATCCTGATACACTGTTGAACTCTTTTATTCATTTCAGTAGTTTTCTTAAGGATTATTTAGGTTTTTCTGTGTATAAGATCATGTCATCTGCAAACAGAGATACTTTCACTTCTTCTTTGCCAATTTGGATGCCCTTTATTTCTTTATCTAGCCTTATAGATCTGGCTAGGACGTCCAGCACAATGTTGAATAAGAATGGTGATAAAGGGCATTCTTGTCTGGTTCCTGTTCTCAAAGGGAATGGTTTCAGTCTCTCTCCATTTAGGATGATGTTGGCTGTTGGCTTTGTGTAAATGCCCTTTATAATGTTGAGGAATTTTCCTTCTATTCCTATTTTGCTGAGAGTTTTTATCATGAAAGGATGTTGGATTTTGTCAAATGCCTTTTCTGCATCAATTGATAAGATCATGTGGTTTTTGTCTTTTGTTTTATTTATGTGGTGGATTACACTGATTGTTTTTCTAATGTTGAACCATCCCTGCATACGTGATATGAATCCCACTTGGTCATGGTGAATTATTTTTTTGATATGTTGTTGAATTCTATTGGCTAGAATTTTGTTGAGAATTTTTGTGTCTAAGTTCATGAGGGATATTGGTCTGTAATTTTCTTTTTTTGCTCTGTCTTTACCTGGTTTTGGTATCAGGTACATGCTGGCCTCATAGAGCAAGTTTGGGAGTATTCCATTCTTATCTATGTTCTGAAATACCTTTTGTAGTAGTGGTGTTAACTTTCCTTCGAAAGTTTTGTGGAATTCTCCAGTGAAGCTGTCAGGGCCAGAGATTTTCTTTGTTGGGAGTTTTTTGATTACTTCTTCAATCTCTTCTTTTGTTATGGGTTTATTTAGTTGTTCTGTCTCTGTTTGTGTTAGTTTAAGTAGTTAGTGTTTTCCTAAAAATTTGTCCATTTCCTCTAGGTTTTCAAATTTGTTAGAGTACAGCTTTTCATAGTACTCTGTTTAGATTCTTTTAATTTCAGTTGGGTCTGTTATGATATCACCCGTCTCATTTCTTATTCGAGTTATTTCCGTCCTCTCCTGTTTTTCTTTTGTCAGCCTGGCCAATGGTATATTGATTTTGTTAATCTTTTCAAAGAGCCATCTTTTAGTCTTGTTAACTCTTTCAATTGTTTTTCTCTTTTCTATTTCATTTAATTCTGCTCTAATTTTTATTATTTGCTTTCTTTTGGTGCCTGAAGGTTTCTTTTATTGCTCTCTTTCTATTTGTTCAAGTTATGGGGATAGTTCTTTGATTTTGGACTTTTCTTCTTTTTGTATGCATGCATTTACTGATATAAATTGGTTTCTGAGCACTGCTTTCACTGTGTCCCAAAGGTTCTGATAGGAAGTGTTTTCATTCTCATTGAATTCTGTGAATTTCTTTATTCTGTCCTTAATTTGTTCTATAATCCAATCATTTTTGAGCAAAGTGTCATTCAGTTTCCATGTGTTTGATTTCTTTTCCCTGATACTTCTGTTATTGACTTCTAGTTTTATGGCTTTATGGTCAGAGAAGATGCTTAGTAATGTTTCAATGTTTTGGATTCTGCTAAGGCTTGCTTTATGGCCTAATATGTGGTCTATTCTAGAGAATGTTTCATGTGCTTTGGAAAAGAAAGTACACTTGGATGCTGTTGGGTGGAGTGTCCTGCATATGTCTATGAGGTCAAGTTGGTTGATTGTGGCATTTAGCTCTTCCGTGTCCTTATTGAGCTTCTTTCTGGATGTTCTGTCCTTCACTGAAAGTGGTGCGTTGAAGTCTCCTACTAAAACTGTAGAGTTGTGTATCTCACTTTTCAGTGCTTTTAGAGTTTGTTTTATGTATCTTGAAGCCCTGTGGCTGGGTGAATAAATATTTAATATGGTAATATCCTGCTGGTATATTGTCACTTTAATCATTATGTAGTGTCCTTTATTATCCTTTGTGGTAGATTTAAGTTTGAAGTCTGTTTTGTCAGAAATTAGTATAGCCACTCCCGCTCTTTTTTGATTGTTGTTTGCTTAATGTATTTTTTTCCTTCCTTTGAATTTTAATTTCTTTGTGTCTTTATGTCTAAGTGTGTCTCATGTAGGCAGCATATAGCCAGATTTTGTTTTTTTATCCATTCTGCAACTCTCTGTCTCTTTATTGGTGCATTTAGTCCATTTACATTCAGTGTGATTATAGACAGGTATGAGTTTAGTGCTGTCATTTTGATGCCTTTTTTGTGTGTTGTTAACAGTTTCATTTTTCCACTTAGTTTTTTGTGCTGAGAAATTTTTCTTTGTAAATCGTGTGTTCCTCTTTTATATTGTTGTTGAATTTTTTTTTTTGCTGGGTCTTTATGTTTATCTTGTTTTTTATTTTGAAGTGTAGGATTGTTAGTCTTCTTTGTGGTTACCTTAATATTTACCCCTGTTTTTCTAAGTTTAAACCTAACTTGTGTCTCCCTATATCACCTTGATTTCTTTTCCATATGGAAGATCTATGCCTACTTTATTTAGTCCCTTTTTATTTATTTATTGTCATTGGGTTTTATTGTCATATTTTACATAATGACATCATTGATTCCCTGTTTTGTGCATTTTTTAAATCTTGATTTATTTTTGTGATTCTGCTATCTGAACTGATAACTGGTTGCTCTGTTCTGTGTTCTAGTGTTGGGGTGATGATCTTCTAACCAGAGAATTCCCTTTAGTATTTCTTGTAGTTTTGGTTTGTTTTTTGCAAATCCCCTAAGCTGTCTATCTGTAAATGTCTTAACTTCACCTTCATATTTGAGACACAGTTTTGCTGGATATATGATTCTTGGCTGAGTATTTTTCTCCTTCAAAGGTTTATATATGCTGTCCCATTGCCTTCTTGCTTGCATGGTTTCTGCTGAGTAGTCTGAACTTATTCTTATTAATTCTTTTTTGTAGGTGACTTTCACTCATCCCTAGCTGCTCTTAAAATTTTCTCTTTATCTTTGGTTTTGGGAAGTTTGATGATAATATGTCTTGGTGACTTTCTTTTGGGATCTACCTTGTATGGGGTTCGATGAGCATCTTGGATAGATATCCTTTCATCTTTCACGATGTCAGGGAAATTTTCTGCCAACAAATCTTCAACTATTCTCTCCATATTTTCTGTTATCCCTCCCTGTTCTGGTATTCCAATCACTTGCAAGTTATTCTTCTTGATAAAGTCCCACATGATTCTTAGGGTTTCTTCATTTTTTTAAATTCCTTTATCTGATTTTTCTTCAAATATATTGTTGGCAAGTGTTTTACCATCATTTTCTCTAATTCTGCATTCCAGTTCTTCATTTCTGTTCCTCTGACTTTCTATTGAGTTGTCTAATTCTGTAATTTCATTGGTAATCTTCTGAATTTCTGATAGCTGTCTCTCTATGGATTCTTGCAGTTTATTAAATTTTTCATTATGTTCTTGAATAACCTTTTTAATTTCTTCAACTGCTTTATCTGTGTGTTTTTTTTGGCTGTTTCTGTGTGTTGCCTGATCTCATTCCTGATGTCTTGAAGAGTTCTGTATATTAATCTTTTGTATTCTACATCCTGGTAATTCCAGGAATACATCTTCATCTGGGAGAGTCCTTGATTCTCTGTTTTGGGAGTTTGTTGAAGCAGTCATTGTCTGCTTCTTTATGTGATTTGATATTGACTGTTTTCTCCAAGCCATCTATAAGTTGATGTATTAATTTATTTTATGTTTGTTCACTGTGTCCTAGTTTCTTGCTTTGTTTTGTTTCAATATACCCAATAGGCTACTAGAGTGAGCTAACTTGATTATTGGAGTCTTTGAAGCACTAATGTCCTGTTACTAGATGGCTAGAACTGTTACCAGGTATATGAGCCTAGGAGTCCATTCACTATTCTTGTATAGATTCAGCTCAGGCGTCCTGAATAGTCGGTGACCTAGTCTGTAGTGTAGGCTCTCACTTACTGTCTTAGAGGAGCAGTGGTGATGGGTGTATGCACTTGTTTCTGGTAGCAGCAGGGGGTCACACTCTGAGGAAGGCAGGGGGCTGACAGCCTTCCTCCAAGAGTCAGTGAGGAAGGAGCATCTCTGTTCTCTAGAGCACTCTGGTGGGTGGGCTTTGCAGCTGTACCTTAGGCACCCAATGCTTATACCTGTAAGGACTGGTAGGCCCACTATCCTTGGACCCCTTTCGTAGGTGGCTAGGTGGCGTGGACGGAGCCTCCAGTCCTCAGGCCCCTGCTGTGGGTAGGTGAAAGCCCTGTTTAATAGGCAGAGTGGTATCAGACCTCCAAAACCTGCCTCTCCACCACACAGCTGAAACAGTTACATTCAGACCTCAAACAGATTTGCCAACTGCATCTATGCAGGGGTGAAAGACAAGGTCTGTGGATCACTTATGCCTGGACTGGAGCCGTTTCTACTCTGATCTTCCTGGTTAGGGGAGTCGGGAAAGTATTTTTCCCCTCATTTGTTAATTTGCTCCTTCTCTCAGGCCAGGAGGATGGGTCAGAGAGAGCAGCAAGTTCTATCTCAGGCCCAGGGAATTCAATTGTTAAAGAAGCCAGCTGGGGCAGAGGAGAAGGGATCAGATAGATAAGAGAGAGTTCTTTCAAAAGAAGGAGCTGTTAGATCTGCACATATGGTAAATTTGACAAAATCACTTGTCTTGTACCGAGAGCCTGTTTTAGCTCAGATTCAGAGGCTCTGTGTGTGCTGGCTGGGTTCCAGATGAGATTTCCCCAGGGGTTCAGGCTGCATCTGGCCCTTGCCTTCTTTTGCTGAAGCAGCTATGTGCTAAACTCCATAGCCAGTCCCTCAGCTGTCACACCAGGGAGTCGGGGTGCCTACACTTCAGTTGTTTTGTTTTGCTGAAGGTCCTGCTTCCTTAATACTGCTGTAGATGAGCCACAAGGTCAAGGGTGCACCACTCTGATTGCCTTCTTTCATCGAATCTGCCTTGTTCCAGGAAACTACCAACAGCCCCACCACAGTTGTGTCAAAGAACAGCATCAAGGAATCAGAGCTGAGGCCTGCATGGGCTCAGCACTCATTGCAGCTTCTGCACCATCTTTCCCCCCTCTGTCGCTGAGACCGGTTCCTTAATTTTGCCTTTGATGCTCAGGGTTCCTAACCCCGTGCCATCGAGTCAATTCTGACTCATAGCAACCCTATAGGACAGAGTAGAACTGCCGCATAGAGTTTCCAAGGAGCTCCTGGTGGATTTGAACTGCCGACCTTGTCATATATATAATTGATTCACTTGTTTTTTTGGGTCATTGTTGTAAGAGAGATCAGCAGAAGCTTCTGACTAGTTTGCCATCTTGACCCTTCCTCTTTTTTTTTTTTAATTATTTTTATGAATTGCATCATCTCATATTGGATTGCTCAGGATGGAAACCATGATGCCATATTTGGCTCTCCCTATTCCTACATCCACATCTATTCATTAAACCGGAGAGTTTTTTTTTTTTTTTTTAAATCTCCTCAGTGATGTTTAAATCAGTTGTCTCTTCTTTATCTCCACTGGTACTACTTTATGTCAGGCTCTCATCATTACTCTCCTGACTACTGTAAATGTTTTCTGACTGTCATCATCTGGGTTCTCTAGAGGAGCAAAACCAGTGAAGTGTATATAGAGATAAATTTACTTCAAGGAAATGGCTTACAGAACTGTGGGGGCTGGCAAATCCCAAATCTGTAGGTCAGACCACCAGGTGAAAACTTCTGCTGGCACACTTCATTGCAGGGGGAGACGAACTCAAAATCTACAGGTCAGGTGGCAGACTAGAGGCCTTTGCTGGCTTATGGCCCAAGAACAAGAGGTCAGATGACAAGAACATTGCAGGGTTGAGAGACGGAGAGAGAGAGCTTTGCCAGGACATTCATTTATATGCTAGATCCAGGCCACACCCCCAAGAAAACTCCCCTTGCAACTGATTGGCTGCTCACATCAGATTGCAAAATGGAAGATGATTACACAGTGTCTGCCAAACCAGTGAGAATTATAGCCTACCCAATTTGACACATAACATTAACCAACACACCGACTTTCCTCTTTTGGGTCTTGCCTTCCTTCAATCCAGCCCCCACTCAACTCTATTGATCATCCATATTTTGGCCCTCATCCCACCCCTCTTGACATAGTCAACCATATTTTGACCATAATGCATGTTTCAGCCTGGATTCCCCTGAAAACAGAGCCTGAGACAAAGGCTTATTACAGGTAGCTTATTTGGGAATGTGATACAAGGGAGCAGGAGTGAGGGGCTGAGGGAATGGGAGACAAAGAATGGAAAACTAATACAGGAATATGTTATTTATTTGGCCCCCACTCTGGGAAGATGATGTTTGATGCTGCTGACACTTTTGGAAGAACTTTATGATATATGTTTCAATAATGAAACTGAGGATGAAAAGTAGGAAGTACTCATTAACTTCCATTCCCCCTCTACTGGTGAAAGGAGATCCCACAATTGTTAACTCCTCTTCTTCCAGGTGGAGTATGTGTTAGTGTTCAAGTGCTTCCTATGGGTGTTCCTTAACTAGGTGTTGTTGTTGCTGTTAGCTGCCAGTGAATTTACTCCAACTCATGTGATACTATGTACAACAGAATGAAATGTTGTCCAGCCCTACATCATCGCCATGATCACTTGCATGTTTGAGTCCATTATTGTGGCTATTATGACATCCATCTCACCAAGGATTTCTTTTGCACTTGTTGGTTCTCTTCTGTCACCAAAGTTGATGTCCTCCTTGGGTTCCCTGACACTACATTCCTGTTTTCCTGCTACTTAATCTCAACTGCTGATTCCTCCTCCTATTTATCCTTCTCATCTAATCTCTAAAGGTTTGAATGCCGCAGGGCTTGGTCCTGGAGCACTTTTCTTCTCCAGCTACAATCTTTCCTCAGGTGAGTTCGTCTGGTATCAGGCCGTCTCGTCCCTTAAGCTACAAACTTGTAAATCTTACTGCTAGCATCTTTACTTGGATGACTAAATAAGCATATCAAATTATTTAAAATAGAGTTCTCTGTCATTCAACCTGAAAGGTGCCCACTGCTCTACCTAGAAACCTGCTCTTCCCTTAGTCTTAATAAATGCTCAGGTCCCAAATCAGGGGAATCAAATTTGATTTCTCTCTTTCTCTCACCATTCACATCAAATGCCTCCTTTTTTTTTTTTTTTTTAAACAACCCACTTCTTTCCAAGTCCACTGCTACTGGCCACCTGTGATAGCTTTCTTACCTGCACTGTCACTTTGACTCATGCTTGTATGAATCTCATCCATTCTCCATACAGCAACCAGGGAGAACTTAAAAAAATACAAATCGGCTTATGTCACTTTTATATGTAAAACCCGTCAGTAGTTTCCCAAAGTCTTTTCCTGGTCTAGAAGGCCCTGCATGATAGGGCCTATAAGGGCCTCTGCCTACCTGCCCAAATTCCTGTCATATTTTCTCTCCCTTCATCACCATGCGACAGGTACACTATGTCCTTTTCTCTTGCTCAGTCACTCCAAATTCTTTTTGTCTTAGGCCGGGTTCTCTAGAGAAAAAAACCAGTAAAGCTTATAAATAAATATAAAAATTTATATCAAGGAAACAGCTCAAGTGATTGTAGAGGCTGGAACGTCCCAAGTCTGTGGATCAGAATAGAGGCTTCTCTCGATTCACATAGCTGCACGGACTAGCAAACCCAAGATTGGCAGGTCAGAGGGCAGGGCTCTTGCTCACAGGCTGTGAAGATCGATGAATTCCAAGATTGGCGGGCAAGAACACAAGGCTTCTCCTGATTCACGTAGCTGCAGGGGTTGGGGAACCCAAGATTAGTAGGTCATGGGGTAGGGCTCCTGCTCACAGGCTGTGAAGATTGACTAATCCCAAGATTGGCAGATAAAAGCTGATAGCTCAAGTTCCGGGAGCCAGAAGTCAGACGAACAGGAAGCAGCTGAAGGATCCAGAGCAAGCAAAAAGCAAGAACATCTGCCTATACTTGGATGCAGGCCACACCCCCAAGGGAACTCCCCTTCAACTAATTGACTACTCACAGCAGATTCTGTCATGGGAGTGATCACATATAAACACTGAGAATCATGGCCCAGCCAAGTTGACACACAATCTTAACAATCACAGTCCACCCCTTGTCAATTTGGCGACCGTACACATCTCCTTAAACCATAAATAATCTCTGAATGAAGACAATTATAAAGTCATACTTGTGCCTAACATTATACAACTAACACGTGTACCACTGAAAACACACTAGCCTCATTTACAGATTGTATTTTATAAGTAAAGAAAACAAACATATTTGATGCACACATGCAAAGCAGATATAATCACAACAATTACAGTCCTTGTTTCTGCAACTGATCATGTGGTCATAACTAGTAATTAGAACTACCTTCTTCCACCACCCATTCTTTATTCCCTTTGCCCTCAGCAAGCACCTCGGCTGGTCGTGGTTCTTTGCCTGGTGGGGTGCAACAACCCTTCATTCTTGGAGGGTCTGGGTTTTTATTAGTCATGTTGGAATTGGGTTGCTGTAGTTTTCCATTGACTTTAATCACAGGGCATGGTAGTACTAAGAGATGCCCTAAGGGCTCTCCTGCGTTCCAGACATACTTTTCTTTACCTCCTTTATGTAATATCAATCCAATTTCCTCTTGGTAATCAGGATCAGTCACAGCAGCGAGTATGGTAAATCCCTTCTTTGCTTGTTGATCCAGAGGCATAAGGAGCCCAAAGTGGCCAGCTGGCATTCTTAGTTTCCAGTTCAATGGAATCAGTGATGTGTCTCCACGCAGGAGGATTCTTCCCTTTGGAAATAAGACCTCTAGACCTGCGGAGTGTAAAGTTCAGGGACAGGAAGCAAAAATCTTGTAAGTGGGTCACTAGGGGTAATAGTGAGTGGTGCCACTCCCATTTCCACCACTTGGTTCCCGGACCCGTGAGTCCTGGTTATGGGAGAAACAACACCACATATCGGGTGCTGGTTTAGAGTGTATACAGCCTCCTGGAGAACATTGTCACAACCCTGCAAGGTATTGTCACCTAGCTGATGCCATTATTGTGTCTTTAGAAAGACATTTCATCCTTCTATCAAGCCAGCTGCTTCAGGATGATGGGGAACATGGTAAGACCTGTGAATTCCATGAGTATGTGCCCACTGCCCCACTTCATTTGCTGTGAAGTGAGTCCCTTGATCCAAGGCAATGCTGTGTGGGATACCATGATGATGGATAAGGCATTCTGTAAGTCCTTGGATGGTAGTTTTGGCAGAAGCATTGTGTGCGGGGAAGGCAAATCCATATCCAGGGTACTGAGAATGGGGTGCTGCTGTAACAGATACCTAAAATGTAGAAGCAGTTTTGAACTGTGAATGGATAGAGGAGCGGCAGCAGCAGAGAACTTGCAACGGCAGAACCAAGAGACCAGTGCAACACAGCACTGGAGCTGACCCACAGAGCAAGAGAGCTGAGTGCCTGTGCGTAGGAGGTTACCTGGAGGAGTGGGGTGTCTTCAGGCAATTATTGATGGAGCTACAGAACTTTGGAACACTTGCCCCAGCAGGGCAGATGTGGATGTTAGGCCCAAGGAGCCGAGAGGCCAAGAAAGCAGGAAGCAGAAGCCGAAGAGACAAGAAGCTGTGTTACCTCAATCTCAAAAGGTATGTCCACGACCTCATGGGTTTCAAGGGGTGGAGTCACCAATAAAATGGACTAGGAGAATGGTGCATCTAAAGCTAAGGGACCAGAGTTGCTGTCTCAATGGGCTTGAAAAGTGGAGCTGAAGCCCAGGGCCGAGGGAACTCCACTCAGAATCTGGAGAGTGTGGCCAATACCTAGAGCCTAGAAGATAGGGCCATTGTGTAAATTGTCTCAGAGAACAGAGGATTATTTTCAAAGCTCTGAGGGCTAAAGTAATGTGTTCTGCTGACTTGCTTCGTGCCTGTTATCCCTTCTTTTCCTCCAGTTTCTTCCATTTGTAATGGAAATGTCTAGCTTGTACCTGTTCTACCCTTTGTACCTTTAGGAGCAGATAACTTGTATTTTAAATTTCACAGATGAAGAGGAATTTTTGGACTTTGGACTATGATATGATGGGGTGAATATGTTTTGCATGTTGCAAGGATATGATTTTTTCGGGTCCAAAGGGTGGAATGTCAAGGATTGAATTATGTCCCCCCAAAATGTGTGTATCAATTTGGTTGGGCCATGATTCTCGGAATTGTGTGATTTTCCTATATGTTGTAAATCTTGTCTCTATGATGCTAATGAGGGAGGATGGGTGGTAGTTGTGTTAGTGAGGCAGGACTCAATCTATAAGATTGGATTGTGTCTTGGGGCAATCTCTTGAGAACAAAAAAAGAAAGAAGCAAGCAGAGAGACAAGGGGACCTCATACCACCAAGAAAGCAGTGCTGGGAACAGAGTGCGTTCTTTGGACCTGGGATCCCTATGTGGAGAAGTTCCTAGTCTGGGGGAACACTGATGAGAAGGCTGACAGAGAGAGTGCCTTCTCCTGGAGCCAATGCCCTGAATTTGGACTTTTAGCCTACTTTACTGTGAGGAAATAAATTTCTCTTTATTAAAACCATCCACTTGTGGTATTTCTGTTACAGCAGAGCTAGATAACTAAGACACTTTTCCACAGGAGAGTCTTTGTACTTACTCTTCCCTGTGCCTGGAATACTCTCCACTAGATTTTTGGAAGTCTAGTTCAGCCTTTAGTATGGATTACACCTCAACATAAAGAAAACAAAAATCCTCACAACTGGACCAATGAGCAACATCATGATAAATGGAGAAAAGATTGAAGTTGTCAAGGATTTCATTTTACTTGGATCCACAATCAACACCCATGGAAGCAGCAGTCAAGAAATCAAAGGATGCATTGCATTGGGCAAATCTGCTGCAAAGGACCTCTTCAAAGTGTTGAAGAGCAAAGATGTCACCCTGAAGACTAAGGTGTGCCTGACGCAAGCCATGGTATTTTCAATCATATCATATGCATGTGAAAGCTGGACAATGAATAAGGAAGACAGAAGAAGAGTTGACACCTTTGAATTGTGGTGTTGGCGAAGAATATTGAATATACCATGGGCTGCCAAAAGAATGAACAAATCTGTCTTAGAAGAAGTACAACCAGAATGCTCCTTAGAAGCAAGGATGGTGAGACTGCGTCTTACATACTTTGAACATGTTGTCAGGAGGGATCAGTCCCTGGAGAAGGACATCATGCTTGGCAGAGTACAGGGTCAGTGGAAAAGAGGAAGACCCTCAACGAAGTGGACTGACACAGTGGCTGCAACAACAAGCTCAAGCATAACAACAATTGTAAGGATGGCACAGGACTGGGCAGTGTTTCGTTCTGTTGTGCCTGGCGTCGCTATGAGTCGGAACCAACTCGATGGCACCTAACAACAACAACAACAGTTCAGTCACATCCTTTAGATCTCAGGTCAAACATCACCTTCTCAAAAACACTTTTCTCCATAATCCTATGTGGTCTCCCTCAGGTATTACATAACCCCACTGGTTTCCTTCATAGCATTTATCACATTCTGTAATTATGTTATTTATTCATTTACATATTTAATGTCTAGCTCTCCCACTACAGAGAACGTCCTATGAGAGCAGGATGTTATTTTTCTTGCTCACTACTATACCCTTCCTCCCTTTCGCCCATTTTCACCTAGTAGTTGCTGGCATATAATAACCATTTAACAAATATTTGTTGATATAGCATTTGTTTAAGAAATCATTTTCTGAATACCCATTAGCCCTGGAAGGGCGATGTGAATAGATAACAAAGCATAATATAAAACCCCTGCCATATGTGTGTTTAGTCATATCAGTCTTAAATCTTTTATAATGTTAACTTCTGGAATGTAAGGCCATTCTATATGTATATGTACAGTGGTGGACATAATTGAATGATTAATAAAACCTCTTTTACTATGATAATAATGTTTTGTAACCAATGATCTTGGATAGCCATAAGTACAGAATTGGTAAATCTAACTTTTGAGAAAGAATTTATAAATGCATATGTCACGGATTGAATTGTGTCCCCCAAAAGTGTGTATCAGCTTGGCTATGCCATGATTCCCAGTATTGTGTGATCGTTCACCATTTTGTCATCTGATATGATTTCCCTACATGTTGTAAATTCTACATCTATGATGTTAATCAAGCAGGATTAGAGGCAGTTACGTTAATGAGGCAGGACTTAATTTACAAGATTAGATTGTACCTTGAGCAAATCTCTTTTGAGATAAAAGAGACAGAATCAAGCAGAGAGACAGGGCGACCTCATATCACCAAGAAACGAGAGCCAGGAGAATAGTGTGCCCTTTGGACCCAGAGTCCCTGCACTGAGAAGCTCCTAGACCAGGGGAAGACTGATGACAAAGACCTTCCCACAGGGCCAATAGAGAGAGAAAGCCTTCCCCTGAAGCTGGCACTCTGAATTTGGACTTCTAGCCTTCTAGACTATATTTCTCTTTGGTAAAGCCATCCATTTGTGGTATTTCTGTTATAGCAGCTCTAGATACCTAAGACATCATAAGACTGGGATATATATATCATTAATGTAGACATTAAATTTATTCTGTGAAGCATTTCATAATTTGCTTGAAATGGTTCAACTTGCCTAACTTGAGGAGGATTTTGTGAGTGGTTGTCAATGGATTGGTTGCAAGGCTTTTTTTTTTTGACTATTAGTTTTGATAGTATTCACTTTCCACATGAGCAAAGTTCTTTTAATACATTATCCAAATTGAATTACATATTTAGATTTCCAAAGTTGGTTTTTAAACAATTATAACTTCACATATTAATTTTATATTTTAGGAAAATAGAAATAAAAAGCAAAAGAGAAATAAAGCCAGAGGCTTCTGACAGGGTTTGCAATAATCCTGCCTCCTGGTATTCATGCGCTTGCATGATTCCCTCCCCTGATGTGTGAGCTGGATCTAGTAGCTTGCTTCTAATGAATAACCTTGTGTCGTGGAGTTGATCCTGACTCATGGTGACACTATGTGTGTCAGAGTAGAACTCGCTCCATAGGGTATTCGATGGCTGATTTTTCAGGCCTTTTTTTTTTTTTTGAGGTTGGGTAGACTCGAACCACCAACTTTTCAGTTAGCAGCTGAGTGTGTTAACCATTTGCACCAAGCAGGGACTTAATATGGCAAAGGTCCAAAATTAGGTTATAAAAGACTGTGATTTCTGTTTTGTTTGCACTTTTTAGCTCTTCTTACATGCTTTCTCTGGTGAAGGAAGCTGGAGAGGCACATGTGGCAAGGAACTGAGGGCAACTTCCAGCCAAACCAAGCAAGGAGCTGAGGCCCTCAGGTCAACAGTTCTCCAAGAGCAAAATCCTGCCAACAACCACTTCCAGTGAACTTGGAAGCAGATCCTTTCCTGGTTGAGCTTTTATTTATTTATTTATTTTTACTGTGCTTTAGATGAAGGCTTACAGAGCAAAATAGTTTCTCATTAAACAATTAATATACATATTGTTTTGCAACATTGGTTGCCAACCCCAAGATGTGAGAGCTTTCTGCACTCTCAACACTCTCCCCTTCTCAACCTTGGGTTCCCCATTACCAGATTTCCTGTCCCCTCTTGTATTCTTGTCCTTGTCCCTGGGCTGGTGTGCCCATTTAGTCTCATTTTGTTTTATGGGCCTGTCTAATCTTTGGCTGAAGGGTGAACCTCAGGAGTGACTATAGCACTGAATTAAAAGGGTGTCCTGGTGGCCATACCCTCAGGGTTTCTCTAGCCTCTGTCAGACGAGTAAGTGTGGTCTTTTTTTGTGAGTGAAAATTTTGTTCTACATTTTTCTTCTGCTCTGTCTTTAACACTCTGTTGTAATCCCTGTCAGAGCAGTCGATGGTGGTAGCTGGGTACCATCTAGTTATGATGGACTCGGTCAGTCCGGTGGAGGCTGTGGTAGTTGTGGCCCATTAGTCTTTTGGACTAATATTTTCTTTGTGTCTGTGGTTTTCTTCATTCTCCCTTGCTCCAGATAGAGTGGGACCAGAGGAGTATCTTAGGTGGCCACTCACAAGCTTTCAAGACCCCAGACGCTAACTCATCAAAATAGGATGTAAAACATTTTCTATATAAACTATGTTATACCAATTGAGCTAGATGTCCCCAGAGACCATGATCCCCAGCTCTAAGCCCAGTAATTTGGTCCCTCCCCAGTTGAGCTTTTAGATGAGACCATAGCTCCAGATGACACCTTGATTGAAGCACTGTGAGAGACTCTGACTCGGAAGACCCAGCTAAGCTGAGCTTGAATTCCTGATGCACAGAAACTGTGAGATAATAAATGTGTATTGTTTTAAGCCACTAAGTTTTGGGATAATTTGCTACACAGCAATAGATAACTAATACAGCAAACTTTTATAACACTGTTAAGGGAACTGTTTAAAAATATCACTTGAAAGGTTATTTTGCACTACACTTTTACCTGTCTTATCTCATTATTCTTCATATATTCTTTCATTATTCTATTGTTCATGTTAGGCTGGCATTTTAACTGAATTTAACAGAATTAGCCTAAGCAGTTGTCACACACTTAGGTTTCCATTGGACCTTTTGCTAGTTATCAGTGTATCACCTCTCGGCTCCAAATTCATCATTCATACTTGCTCTGTGGTAATGGACAGAATATCTTTGAACATTTCTCCTTTGCAGTGAATGTGGTGTTAAGCTTTCTCACAGGGGCTGTGGTGATCCACTGCAGGAGGAAGGGGCTTTTCTTGCTGGTTCAAGTGGCTGTACTGTCTGTCAGCAGTGCCTTGGCCATGAGCCACAATGCATGGTCTGTTAGTGATTGTCTTAGTCATCTAGTGCTGCTATAACAGAAATACCACAAGTAGATGGCTTTAACAAAGAGGAATTTACTCTCTCACAGTTTAAGAGGCTAGAATTCCAAATTCAGGGTGCCAGCTCCAGCGGAAGGCTTTTTCTCTCAGTCGGTTCTGGGGAAAGGTCTTTGTCATCAATCTTCCTCTGGTCTAGGAGCTTCTCAGTGCAGGAACTCAGGGTTCAAAGGCTGAGGTATTCTCCTGGTTCTTGTTTCTTGGTGGTATGAGGTCCCCATGTCTCTCTGCTCAATTCTCTCTTTTATATCTCAAAAGAGATTGGCTTAAAACACAACCTAATCTTGTAGATTGAGTCCTGCCTCATTAACACAGCTGCTGCTAATCCCACCTCATTAACATCATAGAGGTAGGATTTACAACACATAGGAAAATCACATCAGATGACAAAATGGTGGATAATCACACAATACTGGAAATAATGATCTAGCCAAGTTGACACACATTTTTGGGGACACAATTCAATCCATGATGGTGATCTTGCATACCTGGCCGGCTCACTGTCCTAAGACCTCTCAACACAAACATCAGACACTCTAGGCTTCCTGTCTTCACCAGTGCCCTGACTCCCTCTGCTTGCCTGGTCCCTCCATCCTGGTTTGTCTCCCACAGTTGTCCCCATGCAGGTAGCAGATACTCCAGAGCTGCTTACACTGGTGCCCCACTCCCTCTGCACCCCTGTGTGCTTGCTCATCAGCCACAGACTGCCTACACCACTGAGGGTTGCTTCCTGCTGCCGTATGACTGTGGACCAGAGAACTTCTTGTTACCCAATGGACTGCAACTATCCCTTCTCCAATGAAGTCTGAACCCAAGACTTGGGAAGAAGACCCTGTGCTATGTTTGTCCTTCCTTGGGTACTCACCCTTAGCCCTAGGGTACCTTACAGAGTTTTCTTACATCTTAAAATTATTCTGAAATCACAGCTTAACAATTCTTTAGGTTAAGCTTCTCTTGTTTAAATCACTGTGTGGTTTGTGTCTTCTGATTGGACTCAGACTGATCCAGGCATCTTAGGAAGCAAAGGAAGTCACTCTGTAGTGTTGTGACACCTTGAGATTGTGGCCCCTCTCCCTGATGACTCAGAGAAGCAGCACGTTGGAGAGAAAAGATTGGGTCAGGGAATCAGGGAACCAGGGAACTCTGGTTCTATGACCAACTGATTGTATAAGTTCAGGCAGGCCGTTCATTTCTTTAGTATGTATGAATGGAGAATATATTCTGCTTTTGCCCTTTTGCTAAATGTAGGAACTACTACTATGAATAAGACCACATTCCCATTTGCAGTCAAGGTGATATTTTGAGTCTTGAAGGATGGATAAGCTGGGGAAGGGCATTTCAGGCAGATTGGGCAGCATGTACAAAGGTGTAGAGATGTGATAAGGAAATAATACTACTAGTAACAGTCAATATATTTACAGAGGAGTTACTATTTAGCAGTCACTATACCCTGAAAAGGACATCATGCTTGGGAAGGTACCAGGTCAGCGAAAAAATGGAAGACCATCAACGAGATGGGTTGACACAGTGGCTGCAACAATGGGCACAAACAGCATTGATTTTGAGGATGGCACAGGACTGGGCAGTGTTTTGTTCTGTTGTACATAGGGTTGCAATGAGTAGGAATTGACTCAATGGCACCTAACAGCAACAACGTGTTAACATTTTACATAGAATTTAACACTCCTTCATCTTCTTGAGGAAACCCTGGTGGCGTAGTGGTTAAGTGCTATGGCTGCTAACCAAAGGGTTGGCAGTTCAAATCCACCAGGCGCTCCTTGGAAACTCTATGGGGCAGTTCTACTCTGTCCTATAGGGTCACTATGAGTCGGAATCAACTTGATGGCACTGGGTTTGGTTTTTTTTTTTTGTTTTGTTTTCATCTTCTTGAGAGTTTTAAAAAGCAAAAGCGTTATTTTTATGACTAAGGTGCTCCAGACCTAAGCCATGGTCTTTTCAATTGCCTTGTATGTATGGGAAAAGCTGAACAATGAAAAAGGAAGACAGAAAAAGAATTGATGCATTCTAATTATGCTGTTGGTGAAGAATATTGACTATACCATGAACTGCCAGAAGAACAAACTAATCAGCCTTAAAAGAAATACAACCAGAATGCTCCTTAGAAGTGAGAACGGCAAAACTCACTCACTTACTTTGGGCATATCATTAGGAAAGACCAATTGCTAGAAAAAGTCATCATGTTTGGTAAAGTAGAGGGCCAGTGATGGATTGAAACAATAGCCACGCCAGTGAGCTCAAACATACCAATGACCATGAAGATGGCACAGGACCGGGTAATATTTCATTCCGCTATTCATAAGGTTGCCAACAGTTGAAGCCAACTTGAAGACAAATAATAACAACAATAACAATCCTCATTAATCAATCCTCATTAATTCTCATAACAATTCTAGGATGTTGACTCAGTCCTTTGAACCACTTCGAACATTTGGAACTGAAGCATCTGGGTATTCTTAAGTATAACTTCCTGGAAACTTGTAGAAATGTACATTCTCATTAGGGGTTGAACCAGAACAAACCCATTTGAAGCCCTGGGTTGACTAGAAAGTGCCTGGTACTGGAGAATGTCAATAAAAATGTGTTGAAAGACTGCAAGCTGAATTATTCCTATGTCACAAATGAGGAAACAGAGGTACAGGAATGTTAAGCAAATTGCCCATTGTACTTAACGGCTTTACTCTGAGTTGTGTGTTATAATTGGAGCACGGAATATAGGTAGTCTTTGACTTATGACATATTCAAACTATGACAAACCACACTTACCAAAGTCTTTTTTTTGTGTGTATCTTATCGTTAGTAATATGTACTATGTACGATGTTATAATAAGTAATTTGCTAATGTTATTCTCAGAAGTTCACTTGCAGATGTTCTATTTTATGATTTACTGTTCAAAGCACTGCTGTATACATTTAGTTTTCTAAGCTGAATCAGGGCTTCAGTCTCTTGAAAACATGGACCCAAACAATGAACGTTTAGCTAAAGTCAATAGGCAGATTTGGGAAGCAATAAGATGCTACCCTGAAATGTGTGAAGAAAAGGACCATAGAGACAACTGTCACTAATTTTCTGACTAGAAACGCCATTTCCATTTCCAGGGGTAATCCATATGATTCAGAACCTTCCTCAAGTGGAGTTATTACTGCAACTGACAAAATGCCAATGTTATCCTACTCTTCTTTATCAGAGTAAATTTTTATGATTTGTGTATTTTTTTATGTGTATATCTATGCATTAAAATATGTTGGTAGGCTTATAAGTTTAGAGGGGTTAGTGAAAAAGAGGAAGATCTTCAACGAGATGGATTGACACAGTGGCTGCAATGATGGGCTGAAGCATAAGGATTGAGAGGATGGCGCAGGACCGGTCAGTGTTTTGTTCTGTTGTACATAGGGTCGCTAGAGTTGGAACCAATTCGACCACACCTAACAATGACAACAAACAAGTTTATATGTAATGTTTTCAACCCCCGAAGACAAAGACCAGATTTATAAAAATACTGATAATAAAAGGCAAGAATGATGAACACAAAAAAAAAAAGGTATTTGATTTACATCAGAACCAATTTATGATGGCGTTGTCAGAACGGAACACTGTCATAATACAGGGACTACCTTTATATCGGAGAGACATGAGATGAAATTGGAAAGTAGGAAGGGCTGGGTGATGAACACCTGGTATAATGTCACCTCTTTGGTCCCAGTTTCCTCAACTGTAAAATGAAAAGACTTCTACTGCAAAAAGTCTCTGAGTGCTTTAACTCATGATGTCCTTAGAGATAGATTCTGAAGTCATATTTTAATCATCCGTTAGTTTAAACATCGTGGCCCTTATGAGATTTTCTGGGCTTAGGAGGACAAAATATGTATGTCTCCCAAGGAAAGAGGGTATGGATTGGGTCATGACTAATTTTCTGAGGTCACTTATGAGTCCTGGGAGTCAGGGATATTGATGGTGGTGATGAGGGCGGTGTAATGATTAGGGCAGATGGACTGGGTATCTGCTCTCTAGCTGAATGTCTAAGAAAAATGAGGCTGATGGGGATGGGCAGCTGTGTCTTCTGACCCACCTCACAGATGTTGAACTGGAGACAACTAGGACCTAGTATATATGGCTAATCATTGACTCCAAGTTAGATGGTTGTGGATATAGTGGGTTCTCTGTGTTAGAACTTTCCTAGGGCATGACTAATTTAATGAGAGACCCATGGAAGTGGAGCAGAAAAGGCACAGGTTTTGAAACTAGCTACAGCTGTGTTTGAATTCTTTCTCTGCCACATACCAGCTGTTTGACCTTGGTCGTATTCATCATACGCCTCCAGGTCACAGTCTCCTCATCTTAGAATGGTGAAACAAACATGTCATAAAATTGCTATTACGCTTAATTGAGATTAGATATAAAAGGTGATTCTTATTTGGCATCTCTGGGTAGTACAAATGGTTAATGCGCTCAGCTGCTAACCAAAATATTGGCGGTCCAGGCTACCCAGAGGTGCCTCAGAAGAAAGTCCTGGGGATCTACTTTTGAAAAATCAGACATTGAAAATCCTGTGGAGCACGGTCCTACTCTGACACACGGGGTCACCGTAAATCGAGTCAACAGCAGCTGTTGTTTCTTTAAATAATTTTTATTGTGCTTTAAGTGAAAGTTTACAAATCAAGTCAGTCTCTCACACAAAAGCCCATATACACCTTGCTACACACTCCCAGTTACTCTCCCCCTAATGAGACAGCCCGCTTTCTCCCTCCACTCTCTTTTCGTGTCCATTTCGCCAGCTTCTAACCCGCTCCACCCTCTCATCTCCCCTCCAGGCAGGAGATGCCAACACAGTCTCAAGTGGCCACCTGATCCAAGAAGCTCACTCCTCACCAGCATCCCTCTCCAACCCATTGTCCAGTCCAATCCATGTCTGAAGAGTTGGCTTTGGGAATGGCTCCTATCCTGGGCCAACAGAAGGTCTGGGGGCCATGACTACTGGGGTCCTTGCAGTCTCAGTTAGACCATTCAGTCTGATCTTCTTATGAGAATTTGGTGTCTGCATCCCACTGCTCTCCTGCTCCCTCAGGGGTTCCCTGTTGTGGTCCCTGTCAGGGCAGTCATCGGTTGTAGCCGGGCACCATCTAGTTCTTCTGGTCTCAGGATGATGTAGTCGCTGGTTCATGTGGCATTCCTGTCTCTTGGGCTCGTAATCACCTTGTGTCCTTGGTGTTCTTCATTCTCCTTTGATCCAGGTGGGTTGAGACCAATTGATGCATCTTAGCGTTTAAGACCCCAGATGCCGCCCTTCCAAGTGGGATGCAGAATGTTTTGTTAATAGATTTTATTATGCCAATTGACTTAGATGTCCCCTGAAACCATGGTCCCCAGACCCCTGCCCCCACTACGCTGGCCTTCGAAGCACTCAGTTTATTCAGGAAACTTCTTTGCTTTTGGTTTAGTCCGATTGCAACAGCAACTGTTTTTTATAGAGTAGGGAGCACAACAAAAAGAAGCTGTGATGATTATTAATTGAAGTACTTTTTGGTCAATCCACCTAAAGCAGATAATGGGTCAGGGAGTCAGGTTGAGTGAATGATTAGATGAGAGTTGAATGTAAAATTTCAACAGGCAGAGATTATCTGAATTATACCAAACTGAATTCAGTTTTTTTTTTAAATTAATTTTGCTCTGCAGACTGGCTCTCTGTATTAAAACCACTTTCTGTGGTGTTCACATTTCTCACCCATTATTCTCTAAGCCTCTAACATTGTCAGCATTCTTAATTCTTTGGTGACACTTTATGCTAACCAGTAGCATAAAAGTATGTCCATTGTAATTACTTCCCCAAGGTATTTGGTGACAAGTTTGATCTCATTATAAATTGTTGAAGGGTTGCCGAAACCGAATTTCTTGACCTTGAAGTTTTGAGAAATTGATATCCTTCTTTGTTTTTGCTTGACTTTATCATTTTGTAACAATCACAGAAATTTATTAAGGTGTTTCAGAAGTTGTTTCTTCTGTGTTGGAAACGTAGCCTCTAGCCTTTTGTAATTTAGGAGACACGAGCTTTTGCTATTGTTTTGCAAAAGCAAACTTTTCTTGGAATTGAACAGCTTCGCTTTTAGGGAAGGCTCTCACCTAATAGATTACCTTAGAGTTCATAAATGCTTCAAAATGCTTAGAAAACCAGTTGGTAGACATATCAGCTGAAAGAATTTCCATGTTTTTAGGTAAACTGATTTGTGTGGATAATACTAAGCATCTGTAACAGGTTGTTCTTGTTTCTAAATAGGGGAAGAGGTAGAGAGAGAAGGAAAAAGACAAGAACAATTAAAAAACTAAAAATGCCTTAACATTTTGGACCGAAGTTGTTTAAGTATCTGATATTGTTGAAAGCTGCCAACACTGAGTTTTAACAAAACCAAACCCGTTGCTGTCGAGTCGAATCCGACTCATTGTAGCCCTACAGGACAGAGTAGAACTGCCACATAGAGTATCCAAGGAGCGCCTGGTGGGTGGACTTGAACTACAGACCTTTTGGTTAGTAGCCATAGCACTTAACCACTATGCAACCAGGGTTTCTGAGTTTTAACAAGTGGCTAGCAGTTGAGTTAATTGAAGTTATATAAGTCTGAAAAGGCTGATAGCCAATTTCTTCTCTTTTGAATGCTTGCTCCCTTTTTAATTTTTAAAATTTAAGTTTTTTTCCTCACATGTGTGCGTGCACACACATATAATCTTACCTAAATGCCTAAACAGGTTGTACCATAAAGCTTTTTTAGGCCTATGAGTTCTTTCTCTTCTTTGTTTTCTTCCTTCACCCCTCTCCTTTCCTCCTCCCCAAATCATGTGTTTTCCTTCTGCTCTGTGATTACACACAAACTATGTAGACATACAAACATATACACATGTACCTACAAGACTTTTTTTTTCAGTTCTTAAAAACGGGATTATATTATTCCTAATTTTCTGCGTTTTCTTTTCTCACTCAAGAAAACTTCAAGGAAATCTCTCCAAGTATGTGGTGTAATTCTAAGCCATTCTTTTAAATAATGTATTCTACTTCATGATGCAAGTTAATCTCAATGCATTCGACCATTCCCCAACTTGATGAGGAGCCACCTTGCTGGCCGTTGCCAACAATGCTTAATAAATATACTTGCAAATATTTTTGGATATTGCAAGTATATTTGAATTATGTCCCCACCCCTCAAATGTGTGTATCAACTTGGTAAGGTCATGATTCCTAGTATTCTGTGGTTGTCCTCCATTTTGTGATTGTAATTGTATGTTAAAGAGGATTCGGGTGGGATTGTAACACCCTTACCAGGTCACACCCCTGATCCAGTGCAAGGGGATTTTCCCTGGGGTGTGGCCTGCACCACCTTTTCTCTCTCAAGAGATAAAAGGGAAGTAAGCAGAGAGTTGGGGACCTCCTAACACGAAGAAAGAAGCACTGGGAGCAGAGCCCGTCCTTTGGACCTGGGGTTTCTGCACAGAGAAGCTCCTAGTCTAGAGGAATATCGACTTGAAGGACGTTCCTGCAGAGCCCACAGACAGAAAGACTTTCCCTGGTGCTGATGCCCTGAATTTGGACTTATAGCCTACTAGACTGAGAAATTTCTCTTTGTTAAAGCCATCCACTTGTGGTATTTCTGTTACAGCAGCACTAGATGACTAAGACACTGATCACATTATTATGGGATAGATTCCCAGAGTAGAATTGTTGGGTGAAATGGCATATTAAACTTTAATAGATATTGCTGGATTGTTGTCCCAAAAGGCTGTAAAACTCACATTCCATCTAGCAATATTTGACAATCTCCTTTCCCCCACATTCTTGGGGGCAAAAAAAGGAGTGACTATAAGAGCTACAGCTGTTAACCAAAAGGCCAGCGGTTCAAATCTACCAGCCACTCCTTGGAAATCCTATGGGGCAGTTCTACTCTGTCCTTTAGGGTCACTATGGGTTGGAATCGACTCCATGGCAATGGGTTTGGTTTTTTTGGTTTATGAGATATCACATCATTTTTTGTCAGATGTTGTGATATCCCATAGTTACTCCTTTTTAATTTCCTTGACTACTAATGAATCTGAACATCTGTTCGTATGTTAGCCAGTCATTTGTATTTACTCTTTTGTTAACTATTTATATTCTTAGCCCACGTCATTCCACCTAACCTTGTAAGAGCTTTCACTATATTATAGATGCTAAATTTTCATCTGTCTTCTAAGTTGCAAATTTTTTTTTCCCAAAGTACTGTTTATCTATTGACTTTATGGTATTTTACCCTAATTTAGGAAAGTATTGGCAAGCATTTTCTTTTGCTCTCTCTTTCCTTTCCTCCTTCCCTCTATCCCTCCTCCCCTCTCTCCTTCTTTTTCCTCCCTCCTGTCTTCCCATCCTTCCTTCCTTTCTTTTGTTCTTTTTTTCGGCTTTCAGTTTTTCTGACCTGGATGAGAGCTATCCCTCTATACCTAGATTGTATATGTAGCCCTGTAGATTTTCTTCTAACATTTTCATTTATTTCATTTTGTTGGATTTATTTTTACAGTTGAATTTTGTGTACACCTGGGATTTGTTTTATGTATAGTGTAAATAGAAATCTAACTATATTTTTTTCCTTTGGAGCACTAGCTATGCCAGTACTCCCTATTAAGTGATCAACTTATTAGTCATGAAATTCATATATCCCTTTGTCATTCATACATTGGGATCTATTTCTGGATTATTTATTCTATTCCACTGATTTTTAAAACGCTGTTTTCATGTCAATACCCTGTTGATTTTATTCCAGTAGCTATATAGTATGTCTCTTCTTGTCATATAAAAAATATTCTTCTTGATTATTTTGGGACATTTATTCTTTCATATGAAATTCAAGATAATTTTACTGAATTAAAATATTTTTTGGAATACTAATAAGAATTACATAGATTTACATTTTTTTTTTTTTGGGAAAAACTGATGTTATTATTAAGTCCTGCCATACAAAAAATACTATATCTTTTTTCCAAGTTTGTCTTTAAATAAACTTATACTGTTCTTCCTAAATGTGCTGTGCTTGTCTTCTTACATTTGTTTTACTTTCTAGTTTTTGTCACTTCTGTGGATGATAATGGAGCCCTGGTGGTGCAGTGGTTAAGAGCTATGGCTGCTAATCAAAAGGTTGGGAGTTTGAATCCACCAGCTGCTCCTTGGAAACCCTCTCGGGGCAGTTCTACTCTGTTGTATAGGGTCACTATGAGTCAGAATTAACTTATGGACATGTGCTTGGTTTTTTTGGTGAATGGAATATTTTTCCATTTGCCTTTGTAAGTGCCTACTATTACTGCAGAGAAAAGCATTGAGAAGTTGGATGATCTTCATGAGTATATTTAACACAACACATTTACTATTCATTCAATGACTGTTTATAGAGCACTCTTCTAGGCACTAGGAATTTAGCAGCTGAAAGAACATAAAAACCTCGTGCTCATGGAACTCACATTCTAATGCTTACAGTAAGCAGATGAGAAAATACAGTCTTGGTCATTGAGAGCGAGGGGCGTGATAGGCTGAAGAAGCAAACTCAGAGCAACTATGTGGTCCTACAGCATCCCCTAGGATATGGCCAAGTGATTATCAGTCAAGACACTGATTCTCCTCAATCCGACTTCTGAGTTTTTGCCACCTTCAGAGATTCCCGCTGTCACCCTAACCCCCCAACACACCTGTATTTCCCTAGCACATCTTTTTTTTTGAGCCATCACATATTTTCAGAGTTTAAGTGCTGAGACAGATCTTTTAACTTAGAAAGATGAGTTGCATCCCAAATTCCTGTGTTGCAATTTGGAAATTAATAAGAACATGATAGGCAATAGCACTGTTTTTTATTCATGCTTTTCTAAAAACCAGTTAGTTACAATGTCATCTTCAGCTCCTTTATTCAAATAGCTACAGACTTTTTGTGATTTTTTTTCTTTTTTAAATCATAAAACACTGTTGAGTTGTAGTCTAAATAGATGATCATTGCTCTGGTACTCCTAGGTACCCATTCAGTTCTGCCAAGATAGATGATACAGTCTGATGTGGTTTAGGCCCTTGTAAATGTTTACTGATGACTTGGCTACATATCCTTCTTTCTGAGATAGGCATAATTAATTCCTTTGTTGTGTTTTCAAATAATTTTTGAGGTACCAAGATACAACAACAACAAGATACAAGAGTCATTTTAGTGATTAACAATGGACTCTTTGTCTCTTCTGGAATTTGACTCGTATCATTTCCTATACCTCTGGAATAATTCTTTTGATGATGATAATAAATCAAAAATATCTTTTCCAATGATTTGCTGCCTCATAATCCTGATAAGATTGTTAATCTTTATTATTGCCTGTCTAGACTCCAGCACTTAGGAGTTGATGATGACAAACCTGAATTGTACATTAATTCCTCTCTAGCTTGTTTTCAAGCTTATTAGGTAAAAATTACAAACCAATTTCTGTTTATATGCCCTTAGACCAAGAATATTACATTGGCTTGTTTCAGGGGCTCAATTTACATAGTAATCGGCGATCAATTAAATGATTTTCGAAGTGATTTAGCCACTGAACTTTTTTTTTTTTTTGGCGGAGTGAAATGTAGACTAGAGATGAACTCCATGGAAGACAGAAATGCACCGAGAGCCTGATACTCATTTTGACTGTGAGTGAGAGACACTCAGATTAAAATCATGTCGGTGGACTCTGATCTCTTTCTCTCCATTGTTTCAAAGAACGAAGTACTCTGTCTGCATTATATTAATGTGATTTCTTAATATACCCCTCCACTACTGTTGGGTCCTCCCAGCTAGACATTATGATCTTTGAAGGCAGGGGTTACGTCTTTATTTATTTGTTTTTGACTGGTCTTCATCACCTAGCACAGCTATGAACACAAGCAAGCATACAGTGCTTAATGAGTATTACTGACTTGCAGGCTTGCAGGGTTCAGTCTGGCCAGGCTGTTCAGGGGAGGTGTCATGTAGTCACTGGAGTGTGCTACATCAATATGACGAAAACTCTAATGCTGTTTTTCTGCAACAAAACCTCCTTAGTGCAGAAATCACAATTTAAGGCTAAACATTTGAGTGAAGTCCTCTGGGAAACATGAGTGTAGGAAACAACTTCTGATGAGTTAAGTGTTTGGTCCCTGATTGCAAATTACCTTTTTTAGGACATAGCAGGGGCTGTCCAGATGACACTCTCTGCTGTGCCAGAATGCCCAGACAGGTGGGGAATGATCAGAATCAGAATGACGCTCTTAATTGGGTAACCATCTCCAGGTTAATGGGAAGAATTCCTCTGGGCTTGGGACTTGTCCCTTAAAGGAAGTAGTTAAAAGGTTTAGGTTGGATTCCTTATATTCTTGGTTATTATACCAAGAAATGTTTTGCCTCTCAAGAGGTAAAACTCATAGTAGGAGAAGTTACAATGAAGCCTGTCCTAGGTGATTATACGGGAGGGGTAGAAAGCAAGTGATTGATTTGCATTTTAGGACAAGGATGACTAAAAAGTCAGTGGTAGGGTCCAGACAAAATTATACCCTCTCCTTGTGTCTAGTCTTTGTTGCTACTTGGTGCATATATGCTAGTTATTACTACCATTTTATTATATGCTTACTATGTGTCAGATACTTTATGTTTCCAAAGTTAATCCTCACAACAAACCTGAGAAGTAAGTGTAATTATCCCCATCTTAAAAATGAGGAAATGCAATCTATGTCTGTTAGGTTATTTGCCAAAGATCACTTAGCTAATACATGGCTTGCACCCATGGCGCCAGTTGTTGCTAAGTTGACTCTGGCTCATGGAGACCCCGTCCGTGTCAGAGTAGATCTGTGCTCCGTAGGGTTTATGATAGCTGCTTATTATGAAGTAGATCTCCAGGTCTTTCTTCTGAGACATGTCTGGGCAGACTTGAAATGCCAGCCTTTCTGTTAGCAGCTGAGTGTGTTTAGCTGTTTGCACCACTCAGTGACTTTGGACTCATGGTAGTTGGACTTTATAACTCCTGGCCTGTTAAACTCTATATTATACCAACACAATAACGTGACATGGGCTTAGCAAAAACTCCTCTTCATTGTTTTGGGGTTTATTCACTAGACAGGACCTTGTTTTATACAGTAAATAATAATACGCTATAGAACATGGCCAAGTGTAGAATTTGTTTGGGCGTATTACAAATATAAATGTACACTTTTACAGGTTATTTTCTGATTCTCAGCTTTCATTTAGTTTTTGGTAGTACATCTAAACTTGCAACTGCATGCACACAGTGGTAAATTTTAAGTTATACAATATAGTTTTTTAAAATAATAATAGAGAACCACTTTTGACCACCAGATGGCAGCAATGTAGGATTTTTAGTCTTTCAAATAGAATTTCTTGCCATTGACTATATACTTAAAAAAAAAAAAAAAAACTTAAGTTTCATTAATTCAGCTCCTGCCCTACTGAAATATACCTTTATATTATCTGCCAAAAAAAAGGTATATTTCATTTTGGCGTAGAGAAAATGAGCTTACCCTGAGAAAATGAGCTTAGACTCTGAATTATTGGAAACCTGAATTAATGAGGTTTTAATATATAGGCATGTTTACAGTAATTAATAGGATAAATTCTTTTTTCAGGAATCTAGCACATTAATTATAGTATGCAGGTATGTATTTCCAAGTACGAATGTTTCTTATCCTGAGGTAGGACAGAGAGAAACTATATTTAGTTGCAGACTCTTAGCAGTAACTTTGCTATGGACTTGACAATAATAACACTACATTTTAATAATACAGTGTATGATTTAGATAGTTCTCTCCCAGTTAGTAGTCTGAATTACTGCCTATTTTCCTATGCTTCAACACCAAATTCAAATATGGTAATGGTAGAATTAGTGATAATAACAATAACAATATATCACATTAAAAGATTTCTGAATAGTTAACAAGGCATCTTCCTAGATAGTATCTCATTTTCTGATTAAAAATTGATAGGCTGATGAATATAAATTCAGAAATATATCAGAGATCAGTTCAGGAAATACTTCCCTAACTCTCTTACTTTCCTAGATAAGTATTTGAGAAATATGTCGTTGTTGATTTATGAGGGACAGGATTTTACTACTTACTAAACATAGAAAGGAAACCCTGGTGGTGTAGTGGTTAAGAGCTACTGCTGCTAAGCAAAAGGTCCGCAGTTCGAATCCACCAGGTGCTCCTTGGAAGCTTTATGGGGCAGTTCTACTCTGTCCTATAGGGTCACTATGAGTGGGAATCGGCTTGACGGCAAGGGGTTTTAAACATAGAAAGGCATGATGAAGATTACCTGAACCCAAGAAATGCCCAGTGATGAGACAGAATGGGTCCTGGATCAGGAACAAAGAGGCCTGGGTTTCTTTTTATGATTGTCACTGATTAGTTGTTGGACTTTAATATGCCTATTTCCTTGCCTTTTAAACAAAGACATTGACCAGACGATCTCCCTTTCTAACTCCAAAACTTTAATGCCTTTGCAATGTGGCCCTCCTGACAAATATAAGCAGATAATACAAAAAAAAAAAAAAAGAGATGCAGAATTTCATGGAAGATCATCTTTCTCCAGAATGCTTAGAAAACTAATTCCTAGGGGAATCCCTTTGGTAGAAGTTAACATGTACTTCAGCTGTAACCATTAGTGACGTTTTGTAAAATGACAGACAGCATCCTTGGATTATATTCAATTGTAAAATTGCAATCTTGAAAAAAAAAAAAAAAACTACTTAACTTTACGTCTGAGTGTCAAACCTAGGACTTAACAGGTTTCCAACACGTCTGAGAATTCGTTAATGCTCCTTTTCCTTTGTTCTTTGACTTCTCTTAACACTCTGTGTCCTGATTCTTCCTCAGCTATGCAAGAAAATCTAAGAGTATCTGTCTACAATACTTATTTTTTAATGCAGAACAACTCCTCTTCCCAGACTAATGCTAGTTATACTGTCAGAATGCAGTGGTAGAGCTAGCTCAGTTTAAAACAAAGACAAAAAACAAAAAAACAAAAAAACACTGTCGAAAACACTGTCGATGACACGAGACAAAGTGCTGAGATTGAGATGGCAGCAGAAACACCTGGAGGACAGGAAGTTAAAGTTTATGACCTTCTGTATGGATGTGTGTGGATGTGAGGTGACTTAATGAGGCTGAAGATAATAATCATTTGTTTGCTTGGGTCCATTGCCAAAGCATTCCAACTTATTTCTATCTCAGGAGGATGTCCCTGTCTATCCTAAGAGGACAGGGCAGACCTTCCCCCACTCTCTGTTTTGGGGTCTGTTATGGATTGAATTGTGTTCCCCCAACAGATATGTTGAAGTACTAATCCCTGGTACCTGTGTATGTGACCTTGTTTGGAAATAAAGTCTTTGAAGATGTTATCAGTTAACGCGAGGTTGTACTAGAGTAAAAAAAAAAAAAAAAAAAAGGTAGGTCCTAATACAATATGACTGGTGTCCTTATAAAGGAGGATAAGAGACGCAGAGGGAAGATGTCCATGTGAATATGGAGGCAGAGATTGGGATTGGCATCAACAGAGAAGCATGGAACACATTCTCTCTCACAGCTTCAGAAGAGATCAATATGGATGACTTCCCCGTTCTGTACTCCTGGTCTCCAGAACTGCGAGACAAATTTTTGTTCTTATAAGCCTCCCAACTAGTGGTACTATGTTATGGCAGCCTAAAGAAATGAATACCGGGTCCTACACACTGTGCCCTAAGACATAACCATCAATTCCACTGTCTCTAAAAATCAGTTCCTCTCTGGGGATGTCTCTCTTGTCCCTAGCTGCTGTGGGGCTGCCCCCAGCATCTCTAGCTATGCCACCATCCTGTTGAGTGGTGTTGAACAACTTCTTTAGCCTTTCCGAGCATCAGTTACAACGTCACTAACATTAAGGTGATAAGGCCTATTTTACAAGGCATTATAAGGATTACATAGGATCGTATACAAGGACCCCTCACATATTGCCCGGTATGTTATTAAACCCTGTGGCTGCTTTCCTTTGTTTTTAGCCTTTCTTCAAATTCTTTTTTTCAAGAATGATAGCTGTTCATGCTTTGCAGGCTGATAACCCTAATGCCTCCTGCATCCGGCTTTGTGGTCTTTCTCTGAATATTGTCTCAGTCCAATGATTCCCAGACTTTTCGCTTTAGTGAACTCAGAAAATCTAAAGAAAAATTTGAGGGCTCACACAAGGTGCCACACTTTTATTTAACCAAGTTTATTAAAACAACATCAACAACAAATAATTACTATTTATTGTCACCATCATTTCATAAAAGGTATGACATTTTAATACCAAAAGGCGGGGAGGACGTGACTTTGAAGTAAAGAACAGTCTTTAAATGTAATAAATTTAGTGTGGCAGGAATGAAAGCAAAGATGACATCCCAGTTCCACGAGGAAGGAGCCTGTGTTATGGGGCAGTAGAGAGCCAGCAGCTTCTGTCCCCAAAGACACACACAAATACCCACAAACTGGAGAAGCTCAAGAAGGTCCTGGGAGGTATATTTGAGAAGTGGTGAGCCATTGGCAGGTGGAAAAAAAAAAAAAGAAGATACAGATAGAGTGAAAGGGCCGAAGAGATAAGGGAGTGGACTGAGTTTGTGAGGTGGAAGCTAGGGTAGAGGCGGGAGCTGTGGGCCAAAGGAGAGACAGGGAAAAGGGATTTTAAGAAGTTTTGGTATTTTTTACCAGAGGCTGTGGTGAAAAATAAATTATTTTTCAACTCTTTAAGTTAATAGAATGATTTAAAAAAAAAATCAGGAGTGAAAGCTAGCTGCCTTGGCTTTGTGAATTAAGGTCACTTTCATGTCATATAAATAACACTACATGATCCTTACTTTTGTCATTTACCAGCGCTAGATCAGGCCACTGGTGTACAGGAAAAACTGGCAGTGCACACAGGGGCAAGCCAAACTCCCTGAAGCCCGGGCCTCGTCTGCATCCCCGTTCCCTGGCAGATCCTTGGGTGACTCTCTTGGTCTTGTCATCGTGTTGTTAGGTGCTGTTGAGTCAGTTCTGAATCATAGCCACTCTGTACAACAGAATGAAACACTGCCTGGTCCTGCGCCATCCTCATGGTCGTTGTTATGCTTGAGCCCATTGTGGCAGCCACTGTGTCAATCCATCTCCTTGAGGGTCTTCTCTTGTTCTTGGTGACTGTTAAAACAACTTGATTTTATCACAGGAACCACTGCCAACTCCACAGATTTACGGCTTGAACCAGAGCCAAGCAGAGGGTGATTCTCTCTTCACTTTACACATTTCCTTTTTTTTAAAATTTTTATTGTGTTTTAAGTGAAAGTTTACAAATCAAGTCAGTCTCTCACACAAAAACTTATAGACACCTTGCTACATACTCCCAATAGCTCTTCCCCTAATGAGACAGCTCCCTCCCTCCCTCCACTCTCTGTTTTCGTGTCCATTCAGCCAGCTTCTAACCTCCTCTTCCCTCTCATCACCCCTCCAGACGAGAAAAGCCAACATAGTCTCAAGTGTCCACCTGATCCAAGAAGCTAACTCCACACCAGCATCCCCCTCCAACCCATTGTCCAGTCCAATCCCTGTCGGAAGGGTTGGCTTTGGGAATGGTTCCTGTCCTGGGCTAACAGAAGGTCTGGGAGCCATGACCACCAGGGTCCTTCTAGTCTCAGTCAGACCATTAAGTCTGGTCTTTTTACTACAATTTGGGGTCTGCATCCCACTGCTTTCCTGTGCCCTCAGGGGTTTTCTGTTGTGTACCCTGTCAGGGCAGTCATCGGTTATAGCTGGGCACCATCTAGTTCTTCTGGTCTCGGGATGATGTAGTCTTTGGTTTATGTGGTCCTTTCTGTCTCTTGGGCTCCTAAGTACCTTGTGTCCTTGGTGTTCTTCATTCATCTTTGGTCCAGGTGGTTTGAGACCAATTGATTCATCTTAGATGGGTGCTTGCTAGCGTTTAAGACTCCAGATGCCACTCTTCAAAGTGGGAAGCAGAATGTTTTGTTAATAGATTTTATTATGCCAATTGACTTAGATGTCCCCTGAAACCATGGTCCCCAAGCCCCCACCCCTGCTACACTGGCCTTCGAAGCATTCATTTTATTCAGGAAACTTCTTTGGTTTTGGTTTAGTCCAGTTGTGCTGACCTCACCTGTGTTGTGTGTTGTCTTTCCCGTCACCTAAAGTAGTCCTTATCTACTATCTAATTAGTGAATACTGCTCTCCCACCCTTCCTCTCTCCCCCGTCTCGTAACTATCAAAGAATATTTTCTTCTCTGTTTAAACTCTTTCTCTAGTTCTTATAATAGTGGTCTTATACAATATTTGTCCTTTTGCAACTGACTAATTTCACTCAGCACAATTTCTTCCAGATTCCTCCATGTTATGAAATGTTTCACAGATTCATCACTGTTCTTTATCAACGGGTAGTATTCCATTGTGTGAATATACCATAATTTATTTATCCATTCATCCATTGATGAGTACCTTGGTTGCTTCCATCTTTTTGCTATTGTAAACAGTGCTGCAATGAACATGGGCGTGCATATATCTGTTCGTGTAAAGGCTCTTATTTCTCTAAGATATATTCCAAGAAGTGGGATTGCTGGATCGTATGGTAGTTCTATTTCTAGCTTTTTAAGGAAGTGCCAAATCAATTTCCAAAGTGGTTGTACCATTTTACATTCCCACCAGCAGTGTATAAGTGTTCTGGTCTCTCCACAACCTCTCCAACATTTATTATTTTGTGTTTTTTGGATTAATGCCAGCCTTGTTAGAGTGAGATGGAATCTCATTGTAGTTTTGATTTGCATTTTTTAATGTCTAATGGTCGTGAGCATTTCCTCATGTATCTGTTAGCTATCTGAATGTCTTCTTTAGTGAAGTGTCTGTTCATGTCTTCTGCCCATTTTCTAATTGGGTTATATACCTTTTTGTAGTTGAGTTTTTGCATTATCATGTAGATTTTAGAGATTAGGTGCTGATCAGAAATGTCATAGCTAAAAACCTTTTCCTAATCTGTGGGTAATGTTTTTACTCTTTTGGTGAAGTCTTTGGATGAGCATAAGTGTTTGATTTTTAGGAGCTCCCAGTTATCTAGTTTCTCTTCTGCATTGTTAGTAATATTTTGTATATTGTTTATGCCATGTCTTAGGGCTCTTAACATTGTCCCTGTTTCTCCTTCCATAATCTTTATCATTTTAGATTTTATATTTAGGTCTTAGATCCATTTTGATTTAGTTTTTGTGCATGGAGTGAGGTAAGGGTCTTGTTTCATTTTTTTGCATGTGGGTATCCAGTCATGCCAGCACTATTTGTTAAAAGGACTGTCTTTTCCCCATTTAACTGTTTTGTAGACTTTGTCAAATATCAACTGCTCATATGTGGGCGGATTTATGTCTGGATACTCAATTCCATTCCATTGGTCTATGTATCTGTTGTTGTACCAGTACCAGGCTGTTTTGACTACTGTGGTGTTGTAATAGGTTCTAAAATCAGGTACAGTGAGGCCTCCCACTTTGTTCTGTTTCAGTAATGCTTTACGTATCTGGGGCTTCTTTCCCTTCCATATGAAGTTGGTGATTTGTTTCTCCATCTCATTAAAAAATGTCGTTGGAATTTGGATCGGAATTGCATTAAATTTATAGACCACTTTTGGTAGAAAAGACATTTTTATAATGTTAAGCCTTCCTTTCCATGAGCAAAGTGTTTTTCCACTTAGGTAGGTCTCTTCTGATTTCTTGAGCAAGTGTTTCGTAGTTTTCTTTGCATAAGTCTTTTACATCTCTGGTGAGATTTATTCCTGAGAATTTAATCTTCTTGGGGGCTATTGTAAATGGTATTGATTTGGTGATTTCCTCTTCGATGTTCTTTTTGTTGGTATAGAGGAATCCAACTGATTTATGTACGTTTATCTTATATCCTGATACTCTGCTGAACTCTTCTATTAGTTTCAGTAGTTTTCTTTAGGATTCTTTAGGGTTTTCTGCATATAGGATCATGTCATCTGCAAATAGAAATACTTTGACTTCTTCCTTGCCCATCTGGATGCCCTTTATTTCTTTATCTAGCCTAATTGCTTTGGCTAGGACCTCCAGCACAATGTTGAATAAGAGTGGTGATAAAGGGCATCCTTGTCTGGTTCCTGATCTCAAGGGGAATGCTTTCAGGCTCTCTCCATTTAGGATGATATTGGCTATTTATTAAGTTTATTATGTTGAGGAATTTTCCTTCCATTCCTATTTTGCTGAGAGTTTTTATGCTGAATGAGTGTTGAACTTTGTCAAATGCCTTTTCTGCATCAATTGATAAAATTATGTGATTCTTTTATTTATATGATGGACATTAATTGTTTTTCTAATGTTGAAGCATCCCTGCATACCTGGTATGAATCCCACTTGGTGATGGTGAATTCTTTTTTGGATATGTTGTTGAATTCTCTTGGCTAGAATTTTGTTAAGGATTTTTGCATCTATGTTCATGAGGGATAACCCAAAACCAAACCCAGTGCAGTCAAGTCGATTCCAATTCATAGCAACCCTATAGGACAGAGTAGAATTGCCCCATAGAGTCTCCAAGGAGCACCTGGCAGATTCGAACTGCTGACCCTTTGGTTAGTAGCCGTAGCACTTAACCACTATGCCACCAGGGTTTCCTCTTGAGGGATATAGGTCTTTAATTTTCTTTTTTTGTGGAGTTTTTACCTGGTTTTGGTATCAGGGATATGCTGGTTTCACAGAATGAGTTTGCAAGTATTCCATCCTTTTCTATGCTCTGGAATACTTTAGTAGTAGTGGTGTTAACTCTTCTCTGAATATTTGGTAGAACTCTGCAGTGAAGCCGTCCAGGCCAGGGCTTTTTTTGTTGTTGTTGTTGTTGGGAATTTTTGGATTACATTTTCAATCTCTTCTTTCGTTATGGGTCTGTTTAGTTGTTCTACCTCTCTTTGTGTTAGTTTAGGTAGGTAGTGAGTTTCTAGAAATTCATCTATTTCTCCTAGGTTTTCAAATTTTTTACAGTACAATTTTTAATAGTAATCTGATATGATTCTTTTAATTTCAGTTAGGTCTGCTGTAATATCACCCATCTCATTTCTTATTTGAGTTATTTGCTTCCTCTCCTGTTTTTCTTTTGTCAAATTGGCCAATGGTTCATCAATTTTGTTGATTATTTCAAAGAACCAGCTTTTGGTCTTGTTAATTCTTTCAGTTGTTTTTGTTTTCTATTTCATTTAGTTCTGGTCTAATTTTTATTATTTGTTTTCTTCTGGTGCCTGTGGGTTTCTTTTGTTGCTCGCTTTCTATTTGTTCAATTTGTGGGGATAATTCTTTGATTTTCGCCCTTTCTTCTTTTTGTATGTGTGCATTTATTGATATAAATTGACCTCTGAGCATAGCTTTTGCTGCGTTCCAATGGTTCTGATAGCAAGTGTTTTCATTCTTATTGGATTCTATGAATTTCTTTATTCCATCCTTAATGTCTTCTATAATCCAGTGTTTTTTGAGCAGGGTATTATTCAGTTTCCAAGTGTTTGATTTCTTTTCCCTGCTTTTCCTGTTATTGATTTTATGGCCTTATGATCAGAGAAGATGCTTTGTAATATTTTAGTGTTTTAGATCCTGCTAAGTCTTGCTTTATGGCCCAATATTTGTTCTATTCTAGAGAATGTTCCATGGGCACTAGAAAAGAAAGTATACTTGGTTGCTGTTGGGTGGAGTGTTCTGTATATGTCTCTGAGGTCAGGTTGGTTTATTGTGGCATTTAGATCTTCCATGTCTTTATTGACCTTCTTTCTGGATGTCCTGTCCTTCAGCAAAAATGGTGTGTTCAAGTCTCCTACTATTATTGTGGAGCTGTCTATCTCACTTTTCAATGCTAAAAGAGTTTGTTTTATGTATCTTGCAGCCCTGTCTTTGGGTGCATAAATATTTAATATGGTTATATCTTCTTGGTATGTTGTCCCTTTAATCATTATATAGTGTCCTTCCTTATCCTTTATGATGGATTTAACTTTAATGTCTATTTTGTCAGAAATTAGTATTTCCACTGCTGCTCTTTTTTGATTGTTGTTTGCTTGGTATATATTTTTCCATCCTTTGAGTTTTAGTTTGTTTGTGTCTCTAAGTGTAAGGTGTGTCTCTTGTAGGCAGCATATTACACATTTTCTATTAGGTCACCTAAGGGTGGCTGGATTTGTCAGTTTTTAAGTCTCCAGGGAGTAGGTCAGGGAGCACTTGAAAAAGATCACTGAGACGTATTCCTTCCTGATGCTGGTAAATGTTTGTGGGTAGAGTACAAGGATCTCAACAGATTCCATCTCCCTAAGTTTTCTTTTCATCGAGGATGAACTTTTCAAATGTTGGTATCTTTGTTGTGGTTCCCTAGGAAACAAGGAGCCCTGGTGGCACAGCAGTTAAGAGCTACAGCTAGCTACCGTTGCTAACCAAAATGTTGGCAGTTTCAAATTCACCAGGTGCTTCTTGGAAACCCTATGGGGCAATTTAGATTTGGGTCCAGAAGGTTCCCATGGAACAGGTATGGCTGCAGGACCCATAAGTGGGAGGAGTTGAACCACGATGTGGTCCCAGAAAAGGCCTCTGCCAACACGAGGGGATGCTCTGGAGCAGTGGTGGCCCTTTGGCATTTTTATCCACATCGATAGGTCACTGGATGCCCTGAAGAGGGTGTGACCTCCCCAAGAAGATTCTGTTTGACTGAGGACAATTCCCGGATAAGGGCTTAGCTGAGCCCTGTCAGCTGACAAAGCTCTCAGCCCTGGTTGTGAGTGCTTAAGTCCTAAAGGGAGCCATTGGCAGAGCACCCCACAACATGCACTCCTGGGGGTACTGACTGCTTCCTCCTTTGGCATTCTTCAGGGGGTTCCAGGCACTTACAATAGGGAGTCACTTAAGTTCCAAGAAATTGGCCCCAAAGCCAAAGTCCATTTTTCTAAAGGAAGACTAGTAAGACCTACGCAGACATGACTGAGAGGGCATGGCTGGGTTCCTTAGCCCAATTAGTTGATAGTTTTTTTAATTATACCCTATATTTCACATTTTTAGAGATAGGGAAATTGAGGCCCAGTACAGTTAAATGACCCAGGAGCCCCCACATGTCTGTCAGTTCATTGTACTGTGGGGGCTTGTATGTTGCTGTGATGCTGGAAGATATGCCACCCCAGTATTCAAATACCAGCAGGGTCACCCATGGTAGACAGGTTTCAGCGAAGCTTCCAGACTAAGACTAGGAAGAAGGACTCGGAAGTCTACTTCTGAAAAGCATTAGCCAGTGAAAACCTTATGAATAGCAGCAGAACAATATCTGATACAGTGCTGGAAAATGAACCTCTCAGGTTGGAAGGCACTCAAAATAGGACTGGGGAAGAGCTGCCTCCTCAAAGTAGAGTCGACCTTAATGATGTGGATGGAGTCAAGCTTTTGGGACCTTCATTTTCTGATGCAACACGTCTCAAAATGAGTGGAAACAGCTGCAAACATCCACTAATAATTGGGGCATGGGATGTATGAAGTATGAGTCTTGGAAAATTGGAAATTGTCAAAAATGAAATGGAATGTATAAACATTGATATCCTAGGCATTAGTGAGCTGAAATATTCTGGTACTAGCCATTTTGAATTGGACAATCAGATGGTCTACTATTCTGGGAATGACAAATTGAAGAGGACTGGCATTGCATTTATTGACAAAATAAACATTTCAAGATCTATCCTGAAGTGCAATGTTGTCAATGATAGGATAATATCCACTTGCCTATAAGGAAGACCAGTTAATGCAACTATTATTCAAATTTATGCACCAACCGCTAAAGCCAAAGATGAAGAAATTGAAGATTTTTTACCAACTTCTGCAGTCTGAAATTGATTGAACATGCAATCAGGATGCATTGATAATTACTGGTGATAAGAATGCGGAAGTAAGAAACAAAGAAGAAGGATTAGTAGTTGGAAAATATGGCCTTGGTGATAGAAATGATGCTGGAATCACATGATAGAATTTTGCAAGACCAATGACTTCTTTATTGCAAATGCCTTTTTTCACCAACATAAATGGTAACTATACATGTGGACCTCACCAGATGGAATACACAGGAATCAAATCGACAACATCTGTGGAAAGAGACGATGGAAATCTCAATATCATCAGTCGGAATAAGGTCAGGGACTGACTATGGAACAGACCATCAATTGCTCATATGCAGGTTCAAGTTGAAACTGAAGATGATTTGAACAAGTCCACAAGAACCAAAGTACGACCTTGAGTATATCCCACCTGAATTTAGAGACTATCTCAAGAATAGATTTGATGAGTTGAACGCTAATGACCAAAGGCCAGGCGAGTTGTGGAATGACATCAAGGACACCATACATGAAGAAAGCAAGAGGTCATTAAAAAAATAGTAAAGAAAGAAAAGACCAAAATGGATGTCAGAAGAGACTCTGAAAGTTGCTCTTGAACTCAAGTAGCTAAAGGTAAAGGAAGGAATGAGTTGAATAGAAGATTTCAAAGGGTGGCTCCAGAAGACAAAGTAAAGTATTATAATGACATATGCAAAGACCTGATAGCAGAAAACCAAAACAGAAGAACACCTTTGGCATTTCTCAAGCTGAAATAACTGAAGAAAAAATTCAAGCCTTGAGTTTCAATACTGAAGGATTCTATGGGGAAAATATTAAACTATGCAGGAAGCATCAAAAGAAGATGGGAGGAATACACAGAGTCACTATACCAAAAGAAATTGGTTGACGTTCATTCACTTTAGGAGGTAGCATATGATCAGGAGCTGATGGTACTGAAGGAAGAAGTCCAAGATGCACTGAAGGCATTGGCAAGAAACAAGGCTCCAGGAATTGATGGAATACCAATTGAGATGTTTCAACAAATGGATGCAGCACTGGAGGTGCTCACTCATCTATGCCAAGAAATCTGGAAGACAGTTACCAGGCCAACTGACTGGAAGAGATCCATATTTATGCCTATTCCCAAGAAAGGTGATCCAACTGAATGCAAAATTATCCAACAATATCATTAATATAACAACCAAGTAAAATTTTGCTGAAAATCATTCAAAAGTGGCTGCAGCAGTACATTGACAGGAAACTTCCAGAAATTCCAGCTGGATTCAGAAGAGGATATGGAACCAGAGATATCATTACTGATGTCAGATGGATCCTGGCTGAAAGCAGAGGATACAAGAAAGATGTTTACCTGTGCTTTATCGACTATGCAAAGACTTTGGACTGTGTGAATCATAACAAATTATTGATAACATTGGGAAGAATGGGAATTCCAGTACACTTAATTGTGTTCATGAGGAATGTGTACGTGGATCAAGAGGCAGTCTTTTGAACAGAACAAGAGGATACTGGGTGGTTTAAATTCAGGAAAGGTGTGCGTCAGGGTTGTATCTTTTCACCATACCTATTCAATCTGTACGCTGACCAAATAATCCGAGAATCTGGACTATTTGAAGAAGAACAAGGCATCAGGATTAGAGGAAGACTCATTAACAACCTGTGCTGGGCAGATGACACAACCTTGCTTGCTGAAAGTGAAGAGGACTTGAAGCATTTGAAGATCAAAGACCACGGCCTTCAGTATGGATTACACCTCAACATAAAGAAAACAAAAATCCTCAGAACTGGACCTATAAACAGCATCATGATAAACAGAGAAAAGATTGAAATTGTTAAGGATTTCATTTTACTTGGATCCAGAATTAACACTCATGGAAGGAGCAGTCGAGAAATCAAAAGATGAGTTGCACTGGGCAAATCTGCTGCAAAAGACCCCTTTAAAGTATTGAAAAGCAAAGGTGTCACCCTGAAGACTAAGGTGTGCCTGACCCAAGCCATAGTGTTTTCAATTGCCTCATATGCATGTAAAATCTGGAAACGAATAAGAAAGACTGAAGAATTGATGCCTTTGAATTGTGGTGTTGGTGAAGAATATTGAATATACATGGACTGCCAAAAGAGTGAACAAATGGTTAAGGGCTCAACTATTAGTCAAAATGTTGGTGATTTGAACCCACCCACAGGCACCTAGAAGACAGCCCTGGCAATCTGCTTCCAAAAGATCACAGCCTTGAAAACCCTATGGAGCAGCTCTACTCGGCACACACGGGATCAACATGAATCAAAATTGACTTGAAGGCAATTTACAACAAGAACCATAGTTAAATGACTTGCCCAAACTTGCACAACTATATTAGAATCAGAATAAAAAACAAACAAACCAGTTGCTGACAAATTGATTCCGACTCATGGCGGCCCCATGTGTGTCAGAGTAGAACTGTGCTCCACATGGTTTTCAGTGGCTGATTTTTTAGAAGTGGATCACCTGGCCTTTCTTTCAAGATGCCTCTGGGTAGACTTGAACCTCCAATCTTTTGGTTAGCAGTCAAGAGTGTTAACCATTTGCACCATTGAGGAACTCCAGAATCAAAACAATAACTCTGAAGCCATGTTCTTTTTACTGTACTCTTCAGTTTCTTCCCCACCCATCTTCTTCACCTCACCTCTGAATGAGGTGAATATTGATTATGTGTCTCAGAAACTGCCTTTGCTCAGGTCCCTGGTGGTCTTTTTTGGCAAATCTCAAGGACAGTTTTTGGTCCTGTTCTTACTTGACTTCTCTACTATATTTAAGTGTTGACTGGTTCCTTTTGACAATGTTTTCTTACATTGACTTCTGTGATACCACATTCTCATGACTTTTCTTCTTTCTTTCGGATCTCCTTTTTAGTCCATCTCCTTAATCCATACAATAAATATGTCTGAAGTTTGGTTTTATGCCAACTTATCTTCTCACTCAATATTTTCTGTCTGGATGAACTTATTTATTCTTACAGAGTTAGTTGCCTTTTATAGGCTAATGACTCCTAAATCTTTACTTCTATTCCAGAACTTTTTTTTTTTTTTTTTGTAAAATTTTAGGAAGCGTGTATCCATCTGTATGCTGGAAATTTCCACTTCAATGACCCATTAGTCCAACTAGTCAACACAGCACTCTCTGGTTGCAAATTCGTATTAGAAAAAAAAAAAAAAAAGACAGAAATAAAATTTAAACTTGCTTAAGCCAAAACAGGGAATTCATTGAATTATGTGGCCAAATCCTAAGCAGATGAAATTAGGGACTCCTGCACATTGGGCCTTGCCTAATCCCTTGTCCTGGCTTCTCCTAGTAGGTTGAATTTATTCCAACCAAGTATTTCTTAGCCTTTTCAATACGACTGCTGGCAGCTCTCAGACTCCTTTTTCCGAGCTTAAAAGCAGGAGAGGAAAAGAGTGCTTTTTTTTTTTTTTTCCAGCCATATTTCAAAAATATCTGGGAAGGATCCCATATGTCCACACTGCATGTGCCCACCCTAAAGACTAATCACTGTGGCTATGTGATCGTAATAATAATTCTAAGGATAAAAAACCCGTTGCTGTTGAATGGATTCTGACTTTTAGTGACTCAATAGAATAGAGTGGAGGGCGGAGCCAAGATGGCGGAACAGACAGACGCTTCTGTCGAGCCCTCTTTACAACAAAGACCCGAAAAAACAAGTGAAACGAGTATATCTGTGACACGCTGGGAGCCCTAAGCATCAAAGGCAAGCTTAGACAGTGAACTGAGGAGCAGGAGAAGGAAGAGACCGTTCAGAAGTGGAGAGGAGTTACCGGACCTGAATCGCGGGGAGCCCTCAGGCACCATTCCCGGAGCCGCGGCAGCGGCGTCAACAGCGGCGGGCTGGTCCTAGCGTTCGGCCGCAGTTTCCTCTGGGAGAAGCAGCCAGCCCCACAGCCCACTCACACCTCCGGAACCTGAGGAGAACCATGCCCTTGGCAAAAGCTAAGTACTTGCATATATTTTACCGCGTCCTCCCCCCACAAAGCCAGCTTCAGCGGCTGAATCCCCAGGCCTGAGGTAGACCCTGGTGAGCACCTGGAGCTGTCCTCCCAGCCTTGGGGAAGGAAAAAATTTGCAACCGGGGGGAAAAGATAATTTGCTAGCTCCATTAACTGGGGGAGCTCAGGACAGAAGCAGCTCCTGTCCAGGCATAAACCGTCCGTGGACCTTGAGCACCTTTCCCTTCTGCATGGACTTGTGTGGGCCTATTTTGGGAGAATAGGCCCTTGTTGGCAAACTCCAACCATTTCAGCAGTGCCGTGGAGAGGTGGGTGTTTGAAGTTTGACATTGTTTTGCCTATTAAACAAGGTCCTCACCTACCCACAACAGGGACCTAAGGACTGGTGGCTCCACTTGGGTCGCCCAGCCACCCGTGACAGGGGTCCAGGGATAACTGGTACCTCCCAGTCCTTACAACAAAAACTTTGGGTGCCCATGGTCCCTCTGCAGAGTCCACCCACTGAAACACTCTAGGGAAAAGAGACACATTTTCCTCAGAGACACTTGGGTGTCGGTTCTCAGCCCCCTGCCTTGTTCAGAGCGTAACCCCCTGCTGCAATCAGATACGGGTATATAAGTCAATTACCCCTGCCCCTCTAAGACTGTAGGACAGAACCTATATCACACACTTGATATCAGCTACCTGGAAACCTAAGCTGAATTCATACAAGAAAACTGAATGGACTCCTAGGCTAATATACCTGATAACAGCTCTAGCCAGCTGGGGACAGGACACCAGAGCGCCAAAGGCGAAAATAATCAAGCTAGCTCAGTCAAGCAACCCATAGGGGTATACCAAAACAAAACAAAGCAAGCAGCTACGACACAGAAAGCAAGCATAAACTAATACAATAACTTATAGATGGCTCAGAGACAACAGTCAATATCAAGTCACATAAGAAACAGACCATGATCACCTCAACAGGCTCTCAAAACAAAGAATCCAGGGATCTTTTAGATGAAAGTGCATTCCTGGAATTACTAGATGCAGAATACAAAAGTTTAATATACAGAACCCTTCAAGACATCGGGAAGGAAATGAGGCAATATGCAGAACAAGCCAAGGAACACACAGATAAAGCAACTGAAGAAATCAGAAAGATTATTCAGGAACACAATGAAAAGTTTAATAAGGTGGAAAAATCCATAGACAGACAGCAATCAGAAATTCAGAAGATTAACAATAAAATTACAGAATTAGATCACTCAATAGAAAGTCAGAAGAGAAGGATTGAGCAAGTAGAAGCTAGAATTTCTGAACTCGAAGATAAATCACTTGGCACTAATATATTTGAAGAAAAATCAGATAAAAGAATTTAAAAAAATGAAGAAACCTTAAGAATCATGTGGGACTCTATCAAGAGAAATAACCCACGAGTTATTGAAGTACCAGAACAGGGAGGGATAACAGAAAATACAGAGAAAATTGTTGAGGATTTGTTGGCAGAAAACTTCCCTGACATTGTGAAAGATGAGAAGATATCTATCCAAGATGCTCATTGAACTCCACATAAGGTAGATGTTAAAAGAAAGTCACCAAGACATATTATAATCAAGCTTGCCAAAACCAAAGATAAACAGACAATTATAAGAGCAGCGAGGGATAAAAGAAAAGGCACCTACAAGGGAGAGCCAATAAGAATAAGCTTGGACTACTCAGCAGGAACCATGCAGGCAGGAAGGCAATGGGAAGACATATTTAAAAAATTGAAGGGAAAAAATTGCCTGCCAAGAATCATATATCCAGCAAAACTGTCTCTTAAATATGAAGGTGAAATTAAGACATTTCCAGATAAACACAAGTCTAGGGAATTTGTAAAAACCAAACCAAAGCAACAAGAAAGAATAAAGGGAGTTCTTTGGTTAGAAAATCAATAATATCAGGTATCGACCCAAGAGCAGAACACTGGGCAGAGCAACCAGAAGTCAACCCAGACAGGGAAATCCAAAAAAAAAAAAAAAAAGCCCAACACAGGGTAATGGAGGTGTTATTATATAAAAGAAGACAACATTAAAATAATAAAGAGGGACTAAGAAATGTAATCATACACCTTCCATATGGAGAGAAGATAAACGGTGATACAAAGAAATAAAAGTTAGCTATAAATTTAGAAAAATAGGGGTAAATAATAAGGTAACCACAAAGGAGACAAACTATCCTACTCATCAAAATAAAATACAAGGGAAAACTACAGACTCAGCAGAAACAAAATCAACAACAGCCTATGAGGAAAGGACAATATATAAAGAAAATCTACTCAGCACATAAAATCAAGTGGGAAAAAGAAGCTGTCAACACACAAAGACATCAAAATGATAGTATTAAATTCATACCTATCCATAATTACCCTGAATGTAAATGGACGAAATGCACCAATAAAGAGACAGAGAGTGGCAGAATGGATTAAAAAACAAGATCCGTCTATATGCTGCCTGCAAGAGACACACCTTAGACTTAGAGACACAAACAAACTAAAACTCAAAGGATGGAAAAAAATATATCAAGCAAACAACAATCAAACAAGAGCAGGAGTGGCAATATTAACTTCTGACAAAATAGACTTTAAAGTTAAATCCATCAGAAAGGATAAGGAAGGACATTATGTAATGATTAAAGGGACAATACACCAAGAAAATATAACCATATTAAATATTTATACACCCAGTGACAGGGCTGCAAGATACATAAAACAAACTCTATCAGCATTGGAAAGTGAGATAGACAGCTCCACAATAATAGTAAGAGACTTCAACATACCACTTTCGCTGAAGGACAGGACATCCAGAAAGAAGCTCAATAAAGACACGGAAGATCTAAATGTCGCAATCAACCAACTTGACCTCGTAGACATATACAGAACACTCCACTTAATAGCAACCAACTATACTTTCTTTTCTAGTGCACATGGAACATTCTCTAGAATAGACCACATTTTAGGTCATAAAGCAAGCCTTAGCAGAATCCAAAACATTGAAATATTACAAAGCATCTTCTCTGACCATAAGGCAATAAAAGTGGAAATCAATAACAGGAAAAGCAGGGAAAAGAAATCAAACACTTAGAAACTGAACAATACCCTGCTCAAAAAAGACTGGATTATAGAAGACATTAAGGATGGAATAAAGAAATTCATAGAATCCAATGAGAATGAAAACACTTCATATCAGACTCTTTGGGACACAGCAAAAGCGGTGCTCAGAGGCCAATTTATATCAATAAATGCACACATCCAAAAAGAAGAAAGGCCAAAGTCAAAGAACTATCCCTACAACTTGAACAAATAGAAAGAGAGCAACAAAAGAAACCCACAGACACCAGAAGAAAACAAATAATAAAAATTAGAGCTGAACTAAATGAAATAGAAAACAGAAACAATTGAAAGAATTAACAAGACCAAAACCTGTTTTTTTGAAAAACTTAACAAAATTGATAAACCATTGGCCAAACTAACAAAAGAAAAACAGGAGAAGAAGCAAATAATCTGAATAAAAAATGAGGTGGGTGATATCACAACAGACCCAACTGAAATTAAAAGAATCTTATCAGATTACTGTGAAAAACTTAAACAAATTTGAAAACCTAGAAGAAATGGATGAATTCCTAGGAACACACTACCTACCTAAACTAACACAAACAGAGGTAGACAACAAAATAGACCCATAACTAAAGGAGAGATTGAAAAGGTAATCAAAAAACTCTCCCCCTAAAAAAGCCCTGGTCCAGATGGCTTCACTGCAGAGTTCCACCAAACTTCCAGAGAAGAGTTAACACCACTACTACTAAAGCTATTTCAGAGCATAGAGAAGCATGGAATACTACCAAACTCATTCTATGAAGCCACCATATCCCTGATACCAAAACCAGGTAAAGATACCACAAGAAAAGAAAATTATAGGCCTATATCCCTCATGAATGTATATGCAAAAATCCTCAACAAAATTCTAGCCAATAGAATTCAACAACATATCAAAAAAATAATTCACCATGACCAAGTGGGATTCACACCAGGTATGCAGGGATGGTTTAACATTAGAAAAACAATTAATTAATCCACCACATAAATAAAACAAAAGACAAGAATCACATGGTTTTATCAATTGATGCAGAAAAGGCATTTGACAAAGTTCAACACTCATTCGTGATAAAAACTCTCAGCAACATAGAAATAGAAGGAAAATTTCTCAACATAATAAAGGGCATTTATACAAAGCCAACAACCAACATCACCCTAAATGGACAGAGCCTGAAAACATTCCCATTGAGATCGGGAACCAGACAAGGATGCCCTTTATCACCACTCTTATTCAACACTGTGCTGGAAGTCCTAGTTAGAGCAATTAGGCTAGATAAAGAAATAAAGGGCATCCAGACTGGCAAGGAAGAAGTCAAAGTATCTATTTGCAGATGACATGATCTTAAAAAAAAAAAAAAAAGATACACAGAAAACCCTAAGGAATCCTCCAGAAAACTACTGAAACTAATAGTAAGAGTTCAGCAGAGTATCAGGATACAAGATAAACATACAAAAATCAGTTGGATTCCTCTACACCAACAAAAAGAACATCGAAGAGGAAATCACCAAATCAATGTCATTTACAGTATCCCCCAAGAAGATAAAATACTTAGGAATAAATCTTACCAGAGATGTAAAAGACTTATACAAAGAAAACTACAGTACACTTCTGTAAGAAACCAGAAAAGACTTACATAAATGGAAGAACATACCTTGCTCGTGGATAGGAAGACTTAACATTATAAAAATGTCTATTCTCCCAAAAGTGATCTATACATTTAATGCAATTCCGATCCAAATCCCAAGAACATTCTTTAATGAGTTGGAGAAACAAATCACCAATTTCATATGGAAGGGAAAGAGGCCCCAGATAAATAAGGCATTATTGAAAAAGAAGAACAAAGTAGGAGGCCTTACTTTACCTGATTTTAGAACCTATTATACAGCCACAGTAGTCAAAACAGCCTGGCACTGGTACAACAACAGATACATGGACCAATGGAATAGAATTGAGAATCCAGACATAAATCCATCCATATATGAGCAGCTGATATTTGACAAAGGCCCCAAAACAGTTAAATGGGGAAAAGACAGTCTTTTTAATAAATGGTGCTGGCATAACTGGATATCCATCTGCAAAAAAATGAAACAAGACCCATACTTCACTCCATGCACAAAAACTAACTCAAAATGGATCAAAGACCTAAATATAAAATCTAAAACGATAAAGATCATGGAAGTACAAATAGGGACAACATCAGGAGCTCTAATATATGGCATAAACAGCATAGAAGACATTGTAAAGAACATAGAAGAAAAACTAGATTACTGGGAGCTCCTAAAAATCAAACACTTATGCTCATCCAAAGACTTCACCAAAAGAGTAAAAAGACTACCTACAGATTGGGAAAAAGTTTTTAGCTATGACATTTCTGATCAGTGCCTGATCTCTAAAATCTACATGATACTGCAAAAACTCAATTGCAAAAAGACAAATAAGCCAATTAAAAAATGGGGATATGAATAGACACTTCACTAAAGAAGACATTCAGATAGCTAACAGATATATGAGGAAATGTTCACAATCATTAGCCATTAGAGAAATGCAGATCAAAATTACAATGAGATTTCATCTCACTCCAACAAGGCTGGCATTAATCCAAAAACACAAAATAATAAATGTTGGAGAGGCTGTGGAGAGATTGGAACACTTCTACACTGCTGGTGGGAATGTCAAATGGCATAACCACTTTGGAAATTGATTTGGTGCTTCCTTAAAAAGTTAGTAATAGAACTACCATATGATCCAGCAATCCCACTCCTTGGAATATATCCTAGAGAAATAAGAGCCTTTACATGAACAGATATATGCACACCCATGTTTATTGCAGCACTGTTTACAATAGCAAAAACATGGAAGCAACCAAAGTGCCCATCAACGGATGAATGGATAAGTAAATTATGGTATATTCACACAGTGGAATACTACACATCAATAAAGAACAGTGAGGAATCTGTGAAACATTTCATAACATGGAGGAACCTGGAAGGCATTATGCTGAGTGAAATTAGTCAGTTGCAAAAGGACAAATATTGTATAAGAGCACTATTGTAAGAACTTGAGAAATAGTTTAAACTGAGAAGAAAACATTCCTTTGTGGTTAGGAGAGGGGGGAGGGAGGAAGGGTGGGAAAGGGGTATTCACTAATTAGATAGTAGATAAGAACTACTTTAGGTGAAGGGAAAGACAGTACACAATACAGGGGGAGGTAAGCACAATTGGACTAAACCAAAAGCAAAGAAGTTTCCTGAATAAATTGGATGCTTGGAAGGCCAGCGTAGCAGGGGCAGGGGTCTGGGGGCCATGGTTTCAGGGGACATCTAAGTCAATTGGCATAATAAAATATATTAACAAAACATTCTGCTTCCCAATTTGAAGAGTGGCATCTGGGGTCTTAAACGCTAGCAAGCAGCCATCTAAGATGCATCAGTTGGTTTCAACCCACCTGGATCAAAGGAGAATGAAGAACACCAAGGACACAAGGTGATTACGAGCCCAGGACACAGAAATGGGCACATGAACCAGAGACTTACATCATCCTGAGACCAGAAGAACTAGATGGTGCCTGGCTACAACCGATGACTGCCCTGACAGTGACCACAACAGAGAACCCCTGAGGGAGCAGGAGAGCAGTGGGATGCAGACCCCAAATTCTCCTAAGACCAGACTTAATGGTCTGAGACTGGAAGGACGCCGGTGGTCATGGCCCCCAGACCTTCTGTTGGCCCAGGACAGGAACCATTCCCGAAGCCAACTCTTCAGACATGGATTAGACTGGACAATTTGTTGGAGAGGGATGCTGGTGAAGAGTGAGCTTCTTGGATCAGGTGGACACTTGAGACTATGTTGGCATATCCTGTCTGGTGGGGAGATGAGAGGGTGGTGGGGGTTAGAAGCTGGTGAAAAGGACACGAAAAGAGAGAGTGGAGGGATAGAGCAGGCTGCCTCATTAGGGGGAGTGTAATTGGGAATGTGTAGCAAGGTGTATATGGGTTTTTGTGTGAGAGACTGACTTGATTTGTAAACTTTCACTTAAAGCACAATAAAAATTATGTAAAAAAAAAAAAAAGAATAGAGTGGAACTGCCCCATAAGGTTTCCAAGGATCTGCTGGTGGATTCGAACTCTCAAATTTTTGGTTAGCAGCCAAGCTCTTAACCACTATGCCACCAGGGCTCCAATTTTTTTTTTTTTTTTTAAGGATAGCTAACGTTATTGAACACATTTTATGTCACACAGACTTTGTGCTCAATATTTTACATGTATTTTGGAACCAACAAAGAGCTGTCTCGGAAGACAGGTCTAGTGATCTTCCAAAAGGTCACAGCCTTGAAAACCCTATGGAGCAGTTCTACTGTGCACACATGGGGTCGCCATGAGTCAGAATCGATTCAACATCGACCAAGAGCAACAATTTTATATAATCTTTGTAATAACTCTCTCTGTAGGTACTACTATTCTCATTTTTTTCTGTTTTTTTATATCGTGGAAGAGTACATATACTATAAGATATGTTATTTTAACCATTTAAGACTGTACAATGCAGTGGCACTAAGTATATTCACAAGCTAGTGCAACCATTATCTAGGTCCAAAATGTTTTCACCTTCCCAAACAGAAACCCAGTACCTATTAAGCTGTCACTCCTCATTCCTCCCTTCCCCTAGCCTCTGGCAACCACAAAACTGTTCTTTGTCTCTATAGATTTGCCAATTTTGGACATTTCATATAAATGGAATTATATAATATGTGGTGTTTTTAGTCTGGCTTCTTTCACTTAAAAAAAATTTTTTTTTGGGATAATGTTTTTAACATTCATTCATGTTGTCGCACTTATCAGTACTTCATTCCTTTTTAGAGCTGAATGGTATTTCATTGCATAGATGTACCACATTTTATTTATCCATTCATCAGTTTGATGGCCATTTGGGTTGCTTCCATTTTTTGCCTATTATGAATAATGGTGCTGTGAACATTTGTTTATGCCATCTCATTATTATTAGTGTTATTAGAAGTGTGTATCATTTTTGGAGTTTCCCCAACATACCAGACACTGTACTAAGTGCTTTAATGCAATTCAGGCCATCCTCATTTTCATATAGGTTTTGCACTTGTCTCCCAGCTGTAATAGGTCTTTTTTTGCATTTCCCTCTATTCTACTCTTCTCACTCACAGGATATTTTTAAATTGCTAGTCTGTTCATGTGACTCATGTGATAGCTTACCACCACCCTTAGACTAGAGACCAAGCTCCTTGACAAGGCTTACAAGGTCACTGGTCATTTGCCATCTTCTTAGCTCTAAGGCCTTACTTTTCCCCATTTGCTCCTATTCCTCAACTAGGCATCCTGAGTCGCCATTTGTCAAATGCACCAAACTCTCTGTCTTTCAGCTCCATGCTTCTGTGTGGTGTTTCCTTCACCTGAGACACTCTTCCTTTTGACTCCCACTTCACCTGGATGTCTCCTACTCAACCTTCAGGTCTCAAATTAGATGACACTATCTCTGGAAAGTCTTTTCTTGACCCTCTATGACTGAATTAGGAACCCCTCTTTTGTGTTCCTACAGAACCCCATATTTAACCCTATTGTTATACTGTTGCAAAGGCCAGTTGAATTGACCATGAATTCTTGGTATTTGGATCCTTCACATACCTCTCCTGGAATCTGGCGTGGGATAGGCTTGTGTAAGTATTGATTACATGCGTTTATAAAGCTGTAACTTAACTTCTGAGGCATTGGTGGTTCCATGGTAGAATTTTTGCCTTTTATGTGGGAAATCTGGGTTTGAGTCCTAGTGAACGCACCTCACACACAGCCATCATCCATCCGTCAGTGAAGGTTTGCCTGTTGCTATGATGCAGAACAGGTTTCAGCAGAGCTTCCAGACTAAAAACACTAGGAAGGAAGGCCTGGTGATCTACTTCTGAAAATCTGCCAGTGAAAACCATATGGATCTAATGATCTGATCCACAACCAATCCTGGGGAGGGCACAGGGCCAAGCAGCATTTCGTTCTGTTGTGCGTAGGGTTGCCATGAGTCAGGGGCTGACTCAATGACAGCTAACAACAACAAAAACAACTTAACTTCTAGGAAGTTGAACAAGGCATTATGGGTGAGAGTGGGATGCCATCAGGGTAAGGGATCATTGCACAGACCTTACCACCTTCGTGTCTCCGTGTGCCAATAGAAACACTGATGATTATTTCTGGTGTAGTTCCTCCAATCCATATTGTGACTCATACTGCTGATAGGAACCCTGCAGAAATTGGATGAGGATAAAAGATAATGTTGCAAAGATTCATTAAAAAAAAAAAAAAGGCAGGGGAGTTTCTGCTCACTGATTATGGTCAAGGCCTTTTTATAACCTGCCTCTGACTCTTTAAAAAAAGATGTTTCAGAAATATTACCTCCTCCTCCTCATCACCACTGATAGTTCCATACTGCAAATCTCTATTATTTTCTGTTCCCTGCAAGTCAGCCAGTCTAAAGGCATCCATTTCATGGACAATTAGTACATGTTATACTGATGCAGGGCACATTTAATGACCAAGAATAAAAAGGATTGACTGTTACTGCAGACTTGTCACATCTGATAGTCTAGAGAATTTTATTTCCCTGTGGTGTGATGAAGGCAGTGTAATGTCTGAAACGTGAACCACTGCGTTGATTATATTCCTGAGTTTTCACCCATGTGCTTCTCCAGTTGATCTTTGAGGACACATCAAGGTATAGAAGAGGTTGCTCCAGAAAAAAAAAGAAAACCCACTACTATTTATTTTTGCTCTGGTAATGAAACAGCAGATTCTCAAACTGTATTAGATAACTGGGAAAATTCTCTAGCAGGAAAAAGGGAACATACCTTGAACATTTACTGCTTATGGAGTCCAGGGAGTGCAACAGTTAAGTGCTCAGCTACTAACTGAAAGGTTGGCTGGTTTAAACCCACCAATAGCTCCATGGGAGAAAAAGACCTGGAGACTTTCCTGTAAAGATTATAGCCTAGGAAACCCTATGAGGTAGTTCTACTCTGTCCTATAAGGTTGCTGGGAGTTGGAATCAACTCGACAGCACACAACAACAACAACAACAGCATGACTGCTTATCTGAACCTCTTCACAGACTATCCAACTGAAGGAAGGCACAGCACTGACACTCTTCTGCTTATGACTTCCTGTAGTCCAAGGAGGCTCAGGAGGACTTCGAGTTGAATAGTTTTTATCTTACTAGAAACCAGCTGCTTATGTTGTCCAGGTTCCTGGTTGGTGCAAATGGTTTGCACTTGACTACTAATCTAAGGTTGGTGGTTTAAATCTACCCAGTGGCACCATGGAACAAAGACCTGGTGATCTACTTTTGAAAGATCACAGGCGAGTAAACCCTATGGAGCAGTTCTACTCTGTAACATGCGCAGTTGCCATGAGTTGAAATTGAGTTGATGGCAACAAGTTTGGTTTTGGTTTTGGCTTATGCCTTGTCCGGCGAAGCTACTTTTGCTAACGTTATCACGGGTGCTTTTCTTATTCTGTAGCCTTTGATCGCTACAGTCAGAAGTAGCAAAGGAGAGGAAGCTCTAGCTGGTGATGCTGGCCAGGTTTGTCTTGAGCTGTAGAGGCTGAGGATCTTTGGGCTGCATGCTGGCGAGCAGCATGGTATAGTGGCAAGATTGTGGGTGTCAGAGCCGGCTGGACTTGGCCTTGTATTGCAGTCAGTTCCTGCTCGTGTGAAAATTGTTGGAAACCCCTGAGTCTCAGTTTCCTCATCTGTAAAATGGGTACAGTACTTTGTAGCTTGAAGCTTTATTGTGAGGGATAAATGATAATAAAAGTAAAAATATATCGAGCCCTTGTTCTGGGCCACACTCTATGCTGAGTCTTTTACAAACATTATTGCCTTTCATCCTCATGACAAGCTATAAGCTTGTTTCCATTTTATAAGTGAGGAGACAAGTTTAGAGGGGTTGAATAACTTATGTCAAAAAGCTAGTAAGGCCCAGAGCCTAGGAGAACGAGGCCAATATGTTTCCAAGTTCATAGCTTTAGCATTTCCATACATTTTTCTCACACCTAAGTAATGTACTAACCTCTTTAAAGGGGAAAAAGTTTTTTTCTCAGACCCCTATTATGGATATAAATTATTTTCGTTAAATGTTACTGAATTTGCACAAACTGAAAATTAAATGTATGTTCTATAGTATATGAACGATGACGCTGCTTGACCGCTCGCCGTGTGAATATGGTGCCACTACTACGGGTACACGGGCCCGGTAATAGTTCAATTCTGCCACGACTTTTCTTCAGATGAATTGCTGCGAAACCTTTTGAACTGCAGCTAGTGACGTCATTCAGTCATTTTGACTGAAAAGCAGGATTTCCGCATTAAGTTTACTTCTGTCGATTTCATATTGTTATGTTAGTTGCTGTCGAGCTGACTCTGACTCGTAGTGACCTTATGTACAGAACGAAATTTGCCTGATCCTGCGCCTTCTTGATGAAGGCTGGCATGTTTGAATCCATTGTTATGGTTACGGTGTCAATCCATCTCATTGAGGGTTCCCTTAATTTTCACTGACCCTCTTCTTTACCAAACATGATGCCTTTTTCTGGTGAATGGTCTTTCCTGATGACATGTCCAAAGTAAGCAAGTCAAAGTCTCACCATCCACAATTCTAAGAAACAGTCTGATTGTATTTGTTTTCAGACTCGTTTGTTCATTCTTCTGGCAGTTCATGGTATATTCAGCATTCTTTGCCAACACCAAAGTTTTAGCACATCAATTCTTCTTCGGTCATCCTTTTTCATGTTAGCCTATAACTATTAGATGTGAAGCAACTTGGTGCCATTATGTTCATAAAAACAAATGCCAAAGCAGGTGCTTTACCAATGTTCTCAAATTTGAGTAATGGACCAAAACAAAAACCCACTGCTGTTGAGTCAGTTCTGACTCATAGTGGCCCCATAGGACAGAGTAGAATTGCCCCATAGGGTTTTCAAGGTTGTAAATCTTTATGGAAGCAGACTGCCACATCTTTCTCCCACAGAGTGGCTGGTGGGTTCAAACTGCCAATCTTTTGGTTTGCAGCCAAGTGCTTAACCATTGCACCACTAGACCCCTTTAAAGGAAAAATAGAGTTTCTTGGCACTATTAGGCTGTAAGGTCCTTATTCAGATGATTGAAAATATACTTTTTATTACTTTCAAAAAGACTATCAATTTAATGAAAACACAGAATTCAAATATTCTGCTAGGAATCACACGCTGTCAAGAATACAAGCGAGAACCCCCAGTGGTCTGTGGGTCCCATTTTGGGAAATATTGATCCTTGCAAAATTGATCTTCACAGTGTTGCCTCAACAGCATGGTTGCATGGAAAGGATTTGGCTCCCAGTAGGGGCACAGTAAACCTTGTAAGAAGATTATTTATTTCATTACATTTTAAACTAATTTTTTGAATAAGCAATATATTCCCAAGCTCCAGAATTTTAAAAAGTGTAAAAAGGAAATTCAATGTTTAAATGAACAGGTTTACTGACTAGGCAGGAAAAAAAAAAGGCAGGAGTTGGTGAATATTCTTACTATTTTTCATCTCACTGCCAATCAAAATGGGAATGATCTTAGAATGGTATGTAGAACATACGAATAACAATCTTTCTGTGTTTCTCATCACAGTTGACTTCAAATGCCAGTGAGGCAGATTCTTAGCAGCGTGGATAAATAGATGCAGTATAATATGCACCTACATATACCTACATGATTCTCCCTTGATAACAAAAACTGATTTTTGGATACAAGACTCCCAATATTGATGAGAAAACACATGTGTTGGAATGAGTGGAATCCTCAGGAAGTCATAGGCACATTGCTGGCTGCACAGCATAACATTTCAAGATACCGAATCCAAGAATTGGATTTGTGTTCCTGGGGAAACTTCTGAGAGAACAGATGTGAAACACTGAGCCAAATCAGTGTGTGAGTTTTTTCACATCTGTCCCTTTAATTTTTTGTATTTTTGCTTCATTATCTGCATCGTTGGAATCCTGTGTCTGTCATATGCCAACAGATGGCAATATTATAAGACCATTTTTTTTTAAGATGGTTAAAATGAACGGCCCCCTGCTGTTTCTCCCAGGTTAGTCAGATGGAAGAAACAAGATCTTTATTGGTTGTCACTCTGGCATTACAAAATCTTGTTTTTTGTAAAATTTTCATAAACTATTAGCAAAGACTTTTTTTTTCCTCAAAGCTGCCTCTTCTTGGCTAGTTTTATTTTACCTTATGCTTTAACTTTTAATTTCATATCTCAACCCATCTTTGCTGTAATCAATGTCCAAATCTTGGTGTATCTGGTATAACTGTTGGCGTAACTATTATTTATATAGTAAGATTAGGCATATACAATGTTTAATTCAAATGAAATTTCATGGTCTTATTTGAGAACAAAAAATAAAAAAGCCATACTCATATCGTAGCCCTTCCCTCTCTTTTTTTAAAACAATTTTTAGATTGACAGACGTGCTTTTCCTTTAGAACCATGTGTTTGTTCAATATCTGTAAACTCCTCCAGAAACTTTTGGAGACTCAGCTTCTCTTAGTAAGTTATGACTTCTGTACAAACTGACCCCCTGCATTAGAACCTTTAAACACAGACAGTTAAGAAGGCCTGCATTCTGGCTGTTCAGGTGAGTCTGAGCAAAAGGTTTAAGATGGAAAGAAGTGAGGTGGAAGGCAGCAAACCTGTACAGTTGCCTGGAAGACAAATGTTTTCCTCTTGGGTCAGCTTTATCCAGGCAAAAGCCCTGTTATTACATGACTCCTCTTCAGTTGCATCACTAGGGTTGGTGTCACTCAGTGCAGTAACTCATGGAGTGCCCCCCTCACAGAGCATCCTGGCCCCACCCCACCCCTGTGCTGCATAGCCCACCTCTCGTGGTGTTGTCTCCAGGCTTCCGCAGCTCCTCCCGTCTCCCGTTGGCCGAGGCACAGACCCTTCTCTCGGCCCAAAGGTAGGGGCCTCAGCCTGGCCTCCTGTACCCCGACTGGCTATTGAGGGGGATGGGGGTGACAAGTTAGTGCACTGGGTGACACCAGTCCCTAGTGACTGGCAGATGGCAGGGGTGGGGGGAAATGGTGAGGTGGAGATGTTGTGGCAAAGTATTGTACTGGGTGACATCAACCTTAGTGATGTCACTGCCTTTGTGGCCTCTCCCCTGGCAGCGCTGGTTCACTTGCAGATCCTGGGGTTATTTTGGTGTCACCCTCTCTGACGATATCAAGGGATCTGGTCCACATCTCTGGCCTCTCTAGTGACGTCACTGCTCCTCTTTATTTGCTCCCTTTCCTGATCTCTTTGCCCCTGTCCAGAGTCCCTGGGTGGCACTAATGGTTAAAGTGCTCAGCTACTAACCAAGAGGTTGGAGGTTCGAGTCCACTCAGAGGTGTCTCAAAGAAAGGCCTGTTGATCTTCTCCTGAAAAATCAGCCACTGAAAACAGTATGGAGCTCAGTTTTGCTCTGACACAGATGGGGTCTCCATGAGTCAGAACAGATTTCATGGCAACTGGTTTGATATTTTGGTTTTCCCCTCTCCAGCGATTGCCTTCACTCTGGGAGTCTTTCATGTGACATCTCTTTCCTGAGGAGGCCTAATCCATGTCTACTCATAGACTTTCAGACATCACTCATATCTGAGAGTCTCAAATACATATCCCCAGGCCTAATTGCTCTTGGAACATCATTCCTGGATTTCAGGATAGATTAACCCACTGGCACTTTAAATTCAACAAGCTTAAGATAATTCCCCCCATCCCATGAATCAGTTCCCTATTCCATGTAATCCACTGAACAATTTCCCATAGTGTCCAAGCTAGAAAACTTTTCCAAAGTGAGTTCCTTAACATCTGACTTCTGAGAGATAATCTAGAAGAAAAGATTTGAGAAATTCTGGTTATTATCACCCTGTGGTTGTTGGCAGGATTCAATTCCTTGTGGAATATTGGACTTAGGACCCCAGGTCTTAGCTGGATGTTGGCTGGAAACATCCTTACTGTTCCTTACTGGGTGGGCCTCTCCAATATGGAAGCTTGCTTCATCATCCTTAACTAAGATATGGTGCTACCTATTTCTGCTTGCTGTAGCCAATCATAAAACTAAAAATGTCTAATAGGCATTCAAATTTAACGTGTCCAAAACTGGATTCCTGATTTATAATGCACATCCCCACTCCAAAAATGTTCCTCTTGCAGCTTTTACCACCTCAGTAATGGTGACTACAATTTTTAGTTTTACACATCAAAAAACATTAACGTTATCCATGACATCTCTTTTTCACCCCACATCAAAGGCTCTACCTTCAAAAGACTTTATATCACAAACTCAACCATTTCTTCCTATCTCCCCTACCACCACTCTGGTCTGGGCCACCATCACCACTTGTCTGGATTGTTACAATGAACTTTCAAGTTTTTTCCCGGCTTCTGCCATTGCCACACTTTAGTCTACTACCAATATAGCAGCCAGATTGATTCTATTGAAATGTAAGTCAAATAATTTCATTCGTCTGTTTGGAATCCGTTGATGGTTCTTCATTTCTCTCAGAGTAAGGGCTAACATCTTCATAATTGTCTCTAAGGCCTGATCAAGCAGGGCCTCAGTGGTCTTCTCCCTTCTCCACTCTTACTCATCCCCTCACTCTTTCTACTCCAGCCACACTGGCCTCCTTGCTGTTCCTTGAACACAGTAGACAAGCTCCCACATAAGTGCAGTTGCATTTGTTATTTGCTCTGTGTAGAATACCATTCCTGCAGATATGTGCACAGATTGTGTCCTCATTGAGTCTTTGCTCAATATTACCCTATTATATAGGCTTTACCTAATGACTCCACATAAAATATTAATCCTAACCTCTCTCACCTTGTCCCCAGCATCTCCTTCCCCTTATCCTGATTTTTTGTTCTCTTCAGCACTTACCACTTCTTGACATACATTTACTTATTTATTTCTTGGCTGTCTCCATCCCCAGGAGCTGAAGAAATGAAATGCTTAGGTTAAGATACTGATTGTGTTTTCATCTGGGATGAATGAATCAGAAATAATGTTACACTGGATGACAAGGCATTGCTATTAAATGTTGATCTTAAACATTAAATGTTAAAGAAAACATGAAAATTTTTTAATTTGCATGGCATCTTAAGCAAGATAAAGTGGTTGGCCCCTTTCCCCCACATCGCACTCCCATAAACACACATATGTAAGAGACAAAGGCTCTAGCTCCTGATGGAACAGTGTTTTGGGAGATGAACCAACAGGGAGCTTGGTTTGCTTCGGAGGTGAGGAACACGTAGGGACCAACGTAAAAGGGCCAAACCTCAATCAGAGTGCAAGACTTGGTTGACTCATGTTTTCTGTTTGGTTAATGCCCTGAGGTCCCTTGTATGATCCCTGGAGAGAAGCCTTGGCAGAAATTCAGCTCAATCAGAATGTGGTCATAGAGGGACCAATGATAGCATGTCTTCTATCACAGACATCTGTGGAGACTATGTGTGACCTGAGATTACCCTGTACTACGCACCAACCACTAAGGCCAAAGATGAAGAAATTGAAGATTTTTATCAGCTTCTGCAGTCTGAAATTGATCGAACATGCAATAAGAATGCATTGATAATTACTGGTTATTGGAATGTGAAAGTTGAGAACAAAGAAGAAGGATCAGTAGTTGGAAAATATGGCCTTGGTGATAGAAACAATGCTGGAGATTGAATGACAGAACTTTGCAAGACCAACGACTTCTTCATTGCAAATACCTTCTTTCACCAATATCAACAGTGAATATACACATGGACCTTGCCAGATGGAACACACAGGAATCAAATCGACTACATCTGTGGAAAGAGACAGAGGAAAACCTCAATATCATCAGTCAGAACAAGGCCAGGGGCCGACTGTGGAACAGATCATCAACTGTTCATATGCAAGTTAAAGCTGACACTGAAGAAAATCAGAGCAAGTCCACAATAGCCCACATATGACCTTGAGTATATCCCACCTGAATTTAGAGACCATCTCAAGAATAGATTTGACACATTGAACACTAGTGACCGAAGACCAGATGAGTTGTGGAATGACATCAAGGACATTATACATGAAGAAAGCAAGAGGTCATTGAAAAGACAGTAAAGAAAGAAAAGACCATGATGGATGTCAGAGGAGACTCTGAAACTTGCTCTCGAACATTGAGCAGCTAAAGCAAAAGGAAGAAATGATGAAGTAAAAGAACTGAACAGAAGATTTCAAAGGGTAGCTTGAGAAGACAAAGTATTATAATGACATGTGCAAAGAGCTGGAGATAGAAAACCAAAAGGGAAGAACATGCTTGGTGTTTCTCAAGTTGAAAGAATGGAAGAAAAAATTCAAACCTCGAGTTTGAATAGTGAAGGATTCTAAGGGGAAAATATTAAATGATGCAGGAAGCACCAAAAGAAGATGGAAGGAACACACAGAGTCATTATACCAGAAAAAAATTAGCCGACGTTCAACTATTTCAAGAAGTAGCATATGATCAGGAACTGATGGTACTGAAGGAAGAAGTCCAAGCTGCTCTGAAGACACTGGCAAAATACAAGGCTCCAGGAATTGATGGAATATCGGTTGAGATGTTTCGACAAATGGGTGCAGCACTGAAAGTGCTCACTCACCTATGCCAAGAACATGGAAGACAGTTTCCTGGCCAATTGACTGGAAGAGATCCATATTGATGCCTATGCCCAAGAAGGTGATCCAACTGAATGCAGAAAGTATCGAACAATATCATTAATATCACATGCAAGCAAAATTTTGCTGAAGATCGTTCAAAAGCAGCTGCAGCAGTATGTTGACAGGGAACTGCCAGAAATTGAGTCCGGTTTCAGAAGAGGACGTGGAACCAGGGATATTATTGCTGATGTCAGATGAATCCTCGTTGAAAGCAGAGAATACCAGAAGGATGTTTTCCTGTGTTTTATCGACTAGGCAAAGGCCTTTGACTGTGTGTAGATCATAACAAATTATGGATAACATTGGGAAGAATGGGAATTCCGAAACACTTAGTTGTGCTCATGAGGAAACTTTACATAGATCAAGAGGCAGATGTTCAGACAGAACAAGAGTGTACTGAGTGGTTTAAAATCAGGAACAGTGTGCATCAAGGTTGTGTCCCTTCACCATACGTGTTCAGTCTGTATGCTGAGCAAATAATATGAGAAGCTGGACTATATGAAGAAGAATGGGGCATCAGGATTGGAGGAAGACTCATTAACAACCTGCTTTATGCACATGACACAACCTTCCTTGCTGAAAGTGAAGAGGACTTGAAGCACTTACTGATGAAGATCGAAGACCACAGCCTTCAGTATGGATTACACCTCAACATAAAGAAAACAAAAGTCCTCACAACTGGACCAATAAACAACATCATGATAAATGGAGAAAAGACTGAAGTTGTAAAGTATTTCATTTTACTTGGGTCCACGATTAACACCCACAGAAGCAGCAGTCAAGAAACCAAAAGATGCATTGCATCGGGCAAATCTGCTGCAAAGGGCTGCTTTAAAGCATTGAAAAGCAAAGATGTTGCCTTGAAGACTAAGGTGCGCCTGGCCCAAGCCATGATGTTTTCAATTGCATCATGTGTGTGTGAAAGCTGGACAATGAATAAGGAAGTCCAAAGAAGAATTGGTGCCTTTGAATTGTGGTGTTGGCGAAGAATATTGAATACACCAACCAAAAGAAACCAAACCCCGTGCCGTCGAGTTGATTCTGACTCATAGCGAACCTATAGGACGGAGTAGAACTGCCCCATAGAGTTTCCAAGGAATGCCTGGTGGATTTGAACTGCCAACCCTTTGGTCAGCAGCCGTAGCACTTAACCACTACACCACCAGGGTTTCCTTGAATACATCAGGGACTGCCAAAAGAATGAACAAATCTGTCTTGGAAGAAGTTCAACCAGAATGCTCCTTAGAAGCAAGGATGGCGAGACTGCGTCTTACATACTTTGGACTTGTTGTCAGAAGTGATCAGTCCCTGGAGAAGGATATCATGCTTGGTAAAGTACAGGGTCAGTGGAAAAGAGGAAGACCCTCAATGAGATGGGTTGACATAGTCACTGCAACAATGGGCTCAAGCATAACAACAACTGTAAGGATGGCGCAAACCCAGGCAGTGTTTCATTTTGTTGTGCATAGGGTCACTACAAGTAGGAATTGACTCGATGGCACCTAACAACAACAACAACCAGAGATGGGAGAATAGAGGACTGGAATGGGTTGTGTCTTCTTTTTGTTTACTGGACAAGAAATAGCTTTCTTTTTCTCTACTAAGAGTTGGCATTAAGAATGCTCAGTCTGGCCATTACAATGAATTAATGAGAGATGATTAAAGTAATGTGTTTTTAATTACTCTGGCTCTTCCAGAGGTCACTGTACAATGCAGTGTGTGCAGTTTTAGGCAATAAATGTGTCTCTTTGAAGTTGTGTGAAAAAATCAGTTACCAAATGCCTTAAGAAATAAATGGGAGAAAACCTAGTATTTTAACAGTATTTTCACTCTTGAAATTCGTCTGTTTATTGAACACCAACTAGAAGCTAGGATCTGTGCTACTCTTTTATAGTTTTACACATTACATAAAGTGATGAATAGGAAAGACAAGTATGAGGCTTACTGTCTGAGCAGGGGGATGATAATAAACTACTCCACCATCAGAAAGGAGTCTGATGACGTAGGAGTCCTCAGTTAGTGAGGTGAAGAATGGCATGTGAGAAGGCTGGAGAGAGATGGGGCTGAGCCTTGAAGGCCATAGTAAGAGTCTGCATTTCAATATAAGAGTAACAAAGAGAAGTCATCGCAATGTTTTAAGTAAGAGAATGACATGATTTGATTTGCTTCTCCTTCCACCAGATCGTATTCTTGAAACAACTCCCCCACAATATGTTTGTGTTTGTTTTTTTCTTTTCTTTTTATATTTACTTATCTAGCAAAACACAATTTCTAGATTTAAGGAAAATGATATTCACTGATTGACCTTTCTTACTCTCAGCATAATAGCAAAAGAATACTTGAGTAAGAGATAAATCTGAGTTTGAATTCTAAGTCTACCACTAATTATCTGTGGAAACTTGAACAAATCGTGTCACTTCCCTGTATCTCTATTTTCTAATCTGTGAAATGAAGGAGTTGTATCATATACAAAATATTTTTATGCAAAATATACATAATATCTTTCAGCTTGAGAGGCTTGCAATCTTTTTCCGGGAGGCATTGGGCACTCCCGGCAAGTTCTTACAAAATACATTTGCTTAAGATGACATGTATTTTTACCTTAGGGTCTCTATTATTAGGTCAACCTATGTTCACCAGGAATTTATCTACTGATACATATACGTATATACTCTTGGCTTTTCCCCATGCTTCTGAAGTTCAAAATATTTCTGTGCTTATCTATGCAATTAGAAGTATTATAGGTCGAGAAGGTAAAGGGGCTGTTTTATTTTGTTAGATGACCAAGCTTCATGACATTGTATTGATATCATGTTTGGCTCTTGGCCAAGTCTTATAATTAATTGGCTTGTTGGCTAATTAGGAGGAATACAACAACTTGTAATATTAAATAGTGTCATGTTAAGTTTAATGGTTGGGAGAGTGGGGTTACCTCTAGGATGGATCCTTGAATTTTCTGTATCCACAGTCATTACAAGTGTTCCAACCTGAGTTAAGTCTAAACCCCTGCCACTTGGACTTAACTGTGACCAGATCATGAGGAAGGGCACTTATTACCCTACTACCTTGGAGTGAGGCCTTTAGGTAGTTTATGTTTTGACCTGCTGTCTGCTTTGCTTGCTTCTCTCTCTCACCAACTTTACTCCCCAAATAGATGGCGGCGTGAGCCACTTCAGCTTGGTCATAAATCCATTTTCCTTTTTTTATATTTTGCAAAATGTTCTTGTGCATGGTTAAAGCTGAAAATTGGCACTTGGGCACAGCAGGGGACACATTTGCTGCTTTGAGTTTGAGTTTTCATTTTATCAAGTAACACACTCCCCCTTTCTCCTCCAAAGCAGCTTGGAGGATGTTCCCAGAGTCTGTATTTACTGCAAAAATACAGAGCCATGGGCCAGATTTTAATTCTATTAACTTTCCTGTGCAATGGATGTTCAAAACAGAAGTGTTGATTAAATTTATATGGTGAAGCTTGAAATTTGGGGACAAATGTTTCCTAAGTAATAACTGCTTCTCTAGATGTCCTTTCTCTAGGGTTTTAACTATTAATTTAAATCTGAGCCCACTTTTGCATTTTCCGTTTGCCTATGTGGTTTGTTTATAAACAGTTTGTTTATGGAAGCTATGTATCTTGTTTTTAAATAACATTGTGATATTATCACTGCTGATGGCAATCTCCAGCCTAATTTAATATTTTTCATCATACAGTTCCTCTAATTGAATTGTGTGAGTTGTAGACAGTGATGATAGACCCTGAGCTACCTGTTGTCACAGAGCTCTGTTCATACTCTCTGAGCAGAAAGCTGAAGTTTACAGAGGAATCTCTTGGTAAACAAGAATTTAAAGAAACACACGCTGAATCCAATAGAGACTGTTAAAAGCTTGGATAATGCAATAATGTCACCCATAGCTCTGGGTGTACAAACTGCCGATTTATGCAAGTAATTAATAGTGTCTTGCCAAGAGAGTTGGTAGGCTTTTCAAAAGGAATCTTTCTTTGTGTCTTTTGATATTTAAAGAGCTGTAATTACAATGGCAGAGCTTTGAATTCTTTTTTTTTTCCTGTCCTCTTATACACATTAATTTATGGACCAATCCAGTATTACAGACAAGCTAATGAAAGAACCACACACTCCCTTTATAATTTTTTTTTACAGTTTCACTTGTGTGGATGAATGTAAAGTAGTTAATGCTATAAATAAGTATAATGATGTATCTCTTTTTCTCAATTGCCAGTTGTTGATGCTGTAGTATCACACAATAGAAGAAAAGAATTGAATTTAAATCTCTACCCATCTCGTTTTCTTCCTCTCTCTTGTGCACCAGTTAAGAAATTCAAATGGTTCTGCCATTATGAGGTGTTTAAAAAAAAGGCTCAAACCAGATCCCCCCCATTCTCTTTATTTTTAGAGTTATGGAAGACTCAGGAAAAATATTACATAACTTCTGCAGTCGGCTTAGGCTTTGACAATTTTGGGGTTTAGCATCTCGTTAGCTGCCTTGGAGTCGACCTCGGCTCATGGTGACCCCATGCACAATGGAATGAAACACTGCCTGGTGCTGCTCCATCCCCATGATCTGTTGTGGATCCTACCTTTGTGATCCACAGGGTTTTCATTGGCCGATTTTCAGAAGTAGATCACCAGGCCTTTCTTCCTGGTTGTCTTAGTCTGGAAGCTCTGCTGAAATCTGCTCAGCATCATAGCAAAATGTAGGCCTCCACTGACAGATGGGTGGTGGCTGCACGCGAGGTATATTGGCTGGAAATCAAACCGTGTCTCCCGCAGGGAAGCCGAGAATGCTGAACTACCAATGCCCCCTTATCATCTTAGTCTCTTAGTAATACAATAATCTCTTTAACCTGGTAAGGGTTGGAAAGAAGCCTCCTGTGGTTACCAAAAACCAACTCAAACCCACTGCCGTCGAGTCCTTTCCGACTCATAGCGACTCTATCGGACAGAGTAGAACTGCCCGGTAGAGTTTCCAGGAAGCGCCTGGCGAATTCAAGCTGCCGACCTCTTAGTTAACAGCTGTAGCACTTAACCACTAGGCCACCAGGGTTTTCTTTCCTGTGATTACAGCATATACATTCCTGGTCTTCAGTATACCATACCATGTGGGACACACTACCCTTCGCATATTCATGATATGGTTCAGCTTTGTATGGGAGTACTTCGAACAGAAAACATCAATATGGTCCCTGAGATTTTTGAATGCCCCTTTTAAGAGTTTGAAATAATTTTTGCTTTTCTTACAAGGAACCCTTTTTTTTTTTTTTTTTTAATGTGTCTTAACTAAAGGCATAAAGCTTATTAAGACATTTATGTAAACAGCCTCCTGAGTACAACTCTAAGGTCAGGACTCATGGCATTCAAATAACTGAGGACCAAGATACGAGCCACATCATATTCTATGTATATATGTACCAGTGCCAGGATAATTCAGGTCCTTTTTCCATGAAGTGATTCATATGATTTTAAATAAGTGAAAGAGTATTTTTTTTTTCCATGAGCAAAATACACATCGTACAGCTCTCAGTTCTTGGGATACAGTCCACCATACCAACATTGCGAATGCCAATCTTCCTCATATGTATTAAGTATTTCCTCCATGAACTTAGACCTGGAAGTGGTGTGTGCATCATCTCATCCAAATCTCATTTGTTTCATAGATGATAAAACTGAGAACCAGAAAGAGGAAGTCATGAGCTTGGCCCCTACAGATAATTGACGGCAGAGCCAGGACTTAGGTCTCCATTATTCACAGAGGGCATTTCCTTCTTTAGCTTAATCATTCATTTTAATGACACCTGTCAGTTCAGCTGGGTCAGAGATAGAACAGTCATTTTGTTGATTTCTCAGTTTGTTGACCCATATCAGCTGTCATTTCCTGAGGGCAGAGGGCTTATGTGTTTAATTTGTACCTTATGGTACCTGGGAGAACTTTATAAAAAATAATGAATGTATGTAATGTTCACCACAGCCCAATAGGAACACAATATAATTTTTTAAAACCAACTTTGGGTGTCATAATCTTGACACTACAAGTGTTTTGGGGAATCACCTGATTCAACTTATCAATTCCAGAAGGGAGTTATTAAATTTGAGCCATATTACTGACATTGAGAAGACTTTTTGAGAAAAATAAAACTGACACAATGGATGCAATTTAATAAATATTTAATTTAGGCATAAAACTGTGGGCAAAAAATTATAAATAAGATATAGTGAGTGTCCCAAGGGCATTAGCTCAGCATTGGCCCTATCAAGACGGCTTGTTTGGGTGTCTTTGGGGGCATTGTTTACTGATCTGTTATGTTATTTCAGTCTTGTGCTATATGATTTTGGAAAGTTCCTCCCTTACATCAAAACTTTTGTACTAATTACAAGGATACTTTGTCTACATTTGCTTAAAGAACAAGCTCAGTACTGGGTCATTATTAACTCTATTTCTAAAATAACAGCCACTGCTATTTCTAACCTGATACTTTATATATTGATACTGGGAAGAAGAAGTTAAACAGCTGGCCTATGATCTATTTCTCTCCATTTATGGGAAGATGTGGTGCGCCCAAGAAAGAGAAAAGACAGGAGACCCAGAAAAATATTGTTGTAAACATGCTAATAACCAACCTAAGTAATGGCATTTTCTAGAAGGAGAGTCCTTATGTGGAAAAGAATGTGTACTTTGCAGCTGTTGGGTGGAGTGTCCTATGTCTATGAGGTCGAGTTGGCTGATTGTACCCCTTAGCTCTTCTGTATCTTTGATGCGTTCCTTTCTAGGTGTTCTGTCCTTTACTGAGAGGGGTGTGTTGAAGCCTCCTACTATTATTGTGGAACTGTCAATTTCTCTTTTCAGTGTTGTTACAGTTTATGTATCTTGGAGCCCTGTCATTGGGTGTGTACATGTTTATTATTAAATCTTCATGATGGATTGTCTCTTTTAATTGTTATATAGTGCCCTTCTTTGTCTTTTATGGTGGATTTTGGGTTAAAGTCTATCATATCTGGGATTAGTATTGCCACTCCTGTTCTTTTTTGGTAGGTGTTTGCTTAATATATTTTTTCTATCCATTGATTTTTAATAAATTTACATCTTTCTTTCTAAGGTATGTCTCTTGTAGACAGCATATTGATGGATCCTGGTTTTTTTAAATCCACTCTGTCACTCTCTGTCTCTTTATGGATGCATTTAGGCCATTTACATTCAGTGTAATTATTGATAGGTGTGAGTTTATTGCTGTCATTTTGCAGTGATTTTTTGCGGTGCTGACATTTTCTTTGTTCCTCTTATTCTCCTGTGCTGAATTCCTTTGGTTTGTGGATTTCTTTTTCGTTTCTTCTGTTTTTGTAGATTTTGTTTTTATTGAGGCTTTATGTTTTTCTTCTTTATTTTGATGAGTAGGTTTGTTAACTTTCTTGGTGGTTACCTTGAAATTTACCCTTATCTGTCTAGATTTGAACCAGTCTATTATTACCTGGTATCACCTTGCCTTCCTCTTCATTAGTTCTATACCTACACCATTTATTACCTCTTTTATTTTCTGATGTTGTTGTCATTTACAGATTAACCTCTCTGGTTTCCTTTTGTAATTCTTTTGGTTTTGGATAGTCCTTGAGAGCTCATTTCCTAGGTTGCTATCTGGTTGGTACAATCTTGGATCCTAGATTCAGGCTGTGGTCTAGTGTTGTTTATTCTCAGACTGAAGGACTCCTTTTAATAATTTCTGTAAGTTTGGCTTGGTTTTTACATAGTCCCTTAATTTCTGTTTATTTGGAAATATCCTAATTTCACTCTCATATTTGAATGAGAGTTTCACAGGGTATCTTATTCTTGGTTGGCAATTTTTTTCTTTCAAGATTTTATATATGTCATCCCACTGTCTTCTTGTCTGCATGGTTTCTGCTGAATAGAGCTTAGTCTGATTTTTTCTTCTCTGAATATGACTTTTTTTTTTAACTGCTCTCAGGTTTTTTTCTTCGTCTTTGCTTTTAGTGAATGTGTTTACGATATGCCTTGGTGATTTTCTTTTGGGGTCTGTCCTGTACAGGGTTTGTTGAGCTTCTTGGGTGGCCAGCTTTTCATCTTTCATAATGTTAGGAAAGTTTTCTGCCATTGATTCTTCAATGATTCTCTCTGTGTTTTCCATTTTCTCCCGCTCTTCTGGAACCCTGATCACTCGAAATTTTTTGCTTTTGATTGTATCCCACAAAATTCTCAGAGTTTCTTCTTTTTTCTTTGTTCTTTTTTCTTATTTTTCCTCAAACAGAGTTGTATCCAAGTGTTTGTCTTCAATTTCACTGATCCCGCCTTCCATCATTTCAAACCTGCTCCTCAGTCCTTTTACGACACTGTCCATTTCTGAAATCTTGTTGTTTATCTTTTGGATTTCTAATCGTTGTTTTTGTATGATTTCTGCTTGTGAATTTATTTTGGCATTTTGTTCCTGTATTATTTTCCTGAATTCTTCCATTTTTCCCCCATTTCCCATGAATTTGTATGCCTTTTCCATGAATTTGTTTATATTTTCCTCATTTCTGTCTGCTTTTTGCTTCAACTCTTGGATAGCTCTGAATATTAGAGATTTGAATTCCATGTCAGGTAGTTCTAGTGCCTTTTCTTCACCTGGAAAGTCATTTGGTGTTTTATTTTGGATGCCTACTGGAACCATCCTGTCCTTTTTTTTTTTTTAAATGTATTTTGCTATTGTCTACTGTCTTTGGGACATTCAGTAGTTATTTTCTTCATTTATTGATTATAGATTTATTTGTTTTGTCCTGCTTTTTTTTTGTATTTGGTTATGTCTGAGAAGGTGGGCTGTGAGTTCTTTGTTGCTAGCTTATCTGTAGTCGTGGTACTTTTCACCTTCTTGCCCAATCGGCAAGGCAAGTTGCTCAGCTATGGTGCAGCAGGGCAGGTCCAGTGGAACGGGAGGGGCTGGGATGTTTTTTTTTTGTGGCACATACTAGGATCAACAGGGAGGGCTGGGAATCAGTGCTGGGTGGGTTCCAGTAGGCTGTGCCTGTACTGCTTGGGGGTGTGATGTTCAGGGCACAGTGCAGGTAGGCATGAAGGTGGGGGGAGTTGTGATGTGTGGAGCTAAGATGAGTATGGGAAAGAGAAGAGAAAGGAGAAAGAAACAGAAGGCAAAAACAAACAAACAAGAGTGCTAGAGGAGCTTGCCACTGGAGTGGAGAGATGAGAAACTGAGAAATGGAGAAAAACAAAAAGAAAAAGGGAAAAAATAGCTAGATGAAAATTTGGGAAAAAAAAAAAGAAAGTCCACTGAGGTCCCACCAGTGTGGCTGCAAAGACCAGGAAAGCGGCTTCCAGGCTGCATGGTATACCCTGGCTAGAGGGGGGTGTAGACGTCACACAGCACCAGGTATTTGGAGACAGGAAAAGAAGGTAAGTATAGAGAGAAAAGAACTGAGGAATGAAGAAAGACATAAAGGAAAAAAGAGAAAAAAAGAAAGGAAAAAGAAATGTCCCCAGGTATCCCACTGACTTGGCTGCACAGACTGGGGAAGGGTCTCCCAAGAAAACAAACAAACAAAGCAATACAAAACAAAACCAACCTAAAAAAAAAAAAAAGCCCCAGGGATCCCACCAGAGTTGTGTCACGGGCTGGGGGAGTGGTTCACCAGTCAAATGTCACTTCACAGCCTTTCAAGAAGAAGCAAAGATGGCACAGGGAGCCAGGTGTTCAAGAGAAAGGAGGGGGAGGTGGTGGGAGGCATGGAAGAAACCAAAAGAAATGGAAAAAAGCAACATCAGCAACAGAAAAATGGCACTCAGGGAGCCAACCAGTGTGAGCAGGGTGAATCCAAGTGGCCCGGGGCTGAAGAAGTTGCCTTTTGGCTAAGAGGCTGTGGCCGACAGGAAGCATAGTTGGCCAAAGGGGGGAGGTAAGAAGGGTGGGGATTAGGAAAGCATATATCGCTGGTTACCGGGTGTTCTGTCTCTTGCTGGGAGCTTCATGAAGCTGCTTTCTCATGACAGCCTTTATGTGGAATGTTTTAGCATCCCTAGTTTTTTTTTAGTTTAGAATGCTTATAGTAAGCATACCTAGAACTTATGGCTTTATGGACATGGCTTCCTAGAAAATGCCCCACACATAACTTTCTTGGTACAAAATGGAGATGTTTCGTAACTAGAAAATCTTGCTGTGAAAGAAAACTATACTTCACCTCGAGAACTCATCTATTGCTCAGAGGCAGAGGGTGCAACTAATGCAAAGAGGAAGGATCAGAAAAGCTGAGTTTGGGTGCTTAGACCTCTCCCTGCTGTGCTTATGCATCTCAATTATTTGTTTTCTTGAGTTTGTAAGGCTTATATTGAAACTGTTTTACAGTGGGGCCTATCTCCCTTAATGGGAAGACACAGGGACTGTCCAGAATACTTCTTATCCCTGCTAACTGTACTACAGGATATGTCTTATTCTGATCAGTCTTGTGGGCCAATGTTGTTGAATCCACCATGCTTGTTGCTATCATTGTGTACTAATAACATGAGTGCAGCTAGGGTATATATTTTGTACCCAAAAATGTTGGGTATTCCATACTAGGTTTAGATGAGCAGTTTAGTCTGAGTATTCCACAGGCCTACAATAACCTTCCTTGTCTAAGGATGGGGTCATTTCTGAGAGGAGTTCAGACCCACAACGTGAAGTTTATTGCTTTATTTCCATCGGAAACACAGCGTCTTTTTCTATTCTGTTAATAGCTTTCCACCCACAAAAACAAATGTGATATGTATTTGTTCATAGCACACTGTGGCATTTTGGGCATTCAGCTGCTGTATTTTGTCCATTATAATCAGGAACCTTCCTAAGGATTCATCATCAAAATTTATAGTTACACAGTCTGCCAGGAATTGTACACTGCACAGATTGATGGCCTGGTGGGGATTAGTTCTTGGAAATTCCTTCCCAAATGACATCATTTCTAGTCGATGTAACCAGAAAAATAAGAGACAAAACATACGGACACATTACTGGAGTTCTACTACATTATCAACAATTGGTCCAGTTCATCATCATATTGTATGACCAAATGTCTCCAGAGAAATGACACTCAGATCTTTGGGCTTCCATTAGACCTCTTCAAGTTCTAAGAGCAGGGGTGATCTTGACAAACATCTGGCATCACCCTTTTAAGTATGTGGTATAATTGTGCTAAAAGGCAATATCATTCTCTTGGTCTGAGTCTCTCAAGGTACCAGTATAATATTAGATTTCTCTCATTGCATAACTCATTAATTCTTTTCTTTACCCTCAGCTACTATTTCTCCTTCTATCCATTTGTCATTGATTTTAACCCAAACTTTCCACCTTTGGAAGGAAACTTAGGCTTAGCATTGTGCTGGCAGATTGCTGGTAGGAATTCCCATGTGGCAAGTGCCTCTCCCTTAGTCCATTTCCATTCATATAGGTAAGGGTTATAAAGGTACAGAACTAGTGGGCTAGATTGTCCCCTAGGCAACTCAGCTGCATTCACTGTCAACCACAATTTTGCCAGAGGAGCAACAGCACAACCAATTACATGAGGCCCTTAAGAATTTGGCACAAAGGTTTAAAGGTACAGTTAGAGTTTATTGCTTAAGGATCATCCTTGCTGATGGCACTCTCAGTTGCAGACCTGGTCCTGGGATTACGGTATCAGGTAGGAAAAAGAAAGTTGAGATGATGTGAAGAACAATTGTGTGGTGGTAGGATCATCCCCTTGAGAAAAATGGACAAATCTATTGAGTGAGGACCTCTCTTGGCTCCTTCATGCTGGGTGAGAGCACACACTCAGAAAAACATGTAAGTCATTCCTTCATGCCTTTGTTTCCTCTCATTTTAGACAACAAATGTTTTAATTGCCCATTCTAATTCCCTATTAAATCATTACTCGATGGATGATATAGATCTAAGATTCAAAAAGGGAAGCTGAGACAAATCTGATATTTTTTTGGACCATTGCTTGATTTTGTAGCAGTGAGGTTACATGGTGACCATGTAAAAGTAGCCACTTTAATCACAGCATTTACCATGACCTAAACAAACAAACAAATTACAGTTGAGTTGATTCTGACTCATAGCGACCCTATAGGACAGAGTAGAACAGGTCATACTGTTTCCAAGAAGCACATGGTAGATTTGAACTGCTGATCTTTTGGTTAGCAGCTGTAGCTCTTAACCACTATGACACCGGGGTTTCCTACAATGAGCTCGGTAAGGATAAAAATCCTGGTCATCATGAAGTCAACATAGCAAGGTTTTCATATGCAGCATATCAGTCACTTCATTTGGGGAGTTCTACTTAGATTTAAAGAGGGGAAGGACTAATTCCTCTTCTCAGGGTAAGCATACTTTATAGCTGCTTTTATCCAGTCTACTAGGCCAGCTGTCTCCTTGGAAACAACCTGGTATATGTCCTGCATCAACCCAAACATGCTCCTCTACTCAGCAACATTAAAAACCAAGGGGGATGCTCCTAAGTTAGTCACTTTCACAATCTTAGTAAAGATTCTTCAGGAAGCTGCTCATATCAGTCCACGAAATGAGACAAATTCTTCACACTATACCTCCTGGCTTCAGCAGTTTCTTGGTTCCTCCCTACCTCCCCAACACTGGGACTATCTTTCTGATAATCAGAGGCCATAGAGGTGCTATCTGTTGTTCCAGAATAACTTTTCCCTTTGACAGTGTCCCTGATGCTAGTGGTCATAACTTGTACCAGTTGAAATCTGAGGTTGACAGTGTCAGGGTCTGCCCCAATACACTCCTTTACTTTCATTTTATTTGTTAAGAGATAACAATAACTGAGGGATTATATATTTAGCCTGTTTCTCAATATTTTGCATTTTTTAATGAGGTTATATGTATCTAGTGAGCTTACATCTTGGAGCTGGGTGAATCATTTCTAAATTCCATAGGTAACTTTTACCCCCATAACAGATCACAATGCAATTGCTGTCCTATATCGTGGGTGACTTGGTAGCCATCCAATTGTAAGAGTTAATTACCCCCCACCCTGTTATTCCCCTTTTTCCCAAATAATGCTTTCACAATGTTTCAGTATACAAAGTCATTCTAGTGAATTCCACTTCTGATGCCAAGTGTATCAGTTGTCCCCAAGACCACTCTCAGTCTTGATGATCTGCCAAGACTCAGAAAAAGCAGCTATATTCACAGTTACTGTTTATTATAGTGAACAGATACAGATTAAAATCATCAAATAGAACAGGTGCATGGGGTAAAGTCCAGGAGAAATCAGATGCAAGCTCTCAGTTGTCCTCTCAGTGGAGCTGCGCAGGCACCCGTAATTCTCTCAGCAACGATGTGCGGCAATGCATGTCAAGGGAAGGTCACCCAGGTCTTAGTTTCCAGGATTTTTACTGGGTGTCAGTAATACAGATACGCAGTTTCTTCAGATATTCAGCTTCCAGCCCTCAAGAATAAAGACAATATTTCACCATAAATCACATTATTAACATAAAGTATTTGATCAAACTGGTACTGCATGGGCCACAACCTCGGGCATACAAAAAAATTTTATCAAGCAGAGTATTCCAAGAGCTCAGAGCTCAGCTCCCAAGAGCTGGCCAAAGGCCAGCGCTGGAGATAGACCTTCCTTGGGAACGTATAGGGTTTGAGCAATATAGGCCTGTTGATCTTTTTCCATAAAAATTCTAAGAAGAAAATTTACAAGAGGGAGCATAGGAGTTCTGGGGGTTGGAGGCTATTGTGAATTTAAATAGAGTGGTGAGAAAAGATTGAAGAAGGTGGGATTTTAGCAAAGGAGTTGAAGGAGTGAGTCTTGTGAATATCTGGAGAAAAAGCAGAAGAAATTACTAGCAAAAATCCTCTGAATAAGAGCATGTCTTGAATATTTGAGGTTCAGCCAGGAGGCCAGTATGGCTAAGAGCAGAATAAGAAAGGTCTCAGAGAAGTATATGTGTGCGTGTGTGTGTTTGTGTGTGTGTGTGTTTGTGTGTGTGTGTGTGTGTGCAGATCATAAGAGGCATTCTTGGTCATAGTAATGTTATAATTTACTGTGAGTGAGCTAGAAGCTACCAGAGGGTTTTAAGGACAGGTGAAATATAATCTGATTTATGTCTTAAAAGAATCATTTTGATTGCAGTGCTGAGAATAGGTAGAGGCAGACAGCAGTGTGGATGATATTGCAATAATCCAAGTAGAGTTCATGGTGATTTGGACCAGGGTGGGAGTGATGGATGTGGTGAGATGTGGTTGAATTCTATACTTAGAAGGTAGAGTCAACAGAATTTGCTGACAGATTGGATTAGGGGATTAGAGAAAGAGAGGAGTTAGAGACAATTCCAAGGCTTTTATCTTGCGTCTGGAAGGATGGAATAACTGAGATAGGGATGACCCTAGAAGAAGGAGGCTTAGCTCTATGTATGCTGTATTCAAGATATCTATCAGACATTCAAATAGAAATATCAAATTAGTAATTGGATATATGAGCCTGAAGTTCAGGAGAGAGTTCTGGACTAGAGATATACATTTGGGACTGCCAGTGAGTAGATTAAAGTCCTTTGGTGGTGCAAAAGTTTAAGTGTGTGACGACTAGCTGAAAGGTTCGTAGTTCAAACTCACCTAGAGGTACCTCAGAAGACAGACAAGGAGAACTACTTCCCAAAGGTCACAACCTTGAAAATCATAAGGAGCAGTTTCACTCTACATACATGGGGTCACTATGAGTCAGAATTGATTCAATGGCAACCAACAACAATAACAACAACAACTTTGAGTAGAAAGTATTTAAAGCCACGAGCTTGGATGGGATCAATGAGAAAGTGAGTGGTGAAGAGAAGGCCAGGAAAGAGTCTGGAGAACTTTAATATTAAGAATGAGAAGATGAGGAAGAACCAGTAAAAGGTGTTGGAAAACCAAGTGAGTGTAGCGTCCTGGAAGTAATGTGAAGGCAATGTTTCAAGGAAAGTGATTGACTGTGCCAAAAGGGGATGATCGCTAAAGAATATGACCTATTGAGGTTCTATTCTGAGCATTTAGAGATTCTCCAATATTTGTCATTTTAAATATTAAAAAGGGGAAAACTATCATAAAGTAAGCATTATTTAAAATCAAGAATTTTTTCTCTATGAAGAGAGTAGTATATTATTTATTGTTATAATTCTTTGCAGGGGAGGGAGCAGAAATATTGGTGGGAACTCACATTAGTTTGGATCTTTTACTTGATGAACTATATGGTGTAGCTTTGTACATTTGGGTCAAACAGTATTTATGTAAGCGATACTGATTTATTTGACTTGGATCAAAATGCATTATTTAAAGTAAAAAAAATCCATTATGAGCATATCCTTTACAATTTGACAAAAACACAAGTGATTTTGACCCAATTTAAGCACTAGATATAGGAGATGCTTGCTATTTATGCTGCTGTTAGGTGCCTTTAAGGTGCAATCTTAGCAGAGGAGTCAGTTCCGACTCATAGAGACCCTATGTACAACAGAACAAAACACTGCCCAGTCATGCACCATCTTCACAATTGTTGCTATGCTTGTGCCCATTGTTGTAGACATTGTGTCAATCCATCTTATTGAGGATCTTCCTCTTTTTCAATGATCCTCTGCTTTATCAAGCATGATGTTCTTCTCCAGGGACCGGTCCCTCCTGATAGCATGTACAAAGTGTGTGAGATGAAGTCTTGCCACCTATGCTTCTAAGGAGCATTCTGGCTGTACTTCTTCCAGTACAGGTTTGTTTGTTCTTCTTGCAGTCCATGGTATATTCAGTATTCTTCACCAACACCCATAATTCAAAGGCATCAGTTCTTTTTTTTTTAATTGTGCTTTAGATGAAGGTTTACAGAACAAACTAACTTCTTATTAAACAATTAGTATGCGTTATTGTTTAGTGACATTGGTTACCAATCCCACAACATGTCAACGCTGTCCCTTCTTGACCTTGGGTTCCCTATTACCAGCTTTCCTGTCCCCTCCTGCCTTCTAGTCCTATGTTATCGAAAGTTTTTTAAATCAGGAATGGGTGTTGGACTTTGTTGAATGCCTTGTCTGTGTTTTGAGATGATGATGTGATTTTTTTTTTTTTTTTTATGTGGTGGATTAAATTAATTGATTTTCTAATGTTGAACCATCCTTGCATACCTGGTATAATCCCATTTGGTGCTGGTGTATTTTTATTTTTATTTTTTTTGATACGATGCTGAATTCTATTGGCTGGAATTTTGTTCAGAATTTTTGCATCTACATTCTTGAGAGATATTGGTCTATAATTTTCTTTTTTTTGTGGTGTCTTTGCCTGGTTTTGGTATCAGGGTTATGATGGCTTCACAGAATGAATTCAGAAGTATCTCTTCCTTTTCTATGTTCTGAAATCATTTGAATAGTACTAGCGTAAGCTCTTCTCTGAATGTTTGGTAGAATTCACCATCTGGACCAGGGTTTTTTTTGTTGTTGTCGGGAGTTTTTAAAATTACCTTTTCAGTCTCTTCTCTTGTTATGGGTCTGTTCAGATTTTCAGCATCATTTTGTGTTAGGTTGGGTAGGTAGTGTATTTCTGGATTTGTCCATTCCCTCTAGGTTTTCAAATATGTCATAGCATAGTTTTTCTTAGTACTCTGTTGTGATCCTTTTTTTTTTTCAGTTGGGTCTGTTGTAATGTCCCCTGTTTCATTTCTTATTTGGGTTATTTGGGACCTCTCCTGTTTTTCTTTTGTCAGTTTGGCCAGTGGTTTGTCGATTTTGTTGATCCTTTCATAGAACCAGCTTTTGGTTTTGTTGATTCTTTCTATTGTTTTTCTATTCTCTTTTTCATTTATTTCGGCTCTGATATTTATTATTTCCTTTCATCTGGGGGCTGTGGGCTTCCTTGGCTGTTCTCTTTCTATTTGTTTGAATTGTGTAGCTAATGTTTTTATTTTGTCCCTTTCTTCTTTTTTGATGCGTGCATCTATTGCTGTAAATTGACCCTTGAACACTGCTTTTGCTGTGTTCCAAAGGTATTTTCATTCCATTTGATTCTAGGAATTTTTTTATTCTATCCCTGATTTCTTCTATTACCCAGTGGTTTTTAAGCAGAGTGTCATGGATTGAATTATGTCTTCCCAAAAATGTGTGTATCACTTGGGCTGGGCAATGATTCCTGGTATTGTGTGATTTTCCTATATGTTGTAAATCTTGCCTCTATGATGTTAATGAGGGAGGATGGGTGGCAGTTGTATTAGTGAGGCAGGACTCAAGCTACAAGATTGGATTGTGTCTTGAGGCATTCTCTTGAGATATAAAAGAGAGAAGCGAGCAGGGAGACAGGGAAACCTCATATCACCAAGAAAGCAGTGCCAGGAGCAAAGTGCATCCTGGTCTGGAGGAACATTGATGGGAAGGCCTTCAGAGAAAGAAAGCCTTCCCCTGGAGCTGACACCCTGAATTTGGAGTTTTAGCCTACTTTACTGTGAAAAAATAAATTTCTCTTTGTTAAAGCCATCTATTTGTGGTATTTCTGTTATAGCAGCACTAGATGACTAAGACTCAGGTTGTTATTCAGTTTCCATGTAATTGATTTTTTTCCCTTGCTCTTCCTGTTGTTAATTTCTATTATTGACACAGGATGCTCAGCCATATTGAAAACCCCAATCAACACCCCTTCCCCCCCTCTTTGTCTTGCTAACCACAAGCTTGTTTTGAGCAGGAAGTTGCAGCAGGTAGTGGCTCTGTCCACTGACTAGCCCTAGTTACACCTTGAAGCATGCACAAATTGAAATCACATCCTTCAACTGACCCCCCCACCCCCAAATATAGGCATGGGAGGGCTAAAGGCAGAAAATTCCAAACCCAACCCCCTGACGCCATTGGAAACAAAAAGCTCCCCAGCCCCCTTAGCAAGCACGTGGCCTTAAGGTCACTAGGCCCCATGCGCTCCTTGTACGCGCAGACAATAAACTTGCCACTTTCTGTTTCCGTTGCAGTCAGTGTCCATCTTATTTCTATTGGCTAATAAGACAGGACAAGAACCCGAGTGCTGTTCGGTTACACTTTGATGGCGTTGTGGTCAGAGAAGATACTTTGTATTATCTCCGCGTTTTGGATTTTGTTGAGGGTTGCTTTGTGGCCCAATATGTGGTCTATTCTGGAGAATATTTCATGTGCATTGGAAAAGAATGTGTACTTTGCTGCTGTTGGGTGGAGTGCTCTATATGTCTATGTGGTCAAGTTGGCTGATTGTGGCATTTAGATCTTCTGTATCTTTGTTGAGTTTCTTTGCAGATGTTCTGTCCTTTACTGAGAGTGGTTTGTTGGAGTCTCCTGCTATTATTGTGGAATTGTCAATTTCTCTTTTCACTGCCGTTAGATTGTTTTATTTATTTTGGAGTCCTGTCATTGTGTGCTAGGTATTTATTATTGTTATGTCTTCATGATGGATTGTCCCTTTAATCATTATATAATGCCCTACTTTGTCTTGTCTGGTGGATTTTGTTTTAAAGTCTATTTTACCTGAGATTAGTATTGCCACTCCTGCTTTTTTTTGGTAGCTGTTTACTTGATATATTTTTTTCCATACTTTGATTTTTAATAAATTTATGTCTTTGTTTCTAAGGTGCATCTCTTATAGACAGCATATTGATGGATCTTGTTTTTTTAATCCATTCTGTCACTCTCTGTCTCTTTACGGGTGCATTTAGGTCATTTATGTTCAGTGTAATTATTGATAAACAAAAGGTGTGAGTTTACTGCTGTCATTTTGTAGTGCTTTTTTTTTGTGATGCTGACATACTCTTTGTTTCTCTTACTGTCCTGTGCTGAATTCCTTTTGTTTGTGGGTTTTTAAAAATTTCTTTTGCTTTTGTAGATTTTGTTTTTATTGAGACTTTATGTTTTTCTTCAATTTTGTTGAGTAGGTTTGTTAACTTTCTTTGCTTTCTTTGTTGTTACCTTGAAATTTACCCTTGTCTTCCTAGGTTTGAACAATCTTTTATTACTTGGTATCGCCTTGCTTTCCTTTCCATTTGAAAGTTCTATACCTGCACAGTTTATTCCCTCTTTTATTGTTCTGACGTTGTTTTCATTTACAGGTTAAACTCTCAGGTTCCCTCTTGTAAATCTTTTAGTTTTGAGTCATCCTTGAGAGTTCATTACCTAGGTTGGTATCTGGCTGATGTGGTCTTGGGTCCTAGATTTAGGCTGTTGTCTGATGTTAAGTTTGTTCTTAAACCAAAGGATTTCCTTAAATAATTCTTGTAAGTTTGGTCTGGTTTTGACATATACCCTTAATTTCTCTTTGTCTGGAAATGTCCTAATTTCACCATCATATTTGAGCAAGAGTTTTACAGGATATATTATTCTTGGTTGGCAATTTTTTTCTTTCAAGGGTTTATATATGACATCCCATTGTGTTCTTGCCTGCGTGGTTTCTGCTGAGTACTCAGAGCTTAGTCTTATTGTTTTCCCTCTGTATGTGTATGTTTTTCGCCAATGCCTTCATTGCAGCTTGGATCTCTTCCTTCAGTATCATTGACTCTTGATCATATGCTACCTCCTGAAATGGTTAAACATAAATCAATTTTAGCTTTCGATTGTTTCCCACACCATTGTCAGGATTTCTTCATTTTTCTTTGTTCTTTTTTTTTCTGATTTTTCCTCAAACAATGTGATATCTAAGGATTTGTCTTGATTTTTGCTGATTCTGTCATCCATTGTTTTGAACCTACTCCTCATACAAAAATTTACTCACATATTGTTTTGTGACATCAGTTGCAATCCCCAAAATGTAACAGCACACTCCGCCTTTCTACTCTGGGTTCCCTGTGTTCCGTTCAACCAGTTCCTGTTCTTTCCTGCCTTCTCATCTTGTCTCTGGAGAGGAGCCACCCATTTGGTCTTGTGTATCTGATTAACTAAGAAGCACACCCCTCACATGTATTATTTTTTGTTTTATATTTCTGTGTAATTTTTGTCTGAAGAGTGGGGCTTGGGAATGATAATTCTTTTTGATATAATGACTCTGTACATTACTTCCATCTTCTTTTAATGCTTCCTGTGTCATTCAGTATTTTGCCCATAGAATCCTTCACTATTGCAAATTGAGGCTTGAATTTTTTCTTCAGTTCTTTCAGCTTGAGAAATGCTGAGCGTGTTCAGCTCTTTTACTTCATCATTTCTTCCATTTGCTTTAGCTACTCTACATTCAAGTGTAAGTGTCAGCAGCTCTTCTGACATCCATTTTGGTCTTTTTTTTTTCCCTTCTTATCTTTTTCATGACTTTTTCTTTCTTCATGTAGGATGTCCTTGATGTCATTTCACAATTTGTCTGGTCTTTAGTCATTAGTGTTCGATGCATCAAATCTACTCTTGAGATTGTCTCTAAATTCAGGTGAGTTATACGCAAAGTTGTATTTGGCTCTCGTGGATTTGTTTCACTTTTCTTCAACTTCAAGTTGAACTTGCATATGAGCAATGTGTGGTCTGTTCTGTAGTTGGCCGTTGGCCTTGTTCTGACTGATGATATTGAGCTTCTCCATGACTCTTTCCACAGATGTAGTCGATTTGATTCTTGTTGCTATTTATACATATCCAATAATGCACTTTTGGTTCTCTAAGGTTATTTTTTGCACCTTGTTCTACATTCTGAAAAATAAATTTTCATTTGCAAGTATGTGGAATTCATGAAGCAAACAGGACCTTGTACTAGATGATCTCTAGGATCTCACTTAGTTCAAAGATTCTAAAAGAATAATGCTTATACTAATGGTCTGTATAAAGCCAATTTGGGTGGGGGTGGGGAGTTAGGAGCCCTTGAAACAAACTGGATTAACCCTGCTGCCATTTCTTTTAGGGAAAAGGCAGCTCAGCTTTTAAGAGCATATGGGTCATCAGCAAAAGTTAGATTAAAAAAGTCTTCAAGACACAATCATTCTACAGAGTAATAGAATTGAATGTAATTTAGGCTTAAGAGTGAGAGAAATGAATTTTTGGTTAAGAGCTGTGAAAATCAGCACTATTTCATGTAGTTTAAATAGACTGCTATCCCTGGTTCAATATAGGCATTCACTCAATTCAGTTTCCTTGAGTTCAGACGCAATAAAAAGGTACACATTTTTCTACAAATTCAATCAATTTTGGAAGAGCCTATAATTTTAAAAGCTATTTTTTGTTTAAATTCCATACCCACTAATTTTTCACTGCCAATTTCAAAGAGAAATACTACTACTCCAATCCTTCCATATCTGTTTTAAGACTCCACAGAGAAAGCATGAGACTGCATGAAGCTAGAGTGGTCTTTTGACTTTTGTATTCTTTTCTAATGCTTCAAATAGACTCTAAAATTGTGCAGAATCTCTGAGAATTTCAGATCAGAAGTTTTCTCTTCTCCACCTATCCCTTTGTTATTAGTGTATTTTAATCAGCAATCTATTTGGGAATGTTCTAGATAACTTGTCTTATTAAAGGGCTTTTCTTCACAGTTGAAACTAGTGGTGGGTGAATTTTGTTCAAATAGCTTGAGAATAAAAGCTGATTTTATGATTCAAATGGAGTAAAGTAAATTTGAAAGATTCACTGTTAGAGTAGGGTAGGAATTTCACAGGTGGATACTTAAGACAAGGATTAGCAAAACTGGATTGGTAAAGTGATTAGAAAAGGGTTGGTATAAAATGTTAGCATCTGAGATTCCAGAAAAGAATCCCACAGGTTTATTTTCCACCTTAAATTTTGGAAGCAAGGTGTTTGTTCTGCAGTGAAAAGATGACTACAAGGCGAGGAACCTGCTTAGTCTGACAGTTATTAGGGTGTGTGGGTTAAGCAGCAAGGGTTGAGTAGAAAATGTTCCTAAACATAAGGGTCTCTGAGGTGCTGCAGCTTTTTTGGGCCTTAAATCAATTGCCATGAGTTGACTGTGACTTACGACAACTGCATGTGTGTCAGAGTAGAACTGTGCTCCATGGGACTTTCTCTTTCTCTCTTTCTTCCTTTCTTTCTCTCTCTCCCTCTCTTTTTTTTTTAATTGTGGTGAAAACGAACACAACAAAACCTACACCAATTCAACAATTCCGATAGGGTTTTCAATGGCTGATTTTTTGACAGTAGATCTCCAGGCTTTTCTTCAAAGGCACCTCTGAGTGAACTCAAACCTCCATCCTTCCCATTAGCAGCAAAGTGTGTTAGCCATTTGCTCAAATGACACAAAGGGTATGAAAAACTATGTCATACCACGTACCCTTCCCTAAAAGGGGAAACTATGTTATGAAGATCTTGCTCTTCCAGAAATATTTCATGCACTAGCAAGCATATATAGCCCCTGACACCACCTTCAAACACACGTGCCTCATCCATGTTAAAAAAAAGAAATCACAGTGGAAACATACTTCACCCACCACAGAGCCAGGAACTGGGAACCTGGATTGTGTGTAGTCCAGACTCTGACACTCCCAGCCTTTGTCATTCCCTTGACATCCTGGCCGTTTTCGACCTCCCCATCCTTACCCTCATCCAGTGACTCTATGGTCCTCTGCCCCAGAGGGGGCCTAGGCCTGAGCTCAGGGAAAGGCAGCTTTCACCCAAAGTGTATCCTGAGCTAGAGGGGATGAGGCATTCGATAGCAATTAAAAACCCATGACTGGTGGAGGGAGACAGTGGAAGATAGGAAAAAGTTGTCTATTTTAGTATATTTTCTAAAACAAAACAAACAAAACCCAAACCCATTGCTGTCAATTCTGACTCATAGCAACCATATAGGACAGAGTAGGGTTTCCAAGGAGCTGCTGGTGGATTCAAACTGCCTTCCTTTTGGTTAAAAAACCCTCATAGCGACCCTATAGGACAGAGTAGAACTGCCCCGTAGAGTTATCGAGGAGCGCCTGGTGGATTCGAAACTGCTGACCCTTTGGTTAGCAGCTGTAGCACTTAACCACTACGCCACCAGGGTTTCCTCCTTTTAGCAGCCATAATTCTTAAACACTGCGCCAACAGGTATCCTTAGTATATTTAGTGGCTCCTTTTTCTGCCTTTTCAACAAGTGGCCCAACATTTTCATTTTGTCATGACTGCAAACTCTATTAATTCCTGGTTACCAATCTCAGCTGGTTTCACCTGTACTTCTCCAGCCAGCTATCTCTCCTGTGGTTCACAGCAGCTAAACGTTTTCTACCTTTCTCAAATTCATGCTCTTTCTGCCTCCAACTCCATCTCAGAAAATGACTATCTCTTACTTTATAGAAAGAAAGTAGAAGTTATCAGATGAAAAACCCTTCAGGATCGTTACCTGTGTTTTGTTTCTCCCACCTCTCTTTCCTTTTTACTCCGCCGGAGGAGGTGGGCTTCTTCCTGTCCGTTTATCCCGCTGCCTGCAGTCTGGATTCCATCCCTGCCAGCCTTCCCAGGACTGAACTTCACTATCCCCCCCTCTTCAGAGGTAGCACAGAGCCCTGGGAGGAACACGTTGCCTGGGACTGGATCCATGTATGTGACCTTGGGCAAGTCTTTTAACTGCCCCATGCCTCAGTTTCCTTACCTGAAAAATGAGATTAAAAAGTGTTTCATTGTGTCATTATAAACATTAATTAAGTTAACGTTGGTAAAGTGATTAGAAAAGGGTTGGTCCATAACTTTTTTAGTTGCCATTGAGTTAGCTCCAACTCATGGTGACCTTATGATAACAGAACAAAATGATGTCTGGTCCCGTGCCATCTTCATGATCATTAGTATTTTAATCCATTGTTGCCACCATTGGGTCAATCCACCTCACTGAGGGTTTCCCTTGTTTTCATTGGCTCTTTACTTTACCAAACATCATGTCCTTTTCTAGTGATTAATCTTTCCTAATGATGTGTCCAAAGTAAGTGCTTCATTCTCCCCATCCTAGCTTCTAAGGAATATTCTTGTTCTATTTCTTCTAAGACTGACTTGTTTGTTCTTTTGGAGTTCATGACATATTCAATATTCTTTGCCAATGCTACAGTTTGAATGCCTCAGTTCTTCTGTCTTCCTTCTTCACCATCCAACTTTTGCACGCATATTAGGCAATTGAAAAGACCATGACTTGGATCAAGCACATCTTAGTCATCAAAGTGACATCTTTGCCTGTTTAAAAGCTTTAAAGAGGTGTTTTGGAGAAAAGTTTCCCAATGTAGTACCTCATTTGATTTCTTAACTGCTGCTTCCACAGACTAGCACAAAATAAGTGCTTTATAAATGTTTGTTTAATAAAATTAAAGAAAATTAAAAAATCCTGTCTTTAATCTTCAAACTTTTCTTGGCTTCTTTTAAACATGCACAGCTCTCTCCTGTCTTAAAAATCATTCTCCTTTGTCCTTCATACTTCTTTTTAGCTAGAGCTCGATTCACGCCCCCCATAGCTAAATTTCTATGGCAGTATCTGCTCACATGGTTTCCACTCCCTCCCTGCCCGCTCACTCCTCAATTCGTGACAACACAGTATTTCTGGGCAGAGATCTATGGAAGTACCAGCATTACTACTCTATATGCCGGTAGTAGCTTTTTGGCTTTTTCCTGTTTGCTTACATACAGGGGTGACTTATCTAATAGGCAAGGTAAGCACGGTGCTTACCTTGCTTACCAGATCATCTATAGTGAGATTGTTCACTACAGATTAGTAAGAAAGCATAAGTATACCCATGCTTACCTTGCTTACTGGGTCATCTGCCCCCGTTAGGGGCTGTAAATTTGAAAAGAGGCTTTAATTCTGTAAGAAGATGTTGTATGGTTGGGAGAGAGACAGATGCCTGTCAAACCAACAAACAGAATCTTTAATGTGTTGAAAAAATGTGAAATTGTTCACTATAGATGATCTGGTAAGCAAGGTAAGCACCATGCTTACCTTGCCTATTGGAGAACCCATCCCTACTTACATATCTTCCTCACCCTATGAAGTCCCTTGACACAGAAACTCCATTATTAATTTTTTTCCCTAGTGAATAATCCAAGGATTGACATATAAGGTCTGAAAAGAGATTTGAAGGCAGAAAGGGGAAAGAATACACAGGGAAAAGAAGACAGAGGGAAAAGTTCAAGCAATGGTGGTGAGTCAGGAACCACCTGTGTGTGTGCGTGTGTGTCTAAATGTAGTAGTGCTTTCAGTTTTCCAGGAGTATAAAGTAACAGTGGGGAATGAATAGAGGGGAGATAAAGACATGCAAAGGTCTTATATGCCATTTTAGCTGCTTGTCCTTGTCTGTAGGTGACAGGGAACCCATGAATTATTTATTTTTTTTAAGAGGAATAAACTAAGGGGGAGTCATTGTTTAGGAAGCATTGAGTTTCTGTTTATGGAGATGGAAATTTGACAACAAATATCGGTGATGGTTGCACAACATGATTGATGTAATTGGTGTCGCTGCATTGTGGTGTTGTTGTTGTTGTTAGGTGCCATCGAGTCGGTCCCGACTCATAGTGACCCTATGCACAACAGAACAAAACACTGCCTGGTCCCGTGCCGTCCTTACAATTGTTGTTATGCTTGAGCTCATTGTTGCAGCCACTGTGTCAATCCACCTCGTTGAGGGTCTTCCTCTTTTCTGCTGACCCTGCACTTTGCCAAGCATGATGCGCTTCTCCAGGGATTGATCTCTCCTGACAACATGTCCAAAGTATGTAAGACACAGCCTCACCATCCTTACTTCTAAAGAGCATTCTGGTTGTACATCTAAGACAGATTTGTTCATTCTTTTGGCAGTCCATGTATATTCAATATTCTTCGCCAACACCACAATTCAAAGGCGTCAATTCTTCTTTGGTCTTCCTTTTTCATTGTCCAGCTTTCACATGCATATGATGTGACTGAAAATACCATGGCTTGGGTCAGGCACGCCTTAGTCTTCAAGGTGACATCTTTGCTCTTCAACACTTTGAAGAGGTCCTTTGCAGCAGATTTACCCAAAGCAATGCACCCTTTGATTTCTTGACTGCTGCTTCCATGGCTGTTGAAAAATACTGAATTGGCAAATGTTTTATCTATGTTTTACGATGATAGAAAATGATTCTATTTTGTATTAGAAGATGAATTAAAGGGATATATTTAGTGGCCATTTGCTTCTATGGTAGCCTGACATTGTTGAATGCCCTCCTATATTATGATAACTTCCCACATTTTGAATTTTATCTACTCAGACTTCAATCCAGAAAAGTCACATTCCCATGCTCCCTTGAGGCTAGGGTAGAGGTGTATGATCTAGATTTCACCATTCTGATGCTTCCGTGCTAGATCTGGGATTGGAATTGAGCAATGTGGGGAACCTGGTCTTGGGGTCAGTACAGGGATGGGATATCGGGCCTGTCGGAAGCAGCAATGACAGAATTCCTGGCCTCAGACTCAACCATTACAGGTGCAGGAGGAGGTGATACTGAAACTTTTGTGGTAGCAGCCCCTGTGGAATGGGTGGGCATTGTTCCTGAATGCACTGAGCTTCAGAGTTAGGTCTCTGGCTCTTCCAAAGATTCTGTGGGTGATCCAGGAGGTGGAGATTCTGTTGTTTGCAACTAACAACACTGACCAAATACAAGGTGATATCAAGTAAGACATTTCCAGAGTTGCAATGACAGCAGGTTAGGGCTTCCACTGGGGGAGCACAGAGCTGGACACAGAGCATGGACTTAAAAGATGTCATGAAAATCCTCACATGCAAATGTTATTGATCCAAAGGAGAAATTTGAGGGGATGAAGCAGGATAAAGCAAATGTTTAGGAGGAAAAAGTTGAAGGATTTTTATGCTGTATAGCCTCAGGTTTGCCCCAAACAGGTAATTTGCTGACAGGTGCTGACATAGAAATGGATTTGGGCTAAAGGGCTGTCAAAAAAATTAAGTTGTGATTATTAGCAGCCTGGGAGTGGGAATAGAGGAAGTAAACAATTGGCTGGTCCTGAATTTTTGGGAGGCAAGTAAACCCAGAAGGGGATTGGTAGACCGTCTTAGTCATCTAGTGCTGCTGTAACAGAAATATCACAAGTGGATGGCTTTAACAAAGAGAAATTTATTCTCTCATAGTCTAGTAGACTACAAGTCCAAATTCAGGGTGTCAGCTCCAGGAGAAGGCTTTCTCTCTTTTTTGGCTCTGAAGGAAGGTCCTTGCCCTCAATATTTCCCTGGTCAAGGAGCTTCTCAGGTGCAGGGACCCTGGGTCCAAAAGATGTACTCTGCTGGTGCTGCTTTCTTGATGGTACAAGGTCCCCAACTCCCTGCTTGCTTCCCTTTCCTTTTTATCTCTTGAGAGATAAAAGGTGGTGCAGGCCACATCTCAGGGAAACTCCCTTTACATTGGATCAGGGATGTGACCTCGTAAGGGTGTTATGATTCCACCCTAATTCTCTTTAACATAAAGTTACAATCGCAAAATGGAGGACAACCACAGAATACTGGGAAGCATGACCTAATGAAGTTAATATACACATAATTCAGTCCATGACATTAGACTAAAGGAATAAGAAAAGGTCAAGTGCCCAAAGCAGGTTCCCCCTGTCAGTCAAGTTCAAGTCTATATTCTTAGACACTTAATAACTATTCGATGAAAAAAACAATGAGTCAGATTTGAGAGAATAGGAGAGGTAAACAGAAAGCTAGAGAGAAGTACAGAATTCAAGATCTTACATCGAATACTAGACCTTTGCTTTCTCTCATTTGCATACTAAATGGAGGGCTGCAGATGGCTTCATGTTATTACAGCTGCTGAACTGACTTACATTGGCTGCAGAATTCTATTACCCTTCCACAGAAAATGACCTTGACGTGTTGAAAAATTCTCTGAGCTTATTTCAGAAGACAATGGCAAAAGTAGGGTGAATTTAAATGATGGGTTAATATGCATTTCAGGGTTTGCCAGATGATTTCAAGGGCAACTAGAAATTTTTTTTTTAGAGTCTGGATTTAGATTTAAAAGCTTTATAGATCCCTTGGAAACCCTTGTGGCATAGTGGTTAAGTGCTATGGCTGCAAACCAAAGGATTGGCAGTTCAAATCTACCAGGCGCTCCTTGGAAACTCTATGGGGCAGTTCTACCCTGTCTTATAGGGTCGCTATAAGTCGGAATCGATGCGACGGCACTGGGTTTTTTCTATAGATCCCTTACTGTTACTTCCATGTTGTCATTTAGTATCTAGACAGCGTCTTTTCTACTTTTGATTAAGTTGCTCAGCATTTTGTGGTCTCTCTTCTGCTCTTCACATTTGCATTTTTGATAAAGGAATGGGGAAAGAAAGAGCGCCGTTTCTACCTATTAAAATAATCTTACCTTTGCAACAGCATGTGTCTTACTTTTTGTAATTTGTGAGAATGTAACTGTCAGAACAGTAGCACAGAGCACCGTGCCTGGAAGTCTGTGACCACGATCTCTCGCCACATTTAGGAGATTCCAAAAGAACAGTGAAAAGTGCTAAATCTTTTGAATAGAAGCTTGTGAAGAAGGATTAATTGGATTGGGATTATCCACTCTGTGTAATAAGGGAATTTACTCAAAATAATATTAATTCATCTTAGACAGTATGATCTGCTGAAAAGAGAAACTATAGCATCTTTAAAATCCTTTCCTGTAAATCTTGAAGCCACATATGTATCTCAGCTGAGCTAAGGAAAGTCATCCTGGGGGTGACAGATTTTAGGGCTCAGAATTCAACCAGGAGAGACAAACCACACAGAAATTTGAACAGGGAAAGTTAATGTAACAAATTATTAACTATCACAAGGAATCAGAGTTATAAGGGATTGGCTAGTAAGAAGTGAAGAGAATTCTAAAGAAAACAGTAATAATAGACAGAAGGAGCAGCCACTACCCCTAGGGTGGAGATAGAGCACCCAAGGAATAGCCCCAACCCCACTGGACTAAGATCCAGACCTTGTTGGAGAGGGCGTGGCGGTGACTCACTGGATGGCAGAGAAGCCACTGCACTGGTGCTGTTGCAAAAGTTGCTAGAAATCTCCCCTCTGGAACTTGCTGGAAATTCGGGTACCAGGGAAAGCTGTTGATGGAGAGATGCTTCACTGGTGGCACTCTGCTGCAAAACCTCCTGGCTAGGAGGAGGCTGAGGGAAGCTGCAGGGTGCTGCTGGCTGCCATGCGCTGGGGGGGCTGGGCTGGGAGGAAGCTGTGGGCACTGCAGGAGCCGCGGCTGGGGAAGCCACCTGCACTTTAAAGCCTTCTGAGAAAGCACATCTGAGCCAGGAAAGAAAGTTCCTCCTTCCCCTAGGTCTCTCCAGACCCTCCACTGACAAGGTCATCATGCCACCTGGCAAAGAAAAACTACTGAAAACATCCAGGTGCATTTTTATAGAGCAGGCAGTGAATGGTGATTTTTAAGGTGAAGGGCAATAAATTGATAACTGCCATAGGGAGGTTTTTGAGATGATGGCAGGTAAGGTATCAGGTGGGTTAAGAGAGGAATTCTGGTTTGGGTTCTAGCTGTGTGACCTTTTAGGATATAGTGAGGAGGCTGAGGTGTGTAACATAGAACTCATTGAGTCCAAAACTGTTTATTTCTCTTCTGCTAATTGTTTTCTATTGAGCTTATACATTGCCTTTGAAATAGCATATTAGTCCACTGGGCTAGATATCACTTTTTAGTTTTGAGAGGTATTGACGGAGTCTATTATTGTTGCTGGATCTAAAAACAAACATTTTTCTAGGTTAATTTAAATGTTATTATTAAACCATTTCTGAATCTTCTGTTCTTACTGAATGTGTGAGTGAAGGCTTGGGTCTTTGCCTGTTCTTTTGTTCCTGGTTGTTTTGGGGGACCATTCCAGTTTCTGGAACTTGGGTTTTACATAGAAGCCAGAGTTGGGGAATTAAATGTTCTTTCTTTCAAGTTTATTTGTGCCGGAAAAATTCATTCCATTGTCTTCATAAGTGAAAGGGTAATGGGTGTGGCAAGATCACTCAGTAAGACTTGTAAAGACTTTTTGGTATAAGTCTTAGGAACCGAATATGAGAATGAGCCTAATGACTGGCTAACAAATCCTATGGCAAGCCCAATAGCTATTAGTTTTTTGCTTTCTACAAAACTGAAGGAGATCCTAAATGACTTGTTTGTTGATAGATCATTAAGGAAATCTTCAAAGGATATATCACTCTATGATATATTTGGCAAATGATTTAGAAGGGCTTTAAAGAATTTTGTGATGTTACTATAACAAAACTCCTTCTAAATCGACAACAGTAATATTAGAGGGGCTGCCTAGGGTACAAGCTGAACAACACAGGACTCAGGTTGTTTCAGTACAAACACAGAGGAGGTTATATTCATCCAGTCATTGATATTTTGTCCTATAGGAGTTAGCTGTCTGTTAAGTGTGCCCTCAAGGAGTTTGAATTCATTGGTTAATGTTTTATTTTCTGCCCCACCTCTGAAGCCTGGTTTTCCCCCTGAATTTCTTATGTCTGTTAATGGATGATGGTTCATTTATTTGGCCACTCGTGCTGGACACATAGAAATTATCCTAGCCTTCTCTCTATCCAAACTCCTTCAAGCTACAGTCAAGTCCTGTTAGGTCCACATGCCCCAATTTTTAATTGTGTCCCTTCTTGCTGCTTGTAAGCCTAACTCCCACTCAAGTGTTCACTACGAACTCTGGTCTTGCCTTCATTACTGTCTCCTGTGACTGAACACTTAGAGCTTGGTGTTCCAAAACAGTATATATATATATTTTAAATGAGGCAAGTTTATTAACATTCAGAGATCACACAATTGACAACTCAAGAAAATCTACTGAATAATTATTAGAACTAATAAGAGATCTATAAGATTGCCACTTATGAAATAAGTATGTAAAAGTCATAACTTACTTCTAAAAGAGCAATAACCAGTTAGAAAATATATTTTACAAATGATTTCTTTCAATATATACACATACATATTTTATTCTTGTTACTGACTGCATCGTATCCCATTGTATGAATGTACCATAATGTATTTAATAAAAATCTCCCATTGATGTACATTCTGGATGTTCTCACTTTTTTTTTTAATTGTACTTTAGATGAAGGTTTACAGAACAAACTAGCTTCTCATTAAAAAAGTAGTACACATATTGTTTTGTGATATTGGTTGCCAACCCCACAACGTGTCAACACTCTCCCCTTCCTGACCTTAGGTTCCCTATTACCAACTTTCCTGTCCTCTCCTGCCTTCTAGTCCTTGCCCCTGGGCTGATGTGCCCACTTAGCCTCTTTGCGTTTTATGGGCTTGTCTAATCTTTGATTGAAGCGTGAACCTTGGGAGTGGCTTTAGTGCTGAGTTCAAAGGGTGTCCAGGGCCCATACTCTTGGGATTTTTCCAGTCTCTGTCAGACCAGTAAGTCTGTTTTAAAAATTTTTTTTTTATTTTTTGTGAGTTAGAATTTTGTTCCACATTTTTCTCCAGCTCTGTCCAGGACCCTCTGTTGCGATCCCTGTCAGAGCAGTTGGTGGCGGTAGCCAGGCACCATCTAGTTGTGCTGGACTCAGTCTGGTGGAAGCTGTAGTACTTGAGGTCCTTTAGTCATTTGGACTAATCTTTCCCTTGTGTATTAGGTTTTCTTCATTCTCCCTTGCTCCATATGGCGTGAGGCCAGGGGAATATCTTAGATGGCTACTCACAAGCTTTTAAGACCCCAGATACTACTCACCAAAGTAGGATGTAGAACATTTTCTTTATAAGCTATGTTAAGCCAGTAGAGCTAGATAGAATGGTATTTTTAAATGCAAACCTACCTGTGTCTCTCTTCCACTGAAAGCTCCTTTTCTCAACAATTCCAATCTTTTTACCTTTTTTTTCTCATGTGAGTCTACCCCCCTCCTTCAGCCATGTCCCACAAACATGCTGTCCTGTGCCGTATCTACAGAAAGGGCTCTCCCCCGTCTTCTTCTTGTCCATCTGGACAACTCATCTAATCCTTTAGGAATCATTCTGTACATGGAAGACACGCCCACACCACCACTACCACCAATTAGTGTTTATTGGGACTGAGTACTTAGCATGTCCCAGGGAGTGTGTTAGGCACTTGCATATACTGAGTCTGTTTAAATTACACCAGAACACAATGAGGTTGCTATTATTACTTCTCTTTTCCAAATTTGGGAAACTAAACTCAGGGAGATTAAATAACTTGCCTGAGCTGGTAAGTGGATGAGCCAGGGTTCAGAGCCACGGGGATCTGACTCTGGAGCTCATCCTGGGACTGCTACATTTTAGAGTCAAATAGGCCTTGAGTTGACACCTCAGCTGTGCTCCATAGTGACGGAGGGTGCAGCTACTCAGCCTCTCCCCACTACCCCTTCTGTCAGATGAGGATAATAATACTTATTAGCAGTGTTCTTGTGAGAATTAAAAAAAATATTATAAGAATACTGCTGGCCATGAAGGTAGAAGAGCCTTAACATGGGGGATGGTACCCAAACCCTGAAATGCCAACACTTGTGTCTGAGGCTCCTCCTTTTGGGCATCCCCTGCAGACAGCACTGCTCCTTGCAGCCTCCAGCAGGACTGCTGTCCTGGTTTTACACTAGGGCTCAAGTATAAACAAGGGGCTTTTCCTTTAACAGCTCATAATATGGAGTCCCTGTGTGGTAAGAACTGTTAGTTTGTAGGTTTGAGTCAACAGAAGTGCCTTGCAAGAAAGGCCTGGTGATCTACTTCAGAAAAAATAGCCATTGAAAACCTATGGAGGGCAGTTCTACTCTGACACTTATGGGTCGTCATGAATTGGAGTTGACTCAATGGCAAATGTTTTTTTTTTTTTTAAATCCCATAATATAGTTATCCTAAGGCCGGAAAACATCACTGAAGGCTAAGAAAAAGTGAGAATGAAACTAGCATTAAGGGTAACTTAAAACTAGATAATGCAGTCCAGGAAATGTAGGTTACTTGGAATTGCACAGAGATATTCCGGGACTGCCAGGACTCCTTGCTACTGTGTGATCTTGGCTGACTTCTGAGGTTTGGGTTACTCCCATAGACATAGAAACAATGATGTCTATTTATTGGAACTACTGTTAAGATTTGAATTTGTTAAAACATGCGTTTGTTGAGCCCCAAGCTAGGTATTGAACAGATAATGACCAACACAAAGGCTTTGCTACTCATGCACTTTTCTAAGTGTTTTAAAACAATTGACTTACTTCATCCTTATAACAAAGAGAGGAGGGTGCTATTTTTATTCCCACTTCACAGATGGCAAGAGTAAAGTCAAAGACATTAAGAAACGTGCACAGGCCACACAACTGGTGATTGACATATCCAGTATGCCACATTGCCCCGAGGTGTGAATGGGGATCCTGTCTCCATGGAGCCTACAATTTAGTGTGTCACACATACAAGAAAACAAAGAAATGTGTAATTTAGAATTAAAATAAATGCTATGAGGGAAATTAATAGGGTATATGGCAGACAACAACGGAGAACAGGTGTGAAGATTCTTTAGAGAGGGTGGTCAGGAAAGTTTTCTTTGAGGAGGGTGACATTTAAACTTGAATGAAATGAGATAGTGTATTTGTTAAAGGGGCCAGTGGTGGTTCAGCGTAGATTTCTTGCCTTCCATGCGGGAGACCCAGTTTCGTTTCCTGGCCAGTGCACCTCACTGCAGCCACCGCCCATCTGTCAGTGGAGGCTTGCGTGTTGTTATGGTGCTGAATAGGTTTCAGTGGAGCTTCCAGACTAAGACAGACTAGGGAGGAAGGCCTGGCGATCTCTCTAGTCCAACTGGCAACTGATCATGGGAATAGCGCAGAACTGGGCAGAGTTTTGTTCAGTTGTGCATAGGGTCACCATGAGTCACTGGCTGACTCAATGGCAGCTAACAACATTTGTTAAAGGGCAGTGTCTGAGAACCCTGCCCATAAAGGTTCCCTTTTTTTTCCCTTTCATATATTAAAATAAAACTTTTATAAAGTTTTGCTTGCCTAGGGATGCCCTCTCACTGTTTTTGACCCATAAAAAAAAAAATTTTTTTTTTTTAAGAGGTAGACTCCTAGTCAATGTGCTGTACACTTCATTAGGTAGACTACAGCTCCTTCCTTATTCAGGTAAAAGCTACGGAAAGCAATGAGGACTCCAGGGCTTGAACAATTGGCATATGGACGCTTCAACGTTAATTTGTTTGCTCATGTGCTGTTTTATTAGACAGTTGAGAAACGTTAGCTGTTTACAGGTGTTGTCACTTTCATGCCTTTAACAATCTGTTAGATTTCAAAAGCATCAACTTAGTTCTGTTGTTCACAATGGTTTTGAAAAGGTGCTAAGACTTCTGGAAATTCATTGAGGGTTAGCGGTATCTTTGCTTATGCTTTTCATTTCTAAATAATAGCTGATTTCTTTGGCAAACCCATCATTTCTAATTTAATGGTTAGGACTTCAGTAATTGATCTAGGTTTTTGAAAGCTACCGTAGCAGCTAAGGAAATCACAATAAAGGACTAAAATAAGATAAATGGGGAAATGGGCACATTACCTCTTTTTGCTCATCTGGTTGTTACATTGTTAATGATACTAATAAAATATAAGAAATTGATATAACTGTCTCTTCTATTGTCATTTAAAACATCGTTGGAAATGTCATATAAAATAGCAGTTGTAGCTGCGCCGTGTAAATTATAGTACAGTAAGAAATTGGCGACGGTGGGTTCTGCCTGACAATTGCTGCCTGTTATTTTGAGAGCAGAATAGTCATTTAAAAATTTCATGCCACTTCATGTAAAAAAATGGAATCATACTCTTATGTAAGCTTTTACCCCCATTCTCTTCTGATTGCTATGTATTTATTTATTTTATTTATTTACCTACAGTGGATGACTATGACGCTGTGGTAGGTAATGTCTAAAATGGCCTCAATGATCTCTGCCTCCTGGTATTCATGCCTGCATGTAATTCTCTCCCCTGGAGTGTAGGCTATGTTTAGTGACTCACTTCTAACAAGGAAAAGAGCACTGGTGGCACAGCAGTTAAGTGCTCAGCTGCTAACCGAAAGGTTGGTGGTTCAAACCTAGGGAGAAAGATGTGGCAGTCTGCTTCTGTAAAGATTACAGCCTTGGAACACTATGTGGCAGTTCTACTCTGTCCTGTGTGGTCACTCTGAGTTGGAATTGATTCGGGCTAACAGGTAAGATATGGCTGAAATAATGGGATGTCACTTCTGGGATTAGGTTATAAAAGATTATGACTTCCATCTTGGATGCTCTCTCATCCTGGGGGAAACAAGCTGCCATGTTGTGAGGCAGCCCTGTGGGAAGATCCACATGGTGAGGGCTCTGGGCTTGTTAATAACCATTTGAGTGAACTTGGAAACAGATCCCCCTGTCTTAGTTACCTAGTGCTGCCGTAACAAAAAATACCACAATAATTTATTCTCTTTTGGAAACTAGAAGTCCAAATCAAGGCATTGGTTCGGGAGGTGGCGGGGAGGGGTTTGTCCTTTCTTGGCCTGTAGACAGTTTTTCACGAGGTCTTTTCCCCCATAAGTGTGTTCGTGCATCTACTTTCCTTTTTTTTTTTAGATAAGGTATCACTCAGAAGCAATTTGTTTGAGTACCTACCTTACTCCAATTATGACCCCAGCCCTGGTTGATAGCTTGACTGTCACCTCCTGAGAGACCTTGAGAAGCTCCCAGCTAAACACACTCAGATTTCCAACTTGCAGAAGCTGTGAGATAATAAATGTTTGTTGTTTTAAGTCGCTAATATTGGGGGTTATTTATTACACAGCAATAGATAACAAATACAGAGGAGTGTACAACAGGAATGATAAATTCTGGAGAGTGGGTCTAGGTTTTTGAAAGCAGGGAGCCAAAATGACATGATCCCTAGGCTCCATTTGTGGTACGGTGCTGAGGGCACACTAGGATTTATTTGATCCCTTGGCTCTGAGATTCTTTTCCATTTCTCCAGGCTGAGGCTGAATTGAGGTTGTTCATCGACAGCCAGTATGCTTTATAGTGAGGATCTTCCAAGGCTGGCACCACCACCAGGCATTGCCTTGGCTCGTAAGGCTCTGTGGCTTTTTCTTAGTCCTTCCTGGAAGCCTATATAAGGCTTTGGTATTTTGGACATGCTCCCCGAGAGGTGCCTGGGTCTCAGCTCTGTGAACTGCAACTCTCCATTTCCCAGAGTTCTGTAACTAATGACCACCCAGAGCGGGTTCACACTACTCCCCACTTATCCTTGGTGCACAAGGGTTTCCATGATCTCCAACATGAGAAGATTCCTGTCGATTCCCTACAGAGCCTAAAATGCAATATGTGGTAACTTATACCTGGAGGCAAGGAGATGGGGTTGGGGGAGAGGGCAAGTGGAAATGCCCGCAGGGCCAGCCACACAGGTAACGTACAAATGAAAGCCTGAAGCGGCAGTTGCTACTTGAGTCTTGCTGGTTTTGTTTGGATATACACACCCAGTGTTGCCAAATCTTCTGATTTTTCAAGAGAAGTGAGATATCTGGATTTCATTAAAAAATGGAAGTATTTTTAAATATTGGTAACTGTCTTATTCATCTAGTGCTGCTATAACAGAAACACCACAAGTCGATGGCTTCAACAAAGAGTTTATTCCTTCACAGTCCAGTAGGCTAGGAGCCCAAATTTAGGGCCCTGGCTCCAGGGGAAGGCTCTGTCTGTTGGCTCTGGAGGAAGGTCCTTGTCATCAGTCTTGCCTTGGTCTGGGGGCATCTCTGCACAGGGACTCCAGGTCCAAAGGACGTGCTCTGCTCCCAGCACTGCTTTCTTGGTGGTATGAGGTCCCCAACTCTCTGCTTGCTCCCTTTTCCTTTTTATCTCTTGAGAGATAAAAGGTGGTGCAGGCCACATTCCAGGGAAACTCCTTTTACGTTGGATCAGGGATGTGACCTGAGCAAAAGTGTTACATCCCACCCTAATTCTTTTTAACCATAGGCAGATATTATGATTTATAACACACAAGAAAATCACAAAATGGAGTACAACCACACATGGCCTAATCAAGTTGACACATATTTGCGGGGGACATAATTCAATTCATTACAGTCACAAACACATACACATATTTTTAAAAAAATCTCACTGTGGGTTTTACGTCTGGACTCCAGATTTGCACTGTGGGTCAATGGTTGAATTTTTTTTTTTTTTTTTGGAATTTGGTAATTCAGGCCCTGCTAACTCCCCTGGTGGGGAGAAGGGGAAATTGCTCTTGGCTTCATTCCAAGGAGTATAAAGCAGGGAGAGAAAACAAAACAAAAAAAAAACCCCAATCATACATCAATAAATCACCTTCCTACCTCAATTATCATGTTGCAGGGATTAAGTGATAGTTTAAATAATAATAATGCACAAAGCACCAAAAAAAAAAGAAAAGAAAATTTTCCAACAAGTCGATTCTGACTCGTAGCAACCCCATAGGACAGAGTAGAACTGCCCCAAAGAGTTTCCAAGGCCGTAAATCTTTACGGAAACAGACTGCCACATCCTTTTCCCTCAGAGCAGCTGGTAGGTTCAAACTGCTGACCTTTCAGCTGCGTGCTTAACTACTGTGCCACCAGGGCTCCTTACACAAAGCACAGCATCTGCAAATGATGAGCGATTAAAAGTGTTTAGCTTTTAGCTTATATCCTTGGATCTATTTCTCTGCTTTCTCTTCTATTCTGCTTGTCCATTTTTGTACTAATACCAAACTCTTTATTATTGTGGCTTTTAAAAAGATAAGATAGGTTAAATCTTTGAAATGGCACAGGATATTATCGAAGCAAATGATTTCACTTTGTTCACATACATGCATTCTTTCAAACAGATAAAACCAGAATTATCATACTTTTTAGTTGGAAGGGATCCTAGAGTTTATCCAACACCCCCAAAAACCAAACCTCTTGCCGTCAAGTCGATTCTGACTCATAGCAACCCTATAGGATAGGGTAAAACTGCCTCATAGGGTTTCAAGGGAGCGGCTGGTGGATTCCAACTGCTGACCTTTTGGTTAGCAGCCCAATGCTTAATCACTGCCCTGGCTAGCACTTCTCAAATGAGGAAAATGAGACCCAGAAGGATTATGTAATTTACTTAAAGAATTACAAGAGTTGGTGGTCACGTCATACTGGGAATGATATGCTTTGACTTTTTGCCCAGGCCTTGGGTCTACACTGAGCTTCTGCAACTCACCATCATGCTACTGAAGTGCTTGGCTTTTCCATCGTCCACGTCAGTTTTTAGGATTAGGTATGGGCATTTGCTACAGAAGGATCCTGTATGTATGTCACCTTGACAGAGTAACATATTAGCACATTAGCCCAAGCTAGGTTCCTCAGCTAACACTTGGTGTGGGGAGGTGTGGAGGCCAGGCCTGGATGAGCTGTGCCAGCTCACTGAGCACCCAGCTCACTGGGGGTGTGTGTACTATTGAGAGGACTTGAAGACAAACTCCCCCAATTTATCGGCTTTTCCTCTGAGCTGCTTTGTTACAATATTAAAGGCAGATATGTTGTTCCTAGTTGCTGGTGAGTTGGCCCTGAGTTATGGTGACCCCATGTATAACAGAACAAATGAAACACTGCCCGTCCTGTACCATCTTCGTGATCACTGATATGCTCAAGTCCCATTTTTATGGCCATTATGTATTTTAAGTGCCTTTCAACCTAGGGGGTGATTTTCCACCACTATATCAGGCAATATTCTGTTGTGATCCATAGGGTTATCATTGGTGAAGTTTTCAAAGTAGGTTGCCAGACCTTTCTTCCTAGTCTGTTTTAGTTTGGAAGCTCCACTGAAACCTGTCCATCATGGGTGACCCTGCTGGTTTTTGAAATACCAGTGGCATAGGCTTCTAGTTTCATAGCTACATATAAGCCACTACAGTACGACAAACTGACAGATGAGTGGTGGAAAAGCAGATATACAAGAAAAAATAATGGATGTTACAAGCGACTTGCTGGATGCTTAAACAAAAGTAGCAACATGAGCATAATTAAATATCGATAGTAAGCAGAGAAGGTATTTCTATTTAAGTGGAGCAAAGCTTGTTAAAACTTAATTTAAAAAATAAGTAGTTGCTCTCCTCCCCCGCCAAGTTAAATTCTAAGTCTTTGTATATTGTTGACTCCCAATTTGAGTTTAATTAACTTTTTTTTTTTTTTTTTTTTGGAGAATATTAGAAACCTGGGGCTATGGCTGGGACTTGATGTACTAATGTAACCTGTTAAAAAAAAACTGTTGCTATTGAGCTGATTCCAACTTATAGAGATCCTAGAGGACAGAGTAGAACTGCCCCACAGGGTTTCCAAGAAGTGGGTGGTAGATCCTAACTGCTCGCCTTTTGGTTAGCAGCTGAGCTCCTAACCACTACGCCACCAGGACTCCAATCTAACCCACTAGGTAATTACAAAGAGAAATTTAGTTATTGTAGATCCTGCCTAGATTTTTGAGTCCACTCTCAGTGGGCACTTTTGGAGGAATGTAATAGAAATATATCTGTATCTGGAGCCTTGGCAGCGTAGTGGTTAAGAACTCGGCTGCCAGCTAAAAAGGTTGGCAGTTTGAATCCACCAACCACTCCTTGGAAACCCTATGGGGCAGTTCTACTCTGTCTTATAGGGTGGCTGTGAGTCAGAATGGACTTGACAGCAACAGGTTTGGTATCTATATATAATCAGAATAATATCATCATCATCATAATGTAACTTCACAAACCCAGGTGAGGAATAAGTATAACTTTTTTTTTCTATAATAAACTACATTTTGGTTTTGTGTCCTGATCTGTTGGGATTTGTAAAATCTTAAATTCAACCTATTTGGACTTCCTCTCATTTTCCTCTGGTTCCAGAATATTTCTGGGGGACTTCAGTGATGACAAGGACTAGAAGGACGTGGAGACGCCTGGTCCTCAGCTGCCATCTGTCCACACTTGTATGTACCGAGACATCCGTCAACCCATCTGGTCCTTGACTGTTGGCCTATGAAGGTCACTGTTGACTTATCCTTTATTATTCTGTCCTATAGGCCTCTTCATCTTCCAACTGTCATTCCTTTTCCTTCAGTACTATTCTCAAGGGCACAAAGTGATCAACTCCGCGCCCCTCCAGAGCACTGGTAATACTGCAAAGCTGGCTCTGTGTGCCTGGACACACCTTCTCAGGACTCTGCAGCTGGATAGTAAGTGAGACTAGCCACCCATATGGGAGCTTAAACATATCTTTACCTGGAATACATGCAGGAGAAGTGATATGCAATTGTCTTCTTTACTCTGCAAAGTCCTTTGTTTCTACCTAAATGCTACTCCTAGATTTTGATAGGATTATATGAGAGGCTTTCCTGGGAGAACTAGGAAGGGACACAGGAGAGAGGCAGGAACGTTGCCCCAGTACTGAGGCTTATCAAGTCAACCTTAGGCAGCCAGGGGCAGACAACACCTACACCTTGGATTCCTAGTAAAGTTTATTTGGGAATCAGAGGGATATATATGGCACAATGTTTTGGGGGTGTTGCTTAATGTCCTCATTTTCCCCACTATTCAGCTATTACATTCCAAGTTTGTTGTCTCAGGGATATCAGAAGGAAGTCAGAAGGAATCATAAAGAAAATAAAAGGGAGTAAGTCTTTAGTTTTTGAGTGCCAAGAGTTAGAACTTTTCCGTTCAGTATGGTGGCCACTAACTCTTAGCACATGTGACTAACATCAAATAAAATGAAAAAGCCAGTTCCTCATTTGCACTATCCACACTGCAAGTTTTCCATAGCTAGTGGTGGCTAGAGCACTGTACTGTATATAGTACAGAATTATAGATCATTTCTACCTCTGCTGAAATTGGACAGTACTGAGCTGCATCATACTTCATAATGGGTAAAAGCTATGATTTTAGCCTCTGGGCCATGGAAGGATTCCCTTGGCTAGGGGAAAGGGAAGGGATGGAGGGAAATTAGAAAGGAAAGTAGACAATAAAGCCAGAATGAAGGACTGAATTTGGGTGAGTCATGCAGATGCAGTCTTGCCAGAATTGTCCACTTAAATTAGATGCAGGCCACAGGCCCAAGGATACTCCCTTTCAACTGTTTGGCTATTCACAGCAGATCCTATCATAGAGGTGATCATACTACATTAAATCTCATCATGGAAGTTATCACATCATCATATGATTTGGCAATCATATGATTGCCAAACTATATCATAACTGCCAAACCACTGAGAATCATGGCCCAGCCGAGTTGACCCATAACCATAATGATACCAAGAGCATCTCAGGACAATAGTTTTGGGGAGTCCTCAAGTCTCGACCAGTCCAATAAGTCTGCTTTTTTTAAGGAATTTGAAGTTCTTTTGCACATTTTTCTCCCATTCTACCAGGGTCCATCTATTGCGGCCCTGATTAAAATGATCCGTAGTGTTAGCTGGGCACCGTCTAGTTCTTCTGGTCTCCAGGTAGATGAGGCCGTGGTTCGTGTCGACTATTTGTCCTGTAGTCTAGTTTTTTCTTTGAATATTTGGTCTCCCATTTTTTTTTTTCTTTTGCTCCAGACACGTGGAGACCAATAGCCGCAGGGTATGTAATAGTTAGATGGCCGCTCAGAAGTTTTTCAGACCCCAGAACTACTCACCAGGCTAGGAAGTAGAACATAATTATAAACTATATTATGCCAATTGATTGAGATGTTCCATGGGACTACGGTCCTAATCTTTCAAACCCAGAAAACCAATCCTGTGAGGTGCTTGGTTATATCTAACAAGTATCCATAACCGTGCCCCCTATATATATATATGAATCTATGTGCATAGAGTCACATAGATGAATATACATATACATACACGTACTCCTATATATATACACTTATGCTCAGTTATGCGGACCCATACACGTATCTGCCTGTGTATATACATATATACCCACACATACATTTTTTGGTTATTTTGCTGTTGTTTCAAAATTATATATGCCATAGCAATTACTGACTGTTCCTTTTTTCTTGTGAACATTTTAGTGGCATCGTTTGCCTTCATAAAGCTGTGTATACTTCACCTTCATTCAGTGCTATCTTTCCCATCACCAAAAATAACAAGTGTCTAATTTTTTTTTTTACTGTCTAGAGAGTGATTTCCCCTCCACGCATCCTTCAGAACCACTAATGGATTCAGACTGCTGATCTTTTGGTTAGCAGCCAAGCTCTTAATCACTGCGCGACCAGGGCTCCACTAATGAACATTGTTTCTGTATATTTACCTGCTTCTGTTATTTCGTAAAAGTGAGAACATACAATATATGTTTTTATTGGCTTATTTCATTCAACATAATGTCCTCCAGGCACAGCCATGTTACAAGAGGTTTCAGGAACTCATTTTTCTTTATCACTGAGTAGTATTCCATTGTATGTATGTACAACATTTTACTTATCCATTCATTCATTGATGGGCACTTAGGTTGTTTCCATCCTTTTGCTATTGTGAATACTGCTGCTATGAACATAGGTGTTCATATGTTTGTTCATGTACCATCTATTCCTTTTTAATATATTAACCAAAAAAATCTATCCTGAATGTTTCAATTGACTTATTTTTAGTTGCAAGCAACAGAAAATCACTCTGACTAACAATTTAAAAATGCTTTGTTTAAATAATACTGGAGTAGCTCATGCAATTAAAGAAGCAGCTAAAAAACCAAGTGCCACAAAGAAAAGGAACTAGAGAAGCTCATGGAACTTCAGTAGCAGAAACAGTAAGAATTTCTCCCTAGGGTGCTGTTATATGATGACTCAGCTCCTATAATCTGAACACTGTATCTCTGTTCAAGATGTAAATTCAGGAAGAAGAATTCGATTGGCTAATTTGAGTCAGGTGTTTCTACCCTGCGACCAATCAACTGTGGCCAGTAAAGAGGGAGAGGGGTGTGCAGATGAGCATGCTCAGTGAGGAATTGTGGGATGCCACCTGATTTGTGAAGGGCTTGTTCTGATCCCTGAGTGGCTCAAATGGTTCACACTTGCCTACTAATCGTAAGGTTGGAGGTTTGAACATACCCAGCAATACCATGGAAGAAAGGCCCGGTCATCTGCTTCTGTAAAGATTCCAGCCAAGAAAACCCTGTGGAGTGAAGTTCTACTCTGTAACACATGGTATCACCATGAGTTGGAATGCACTTGACGGCAACAGGTTTTTGTGCTGATATGCTGGTTATTCTCTTTGCCCCTCCAGATCCATTTTCCATCCTTCCCTTCTCACTCTGTCACGGGAAACTGACCACTACAAACTGCATCACTTACTCATCTTTGTCAACTCTCTTTTGGTGCCAACAGAAAAAAAAAAAAACCAAAAGAAATCAAAACCAAAAAAACAAAACTGAAGACAGATACCTGGATATTTCCCTCCTACTTCCTCCTGGAGTTAGGGCTGCTTTTCTGGGAGCAGGTGATTTCCTCCACAACCACAGATTCCGCTGGGCGCCTCCTCCTTCACAGGTCTGGCTCTCACCGGAGTTTCCTCTCCTTGTTCCTTCAGCTTTCTGGGTTTTAACAGCTTCCTGATGTTGCTAGATTCTGGTAACTTGACATCCACTATTATGTGTTCTTAGCCCTGCCCACATTTCTGTAAGTAGTTTCTTTTTAAAATCTGTTTGTTTAAGCCATCTGAATGAATTCTGGTTTTTTGTTTTTTAATCTTAGAAACTTGACATGTATAACTGAACTATGCCATACCACATAGCTAACTATCGACCCTCATAACATTGTCGAGTTTCACATGAAAACCTTAACCCCATTAAGGGAGATCTATAAGATGCAGCCTGTTTTGGTTTCATAGTGCTGCCGTAATCAAAGAGCACAAAGTAGACTGCTTTAAAGAACAGAAACTTATTTTTTCACAGTTCTGGGGGGCAAGAAGTCCAAATCAGGGCATCAGCCATGTTCATTCCTTCTAGGAGCCTCCATCCTAGCTTCTACTGACTGTGGGCCATCTTTAGTGTTCCTCTGCTACTTTTAAATGGATAATCACGTGATGTTAGTCTCCCCCTGTGTGTCTTTTCTGGTAACATCTTCAAAGAAAGATCCTATTTCCCCAAACATGATCATCTTCACAAGTACAGGGGTTAGGACTTCAACATGTCTTTATGAGAGACACAAGTCAATCCATAACATAGCCTTATTAAGTAAATACTCAACTGTTTTTCTCTAAGCATGTTGTTGAGACATGTAGGGAGCATGATTTTATCTGCTCAGGATCCCTTTACAAAACGACCCATCTCTCATCCTGAGTTCATGTGATTTGGATGGCACTGACCCCATTCCACCCCCAGGAGACACAAGAACCTTATCTTGACCACGAGGGCTTATTCAGAAGTGGCCATATGATGAAAGCTGTGACAATTAGCATCAGTTCCAGGATTTTTGCTGGCTCTGTTGGGAAAGGAGGCTGTATTTCTTTTGGGATTGCTAGTCTGGTAGAATATAAACCTGGAATTTGTGATCATCTTTGCTTCCAGATGGGAAGATCTTCTTGAAAATAAAGCCATGTAATGGAAAATAGAATGGAGACATAGGAAGACAACCTTAATGGCATTGCTTGAGTACCTGACCAGGATTGAAATACAGGAAGAGAGTACCTAATGGCATTCCATGAGTATTCTAGCGATGTCTGTAGTCATAGATCAGCCCCTTGGATTTTCATTTACACGGTAAATACATTCTTTTTTCTGTTTAAGCCAGTTTGAATTGAGTTTTCTATCATTTGGGACTTCGCCAGTTCTGACCAATACAAATTATAAGTAACTTTTACCTCTCTTTTGAGAGTCCTCATGAGATTATATATTTTTTTGGGTGTCAGTTACAGGAATTTTTTTTTTCTTTCTCTTCTGAGTAAATGGTTTGCTTTATGAGCATAAAGTATCGCTTAAAAATTTTTGCTTTCATTATTGAGAGTAAAACGAAACAAAAAACAAACCCGTTGCCGTCGAGTCGATTCCGACTCATAGCAACCCTGTTGGACATGGTAGAACTGCCCCATAGGGTTTCCCAGGAGCGCCTGGTAGATTCAAACTGCCAAACTTTTGGTTAGCAGCCATAGCTCTTAACTACTATGCCACCAGGAACAGTGGGCAGAAATTTCAGAACCAAATTTTGAGTTCATGTCTAGCTGCGGGTAGCGCTTTGCCAAATCTTTTTAAAATACCATGGCTAGATCTTATTTTTTTCCACCTTTATTATTCTTTTTTGCCCTGATTCCATTACTTCTTTTTTTTTTTTTAATGTATTTATCTTGTTTTGTTATGTCTCTGTAAGCTTGTCTAGTTTATTTATTTTTTTTAAACAAAGGCAGTATATAAATAAATAAATATGCCAAATGACGAGAAAATTCTGTAAGGTTCTGTTTACATTTATATTGTTAACGAAGAACATCTGTTTCTTTTGAAAAGACATCTCCTTAGTGTGTTAGAACCACTGCTGCCTGTCTGTAAGTGATAATGTGTATAATCTTGCGGTTCTTAGTGGGCTTGTGGCTTTCCTTAATATCCCTGCCAAAAATTATTGTTTTCAGGATGAGCAGAGATTCTTATTTAGGTGGTTATGTAATTTCCCTTCTCAGTAAAAATGTAAACAGGACACGAATGCATGGGTTTGCTAGAAGCTAGTCACAGTGGAGGGATATCAGCCTAGATGACTGGGTTTAGCATTTATCCTGTATCATCTTCAAGTTATTTTTATGTCATTTCACAAATGTAAGATTCTATAGGGAGGGGGAGTGTTCTCTGGACTCAAACTTGGTTCATAAGGGTTCCTCTTGCAATACTGCACTATAGTCCATTACCTCTCGTGCCTTGGTTTCTGCAAAGTTTGATCGAATTGGCCTTTTTAGACCATCTCTCCCTTCTCCAGGCCACTGTGCATATTATTGGCAGGACAATAATTCTTAGTCTCTTTCTTAAACACTTGGACAGGCATGCTGTGCCCTGTTCCAGTCCCTTCTGTGGTTCCCTAACTGAAGATGACTTCAGAATCACTTACCACGGGAGGTTGTGAGTGTGCCCACCCCATTTCTGCCATTCCTAATACTGGTTGTCTTTTTCAGTTATACCTACTTTACACTGTTCAGAACAGAGTTTGTGCGTGCTTTTCTCCCACTTCATGCATCTTCTGTAAACAGTCCTTTCTCCTCTATTCATCCACATCCTACTCTTTTTTTCAAGTTTGAACTCAGTGAGGTTCTTCCCAGGCGTTACACTCTGCACTAATTTTTGCTGTCTACACACCCTCCTTGCATGTATGCTGATTCTGGCATTCAATTATGTGCAAGTGCAAGTCTTTTCTCTGAAGAGTAATTCCTTACGTGCATCTTATATGAAACCCTGGTAGCAAAGTGGTTAAGGAGCTTGGGTGCTAAACCAAAAGGTTGGCAGTTGGAGACCACCAGCCTGTGAGTCAATTCTACTCTGTCCTACAAGGTTGGTGTGAGTCAGAATTGGCTAGAGGGCAATGAGTTTTTTTTTTTTCTTATATATAAATATTTTGTTTCTCAAGAATAAATAAAATCTTTTTGAGAAGAAGTATTAGGCCTCTATACCTTTCTTTCTTATCACCAAAGTATTTAGCACAGCACCAAATGTGTGTATTTCATACATATTAACTAATTAGACTATGAATTAGGAGACTGAAAGTTAGTTACAAGTTGGTTTTTGATTAGGCATTTGACTTTGAAAAGAGCACTAGTGGTTCAGTGGTAGAGTTCACACCTTTTTTGCAGGAGACCGGAGTTTGATTTCTGACCAATGTGCCTGGTCCACGGCCACCACCTGTCTGACAGTGGAGGCTTTTGCATTTTGCTATGATGCTGACCAGGTTTAAGCAGAGCTTCTAGACAAAGATGGACTAGAAAGAAAGGCCCAATGATCTACTTCTGAAAAATCAGCCAACAAAAACCTGTGGATCATGAGGGTCCAAATATGCAGCATTTAGTTCCATTGTACATGGAGCCACCATGAGCTGGGGGTCACCTCAATGGCAGCTAACAACGACATCTGACTTTGAGCTATTCAACATTTTACCTTTGTGTTCTCTAATTTCTCATTTAAAATAGGGGAAAAAAATAAATGTCAAGAGTTCTCCTAAAAAGAAAAAATCACACAGGGGCAGCCAAAGGAATGCACGTGAAACAAATAAAGGCACACTTTTCTTCTTCGTCCAGATGATGGTGGAAACAGAGCTTGTGTTAGGGCTGGTCTCCCTTGTATCTGCACCTAGGCTTCTTTCTAAGTTAGTGTGGCCATAAAACTGTGTTCTGGCCAATGGAATGTGAGAAGTCCTATGTTCCTTTTCAGACCTTTCTCATGCAATCTTTTCTCTCTTTCCCTATGTGCTGTGGAATGGAGAGAATTTTGAGGACCTAGTGTGGGTGGGAAGAGGCAGAAATGGAAACTGCAACAAGCCCACACCAAATGGGAAAAGTTGGCTGCAATACATTTGAAGAGTGACCACATGCTCTCTGAACATCCAACTCCAGGGAAAGTGGTCGGAAGGAGTCAGAGTATTATTAAGTGTTGCGTAATATTGGATGCCTTTTATAAGCTCTCACAAGGAAAAAAGATGAGCTCAGGCAAGAATTGGTTGAAAGCAGAGGTGAAAATGATAGAATTCAGAAATATGGGGCCTTGAAGTGTTAGAAATGTTGACTTCTTCTAGACACTAAAAGGAGAATAAGATTGAAAAAAATTTTGTGATTTAGAGTTCCATTTAAACTAATTCCAGTGGAAAGGATCAGGTATTGCTAAAGAAACCATGAATCTAGATTTAGAGTGTCTTTAAGTGTTTAAGGCTTAAAACAACCTTTTAGCTTTCTAAACTTGCACCAATACGTAGCCAGTTATGATAGCTGGACAGACCACAAGGAGAATATCTTTCTTAATGAACAATTAAGATGTGGCCATGGAGAATAATGGACAAAAAGAACTGTCAAGAGAATGGAGCTAGGGGGTGAGGTGTACAGTGGGCAAGTGCCATTCCCAGAGACTGGAGGGTCATCTAATCAAGGACATCACCCTTAGTGTAGGGGACCTTTATAATGCCTGCCCAGTGGGATTCTAGAATTCCTGTGGACCAATGACTGCTGTGCCCCCTTTCTGAGTGGGAGGTTTATTGCTGATATCCTACCCTGGTCCATCGTTATAAATTGGGTGTATGTTGAGGGAGAATATCATTTGTATTTTGAATTCAAAGGTCATTGAATCATAAGAAGCCATGTTCAGAGCTGATGGAGGGGTCTGAGAATCACCTAGAAATTCTATGCTTTGAGCTGGGCATGGTGATTAGACAGGACACATTTCCCTTGACAATGAAGTGAGTGTGTGAGATGTGTAGGAAGAAAAATGGAAAGGGTATGTGGTGAACAGTGGCACAGACTACTAGTAATCTGTGTTCTGTTCTCCATGGGCACACAACTGGACTATATTTCTTACTGTTCGGTGCAGTTAGGTGTGACTGTGAGATTGGGCTGTGGTGAATGGGATTCGAATGCAAGTTATGCACCCCAGTTCCAGGGCTGGCCTATAAAACCCTCCCATGAATAATCCTGCCATTTCCCCTCCCCTTTACTCACTGAATGGATGTGACTCCAAGGACCTAGAAGAGGGTAGAGTCACAAGGTGAAAGGAGCCTAGGCCCCCGAGTAACATGCTGGAACAGAGCACCCAGCACTGTCACCCCTCCCCACTGTGAAGTAAGTCAGGAAAGCCGCTGAAATTTCTGGGTTTATTTATGTATTTTTGTAACAACTGGCAAAATTTAGCCTAAGCAATGCATGTTTTATGGGCTAACTATGAAGATAAGTGCCTTAGATAATTTTTAGCACCAGCTAAGAGAGACAACTTCTACTCATGTGGTTGCTTCTCTGAATTTTTACCCAATAATTAGAGATTTGGGCCACACAAAGTATGGAATACCCTAGGCTGCAAGCACTTTGAAGATGGGGATGGTGTGTGTCTTACTCCCACTATATCCCTGCCGTGTAATGCAGTGCATGACGCATAGTAGGTACTCAGTAAATGCTTTTAGAATGAAGCAGGCCCCGTAAGTGACTCTGTTGTTGTTGTTAGTTGCCATCAAGCCAATTCTGACTCATGGTGACCCCGTGTATTCAGAGTAGAATGTTCTGTAGTGTTTTCAGGGCTGTGACCTTTCGGAAGCATGTTTCCGGGCCTATCTTCTGAGGCACTACTGGGTGGGTTCAAACTGCCAACCTTTTGGCTAGTAGCCAAGCACTTAATTGTGGGTATGAATTTTCCTGGTCTACTTTATATCCATGCTAGATACCATGTGTGTACTCTGGGATTGCAAATTCACTTACGTACTTTATTATCACAAACTGGGAACTCTATCTATGTTGACTTAAAGTGACAAAAACTAATTTGAAGGGAAATTATTAAAAAAATATGTTAAATAATTTTACAATATGAGGGGGTGACGGGACTCGTAGAAATGAAGTAAGTTTAGGTACTATTACTTGGTTTCCTTGGAAGAAGATGGTACATAAAGGCAACATATTCTATTTACACAAAAAACTACAGCCATTTCTGCTTTAGTTGGTCTAAAGCCCCTGCCTATGGGGGGTGGGCAATAATAACCAAATAGGCAGCTATCACTCAGTGGGGAAAGGAACAGTTCGGGCCATGCTCACACTAATTTAATTTTATGAAATCTTGTCCTGGTCATTACGTAGGATACTGGCTTTTAAGTAACTGCATGAGCCTCATTTTGTCCATCAAAGAGTGAGCTCGTGGTACAGTTAAATGAGAAGTTTCGCAGTTGGTTCTTGGTTCACTAAGTTGTGTTATCAGTGGTTTCCATTGAAATAACAGTAGAAATGGTTCTATGTGTCTGAGCTGTTAGAGTTGCCAGCTAAGCTCTGAGAAAAGTTGCTTTTTCTCATGATACCCAGAGCCAACCACCGACATAGAAAACATCACAGGATGCCACAACCTCTGACCAGGTCTTCAAAACTACAGTTATTCAGATAATTGAAGCTACCTGATATTTCGACTAACAAATCTGGTAATTAATTGGAAAAAAAAAAAAAAAACTTTTACAGAAACTAAATTACTTAGATTGGATATCTTCTTTGGTCTCCACTGAATCGAATACTAACTTTTCAGTTTAATTGAACTCATGACTGATGGGGTTGTTGCTGTATGACTTTTATAAATTTTGAAGTATGGCTATTCAGATTGTTACAAACTCTCCAGCCTCTTATTTAGGGAAAAAGAAAACCTGAATATTGTCTGTCTTAAGAGTATTTAATGAGAAATATATTCTCAAGTATCTTACGATGGGTTGGGAATATGTATTTTTATTAAACTATGTAATCATGTTTAGATCCCACAAATACCGTATTTTTATGCAAATAATGTGTGCCATCTGTTTGCTTGCCAACAGCATCCTCCACCCCACAGGTGGTTTTATAAGTGCACTATGCTAATTTTTTTTTAAAGAAATATGTAAGAAAAAATTGGCATAGCGGTACTGATGAAAATACCTTGTGGGGGGAGGGCATGATTTGCAAACAAACTTAGAAGGCACCTGTTGATTGCGTGAAAATACGGTAGCTTACTAGAAGAATTGGCTAAGCTGTAAACCATTTAATCTCTTGTTGCCTTTACTTCCTAATGTATTAAATAAAGGTTCAATAAAATGGCGATGACGAAGGCTGAGACCTACTCTGGCAGAAATGTTCCCTGAAAGAACATTATATTAACATGTAAATGTACCTAACATTTATTGAGCAACTACTGATGATGATGACCATCAGTAGTTGCTCAATAAATGATGATGGGCTGTTCTGGAAAAATGAATATTTTGCTTTATTCAGTGTTGATATACGTTACACACATGACTCAACAATTTTCAAACAGTTTGATACATTATGGTAGATTCTAAAGTTATACATCTCACAGTTTAGTTTCTGATGATGCAGAAGTCACTATCGACTATGTAACGTGGGTGTTGTAGTTGTCGTTAATGTGCTGTTGAGTCGGTTCCCTCTCATAGCAGCCCTATAGTACAGAGCAGAAGTGTCCCATAGGGTTTCCAAGGAGTGCCTGGTGGATTCAAACTGCCAGCCTTTCTTTTAGCTGCCAAGCTCTTAACCAATGCACCACCAGGGCTTCGTAATGTGCGTAGTATACTATGAAAATCAGTTCGCAGAGTGTAGCACCATAAACGTTAAAAACGGCAGAGATGGGACTGCATCCCTCCTACCCGTTTTTAAATTATTATTTGGCAATTTTATACTTACCACAAAGTTAGGGCTCAGGAAAGTCACTATGGCTATTTGCTCCCCTGGCTTGTACTATGAATAGAGAAGAAATTAATAAATTATAAAAATGAATATGTTAATTTTAATAAATAAGCCTGAATAGTGAGAAGACTACAGGTTTACTAGTGTACTTGGAGGAAAAATTCTGTTCTGATCTAATGATTAAGGTGTGTGTGTGTGTAAGTGAATTAGGACTGCGAAGTGTCTGGTCTTCATTCCCAGAGGAGGAAACGTGTATGTTAATTAAAGCTGGGCAAATCATCAAAGGCACCATCTTTGAAAACAGGAAAAAATGATATTCTGAGTATATTTAAGGTTCATAATAGAAAATGTAATTTCATAACAGAAACACAGTAAAGTTTATTGATATTTCCCATGTCATTTGATTACCTTTCCCATCATATGATGCCAGTTTGATTTTTCTATTTCTGTGTTAGCATTTATTTTTTATATTCAAGTCACAGTACTCAGGATATTACAGCTTTTGATATTTGAATTTAATATCCTTATAGGACAACTGCTGAATCCATTAGTTAGCCATCTGGTTTAAGGTAGCTTTCCTGCTCTTTCTTTAGGCTTTCAAATCCTTGAAATGTTTGATACTTATGATCATTTGCATTTTAAACGTGTGCATGTGTGTTCTTGTATATACTGACATCTTGCTATAATATTTCACTATTTTAGAGATGAATGTAATGAAAGATTGATTTCCAAAAAGATTTAGTGATTGGAATGCCAAAGTGATCTCATCACAAAGTTTTGTCCTCAAGTGTAATAGTGTCCCATGGTTGCTGTAGCAAATTGCCACAGAGTTGGTGGCTTAAAACAAGACACGTTTATTTTCTTGTAGTTCTGTAGGCCGGAAATCAGAAATTAGCTCCACTAGGCCCAAATCAAGGTGTCAGCAGAGCTGCACTTCCTCTGGAGGGAGACTCTAGGGGAGAATTTGTTCCTTGGCTTTTCTGGATGCATTCCTTGCATTCTTTGGCTCATGAATTCCTTCATCTTCCAAGTCAGCAGCTTAGCACCTGCATCATTTTTCGCATTGCTCTCTGCCTCTGTAGTAAAATCTCCTTCTGCCTAGCTCTTATAAGCACTCTGGTGATTACATTTAGGATCTACTCAGATAATCCTGGATAATCTCCATATGTCAAGATTCTGAACCTGATCACATTTGTAAAGTCCCTTTTGCCGTATGATGTAACATTCACAGGTTCCAGGGATCAGGGATTGAATATCTCTGGGGCAATTATTCAGCTCCATAGGAAAGAGAGAACTCAGCAGGCCTGGGTTGCTCAAATGTTGTACATTCCTGGGTCTTCAGGACTGACCCGTGGTCTGGCTCCTGAGAGATGACCTCTGAGTCCTTGGAGTATCGTTCCTGATGGGAGCCTATTTGTATGACCCAGGTCTTAGTCCAAAATAGCTAGTTTATACTAACGATGTAATTTATGGTGAATGCCTGTTTTTGTATACTTGAGGCTTTGGGCCATGCTGTGTAAATTTGACCTCTAGAGGTGAGGGATAGAGACTAGGTAGCTAAGTTTACTCTAGGAAGCGTTTATTCCTACATGACTGACTCCCAGTAAAATTTCTGGACACCAAGGCTTGGGTGAGCTTCCATGTTTGGCAACACTTTACATGTGTAGTCTCACATCCTACTGGGAGAATTAAGCAAAGTCTGTGCAGTTCCACTGGGGAAGACAACTGGAAGCTCGTGTCTGGTTTCTCCTAGATTCCATCTTAGATGCTTTTTCTCTTTATTGATTTTTATCCGTATCCTCTCACTGTAATAAAACATAACCATGAGTATAACAGCTTTCCTGAGTCCCGTGAGTCCTTCTAGTGAATCATCAAGACTGAGAGTAGTCTTGGGGACCCCTGACATAGTTGGCATCAGAAATAGAATCTTTCTAGAATGACCGTGACTCCTTGTTTGGGAAAAGGAAGGATGATGGGGTGGGAGGTGATGAGCCGCTCATGCCTGGGTGGCTACTAGAGACACCCATGGTATGAAATAGGAGCTGTGCCCTTGGCCTACCTCCTGGAATATGACCTCTGTGTCCTCAAAGTATCCTGACTGATAAGAGCATCTTTGTATGCCTGAAGCTTTGGGCCATGCTATATCAGTCTGACCTCTGGGAAAGGGAGGTGCAGATTGAGTAGCTAAGATCAGTCATGAGGGTCTGCAAGTCTACGTGATTGATTCCCAATACAGTCTCTGGCCACTAAGGCTCAGGCAAGCTTTCCTGGTTGGCAATACTTTGCACGAGTTGTCACAAGTCGTTATTAGGAGAATTAAGCACTGTACATGGTACTCTGCTGGGAAAGAATAACTGGAAGCTTGTACAAAGTTTCTCCAAGATGCATACCCTATATGCTTTTGCCAATTAAAAAAAAAAAAATTTACTGTATAAACATAACCATGAGCCCTGTGAGTCCTGCTAGTGAATCACTGAGCCTGAGGGTAGTCTTTGGGACCCTAAACACATCAGCCTGCTTATCACAGCAAGTTAATCCGATAACCTAGAATTGAGGCTGATGTGAGAATGAGGGGTAAGTGCATGTATACAATATATTTTACAAATACCATATATGTTTGTCGTTGTCATTAGTTGCCATTAAATTGGCCCCAACTCATGCCAACTTACGTATAACAGAAACAAACATTGCCCAGTCCCTTGTCATCTTCAGGATCATTGGTATGTTTGTGTCCATTGTTGTGACTATTGTGTCAGTCCATCTCATTGAGGGTTTCTCTCATTTAAACTGACCCTCTACTTCACCAAGCATGATATCCTTTTCCAGCAGTTGATCTTTCCTAATGATGTGTCCAAAGTAAATGAGCTGAAGTCTTGCCATCCTCGCTTCTGAGGGGCATTTCAGTTATATTGTTCTAAGACTGCTTTGTTTGTTCTTCTTGCAATCCACAGTATATTCTTATTCTCTACAAACACCACAATTTAAATGCATCGATTCTTTTTCCATCTTCCTTTTGCCTTGTCCAGCTTTCACATGCATATGAGATGATTGAAAAGACCATGTTTTGGGTCAGGTGCACCTTAGTCATCAATGTGACGTCTTTCCTTTCTGTTTATTACTCTTAAATTAAAATTGAAACATCACTAGAATGTATAAAGAAATTACTGAGTCATGGAAACCGGATGTTGTATCACTATCACTTTGGAGAGAATGGAAAGACACAGTGAGGATATTGTAGCTCTGTATGCAAATTTATGAGCCTCAGCATTGAATATACACATAGAAATTCCATGCCTCTGAAGTTTAAAACTCAAGTGTATTACTATATGCCTTTGATAAGTAACACAAAATTAATGACATTTAATTTGTTGTGCTTTCGTTGCCAATATACCCAAATCTACACAAAAGGAAGAAATAGAAGGACACGAATTTTACTAAATTTTTCATCATTCACAACTATCTAATAAAAAAAAAACTATATCAGAATTCTTCTCTGAAGAAAATTGTGTTTGAAAAAGATAAAAAGTAAGAGTTTCGTGGGGTGTGAATTTTTGTGGAATCTTACTGAATTAGAAAAAGGGAAGAAGATGTCCTTGTTACTCTTGGGGGAAAATGAAGCATGTGAGATGAATGTTTATATCAAGAATTTCTCATTGAAATGCTTCTTACCCCCGAGTCTTCATTGAAATTACTTTCATACCTTGATTTTATTGTGTGTGTTTTTAGTAGAAATTGGTGAATGGCTGGACTTATATCTGATTAAATTCGGACAGAGCTAAGGCAACCCATGTGTATGTGCGAATAAGGAGGCAGAATAAATTTGGAAAATAATCCCCTAGATCTCAAACAATTCAAAGGGCACACTCTAAAATATAACAAAATTATAGAAATAGGACTTGTGTCAAGTTTTCCAGGTTTTTTAAAGGCATTGGGCTTTAGCTGTCGTGTGGGGTACATTTTATTGCCTGAAACTGTGGATCTAAGATGTGTATTAAACATTACCCTAGATTGAACCAGGAATGCATCCTCATGGGACCATCAAATGCTGAATGCACAGTGTAAGAAAATTGAGTCTGCCTCGCCTGAGACAAGACGCTTCTGGGAGTCCTGCTTCAACTTCCGGAGAAGTTGCGGGACTCCGTGAGTTCAATTCTACAAATTTTATGGGGTAGTCTGTTAGACTGTGGACATTTCTGATACAGAACGAAGCATACTCGATGCTTTGCGATGTTACCAGTTGAATCCCATGAAATTTTCTTACACGGAAACAATGCAGAAGGACACTGGAAGCTGGTGCTTGACTTAGCTTCAGAGGACACTCAGTTTCATTAAAAAAAAATCCTTCTTAGAAGGGCCATAGGACACAGGGCCAAGGTCTTTGGATTCAAATTGTGGTAAGGCGGCTTGCTATGTTGTGCAGCTCCAGGGATTGGCCATGGATTCTGGCTTTGTCACTTGAAAAACTTACTTAACTTCTCTGTGCCCAGTTTTTTACCTGGAAAATGGAGGTGATAACAATGAATACCAAATAGGGTTATTGTGGGGTTTAAATTATACAATTTATGTAAAGTATAATTAATTGTAGCTGGTGTATTCCATTTCCATGGGGCCTCCAGAGTGTCAGAGTTGAACTGTGCTCCACAGGGGTTCAATGGCTGATGTTTTGGAAGTAGATCACTAGGCCTTTCTTCTGAGACACCTCTGAGTGGACTCAAACCTACAATCTTTTCGTTAACAGCTGAAGTTCACCATTTGTGCTGACCAGAGACTCCAAGCTCTTATGATTAACTTCTTCAAGGGTTGAAACAGAATTTTCTAAACACAAGCCCACCCATAAACAGTGATTATCAGGAATTAATTAAGACCCCTTCCAGAAATTGAAGAAATTTTAGGAACTCTCTTAGTCGTCTAGTGCTGCTAAAATAGAAACACCTCAAGTGGATGGCTCTAACAAAGAGAAATTTATTTTCTCACAGTCTAGGAGTCCAGAAGTCCAAATTCAGGGTGCCAGCTCCAGGGGAAGGCTTTCTCTGTTGGCTCTGGGGGAAGGTCCTTGTCATCAGTTTTTCCCTGGACTAGGAGCTTCTCTGTGCAGGAACCCTGGGTCCAAAGGATGTACTCTTCTCCCAGCACTGCTTTCTTGATTGTATGAGGTCCCCAGCTCTCTGCTTGCTTCCCTTTCCTTTGATCTCTTGTGAGATAAAAGGTGGTGCAGGCCATACCCTAGGAAAACTCCGTTTACATTGGATCAGGGATGTGACCTGAGCAAGGGTGTTACCTCCTGCTCAAATCCTCTTTAACCACAGGCAGAGATTATGATTTATAACATGTAGGAAAATCACAAAATGGAGGACAACCACACAACACTGGGAGTTGACAGATATTTTTTGGGGAAACAATTCAATCCATAACAAGGACTTAGGTGTCTCAGACAGGAGAGGGTAATTCTAAATTGTTGTTGAAACATGCCACTGAAACACTGTACAGAATGCAGGCTCTGAGGGTAGAGAGGCATCAGTAGTTAAAGAAAGATACATGGACTCATGTCTGCCAGGGTCTGTCGCTGTGATAGAATTTGGTAAACTAGAAGTTTCTGGGGGCACTTTTGGCCAATTTCTGAGAAGGCTGCTTAATACGTATGTGCACTTGAGAGATTTTATGTCATTTGGAAAAATCAAGCTGTGCTAGAACATGCTGTTTGGAGTATGAAAAGTTTACAACAATGTTTACTGGAGAAGCTCAGGCTTATGGGAAACTTGAAATTCTTGCTATTCCATAAAAGAAGAAAAAAGAGGCAGCTAGGCCCTCAGGAAACAGACAGAGGAGTAGGATTGTGAGTGGATTCTCTGGGTTAGGTCTGCGGAGCTGAAGGTAAGTCTCAGAAAGAGGTCTCAGAGAGAGGTTCCCTAGATCTGTTCCTGTGGGTTCCCATGTCCAGTCCAGGGTCCTGGTTGGAGACCAGTTCCACAAATTTGCTTCCAGCAAGGGAATCCTGATCACAAAAAGAAGAGCTGGGACCATGTGCAACCCCACCCCTGGTAGCTAGAAGAGTATAGTGTATATAACATACCAAAACCTATTGCCATTGAGTTGATTTCAACTCACAGCGACCCTATAGGACAGGGTAGAACTACGGCATAGTGGTACCAAGGCTGTAATCTTTATGGAAGCAGATTACCATGTCTTTCTCCCTCTGAATGGCTGGTGGGTTCAAACCACCCACTTTTCAGTTAGCAGCTGAGCACTTAACCACAGCACCACTATACCAATCCCTTTACAGTCAAGTTGATTCCAACTCATAGCACCCTATAGGACAGAGTAGCACTGCCCTATAGGGTTCCTAAGGAGTGGCTGGTAGATTTGAACTGCTGACCTTTTGGTTAACAGCTGAACTCTTAACCACTGTGCCACTAGGGTTCCTTATATATAATACAGTCTTGAGAAAAAGAGCCAAAGAGGGGGATTAGTCTCAAATCTATACAGTATTTGCTAAAACAGTTGACTCTTTTTATTTAGATTTCATGATTACTTGGGGGGATTTTGGTGGAGACACTGGGACTTTGGAAGTTTGGGTGATGCAGCTCCTCTCTCCTTGGTAAAGCCTCTGCTTACAATTCAGTGGATTTTAATGTGGAATCCAGGAGATGGGTGATGGGTTGGTAGTGCTTCCAGGCTGGATTGATGAGGATGAGAAGCAGGGGGAAGAATTCTGTGGCAATCATGGAAAGGACTCTCTATTCTGCATGTCTAAGGAATTGGGATTTGGGTCTAGGATAAGCAGCTCTCCAAGGGACAGGAATTCCACAGTCAATACTTGGGAGCCAATTATAATGATCGTTAAAAAAGTTTCTAATCGTAAAATCATCTTCTATGCATTTGAAGTTCATTCTGTTTATGTTGTTTGATTTAATCCTCACAACAAATAAGAAAGTTTTATTGCTTTCATTTTACTAATGCTGAACCTGAAGCTCTAGATGGCAGAGCCCAGGTGGGACTATCTTGAATTCTGCATTGTTACATCAAAAGGATGTTTTTTCATGTAGTCACCAAAATTTCCACAGATTACAGTGATCTGTGCCTCTGAGGTATCATTGCATTCACTGGTACCATGGCGTGTAGTTATCCATTACCTCATGGTTTCCCTTAGACTGCTGTCTTCAGATTTATGTCTATAGGTCTTTCTTTTTAGCAATACAGTAATCTTCTTAAGGGTAGGAATCAGGCCTTGTACATTTCTGTAAGTTACCCAGTGCCTAGCTCAATGCCATCTACATAGTGTTCTTGATAAATATCTGTTGATGTTTGTCCTATCATAGTATGAGATGGAACTGTCTTTGATGTCCTCCTGTAAAGTGTATGTAGATAAAAAACTTTTATAATTTGTATCCTTCATTTGATTTTCTCTATAGTTTCTTGGCTAGTTTTTACTAGCATATGGTAAATATTTATATAACAAAAAATCAGCATACACATAAATATGAAATCTCTGATGTTGAATTTTTCTTATCTCTCTTGGCGATATAGTGTTTTATTAAGGAGGTATATAAAAAAAAAAGTGGTATTTATTATTGTCAAGGGAAAAATTGTCCAAGCAGCTCTTTAATTTCTGGTTTGTTAGATATTGATAATCTAACATATAGAAGTGAAGAACTTCTAAAGAGGATTTCAAGAATGCTTCTACCATGTTTGAGAGATTATAGTGAAACCATTTGCTAACAGGATCCAATAATATTGAATCGGGAATTGGAGATCTGAGACTTTCAAGTGTTAACTACCCTTTAAATTCTTCTCATTTCTCACGTAATAGTATTTATTTTTCCTCTTTTGTTGAGAGTGATATAGTTAACTCCTTAGGCTGTTAATAAGGTAGTAGAACCTACCTTTCCTTCCTTCTTTTTTTCCTTCCTTCCTTCCTGTCTTTCTTTCTTTTTTTTTTTGTAAGTCAGAAAAAGAGGATAGAAAGAATGAGAACTTTTATATATAACATGACTTTAAAAAAAATTGTGTACTTGAAAACATTAACAGGAGTAACTACTCTCCCCCTCAACATCAAATACTGATATTTTCCCACCATGGCAAAGAGAATAGTAAAAACTTCCTGCCTTTGAAAATATGTTTTTATGTCTTTGACATGATGGAAAGTATTGAATTGGTTTAAGTTTTCAGGAGAGCATGTCGCTTGAGAACATTCATGAGAAACTGTAGGTAGAAAAGCAGAAGCAGAAAAACTGGAGTATCTTTTTTTTCCCTTACCATTGTACTCTTAACTATTTTAATTATTTTTCACATGACTTTAAACATTCTCACTTTCTCTCAGACAGTCCCTCCAGACTTCTTAACACTTACAGAACAATTGTAAGACTAAAAAAAAAAAAATTCTAAACCATGCATTTAAAAAAAAAAAAAGATTCTTACAGGTAAGAATAAAACCATTCTCATTAATTTTAATGAGTGTTTAGTATGTCATAGAGTTTCGGGGGTTTTCTTTTTTAAATAAAGTTTCTTAGTAATTGTTAAATGTCAGCTTTAATATTTTTTTTCTGCTTTACCTAGATTTTTAGAGCTCTTTCGGAGAAATGAGGCATGTTCTTTTAAGCCCCTTCATTTTCTAAAACAAAAGATGAATGACTAATCAGTTAAAAAGGAAAACAAACACAAAACAAAAAACCTATGAATAGTTAAGCTAAAAAGAAACCCACTAAAAACAAACATGAAAAAACACACAAAAATAAAAAAGCTTTTAGCAAATTTTGTGCTCAGGCATGCTTCCACACACACATATACACACATACACAAACGCACACACACAAGGAATCTGAGCCTGTAAGGAATCATTCCCTCTGTTAAAGCAGCAACACTGTTACTACTACCTGATTTCTCTTTGATCCTGTTTTGGCTTTAAAGGCAGTGGCAGAAGCTTCAAGAGGTGAGGTGGGTTAGTCTCAGGCCGGGCTCATAAACCCACTCCAAATAGCCACTCTGTGTGGTGGTCGCCATAACTGCCATTAAAGAAATCTTTTATCAGGTTATTTTCGCCATGATGTTTGCCTCTTCCCATCACATCTAACACCTTTCTTAAAAATTTTTTACAAAAAAAATTGAAAAATATAGATAATATAATATAATAAATTTCTTATATACTCATCATCCAGCCTTAACAATTTATTAACACTTACTAATATTTTACTGTATTTATTCCATACATTGGATTTATACAACTTTATTACCCCTACTTTTTTGTTTTAAATTTTTAAAATAACCCATCTCCTGGATTCCACATTAAAATTCACACAGTAACATTCGCCAGTATCAGGTGTATAATTTGATAACACTTGACAAATGTGTAGTGTCAGGTAACAACCACCACACAATCATGATGTAGAACATTCCACCACCCCAAAATTTCTTCATGACAATTTGCAGTCAATTCCTTCCCCTCTCCCACCACAGCCGCAGGCCACCACTGTTACACTTTCTTTTTCTCTAGTTTTGTCTTTCTTAGAATTTCATATAAATGGAAACATAGTCTAGGTAGTATTTTGTTTCTGGCTACTTTCATTTGGTACATGGCTTTTGAGATTCATACATGTTGCTGAATATATTAGTAATTTTTTTCCCTGTTTAGTCCTGAGCAGTGTTACATTGTAGAAATATACTAAAGTTTCTTAGTTTATCCATTCTGTAGCTGGTGGAAATTTGGATTATTTCCAGTTTTTGTCTATGATGAGTAAAGCAGCTATGAACATTTGGGTACAAGTCTTTGTGTGACATTGCTTTCATTATCTTGAGTAAACTCTAGGAGTGGGATTGTTGGGGCATAGCGTAAGTATATGTTTGATTTTATAAAAGGCTTCCAAACTGCTTTACAAAGTGACTACCATTTGCTTTCCATCAGTGATGAATGAGAGTTTCAGTTACTTCCTGTCCTCACCAGTACTTGATTATGTCATTCTTTTTAATTTTAGCCATTCTGGTGGGTATGTAGTGGTTTTGCAATGTGGTTTTAATCTGCATTTATCTAATGAATAATTATGTTGAGCATCATTTTACATGCTTAGTTACCATTTGCATATCATTGTTTGGTGAAGTGTCTGTTGAAATTATTGCCCATGTAAAAAATTCAGTTGTTTGTCCTTTTATTATTGAATTTTAAGAGCTCTTTATCTATTCTGGAGAGAAGTTATCAGATACATATTTTGCAAATATTTTCTCCCTGTCTGTGGTCTGTGTTTTCATTTTCTTAACAGTGAATTTTGAAGATCAAAAATTTAATTTCAATGAATTCCAACTTATGAAGTTGTTTTCAAAGCTCTTGTTTCCTGATAAGATATTTATTGGCTGAATCAAGATCACCACAGATTTTCTTCTATGTGTTCTTTAAGAAGTTTTATAGTCTTCCATTTCAAATGGAAGGGGAAAGACATGGCAGTCTGCTTCTGTAAAGATTTACAGCCTTGAAAGCCCTATGGGGTAGTTCTACTCGTCTTACAAGGTTACTATGAGTTGGGATCAACTTGACGGCCATGGGTTTGGGTGGGTATATGATATTGGGTAAAAGTTTAAGTCATTATTGTTTTTTTGCATATAGTTATCCAATTGTTTGTTGAAAAACCTATCACTTTCCATATAATTATTTGGTGCCTTTGTCAAAAATCAAATTATCACATATATATGGAAATTTTTGGCTCTGTTCTCTTCCATTGATCTATATATCTGTTCCTTATGCCAACACTACAATTGCCCATTATTACTGTAGTTTTATGGTAGGTCTTTAAATAATGTAATATAAGTCCTCAAGTTGTTTTTCCTCTAAAATCATTTGGCTACTCTAGGTCCTTGGAATTTCTGTATAAATTTTAGAATCAGCTTGCCAATTTCTAAAAAATGCCTGCTGGAATTTTGATTGGTATTGTCTTGATCGGTTTGAATGAGTTTGACATTTTAACAATATTTAGTCTCCTGAGCCATGAACAGGGTATTCCTCTACATCTACTTAGAGCTTTTTAAATTTTCTTAGCAATGTTTTATAGTTTCCAGTGGAAAGGTATTGCACATATTTTGCTAATTTTATGCTATATTTCATAATTTTTGAAGCCTTGTAAATGGCACCATTTTAAAATTATAATTTCCAATTTCTCATCGCTGTTGTTGTTAGGTGCCATGGAGTTGGTTCTAACTCAGAGCGACGTTGTGTACAACAGAGTGAAACACTGCCTGGTCTTGTGCCATTCTTACAATAGTAGGTTTATTTGAGCCCATTGTTGGAGCCGCTGTGTTAGTCCATCTCACTGAGGGTCTTTCTGTTTTTCCCTGACACTCTATTTTACCCAGCATCCTGTCCTTCTCCAGGGGTTAGTCCCTCCAGATAACATATGCAAAGTAGGTGAGACCAAGCCTTGCCATCCTTGTTTCTAGAGAACATTCTGGCTGTACATTTTCTAAGACAGATTTGTTCATTCTTCTGGTAGTCCATAATATATTCAATATTCTTCACCAACACCATAACTCAAATACATCAAATATTTTTCTCCAACACCATAATTCAAATGGAGCCCTGCTGGCACAACGGTTAAATGCTCAACTGCTAACAGAAAGGTGGGTGGTTGGAACTCACCAGCCACTCCCCAGAAGAAAGATGTGGTGGTCTACTTCCATAAACATTACAGTCTTGGAAATCCTATGGGGTAGTTCTACTCTGTCCTAAAGGGTCACAATGAGCCTAAACAGAATCAAAGGCAATGGGCTTTCATTGCTAGTATATATATATATATATATATATACATATACATATACATATATATATAAATTAATGTTTATTTCACCCTGTGACATTGCTAAACTCACGTTTTTGTTTCGGTAGTAGATGACTTTTTACAAAAACAATCATGTAATCCATGAGTAAAGACTGCTTTATTTCTTCCTTTCCAATTGTATGCTTTCTACTCTTTTTCTTTTCTTAGCCATATTACACTGGCTAAAAAAAAAAAAAAAAAGACCAAGAGGCAGTCATTTGAACAGAACATGGGCATACTATGTGGTTTAAAATCAGGAAAGATGTGTCAGGGTAGTATCCTTTCACCATATTTATTCAGTCTGTATGCTGAGAAATAATTTGAGCAGCTGGACTATATGAAGAACGCATCACCAAAATAGGAGGAAGACTCAACAACAACCTGAGATATGCAGATGATACAGCCTCATTTGTTAAAAGTGAAAAGGACTTGAAGTACTTACTGGTGAAGATCAGACTACAACATTCAGTATGAATTACACCTCAAAATAACCAAAACGTAAATCGTCAGAACTGGACCTGTGAACAACATGATGATAAATGCAGATAATGTTGAAGTAGTAAAGGATTTCGTTTTACCTGGATCCAAAATCAACGCCCATGGAAGCAGTAGTCAGGAAATCAAATGACATATTGCATTGGACAATCTGTTGCAAAAGACTTCTTTAAAGTGTTAAAAAGCAAAGATGTCACTTTGAGGACTAAGGTGCACCTGACCCAAGCCATGGTATTTTCAATTGTCTTATATGCATGCAAAAGATGGACAATGAAATTGGAAGACCGAAGAAGAATTGATGTTTTGAGTTTTGATGTTGGCGAAGAATATTCAGTATACCATGGACTGCCAGAAGAATGAACGAATTTGTCTCCGAAGAAGTACAGCCAGAATGCTCCTTAGAAGCTAGGATGGTGAGACTTGATCTCATGTACTTTGGACGTGTTATCAGGAGGCACAGGAAGAAGAGTATCACGCTTGGTAAGGGAGAGGGTCAGCAAAAAAGAGGAAGACTCCCAATGAGATGGACTGACACAGTGGCTGCAACAATGGGCTCAAACATAGGAATGATTGTGAGGATGGTGCAGGACCAGGCAGTGTTTCATTCTGTTGTACGTAGCGTCACTATGAGTCAGAATCGAATCGATAGCACCTAACAACAACAACACTGCACTAGCTATAACCTTCAGTACAACATTGAATAGAAGTTGTGGGAGTGAACTTACTTGCCTCGTTTCAGACTTAAGGGAAAAACATCTAATCTTTCACTGTAAATATGCTGTTAGCTATGAGTTTTTTGTAGATATCATTTATCAAATTGAGGAAGTCCCCTTCTAATTCTATTTTACTAAGAATTTTTATCATAATAGGTGTTGAATTTTTGTTATGTGTTTTTTATTCTGTTTATATGAGGATTCAGAAACCATCCCTGTGGAGTTGATTCCGACTCATAGCAACCTTAGAGGACAGAGTAGAACTGCCTCATAGAGTTTCCAAGGAGTGCCTGGTGGATTCAAACTGCCAAACCTTTTGGTTAGCAGCTGAGCTCTTAACCACTGTGCCAGCAGGGACCCTGGTGGTGTAGTGGTTAAGTGCTACAGCTGCTAACCAAGGGGTCGGCAATTCTAATCCGCCAGGCACTCCTTGGAAACTCTATGGGGCAGTTCTAGTCTGTCCTCTAAGGTTGCTATGTGTCGGAATCAACTCGATGGCACTGGGTTTGTTTTTTTTTTATATGAGGATTACCTGGATGTTTGAGTGTTAATCTAAATTTGCATAATGTTATAAAGACTTCTTAGTGACTGATGATGCATTTTTTAAAATATATATTGTTGGATTTGATTTGCTATAATTATATAAAGATGTTTGTGTCTATGTTCAAGAGGAATATTGGTCTATATTTAAAGATTTTTTTTTGTAAGGTTGTAACCTGGTTTATGTGTCAGAATAATACTAGCCTAATAAAAAAGTTGGGCAGTGTTTCTTCCTCTTTTACTTTCTGGAAGAGTTTCTGTGGTGTTGGTAATATTTCTTCCTTAAATGTTTGGTAGGATTCACCAATAAAGTCATTAGCGCTTAGGGTTTTCTTTGGGGGAAGTAATTTTTGTTGTTGTTGTTATTGTCAGTGTTGTTTTTTAAAAACTCAATTCGGTTTTTTCAGTAGATACAAGCTTTTAAAATTATCTGCTTTTTTCTACAGCCCTACCACCCTGAACACACCCAATCGTGTCTAAAATTATCTACTTTTTTTGAGAGGGCTTTGATAATTTGTGATTTTCAAGAAATATATCATTATATCTAGTTTGTCAAATTCACTGTCATAAATTTGTTCATAATATTATATTAATCTCAGGAGACCCAAAAAGTCAGTGTGGCCCACCAGTTAGAGTGGGGGTGATAGAAGGCCAGGTTATTAATGGAGCCTTAGCTCAGTTTCAACTCACAGTTGGTCCAATGTGTCCTTGAACCCATCCTGTAGTGATTTCCCAAGTTCCAGAGTGCATAATTGAAATCAATATACTCAGCAACTGGCAAAACCCCCACATTGGATCCCTGACAAGTGGATTAAGGGCTATTATTGTACGAACAGTCAAGTGGTAGCCATTAGAACTGCCTCTGCCTAGGACAAATGTAAATCAAAAGCAATACCGCATTTTGAGGAATTTCAAGGATTACTGCCACCATCAAAAAACTGAAGGATAAGGGGGTGGTGATTCCCATCACATCCCCATTCAACTTGCCTATTTGACCTGTGCAAAAAACAGATGGATCTTGGAGAATGACAGTGGATTAACGTAAATAAACTGCATCATGACTTCAATTGCAGCTGCTGTCCCAGATATGGCTTCATTGCTTGATAAAATTAATACATATCCTGGTACTTGGTATGCAGCTATTGGTCTATTCAATGCCCTTTTCTCTATTGTGGTTTCAGAGGAACACCAGAAGTAGTTTGCCTTCAGCTGACAAGGCCAGCAATACACTTTCCCTCTCCTACCTCATACATATATCAACTCTCCAGTGCTATGTCATAATTTAGTCTGCAAAGAACTTGATCACCTTTTCCTCCAACAAGATGTTACATTGATGACATTATGTTGATTGGACCTAGTAAGGAAGAAGTGTTAATAATTCTGGACTTATTGGCAAAATATTTGCATGCTAGAGGGTGGGAAATTAATCCCACAAAAATTTGAGCATTCCACTTCAGTGAAATTTCTAGGGGTCCAGTGGTGTGGGGAATGTTGAAATATTTCTTCTAAAGTGAAGGATAAGTTGTTGTATCTGGCTCCTTCTACAATTAAAATGGAAGCACAATGCCTGGCGGTCCTCTTTGGGCTTTGGAGGCAACATATTCCTAATTTGAGTATGCTTCTTCTGCCTATTTATCAAATCACTTGAAAAGCTTTTAATTTTGAGTGAGGCCCAGAACAAGGGAAGGCTCTGCAACATGTTCATGCTGCTGTGTAGGCTGCCGTGCCACTTGGGCCATATGATCAGGCTGATCCAATGGTGCTTGAAGTGTCAGTGGCAGATAGAGATGCTGTTTGGAGTGTTTGGCAGGCCCCTATTGGTGAATCACAGTGCAGATTCTTAGGATTTTGGAGGAAAGCCCTGCCATCCTCTGCAGATAACTATTATCCTTTAGAGAAAGAGCTTTTGGCTTATTACTGGGCTCTAGTAGAGACTGAATGCTTAACCATAGTCCTCCAGGTCACCATGTGGCCTGAGCTGCCTGTCATGAACTGGTTGTTGTCCTACCCACAAAGTCATAAAGTCAAATGTGCATGGAAGCACTCCATCATTAAATGGAAGTGGTATGTACAAGATCGAGCCTGAGCAGGACCTGAAGACACAAATAAGTTTCATGAGGAAGTATCCCAAGTGCCCTGGTCTCCACTCCTGTCATATTACCTGCCTTCTCACAGTCTGCACCTTTGGCCTTGTGAGGAGTTCCTCATGATCAGTCGGCTGAGAAAGAGAAACTTGTGCCTGGTTTACAGATGGCTCTGTGCAATATGTAGGCACCACTTGAAAGTGGGCAGCAGCAGCACTACAACCCTTTTCTGGGGGCTCCTTGAAGGACAGTGGTGAAGGGAAATCCTCCCAGTGGGCAGAGCTTCAAGCAGTGCACCTGGTTGTTCACTTTGCTTGAAAGGAGAAATGGCCAGATGTGTGATTGTATACTGATTCATGGGTTGCAGACAATGGTTTAGCTGGATGGTCAAGGACTTGGAAGGAACATGATTGGAAAATTGGTGACAAGGAGGTGTGGGGAAGAGATATATAGATAGACCTCTCTGAATAAGCAAAAGAAGTGAAGATATTTGTGTCTAATGTGCATGTTCACCAAAGGGTGACCTCACTAGAGGAGGATTTTAATAGTCAAGTGGATAGAATGATGTGTTCTGTGGAAACAAGTCATCCTTTTCTCCCAGCCACACCTGTCATTGCCCAATGGGCTCATGATGGCAGGGATGGAAGTTATGCATGAGCTCAACAACATGGACTTCCATTCACCAAGGCTGACTTGGCTACGGCCGCTGCTGAGTGCCCAATCTGCTAGCAGCAGAGACCAACACTGAGTCCCTGACATGGTGCCGCGCCTCGAGGGGATCAGCCAGCACCGTGGTGGCAGGTTGATTACATTGGACCTCTTCCATCATGGAAAGGGCAGTGTTTTGTTCTTACTGGGATAGACACAGATGCTTACTCTGAGTATGACTTTACCTTCACTGTCCGCAATGCTTCTGGGAAAACTCCATATGAGGACTCAAAGAATGCCTTATCCACCATCGTGGTATCCCACACAGCATCACCTCAGATCAGTGAACTCACTTCACAGCAGATGTTGTGTGGCAATTCCACGCTCATGGAATTCACTGGTCTTACCATGTTCCCCATTACCCTGAAGCACCTGGCTTGATAGAACAAAGGAATGGACTCTTAAAGACACAATCATGGTACTAGCTAGGTGGCAACACTTTGCAGGGTTAGGGCAATGTTTCCAGGAGGATGTATATGCTTTAAACCAGCGTCCAATATATGGTGCTCTTTCTCCCATAGCCAGGATTCATGGGTCCAGGAATCAAGGGGTTGAAAAGGAAGTGGGATCACTTACTATTATCCCTAGTGACAAACTTGCAAAATTTTTGTTTTCTGTCTCCGTGACTGTATGCTCTTCAGGCCTAGAGGTCTTAGTTCCAAAGGCAGGAATGCTCCCACCTGGATACACAACATAGATTCCATTGAACTGGAAGTAAAGAATGTCACCCAGCCACTTTGGGCTCCTTATGCCTCTGGATCAACAGGCAAAGAACCATGACCAGCTGTGGTACTTTCTGAGGGTAAAAGGAATATGGAATGAGTGGTGGAAGAAGGTAGTTCTAAATACTAGTTAAAACCACAAGATCAGTTGCAGAAACATGGACCCTACTTGTTATGAGTATTTGTGTGCATCAAATATTTTTGTTTTCTTCATTTATAAAATATAAGATGTAAATGAGGCTAGTGTATTTTCAATTGTATGCATGTTAGTTGTATCATGTTATACACAAGTATGACTTTGTAATTGTCTTTATTTAGAGATTGGGTATGGTTTAATAAGATACGTACAGGTGCCGAATTGCAAAGAAATGGACTGTTTGGTTAAGGTTATGTGTCAAATTGGGCAGGCCATGATTCTCAGTGGTTTGACAGAGCATGTAAAGATGTTGTTTGGCAGTTATGTCATGATGTAATTTGGAAGTTATATAATGATGTACTCATTCTCCATGATGTGATCTGATGTGGTCAGCCCAATCAGTTGTAAGGGAGATTTCTCAGGGTGCCACCTGCATTCAGTATATATATGGATTTCTGGCAAAGCTTGCTTGCTTGCTCTGAATCCTGAATCTGGCTTGTCATTATCAGTTCTTGGGTCTTGAGTCAGTGGCCTGCCTTATTACCTGCCAATCTTGGATTTGTAGCCTCCACAGCCTGTGAGCTAGCAGCCTGCTGTCTGACCTGCTGCTCTTGGATTTTTCAGCCCCTGCAGCTAGTTGAGTCAGGAGAAGCCTCCAGCCTGATGCCTGACCCACAGAATTGGGACTTGCCAGGCTCTACAACTGCGTGAGCTATTTCCTGAGGAAAATCTCTCTCTCTGTATATATACACATTTCACTGGTTTTGCTTCTCTAGAGAACTCAGCCTAAAACATTCATATAACAACTCCAGTTTTCTTAGGCTTTCTTTTTGCATGGTATATGTTTTTCCAACCTTTCAGTTTTAGTGCATTTTTGTCTTTGTATTTAAAATGCATCTTTTACTTTTAGATGTGAAAGTAAAATCCAGCATATAGTTGGATTTTACTTTTATATCTAGTCTGACAATCTCTGTCTTTTGATCGAAGTAGTTATCTATTTCCACTTAATGTAACTTCTGATAAGGTCGTTTTAGGTCTGTCAGTTTTGTTATTTGTCTTATGTTGGTCTTACTTTTTTTTGTTCCTCTGTTTTATTTTGTGTTAATAAGCGATTTTTTAGTATTCCATTTTAATTCCTTGGTTAGCTTTTTGACTATATCTCTTGTTGTTGTTGCTAGGTGCTTTCGAGTCAGTTCTGACTCGTAGTGACCCCTATGTACTACAGAACAGAACACTGCCCACTCCTGCAGCATGTTCACAATCTGTCATGCTTGAGCCCATTGTTGCAGCCACTGTCAACCCATCTCGTTGAGGGTCTTCCTCTTTTTCACTGACCTTCTACTTTACCAAGCATGATGTCCTTCTCCAGGGACTGATCCCTCCTGATAACAAAGTATTTAAGAAGTAGTCTCACCATCCTTGCTTCTAAGGAGCATTCTGGTTGTACTTCCTCCAAGACAGATTTGTTCTTTCTTTGGCAGTCCATGATATATTCAATATTCTTCACCAACACCACAGTTCAAAGGCATCAGTTCTTCTTTGGTCTTCCTTATTCGTTGTCCAGCTTTCGAATGCATATAATGCAATTGAAAATACCATGGCTTGGGTCAGGTGCACCTTAGTCTTCAAGGTGACATCTTTGCTTTTCAACACTTTAAAGAGGTCCTGTGCAGCAGATTGCACCATGTAACTCGTCTTTTGATTTCTTGGCTGCTGCTTCCATGGGTGTTGATTGTGGATCCAAGTAAAATGAAATCCTTGACAACTTCAATCTTTTCTGCATTTATCATGATGTTGCTTACTGGTCCAGTTGTGAGGATTTTTGTTTTCTTTATGTTGAAGTGCAATCCATACTGAAGGCTGTGGTCTTTGATCTTCATTAATAAGTGCTTCAAGTCCTCTTCACTTTCAGCAAGCAGGTTGTGTCATCTGCATAACGCAGGTCGTTAACCAGTCTTCCTCCAATCCTGATGGCCTGTTCTTCTTCATATAGTCCAGCCTCTCATATTATTTGCTCAGCATACAGGTTGTATGGGTATGGTGAAAAGATACAACCCTGACACACACCTTTCCTGACTACAAACCACGCAGTATCACCTTGTTCTGTCTGAACAGCTGCCTTTTGATCTAGGTACAGTTTCCTCATGAGCACAATTAAGCATTCTGGAATTCCCATTCTTTGCAATATTATCCATAATTTGTTATCATCCACACAGTCAAATGCCTTTGCATAGTCAATAAAACACAGGAAAACATCTTTCTGGTGTTCTCTGTTTTCAGCCAGGATCCATCTGACATCAGCAATGATATCCCCAGTCCCACATCCTCTTCTGAACCTGACCTGAATTTCTGGCAGTTCCCTGTTGATATACTGCTGCAGCCACTTATGATTGATCTTCAGCAAAATTTTACTTGTGTGTGATAGTAATGATATTGTTTGGTAATTGCCACATTCTTTGAATTGTCTTTCTTTGGAATGGACACAAATATGGACCTCTTCCAGTCAGTTGACCAGGTAGCTGTCTTCCAAATTTCTAGGCATAGACGAGTGAGCACATCCAGGGCTGCATCTGTTTGTTGAAGCATCTCAGTTGGTATTCTGTCAATTCCTGAAGCCTTGTTTTTCACCAATGCCTTCCGTGCAGCTTGGACGTCTTCCTTCAGTACCGTTGGTTCCTGATCGTATGCCACCTCTTGAAATGGTTGAACATTGATCAATTATTTTTGGTATAATGACTCTTGTATTCCTTCCATCTTCTTTTGATGTTTCCTGTGTTGTTTAATATTTTTCCCCATGGAATTCTTCACTATTGCAACTCAAGGCTTGAATTTTTCTTCAGTTCTTTCAGCTTGAGAAGTGCTGAGCATGTTCTTCCATTTTGGTTTTCTAGCTCCAGGTCTTTTTTGCGTCATTATAATATTTGTCTTTTTGAGCCGCCCTTTGAAATCTTTTGTTCAGTTCTTTTACTTCATCATTTCTTCCTTTGCTTTAGCTACTTCACATTCAAGAACAACTTTCAGAGTCTCTTCTGACATCCATTTTGGTCTTTCTTTCTTGTCTTTTTAATGGCCTCTTGCTTTCTTCATGGATGGTGTCCTTGATGTCATTCTAGAACTCATCTGGTCTTCAGTCATCAGTGTTCATCGTGTCAAATGTATTCTTGAGATAGTCTCTAAATTCAAGTGGGATACACTCAAGGTCATACTTTGGCTTTCATCAGCTTGTTCTAATTTTCTTCTGTTTCTACTTGAACTTGACAGACAGGTTTCAGCTGACCTTCCAGACTAAGACAGAGTAGGAAGAAGGACCCAGCAGTCTACTTCTGAAAAGAATTAGTCAGTGAAAGCCTTATGAATAGCAGCGGAACACTGTCTGATGTAGTGCTAGAAGATGAGCCCCTTGGGTTGGAAGACACTCAAAATACAACTGGGGAACAGCTGCCTCCTCAAAGAAGAGTCTACCTTAATGACATGGATGGAGTCAATCTTTCAGGACCTTCATTTGTTGATGTGGCACAACTCAAAATGAGAAGAAACAGCTGCAAACATCCATTGATAATCAGAAACTGGAAGATACAAAGTATGAATCTACAAAAATTGGAAATTGTCAAAAATTAAATGGAACACTCAAATCCTAGGCATTAGTGAGCTGAAATGGACTGGTATTGGCTGTTTTGAATTGGACAATCATATGACCTACTATGCTGGGAATGACAACTTGAAGAGGAATGGCATTGCATTCATTGTCAAGAAGACCATTTCAAGATCTATCCTGAAGCACAAAGCTGTCAGTGATAGGATAATATCCATATGCCTACAAGGAAGACCAGTTAATACAACTACTCAAATTTACACACCAACCACTAAGGCCAAAGATGAAGAAATTGAAGATTTTTACTGGCTTCTGTAGTCTGAAATACATCAAACATGCAATCAGGATGCATTAATAATTACTGGTGATTGGAATGTGAAAGTTGGAAGCCAAGAAGAAGAATCAGTAGTTGGAAAATATGGCCTTGGTGATCGAAATGATGCTGGAGATCACATGATAGAATTTTGCAAGACCAATGACTTCTTCATTGCAAATACCAACAGATCATGTCTCTTAGCCGTTATCTTTTTAGTGGTTGCTTTAGAGTTTACAATATGCACCTTGAGGTTACTCCAATCAATTCAGAGTTAACATTTGAATTAGTTTGGATAAAATATACCAACCTTGAAACAGTCCGTTTTTATTTGCAAACTCCAAGTGCTATTTTTATTATATATATTTCATACATGTAAGTCATAAATCCATCTAGATAGTGTTACTATTTTTACTTTAAGGCTCATATTTCTTTCAAAGTCATTATATAAAAAAACTTTTATATATGTATGTAATCTTTATGGAAGCAGTATATATATATGTACATATATATATGTAGGTACATATTTATGGTTGCTATGAGTCAGAATCTACTCTATGGCAATGAGTACAGCCTAGAAAATCCTATGGGGCAGTTCTACTCTGTCACATATTGTTGCTTTGAGTCAAAATTGACTTGATGGTGCCTAACAACAGAGCTATATAGATATGACATATATGAAAGACAAACATACATATGCGTATATACATATTTATCACATATTTACTATTTCCAGGAATCGTCATCCTGCTGATCTGAGTTTAACAGCATTTCCCTTCAGTCTTCTGGTGACTCCTTTTGTTTCTTTTGGGGATGAATTAATCCACTTTTGTTTATTTAGAAATTTATTTTTCTTTTAATTTTCTCTTTATTTTGCTGGATATAGAATTCTTGGTTGACAGTTTTTTTCCCTCAGTGCTTTGAATATTTAATTTCAATTTCTTCTGCCTTTCTGATCAGCATTTAGTCATTTGTTGTTGTTGAGAATATAGACAGCCAAATATACACCAATTCCACAGTTTCTACATGTTCAATTTAGTGACATTGATTACACTCTTCGAGCTCTGTTACCATTCTCACCCTCCTTTTCTGAGTTTTCCCTCCCCCAGTAACATGAATTCACTGCCCCTTAAGGTTCCTATATAATCTTTTGTGTTGCTATTATCAGTCTGATCCCATACAGATAGTTCTTATATGACAGCATAATGTCAAGGCAGATCTTTTTTTACTGGTTAAGCTAAATTATTGTGTGGTTTTAAGAAGACTTCAGGGTATATTTTTGGTTTAAGGTTTAAAGATTATCTCAGCAATAGTTTCAGGGGTTCATCTGCCCTTCATGGCTCTAAGAAATCTGAAGTGCCAAAGAATTTGAAATTCTGTTCTTCCTTATCCTCTTTTTGATCAGGATTCTTCTATAGAGTCTGTGATCAAAATTTTCAATAATGGTAGCTGGGCACCATCTAGTTCTTCTGGTCTCATGGCAAAGCTGGCAATTGTTCAATTAAAAAAAAAGAAAAAGACCATTGGAGTCCTAATCAAAGGACCCAGGAGCCAACCTGGAGAATTTGCCCAGCCAGACGGGAGAAGCTGAGCATCAGTAAGTTTAACAAGTCCAATGGATTTAACATACCGAACGTGTTTAAATCCATTTGCTAGTAGTGATGCTCCAAAAACAACCCAACAAACCCCAAAATCAAAACGAATTGGTGAATGCTGTACAGAGCTAGGGAATCAATTTATTATTTTGAAAATAATAAAGAAAAGAATGCCCCACCCCCCAAAAGCCAGTCATTTTCTAATTGTTGCTTTCCTGTATGTAATCTATCATATTTGTCTGGCTACTTTAAAGATTTTATATTTAGATTGGCTTTCAGCAATTTGACTATGATTTGTCTACAGATGATTTCCTTTTTGTTTATTCTGATAAGGTTTCATTGAAATTTTCAGATCTAAAAATTCATGTTTTCCAAAGAATTGGGAAGGTTTTCAGACGTTTCTTAACTTTTTTTCCTCTTTTTCATTCCTTCTAGGGTTCCGTTTACAATGATTTGGGCCACTTCAAGAGTTTTCTGAGGTATTATTATGCTTTTATGCAATCATTTTCCTCTGTTCTTTTCTGTTAAGGCAATTTCTATGGAACTATCTTCAAAGTCCCTGGATACTTTTCTCTCATTTCCTGGCTGCTTTTCATGCCATTTAGCGATTTTTAAGTTTCAGCTATTTGCCTTTCAGCTCTATAATATCCTTTTAAAAAATAATTTCTACTTTTCTGTTGAAATTTTGTTTCGATTATTGCTGGTGAAGTTTCCTTGAATTCCTCCAGCATATTTTCTGCTAATTCTTTGAACGTATTTATAAATTATTTTTGATGTCTTTGTCTCCTATATCCAGTATCTTGCCCCACTTGAGGTCACTTCTATTGACTGCCTTTCCTACTGAGTATTAGTCACAGATTTCTTTTTTTAAATTTCTTTGCATGTATAGGCATCTTTGGTTCAAAACTAGACTTTTTAGATGATATGTTGCAGCAAACTCTGAATCCTGTCGTGCTCTTTTGTGTATTACTGGATTTCTGTTCTACTAGGTAGATAAATTGCCTGAATTCACACTGAAAACTTCCACTCCTCTGTAGTATGCAGCTGCTATCCATTTCTAAGGCCTCCAGATACTGCCTTTTAGCCTACCACTTGTAGTTGTCCCTGTGTCTGCAAAGTTTGGCAGCCATCCAAGGATTGTGGCACAAATGTGACTCACCCTCTACGTGGAGTCCTTGCTTTTCTAGCACCTCCTGGATCCTCCACCACCTCCATTTTTCACCTCCTTCAGGCTCCATAATCCGATTCTTCAGGCTTGCGTAGCTTCAGCTTACTTCCTCTGAGCTATTCGTGGTAGGGAATGCCTCAGAACAGAAAAGTATTACACTCAAAATTCTGGTTCTGTTTAAATTTCAGAAAGAGATTCTTCTCTGGTCTCTGACTTTTTTAATACCAGGATTTCATACATAACACAGCTATCAACCAGAGATTTGGACAGTTTTTGTTCTGAATTTTGGTCTCATTCCTTCTGAGGCCCTAGTGGTGCTAAGATTTCCCCTTTAAATTTCCAGCGGCTTTACAAGCCCAGATCTCAGGCACCTTTAGCAGATAAGGGTGTAGTTTTTTCCACTGCAATTTAGCAGCCGTAGTTGTGAGGTTGTGCAGAGCCACGTGTTGAAATTCGTAACTTTTCCATTTGCAGTTTTTCTAAATTAATCGTTTCCAAAATTGTTGAATTGGTTTAATTTAAACTTTATTTAGTTTTTTAAGTTGTTATCTCCAAGAGTTCTCAGGTTATTTCACTTTTTCACCATTAGTATAAGTTGACCCATATCTTTATACAAACACTATAAAATAAACTATAGACATCATGCCATTTCACATCTAAATATTTCAATATGCAGTTTACCAAAATAAGCATATTTCCTAAAGTATCCATCACAATGTTATCATATTTATCAAAATTAACAATCAGTCCTTATTATCGTTTAATACCTGGATTACGTTCAAGTTTCTCCAGTTGTCTCCAAAGTGGCTTTCTAGTTGGTTTTCCACACCAGAATTCACAGATTCTGTAGGGTTGTCATATCTCTTAAGTTGCTTCTACTTTGGAATTGTTTTCTCCTTACTTCTTTTTTTAATGACAATAGCTTACTGAAAAAAAAAATAGTTTTTTTTTTTTTCCACAGAGTGTCCCACGTCCTGAATTTTCTTGTCATTGTCTAACTTGCTCTTCTATCTCTTGTATATAGGTATGAGCTGGAAGTCGGATCTAAAGGCTTGATTAAAATCAAATTAAACTTTCTTGGTAAAAAAAAAAAATCTATCCCAGGTGATGGTATATACTTCAAGAGTCACACTCCTAAGACATACATAGTGTCTGGTAGTTTTGCCGTTAGATGATTAGTGGATGATTCAGGAAGTGTTTAGTCTCCTTCCTTCCAGATTCTTTCTTCAGGAGATCACTTGATTAGCCAACTCGGGAACCATTAACCCATCTAGATCTAATATTTTCTTCTACGAATCGCGTACTCCCCCCATTTATCTTAATTCATGCCGTGGTCAAAATTGGAACTGCCTCTCAAATTTTTTCTAGCTGTGACTGAATCAAAAAAATTCCAAAACATCTGAATCGGAACAGGTCACTTCAGTCAGTCATCTAAGGCGTGTATCTACATACTACGGCTCTCTATGTATCTACCTGCTCTGCGGCTATGCTTTCAAAGTCTCTGACCTCTAACACAGTAGTCACTTGCCATGCTGATAATAAACCATTTACTTGTTTCATTTGCTTGGGGCCCTGGTGGTGCAGCGGTTGAGCATTTGGCTGCTAATCAAAAGGTTGGCAGTTCAAATCCAACAGCTGCTCCTTGGAAACCCTATAGGGCAGTTCTACTCTATCCTATATGGTTGCTACGAGTCAGAATGGACTCGAAGGCAACAGGTTGGTTTGTTTCATTTGGTTAATATGAACAGCTGCAGTGAAAAATTCAAGACAATTAAAAATATCCATTTAGGACTGGAGCTACTGATATTGATTTTGTTAACCTAGTATTCATTATGTGTTGGATTCCTGAATCACAATTTCTTTCTTACGTATGCAGCTCAGGTCAGTTCCTATATATAGGATTATGTCAACTTGATTAAATTTGCTTTTATATATCTCAACTGGCAGTCGTTTCCATGGTTAAAATAAAGGCCTTTGAATTATCTTCTTATTTGATTAGGACGTGCTATATTTTTTAAACCTCTCTCTCTTTTTTAAATCAGGATTTAGGCATCTTAATTAGAAATGGTAGACCCTAGAGCCAAATCTTAAATCAAACAAACAGTCTCAGCTTTAGAAATGGCAGTGGACATTGGTATGGGGAAAATTCCTTTATTACCATTCACTGTGTGGATGGAATCAGTGCAATTACAATTGCAGAGTAATTTAATACTGTTTTATTAACATGGTCTTTCATCTTGGTAAGGAGTTCTGGGATTTGTGAGGATGTCCATTTTCTGTGAAATACTATTCCGTTTAAACAGATTAAATCACAATCTATAGTCGTATTATAAAAACATAAAAGAATAAAGATGAACTAAAATCTGGGTGGAGAATAATATGTAAGAATCAATTAACTTGCATCCTTTTAAAAATTCTTATACTATTTCCTATAATGATTAGATATACTTTTCCTATTTCTTACTTGAGCTATTGTTCTTTTTTACATCAGGTACTTCACAAGCTTGATCAGAGGAGAGTAATTAAAACTTGATTAATGGTCCCAAACAGTTTAGGATTTAAATCATTCAGACAAAATAAATCATATAAAAGGATGCTTTGTTTTAAGTAGTGGGTGACTCTTCTAGCAGACATTAAACCGAAAAAACCAAACCCGCTGCTGTGGAGTTGATTCCAACTCATAGCGGCCCTATTGGACAGACTAGAACTTGAGGTTTCCAAGGCTGTAAATCTTTATGGAAGCAGACTGCCACATCTTTCTCCCTCAGAGTGCCTACCCAGACTCACCCAGTGCTGTCGATAGGTGGGTTCAAACTGCCGACCTTTCGGTTAGCAGTCAAACTATTATTTCTCCCAAAGGGAAATGGAAAAATGAAGTCACAGAGAAAGGAAAGGATTTTTTTCTAAAGCCAGATACCTGAAGCCTTTAGTTCAATTGAATATCCATTTTATTCTCTGCATCTGGGATAGTCCTTTACTTCTCCAGATGAGAGCATTTGTGATGTTTTCTGTATGCATTTTACATGTGTTTGTCTTTGTTTCCATGGGTTTGGAATGAATTTGATCCATGGGGCATTTAAGACATTAAAAAAACAAACAACAACAACAAAAAACCCATATCCATTTATTTTTCTGATTTTTGAATAAAATTTGGTTTAGGCCCCATGTAAACAGCAATGTTTTCAATCCTCAAAATCACACTCTTCCCCCAGCCCCTGAGCTCCCCACATTAGAAGGAAATAGACCCCAGGTTAAATATAAAAGTCCCACTTTCATAATTTCCTGGCTATCTCCAGTGGATTGCTAGGAGCCAGTGGATTGCTAGGAGCCAGTGTGTAGGGGCAGTGAGAAATGGTGGTGGTGGGGGGGTGGGGTTTGGCAATCATGACTATGGCCAATTCCCCTCTAACCTGCTGTCTACCACCGAATAAAGATGAACTAAAATCTGGGTGGAGAATAATATGTAAGAATCAATTACCTTGCATCCTTTTAAAAATTTAGGCTTTTAGGCTTTTTCTTTCCCCATCAAGGAGTTCCGGCTATCAAGGGTAACAGCAGAAATGTGTATCAGGAGCCCTAATTTTTTATTGGATCAGGAAAGCTTCTCTTCCAGAGGCTGCTTGGGTTTTCAAGACTCCAAACTATTACTTAGCTTTCACCTTACTTGTGATGGAATCTTTTCATGGGTACCATGAAATGCTTGTCATGAAATGTTCATCTGCTCACAAACAAAACAAAAAGGGACACTTTGGCTTCCTTAGAGGTTGGATGATGTCCCTGGCAATGGTCTGCTTGGTGCATTTGAGGCTTGTACCTCTACTTCCCCTTGGTTGAGTTTGGTCATGAGGACCTTTGCCAGTCTCCCAGGCTGTAGACCTTACCTTCTACTTCTTTGGTGTGCACACAAAATTATCCATCTTACAGGTTTCATAGACCCTGGGAGTGCTCTGTGCATAGGGCAGAGTCCTTCTTCCTGGGGGACCCTATCTTCCCAGTCTCTGGGAACCCAACACTCTTGAGTTCAGGCCTTTTCTATCTCCTTCCATTCAACAGCTCTCCACCTCTTAGAACATTTCATTCAATGCTTTTATGAAATTAGGTTTTAAGAATAATCATTAAATTCCCTGGGAAAAGTAGAACCACACTTCTAGGGCATGAAGCTCTGATTTTCTTGTTAACGTTCAATATGTGAAAAATATAATATTCTTAACTCTCTTTCACTGCTTGATACTCCTATTCTCTAACTCCCCTCCCTTTCTGTATCATCTCTCCTGTTCTCTTCCACCCATTTTCTTTCTCCTGTCTCTCCTTTATATTTCTTCTCCAAACACAATGATATGGGCATATGACAATGACTAGGAACCAGATGCATTCTACATCTCTGTGGATTCAGGGGTATGTCAAGACAGAGATTGGGAGTTATGCCCATTTTCCCTAGAGGGAAAAAAGTTGTATGTCTTTGTATAGGACTCCAGAACTACTTACTATAAAGTACAAAATACAATATTTGAAAAATTTATAATGCCAATAAAATGGTCTTCTTCTGTTATTTGATTTTGCAGTTCATTTTGTTTCTATTCTTCAGCTTGTTGCAAACACTGCCTGAACCTTGAAGTCAAGAACTTTGGCTTCTCTCCAAGGAGCGAGGGAGCAGCCTGGGGACAGCAATACATGGCTTAGTGGAAATATTTTGCCCTTCGGAGTGGTGGCTACTATAGTTTCTTAGAACACTAAAAATAATAAGAATAATTTTTGGATCAAAGTGAAGGCTGAGGCAGGATTGAGATTTATCTATATATTGGAATGGAAAAATTACTGGCATAGTTTTCAAGCTGCTAAGTCACCAATTTTCCTTTTTCTTAACCACAAAATATCAGGGAACTCATCCCACAAATAACGTAGTGAACATGTTCTCAGACGTTTCCTGAATATGACAGTCTCCCAGGCCAAGTTTTCTGTGCTAGTCTCCAACCCCACATACTACACTCTCTCCCAGGTCCTGGGGGTGTCAATGGGTATTATGGATTGAATTGTGTCCCCCCAAAATATGTGTTGTGAATCCTAGCCCCTATAAAATTTGTGGATTTAATCCCATTTGGGAATAGGGTTTTCTTTGCTATGTTAATAAGGCTATTTCAAAGTAAGGTGTGCCTTAAGCCAACCATTTTTGAGATATAAAAAGAGCAGATTAGTTGCAGAAGCCAGAATGCACAGAGAGGGGAAGACAGATGCCATGCCACATGAAGATCGCCACAGAACCAAAGAATAGAAGCTGAAAAGAAACAAGGACCTTCCCCCAGAGCCAACAGAGAGAGAAAGTCTTCTCCTAGAGCCAGTGCTCTGAATTTAGACTTCTAGCCTCCTAAACCGTGAGAAAATAAATTTCTGTTTGTTAAAGCCATCCACTTGTGGTATTTCTCTTGTCACTGCACTAAGAGACTAAGCTAATGAATGGGGCCATACAGGCCTGCCCTCTGCTTTCTCCTCTCCCTTCATCCTGATGGAAGGATTCAGACAATTTCTATGGTCACTGAGAGGTCCTTGATTGCTATAGAAGCTGGACATTTCAGGCCTAATTACTCCAAGGGTGTACTTTGCAGACCAGCTTAGTTCTCCAGGCTGGGTTGAAAATGTTATGCACTTTGACCCAGTCTTTACCCAAACCTGGCCAATAGTCAGCCATTTGAAGTGGGCTGCAAGGGGGAAATGCCTTTTAGCTCACTTTCCATGGCTCTTGCTTTTTGCTAAATTCATAGGAATCTGTCTTAGGCAGTAGCCTGGCACAACTCACGTATAAGTTTGAGGTACTTATACATTGCTAGGACATCTGCTCTGAATTGTGTGTCTCTCAGTATTTGGATCTGGCTTTATTGGAGTCCCTAACCTTCTTCCACATTTACTAGTGCTTGAAGGTCACCCTCTGAAAGTCAGCCTGTTTTATATCCCCATGTACCATTCTTATAGTTGCATAGGCTCAACTTGATTGATGCTGAACAGCCAAAACTGTAACCTTATTTGCCCTCAATTTCATAAGCCAATAGTATCCCAGATGATGTTGCCACGTGTAATAGCATTTTCAGCTAACTCACACTACACTTAGATATGCAAAGAAAATATCACTAGTGAACAATTGTTAAAGAAAATATAGGCAGTGAACAATTTTCAGTAAAATTGTCCAGATATACAAAAGGCATAAATGATAATATGAAGAGCATCACCAAATCTAAGGAATGAAAGAGCATCAATTTTTAAAGCTCCCCTTCTCCCCAGCGGTGTACTTGGCCCTATTACATAGTTCTCTCTCCCCTCAGAGGTACCACTTATTCTGAAGTTTCAGTTTATGATTCCCGTGTATCGCTCTATATTTTTACTATGTATTTATACAGCACGAAAGGCAGCCAAGTATAATGGTTAAGAGCACAGACTCTGGAATCGGACTGCCTGGTTTGAATCCTAGGCCCTCTATTTACTAACCGTGTGGTCTGTACAAGTTATTTAACTTCTTAATGTACACTTCACTATTCTTATCTGTAAAATGGGGATAATAACAGTACCAACCTATTAAGGTTGTTGTGAAGAGTAAATCATTTAATTAATATGAAAGTCTTAGAACAGTACCCGGTGCACAGGAAGGTCTGTATTAAATGTTTGCAATTATTATTATCTAAGACCAATAATTTTGCATGTTTTTTAACTGTATGTAAATGACATTATACTATGGGTATGTATTCTCCAACTTTTCATTATTTTGCCTTACATTATTTTTTGTGACATTTATCAATGTCGATATACATAGCTTTCTCTGATGGTATTCCATTGTGTGATTTTACCCCAATCCATTGATCTGTTCTCCCATTGAAGGGCATTTAGGCCATTCTTAGTTTCTTGGAACAAGAAATAATTTTTATGAATGTGTTTGTACATGCATCCTTATGTTCATGATCAAGATTTTTTTCTAGGCTTCATATTCAATAATAGAATTTACAGGCTTTAAGCTGTGTTTGCTTGTTGAATAAATTTCCTCATAATCTGTCCTCCCCATTCCCCATCTATCCTATATAGTAGGAAAACAAATATACTGATTAATAATAACCTGGTATCTTGTTTTTTTTTATCTTTTAATTGATATGATCTATTTTAGATGACTCAGAACCTTTGGGTTGATGCTGTTGTAGTTAGGTGCCTTTGAATTGGTTCCAACTCATAGCAACCCTATGGATAACAAAAGGAAAGATTTCCTGGTCCTGTGCCATCCTTACAATAGTAGGTATGTTTGAGTCCATTGTTGCAGCCACTGTGTTAATCCATCTTTTCAAGCATCTTCCTCGTTTTTCCTGACCCTCTGCCTTACCAAGCTTGATGTTCTTCTCCAGGGACTGGTCCCTCTTGATAACATGCCAAAAGTAAGTGAGATGAAGTCTCGTCATCCTTGCTTCTAAGGAGCATTCTGATTGTACTTTTTCCAAGACAGGTTTGTTTGTTTTTCTGGCAGTCCATGGTATATATTCAACTTTCTTTACCAACATCGTAATTTAAAGGCATCAGTTCTTTGTTGGTCTTTCTTATTCATTGTCACATGCATACGAAGCAACTGAAAATACCATGGGTTGGGTCAGGCGCACCTTAGTCCTCAAAGTGACACTTAGGTTTTTAATACCTTAAGGAGGTCTTTTGCAGCAGATTCGCCCAATGCAATGTGTATTTTGATTTCTTGACTTCTGCTTCCATGGGTGTTGATTGTGGAACCAAGTAAAATGAAATCCTTGACAACTTCAACGTTTTCTCCATTTATCATGGTGTTGCTTATTGGTCTGGTTGTGAGGATTTTTGTTTCTTTATGTTGAGGTCTAATCCATACTGAAGGCTGTAGTGTTTAATTTTCAACAGTAAATACTTCAAGTCCTCTTCACTTTCTGCAAGCAAGGTTGTGTCATCTGCATATCGCAGGTTGTTAATGAGCCTTCCTTCAGTCCTGATGCTGTGTTCTTCTTCATATAGTCCAGCTTCTCGAATTATTTGCTCAGCTTACAGATGGAATAAGTATGGTAAAAGTATTCAGCTCTGACACATACCTTTCCTGATTTTAAACCACACACCTTGTTTTGTTCAAATGACCACCTCTTGATCTATGTATAGGTTCTGCAGGAGCACAGTTAAGTGTTGTAGAATTCCCATTCTTCTCAATTTATTCACAGTTTGTTATGATCCACATAGTCAAATACCTTTGCATAATCAATAAAACACAGGTAAACATCCTTCTGGTATTCTCTGCTTTCAACCTGGATACATCTGACATCAGCAGTGATATCCCTGGTTCCATGTCCTCTTCTGAATCTGGCCTGAATTTCTGGCAGTTCTCTGTCAATGTACTGCTGCAACTGTTTTGAACTATGTTCCGCAAAATTTTACTTGCATGTGATATTAATGATATTGTTCAATAATTTCTGCATTCTGTTGGATCACTTTTCTTTGGAATGTGCTCAAATATGGATCTCTTTCAGTCAGTTGGCCAGGTAGCTGTCTTCCAAATTTCTTGGCATAGTCAAATAAGCACTCCCAGCATTGTATCTGTTTGTTGAAACATCTCAGTTGGTGTTCTATTAGTTCCTGGGGTCTTGTTTTTTTTCGTCAATGCCTTCAGTACAGCTTGGACTTCCTCTTTCAGTATCATTGGTTCTTGATCATATGCTACCTCCTGAAATGGTTGAATATTGACTAATTCTTCTCAGTACAGAGATTCTGTATATTCTTTTCATATTTCACCCCCTTTTCCTGTTACTTGCTAAGATGGCGTCTGAGTTAATGCATAAAAAAAGAAAAGAAAGGCTTAATGATCTTGTTGAGGTAGGGTGCTGGATCTTTTCTTTCTTCGGTGGAATCTTGCAGTGTCTTGCTGACAGTCACTGAGGTGTGGATGCTCATTTGACAATTTGGCATTGACCTGGCACCCACTACTGGATAGTGTGGATCTATCTGATAGTGTTTACTGATCTTAAATTCAGCACACATTGAGGTTTCTTTATCCTAATCCCAGGCCTTTGCTGTTCCCCAAGTACTTTCAGTAATTCTCTGCAGTCCCTATCCCCCCGGCTCCATAAGGACAAATGGAGACTTTTGGCTTTTGCATGAACTGAACAGACTGTCAGTTCAATGGTGTTGCCTCCATCTCATATATTCTGCAATATTGCTCCTGCACTAAGCTGGCTGTGGCTGCATGTGGGAATTATAGAGGGAGAATCGAGCAGACATATCCTCTCTGCTGGCCTTGTAGATGATAGGTCCGGACTTCTTCCTCTCCCTTACATGTAGCTTCTTCTACCAACCCTCCTTAAGGAGGTGACACCTTTTCTTCTATTGCCCCAAGAAATTCTGCCCCAGGATAGACCCAAAGACATATACCACTGCCTCGTTTGATGTTCTCTGGCTTCTTCTATCTGGATGCTTCTATTATGTCTCCCTTTTGAGGTCTCATCCTGAGAGGGGGAAGCGACAATGCTCCTTTCTGATTTCTCAACCATATCTCTATCTGTTTCAGGCCATTCACTTGGTTAAGAAAGGGCATGACTTCCCATCCTTTTCCTCTTTAGAAAGGACTTCCCCTACAACCCACTTTCCTTCAACCTGGTGTGAATTTTCCTTGCCCTCTTCCCTTTGGTCAAAATGGCTGGCAGGGTGTAGGGTGAGAGAAACAATTTTAAGGTTAAGGGCACAAAGTGAGGTCATCACAACATTGGATCTGCAAAACAAATGCTGATACAATGTTTCAGAAGTGTGAAGGTCCTACTGACATCATCGGAGCAGGACATTTAAATGTGAATCTTGGTGGAGAATCAGAACGTGTGGTTGGTGTAGTTCCTACTTTGTGTGAGACAGACAGGAACTATATTTGAAACAGAATGTGCAGGGGCCAGAAATCTGGCTTTACTGGGTACTTACTGTACTATGTAGAACATAGAGTTTTTTTCTACTTGCCAAATATATTCGAACTAGAGTTAGATGTGCTAATGAGCACAGCATCAGAGATTTCCTGAGGTACTAGAAGAGTGTATATTACCCCCTTAAGGAGATTGGTGGAGGAAGCCCTATGTAATGCAGAGTAAGGGGCACAGGTCCTGTCATCCACAGGGCCAGCAGAGAAGGTGTGTCCGTGTGATGCCCCCTCAGGCTCCTCCACCACAGTATTTGAGGACGGCAGGTGTCTGTTCAGTCAGAACTCTGTAATGATTTCTGTGCAAATGATTTATATGCCTTTCAGAATAGGACACTTCATCTCTTTTGCCTCATAACAATAGGTTAAAAGAATTGAGGGACAGAGGAGAAGTCAAGGTGACTGTTTCAGATAGTCATTATTTTCCTCATAAAAAGCCCTATAAAGGTGCCAGGATTATTACAGGCTAGTTAATTTAAGTGATTGCTACATTTCAGGGGTGTCTGGGGTGAAGGGCTGTATCAATTCCCTCTTTCTCCTACCCTTATATGGCTGCAATCACAGAGTATTGAATTAATTTAGGAATGGTAAACGAGAAGACCATTCAAAACATTCCACCAAAGAAGCAATTTCACAGAAAGAGAGAACATTTTAAAAAGCTCTTTGGTTTTTGTGAAAATCCTACCTTTAGATATTAGTTATGGAAGAAGAGTCAGAATTGAATGTTCAGGAATGAGAGAATCTAGCTGCTTGCAGAAAGGGTGCAGGTTAAGTAAAAATTCCCCCTTGTCACCCCTGAGTGCCTTCCAACCTAAGGGGTTCATCTTCTGGCACTGTATCAGACAATGTTCTGCTGCTACGCATAAGGTTTTCACCAGCCAATATTTTTAGAAGTACATCTCCAGGTCTTTTTTTCCTAGTCTGTGTTAGTCTGGAAGCTCTGCTGAAACCTTTCTACCATGGGTGACCCTGCTGGTATTTGAAATACTGGTGGCATAACTTCAAGCATCACAACAACAAACAAGCCACCACAATCCAACAAACTGACAGGTGAGTGGCTGGGCAATTTCACAGACAGGGCTTAATGATTTGATGACGAGCCATCCTGGGATTTTTACTGGCTGTGAGATGACTAAAGAGGGAAAATAAAGTTAGCTGGAAAGGAAGGAAACAAAGATCAAATATCTCTGGAAGACACTTTAACTCATTCATTCTTGTTTTTTTCTTTAAATTTAATTAATTTTGTTGTTGTTGGGAACATACACAGCAAAACATACGCCTATTCAACAATTTCTATGTGTACCATTTAGTGACATTGATTACATCCTTTGAGTTGGGCAACCATTCTCACCCTCCTCTTTTGAGTTGTTCCTTCCTCATTAACATAAACTCACTGCCGCCTAAGGTTCCCATCCAATCTTTTGAATTGCTTTTGTCAATTTGATCCAATATAGGCAGTTCATAATAGAATGTAATCCTCAAGGCAGATCTTTTTTTAAACTATTGTTTGTTTTTAAGAAGACTTCAGGGGATATTTTTGGTTCAAGGTTCAAATATTATCTCAGTAGTTTCAGGTGTTCATCCTCCCTCCATGGCCCCAGAAAATCTAGAGTCCATGAGAATTTGAAATACTTTTCCATATTTCCCCCCTTTTGATCAGGGTTCATGTTTACTCATTCTTCACTCTCTAATAAGATTGCATGAATTTCTGGAAATGGGCAGATGCTGGTAAGAGTCAAGTTCTTATCAAATGTTTGTATGTTTGTACATGTAAATATGTGTACATGTTTTCACACATACATGGTGCTGTTACTGTGGCAAGCAGTTTTGGTTTTGAATGTTTCTTAACCTATTACTGTTTCATTTCCATATTTACAAAGCAAAGTTCATATTGCTGGCTCTTTATCTCACTGAGGGATTAAAAAAAAAAAAAACAACAAAAACCCAAACCCCTTGCTGTCTAGTCGACTCCAACTCGTAGCAATCTTATAGGACAGAGTAGAACTGCCCCATAGGGTTTCCAAGGAGTGGCTAGTGGATTTGAACTGCTGACCTTCTGGTTAGCAGCTAAGCTCTTAACCACTGTACCACCAGGGCTGAGGGGTTAGGAGGGCTAATAGAATATCCATTGGTCCTGTATACCAACCTTCCGAAGTGCAGAACCAAACTCCATTTTTGTTGCTAGACCATAAAACTCTACCAAATGGGAAAAAAAAGAGTTCGTAAGAATGGGTGTTCCTCCATTTTCTTGCTATAGCCCTCCCATACTTCACCCATGCCATTAGCTCAGGTACGGCACTTCCTCTTCGTGCCCTTAACTCTCTTCTGATTTCTGAGAATTAAATTAGACTTCGGAATTTGGGACTGAGGTATATTCTACTAGGTAATGTTGAAATAATTCCATTATACTGAGACCAGAATATTTAGCAGCATACACATGAGAGTGTGTGCAACGAAGAGAAAGAAAAATAATGTGCTGGAGTATAAGACAGTAACGTATACCCTGAAAGGTACAATGTGCAAGAGCAAGATAGGAGCCAGGAGTCGAAGTCTACAGAATAATGTAAATCTCCAATGAGTATTCAGAATCCCTGTGATTAGCACTCGTAGGAGAGCTTGACATTTCCCATTGTTGTGAGTCTGAAATTTCCCGTTGCTTTGCTATGAGTTCTCTGCTGTTTCTTTTTAGTTTCCTTTGCCTGGCTCTTGAAGGCTCAGGGTATGTAGTTTTTAGTGGACAGCTCTACTCCCCAGAACAGTATTAAAGGGTTACACTTATTAGCAGCAGACTCTTTCTGGGGAAGAGCTACATTATTTTCAAGGGGACCTAAAATAAAATAGTTCAGCAAAATGCCATTGGGATGGGCAAGCTCAAAAAGAGTGCTGCTGAGCTGGCAGTAATTCACCTGCCTCCTTTAACAACTGCCATTTAAATTGCATTTGAACGCTGAAAACAAATATCCTGTCATTGTCTGCCTGAACTCTTAATACAGCCTCAAAGTTCCAGAGGAAAATACTGCATTGCAGCGCTCCTGTGTTTGCAGCAAATCTCAGTTGGTGGAGAGGGCAGAGAAGGGGGCCCCACAGAGGAGGCCTGTTTTCAGCACATCCCTCAGCTCCAGGATATAATGAGAAAAGCATCCTCAGCCTGCTTGGGGCCAAAGGAGGCTGGGGAGAGAGGGCTAGATACTCAGGTGCTAATTAAATCTGGCTTGGTTCTCTTGTTTATTTGCAAAATGTACTGAGTATTAATCAAGCAATACATTTTCTTCAAAAAGCCATCCTTTAGAATTTATGGCATGACTGCATTTCAGACTCTGGATGCCAGGTACATTCTGGCGGTGCCCACAGGCCCTGCTTAGCCATAGCAGGTGGATACCCCATGTCTTGGCCATTAGCAGATTGGATGGAGAAACCAGCAAGTGGAGCAAAATTTGGTGAAAGATTTGTAAAATAATGATTGTTCATTCATTCATGCATGCATGCATCCCATCTGCATTTACTGAATACTCCTATCAATCCGAGGCGCTGGAAGTGCAGAGATAGGCAGACCCAAAGCGTCAACAATGAAAGTTGCTTTTTAACCAGCGTCAAGTTGCAGTTCTCCTGGATGTCTAGCAGGCCCTCTGTTTCTCTCCTTCCTTTGCTCCCCAGGACCCAGGCTAGTTCCTCTCACTGTATCTGTGCCCGCTCAGCTGGACTAGTGCTCTCTCACGCTGCTTTTCTTTAAGTCTTTGCTGCTAATTCCATCAGTTAAGGGGTGAACACCAAAGACATGTAACCATCTTTCTTGCTAAAATTGACTTGTGAGTTAGGTACTATTATGATTCCCATTTTACAGATGAGGACCATAAAGCAAAGTATCCCTCCATAGGTCATTCAGACAGTGAGGGGTGGAGCAGGGATTCTGACTCAGGTTTGTGGACTCCAGCCAGCAGCCTAAACCTGGCACCACCTGCCTCCAAGCTGGCCTAATTGCAATGAGCTAATGTGGGCTTTGGGAGAGCAGAAATCCACCAGCAACTTCTGCAGTACAATGTTGTATCCTTAAATACAAAGTTGTTCTTGTTGTGTGCTGTAGAGTTGATCTGGTGGCACTATGGTTAAGTGCTCGGCTACTAACTAAAAGGTTGGTGGTTTGAACCCACCAGCTGCTCTGTGGAAGAAAAGACCTGGTGATCTGCTCTTACGAAGATTACAGCCTAGAAACCCTATAGGGCAGTTCTACTCTGTCCTGTAGCGTTGATATGAGAAATACAAGGTAGAAGGAGCTCACTAACACATTATCTTCCAGTTGATTCTGACTTATGGTGAGCCCATGTGTTACAGAGTAGATCTGTGCTCCATAGGGTTTTCTTGGCTGTAATCTTTATGGAAGCTGATTGTGAGGACTTCTGTGGAGCGGGTGGGTGGGTTCCAACTGACAACGTTTACATTAGCAGCCAACTGCAAAATGCAACCAAACCCGTTTCTGACTCATAGTGACCGCATAGGACAGAGTAGAATTGCCCCATAGGGTTTCCAAGGAGCATCTGGTGGGTTCGAATTGCCGACCTTTTAGTTAGCAGCCATAGCTCCTAACCACTACACCACCAGGGTTTCCGTAGAAGCTCACAAGAGATGGCCTATTTTACGTTTTCATCTCACTTGTGAAAAGCTCATCAGTCTTTCCACAGTAAGTAATTTAGGCTCATAGTATGTATATCTCTACTAAAGAGCTAGTTTTACAATGTTTCACTTTTTATTTCTCTCTCCTGCCTTCAGGCAATAGTGTTATCCCGTGCCCTGATAATTGTATTGTCTTCTTAAAGCAATTGTGATGGTGTCCTCCTGAAACACTTCCGTCTAAAATTCTGCTTTAGAAACCCAGGGCATTTCCCCTTTAATGGTATAAAGAGAGTCACAAAAAAATTTACTGTATAAGACTACTGTTTTTTCACAACAACATGCAGCTTCTAAAAAATTATGCCTCGAGTTTAAACAGAGAAGCTTCAGCTATTACTCCAAAAGCAAGTTCGTCTGGGAAAAGAAAATGTTTTGCAGCTGAGAACAGTTTGAAAGAAGCTCTTGGTGAGCTTTTGTTCTCGCCTGCTTAACAGCTTCAGGTGTAGAGAAGCCTGTATGAGTTCACCTTTTGCATTTGGGTCCAAACCCTGAATCTATTACAGGGCTCTCCTGAGCCTGCAGCAAATTTCAGTGTCCCTAGGAGGACACTCCAGGCTCACTCAACTGTTTTGAAACCTCATGGCCTCAGGCTCCATCGTCTTTATTTGGAGGAGGATGGGAGCTTGGGCATTAGTTCAAAAGCTGCAACTGCTTCTTTTTTCCCTTTTGTCTCTAATTTCTGTTGTTCAGCATTGGATCCACACGATTTGCAATGTTTTAAGAACCGCTCCAGAAGACCCGGCTAATAGCACTTAGAATGCGTATCATTCTATCACTTTTTTCTATTAATTTTTATGTCTGTGGGTGTGATACATATGGATGTGGTTTGGACATTGGAAACTGGAGGATAAAAAAGTACTACAAAGCTTTTGTCCGCGCTCCATCTGGAATTTGACTTTGTATTTGTTTGTGATTGTGTGTGTGTGTGTTTGTATGAGGGAGAAAGCTAGAGAGAGAGATATAGAAAGCAGAAGGAATGACTTCTATCTCTGACAACAAAATTGTGCAGATGATACGCGGGTCTTCTATTTCCCTCCAGATCAAATTGCACTGTATATATTATCATAAACCAGTTGTCTTCAAGTCAGTTCCAATTCTTGGTGACCCCATGGGTGTCAGAGTAGAACCGTGCTTCCTAAGGTTTTCAATGGCTGGTTTTTTGGAAGTAGATCACTGGGCCTTTCTTCCAAGGCATCTCTGGGTGGACTTAAACCTCCGACCTATCAGTTAGCAGCGGAGCACATTAACCGTTTGTGCTGTCCAGGGCCATGATTTGGAGTCTACTTGATGGTAACCAGTTTGTTTATACCAAAGCTGCCCTAGTAAGCACAGAGGACCAACCGAGCTTAGGATACACTCTGAGTGGATGTGGGGGAGGGTGTTTCCTTGCACCAAATATCACTAATGTCTTGTGGTTTGTGTTCTGGATTGAACTGTGTCCCTCCAAAATAGGTGTTATAAATCCTAACTCCTATGCCTGTGGTTTTAATCCCATTTGGGAATGGGTTTCCTTTGTTATGTTAAGAGGCCATATCAGTCTAGGGTGTGCTTTAAACCAATCACCTTTGAGATATAAAAAAGCAGGTTAGGATAGAGAAGCAAGCAAGTAGAGAGAAGGGAAGGTAGGTGCCATGCCACATGAAGATCACCATGATCGCCAAGGAATAGGAGCTGCAAGGAGACAAGGACCTACATTTCCCCAGAGCCAACAGAGAGAGAAAGTCTTCCTCTACAGCTGGTGCCCTGAATTTGGAAGTCCGGCCTCCTAAGCTGTGAGAAAATAAATTTCTGTTTGTTAAATAGTAGCACTAGATAACTAAGACAGTGTGGGACAAAGATGAGTCAGTTTGGCTAAACTGGTTAGCACCAGCAAGATCAGCTAAGAAGAGGTAGCCTAGGAATTGGCTGGTACCGTGGTCCTGTGGCTGAAGCATGGAACTCAGTAGAGGAGGACTGGGGGCAGGTGGCTGAAGGCACTGGTTATCTTGACAACAGATGGACAGTGCTACCCTAGAAACATTGTTTGGGTTCCAAGCCCAATTCTGTGCCGTAAATAACAGTGTGACTTTGGTTAGGTTACTTAATTCCTCAAGCCTCAGAATCATCATTTATAAGATAGTAATAATAACAATGAGAAATAGTTCTTAGGATTTTTGAAAGGATTAATGAAGTAATAAATTTAAAGTACTTGGCACCATGCCTTGTACATAGTATATATTCAATAAATGTTGGCTGATAATTGGATTGTTATTACTCTTCAGTGACTAGAAGTGGCAGAGACTAGCTAGTTTTTCTCTAAGCCCACTTTTCTTTCTTTCTGAGCTCACAGCTAGACTACATGTTTCTGCCTGTTATGACTAGGTAAGACCATTTAGCTGAGATGTGGGCAATGGCTTGTGGGCAGAAGCAAGTACAAGCAGCCCACAGATTACCAGTGAGTTCCATTCCTAAGTCTGTCTTCAATTCGAATTTGTATGTAAGTCAGAACAGTTTTGTACAGTTCATATCTGATGTCAGTTAGTCAAATGTTTGTCTTAATATATAGTGTACTTTCTATGCATAAAAAACATTAAAGAAACATTTCCAGATACACTAAAACATCTTTAACATAATAATACTGTAATAATAATAATGGAAGCCCTGGTGGCATAGTGGTTAAGTGCTATGGCTGCTAACCAAAAGGTCAGCAGTTTGAATCCCAGGCTCTCCTCGGAAACTCTATGGGGCAGCTCTACTCTGTCCTATGGAGTCGCTATGAGTCAGGATCGACTCGATGGCAGTGGGTTTTGGTTGAACAATAATAATGTTTTGATGCATACCACAAAATAGTGCCTGTTTTTTATTACTAACCATTATATGTATCTCAAATTTTTAATATAACAGGCTTTACGGGGTTGGTTCGTAACCGCAGGTCATACATAAGTTGGACATTCATAACCCGGGACTGTCTGTACTCCACTTCAGATCTGGCCCATAAATTTTCATGTGCAACTTCCATGCTGTCTTTCTTCCTCCATCTGCTGAATGCCAAGATATAGCAGAAGACCCCAAAACATCAAGGAGTAGTAGAGCAACAAGGTAGAAGGAACCTGAATCCCTGGATGACTGAAGAAGAACATCTGCTTCCATCTCCCTCTGCCTCCAATTGAATGAACTACACTTGAGATAGAAACTTCTGTTGAGTGAAGTCATCGAGATTTCTGAGTTAATGTGTTCAGCAGCTAGTGAATTTCACCCTGAGACATAGGACCTTGTGTGCTTGCTGAGGATGTGGTAATAATCTCAAAATCCATGTATGAAAAATTCTTACTTTCATTTTGAATCAAAGTTTTATACCAATGTATGGTGAATGGAAGGAAGAAAAATGGCCTTGTATCACATGTAAATATTCAGAGCAAGGGCTAATCTAAGACTAAGAGAAATTGCATGACTACATTATGAGCTTAAAAAAAAAAAATTCAGTGCTTAGTTGAGTTGTGCTGGTTCCTGCTGGTGGTATAAGCTAACACTCCAACAGAGGCCATTCCTCCTGGAGTGTATGAGTCAGTCTTTTATTAGCACCAAAAGGAAAAATGAAAGATATTGGCTCTTTATTTTCATGACTTCTTTATAGAATTTCTCCTGTGAACTGGACCCAACAAAACAAAAGAACTCCCCTCCCCCCACCTTCACCTTTCCAGTGCTGGAGATAATATTTTGCCTGACTGGTCAAAGACTTGGCCTGTGATATAATATTACTAAAAACATATGAATGGACTATCAGAAAAAATGAAGAAATAAACAGGATACTAAGTTTTATAGCATATGGAAGTTTTGCCCCCCCTGAGCATTTGATTACTATGATCTCTAGGTGGCACAAACAGTTTGCATGTGACTATTAACCTCACGTGACTATTAACCTAAAGGTTTCCATTGGAACCAACCCAGTGGGTCCCACAGAAGAAAGTCCTGTCAATCTGCTTCTGTTAAATTTACAGCCAAGAAAACTCTATGGAGCAGATCTACTCTGTAACACATGGGGTCGTCGGGAGTTGGAATTAACACATGGGGTCATCAGGAGTTGGAATTGACTCAATGGCAAAAGGCTTTTTTTTTTTTTCTGGTTCAAGGTAAAAGAAATTACTCTGCCCCATTCTCCTGGGCCTTCAGTGCTTGATGGGTATGGTAAAAATGGAATTCAGAGCACAGAAACTTCCAGGCAAGAAATGGAGCAGATGAAAGATAAGGGTTCGAATGTAGAAAGAGAAAAAATTTAATCCCTTAAACAGAGCTTGAATGTAACGAACAAGAAAGTTACTGGGGAAAGGAGTAGATTGTTATTCTCCCATCTTCACAGCACCTGAGCTCTGGTTAGGAATGTGAACAAGGCACTTGGAGGCCTCTCTTCTCAGCACTCACAGGTCACTTACATAACTCAAGAGTTTTCAGATTCTAAGTGCCTGATTTCTGTATTGTCGCCAGCGTGACTCTAGCTCTTCACTGATTTTAATGGGCATTTTAAGAGCCTTAATTTATTTCCACCCATCAAACCTCTTGTTTTGTCTCAAACCTCTTGTTTTGTTCAGAGATTACTCCCCCACTTAAATTTTGCTTCAGATTGAAAGACAGAGGAGCAATATTGGTTAGCTCGAGTCTCAGGCTATGGGGGAGTGAGTCTGAGCTGCGGTTGATAAAGAATCAATGTCTGTGGCTATGATGGGAATATTTTGTTTTATATACCTGGTATCTGCAAAGCTGGTTCTGTTAGTGGCCAGACTTACAATTAAAACTTCTAAACCCAAATGAATGGAGCTTTAAAATTGCAAATTAGACCCAATGCACATAGTTCAAATTTAAAAAGGTAATTTTTCAATTGAATATGTTGAGCTCTGTAAGTTTCTGGTTTCTGTACTCTTCTTGCCTGCATTTTTCGACTGCTTCATATATTCATCTATCCATTGGTCCATGCATCCATCCATCTGTCCATCCATACATCCATCCATCCATCCATCCATCCATCCATCCATCCATCCATCCATCCATCCATCCATCCATCCATCCATCCATCCATCCATCCATCCATCCATCCAATCAACAATCTATTCAGTGATTTTACTGAGTTCCTACCATGTTCCTGGCACTGTCTAGGTGCTGGGAATGCTAAATATCCTGTCTCTGAGCTGATGGACCTTCTCCAGCCAGCCTGTGCTTCTCCCATCATTTTCAGTCACGTACTAACCATTTTCTTGTCTAGCTCCTGTACCGGTCCCTGCAAGACTAGCCTCCCTGACTAGTTATTCCTTTCCAGTTTTCCATCACCACTTTGTCATCTATATTTGCTACATCCTATTCCACCACACACCTCCAGTTTAGAATGTTGGCAGGGTGGAGTTCAGCTACTGAAACAATGGGGTGGAGACACTGGGTTAGTGGCAGGTGTGTAGAACATAGTTTCGTATTTTGAGGTGGGTACTAGGGGCCTGAAGACAACAGAATTTATCCCCATAAGACCTCATGAAATATCACAGTTGGATAAAGCCTCATAAGTTATCCGGTCCAATTTCTCAGGAACCAGAAATCTTGTCCACTATGTCTTTGTTGGACCAAATCCAGCCTCTGCTTAAATACTTTCAGGCATAGGGAGCTCACACAGCAACACATTTATGGATTCCTCTATTATAATTTTTTTCTGTACATTACACTGGTATTTGCCTTTCTGTAACTTCAACACATTGGCTTCTAGGTTTTTTTTTTTTTTTTTTTTTTTTTATCCCTCTTCATGGAAACAGGAAAATTATCCAATTTCTTTTCCATAGAACAACTGTATTAATGTGGACTTTTTCACTGGTAACTTATTAAAGCCCTAGTATAACTAAAAAAAATGAAACAAAACTGTTGCCATTGAGTCGATTCCAACTCATAACGACCCTATAGGACCAGAGTAGAACTGCCCCATAGGGTTTCCAAGGAGTGGCTGGTAGATTTGAACTGCTGATCTTTTGGTTAGCAACTATAGTACTTGACCACTGTACCAACAGGGCTCCCTGCTATAACTAGCCTAAGCAAAAAAGGGCTATTTAATTAGAAGGATGAAGAGTTGTCTTACTGGACTCAAGGACAGAAATGCAGTTAGGCCTGAGTAATGACCTGGATTCAGAGGCCTAAAAGGTGTCACGATTCTCTCTCTGTCGCTCATTGGTGTGTCTTCCCACACTTCTCATCTGCATGTCTTCCTACACTTCTGTTTCTCTGTGTTTCTTTCTTTGTTTCTCTTCTGGTTTTCTATCTTCTTGATTCCATGTGGCAGAAAGAATGACCACCAATTACTCCTAAATTTTATGTGTTTCAGGTTCTGCCCATCCAGAGATCTCGTTCTCTCTCTGCCTCACCCCCTCCCTTCCTCTCTCTATTTTATAATTCCTGGAGAGAATGGTCTTGTTCTGGTTAGATCAATTCCACTCCCTAACAAATCTACTGAGACTGGGGGTTGTGTTTTATAGGAATGTGGTCACTCCTGCTCCAAACATATGAGAAAAGAAGAAAAAGAGGGCAATTTCTAGAAAAACAGCGTGGAGTAGATAATTCTATATCTGTATTCTACAAACACCATACAGATATTGGAATGCACACTTCACCTCTCTTAAATCTTCTCACCAGACTAAACACTTCCAATGTCTCCAACCTTTTCTCAGATGACTGTTTCTATGAAGTTAACTTCCTTATCTTGTTCTCTTTACTCTTTCAAATTTCATCATGAAAATGTGGCTTCTACAACAGCTCTCATTACAGCAGATAGATCTGATCCTACAGGGTTAGACTCATCTCAGCAAAAGTCAGAGACCTCCTAAGAGAGCCCTTTCCTTAGAACTTACTTCTTCAGCTGCCTGGGAAGTTTCCAATATCGGCGGGAATTATGATCCAACAAACAATTTTTTTGTATAGAGACTTCAGGATGAAAGCCTGAATAATGACATTGGCCAAGGACAATCTGAATCCAAAGCAAAGTAGAATTCTATTAATAATCTAATTGGAAATTTTTTCCTGAGAACATTGGGCTATTACGTCTACCAAGGTTTTAGAGAACATTTCAAGATCTATTCTGAAGTACAATGCTGTCAGTGATAGGATAATATCCATATGCCTACAAGGAAGACCAGTTAATGTGATTATTATTCAAATTTACCCACCAACCACTAGGGCCAAAGATGAAGAAAAAGAAGATTTTTATCAGCTGCTGCAATCTGAAATTGATCGAACATGCAATCAAGATGCATTGATATTTACTGGCAATTGGAATGCGAAAGTTGGAAACAGAGAAGAAGGATCAGTAGTTGGAAAATATGACCTTGGTGATAGAAACAATGCCAGAGATTGAATGCAGAATTTTGCAAGACTGATGACTTCTTTATTGCAAATACCTTCTTTCACTAACATAAACGGCAACTATACCCATGGACCTCGCCAGATGGAACACACAGAAATCAAATTGACTACATTTGTGGAAAGAGATGATGGAAAAGCTCAATATCATCAGTCAGAACAAGGCCAGGGGCTGACTGTGGAACAGACCATTAATTGCTCATATGCAAGCTCAAGCTGAAACTGAAGAAAATCAGAGCAAGTCCACGAGAGCCAAAATATGACCTTGAGTACATCCCACCTGAATTTAGAGACCATCTGAGGAATAGATTTGAGGCATTGAACACTAGTGACCGAAGACCAGATGAGTTGTGGAATGACATCAAGGACTTCATACATGAAAACAGCAAGAGGTTATTGAAAAGACAGGAAAGAAGGAAAAGACCAAGACAGATGTCAGAGAAGACTCTGAAACTTGCTGTTGAACGTCGAGTAGCTAAAGCAAAAGGAAGAATTGATGAAGTAAGAGAACTGAACAGAAGATTTCAAAGGGTGGCTTGAGAAGACAAATAAAGTACTATAATGACATGTGCAAAGAGCTGGAGATGGAAACCCAAAAGGGAAGAACACACTTGGCGTTTCTCAAGCTGAAAGAACTGAAGAAAAAATTCAAGCCTCAGTTCTACAGGGAAAATATTGAACGAGGCAGGAAGCAACAAAAGAAGATGGAAGGAGTACACAGAGTCATTATACCAAAAGAATTAGTCAACGTTCAACCATTTCAAGAGATGGCATATGATCAGGAACCAATGGTACTGAAAGAAGAAGTTCAAGCTGCTCTGAAGGCATTGGCAAAAAACAAGGCTCCAGGAATTGATGGAATATCAATTGAGATGTTTCAACAAACAGATACAGCGCTGGAGGTGTTCACTTGTCTATGCCAAGAAATATGGAAGACAGCTTCCTGGCCAACTGACTGGAAGAGATCCATATTTATGACTATTCCCAAGAAAGGTGATCCAACCGAATATGGAAATTATAGAACAACATCATTAATATCACATGCAAGCAAAATTTTGCTGAAGATCATTCAAAAATGGCTGCAGCAGTATATTAACAGGGAACTGCCAGAAATTCAGGCTGGTTTCAGAAGAGGATGTGGAACCAGGGATATCATTGCTGTTGTCAGATGGATCCTGGCTGAAAGCAAAGAATACCAGAAGGATGTTTACCTGTGTTTTATTGATTATGCAAAGGCATTCAACTGTGTGGATCATAACAAACTGTGGATACCACTGTGAAGAATGGGAATTCCAGAACACTTAATTGTGCTCATGAGGAACCTTTACATGGATCAAGAGGCAGTTGTTTGGACAGAACAAGGGGATACTGGTTGGTTTAAAGTCAGGAAAGGTGTGTGTCAGGGTTGTATTCTTTCACCATAACTATTCAATCCGTGTGCTGAGCAAATGATACGAGAAGCTGGACTATATGAAGAAGAACGGGGCATCAGGATTGGAGAAAGACTCATTAACAACCTGTGTTATGCAGATGACACAACCTTGCTTGCTGAAAGTGAAGAGGACTTGAAGCACTTACTAATGAAGATCCAAGACCACAGCCTTCAGTATGGATTGCACATCAACGTAAAGAAAACAAAAATCCTCACAACTGGACCAATGAGCAACATCATGACAAACGGAGAAAAGATTGAAGTTGTCAAGGATTTCATTTTACTTGACCCATAATCAGCAGCCATGGAAGCAGCAGTCAAGAAATCAAAGGGCATGTTGCATTGGGTAAATCTGCTGCAAAGGACCTCTTTAAAGTGTTGAAGAGCAAAGATGTCACCTTGAAGACTAAGGTGCACCTGACCCAAGCCATGGTATTTTCAATTGCATCATATGCATGTGAAAGCTGGACAATGAATAAGGAAGACCAAAGAAGAATTGACGCCTTTGAATTGTGGCGTCGGCGAAGAATATTGAATATACCATGGACTGCCAAAAGAATGAACAAATCTGTCTTAGAAGAAGTACAACCAGAATGCTCCTTACAAGCAAGGATGGCGAGACTGCATCTTACATACTTTGGACATATTGTCAGGAGGGATCAGTCCCTGGAGAAGGACACCATGCTTAGCAGAGTACAGGGTCAGCGAAAAAGAGGTGGATTGACACAGTGGCTGCAACAATGATCTCAGGCATAACAAGGATTGTGAGGATGGCTCAGGACCGGGCAGTGTTTCGTTCTGTTGTGCATAGGGTCGCTATGAGTCGGAATCAACTCGATGGCACCTAACAACAACAGACTTGCTTTTGAACCCAGGCTTTGTCAGTTACTCTCTCTGTTACTTCAACAAGTTCAATCGCCTATCTGAATCTTGTTTTCTTCCTGTGTGGAATAGGAAGAACGATATTTCTCTGACAGAGTTCTTGTCAGACTTAAATAATATCATAAAGTGTACAAAGTGCTACTTTATTTGTTTTTTCCAAAGACAGTTAGAAACTTTCAATAAGTTAAGGGATTTTGATAAAGAAGGAGCCATTCACAATGTAATGCAATTAGTTTTGCAACGGGGGACTGGATTTAAGACTTTGGTCTTCGTTTTTATTTTATTATTATTTTTTTGAAATGAGAAGGGTTTCACTACAAGAATTTAAGCAAAATCTTATATTATCAAATTTCCATTTTAAAGAAATAAATCATACGATAGTGAATGGATTTGAGAAAGATTGAGATTGAGGGGCTAGAGAGTTGTTTGTGGCAATTGCAGAAGTCCTAGGTCAAAGCTGATGAACAGAGACAATAAAATCAGACTGAAAAGGAGGGTCGTGGCATAGGGCTTACAAAGAAAGTGGCTTCCCGATGGGCTGGGCTGAGAAAGGGAGAGGAAGAGCGGAGACCTGTATGGCTCTGAGGTGGTAAGAATAAGTTTTGGGGGGAGAATAATGAATTCTTTCCTGGACATGCTAAGTGTGAGTTGTTCATGGCACATCTAGGTGGAGATTTTTGAAATAGGTATTTGAATGTCGAAGAGAAGAACTAAGTGGAAAGGTGTAACTAAGAGACATGGCTTTACAAAACTCGTTGCCATCATGTCAATTCCAACTCATAGTGACACTATAGGACAGCATAGAACTGCCTCGTAGAGTTTCTTTACGGAAGCAGATTGCCATATCTTTCTCCTGTGGAGCAGCTGGTAAATTGGAGCTGCCAACCTTTCAGTTAGCATTTGAGCGCTTACTTACTGTGCCGCCAGGGCACCTTGACATGGCTTTATGTTACGTGAATTAGCTAAGGAATCCCTCAATTGCTATACATCATGATCGCTCCCAGGGGCTCCCGTGAGCAGTATGCACACTAATTGAACACTGGAAACCTGTGGTGAGATAGTGGATCTAGCCTTTTGTAGTATGAGTTTATCCAGAACTTTTCCTATTTATCGGAAAACCATTCATCCACCCATTCATTTTGTTGCCATCTAGGATGAAACGATTGGCAACAGATAGGACTCAGGTAATAGACCTGGAGACCAATTAGTCAAATGTGGTCACATTGGGCCTGATTCATACCAGGAGTTGGAAAAGAAAGTCTCTGCTCTTTAAACTGTCATGGAGACACTACTTACTACATGAACGAAATGGCAAAAAATGATGGTTTAAACATTTACTGTTGAGAGACTTAGAAATTTCATTAAAAATTCCAGGAAATCAGAGGCTTCTGGTAATGTGTGACTCACAGGGAAGAAAATCTTCATCTTCTGGCCAAAGGTTGACTGTCTAATGATGAAGGGTCATCTTTACCTCCTCTGCCCTGATGGCTCATCTCCAGTCAGTTGTCAAGCCTTAGTAATTTGACTCCATAGATGATTCTTAGCACTTTCTCTTCCTTTCAATTCCTTGCTTTACAATAATTGCCTCAACTTGAACTTTTGCACTAGATTCCTCCCTACCCTCACACCATTCTGCATATTACACACGTTAATCTTTCTCAATCACTGGATGAAGTCCAACCCTTTTAGACTGGCGTTCAAGTTCCTTAATATTACACTCGTTACTCGGCTTTCCTACAAGCACAATCAAGAAACTGGAACTCTTCTAAAACACATCTTGTGTTTTCTTCTCTCTGTGCTTTTGCTCCTATTGTATCTTCTAAAATTCCCTTTCTCTATCTTCTTCCCTGGGGCCCTGGTGGCACAGTGGTTAAGAGCTCTGCTGTTTACCAGAAGGTTAGCAGTTTGAATCCACAAGCTACTCCTTGGAAACCCTATGGGGCAGTTCTAGTCTGTCCTATAAGGTTGCTATGAGTCAGAATCAACTCAGTGACAACAGGTTCAGTTTTTTTGGTTATGCAAAAATGCCGTTTTCTCTGCTTAAGTACTAGCTCTCCAAGGGTAGGGAAATGTTACTTTTTTATTTCTGTATTCTCCACAGTGCCTTCCACACAGTAGGTACCTATTAGATGGCTGTTGAATAAATCACTGAGGTCAAAGTTCATGAATCTTCCTTACTTTAAATTTTGGCCAGGGGATTATTCTGACAAATGTTCTAAGTGAGTCCTAGCCAACCTTTCAGTTAGTGCTTTACTGTCTGTGCCAGTCAGGGACTCCAAAGAACATGTCTTGAGAGTTTACTAAGTATCAGAAACTATGCTAGGCTCTGGGTTTACAGGCATATACAAGAGACAGTCCTTGCCAGACATAACAATAGACAATTGTTGCCCTAAAAAAGAAAACAAAAACCAAACCTTTTAACGTTGAGCTGATTCCTTGATTCCAGCTCATAGCAACCCTATAGGACAGAGTACAACTGCCCCATAGGATTTCCAAGTAGCAGTTGGTGAATTTCAAACTGCCGACCTTTTGGTTAGCAGCTGAGCTCTTAATCACAACACTACCAGGGAGAACTCCAAAGTTTAGTCCTATTACAAAGACATGTACTTAATGCCAAGGAAATCCAGAGGGGGGAGCTCTAGCTTTGCCTGGGAAGTTACACATCAGCATGTGTAAAGCTGACATTTGTCAGTGGTCAATGCAGGTATTTACTTAGCATTCCCTTCACAGAACTTGAGTCCTTCACACTGTGTTTGTGTACATCGTTAGTAGCCGAAATATGTTCGTTTTTACATTAATAAATATTTGCACATGAATCAAGAATCGTTAGCTTGCCCTGTTTCAGACATTATTCTAAATTTCATAGACAATACTTATTTAATCTTCATGACAATTTTTATTCTATAGGTATTGTTTTATCTTTTATGAAATAGGTATTATAAGATAGGTATTGTTTATGGGATACGATAGATATTATTTTTTATGAGATAGGTATTATTTAAGTGAAAAAATGTAGGCACTAAAAGCATAAGTTAATTGCTTAAGGGCACATTAATTGTCAGGACTAGGATATAGACAGGCGTCCTTCTGATTCTGTAGCCCATGTTCTTAACCATCATGTTACACGTTCAAGATAATTTTCAGTCTTCCATAAATCTGGCAGAAAATGTTACAGTAATTTGACTTTTTAAACATTACCACTCTTTATTTAGGATGAAGAAATAGGTCCAATAAAAAGAATTAAAAAAAAAATGCAGTTGTGTTTTCAAGTACGAAACCATCAATCAATCAAGCCCTCTGTATAGAATTGTGAGGTATGAACAGACATGAAATTCTTATACAATATGGGAGCAGAGACCCATCATATCTCTCCATTCTGAACTGGTCTTATTGCTTTACTTTGCTTATTGTACTTCCAATATTTAACTTCTGCTGAAAAACTGTTTATGAAAAGGATTTCTATTTTCGAAAAAGCTTAAAAAACATCATTATGTCTTGCCCACCCCCCTTAGGTGTAGTTTTGGTGGGAAGGAACCTTCCATTATATACATGAAGTCATGTCTTTGCCATTTGAGTTTCAATAGCTCAGAATTCCCTTTCTTCCCCTGACAATCAATTTTCAACAACAGGGCTTGGTCCTGAACACTGGATTTAGAAAAATTGATTTTATTTATTTTATCGGAAGTGAGAAAAATGGGACCAGGCCATTTGTTACTCTATTGATCTCTAACACTTTGATTTTTATCAGTTCTCTCCAGGCCAGCTGACCTGAGTCTGAATTTACTTTCTCTTATAGATCACAATGCAAATGTATTCATTTATGCCAGGAAGGAGATCTGTCTGGGCCCAAAATATCTGCATTGGTAATTCATGGTTTTGTCTTCTTAAGAAGTAAGCTTGCTTTAAAAATATATTTGAAAAATCAGTAATTTATCTTCTAGGTTAAAACCAAAAAATCAAACCCAGTGCTGTCAAGTCGATTCCGACTCATAGCGACCCTATAGGACAGATTAGAACTGCCCCATAGAGTTTCCAGGGCGGCCAACCCTCTGGTTAGCAGCTGTAGTACTTAACCACTGAGCCACCAGGGTTTCCATCTGGTAGGTTATGGAACAGTATATATGTTTTGAAAATACTACGTATTTAGATTCCTAAGTGTCTGTCATTTTGTCATACTGAGGTGGTTTGTGTGTAGCTGTGATGATGAAAGCTGTGTCACTGGTGTTTCAAATACAAGCAAGGTCACCCACACTGGACAAGTTTCAGCTCAGTTCCAGAATAAGACAGACCAAGAAGAAGGACCTGATGGTCTACTTCTAAAAACCTTGGTCAGTGAAAATCTTATGAATTGCTGGGGTACATTGTCTGATATAGTGCAGGAAGACGAGCCCCTCAGATTGGAAAGCACTCAAAACATGACTGGGGAAGAGCTGCCTCCTCAAAGTAGAGTCCACCTTAATAACGTGGATGGAGTTAAGCTTTTGAGACCTTCATTTGCTGATGTGGCATGACTCTAAATGAGAAGAAACAGCTGCAAATATCCATTAATAATAGGAATGTGGACTGTACAAAGTATGAATCTAGGAAAATTGGAAATCATCAAAAATGACAGCACTGTTATCCTATTAGTGAGGTGAAATGGACTGGTATTGCCATTTTGAACTGGGAAATCATATGGTCTACTAGGCTGGGAATGACTAATTGAAGAGGAATGGTGTTGCATTCATCATCAAAGAGAACATATCAAGATCTATCCTGAAGTACAATGCTGTCAGAGATAGGATAACATTCACATACCTACAAGGATGACCAGTTAATACTACTATTATTCAAATTTACACGCCAACCACTAATGCCAAAGATGAAGATACTGAAGATTTTTACAAACTTCTGCATTCTGAAGTTGATCTAATATGCAATCAAGATGCATTGATAATTACTGGTCATTAGAATGCAAAAGCTGGAAACAAAGAAAAGGGAACAAATGTTGAAAAATGTGGCCTTGGTGATAGAAATGATACCGGACATCCCATGATAGAATTTTGTGAGATCGATGACTTCTTCAGTGGAAATACATTTTTCAACAACATAAACGGTGACTATACATGTGGACCTCACCAGATAGAATACACAGGGATCAAATTGACTACATCTGTGGAAAGAGATGGACGATGGAAAAGCTCAACATCATCAGTCAGAACAAGGCTGGGGGCTGACTGTGGAACAGACCATCAATTGCTCATATGCAAGTGCAAGTTGAAGCCGAAGAAAATTAGAACAAGTCCACGAAAGCCTAAGTACAACCTTGAGTTTATCGCACCTGAATTTAGAGACCGCCTCAAAAATAGAGTTGATGCAATGAACACTAATGAACAAAGGCCAGACGGCTTGTGGAATGACATCATAGATGAACAAAGCAAGAAGTCATTGAACAGACAGGAAAGAAAGAAAATGAATGTCAGAAGAGACCTTGAAGCTTGCCTATTAACGTAGAATAGCTAAAGTGAATGGAAAAAATAATAAATAAAAGAGCTGAAAAGAAAATTTTAAAGGGCATCTCGAGAAGACAAAGGAAAGTATTATAATGACATGTACAAAGACCTGGAGTTGGAAAACAAAAAGGGATGATCAATCTTGACATTTTTCAAGCTGTAAGAACAGAAGAAAAAATTCAAGTCTCAAGTTGCAATATTGAAGGATTCTACAGGGGAAAATATTAAACGACACAGGGAGCATCAAAAGAAGATAGAAGGAATACACAGACTGACTATATCAAATAGAATTGTTTGAAATTCAAGCATTTCAGGAGGTAGCATACGATCAAGAACCAGTGGTAATGGAGGAAGAAGTCCAAGCTGCACTGAAGACATTAGTGAAAAACAAGCCTCTAAGAATTGATGAAATACCAGTTGAGATGTTTCAACAAAGGGATACAGCACTGGAAGTGCTCACTTGCCTATGCCAAGAAATATGGAAGACAGCTACCTGACCAACCAACTGGAAGAGATCCATATTTGTGCCCATTCCAAAGAAAGGAGATAAGATAGAATGTGGAAATTATTGAACAATATCATTAATATCACGTGCAAGTAAAATTTTGCTGAAGATCATTCAAAATGGGTTGCAGCAGTACACTGACAGAGAACTGCCAGAAATTCAAGTCAGATTCAGAAGAGGATGTGGAACCAAGAATATCATTGCTGATGTCAGATGGATCCTGGCTGAAAGCGGGGAATACCAGAAAGATGTTTACCTGTGTTTTATTGACTATGCAAAGACAATTGACTGTGTGGGTCATAACAAATTATAGATAGCATTGTGAAGAATGGGGATTCCAGAACACTTAACTGTGCTTATTAGAAACCTGAATATAGACCAAGAGGCAGTTGTTAGAACAGAACTAGGGGATACCGTGTGGTTTAAAATCAGGAATCATGTGCATCAGGGTTGTATCCTTTCACCATGCTTGTTCAATCTGTATGCTGAGCAAATAGTCTGAGAAACTGGACTATTTGAAGAAGAATGGGGCATCAGAATTGGAGGACGACTCATTAACAACCTGCTTTATGCAGGTGACACAACCTTGCTGGCTGAAAGTGAAGAGGACTTGAAGCACTTACTGATGAAAATCAAAGACCATAGCCTTCAGTATGGATTACACCTCAGCATAAGGGAAACAAAAATCCTCACAACTGGACCAATAAGCAACATTATGATAAACAGAGAAAAGGTTGAAGTTGTCAAGGATTTCATTTTACTTGGCTCCACAATCAACATTCATGGAAGCAGCAGTCAAGAAATCAAAGGATGCATTGCCTCAGGCAAATCTTTGGCAAAAGACTTATCTAAAGTGTTAAAAAGCAAAAATATCACTTTAAGGACTAAGATGCACCTGACCCAAGCCATCGTGTTTTCAATCACTCCTTGTGCATGTGAAAGCTGGACAATGGATAAGGAGGACTGAAGAAGAATTGATGCCTTTGAATTGGCCAAGAATATTGAATATACCATAGACTGCCAGAAGAATGAATAAATCTGTCTTAGAAGAAGTACAGCCAGAATGCTTCTTAAAAGCAAGTATGGCTAGACTTCGTCTCTCATACTTTTTGGAAGTATTATCAGGAGGGACCAGTCCCTGGAGAAGGATACCATTCTTGGTAAAGTAGAGCATCAGGGAAAAAGAGGAAGACCCTCAAGATGAGCTGAAGCATGACAACTATGATGAGAATGGTGCAGGACTGAGCAGCATTTCATTCTGTTTTACATATAGTTGGTATGAATGGGAACTGACTCGATGGCACCTAAAACAACAACAATATATATTTAGATAGGAGCCCTGGTGGAGCAGTGGTTAAAGTGCTTAGCTGCTAACTGAAAGACTGGCATTTCGAGCCCACCACCTGCTCCTAGGGAGAAAGATGTGGCAGTCTGCTTCCATAAAGATTTACTGCCTTGGAAACTCTATGGGGCAGTTCTACTCTGTTCTTTAGGGTCGCTATGAGTTGGAATCAACTCAAGGGTTGTTGGTTTTGTTTTGGTTTTTAGGTATATTTAGAGAGGTTATATTTAGATAGGTATATACCAAATTGTAACAGTGGTTATACCTGGAGATTAGCAGTATAAGAAGGCTTCCACTCTTTTTATAAAGTTTTCATTTTATTAGGAAAAAAGTACAATACAGGTATTTTCAGGATTAAAAAAAAATTCTGCATAGTATCATCAGAATAAAGGGAACTAGATAATATTAAAGGACCATATCACTCAACTCTGAAAGCCTCAGGATCCTTGGGTCTGCCCCTTTCAAATGGACCAGGTTAATGGCAGTACGCAGTCAGAATACTCTTTTTTTGGTCATATTTGGTGTATCTCTGACAGACTGATACAGTTCACCTTTCCTTTTTAAACAGCCCCATAAGTTACCAAAAGTTTCATTCTAAAGAGCATTCATTTCTCTCTGATCACATGGTAAAACCCAGTGCCGTCGACACATGGTAGGTGTTCAATGAATATATTGAATGAATGGCTGTGTGATGACGTTGACATGTACTCTCACATGTCATTTTATGTGGATGCCAGCCGTCCCATTCATCTCACCAGGTATACAGTGAGCGCTTTTTAAAAAAAATCTGGAGGCTTAATTACATCCATTGTTTATTGATTATTGATTCTTACATATATATATTTACATATAAAAAATAAAGCTTGATCTCCAAATATTATATATTATATTATACATAATATTTGGAGATCAAGCTTTATTTTTGGGTCTCCAACATTCTATCTACTTAATACAGGTGAGGAAGTTTGTCCACTAGGAGCTTAAGTAGTGTGTGAATGGGTTGTGGTTGTCCACATTTTGGGTAGAATAAGAAGGCACCAAGCTGACATGGAAGATCAAAGTAAGCAGCAGGGCTGCTAGGCATAAAATTTTTAAGCGCTGACAGCTAAGTAGATCAGTAACCTCCTAAATCCTGGAATGCTAATAAAGAATGAACACTCCTATCAGATAGTGAAGGTAAAAACATCATTAGAAGTGTATTGGTAGTATTTTAATGAGCGATGAGTTTTGAATGAGTGGAGTAGGCAGACATGAATCTGAGAAATAATGTGGGAAAGAAGTGACACTATTTGGCAGGAATTTTGATGTAAGGAAGAATGCAAATGATAGTAGCGATGTGCTAGCAAAATTGGAGAATAGAATCTATCCCTTTTTTCGTGGACCAAAAAAATGTTGGTTGCAGAAAGTTAGCAGAAGCAGATAGTTATGAAGAAGATGGAGGACAGGGAGAGAGATAGGAAGAGAAAAAAGAAGAGAAGAGAAAAAAAAAAGAGGAAGAGGGAGAGGAGAAGGAGGAGAAGGGGAAACCACCCATATCTCGATATCTAGAGATCATTTCTTTGGACATTTTGGTATAAGCACAGGCACACAAATGCACGTGCAGAGCAATTTCAGCATTTTTCACTGAAATTGGCAAATGCACACAACTTAAACCAGATCCAGTCAGTTATAAGCATGTGAGGCTTGTCATGGTACTGCAGCATTTCGGAAGAGAGTTGGAGAGGCCCAACCTTAAAAGAAGGAAAAGAAAGCAGAAGGTTGAGTGGTATTTCTGAGAGCTGTCAATCTCACAGGAGTCTTGAAACAGAGACCCTAGAAGAGAAGAAGCTGACTGAGAAGATTTGAGAGCATCAGTGCGGAGTGAAGCAAGAATAAAACAATCTTGTGAATGGGAGAGTAGATAGAAGGGAATACTCTGATCGGACAAAATAAATTAGATTAAAACTAAGAGAAAAGGAATTTAAAGACTTCAAAATATAGAGAGAATCATTCTAAGTACTGGGTAGGATCTGTAAGGTATAAACCAAAAAAAAAAAACAAAAAACCAAACCCGAGGATGTCAAGTCCATTCAGACTCATGGTGACCCCATGTGTTGTAGAGTAGAACTGCTCCATAGGGTATTCTTGGCTGTAATCTTTATGGAAGACAGATGGCTAGACTTTTCTTCCATGGTGCTGCTGGGTGGGTTTGAACCACCAACCTTTAGGTGTAGCCAAGAGCAAACCACTTGGGCCACTCAGGGACCTTATGTAAAGTATATGTTGTCTGTAAAATTGAAAGTCATACACAGCCAAAGATACTCCATTTCAACAATTTCTACATGTCCATTGTACAGGTTACATTCTTTAAGTTGTGATATCATTCTTGCTATCCTTTTCCAAGTGATTACCCACCATTATCTGAAACTCACCGCCTGCTAAGCTTTGTGAATACTTTCATCAAAAAAAAGAAAGAAAATAGCCATGATATCAAGAGTGCTTTGAGAGGGTGGTCACTTTAGCTATGGGCACTTTGTTACTTTACTTCTTAGTGTTAGTCTATATTACATAATTTTTTTTTTGGTACTCACACAGCTTGGTTTTGGTTCTTTGGCCTAAATTTCAGGTCATGTTATGGGCTAAAATAGAGGTAGTTAGATGTGGCTGGTGCCTCAAGGAGTGGGAGTGTGTGGTTATGCAGACAGAAGCCATTATTGGTTTCTCTGAGTACTCTACGAGGGCAACTCTGTAGCACATTCTTGATTGAGTTAGCTTGTTTTCCTGTCTTTGTCCCACTTTGGATCATCAGACATGAGGCAGCTGTACTGATATGAGGTAGATCTAATTTGGCATCGATAGGGTGGTAATATTTTTGTCCAATAATCAGATAGCATACATAGAGTATGTATACATACTGTATAATTTGTATATATACATACATAATATGCATACATACATGTAGTAATCATACATACAGTGTGAGCTGTGGTGCTGGTGAGGAATGCTGACTATACCATGGACTGCTAGAAGAACAAACAAATCAGTCTTAGAAAAAATACAACCTTAGAAGAGAGGATGGCAAGAGTTTAGCTCACTTGCTTTGGCTATGTCATCCAGAAAAAGCAATCACTAGAAAAGACATCACGTTTGGTAAAGCAGAGGGTCAACAAAAATGAGGGAAACAATTAGATGAATTGACACAGTAGCCAAAGCAATGGACTCAAATGTAGCAGTGGTCATGAAGACGGCACAGAACCTGACGTTTCGTTCTGGTAACCGTAGGGTCACTATGAGTAGGAGCCCACTGGATGGCGCCTAATGACACAAGAGTATGATAGTATAATAAAATATTAAAAAAAAATGAATCAAACCTGTTGCCGTCGAGTCGATTCCAACTCATAGTGACCCTATAGGACAGAGTAGAACTGTCCCATAGGGTTTCCAAGGAGCGGCTGGTGGATTCGAACTGCAGACCTTTTTGGTTAGCATTCATAGCACTTAAATCACTTTGCCACCAAGCCTCCAAATATGATAGTAACCACTGCTAATAGTATCAGTTTTTCTGTGTAACAAACCCAAAATGTTGTGGTCTACGAACTAAATATTTTTTGTCTCTTGCATCATGTGAAGACTACGGCTGGCTGCAGCTCTGCTCCACACGGGGGCACCTGAAATTCTGTTCCACGTGTCTTCTCATTTCTGGATTCAGGCTGAAGAATAGCTGCTGCCTGAGAGGTGCTATTCTCATGACAGAGGGCGAGAGTATGAGAGGCTGTGCTGACATATTGAAAACTTCTGCCTCCATTGGTTAAAGCAAATTACATAATCAGGCCTAATAATGGGGCCGATTAAAAAAAACAAAAGCGAAAAACAAGTTGCTGTCAGGTTGATTCTGATTGATGGTGACCCCATATGTGTCAGAGCAGAACTGTGCTCCATAGGGTTTTCAATGGCTGGTTTTTCAGAAGTAGTTTGCCAGGCCTTTCTTCTGCAGTAACTCTGGATGGACTCCAAACTCCAACCTTTGGTTAGCAGCGGAGTGCGTTAGTCGTTTGCATCACCCAGGGACTCCAATAATGAGGCAGAGAAAGTATATTCTGCCTGCAAGGAAACATCACAGGTTTGGGGGCATATAATCTGCTTACATGAGAGGAAAAAATGATTATGAACAGCACTAAGATGTACCACATTAATAATCAGCTACAGCTTAGCTTTATTACACTTGTCTTCCGGGATAGTTGAGGTGCCCTGGGAAGGGAAGAAGCCTTTGATTGCAGCTATGGCAAAGAAAAGGGTTTGCAAGTGTCCCAGGTCCATCCGTTCCTAATTACATCATGTCATCTTATCCCTGAAATTAAAAACGCGCTCAAATATTTAAAATGCAAATAGAATTAGAAAGGCAAAGAACAGAACAATATTAAAAATGCAAAGGGATGCAAATATAAATTATGTAATTTATCTTTTTGACATACCTTGTCTGCAGAGACTTGTGCTGACATAATTTCATCTTGTTTAGTTTGCAGATAAAAAGATAATCCTCAATATCATGTAAATTATCTTGTGGAAAGCTCTCCTAAACCCTCATAAGGGGGAAAAATTACTAGGCTTCTTACTAACACTATCCACTAGCATTAAGGGGAATGGAAAAAAGAAAAAAAAAATAGAGTTTGACCTACCCAGGTCTTTCATCTAGACTGAGTTAGCCATTTTCCCTTCAAGATATTTTCCTTTGGATTGCTTACTTAACCATCGTAAAAATACCAGGCAGCAAGCAGCTGTACTTCAGAAGTATGCTATCGGCAATCTCCCTTCTTCACTGCAACTACCCTCTGTAACTAACTTCCCACTGCCGGTGATTGGAAAGTCTAAGATATTAAGTTTAGAAAATTGAGGCTTTGAATTGAAAGGAAAACAGTTCAATTGTAACAGTAGTGCAGGACCCCAGCTTTTTTTACATAATTTGATAAAAATCTTTAGAAGGAAACTTTTCCAATTTGAGGTTACTTTTGCCCTACTTCTTTTAGTAAATAAAATAAGAATATTAAGTGTAAAATGTTATACAACGTTGTGACTGAATGCATAGTTTGAAAGTGCAATTGTTTTTCACCGGATGTCTTTTAGTGCTGTTAAGGAGCTGATCATACTATATTATGCATTTGTATTGATTGCCTTGTTTAGAAAGTAAGTAACGTAGCGACATTTTGGAGTCCCGGGTGGTGTGAACAGTTAACCTGCGATGTTGCTAACCGAAAGATTGGAGGTTCCAGTCCACCCAGAGGTGCCTTTGAAGAAAGTCCAGGTGACCTACATCTGAAATCTCAGGCATTGAAAACTCTGTGGAACACAATTCTACTCCGACGCCCATGGTGTCACCATGAGTCAGAGCTGACTCAATGGGACAGGTACTGGTTTATTAACCACTTACCATGCAATTGACACGGCCACATTTTCAATCTATTACCTTAATACTTAAGGAGCCCTGGTGGCAGAGTGGTTAATTGCTTGGCTGCTAACCTAAACATTGGCGGTTCTAACCCATCAGCTGCTCTGCAGGAGGAAGACGTGGCAGTCTGTTCCCGTAAAGATTACAGCCTTGGAAATCCTATAGTGCAGTTCTACTCTGTCGTAGAGTGTCACTGTGAGTTGGAACTGACTCGATGGCACACAACGGCAACCTCAATACTTGCAATAACTCTTTTATAAGTGCAGAAATTAAGACTTAGGAAGATCAAATCACTTAGGCAAGGTCTCCCATTAAGTGCATGGAAGAGTCAGGATTCAAACACAGTTTTCCCCGCTGAAGCCTGCAGTTTATGTTCTTGTAAGGAGACACCACCAAAGCCATGTAATAAGACGGCCACAGCAGTGCTGTTGCAAAGTGGGAATTAGGAAGGGGCCATTGCTTCAGGTTGGGTGACGGTGGAAATCTTCACCAGGCAAGTGACACTGGATGAGCAGAATTTTAAGAGCTAGAAATAAGGATAGATTTTCAGTTTGAGCCTTATGAACTTGTCTTTTCGGTAGGTCAAAAAAAGTCAAATATTGATAGGGTCACTATGAGTCGGGATTGACTTAACAGCAATGTTTTTCTTTCTTTCTTTCTTTCTTTTTGGCAACCTAAAATAAATTTGTGGCAGTGGTAAGGCCATGGTGGAGCTTAAAAAATGAGGAATTTCGCTCCTCTCCCAGGCTCCCCATTTTCTGACAAGGGCTCTTCCATGTTAGAGAGGAAGGAGAGCATCAGAAATGTGAATATTCAAGTATAGGGATTCTGGGAAAAGGAGAAATAATCTTTAATGGGATGGAATTCAAGAATAAATTACTAATGCCATGGTTACTAATATATTGGTATTTTAAATCAGTTTTAACTTTTTTAAATTTTAAGGCAATTTATATAGAGATATAAACAAATGATTTAATTGAAGCTGTCTTTTACAATAAGGGGGCAATGAAGATATTTCTCCAGAGTTATTTAAGATTTCCATGAAGCATTATAGGAGTAATCTAAAAACACAGCATTTAGTATTTCAAGAAGGGACAGATATCAGATGCGATAATAACACTACAAAAATCCTTTCTGCTTCAAATTTACCAAGAATATTTCTTTAACACATGTTAGGAGGAAGATTTGACACTTTTTGGATTGGACAACATAGACCAAGCTGGGCACTTAAGGACTATAAAAACCTAAGGACTGTATATATTTCCATTTCTGGAATGGATTTACCTGCTTTGCTGCCCTAGAGCGATGGTTTATTGGAAAGCTAACACATCTGAACCTCACCTTGTCTTAAACAGGCACAGCCTCTATTGTAGAAGCAATTCTTCAGAAGGAAGGGGTGGTAACCTTATTCATAAAGGAGTACAGGGCTCTTTCCACTTTATCCACTGCCAGTCTCCAATGGTTCTTTTCAACTATCCCAAATAAGTTATATTTTATTTCTGGAAACTTCTGGAGATAAGGAAAGGGCAATGAGGTCTGTTAACATTGTTATATACTAGACATTGTGCTGGATCCTTCATTTGCTTTATTTTATTTAACCCTCTCAACAAATTATGAAGTAGATATTATTATGATTTTTACTATTGTTATTATTTTTACACATGTAAAAACTGAGCCTAAGGGAAAAAAAAAAAAAGAAGCAGCCAAAGGTGACATCATTTAATTTGATCCCTGGTCTTGCTAACTCCAAAGCCTGTTCTCTCTGCTCTGCCTCACAGTGCCCCATAGTCATACGTCTTCCTCCTCATTTTGGTTCACTCATTGCAAATGTTAACAAATTTCCTACCAACATCGCACCCTTATATCAATGGTTCTCAACCAGAGCTGATTTTGCCCCTAGAGGACATTTGCCAACGTCTAAAGAGATTTTTTGGTTGTTACACTGGGGAGATGCTAGTGGCCTAAGTGAGTAAAGGCCCGGGATGCTGCTCAGCACCCTGCAATGCACAGGACAGCCTCCAGAACAAAGAATTATCGACGCAGAAATGTCATCAGTGCTGAGGCTGAGAAGCCCTGCCCGAAATCCTATCTGCTTTTGAATCCCCTCACCTATCCTCATGTCTCCTTGTTCTGGAAATTTTTGTCTAGTTCTGACAACCCATTTTTATTTCTAGACAATTAGAAAAACTGAATAATTTATGCAATCTTCTCATTATCAAACTTTTATTAATATCTATTTGTAGAGGTGATGAGCTAGACACTGCACAGCGAATTAGACCGTGTTCTTTCTTTTAGGAGTTTGTAATCTTATGCAGACTTCTTTACTAAAGTCCCCAAGAGAGACCAATATAACAGTGCTAAACACAGGCAGCAACAGGGAAGGTTTTGCATTCTCAGAGGTTCATGGGGAAGGGAGAATACTTTTCAGAGGAAGAACAGGGTGATGGATAGAGCAGAGCCACATCCCAGTGGGGAGCCCAGGGAGATAACCACCTCCTTCCTGCCTAAGGCAGTATGGCCCTGTGGACAACAGTGGGTAACAGAACCCTACCAACAGTAGGAAAAAATTTGTTCTGGACTGTGTGGGACACACGTTATTATTGTTGTTGGCTGTCATCAAGTCAGCCCCGACTCTATGCGAAACACTGCCCAGTCCTGCACCATCCCCAGGATCAGTTGCAAGTCGAACCATTGTGATCCATAGGGTTTTCACTGGCTAATTTTTGAAAATAGATTGCCAGGCTTTTCTTCTTAGACCATCTTAGTCTGTAAACTCCTCTGAAACCTGTTCAGCATTATACCAAAAAAATAGCAACCTGCAAACCTCCACTGACAGGTGATGGCTGTGCATGAGGTCCTTTGGCCGGGAATCAAACTGGGGTCTCCCAGATGGGAGGTGAAAATTTTACCACTGAACTACCCATGTCCCTGGACACACATTACACATATATAATGTCAATATGTACATACACGTATTTTCTTTTACAGCTTGTGTTTGGTTTTACTGATGAATAATCCTGAAAATAATCTAAGCTCTCTTGTACTTTGCTTTGCCAATGTAAACACAGCTACAAGCTATAGCTACTAGTATTTTAGTTATCCTCTGTGTTCTTGCAGCCACCTTCATTGTTCTAAATTCTTTAAATTCCCTCAATACTATAGTGAAACAAACAAACAAAAAAACAACAACAAAAAATCCTCTTGCTGTTGAGTATATTTTTTGTGAAACAGCTATAGTTGGGACATATCCTCAAAATCCTTTTAGGAAGGATAGATCTATAGATTTCCACAAGGCTCAGTGTTGTTATAATTTATGGAAAGATATATTTTTCAGGTCCTGAATTCTTCAATTTATAATTCCCCCCAAACAAAAAAACAAAACAAAACTTGTTGCCATTGAGTTGATTCTGTCTTATAGCAACCCTATAGGACAGAGTAGAACTGCCCCGTAGAATTTCCAAGGAGCAGCTGGTGGATTCGAACTTTTGGTTAACAGGTGAGCTCTTAACCACTTTGCCATCAAACCTAAAAAAAACAAATCTGGTGCTGCTGGATCAATTCCGACTCATAGTGAGTTTATAGGACAAAATAGAATTGCCCCGTAGGGTTTCCAAGGAGCAGCTAGTGGATTCAAACTGCTGATCTTTTGGTTACCAGCCAAGCTTTTAACCATCGTGCCACCAGGGCTCCATAGTTCCCCAAGTCTGGCTTTAATATGAAGGATAAAGGCCGAGGTCTTACCAAAAAAACCAAACCTGTTGCCGTTGAGTCGATTCTGACTCATAGCGACCCTATAGGATAGAGCAGAACTGCCCCATAGGGTTTCCAAGAGCGCCTGGTGGATTCCAAGCCATGGCCTTACCTGATTGCATGCATATCTGCAGACAGCCACAAGAGGGGGTATGGAGAACACAATCCTCCATGCAACTTGGATTCTGGAAGCCTTTTTCTTCATTATATAACAGCATCTGCAGTTTCATGTATCTGAGCAGGTAGAACAGACCTAGAACAATCACTTGTTTATCTTTTTAATATACTATCTACACAGAAGAGAGAAATGGAAGGTCCCAAAACCTTTTGAGGGATGAGAGATTTCCTGTCCCACATTTCCAAACAATGCCTGGGAGATGTTCAGCGAGATTAGCTCAAGCAGGCACTGTGCCCTGTTTGATTTAGCTGGAAGTTTCACAATGCCAGAAATGGCCAGGGCTACTGGGGTGGCTTGGGGTTTGAGTAGAATAAATTTCTCCCAGCTTGAAAGGATTTTCCATAGTGATTTATTTTTCTTAAAAAAGAACCTTGTTGATGATTTAGTTTGCCTTTGACATTTTCAAAAGAAGAGAAATCATCATTCTCTCTTTTCTTTTGCAATGGTTGGAAGAGAGAATGGGAAGTCAGGGCTCAGACCCCCCCCCCCCCCCCACCGCCCCGTTTATGTGGTACTAACACAGACCGGTGTCTCAGAACTGAGAGAGCTCAGGTGCTTCCAAGGAAACCCAGAAAATTGCTGTCAGGTAGGATACTCTGGGGAGCTAGGAGAAGGCCTGATATGGGGTTCCCCTAAGGCAACAGTTCTCCAATTTTAGTACACATCAGAATCGTCCAGGAGATTTGTTATAACACAGGTTGCTGGGCCCCAGGGTTTCTGAGTCAGTAGGTCTGAGACAGGTCTGAGTCAGCAGGTCTGAGATGGAGCCTGAGCATTTGTGGCTCTAAGAAGTTCTCAGGTGATGCTGCTGCTGTTGGTCACAGCCACACTTTGAGAACCACTGCTCTAGGGCATGTTCTAAGGTCCCGGAGACTTCTACATTCCTCCCAAGAGTTGGACCCAGAATGGAAATCTCTAGGTCTGTTGTCCACTATAGTCAATATTGTGGATGTACTTCCATGTGGGGTTAGTTCTGAGACCCAGAGGCTGGCTTCTAAGATGCTGAAACTAGTCCACACACAACCTTCCTTGTGGGCTCTAATGCCCCAGGAATGTTAGATTTCTGAATTAAACCAAGCCCTTCAGGCTGCTTCTCCTCTCTCTTGGAATGCTTCAAACCACTGTGCTTCCTTCAAACAGCTTCAGATCGGTACAGTTTCTATTTTTAAATCCTAATGCAGTCGGGAAAGTATGAACAAATACATTCTCTACTGATGTACTCTGCCAGTGTTTTTAGACTGACTTCATCACTGGGTAATCTTACCAATTTGCTTAACCTCTATGGTTTTCTCATTCAGAAAATGGGCCCAATAGCTACACCTACTTCACACAGTAGTTGCATGGATTAAATGTGTGCTTAGAACAATGCTTCAAGAATTGTTTTCAATAAATATTAGCTATTACTGTTATCCCTAGGTCCCTGGGTGACTCAAACAGTTTGTGCTCAACTGCTAACTCAATGACTGGTAGCTAGAGCCCACTCAGCTGCACTGCAGAAGAAAGGCCTGGTGATTTGCTTCCATAAAGACTATAGCCAAGAAAATTCTATGGAATAGTTCTACTCTGTAATACATGGGGTTGCCATGAGTCAGAATCCACTTGACAATTTCTTTTTTTAATTTTTATCCCTCATCTTAACTTCAAGTATCTGTTACCTTATATGGAAATTTGAATTAAGGGTTCTCCCAATTCTAGGGATGTCAAGAGTATTATGACATTACCTTTAGATCTCTCACCTGACTGAACAACACGGCTTCACTTCCGTGCAGAGGTCAGTAATCAGGTTAAAGGCCAATTATAAATTCTAAGTGGCTGAGGTGTCCAATTTTGAGCTGTCCCTGGTGCTGACTTTATTACCTTCATGACAGATTAGAAAATCCTTGTGGACTTGCTAATCTGTTTGCCTCAAAATATGAAGAGGCAGCAAAATAACAGGAGGAAAAAGAGGAGATGTCTTCCTAGTCAGAGAAAAGTATTCCTGGCAGAGCACTGTGTGACCCGGGGCAAATGACTTCACGCACCTGTGTCTTTTCCCTCAGTGATAAAAAGAGTATTAGGATTAAAAGCGGCCTCAGGGCTGTCAATCATGTTTCCACTTATATCATATATGACTAAGTATTATTTGATTACTTTTAGACTCAAAACAATTATCTTTATTGTAGATTTTAAATTTTACCTTTAATTAAAAAAATTATTTACTGAATAGATAAATATCATTATGCAGAATTTGAATAGGTAAATATCAGAATCCAAAAGGGAGCGATCAGCTTTTTCAAGCCCAGTTTTCTCATCTGCAAAATGAACATAGGTAAAATTATAGCATTGTCACGAGATTTAATGAAATTTTATATGTAAAATATTTAACAGAGTGCCACACAGAAATCAATTACAGACTGTTTTGAATTCTTTTTAATTATTTTAATAAATTAGCTTCTCAAACTGGATTATGATTTTCTTTCTGAGATCAGAGATCCTGATTTTTGTTTTTGAATAATCACAACCCTAGATGCTTAATAAGTACTTTTAGATCTAACTTAATTGAAAGGCCATAGGAAGGTATAGTTTAAGGAAGAAATAATAGTTGTGGTACATGAACCTCTGGAGTCCCTGGGTGCAGTTAATAGGCTGGGCTGCTAACCAAAAGGCTGGAGGTTGAGCCCACCCAAAGGTGCCTTGGAAGAAAGTCTTGGTGATCTACTTCCAAAAAACCAGCCATTAAAAACTCTCTGGGGCATAGTTTTACTCTGTCACACATGAGGTCACCATGAGTCAGAATCGACTTGATGACAACTGATTTTGTTTTGTTTTAACCAAGTCTAGATGGTACTGATTTCATTGTTATAGGGGACACAGGAGAACTGTTTTTACTAATGGTACTGATGGGGTAAAAATTATGTGTTTAATTTTAAAAATACTAAGTTTGGTGAAAGTGTCTAAGTGTCTCCAGAGAAGCAAAACCAGTAAAGCATATAAATATCTATATATATATATAGAGAGAGAGAGAGATTTATATCAAGGAAGTGGCTCATGTGGTTGTAGAGACTGTAATATCTCAAGTCTGTGAGTCAGGCTGAAGGCTTCTCCTGATTTGCATCACTGCAGGGGCTGAGGAACCCAAGATTGGTAGGTCAGAGAGCAGGGCTGTTGCCCACAGGCTGCAAAGATCAAAGAATCCGAAGATAGGCAGGCAAGATGACAGGTAAGCTGCTAGCTCAAGTTCCAGGAATCAGGTCAGATGAACAGGAGCCAGCTGTAGCATCCAGAGAGAGCAAAAGCCCATGAACCTATCCATAATGTCCACTTATATTCAATGGAAGCCACATGTCCAAGGAAACTCCCTTTCAACTGTTTGGCTGCTCACAGCAGATCCCATTATGGGGGTGATTGCATATCAAATCTCAACATGGAAGTATTCACAACATTGTGCAACTGCCAAAACACTAAGAATCATGGCCCAGCCAAGTTGACACACACTCTTAACCATCACAGTCCACCCCTTGTCAGCTTGGCATCTGTACACATCTCCTTAAACCATACATAATTTCTGAATAAAGACAATTATAAAGTCATACTTGTGCCTAACATGATACAATGAACACACATACAATTGAAAATGCACTAGCCTTGTTAACATCTTACATTTTATAATGAAGAAAAAAATTTGATGCACACATACAAAACAGAAATACTAATAACAATTATAGCCCTTGTTTCTACAGCTGGCCATGTGGCCGTAACTGGTATTTAGAACTACCTTCTCCTACCACCCATTCTGTATTCCCATTGCCCTCAGCAAACACCTTAGCTGGTCTCGGTTTTTTGTCTGGTGGGGTGACCTAAACCTTCATTCCTGAAGAGCCTGGGCCATTAGTAGTCATGTTGGAACTGGGTTGATGTAGTTTTCCATTGACTTTAATCACAGGAAGTGATAGTACTAAGACAGACTCCCTAAGTGGTCTCCTGCATTACAGACATACTCATCTTTATCTCCATTATATAATATCAATCTGATTTCTTCTTGGTAATCAGGATCAATCACACCCGCCATTATGGCAAATCCCTTCTTTGCCTGTTGATCCAGAGGCATAAGGAGCCCAAAGTGGCCAGGTGGCATTCTTAGCTTCCAGTTCAATGGAATCAGTGATGTGTCTCCAGGTGGGAGCATCCTTCCCTTTGGAATGAAGACCTCTAGACCTGGAGAGCATATGTTTCAGGGACTTGAAGAAAAAATCTTGTGAGTGGATCACTAGAGGTAATAATGAGTGGTGGTACTTCCATTTCCACCCTTTGATTCCTGGACCTATGAATTCTGGCTATGGGAGGAAAAGCATCATTTATTTGATGCTGATTTAGAGCATATACAGCCTCCTGGAGAACATTGATCCAACTCTGCAAGGTATTGCCACCTAGCTGGTGCCCTAATTGTGTCTTTAGAAGGTCATTACATCTTTCTATCAAGCCAGCTGCTTCAGGGTGATGCGGCATATGGTAAAACCAGTGAATTCCATGAGCATGGGCCCATAGCCACATTTTATTTGCTGTGAAGTGAGTCCCTTGATCTGAGGCGATACTCTGTGGGATGCCATGATGGTGGATAAGGTATTCTGTAAGTACACGGATAGTGGTTTTGGCAGAGCACTTGTGGTTTTCTGTTACTGCAGCACTAGATAAATAAGACAGAATTTGGACCAGGAGTGGGGTACTGCTCTAACAGATACCTAAAATGTAGGCGTGGTTTTGAAACTGAACGGAGGCTGGAAGAATTTTAGAGTGCCTAATAGTAAAAGCCTAGATTGCCTTGGAGAGACTGTTGGTGCAATTACAGACATCGGCCAATTCTGGTGAGGACTCAGAAGGAAATGCAGAAAGCTGTTATAGTGCAGATAGGACAGATGACAAAAACAAGCAGCAGAACCAGGAGACCAGAGCGAGCCAGCACTGGAGCTGACCCATGGAGTGAGAAAGCTGAGTGCCTTTGTGCAGGAGGCTTCTGGCAGAGCGGGGTGCCTGCAGGCACTTATTGGTAGAGCTAAAGAACTTTGGAACACTTGCCCCAGCAGGGTGGACGCAGGTGATGATGACTGAGGAGCTGAGAGGCTGAGGAACCAGGAAGTAGAAGCTGGAGAGACAAGGAACACAGGAAGTAGAGCATCCCCAGTCTCAAAGGGTGGAGTTGCTACTCAGATGGACTAGGAGAATGGGGACCTCATACCACCAAGAAAACAGCACCAGGAACAGAGCAGGTCCTTCGGACCCAGGGTCCCTGCACCTAAGAAGTCTAGTTCAGGGAAAGATTGATGACAAGGACCTTCCCCCAGAGCCAACAGAGAGAGAAAGCCTACCCCTGGAGCTGGCACCCTGAATTTGGACTTCCTGCCTCCTAGACTGTGAGAGAATAAATTTCTTTTTGTTAAAGGCATTCACTGTGGTATTTCTGTTATAGAAGCACTAGATAACTGAGACAAAACGTTTAAGACATTCAAGAAGAAGCAAGTAGGCAATAGATTTCATAGGCCTGGCAATCATAGGGGAGGCCTGGGCTGAAGATACCAGTTTCCAAGTAACCTGTGTCTAGGAGGTAATCGAAGCCATGGGAGTATATAGGATCACTTGGAAAGAGATTATAGAGTGCCAGGAGCAAGGCTTATGGACTTGCTTTTAGGTTGTAAGGAAGATGATTAGTTTGCAAAGGAAGTTGAAGAGTGGGTAGAAAGATAACAATAAAATAATAAAAGTGCTGTATCTCCAGTGGAAGAGACTATTTCAAGAAGGTAGACACATTCAGTATTGTCAAATGCTGCTGAAGGGCCAAATAAATTGAGGGTTAAAATAACCATTGCATTTATCTGGAGGAAACCACTGGTGACCTTTGTGAGAGCTCGTTCACTGGAGAGTTATTTGGAGTGAGTCAAGGTGAGAATGGAGAAAAAAAAAAAAGAAAAAAAGAGAGAGATGTCAGATAAAGAAAAAATTTCAAAAAAAAATCAACTTTTAAAGGAAGAATAGAGACAGGCAGAATTTAGAAGGAAATGTGGGTTCTGTTGAATTTTTTAAGGGGAGAGATTTGAGGATGTTTAAAAGCCATTGGAAGGTTATAGGTCATGGGAAGAAGATGAATATACAAAAGACAGTTGATAATGTAAGTACCTCAGAAGGTAAGCGAGGTTGATAAGTAAGTTAATAGAAAGTGCGAGATATAGGTAGGTCTGTGTGTTTGCTATTGAAAAGGTAAGGGATTTTCTATCTTTTGGGTTTTATTTTCTCTGTAAACTAGAAGGAAAGATCTATGTGGTGAAAATGCAGGAATAAACAGGTGAGTTTTAAGGACTCTTATGAGGTTGGCTACATGACTTCCGGTGGAATAGACGTGAAATAGACTATGTGAAAGAGCTGTAGAATAGATGGTGTAGAATAGGTAATGTGGAAGAGAGGCAGAAGAGATCATGTCAGCTGACACTAATCTGCTTTTTGTGACTGTCTTTAGCAGTGCTTGGCTGTTGGGGTGCAGTCACAGAGAAGTGGAGGACTGGGCCACCCACGGATGGAGTCTAGCAGGACAGGGCAGCAAAAAGATGGAGCACTGGAAAATGTTATTGAAATGATAGTCTATGGATTCTGAACGAAAAGAAGTAAGCAAAGGATAAGGTTGATGGGTTGAAGAAAGTAAAGATGTCCAGATGAGTGTGCAGAATATTGATGGTGGGAGAAATTGAACAAACAAGGAGAAGAGAGAGATTTGGGGGTGAACAGTGGACAAGGTCCAAGATATGACTGTTGAAGTCAGTGGTAGAACTGGAACAGAGAAGTCTTTGAGGGGCATAGGACAAAGAACTGAGAGATTCTGGCATTTATTCACTCAACCTACAAATAATAATTGAGTGCTTACTATGCGCCAGGCACTCCTCGAAGTACTGGGGATACAACAGTGAGAAAATGATCATTCTTCTCTACCTTGCAGAGGTTCCAGTAGAAAAAGACAATCAAAATATATAATATTTCAGATTACAATATTGGAGAAATTAAAGTAGGGGAACATGATGGGGAGCATGTGTGTGCGTTATTATTTATTATATTTTTTAATTTTATTCTGCTTTAGGTGAAAGTTTGTAACTCAAGTTAATTTCTCATTCAAAAATTTATGCATATATTGTTTTGTGACATTGGTTGCAATTCCCACAACGTGGCAGGACACTCCCCCTTATCAGATGCATATGTCTATCATCCCTGTGTCCATTTGTTCAGTTCCCATCCCTTTCTGCTTTTGGGCAGTAGTTGCCCATTGGTCTTGTGTATTTGACTGAACTAAGAAGCATATTCTTCACGTGTGTTATTGCTTTATAGGCTTGTCTAATCTGTGCCTGAAAAGTGGGCTTCAAGAGTGGTTTCAGCTCTGGGTTAGCAGAGTCTCCGTGGGCCAGAGTCTCCGGGGTTTCTCCAGTCTCTCTCAGACCAGAAAGCCTGGTCTTTTTGTTGAATTTGAATTTTGTTCTGCATTTTTCTCCCACTCTGTCCAGGACTCTCTGTTGTGATCCCTGTCAGGGCCGTCAGTGGTGGTGCCTGGGCACCATCTAGTTCTGGGCTCAGGCTGGTGGAGGCTGTGGTTCATGCGGCCCAGTACTGGACTAATATTTTCCTTGTGTCTTTGGTTTTCTTCATTCTTCTTTGCTCCAGATGGGATGGGAACACTCTATGTATCTTAGATGGCAGCTCACAAGCTTTTAAGACCCCAAACACTATTCACCAAAGTGGGGTGTAGAATATTTTCTTTATGAACTATGTTATGCCAACTGACCTAGATGTCCCCCAAGACTACGATCCCCAGCCCCCAGCCCCCAGCCCCCAAAACTCGATACTCAAGGTGTTTGATATGTCTAGGAAACTTCTATGCCTTTGCTTTGGTCAAGTTGTTCTGACTTCCCCTATATTGTGAGTTATCTTTCCCTTCACCAAAGGTGACCCTTGTCTACTACCTAGTTAGCAATTCCCCTTCCATTCCCTCCCCACCCTTGTAACCATCAAAGAATTTTTTTGTGTGTGTGTACACGTAAACCTTTTCTTGAGTTCTTGTAATAGTGGCCTCATACAATATTCGTCCTTTTGTGACTGAATTATTTCACTTAGCATAATGCCCTCCTGATTCATCCATGTTGTGAGATGTTTCGTGGATTCATCATTGTTCTTTATCATTTTGTAGTGTTCAGTTGTGTGTGTGTATCATAGATTGCTTATCCATTCATCTGTTGATGGGCATTTAGGTTGTCTCCCTCTTTTGCTATTGTGAATTGTGCTGCAATGAACGTGGATGTGCATATGTCTATCAGTCTGATGGCTTTTATTTTTCTAGGGTATATTCCTAGGAGTGGGATTGCTGTATCATATGGTATTTTTATTTCTAACTTTTTAAGGAAGCACCATATTGTTTTCCAAAGTGTTTGTACCATTTTACATTCCCACCAGCAGTTCATAAGAGTTTCAGTAACTCCGCAACCTCTCCAACATTTGTTATTTTCTGTTCTTTGATTAATTCCAGTAATGCTGAGGTGAGACAGTATCTCATTGTAGTTTTGATTTGCGTTTCTCTAGTGGCTCATGATCATGAGCATTTTCTCATGTGCCTGTTAGCCACCTGAATGTCTTTTTTGGTTAAGTGTCTGTTCATGCCCTTTGCACATTTTTTAATTGGGTTATTTGTCTTTTTGTTATTGAAGTATTGAAGTATTTTATAGATTTCAGAGATTTCACTCTTGTCAGATATGTCATAGCCAAAATTTTTTCCCAGCCTGTAGGTTCTCTTTTTACTGTTTTGGTGCAGTCTTTCAATGAGCTTAAGTGTTTAATTTTTAGGGGCTTCCAATTATCTGGTTTCTCTTCTGGTGTTTGTGCATTGTTAGTTATGGTTTGTATTCTCTTTATGCCACATATTAGGTCCCTAAAGTTGTTGCTATTTTTCCTTCTGCGATCTTTATCATTTTAGATTCTAAATTTAGGTCTTTGATCCATTTTGAGTTAGTTTTTGTGTATGGTGTGAGCTATGGATCCTGTTTCATTCTTTTACAGATGTATATCCAGTTTTGCCAGCACCATTTGTTAAAGAGACTGTCTTTACTCCATTTAACAGACTTTGGCCCTTCATTGAATGTCAGGTGGTAATAGATGGATGGATTTACATCTGGATTCTCAATTCTGTTCCATTGGCCTTTGTGTCTGTTGTTGTATCAGTACCAGGCTATTTTGACTACTGTGGTTGTATAATAGGTTCTAAGATCAGGTAGTGTGAGGCCTCTCACTTTGCTTTTCTTCTTCAATAATTCTTATCTGGAGCTTCTTCCTTTCCATAAAAAGTTGGTGATTTTTTTCTCCATCTCATTAAAGAGTGCTGTTGGAATTTGGATTGGAATTACACTGTATCTGTAGATTGCTTTGGGTAGTACTGACATTTTCATTGTGTTGAGCCTTCCTATCCAAGAGCATGGTATGTTTTTCTCTTATGTAGGTCTCTTTTGGTTTCTTGCAGTAGTGTTTTGTAGTTTTCTTTGTATAGGTCTTTTACATCCTGGTTAGATTTATTCCTAAGTATTTTCTCTTCTTGGAGGCTATTGTAAATCCTATTGGTTTGGCGATTTCCTTTTCAAAGTTCTCTTTGTTGGTGTAGAGGAATCCAACTGGTTTTTGTACGTTAATTTTGTATCCTGCTACTTTGCTGGAATCTTCTATTAGTCCAGTAGCTTTCTTGCAGATTCTTTGGGGTTTTCTGTGTATAAGATCATATCATCTGTGAATAGGGATAATTTTACCTTTTCCTTACCAAATTGGATGCCCTTTATTTATTTTTCTTTCCTTATTTCTCTAGCTATGACTTCCAACATGATGTTGAATAAGAGTGGTGATAAAGGTTATCCTTGTCTGATTCCCATTTTCAGGGGGAATGCATGCAGTCTCTCACTGTTTAGAGTGATGTTGGCTGTTGATTTTGTATAAATACCTTTTTTACGTCAACAAATTTCCCTTCTTTTCCTATTTTGCTGACAGTTTTTATTAGGAATTGGTGTTGGGCTTTGTCTTTTTTGTGATTCTTTTCTTTTGTTTTATTTATGTGGTTGGCAGCATTGATCCATTTCCTAATGTTGAATCATCCCTGCATACCTGGTATGAATCTCACTTGGTTGGGATGTATTATTTTTTTGATATGCTATTGAATTCTATTGGCTAGAATTTTGTTGATAATTTTTGCATCTATGTTCCTGAAGGATATTCATCTGTAGTTTTCTTTTGTTGTGGTGTCTTTGCCTGGCTCTGGTATCAGGGTTATGCTGGTTGCATAGAATGAATTCATTTGTGTAGTATTGTGGCAGCTCTTCTCTGAAAGTTTGGTAGAATTCTCCATTGAAACCATCTGGGTCAGAGCTTTTTTATCATCGAGAGTTTTTTTTTTTTATTACCTCCTCAATCTCTTCTTTTGTTATGTATCTGTTTAGTTTTTTTATATTGGTTTGTGTTAGTTTAAGTAGGTAGGGTGTTTCTAGAACTCTGCCCATTTCCTCTAGGTTTTCAAATTTGTTGGAGTAAAATTTTCCTTAGTAGTGTGTTATGATCCTTCTAATTTTGCTGATCTTTTCAAAGAACTAACTTTTGGTTTTGTTGATTATTTCTGTTGTTTTTCTGTACTCTGTTTTATTTATTTCTGTTCTAATCTTTATTATCTCCTTTCTTCTGGTGACTGAGGGCTTCTTGGCTGCTCTCTATTTATTTGAGTTGTAGGGTTAATGTTTTTATTTTGGCCTTTCTTTTTTGATGTGTGCACTTATTGGTATAACTGGACATCTAAACACTGCTTTTGCTGTTTCCCTGAGGTTTTGATGTGTTTTCATTCATTTTTTTAAAATAATTTTTATTGTGCTTTAAGTGAAAGTTTACAAATCAAGTCAGTCTGTCACACATAAGCCTACATACACCTTACTACATACTCCCATTTACTCTCTCCCTAATGAGTCAGCCTGCTCCCTCCTTCCAGTCTCTCCTTTCGTGACCATTTTGCCAGTTTCTAACCTTCTCTACCCTCCTATCTCCCCTCCAGACAGGAGATGCCAACACAGTCTCAAGTGTCCACCTGATAGAAGTAGCTCACTCTTCATCAGCATCTCTCTCCATCCCATTGTCCAGTCCCTTCCATGTCTGATGCGTTGTCTTCAGGAATGGTTCCTGTCCTGGACCAACAGAAGGTTTGGGGACCATGACCGCCGGGATTCTTCTAGTCTCAGTCAGACCATTAAGTCTGGTCTTTTTATGAGAATTTGGGGTCTGCATCCCACTGTTCTCCTGCTCCCTCAGGGGTTCTCTGTTGTGCTCCCTGTCAGGGCAGTCATTAGTTGTGGCTGGGCACCATCTACTTCTGGTCTCAGGATGATGTAAGTCTCTAGTTCATATGGCGCTTTCTGTCTCTTGGGCTCATGGTTATCGTGTGACCTTGGTGTTCTTCATTCTCCTTTGATCCAGGTGGGTTGAGACCAATTGATGCATCTTAGATGGCCACTTGTTAGCATTTAAGACCCCAGACGCCACACTTCAAAGTGGAATGCAGAATGTTTTCATAATAGAATTTATTTTGCCAATTGACTTAGAAGTCCCCTTAAGCCATAGCCCCCAAACCCCCGCCCTTGCTCCGCTGACCTTTGAAGCATTCAGTTTATCCTGGAAACTTCTTTGCTTTTGGTCCAGTTCAGTTGAGCTGACCTTCCCTGTATTGAGTATTGTCCTTCCCTTCACCTAAAGTAGTTCTTATCTACTAACTAATCAGTAAATAACCCTCTCCCACCCTCCCTCTCTCCCCCCTCTCGTAACCACAAAAGAATGTGTTCTTCTCAGTTTATATTATTTCTCAAGTTCTTATAATAGTGGTCTTATACAATATTTGTCCTTTCACATCTGACTAATTTCACTCAGCATAATGCCTTCCAGGTTCCTCCATTTTATGAAATGTTTCATAGATTAGTCACTGTTCATTATCGATGCGTAGTATTCCATTGTGTGAACATACCACAATTTATTTAACCATTCTTCCGTTGATGGACACCTTGGTTGCTTCCAGCTTTTTGCTATTGTAAACAGAGCTGCAATAAACATGGGTGTGCGTATGTCTGTTCGTGTAAAGGCTCTTATTTCTCTAGGGTATATTCCGAGGACTGGGATTTCTAGGTTGTATGGTAGTTCTATTTCTAACTTTTTAAGAAAACGCCAGATAGATTTCCAAAGTGGTTGTACCATTTTACATCCCCATCAGCAGTGTATAAGAGTTCCAATCTCTCCGCGGCCCCTCCAACATTTATTATTTTGTGTTTTTTGGATTAATGCCAGCCTTGTTGGAGTGAGATGGAATCTCATCGTAGTTTTAATTTGCATTTCTCTAATGGCTAATGATCGAGAGCATTTTCTCATATATCTGTTAGCTGCCTGAATATCTTCTTTAGTGAAGTGCATGTTCATATCCTAGGCCCACTTTTTGATTGGGTTGTTTGTCCTTTTGTGGTAGAGTTTTAACAGAATCATATAGATTTTAGAGATCAGGCGCTGGATGGAGATGTCATAGGTGAAAATTTTTTCCTAGTCTGTAGGTGGTCTTTTACTCTTTTGGTGAAGTCTTTAGATGAGCATAGGTGTTTGATTTTTAGGAGCTCCCAGTTATCTGGTTTCTCTTCATCATTTTTAGTAATATTTTGTATTCTGTTTATGTCTTGTATTAGGGTTTCTAATGTTGTCCCTATTTTTTCTTCCATGATCCTTATCGTTTTAGTCTTTATGTTTAGGTCTTTGATCCACTTGGAGTTAGTTTTTGTGCATGGTGTGAGGTATGGGTCCTGTTTCATTTTTTTTGCAAATGGATATCCAGTTATGCCAGCACCATTTGTTAAAAAGACTATCTTTTCCCCAATTAACTGACACTGGGCCTTTGTCAAATATCAGCTGCTCATACATGGATGGAATTATATCTGGGTTCTCAATTCTGTTCCATTGGTCTATGTGCCTGTTGTTGTACCAGTACCAGGCTGTTTTGACTACTGTGGCTGTATAATATGTTCTAAAATCAGGTAGAGTGAGGCCTCCCACTTTCTTCTTCTTTTTCAGTAGTGCTTTACTTATCCGGGGCTTCTTTCCCTTCCATATGAAGTTCGTGATTTGTTTCTCCATCACATTAAAAAATGTCATTGGAATTTGGATCAGAAGTGCATTGTACGTATAGATGGCTTTTGGTAGAATAGACATTTTTACTATGTTAAGCCTTCCTATCCATGAGTAAGGTATGTTTTTCCACTTATATAGGTCTCTTTTAGTTTCTTGCACTAGTACTTTGTAGTTTTCTTTGTATAGGTCTTTTACATCTTTGGTAAGATTTATTCCTAAGTATTTTATCTTTTTGAGGGCTACTGTGAATGGTATTGATTTGGTGATTTCCTCTTCGATGTTCTTTTTGTTGATGTAGAGGAATCCAAGTGATTTTTGTATGTTTATCTTGTAACCTGAGACTCTGCCAAACTCTTCTATTAGTTTCAGTAGTTTTCTGGAGGATTCCTTAGGGTTTTCTATGTATAAGATCATGTCATCTGCAAATAGAGATAATTTTACTTTTTCCTTGCCAATGCGGATGCCCTTTATTTCTTTGTCTAGCCTAATTGCTCTGGCTAGGACCTCTAGCACAATGTTGAATAAGAGCAGCGATAAAGGGCATCCTTGTCTGGTTCTCGTTCTCAAGGGAAATGCTTTCAGGCTCTCTCCATTTAGAGTGATGTTGGCTGTTGGTATAGATGCCCTTTATTATGCTGAGGAATTTTCCTTCAATACCTATTTTGGTGAGAGTTTTTATCATGAATGGTTGTTGGACTTTGTCAAATGCCTTTTCTGCATCAATTGATAAGATCATGTGGTTTTTGTCTTTTGTTTTATTTATATGATGGATTACATTAATGGTTTTTCTAATAATAAACCAACCTTCCATACCTGATATAAATCCCACTTGATCTTGGTGGATTTTTTTTTTTTTTTTGATATGTTGTTGAATTCTATTGGCTAGAATTTTGTTGAGGATTTTTGCACCTATGTTCATGTGGGATATAGGTCTGTAATTTTCTTTTTTTGTGGTGTCTTTAGCTGGTTTTGGTATCAAGGATATGGTGGCTTCATAGAATGAGTTAGGTAGTATTCCATCACTTTCTATGCTTTGAAATACCTTTAGTAGTAGTGGTGTTAACTCTTCTCTGAAAGTTTTGTAGAACTCTGCAGTGAAGTCTTCCGGGCCAGGGCTTTTTTTTTGTTGGGAGTTTTTTGATTACCTTTTCAATCTTTTTTTTGTTATGGGTCTATTTAGTTGTTCTACGTGGGTTTTGGCTTTTTACTTCTGATTGTGTTAGTTTAGGTAGGAAGTGTTTTTCTAGGAATTCATCCATTTCTTCTAGGTTTGCAAATTTGTTAGAGTACAATTTTTCGTAATAATCTGATATGATTCTTTTAATTTCAGTTGGGTCTGTTGTGATATGGCCCATCACTGTTCTTATTCGGGTTCTTTGTTTCCTTTCCTGTATTTTTTTTGTCAGTCTGGCCAATGGTTTATCAATTTTGTTAATTTTTTCAAAGAACCAGCTTTTGGCTTTGTTAATTCTTTCAATTGTTTTTCTGTTCTCTAATTCTTTTTAGTTCGGCTCTAATTTTTATTATTTGTTTTCTTCTGGCGCCTAATGGATTCTTTTGTTGCTCCCTTTCTATTTGTTCAAGTTGTAGGGACAGTTCTCTGATTTTGGCTCTTTCTTCTTTATGTATGTGTGCATTTATCGATATAAATTGGCCTCTGAACACTGCTTTTGCTGTGTCCCGGAGGTTTTGATAGGAAGTGTTTTCATTCTCGTTGCATTCTGTGAATTTCTTTATTCCCTCTTAATGTCTTCTATAAATAACCCAGTCTTTTTTGAGCACGGTATTGTTCAGTTTCCAAGTATTTGATTTCTTTTCCCTAATTTTTCTGTTATTGATTTCCACTTTTATGGCCTTGTGGTCTGAGAAGATGCTTTGTAATATTTTGATGTTTTGGATTGTGCAAAGGTTTGTTTTATGACCTAATATGTGATCTATTCTAGAGAATGTTCCAAGTGCACTAGAAAAAAAAGTATAGTTTGCAGCTGTTGAGTGGAGTGTTCTGTATAAGTCTATGAGGTCAGGTTGGTTGATTGTAGCAATTAGGTCTTCTCTGTCTCTATTGAGCTTCTTACTGGAAGTCCTATCCTTCTCTGAAAGTGGTGTGTTGAAGTCTCCTACTATAATTGTGGAGGTGTCTATCTCACTTTTCAGTTCCGTTAAAATTTGTTTTATGTATCTTGCAGCCCTATCATTGGGTGCATAAATATTTAACATGGTTATATCTTCCTGGTCAATTGTCCCTTTAATCATTATGTAGTGTCCTTCTTTATCCTTTGTGGTGGATTTAACTTTAAAGTCTATTTTGTCAGAAATTAATATTGCTACTCCTGCTCTTTTTTGATTGTTGTTTGCTTGATACATTTTTTTCCATCCTTTGAGTTTTAGTTTGTTTGTGTCTCTAAGTCTAAGGTGTGTCTCTTGTAGGCAGCATATAGACGAATCATGTTTCTTTATCCAGTCTGAGACTCTCTGTCTCTTTACTGGTGCATTTAGTCCATTTACATTCAGCGTAATTATAGATAAGTGTGTTTTTAGTGCTGTCATTTTGGTGCCTTTTTGTGTGTGTTGTTGACAGTTTCATTTTTCCACTTACTTTTTTGTGCCGAGACGTTTTTCTTTGTAAATTATGTGTTCCTCATTTTCATAGTAGTTGAATTTATGTTTGCTGAGTCATTATGTTTTTCTTGGTTTTTATTTTGAGTTATGGAATTGTTAGACCTCTCTGTGGTTACCTTAATATTTACCCCTATTTTTCTAAGTAAAAACCTAACTTGTATAGTCCTATATTGCCTTGTTTTCCTCTCCATATGGCAGTTCTATGCCTACTGTATTTAGTCCCTCTTTTTGATTATTGTGATCTTTTACATAATGACTTCAATGATTCCCTGTTTTGAGTATTTTTTTTGTTTTAAAATTAATCTTAACTTGTTTTTTTTGATTTCCCTATTTGAGTTGATATCAGGATGTTCTGTTCTGTGACCTTGTGTTGTGTTGGTATGTGATATTATTGATTTTCTGACCAAACAATTTCCTTTAGTATTTCTTGTAGTTTTGGTTTGGTTTTTGCAAATTCTCTAAGCTTGTGTTTATCTGCAAATGTTTTAATTTCACCTTCATATTTGAGAGAGAGTTTTGCTGGATATGATCCTTGGCTGGCAGCTTTTCTCCTTCAGTGCTGTATATATGTCATCCCATTGCCTTCTTGACTGCATGGTTTCTGCTGAGTAGTCTGTACTTATTCTTATTGATTCTCCTTTGTAGGAGACCTTTCTTTTATCCCTGGCTGCTTTTAAAATTTTCTCTTTATTTTTGGTTTTGGCAAGTTTGATGATAATATGTCTTGGTGAGTTTCTTTTTGGATCAATCTTATATGGGGTTTGATGAGCATCTTGGATAGATATCTTTTTGTCTTTCATAATGTCAGGGAAGTTTTCTGCCAATAGATCTTCAAGTATTCTCTCTGTATTTTCTGTTATCCCTCCCTATACTGGAACTCTAATCACATGCAAGTTATTCTTCTTGATAGAGTCCCACATGATTCTTAGGGTTTCTTCATTTTTTTAAATTCTTTTATCTGATTTTTCTTCAACTATATTGGTGTCAATTGCCTGGTCCTCCACCTCTTCCACTCTGCATTCCAATTGGTCAATTCTGTTCCTCTGACTTCCTATTGAGTTGTCTAATTCTGTAATTTTACTGTTAATCTTTTGGATTTCTGAATGCTGTCTCTCTATGGATTCTTGCAGCTTATTAATTTTTCCACTATGTTCTTGAATAATCTTTTTGATTTCTTCAACTGCTTTATCAGTATGTTCCTTGGCTTTTTCTGTAGATTGCCTCATTTCATTTTTGAGGTCATCCCTGATGTCTTGAAGCATTCTGTAAATTAGTTTTTTATATTCTGCATCTGGTAATTCAAGGATTGTATCTTCATTTGGGAAAGATTTTGATTCTTTAATTTGGGGAGTTGTAGAAGCAATCATGGTCTGCTTCTTTATGTGGTTTGATATCGACTGCTGTCTCTGAGCCATCTATAAGATATTGTAATGATTATTTTATATTTGCTCACTGAGTCTTATCTTGTTTTTTTTTTTTTCTTTCAATATATGTAGATGGGCTACTAGATTGTGCTGTCTTGATTATTGTAGCCTTTGAATCACTTATGTGCTATTACCAGCTGGTCTGAGCTGTTACCAGATATATAAGCCTAAGAGCCTATTCATTATTCTTGAGAAGAATCTGATTTTGGGTCACCAGGTGTGTGGTGTAGACTGTTGCCTATTCACTTAGAGTAGTAGTGGTGATAGTTGTGTGCACCAGATTCTAGTAGCAGCAGGGGGTCACACTCCGGGGGGGCAGGATGCTGACAGGCTTCCCCCAAGTGTCAGTGAGGTAGGTGTGTCTCTATTCCTAAAGCACTTTGGTGGGTGGGCTCTGCAGCTGTACCTTAGGCACCCAATGCATGTAGCTCTACAGATTGGTAGGTGTCACTATCCTCAGACCCCTGTGGCAGGAGGCTAGGTGGTTTGGGTGGAGCTTCAGCCCTCAGTTCCACATTGTGGGTCAGTGAGGGCTCTGTTTAATAGGTAGAGGTATCAGACCTGGGAAACTTCCCTTTCCAGTAATCTGTTAAAACAATTACAGTCAGATCACTATCAGAATTCACTTTGCATTATAATAGCCACCTTTTTGCGTGTAGGGATGGAAGCCCAAGACTGTGGATCTCATATGCTTGGCTGGAGCTGGTTCTGTATTTTTAGTCTGATTTCGGGAAGTCAGGGAAGGATTTTTGGTCCCTGGGTTTTTTGTAGCTGCTTCTCTCAGGCCAGGAGAATGGCTTAGGAAAAGACAAAAAACAAAATAAAAAAAAACCCACAGAGCACTTCACTGTCTGGCCCAGGAAATTCCAATGTTGATGAAGCCACCTGGGAAGGGGAGGGAAGGGATCCGATAGATAGGAGAAAGTAGCACCCAGGAATATAGACAAAGTTACTTATCTTGCTTGGTGATGACTGTTTTGTCTGAGATTCCCCAGGGGCATGTAGCCTGTGTAAATTGGCTGGGTGGATTGCCCCGAGGGTCAGGGCTGCATCCCCTGCTCGTGTTGTCTCAGAAGCGGTGGTCAGTTCCTCCGCTCCCAATCCAAAGCCCAGCGCCAAGGTTCCCCGGCTGGGAAACCACACTCCAGGCTCCAAAACCAGTCGCTGCCTCCCGGTGACTTCTCCTGTCAGCTGCGTTGCTGCTCTGCCTGCATGCACTGGCTGGACTTCCCCCGAGGTCAGTTCTGGGGGCTAGGGCTGCTTCCCGTGTTTGCACTGTCTCAGGGTGCTGTTCTCAGCTCCCCTGCGCTCAGCCCAAAGCCCAGCGCCAAGGTATCCTGACTGGGACGCTGGCTCCAGGCTCTGAAAACAGTCGCTGCTTCCCCGTGATTGATTGTTCCCTCATTAGCTGTGTCAGTGTGCAGCCTGCTTGCACTGGCTGAGTCTCTGTCACTCAGGTCAACTCTTTAGATCTGTGTTTGATGGTCAGGGTTTGTAGATTGTCATGTATGTGATCGATTCACTTGTGTTTCCAAGTCTTTGTTGCAAGAGGGATCCGAGGTAGCTTCTACCTAGTCAGCCATCTTGGCCCCGCCTCTCGTTTTCTTTCATTTGATTCCATGATTTTTTAAATTCTTCCTTGATTTCTTGTTTTACTCAGTAGTATTTAAGCAAGGTGTTGTTCAGGCTCCATGTATTTGATTTTTTTTTCCTTGATCTTTCTGTTACTGATTTCCACTTTTATGGCATTATGATCAGAGAAAATGCTTTGTATTATTTTGATGTTTTCGATTTTGTTAAGCCTTGCTTTGAGGTCTAAAATATGGTCCATTCTGGAAAATGTTCCATATGCATTGGAAAAGAGTGTATACTTTGCTGCTGTTGGGTGGAATATTGTGTATATGTCTATGAGATCGAGTTGGTTGATTGTGGCATTTTGATCTTCTGTATCTTTCTTGAGTTTCTAGATGTTCTGTCCTCCAGCGAAAGTGGTGTGTCGAAGTCTCCTACTATTATTGTGGAAGTGTCTATTTCTCCTTTCAATGCTCTTAGAGTTTGTTTTATGTATTTTGCAGCCCTGTCATTGGGCGTGTATGTATTTATTATGATTAGGTCCTTCTGGTGTATTGACTCTTTAATCATTATGTAGTGTCCTTCCTTATCCTTCATAGTGGATAATGCTTTAAAGTCTATTTTATCAAAGATTAATATTGCCACTCCTGTTCTTTCTTGGTTATTTTTTGTTTGATGTATTTTTCCATTCTTTGAGTTTTAGTTTAAGTATGTCTTTGTGTATAAGGTGTGTCTCTTGTAGACAGCATATAGATGGATAGTGCTTTTTTTTTTTTTTTTTTATCCATTCTGCCACTCTTTGTCTCTTTACTGGTACATTTAGGCTATTTACAGTCAGCGTAATTATTGATAGTTATGAGTTTACTGTTGTAATTTTTTTGTGGTGTTGACGGTTTCTTTGTTCCTCTTAACTTTCTATGCTGAGTTCTTTTTGTTTATTGATTTGCTTTTCATTTCGTTCATTAATGTTGATACTGTGTTTGCTGAGACCTTACATTTTTCTTCTTTTTTATTTTGATGGGTAGGTTTGTTAGCTTCCTTCATCGTTGCCTGGAAATTTACCTTTATTTTTCTAAGTTTAAACCAGTGTTTTGTTTCTCAATATCTCCTTGAGTTTCTCTCCATATGGAAGTTCTAAGACTACACCATTTATTCCTTCCTTTATGTTTTGGGTTTGTTGTCTTTTACATATTGATGTCTCTGGCTCTCTATTTTCTGTCTTTTAACTTTGTTTTATTTTTGTGAATTCCCTGTCTGGATTGGTGTCTTGTTGATCTTCCTGTGTTCTAGTATTGAATTGTTGTCTGATGTTGTTGGTTCTCTAACTGGAGGACTCCCTTTAATATTTCTTGTAATTTTGGTCTAGTTTTCACACAGTACCATAATTTCTGTTTATCTGGAAATGACCTAATTTTTCTATCGTATTTGAGAGATAATTTTGCTGGATATATAATTCTTGGCTGGCATTTTTTTTTTTTTTTTCTCCTTTAAGGCTATATGTCATCCCATTGCCTTCTTGCCTGCATGGTTTCTGCTGAATAGTCAGAGTTTAGTCTTATTGGTTCTCCTTTGTAGGTGACTTTTTGTTTATCCCTAGCTGCTCTCAGGATTCTTTGTCTTTGGTTTTGATGAGTTTGATTGTGATATGTCTTGGTGACTTTCTTTTGAGGTCTAGCCTGTATAGGGTTTGCTGAGCTTCTTGGATAGATATGTTCTTGTCTTTTTTTTTTTTTTTCTTCATGATATTAGAGAAGTTTTCTGCCAGCAAATCTCCAGCAATTCTCTTTGCTTTCTATTGTTCCCCACTCCCATTCTGAACTCTGATTACTCTTGGGTTTTTCCTCTTGATAGTATCCCACATAATTCTTAGGCATTCTTCATTTTTATTCATTCTTTTTTTCTGATTTTTCCTCAAACCTATTGGTGTCAAGGAATTTATCTTCAATCTCACTAATTCTGACTTACGTTTTCTCAATTCTGCTCCTACGACCTTCTATTTAATTGTCTAATTCTGAAATTTTATTGTTAATCTTTTGGATTTCTAGTTGCTGTTTTTGTATGATTTCTAATAGCCTATTTATTCTGTCATTTTGTTCTTATATTGTTTTCCTGAAAGCTTCTATTCTGCAGCTTCCACTTGGCTGCTGCAGGTAAAAATGGGCTTGAGCTTGGAACCCTGCCCACTTTGTCCTAATGTGGGCGTGCTGTGCCAGGTCAGCCAGCGAGACACTAGTGTGGGTGATTAGTGGGGTGAAGGGCACTCCAAGTCCGTGGACCTTGTCTTAGTTATGTAGTGCTGCTATAACAGAAATATCACAAGTGGATGGCTTTAAGAAAGGGAAATTTGTTCTCTCACTGTCTACTAGGCTACAAGTCCAAATTCGGGGTGTCAGCTGTAAGGGAAGGCTTTCTCTCTGGGTCAGCTCTGGAGGAAGGTACCTTGTCATCAGTCTTCCCCTGGTCTGGGAGCATCTCAGTGCAGGAACCTCAGGTCCAAATGATGCACTGTGCTCCTGGCACTGCTTTCTTGGTGGTATGAGGGTCCCATGTCTCTCTGCTCTCTTCTCTCTTTTACATCTCAAAAGAGATCGGCTTAAGACACTACATAATCTTGTAGACCTCATCAATATAGCTGTCGCTAATCCATCTTATTACATCATAGTGATGGGATTTACAACATATAGGGAAATCACAGCAGAAGATAAAATGGTAGACAATCATACAATCATACAAGGGAATCATGACCTAGCCAAGTTGATATTTTTTGGGGACACAATTCAATCCATGATAGACCCCTTATACCAGTGGCTCAACTAAGGGACAGGTGCCTTAGACTGGGCTGAGAGCCATGGGCTTAGGAGGCAGGGCGTGTAAAATGTCATAGATCTGCAGCTCCCACTTGGCTGCTGCTGGTGAAAATGGGCTTTACCTGAGAACTCTGCCTGCCTTATGCCAATGTGTTGTTGCTGTGCAGAGACATCCTGTAAGGCACTGGTGCGGGTGATCTAAGAGGGTGGAGGTCACTGCAGGATACCCTGTGCCTGTGGCTGGGTGAAGGGATGTATGCGTCTGGAACAGGTCTATGAGTTCCTGGCTTAAGGAGTGTAGTAGTGTTGAATACCACTGGACTGGTGCTAGAGAGGTGTGGGGGATGGTTGATGGGGAGGGAGTGCTCCTTAGCCACTGGAGCTCTGGTGGGAGTAGGGCTGTGGTACCTGTGGTGGGTTAGGAGCATGCCAGGTCTGGTGTCACTCCTGTTTGGTTCTGGAGGTGTGTGCAGAGTTTCTCCTGCTTAGCTGCACCAGATAGGGTAAGTTTTGGCTTGAGATGCTGCTTCCTGCCTCAATATGTCCATGTTGTGCAGATTCAGCTATCAGGACACCAGCGGTCTGGCCATCCAAAATTCCCCCTTTCTGCTGTTTTTGAGTTGTCTCTCCTCCTGCCTGTCAGTTAGATTCTTCAGCTTTGTCTTTGATGCTTAGCATTCCTAGATTGTCATATATACTCGACTCACTTGTGTTTTTGGTCTTTATTCTGAGAGGGACAACATGAAGTGTCTATTTCGCCATCTTGGCCCTGCCTCCATGTGTTATTATTTTAAGGATTGCCAGGGAAGTACTCCCTGGTAAGGAGATGTTTGAGCAGAAACCCAAGGAGGTGAGAAAGCAAGCTATGTGTCTGTCTGGAAGAAGTTTTCATAAAAGGAAAACAGCAAATGAAAAGGCCCTAAGCCCAAATAATTACTACAGGATCTCCCACTAGCTTACTTGATATAAACTGATCCCATTCAAAGTGTTTCCCAGAATTTCTGTGAGTTTTCTCCCAGAGAAGGTCTCACAGGTGTCCTCATAGATATGCTCACAGGTGTTTCAAACGTGTCTTCACACTTGTCCTCACAGGGAAGGCTTCACACTTGTCCTCACAAATGTTTTCATAGGTATTTAATAGGTGTTCTCACAGGGAAGACCTCACTGGTGTCCTTAAAGGGAATGCTTCACACTTGTCCTCGCAGGTGTCTTCACAGCTGTACTCACAGATGTCCTCACAGGTATATCACAGGAGTCTTCGTAGTGGAAGGCCTCACAGTTGTTGTCACAGGAAATACTTCACACTTGTTATCACAGGTATCCTCACAGGGGAGACCTCACAGGTATGCCCACTAGTATCCTCACAGGAGGAGCCCTCACAGCACATTGTCCTCACAGGAATGCCTCACAAGGGGTTCACTAACAAACTGGCCGGTTGCTTCTGCTCTGGCCTCACATCCCGCTGTCATACTGTTCTTTCTGCTGCTGAAGACCTCTATGAATCTGTGCTCCACTGGGCACAACTGGCTTCCCTGTGATAGTATTGTGTGTTCCACCTTAGGGCCGAAGGGTCAGTGCCCTTGCTCTTCCTATACCCCTCTACAGCTAGAGAACCTTTTGGTGGCCTCCCCATACACCACCCACTTTTCTGTTCTGCTCTCACTGCCATCTCTACCTCTGGTTGATAGCAAAGACTCCCATCTCCTTTCCAGGTGGTAAGGGGTGGGTTGTGCCCATCATTGGAAATGAAATATCCTTCCAGAGAGAGGATGAAGCCTCCAGCCAGAGTCTTGTCTCATTTCCAGCTCTAGAAACAACCAGTTGACATATTGATGGCTGTTATTTTTTTCAGGAAACAATCCAACAACATCCACCAGAGTATGGTCTTGCCATGACTCCAAAGGAAAAAATCAAGGTAGTTTGACATTGGAACATTTGCCAAAGTTTGGGTTATTTGATCGTACTCCCTTTTAACATTTTTCCTGTGGGGGAAAAAAATTTAAAAAAGTTTAGTCATTTTTAAGGGGTAAAAATCAGTTACATGGATAATTGAGGTTTTAGTGTATATTTTATATCATAAAAGGCCTGGTGCTGTGCTAAAGCAGGTGTAGTTAAGAGAGACTGGTGACATGTTATATAAACTAATGTTTACAAACAAATAATTTTGTAAAAACTTATCATAGAGACTCAGTATTTGAAAAGCTCCTACAAGGTGCAATTTTATAATGTAATTTGATACCCTTTAATTCATTTGTTAAGTGACTCCATCTTTTCATATTTTAAGTTACAATAAATCACATCTTCATGTATATTTCTCCACACATGAGCACTCATGCAGGTCCATTTGACTAAATTGCTAAGAGAAAAAATATCAGTTACTACAATTGTATAAAATAAGGGAAAGAGTTGATTTTTTTTTAATCTCAAGATAAAAATAGAATGTGTTTAATTCACTTCATAGACGATAGGAATTTTGAATTATTTTGTATTTTTGAGAGTGTATTTCAAAAAAATATTCTAACTACCACAATCTTTATATCTAAGCTAAAGTTTTGTAAATGACCAAGACAATAGACCAGCTTTATAGTGACCAAATCTAAAACGTGTTTAAGAGTGATAATGACCAGGCGTTATACACTCAAGCTTGAATTTCATCACAAACAGGTAGCTGGTGAATACATCCTGAGGATGTACTGTAATATGAGCCACAAGAACAAACAAATCAGTCTTAGGAAAAATATAACCAGAATGTTCCTTAGAAGTGAGGATGGAGAGATTTGGGCTCACTTACTTTTTTTTTTTTTTTAAGTTTTTAAATTTTTTTAGATGAAGGTTTACAGAGCAAACTGGTTTATCATTAAACCGTCATTATATACATTGTTCTATGATATTGGTTAACAACCCCATGATATGTCAACATTCTCCGCTTTCAACCTTGGGTTCCCTATTACCAACTTTCCTGTTCCTTCCTGCCTCCTAATCTCTGTCCCTGGGCTCGTGTGCCCCTTTAGTCTTGTTTCGTTTCATGGGCCTGTCCAATCTTTGGCTGAAGGGTGAACCTCAGGAATGACTTCATTACTGAGCTAAAAGCATGTCTAGGGGCCATACTCTCAGAGTTTCTCCGGTCTCTGTCAGGCCAGCAACTCTGGTCTTTCATTTTGAGTTAGAATTTTGTTCTACATTTTTCCCCAGCTCTGTCCAGGACGTTCTATCATGATCCCTGTCAGAGCAGTCAGTGGTGGTAGCTGGGTGCCATCTAGTTGTACTGGACTCAGTCTGGTGGAGGCTGTGGTAGATGTGTCCATTAGTCCTTTGGATTAATCTTTCCCTTGTATCTTTAGTTTTCTTCATTCTTCCTTGCTCCGGAATGGGTGAGACTAGTGGAGTATCCCAGATGGCTGCTCACAGGCTTTTAAGACCCCGGACGCTACTTACTAAAGTAGAATGTAGAACGTTTTCTTTATAAACTATGTTATGCCAATTGAACTAGATGTTCCCCGAGATGATGGTCCCCACAAGGCTCGCTTACTTTGGATGTACCACCAGGAAAGACCAGCCTTTAAAAAAGGTCATCATGGTTGGTAAAGTAGAGGGTCAGCAAAAATGAGAGAAACCTTCACTTAAATGAGTTGGTACAATAGCTAAAACAATGTACTCAAACACCAACGACCACGAAGATGGTGCAGGACCAGGCAACATTTCCTTTTATTATACATAAGGTACTTATGAGTCAGAGCCTACTCAATGGCAACTAACAACAACAACAACAAACAGGGAGTAGTTTTCTTCTTCCACTGAGTGTATCGATGGTTCTGGTTTAAGTCATTCCCTGTTCCCAGGACCTTGGTGCTCAGCTACACAAGAAATATTTTCTTCTTGTACCTCTGTTCATCTTGTGATCCATACTAATCTCTCCTTGCTCTTGTGATTTGTTTTAGGATTTGGGGGCCACAAAGCCTACTCAGTCTGTTCTCTTCATAACCTGCAACCCAAAGACATTTTTGATGCTCAAACAATTCCTTGTGGTTTACAACATCAGAGGTGTCCTCCAAATAATTTTCCCCTCTTAACTTCAATAGTACCATTTCCACCTTTCATCTGAGTTGGTAGCTAATAAATCAGGGAAAGGAGAGAGAAAGAAAATCTCCTTTATTGTAGACTCTTTTATTTTTCTGTTTTGCAGGATTTATTTACTAAAGTATGGTCTTCAATATGTTTTTACTTTTATATTTTCACATTTTAAAAACTGAGATTGTGGGTTTGCTCCACTTGTTCCTCCTTTAGAAATTATTCTATAATTCTATAGAAAACATTTTATTGAAAATTATTTTAATTCTCTGATTTTTTTTTCTGTCATTAAATTTACTTTATTCACCTTGATTTATGCTTTATAAACTCTCGGGTGAATATACATGTTTCTCACAAAATAGTTACGTGGAACATTATGAAATACTAAAAATTCCCAATGAGAGAGTTTATTTTTTTTATATGGATTTGAGTCTAAATGATACAATCATTTTCTAACTCATGTAGTTCATATACATATATCAGTAAGGATACATTTAGTATCAGCAAGAGAAAATCCTCACTCAAACTGGCTTAAAAATGAGGAACTTTATTATCCCACGTAATAGGAATTGAGGAATAGCTTAGGCTCCAGGAAAGTATGTGGGGCTCCAGCTCTACCTCTAGTTATCTGCATTCTCTTGGTTCTGCTTGTCTCTGTGTCGTGGCTCTGCTCTTAGGCTGTGAGCAAGACGGCTGCAGGAGTTCCAGATATAACAATGTCTAGGGGACAAGGAAACGGCTGTCTTTTCTTGTGTTGCTTCCTTACCAGTTGCTGTTGGGTCAATCCCAACTCATGGTGACCCCATGTATGTCAAAGTAGAATTGTGCTCCATAGGGTTTTCAATGGTTGATTTTTCAGTAGCAGATTTCCAGGCCTTTCTTTTAGGGCACCTCTGGGTGGACTTGAACCACCAAATATTTCATTAGCAGCTGAACGCTTAACCATATTTTCTTCTTAGGACCAGGGAGACTTTTCCCTTCACTTCTAATTTACTAGGATTGGGTCATGTGCCCATCCTTTAATGAATCACTGGCAATGATTGATTTAGGCTTTTCATTTTGGCTTAGGTTTATTATTTCGGGGGTCTTGATCCCACCTCCAGGGCTCTCCTTCACTTACCTTCAGTCAGGCTAATCATTTTGGGTGGTCACATTAACCACTAAGGTACACCAAAATTTCAGTGTAACATGATGTCTTAAACTCTTAGGACTGCCGTAACAAAATATATCACAAGTGGGTGGCTCTAAAGAACAGGATTGAATTGTCTCGTAGTTTCGGAGGCCAGAAATCCAAATTAGAGTGTTGGCTTTAAGGGAAGGACCTTCTTTGTCTCTTTTAGCTTCTAGTTGCTTCTGGCAATCTTTGGCATTGATGGGTTAATAGATGCTTTTGCCTCCATTGCATCATGTCTCCCCTGTATGTGTGTCTCTGTGTCTGTGTTCCCTTTTATAAGACACCACTCAAAAGGGGTAAGGTTTAGGATGCACTCTACTCTGGTATAACCTCATTAACTCTATTCCCAATCAGGATCACATGCACAGGTATAGGAGTTACGATTTCAACATGTTTTTGGGGAATTCAACTCAATCCATAACACCTGGTATTCTGAGATGGCTCTTGGTTTCATGTTCTAATGAAACATTAAGAATTCCAATGAATCGTTAAAGATTTGACTACATTCTTGAGTATTTTGCACTAGTGCTAAGCAAAGTTCAGGCTGGGAGGTGATGGGGGTGACAATAGCATCGATTCCTAGGGTTATTTAACCAGATACACTTAACACTGGGTGCCTGTCATCCAGAGAGGATGGCCATCAGGGATTAGTTCAACTCTCCATTGTATTTAATTCAGTATGAATCAGGATATCCAATAAAGAAGTTTTCTAGATTACTGATATATTTTTCTATTAGGACTTAATTTGTTGTTGTTGCTGTGTGCCTTTGACTCACAGAGACCTTACAGGATAGAGTACAACTGCTCCATAGTGTTTTCTAGGCTGAACTACTTACAGGAGCAGATCACCAGGTCTTGTCTCCTGTGGAAAGGCTGGTGGGTTTGAACTAACAACCTTTTGGTTAGCAGCTGAGTGCTTTACCCACTGCATCACCAGGGCTCCTTGGACTTAATTTACTGCAATGTAATTATTTATGGCAATGTCTCTGTACGAGACCAACCAAAAATAGAACAGAGTTTTGCTCATGAAACCAGTTCCTCCCCAACCTTTTTCATTTCTATTGTCTATTCGTCACAAACATGTGTATCATCCTTGATTGTTCCCTATTCCTCATCCTATAATTCTAATTCACCAGTAAGAACAGAAATTTTACATCCCAATGAATCTCCCTCCACTTCTCCCAAGCGCATGCCCCCATCCTATTGTTAGCTCTAGAGTGGGCTATTGGCTAGATTGCCTAATGGTTTTCCCCTCTAATTCCATCACGATTACTGTTCAGTCTTCCAATCCATTCTTAACACAGCGCCTAGCAAGATCTTTGAAAAATGTAAATCCCACACCACTTCTTAAAACCCTGAGTGCTTTCCCTTTGCATTAAGAATAAAATACCCACGCCTGGCCATGGCTTATAAAGTGCTGCATGATCGTGCCCCTGTTTATCTCTGTAATCTCATGTGGTACCCTTCTGCCTTCATTTAACGCACTCCAGCCACATTGGCCCACCTTCAACTTCTTAAACATAGTTAAATTGTTTCCATCATGGGGCCTTCACACATGTTATTCCCTCTTCTTTGTCCCTGTTTCCTCCTTTACTGGCAGACTCTTGGGCTAGTCTTAGTCTGATCATGACCTGACACTGATGGGTTTGTAGATGCTTCTGCCTCCATCACATTGCAGCCCTCCTTGCCCACGCTATCTACACGAGCCTCCTTCTTTGTTGGGGTAGGGTGTCATTTTAAATTGTTTATTTCCCTTATGTCCCTGGGTGGTGCAAAAGGTTAATGTGTTTGACTGCTAACTGGAAGGTTGGTGGTTTGAGTCCACCCAGAGGAGACTTGGAAGAAAAGCCTGGTGATCTACTTTGAAAACTCAGCAATTGAAAACCCTGTGGAACACAGTTCTACTCTGACACACGTGGGGTCACCATGAGTGATAATTTTTTTTTTTTTTTGCTTGTTTATATATCTATTACCTCATCAGACCTTAAGCTCCACAAAGGCAGGGTCTACATAGGTTCCATTCACTACTCACTGAGAACAGATCTGGCTTCCACTAGGAACTCTATGGACAGGAGTGCAATGAATGAATGTTGGGTACTCAAGGTGACTTCCTTGAGGATAGGCAACGTCTGCTTTCTTAGCACCTAGCAGTGTCTAAATGAGCTCTGGTGGAGTGATGGTTAAGTGCACAACTGTTCACTGTGTCACATAGGATTGCTATGAGTTAGAACTGAATAGACGGCACACAACAACAGCAGTGTTTAACATGTTGATTTAATAAATTAATGGAGATCTCTTGTTAGAACAATCAAAATTAACATTGGACTGCAGGATCAGAAAATGCAAGAATGAATTTCCCACTGTTTGGAAAAATTTACCTGCATCATTAGCAAACATTCAGCAGAAGTTTGTGATATTTTTAGGTAAGTTTATACCAAGCTTGCAAAATGGTGCATCACTATTTCTTTAATGAGAAAAGATAGCACTTGAAGTGTCAGAAGGTCAGAAGAAAATCACAAACAAGGAGAGTGGGAGAATCGCCTTATCCAAATTTAACTTGATCATGTAAAACAAATTAACAACTTGTGGAAGAACGAAAACAGCTCTAGATAAACCTCTTTGGTGACATATAATCAAAGACAGACCTTGTCTGTGCTAGGGCACAACATTGGACGACCCCATGGCTAGTTAGACCGCTTTAGCCATGCTGATTATAAACACTAGCACTTATATAGTATTTACTGTATGCCAAGTGTTGTTCTGGGGTTTTGTATATGTTAATTCATTTAAGACTTCCACAAATAGGCTCTATTATTATCCCTGTTACATTGAAGCACAGAGAGGTTAACTGACTTGCCTAAGATCACCCATCTAAAGTGGCAGAACAAGGTTTCAAACCCAGACATATAATATTAAAAGAGGAAGGCTCACTTAGAATCACCACAACCAAGAAACTGAAGATGAATATGAATTAGATTATAAATGTTAATGATCTTAGTGGTCATAATGGTCGTAGTTCATTGGGTCTCACACAAAGTAACACTGTCAGCATTTTCTTCTTTTATAATAACTTTAGGCAAAAAAAAAAAAAAAAATTTTTTTTTTTTTTTAGGCATACACAATATAATAAGTAAAATGAGATATGTAAAATATAAAATTAAGTGATGATTTGTATCATAAAGACCTTATTGCTTAGTTACTTGAAATAGCATTTCGGTGATACTATTTGGTAACTGATCGCTGTTGTTGTTAGGTGACATCGAGTCGATTTTGACTCATAGCGATCCCATGTAAAACACAGCAAACTGCCTGATCCTGTGCCACCTCCACAATGGTTGCTGTTTCAGCCTATTGGTGCGGTCACCGTGCACATCCGTATTGTTGAGAATTTTTTCTTTTTCTCTGAACCTCTACTTTATCAAGCATGACGTCCTTCTCCAGTGACAGATCACTCCTGATAACATGTCCAAAGTAAGTGAGACTTTTGCATTGGAGGAGCATTCTGACTGTACTTCATTCAAGACAGATTTGTTTGCTTCTCTGGCAGTCCGTGGAATATTCGATATTCTTCATATCAATTCTTCTTCACTCTTCCTAATTCATTGTCCAGCTTTTGCATGTATATGACGCAGTTGTAAATACCATGGTTAGGTCTGGTACACCTTACCCTTTAAAGTGACATCTTGGCTTATGAACACTTCAAAGAGGCCTTTTGCAGCAGCTTTGCCCATTGCACTACGTCATTTGATTTCTTGACTGCTGCTTCCATGGGCATTGATAGTGGCTCCAAGTAAAAGAAATCCTCGATAACTTTAATCTTTTCTCCATTTACCATGTTGTTGCTTATTGGTCCAGTTGTGAGGATTTTCATTTTCTTTATTTTGAAGTGTCATCCATACTGGAGGCTGTAGTCTTCGATTTTCATTAGTAAGTGCTTCAAGTCCTCTTCGCTTTCAGCAAGTGAGGTTGTATCTTCTGCATATTGCAGGTTGTTAATGAGTCTTCCTCCAATCCTGATGACACATCCTTCATATAGTCCAGTTGCTTAGATTATTTGCTCAGTATACAGATTTAATATGTGGGAAGGATAGAAGCTTCATGCAAAATTTTTCTGATTTTAAACCACGCAGTATCGTTTTGCTCTTTCTGAACAACTGTGTCTTCACCTATGCACACGTTTTGCATGAGAACAATTAAGTGTTCTGGAATTCCTATTCTTTGCAATGTTATCCATAATTTGTTATGATTCACACAGTCAAGTGCCTTTTCATGGTCAAGAAAACATAGGTAGACATTTTTCTTGGAATCTCTGCTTTTAGCTAAGGTCCATCTGACATTAACAGTGATATCCCTTGTTCCACGTCCTCTTCTGAATCTGGCTTGAGTTTCTGACAGTTTCTTTTCGATATACTGCTGCAACCATTTTTGAGTTATCTTCAGCAAAATTTTACTTTCATATGATATTAATGATATAATTTTCATATTCTGTTGGGTCACCTTTCTTTGAAATGGGCAAGTGTACTATATTTTTACACAAATAATGAGCACTATGTTTATGTTAATTTTTTCACAGCAAGAAATAAAAAAATTGGCATAATGACACTTATGGAAATACCTTGCGGGGGGCGGGAACTATTGGCAAAACAAACTTAGAAGGCAAGCATTATATGCATTAAATTATGGTATGGATCTCTTCCAATCGGTTGGCCAGTTAGCTGTCTTCCAAATTTCTTGGCATAAACAAGTGAACACTTCAAGTGTTGCATCTGTTTGTTGAAACATGTCAATTGGTGTTCCACCTATTCCTGGCGCCTTGTTTTTCACCAATGCCTTCAGTGCAGCTTGAACTTCTTCCTTCAGCACCATTGGTTCTTGATCACATGCTCCATCCTGAAATGGTTGCACGTCGACCAAATCTTTTTGGTAAAGTGACTCTGTATTCCTTCCACCTTCTTTTGATGTTTCCTGTGTTGTTCAATACTTTGCCCATAGAATCCTTCAGTATTGCAGCTCGAGGCTTGAATTTTTTTCTTCAGTACTTTCAGCTTGAGAAATGCCAAGTGTTTTCTTCCCTTTTGGTTTTCTAACTCCAGGTCTCTGCATATTTCATTATAATACTTTTTACTTCGTTGTCTCAAGCTGCCCTTTGAAATCTGCATTTCAGCTCTTTTACTTCATCATTTCTTCCTCTCGCTTTAGCTGTTCTACGTTCAATAGCAAGTTTCAGAGTCTCTTCTGACATCCATTTTGGTCTTCTTCTTCTTTTTTTTCTTTCCTGCCTTTTTATTGAGGTCTTGCTTTCTTCATGTGTTATGTCCTTGATGTCATCCCACAACTCATCTGGCCTTCGGTCGTTAGTGTTCAACATGTCAAATTTATTTTCGAGATGGTCTCCAAAGTCAGGTGGGATAGACTCAAGGTTGTACTTTGGCTCTTGTGGACTTGTTTTAATTTTCTTCAGCTTCAAGTTGAACTTGCATAGGAGCAATTGATGACCCTGGCTTTATTCTGACTGATTATATTAAGCTTCACCATCATCTCTTTCCACAGATGTAGTCAATTTGATTCCTATGTATTCCATTCGGCAAGGTCCACGTGTATAGTTATCATTTATGTTTTTGAAAAAAGGTATTTCTAGTGAATAAATAGTTGGTCTTACAGAATTCTCAGCATCATTTTTATCAAGGCTATATGTTTCAATTACTGATCCTTCTTTGTTTCTGACTTTCACATTCTAGTTACCAGTAATTATCAATGCATCTTGACCGAATGTCTGATTAGTCCAGACTGCAGAAGTTGGTAAAAGTCTTCAATTTCTTTATCACTGGCATTAGTGATTGGTGCATAAATTTCTATAATAATTGTATTAATAGGTCTTCCTCGTAGACGTATAGATATTTTCCTATTACTGACAGCTTTCTACTTCAGGATAGATCTTGAAACGCTCTTTTTGACAAGAGCGTGAAGCCATTCACCTTCAATTTGTCATTCCTGGCATAGTTGATCATATGATTGTCTGATTCAAAATGGCCGATACTTGTCCATTTCAGCTCATTAAAGCCTAGAATACGATCTTCAAGTGTTCCATTTCATTTTTCCTTGATTCATACAACTTCCAGTTTTCCTTGCTTCATACTTCTTACATTCCACATTTGGATTACTAATGGGTGTTTACAGCTTTTTTTTTCTTTCTCATTTTGAGTCATGCTGCATCAGCAAATGCAGGTCCTGAAAGCTTAACTCCATCCACATCATGAAGGTCGATTCTACTTTGAGGAGGCAGCTCTTCCCCAGTCGTATTTTGGGTGTCTTCCAACCTGAGGGTGTCATTTTCCAGCACTTGTTAGACAATGTTCCAGTGCTAGCCACAAGGTTTTCATTGGCCTTTTTTTCAGAAGTAGATCACCAGGTCCTCCTTCTTAGTCTGTCTTAGTCTGGAAGCTCTACTGAAATTGGTCCACCATGGGTGACCCTGCTGGCATGTGAAATACTGGTGGCATAGCTTCCAGCATCACAGTGACACCCAAACAGCCACAGTATGACAGACTTAAAAGTGGTGGAACTGATCCTTAACAGATTAATAGAGTGGGGAGAGATGAAGAGAAAGATGCTCTCAGGAGAGCTGGATCAGGACTGTAGGCATCTGGGCCTACTCTGCCCTGCTTAGCTCTGTGACTTTTATCTTCTCCGGGTCTCAGATTCATCAGTGAATTAAAGGTATTATGTTAGATGCTGTCTAATTCAAGCCAACTCTGGCCTTGTATAATTCTTTGCAAAGCACCAGTTAGGTACCAGTGCATTAGGAGGAAAATGAAAGTTAAGTAACTATCATTTTAGACATAAATCTTCAGAAAGACATCATAATTCTATCAGTTCTACCTCCTTAATAGTTCTTGCCTGGACAATTGCCTTTAGTCTTAACTCCCATTGAATCCATTCTTCACACTGTTTTATTTGATTTTATTAAGTAAAATCCTAGGCTCTATCATTCCCTGGCTTAAGAACCTTTAATAGCTACCCTCTCACTCAGTATGGGACCTCCATGACCTGACTTTCTTGTGTTCTATCTTAGATCCCATGCTGTTCTTGTTGTAAACTATGTGTGATTCTTAGAACATTGCAGGCTATTTCCCATTTCCATGCATTTGCTGTGGTTGCTGGAAAGCTGCTTCTCTCTGTTTGCATGATGAACACTTTCAGGACACAAGGCAGTGTCAGCTCCTCTATGAAGTACTCCCTTCCTGCCGAAGAATACTGAATATATCGTGGACTGCCAGAAGGATGAACAAATCTGTCTTGGAGGAAGTACAGCCAGAATGCTCCTTAGAAGCAAAGATGGCGAGACTTCATCCCATGTACTTTGAATATGTTATCAGGAGGGACCAGTCCCTGGAGAAGGACATCATGCTTGGCAAAGGGTCAGTGGAAGAGAGGAAGACTATCAAAGAGATGGATTGACACAGTGGCTGCATCAGTAGGCTCAAACATAGCAACTATTGTGATGATGACTCAGGCATGGGTGGTGTTTCATTTTGTTGTATATATGGTCGCTATGAGTTGAAACTGACTGGACAACATCTAAAAATAACAATGCCTCAACAATTTTTGATATTGGTCTTTTTGCTGAAATATAGAGCAGATGAAGGGATGCCCTGTGTGTCTCTTGTCTTTAATGTGCCCCCAAAGCCTAGCACTGTGTTGTTATGCAGTGGTCTCCAACAAACATTTGCTGAAGGAATAAATGAAATAATAATGGCAGAACTGCTTGAACTGACTACTTCCATCTCTCACTCATGCGCTGCCCTTCCTTGTTCACACAGAGATGCTTGGTGGTATAATGACAACCAGAGAGGCTTTCAGAGATTAAGTCTGTTTCCTAATAGCAATAGTATCTATTTGAGCTCCCATAATGTACAAGGCCCTGTGGCTGCAGGTGACGCTCTGGTCCTCTCTGTCTGTGCAGTCCTTCTCAGATGGGAGAAGCAGAGTGGAGAGGGGCAGCTCTCCCCTTCCCAGACCACACAGGCTTGGAGCAAAAGGAAAAGAGCAGTATTTGGTATAACTTTAGCAATCTCTTTCCCTGCATGAGAGGTAGAATCAAGGGGCTCATTTATGGTTAAAACAGGACTTTTAAGATAGCCAATCTAGCAAAGGCAGTGAGAATCAGAAGCAGAGAGTAAACCATGTAACAATTCATTTTAGAAAAATGTTCTACAAACCGATCTCACAGTTTGAACTTAAAAGGCCCCAGATATAATCATGTTCTGCAGAGGTCCTGAAATTGACTCTGGCACCGAGGAGATCCTGAGTGATATTACGCGGGGAGGAGGAGGAACAGGGCATCCATCAAGGTGTCATGTTCAGCCCTGTTCTCAAATTATGAAGCCAGAAGCAGCCTAGAGCTCAGGAATGGCATTTCTTATTCTGCTTGGATCCGTCACACAAGGGGTACCAGGGTCACTAGGCAGCCTCCTCCTCTGGCTTGTTTTAAGAGAGCCCCATCTCTCTTGATTATCTCCTGACCAGAGATACCACCTGTGAGGCCTCTTCCTAGATGCCTTCTTATTTCTGGATATCAAGGTGGCTCTAAATATCAGCCTGCCCTAAAATTCTTGAATTTCAATTTTCAGACAGGGCCTGGGGAAGTCCCACCAAGCACACAAGCAGAGCACAGCATCTCCTTCCTCCATGGAGATGTGCAAAACTCAGTAGGATGTAATTTCAGCTAAAGCCTTGTCTGCTTTTATCACATTTGGAAACCATATTATAATAAATATCCTGTGACAATCTTTTATCTGATTCTGATTAAAGTCAGTTCTTGTAACCATTCTTTTGCAATTCCAAAATGCCTCAAATTTCATTTTCTTAAGGTAGCCTTTGCAAACTAAATCTTTTTGGTTTATGTATACCAGCAGGATCAGTTTCAACTAGGAAAACTACGGATTCTTGGGCCCCATCCCAGACCTATTTGAATCTTAAATTCTGGGCAAGGGGCCCTGCAATTTGAGCTTTAACAGATTACGTAGGTAAGCATGATTGAAGTTTACCTTTGGATTGACTCAAAACAAAAAACTGGCTTTCTAATCAAATTAATGGGTAGTTAATCTTCTCTAAAACAAGACAAAACACTAAGTAGCATATTTTAAAAGCAAATATTAACAATATGTGGTTTTTATCAATTGGGTTGATATGTGTAAACACTTAGAATAATTCCTCGCACATAGTAAATGCTGTATAAATGTTACCTTACCCTTATTGTTATTTGAGCTCACAGGCTATTCATTATTTAAATATCTTCTCTCAGAGAGGACTTCAAGAGTCTTACAAAGATACAAAAAAAAAAAAAAAAAAATTAATAAATAATAAATTCAAAAAGTCAGAGAAAAATAATCGTAAAGAAAGAAATCGAGTTTCAATGCACGCCCTGGAAACTTCCATAACTGGCCTTCTAATTAGTATCACTGTGTATCACTAAGGTAAATGAGCTTCATTTTGAGATAGAAATTGGCTAGCTGTTCACCAAATCCTTTCATTTTTCTCTGGGCATTTCCCTGCCTGGCCAGAAAATCTTTACCTGCAGGCCTCTACTTTCTTTCCCAGGGCTTCAGGCTTGAGGTTGGCATTTAAGGTGATTTTAAAAGATGGCAGAGACCCTGACAGCCAGGCCCTTAAATCCATAAGCAGGCCTTTTTCCCACTCATCCCCTACACCCTACCAGTGGGATTTTACCAGAATAAGGCCTAGACTTTCACTGTAGCAAGCTAAAGAGAACTTGAGTTTCCTTAAGTAAAATCTGATATAATTGAACTTTGCATGTATTTAATTCTTCCGAAGCACAAGTTTTAACATAAAGTTGAGAAGGTCAGAGACTTCTTTAAAGTTTCACTCATCCACACTTCTGTGGCAAAGATCAAAGATGACAATGTACAGACATGAACCCACTGCTGTCGAGTCTATTCTGACTCATAGTGACCGTATAGGACAGAGTAGAACTGTCCCATAGAGTTTCCAAGGAGTGGCTGGTGGATTTGAACTGCCAGCCTTTTGGTTAGCAGCTGTAGCTCTTAACCACTGTGCAACCAGGGTACCATACAGACGTAAAATGTATGAAAAATTTCATCCTTTTCGAGAATATGGTGAATGTCCAAATTACATCATTATATAGGCTTTTTTATAGGGGTGAAATCAACTACCTCCCCTCTTTCAAAACAAAGAGCTGTGATATTGCAATTAGTGTGGTGGTGAAATGAATGGATTCTGTATTCAAATAGCGATGCATTCAAATTCTGGTTCCACCACTGACTTGCTGTGTAATCTTGGGGAAGTCGTGAAACATTTCTAGGTCTTAGTTTCTTCATTACTAAATGAGGATGAAAGTACTGCAACATTGTTTTCACAATGCCTAGCACCTAGTCAATGCTGCTATTTTGTAATTTTGTGTAGATGAGGAACCAAGAAAACAAAAAAAACCAAGGAGAGAGGACTAAACTAGCATTCTGCTTCAGAGGCCTTCCTTGAGTTTAAGAAGCTGTGCCTGGTGCCGGCATCACGTTGGAAAATGGCAGGTAAGTGCTTAAGCAAGAAGGGAATGCATTTGTAGCTGAAATGAGAAAAAGAGGAAGAGAAACTTTGTCTTTCTATATGCAGACACTTGCATAACGTTTCCTTCTTGAGTTCTGGAATCCCAAAGAGAGAGCTGAGCTTGTGTTTGGGAAGAAGACTCATGAATTAATATTTTTCCCAATGGAGAAGCTCACAGAAACTTTGAAGTGTTTATTAAAGAGTTGATAATGAGGAGGAAACTTTTTGAAAATCATATTAAAAAGTACCTCCGAAACTGCTTCAGTAATTTAACCTTGGAATCACAAGACTGCTACTAGAATAGAAAGAACACATTTTTCTCCCCCCCACGCCCACCCCTTCCTCTCCCTGGTGAACCACATGCTGCCTGATAGCTTGATGGCCTCTTTCTAGGAGTTGGTGGAGGGTTGATACTCTTTTGTGACCAATGGAATAATTATTACAGTTGAAATTTGTAATCCTGATATTGAATGTTTCATAATGACATCAATTTAAGCTTAATACTGCTCTTATCACTTGACAAAAATAAGGTTTAATATGTCTTTTCTCCTAGAGGGGGTGAAATCAGGAAAGACTTTATTATACAAGATAATTAAAATTCTTCCTGAGGTTAAAAGTGATTTAAAAAGAATCACAACATGAGATAATTAGGCCTTATTAGACGCTTTATCTGCTTCACTGAAGTCACTTCTTCCAGAATAATAAAATGTGCTTTTGTCTTTTTTTAGAAGGCTGGATACCAAATTTGGGGAAAAAATGATCTTTCCTCCTCCTCTTCCACTCAGCACATGACTCTGTGAATGGATTTGGGGAAATAATTTAATGACAGGGTTATAGTTTCCAAAAGCTAGGCCTTTATAGAATGTGATGGTTTTCAAGTACTTATTCATTTTTCTAGTGGAATTACATTTTACCCTCTATTTTTAGTTGGCTAATAGAAAATGATATGAATTCGTGTTTTCTGATTTTTTTCCCCCTGACAGGCAGAATAATAATAGATTAGTTTTGGGATATTTAACAAAATCCTTTTGTGGCTTGACAGACTCGTTTATGCTTCCTTGTGCCATAACAGGTAAGGCAAAGAATATAAATGTTTGTGTTTTTCATGTTGATTGAACATATAATATAGGTTATTACAGGAGCTGGGTAGTAGTGGATGGTATTTTTTGGATAAAAAATGGCTCCGGCATTTAAAGCACATATTTTTGTAAGAGGAAGCAGGTATCCTAGGAACATGGGAGTTTTGCCAGAGTTCTAAACTGTATCCCCACATGAGGTCTGATATTGCTTTTCTAGTCTGCTTTTAGGCCCAATGACGGCGATGCTGTGCCTGCCACCCTCTGCTAATGGCTCTTTGGGCTCCCAATGGGTTTTAACAACGTTCAACACAGCTAACAATAATATGTGCATCAAGTACTGCTTGTTTGCGCTCATAAATTTATATCCAACTTACTTTTATCTATTGATCACTGGTTGAAATGAAATTGTTATAGTTTGTCTTTAAGAAAACATTTCAGACTACTGACAATGACTGGCTATATAGGATTTATCAGATGTTTTTTTCCTTCTGAGCAATCCTTTCCTTTGAGAAAAGGCATATGTATAGATCAGTGAAGGCCAAGTAAAAATGCAGCTAAATATATGAATCTGTTTGATTGAAAGCTAGGTATGTAGAATTGTTAAGTAAGTGTCTATTTTAAGGTAAAATATCTAGAAAAAGTAGTATGCTTCCATGGAAAAATAGCTTCTGTCATACTCTTGTGGGGCCTATTGTAAACTATATAAAGGAAATTTTGCTTTGAAGAGAAACTAAAACATAAGAATGATAGCCAAATACGTGAGCATAAAGGAGATTGTCTCAAAAGCAATAATTAAATAAGGTCTTAAAGTTGTTGATGTAAGTATACCGCTGCTTTCTGGAATATGAGTGTTGCATGATTGGTATATCCAATCAAGAAGAGTATGCCACCTTTGGGGTCCTAGTGATGGGTTATTGGTATTGCTAGTTGCCATTGCATAGTTTCCAATTCATGGCAACCTCATATGTGCAGGGTAGAACTGCTCCATTTAGTTTTCAGGGCTGTGACCTTCCAGAAGAAGATCTCCAGGCCTGTCTTCCAAGTCGCCCCTGGGTGGGTTTGAACTGCCAACTTTTCATTTAGTAGTCCAGTGCTTAACCATTTGCACCATACAAACTTCTGGCGATGGGTAAAGATTAATAAAAAATGCATAAAACATGAATGTACAGCTAAATAATTTACTATAAAGCAAATAAGCATATAACTACTACGAGTAAAGAACTAGAACACTGCCAGGCTAGTTAATTTTTGTATATCGATTGTAGATAGTTAGAAAGATGATAGATAGATAGATGGGAGATGGATGGATGGATGGATAGATAAATAGCTACTGTTGAGTCTACTCTGAATCAAGGTGACTTTGTGTACAACAGAACAAAACATTGCCCTGCCCTGCACCATGTTTGGTGAAGTAGAAGGCCAGGGAGGGTATGGGAGACCCTCGGCAAGATAGATTGGCACAGTAGCCAGAAAATCTGGCTCTAACATTTTCTGGTTACTGTGTTAATCTATCTCACTGAGGGTCTCCCATGCCCTTGTGGGCCCTCTACTTCACTAAACATGATGTCCATCCAGCAATTGATCCCTCTTGATGATGTGTCCAAAGCATGTGGACAATGTTTTGCTGTGACCCATAAAGCTTTCATTGCATTGGGCAAATCTGTTGCAAAAGATCTCTTTAAAGTGTTAAAAAGCAAAGATGTCACCTTGAAGGCTAAGGTTCGCCTGACCCAAGCTATGATGTTTTCAATCACCTCATATACATGCAAAAGTTGGGCAATGAATAAGGAAGACAGAAGAAGAATTGATGTCTTTGAATTATGGTGTTGGCGAAGAATACTGAATATACCACGGACTGCCAAAGAACAGAAAAATCTGTCTTGAAAAAAGTACAACCTTAGAAACAAGGATAGCAAAACTTCATCGCACATACTTTGTACATGTTATCAGGAGGGATCAGTCCCTGGAGAAGGACATCATGCTTGGTGAAGTAGTGGGTCAGTGAAAAAGAGGAAGACGCTCAACAAGATAGATTGACACAGTGGCTACAACAATGGGCTCAAGCATAACAATGATTGTGAGGATGGTGCAGGGCTGGGCAGTGTTTCATTCTGTTGTACGTAGGGTCTCTATGATTCAGAACTGACTCAACAGCACCTAACAACTACAGCAACAATAATTTTCAGAAGTAAATCACCAGGTGTGTCTTCCTACTCTTAGCCTGGAAGCTCTGCTGAAACGTATCCACAATGGGTGACCCTGCTGGTACACAGCAGCATCACAACAACGCTCAAATTACCACACTATGACAAACTGACACATGGCTGGTAAGATATTTATTATGAAACTGGTAAACTTGCTATACCTTCATTAATCCTAATAATTGATCAGTGGAATCTTTTGGACTTTTCTATACATACTTATATCACCTGTGAATAATGACAGTTTTCTTTCTTTCTTTTTAATCCTTTTAACTTTTATTCTGTTTTTGCCTCACTGCTCTGGCTAGAACCTCCAGCTTGGGGGAGCAGAAGTACTAGTAAAATTGAATAGAAGTAATGATGACATCCTTGTCTCCTCCCTAATCTCAAAAAGAAATGTTTCACTATTAAATATAATGCTTAATGTTTTTATTAGTTTGCTAATATTTATCTTGACAGCATGTTGAATTTTGTTAGATGACTTTTCTGCCACTGTGGAGTTGATCATAACATTCAGTAAACACATTGAATTATATGGATTGATTTTCTAAGGTTAAAACAGTTTTGAATTCCTAGGACAAATCAAAGTTTGACATATTGTATTATTTTTATTTATAGTAGGATTCAATTTGATAGTATTTTATTTAGAATATTTGAATCTGTTTATGAGTGAGGCTGGCCTGAAATTTTTCTTTCTTGTTGAGTTTAGGACCAAGGTTATCTTGACCTCCTAAGGTTATCTTGACCTCCTAAAATGATTTGATAAGTGTATTTTTTTTTTTTATCTTTGAAAAATTTCGTGTAAGATTAGTGTTATTTCCTCCTTAAATATTTAGGACAATTCACTGGTGAAACCATCTTGCCTGCAGTTTCTTTATGGGAATCTTTAGATTCTATTTATTTTTATATCAGCCTTTTGTGTTCTGCTTAGAATTTTTCTATTTCATGTAAATTTTCTTTTCTTTTTTCTTGGCATGAAGCTGTTTGTTGTTTCCTCTTATCATATGTAGTATGTGAAGCAACTACAGCATCGTCTCCTTCTTTCCTCACACTGATTGTGCTTTCCCTTTTCCCCTTTGATCAGTCTCTCAAGATGTTTACACATTGGGATTTTTTTGTTCCTCTCATTTGTATATTTGTTTTCTGTTACAATAATTTATCATCATGCTTTTATTTTCCCTTCATTTTACATTCTTTGAGTTTAATTTACTTTTCTTTTTGCCTACTGGACAGCACCTAACAACAATAACAACAACAACAATCTTCTTCTAAATTCTGTTTTTCTGAGTTCCGTGAGTTTGGATATATACTAGCTTTGTTACCTATCACTTCAAAGATTTTCTAATTATTGTTATGGTTTCTTCTTTGACCCATTGGTTATTTAGAAGTATATTTTGTTTGCTAAACCATATAGGGGGTTTTTAGAGTTATCCTTTAATATCAGTTTTTAGCATCATTGCATTGTGATCAGAGAACATACTCTATGATGCCAATTATTTCAAACGTTAGAGACATTCTTTATGGTCCAGAATATTGCTAGTTTTAAAAATGTTTCACGTATTTTTGGAAGAAAGTTTACACTACAATTATTAGGCTTAAGTGTTCTTTATATGTCCACTGGTTCAGGTTTTTAAAATCATGTTCTTCAAATATGCTATATTCTTACTGATATTACCCTAACCGTTCCTTCAAATACTAAGAGAGATATACTAAAGTCCCCTAATATGATTGTGTATTTATTAATTCTCCATACATTTCTATCAACTTTTGTTTTGAGATATGTTATTAGGTGAGTATAATTTAGAATTGCTGTATTTTTATGGATTGAATTGTGTCCCTCAAGAAGATAAGTTGAAGTCCTAATAATGGCACCTTGTTTGAGAAAATAGAGTTTTTCTTTGCAGATTTTATCAGAGTAGGGTAGGTACTAATCTTAATCTCTTCTGAGTGTAATCTTATAAAATAGAAAGCCAAATATGAAAAGAGAGTCACACACAGGGGGAAGACAGTATGTGAATATACTCCTACAGGTGAAGGAATGTCAAAAAATGCCCAGGTTACAAGAAACTGAAGGAGACAAAGAAGGATCTTCTCCTAGAGCCCACATAGAAAAAGCATGGCCCTACTGACACCCTGAATTTGAACTTCCAGCATCCAGAACTGTGAGAAAATAATTTTTTTTTAAGGCACCCACTTTGTGGTGTTTTAGGGATGCTTGAAAGTAAGAGTCCAGATTGACTTGTACAGATTGTTTATAGAATTATAGAAATTAAGGGAAACCCTGGTGAGGGTTTGGAAGGAAGTGAGGAGAGCTGTAGAGAAAACTTCTATCATCATGAACAGAATGTTGCTAAAAATGTGGACATTAAATATGCTTCTGGTGAGGCCTTAAAAGGGAAGAATAGACATTTTATTGGGCACTGAAGGAAAGATAATCCTTGTTATAAGGTAGCAAAGAATGTGGCTAAATTATGTTTCAATGATTTGTGGAAGTTAGAACTTGTAAGTGATGAACTTTGATATTTAGCTGAGGCTGATTTCTAAGCCAAATCTTAAAAGTGAATACTCGTTTCTCCTTGCTGCTTATAGTAATACGCCAGAGGAAAGAGGCAAATTAAGGACTGCAATGTTAAGCAAAAAGAAACTAGAACTTGAAGATTTGAAAAATTCTATTGCAAAAACTAAGAAAGCATGCTCTGAAAAGGATACCAAGAGTGTGGCTAATCAACCATTTGCTAAAGAGATTAGGCATGTGACTTATAGATCTAATCAAACATCCCAACAATTTGTTTTAAGCCTCTCTCTATCCTTATACTTTATGTGGAAACCTTGGTGGCATCGTGGTTAAGAGCTATGGCTGCTAACCAAAAGGCTGGTAGTTTGAATTTACCAGGTGCTCCTTGGAAGCCCTATGGGGCAGTTCTACCCTGTCCTATAGGGTTGCTATGAGTTGGAATTGAATCAACAGCAGCAGGTTTGTTTTTTTCTTTTGGTATACTTTATATATATCCTTTAAATGGCATATATTTTATCTTTTGCCTTAATCTAAGCTAACAACCTTTGTCTTTTAACTGAAGCTTTTTAAAATCCAGTTACATTTAATTCACTTGTTTATATATTTGAGTTTAAATCTACCATGTACCCATCTGCTTTTTATTTGTCCTGTTTTTTCTTTGAAAATTTTTCCTCTTCTTTCATTTAAATTGAGTAATTTTAAAAAATTAATTTCCTACCTCTGTAGGGTCACTATGAGTCAGAATTGTCTTGATGGCACACAACAACAACAACTTATTAATTTGGAAGTTTATACTCTTTTTCTATTCTTTTAGTGATTAACTCTAGAAATTGGCAAGCCTCCTTGACTTATTAATGTCTAATGTTAATCAAAATTTTTACCCTTCTCTCTGACAATGCAAGAATCTGACATACTTTTCACCCTATTTATCATTTATGTACTTTTGTCATTTTTTGTGATTTTCTGAAAATATATTTTAAATTTCACTAAAATTTTTATTGTTTTTACCAAACCAAAAAAGCCTGTTGCCATCAAGTCAATTTCAACTCATAGAGACACTAAAGGGCAGAGTAGAATTGCCCTGTATGGTTTCCAAGGCTGTAAATCTTTACAGAAGCAGTCTGCCACACCTTTCTCCCTTGGAGCATCTGGTGGGTTCTAACAGCTGACCTTTTGGTTAGCAGCCGAGTACTTTAACTACTGTGCCACCAGGTCTCCTATTATTTTATACAGTGACTATTAATGAAATATTCTACATATTTACCCCTTTTTACTATATTTTACTACTTTGCTGCTCTTCACTGTTTCCTGCACCTCTGACCTTTCTTTAGAATTATTTTCTTTCTGGCTAAAGAATACCCTTTAGAATTTTCTAGTGTGGTCTACTAGTGGTAACATTTTTCAAGTTTGGTTGTCTGAAATGGCTTTATTTTACCCTGACTCCTGATAGTGTGTTAAGATAGCTGAAGAAGTTTTTTTTTTTTTGGAAGAAATTTTTTGATAAATACAGAATTAGAGTTTAGGTGGTCCTTTTTTTTTTCCTCTTAAGACATTGAAGATATTTATTTCAATGTCCTTGGATTTCATTGTAGCTGTTGAGAGTCAACTGTAAATGTACACAATGTACCTTTGAAGGTAATGTTCATTTAATTTTTGACTGCTTATAACAATTTCTAATCACCTTTGGTTTTCTGTGGTTGTACAATGATGAGTCTGGGTAAGAATTTCTTGTTATTCATTTTGTTTGTGAATCATTGTCTGCATTGTGGGTGAAATAAATACTTAAATTTGATATATTCTATAACTTCGCAAATGTTCTCAGCCATATTTTTGGATATTACTTTTGCCCCACTGTCTGTCTCCCTTATTTCTGGGACTCTGTATCAGTCAAGGATCTCCTAAAAAGCAGAATCAATAGGATGTATACATCAAAGACTCAACTTTGGTCTCTATTGGCAGATTGGATACTCACCAGTGGCTGCAACCAGGTTGGCCTTGGTGAGTGGAAGTCCATGTTGCTGAGCCCATGCCTAGCCTCTATTCCTGTCACCATGGCCATTTTGTTTATAAGCTCATTGGGCAATGACAGGTGTGGCTGGGTAAAGAGACTGACTAGTATCCCTAGGATGGATCATACTATCCATTTAATTATTATAATTATCCTTTGCTGAGAGGTAACTGTCAGTGAGCATTCACATGCGACACAAATGTCCTCATGTCTTTCTTACCCATTCAGAGAGGTCTACCCACATACATCTTCCCCAGACCTCCTTGTCATAAATTTTCCAATCATGTTCCTTCCAAGTCTCAGACCATCCAGCCAAACCATTGGCCGCTACCCATGAATTGGTATACTTTGCACATCTAGCCATTTTTCCTTCTCAGCAAAATGAACAACCAGGTGAACTTCTCAAAGTTCTGCACATGGAGAGGATTTTCCTTCAACACTATACTTCAGGGAAATTCCAGAAAGGGAATGCAGTGCTGCAGCTGTCCCCTTTTGAGTGATGCCTGCATATGTGTAGAGCCATCTGTAAACCAGGCACAAGTTTTCTTTTTCTTAGTCAACTAATCATAAGGAATGCCCCATGGGACCATAGGTGTAGGTTAGGAGAAAGAAGGTACTATAAAAAGAGTGGGGACCATGGCTTTGGGCTACTTCCATGTAATTTACTTATGCCTTCAGGGCCTGCTCAAGCCTGATTGCATATATACCGCTTTAATTTGGTGATGGAGTGCAGCTGTACATGCCAGATTTTATGACTTTGTGGATTAAATAACAGCCACTTCATGTTGGGCAGCTCAGGCAGGACGGTGACTTGGTGGTGCATGGTTAAGCATTCAGTCTCTACTAAGGCCCAGTAGCAACCCAAAAGCTGTTTTTCAAAAGACAGTAGTCATCCTGACAGAATGACAGAGGTTTGCTCTAAAATCCTAAAAGTCTGTTCTGAGAATCATCTACTGGGGCCTGCCAAAGTCTCCAAATAGCATCTCTCCTTGCCACTGACATCATTGGATTGATCTGTTGTATCGTGTATCATATAGACCAAGTGACAGAGGAGCTTGCACAGCAGCCTAGACCTGTTGCAAGACCTTCTCTTGTTCTGAGTACCAATCAAAAGTAGCAGCTTTTTGGATCACTCAGTAAATGGGCCAGAGTAGCACACCCACCACCACGCGTCTATCAGTTTGTTGTACTGTGGTGGCTTCCATGTTGCTGTGATACTGGATGCTTTGCCACTGGTATTTCAAATACCAGCAGGGTCACCCTTGGTGGACAGGTTTCTTCTGAGCTTCCAGACTAAGACGGACTAGGAAAAAGGATTTGGCAGTCTACTTCTGAAAAATTGGCCAGTGAAAACCTTATGAAAAACAGTGAAACATTGTCTGATACAGTGCCAGAAGATGAACCCTCAGGTAAGAAGGCATTCAAAATATGACTGGGGAAGAGCTGCCTCAAAGTAGAGTCAACCTCAATGGAGTGAATGGGGTAAAAATTTCAGGACTTTCATTTGCTGATGTGGCATGACTCAAAATGAGAATAAACAGCTGCAAAAATCCGTTAATAATTGGACATGGAACATACAAAGTATGAATCTAGAAAAATGTGAAGTTGTCAGAATTGAAATGGAGTGCGTGAAGATCAACATCCTAGGCATTAGTGAGCTGAAATGGATTGGTACTGGCCATTTTGAAATGGACAATCATATGGTCTACTATGCTGGGAACAGCAAACTGAAGAGGAATGGCATCATGTTCATCATCAAAAAGAACACTTCAAGATCTATCCTGAAGTACAATGCTGTCAGTGATAGGATAAAATCCATATGCCTACGAGGAAAACCAGTTAATACAACTATTATGCAAATTTACAGCCTGAAATTAATCAAACGTGCAATCAAGATGCATTGATAATTACTGGTGATTGGAATGCAAAAGTTGGAAACAAAGAAGAAGAATTAGTAGTTGGAAAACATGGCCTTGGTGATAGAAACGATGCTGGAGATTGCATGAAGGAATTTTGCAAGACCAATGCCTTCATTGCAAATACATTTTTTCAACAACATAAATGGTTACTATACACGTGGGCTCACTGGATGGAAAACACAGGAATCAAACTGACTATATTTGTGGAAAGAGACAGTGGAAAAGCTCAATATCATCTGTCACAACAAGGTCAGGGCCCAACTGTGGAACAGACCATCAATTGCTCATATGCGAGTCCAAGTTGAAGCTGAAGAAAATTAAAACAAGTTCACAAGAGCCAAAATAGGAACTTGAGTATATCCCACCTGAATTTGGAGACCATCTCAAGAATAAATTTGACACATTGAACACTAATGACCAAAGATCAGATGAGTTCTGGGAAGACATCAAAGACATCATATATGAAGAAATGAAAGTTCATTAAAAAGAGAGCAAAGACAGAAAAGACCAAAACGAATGTCAGAAGAGACTCTGAAACTTGCTCTGGAATGTAGAGCAGCTAAAGCAAATGGAAGAAATGATGAAGTAAAAAAGCTGAATAGAAGATTTCAAAGGGTAACTCCAGAATACAAAGTAAAATATTGTAATGAAATGTGCAAAAACCTGAAGTTAGAAAACCAAAAAGCAGGAAAGAGCATGCTCGGCATTTCTCAAGCTGAAAGAACTGAAGAAAAAATTGAAGCCCGGAGTTGCAATTTTAAAGCACGCTTTGGGCAAAATATTGAATGATGCAGGAAGCATCAAAAGCAGATGGAGGGAATACAGAGAATCACTGTACAAAAAAAAAAAAAAAAAATTGATTGACATTCAAATATTTCAGGAGTTAGCATATGATAAAGAACCAATGGTATTGAAGAAAGAAGTCCAAGATGCACTTGGTGACATTTGGTGAAAAATAAGTTTCCAGGAATTAACAGAATACCAGCTGAGATGTTTCAACAAAGGGTTGCATCCCTGGAGGTGCTCATTCATTTATACCAGGAAATTTGGAAGACAGTTACCTGGCCAACTGACTGGATGAGGTCCATATTTGTGTCCATTCCAAAGATAGGTGATCCAACAGAATGTGTAAATTATCTAACAATATCATTAATATCACATGTGAGTAAAATTTTGCTGACGATAATTCAAAAGTAGTTGCAGCAGTACATCCACAGGGAACTGCCAGAAATTCAAGCCGGATTCAGGAGAAGATGTGGAACCAGGGACATCATTGTTGATGTCAAATGGATTTTGGCCGAAAGCAGAGAAACCAGAAAGATGTTTACCTGTGTTTTATTGACTATGCAAAGACATTAGACTATGTGGATCATAACAAATTATGGATATCATTGTGAAGAATGAGAATTTCAGAACACTTAATTGTACCCATGAGGAACCTGTACATAGATCAAGAGGCAGCCATTCAAACAGAACAAGTGGATACTGTGTGGTTTAAAGTCAGGAAAGGTGTGCATCAAGATTGTTCCTTCCCACTATACTTATTCAATCTGTATGCTGAGCAAATAATCTGAGAAGCTGGACTATATGAAGAAAAAAGGGGCATCAGGATTGGAGGAAGATTTGTTAACAACCTGTGATATGTGGATGACACGATCTTGCTTGCTGAAAGCAAAGAGGACTTGAAGCACTTACTGATGGAGACCAAAGACCACAGCCTTCAGTAGGGATTACGCCTCAACATAAAGAAAACAAAAATCCTCACAACTGGACCAATAAAAAACATTATGGTAGATGGAGAAAGATTGACATTGTCAAGGATTTCATTTTACTTGAATCTAGAACGAATGACCGTGGAACCATGAGTCAGGAAATTAAACAAGGTACTGCATTGGGAAAATCTTCTGCAAAAGACCTCTTTAAAGTGTTAAAAAGGAAAGATGTCACTCTGAGGACTGAAATGTGCCTGACCCAAGACATGATATTTTCAGTCACCTCCTATGCATGGGAAAGCTGGACAATGAATATGGAAGGCTGAAGAAGATTTGATGTCTTCGAATTAGGGTGTTGGTGAAGAATATTGAATATACCATGGACCGCCAAAAGAACAGACAAGTCTGCCTTGGAAGTAATACAGCCAGAATGGTCCTCGAAAGCGAGGATGGTGAGGCTTCGTCTCACGTACTTTGAACATATTATTGGCAGGGACCAGTCCTTGGACACAGGCATCCTGCTTGGTAAAGTAGAAGGTCAGTGAAAAAGAGGAAGACCCTCAAAGAGATGCATTGACACAGTGGCTGCAACAATGGGCTCAAGCATAACAATGATTGTGAGGATGGTGTAGGACTGGGCAGTGTTTCTTTCTGTTGTATGTAGGGTAGCTATGATTTGGAACCAACTGGATGGCATATAACAACAACAGCACATTCGAAAGAGAAATATTTCCTTCAAAATCCAAAGAGGCCTACTATGTATTGTGACTCTTTTTTAATTGTAGGAGAGGCCAGATACAACAACTTGTCTTTCATACTAGAAGGGATATTTCAACATTCCCCATACCATTGGACATCTAAGAATTTCATCGAAGTAGAAGGACCTTGAATTTTTTTTTTTTTAATTCTGCGGAAAATTTTTATAGGGGAACAATTAGGGCAAATTATAAGATAAACAAATACATCCACTTTTCTATCTATTCTATTGTATGTGGGTGAATGGCTGAGAGACAGATGAATAAAAACAGGGTACAAGGGGAGGTAAGGATGGTTGAAATATTCTTTGCATCTTGTAATCCCATGAGGGTTTGTCTCATTACCTCATATCTTTCACTCCTGAAAAAGGCGATATAACTTATAACCTATAGCTGCAAATGGAGCAAAAACACTAGAGAAGAAAAACGCCTATCTGAATTTTTGGCCATTAGGTAAACTTGGTAACTTTCATGTGAAAAGAAAGAAAGAATGAGACAAATTTGATGGTTGGCCATTAGGTAAACTTGGTAACTTTCATGTGAAAAGAAAGAAAGAATGAGACAAATTTGATGGTACATAGGAATGGAAATATGTACGATTTAGAGGAGAGTTAGTGAAATAGAGCAGATTTTATATTCCAAATCCTGCCATCTTCTTGATCATGTGGAATCAGTATACTGAGTACGTCTATTCCAATTATGCATTCTGGAAATGGGGAAATAACCACAGGGTGGGTTTAGGGCCCACTGTGAGACAGATCTGAGCTAAAACTCCATTGGGCATCTGACCACCAGCATCTGACTGGTGGACCAGAGTGAAATTTTGTGTTCCTACCTCTAGTGGCTAGCAGGAATATTTCCTTAGAAATTGTCTCTGGGTAGTTAATATTCCCTCTCCAAAGTATGAACGAATTAGGTTGTGAACTTAAAAACATCGATGGGTTGATAAAAAGACTTTTCTGATGCAAAAGCAGTATAGGGAACTGGTTTAGAGTGTGGTTCTAGAGCAGATAGAAGTGGATCTTAATTCTGTGTCATTATCCAACTAACTGCATGATTTTGAGAACTTACTTCGTATCTCCATACCTGACTTTCCTTATTTGTAAAAGTGAAGATAATGGCAGTCACAGCCCCAGAGGGCAGTGGTGAGGCTTAAAGGAGGCAATGCACCTGATAGGGGGTTTGGTACATAGGAAGCACTCGTTGGATATTGGCGGAGAAGGCAACAGAAGATGACTTTCAGTTTTATGTTATGGTATCAATCACTAGAAAGGGGAACAAAAAAGACAAGCTGGGATGACCCTTCAGACTTGTCTCAAGCTGAGTCCCAGTGCCTGGGTCTTTATACTGCCCACATCAATGAGTTATTAAAGCCCTTAGGCAGCTGTCTATCTTCAAGTGAGGCTCAACTGGGGCAATTCCCCAAAGAGGGATGACAGCTGGGAGCAATTATCCAGAAACCTTCCCAGAAGTTGGGGGAATAAGTTTTTTAGCCTATAGTGGAGAATCTAGGTGGCACACAACAGAGTGCTCATGACAACCCATCCCATCACACTGCTTGTATCTACTTTCTTCATTTAAGTTCTTGAAGCAGTTCCTTTAGCGTTTGACATTCCTTTTTCTTGGGATAAACTAATAGAACACTGATTAAAAAAAAAAAGGTTAGTGGCTTGTTTTGATACAGCTATTCTTTAGCCCACAGCTGATACTCATCTCCTTCCTCTGCTATCTTTTCTAGATTCTCCTAACTTAATTAGACTTACACAACTGGTAGTTTTTAGGCTTACCCCATGGAGGGTACAGACCCTTATCCCTGATGGATTCTAGTCCCTGGTTACTATGTTCCATTGTGTCAATTGCCCTTGCTGGGATGGTGATTTTTCTTCTTGCTTGGTGGTCCTCTGACAAAAGAATCCTGAATTTTGATGGCAGCAGCATCTAAAAGTAAAAAAGGATTCCTGATGTGTTCCCTGGTGGAAGTGTACCCCCTTTGGGAACCAGGACCTTTAAATGCACAAAACTCAGACTTGAGATAAAAGCACAATTCCCTAAGTGGGTGACTGGAATAATGTAAACAAGACCATTCCTGCTTCCACCGCTTGGTTCCCAGAGCCATAGATTCTTCCTATTAGGGACACAGCACCATATAACGGTCACTAATTTAGTATGTATACCGTTTCCCAGAGGATGGTGCTTTGTCTTTACAGGATATTGCCTCTGTTTTTGTGCCTCAGCTGTACTTTCAACAGGATTTTCTTTGCCCTGTTTGGCTAGAAACTTCTGAATGGTGCAATTTGTGGTACATCCAACGAATAACATGTAGTGTGTTCCTTGCTGAAGAGTGGGTCCCTTAGTCTGATTTGATGTTATATGGGATGCTGTGTCAGTGGATCAAACACCCTTGAAGCCCTCAGCTAAGTCTCTTCAGGCAGGAAAGACTGAGTTGAATTCAGAATATGTGTCAATTCCTGCCCACATACCTTCCAGGATAGAAGGAGCACAATGGAGTTAACTTACTTCTTGAGGTATGATTGGGCTTCCACGTCGGTCCTTATCGCTGGTAGATTAGACATTCAGCAGCTTCTGTAGCTAGGTTATCCTTGACAAGTGGGAGCCCATACTCTTGGATCCATGGAGAGCACCCATCTCTGCCACTACAGCTCCTCCATTTACATGCCCCTTGTGCCAGAGGTTGGCTGATGTCAGCTTGCTGAGCCATTATGCCCATTTATTTTTCTGGAGTCTTTTCAATGGTGGATATTGTCTGATGGGTGCTAACATCTGCTACAAAGATCTTCATATGTCGTGTCTTCTTCTCTTTGGTCCATCGTATGCTGCATTTCTTAGTTCACAGGCTTCCAATTGATTTCTTTCTAGGCTACTGACAAATCAGCTAAGGCATTTGCCCATAAAAATCATAAAAAAGTAGCTGTTAACCTCAGCTACTTTTACTTCTACACAAAGTGTTGGCCAAATGCCAGCCTGAAAATCTGCTCATTGGAAGATTTACCCTCACCTTTTAAGGACACTTTTGGGTGAGACTGTAGTACAGCTACGGTCCATTTTCAGCTTGAACCTACCTGCAGAATCAACCAATTCAAGAACAAAGCTTTTTTTTTTTTTTTTTTTTCCATTGCCCTTTGATTCTCCCAATAAATGGGGCCATAGATATTAGCTAAGGAAGGGGCACTGGTGCAACAGTGGTAGAGATGTGGGAGTCTGGGCTACCTGCTTATACTTTTGCCTTTTTATCCTGCTTATGCTTAATCCCAGACGTACCACCTCCATTTTACAGTAGAATGCTGCTGGGCCAGCCCATCTTTATGACTTTATAGGAGAATCTATCTCATGATGGGGAGTTATGGCTTCAAGGTCCCTTGGTCTCCTATGATCAAATGTTCTGTCTCTATCAAGGTCCAACATCATGCCAGGGATCATTTTTCAAAAAGTGTATACTTCTCTGCTAAAAAGTACATGACCTTGCTCCAGAACTCTAGGAGTCTAGGTTATAATTTTTCTATTAACCAAAAACCCATTAAAAAAACCAAAAACCTATTAGGGCTGGCCATATACTCCACACAATATCCTTTTCCAACACTGACATCTGTAATGCCATAGGGTCTTCTGGGTTGTATGACACAAACATTAGGGTTGTTAGCCCAACACACACATTGCCCCACTATAGGGCTTTTAGAAGGGATCAAATTAGTTTAGGAAAAAAAAAAAAAAAGAAAATGCCCATTTAGGCCATTTGGATTTGGGTTATGCTGAAACCAAAATGTATCACATGACAAGAGTGGAAGATAAAAAGGTGGTTATTTGTGAGAAAAGGCCCTCTTAATGTTGCCCTGGGAACCCTGGTGACGTACTAGTTAAGAGCTACGACTGCTAACCAGAATGTCGGCAGTTCAAATCCACCAGGCGGTCCTCGGAAACTCTATGGGGCAGTTCTATTCTGTCCTATAGGGTGGCTATGAGTCAGAATCAACTTGACAGCAGTGGGTTAATGTTGCCCTGGCCAAATGTGTACTTAAGTAATGCTGAGCTTCCTGGTAGATGTTTTTGGGGGAAGGTTCATGGTGCTTCTCTGACAGGCATCTTATACTACAGCCTTCTCAAGTTTCATTCACTCAACTTTCTTTAGCATATGGGAATTCTCCTGGTGTAAAAATCTTTTCAGTTCTCTTCTCACATCTTAAAGATCAGGTGACACTGGCCAGCTGGGGTTATCTCCAAATGGATTTTAGATTATGGAAAGTGAAGGCTAGTTGACTTCCATTAGTGGATAGAACTCTTCTGGGTTGTTTGGAACAGCATTTAGTGGGAGAAGAGAGCCCTGTTACTCAGCACCCAGGGTGGCAGCCAAACTTGGGCTTCTCTAATATTTGGCACCATTTTTTCAAAGGAAAGATTGTTGTTGTTATTAGGTGCTGTCAAGTCAGCCCTGGCTCATGGTAACCCCATGCACAACAGGATCGGACCATCGTGATCCACAGGGTTTTTCACTGGCTGATTTTCTGGAAGTAGATTGCCAGGCCTTTTGTCCTAGTTCGTCTTAGTCTGGAACCTCTGCTGAAACATGTTCAACATCATGATAACATACAAGCCACCATTAACAGACAAGTTGTGGCTGTGCTTGAGGTGCATTGGCTGGGAATGGCATGGAAGGTGAGAATTCTACCACTTAACCACCAATGGCTTCATAAAGGAAAGATTAGTTGCCGACAGGTTGACCCTGACTCTTGGCGATCCCATATGTGTCAGAATACAACTGTGCTCCATAGGGTTTTCAATGGCTAATTATTTGGAAGTAGATCACCAGTTCTTTCTTCTGAGGAACCTCTGTGTAAACTCAAACCTCCAACTTTTCAATTAGCAGCTGATCATGTTAGCCAATTGCTCCACCCAGGGAAGATAAGAGTCCTTAAAAAGTAGCCTGGTTAATATTGAAGGCTGCAGGGTAGATTCTCCAGATTCGTGTAGGTTTCTTCCACTAGACTTCTCACTTACTTCACTTGGAGTGTCAACTGAACAAGAGACCTATTCTCTCAAGGGACCCTGTTCCACTAAAAAATGTCTTTCCAGAGTTCACTAACAATCCAGTCTAATAAAGCAGTCGTCTCTTTTCATGGTAGTGTGGAACCATAAAAACGACCCTGCAAGCTGAAACCATACAAAGCAATATTAATAACAGAAAAATTACAGTTGTGCCTTAGGAATGCTTGTCAAAACATTAAAAACTCTCTTACTGTCAGTTGGAAAGATATAACAAAATGAAAATTAAAAGTAAAACTAATATTTAGTTGTAATTAGGTACTGTCAAGTTCATTCCAACTCATAGTGATCCTCTGTACAATAGAATGAAACACTGTGCAGTCCTGCACTATTGTCACAGTTGTTGCTGTTTGAGCTCATTGTTGCAGCCACTGTGTCAATCCATCTCTTTGGGGGTCTTCCTCTTTTTAGCTGATCCTCTACTTTACCAAGCATGATTTCCTTCTACAAGGATTGCTCCCTTCTGATAACATGTCCAAAGAAAGTGAGATGAAGTCTCACCATCCTTGCTTCTAAGGAGCATCTGGCTATACTCCTTCCAAGACATATTTTTTTGTTCTCGTGGCAGCAGCCCAAGACATATTCAATACCTTCACCAACACCATAATTCAAAGGTATCAGTTCTTTGGTGTTCCTTATTCACTGTCCAACTTTCAGAAGCACATGAGGCAATTGAAAACACCATGAGCTTGAGTCAGATGTCCCTGAGGCCTCAAAGTGACATTTTTGCTTTTTAACACTTTAAAGAGATCTTTTGCAGCAGATTTGTCCAATGCAATGAATCATTTGATTTCTTGACTGCTGCTTCCATAGGTGTTGATAGTAGATCTAGGTGAAATGAAATCCTTGAGATCTTCAATTTTTTCTCCATTTGTCATGATTTTGCTTATTGGTCCAGTTGTGAGGATTTCTGTTTTCTTTATGCTGAGGTGTAATCCATACTGAAGGCAGTAGTCTTGGATCTTCATCAGTAAGTGCTTCAAGTCCTCTTCACTTTCAGCAAGCAAGGTTGTGTCATTTGCATATCCAAGGCTGTTAATGAGTCTTCCTCCAATCTTAATGCCCTATTCTTCTTGATATAGTCCATCTTCTTGAATTATTTGCTCAGCATACAGACTGAATAAGCATGGTGAAAGGATACAACCCTGACGCACACCTTTAAACCAATCAGTATCCCCTTGTTCTGTCCGAACAACTGCCTCTTGATCTATGTAAAGTTTCCTCATGAGCACAATTAAGTGTTCTGGAATTCCCATTCTTCACAAGGTTATCCATAATTTGTTGTGATCCACACAGTTGAATGATTTGTGTAGTCAATAAAACACAGGTAAACATCTGTCTGGTATGCTCTGCTTTCATCCAAGATCCATCTGACATTATCAATGATATCCTTGGTTCCACGTCTTTTTCTGAATCTGGCTTGAATTTTGGCAGTTTCCTGTTCATGTGTTGCTGCAACCATTATTTACTTAAAATATTTAGGTAGAACACTGCAATTTAAAATGTTAGAAACATTGAAAATTAAATTTTATTACTTCTTTGTAAAAAACTTTACAACAACTTTGAGAAAAGAGGTTTCAAGAAATAGATACACTGCTGGACGTGCTCACTTGTCTATGCCAAGAAATTTGGTAGACAGCTGCTTGACCAACTGACTGGAAGAGATTCATATTTGTACTCATTCCAAAGAAAAGACATCCAACAGGTTGTGGAAATTATTGAACAATATCATTCATATTACCTGCAAGTAAAATTTTGCTGAAGATCATTCAAAAGTGGTTACAATAGTACATCAACAGGAAACTGCCAGAAATTCAAGCCGGATTCAGAAGAGAACATGGAAAGAGGAATATCATTGTTGATGTCAGATGGATTTTGGCTGAAAGGAGAGAATACCAGACAGATGTTTACCTGTGTTTTATTGACTACACAAATCATTTGACTGTGTGGATCATAACAAATTATGGATAACCTTGTGAAGAATGGGAATTCCAGAACACTTAATTGTGCTCATGAGAAACCTGTACATAGACCAAGAGGCAATCATTCAAACTACAAGGAGATACTGCGTGGTTTAATGTCCAGAAACGTGCGTGTCAGGGTTGTATCCTTTCACCACGCTTATTCAGTCTGTTTGCCCAGTAAATAATTCAAGAAGGTGGACTATATGAAGAAGAACAGAGCATTAGGATTGGAGGAAGACTCGTTAACAACCTTGGATATGCAGATGACATAACCTTGCTTGCTGAAAGTGAAGAGGACTTGAAGCACTTACTGACGAAGATCAAAGACTACAGCCTTCAGTATGGAGCACACCTCAACATAAAGAAAACAGAAAATCCTCACAACTGGACCAATAAGCAACATCATGATAAATGGAGAAAAGATTGAAGTTGTCAAGGATTTCATTTTACTTGGATCCACAGTCAATGCCCATGGAAGCAGCAGTCAAGAAATCAAATGATTCATTGTATTAGGCAAATCTGCTGCAAAAGATCTCTTTAAAGTTTTAAAAAGCAAAGATATCACTTTGAGGACTCAGGTGCACCTGATCCAAGCTCATGGTATTTTCAGTTGCCTCATATGCTTGTGAAAGTTGGACAATGAATAAAGAACACCAAAGAACTGGTACCTTTGAATATGCTGTTGGTGAAGGTATTGAATATACCTCAGACTGCCACAAGAATGGACAAATATGTCTTGGAAGGAGTACAGCCAGAATGCTTTTTAGAAACAGGGATGGCGAGACTTCATCTCACATTCTTTGGACATGTTATCAGAAGGAACCAATCCCTGTAGAAGGAAATCATGCTTGGTGAAGTAGAGGGCCAGCTAAAAAGAGGAAGACCCCCAAGGAGATGGATTGACACGGTGGCTACAACAATGGGCTCAAACATAGCAACGATTTTGATAATAGCACAGGACCAGGCAGAGTTTCATTCTGTTGTGCACAAGGTTGCTATGAGTCAGAATTGACTCGAAGGCATCTGACAACAACAAGAAACATCTTTATGGTATTCTGTTTTCAACCTAGATGCATCTAGCATTGTCAATGATATCTCTTGTTCCAAGTCCTCTTATGAATCTGGCTTGAATTTCTGGCAGTTCCCTGCTGATATACTGGTGCAACCATTATTTATTTAGAATGTTGAGGCAGAACACTGGGATTTAAAGCATTAGAAACATTGAAAATTAAATCTTATTATTTCTTGGTAAAAAACTTTTCAAACGTAGCTTGAACAGTGCTTCCTTTCTTCTTGTCGTATAACGTATGGTATGGAACCAACATCTTTTCAATGCCTTGGTGAATTGTCACACTCCTTTCTAAGTTTGCATTAGCTTCTAGTGTTTTATCCTTTGTGCTTTCAGTGTCATCAAATATCTGAGAATTACTTCAATGCAATGTTTTTTATCCCACTACCTCTGGGGCATCTTCATCTTTTTCCTCACAACTACTTTCCTCATTGATGTCTGTAAATTCACCTTCACTAAGCTCCTCTGGCTTTACTAAGTTCTCAAAATCTCTTGCATAGCAGCAGTGTCAATATTCCCACAGTCAGCTAGTTCTTCTGTATGCTTTTGATCCAATTTTCACCTTCAGTGTTATCACTTTTCGTTTCTTTGCTGCACTTTCGTCTTTGTTGACTAATTCCCTCTGGAGTACTCATTTCTGAAGAAGTCACGTGAGTTTTTCATGGTCTCTGCGTGATTTGAGTAAAGATACACAATGACCAATCATCAGCAGGCTTTAACAAAAGTGATGTGATTGGTCACTTATCATGAGGTGCACCTGTTACTTACTTGATTTGTGGACTGAAGAGCCAGCAGTGAAGTCTGTACTTTATGCAATTACTCAGTTAATATATTGTGGTAGGTGAAATTGGAACTGCATTCTTGGGGAACTGATGTTATATAACTAAAGTGTGGTAACTGAAATTCATGAGTATGAGAAATGTCCAAAGCGGGGACTGCCTACAAACGAAGTGACACCTTTTCAAGCCCTCACATTCCTGAGGGCCTGGAACTTCAGAGTGATCCATTCCTTTTTTTCTATTTTCTTAAATTGAGGCAAACTTGACATTCGGTAATTGTGCAGCACATAATTAAATGAGTTTCGATAAGTACATAAGCTTGCGTAGCCATCACCGCCAAGCCAGTCATTTTTTGACTTTCCTTGCTCCATGAAATGTCTTTTTCTACAGAAACTGTACAAATCACTAATGAGACACATTCCAGTCTGGGTATTCTGATATATAAAGCCTATAGACTATCCTATGTAGCTAAATATAACACATTCTGTTTTGGAGAGCTTGACCTGTTTTATCTGGGCCAAGTCACTCAAAAACAACTACAGTGTTAGAGCCAATGTAGCTAAAGACTGTATTCTTTTGCTTAGATTTTTTGAAAATTGCCTCCCAGTGAGGAAGATTCCTCTCTTAGAAAGTGGTTGGTTGCAGTTACAAAAGTAAGGATGAGTTAGCTATCCTGATACCTTTTGCTGTCAAGTGAATTCTGATTCATGGTGACCCTACATGCATTAGAGTAGAACTGCACTCCATATAGTTTTCAATGGCTGTAATTTATGGAAGTAGATCTCTAGGCCTTTCTTTCAAACCTCTGCTGGGTGGATTTGAACCACCAACCACCAAGTAGCTCTGGAAATAAACAGAATGGAAGTGATTAGCTCACCTTTACTTTTACCTCTGCTATTTTTCTGTTAACAGAAAAGTTTTAAACACAAAGGACACAAGGTAATTATGAGCCCAAGAGAAAGAAAGGGCTACATGAACCAGAGACTACATCATCCTGAGACCAGAAGAGCTAGATGGTGCCTGGCCACAACCGATGACTGCCCTGACAGGCAACACAACAGAGAACCCCTGAGGGAACAGGAGAACAGTGGGATGCAGAACTCAAATTCTCATAAAAAGACCAGACTTAATGGTCTGACTGAGACTAGAAGGACCCTGGCGGTCATGGTCCTCAAGCCTTCTGTTGGCCCAGGACAAGAACCATTCCCAAAGGCAACTCTTCAGGCATGGATTGGACTGGACAATGGGTTGGAGAGAGATGCTGATGAGGGGTGAGCTACTTGTATTAGGTGGACACTTGAGGCTATGTTGGCATCTCCTGTCTGGAGGGGAGATGAGAGTGTAGAGGGGGTTAGAAGCTGGCAAAATGGTCACGAAAAGAGAGACTGGAAGGAGGGAGCGGGCTGTCTCATGGGGGGGGAGTAATTGGGAGTATGCAGTAAGGTGTATATAAGTTTTTATGTGAGAGACTGACTTGATTTGTAAACTTTCACTTAAAGCATAATAAAAATTATTTAAATTAATAAGGAAAAAGTTTAAAAGCATGGACATAAAAACAAACAAACAAGAAATTTTTCTAATTGAAAGATATTAAACCATTTGTATTCACTTCTGGTATCCTCAGGGTAGAGCTATTTATCTCTGGCCATCTGAATGACTGGGTTGGGAGCAGACATGATGGAACATTTCTTAGAGCTGCTGCAGAGTGAGAGGACTGTATTTCTGGGACTTTAGTGAGTTGAATGAAACTCAATTTCTTCATTATAAGAAACTGATTCTGTTGAATGGAACCATATAATACAGCCCTAGGTGTCATCTCGAAACACAGCTGTAATAACCTCCTCTCTGCTTGTTCCCACATTTAGGAAGGGCACATTGGACTAGGCAGGAAGTGATCAATTTCCTATAACCTTAACCTCAAAAAAATAAACAACCAGGGGCTTATTTGTACTCATAATTGGGCTATGGGGATTAAAGAGAGTCCTAGTTACCTGGTCCTGCTATAATAGAAATACCACAAGTGGATGGCTTTAAGAAACAGAAATTTATTCTCTCACAGTTTAGGAAGCTTGAAGTCTGAATTCAGGATACCAACTCCAGGAGAAGGCTTTCTCTCTCTGTTGGCTCTGAGGGAAAACTCTTGTCATCAATCTTTCCCTCATCTAGGAGCTTCTCAGAGCAGGGACGCTCTGCTCCTGGTGCTTCTTTCTTGGTGATAGGAGGTCCCTCTTTCTCTGCTTGCTTCTCTCTCCTTTTACTTCCTGTAAGATAAAAGGTGATGTAGACCATACTCCAGGGAAACTCCCCTTATATCGCACCAGGGCAATGATCTGAGTAAGGTTGGTGTATCCCACCCTAATCCTTGTTAACATGGCCTAATTCTGTCATATTAATATAACACACAGCTCACTCCCAAACAGGGGTTTTGCAGGCGCAAGCAAAAACCAAACCTATTGCCATAGAGTCGTTTTCAATTCACAGTGACTCTGTTGGACTCTGTCCTGTAGGATTTCCACAGAGCAGCTGGTGGATTCAAACTGCTGACCTTTTGGAGAACAACTACACAATACTGGAAATCATGGCCTACTCAAGTTGAAGCATTTTTGAGGGACGTAGTTCAATGCATGACAAAAGGCTAAGAAAAATGAAATGGTCGGAGGGATTCCAAATTTTAATGGGAATTATTTAGCGTTCCAGGGTCTGCTAAGCTCTGTTTTGGTTGCTGATCTTCCTAGTGCACAAGTTCTAAATCTTGGTTTAGTAAGAACTGATAGAAAGTTAAAATTAAAGTTGTTAATACAAAAATCAAAAGAGATATCCTATCTGGGGTTTAAATTATAGTATACAAATAGTATTTCTTATAAAAAGCTAAAAATAAAGTCTTAAGGTAGAATTTGTGCTTGGCAGTCAGACCTGATAAAAAATATAGTCTGGGGTTGTGTTTCCTATATGTGAGTGCAAAGATGTAACTTTGAGGATTAAGGTGTGCCTGAACCAAAGCCAAGGTATTTTCAATCACCTCATATGCATACAAAAGTTGGACAATGAATAAGGAAAACAAAAGAAGAATTGATGCCTTTGAATTATGGTGTTGGTGAAGAATATTGAATATACTGTGGACTGTCAGAAGAATGAACAAATCTATCTTGGAAGAAGTATAGCCGGAATGCCCCTTAGAAGCAAGGATGGTGAGACTTTGTCTCATGTACTTTGGACATGTTATCAGGAGCGACCAGTCCTTGGGGAGGGACATCATGCTTTGTGGAGCTGAGGGTTGTTGAGGAAGGGGAAGGCCCTCATTGAGATGAATTGACTCAGTGATTGCACCAATGGGCTGGAAAATAGAAATGATTGAGAGGATGGTGCAGGACTGCTCAATGTTCTGTTCTGTTGTACATAGGGTTGTTATGAGTTGGAACCAACTTGATGGTACCTAACATCAACAAAAACATGCGTAAATCTGGTGAGTGAGGGCCTGGAAATCCTATACTGATTAGTACTTGTAAATGAATAATTTCTTTTATAAGGATCAGCACAAAGTTGGTTCCTATGAGGTGGAGGTTAAAGATATATCGAATGTTCAACTTTTCCAAATTTATGTATGTGTATATATATTTTTACAATTGCATGTCAGGGGCCTGTTGTCTTACATCGATAATCATAATGGAGAGGGGAAAGGAGCTTAAGGGGGATGTTGGTAAATGGGGCTCTGTGCCCCACCCCCCCAAGCCAGGAGTCAACCAAATCAGCTCTACATATAGTTTCACTTCAATAAAAGGTTCCAGTGCTAAGAGTTTGAAAACCACTGCTCTACAGCAATTTTAATCCTTGGATCTTAGCTGTCAGAAACAGTGTAATAAGACCAAATTTTTTGGTATTTCATAAAATAGATCCACAGAATTGTGTTTTGGTGTCATTGCTTTGGCTTTTTGTTGAGCTTCATTACAAGAAGAAGCCAAACGGAGTTCACGAGTACATTTCTGGTAAAGCTATTACTGAGGGCTTTGCCTTCCATGTCATTTACAATGTCTCTCTATAAAGACCTACTGGAGACTTTTTCTCTTCAACAAGGAAATTACGAACCTTCTATGCAATTGATTTTCTTTTATTTTGTGGACATTATGAATTTCACAACTATTAATTAATTAGATATTAGGAAGATTCTAGATTTGAGGCTTTCCTGTTGAAACTAATGGCATGCAGTTTTGCATACTTGGCTTACTTGTGACTGTGTAAATTTCTTTCACCTATTAATTTTGTTCCCATTTTTTTACTTTTATCTGGATGATTGTATGTATTTCTTTAAATTTATTTAGATTCATTTGGGATGAACTGGGCTTATCAGACAGGGTCCTCTTTACAAGTGGCCTAAGCAAAAGAAAAGTTGATTATGTAACAAAAAAAATCCAGGGGTAGGGTTGGCTTCCAACATTGTTTATCGAAGGTTCAAATAAATGATACAAGGATCTGGTTTTTCTCTCGTGTGCTTGTTCTCAATGCAGTCTTCTACTGGGTGGGTTTTGTTATCAAATTATCTCCTTGTTTGATAATAACGAGATGTCTACAAGAGTTCCAGCTTACATTTTTCCAGTTTAAAATCCAGGGAAAAAAGATATGGTTGGTTTTTCTGAAAGCTTCAGCTAATGTCCTATAGTTAAGTCTCATTTGGTTTGATTCTCCCGATTTTGGTTATGTATCTATTCCTGAGCCAATATCTAAGGCAGGTGTGGAGGAGGGGTGGGATGTGCTCTTTCCTAGTCCAAGGTCACATTCTAAGTTCTGGAGGTGAGGCTGGCGTCAGGAACAAAGAGGAGGCACCAAGGCACAGAAAGGTGGTTTTCCCAAACTAAAACCATAACTTTCTTTTTTTTGTTGTTGTACTTTAGGGGAAAGTTTACAGCTCAAGTTAATCGTTCATAGAAAATTTTATACACATATTGTTTCAGTCCCTAGAATGTGACAGCACATTCGCCCTTTCCACCCTGGGATTCCTGCATCCATCCAACCAGCTCCTGTCCTTTTCTGCCTTCTCATCCTGCCTCCAGAGAGGAGCCTCCCATTTGGTCCTGTGTATCTGCTTGAACTAAGAAGCACACTCTTCAGAAATATTATTTTATGTTTTAAAGTCCAGTCTAATCTTTGTCTGAAGAGTGGTCTTCAGGAATGGTTTTAGTTCTGGGTTAACATGGCATCCAAGGGCCATGGCTTCAGTGGTTCCTCCAGTCTCAGTCAGACTACTAATTCTGGTCTTTTTATGTGAGTTTGAGCTCTGTTCCAAACTTATCTCTTGCTCTGTCAGGGACTCTCTTCAAACCATAACACTCTTAACATCGAAGGAAAATGTTGTTGAGGCAAAACAAAGAAAAAAAAAAGTCAATTAGTTGCAATAAATTTAAAATGTAGTGATAGTGAGTTATTTTTCAGTACTCTAAACAACAAAAAGCATTGATACCTTCCCTGTATCAAGAATGGTAATTTGTAAGGGATGATCAAGAAATAATGGGAGAAGCTTTTTAACAAACTTAAAAGAATTTGTATATTCAAATGAGAATAGCATTTCAAGGTCATTACCTCAGGGAGTTATACACACTAGTGATAATAACTGCCACTAATTGAATATCTGCTTTTCCAGGAAGGTAGGAATGTAGTTAAGGGGAAGCAACAGTGCCCTAAATGCTGACCACCAAATTCTTCACAGAATTCAGCCTCTCTGAGCATAGCAAGAATGTGCTTGGAAGTGAGAAGAGGTAATTATATTGATTTTCAAAAGAAATAAACCAAATTTTGTTGGTTGGAAGTAGACTGGGGGATATGAGGAAAACGTTGGGATGAGATAGAACAATTTTAGTAGGAAAGTTGGTTGGTAGCAAGAAAGAGACCAGGCCATTTGTAATATTCAATTAATCAATAGACTTGATTTTCAGTCTACTATTTTATTCCCCCACGTGTCTGTCAGTTTGTCGTACTGTGGGGGCTTGTGTGTTGCTGTGATGCTGGAAGCTATGCCACTGGTAGTCTGATACCAGCAGGGTCACCCATGGAGGACAGGTTTCAGCTGAGCTTCCAGGCTAAGACAGACTAGGAAGAAGGACCTGGCAGTGTACTTCTGAAAAGCATTAGCCAGTGGAAACTTTATGAATAGCAGTGGAACATTGTCTGATATAGTGCTGGAAGATGAGCCCCCCAGGTTGGAAGGCACTCAAAAGATGACTGGGGAAGAACTGCCTCCTCAAAGTAGAGTCAACCTTAATGACATGGATGGAGTAAAGCTTTCAGGACCTTCATTTGCTGATGTGGCATGACTCAAAATGAGAACAGCTGCAAACATCCATTAATAATTGGAAACTGGAATGTATGAAGTATGAATCTAGGGAAATTGGAAATCAATTAAAAATGAAATGGAAAGCATAAACATCAATATCCTAGGCATTAGTGAGCTGAAATGGACTGGTATTGGCTATTGTGAATTGGACAATCATATAGCCTGGTATGCTGGGAATGACAACTTGAAGAGGAATGGTGTTGCATTCATTGTCAAAAAGAACGTTTCAAGATCTATCCTGAAGTACAACGCTGTCAATGATAGGATAATACCCATATGCCTACAAGGAAGACCAGTTAATACGACCATTATTCAAATTTACACACCAACCACTAGGGCCAAAGATGAAGAAATAGAAGATTGTTATCAGCTTCTGCAGTCTGAAATTGATCGAACATGCAATCAAGATGCATTGATAATTACTGGCGATTGGAATGCAAAAGTTGGAAACAAAGAAGAAGGATCGGTAGTTGGAAAATATGGCCTTGGGGATAGAAACAATCCCAGAGATCGAATGATAGAATTTTGCAAGACCAATGACTCCTTCATTGCAAATACCTTCTTTCACCAACATAAACAGCGACTATACCCATGGACTTCGCCAGATGGAACACACAGAAATCAAACTGGCTACATCTGTGGAAAGAGACGATGGAAAAGCTCAATATCATCAGTCAGAACAAGGCCAGGGATCGACTGTAGAACAAACCATCAATTGCTCATATGCAAGTTCGAGCTGAAAGTGAAGAAAATCAGAGGAAGTCCACGAGAGCCAAAATATGACCTTGAGTACATCCCACCTGAATTTACAGACCATCTGAAGAATAGATTTGAGGCATTGAACACTAGCGACCGAAGACCAGGCGGGTTGTGGAAAGACATCAAGGATATCATACATGAAGAAAGCAAGAATTTATTGAAAAGACAGTAAAGAAAGAAAAGACCAAGAGGAGACCCTGAAACTTGCTCTCAAACGTCAAGCAGCTAAAACAAAAGGAAGAACTGATGAAGTAAAAACTGAACAGAAGATTTCAAAGGGAAGCTTGAGAAGACAAAGTAAAGTATCGTAAAGACGTGTGCAAAGAGCTGGAGATGGAAAACCAAAAGGGAAGATCACACTCATTGTTTCCCAAGCTGAAAGAACTGAAGAAAAAATTCAAGCCTCGAGTTGCGACAGTGAAGGATTCCGTGGCAAGAATATGAAAGGAAGCCAGAAGCATCAAAAGAAGTTGGAAGGAATACACAGAGTCATTATACCCAAAAGAATTAGTCAATGTTTAACCATTTCAAGAGGTGGCATATGATCAAGAGCAGGTGGTACTGAAGGAAGAAGTCCAAGCTGCTCTGAAGGCATTGGCGAAAAACAAGGCTCCAGGAATTGATGGAATATCAACTGAGATGTTTCAACAAACAGAGGCAGCACTGGAGGTGCTCACTCGTCTATGCCAAGAAATATGGAAGACAGCTTCCTGGCCAACTGACTGGAAGAGATTCATATTCATGCCTATTCCCAAGAAAGGTGATCCAACCAAATGAGGAAATTATAGAACAATATCATTAATATCACACGCAAGCAAAATTTTGCTGAAGATCATTCAAAAACAGCTGCAGCAGTGTATCGACAGGAAGTGCCAGAAATTCAGGCCGGTTTCAGAAGAGGATGTGGAACCAGGGATATCACTGCTGATGTCAGATGAATCCTGGTTGAAAGCAGAGAATACCAGAAGGATGTTTACCTGTGTTTTATTGACTATGCAAAGGCATTCGACCATGTGGATCATAACAAACTATGGATAACATCGTGAAGAATGGGAATTCCAGAACACTTAATTGTGCTGATGAGGAACCTTTACATACATCAAGAGGCGGTTGTTCAGACAGAACAAGGGGATGCTGATTGGTTTAAAGTCAGAAAAGGTGTGCATCAGGGTTGTGCTCTTTCACCATACCTATTCAATCTGTATGCTGAACAAATAATCCCAGAAGCTGGACTATATGAAGAACGGGGCATCAGGATTGGAGGAAGACTCATTAACAACCTGCATTATGCAGATGACACAGCCTTGCTTGCTGAATGTGAAGAGGACTTGAAGCACTTACTAATGAAGATCAAAGACCACAGCCTTCAGTTTGGATTGCACCTCAACATAAAGAAAACAAAAATCCTCACAAGTGGAACAATGAGCAACATCATGATAAACGGAGAAAAGATTGAAGTTGTCATGGATTTCATTTTACTTGGATCCACAATCAACAGCCATGGAAGCAGCAGTCAAGAAATCAAAAGATGCATTGCATTGGGTAAGGCTGCTGCAAAGGACCTCATTAAAGTGTTGAAGAGCAAAGATGTCACCTTGAAGGCTAAGGTGCGCCTGACCCAATCCATGGTATTTTCAATCACATCATATGCATGTGAAAGCTGGACAATGAATAAGGAAGACCAAAGAAGAGTTGATGCCTTTGAATTGTGTTGTTGGCGAAGAATATTGAATATACCATGGATTGCCAAAAGAACGAATAAATCTGTCTTAGGAGAAGTACAACCAGAATGCTCCTTAGAAGAGAGCGTCTTACATACTTTGGACATGTTGTCAGGAAGGATCAGTCCCTGGGGAAGGACATCATGCTTGGCGGAGTACAGGGTCAGTGGAAAAGAGGAAGACCCTCGATGAGGTGGATTGACACAGTGGCTGCAACAATGAGCTCAAGCATAAAAATGATTGTAAGAATGGCTCAGAACTGGGCAGTGTTTCGTTCTGTTGTGCATAGCGTCGCTATGGGTCGGAACCGACTGAACAGCACCTAACAACAACAACAATATTCTATTAATGTCTAGCAGACACAAAAGGGTGAGTGGTGGTGCTTTGGAGGAATCAGAGAAAAGAGGCTATACTCCACAAGTAGGGTGACACAGTTAGAGAAAAGAAGAAGATGTAGGAGGAATGATATGAAAGAGATTAAGGGTTTAGAAGAAACAAGAATTTAAAGGGAGACTTGACCACGAAATTTAAGCCCCATGAGACTCGCAGAAACCTTGGTGACTGGACTTCCCAGAGGTCATAGGATGAAAAGGAAAGTGTGATCCCAGCTGACATACATCATAGCTAATATTCACAATAATTCTGTATTAGTATTCACGTTTTCTGAAAAAGAAATTTAGACTCCGCAAGATCAAGGGATTCACCCAAGGTCATACAACTTGTAAACTGGGAAAGCCAGAATTCAATCCTAGGTCTAACTCTAAAGCCCATGCTCTTTTTTTTTCCTTCATACCACACTGCTTCCCCTTTGTTAATCTTTGCTTGAAACTGTTTTGTGTGCTTGCCTTTTGGATTTGACTTGAAAGTGATTTGATGTTTGTAATAAGATATACAACTGCCACTGGATGGAAGCACTTATGTTTGTGTGACAGCATATTTTCTCCCTAAAGAAGGATAACATAGAAAGCCAGTTAAAATCTGTACGTTACCGGTGAACATCAATTCAGAACAAGAGAAATCTGGAAGATAAACAATCATTCCTACCAGGTTGAGTTAGCCTGGCATATCCTTTTCACAACAGGGGGTAGACTTGCTGTAGAATTGGAAGTATTCACAGTCAATCAATTTCTAACGCCTTGCATTTATTTACACATTAGGGATGCCTCTATTCACTGGTGTTAGAAGAGAACTTTCAGAAAAAGTTAAATTCATGGCTCTCATACAGATATAAAAGTGAATATGTGTTAAAGACTTTATTTCACTCAATTCAATGAGGCAACCAGGCCCATGTTATAACTGGTTCAAAAGTAAAAACTACAAATTTATATGGAATAAAGGAATTGGATTTCAAGTGGAGACAAATTTTGAGGGTGGAGAGAGGTGGAAGGGAAGTCAATGGAAACTCCACTGGACAAGATAGAATTTGTACGTTTATCAATTTACAAGGAGTTGTAAAATTGTTCAAAGAAAAGGAATACCTAGAATCTGATACCCCAGAAGGATAAACTATAGGTGGTCATGCAGAGTTTTCCATTAAAACACATTTTTTTTTCCCCCCCACAAAGCTTCCTTTCTCCCAGGTGAAACCTATTGGCACACTGCTTGCTCTGTGGATCTCCTTTATCTGTGCTTTCATGGCTGGCCATCCCTCCTTTTGATTGACACGTTCTTTCTTAATACACATTAGTATTTAAAATTTGATTTTAGTCAAGTCTTCCAAGTCTTGTGAACTATTTTATCATTCCCATATGACTTTACAACTTTGGTCTAATAAATGTCTCTCGACATCTTCATCTATTTAGTTTCTGGGTTTGAATGGCAATAGTACAGATGGCGAGGTCAGATAGCTAGCCTGGATCTATTTTATTTTATTTTGGATAGTGAACGTGCTTGGCTGTTAACCAAAAGTTTGAACATTCTAACCAAAAGGTACCTTTTGGTTAGAAAGTGATCTAAAACCCATTGGCGTTGAGCTGATTCCGACTCATAGCGACCCTAGATCTACTCCGAAAAAATTAGCCTGGTGATCTACTCCTGAAAAATTAGTCATTGAAAACCCTGTGGAACACAGCTCTACTCTGACACATATGGGCTACCTTGAGGTGGAATCCATTCAATGGCAACTGAATCTATTTTGGATAGTAAGTAGTGAGAATATGGAGAGGGAGAAATACCAGCACAAACTGAATTTTTTATCTCAACCTATTCAGCTGGTGTGAATTTGGATAAAGAGGGATATCACATTGACAATTTTATTTTTTATTGTTTTTAAGCTCTTGTACACTTCAAGTAGTACTAGCTAGAAAATAATTTTTTTTTTTTTTTATACTAGCTAGAGTTTCATTTAAATGCACATAGTGCTTTGTGTGATTAAGGATAGGATTGACTTCTGAGAGTCATTGGTAGAGAAACTTATGGGCCTTTGGGATAAATGATGGTGGCATGACCCCAAGGGTTTGGGAAATATGAGACAGACTTTCTGGCATGGTTCCTGAAAACGAGTCACTGAAATGGTATCAACTGATGAGTGTCTTGATAAATTTGGTACACAAAAGAGAAAACGTGTGAAAAGTGTCTGTTGAGGATACTGGGACCTGATTCATCGAGGACCTGGTGGAATGTAGGCATGAACGGCTCAGATCATGTGATACAAGCATTGAAGTAATAATGGGGGGGGTATTAGATAACATTAGAATTAGGCAAGCCTTCAATTTTCTTTTTTTTGGGAAATGAAGAAAAGGGGAATGAACTGAGTTCATGAGTTTGCAGAATTTAGGACTGTGAATTAGATCACAGAGTAGAAATGATCTTCAATGCTTTATTGGGGTGCTGGGCTATTTTGGAGGAATGAGGCCTCTGATGTGTAAGAGGCATGGGAGAGAATCTGGGGGAGGCCTAGCTTGAGGGAGACTGAATCCCATGGGGCTTAGAGGAGAACAAGATTGTTGTCAAGTTGAGTTTGCTTTCATTAAACTTAATGATTTTGTCTTGTTTCCAAAACACGATTCCACTTTCAAAGGTTAAGGATTTGTCACTATTAAGAATATACAGGAAAAGAGTATATTTTAGGCATTATTGCTATAAGGACACAGATTTATAATGTGACTACTTTGAAGGTGCTAGAAATTATATGTATAATAGATTTGTAAAATTCAGTCACATTACTTTAACATTTCACATCTTTTTATGTGTTATCATTTCTTTATGCATGTTATACTGTGGCCTACTTATGGTTTGCAGTAAAAATTCCATAGTGCATTATTTCAAGATTTGTCACAAAATCCCGTTTCATCAAAAGGTACCATTGTATAAATAGCATCTATTTTATTTTAATGTAGTATTAAAAAGTGTAGTAACTAGAAGGAAATCTTTCCTCAAATTCCTCTTATCATTTTAAAACAAAGCTTTAAGCATAAGCCATTGACCTGCTCTTGTAGAAATTGCCTTGGGGAACCAAGATCCGTGATTCACAGAGCTGACTGTAACAGTGCCTCCGTCTCCATTGTGTCCTGTCGGCATATACTTCTTCAGGGACTTCTGAGAATTGTTTAAATATGTGCTTAGTGAATTTCTCACATGCTTTTGTTGACTCAGAGATAGTGTGTACCCTGACCTTAAATCCTGTGTAATATGTTATCAGTCTTCTGCAAGAATTTATCATGGAGTTACATGATATTTGGGGGATTCTTGGTCTCTTGTGCCAGTGGATTCCCAAACCTGGGACATTGATAACAAAGCTTTACACAGCCTCTTTACAGATATATCTTGTGTAGCAAAATACTTTCTTTTGCTCTTTTTCAATTATATATATTTCTTATCACAAAAGAAATATATATTTTTTTCATTTTATAAAATACAGAGAAAATCAAAGCACCCAGAACCTTTGGGGCATCACTTTCCGTATTCAGATCCCGTTTGGTGATTATTGAGTTACTCCAACCCCATGTGTGTCAGGATAGAATTGTGTTTTAGAGGGTTTCCAATTGCTGAGTTTTCAGAAGCAGATTGCCAGCTTTCTCTTGAGGTGCCTCTGGGTGGACTTTCCCCTCCAACATTTTGTTAGCAGCCAAGTGCATTAACCATCTGCACTTCCCTCCCCACCCCTACCCCCACAGATGTTTCCTTAAAGCTCATTGGACAGAACCAGGCCAAGTGCCTACCCCCCCAGGCCATTGACTGGTTTAGACCAATTATAGTACAGAAGAAGGCTCACCCTTTTATGTGAGTGTAGGCTCACTCCTGCCCCTAGCGTACAGAATCCAGCATTCTCCTAGCGGGGAAGAGATGGGAAAAGTGATGGTAGTTACCGGATGGGCAATGGCGGATGTCTGCCAGAGAGCTGATGCAGGAGTGTGATGAGGAGGAGGAAAGGGGAAAACAGGACTGAAGGAAGGTTCGTTGTCAGAGAGTACAGGTGTGCGCATTGTAGAGGGATGGCTTAGAGGAGTGAGTGGAGTCGGAGGGCTTAGGTATAAGGAGAGAAGTATGAGAGATGGCTCTAAAGTTCTTAACGAGGGAACCAAGTGTTGTCACTGACAGCCATATGCTAGTAAGATGGGGAACTTGTTTTGGCCAAAGCAGTGAATCCAGGGTTAAAACTCAATTCAATACAACTTTGTTGACTGAAGACTTACCCTGTGAGAACACTGTAACTGACACTATGGAATCCGGGGGAGAGTCTCTGGATGATGAGAAGAATTAACCTATGTGCTTTTCCCATTAGAGAAGGGACTAATCAATCAGCGTGTGATGTTTAAGAAAAATGTTAGCACCTAATTGTGTATGAAGTAGGGTTGGCCTTATTTTGGGGATATCTATATTCTTCTAATATGGCATTTCAGGGGATCTGTGAAGGAGTTTAGAAAAAAGCAAAACAACAACAATAACAAAAAGATTCTAACATTAAGGATAAAGTCCCTGAAATATATATATATATATATATATATATATATATATATATATATAGGCTTTTATGTTTATTTTAAAATAAAATTACTCCTCACAGGTGAAATGCCTAACAGCTTGGTGTGACTGAGAGGAGTCAGGGAAGGAGAGGAGAAATTGGAAAGAGCCTTAATGGGGGGTAATGAGAATTTCCGCCTTGACCGAGAGCAGCCCTATTTTCAGGCCTGATCACCCCGATTTAGTAATTACGTTGTTCGACTCTCTACATTCAGTGAATTCTCCAACTGGCAGCTCTCCGCTCTATGATATGGAGCCAGTTCAAGGGAAAGTGTTTGATCAACTTAATAAGAAAAGAAGAACAAAAAACTTGATGAGAACAAGTATATTTTTAAAGCTAAGAAAAAGCAAACAAAGCCTCACAACCTGACATTGTAATAAATAGAGTTTAGCTAAATGAGACTGGAATCTCAAGAGAAAAGTAGAGACAAGCCTGGGATAAAATCAGAAATAGCATTTTTTTATTGGTGTGATAAATTTGGTAAACAGCTCTGCATCATTGGGGAAAATCCACACTAAAAGAAATCTGTTTTGATTTTCGACATTTTTAGAAGGTTATTTTAATTTAATTAATGAGAAATCATAGGTTAATTGCCTCCAGCTTTAATGCGAGGGTATTATGCATGCAGGCATATTTTATTTATATCTCGACTGTTTGATGTACACAATCAATTCAAAAAAGGATAATGAAGAGGTGTTCTGTCCTGTGTGGAATAATAATTAGGGACTCTGGTACAGAATATTTTTTATTAATTGTGCAGCTCAGTAAACATGTTTGGCATAACACTGAGAAATACCTTTGTCAAATGTTACCAATATTTTTTCTCTGCTCTTTCCTCTTGCTTTTTCTAGCATTTTCAGATTTTTTTTTCATAGTGACCCAATTTTCCTAAAGTAGGAGCCCTCCAAAGCCCTGATAGTTTTACTTAGAGACTTATGACCACCTTAGTGAGTTAGCTGCACTGTGAAATTCAGGAAATCACAGTGAGGTATTTGGCTGCTGTTCTCCACAAGGTTCACCTACGTTGTTAGGGAAATAAGCATCTTATTATTAGTGCGATTATTTTTCATAGATGGGTAGAGATGACACCAGTCTATAATGAAAAAGTCATGTTAGTGAAACCTCTGTGATATTTTGATTATTGTCTAATTTGCTATGCAATTTTACATGTCATTGTTAGCTCCTTAAACAAAAAATGAAACCCTTTGCTGTTGAGTTGATTGATGACTCCATGTGTTACAGGGTAGAACTGAGTTCCATAGGGTTTCCTTGACTGTAATCTTTACAGAAGCAGGTCACCAGGACTTTGTTCAGCAGCACTGCAAGGTGGGCTGGAATCACCAACCTTTTGGTTAGCAGCATAGCACAAACCATTTGCACCACCCAGAGATCTTTTCCCTAGCTCCTTAGAGAATTTACTAAGGGTTTGGGTATAATAGCTCAGGGCCATTCTTCCGTATGAAATAAAATAATAGAATCGTGGATTCCTCTTTTGTCCAAAGTATAAACTATGTTTCTAGAAGTGTTAAATAAGTTGTACTTTGTAATTATTCTGCTGTGCTCTGCCTGTAAGTCTATTTAACGGAATATTTTGCTCAACCTTGAAAAATGATTTGAGCTCTTAAATGTTCTGTTAACTTCCTCAAAACCAAAACCACCGTTGTCCAGTTGATTCCAACTCATAGCGACCCTATAGGACAGAGAAGAACTGCCCCATAGAGTTTCCAAGGAGCGCCTGGCAGATTCGAACTGCCGACCTCTTGGTTAACAGCCGTAGCACTTAACCACTACACTGCCTAGTGCATATTTATTAAAAAATGTACATGTACACTTTTTTTTTCTTTTGGCGAGCCATAAACATGTCTAGAAATTTCTAGATGTCTTTTCTGGAAAATGTCTAGAGCCAGGAGCAAATTTCGAGGACTTGTGGTATGTTGCCAACAGTGCGCACGTCTCGGCAACTCTTGCTGCTTTGGCACTTGCTTCCGCTCACAACCATTTTTTACTTTTCTGTCAACTTTTTTGCTCAACCCCAACTTCAACACCTCACTCAAGGCTTTTTCTATAGCTGATTCTCTTACATTCCAAGCTTTCCATAAGGGGGCCTCAGCAGGTGTAGAATCTCTCGGTCAAGCCAATTGTTCCTAATTGCCGCGTGACGCAGAACCTTTGCTCGGCCAGCAATACCTCGGGATGATCCAGTGGCCCCAACTAAATCATACACGTGAGATTTATAGGGAACCGTATTGTTCCAAAAATCAAATGTCAAATTTATAGCTCTTTCTCCTAATGTCCAGTTCAAATAGAGCTGACGGGGATGTGACTGTAGTAATAACATTCAAAAGTTGTCACCATCTGGTGCCTATTGGTGGCCTATGTTACATGAGCAGGTGGTCCTTGTGTGTATTTGAGTGACCAGCTATCCACGTCACAAAAGCCACTGTCACATTTAGTGTTAATAGGCGTCTTGGTTGTAATGATCTGTGGAGAAACCAAAGCTCGAATAGATCTCAGGACATTATTCCTCTTTGTCCTAAGAGCTTTGGGTCAAGGCTGACAAACATTTCTCTGTCTTCTTTCCTTTATTTCCTGTATGAAAGTTCAGAGTGGTCTACTTTAAGCCCTATAAAGTAACTATAGAAAAGTAAATACACTTATGTAAAGCTAGTTATTTGTAGATGAAGTAAGAGATCCACAAACAAATCTTAAAAGAAACTTCATAGAATTTAGAAAAAGTTGGTTGCCTGTCTGCTCAGAAAATGATTTGTCAGCCCCTAACTTTAAGTGTTAGGGTTTTAGAAACAAAAGAAGCCTTTACAGGTTGGTTTGTCTACTTCCTTTGTCTATCTATCTGTCTGTCTGTCTTTCTATCTAAGTAGTTTTGGTCAAGTCTGAACTATCAGTAGTGGCTATAAAAAGAACCAAGTTGGAAAAGAATCTTATATTCTATGCTGAAATACATAAAATTGCTAATATTTTGTCTTATAAAACTGGGGTTTCATATTTTCCAACTTAATACTTTTCATAGTTTTCAAGTTTTTTGGGAAATATCTATTTCCTTAGGTGAAATATTCTTATATCATAAATTTTTGGCCCCCCAAAACTGGTATTTAGAACAAGCTTACTTAGACTGATTTGAGTGATGACTGGTCCGTGGCATTTAGGCTGGTCATCAGATATTATTAATGCAGCTTCTAAAATGGCCATGCCTCTGGGTTCAAGTTACTTGCAAAGAATAAAGTTTTACTTGCATTACTTTTTAGCTAGAATGATAGATGCTATTCAACTCATACACACAAATGTTGACATTTAGAGCCAACTTTCAAAAGCAAGCATTAATCTTTTTATCTTATTCCCACCTCACAGAGAAAAAGGAAACATACCCAAGAAGTTAATAATGTTTCAAATGCAGTGGGAAATTTTGTCCTTCAGAATCAATAAACTGGATTGAAGTATTTGCATCAATAACACACAGGTAACTCTACAATTTGATCATTGTTCACTGAGACCTCCGTGGATGCTCCAGCCCTTGCTTACCTTTTCTTTCTTCAGATTCCTTTAATGTATATTCTTTTGCTGCACAATACAGTTTTTGATGAATTCTTTTGAATTTTTTTTATATGCTCGTTTCTTATGTCTCTATATTGTCAGATAGTTGGAATGAGATATTGTGTTTTAATTATTTTGATTTGTCCAAGAATGTAGCACTGTTCTGGGTGCACTGGAAGTATCTATTAATACCCACTAAATATTTAGTCATCACTCATCTGTCAGTTTGTTGTAGTGTGGTGACTTGCTTGTTGCTGTGATGCTGGAAGCTATGCCACCGGGATTTCAAATACCAGTTATGTCACACATCATGGACAGATTTTAGCAGAGTTTCCAGACTAAGACAGACTAGGAAGAAAAACCAGGTGATCTACTTCTGAAAATTAGCCAGTGAAAATCTTTTGGATCACAACAGGATATTGCTGTAGAAGATGAAGCCCCTAGGTTGGAAGGTGCTCAAAATACACAGTGGCTGCCACAGTGGACTCGAGCATACCGACAATCCTGAAGATGTAGCAGGACCAGACAGGTTTCGTTCTGTCGTAAATGGAGTCACTATGAATTGGAGCTGACTCAACAGCAATTAACAGCAACTAATAACAGCAACAACAATAACAATAAGAAATGTTTAGTAAATATTCACTGACTAACAGTGGAAGATAGGAAGCTAGCTCTGAAAACAAACTGAGTTTCCTAGGTAAGCTTTTTAAAAAGGGAAATGAACCAAATAAGCCCCCTGTACATTAAATATCTTCAAGATATTAATCTCTATAAAAAAAGGTTAGGATTTGGCATAAACTGAACTGTTACAAGAAAAGTAAGTTAGGCTGTCCATCTTTTATATACCCGGTTAATTCTAAGAATTTCATAGCTCTGAATCAGAACCAACTGCGTTAACAAATTATGTATGCTGAATTAGTCACATTACTCAAGTCCTGTTCTTTTTCCTCTGCAGAATATTTGTCACACAGATGTTTAAATGGAATCAGGGCTGTGTATAACCATGACACAATGCTTTGTCAAAAAGAGAAAAAAAGTCAATCGGATTGGTGAGTAATCACGTACCTCCATCCCTATCGCGTCTTACAGGCTCATAAGAAGTAGATTCTAAAAGTACAGATTGCTATAAAAGGAAACAGAATCAGAGCACCTAAGTTATAGTAAAGCTCTAGTCATTTGTCCCCTGTATGATATTTTAATTTCTTTGAAAATTAAACACTCTTTATTATAAAAAAGCTCTATTTTGTATCTGTAAAATAATCCTAGAAGGAAAAGTATAATATTTCAATATGAATCAGAATGAGTTCTAAGTTACCTTGTTTGAGTTCTCAGCTTAGGGAACTCCTCAAAAAGGCAGATGACTGTAGTGGAGGCATTCAAAAGAAGAGTGTAGAATATGGTATTTTGACTTTTTATTTAAGCCTTTTTTTCTTAAGAAGGCTGAGATATGCCTTCTTATGTTAGCTGGAGGAAGGTATTCACCAAGATCTTTCCCTCCAGTCAAATGTCACTGACCAAGGCAATGCTGTTACCGCAATAATGGAAAATTCATCTTTCAGTTGAAGATGGCAACTAGCCCCTCCCTTAACCAAGAGAGACCCTGTGAATGTTATAGCGAAGGAATGAAGAAGATATAACCCCACAATAACACAACAATAACAAAAAGAGTAGGAAGTGAACAAATAGTAGAAAAAGATGCTTTGACAAATATTAAAGATGAAAACAGAAGGAGTTGTAGCAAGTAATCAAACAGTGTGGGAGAAGGTGGAGTCTAAATAAACACAGGGAGGGCTGTAGCTGAAGGAGAGGCCATCTTTCCCCACCTTCTTTCAGAACTCTGGGGCGTCTTGGGATACGAAAATGCCATATGTAACCAAGATGGGAGCAATAACTGGGCTGAAAACAAGGGCAGTTAAATGCAGAGTCTACAAGGGCAATGGCTGAGTCCTTCTTCCTCTTTCTCTCCCTTCTGCCTTCCCAGAACAATAGGTAACTAGAGTTTTACTACCACTTCTCAAAAACAACATAACAAAACAAAAAGGAAAAAAGGTTCTTTCTTACCCAAAAGTGCCACATGCCTGGAAAGGACTAGAGTAGCTAGTATGGGAGTAGAAACCTCAGAAAAAATTCTGGGTACAGCAGCTAGCTCCCTTCCCATTTGCTCTAATGGAAAAGCTTTGATCAAACATCCTCAACCATATGCATAGGCTTATTATCAGTTTTCCATCATCTTAGCCTTGAACCTGAATGCACTGCCAAGGATCTCCATCTGAGAACAATCTGTAACAAGATGAATTCTATATGGAAACAGATAATTCAATGAAAGGGAGATCATAAAAATTCTAAATTGTATTTTCATCAAGATTCCAGAACAAACCACAAAGAACTATAGAATGGAAAAGAGCCCTCAGAATTTATAAACAATATTGCAAAAAAATCATTGGAGGACTTGAAAGATAAAACCCAGGAAATCTTACAGGAAATAGAACTAAAAGAGAGACAAAAATACTAAACATGAGATATATAAAAGAAGAATCCATGAGGCCTGCTACCTACCAAATATGATCTCCAGAAAAAGATAAGAAAACATAGAGAATTTATTAATAAAGTATAAATTAGAAGAGAATTTCCTTGAAATTACAGTTATAAGTCTTCAAAATGATAAAGTTAAGAGTATGAATAAAAGTTATCTAGACATTTCATTGTAAAATTTCAGACAACTAGGATAAAATGATGCTAATGTATTTTGGTGAGGGGAAAAAATAGCTATTGCCTATAAGGGTCAGTAACTATAAAGACATCAGATTTCATTTTTGTTGAAAAGCAGTGGAGAAATTTTGAGGAAGAAAAAATTCAAGCTACGTCAAACTTAGAAAACATCACATTAACTATGAGGTCAGAATAAAGATGTTTTCAAACAGGTAAGAACTTAGAAAGTTTATCTCCCCATATACCTTTTTATAGAAAACGACTTACAGACACGCTCCAGTAAAACAGGAGAGTTAAAAGAGAGAGAAAAAGAGAACAATAATGGCTTCAGAAAAGAGGGGATAAAACCAGGAAAGCAATGAAGGAAAGAGAATTGTATTAGCTGGCCTAGACAGCAGTTCAGATTGCAGCAGGAATGGGAAGGCTCTGGTAAGGGAGAGACAGTAGAAAAATAATGACGATGTTATAGAAGAAAAATGAAAAATTTTGGGATGAAAAACCTTGAGGTCTTAAAGATATGAAAAAGCTAAATAATGGAAAGAAAATATGAAAATCACTTAGGAACTCTAGGAAAAGCATTTAAGAAATAAAATATAGGTGGACCCAACATGGTGTTGTAGACAGATGCACCATGCTGTCCCTCTACATCAAAAACCCAAAAAACTAAGTAAAATAGATATGAATGTCAATTCTGGAACCCTAAGCATCAAATAAAAAGATAAAGAACTAGATGAAACACCAAATGGAAGAAGAAACCGACTGAACACAGAGAGCAAGGATATATACAGAATGGAGCTAACATGGGATAGCACTGCCATCTTGGAACACAACCAGCAATGACCCCAGACAGGGAGTACAGGAAGACAACTTCACAGAGTTCTTCATGGGAGACAGAGCACCTGGTAAACAGAGAAATACACTTTCCCACCATGCATCCTTCCAGCCTGCAACCTACACTACTTCCTGATGGGCCAAGGTATACCACTTGGCTGGACAGTCACTGGCTCACTGTCACCCTGGGTCTGACCCATCCCCATTTACTGGCTTCTGCTATGCCATTTTTTTCCCCCTTTGTCTTTTCAATTTCTTCCTTTTCTTTATCCTTCCCACCTAGCCCTGTATCCCACCTCCATCCCTTCCCATTGTGCCACGCCATGCCACTTGACTAGCAAGCTACCGACCTGCTGCCACCTCCAGTCTGCCCTGCCTCTACCTGCCAGCTCCTGCCATGCCATTTTCACCCCTTTCTTCCTGTTCCTTCTCCTCCCACCTCTTCCCATCAGGCCACTCCATGCTGCATGGCTAGGGAGCCACTGGCCCACTGCTGGCCCCGGTCTGCCCTGCCCCCACCCAGTGGCTCCCACCACACCACTTTTTCTCTTTCTTTCCCTTTCTTCCTTTCCTTTCTCCCTCCCACCTAACCCTGTACACAACCTCTCCTCCTTCCCACTAGGCCAGGCTGCACCACTGCAGCTACAGAGCCACTGACCTACCAATGCCCCAGGTCCACCCCACCACCATGCACTGGCTCCTGCCAAGCCATTTTTAATTTTACTTTTATTTTTTTTCTTGTTTTTCCCCTTCTTCCCTTTCTTTCTCCCTCCCACCTAGCCCCATATGCCACTTCTTCCCCTTCCTGCTGAGTCATGTAACACTTGCTTCAGCTAGAGAGCTACCAGTCCACTGCTGCCCCAGGTTCATCCTACTGCCACCCACTGGCTCCTGCCCCACTGCTTTTTCTTTTTTTCTTCTTTCTCTTCTTTCTCCCTCTCACTTACCCATGTACATCACCTCTTCTCCCTTCCAGCTAGCCCTCAGGTCCTCCCTGTCCCCACTTGCTGCCCCCCACTGTATCACCAGTTTATTTATTTTTTCTTTTCTCTTCTTCATTTTCTTTCTCCTTTTCTCCCACATAGCCCTGTACATTACCTCCCCCCTTGCCAGCAGACTCTGCCACACTGCCATGGCTAGAGAGCCACCGCCCCGAGTCCACCTCGCCCCTACACTCCAGCTTGTGCTAAATTGCCATTTTTTCTCTCTCTTTATTTCCTTTCTTTTGCCCCCCACCACCTAGCTCTGCAAGCCACCTCCCCTCCCTTCCCACTGTCCCTTTGTTCTGCCCCACCACTATTTGCTGCCCCCCACTACACAGCCAGTTTTTTATTTATTTTCTCTTTCTTCCTTTTCTTTTTCCCTCCACCTAGTCCTGTACACCACCCGCTCTTCGCACGAGCCCTCACTCTGCTGCCATGATTAGAGAGCCACCAGCCCACACCATCCTGGGTCTTCCCTGCCCCTACCCATTGGCTCCCACCACACTGCCATTATTTTTTCTGTTTATTTTCTTCCTTTTCTTTTTTCCTGCCACCTAACCTGTAAGCCACCTCCTCTCTCTTCCCACCAGACCCTGCATCTGCACCTCCCCCACTCACCAGCCCCCTGTGAACCACCATTTTTTCTCTTTTTTTCCTTTCTTACTTTTCTTTCTCCCTCCCACCTAGCCCCATAGGCCACCTTTTCCCCCTTCCTTCTGGCACCCACTACGCTGCCAGGGATAGACTGCCACTAGCGCGCTGTCTTGCTGCTACCCCAGGCCCACGCCACCCCCACCCACTGGCCACCGCTATTCCATCATTTATGTTATTCTTTTTCTTTCTTTGTTTTCTTTTTACTTCCCTCCTAGCACCAAAATAATACAAGAACAAATTCTCAAAATAAGTAAACAATTAGAAATCATATGAAAACAGCAACTAGAAATCTAAAAGGTGAACAACAAAATTTCAGAGATAGACAATGCAATAGAAGATTTTAGATGCAAATTTGGAACAATGGAGGACAGCATTAGGGAGATTTAAGACAAATCTATGGATACCACTTAGTTTGAGGAAAAATCAGAGAAAAGAATGAAGAAAAATGACGACAACCTAAGAATTTCGTAGAATGTAATTAACAGCAAAAATTTGTGCGTGATCAGAATTCCAGAACAAGGGTAGAAAATGGAAGATTTTTTGAAGATTTGCTGGCAGAAAACATGCCAAATATCATGAAAGATGAAAAGCTGATCATTCAAGAAATTCAATGACCCCCATATAGGAGAGATCCCAAAAGAAAGTCACCAAGACATACCATGATCACATTTGCAAAAAGCAAAGACAAAGAAAGAATCTGAGAGCAGGTGGAGAAAAAAGAAAAGTTGCTTACAAAAGGGGAAAAAATAAGACTAATCTCTGGTTACTCACAGACACTATGCAGGCAAGAAGGCAATGGGATGACATATATAAAACTTTGAAAGAAAATCTGCCAACCAAGAATAATATATCCTGCAAAACTCTCTCTTAAATGAGGTGGCAAAATTAGGACATTTCCAGATAAATAGAAACTAAGGGAATTCCTAAAAACTAAACGAAGCTTACAAAAAATATTAAAGGGAGTCCTTTGGTTAGAGAACCAACACCATCAGACAACAACTGAAGTCTAGGAAACAGGAAAGCACCAGCCAGATACCAACCTAGGTAAAGAACTCTCAATAATAAAACAAAGCTAAATGACCTAAAACAGGGAAACAGATGTCACTCTGTAAATGAAACAATAAAAGGGGGAATACACAGTTTAAGTACAGAATTTTAAAAAGGAGAGGAAGTTAAGGTGATATCAGGTAATAAAAGGCTGATTCAAACTTAGGAAGATAAGGGAAGATTTCAAAGTAACCACAAAGAAAGTTAACAAACCTACACGTCAGAAGAAAAAAAAAAAAAAAAACTCAAAGACTCAGTAAAGACAAAATCTATAATAAGAGCATTGAAAAGAGAGTTCAACAATAATAGTAGGAGAATTCAACACGGCATTCTTGGTAAAGGACAAAACATTTAGAAGAAGCCCAACAAAGATACAGAAGATCTAAAGGCCAAAATCAACAACCTTAACCTCATAGACATACATAGAACACTCCATTGAAGAGCAGAAAAATATAAATTCTTCTCCAATGCATATAGAACCTTCTCCAGAAAAGCCCATATTTTAGGCCAGCAGCCCTCAATAAAATCCAAAACATCGAAATAATACAAAACATTCTCTCTGATCGCAATACCATAAAAGGAGAAATCAATAACAGGAAGATCGAGGGAAAAAGATCAAATATATGAAAACTGGATAACACCTTGCTTAAAAATAACCAGGTAATAGAAGAAACCAAAGAGGGAATAAAAAAATTCCTAGAATCAAATAAGAATAAAAGTTCGTCATACCAAGACCTTTGAGACACAGCAAAGGCAGTGCTCAGAGATCAATTATAGCAATAAACACACACATCAAAAAAGAAGAATGGGACAAAATCAGAACTTTAGTCCTACAACTCAAACTAATAGAAAGAGAACAGCAAAAGAAGCTACAGCAACCAGAAGAAAAGAAATAATAAAGATTAACAGCAAAAATAAATGAAATAGGGGACAGAAAAAACAATAGCAAAAGTCAACGTGATCAAAAGTTGGTTCTTTGAAAACAGCAACAAAATCAACAAGCCATTGACCAAAATGACAAAAGCAAAATGTGAGACGAAGCAAATAAACCCCGTAAGAAATGAGATGGGGGGACATTACAACAGGCCCAACTGAAATAAAAAGAATTGTAACAGAATGCTATGAAAAATTGTACTCCAAGAAATTTGAAAACCTAAAGGAAATGGACAAATTTCTAGAATCATACTACCTACATAAGCTAACAGAAACTGAGATGGAAAATCTGAACAGACCCATAACAAGAGAAGAGATTGAAGAGGTTACAAAAAAAAAAAAAAATCCCAACAAAAAACAGCCCTGGCCTGGGTGGCTTCACTGGAGAATTCTACCAAATATTCAGAAAAAAGCTCACACTAATACTACTCAAATTATTTCAGAGCATAGAAAAAGAAGAAATACTCCCAAATTCATTCTGTGAAGCCAGCAGAACCATGATACTAAAGCCAGGCAAAGACATCATAAAAAAAGGAAAATCACAGACCAATATCTCTCATGAATACAGATGCAAAAATTCTCAACAAATCCTAGCCAATAGAATTCAGCATCATATCAAAAAAATAATATACCATGACCAAAGGGGATTCATACCAGTTATGCAAGGATGGTTCAACATTAGAAAAATCAATCAATGTAACCCACCACATAAATAGAGCAGAAGAAATATTCACATGATCGTCTCAATCAATGCAGAAAAGACATTTGATAAAGTCCAACACCTATTCCTGAGAGAAACTCAATAAAATAGGAATAGAAGGGAAATTCCTCAACATGATAGTGGGCATGTATATAAAACCAACAGCCAACATCATTCTCAACACAGAGAGACTGAAAGTATTCTCCTTGAGAATGGGAACAAGACAAGGATATCCTTTGTCACCTCTCCTATTTAACACTGTGCTTGAAATCCTACCTAGAGCAATAAGAAAAGAAAAAGAAATGAAAGGCATCCAAATTGGAAAGGAAGAAGTAAAACTATCCTTATTCATAGATGATATGATGTTATACATAGAGGACCCCAAAGATTCCACGAGGAAACTACTGGAACTACTAGAACGATTCAGCAGAGTGGCAGGATACAAGATCAACATACAAAAGTCATTTGGATTCCTATACATCAACAACGAAAACTTCAGAAAGGAAATCAGGAAAACACAATTTATAATGCCCCCTAAAAAGATAAAATACTTAGGAATAAATATAACCAGGGACATAAAAAGACCTAAACAAAGAAAACTACAAAATACTATTGCAAGAAACCAAAAGAAACCTATATGAACGGAAAAACATACAATGCTCATGAATATGAATACTTAACACTGTGAAAATGTCAGTCCTACCCAAAGCAATCTACAGATATAATACGATCCTGATCCAAATACCAACAGCATTCTTTAAGGAGATGGAAAAACTAATCATCAACTTTATATGGAAAGGAAAGAGGCCCTGGATAAGCAAAGCATTATTGAAGAAAAAGAACAAAGTAGGAGGCCTCACACTACCTGATCTCAGAACCTACTCTACACTCACAGAAGTCAAAACAGCCTGGTATTAGTACAACAAACACATAGACCAATCGAACAGAATCACTAACTCAGACGTAAATCTAGCCACCTGTGGTCAGCTGGTCTTTGACAAAGGACCAAAATCCATTAAATGGGGAAAAGATAGTCCTTTTACAAATGGTGCAGTAAAAGTGGATGTCCATTGGTACAAAATGAAACATCACACACAAAAATTAATTCAAAATGGATCAAAGACCTAAATGTAAAACCTAAAACGATAAAGATCATGGAAGAAAAAATAGGGACAGTGCTATGGGGCCTAATACATGGTATAAATACAATACAAACCATAACTAGCAATACACAAACACCAGAAGATATGCTAGATAGTTGAGAGCTCCTAAAAACTAAACATTTATGCTCATCAAAAGCCTTCACCACGAGAGTGAAAACAGAACCTACAGATTGGGAAAAAAAAATTGGCTATGACACACCTCCCTAGAATATTTCAGCACCTCAATAAGAAAAATACAAATAATCCAATTTTAAAAATGGCAGTGAACAGACACTTCACCAATGAAGACATTCAGGAAGCTGATGGACACATGAGGAAATGCTTGTGATCATTAGCCATTAGAGAAATGCAAATCAAAAACTACAATGAGATATCATCTCACCCCAACATTACTGGCACTAATCAAACAAACAAAATAACAAATGTTGGAGATGTTGTGGGGAGATAGGAACTCTTATGCTCTGCTGGTGGGAATGTAAGATAGTACAACTACTATGGAAAATGATATGGCACCTCCTTAAAAAGCTAGAAATAGAAATACCATATGATCCAGCAATCTCATTCCTAGGAATATACCCAAGTAACAGCCGTTACACAAATGGACATATGCACACTCATGTTCATCACAGCATTATTCAAAATAGCTAAAAGATGGAAACAATTTAAGTGCCCATCAACAGATGAATGGATAACTAAACTATGGTACATACACACAATGGAATACTACAAAGAGCAATGATGAATCTGGAAATATAACATGGATGGGTCTGGAGGGCATTATGTTGAGTGCAATAAGTCAATCACAGAAGAACAACTACTGTATGAGACCACTATTTTAAAAACTCAAGAAAAGATTTACACACAGAAAGAATCTTTGATGGTTGTGAGGGAGAGGAAGGATGGTGAGGGAAAAACGCTAACTTCATAGTAGATAAGTAGTAACCTTGGTGAAGGGTAACACGTTATCCAATACTGGGGGAGTCAGCACAACTTGACCAAGGCAAAGTCACAGAAGCTTCATCCAAACTCCCTGAAGGACCGAATTACTGGGCTGAGGGCTGGGGACCATGATCTCAGAGGACATCTAGGTCAATTGGCATAACATAGTTCATAAAGACTCTTCCTTATTCATTGTCTAGCTTTCACATTCATATGATGCGATTGAAAATACCATGGCTTGGGTCAGGTGCACCTTGGTGTTCAAGGTGACATCTTTGCTCTTCAACACTTTAAAGAGGTCCTTTACAGCAGATTTACCCAATGCAATGTGTCTTTTGATTTCTTGACTGCTGCTTCCACGGCTGTTGAATGTGGATCCAAGTAAAATGAAATCCTTGACAACTTCAATCTTTTCTCTGTTTATCATGATGTTGCTCATTGTTCCACTTGTGAGGATTTTTGTTTTCTTTATGTTGAGGTGCAATCCATACTGAAGGCTGTGGTCTTTGATCTTCATTAGTAAGTGCTTCAAGTCCTTTTCACTTTCAGCAAGCAAGGTTGTGTCAACTGCATAACGTAGGTTGTTAACGAGTCTTCCTCCAGTCCTGATGCCCTGTTCTTCTTCATATAGTCCAGCTTCTGGGATTATTTGCTCAGCATACAGATTGAATAGGTATGGTGAAATAATACAATCCTGGCGCACACCTTTCCTGACTTTAAACCAATCAGTATCCGAACAACTGCCTCTTGATCTATGTAAAGTTTCCTCATGAGCACAATTAAGTGTTCTGGAATTCCCATTCTTCACGATGTTATCCATAATTTGTTATGATCGACACAGTTGAATGCCTTTGCATAGTCAATAAAACACAGGTAAACATCCTTCTGGTATTCTCTGCTTTCAGCCAGGATCCATCTGACATCAGCAGTGATATCCCTGGTTTCACATCCTCTTCTGAAACCAGCCTGAATTCCTGGCAGTTCCCTGTCGATATAGTGCTGCAGCCATTTTTTGAATGATCTTCAGCAAAATTTTACTTGTGTGTGATATTAATGATATTGTTCTATAATTTCCACATTCGGTTGGATCACCTTTCTTGGGAATAGGCATGAGTGTGGATCTCTTCCAGTCAGTTGGTCAGGAAGCTGTCTTCCATATTTCTTGGCATAGACGAGTGAGCACCTCCAGTGCTGCAACTGTTTGTTGAAACATCTGAATTGATATTCCATCAATTCCTGGAGCCTCCAATGCCTTCAGAGCAGCTTGGACTTCTTCCTTCAGTACCATCGGTTCCTGATCATATGCTACCTCTTGAAATGGTTGAACATTGACTAATTCTTTTGGGTATAATGACTCTGTGTATTCCTTCCATCTTCTTTTAATGCTTCCTGCATCATTTAATATTTTCCCCATGGAATCCTTCACTATTGCAACTCGAGGCTTGAATTTTTTCTTCAGTTCTTTCAGCTTGAGAAACAATGAGCATGTTCTTCCCTTTTGGTTTTTCACCTCCAGCTCTTTGCACATGTCATTATAATACTTTATTTTGTCTTCTTGAGCCACCCTTTGAAATCTTCTGTTCAGTTCTTTTACTTCATCAATTTTTCCTTTTGCTTTAGCTGCTCGATGTTCAAGAACAAGTTTCTGAGTCTCCTCTGACATCCATCTTGGTCTTTTCTTTCTTTCCTGTCTTTTCAATGACCTCTTGCTTTCTTCATGTGTGATGTCCTTGATGTCATTCCACAACCCGCCTGGTCTTCGGTCGCTAGTGTTCAATGCGTCAAATGTATTCTTCAGGTGGTCTCTAAATTCAGGTGGGATATACTCAAGGTCATATATTGGCTCTCGTGGACTTGCTCTGATTTTCTTCAGTTTCAGCTTGAACTTGCATATGAGCAATTGATGGTCTGTTCTACAGTCGGCCCCTGGCCTTGTTCTGACTGATGATATTGAGCTTTTCCATTGTCTCTTTCCACAGATGTAGTCAATTTGATTTCTGTGTGCTCCATCTGGCAAGGTCCGTGTGTATAGTTACCGTTTATGTTGGTGAAAGAAGGTATTTGCAATGAAGAAGTCGTTGGTCTTGCAAAATTCTATCATTCAATCTCCAGCATTGTTTCTATCCTCAAGGCCATATTTTCCAACTACTGATCCTTCTTCTTTGTTTCCAACGTTTGCATTCCAATCACCAGTAATTATCAATGAACCGTGATTGCATGTTCGATCAACTTCAGGCTGCAGCAGCTGATAAAAATCTTCTATTTCTTCATCTTTGGCCCTAGTGGTTGGTGCGTAAATTTGAATAACAGTCGTATTAACTGGTGTTCCTTGTAGGCGTATGGGTTTTATCCTATCACTGATAGCGTTGTATTTCAGGATAGATCTTGAAGTGTTCTTTTTGACGATGAATGAAACACCACTCCTCTTCAAGTTTTCATTCCCAGTATAGTAGACTATGTGATTGTCCAATTCAAAATGGCCAATACCAGTCCATTTCAGCTCGCTAATGCCTAGGATATTGATGTTTATGTGTTCCATTTCATTTTTGATGATTTCCAATTTCCCTAGATTCATACTTCGTACATTCCAGGTTCCAATTATTCATGGATGTTTGCAGCTGTTTCTTCTGTTTTGAGTCATGCCACATCAGCAAATGAAGGTCCTGAAAGCTTTACTCCATCCATGTCATTAAGGTTGACTCTATTTTGAAGAGGCAGCTCTTCCCCAGTCATCTTTTGTGTACCTTCCAACCTGGGGGGCTCATCTTCCAGCGCTATATCAGATAATGTTCTGCTGGCATTCACAAAGTTTTCACTGGCTAATATTTTTCAGAAGTAGACTGCCGGGTCCTTCTTCCTAGTCTGTCTTAGTCTGAAAGCTCAGCTGAAGCCTGTCCTCCATGGGTGACCCTGCTATTATCTGAATATTGGTGGCATAGCTTCCAGCATTACAGCAACATGCAAGCCCCCACAGTACAACAAACTGACAGACAAACTGGTGTTTTCTGTCACATCATTTGCATTTGAAAGCTGGACAGTGAATAGGGAAGATCGAAGAAGTATTGATGTCTTTGAATTGTGTTGGTGAAGAATATATCATGGACTGCCAAAAGAACGAACAAGTCTGTCTTACAATAAGTACGACCAGGATGCTCCTTAGAAGCAAGGATGGTGAGACTGGGTCTTACATACTTTGGACATGTTGTCAGGAGGGATCAGTCCTTGGAATAGGACTTCATGCTTGGCAAAGTGCAGGGTCAGTGGAAAAGAGGAAGGCCCTGAACGAGGTGGATTGACACAGTGGCTGCAACAATGAGCTCAAGCAAACAATGATTGTAAGGATGGCACAGGACCAGGCAGTGTTTTGTTCTGTCGTGCATAGAGTGGCTATGAGTTGGAACTGACTCGATGGTACCTAACAACAACAACAGTTCATAAAGAAAATGTTCTACATCTTATTTTGGTGAGTAGTGTCTGGGGTCTTAAAAGCTTGTGAGTGGCCATCTAAACTACATCTATTGGTCCCATCACATTTGGAGAAAGGAGAATGAAGAAAACCAAAGATGCAAGGAAAATATTAGTCCAAAGGACTGTTGAACCACACGAACAATAGCCTCCACCAGCCTGAGACCAGAAGAACTAGATGGTGCCTGGCTACCACGACTGACTGCTCTGATAGGGGTCAAAATAGAGGGTCCTGGAGAGAATGGGAGAAAAAAGTAGAACAAAATTCAAATTCACGAAAAATAACCAGACTTACTGGTCTAACAGAGACTGGAGGAACCCTGGTGATTATGGCTCGTGGTCATCTTGCTAATTCTGAAGTGAAGCCACTCCCGAAGTTCACTTTGCAGCCAAAGATTAGATATGACTATAAAACAAACAATAACACACATGAGGTATGTACTTCTTAGTTTAATCACGTATAGGAGACCAAATGGGTAACACCTGGCCAAAAGCAAAGAGGAGAAGGCAGGAAGGGGCAGGAAAACTGGATGAATGGACACAGAGAACCTGGGGTATAAAGGAAAAGGCGGAGAGTGCTGACACATTGCAGGGATTGTGATCAATGTAGTAAAACAATTTGTGTATAAATTTTTGGATGAGAAACTAATTTGTGCCGTAAATTTTCCCCTAAAACACCTAAAAAAAAATTTTCAGTCGATACAGAAAAAATAAATACAATATAATCACCTCACACTATCAATGGTCCATACGGTGAACAGTACTTTCTCCAGGTCTCTAGGACTCTCTGTCCCTGTCAGAACAATACTTTCATAGTCAAAATGAAGTTAAATTTGAACTTATGGGCTACTACTCATTTATGATCAAAAACAAAATGTAAATGTTATCACCTTGGCATTGTAAAGTCCTGACAGTACTGTTTGGAGCACCAAGGGTACTGAGAGTGAGCTAAGAGGAAGGGCAGGGGCAGGGGCAAGAATGTTCTCATAGTACAGAGTAGGGAGTTGAGCTACTATATTGACTAACAGAATAAGAAATAAAGATGAAAATGTATTACTTAAAATTATGAAGATAACGTATAGGAAACCAGAAAAAAAAACAATGACGTCACTATTTTGAGCAGATTATGAGAAGAAGGGATCTGGGGATAGGTATAAGGAACTAAATCCTCATCTATCATATCAGACAGTAAATGGTTCATGTTTAAATTCATGAATCTATAAAGAGGTATTTAAACATAGCAATTGTCAGCATAGAGGTAATCATGGGAAGAAAATATTAAAAACGACTCCTTCTGTGGCTCTGTCCTAGACATAGTATGTAGGACCAGGCACTGTTTATTTTCATTAATAACGCTTCTCTATGATGTGATTTTTTTAAAAAAAAACCATGTCCGTGTATAGTTTGGGAACCCTGGTGGTGTAGTGGTTAAAAGCTATAGCTGCTAACCAAAAGGTCAGCAGTGCAAATCCACCAGATGCTCCTTGGAAACGCTATGGGGCAGTTCTAATTTGTCCTGTAGGGTCACTATAAGTTAGAATCCACTCAACAGCAATGGGTTTTCTGGTTTTGTATATTCCAATGCCCAAGAAAGCAGCAATCAAGAAATCAAATGACGTATCGCATTGGGAAAGTCTGCTTCAAAAGACCTCTTTAAAGTGTTAAAAATCAAAAATGTCACTTTGAGGGCTGAAGCGTGCCTGACTCAAGCCATGGTATTTTCAATTGCCTCATATACATGTGAAAGCTAGACAATGAATAAAGAAGACCAGAGAAGAATTGATGCATTTGAATTATGCCATTGTAGAAGAATATTGAATACACCATGGACTGCCAGAAGAATGAACAAGCCTGTCTTGGAAGTACAGCTAGAATGCTCCTTAGAAGTGAGGATGGTGAGACTTCATCTCATGTACTTTGGACATGTTATCAGGAGGGGGTGGTCCTTGGAGAAGGACATCATACTTCGTAGAGTAGAAGGTCAGTACAAAAGTGGAAGACCCTCAATGTGATGGATTGACACAGTGGCTGCAACAATGGGCTCAAACATAGCAATGATTATGAGGATGGCACAGGACTAGGCACCGTTTTGTTCTCTTACACTTAGGGTCGCTATGAGTTGGAACCTACCTGATGCCACCAAACAACAATAACAACATGTATTACAAACTGGTCAGGATCAGTTTGACGCCATCTCTTTCCCAAAGAAGTCTTCTGTAAATTTTGTTGTTGTTGTTAGCTGCTGTCAAGTTGGTCCCTGACTCATGACGAACCTAGGCACAGCAGAATGAAACGTTGCCTGGTCCTGGGCCACCTACATGATTAATTACAGATCAGAGTATTGTGATCTATAGGGTTTTCACTGACTGATTTTTGGAAGTAAATTGCCAGGCCTTTGCTCCTAGTTCTCCTTAGTCTGGAAGCTCTGGTTGCATAGGAACAAGCAATCCACCACTGACAGAAAGGTCTTGGCTGGGAATTGAACCTGGGTCTCCTGCATGGAGGGTGAGAATTCTATCACTGAACCACCAATTTTCCTTCCTTTTGCATAAATTCACCTTTCTGTCCTGCTTAAAGAGGTCATCAGTTTCAGAAGGGGAACTTAAAAAAATGCTTTTTTAAAATAAATAATATAGTTGAATGACTCAAATTTAGGAGTTACAAAAGGAAATATAGTAAAATATGCATACTATTCAAGTTCCCCATCTACTCAAGGTTAAATTTATTGTTATCCTTCTAGAGCTTTCCAGAGTTATTTTATGCACATAGAAGCTAACGCACACACACACATTCAGGCACTCATAAGTACCCACACAGACACATTTCTGAAAACATGTTGGGCTGCAAATTTTTGCATAGTTGGAATTTACATACCATTTTCTTAAAAAGGAATATAGTAATATATTTCCAGGCTATCAGAAACCCTACTCTGTTTCTCCAATTGTTATATAACAAGAATATTTGCGTAAGATGCCAAGAGCCTAAGTATTTAATACTTAATGGAGTCAATAATAGGTGTATTTATGTACCGTATGCAATGGTGCTCTAAACTTTGCTATTCGAAATGTGGTCCATGAGCCAGCAGCATCCACATCACCTGAGAGATTGTTAGAAATACAGAAATTCAGGTCTAAACCCAGACCTACTGAATCAGAATCTGCATTTTGTCGAGATCCCCAGGTGATTTTGGGACACATTACAGTTTGAGAAGCACTGCTCCACAGAGTCAGATTTTCTTTTTTGAGTTCACCTCTTTCAACATGCTGTATCACTTTAAGCTTTTCTTTGTATGTGTAGGCATTTTTATATCTTAGGCTCATCTATTTTCTTCATAGGCTTTTCCACTTTTGGAAGATATGTTTACTTATAATATGGGGAAGATGATGGCAATATTGCAAAAATTGATTAGATGACATCAGCAGAGTCTTAGTTCTATCAGGAGAGCATCTGAGAAATGACTGAAGCTCACTCAGGTCTTGCCTGGGGTCATGCATGACTTTTGCTGGTGCATGCATGTGGATTCATTATTGTGGGTTTCAATGTGGCCGGGGAATTTTGAGTAAAAAAAAAAAAATAGTCATTATAGAGAATCTTCTGAGACTGAGAGTTCAGATAGCAAGGAAAATCTGTGCTCCTCTCCCTCTGCCCCCTTTTTTTTTTTTTTTAACTCAATTAGTACACTAATCTACACACTGTGCTGCATTTGATTGGTTTCCTTGGACATTATCACATGTCAGTACATTAAAAAACAAAACAAAACTCCCTTGTGATTTTTTTTTATATTGCCAGATACTCCATTGTGTGATTAAAGCATAATTTAATAAAATAAACCCGTTTTAATGGACGTTTAGGCTGTTGCAAACAATGTTGCAATAACTTTGTATGAATGTCTTTTCGTATGTGTGAAAATATGTCTATAGGAAAGAAAGGTAATTGGGAGGTCATATAGCATGATCATATGTAATTTTGGTAGCTGCTGCAAATTGTCTTTCATAGATATTTAACTTAGCCCTGGTTTTTTTTTAATTCTATAAGCAATATATGACAGGAAAACTGATTCCTCACACCTGTTTAATACAGTGTGTTAACAAATTTTGGGATTGGTACTGATCTGGACTGTGAAAATATTTTTCAGTGTAGTTTTTAAACTTACTATTTTGTTATTAAGAAAAATTCATTTTTTCATATGTTTATGATTCATTTCTTATTCTTGTTCTGTTAACCATCTATTCTAATCTTTTGCACATTTTTCTATTGGGTTGGTGATTTTTCTTATTTATTTGTTAGAACTCTTTACATTAAGAGGATCAACTTGTTTAATGTCATAGAAGATAAACATTTTTTCCCGGTTTGTTGTGTTCTTTTGATTTTACTTATTTTTTATAACAACATTTACATTATTTTTTACTGTTGAATTTGTCTTTTCTTTCATGGGTTCTAGCTTTCACCATTCTCCTGCTGGTTCATTTTTGTTAATTAATTAATTTTTTTTTTAAGTTATAGTCTATTTAGACATTATCATATTTCATTATGGGAGGTATGGATCCAGCTTGTCTTTTCCCAGAGCTTCTCCTGGATCCTAACCCCATTTCCTGAAGGATCCATTTTTACACGAGGAACTTTTTTATACAGATTCCCAGGAGCCATCCCCAGTGGTTACTATTTATCAAGTCTTAGGTAAGAAACAAGGGTTTATACTTTTATAAAAATCTTGGCCACTGGATGTGCAGTCATATTTGTGAATCACAGCGAGAAGATGTAGTCTGGAGGGGAAGGTGAGAGCATTCTGTTTTCTTAAAGAACATTACCGTAACGGTTGGCTAGAAGCCTGCCCTTGATTTGACAGAAAACAGCTGTTCCCCAGAAATGGTTCGATAATATATTTGGCCAGATGTGTTTCTGTTGATAAGACACAATACCAGCAAACTCACACACTGCCTTATCTCTTTCCAAATGGTTCTTTGGGCTTCATATGGGAGATATGGGTAGACTTTTTCATTTCATTTAAAATATTGAAGTGTATTATTTTACAAACTGGATAATATCTTTGTCCTTTGAAAACAAACATGTCCTTTCAGAAAGGAACCAAGTTTATCAGACTCTTATTTGCTTGTAAACTGCAAAATGTTTAGGCCTATGAGCTCATGCTTGAGTTCAACCCTGCATACAACTAAATGGTTGGGTCCTAGAGCATTTGGATTATCTTGTGCTGGCAGCAGGAGGAAGAACAAGTGTTGTGTTCAGTAAGACCAGTTTCTGGGTAGGTGGAATAGGGGATTTGGAACATTCAAAAGACTCATGAGTGCACAAAGTCCTAGCTTTCCTCCTGGCCTGCCATGGAGCCCGAGCTTTCATCCTTGGACTTTTATTCCTCAGGCCGGGAAGCAAAATAAATGTCCAATGATTGAAAGCAGGAGTTTATGCACCTGTTTTCTAGCAGGAGTTCTAGCTGAGTGCTAACACGTCAGTTAACGTTAGGTTAATTCTCAGCCCTCGCTGCACATCGACTCACTTGGGAAGCCTTAAAAATTCCTGATGTTTGGACTCTGTCTTAGTTTATTAGTGCTACTGTAATACAAATATCACAAGTGAGTGGCTTTAAAGAACAGAATTTTTAGGAGGCTAGACCTGAATTCAGGGCCCTGGCCACAGAGGAAGGCTCTCTGTGTCTGTTGGCTCTGGGAAAAGATCCTCATCTCTTTTAGCTTCTGTAGTCCTGGTGTTCCTCAATTCCTTGAAGGTCCTCAGTTTGTGCATGTTTGTCTATGTGTCAATGCTACACCTTATAACTGAGAAGTGATTAGGTTTAGGACAAACCCTACATTGATATGACCGCATTAACATAACAAAAAACCCTATTTCCAAAAAGGATGACATCCACTTGTACAAGGGTTAGGATTCCAACACATTTTTTTTTGGCGGGGGGAGGGGGGGGACATAATTCAATTTGTAACAGACCACATCCATGGATCTGAATAACTCTAACTTAGCACTTCTCATTATAAATTCCTTTAGGATAGCAGAATGGGACAAAAGAATGCATGTGGGTGAGGAGGGTCAGGAAAAATATCTGGCCATAGGGCACCAAAACCCAAAGACTTGGGGGTGCTCCAAGAGGTGGCAGAAGCTGCCAAATGGGGAGGTGAAAGGATGCTGGAGATAATCCTCACTCTTAAATAATTTTTTTTCCATTACCTAGATGGGCAAGTGGACAATTCTGCTACTGATATGATGAAGAGAATTGCTCTTTCACCAGGGGACAAAGTGTAAAACATATATCAGACTTTTCTGAAGAAAGTGCTGACGTTCTCTACTGCATTTTTCTTTTAAATGGGAGGCTTTCTTGAGGATTTGGCCTTTCTGCACATACAGCCACATAAATACTGGTGGCTTTTTAATGCCACCACGGTTCCAAGGACTTCTTTAGGTTTCTGTAGGGCCGGATGCCTCTCATTTTCTTGAAGAAAAATAATGAAATCTTGTTAATTCATAATTCACAGGCTGGACTATTCGCTAAGATTTCAGATGTTATAAACAAAGGCTTATCTTGGCTTTGCAGCTTACATTTATAAGGAAGTCTCTAAAGCGTTTTGCAAACAGTACTTGGGCCTAAGAAACAGTTGAAATGGTGTCATTGATGGCAGGTCATTGCCTTGTCCTGAGGATAAGCCCAATGTTGTGTGCTGAGTAAACATTCACAGAACAAGACTGTAACCCTTTAATGAGGCAGAAGTGTTTTTTTTTTTTTTATATTGAAAGATGGCTATTTATTAGACATGTATTTCATTACATCCCGACCGTGAAAAGCATAATCACAGAGTTGAGGTTTCAGCAGAAGCTGGTGCTGAGCCCTCAACTCCCCTTGGTGCAAAGCTGAGGGAACTGTGAGTGGAGGGGCAGACCGGGACATAGGATGTGGCTGGAGGGGTCTTTCTCCTTTACATTCTTACTGCTGGCCCACCCCCGATTCTTTCCTTCCTACTTCTGTCCTACAGGCATCTGTGTTATACCATGAGGTCTGGGTAGTGCCTGCCTTCAGTAGCCAACTCTCGTCTTGCACCCTCCAGGTTCTCTCCAGAAGGCTTGGGAAAGGAGAGGGGAGGCCGGGATGGCACCGGTGCACCTCTCATTGTCCTTCTCTAGCTGGTTGTCTGTGGCTTCAAAGTCTCACTTCATGTGAACATTTGGGAAGTTGTCCAGAGACAATCTATAGCCTGTGATGTAATTGTTATTCATGGCGGGCCTGCTCTGGGAGTGACAAGAGCCTGTATTGGAGGGTTTGTGACGAGGGCTTGAACGCTGTACCAGCCGTATGCCCTGGCTTCCTCCCAAGAGCTCCTGAGGGGATATTTTCTCTGGTTTCTAAGACCACCTGGAATTATCGGTCCCTTGAAGACCCCAGAAGACCCTTTATTGTCTTTTCCTTTCCTCCCTACGTGCCTTAACTCAGGTCCTTATTCACTGTGAGACTGGACAAATGTGCATGTGCAGGCCTTGGCCTCGGGAGCAAGGAAATGCAATTAGAGGCAATCCCCGGATTACACGTAGCATTCCGCTCCTTAAACTGTCTTTAAGTTGAATTTGTAGATAAGTCAGAACGGTTAGGTACAGTTCATATCTAATGTCAGTTAGTCAAGTGTTTGTCTTAGTATATAGTATATAGTGTACCTTTCCGTGCATAAAAACACTAAAGAAACACTTTCAGATACAGTAAAACATCTTCAACATAACAATACAGTAATAACAATAATGATGTTTTGATGCATGTCGCAAAGTAGCACCCGTTTGTTATTACGAACCACTGTATGTACTTCGAATTTTTCATATAATAGGCTTTATGGGGTTTGGTTTGTAACTATGGGTTGTACATAAGTTGTAACTATGGGTTGTACATAAGTTGGACGTAACCTGGGGACTGCCAGTATTGCCAATCCTCAGATGTAAATGACAAGGGAAAGCTACTTCTTAAAGTCAGTGAGTCTAACATTTGCGAAATCAGGAACAAGAAATGGAAGCCCTACCTTTTGGCTAACTCTACATTTGTGCCATCATGGTACCCAGAACCTGGCTTTTATGCTGTGCTTTCGTTTTATAGGAATCCTGCTGATAGCTTTAAAGTTTTTAATTAATTTTTCTTTTTGGATGTGAGTCTGGGAGCAACGTTAAAAGTTTGGTCTTGAGGAGATAAGAGTTGGGTTTAAAACCACAAGTCTTTGGATCATGGATTCTTGTCCATGCATGTTCCCCAACACTGGGATGTTAGAGATATTTTTGGAAATGTTTTGTAACAAAGGGGTATTTCTAACCAGTGCACTGGTGATAAACGTACAAATTTATGCAGAAAGAATTTTACAAGTAAATCGATAAAACTTTCGCCCAGGGCACACGAATGAAATAATTGGCTGAGAATATTGTCATTTTCTGTAATATCACACTAACAATTTTTAATTTAGTATCTCCATGTACATGTTAAATTTTTTATTAACATGGATTCATTACAGAACAAATTACACACTTAAAATAAACATCAAAATCTGGCTTTTATTTATTTGATTTTTTTTTTTTTCCCTCTGTAGAAATTTTACTTCGGAATATAATGAATAAAACCAGAGGCAATTATACTGATTTTGACTGAGTCTGTTGAGTAATTGAGTGCTGTTTTCAAAGTTATAACCTTTCCTTTTATGGGGGTAGAGAACAAGAAAGGGAAAGTAAGAGGAAGAAACCCACCTTTGTGTGTCCCTCTGTCCCTAGATCTAGCACTTGGCATGCTGGGCCAACTCCAATGTTCCTCAGAGCCATGCTTTGGGCAGATCAGCTTCCCTCTCCTACGAGGCAGAGCTGGGAGTCAGACCCACATGTGTCTGAAGACAAAGTCTCTGTTTTTCCTACTACCCCTCTAGATCTTCATGGGATGCCCCTTAAAAAAACTTGAAGTAGAAATGGAGGTAATATGAAGTCTAAATGAAAGTAACTATAAAGTTCAAGATAGTGTAAATAAACCTGAACTTTCAGATGAGGTTTGATAACAGTCCAAAGAAATTCAGGTTGTGCACTTAATCAGTTGCCATATAACGTATAATGTCGGCAACCACCTATGGACCAGGGTTTAGGTCTCAGGAAAGAAGAAAAGTTAGAAAATGCTTGAACTAGGTTCTATTTTAACTCTAAGGTCAGAGGTCTTTTGGTTAAATGTGGAGACATTTAGTCATCTTTTTGTTCCATTGCCTAATCTGATGAAAACTGTGGAAATTTCCTACAAAAATGTCCACTGAGATATAACCATTTCTGCATAAAATTTGGGAAGGAGGTTTCACAAATTCCCCCTGAAGTCTATTATCCCCTTTCCCTCTGTCCTTCTTCTTTTCTTGGGGTCCACGTGGTCTACATGGATAACTCCTTTGTTAAGTGGTATCACAGATCTCATTCTCTAAAGTATTGGCTAAACTTTGTTTCTTGAAATTTCACAAGGCCTGGAAATGTAAACAAGTTTTTCACTGATATACTAATTGTACCAAGATCCCTGCTTAGGAAAGTATACAACTGGGGGATAGAAAGAAATGGAAATTCAGGTTCTATCAAGGCTTTAGTAATGGCTAACACTTACTTATTGCTCAAAGTGTGTCCGGAATACCTATTAATCCTCACAACCTCACAATGGAGGGAGGTTCTGAGAGATTGGTAAACTGACCTCAACAGTCTGAGAAGGGGTAATATTAAGATTTGAGCCCACGAAATCTAGTCCCAGACCCTACGTGCTTCATTACCGTACCAGGGACCTCTCCAGGTTGGCTCAAAAGACACATCTTAGATAAGCAATTAATGCATTTGCTAATTCGTTGGCTGTGGATGGTGGGAATTTGACCTTTAACTGTAGAGCCAAGAAAATGTTATAAAGGGAAGAAAACTGAAAATTCAGTCACCTGAAATTTCAAAATAGCTGAATGTTTGGCTGCATGTCTGGCTGACTTACTAGATTTATTATATTTCTCCAAAGTGTTGGGCTTTGAATGGCACGTCGTCGTTTTTAGGTGCCGTCGAGTTGATTTTTGACTCATAGCAATCCTATGTGACAGAGTAGAACTGCCCCGTAGGGTTTCCTAGGTTGTAATCTTTAGGAGAGCAGATCGTGCGGCCTTTTCTCCAGCAGCGCAACTGGTAGATTCGAACCATTGACCTTTTGGTTAGCAGCTGAGCCACCAGGACTCCTTGAATGGCTTAGATGGTACTATTCAAGAGGTAGAGAATTCTGAGGCCAACCAACTGTGGACCAGATGCAGTTGCTCCCTTTAACAACCATTATCTGCTCCTTATCCTTGACAATAAACACTAGAATGACATTATTACATTTTAGAATGACAGATAATTTTAATAGGCCATTAATGCTTTCTTAAGGATAAGTTAGAATTACCTCCTTCAGTTAAAAAAAAAAAAAAGGAAAGAAAAATTCTAACTATTTCTAGACTCATACAGCTAGAACCTGAAAGTAAAGCCTTCTCTGAAGCATTGGGAAGTATAGGAAACAGCTCTGCGAACCCCACAACTGTGAGGTCATTGCCAAGAATAGGTCTGCAAGGTCTTTAGAAGGATAGCTATTTGTAAACTCCTTTTGACTCAGCTGGCGATGACATAAAAAGTTCTTTTTCCATGGCTAAATGATACTTGAAAAAAAGAAAAAAGGTAATGATGCTGGATATATCTAGTCAAAATAAAAACGTCTTCCTTATTTCTCCATAAGCAAAATATACCACTTGGAGGAACAAAAGGATTCATGAGGAGAAACAGAATTAGGCCACGCTGAGTTTCCTGTTTCCTCCCTGGATGCTATCCCTGTGGCCCTGTGCTCTCACCTCTTTTATAATACCTGTCATTCTTCCTTGTACTTTAAGAAACAATTCATCAAGCCCTACTATAGTCTCAGCTTCTCTAGAGTGACTATCTTTGAACACACTTCCTCCGTCTGGACCCTTCTCCTGCACCAGTTTCTGCTCCACTTGGGTTGTGCACTCGCAGGTCAACCACAGATGTTTATGAAATTAACCTCAGTGGTCCACAGTAGCCATTCTTGACCCATTTGTACAAATGATTTAAAATGTTCCCTTTTCCCACTGAGGTAGCAAAAACTCATTGCCGTTGAGTCGATTCCGACTCATAGCAACACGTAGGACAGAGTAGAACTGCCCCATAGAGTTTCCAAGGAGTGGCTGGTGGATTGGAACTGCCAATCTTTTGGTAAGCAGCCAAGCTCTTAACCACTGCACCAACAGGTAGAAAGGCCTCTAGATTGTTTCTCATTTTTCCTTCTAAACATGCCAATGCTGAAATGATGTTAATATCTTCCAAACCAAAGCTATCACCTCTCCCTAATTCAATATGTCTGTCCCTGATTGCCACTCTCATTGTGGTCTCTGTCAACTTATCCCTCTTACCACATTAACTTGTGGAGACTCCATGTGTATTGGTGTAGAACTGCTTTCTATAGGGTTTTCAATGGCTGTGATCTTTCAGAAGTAGATTGCCAGACCTTTCTTCTGAGGCACCTCTGGGTAGATTCATATTTCCAACCTTTCAGTTAGTAGCCCAGTGCTTAATCGTTTGTGCCACTGAGGGACTCCAACCTAACTAAGAAAGTGTTCATTTCTCTAGTGAGCTAAAGAGCCAGAAATTTGGAAACTTCTTGTATAAACAGTGATGGTGAGCTAAGAGTCACAGAAGACTTTCAGAATTGTGGTATTTCTTTCCAAACAACCTCTTCTTCTTCCACCCCATAGTGTTCTTACATAGTTCATTTTGCCTGCTTCCTTCCTTTCCTTTCTGCTTCCTTCCCTCTCGCTGTCCCTCCCTCCTTCCCTTACTTCTTTTCTTCATGGAGGAAACCATTCCAAACCCTTGGAACTGTGGATTGAATTTACAGTCTTGTACTGGCTCTTTACAAAATTTAGGCAAAAGATGTAGGTCATCTTTTTTTTTTTTTTTTAGATTTAAATAATCTTACTGCCACACTTCTCAAACCAGGGCAGAAGCACATGTTATGTATTGGGAGGTATGAGAATGCTTTTTTTATTTAAAATGTTTTAATGTTATTTCATTATTGTTGTTGTTAACTGCTGTGAAGTCAGCCCTGACTCATGGCGACTCCATGCACCAGGGAACAAGATGCTGTGTGGTCCTGTATTATTCTCACGATCAGTTGCAGATTAAACCATTGTGATCCATAGGGTTTTCATTGGCTGATTTTCAAGAGTAGATTGCCAGGCCTTTTTTCCTAGTCTGTCTTAGTCTGGAAGCTACGCCGAAACCTGTTCAGCATCATGGCAACATACACGTTTTCACAGACAGATGGGTGGTGACCACACATGTGGTGCGTTAGACAGGTCTACTGCATGGAAGGTGAAAACTCACGGAACCACCAGGGCTTCCATTACTTCATTACTTTTATATTAAAATAGTCCATGTATCTCCAAAGTAGAATTCAAAATTCACATGACATGTTAAAGAAATTTTCTACTGAGATTCTTTCTAGACTTTATATCCAGAAAAGCTCAACACACAAGATCCCTTTTCTGTATTGTTAGGGACATTTCAGTGGAAAATTTTTTTTTCTTTTTTTTTTAACAACTGTACTTTAGGTGAAGATTTACAGAACAGGCTAGTTTCTCATTAAACAGTTCGTACACATAGTGTTTTGTGATATTGGTTAACAAGCCCACGACATGTCAACACTCTTTCTTCTCAAACTTGGGTTCCCTATTACCAGCTTTCCTGTTCCCTCCTGCCTTCTAGTCCTTGCTCCAGGGCTGGTGTGCCCCTTTAGTCTTGTTTTATGGGCCTGTCCAATTTTTGGCTGAAGGGTGAACCTCAGGAGTGACTTAATTACTGAGCTGGAAGGGTATCTGGGGGCCATACTCTCAGGGTTCTCCAGCCTCTGTCAGGCCAGCAATTCTGGTCTTTCATTTTGAGTTAAAGTTTTCTTCTACATTTTTCTCCAGTTCTATCTGGGACCCTCTATTGTGATCCCTGTCAGAGCAGTCAGTGGTGGTAGCCAGGCACCATCTAATTGTACTGGACTCAGTCTGGTGGAGGCCATGAAAGACGTGGTCCATTAGTCCTTTGGACTAATCTTTCCTTCGTGTCTTTAGTTTTCTTCATTCTTCCTTGGTCCTGCAGGGGTGAGACCAATGCAGAATCCTAGATGGCTGCTCACAGACTTTTAAGACCCCAGATGCTACTCACCAAAGTAGAATGTAGAACATTTTCTTCATAAACTATGCTATGCCAGTCGAGCTAGATGTTCCCCAAGACCATGGTCCCCTTAGCCCTTAGCCTAGCAATTCAGTCCCTCAGGAGTTTGGATGTGTCTTTGGAGCTTCCATGACCTTGCCTTGCACAAGTTGTTCTGGCTTCCCCAGTATCATGTTTCAGTGGAAAATTTTCAGAAGTATTCAAAACCTCTCTGTTAAGACCATCCTTTCTTATCTTCATCTTATATCTATCAGGCTGTCAGTGGAATCCCACCAGGCCTCACTCACAGCCCAGATGCTTACCAGGAGGGACTGAGCATGTACTGATGGGCTGGGTTGAACATATAGCAGTGTACTAGAGCTGGCCCATGTGGGCTTTTGAGAGCCACTGTTAGCATTTCTTCTTACACCTCCATCAGTGAATTCAAGTTGGTAGCTTGAAATTGACCATGGTGAGGGTATTTACACCACAAAAATTGGCAAAAAAAAACAAACCATACTCGCCGTCCAGTTGATTTTGACTCACAGCGACCCTATAGGACAGAGTAGAACTGCCCCATAGGGTTTCCAAGGAATGACTGGTTGATTCAAACTGCTGACCTTTTGATTAGCAGCTGAGCTGTTAGCCACTATGCCACCAGAGCTCCATCCAGGGCTCCAAAAATTGGCAGGATCTACAAATAAGCTTTTTTTTTTTTTTTTTTGGAGAACTAGTTGTTAAATGTTTAGCAGTAGAGCTTGTAAGGTTTGTTATATAGGTGTCTTTCTTATGCTTTCTGTGTTGCTTCTGTGGCCTCACCAGCTATTACAGATTAGTCTCTGGGGAGAAGGGAAGCAATCAACCTTTGCCCCAGGTCCCACAAATGGCTTGGTTATTAATCAAGTGGTCATTTGGCCTAGCTCCCTTTGTTCAGGCCCATGCTTATACATATGGAAGTGTTAGCTCTAGACAGAATCGTAGGTAAGGGAGCTAAAGCCCAGCGTGATTAATGACTTATAAGGTCACAACTCTCGTTAGAGGCAAAGCTAGGATAAGAATCCAGGTTTTCGGAGTGCCAGGTTGGTTTTGTTGCTGTTACACAACTCTGCCCCCCATAACTTGGAAAACCCTAAATCATAAATGTTTCATTGCAACGAGCTTCAGAAGACATTGCAGACTACAGAAATGATAGTATGTCTAATTATATTAACTTAATCTTTGCTTCTTTTTTCTAACTTGTAGAATAAGATACATCAATAGAAATAGACAACTTAAAAATATTGGTTAAGAAAATTAAAGCTCTTAAATTAATATGTAACACTATATTTGTTAATAAATTACCATCTTCATGTGTGGCCTTTTAAACGAGCATCTGTCAGGACTTGAAGCCAAGATGGTGCATTCTCCCAGGAATGAACAATGGTTTCTTCCAAAGCCCTTGCTCAAGGAAACTGCATACATAGGACGTCTTTAGTAAGAAACAAAGACAGAGGGCAGTGTAGGACCAGAGTGCTGGCTACCCTTCCTAAGCACAGGGCTGCATCACTTGCATGGTTGAAGAGGTAGCCAAGAAAATAGAGAGGAGTGTGAAGTGGATTTACTCGCATCCTCTCCCCCACCCTTCAAGAGGGCAATACAGCTCCTCTTCCTCGTTGCTGCAGAAGAAACGGGGGATCTTGGAGACAAAGCCAATGAAGGGCTAATGAGTACTCTGCTAGTTCAAAGTCAACATGAAGATTGGACAGAGGAAGCATGCAGAACTCAGGAGGCATTATTTTTAGAGTACAAACAAGAGAACTTGCCTGGCAGAAGGGTTTTTGTGGGCCCTTCTAGCTCCACTAATTGGATAGGTTTGGCAGCCTGAACGAGCGGCTCGTGGTTCCTGATTAATGCTCTGCTTGCGCGCGGGCATGATTTAGATTGCTGCTGAATAAACACAACACGGGACGGAAGGTGATAACTACCGGCCTCAGCAGAAAGGGAGAGCCTATAAATATGCCAGGGGGTCAATAGAAGTGATTTTCTTCTGCCTTCCCCGGACTGCTGATGAGGCCTGACAGGGCAGCTCTACTTCATTAATGCATCGCAACGGTGCAGAGAGCCTGAAGGGCAGAAAGAGCTGCGGAGCAGCCGCAGGCTGATGCCTGGGCTGCAGCTGTCAGGAGGGCTGCCTGGAAGGAAGGCAACAATAGAAGAAGGAAGATACAGACTGGAGCTTCCTGCGTCTTCTTTCTGCACTATTTTATTCTCCTTTCATCCTTTCCTTCTCACTCTCTCTCTCCTACCCTCCATTTCCATCTCTTCTGCTGCTTCTAGAACAATCTTTTGTCTTGCCGGGGAGAGAGCTTCCCTAACAAAAGGACTAGTGGAGAGCAGAGACAGCTTTTGACTGCGGGCTTGTTAGGATGTGAGCACTCCTGTGTTAGAGTAGGAATGAGGAAATCCTGGGAGAAAACGTATGCTGAGCTGCTCAGAGAGGGAAAAAAAATTTAGGGACTTCATGTATAAAACAATGCAGAACCTGAAATAAAGCTATTTTCCAGCAACTAGTTTTCTTTTTTACTTCAGGAAATAAATAAATTTCCCCAGGCACCCCCTTGTTACCCCACTGTTCGTGGCTCTCTCCCCATGTTCAAGCTGCTTCCTTTTGCTTTTTGCACCCAGACATTCATTTGCCCCTTGAAATGATATCTCCTTTTCCAAGGCCAGAAAATGCAACTCGTTGTTCATTCTTTTTCCCAGCTCCTTCTGGCTCTGTCCTTCTCTGGCTAAGTCTGACAGATGCAACCAGCAGCCCTGCCACTCCGACTCCCTGATTGCTGCAGTATCGATCTGGCCGGGGAAGGTTCAGAGAAATGGAGAGGACAAATGATTGTGAAAAAAATTTAGTAGTCCTCCTTGGCACCTTCCTTTTTTCCTAAAGCGGACATTCAGTTATTCTAACACTGGCGCTATTTATTTCATGTTTGCAATTTTCCGGAAAGGGAAGAGGTCAAGAAAGGATTTTAAGGCAAGTTTTCTTCTCTTTCCCCTGGATGGCCTACCTTTCATAGCTACACTTATCGCAATGCTATAAATGATATTAACATCTTTGTAAACAAATGTGAAACTATTTGTTAGGGACTACTATTGGTTCACAATTATTTTATAAATAAAAAGATAAGCAACTAAACGCATATTACCTGTATTATTTAAAACAGGATACATTTCCATAATTAGAACCTTCTAGGCAGTAAGAAGGTGCTGGGTAGTGTAGATGGTTAAGCTCTCAACTGCTAGCCAAAAGGTTGGCAGTTCAAACCCACCCAGAGGCACCTTGGAAAACAGGCCTGGTGATGTGCTTCTAAAGATCTTGAAAAGTCTTGAAAACCCTATAGAGCAGTTCAGCTCCACACACACGGGGTTGCCATGAGTCAGAATAGGCTCAACGCAACTAACAACAATAGGCAATAAGACGTTCACTTTTCTTGGCTCACTGACTTATACCAGGTTTCTGTGTTTCGTTGGTTTAGTGCATTCCTACTGAAAGTTTGTTTGTATATCATGTTTTTGGTGTATGGTTACAAAGTTTACATGCAGTAATGCTAGGTAAGGCTAGGAGTTTCATCAGGGCTTTGAAAACATACACAGAAGCACAATTTCATGAATTCAGCTCTGGCCCAATTAATGTTGAGCTGATTTAGAACAAAGATTTTGTAACTTGCAGTGCGGGTTTTTTTTTTTTTGGTTGTTGTTTTGCTTTGTAGTTTTTTGGTATCTGAACAAAGCTATTCAAAAGAATGCCAATACCTAAGGCTAAGGAAAGTGTTTAGCATAACCTGGCTTGCATTTTGTTTAGTTGTGGTCCTGTCTAACTTTGCCTCAAGGGTACATACTCCCTATGGGATGTGGCAGTGTTATTCATCTTTATATTCTCCAGTAGGCCGAGCTTGGTGTTAGTGCATAGTAGGGCAGAATAGTTGCTAGTTGAGTAAACTCTAGACTATATTTTGTTAAGTATTTCAACTTCAATTAAAAAAGAAAAATCCAGATGTATGTGAAGTGGGGAGGAAGAGCAGGCAGGGAAACTCCTAAACAAGTGCTTAACATGATACCAAATTTAATTTACTGGTTTTTATCAATAAACCAAACCCAAACCAAACTCATTGCCATTGAGTCAATTCCAATTCATAGCAACTCTATAGGAGATAACAGAACTGCCCCATAGGGTTTCCAAGGAGCGGCTGGTGGATTCAAACTGCTGACCTTTAGGTTAGCAGTTGAACTCTTAACCACTGCACAACCAGGGCTCCTGTATCAATAGCTGTTTTTATTTGTTATTATTTAGGATAGGAAATACATGAAATCACAAAGTAGGAAAAATCACACTAGCAAATTAAAAGACTCCCTAAGAAAAGCAAATGAGCAAGGATACACGTCAGGCAAAGTAATAAAAAAGTAAGCAATTTCAAGCTTATGGATGATAATTGCTGAAGGTGTAGCTGAAGTTTCTATTTTACAAGTACAAAAGGAGCAAAATAAAAAATAATTCATAAGTCTTTTTATGCTATATACTTTGGAAACGACACATATCCCACCTCTCAACATTCTTTTTTTTCCTGAGAAAATTCAGTGACTAAAATAGGGAAAAAAAGAAACAACCAACAATAAAACACACACACACAAAGTACTAAACAATCCCAAGAAGCCAAGAATTTAAGCTTGAGAGGAAAAACACAGGACTGATGAAACCAAATGCTGAGACAGTAAAGTGAAAATGCTAACGGTGGCCCTTGGTTAAAAAAAAAAAAAAAAATAGACCTGTTGCTGTTGAGTCGTTTCCGATTCATGGAGACCCATGAGTTACAGAGTAGAACTGAGTTTCACAGGATTTTCTTGGCTGTAATCTTTATAGAAGCAGATCACCAGGCTTTTCTTCTCTGGTGCTGCTGGGTAGGTTTGAACAACCAGCCTTTCTATTAGTAGTTGAGTGTAAACAGTTTTGTCCACCCAGGGACTTTTACTTCATAATCAGTGTGGTTGATAGAAACAATTGTGTTCACAGGCATGGTCTTTGTCTTAGGCTGGATTCTCTAGAGAAGTAAAACCAGTGAAGTGTCTACATATACATTTAAAGAGAGAAAGAGAGAGAGAGATTCATATCAAGGAAATGGCTCATGTGGTTGTAGAGGCTGGGAAGTTCCCAGTTCGTGCGTCAGGCTGGAGGCTCCTCCTGACTCATGTAGCTGCAGGGTCTGATGAACCCAAGATCCACAGGTCAGACAGCAGGCAGCTAGCTCACAGCTGTGAAGGCTGACGAATCCAAGATCAACAAATAGGATGGCAGACTGCTTGCCTAAGTCCCAAGAACTGGAGGTCAGATGTTGACGAGAATGCAGACTCCAGAGCAGAGAAAAAGCCCACCAGCCTTGCCAGCAAGTCCACCTCTGTTGGATACAGGCCACACTCCCAAGGAAACGCCCTTTCAATGGATTGGCAACTCATAGGAGATCCCATCATGGAGGGGATCACGTATCAGGTCTCATTATGGAGATGACCACATCATTATATACCTGCCAAACTACATCATATTTGCCAAACCATTTAGAATCATGGCCCAGCCAAGTTGACACACAGCCTTAACAATCACAGTCTTGGTGACATTGCTTAAGTGCATTTAGCATTAGCCTATCTTAAGGATTTTGTAGTAGTCTCTCTGCCTCCATGCCTGGGTAGTAATTTCTCCTCATGTTTTCATTCCCAACCTATTTCTTACCAATCCACCATCTGTAGCCTTCTTTAAAATATAAGTAAAGTCTGCCCATTGGGAGTTGGCTCACCACAAATTTGCTATATAATAAAGGAGAAATTATGTAAACTTTCTGGGCTTTAGATTCCTTCACATTAGCAATTTGATTATAATGCTCCTTGGGATAGTTTCCTTCATATTTGTTGTGCTTGGGCTGCATTGGGTTTCTTTCAGCTGTTTGTTTATAATTTTCATCAAGTTTGGAACATTTCTGGACATTATTTCTTCAAATATTTTTTCTGTCCTCTGCATACTTTCTTTCCTTTGGAGACTCCAATTACACATATCTTAGGCCCCTTGAAGACATCCTACAGCTCACTGATGGTCTGTTCATGTTTTTGTCTTTTTTCTGTGTGTCTTTCATTTGGATTGTTTCTGTTGATATGTCTTCAAGTTCACTAATCATTTTTTGCGTTTTCAAGTTTGCTGTCGATTTCATTCAGTATATTTTGTATTGTTAATTTCATTCAGTATATTTTGGAAACCCTGGTTGCATAGTGGTTAAGTGCTATGGCTGCTAACCAAAGGGTCGGCAGTTCGAATCCACCAAGCGCTCCTTGGAAACTCTATGGGGCAGTTCTACTCCGTCCTATAGGGTCGCTCTGAGTCAGAATCGACTCGAGCGCACTGGGTTTGTATTTTGCAACTCAGATGTTGTAGTTTTCATCTCTAGAAATTTGATTTGGGTCTTTATAATATCTTCCATGTTTCTATTTCTCTAGTAACTGTATAATGTTAATTCTAATACATATACCAGTTCTGTTTATTATTAATTTTTCTCCTCATTATGGGTTGTATTTTTTAGTTTCTTTACATATCTGGTAATTTTTTATTGATAAGATATTGTGAATTTTGTCTTGTTGGGTGCTGAGTAGTTTTTTATTCCTATAAATCTTGAATTTTGTTCTGGAACACCTTTAAATTACTCAGACACGGTTTATTCCTTTTAGATTTTGCTTTTTAAGCTTTGTTAGGTGAATTCAGAGCTGCATTTTGTCTAGTTAGTTTTATCCCACTACTAAGGCAAGACCCTTCTGAGTACTCAACTCATGAGTATTTCTAGTTTGACTGGAGGAGGCGGGACAGGCCCTATTATTGGCCCTGAGTTACTCTTGTGGTTACTGTTTCTTCTAATCCTCTTGGATTGTCTTTTCACGGCCTGGGATAATTTACTGACATGCATAAGCTGGCCAATTATCTGCTGAATACTCAAGGGGGGCTTGCTGCACATCGCCAGAGTTCTCTCTATATACAACTCTCTTGTCTTTGATACTTCATTCTTCAAACTCTAGCCACATTGTTCTCCCCAGAGTTTCATCTCCACTTCCTTAACTCATGGGGTGCTCTGGGCTCTGCCTTGATTCCCTTTCCCTTCTCCATGGCCTGGAAACTCTCTCAAGGCAGAAATCTAGAGCATTAGTAGGGCTCACCTCACTTGTTTCCCATCCTCAAGCATCACTGTCCTTCATTGCCTGGTGTCCAATGCCTTAAAAACTGTTGTTTTTTATATTTTCTCAAGGGATTTTGGTATTTTAGATAAATCAGGTCCTTGTTAAACCTTCTTAGCCCAAATTACAAGTTCTTATCTTTAAAATGCAACTTTATTTTTTAAATGTTTTATTTATCTACAGACTTCTGAGGATAAAGTAAGCAGATGTATTTTTTTTAAATGTATGTATCTATCATATTTATAGCCCATCATGTTTCAAAGATCTGTAGAGATAAAAAACATAAAATTCAAATAAGAAAATAAAGTTGGGAGATAAGATAAAACCAGGGCCAATATCCCAAATGTCTACCATCATATTTCATTCAACTGGAAGTATTTGTTGAGTGCCTGCTTTGTGCTATGCTCTGGACAGGTACTGAACAGAACACACCACTAGTGTTCTGTACTGTTGGCAGAGGGTATATAAATATATCATGTCCCCAAGATAACACCAACCAATTGCTCAAGAGAGGCATGACTTTGCCTGATGATAAGATTGGAATTCTTCTTGAGGCTTCTCATAAAAGGGGATCACGTGATGCCCTGACCCCTCACTCTCACTTCTTCCCCATTCGTATCCCACATCAGCTGTTTGGCACCCCTAGAATTGCTTCAGACTTTCTTAGGATTTGATGTCCTCACTCTTCTAGTTCCTTCTATCTGGCTTGCCCTCCATGCTGCTGTCATTTCCTCCAGGAATCCTTCCCTGATCTCCCTCAGGGCTTGGTGCCTGTTTGAGAGATACCAGATCTTTCTTACTAATTAACTCCATCACAGCTCTTATGACATTAGGCTATCGTGGTTTGCTTGTCTGAATTCATTCTAAACTATAAGCTCCTTGAAGCGAGGGGTGGTGTCTCTTATTCTGTACCCCTAGGACCTAGGATACAATGCCTGGCACATAGTAGATGCTAAACAATTTCAAATGAAAGAACAGAATAAATGAGTCAATCCTAAAATAAATGGAAGAGTCATATTCAAATGTTCAGTCCTCATAATTTCCCCCCATATCTGTTAATGGAATAATTCCAAAGCCATACCAGTTCAAGTACTCAGTTATCTGATGGCCTGTCTTAAGATGACATATGTGAAAACAGAAGACATAATTGTTCTACTACTTCAAAGTTTTGGTTAGGGTTGACCTTCTTAATGTAATGGTGATTTTATAATTTCTAACTCATATTTTATTATGCCATTAATAATAATATCATGTATTATTTTAGTAATAATGATTATTACCTAATTCTGAATAAGTTCTCTGAAAGTAGCTCCTTCTTCATCAGCACCCATTCTTTCCAGCATCTAATTATGAAGCTGATTACAGATGTCATTAAGTTGAATGAGTAAAAATTTTAAACTTTATAGTCCCCATAATCTGGACTTTGTCTTTTATTCTGCCACACAAATTCATATTATCTGATTTCTTATAATGGTTCCTTTGATTGGAAAATTTAGGGATTATTTTATTTGAATGGCTAATTTTTTTTTTTTTTACATAATACAGAAAATATTTATGGATAACAGAGAAGGAACAATTCCACCTTAAGTAGAGACAGGAGGAATTTTGGATTGCTATGAAGGGAACCCTGGTGGCATAGTGGTTAAGTGCTATGGCTGCCAACCAAAGGGTCGGCAGTTTGAATCCGCCAGGCGCTCCTTGGAAACTCTATGGGGCAGTTCTACTTTGTCCTATAGGGTCGCTATGAGTCAGAATCGACTCGACGGCACTGGGTTTGGAGTATGAAGAGAACTGGATGTTTTTTTGCCTCACAAGAACCTTCCTAGGATATAGAATTGTGTCCTTTCTATTTTAGAGAAATGAGCAAGGGACTGCCCCCTATACTGGGTGATGTAGGGGATTTGCGTTATTCTGGCATTTAACCCGTAGGCTGGGCCTGACAGCTCCTGCTTTTCTTGTTCTCTCTGGATCAAGTTACAGTGATGTGGCTGAATTCAATCAACGCTGAACACAGGCCTTCTGCCAAGGCACTCAGGTCAATAAAGCAGAACGTTCATCCTCAAAGAGAGGAGAATCATGAGGTCCCTGAGATGGAAGCTTAGTCTGTCTCAGGCACTCTTTTATCTCAGTGCCTACCATAGTACCTGACCTACAGTACACATTTTCATAAATGTTTGTCAAGGGAATCAATGAACTATGTGGCAGGAAGACAGTGCTGTGCTGGAGGCTAGTCTAGATTAAGAAAACATGGATCTACTGTGATTAGTTGTGCCAGTGTTGGAACGTGAGGTGTCTGAGTAAGACTTCTTGGAAAGGTGTGGACACTTCAGTTGGGGTTTGAAGGTGGAGTGGAAGTTTTCATACAGAGAAAGTAGAAAAGGGCATTTCAGTAGTTGTAGAGAAAGTGCCAGAACGTCCGTTGAGGAGCTAGTCTAGTAGCCAAGGCAAGTAACAATGACTGGCTGATGAAAGTGTCAGTAAGAATGGAGGGAAGAGGAGGTTGAAGATTTACACCAGGAAATTAGGATGACGGGGTCATGAAGCAGTCAGAGGAGGCTTCGATGGGCCTGTATAAAGGGTCGTGGAATCCGGAAGAGGCGTGCTGCATCACCTCCCCTCCTTCTTCCACACCCATTTTTCTCTCCCAGTAGAATGACAGCTCCCCAAGAGGCACTTTGTTTTGTTTACTCTTGAGTCTTCAGCACCTAGAATAGTTCCTAGTACATTCAAATTTCACTGAAGAAATGGTTCAGATACTGCAAATGCTGTTTTTAAGGCTGATGGTATTGTCTGGGCTCCGCCTAAGTTGGTGAAAACTCAGTGCCTTTGTGTGTGGTCTCTGTTCCAATAGGGAGGCCTTCTGTGTTCAAATGTTAGTCAATGCCCATTCTGCTTATATTGGAGTTTTGTAGCACACCCAGAGGCCAGCAGGACACTGCGGACCAGAGGTAAGAGGCTGAAGATGACAAGTCTGGATTTTCACAGGGGGGCTTCCTATTGCATTTGAATGGTTATAGAATGTCAGGCCTGGAAGGTGCCTTTAATAATAATAATTCTAATAACGACTAATACTTATTGAGTGCTTAGTCCATGTTAGGGACTCTGCTTAGCACTTTATATGGATTATATCATTTATCTTCGTAACAATCCTCTTTTGCATGCAATATATTTTACATACAACAACCAACTCTTGTTTTTATTTCTACTTTACAGATGAGAAAACTGATGCTCAGAGCTGTTTTGCAACTTGATAAGGTCACACAGCTAGGAAACCAACTGCTGGTTTGTACTTCCAAGTGAGGAGTTAGAGCTAAGTTAGAACATGGATATAGAGAGGTGATAGTCCCAGAGGCCAGTCCAGGAGATGAGGACCTGAAGATGTCCTTTCTCCTGTGATACTTTCCTCATTTTCATTCCCCTTGCCCACATATCCTAGTTGTACCTGTCCAGTTGTTTGCTGGACACACCATTAATAGCAGATCTCAATGCTTAATCATAATAGTTAGATTCCTGAGTCTGATGCTCTAGCTCATCAGACAAAATAGAAGTGTTTCCGTAATAACTTTGAATTAAACGTAAGTGGTGGCTGATTGGTGGCTGTGTTCCTTGTCAAGAAGAAATTGACTTCCTGCAACAAATACTACATCTCAAGAACCTCTGTGTTCTCAAGTGTGAGCTCAAAACATGGACGCCAGATGCCCATACTCCTAGTTGAGACTGAACTCATGTCTCCAAAGAGCAGATCAGAGCACTAAAATGGACGCATTAAAATTAAGCTGACTTCCATCACAAAGCTGCATATAAATATTACATCCAGTGATATAAGAGTCTCACTGTTTGGTTTCTGAACCTATTAATATATAATGAGGGTACGATGTAATTAATATCGTTTGTTTTGATTTTCTTTTAAATCCGCTTTAGTAATAAGAATGCAAGGTAATTATTCAGAAAGCCTTTTCAACAAATGTCAGTTTTCATTGATTAAAAATCAAGTCAGTGCTTCATTTGAAATGATATTTACAAGCATGCTTTAGGCTGAAATGAATAATTATCAGGTTATTGAACTGTAAGTTACCCACAAAGAATTCTTTTTTTTTTTTGCTTTAAGGCTTGATCTCAAATAATAGAGGATAAACCAGAAGCTGTTGAGAAATGGCTGTACTTTGAGGGATTTAATGTTTTTTAGTAGCAGCTGAAGCCTCAATTGCCCTTCTCTGTTGGTTGTAGAAGTTTGAGATGCTGAGGTTCTGGGGCCTCAGAGTCAGACATTGTTGCTGGTAGGGGAAGGGTTAGGGGCTGGTAGGAATGGGAGGTGGGGCGTGGAGGACTTGGAGCTGTTTATCCTGCAGTGTTCTAAAGCTCCTCTGCTGCAGCTAATGGTGGTTCTGCCAAGTCGGCTCAGGCATTCCTTCTCATTCTAAAATGGCTTTTGTTGCTACATATTTCTCATTCATTCTTTGGCATAAAACAATGGGAAAGTCATCTGTCAATTTGTTATTCAGAATTATGCTGAAGGTAATGTGAATTCAGAGCCATTTTGTTTTTTTCAGGGACTAAAGAATATGCACAAAAACAACCCCAACAAATTTAGACTGCAGCGTATTCATATTTACAAATAGACGTGTGCATATAAATCAAGTCGCCAAAATGGCACACTGCACACAGTTTAAAATGCTTTCGTGTGCCTAACTCTTATTTTAGGTATTCCAACACAATGACAAAAATCCACTGACATATGCTGTCTTCATTCATGCACATATTATCCTTTGCACCAAACACTCTCATAGGTGCTTGAGACACAGCAACAAATAGCAGGCCCAAGTGCCTACCTTCATGGAGCTAACGTTGGAGCCAGAGGGACTGATCGTAACACACAAACAAGTGAAGGATGTAGGGTGTAGATGGTGGTGAGTGCCACCCAGGAAAATCAAGTAGGGAAGTGGACAGGGAGGGTGAAGACAGGAAAGGAGTTTTAGTTTGAAACTGGGTTGTCAGAAAAGCCTTAGTGAAAAGAGGATAGTTGAGCAAAGGCTTGAAGAATATGCAGGAGCAACTTGTATGGGAACCCAGGGAAGAACATTCCAGCTGAGCAAGTAGAACATGCAAAGGCCCTGCTGTGGTAGCATCTCTGGCTTGTGGAAGCAGAGCAAGGAGTCCAGTGCAGTTGGCACAGAACAATGGGGCAGAGAATAGCAGGCCTAAGTGGATATTTACATGATGAAATACCTGGTTCCTGAGGGCCCAAAAAGAAGTGTTATAATGACTTGAGGCTAAGAAGAGGCTGTTGATCCGAGGGACAACTCATGTCCTTCTTTCTGAGTCTTTCTCTGTGTAATCACTATGAAGTAAGCCAACAACTCAACAGCCAGCACAATCTAAATGGGGTTATTTCTGCATCTCTGGCTTCTGGAATCTCATCAGACACCACAATTACATCTGCTATAACCGACTCGAGGGCACTGGGGGATAACCACATGGACTGGCATGTTTACTTCCTCTTTTTTTCAGAGAGAAGTTAACAGGGAGAAACAACAGGGAGATAAGAATGACTATTTTGTGGTAATTGAGAGCAGTGTCGGTGACAAAGTTAACAAGGTTTTTAGATAAAATCTTGAGATTTCTTCTAACTTGAGGTATTTTAAAAATTGTCTTCATGGGGAAAATGGACTAAATTTTTAAAGATCACATTCCTGATTCTTGACACTCAGAATGTTGAATCTCACGTTGTGGCTTTTCTCGGGCTCTACTTTGGCGATGTCCCTGGGTGATGCAAATCGTTAATGCACTGGCAACTAACTGAAAGGTTAGTGGTTTGAGCCCACCCAGCGGTGCCTCAGAAGAAAAGTCTGTTCATCTACTTCTGAACAATCAGCCCCTGAAAACCCTGTGGAGCACAGTTCTACTCTGACACATATGGGTCTCCATGAGTTGGAATCAACTTGATGGCAACTGGACTGGACTTAAATGGCAGGAGAAAGACAAGTAGTATGTGTGGTTAAATTACTGGATTAAAGTAGTGGAGTGGAGAAAGAGAAAGAGAACTGGAGATTACTTGATACCTACTTTGGGCCAGATGCTGCACAGCACTTTTGCACATTACCTCCTTTGGTCCTCATGTGTCTGAGATAGGTAGAGGGACTGCTTAGCACTCTCAGCGATCATCTCCATGCTTCTGACTCCATCACATGTCACGGAAGGGGGATTCCACTAAGGAATAAAGTGTAAAGTGTGAAGAAACCAGGATACACATATTTCAATGTTGGTGCAGGAGAAATGCCAATTCAAAATATTTTCTCATCTCATTAGAGAGCACTGACTCCTAGCTCCTTTGGTGCTTGGAACCATCATCTATCTTGAGTGTCAGGGAATATTGCTTTCTTAGGTTACACATCGTAGTCTGCTAGAAATACAAATCTTGAAAATAACCAAGGACCCAACCAGTAAATGATCAAAAAGTTTGCAATTAGGGTGGAAGAAAACCCAGGAAACGTGAAGATCCCTAGTAATTCTGTGGCATCAGAAAATGAAATTTCTGTAATAACAAATTACAATGTAATGAGGTCACATTAGCAGAATAAGAGGCACAGATGCCTCAATGATTTAATCTCTCTCCGTGTAAGCTTGCACCGAATTTTAATGAGTATTTTGATTGATAAAATATTTAGTACAAAATAGGTCTTTGAAGACAGCTGTAAGATTATTAACATTTTAAAGATGCTAAGATGGAAATTCATTTCATTAGGTATCTGATAAGAAAAAAATTACTGTATAAACCTACACATGTCAGATATACTGTTATGACCCATCTACTTTTATGCAATAAAGGGACAATTAATATAGCTTTACTGGGCTATTCTTTAACACTCTAGGAGTTGATTTTCCTTATTTAAGAAGAAAGCCAATTGACACCAATGAAACAGGTATAGTAAATGCATTAAATTTCAGAGAAAAAGAGAATTTCAAGAGAAAGTACCTAAATATAAAGTGACTTTGATGTCTCAGCTCTTGATAAAATTGTAGTGGTTTTGAGGGTTGGTACTGTCTCAGTGGAGCTGAGACCTTAGACACATGCTGTCATATAGAATGTGAGCCACAAATGCGAGTGATACATGTAATTAAAAAATTTCTAGTAGCCATGTTAAAACTGTTAAAAAAAAAAGTTGAAATTAATATATTTTATTTAGCCCCCCAAGTGTCTAAAATATCAATGAGACATTTTACATTTTTTTATATATACTAAGTCTTCGACATCTGGTGCTTGTATTTTACACTTAAAGTATACCTCAATTCAGATCAGCTGCATTTCAAGTGTTCAGTAGGTACATGTGACTACTTGTATTGGGCAGTGCAGCCTGAGGTTCTCTCTCAAGCTCAGCTACACAGCTCTCCAAATGGCCCTGGCGGTGGGTAGAACAGGGAAGGCAATGGTTTGGAGCTATTTGGGAAGTCTTCAGGTTCAAGAGTTTGAGGTCCCTGGAATATGAGTGCAATTGGTTGCAACGTTTGTTTCCCTGTGGCCATCTGGCTGATTAGCCCAGTGTGTGGCCTTTCCTCCTGCTCTCTTCCATGTGCACTTCTCCACAAGCTAGGTACTCTCATTGCTGGTGAGAATTGTTTTAAGTCATGAGATACATATAGCTGTGGCCCTTCCTCTTCCTTATGATGCTCAGACTTCAAGTATCTTGAAGTCCATCTTGGGTATCTATTTCTTCTCTCTTTTGCTACCTCTGATTCAAGTCATTATCCTTTCTTGATTATAGGAACAGTCTCTCAGGAGCTAATCCATTCTTCATACCCAATCATATGGACTAATTTTGCTATTCCTTGACTCAAAATTCTCCATGGCTGCCATTTCCTACTGCAAAAGTTTCCAACCTTGGTTGCATATCAGAAAAACCAATGGGGCTTTTTAGAAATTCCTATGTCTGAATCCCACTTCTGAACTTATAAACCACTTTTCTGGGATGGGACACATATTTGGCTCTATGGTTGAGAACTGTGGTCTTACAAATGCAGAAATCATTCTTTATTACCACTCAATGCCTTGTAATTTCTTACCCAGCCTATTCTATTTCCATCTTTTTCTACATCTCTCCTAAAAAGAGATGCTCCATCTCCAATGAATTACTAATTGTAATGTGGTCACCACTTGGAAATATTAATCTCTGTGCCCTATTATTTACACTTGCTTGTATGCGACCCTTCCTAAGTTAGTCAGAGGCATCCACATTGACTGAAAGAGAATTAAAATTGTTATGATGGGACCTAAATGCCTATCAACAGATGAATGGATAACAAAATGTGGTATATACACACAATGGAATACTACTCAACCAGCAGGAAAAATGAAATCTTGATACGTTTCAGTATGGATGGAGCTTGAAAGCATTGAAGACAGTGAAACAATTCAATCACAAAAGAACAAATATTGTATGGCCTCACTCATATAAAAAGACAAGAAGAGGCAAATGAACAGAGACCAAAGTTTATTAGTGGTTACGAGGGGCAGGAAGGAGGGGAATAAGGGAAATTAATGGTGTTGGAAAATTGCATTGATTAAGATTAGGGTTGCACAGTCGATTATTGTAATTGCCGTCAATAAGTTGTATACTTGTAAAGAGTTGAATTGGCAAAAGTTGTGTGAAGAATATATTTACAACAATGCCAAAACGGGGGAAGGGGAAGAGTAGCCGATGAGGCTGCTTATGTACAACCAAACACCTCACGGGTTTTGTTTCCTTGGTTTGGAGGTTTAGGGTCATGGTTTCTTGCGACATCCCTGTTAATAGGCCTAATAATGTGCTCATTGCTTCTGTTCTTCCCTCTAGTTCATTGTTTAGTGCCTGGGGTTTTAAAAGCTTGCAAGTAGCCATCCAAGGCACAATGATTGGTCTCTATTCACCTGGAGCAACAGAGGAAGAAGGAGACTCAGCAATAGGAGGAGGATATGGAATGTGTGGCTAATTGCCTCTGTAAACAACTGCCCCATTTGCCATGAGACCAGAAGAACTGAATGGTGCCCAGCTACCATTACTGAACGTTTTGTTCAAAGATTGCACAAAAGAATCCTAATCCAAAGAAGGAAAATGTAGAACAGAATTTTAAATTCTCATGAATGCCAGACTTTCTGGAGCCATGGGGACTGGATGAACCCCTGAAACTATTGCCCTGGCATAATTTTTAAACTTTAAACCAGAAATATCACCTCATGTCTTCTTCAAATCAAACAATAGTTTAGCTTAGCTAATGAAAAAGGTCTGCCTTGAGCATTATGCTCTTTTAAGAACTATTCTTTTTTTTCTAAATTTTATGTATTTTGTTGTTGTTAAGAATATACACAGCAAAACACACACCAATTCAACAGTTTCCACGTGTACAATTTAGTAACATTGATTACATTCTGAGAGTTGTGCAACCATGCTCACCCTTCTTTTGTGAGTTGTTCCTCCCTCATTAACATAAACTCACTGCCCCCTAAGGTTCCTATCTAATCTTTTGAGTTGCTGTTGTCAATTTGATTCCATATAGATAGTTCTCAAAAGAGTATAATACTTGTCTTAGTCAATTAGTGCTGCTATGACAGATACACCACAAGTAGATGGCTTTAACAAAGAAGTTTATTCTCTCACAGTCTAGTAGGGTAGAAGTCTGATTTCAGGGCACTGACTCTAGCGGAAAGCTTTATTTTTCTTTTGGTTCTGAAGAAAGGTCTTTGTCATCAGCCTTCTGTTGGTCTGGGAGCATCTCAGTGCTGGAACCTCAGGTCCAAAGGATGCACTCTGCTCCCGGTGCTGCTGTTTTGGTGGTATGAGGTCCCCAACTCTCTGCTTGCTTCCTTTTCCCTTTATCTCTTGAGAGATAAAAGGTGGTGCAAGCCACATCCCAGGGAAATCTCTATACATTGGATCAGAGAGGCGACCCGAGTAAGGGTGATGTTGCAATCTCGCCCTAATCCTCTCAACATAAAATTACAATCACAAAATGGAGGACACAATACTGGGAATCATGGCTTAATGAAGTTGATACACACATTTTTGGGGGGACATAATTCAATCCATGACAGTGCTCAAGGCAGACCTTTTTCACTAGTTAAGCTAAACTACTGTTTGATCTTAAGAAGACATGAGGTGATATTTCTGCTTTAAGGTTTAAAGATTATTCCAGGGCAATAGTTTCAGGGATTCATCCAGCCTCCATGGCTCCAGAAAATCTGGAGTCCATGAGAATTTAAGATGTTATGATGGAAATGTGAAGCAAAGGAAGGACCAATGTTTAGTAATGATCCTTGAAGGTCATCAGGGAAGACCTGAGATAGACAAAACAGAGAGTTTATCAGAAGAGCTAGATTGATTCACCATCTTCCTTGGGAGAGACCAGAGTGATCCTCCCTGGGTGGGGCTGAGGAGAGAGGAGATAGATATACATTTGGGGAGAAAGGAAGATAGTGTTGAGTGAATGTGTCTGTGTGTGCTAGAGAAGAGAGTGTTGATCTCAGGGGACTACACAGAGAATAAAAAATAGAGAAGTCACATTCGGAGATCAAACCAAGAAATGACAAGTACTATCTATGGGTGACTCTAGGAAGATCTTGGAAGCTGTGCTAGTGCCAGTAAATTGGCCTTCACCACGTGAAAGAGCATGGAATTTCATGACTGCTAAGGATTTATGTGAACTGCCCATCTGTTTGCCATGGAGTGAGGGGCTTTCATTGATATCTGCCTGCTTATTGTTCACGATTTGTCAACACAAAGGTGCCTGGCCATGCACCAAAGTATGTTGATTTCTGTGTGGAGACACTCTGGCCTAACATTTCTAAGTTCTCCAAATAGAGGATATGGTCTTTGACACTCAGAACAATGCTGGTGCAGAAGAAGAAAGTTTTCATCATAAATGCTTACATGGGAAGTGGGCAATCATAAAACCCACCCCTACAATATCATGGAACTCTATTTCTTTGATCTGGCCATGACTTTAATCATAAATGTCTTCCTAATTGTTTTTCTAATTATGTAAATCCTATCTATTCTTCAGTAGTTCTTCCTTTGTACTATCTCTCTTCAGTGCTGGTATCAACATTATAATCATTTTGTCGATCATCATAGTTTATTATATGTAAGCTCCCTGAGAAGAGACTTTGGTCTAATTCATCTCTATGTTTTTCCATTATCTACTATGCTTTGTATACAAGTCTTTCCAATAAGGATTTGTCAAATGAGAAAACGTATCATAGTCTCTCAATACTGTGAGCTGGAACTTAGGTCTCTGGTATGATTCCCATTCATTGCATGAATTCCAACAGTAAAATTTCCATCAAGTGCTTATTCCATCTTTGTATGAACGTTTGAAGAAATGTGACTTCCTATTATCTCCCAAAGCAGCTATTTCAACTTTAATTTTTGAGAAGTTATGTAGAATGAACTGAAATCTGCCTTCCTGTACCTTTCACACCCTGGCCCTTCTCCTGCCCAAAGGAAAGCAGAGCACGTCTTGTTCCTCATCTACGACAGTCCCTTTCACATTTTGTGATTTTTTCCTTGTTTCTTCCCTAAGTCATGTCTTTGACGTGCTGAATATTCCAAGTTCCAATTACTGTTTTCCTTTTAACTTGGTTTTGAACCCTTGTGCATTCCTGGACACTGTCCTCTGAACATCCTCCAGTTTTAGCAAATGGCCTTTTTAAAGTGTGATTCTCAGTCTTGGTCTTATGAGTATAATGGGACTGTCAGTCTTGTTCTGAGCTGTATCTCTGTTCCTGCAACAAGCTATTAGACAGAACCTATAGTTCACTGGATGGGACAGCAGATTCAATTAAAGTATTCAGGACGAAACTACCAATTTCTTCTCCCTGGAATTCCCTTGAAGCCAGAAGTGTATTCACTATGAAGCTAATGAAGCTTTAGCTTTGTGTCCTCTCCTGGAAGAGCCTTAGCAATGTGTTCATATGGTCATCAGATTTTTATAAATTTTAGAAGATATTTTAACTGTCTCTTTCCACTCTGACTTAATCTTGCCTTCTTCCCATGTTTGGAATAGCTGTGGACATTTTTGGAATCTGAGTAGAATCTGAGTTGGGAATATATTTAGTTTGGATTTAGTGGCATAATTATGTGCTCAGCAGTCATTTCCATATATAGTTATTGCAACTGTACACTTTCGTGTATAGTTATTTCAAGCTGTCCCAGCATAGGAATGGATCCCAGACATCCTTCTCCTGCCCACTGGGTTTGCTAGGGACTCTGAGTTCACTTGAGACTTTCGGTATTCCTTGAACAATGTCAAGCAGATGATATTTGGTATTTGCAAAATTAAAAAGAACAAACAAAAAACCGTTTCTAGACTCCTCCTATCCCCATTGCTCTCCTTTGGGTACTCCAGACTTTGTCTTTTGTAAAGTGTGACTGCCAGAAATCAACAACTCTGTTATGTGACAGTTGTACTTTTTACTTCTCTTGATCTAACTGCTATACTTTCTAAATGCTAATATGCCGTCATCTCCTTTTATGAGAGCTATGGATATTGTTTGTTTAATGACTGTTAGCTCCTAATAAACTTTTGGTCAACTAAAATTTCCTTTCCCCCGCCCCCTTTAAGGTCTAATTTAAAGCTTATTACCCCTATCCTAAAAACACAGTGAATAAAGACAATGAATTAGGCAGATAGAAGGAGAATTGATGCCTTTGAATTATGACGTTGGCAAAGAGTATTGAATATACTATGGACTGCCAAAAGAACGAGCAAACCTGTCTTGGAAGCAGTACAACCAGAATGCTCCTTAGAAGCAAGGATGGTGAGACTTCATCTCACATGCTTTGGACATGTTACCAGGAGGGATCAGTCCCTGGAGAAGGATATCATGCTTGGTAAAGTAAAGGGCCACTGAAAAAGAAGATCTTCAACAAGATGGATTGACACAGTGGCTGTAACAATGGGCTCAAGCATAACAATGATTGTGAGGATGGCGTAGGACTGGGCAATGTTTCATTCTGTTGTACACAGGGTTGCTATGAGTCGGAACTGACTCAACCACACCGAACAACATAACAGCAACAAACATGCAACTGGTTTCTTCAACTACAATGTAAGCTTTTATATTTGTAAATGTGGAATTTCATCTCAGGAATTTTGTTTCAGCCTTATAGAATCTTGGGGTTATTTTGACATCAAGTCTTTCGTTTATTGTCTTATATATCTTTTCCAGTTTTATGCTGCACAAGAGGTTTACAATTTCATTTATTTTTAACTAAGTATTAGTTGTATAGGGAGCCCTGGTGGCACAGTTGTTAAGAGCTTGGCTGTTAACCAAAAGGTGAGCAGCTGGAATCCACCAGCTGCTCCTTGGAAGCCCCATGGGACAGTTCTACTCTGTCCTATCGGGTCGCTGTGAATCGGAGTCAGGTCGACAGCAATGGGTTTGGGTTTGGTTATTAGTTACATATACATATGAAAGCCATTTTTATGTGTGTATGTATTCTATGCATTTTTTACATTGACAAAGAACTTTGATCACTGTTGTTTTTACTTATTTCACCAAAGCATTAAATAATTATTTTTTTTCCTAAGGCTGTTAAATCATTTGAACCATGTTTGTTGGTAGGGTTGTTTTGAGAATTAAATAAAAGGATATTTAAAGAATTTTTGGTACAGAGGTCCTCAACGAATGTTAGTTAACCTTAGAACTGTTACAGATTTTTTTTTAAAACTTTTTATTTGGTAATAATTTGAAACTCATAAAAAAGTGTTACAGCAATAGAAACAGTGCCAAGAATACCCGTATGCCCCTCAGACAGGCTCACCAGTTTTTAATGTTTCACTCCATTTGATTTATCATCTATCATTATTCTCTCTCTCTGATATTGTTACCAACTTTGGAAAATTTAACACTGATACAATCATCTTATCTAATCCACTGTCCATATTTCAGTTTTGTTGAATGTCCCAATAATGTCCTTTACTGATTTTTTTTTTCTTTCATTAAAGGAACTGTTCTAGGATCAGGTACTGCATTTAGTTTTTATGTCTCTTTAATCTAATCTGGAAAGTTTCCCCAGTATGTATGTACGTGTGCATGTATGTATGCATGTGTCTATCTGTCTATCTATTATGACATGGGTAGTTTGGAAGAATTCTGTATCCCTCCCTTGACTCATTTTAGAATTGCCTGACCTTTCCTCATGCATTCCCGTCTGGAACAAAAGAAAGTATCCTCCTCAAGGTATCACTTCTGGAGGTACGTGATGTCCATCTGCCCTTATTTGTGTTGTTAGTTTTGAGACCAGGTAAAGATGTTGCTCCATTTGTCCCTGTATAGTTGTTATATTTTCTCTTGCAACTACCAGCCGCTGTAGTGAGACACTGTGAGATCATGCACATATCCTGGCCCCATTAAAATTTCCCTTTAGATTTAGGATCTATTAATAATTGTTGCCTGAAATGATCTTTATCGTAATGGTTGCAGAACAGTGATTTTCTCACTCTATCTCTCCTACCACATTTACCTCTTGGCTCTTGGTGTTTTACTATAAGCAAAAGTCTTCCCGTTTCAACTATTTAGTTAATTTGTTATCTGTTATAAGCATAGACTCATGAATTTCTATTTTTTCCACAATTACTTACTGTCCTTAATTATTTTAGTGTTTATACCAGAGTTTTTGAGAATATGAACTCCTACATATTTTTGTGGCAAACACTCATATTTTGTTGTTGTTGGTTGCTTTGTCATTTTTGTCTTATTTTGAGGAATAAGAGGCTATTCAAACTCGTTTTGTCCCCGCCCTGCCACAGCCCTGGAGTCAGCCATTTTTCTGAAGATCCCTATTGCCATTTGGTGGGAAATGATATTAGAGACCAAGTTGTAATTCCTTTCTGATAGAAATCAATATCAATTTTCTCAATGAACTGTTCCAGGAATTGACTTTTTCTTCCTTTTAAAAATGACAATATATCCCTAAATCAAGTCTTTTACAATTTCTTCACAATTACCATCAGTGGCTCTGAGGTCATATTATTGTTAGTGTTGTTAGGTGCTGCCGAATTGGTTCTGGTGCATAGCGACCCTACATACAACAGAACCAAACACTGTCCAGTCCTGCACCATCATCACAATCATTGATATGTTTGAGCTTATTGTTGCAGCCACTGTGTCAATCCATCTTACAGAGGGTCTTCCTCTCTTTTGCTAACTCCCTTCTTTACCAAGCAGGATGTCCTTCTCCAGGGGCTGATTCCTCCTTATAACACGTCCAAAGTATGTGAGATGAAGTACTGTCATCCCCTCTTCTAAGGAGCATTCTGGCTGTACTTCTTCCAAGACAGATTTGTTTGTTCTTCTGGCAGGCCGTGGCACACTCAATATTCTTTGCCAACACCATTCTTCAAATGGGCCAATCCTTCTTCCATCTTCCTTACTCATTATCCAGCTTTCCCACGCGTATGAGATGATTGAAAATACCATGGCTTGAGTCAGGCGCATCTTAGTCCTCAAAGTTACGTCTTTGCTTTTTAACACTTGAAAGAGGTCTTTTGCAGCGGATTTGTCCAATGCAATATATTGTATGATTTCTCCACTGCTGTTTCCATGCGTGCTGATCCAAGTAAAATTAAATCCTCGACAATTTCAATCTTTTCTCCATTTATCATGATGTTGCTTATTGATCCAGTTGTGAGGATTTTTGTTTTCTTTATATAGAGGTGTAAGCCATACTGAAGACTGTAGTCTTTGATTTTCATCAGTAAGTGCTTCAAGTCTCTTCCCTTGCGGAAAGCAAAGTTGTGTCATTTGCATATCACAGGTTGTTAATGAGTCTTCCTCCAATCCTGGTGCTAGTTCTCCTTCATATAGTCTAGCTTCTTGGATTATTTGCTCAGCATACAGATTGAATAACTACGGTGAAAGGATACAACCCTGAGGCACACCTTTCCTGACTTTAAATCATGCAGTATCCCCTTGTTCTGTTGGAACAACTGTCATTTGGTTTATATATGGGTTTCTCATGAACATAATGAAGTGTTCTGGAGTTCCCATTCAATGTTATCCATAATTTGTTATGATCCACACAGCCAAATGCCTTTGCATTGCCAATAAAATATAGGTAAACATCTTTCTAGTATTCTCTGTTTTCAGCCAAGATTCATCTGACATCAGCAGTGATAGCCCATGTTCCATGTCCTCTTCTTAATCTGGCTTGAATTTCTGGAAGTTCCTGGTAGATGTACAGCTGCAACCGCTCTTGAATTGTCTTCAACAAAATTTTATTTGTGTGTGATATTAGTGATATTGCTCAATATCATTAGCAGGACCCTTTATGACTTTAAGATGTACTCACTTAGGCCTAGCGATGTGACTTCATTTTGTGTTGTTGGATATTCTTTATGTCTTTATAGCTCTTCTTTTTTTGAATTGTAGTCTTTTTTATTACATGTCTTTTTCTCTTTCCTGTTTTAAATACATTATATTTGATAATGAAAATAGAAACAAGATATTATTTGATTAATTTCTTTATTTCTTTTGATAGCCTTCTAAAATTGAAGTATAACATGCCTATGATAAAGTGCCCAACTCTTCAAGTGAAGGCTCCTGATCCTGGGCTTTCCTTTGTGGGAAGTTTTTTTGTTCTTGTTTTAACTGATTCAATCTCTCTACTTGTTATGGGTCTACTCAGATTTTCTATTCTGTTTTAAATTTCCGTAGCTTGTGTCTTTCTAGAAATGTTTTTGTTTCATCTAGGTATCTAATTTGTTGGCATATAATTGCTCACAATATTCTTATCTAATCCTTTTAATTTCTGAATGTCCCTTATTTTATTCTCAATTTTAGTAATGTTAGTCCTCCCCACCCTTTCCTTTTCTAATTTATTTTCTCAATTATTTTTCTATTTACCATTAATTTCCATTTTTCATTATTTCCCTTCTTCTGCTCAGTTTGGATTTAGTTTTCTTTTTCTATTTATTTTAAGGTGGAAGATTAGGTTATTGATTTGGAATTTGTTTTTCTTTCTTAATATGTGTATTTTTAGAGCTATAAATTTTCTTGTAATCACTGTGTTACCTGCATCACATTAGTATTGATGTTTTATGTTAATTTTTATTCATCTCAAAGAATTTTCTAACTTCCCATGTGATTTCTTCTTTGACCCAGTGTTTATTTAATAGTGTGATGGTTAATTTTCACATATTTGTGAATTTCCCAAATTTTTTAATGTTTTTAATTTTTAAATTCATTCCATTGTGGTCAGAGAACATACTTGTATGATTTCATTCCTTTTAAATGTATTGAGACTTGTTTAATGGCCTAACATATGGTCTATCCTGGAGATTGTTCCATGTGCACATGAGAATAATGTATATTCTGCTGTTGTTGAGTGGAGCGTTCTGTACATGTCTGTTACTTTGAATTTTCATTGTTAACACCTTTTATTTCATTGTTTCATTTTTATGTCTAGTTATTTTATCCATTACTGAAAATTGGGCATCGAAGTTGCTGAATATAATTGTTAAATTCTGTCAGTTTTTCTTCATGCGTTTTCATGCATTTTAATTGGAAAATTCAATCTATTTATGTTTCATGTAATTACTGATAACGAATTTTTGTCATTTTGCTATTTGTTTTCTGTATGCCTTATATCTTTTCTTTTTTTCCCTTTATTTGCCTGGAATCAATATATTTTCCAGCCTTTGTCAAGGGGCTCTGTGTGTTTTGGAGGGCATTTTACACTAAGCTAGGCAATTTAAAACTCTTCCTTAGCCTTCACTTCTTGATTACACAGAGCCTCAAATTTAGCTAGAGGTGAAAGCTTAGAGTTTTCTTAGATCACTCCTGAACGTTCACACATTTCAACACATTCAGGTCACTTTCTAGATTTCCAGAACAATGTTAGAATTTATCAAAGTCATTTATGGGCGTCTCATTCCCAATATTTTTCTTTTAACTTTCTTAGTTACATTCAACAATTACCTCTTTTTTCAACAAATGCTTCCAACGAAAGGTTATTTGAGTCAGGTCAAATAAAGGCAGCTTTATAAGTGGAGTCTTCCAGGGAACCACCAGAGAGATCGAATCATGACAGGTATCTGGGAATGGGGTTTTGAAGGAGTTTTAATTTCATTCTGCTTCTTCCAGTGACTGTCAGACTGCTGGTTTTCACTGTCCTTGTGGGTTACTGTTTTTTAAGGTAACCACAGACCTGGGGAAAGGGTATGGAAATGGAAAAATTACAACATAATAAGACTCACTGTTCTTACATAGATCAGCTGTTTTTTCTTATTTTTCCCAGGTTTGCTGCAAATCTTTGATTAATTTTCTGAGTTTTGATGAAATTGATCCTGACAGTTTTTTTCCATTTTTCTCATTGCTTTTATCAAGGAAAGAATTTTTACAGGTCCTTACTGAGCCAATTTTGCTGATATTTATTATTTTTAATTTGTATTTTCCTGATTATTAATAATGTTCAGCCATTTGTATATCCTGTTTTACAAAGTGCCTGGTGTGGTTTTACCCATCAAAAAAAAAGTGCTGTCTATTTTTTAATAGATTTATAGGAATACATTTTATATTCTGGTTATGAGTCCTTTGTCCGACATATGTATTGCAAGTACTTTTTCTCATTCTGTTTCCTACCTTTTTACTCTGTTCATGATATCTTTTGAAAAGAAAATTTTAAATTAGAAAAAAAAATTTTATCAATATTTTTATGGAGTTTTTTTTTTTTAATATCCTGTTTAGAAAATCTTTGCTTACCACAGTGTTACAAGCATAATCTCTTATGTTGTCCTCTGGAAGCTTTTTCATGTTCACATTTAGAAATACTAATTTGGAATTTATTTTTATGTATGCTATGAGATAGGGCCAAGCTTCCTTTTTCTTTCCCCATATCAATATCAAATATACCCAAGACCATTTATTCAAAAGACAATCCTTTCTCACCTTTTTGCTGTGGCACCTTATCATAAATCAAGTGACTGTATACAGTTGGGCATGTTTATATATTCTCTATTTTTCCCACTGGTCTATTTGCCAGTCTTGGGGGCATCACCACAAGAGTTTTAATCACTAAAACTTTATAATAAGTCTTGGAATATGATAATGCAAGTCCTCCAACATTGTCCTTATTCAAGATTATTTTTGCTGTTGTTAGCCCTTTTCATTTCCATGTAAAGTTTGAATCAGTTATCTATTTCCATACAAAAATTCTGGGGTTTTTATTTGGGTGGCATGATACTATAGATCAGTTGAGGGAATTGACATTTCCACTATAGTGAGTCTTCTAAGCCATGTATATCACTTCATTAATTAGGTCTTCTTTAATTTGTTTTGCAAACCCTGGTGGCATAGTGGTTAAGTGCTAACCAACAGGTTGGCAGTTCAAATCTACCAGGCGTTCCTTGAAAACTCTATGGGGCAGTTCTACTCTGTTCTGCAGAGTCACTATGAGTCGGAATTGACTCTACAGCAATGGGTTTGGTATGGGGTTTAATTTGTCTTAGTAAATTTTTGTAGTTTTCTGTGTGAATGTTTCACACACCTTTCTTAAAATTATTGCTAGATATTTGATGTTGTTGGTGCTGATGCAAGTGATATCACTTTTATATTTTATTTTCTATCAGTTATATTTAGAAATGCAGTTGATTTTTGTTTGCTGAAAAAACAGAGACCTTGTAAATTCTTACAGTTTATCTGTACTGTCTATTGTTTTGGATTTTCTAAATATATAATAATTTATTTTTGAACAATTACATTTTTATTACTTTAAAAAAAATTCTTATACCTTTTATTTCTTCTTCTTGCCATATTGTATTAGTTAATACTTTTGGAAAATTAACGGCCTGAAGTGATACAGGATATCACTGTCTTATTTTTGATTACATAGGAGAAACTTTCAAAATTTTACAGTTATTATGAACTTAGTTATACATATATATATATTCACATTATATGCCTAGTAGCTAAGTTTCTTTTTTTTAAAGTGATTCAGTTTAATTTTTAAATTTAACTTAATGGCTGGGAATTTAATTGCATACTTGGGGGTGATAGTATGTTTCTGTTTTGTTGAGGTGGTGAGTTTTATTGATTTATGATGTTAAACCAACCTTGCATTCTTGACATGAGCCCCACTTTAACACAGTTTTGTGTATGTCTGTAATTTATTTGCTAATATAAATGCTATTTACACCTGCAATCTTAGAAGAGAATGGCCTATGATATTTCTTTGTTTTAAAGTCTTTGACAGGTTATGTATTAAAGTTATGCTGGCCTAGTAAAATACAGTGGTAAGATCTTCATTTTCTATTTTATGGAGGAGAATAACATTGGTGCTATTTTTTCCTTGAATGTTGAAGAATTCACAACTTAAGCTATCTATACCTGGAGTTTTCTTTGTAGACATGTTTTAAAGTACAGATCCAATTTATTTAACAAGAAATCTACTATTCAGATCCACCTTTCCCCATTTTTTTGCTGTCAACTTTAGCAAGTTGTGTTTTCAAGAAATTTGTGTTTCTTCTTTGACACATGTTTATTTAGAAGTGTTCTAATTTTTCTAAAATTTGAGAATTTTCTAGTTATATTTTGTTTATGATTCCTAGCTTAATTCTTCTATTGTTAGAAAATATACTCTAACCTAAATTCTCTAAATTGATGCTCCTCAAGATTATTTCTCAAGCCCTCAAATTTCCCCTGAGCTTTAGGCTTTCTTTCTCGCTCTCCCACATGCATGCACCTACATACTTTTAGATAAGATTATGTATATATATTTATACCAAAGCCATTGGTGTCGACTCGATTCCAACTCATAGCAACCCTACAGGACACAGTAGAACTGACTCATAGGGTTTCCAAGGAGCGGCTGGTGGATTTGAACTGCCAACCTTCTCGTTAGCAGCAGAGCTCTTAACCACTGTACCTTCGGGCTCTGTATACATACATCCACACACATATATACCATATTTTGTAAGAGAGAGAAAAAACTCACTTATCCAGTCTTGCAATCTTAGTGACACCAGTGCTTAGGAGGAAAAAGAGAACCCAACTAAGGAGACAATGAAAGGCAGAAGAAAGTGTTTCTCATTTCCAAAAAGCTAAGAGATTAGGGCTTCGAAAAACAGCATGACTTTTGCCAAAACAGATAAGTATTAGCTGATTATAATTTCATTCCTTGTAGTAATAATGGAATGAAAGAAAAATGCTATGACTTAGGCAGTAACCCTTACCTTTAGAGAGGCCTTTGCCAAATTATATTTATACAATAACTCCCCAAACCATTAAACTTTTACTGGTCAGGGTTATACAGTATTTGGAATTAAAGTTGACTACGGAAATCAGTTCCCTCTCTTTCAAAAGACAAAGGTAAAAAGAAACGTAGCAAAGGAGTTAATATTAATCTTGGCAAAGAGGTGAAAATCAGTCCAAACTGGATGGGAAGTTCCTAAATCACGTAAGTAAAGGACATGGGCGAGGATAAGGAAGTGTCTAGTTCACATGAAGGACCAAAACGAAGGTTTTTCTTGGACTAAAATCTTATTTCCCAGGTTCATGCCGTTGACTTATACAGCTATGCTCCTTTTCTAGTATGTTAAATTGAGATAACATTTCCATGGAACAAGTGGGGATCTGACCTGCTGTCTTGCCTCATTTACATCCTTAAAGTTGTAGGAAATAAATTTAAGAAGCACAAGGCCTTTTAATTTCCTTTCCCAGATTTTCAACATTTTCTGATAGTTTAGGAGCACTTTCCTGGACTTAAACTGGGCCTTGCATTTTAGGGACCTTTCTAATAGGCAGGTGCAGGAATAGTCAGCACAGAGATACATCACTGCATTTCAGAGCTAGAAGGAATCCTAGCTCAGCATTTCCTAAAGTGTGTTTTGCTGGATATTCTGCCTACATGCATTTGGGAGACAATATCATTGCCCTGGTGGCGTAGTGGTTAAGTGCTACAGCTGGAGAAATTGCTTTGGAATGTTTATATAAGACACACGTAGAGAATGTATCTAACGCTTTTTATAAAGACTAACTTCTATTTTGGCAGATTTTAATTCTTAGAGTTTGTTACATTTTAGGGGACAAAATTTGGCCTGGAGAGGGCTGTGTAACCACAGAACTCTGTGGTATTGTCTTAGTGAAAAGCTATATGCGACAGACAAAAAGACCCTGTCATCTCTACCTTGTCTTCTTTTTATAGAGGATGGGTCATGTTAGTGGTCAGGCCTAGTTCTGCTAAGGATCTCTATGAGTTTATGTAAGAATGTTTGGTAGAAGTTGAGCACCATCCCTTTTTTTAATATTAAGATTTCAGAAGAAAGGGGAAGCTAATCTACCTGGAGGAATTCAGAAAGGGATGGTTAGTATTATGGATTGAATTGTGTCCCCCTGAAATGTGTGTCAACTTGGCTAGGCCATGAGTCCCAGTATTGTGTGGTTGTCTGCCATTTTGTCATCTGATGTGATTATCCTATGTGTTGTAAATCCTAACCTCTATGATGTTGATGAGGCAGGATTAGAGGTTTTTATGTTAATAAGGCAGGGCTCAACCTACAGGATTAGGTTGTATCTTGAGTCAATTTCTTTTGAGACATAAAAGAGAGAAGCGAGCAGAGAGAAGAGGGATCTTATACCACGAAGAATGTACAGCCAGGGGTGGAGCACATCCTTTGGACCCAGGGTCCCTGCATTGAGAAGCTCCTAGACCAAGGGAAGATTGATGATGAGGACCTTCCCCTAGAGTTGACAGAAAGAGAAAGGCTTTTCCTGGAGTTGGTGTCCTGAATTTCTACTTCTAGCCTCCTAAACTGTGAAAGAATACATTTCTGTTTATTAAAGCCAATGACTAGTGGTATTTCTGTTACAGCAACACTAGGTAGCTAAGACAGTGTATAAATTGTAAAGCTGGTAGCAACACTCCCTCTCATCCTTGGGTGCATGCCCCTTTGCAAGGTGACTTTGTTCATATTCCCATCCAGAGTCAGCATCTATTTCCCTCCCTTCTAACTGGGATGGCCTTTGGCTTGCTTTGATCAATAAAACTGAGTGGAACCAAGGCTGTGTGTCTTCTGAGAAAGGCTGTAGGAGGCCTTGCAACTTTGCTTTTTTCCTGAGACAGCATGTAAGAAATTCTGTCTAGCCAACTGGAGGATGAAAGGCTATTTGGAAGAGGACCAAGGAACCCCAGCTAACAGCCAGCACCTATTGCCAGACAAATGAGTGAAGCCAGAACCTTTTAGCCCAGCAAACCAGGTGATGAATGGAGCCACATGTATAAGCCCGGGTTCTTGCATGAAGGGATCACCTAACCAACCCTCAGAATCATGTGAAATGATAAATTGTTGTTTTAGACACATGACTTAAAAGATGGCATGGCTTTAAAGATAAACAAGTCAATTTCTTTGCCTTTAAGGAGCTTACAATCTGATAGAAAAGAGATGTCACATCCACTAATCATTCCTGGCTCTTGTTTGAGTAGATTGTGAATACAACTGAAAAATCCTCCTCTGGGAGTTTTGAATGATTTTTGGCAGCTAAGAAAAGGACATCTAACAAAAATAAAATGAAGATCAAAGGACTTTGAAAAAAATCGCATTTGGCCTAATAATCCTGAAAAATTGGAAACAGGGGAAGACACACGTGCATAAAGCTGGGGAATTGGAGCCATTTGTTTTATGCATTATTGAGGAAAGGATTATGAATTTAGCACTGCCCCAGCCATCAAGGCTTTTCTTCATGTGAGCATGCAGGAAGAATATATTTACATGGGGTTCTATACAGATATTACATATATTTCACATACAGGGTCTGACAGACTGAATTCAGAGCAAAGAGTAATCTTTCTGATACTTTTCATTGCATGTATATTATAAGCTCCATTTGGTGGGTGAATATCACTGTAAGCTTTGGCATTCATATGCTAATGTTCTAAGTTGGAGTTGTCAAGAGAATTATGCACAGGCTTGAGTACATGTGTGTGTGAGTGAGTGATATTTGTGTTTGCCAAAGCAGCATGTGCTCCTGAAGGGAGAGTGTGTCTTATCTTACTAGCTGTCTGGTCTCAGTTTCTCTCTCTAATGTGCCAAGAAGAAAATGTCTTTATCACTGAATATTTTGGTGACACACAGGTTCCAGGATGCCCTCCAGTGGTATGAGACATTTCTGCGTGTGTGCACGTGTGTGTGTGTGTGTGTGTGCTTGTGCATGCCTGTGTGTGGGGACAGGCGGGTATGTGTGAGCACATATATTTATTAGAGGTGAAGGGCTAGGATGCCTTTGCTTCTATGTTCTCTTTATCTTTTCATGAGTTATCTTTTAATTTTCCCTCAGATATTTGAACTCTTTTGGTTTAACTATATGTACAAAACAATTTAAGATTTCATAGACAAAAGGAAGATGCTTTTTAAAAATTATACTATATGTAAGAATAATAACCTTATTTAATGTGATATCCTAAGCAGAAGGTCTTTTCTACATGTTTTACATTTTAATATCTTTATAGCAAGTGGGGCCCTGGTGGCTCAGTGGTTAAGGGCTTGGCTGCTAACCACAAAGTCAGCAGTTTGAATTCACCAGCCTTGCAAACCCTGTGGGGCAGTTCTACTCTGTCCTATAGGGTCACTATGAGTCACAACTGATTTGACGGCAACAGGTTCAGTTTAAAGGTTCGTAGCAATTATAAGAAGCAGTAGAAGGCATGGAATTCAATACACTTTGAGGGTAGGGTTTGAGGAGGAGTGAGACAGAAGGGATCAGACAAGGTTGGGAAGTTTATGTCAGTCAGTGTGTTCTACTAAAGACCATGGGCATGATTCTCTAAACTGTGGGGTGCCGCTGGAGGATTACAAATTAAGAGATAATGTGGTTACCATCATATTTTGGAAATGTCACTCAAGCAGGGTTGTGGATGAAGGACCTATGTGCATGAGAATGACTTCTCTATCTCATCAGCCCAAAGGAGGCTGTTGTAAGCTGTGTTCTCTAGAGAAGCAAAGCCAGTAAAGCATATAAATATCTGTATAAGAGACATTTATATCAAGGAAATGGCTCACGCAGTTGTAGAGGTCGGAATGTCCCCAGTTCATGGGTCGGGCTGGAGGTTTCTGATTCACGTAGCCAGAGGGGCTGGTGAACCCAAGATCGGCAAGTTAGACAGCAGGGCTCTTGCTCACAGGCTGTGAAGACTGACTAATCCCAAGACCAGCAGACAAGACTGCAGGTAAGCTGCTAGCTCAAGTCCCAAGAACTGGAGGTCAGGAGAACAGGAGCCAGCTGCAGGATCCACGTGAGCAAAAGCCCGTGAGCCTTGCCAGAAAGTCCACTTATATTTGATGCAGATCATACCCCCAAGAAAACTTCTTTTCAACTGATTGTGTAATCACAGGAGATCCCATCATGGAAATGATCACATCATCATATGACTGCCAAACTATATCATAACTGCTAAACCACTGAGAATCTTGGCCCAGCCAAGATGATACACAACCTTAATGATCACAGAGGTGTTTTACCTACTATCAGATACTTCCAAGGCAGTCCTTCAAGAGCTAGAATGTGGAGTGATGTTTCTCGAAATGTGGTCCTGGGTCTGTCCACATCAGAATGTCACAGGTGATGGTTGTTAAAAAGACCAAATTTGAGGTCCTGGTGGGGTTAAGCGTTGCACTGCTAATCAAAAGGTCGGCAGTTCAAATCCACCAGTTCTTTCTTGGAAACTCTATGGGGCAGTTCTATTCTGTCTTATAGGGTTGCTATGAGTTGGAATTGACTGGATGGCAACAGTTTTTTTTTTTTTTAAATCTATGCCTACTGAATTAACATCTTTACAGATTGTTAATATTTGCTCAAACTACTCCTTTTGTCCAAAATACTTTTCTTCTTTCTTCTCCATCTACTTGGCTGAACATGTACTCTTTTTTTTTTTTTTCAAAATCCAGCTAGGAAAGTCAGCCCTGAACCCTGGGTAGAGTTTACCGCTCCTTCCATTGTGCTCTTATGGTTCCCTTTCATTATTTCTACACAGATCTTGTAGCAAGATATTAAGGCACTTATTTGTTCATATCTGTGTTCTATCCATCAGAAGTTCAGAGGACAGTGATTATGACACATGTGTCTTTGTTCCCACACCTACAGGAGCTTACATGCTTCATAAACATAGTTGAATGAATATATAAAGCTTTTTGAGCTTATCCACATTCCCAACTTTTCTCTGGGCTGTTGTATTTAATTTGACAAGTGATAATTTGTGTCTTGACAAGTGTCTACTTTGTGCCTGGAGTCCCTGGGTGGTGCAAATGGCCGATGCACTTGGTTGCTAACTAAAAGATTGGAAGTTTAAGTCCACCTAGAGGCTCCTGGGAAGAAAAGTCTGGCAATCTACTTCCAAAAAAGAAGCCATTGAAAACCTTATGGAGCACAGTTATATTCTGACACTGATGGGGTTGCCAGGAGTCAGAATCAACTCAAGGGCAACTGGTTTACTTTGTGCCTAGCTCTGTGCTTACTGTTAGTGAAGATCACAGACATTGCTCAGGTATCCAGCTGGACAATGTAACACATCCAGTTGAAATTAGGTTGTGGTTCATACTACATCGTTGTTGGCAGTTCTCAGTGAAACAATCAGTATGGATTAGCAATATCTCAGATAGCAAGCTGGATGAAAGGATTGGGTTTTGAAATGGACCTTGAAGGTTCAGTAAAAATTGGAAAGGTGAGGAGAGACCAGGCTAGTCACATTCAATGTTCAAGTAAGAATGTATATGGAAGGAGCCCAAGTTCACAATAAGGAAAGTTTTGAGGGTGAGAAAAGGTTAGTAAATTGTGAAGACTGATGTTATAAATTTGGAAGATTAAGGAAATGATTTTTGGAAGAAAATAAACACCTGGCAACATCTAAGAAAACAATTCTTTTATAAAAATGGAAGAAATATGATACAAACAGTGGAGAGCAAGAAAAGCAAATGAAAGTATTTCAGGATGGTGAATTTGTCTGGATGTCACGAGGACATCTTTTCTAAAGAAGGGATCTACGTGTGATGAGACACGTGAGTACGTTGGCTGATGCGCTGTGTCTGTTTTAGCTTCTTTTATGCTCATTATGGCTTAAAAATGGACCTGGGATTAGCAGGCCTGCCCACCTCAGAAGGGCGAGGCTTGAACCTTAAGTTTATACCAGAGCCTCCAATCTCCTTGGCTCCTTCCAGTAGGAAACACCTGCTCAAAGGAGCATGTCTGTGGATGGGTGGGAGTGGATGGAGTCTACCTTGCTCCATAATACAAAACTCACTGGTGACATCTGGGCCTGCTCAAAAGGTAGAGTGGGATACTGAACCTGGGTCTCAGTCACAGATCTTCAGGCCCAGCTGAAGTCCTTTTCTGCCTATGAGCTTCCTGAAAAAAAAAAAAAAAAAACTACCTTTGTTACTTGTGTTTCATTTTCTGTATCTATTTTTTTTTATATCAGCATTTAGTGATAGTCTTCTGTTTAGCACTTGCTGATGTGAACTTTCAGTCTGAGAATGCGGTGTTATTTTTTCCTTAGCAGACTGATCTGTCACTTTGGTCTCTTCAGGCTTATATTGATACAGCCATCCTGTATATAAAGCTGTCTGGGGTCCTCAGCTAATGTGCTTGAAAGAGGGCACATGACATCAACAGAAACCAAAGTGCAAGGTGTGTTATGCAGGGCAGAAAACATTGAGGCAGGTGTCTTGGTTGTTGTTTTCAGATGCTTTCTGGTCACCCTTGACTTGTGGTGACCCCATGCACAATAGGATTGAACTATTGTGATCCATAGTGTTTTCTGCAGTTTTGGATTTTGCCAGCTTCAAGATTTAGCATCTTGTGTTTGTTAGCTGCTGCCTAGTCACCCCCAACTCATGGCAACCCCATGCAAAATGGAATGAAATGCTACCGGGACCTATGCCACCCCCACGATTGGTTGCAGACAGGACCACTGTGATCCATAGAATTTTCATTGGCTGACTTTTGGAAATAGATCTCCAGGCCTTTCTTCCTAGTATTTCTTAGTCTGAAAACTCTGCTGAAGCCTGCTTAGCATCATAGCAACACACAAGCCTCCACTGACCTGGGTAGTGGCCTCGCATGAGGTGCATTGGCTGGTAAGCTAACCAGGCTCTCCGCATGGAAGATGAGAATTCTACCACTGAACAACTACAGGTCCCTTGTGCTTGGTTAGTCAAAGCCTAAAATTCATAGGAAGTTGACATGTGTTTAACTAAGTCCCACAACAAAAATGACATATACGGATTTTGAGAAAGAAGCACCCAGCACGCAGAGCTTAGGGTTTGTGAATTATGGGACCAGATAGATGAGAACTAAATCATCAGGACAACTTGGGAGATTTCTGCCTCATGAAAGGCCCCAAAGATTCATTGTATTTCGTTTTTCTGTGATGTATGGCTCCATAAATTTCCAGCAGAGGCAGGAGGAGAAAGACTCATACCTGTAGCCCAGGGATTTCATGCCTGGGGTGATGACTCTGTGTCTTTTGGATTTGGAAGCCGATTCTTGCATAGTGGGTGTGTCCAGATTTGCGAGGATGAGATTCCAACAAGAAGCAGCACCATTTGCAACGGGGACTCCCTCGGATGACCTTACTTAATATTTATTCTTCTGTACAACTTGGATTTGGTTGACAAACTACATGAATTACTGCCCATAGTTTTTTATTTGTGCAGAGAAGAGCCTGGAAATTTATGGAATAAGAAGTGATAAATCAACAAGATGGGAATGAATAAGCAATGGTTCCCTTAAACTTTTGTATTTGTTGATGCACTGGCAAAAAAATAAACAGCCTGGAAAAGTGAAGACAATAAAATACTTTTTAGTTCCTCCTAGAGACACACTGCATAAATGCAATGCATTGTATTCATTTATGCTCCTGGAAGGCACTTTTTTTTGAGTGCTCAAAAGGAAAGTTGATTTGATACATGTGAAGAGAGTGCTAAAAGAAACTTGAAAAATAGTTGCCATTGGAACATCATTTCAAACCTGTCAGTATTGTGGGCAGGAAATAGAAAAACTTCTGCCTCGACAATGTTTCTGGGAAAATGGGACAACTAAACAAATATCATTTGAAGGTAGTAAGGAGCAAAATGCTCAGAAACAATTTTATTTCCTCTTACAAATTCTTCCTCCAGAGTTTTTAGACACTCACAAAACAGATGTCATTTCTGAAAATGCAGAATTGCAGAACACAAAAAAATCAGCGTCGTTCAAGAATACTGTTGTGCTTTCTTCTTATTTGCTGGTGGAAAACATGTGTGTCTTGAATACCAATTATCTTTTCAGTGCAGAATTTTCTTGGGAGAACAAAAACTTTCTGGTACAGCTGCAGAGCACAAACAAAATGGTATCACAGAAGAGCAACTAGCACCTTGGAACCAGCTGTTTATGCTATTTTGTCATCTCTGTTTAACTCTCTGAGTTCTGAATGAGAGTGGGGAACATTCTGGAATATGATCAATTTTGTGTGTGTGTGTGTGTTTTAAAGCTTTCTCAGCTCACATCGGAGGGCAATGTGATGACATATAGACCTGTGTTCTAGTCTCAAGTGCCACTTATTCATTGTATGACTTTGGGCAATCGATTTAAAATTTTTAAGCTTCATTTCCTTATCTGTAGTGAGTATATCCACCACCTGTCTGTCAGCTTGTCGTACTGCAGTGGCTTGTGTGTTGCCATGATGCTGGAAGCTATGCCACTGGTATTTCAAATACCCGCAGGGTTACCCTCAATAGACAGGTTTCAGAATTCCTTCCAGACTAAGACAGACCAGAAAGAATGGCGTGGCAATCTACTTCTGAAAATTAGCCAGTGAAAGTCTTATGGGCCACAGAATATTGTCCGATACAGTGTTGGAAGGTGAGCCCAGACATAGCAATGACCATGAAGATGGAGCCGGATTGAGCAACGTTTTGTTCTGTTATACATAAAGAAAAAAAAAATTAAGGTCTCCATAAATCCTAGACAACTCGAAGGCACCTAACAACAAAAACGGATATAATAATAATATTCACTTCTTAGGATGGTTAAGAGAATTAAGAAAGGTAATATATGTTAAAGTATTTAGCATAGTGCATGACATGTGATAAAAGCTTAAAAGATGTTAGCTATTATGAGACTGCAATCTATTTCAGGTCCGGGTCTTGCTACTGAGCCCTGCTGTATCTACTTATTGATGTATTGATCCCAGCCATCGAATTGATAGGCACAATAAATACTTGATGGCCAGGCGCTTGTTTCTCTACAGTGTTCCATAAGTACCTGAGCACCTGACTGTCAGCACTTTCACCTGAGCTGTGGTAATTCTCCAACAAACTTATATGATTCTGTCATTTTCCAGAAAGAAAACTGTTAGGCAGAGAGGGTCAGGTGAGGGTCAGGAAATTGTCCAAGGTCAAGTGGCAAAACTGAGATTCGAATGCAGCTCTTCAAATTTTAAGTCTTTCCAGAGAGACTTCCTAAGAGAAACAACAACAAGTGGAACAGATTAGGGTGAGAATGTCAGTGTATCACATGAAGCGCTCAGTGGAAAGGAAGTCTGCAAAACTGGGGGAGCGGTGGGGGTGGGGAGTAGCCTATGGGGCTCTGACTCAGTCCAGAAGCCTGAGAGGTACAAATGTTCAAACGGGAGATTTACTAGTATCTGGAGGATGGAGGGAAACCCTGGGGGCCTAGTGGTTAAGTGCTGTGGCTGCCAACCAAAGGGTCGACAGTTCGAATCTGCCAGGCACTCCTTGGAAACTCTATGGGGCAGCTCCACTCTGTCCTATAGAGTCGCTATGAGTCGGAATCGACGCGACGGCACTGGGTTTGGTTTGGTGTTGGAGCATGGAGCCAGAGCCTGCTTCCAACTGAAATTCTGATTTCATCTCTCCAACCCACAGAATGTGCATCAGCTGTAATTTATGTTGTTTTTAACCAGGCTCATCCACACCTTTGATATTTCGCAAGGTCTCATTGACTTTCAGAAAAGAAAATGTAAAGGAAGCTGCCTAACATGTGCTACACCTTTACTGAGATACTGCCAGCCAATGACAGGCTTTTCTAAGAAAAGCAATTTTTACATAAAAGACCTGATTCCACATAGAACAAGAAGAGAGAAATGTAAGGTATTGTGGCTTCTTTAGGGCGAATGGAATTGACAAAAATACTTCTTTCTTTCAAAATCACCTTCAAAACAAAATCAAAGGGGATCAAAGGGCAAAGAAAAAAAGTCCTGTGTGTTTCTCAGAAGGAGAAACGTTTTCCTTAGATATCAAGTCCTGGGACAAGGATAACATGAAATTCCCACCATTGTCTATCTTCTTAGCAGTCACTTTTTTTTTTTTTTTTAACAGAGGCGGGGCAGCTTAATTTGAAATTAACATCCCTAATATCATGCACAGAGTTCCTGGGTGGTGCAAATGGTTAACAGACTGGACTGCTAACCGAAAGGTTGGAAGTTCAAGTCCATCCAGAGGCATCTCAGAAGAAAAAACCTGGCAATCTACTTCCGGAAAATCAGCAGTTGAAGACCTTATGGAGCACAGTGCTACTGTGATGGTTAAGGTCCTGTGTCAACTCAGCCGGGCCATGATTCTCACCGATTTGGCAGTTATGCAATGATACAGTTTGACCGTTCTGTAATTAGGCAGTTATACAATGATATAGTCATCCTCCGTGATGTGATCTGATGTGATAAGCCAATCAGTTGTAAAAGGCATTTCCTTGGGGGAGTGGCCTCCATCCAATATATATATATATATATGTACATTCTGGCAAAGCTCACTTGCTTGCTCTAGATCCTGCATCCATCATCTGACCTCTAGTTTTTGGGACTTGAGCCAGAGGTGTGCTATGTTGCCTGCCAACCTGGGAATTTGTCAGCCTCTGCAGTCCATGAGCCAGCATACTGCTGTCTGACCTGCCAATCTTGGGCTCATCAGCCCTTGCAGCTACTTGAATCAGGAGAAGCCTCCAGCCTGCCACCTGACCCAAGGACTTAGGATTTGCCAGCCCCTACAACTGCATAAGGCATTTCCTCGAGACAAAGTTCTCTCTCTCTTTCTCTCTTACACATATATGTATGTACGCTTCACTGGTTTTGCTTCTTTAGAGAACCTAGCCTAAGACATTTGGTACTGAGGGTGGTTCTAGAAAACCAAAATCACAAGGATGAGTTTTCTGACATGGTTCACAAGTCTGACTAGTCATAGTCTTACAGGTACTGATGACTCTGCCTCCAGTAGTAAAGAGGGCACTGCTAATCCATGATGTGAGGTGGGAACACTTTGCAGGACTGGGGCAACGTTCTCCAGGAGGCTGTTGCTCTAAACCAGCATCAACCATATGGTGCGCTTTCTTCCGTAGTAGATTCATGGTTCTGGGAATCGAGGGGTGGAGATGTGAGTGGCACCACTCACTGTTACCCCTGATAACTCGAAAAATTTTTGCTTACTGTCCTCACGATCGTATATTCAGCAGGTCTAGAGGTCTTAGTTCCAAAGGGAGGAATGCTCCCATCTGGAGATACAACATGAATTCCATTGAACCGGCACTTAAGAATGCCACATGGCCAGTTGGAACTCTCAATGAATAGGCAAAGAAGGGAGTTACTGTATTGGCTGATGTGACTAATCCTGACTACAAAGAGAAAATTGAATTGATATTTCATAATTGAGGTAAAAAAAGAGTATATCTGGAATGAAGGAGATCTCTTAAGGTGTCTCTTAGCACTACCACGCCCTGTGATTAAAGTCAATGGAAAACTATAGCAGCCCAATTCCGATATGATTACTAATGGCACAGGCCCTTTGGAAATGAAGTTTAGTGTCACACCACCAGGCAAAAAACCATGACCAGCTGAGGTGCTTGCTGAGGGTAAAGGAAATCGGAATGAGTGGCAGAAGGTAGTTCTAAATACCAGTTAAGACTATGTGATGAGTTGCAGAATGAGGACTAATTATTATGAGTATTTTTTCCTTGTACGTGCCTATCCAATATTTTTGTTTTCTTCACTTACAAAATGGTGGTGTAGTGGTTAAGTGTTACAGCTGCTAACCAAAGGGTGGCCAGTTTGAATCTGCTAGGCACTCCTTGGAAACTCTATGGGGCAGTTCTACTCTGTCCTATAGGGCCACTATGAGTCGGAATTGACGGCACTGGGTTTTGGTTTTTGGTCACTTATAAAATATAAGATGTAAATTGGGCCAGTGCATTTTCAGTTGTATGCATGTTAGTTGTATCATGTTAGGTGCAAGAGTGACTTTATAAGGGTCTTTAGCAATTGTGTATGATTTAAGGAGGTGTGTATAGGTGCCAAGTTGACAAAGGGTGGACTGTGATGATTAAGGTTGTATGTCAACTTGGCTGGGCCATGATTCTCAGTGGTTTGGCAATTATGTAATGATGTAGTTTGGTAGTCATGTAATGACGTATTTTGGCAGTTATTAATTATGCAATTTGGCAATTATGTAATGACGTAGTCATCCTCCATGATATGATGCTAATCAGTTGCAAAGGGAGTTTCCTTGGGGGTGTGGCCTGCATTCAATATATAAATGGATTTTCTGGCAAAGCTTGCTTGCTCGATCTGGATCCTGCATCTGGCTCATCATCATCTAACCTCTGGTTCTTGGGACTTGAGCCAGTGGCCTGCTGTATTGTCTTTTGACCTTGAAATTTGTCAGCCTGTGAAGCCCATGAGCCAGCAATCTGCTGTCTGACCTGCCGGTCTTGGGTTCGTCAGCCTCTGCTGCTATGTGAGTCAGGAGATGTCTCCAGCTTGATGCCTGACCCATGGACTCAGGACTTGCCAGTCTCTACAACTGCGTGAGCCATTTCCTTGAGATACATCTCTCCCTGTCTACATATAGATGCTTCACTGGTTTTGCTTCTGTAGAGAGCCCAGACTAAGACAGCGACTACGACACACTTGGGGTCACCATGAGTTAGGAGCACCTTGAATGTGATTGATTTTTTTTAAATTTAATACCACGTACATGAGATATGGAAGTGGGTGCTCAGATCCTTAGTGTTGCCTGGGATGTGGCTGTTAAGGTGTCATCACTGTCAATTTCAGTGTCTTTGAAGAAGATGAGGCTGGGCTGCCAGACAGAGTGTCCACCAGCATGATTAACAGGAAGAGTTGGGGCCAGGCCAAGGCAGAACTGAGGGAGGAAGGCTCATCGAGACCTTCTCCCCAGGGTGAGAATCTCAGTGATACACTTGAGGGCCTCTTCTTGCTGGATAACAGTTATTTTTCTTTCCTAGATGTTGTCTGTGCCTTATTCCCCAAATAAGGCAAAGTGGCCTTGTCTTTTATTTTCCTATTTCTCTCAACTGAAGTGTTCAAAGGGATTATATTTTTGCTTCCTGGTGACTTTGGAAGAAGGGAGATAGTTTTAATTTTTCTAAAGTTAAGGTGCCTGTTAGCTTGGTGTGCTCTAAGCCAATACAAACTTTTCAGGGGGAATGGTGGAAGGCAAAATTGAATTCACTTCTGCAGCTCCCTTTTGGAATATTTTTCCAGATTTTAATTGGTCTTGGGAAATGAAAACTGTGCAAATTTTACCAGTGATCTGGTGATGCTAATTCAGATGTATCTGATTGCAGGGGCGTGGAGGTTGACTCAATGGCATGACCTGTGACTAATGCTAGGTATTCCAGACACCAGTGAGATTAGAAAATGAAGATATTTTAACTCTTTCCTTCTACTACGAGGACAAAAGGCCACTGCTTCTTAATGTTCGAGGTACTCTTTATCCTGCAGTTGTCTTGGCCAGTCCATTGTATGGTGAATATTTGTCATAATGACTTTTGTATTATTGAATAACCTTCCAACCTTTTGGAGACTATGAGAATATGAATAATAACTGGTATCTCTGTTAGGGTGACCAACCATTTTGGTTTGCCTATTACCTAGGAGTTTCCTGGAATGTGGGGTTTTCAATTTTAAAAGCATGATAATCTCAAACAAACCAGGACAGGTTTGTCAGGAAGGACAGCAGGGCATGGAGCACTGAGCTGAGAATTGGGGACCTGGTATCAAGTATTGGCTGTTTAACTGACCTGCTGAGAGCCTTGGACCACCTTTTTGAACTTGTTTCCTCAGTAGCAAAATATGGCCCATTGAGTTCCTGCCTGCTTCAATAGACCCTGATCTCAGGACGAGTTACAGTGATTGAAATGGGAGCAGAGTTATAAAATAATTTATACAGTATCTTAAAAATGTTGCATTTCCAGACTCTTCCCACTCTAGAAATCTGGAAATGCCTCTGTTTCTGTTCCAGCTAGCCCCGTGCTGTTGCATCCTCTTGTTACCACTCCCTAGAGTTGGATGTATGGGGACTTTGCCTCCTAGCCCTGAGCACCCAGCTTGGCTGTACTAAAACTCTCCCTTTTGCTGGGCCCCTCCTTTCCCATGGCTATTACTTTACTTCAGACTGTCATCATCTCACACTTAGACTTAGCTTTTACTTTTATGTTTTCTTAAAGTAATACAGCTACATTAATTATATATTTAGAGTTCAAACTTTTTATTCATTAAATTAGCCTTTCTCTAAAATGCCAAATTAATTTGACCTACCTAAGTGCAATGGCAAATATCGTGTCTCAATTTACCTGGACCATGATTCTCAGTGGTTTGGCAGTTATGTAATGATATAATCATCTTCCATTTTGTGACCTGGTGTAGTCACTCTCCATTCTGTGATCTGAGGTAGTCATCCTCCATTTTGTGATCTGATCTGAGCAGCCAATCAGTTGAAAAGGGAGTTTCCCCAGGGGTGTGGCCTGCATCCAATATATATATAGATATTCCAGCAAAGCTTGTTCTGGATCCTGTATCTGACTCATCATCCTCTGACCTCCAGTTCATGGAATGTGAGTGAGCAGCCTGACGTCTAACCTGAAGATCTTGGGATTTGCCAGTTCTGGAAACCCTGTGAGCCAACAGCCTTCCTCTTGATCTGCTGATTTTCATTTCATCAGCCTCTGCAACCATGTGAGTCAAGAGAAGCCTCCAGCCTGACACCTGACCCATGGATTTGGGACCTACCAGCCTCCATAGCTGCATGAGCCGTTTCCTTGAGATCTCTCTCTCTCTCTCTCTCTCTCTAAGCTTCATTGGTTTTGCTCCTCTAAGAGAACTCAGATTAAGACTCCTGGTTTTAAAAAGAACGTGGCTACATACTGAACTTAGGTAAATGTTCTCATTGTGGCAGAAAAATTAACACACTTCTTAATCACAGTCTTATTTATACTTCTATTATCAGCTCAGAAGTCCCTGGGTGGTGCAAATGGTTATGTGCTTGGGAATTAACTGAAAGGTTGGCAGTTTGAATCCACCCAGAGGTGCCTCAGAAGAAAGGCATGACAGTCTGCTTCTGAACAATCACAGCATTAAAAAAAGCAGACCTACTTTGAAAGACATAGGGCCATCATGAGCTGGAATCAACTGGACAGCAACTGGTATCATCAGCTCTAATTTGTTAGCTTGAAATAAACTCTCCTGCCTTTATTGAAATCACAAATACCATGTTGAATTCTTATTTGTTTTAAAAATTTTAATTTGAACTTATACTTTGCCTATTTTGAGGTGGCTTATACAATTCAGTAATGCAAAACAGGGTAGTTAAGTATAGAATTAGAACAGAGACTATCTATAGCAACAAATGAAGGAAATGTCACCTGGCACTTAAAATAAGATGATAATTACTAATAACAGCTAATAATAGGTGCTAGCTGTAATTGAGTGCTTACTATACCTGGCTCTGCACTTTACCTGAATTGTGGCTTTGTTTCCTAACAGCTAAGTCACAAGGGAAACACTTAGGGCACACAGTTATCATTGACTGACCAAAGGAACTATAAACATTGATTTGTAGAAAGAAACTTCTGCACCAAAATTGAAGAACTAATTTTATTATGTGTGTACCTTCCTGAAGCACTTTGGATAACATAAGTAAAATTATTTTTAAGTATGGCTTTGCAAACGAAACACACACTGTTCGAAAGAAGGCTTCTTTTTTGACCTAGAAAAGCTTAGGCAGTAACATACTATGTAACAAAGGTTGAGTAATTTTGTTTTTTGACAATCTGAATTAAAACAGGGATAGAATTTAGAGGATGTTGAGTAGAGAGTTGGCATGCCCATCTGGACACTCTTTAATACAAGATTTCTTTAATATGCCCTTGTGAGGTTCTAAAACCAGTTGTTGTTGACTCCAGCTCATGGTGGCCCCAGGTGTGTCAGAGTAGAACTATGTTCCATAATGTTTTTGATTGCTGATATTTTGCAAGTAGCTAGTCAGACCTTTCTTCTGAGTACCTCTGGGTGGACTTGAACCTCTAACCATTTGCACCACTCAGGGACTCCTGTGAGGTTCTAGCTTACAATGAATTCACGATCAATTTCTTTAAATATAAAGCAAGTGTTCTGGGTTGTTAACACAATTCTTATTTTCCCCTAGGCAAAGAGCCTGCCCACTTCAACATGGGTGTGGACAACAGTAAAGGTAGTGGTTTTCACACACACACACACACACACACACACACAAGTTGTACACATTCTCAAGCACGTACATGACTACTTGGAGGAGATCATACAGTTGTGTTCCATACAGTGTAAAAGAATTTATTTTAGTGTGAAATAATTTTAAAGGCGCTTGCTACCAACAGACCATCTTGTCCAAGAAATAATTACATCCCGATAAGGTAGATAGAATAAAACTAATTGTAAAAGGCATTTCCTTATAGTTGAAAAAATGGATGCATGGTATGGAGCTATTTGAAATTGATGGAGTTGTTTGAAATGTATTGAATGTTGGGAAATGCCTTTCAGGTCAATGAGCTTGGTTTTTTTTTTTTCTTTTTGATATTTGGTACTGATTCCCAGTTCCTGATAGTAAATAGTAGGTGGGTCGGTTTTACATGATAATTAAAACACATCACTAGAGTTAGAAAAAGCAGTATATTCTCTAGCATTGTATGTGTGCGTGTAACAAGTCATACATGCAATGTATTTATTAGCAATACCAAGTTGTTTGATGTAAATTAATAAGACAGGGAATTAGGACATAACCATGGTTAACATCATTTCCAGTAAGATTTGCATATACTAGAATATTCATGTTGATCCTGATTTCAGTTCTAATATCAAGATAGAATACCCTCTAATAACATGATTTACCAATATTTTATGTCCATCACCATTATCGTTAACAATAATAATAATTAACCCTTAATAGTACATTTTGCCAGGCACTGTGTTAGGTCTTTTACACATGTATACTCACTTGATTTTATGTGTTCTGACCTGGAAGTTATATTATTACCTTCATTTTTTTTTTTTTTTTAATTTTATTGTGCTTTAGGTGAAAGTTTACAGCTCATGTTAGTTTCTCATTCAACTATTTAGACACAAATTGTTTTGTGACATTGGTTACAATCCTCGCAATGTGACAGCACTCTCCCTCTTTCCACCCTGGGTTTCCCGTGTCCACTCATCCAGTTCCTGTCCCTTCCTGCCTTCTCGTCTTGCTTTTGGGCAGGAGTTGCCCATTTGGTCTCGTATATTTGATTGAACTAAGAAGCACGCTCCTTCCGTGTGTTATTTTTTTTTTTATGTAGAGGACCATCTAACCTTTGTCTGAAAGGCAGACTTCGGGGATGGCTTCAGTTTTGAATCAGCAGAGTGTCCAGGGGCCCTAGTCTCAGGGGTTCCTTGAGTCTTTGTCAGCCCATTACCTTTATTTTTAAGATTAGAAACTGAAGAATAGAGAGGCTAGTGTAGCCAGTAAGTGGAGCATCCTGGAATCAAATCAGGGCAGTCTGACTCCTGAATTTCTGCTCATAACCAATATGCACTATTGACACTATGATAGATTGGTGAATTTCATAAATGGTCTTAAATTGCTTTGATTTGATAGTTCACAGAGATAAAACATTCTTTAAAATTGATCACAGTGGGGAAATTACCTAAAATCCTCTTACTCTTCCTAAATTTACTCCTTTTGGAAGGGGGGTAACTTTAGTCCCAAAATTTGCTTCAATGTTAAACAAATGTTATTTGGAAGACTATAGTTTAAGAGATCTATTATTTTGAACAGAGAAAGCATTTTTCTTTTGGGGGATAAAGATAAACTTTATTTTGTACACTTCCTGAAGGGTTTATGCCTCTAGAGCTAATTTGAGGTCATAATTTTTAAAACCTGGGTTTACTTAAGATAAACTCTTAAGATATTCTTTGATAAGAGACTTCCCCCTGGGGCCATCTCTTCTAATAGTAAGTGATTGATCAGCCATTTTAGAGTGGATGGAGTTCCCGGCTCCTAGCTGTGCTAGTTCCTGGAATCTACAAAACACAGAAATCAGGATGGCTGAGTGAAGTGGCTTGTCTAGTCACCGAGAGAGACAGCCACTTCCACATTCCTCTTGCAAACGTCACACTGTGTCTCAGAACCAGCACTTAGTTGTTCCTCACAGCTGAGCCCCAAATCTCCCACTGGAGTCTATAGCAATTATTGTTCACAGAGAATTTTTTTTTTTAACTGAAATAAATTGTGGGTAAAATAACCTTTGAGTGATACCAAATAAAATTTACATTTGGGGCATTTTGCTAGATTTTAGTCAGTCAATATTTGTTAAACCAAGATATACATCAGCAAATTTTCTTCCACCACTCAAGCAATGGTATAATAAAGTTGATTTAAGCTATCTATGATCAAGGGTGGAGTCTCTGGGTGGTACAAATGGTTAACATACTTGACTGCTAAATGAAAGTTTGGAGGTTTGAGTCCACCCAGAGGAGCCTGGAAAGAAAGGGCTGGCTATTTACTTCTGAAAAATCAGACCCTGAAAACTGTGTGGAGCACAGTTCTACTCTGACACACATGGGGTTGCCATGAGTCAGAATTGATGCAATAGCAGCTGGTTTATAATCAAGATTATGTGTAAAGAAGAAACGTCCCCTAAATGACAGGATGAGCTAAGTACTATCAATTTCTAATAAAAATGAAAATTATTACAAATGTATCATGCCATCATCAATAATTTCATTACCAAAAGCACTTTCATTCCTTTCTTCCCTCAACTTCTAGTTGAATAAAGCATGTCTGCAAGTTGTTAGAGACAGGTGAAGGCATTCTTGTGATAGTTCAGGGAAGTCAGAGTATTGCTTTTGAATCAGAAAGAAAAGCTTTCTTATGTGCTGGAGAACCAGGGACTATTTATGGTGTGGCTTTCAGCTGGATGCTTTCTTCCATTATTTTCTTTGAGCAAGATTCACTCATTTATTCATTCAACAATATTTATTGTGCTCCTACTGTGTGCTAGGTACTGTGCCCAACCATGTCTATTTCTAAAATGCATGTGTAGAAGTGATTAGTACATAATAATAAGATAATTAAAAATGTAAATTATTTGATAGTCCTTCTGACATCAATAATTGATTTGCATAAAGCACTTCTTTTCTTCTCTGCATTCAATCTTAAGGAGAATAAAACATATTTGGCTAGTTCTTCATTTCCCAAAAAACCAAAAACCCCAAACCTGTTGCTGTCAAGTCAATTCCAACTCATAGCAACTCTTTAGGACAGAGTAGAATAGCCCGATAGGGTTTCAAGAAGCTGCTGGTGGATTCGAACTGCCAACCTTTTGGTTAGCAGCCAAACTCTTACCCACTGCATGACCAGGGAAAATCCAAGGCCTTGAAACTGTATCTTAGTTTTTAAAATTCGTAACTGAAGATAATAGAGTAGCATACCTGAAAAGTTTATAGGTGTCATCATGTTCTTTATTATGGAAGTAGCTACATAAATATACAAATCTGAATTTTTTTCCTATTTTAATTTTTTATGTCAAGGTAGTCTTTTCACATGCCTTCAAATGTCTCTCAGAGCTTCATATGATTTCTAAGGAGTGCCTGGTGGATTTCAACTGCCTACCTTTTCGTTAGCCCCTGCAGCTCTTAACCGCTACATCACCAGCGTTTCCTTTAAAATAGATAGTGTTTGCTAAATGCCTCCCAGAGAGATTATGATACATAACTTACCGTTCTTTGCATTTATTCAGCAAAAATGTTGTTTGTGTTCATTTTATACCAGCAGTGTCTTAGGCACAGACCATAAAATGGTCAAAAGATAAATTCTGGTGTTCAAGGGTGTTATGGATTGAATTGTTCCCCCAAAAATGTGTGCCAACTTGCCTGGGCCGTGATTTTCAGTATTGTGCGGTTGTCCACCATTTTTTCATCTGATGTGATTATCTTATGTGTTGTAAATCCTAACCTCTGTGATGTTAATGAGGCAGGCTTAGAGGCAGTTATGGTAATGAGGCAGGACTCAGTCTACAGGACTCGGTTTTATCTTGAGTCAACCTCTTTTGAGATATAAAAGAGAGAAGTGAGCAGAAAGGAGAGGTACCTCATACCACCAAGAAAGAAGTACAGAGAGCAGAGCGTGTCCTTTGGACCCGGGATCCTTGTTCTGAGAAGCTTCTAGACCAGGGGAAGATTGATGACAAGGACCTTCTCCCAGAATCCACAAAGAGAGAAAGCCTTCCCTGGGTGCCCCAAATTTGAACTTCTAGCCTTCTAGATTGTGAGAGAATAAATTTCTGTTTGTTAATACATCCACTTGTGGTATTTCTATTATAGCAACACTTGGTAACTAAGACAATGGGGTTCACAATTTACTTAGTTGTTTGCTGTATGCCAGATACCATTGTAGGCACAATCAAATTGGGAGTCAGACAGAAAAATGAACCATTATGATACATAGTGATGAAGCGCTATAATAATAGAAATAACAGGGACATGCTATGGAATCGCAGAGGAAGAAAGCACCTACACTTGGAATTATCATTGTGACATAGAAGGTAAGTCTCACATTTCCTACAAAGTAGCCTAAACATTTGGGATAAATTATCTTTGCCATTGCCCAAGGCAGTTTCATTTTTATTAATACTGGACTTTTGAATTTATAATCAAAAAGTTGGACTTCTTCAGAATAAGAGAAAAGCAAAGAAGTGATCAGCTATTGGCTTCTCTCTTTTGGTCTCTGACATCCAGGACTTTGGGAGGAGGGTGTGTGAATGTGTAAGGCAATATCCATGCATTATGCTTTTCGATTTTTGAAATCAAAGCACTCAATCAACATTAATTAGAAGAAGTTGTGCTGTGATTTCCAAATATGTGTATAACGAATAGTCTTCTAAATTGTGAGCAATTCTTCTTTTCTTTCAGATTTGCACTTGGAGTTTTCCTTGTTATATATCAAATTCAGAGACTGTTAGTCTCACAGTCTGGGCACCAAAACATTAGGTTTTTTTATATTTTGACATGTCATGTGTAAATTATGCCTGCTTCTGGAAAACTTGATCCTTGTCATTCTCCCAACAGCACAACCTTTATGGGCCTCTCATAACAAACCTGGAACCATTCGTTCTGGTTTTATAAATCACGTCTAAGGGATCCTAAAGCACATTTAATTACACATGACAGAGAAACTTTATGTGCTAATGTTCTTCCAGTTGACCCACCAAGAATTCCTGCTGAAATTTTCATAAGACCTGGAGACAATTCTCTAGAGTATTCCCAGAGCATTTCCTGGATACTGATGATGCAAGAGTTTACCATCCCATTGATGATTGTCCCAGAGCAGCCCAGGGTGAATACTCCCATTCCCTGAAAGCTGCTCGTGGACCACGATGCTACTATAAATGGCTGAAATACGATGCAGCTTCCCCTCCAACTTCCTCCATCCCAGCCTAATGGAGATTAAGATCCATTAAGAGCTCTTTGCTGCATGTGCAGTTTTTATTGATCAGATTGACTCATTTCGTTTTAGCCAATGATCCTATTACAAAAGCTGCCTCCATCCAACGCTTTACCGGCACGGGGAAACCTGCAGATGCGCTGTACTGTAACAGGCAGTAGAGGGAAGGGCATCACCTCGTGCTGTGTTTTCCAGCCCCTGCTAAACATCACTGGCGGCCTATAATTCTTAAAAGTTTTCAGGGGTTATTATCACTTATGCTTTTATTTAAGATTGGAAAATGGGCTAGAAGTCTGTGGAATTCATTTTCAAAATAAACATTTCATTGTAAAATTAATGTTAACCACACTACCCACGTAGGCGAAGTTCCCTGTGAGCAACACTGTGGCTTAGAAATGAGGTTTCCCTGAATCGTAAACCTATGAGGCACTCAGCTAGAGAAAGGAAATATTTGCTTATAATGACGGGCTGTATTAAATTAATAGACATCTTTGTAAAAGAAGGTGTTAAGCTAGTGGGAGACATTTTTGTTTTAGTGGTCATCACTAAGTAGAATCAGATTCTAAAAAGATGTAAGAAGAGTTTATGGAAAAAGGTAAGAGTAGAAAAGTTGTTTGGTCAGCAGTACATGCAACAGTGAAGAAGTCCTTCTTTGCCTAATTACATAAATGTATTACATGGCATTCATGACTTGCATTTGCAAAATGCTTCACACTTTCAAAGGATTTTCACGTAGATGACTGGTAAAATCAACTGCCAGTTATTGAACACCTATTATGTTCCTAGGTGGTGCAAATGATTAATGTGCTTGGCTGTTAACTGAAAGGTTGACAGTTTGAGTCCACCCAGAGGCAACTTGGGGGAAAGGTCTGGCAAAGTACTTCTGAAAAATCAGCCTTTGAAAACCCCGTGAAGCACTATTTTACTTGGACACATATGGGGTTTTCAGGAGTTGAAATCTGCTTGACGGCAACTGGGTTTTTTTTTTTTTTTTTTTTGGTATTAGTTTCCAAATCTTTAACATACATTGTGTTATTTAATCTCATTGTAACCCTGTAAACTTTGACTACTGTCTCTTTTTTTTTTCCAATTTGTAGGTGAGATTGACAGAGGTCAAAAGAGTTGTCCAAGGTCCTGACCTCAGTGGCATACTCTGGTTTCAGGCTCAACTGTAACCGGTTCCAAAGTTAGTTTTTTTTCCAAGTTATCCCAAACTGTCTTAACTCGCTGGATTCTCTCAACAACTTGGCTCAGCAGGTAAGGCATTGTGATTACTTCTAAAGCTCATCAGAGATAAGCAATCTATCCCAGATATCATAAGTAGATAATGCTAGGGTCAGGACTAGAACCCCGGTTGCCTCACACACTGTACGACCTTCTCAGGTAATGTTACAATCAAACTGTAGATAGGAATATGGCATTTCCACCACTTTTTTTTTTTTTATGTTATTCAAAAATTATAGTAGTGAATATCTGGAAGTGAAAATCATTACCAGTCACTAGGATTCTAGTTTTAACTCTAATATTTTTATTTCCATCCTACGCCCCTTACAAGAAGCCCTGGTGGTACAGTGCTTAAGTGCCCAGCTTCTTATGAAAGGTCAGCAGTTTGAACCCTCCAGTCGCTCCAAGGGAGAAAGATGGAGCAGCCTGCTTCCATAAAGATTTACAGCCTCGGAAACCCTCTGAAGCAGATTTACTCTGTCTTATAGGGTAATGATGAGTCAGAATAGACTTGACGGCAATGGGTTTGGGTTTTTGGGGTAGCTCCTTATCCTAATTCATTGAACTTCATCAATGAGTAGATGTAGGGTGTTATCAGGCCCAAATACGATCATGCATTGCTTAACGTCCATGATATGTTCTGTGAAATAGGATGTTGTGTGAACACCCTATCATGGAAGAAGGTTCTTTCAGAATAAGTAGGTTTCATTCATATTAAAAATTTTCTGGGGCAAATAACCTCCCTCAACAATCAGTTTAAGATCTCAACAAATTCTGCTGCTGCCTTCACACCAGCACTCACAGACCCACTGCTCATTTTCATAGAAACACACAGACGATCACAGAGCAATGAACTGACAGATGGCTGGTGGATAGGTAATGTAGACCCCACTTTGGGATGAAGGAGGTCCTTGGTATCTATCCTCCTGTGACCAGTCTTCTGGGCTTTAGTCAAAACTAAGAGAATATCGTTTTAATATTCTGTTATGTGCAAAACTTAGGTGAGCAGCTTGGAGCACTGCAGAGGCACTGAAATACTAATCACCGTGGTGGCCGTGGCTGGCTCAGCACTCCTATAGTCTCCTAGCCAAGCTGTTAAATAGTCACTGTCTTCATCCCTGTTTTAGAGACAAGGAAACCAGGCCAAAAGAAGTTATGTAACTTTCTCATGCTCCAACGGCCAGCAAGTAGGGTGGCTTAGGAACCACTACACCCATGTAATGTGGGAGCTAGTTAGAAGTGTAAAATCTTAGATCCCACCCCAGACCTGCAGAACAGGAAACTCTGAGGTAGGGCCCAGGACTCTGTGTTTAACAAACATCCAAATGATGCTACACAGAAAGCTCAAGTTTGAGGACCACTGCAGTGCCCTGGACTCAGGGAAATCTGGATTCTAATCTTTGCTTTGGCATCAATTCTACATCAATAGTCCCAGAAGTCATAGCAAGCTTGTTTTTCAGGTAGCTGTCTACTGTTAAAAGCTCCTTCACTTTCATAATAACGATAACTCATACTTAGTGGAGTGTTGGAGTCCCCGGGTGGTGCTAACAGGTAATGTGCTTGGTTGCTAACCAAAAGGATGGAGGTTTTGGTGCATCAGAGGCATCTTGGAAGAAAGGCCTGGCAGTCTACTTCCAAAACCAAATCAGCCATTAAAAATTCTATGGAGCACTGTTCTATTCTGACACATGTGGATTGGAGTCAACTCGATGGCAACTGGAGGAGGTGATAGTGGAGTGTTACTGTGAGGCAGATGATGTTCTAAGTCATTTATATACATTAACTCATCTAAGCTTTACGTGCTGCTGTTACTATTTTAGGGAGCCCTGGTGGCCTGTGATTAAAGTGATCGACTGCTAACTGATAGTTCGGTGGTTCGAAACCACCCGCGGCTCTGAGGGAGAAAGACGTGGCAGTCTGCTTCCATAAAGATTTACAGCCTTGGAAGCCCTATGGGGTATTTATGAGTTGAAATTAACTTGATGACAGTGACCTTTTCAATTCCTAGTGTACATCTGAGGAGCAATCAAGGTTGGACTGGTCAGTGAGGCTCTCTCTCCGTGTACAGGGCCATTAAGTGGCAGAATACATATTTATACTCAAGCTGCTATTTGGAAACCCTTTTGGGCAGTTCTTCTCTCCTATCAGCTTGCTATGAGTTGGAATCAACCCAAAGGGAAGGGGTCAACTTGACTGAAGTAGCCCTGAGGAGGCAGTGGTTAGCAATCCTGGTTGTAAAGCATTAAGTCAGGACTCAAACTGCTAAGAAAAGAGAAAGGAGCTTGGTATTAATTATGCTTAGGTAGAGGGAGGGTGGGAAGAAATACACTCAAACTGGGGGCTTACTGTTTGTCACAAGGCCATTAATATGATTCTAAAAACCTCTTTGTAATGGGACTTACTTGACAGAAAAGGATACAGAAGACTGAAGAGAACCAGAATTGCAGCCCATCTGAGGGGCCCATGCAAAGCAGTTCATCTTTTATTCCCTGCAAATAAATGTCTTTAAGTGCCCTGGGGGCAGCGGTGGTTCAGCGGTAGACTTCTTGTCTTCCATGGTGGAGATACAGGTTCTGTTCCAGGGCAGGGTACCTCGTGTGTAGCCGCGACTCATCTGTCACTGGAGGCGTGTGTGTTACTATGTCGTTGAACTGGTTTCAGTGGAGCTTCCAGCCTAAGATGGACTAGGAAGAAAGGCCTGGTGATCTGCTTTCAAAAATCAGCCAGTGAAAACCCTATGAATTGTGACAGTCTGATCGGCAACCAGTCATGGGGATGACGCAGGACCAGGCGTTTTGTTCTGTCGTGCATAGAGTCACCATGATGGGGGGAAGTATGCGATGGCAGCTAACAACAATTGTTCCAACTAGAGGCTTCCCAGAGTGGATGGAGGGTGCTCCCCAAATCTCAGGTACCTCATCCCAGCTCGTATTTTATTCAATAACAAATATTACAGATTCTTTTGAGTGGTTATGAGGATTTAGCTAACTGGGACTCAGCTCTGACCAGGTGCTCTGGGTTCTTTTACGTGATACTTTCTGTCACAGTGTACCTGAGCACCACACTGTGACATAGCTCACTGTTCTCAGAAGCGACCAAGGCTTCTCTACCAAAAAGGCAGCCACATCTGGCCTCTGATTACACTGTCTCTAAGTACGGTCCATTTTTCTGCCTTCATATGTTAGCTCACTTCGTACCCTTCCTCTGGAATGTCCTCCCCACTTTCTCTCTTTAAGATCCAGTTCAAGCTATGAGGGCACATACCCTCTTTCCCTCTACTTTATAGTCAGCCTGAGAGCAATGGCTGTGTCTTATGGGCTTGGTGTCCCCAAAGACCCCCACGCTCAGTACTTCATATTTATTAGGGACTCAGCAAACACCAGTTGAATACAGCAGTGCCACTGTGTGAGCTCTGAGGTCCTGTGAGGACTCCAGCTGAGGGGCTATTTGAGTTATCTAGACATGGGATGATGAAGGCTTGGACCAGAGTAGTTGCAATGAGAAGGAAGAAGTGGTTTGTTTTGCTTTTAATTAGTGAAAATTTCATATATCTAATATTTTTATCATCAGACCAAATATGAATTTTGGCTCTGACTTGATTCCTGAGCATGAGAAGGAATAACCTTCAATGGAGTTTCTAGACCAAGGCAGACTAAGAAGAATGTCCTGGCAATTTATTTTCCTAACATTAGCCAATGAAAACCATATGGATCATAACAGAATATTGTCATATATATATAGTGCTGGAAGATGAGCCCCTAGCTTGGAAAGCACTCAAAATACACATGTTTGAAACAATAAACTCAAACATACCAACAATCGTGGAGATAGTACAGGAAAGGACAACATTTCACCATGTTATACACGGGGTCGCCATGAGCTGGAGACCACCCGACAGCAAGTAACAACAGCAACAACTATGGAAATAGACTACTAACTTCTAGTTATCCAGACTCAACACTAGTAGGCCCAAATTAGATATGGGGGGTGATTTACAGATAATCTGGGGGAAAATTATTTTGGAATAGTTGGGCTGTATGTATTTGAGGAGACACAAGAAGTCAGTTCCAGAGAGAATATAATAGAATGCTTTAATTTGAGTTTGAAAGTAAACGCGACATCGTTTCAAATCACTGTCTGAAAAATAAGGTTTGTTTTCTCAATTGGGCAGCAGTGACAGGTCCCTCGCTACCCCCCATGGTACCACTCGATGCTCCAAAGCAGCACTACCTCAGCCGAAGTTTCAAATGCTCACCTTGTTGCTACGCCCTGTCATCTTTTTCAGATGGCCACAAACAACCCTGGCTGTTCAGTGCAGCGCATGCTCCACCATAAAGCGAATTCGGTAAGAGAGAGGATGGCAGCTCGGGGATCGGAGATTTGAGATTTCTTTTTTCCCCCCTTGAGTTTGGAATTTGAGGTGATGGGGTACAGGAAAAACAAACGAATTGTTTATGGAGTTATAAAAATGCACTGACTAAAATTGGTACTTATCAAAATAATTTCAGCGAAGTCACCACATGATTGTTTCCGTGTATCTTACAGCTTCAGTGTTAAAACAGGAGCCAAAATATCAACAACAACAACAACAAAAAAGCTAGTAATAGGGAGTGGGTCCTTCATAAACACCTTCAGTGTACATCCTGGAATCAAAACAAAATCAATGCAAACTTGTATTTATTTTGCTGCATAATAAAAATGAATATTCAGGATGACAGCATTCAGGCCCTGTAAGATTTTCAAACACTAGAGATTTGATTTCTTCATGATACGATTTCCTTACAGGGGTGGGGAAAATACAGAGTAATTCAAATCAGGATGGTCTCAGTAACGCTTGAAACTAAAAATTCTTCCTGTTTAATAATTGTTAAGAAGACTTTCAAGTTATCGTGGCATTCTATACTACAGGCTTTTCAGTTAATAGGGGCTTTTTTATCCTGAAGTACCTAATCATACACACAAGTTTCCGCAGACTTGAGATCATATACAACCAACACTCGTAAGAAGAGTCATATAATGGTGCCTGCAAAGCATTTGACCTTTATAATTGGATGTGCCAATGGCATTAGTTGAAAGAGCATTACTTAATTGGTTCAGGAAAGTTTTATTGCCTTTTGGGTGCCAGGCACTATTCAGGTGCTGGAAACAGCAATGAACAAAACAGGGAATTTGTACTCTCGTTGTTAATGCATTTGGTTGCTTACTAAGCTCAATATGAATATTAACATGTCCAAGGAAGCCTAATCAGAAGGATGCTGCATCTTCCTGCCTATATTTGGTTTCATATTTAACTCTGAAAGTTTGTCTGGCAAAGCACTTGAAGAAACATGAAGCAATCTTCATACAGAGTGTGAACAATGGGAGTGTGGATAAATGATCACATCTAGACACTTACAGACAAAAAATGCTTCTTACTTTGCCTTTTAAAAAGCAACAACCCAGTAACAATTTCATAAGGATGCCAACGGCCACACAAACAGCTCTTACCATGGCCATCCATTAATAAAATGCTTTAATTGTGGATCAGGGTTCACTGTCTATGAAGAGATTCCACACACAGTCCTCATCTGGTGTTCACAACCATCCTGTGAGGATGGAGATACCATTTCACAAATCAGGAGAGCGGGATACAGTGTTTCAGTGGGTTTTCAGAACCACACAGTAAGTACGTTGTAAAACCAAGAAAACCAAAAACAAACTCATTGCCTTCAAGCCAATTCCAACTCACAGAAACCCCACCTGTTACAGAGTAGAACTGTTCCTAAGGGGTTTTTTTTGGTCTGTAATCTTTACAGAGGCACATTGCCAGTACTTTCTTCCTCAGTACCGCTGGGGGTGTTCGAACCGCTAACCTTTAGGTTACTAGCCAAGAGCAAACTATTTTCGCCACCCTAGTACTGAAATCTTACAACAATTAGTTCACTGGGATTTCCTGGATACCTCCATATCATCCTTTTCATAGGCTTTGCTGGTTTAGCCCGGGGCTGTGATCCCTGGGGGTTTCACATTCTAAAATTGTTATATTTACTATTATATGTATCATATATAGGACACCCTGGTGGCATAGTGGTTAAGTGCTACGGCTGCTAACCAAAGGGTCAGGAGTTCGAATCGCCAGGCACTCCTTGGAAACTCTACGGGGCAGTTCTAATTTGTCCTATAGGTGCACTATGAGTCGGAATCGACTCAACGGCACTGGGTTTGGTTTTTTTTGGTGATATCATATATAATAAAAACCGAAAACCAAACCTATTGCAGCCGAGTCGATTCCAACTCAGAGTGACCCTAGAGGACAGAGTAGAACTGTCCCATAGGGTTTCCAAGGAGTGCCTGGTGGATTTGAACTGCCTTTCTTTTTAGCTAGGAGCCATAGCTTTCAATCACTCTGCCACCAGGGTTTCTAATCGTATATAATAAAAAATAGCATATGTTATATATATCAACACATGTTTTATATATATGTATAAAACTATATATTTTATACAGTCAAATCATGTGTTGCTTGGTAAATATTCTCATGTCCTAATGCTGACAATTCTAGAAGCAAGGTCCTGAACAAGCATGTAAAGAATATGCTGAATCGCTGGAAGTTCTGGTATTTCGATTTGAGCTAATGCCCAGGTTTCGACCTATTTTATTCATTAACAAAATAGGTGGCAGACTTCGTAAGGGCAGGACCATGAATTGTGAAAACTCTTATCCTGGCCAGATTCCAAAGTGGACAATCATATAATGGCAATTTTCAAATGGACAATGTTAATTCCTCAGAAAATAAAATCAATACATGGGTAATACTTTCTTTGGCTATCAAAACACTCTGGGTTCACTTGGTATGGCCACAGTAGAGGGCAGCGGTAGCGCAGTGGTTAAGTGTTTGGCTGCTAACCAAGAGGTCAGCAGTTTGAATCTACCCACCGCTCCTTGGAAACTTTATGGGGCAGTTCTACTCTTCTCCTACAGTGTCGCTATGAGTTGGAATCCACTAGCCGGCAATGAGTTTTTGGTTTATGTGTAGGGCAATGTTAAATAAAATTTTACCTGAAAGCCTTTTAGAAGAAATTAATATTCAACTAGAGAGGGTGGACAACAGCATTAGTTTCTGGGAAAAAAAAAAAAAATCTTAAAGGCCTTTGAATTTCTAAGAGCACTCCTGTCTTTTCTCATTTTAACGTGATCATCTGGACATGTGTGTGTGGGTGTTACCAGGTGGAAACCCTAGGTTCTTACTCAGCCTGACTCCTATTGCCCAAAAAACAAGAAACTGAGGTGGGAAAACAAGAAAGGCAACTTTATTTCTTTGTACAAGGAAAGGAGTCAGTCGGTGCTTACTGCTGCCAAGACTGCTCTCACCAAAGGTGGGCGGGCAGGCAGGTTACTTTTAAAGGGGTTTACAAGTAGAGAGTTCATACAAGTTACGTTAGCAACGGTCTTAATCATACTGCGCAGGCGCAATGGGGTTTACATATAACCTCCCAGCAAAAGTGGAATTCAAATGCAAAACTGGGAGGCGGGGGGCAGCAAAGCAAACAATTTTTTAATATGACACTGTAGGGGAGGAAGCCAGGTAAAGAATACAGCACTGTGGGGGCTCTGCCTCATGGGTGTTAACTCAAGTTTAAAGGAGTAGATATCAGTGTGTGTGCATAGAGTTGCTACGAGTCGGAATTGACTCGATGGCAACGGGTTTTTGTGTGTGTGTGTGTGTGTGTGTGTCTGTGTGTGTGTCTGTGTCTGTGTCTGTGTGCAGGCTAACTACTAATGAGCTTTTTTTTGTGCTGAAACATGATGAATTAAAAAAAAAACAGAAAATAAGATTGAACCACTTTTGATGGTCCTTTTAAAGTGAAGAAAAAAAATTTTTTTTTAAATACTAATATTATATTAAAAATAAAATAATATACAAATTGCCAGTCAAGTAGATCTAGTTGCTAGTCTGAAAGTGCTGTGTCCAGGGGCTCTCTCTTGTGGGGAAGGCCTTCATATGGGCTGTACTGGTTTGGTTGTGTTCTTACAGATGCATTGCTATTTTCAAAATGCTTGCACAATTTGTTCCTCACAAAAATCCTGTGCGTGTGTAGGGACTATAACCCTCATTTATAAGAGGCTTAAACCCAGAAAAGCTAGGTGTCTGACCCATGGTCAAAATCAGTTCAAATTCAGGTCTTTGCATTACAAATTCCACCCTTATCCCTCTAGGCCATATTTCCTTTAAACACAGAAATCTTCCCCACCCCGCAAATTAGGTCCTACCGCTTCAAGGGTGTGTAGTGCTTTAAATTGCCCCTGTGAAAGCCAAGAGCTGCAAAGCAGGAAGTATGAGAATGTGGCAACTCTGACCCCAACATTAATTATGCATCAAAGAGTAAGAAGGTCAATGGGAGAGCCAAAGGCAATCATATGTGGTATACTTACCGCTTGCTGTAACAGCTGACTTTTGGTCCTGGTAGAGACATTCTCACTTATAAATTATTTTTGTGGGAATTTGGCTCTAGCTTGACATCTCACATCACGCCTCACTTCTCCTCCACCCCACCTTCAGGAAGTTGGGAAATCTGCGGATATTTTGTGCTCAATGATTCTTACTTACACCTAGTGAAAGAAGCTCAGTGGTCCTAAGGACTCAGGAGCTATCTAGGAACAAAAATGCAAACTGCTGGGTGACAAGTTTGCTGAAGATCCCCAGGTAATGGCATTGGGGCAGCTACAGCTCAAATACACTTACCTGATACACAGCTGGATAAACAGCCCTAGCTGTAATTCAGTATCATCTTCCATTTGAATATAAATCAGGGTGAAGATATTTCAGACCGATCTGTGCAAGCAAATGTTTATAAAATGTACCAAATAATATTAGCCCTAACTTTTACCCTCACTGTGATATTTGTCACACAGAATCAAAGCAGATGTTAAGGAAATGCAAAAGCCAGCGAACTGAGTCAGAAGGTTTGCTCCAGTTTAGAAGGTAGCCCTCAATATGGCAGAAACACACGTTTTGAACCAGAGGTGAAGGTCAAGGTAAAAGTACAATTCTCCGCTACCTGTCACGAAGACACATGCTTAGTCCTTTAGACTAAATTTATGGGAAGATGTTTTAATTTTTTTTCAACTTGCCAAGATATGTTAAACTCATTAAACAAACCCAGTCTTCCTGCTCAAAATGTATGAAATTTCTATTCTCTTTTTAGGGTAGTATCTGCACACAACTGACATTTCTGTTTAAATTGAAAAATGGTTTCCTGTAATTTCCGTTTTCTTGTGTATTTTATTCTGAGCCAGCACGTCAAGTTTGTATGGTAAGTGTATTGTGTCCATACCACATATGGCACTGTTGTAGGGTAAAAAAATTACAAAGTTTAGTAAAGCAAAAAAAAGTTTTATTTGGCATATATTCATAAAGGCAAAAGTAGGAAATATTATAGATCAGACAAAAGTGAGAAAATGGACAAGCGTGCTGCCACAGCCATGTCTGCCCAAGTCCAAGGAATATTACAGAATCAGCAAAAGTAGGAAAATGGACAAGCATGCTACCACAGCCACATTTGGCTGAGTCCAAGGAAATATTACAGAATAAGCAAGAATGGGAAAAAGACAAGCATGCAGTCATAGCCATGTCTGCCTGAGTCCAAGGAACGTGACAAGGTCATCAGTGTATATTAACATTACAAAAGGGCAAACCATTGAAAGCTTCACAGATTGGCTAGAAACTGTGATCCTATATCTTGAATCGTCTTCCTTACCTATCATTGGTACAGTTTTCAGTAACAAGTCAGGAGGGTCTTCACTGGTCCAGCAAATTTTCTACTCATTAAATGCTAATAGTAAAAGATAAGAGTTGAAAATCTTTTGTTTTCTGTTTGATTGGTTTATGTATAAGTTTCCCTAAAAGATATTTTCCAAGATTGTCCTAGCTGAATTGTCTTTAGGGCCCACTTTAATGTGTCCTTGTGAGTCCTTGTGGGTCCTTGTGAGTCCAGCTCCAGCTGGGTCACATTTTAGGATAAAGAATAATGGCTCCAGTATTATCTACTGAATCAGTAGTTACTACAAATTAAAAAAAAATCCATAAATTTAATTATTTTTACCTGAACATTTGATATAACAAAACAAAACAAAACAAAAACAGTCAAAATTATCCTTTAAGGATTTTCCAAAATGATTGGAAGTAAACCTTTTCTACAGATACAAGAGCCATGTGTTTTATGCAATTTGCCTATTTTTAAGTACATATTTCAATATCTGATATTTTAGGGCAGTGCTACTAATGGGTTGATTCTGGAATACTGAAACCTCACACTTAATCATACACCAAGAAAAAAGAAAAAAAAATTTTTTTTTTTTGGGTTCTATCAATTCTTCCTCACTTGGGAATGGCTTTTTAATTTGCTGAAGATCATTCAAAAGCAGCTGCAGCAGTACATTGACAGGGAACTGCCAGAAATTCAAGCTGGATTCAGAAGAGGACCTGGAATGAGGACCATCATTGCTCATGTCAGATGGATCTTGGCTGAATGTTGAGAATACCAGAAAGATATTTACCTGTGTTTTATTGACTATGCAAAGGCATTCGATTGTGTGGATCATAACAAATCATGGATAACATTGTGAAGACTGGGAATTCCGGAACACTTAATTGTGCTCATGAGGAACCTGTACATAGACCAAGAGGCAGTCATTTCAACAGAACAATGGGGTGCTGCTTGGTTTAAAGTCAGGAAAGTTGTGCGTCAGGGTTGTATCCTTTCACCATACTTATTCAATCTGTGTGTTGAGCAAATAATCTGAAAAGCTGGATTATATGAAGAAGAACAAGACATCAGAATTGGAGGAAGACTCATTAACAACCTGTGATATGCAGATGACACAACCATGCTTGCTGAAAGTGAAGAGACTTGAAGCACTTACTGATGAAGATCGAAGACTACAGCCTTCGGTGTGGATTATATCTCAACCTAAAGAAAACAAAAATCCTCACAAAGGGAACAATAAGCAGCATCATGATAAACTGAGAAAATATTGATGTTGTCAAAGATTTCATTTTACTTTGACCCACAATCAATGCCCATGGAAGCAGCAGTCAAGAAATCAAGCGACATATTGTGATTGGCAAATCTGCTGCAAAGGACCTCTTTAAAGTGTCAAAAAACGAAGATGTCACTTTGAGGACTAAGATGTACCTGACCCAAGCCATGATATTTTCAATGGCCTCATACACATGTAAAAGCTGGACAATGAATAAGGAAGACTGATGAAGAATCGATGCCTTTGAATTACGGCGTTGGTGAAGAATATTGAGTATATGGACTGCCAGAAGAACAAACAAATCTGTCTTGGAAGTAGAACAGCCAGAATGCTTCTTAGAAGCAATGATGGCAAGACTTCATCTCACATACTTTGGGTATGTTATCCGCAAGAACCAGATCCTGGAGAAGGACATCATGCTTTGTAAAATAGAGGGTCAGCGAAAAAGAGGAAGACCCTCAATGAGGGGAACTGACACAGTGGGTGCAACATGGGCTCAAGGATAACACATATCATGAGGATTGCACAGGGCTGGGCAGTGTTTCATTTTGTTGTACGTAGGGTTGCTATGAGTCAGAACCAACTTGAAGGCACCTAACAAAAACAACAACAATAACAACAACCCCTGCTTCTCATTGCCACTCCACTCTCCTTCACACTGCTGCTAGGGTTATCTTTTTAAAAGAAAATAATGATCACATAGTATCCCAACCAAAAACCTCTGTCGGATCCATCCTTGTCTTCAGTATAAGCCAAACTCCTATAATAATAAAAACAATAAAAAGAGCTACCATTTGTTGAGTATTTACTATTGTCTGGAGTCTCTGGGTGTGGCAAACAGTTAAGGTGCCTGGCTGCTAACAAAAAATTTGGAGTTTTGAGTCCACCCGGAAGCATCTCAGAAGAAAACTTGGTGATCTACTTTCAAAAAATCATAGAAAAAAAGTCTCTGAAGACCCTATGGAGTACAGTTCTACTCTGACACACATGGAATCACCACAAGTCCATCCAATAATCTTGCTATTTGACTCCAATTGGAAACAAGCGTGTGACTGAGGCTCACTGATTTATAACTGGAGACGTTAATTTTAACTCTTAGTGAGATTTACACAGATGATGTCCTGTTGACATGCAGTGATAGTGAGCAACTTTTTTTTTTTTACTCTGTGTCTAGAATTAAGTGTTTCACGTACTTATTTCACTGATGCTTCTAACAACCTTTTAAGATGGTTATTCGACATTCTAGTGGTTACACGGTGGTATCTCATTTTGTATTAATTTGCATTTTCTTGATGACTCGTGATGTTGAGCATCTTTTCGTATGCTTATTTTCCATTTCTGTATCTTTTTGGATGAAGTTTTTATTCAAACCTTCCACCTGTTTTTTTTAATTGTGTGGTCAGACATCATTATTGATAGTACAACGTTAAAAGTATTTCTTTTAAAATCAGGAGCAAGACAAGTACGCCCACTATCACTGACTTTATTCAACATTGTGTTGGAGGACATTGTCTTAGTCATCTGGTGCTGCTATAACAGAAATACCACAAGTGGATGGCTTTAGCAAAGAGAAACTTATCTCTTCACAGTAAAGTAGGCTAAAAGTCCAAATTCAGGATGTCAGCTCCAGGGGAAGGCTTTCTTTCTCTGAAGGCCTTCTCATCAATGTTCCCCCAGACTAGGAGCTTCTCAGTGCAGGGACCCTAGGTCTAAAGGACATGCTCTGCTCCCACTGCTTTCTTGGTGGTATGAGGTCCCCAACTCTCTGCTTTCTTCCCTTTTCTTTTACCTCTTGTAAGATAAAAGGTAGTGCAGGCCACACCCCAGGGAAAGTCCCTTTACTTTGGAGCAGGGATGTGACCTTAGTAAGGGTGTTACAGTTTCACCCTAGTCCTCTTTAACATAAAATTACAATCACAAAATGGAGGACAACCACACAATACTGGGAATTATGGCCTAACCAAGGTGATACACACATTTTTTGGGGGACATAAATGAATCCATGATGGACATCTTAGAGGAACTATCCTGTGCAAACTACATATTTGGATCCTGGACATATGATGGAGAAAATGAAGCAAGGAACAGATGATCCTTTTAATAAAGGATATGAGATCACCTGTTATCCATTTGGAAACAAAAGAACTTAGATTCCTGCCTCACACGACACACTAAGATGGTCTCTAGATGGGTTACCAAGTTTAATCTGAAAGGTAAAACTTTAAAACTTTTAGAAAAAAATAGGGGAGAAATAACTTTTTGGGCATTGGGTTAGAGAAATATTTTAGAAGCGAATGTAAATAATTCCAAACTCAGAAGAGGTATAATGATACACTAATTTCATGAAACTGTGTTCATTAAAAGACAGCACAAAGAACAGGGTCTAATTTGACAAAATTCTGGCAGAAATAGAGAAAAAAAAGGAAAATAATAGACTAACCTAACTTATAAATGTTGATGTAAAATGTGATATAAAATATTAGCAAATAGAATCCTGCAACATATTAAGAGACTAATGCCCACTACCGTTGCCTTTATTGGACATTTTTCATGAAGTTCCAGCCAACATAATTTTGAAGAGGTACAAGAAGCAGAGGTACAAAAATTGCAAATGAGGAGCAGAAATTACTATTATTTATGGATGATGTTATTTCATTCCTGGACAGCCTGAGTTAATCATCTAAAATTTAGTTAGAAACAATGAGGGAAATTATTAATATGGTTAGTTACCCCTTTAACATAAGAATCAATAGCTTTCCAGAGCCCAGCCACCAAGTGAGACAATATAAAGAAAATATTCCACATTTAATGTCATGCACAAAGATAAAATATATAGTAATAAACTTAACAGGAAATATGCAGAATCTATTTTAAAAAAAAGCAAAAACTCTACTTAGGCTCATAAATGAAAGCTTGAATAAATGACAAGCTGTAACCTGTTCTTGAACAAGAAGACTATATTCTAAAATGTAAATTTAGTAGAATCACAATAATAAAACTTACCAATACTGGACTATTTTTGGAGCTAGTCGAGCTAGTTCTAAAATCCATTAAAGGATAACAAAGAAAGTAAATAGGATTTTAAAATGGTAACAAAAAGTTATGGGACTGTGATAAATCTACCAGATACAAGAATTTTTTAATATAGTGGTTTTTGAACTGCTCTACAAAATAGGCCCATGGCACATATTGAGAATCCAGAATAGATACAAATACACAAGATAATTGAGATTCTAATACAACAGAATTTCATTCAGGAGCCATTGAAGGAGAAAGTCTGGATTTTCACCTTACTCTTTGGAATTTGGCCTAGTGATTAAGAGCTACGGCTGCTAACCAAAAGGTCAGCAGTTCCAATCCCCCAGGTGCTCCTTGGAAACCTTATGGGGCAGTTCTACCCTGTCCTATAGGGTCACTATGAGTCAGAATCGACTCGATGGCAGTGGGGTTGGTTTTGGTGGGTTTTCTTATTCTTAAGGAAACCCTGGTGGCGTAGTGGTTAAGAGCTAAGGCTACTAACCAAAAGGTCGGCAATTTGAATCCACCAGGTGCTCCTTGGAAATCCTCTGGGGCAGTTCTACTCTGTCCTACAGGGTCATGATGAGTCAGAATCGACTCGACAGCAACAGGTATGCTTATTCTTAAAATGAATTCTAGGTTTGTCACCATTTCAAATATTAAAATTAAACATATTTCCATACTTCATACCCCAAAACAGTAAAAAAATACTAAAAGAAAATGGAAGTATTAATGTTTTAAATAATCGTAGAGTGAGAAAGTTTCTACATTCTGAAAGTCATTAGTCTGAAAAATAAAATAATTATGTGAAATTAAAAACAAATTTGCTTGACAAATACTGCTAGCAAAGTCAAACTGGGAAGTCTATCTGTGATATATTTGACAAAGAGCTTTGAAGCCTAATTTCCTTCATATGTCAATAATTCCTTCAATAATGAAAAAAAAACTCATTTTAAAATGGGCAAAAAACAGCTCACAAAAAGTCATACACAGACCTTGTAAACACAAGAGAAGCCATACCTCACTCATAATAAAAATGAATCTAGGAGATGCCTTGTACCTCAGGCTTCCAAAGATCAAAAAGTTTGACACGGTGCCATGCTGACAAAGGGCGAGGAAATATTCACTCTCATGCAGTTAGTAGAACTGCAAATTGCTTTATGGCTTTTTGAAGGCAATTTGGTATTATTCAAATTTTAAATACATCTACTTTTGAAAAGAAAATTTGATTTCTAGGAATCAATCCTATAGACATGTGTTCCTAAAAATAAATAATGTAAATTAGCAGTAACTTTGCATTCACAAAAGAAGGGGAACAAGGTAAATGGTGATAAATAAATGACTGATTAAACACATATGATAGACACTTCAATACCATGAAGCTATTGAAAGAATGTGGTGTATTCAAATATGCCAGTGAAGAAAAAGATCTCCAAGAAATATTATTAAATGAACAACATGGGATGCAAAATAATGCATAGAATATATCCTGTATATGAATACTGATATATGCATTCAATTTTTTTTTCTGAAAGGATGCACAAAAATCTATTACCAGTGATTGAATCTACACAAGGAGTAAGGTGGTTGGAGATGGGAGATGGTTCACTTTTTTTAGTATTGGTATAACTTTTTAACTTTTAAAAAAGGTATATTTTTATACTACTTTTCAGATTAAAAATTAAATATTTTGAAAGATACTTTGTGAAAATAAGAACAGGAAGGGTTCGTGCATCTGTTTGGTGATAGGACTTGAGACTCTCTGGGTCTCTGCTTCAAACATGAACTGCCATGATTTTGTTGTTGTTGTCAGGCACCAGTAAGTCAGTTCTGATGCATAGCGACTATGTACAACAGAACAAAACGCTGCCTGGTCCTGCGCTATCCTTACAATTGTTGTTATGCTTGAGCCCATTGTTGCAGCCACTGTGTCAATCCTTCTCATTGAGGGTCTTCTTTTTTTGATGACCCTCTACTTTACCAAACATGATGTTCTTCCCCAGGGATTGGTCCCTCCTGATAACATGTCCAAAGTACGTAAGATGAAATCTCAGCATCCTAGCTTCTAAGGAGCATTCTGGATGTACTTCTTCCAAGACAGATTCGTTTGTTCTTCTGCCAGTCCATGATATATTTGATATTTTCACCAACACCATACTTCAAATGCATCAGTTCTTCTTCAGTTTTCCTTATTCATTGTTCAGCTTTCACATGCCTATGAGTTGACTAAAAATGCCTTGAAAATACCTTGATTTCAACTCATAGCAATCCTATAAGACTGAGTAGAACTGCCTCACAGGGTTTCCAAGGTTGAAAAAAATTTTTTTTTTTTAATCTTCACAGAAGCAGACTGCCACATCTTTCTTCTGTAGAGCTGACTGATGGCTTAACCACTGCACCACCAGGGCTCCTGCTTAAGAGCTCAGCTGCTAACCTAAAGGTCCGCCTTTGGAACCCATCAGTTGTTTTTCAGGAGAAAGATGTGGCAGTCTACTTCCTTAAAGATTACAGCCTTGGAAACCCTAAAGGGCAGTTGTACTTTGTCCTATAGGGTGGTTAAAGGGTTGGGATCTACTCCATGGCAAAGGTAGTTTGTTGCTAAGCCATGAGAAATCATATGCTTTCCGGGTCTTCTGACTACTTGCCTGGTTGTTGGCCAAAGCTTGCATTCTCTAGAGTGGATTTACAGTGGAGTGTTTGCTAATGCAGTCTTTCCTGCTGTCTTCACCACTCTCACTCACACTCTGTCACCTTCTTTCTGAGCATGGCACCTATGCACCTCATCTCCTAGGTTGAGCACAGATGAAGATTGAATAATAAAAGGGGCCTTTTGTAAAGAAAGGCAAAGCAGGGGGAAAAAAGAGGGACTTTTAGCATAACAATAAGGAACACTTGTGAAAATGGAGAGGAAGGGAGTCATTCTTCTTGATGTAAAAGTCATTGTCTTCCTTGACCAGAAAGGTCAGCTGGTTACAGGGGTATCTCTTCATTTACCCAGCACTTTATTTACTGAAAGGATAGAGAGTGCATTAGAGCTCCAGGGCTGTGGGTAGAAAAGGGGTGTAAGAAAGAGAATGGTAGGAATCCCAGGAAGAAGAGCAATGTGGTGGAGCCTGGGTGTGGGAGGTGAGGTCAGCTAAGGTTGACCCATGGACAGTACAAGGTGGAGAAGGAAAGGCTGCTTGCCCTCAGAAAGAGCCAGTAGGGAGAAGACCCAATCCTAGTGCTTATTGCCCCCCCCAAAATGAAATCTCTCCTTCCCTAAGTCAGAATCTGTTTTTATTGAGTACTTCCAAAGTCTGAAAATAACGTTTGTCCCATTTTAACATCTGGGATAGTGGGAAGGTATTTAGTGTCTGAATTGTTTATATGCTGCAGTAACACACGTATGATCAGAATATGTGAGTCTAATTGTGCAGTGTGTATATATACATATTGAAGTGTGCGAGCTAAACTTCATTATAATATTGTGGGTATTGTGATTTTCTTTATAAATATGATATTTGGAAAACTGTTATCACTCTGTTTTATGGGCTGTCAGTTAACACTTTTAAATTGGCAGTTTAGTGCAGGAAAACATTAAATTGAGGATATTTAAACACACACAAAATTTTTTTTTTTTTTTTTTTTAGGAGATAAACACCTGTATAGGAGATATGAGTCAGAATTAAGTTAGGCTCAGCTGGTTTGGTTTTCTATATGAAATTTTTATCAGAGTCCATTCTAAAATTGCCATGTCTGTGTTGTGAAGTTAGGAAATGAGAGTGAAAACAATGTGTTCTTTTTAGTAAACTGCTTTTAACTATAACCAGTACCTCTTGCAAGTGTTCTGGTTTTAGATTCATGGTGTTTTAAGCTTTTTAAGATTATTTCCTTTTGATTTTAAGTTACAGTTGTGTGCAAGCCTCCTGTCAGAGCTCCACGTAGGGAACTGTGATAAATCAGTAACCCTCATAATTAGCTGAGTGAACCTTCTTACCAACAAGGGTGAGAGAGCCACCAATTTAGCTTAGGGGATGTTATCACAGCAACAGACTTTTAAGGTCAAATCTAAATAAGCACACATTATTATTTTCTTTACTTGATGAAAGAGAGGCCCATTCTGGACTTTTACTTTCTCTGGACTCTTTTAAAATATTGTTCTACTTTTCACTGGTACTTTTTAAGGAAGACATAATGCTTGCTGGCACTAACTTTTGTATTTAGAAAATAGTTTTCTTTATACAATCTTTGTACTTTTTATGTTAAAAATCTTATTCATTGACTCACTCATTTATGGAGTCTTCTGTGGCAGATAGGAGCCCCGGTGCTGCAGTGGTTAAACACTTGGCAGCTAACCAAACGGCCAGTGGCCTGAACTCACCAGCCACTCCGTGGGAGAAAGACGTGGCAGTCTGCTTCCATAAAGGCTTACAGCTTCGTGAACCCTGTGAAGCAGCTCTACTCTCCCCTATACGGTCGCTATGAGTCAGAGTCGACTTGAAAGCAGCAGGTTTGGTTTTGGCAGTGAGTATGGCAGACACAGGCCTCTAGGTGGTGGAAGCAGTTTGCGTTCAACTGTTAACCAAAAGCTGGTAGTTCAAATCTACCGAGCAGTGCTGAAGAAAAAAGCCCTGGCAATCAGCTTCTGTAAAGATTACAGCCAAGGAAACCCATGGAGCAGTTCTACTCTGTAACACATGAGGTTGCCATGAGTTGGAATCGACTCGACAGCAGCAGGTTTGGTTTTGATGTGGCAGATGACAAGGAAGGAGTATGAGATTGCTCTATACAGATCATCTTCTACGTTAGTACCACAGTGACCCTTTCTCCTCCATCCCAGTCCAATCTGAGCTGGAATGTTCCAGTTCTGTAATCATCCACCCCCATGCCCATGCTTTTGATTGACTTTGACTGTGAATTTTCTGGAGCTTTTAGGCTCTCACAAAAGATGTCCATGAATCTCAAACATGTGGGACACTCTTTTTTTCGTCTTTTTCTGTTCCTAGATCCTAAGTCACCTGAGCTTATTTATGTATTGAGCTGATTGTCTTCAGAAAGAGCTGAGAGTACATCTTGGAAAATTGTGCAAACCCTTTTGTCTGCTGTGGACTTGGAAGTTACTGGCCAAACCGGATATAGTGACCTTTGACATTACTGAATCTAATTCTCTCACTCCACAGCTGAGGAAATTAAAGGCAAGAGAAATTTAGCCCTTTTCTGGTCTCCCATAGTATCTGAGTGGCATAGCAAGTCCCCTGACCTCTAGAATACAGCCACAGGTCCACCAGGTAGAATCGTCTCAGGTTTGCTCCATATCAAAGTTGGGCACCTTGCATGAACATGGTTTCATCAATCTTTCTATTTTGCACATATGACAGAATGAAGAGAGTGAACATTAGACCAAAGTGGCTAGATATTTAGGCTCTCTTCTGACTGTGACAGTCTCTGATACCGTTGTAGGTCTGGGTTATTTAGACAGGTAATTGTTGTTGTTGTTGTTAGGTGCCATTGAGTCACCTCCAACTCATGGTGACTTTATGTATAACAGAATGAAACACTGCCTGGTCCTGGGCCATCTTTGTGATCATTCACTGGTATATTTGAATCTGATGTTACAGTCAATCCATCTCATTGGGGGTTTCCCTCGTTTTTGTTGGCTTTCTACTTTACCAACCATGATATCCTATTCTAACAATCGGTCATGGGCTCTAAGACCTTTTACCCAAACCATGTCTTTCCAGTCTTTACTAAATGTTTTCTTCTTAATCACTTAGAACACCTTGATTGTACTTCTTAATTTAAAACAATCACCCTGATTGGCTGTCACCACTTTAGAGGCCCCATGATGTCAGGCAGACAGAATACACAGAGGCAAAAACTTGGAATGGCCAAATGACTCAAAATCAGCTTTCAAACTTATGTAGCAAAATTACAATGAACTGTCACATTGCACACCACCCTTGTACAGACACACTTTTCAGAGGAGAACCAGATTTAAATAATTAACTGAAAAAAAGTAGACTTTTTTTTTTTTTTTTTTTAATAGTAAGAGTTGAAAGATCAAAGAGGAAGCTTGGGAAAAAGCATGGTGGGCTTGTGGACCTCACCTCTTCAGTTCTGGGGGTGGTGGGAAGTTGGAGTACCTGACCGTCTAATAATCTTGGTTGCCCCTTCTGTAAAATAGTGAAAATCATGGGAGGATCTTTCTAATAATATGATCCAGGAAAATAGATTGCAACATAAGTGTCTAATTTTCAAAACTATTATTTAGAAAAAATAGTAACTGGTTCAGAAAGTAGCATATCATCAAAAACTGAAGCAAGGAGTCTAAGCTTCACTGAAGGCATTGGTGAAAAGTAAGGCTCCAGAAATTGACAGAATACTAATTGAGATGTTTCAACAAATGGATGCAATGCTAGAAGCACTCATTCACCTATGCCAAGAAACTTGGAAGACAGCTACCTGGCCAAATGAAGGGATGCAATGCTGGAAGTGCTCACTCACCTATGCCAAGAGTTTTGGAAGACAGCACCAGGCCAACTGACTGGAAGAAATCCATAAACATGCCCATTCCAAAGAAAGGTGATCCAATAGAATTCAGAAATTAATAAACAATCTCATTAATATCACACGCAAGTAAAATTTTGCTGAAGATAATTAAAAAGTGGTTGCAGCAGTACATCAACAGGGAACTGCCAGAAATTTAAGCCCGAGTCAGAAGAGGACATTGCTGATGTCAGATGGATCTTGGCTGAAAGTAGAGAATACCAGAAAGGTGTTTATCTGTGTTTTATTGACTATGCAAATGCATTCCACTGTGTGGGTCATACCAAATTATGGACAATGTATGCATGGGAATTCCAGAACACTTAATTCTGCTCATAAGGAAACTGTACGCAGACCAAGAGGCAGTCATTTGAACAGAACAAGGGAATATTGCATGGTTTAGAATCAGAAATATTGTGCATCAAGGTTGTATTCTTTCGCCATACTTATTCAAACTGCCTGCTAGCAAATAATCAGAGAAACTGGACCATATAAAGAGGAATGCAGCATCAGGATTGGAGGGAAACTAATTAACAACCTGCGATATGCAGATGACACAACCTTGCTTGCTGAAAGCAAAGAGAACTCGAAGTATTTACTAATGAAGATCAAAGACTACATCCTTCAGTATGGATTACACCTCAACATAAAGAAAAAAAAAATCCTCAAAACCGTACCAATAAGCAACATTATGATAAACGGAAATAATATTGAAGTTGTCAAGGATTTCATTTTACCTAGATCTACAATCAACACCCATGGAAGTTGTTGCTGTTGTTATTAGGTGCCGTTGAGTCGGTTCCGACCCATAGCGACCCTATGTACACCAGAACAAAACACTGCCCGGTCCTGTGCCATCTTCACAAATTGTTGTTATGCTTGAGCCCATTGTTGCAGCCGCTGTGTCAATCCATCTCATTGAGGATGCTCTTTTCTGCTGACCCTGTACTCTGCCAAGTATGATGTCCTTCTCCAGGGACAGATTCCTCCTGACAACATAGTCAAAATACAGAAGACACAGTTTCATCATCCTTGCTTCTAAGGAGCATTCTGGTTGTACTTTTTCCTAGACAGGTTCATTTGATCTTTTGGCAGGCTGTGGTATTTAAATTGTTTTTTTTTTTGGTATATTCAATATTTTTCACCAACGTCACAATTCAAAGGCATTAATTCTTCTGTCTTCCTTATTTATTGTCCAGCTTTTGCATGCATACAATGTAGTTGAAAATATGGCTTGGGTCAGGTGCTCCTTAGTCTTCTTGGAAGTAGCAGTCAAGAAATCAAAGGATATATTACTACCTTAGGTGAATCTGCTGCAAAAGGCCTCTGTAATGTATTAAAGAGAAAATGTCACTTTGAGGACTAAGGTGCACCTGATGGATGCCATGGCGTTTTCAATTGTCTCATATGCATGTGAAAGCTGGACAATGAATAAAAAAGACAGAAAAGGAATTGATGCGAAGAATATTGAGTATACAATGGACTGCCAGGAGAACAAACAAACATGTCTTGGAAGAAGCATGTGTAGAGTTTTCCTTAGAAGCAAGAATGGTGAGACTTTGTCTCATGTACTTTGAGCATGTTATCAGGAGGGAGCAGTTCCTGGAGAAGGACATCATGCTTGGTAAGTAGAAGATCATTGAGAAAGAAGACCCTCAATGAGATGGATTGACACAGTGGCTGTTACAATGGGCTTAAACATAGCAAATATTGTGAGGATGGTGCAGAACTAGGCATGTTTTGTTCTGTTGTACATAGGGTCACTATGAGTTGAAACCTACTTGAGGGCACTTAACAATAACAACAAAGTTTGCCTATGGGATGAAAAAGATATAGTAACTCTACCCTCACATTCCAAAACAGTCATATTCCTTCTTTATACCTGATGGAAATCCAGCAGAAAATGCTAAGAAAGATCATACGTAGGCGATGATTACCTTAAATACCACAGTCAGAGTTCAGATGTGTTATTTCAGGCCATTGCTGGGGCTCTTAAAATCTGTCTGTTCAATTCTCCAGGAGAACCTTTCTGTTCCTGCATCCATCTCCGTGTGTTGTGATAAATAATGCAGTGCCTTCCCAACAGCCTTGAGAAAACAGTTTCCTTAGCCATATGAGGGGTACATTTGAAAAAGAGAACAAGAAGACACAGAAATGGAAATTAACCCCAGGCCTGCCTCCATCAGGAATAATGGCGTCACATTAATTCCAGGGTTAAATGAGAAGTAGGTGCCTTTTTACTGAGTTCGGCTCTTTGTCCTTGCTTTAGTGTGTCATTGTAGCAACTGTCATGTAAGGTTAATGACAGCCCCTCATTACCCTTGTCAAATATGTAATAATGTGGCCCAACAACGGGTCTGAATGGCTTCTGCTTGTCAGACCCCTATGTTTTGCCTAGCAGATGGTCACTGTGTTTGGAGAGGCCCTCGCGCAGATCCATCACACTGATATCCTGAACACGTGTGTGCAGGAAGCATTTTCCCCTGATGGGACAGTGTGTGGCTAGAATACTAATTGAGCACAGCAAGACAACTGCAGACTTCACCCTCCTCCTCCCTCAGCCCCCATTAGTTTTGTGTTAGGCTCCAGGGGGAAAGAGAGAAGACAGGACTTCTCTTGCCTCTCTCCTTCTATTATTTCTGGAGATACACAACACATTTCAGCTGTGATATGCACCCGTTTTCAAACCCTTTATTTGGATCACTTAGGATGCAGCACCCATGAAATTTAGACACATTCTATTCTAGGAGATGTGGAAACAAAGGGGGAAAAAGCCTCAGTGTGGAAAGTGGCAGGGGGCAGGGTTTACTGGAAAAGAGCTGTGGGCCAGGTGGCAGGAAAGGAGAATTCTCGTCTGTGACCTTGAGTTAAGTCACTTCTTCCTGCTCCTGTGTACTCACCCAGGAAGGTTGCCTGCCTGAAGGATACTGTGAGAGATACACTAGGCAAAGCACAGAGAACAGACTGCCCGGCCCAGAGCTTCTCGAATAGGCTCTTCCTGTACTTGTCCTTCGTGGTTTCTTTATATGATGTGACACTTTTACATTATGTCACTTCCTTTCTCCAAAATGAACATTGGCTCCCAATTTTTTCTAAAATCAACTTGAACTCTAAATTACATCAGGGGAATTATTTGGTACTAAGCCCTTTTTTTTTTAAGCCCTTTAGTTCCCTTATTAACCTGTTTCCATAGTTTTTCAGGTCACACATACCTTTTCAGACACAAATCTACCCGTTTGTTTCTAAAGCAGGAGTTTTCTTGACTTTGAATCTTTGCTTATACCTCACCTCCCATGTAAAACGCTCTGTCCCCTCCCTCTTACCAGTCCCTAGTCTCCAAACACACCACTTGAGAACTTTGCTGAATATACATTTCCATTACCCCGATGTAGCTCTGATAACCCTTGCTTCTGTAAATATACCCAATAAATTAGGACTTGCTTCCATTGTAAATATATTCAACATAATGAGATTTCAGACTGTAACAGAACTTAGAAATCATTCTGTGCAGCCACTTTATTTTGAAGATGCAAACAACAAGTCTGCAGAGGTCAAGACCAAGTTCAAGGAGCTAATACAGTAGTAAGATCAGCACCAAGGTCTTTTGATTCTGAGTTTAATCTTTTTTTCCAATACAGCAGGTTGTCCACTCCTTATATTTCAGTTATTTATAAGCTTGTCATTATCATTTATGTTCGCGTTCTCTTCCAATTTAGAAAGCAAACTTCTTGAGGGCAGGCAGGATGTGTCTTCTTTCGTACAGTTCCTTAGGTCCTGGGAACAGACGTCTTATGGGGCATACATGGCTCTAACCAAACCAATTGCCATCCAGTTGGTTCCGACCCGTGGTGACCACATGTGCATCAGAGTAGGACTGTGCTCCACAGGGTTTGCAATAGTTGATTTTTCAGAAGTAGATTGCCAGGACTTTCTTCCAAGGTGCCTTTGGGTGGGCTCAAACCTCCAACCTTTAGGTTAGTAGCCAAATGCATTATCTGTTTGCACTCCCGGGGACTCAGGCATGGCTCTAGGTCACAGTAGTCATGCCAACTCCTTTTAATCTCTATGACATTTAACACTTGACCACGCTATCTCTTGGTGCTAACCTAAAAAGGGACATTTTGTTTTTTATCTTTTGTATGACTCAGCCCTGGGACCAGAGAGTCACTTTGAAGTAATCATCATGAGCAAATTGTCATGTTAGATCTTATGGCCCAGAAAAGCCTACAGTCTGAGACATTGAGCCGTTTCCTGTCACTTCACTTCCACTGGTGGTAGAGAAAACACTGAACATGAATCTTCTGGTAATCTGAGACATGAAGCTGAAATAAACTGGAGGAAATTGCACCCAGGCTTTCTAGGATGGAAAAGGAAATAAATCCTCAGCACTTACTTTCTATCTCAGTATCCCAGGAGGTAGGAGAAGAACTGATGCATTTGAATTGTGATGTTGGTGAAAAGTATTGAGTATACCAGAAGAACAAACAAATCAACCTTAGAAGAAATACAACCAGAATGCTCCTTAAAAGCAAGGATGGCAAGACTTTGGCTTGCTTATATAGGACTTTTATCAGGAGAGACCAATTGCTAGGAAAGGACATCATATTTGATAAAGTAGAGGGTGCGAAAAATGAGGGAAACCCTCAGTGAGATGGATTGACACAACAGCCTCAGCAATGGGCTCAAACATGTCAAAGATCACGAAGATGGGGCAGCACTGGGCTACATCTCATTCTGCTTTGCACAAGGTTACCATTAGTTGGAGTTGACTTGATGACAATTAACAACAGCAACGATTCTGAGAGGAGGATGCTATTTCAAGTGGTTAAGATTTTGCATTTGCTGAGTAACTTTTCCTTCCATCAAGTAAGTTTAAATTTTCAGTGAAACTTTTTTAAGATAATTTTGTTTCTTATATCAGACCTGGGTGAACATAGAATATCTCCATTTTCTTTGATTCTAGATAGTCCTTCTTCAAAAATTTTCTCATAATGCATTTCATTTTGTTGTGTTCTTCATCAAAACCATGTAACACACATACTGTATTTCCTTAGCCTTTCCAAGATGCAGTGATTATCTCCTCTGAATATCACAGAATTATATTCTATAATCGTCATTTGGGAATTATTCTTTGTGCTCTCAACAAATATTTACTGAGCACCTAATATATCAAGTTTTGTTCTAAAACATGGGAAGAAATAAGAAAGCCCTTGGTCTATAGCACTCACTGTCCAGTGTCAGAGACAGATGTATAAACAGATAAACCTCATCATTCAAAGGTGTTCTCTTCTTACTCCATGCTTCCTCTGATCTGATCCAATCTTGTCTCCTTTCTTTTCTTTAAGTCTTAACCTGCGTCTTTGGGGATTCTTGTTCCTCACTCTGCAGTCCTCCCTATATTCTTAAAGTCTTCTTTGAATGCTTCTGCCATCTCCTGAACCTTCTCTGAAACTTGGATGGTCCAGAAGTGCATGGATGTTATTAGGGGTCATTGCTTGTTTTCTCACATATCACAATGATTCGGGCTCAGAGGCTGGAAGCAGTGTCCTCCTCCATCTATCTTCATTGTTAATTCCAGGTCATTATTTCTGCTCCACCATACAAAAAAAAAAAAAAAGAAAAAAAAAATCCTACTCCATTCTATTCCTTATAACCTTATACCATCCAGTAAAACCACCTGTCTCTGACTGCTCTGACTGGGATCACAATAGAGGGTCCCGGACAGAACGGGAGAAAAATGTAGAACAAAATTCAAATTCACAAAAAAGACCAGACTTACTGGTCTGACAGAGATGGGAGGAACCTCTGAAAATAGGGCCCCCAGACACCCTTCTAACTCAGAAATGAAGCTACTCCCAAAGTTCACCTTTCAGCCAAAGATTAGACAAGCCTGTAAAACACACAATAATACATGTGAGAAAAGTGTTCCTTAGATCAATCAAGTATAGAGACCAAATGGAGAATATCTGCCCCAAAATAAAGATGAGAAGGCAGGCAGGGACAGGAAAACTGGATGACTGGAAATGAGGAATCCGGGGTAGAAAGTGGGATAGTGCTGGCACATTGCAGGGATTGCAACCAATGTCACAAAACAATTTGTGTATAAATTTTTGAATGAAAAACTCATTGGATCTGTAAACTTTCACCTAAAGCACAATAAGATTAAAAAACAAACAAAAACAACACCTGTCTGTCCTCACTGTGTGGTCTGCCAATCTCTTGCTGACCAACTCATTTACTAAGTGTGCTGGATCACATGGACAGCCACAGAGATGACCTGTCTTAGGCACTGCCCTCTCAGTTCCTCAACAGCCTTGTCCTGAGGACTCTTCCCTGCCTTTCGTCTCAGCTATCTTCTCCCACAGTCACGTTCTGGACCCTGCCATAATCAGGAGCTGTGCTATATTTAAAATAACATCATTAAATCATTCATTTTTTTCCACCAACCTCCTCTGAATTCACTTGTTGAAATGTACTCAAGCAGCACCAAGCCACAGATTTCTGCTATATGTTGTTTTCCCCATTTCCTCCCAGCTCCAGCTCCATTTGCCTTCTTATCCAGTGAGAACTCAGTGGTAAATAATTACAGTCACTTTCTAGCAAAAGCCCTCGATCGCCTTGCCCCTGTTTTTATCCACCATATTTCCCATCTACAATATTTCTTGGCAAAATCCCCAATCAGGATAAATCCAACCATCTGGCTCCCCTGTGGCTACATCTGAGCAGTTGATTGTCACTGGTGAATATTATAAACTGGGCAGACAGGTTTTCCTTCAAATATATCAATAGTATTTCAAACTGGTACTTGGCATGACCCAGAAATCTTACTATGTTTCTCTAAGAAGCATTCTCTAAAAGATCCCTCTTATATCTTTTCATCTGTTTTCAATCCTCCTTCTCCCTCCAAACATTTCTTGCCTAATATTTTTGCTCCTTTTCTTGATCCCTCCAATTTACTGTTGGCACAGCACCTAGAATAAATTTTAAAAAATTCAAAATAGGTTACTTTTCCTCCCCCACTGAACCCAACTAAAATGAGGTCCCATTGTACCCGGGACAAAGTGCAAACTCCCTATCATGGTCTGGCCCCAGCCTATACGTTTATCCATGTGTCTCACCTCTCAGCAGCTCTCTGGCTGGGCCCAGATCTGCTGTCTGGCCTCCTTTCGGTTCCTTGATCACACCAGGCTCCTTCCCCTCCAGCTGCCTCACTTGCTGTTTTCTCTTTGCCTGGCTTACTCTCCTGTCTTAGGCTAAATATCGCCTCCTCAGTAGAGCATTCTCTGAACCCCCTATTTCAAACTGTTTCCCTCTTCGTTCCTCTGATAGCACATAGCTCTTACCCCTCAAAGTACCCTAACTTTTAACTTTACATTTATGTGTGTGATTGCTTGCTTAATTTTTGCATCTTCCACTGGGCTCCATGAAAGAAGAAATCTTGTCTGTTTTATTCATCGTACTCCACATATAGTAGATGAATTGCCACATAACAGGAGCTCAATGAACAGTGACTGACTGAAAAGTGCTACGAATAAGTTGTTGTTGGAAAAGGACTTTGCTTGGAAAACTAGGGGAAAATTTCACTGTAGAATTACCAGTTGAAGGGGAAATAATGAGGTGGTTTGATAAAGAAAAAGGAGATGGAATTTCATATCCAGGAAACATGGCAGAAAATGATGGAGCTGTGGAAAACCTGGTGTCAGTGGAAAAGTCTAGTCACTGCGGAAAAAATATTCAGGCTCTAAAGGAAAGGGGTGGAATTTGTGGTAGGGAGAATAAGGGCTGCCCAAAGATGTCCATGTCCTAGTATCTGGAACCCGTGAATATTTTAATGTTACGTGAGAGAATTAAAGTTGCAAATGTAATTAAGGTTGCTAATCATCTGATCTTGAAATAAAGAGATTATCCCTGACTTCCTGGGTAAATCCAAAATAATCACTTGGTCCATTAACTGTGGAAGAGAGAGGCAGATGAGTAAGTGCTGGAGTTATGAAATTTGAGAACTTGAACTGTCCTTGCTAGTTTTGAAGATAGAACAAAGTAACAACATAAGAAAAGTGGGCAGTTTCTAGAACCTGGAAAAGGCAAGAAAATAGATTCTTCCCTAGAGCCTCCAGAGACAGGCAGCTGTGCTGACACCTTGATTTAGCGCATTGAGACCCATTTTCAACTCCTGACCTCCAAACAATAAGATAACTAATCCACTGTGTTTTAAGGCACTAAGCTTGTGGTGGAGTCCTGGTTGTGCAGTGGTTAAGAGCTCAGGCTGCTAACCAAAAGGTCAGCGGTTTGAATCCACCAGCCACTCTTTGGAAACACTATGGGGCAGATTCGACTCTGTCCTATAGGGTTGCCACGAGGCAGAATCAACTCGACGGCAACGGGTTTGGTTTTGGTTTAAGCTTGTGGTAATTTGTTACAGCAGCAATAGGAAACTCATACAGAGATGAAGCTATGGGTGCAAATGGGAGTCAGACTGGAAAGAGTCCTAGTGACAAAGTTTAGCAGTCTAGTCTCTATTCTGAGAAGCAGGAAATGGTAACTATTTTAAGGCATGGTCTACTTTGCTTTATGGAGAGACTGCTCTATTGGTGTGGGAGATCTGCTGCTTTGGAGGCATCCTGAAAGCAGAAGGAGCCCTGTAGAGCTTCTAAAATAATCCAAAGACTGATTAGGAAAACCTGAAGGAAGGCCCTGTTCTTGTTATTAGGTGCCGTTGAGTTGGTTCCGACTCATAGTGACAACAGAATGAAACACTGCCTGATCCTGCACCATCCTCACAATTGTTGCTATGCTTGAGCCCACTGTTGCAGCCACTGTGTCAATCCATCTTGTTGAGAGTCTTCCTGTTTTTCAGTGACCTTCTACTTTACCAAGCATGATGTCCTTCTCCAAGGACTGATCTCTCCTGATAACATGTCCAAAGTATGTGAGACGTAGTCTCGCCATCCTTGCTTCGAAGGAGCATTCTGTTTGTACTTTTTCCAAGACAGGTTTGTTCGTTCTTTTGGCAGTCCATGGTATATTCAATATTCTTCCTCAACACCACAATTCAAAGGAGTCAATTCTTCTTCAGTCTTCCTTATTCATTGTCCAGCCTTCACATGCATATGGGGCAATTGAAAACACCACGGCTTGGGTCACGCTCACATTAGTCCTCAAAATGACATCTTTGCTTTTTTAACACTTTAAAGAGGTCTTTTGCAGCAGATTTACCCAATGCAATTGTCTTTTGATTTCTCGACTGCTGCTGCCATGGATGTTAATTGTGTATCAAAGTAAAATGAAATCTTTGACAACCTCAATCTTTTCCCTGTTCATCAAGATGTTGCTTATTGGTCCAGTTGTGAGGATTTTTGTTTTCTTTATGTGGAGGTATAGTCCATACTGAGGGCTATGGTCTTTGATCTTCATCAGTAAGTGCTTCAAGTCCTCTTCACTTTCAACAAGCAAGTTTATGTCACTTACATAATGGAGGTTATTAATGAGTCTTCCCCCAATCCTGATACCCCTTTCTTCTTCATATAATTCAGCTTCTTGGATTATTTGCACAGCATACAAATTGAATAGGTATGGTGAAAGGACACAACCCAGATGCACACTTTTCCTCACTTTATACCATGAAGTATCCCCTAGTTCTGTTTGAACAACTGCCTCTTGATGATGTACAGATTCTTTACAAGCACAATTAAATGTTCCAGAATTTCTATTTTCTGAAATGTTATCCATAATTTATTATGACCCACACAGTCAAATGCCTTAGCAGAGTCAATAAAACACAGGTAAACCTCTTTCTGGTATCCTCTGCTTTCAGCCAGGATCCATCTGACATCAGCAATTATATCTCTGGTTTCACGTCCTCTTCTAAATCAGGATGCACTAATAATTACTGGTAACTGGAGTGGGAAAGTTGAAAACAAAGAAGAAGGATCGGTAGTTGGAAAATATGGCCTTGGTGGTAGAAACGATGCCAGAGATCACATGAGTTTTTCAGGACCTACAGCTTCTTCATTGCAAATACCTTTTTTCCCCAACATGGACCTCTCCAGATGGAATACACAGGAGCCAAATTGACTAAATTTGTGGAAAGAGATGACAGAAAAGTTCCATGTCACCAGTCAGGACAAGGCCAGGGGCTGACTGGGGATCAGACAATCAATTACTCATATGCAAGTTCTAGTTGAAACCAAAGAAAATTAGAACAAGTCCATGAGAGTGAAAGTACAACCTTGAGAATATCCCACCTGAATTTAGAGAACATCTCAAGAATAGATTTGATGCATTGGAAGCTATTGACTGAAGACCAGACCAGTTGTGGAATGACATTAAGGACATCATACATGAAGAAAGTAAGAGGTCATTAAAAAGACAGGAGAGAAAGAAAAGACCTAACTGAAAGTCAGAAAAGACCCTGAAACTTGCTCTTGAACATTGAGTAGCTAAATGAAAAGGAAAAAAAAAAAAAAAAATGATGAAGTAAAAGAGCTGAGCAGAAGATTTCAAAGGGCAGCTTGAGAAGACAAAGTAAATTATTATAATGATATGTGCAAAGACCTGGAGATAGAAAACCAAAAGGGAAGAATACACTCAGCATTTCTTAAGCTGAAAGAACTGAAGAAAAAAACACGAGCCTCAAGTTGCAATACTGAAGGATTCTACAGGGAAAATATTAAACAATACAGGAAGCATCAAAAGAAGATGGAAGGAATACACCGAGTCACTATACTAAAAAGAATTGGTCGATGTTCAACCATTTCAAGAGGTTAACATATGATCAGGAACTGATGGTACCCAAGGAAGAAGTCCAAGCTGCACTGAAGGCATTAGTGAAAAACAAGGCTCCTGGAATTGATGGAATACCAATTGAGATGTCTTAAATGGAGGCAGCACTGGAACTGCTCACTCATCTGTGCGAAGAAATATGGAAGACAGCTACCTGGCCATCTGACTGGAAGAGATCCATATTTCTGCCTATTCCCAAGAATAGTGATTCAACCAAATTCGGAAATTATCAAACAATATCATGAATGTCACGTGCAAGGAAAATTTTGCTGAAGATCATTCAAAAATGGCTGCACCTCTATACCGACAGGGAAGCCAGAAATTCAAGCCAAATTTAGAAGGAAGGCCTTAGAGGCATTTTTATCATCACATATTGTTATTTAGCTCTCAAATTTTCATAAATTTGTGCTTCATTTCTCATTCTAGAATAAATGGTCCTGAAGTACAATGGCTACTTAAAATGCTAATTTATGCCATCTTGAGTTCCTAATAGCAGTTACTCAATAAATATACTGATTTTGTAGTGGGTTATGCCTTATCAGACTTCCTGTCTTTTGGATCTGTGCAAATTTCTTAGACAAAATAGCAAGGGTGTCAGGAATATCAGCTTTCCATACTGCCTGCCACTAGCCAGCTCCATTTTCTAGGACCTCAGTTTTCTAATCTGTAAAACAGGCATTAAATAAATTCCCACCTCTCCAAATTTCAAAAATGAATAGGATCGACTTGAAAAGAACATTGACTGTTGGGAGATGCAGCCCTTGTTCTGAGGCTCTGAAATCAAATCAGAATTCTCAAAACACCGTTGATCATGCAACATCTGCCCGTCCAACTTGGGCTCAACTGAAATCATTGAGACCTTAATTTTCCCCTGCTTTTTTCAAGACGGTGCTGCAGAGGATTATAAAAAGCTGTGTGGTGGTTTAGTTTGTAGCTGTCTTTTTCCGTTGTTGAAACTACTTAAAGAAAAGGAAAAAAAAAAAAAAAAAAAAGGACAGCTGTGGAATGAGCCAGTTCAGCAATCTGTTTCTTGCCTATCATCCTGCCCCCACTCTCTGTGTGTTCCTCTGGGAAGGAATCCTTGGGAATAGATGGCAGGAAATCACAGGCAGCTCTAGGGCTTCTTGGGAGCGGGGGTGGGCAGGAAAAGCACAAGATAAACTATAAGATGCAGTAGTGGAGCCAGCTGCTCCCTCGGGGTTGATCAGAGGAAGCTGGTCTTCCTCCTCAGGGACCAAGGCATTTGAAATTATTGGTTCCCATTTTATACAAATAGTTCAACAAATGAAAGAAATGTGACCACAGGCCTCCTCTATAGATAACATAAACGTAAATGTAAATAAAAATATAAATAGTGGAAGTATAAACGTAAATATGCAGACCAAAGAAATCAGGAAGCACTTGTTAAGCATGGCAACAAATGACCAGGGACCTCCGCCAGCGGTTTTTAGGTGGTAGCATCATCCCTTGTGAGTGAACAGTATGCCTTTTGGGTTTGCGACAGCTCTTGTGTGCAGTGTCTATACGGCAGCATTTGGGTTTGCAACAGCCCGTGTGTGCAGGGTCTATAGAGCAGCATTTGGGTTTACACTAGCCCTTGTGTCCTGCAGTGTCTATACTGCAGCATTTGGGTTTGCACCAGCCCTTGTGTGCAGTGTCTATACTGCAGCATTTGGGTTTACACAAGGCCTTGTGTCCTGCAGTGTCTATACTGCAGCATTTGGGTTTGCACCAGCCCTTGTGTCATGCAGTGTCTGTACTGCAGCATTTGGGTTTATACCAGCTCTTGTACACAGTGTTTATACTGCAGCATTTGGGTTTGCACCAGCCCTTGTGTTCTGCAGTGTCTGTACTGCAGCATTTGGGTTTACACCAGCCCTTGTGTCCTGTAGTATCTATACTGCAGCATTTGGGTTTACACCAGCTCTGTGTGCAGTGTTTATGCTGCAGCATTGGGGTTTACGCCAGCTCTTGTGTCTGCAGTGTTTACACTGCAGCATTTGGGCACATCCACCTCGAAGTGTAGACAGGCTGGTATCTTGCTGGTTGTTAGTGACCCTTCTCTGGTGCTTCTTGTTCAGGACAGAAAGATTTAGCTTTCAAAGGCAGACCTATGTGTGTGACATCCACTCAACTGCTCTAAAGCTTTCCCTGAAAATGATGTCCCAACTTCAAGGATCTGTATCTGGGGTCTGATTTATTTCTTAGCCTTAATTCGCTTCTTTCTTCATGCACCCCGTCACAGCTCCCGTGTCCCACCACCCTCAGTCTGCTCACAGTTTTAGAGACAGAAGCTGCTCCTTCATGTTTCTGTGCTGCTACTTACCATGTTCCTCTCCCTGGCTTTCTTCCCTGTCCCCTCCTCATTCTAGAAGCCTATTCAATCTTCAAGTGCCCGTTGAGATGCTGCCTATTCTGTGGGACCAGAGACATGCCTTAATGGCCCCCCACCAATCTGGTTTCAATCACAACAACCTCTGCATGCCCTTTTGCCTTGTTTGCACTTTTATTATTAGCTCTGATTCCACAGTATGAGTTCTATAATTTATGTTTTTCCCATCTCTCCCATCTCTCTAAGTCCCTGGTGCAACTTCACTTTTGCAAACCCCATAAAGACTTGTAGTATACCAGATACGCAGTAGGTGTTCACGGCATACATGTGGCAGTGGAGGGAATCCATGTCAATTCCCAGGCCTGTCAGGCCAATCTCTCCTCTCCACCAAGCATCTCTCTTTGGCATGAGTTATCAAAGGAAAGGCAGGAGGGGCCTCTGCGTTAGATGTCAACACACAGAAGGCACCCAGGTGGGGTCACAGTGGGGCTCACATGAAGCTCATAAATAAGGGGCCACTGGTGCCTTGATTTCTCAGTTGTCCAAATGCTGCTGGATGAAAAAAACAGTACAGAAGTCAGGTCATAGAAAACAGAATGCAGGGTTTGCCAAAACCAGAAACTGAAAAGCTATTGCTTGAGGTATTCTTCATCATGGAAGTTATATCAGCTTTTACATTTACAAATTAATGTCAGACTAACTTCCACTCTCAATTTGGAAGCGTGAGTTTCATCCATTATAGACGATCTGGAGCGCCCGAAACGGTTTGTCAAAGTCATGTTCTCGTGTTCGTTTTTGTCTTCCTCCAGAGAAGAGAAGCGTTTACCCATTTGGGCATGAGGGTTAAAAAGAGAAAGATAATAATAACAACAACCAACAATTGCATAGCAATTTGCAGCCTACCAGTCCTTCAATCTGCTCTTTCCTTTAACCCTCAAGACAATCTTGTGAGGCTGGTATTATTGCCCCCACTTTGCAGAGGAGGAAACTCCAGCTAATGATGTTTAAGTGACTTGTCAAAGGTTATATAAAAGCCCTTAGACTGACAGAATGCTATTTATGGAGAGTGACACTGAGTGAATTGAACTCCAGCATGATTATACTGAAAATTTACCTATAATAATGTGCAACTCTCATTGACTGTTTACAGTGTAGCAGACACTGTTCTAAGTACTTCGTATGTACTAACTCATTTAATCCACAAATTACCCTATGAGGTAAAAACCCATTGTTGTTAAATTGATTCTGACTGATAGCAACCCTACAGGACAGCGTAGAACTGCCGTATAGGATTTCCTAGGCTGTAAATCTCTACAGAAGCAGACTGCCATATCTTTCCCCCACAGAACAGCTTGTGGGTTTGAACCGCTGACCTTTCAGTAAGCAGCTGAGCACTTAACCACTGTGCCACCAGGGCTCCTTCCCTGTGAGATCCACTCTACTCCACCCATTGCTGTGGAGTTAATTCCCATTCATAGCTACCCTTTAGGACAGAGTAGAGCTGCCCCATAGGGGTTACAGAAGTAGACTGCCACATCTTTCTCCCACCCTATGAGGTATGAACGATTATTATTATTCTTATTTTATAGATGAGAAAACTGAATTCCAGAAAGGTCAAGTGTTTGATCTTGATCACTTAACTAATAAATGACAGAGTAGAGATTTGATCTGAGGCTATCTGGCTCCCATGACCACCCTACACGTGTGGACAATGTGGTGCCAACATGAAGCACTGATGAGAACAGCAAAACTAACAAATACTGCTTTTCATTTGATCCTTCAAAATGAATAATTTTATCTTTGAAAAATATTTAGTCTTTTAAATTTAAGACATTCAAAATCAACAAAAATATTCTAGAGACAGAGTCCTTGCCTTGGTCTGCTCTGACCCACCACTGCCCTTTTGATCCAATGTCTTTATTTCCCTCCACTGATTGCCCACTGTCAGGAAAAGTGCCTAGTACAAAGGAGAGGCTTAGAAAATATTTGTTGAATGGATGCAAATAATGACTCCGGTGTTCAGCCATCAGTAGCTGGGGAAAAGAATCCCATTGGCCAAATAAATTTATTCCAAAATTTTAATCTCTTTTTTTCCCTCTAACTATTCCCATTCACCTTTCTGGTCTCCCCTTATATGTCCCTTACTTTGAGAAATCTTCCCTGTGCCCCTGCCCTCAGCCCACCACCATGTCTGGAGTAGGTGCCTTTATGGGAATATATAGCCTCTGTATTTTCCATTTTACAGTGTTTTTAATATTGTATATCAGTTTTCTCTTAAACTTTCTGCACACGAACACGCTGCAGTTCCCATGGAGGCACGGGTGGTATGTTTTGTTCATATTATTTCTGTAAAGCTTAGACTGGTAGCAGGGGATCGGATATTTGCTGGAGGAATAACTAAGTGAGTGAATCAACTTAACCTGCTCTGTTACTGGCTCTCACTTGTGGCTGGGTATTCCTAGTACTGCTGTGAATTTTTTTTTTTTTTCCTTTCTTGAGTTTAGAAATTGAAATTGGCTTAAAAAAAAAAAAAATTCTTCTTGATCAAAATTTCCAGATTATTTTCCTCCATCAAAAAACAAAAAAACAAGCCAAACCTATGGCTGCTGAGTCAGTTCTGACTCATCATGACCCCATGTGTTACAGAGTAGAACTGAGCTCCATAGGGTTTTCTTGGCTGTAATCTTTATGGAAGCAATCTCCAGGCTTTTGTTCTGTGGCACCTCTGGGTGGGTTTGAACCACCAATCATTCAGTTAGCAGCTGAGTGGAAACTGCTTGCACCACCCAGGGACCTATTTCCCTCCATGAGTACTTTTATTTCTAAGAACATTAATTTATTGGATAAAGATTAAGAGTGGGGGAGGGATGGACAGAGAGACCATATCTTAGTGTAATACTTATCAGGAGACAGTCAATTTAGGATATATTCAGTGGACATTTTATCTTGAAAGGTCCTGACTTTAGATGGCATTAAAATTTCAACCATAGTAGTTTTTTTGTAGTCCCTGGGGGGCACAATTAAGTGCTCAATTACTAGCCAAAATGTTGATGGTTCGAAGCCATTGAGAGGTGCCTTGGAAAACAGGCCTGGCGATCTGCTTCTGAAAGGTCACAACCTTGAAAACTCTATGCAGCAGTTCTGCTCTGTACACATGGGTTCCCCATGAGTTGAAATCGACTCCATAGCAACTGACAATAACAATTTCCTGATGTCTCTTTGCTTTTCCTTGCATGTATTTTGGTCTCTGGCTTTCAAGCTCTGAATCTGTGAAAATGTCTGGATTGGCAAAATTAATTTGCTAGGCTCTAAAAATTTCCGCCCAAGTGATTTACTTCTGAAGAGTTTTTTTTTTTTTTTTAAATGAGCATCAAGCTATAAAGCTGGAAAAAACTTGCAGTTTTAGGTGATCGCTATATGCGATGTTATTATCTGCCTAAGATCTTAAGTTGATCTTCAGTCAAATAAAATCAAAGTCACTTATTTTCCTAGAAATGTGATTTTTCTTGATTTATTTTTGTGATTTCCCTGTCTGGGTTGACTTCTGATTGCTCTGCCCAGTGTTCTAGTCTTGGGTTGATACCTGATATTATTGATATTCTAACCAAAGAACCCCCTTTAGTGTTTCTTGTAGTTTTGGTTTGGTTTTTACAAATTCCCTAAACTTTGGTTTGTCTGGAAATGTCCTAATTTCACCTTCATATTTGAGAGACAGTTTTGCTGGATATAAGATTCTTGGCTGGCAATTTTTTTCCTTCAATTTTTAATATAAGTCATCCCATTGCCTTCTTGCCTGCATGGTTTCTGCCAAGTAGTCCGAGCTTACTCTTATTGACTCTTCTTTGTAGGTGACTTTTCATTTACCCCTAGCTACTTTTAAAATTCTCTCTGTATCTTTGGTTTTGGCAAGTTTGATTATAATATGCCTTGGTGACTTTCTTTTAAAATCTACCTTATGTGGAGTTCAGTGAGCGTCTTGGATAGATATCTTATCATCTTTCACCATATCGGGGAAGTTTTCTGCCAACAAATCTTCAACAATTCTCTCTGTATTTTCTGTTATCCCTCCCTGTATTGGTACCTCAATCACTCGTAGGTTATTTCTTTTGATAGAGTCCCACATGATTCTTAAGTTTTCTTCATTTTTTAAAATTCTTTTATCTGAATTTTCTTTATATATATTAGTGCCAAGTGCTTTATCTTCAAGTTCAGAAATTCTGCCTTCCACTTGCTCAGATCTACTCCTCTGACTTTCTATTGAGTTGTCTAATTCTGCAATTTTATTGTTAATTTTCTGAATTTCTGATCGCTGTCTGTCTATGGATTTTTCAAGCTTATTAAATTTTTCATTATGTTCCTGAATAATCTTTTTAACTTCTTCAATCGTTTTATCTGTGTGTTCCTTGGCTTGTTCTGTGTATTGCCTGATTTTCTTCCTGTTGTCTTGAAGGGTTCGGTATATTAATCTTTTGTATTCTGCCTCTGGTAATTCCAGGAAGGCACTTTCATCTAGAAGATCCCTTGATTCTTTGTTTTGAGAGCAATCATGGTCTGTTTCTTTATGTGACTTGATATTTCACTGTTCTCTCCAAGCCATCTGTAAATTATTGTGTTAGTTTATTCTATGTTTGCTTACTGTGTTGTAGCTTCTTGCTTTGTTTTGTTTTGAAATGCCCAAATGGGTTGCTTGAGTGAGCTAGCATGATTATTTTCACCTTTGAAACTCTGACGTCCTGTCCCCAGATGGCTAGAGCTGTTATCAGGTATATTAGCCTAGGAGTCCATTCACTTTTCTTGTATGAATTCAGCTCAGGTGTGCAGGTAGCTGATCATCAAGTGTGTGGTATGGGCTCTGTCCTACAGTCTTAGAGGGGCAGGGGTGATTGGTGTAGGTACTAGTAACTGACTGCAGCAGGGGGTCATGCTCTGAACAGGGCATGGGGCTGAGAATCGCCCCCCAAGTGTCTCTGAGGAAAGCGTGTCCCTGTTCCCTAGAGCATACAGGTGGGTGGGTTCTGCAGACAGACCATGGGCACCCAATGTTTTTGGTTGTAAGGACTGGGAGGTACCAGTTACCCTTGGACACCTCTCACGGGTGGCTGGGTGACCTGAGTGGAGACACCAGTCCTTAGGCTCCTGATGTGGGTAGGTGAGGACCCTGTTTAATAGGCAAATCAATGTCGAACATCAAGCACCCTCCTCTCCACTGCACAGCTGAAATGGTTGGAGTCTGCCAACAAGAGCCTATTCTCCTGAATTAGGCCCACACAGGTCCATGCAGAGGGGAAAGGTGCTCAAAGTTCATGGAGTGTTTATGCCTGGACAGGAGCCACTTCTGTCCTGAGCTCCCTCGGTTAGTGGAGCTGGCAAATTATCTTTTCCCCAATTGTCAATTTGTTCCTTCTCCAAGTCGGGGAGAATGGCTCTAGACGTTCAACAGAGCCTATCTTAGGCCTAGGGAAATCAGCTGCTGAAGCTGGCTTGGGAGCCAGTGGAGGGGAGGGGTGTAGGGTGGTAAAATATATGCAAGTACTTAGCTTTTGCTGAGAGCGCTGTTCTTCTCTGGTTCCAGAGGTGTGAGTAGGCTGTGTGGCTGGCTGCTTCTCCCTGAAGAAGCTGCAGTCGAACTCTAGTACCAGCCCATCACCGCCACTCTGGGAATGGTGCCTGAGGGCTCCCCGCAATTCAGGTCCGGTAACTCCTCTGCACTTCTGAACTGTCTCTTCCTCCCCCTGCTCCTCTGTTCATTGTCTAAGCTTGCCTTTGAGGTTCAGGCCTCCTAGCTTGTCATAAATATACTCGTTTCACTTGTTTTTTCAGGTCTTTGTTGAAAGAGGGATTGCCGGAAGCTTCTGTCTATTCCTCAATCTTCGCTCTGCCTCCTAGAAATGTAGTTTCTAACATTAAGCGATAATTCAACAATGTATAGAAATTTCTCATTCTCAGTTAAGGATTGGTTGTGGTTGGGTCTTTTCTAATAAGACTTCTCGGCATATTGTTTCTAGTTTTATTCATGAAGAATTCTTTGTTTTGTAAAAGTATCTACCATATGGATTTTTAGGTTGTTTTTGGTTGTTGTTGTTTATTCAAAGATAATTTTAAATTGTAGTGTGATGTCCAAGTGAGAACCTGAAAGTGTTGTACTTACTGTCTCTCCACTCTCATCATTTCTGAATTGTCCTTTGGTATCTGATGTGTTATTCTTAATTTTTTTTAATTCTAGGGGCTGTTAGGGGAAGAAGATAACAAAGACTGCTAACAGTCTTCCAAAATCAGTTCTTTCCTTCTTATTTAGCAACAGAATTCTCTGACATTTAGTGCGCTAACTTTAATAAACACTATGTTTCCAAAGCTTCTTTGACAGGTGTATCCATTTGACTCTGATTTGGCCAATAAGATGTAAAATGTCCTTGTATGAGTTACACACACACACACACACAAAAATTCTCATCTTTCTTCCTGGTTAGAATGTAGATATGACATTTGGAGCCTGAGCAGTCTTTTTGGGCCCTGAGGTGAAGCCATATGCTGAAAATAGCAAAGCTATCAGATAGAAGGTGAATCCACTTACCAGCCTTAAACAGTATAACACAGGGCTTTGTTCTCCTGAGATAGTGATACATTTCTGTCTTGTTTAAGCTTTGCTATACTATGTTTTCTGTTATGTTAAACCTAATCTTAAACAATATAAGGAGTCGTTGTTAGCTGCCGTGGAGTTGGCCCCCACTTGTGGTGACCTTTTGCACAACAGAGCTAAACATTGTCTAGTCCTGCATCATCCTCACGATTGTCTGCATGCCTGAGTTGATCATTACGGCTAAAGTGCCACCTCATCACACTGAGGGCCTCCCTTGTCCTCCCTGACACTCTACTTCACCAAACATGATGTCCTCCTCTAGCAATTGATCTCTCCTGATGATACATCTAAAGCAAGTGAGGTGGACAATGCTCCCTTGTGGCCCATAATGTTTTCAATGGCTAATTTTTTTGGAAGTCAATTACCAGGCCTTTCTTTGCCTGTAAGCTCTGCTGAAACCTATCCACCATAGGTTGACCTGCTGGTACTAGACTGGATTTAATGAGACTTAGGTGGGTGTCCAGGGCTGTGGAATGATATGTCCTGGTGCAAGTTTTGGAGATGGTTGCCTAGGTGGCTGGGACCCCATCTCTGGGACTTGTGTGAGGTCTCAGATTCCAGTGTTACAGTTTCAAGAGTGGTGGGCTATATCAATTGCTCACCTGTGAAATGTATACTGGCAGACTGGGTGTGTGCAGCTGCCAAACACGCATGATAGTGTCACTTCTGACACCTATGCAGGGATAGTGAGACTGTTTCAAGGGAGAAGTTACCTCTGGAATCCTAGCCATAAATATTTGATGTCATTGATATTTTGAGCTCAAAAATATCTGTGCAACCCAAAAGCAAAGACAAAGCTTTCAAATATTAATAGTTACCTAAGAACATTCACTTGAATTTTAAGAACATTCAAGCGCTCTTAAACACTTGGGAACATTATTAAAATTTATTGGGGATTTGGAAATGATTCTGGTGGAATTTTTTTAGAATCAGATTTCAAATTTGTTTGGAAAGAAAGCTTATTAATGCGGTGGAACAATTCTGTTATCAATTGCTTGAGGGGCTTTTGTTCTCTCTTTGATGGAATATTCTGTAATTCCTTTTAAAGCTAATAAATTAGTTTTATTTTGCTTTATCTTTCTAAATTTTTTTTATCTTAAGCAATACAGTGAGGTAAAAACAAACATTATCTATAGAGCTGAAAGGTAGTAGAGGGACTAGGGCCATCATGTCTTATATACTTAAGTAAAGTATATACAGAAGCCACCAAACCAGTTGCCATCTAGTTGATTCTGACTCATGGCCACTCCATGTATGTCAGACTAGACTTTGCTCCATAGGGTTTTCAATGGCTGATTTTTTGGAAGTAGATCACCAAGCTTTTCTTCTGAGATGTCTCTGAGTGGACTCAACCCTCCAAACTTTTAGTTAGCAGTTGAACATGTTAACCATGTGCACTACCAGGAACTCCATAAAGTATATTTGTTGTCATTGTTGTGTGTGACGGAGTTGATTCCAGCTCATAGTGACCCTATAGGACAGAGTAGAACTGCCCCAGAGGGTTTCCTAGGGTGCAGTCGTTATGGGAGCAGATCACCAGGTCTTTCCTCCCACAGATGAGCTGGTGGGATCAAACCACCCACCTTTTGGTTAGCAGCTGAGGGTTTAACCAGGGCTGCTTCATAAAGTATATAGTGGCATTGAAAGTAATACCATATGTATATAGTCTTTATAGTTTGAAGTGCAACAGAATATTTCCCCTCGTGCTTGTGTGAGTGTCCTTTATGTACAAAGTTCTTAAAGTTCTGCCCTAAATATTATATTTGTTTCCTGAGAATGTCTCTATTTTTTGGTAGTGCAACTCTATAATGTGAAAACAATGCTATTGATTTCTAGTATAAATGAATGTTTTACACATGGTAATATTTTTTGGTGTCTACTTAAAAGTAATTCTAGTCTTCGTAGTAATTTTTTGTTGTGTCTGAGAGGAGAAGTCAGGAGTTTATTTAGGGGTAGTTGCTCCTGAAAGTCACTGGAATAAGTTTTAAAGGTCTCTACTCCAGTATATTAGGGATAAATCAATAGATGTGGCAGAAGAAGGAATTAGTAAATGGCTCCCATTCAGAACTGTGCAGCAATCGGAGGCATTGTTTTGAAAATACTAATCATTAACTATATGGTCGCTATGAGTCAGAATCAAATCGATGGCAGTGGGTTTAATCATCAAGTGCTAACGGCTATAGCTCGCATTACAGTGAAAATTTTTAGAGATATATCTCTCTAGATTTTAAAAATATCTCTTGACTATTTAAGGCTATAGGAGACCACACCATTATTGGTAATATTAAATTATATTTTTATTGTCCACTTGGACAATTCACTTAACACTTCAGAGTCTGAGGTGAGAAATTGTTTTTGTACTTGGCTTCATTTGATAGAAAAGGCACTGACACAAGCATATTATTGGATTCCTTTCAAACATCACAATGAAGGTTCAGACTCGTCATTAGAGTCTCAGAGAATATCTGAGGGCTTTCCCAGACGGGAGTTTTTTCCTGAATTACTTCAAACTTGGGATAACCCAGAGAGTTTTGTGTGAATTATCCTTATTTAGATTTAGGTTTAGCCTATATCAAGAGCAAAACATTCTTTGTTTAAAAAAGCAATTCTATATCCTATGTTTTGCAAGGTAAATATTGATAAGGTCATTCATCCTTCTTTTTAAATTATCTGTACATGAATTACAATGCCACTTCAGAGAAACGGTATAAGAACGTGATAGGTATGGATGTGGAGCCCACAGAGACTGTGCTGAAGGACAAAATGGGTGGGACGTCTGCATATCCAGCCTTGCTCCACCCACCCCGTCCTTACAGGCTTAAGTTGGTCTTCGCATCGTGGTCCTTATATTACCTAAATTCTGACTGATAAAAATAAAACTCAATAAATAAATAAATAAACAAACAAACAAAGACATAAACTACCTGGGCAGAAGACAATATATTTTTACTTAGAGGCTTTCTGAGAAAAAAAATTTCCTGAACTCCATTTCAATGTTTAATGCCCTTCATGCTTCATAGAAGGCCCTTGAATTTAGATTCTGGGAGACCTATCTTTTCTTTCAGATATAACTCCAGTTCCTTCGGCAGTTGCAAACGTCACCCCTACCTTGCCACTCTTATCCTTTACTATAATCTGGGAGGTATAACAGAGGAATGTCACTGAGCTCCAGTCACTATGTATTTCTGACTGTCTATCTGTTTTTCCATCCCTCAGTCTGTCCATTAGGTTTTTGTGGATTGTGCTTATAGATTCAGGCTTCAGGCTTCTCCATGTGGTGGGGCCATTGTTTTTGGGAAATCTGGGTTCGCATCTTGTGATGGTTAAGGTTCTGTGTCAGCTTGGCTGGGCCATGATTCTCAGTGGTTTTGCAGTTATGTGATAATATAGTTTGGCAGTTATGTAATGATGTAATTTGGCAGTTATGTAATGATGTAGTTATCCTTCAGTTTGTGATATAATGTAATCACCTCCATGATGAGATCTGCTATGAGTAGCCAATTAATTATAAGGAGAATTTCCTCAGAGGTGCGGTCTGCATCTAATATATATGGACATCCTGGAAAAGCTAGCTGGCTTTTGCTCACTCTGAATCCTGCATCTGGCTCGTCATCATATGACCTCTTGTTCTTGGGACTTGAGCCATTGGTCTCCTGTATTGCCTGCTGATCTTGGGATTTGTCAGCCTCCACAGACTGTGAGCCAGGAGTCTGCAGTCTCACCTGCTGATCTTGGATTCATCAGCCTCCACAGCCCATGAACCAGTGGCCTCCTGTCTGATCTGCCATCTGATTTTGGGTTCATCAGCACCTGCAGCTATGTGAATTAGGAGAAGCCTCCAGCCTGACTCCTGACCCATGGACTTGGGACTTGCTAGCCTCTACAGCTGTGTGAGCCATTTCCTTGAGATAAATCCTTCTTTCTCTCTCTCTCTCTCTATATATGTGCTTCACTGGTTTTTCTTCTTTAGAGAACACATCCTAATATACATCTTTTCAAACTTCAAACCCAAATGAAAGAGAGGTGCTATTTAGAGGTCATGTGTCTACCCTGCATCTGGGCAGTTTCTGCTGTGAAAGGGAATGGGGTGCTATTTCCAGTAGGTGGACAGGGATGTTGGGGAGACAGAAGTAACAGATGTCTACTCCAGGTGGAAAATTAAAAATACCAAGTATATAATATGTCTCTACGTCTATATCTTGTCTTTATGTGTGTGTGTGTGTATATCTATATCAGGGTTATTTCTTCAGTATGTTTTTCTGTTACAGATGATCCATGGCATGAATTCAGTCATTAAATAAATATTTTTTGAACATTGACTGAATATAAAGATCCAGGAATATAAAAACAAAGTTCAAATGGTCCTTGCCCTGTATGTCTTACTTTTGTCTCAGCCATTAGATTATACGCTGTTTATATTCAGGTGAAATATTCTTACAACATTTTGCACACAGTATGCGCTTATTTTTTTTGGGTCGGGTATGTGCTTATTATTTATTAACGCTTTCTCTGTATGACATTGGCAGGAGGAACACTCCTGGGAGAAGATATGCAATGCTTTGTATGATTTAAAAGTCTTCTTGTACTGGAGATATAAAATTACCAGAAATCCTAAATTTTCAAATTTTTAAAGTTGATTTTTCCAGCCATTGGTTTTCTGTTTATTACTGAGGAAGACACTAGTCCTCAGGAAAATACTGTTGACTTTATTTGCTAAGATATGGATTATAAGAGTAGCTTATAAAGCACGAGTCTAGTAAGTAAGCTTAAGATTAATGTGGAAAAATATCACTGGGTAATAAAGATGTTTATGTAATGAAGAGTTTTTTTTTTAATTGTATTTGCAAATATGTTTGGATTTTTTTTTTTTAATTTCAGAGAAATCAGTATAGTTTCATTTAAAATGCTGAATACAGTAGTTTGAGTCTCTGGTCTAAGGAATGATTTGTAATAAGGAGGTAAAAACTTACCCATTTGTCACATCATTTGAACAGTGGGTCACATATTTACTTTTATTAATTTGCACATTTTTATCTTAAAACAAATTAACAATCTTGATTTGGTCTAGAGGTTACTGTGTGAAATTATGAGTCAGAATGATTATGGTGCAAATGGAAAACAGAATTTACAGCCTTGCGCTGGGTTGGGAAACACTTAAAGGAGTTTCTGAAATAGGACCATGTGTACTCTGCTTCTGAAATGATTCTTTGTATCATGCATTATAATTTCTTCGGTGTGAATACATATACACATGCAGGATTTACTCACTTGCAACCAATATTAGTAACAAGTAAGTAAAACATTCTTCAAACCAGCTTAAGGGGAATAATCACTCCATGCAAAGGCAGGGGTAGGTCTAGCCTCAGGGTAGATAAAACCGGAGGCTGAAAGTGTTTGGCTCTAGTGTGTCTATCTGTTGTTGGAATAGGGACTGAGTGAGTTCATAAACACAAAGAGCCCAGAATAGTGTGTGGAACATAGTGAACTGTAATGACAGGTTAACTTTTGTTTCTAATTTACCTCTCTCATTCAATCTCAAGACTCTAAACCAACAAAACAAAACAAAACAAAACAAAAAACTCACTACCTCCCAGTCAATTCCAACTCACGGAAGACCCATGTGCTACAGAATGGATTTTTTTCTGGAGAGTTTCCTTGGCTATTATCTGCACTGAAGCAGAGCTGTTTTGTACCACCCAGGGATGTCTCTCACGACTCTGGTGGAAGACTGTTCTGAATGCTAGGGGCTGTGGGGACTGTAGATCATTATGCCCCACAGCATACACCCTGTAGGGATATTTCCAAATAGCACCGTTGCTGCATTGGCTTGGGAAATAGGTATTTTTAAAGGGCTCTCCTATACATAGAAGGAGGCGGCATCTTCATGGGGCTGCTCATTGTCTCTGGAGGTTAAGAAACAAAATTCTCTATTTCTCTCTTGGCTAAAAGGTCTATACAGGCATCTCAGGAATTAATGACAGGATTACCCAGAAAGCACAGCAAAATCATCTTCTCCCTGCCTCATTTATCCATGAACACAGCTCCAACTGTAATTTGGGTCCTTTTTCTTTAATGCCTGGGCACTGGTAGAGTGAATGCCCTTTGTATGGGCAACACACCTGGGAAAGGCTGCAGTGCGCTACCTAATGAAAGAGATGCATGTAACAAAAGGGCCACCCTGAGGTTTGCAGAGACACCAGAAATACTCCCCTATGCTTGGAACGATAATGCCAGAGAGGCCCGCTCAGACTGGAGCATACCCTTCTACAGCCCGAGCTCAAAGACACCCCCCTACTTCTAACCTTTCTTGCCTTAATCAGTGGGGCAGTGCTTTCGAGGGACCCTGGCGTGAGGACAGATTAACTCCATGATATAATTACCTGGGCAATAATTTACAGTTTAAGAGATGATGGCCTCAGTCAGGCTAGAAGTGGTTGTTTGTCCTTGGGAACTTTGCCTAGTGACCTGGCATCATGGAGATGTGTGCCATGTGTTTTCAAAAATTTGACAACGATTCTCATGTTTGATCTGGAGATAAATTGCAAATAAAACTTCTGCAGTTCAAAGATTTTTACCACTTACCCCAAACCTATATATAATGCTACGTGTTACATCAATGCTCACTATTATACCAAAGAAACAAACTTATTTTGCATGGGTTATATTTTTAAACTTTATTTAAATACCCATTTTTAATTTGTTTCAGACTCAACTCAAAAAATAAGTCTGTGGATCAAGTAAATTTGTCCAGTAGCTTAAAGGAATGATTTCACTTACAAATATGTAGAAGTTGGCCCCTTTTCTTACATATGAGTTCAGGTGCAGCATGGGGTCTGCATGAAATATAACTCCAAGAAATCAGTCTGAGGTATGCCAGGAAAAGGGAAGGGGTTTCTATCATTAGCCAATGTAGTCATTCAAATTCTATGTAATACTGTGTATATTTACATACTAAATAAAATTATGAATACAATATCATCCTTAAAAATTACTTACATATCTTATCCTCCTATCTTTTTCTTAAGCTTTTCTCACTGGCTACTGTCTTCTTAAAATTCTCACTTTCATTTACACATGTATTTTTACCTACCCGTGAACGTTTTGCAATCTCTCTCTTGAGCTTCAGCTCTGCATCTCCAACTGCTTCTTAAACAATTCACGCACAACGCATCCAACAAAATCAATAATATTTTAGCTCCTCCTACCAGCCAAGCACTGTTAGGCCCTGCCAGCATACAATGAGAAATTAGGCACATCCATGTTTTCCAAGAATCTCTGTTAATCACATCTAAATAGCTTTAATAAGGCATATTGTATAAACAATTGAGTTAAACCAAGTATTCTCAGATTGGGGAGAGAGAGAACTTAGTTTCACTGGGGAGATTTGGGAAGTATTATGGGGACAAATAGGATGCAGGTGGGTCAGATGCTGACAGATACACGACAGAGAGACTGGAACTAGTAGAAGGAGGAACTTTTACGCAGGAATGAGACAAAAAAATGGCCCTGTATCTTAGTTTCCTAGCACTGCTGTAACACAAATACCACAATCAGTTTGCTTTAAAGAACAGGAATTTATTTTCTTACAGTTCTGGAGGTTCAAAGTCCAAATCAGGGTCTCGGCAGTGTTGACTCCTTCCTTTTTGGTAGCCCTAGGATATTCCCTGGTTCTTTGGGATTCCTTGGTGTTCTTAGGTTCCTTGGCTTGTAGATAAGCCTCACATGGTATCTGTCTTCCCTTGTATGTGTGTCTCTGTGTCTATTCTGCTCTTCTTATAACTCAGAAGTCAATAGGTTTAGAGTCTGCCCTGCATTAGTACGGCCTCATTAATGCAACAAAAAGAAAACCCTATTTTCAAACAGGATTACATCCACAGGTACAAGGGCCAGGAATTCAAGACATGTTTTGGGGGACACAATTTAATCCCTACTTCTGTGTTCAAGGAACAAGGAGTAAAACAAACACTGTGACTTCTGTGGAGACTTGACTGCGCCTTAGCAGGGTGGGATGAAGACGGAGGGTGGAGTAGCAGCAGGGGAAGATCAAAAGGCAGGCTGGGCTCAGTCCACTACAGGGGTTTTTGAATGCCAGGTTGAAGAGTTTGGGCTTCATTGTGAATGCAAAGGAAAGCTTTGAAGGTTAAGTAGGATTGTGTGTACTAGGAAGAAACCTGTGAGAAGAGAGGAAAGGATGGATTTAAGATGAATCGGAGGGAAAGAGGCTGATCAATATATCATGGGCATCAGCTCTGAAAATGCATTTGAATCAGAGAGACTTGGACTTGAACTCCAACTCTAGCTGTGTGATCACGGACAGAGCATTAGCCTCTGTAATACTTGTTCTTCGATCTGTAACATGGGGCTAAGAGAGTGGTTGTGAGTTTTAAGTGAGAATGTATAGAAAGTACTTATCGCAATACCTGGCACATGCATAGTAATCTTTTTGAAAATTTTAGTTACTATTTTTATTATTATTGGCACATCCATAGTTTTTGATGGATTCAATTCAATACAGGCAATATTTTTCCATCCCTCCACCTATTCTTTCAGCAAAATATTCAACAACTAATTTGGCCAGTTACCTTCGCGGCATTGGGGATACAGTGATGAACAAAAAGTTCTGGCTTCTTGGAGCTTACATTCTACTGAAGAGAGACAAGCAACAAACCAGAGAATGAGCAAAAAGTGGTATGTTTATCGGTAATAAGTACTATATTACTCATATGTCTTGATTTGCCTTGGCAAGTCTTGGTTTATGTATCATTCTGTTGTTGTTGTTAGGTGCCATTGAGTTGGTTTCTGCTCATAGTGACCCAACGTATAACAGAATGAAACATTGTCTGGTCCTGTACCAGTCATCCTATGGTAATTATTAATAGCGCTTCCTTTAACTTGCGTGTTCTGTTTATGTGGTAAATTGTATGGTCACTCCAGCTATGAAAAATAATTGAGCAGGGCAAGGAAGAAAGTGAATGCTGGGGCAGGTATTAGGTGGAGATTTCCACTTTATAATAATCTGTGAGGGAAAGTCTTAGTAGTAAAGTATCCTCTAAAATTAAGGCATCTAAAGAAAGGATGTGAGCTGTGTATACTTGAGAGAAGAAATTTCCAGGCAAGTACAAAGGCCCTGAGGTGAGAGCAGGTTTGGTATAATCAAGGATGAGTAAGGATCCTGGCGTGGCTGGAGAAGCCTGAGTGAGAAGAATAAGAGGAGATGAGGTTCAAGAGGCTCAATCACATAGGTCCTAGTGGGCCACAGTAAATATGGTAAGTAAGGATTTTGGCTTTTCTCCGAGTTGGAAGCCAATGAAAGCTTTTGAGCAGAAGAGTGACATGGTCTAACGCTTTTTTTTTTTTGGCTTAAAACAACAGAAATTTATTCTCTCACCATTCTGGAGGCTAGCAGTCTGAAATCAGGGTGTCAAGAGTGTTGATTCCTTCTGAGGGCTCTGAGGGAAAATCTGTTCCATGCTTCTCTCCTAACTTCTGGTGATGGGCTGCACTCCTTGCTGTTCCTTGGCTTGTGGCAGCCTAAACCCAATCTCTGCCTCTGTCTTTACATGGCTGTCTTCCCTCTGTGTCTCTCTGTCCATGTCTCTTCATTTCTTATAAGGACACCAGTCATATTGGACTCAGGCCCACCCTTGCTATAGTCTTGATCCCATTGAGATTAGAAGACATGGAAGAGACTTCTCAGCCATAAGAGTCTCACCCACTTTCTAAGGACCAAATGTAGCTGCTACTTCACAAGGCATGTAATGTTACTTCACAAGGCATGTAATATTAGTAAATTACATCTACAAAGACCTTATTTCCAAATAAGGCAACATTCTCAGGTATGGGGTTGGAGGGTTAAGACTTCAATGTATCTTTTTTTTTTAAACAATATTTTATTGTGTTTTTGGTGAAAGTTTACACAGTAAATTGGGTTCCCATTTGACAATTTTTGGTCTAACATATTTTTGAAAGGACCTCTCTGCGCTACATAGGATTAGGATTAGAAAGCAGAGAGGTGAATTAGGACAATGTCCTAATAATACAGGCAAGAGATGATGGTGGCTTGGGGTGCAGTGGTCACAGTGGACAGAGCTAAATTATTCACACATTTTGAGAGCATAACTGACAAATTTTGCTATGGATTAGATGTCATAAGAATGACTCAGAGATATTGGGCCTGAGCAACTAGAAGAATGAGTTGTCATTTAGAGAGATGGCAAAGATGATTGGAGGAGCGAATTTGGTGGAAATACCAAAACCAAAGCAAACCAATTGCTTTCGAGTCGATCCTGACTCATAGCAACCCTATAGGACAGAGCAGAACTGCCCCACAGGGTTTCCAGGGAGCAGCTGAGAGATTCAAACTGCCAAACTTTCGGTTCGTAGATGAGCTGTTAACCACTGTAGAGCCAGGGTTCCTTTGGTGAGATAGGAGGAGGGAAACCAGGAATTTGATTGTTATTAGATCTCTTTCTGTTATAGATCCTAGGGGAGATGTAGAGTAGGCAGCTGGATATATGAGTTTGGGGTTCAGTAGGAAAGTCCGAGCTGGAGATACAAATTTGGGAGTCTTCAAAATATAGTTTTTAAAACCATAGGACTGGATGAGACCATCTATAGCTAGGAAAGAGAAGAGGTCTGCCTAACACCTGAGCCTAGGTGTGTCAACATTGGGAGGTTGGAGTGAGAAGGAGAAACCAGTAAGATAGCCTGGAAAAATAGGATTTTCCAGAGTCCATGGGGGTGCAAATGGGTGGATTTGAGATTAATTGGGGGCAGAGAGACTTATCACTAGACCATGGATGTGATCTCTGAAAATATTTCAGAGTCAGAGAGACTTGGACTTAAGCTCCAACTCTAGCTGTGTGAGCATGGGCAGAGCATTAGCTTCTCTGAGTCTCATTCTTCAATCTATAATGCTTGGCTGCTAACCAAAAGGTTGGTGGTTCGAGTCCACCCAGAGATGCTCCTTGGAAGAAAGACCTGGAAATCTAGTTCAGAAAAATCAGCCATTGAAAACCCTGTGGAGTACACTTATCTGTTACACATGGGATTGCCATGAGTTGGGATCAACTCAATGGCAACTGGTTACTGGTTATGAGGTAGAAAGAGAACCAAGGAAGTTGTGTCTCAGAGGCCAAGTGAAGGACATATTTTGAGAAGGAGGGAATGGTAAGCAGTGTCAAATGCAGATGTGGCTGTTAGGGCAAGTAACACTGTGGTAATCAATGGTGACACCGACAGAAATTGCTTTGGAGTTGTTAAATGAACACCAAATATATTGTAAATACCGTAGGTGTTACAATTTCCGTAGCATTTAATTTGCACATCCCATTCTCATTTCTCAATCAATGACTTAAAATAAGCAATAAGTGGTTGGTAATTGGGCAGGTTCTTTCAGACAGGCATGATTTTAGACACTAGGATGATAACCGTTGGTTTTCTTCTAAAGAGTTCCAGAAATGAACTCATATACTCTGTGTTTTATCAAGCTGAAGTTGAATACATTTTTCTTTATGTTTAACTGAACTCTATCTTTTTGCCCATTTCTTCCCGTCAGGTCCTCTGGCAATATGGAGAGCAATCAGTCACGACCACCTTCATAAAAATGCCCCTTGTGTACTTGAAACTAGTAATCAGATCGCCCCTTCACCTGCTCTTCTTTGGGATGAACAACACTGCTGCCTTTCATCTTCACTTAAAGGCTCTACTTTTACCCTCTTCGTGTGTATGAGGATAGCATATTAAGTAAGCGTCTCCTCTAGTTCTTCTTGCTCCTCCATCTTGGTGGACATAATTATTTTTTACGTTTATAATCCATGAGCATATCTTTACTTAGAAGAGGCAAAAGAATGAATTTCTCTTAGACCGGACCTCAGTGGTATACACGCCCTAAGTGTGCGGGTGTGTGTATGTGTGTGTGTATGAGCACACACATGTGCACGTGAGTATGATGAGAGAGAGAGACTGACTCTCTCAAAGAGAATCATGTCACCTCTGATGGCTGCAGGTCAGCACGATCGGTCAGCTGCTGCCATCTATTAGCTGGCTTCCGTATTTTGGTGTATCTGTGTGCCCTTGAAATGTCTGAAGGCTTTGTCATTCTTCTAAAACAGAGAGCAAACTGGAGCTTTGTCCAAGAAGCTTTGTTTCTTATTACTGTTATCCCTGAGCCTCCCTTTTTTTTCCCTTAAACTTATAAAATATCCCATGTCCATCCTTCAAGGCCAAACCTTTGGTCCCTTGGAAATAGTGGCACATGGCCAGAAAAACCATCCCGGAAAGAAAGTATGCTAGATCCTGGAATACAGATGGCAATTTGGAAATTGAATGGCCCTTAGCAGGGATATTGCGGCATTATGACTGAACAGGAGTCTCTAGCTCGCCAAGCTTTTTGCTGATTGCAGAGGGCTTTTTAACTGGTTTGGATTTTATAGATTTTACATCTTGATATTAATAATACCTCATGCATTTAATTCCGTTTTGGTTGCTCATCTTGGCTAGACAACTCCTAGGTTAATCAACATACAGTATTTACACTGTATGTTTCATCAGCACATCAAAAAAAAATCTGACTTTATTTTTTCTATGTGTAAAATGCTCAAACATAACAATGATTGTGAGGATGGCTCAGGACCAGGCAGTGATTTGTTCTGCTGTACATAGGGTCGCTATGAGTCGAAACGTACTTGATGGCACCTAACAACAACAACAACAAAATGGAGTAACCCATAACTGTGAACTGGAAATGCACCTTGATATATGTTAAGACAAAAGAATCAGTGCATGATACGATGCTTGATTTCTGTGTATAGGAAACTAAGGCCCTTCATAAAGGTGATGTATAATTGGCTGCACTCAGACGCCTTAATTGTATCTGTGTCTGCAATCACCCATGTGCTGATCCGATTCAATATTCCAAAGCCTTGATTTTCTCAAAGGTTAAAGCTGAAACTAAAAGCAACACTGCTTTGTAATGTCTATCGATCCTGAGTTTATAATAATGTCTCAGGCATTGTGGGGCATCATTGCTTATCCTGATGACCCGTTGGCTTTTAGTCTTAGCTACCGAGGCTGTTACATGGGCAAGTGGAATGTTCTCTTGCTCTACCTTTCTTTCAAGTGTTTCATATTAAATACATAAAATATGTTAAAACGATAGGCCTCCATGCCATAAACCTACAAAGCCAGAGGGAGAAAAATCCAGCTACTCTATTCTTATCTCACTCCTGCTGACTGCAGAGGTCTCTGAACAGCAGGGTGGCATAAATGAAATTTATCACTAGACAAGCCTTCCAAAAGACTAGGACAGTGGAAGAAAGTGCCTTTCTCTAGCAGACAGTGGTATTTTCCATAGGGGAGGGCAGGGCAAGCCTCCCAGATTCTGGAATCACCACATTGCTCTCTTGCTGAGCTGGGAGCTGAAAAACAGCAGAGCATTCAGTGGTGCACACATTGGCACTGAAATTTTGGAAAATGTTCACTGACCTTTCGGGAGCCTTCATGCTGTTTAAGAATCTACCCACCTACAGGCAATTACTATACATAAGTGCCTAGCTTCTCCTGGGAATTCTGCTGTGGGCTTTTGGCCGCTGTTTCGCTCCTTTCCTCCTCTTTCTGAGCAGTCAGGTTTTCCAGCATGACCACCACCGCTTTGGCCTACAGGGAGAGCCTTGGTGACTTGCAGGCTTCTATGCCTGGGCCGGCTTCATTCTGCTGTTTGCTTGCAAACATTGAGTTACCAGGAAATGTGGAGTCAGCTCTGCTCCTGCTCCACTTCATTTTCTTCACCCCATGCAGTGGAGTGGCTCTTCTGCTGCCCCAGCTGTTCTTGCTTTTCCCAGGATGGCAGATCCGGCCCCAGCTGCTCTCCGTGCTTCCTACAAAGTTCCTTAGTTGCCTGCTTGACCTCAGATGCCCTACCTAGGTTTTTCATTTCCTGAGCCTGCCAAACTGACACTCAACCTTAGCAGTAGCAGCCACAGCACCTGCCGCAGCTGACAAGGGCATTAGTGGAGGCAGTGCATGGTGTTGACTCAGAAGTTAAACCTGGGTTCAAATTTTACCTCTGTTATTACTATTAACTTAGGTAAGTTACTTAACTGTCCTGAGCCATGGTGTCTTCAACTGTAAAGGGAAGAAAATGTCCAGCTGTTTTAAAGATTAAATAAAATAACATGCAAAACTTCCAGTATATTGTGTTGTTAGCTGCCATTGAGTTGGACCCCGACTCATGAAGACCCCACAGACAACAGACTAGAATACTGCCTGGTACTGGCGACATCCTCATGATCGGTTTCGGATAGGATCATTGTGATCCACAGGGTTTTCACTGGCCAATTTTCAGAAGTAGATTGCCAGGCCTTTTTTCCTAGTTCATCTTAGGAAGCTCTGCTGAAACCTGTTCAGCATCATAACAACATGCAAGCCTCCACTGAAGCATGACGGGTGGTGGCTGTACAAAGGCACACTGGCTGGGATCAAACCTGGGTCTCCTGCCTGGAAGGCCAGAATTCTGTCACCTAACCATTACTGCCCTCATCTCGTATATTATGTTATTGTTTGGTAGGTGCCGTTGACTCGGTTCCAAATCATAGTGACCCTATATGCAACAGAACCAAAACACTGCCCAGTCTTGTGCCATCCTCACAATATTTGCCAAATTTGAGCTCATGGTTGCAGCCACTGTGTAAATCCATCTCGTTGAGGGTCTTCCTCTTTTTCACCGACCCTCTACTTTACTAAACGTGCTGTCCTTCTCCGGGCATTGGTCCCTCCTGATAACATGTCCAAAGTATGTGAGATGAAATCTCACCATCCTTGCTTCTAAGGAACATCTCAGCAGTACTTCTTCAAAGGCAGATTTGTTCATTCTTCAGGCAGCACATGGTATATTAAATATTCTTCATCAACAGCATAATTCTAAGGCATCAATTCTTCTTCGGTCTTCCTTATTCATTGTGCAGCTTTCCCATGCACCTGAGGCCACTGAAAATACTATGGCTTGAGTCAGGTGCACCTTAATCCTGAAATCTTTGGTTTTTAACACTTTAAAGAGGTCTTTTGCAGCAGATTTGCCTAATGCAATGCGTTGTTTGATGTCCTGACTGCTGCTTCCATGGGTGTTGATTGTGGATCCAAGTAAAAAGAAATCCTTGACAACTTCAATATTTTCTCCGTTTGTCATGATGTTGCCTATTGGTCCCGTCGTGAGGATTTTTGTTTTCTTTATGTTGAGGTGTAATCCATACTGAAGGATGCAGTCTTTGATCTCTATCAGTAAGTGCTTCAAGGCCTCTTCGCTTTCTTCAAACAAGGTTGTGTCATCTGCATATCACAGGTTGTTGATGTGTCTTCCTCCAATCCTGATGCTGTGTTCTTCTTTAGTCCAGTTTCTCAAATTATTTGCTCAGCATACAGATTGAATAAGTATGGTGGAAGTATAGAACGCTGACACACACCTTTCCTGACTTTAAGGCATGAGGTATCCCCTTGTTCTGTTAGAACGACTGCCTCCTGGTCTATGTACAGCTTCTTCATGAGCACAATTAAGTGCTCTGGAATTCCCATTCTTTGCAATGTAATCCACACAGTCAAATGCCTTTGCATAGTCAATAAAACACAGGTAAACATCTTTCTGGTATTTTCTGCTTGCAGTCAAGATCCATTTGACATCAGCAATGATATCCCTCCTTCCAAGTCTTTGGAATTTCTGGCATTTCCCTGTGGATGTATAGCTGCAACTGTTTTTTAATTATCTTCAGTAAAGTTTTACTTGTGTATGATATTAATAATACTGTTTGATAATATCCACATTCTGTTGAATCACCTTTCTTTGGATTGGGCATGTATATGTATCTTTTCCAGTTGGGTAGCCAGGTAGCTGTCTTCCAAATTTCTTGGTATGGCTGAGTGAGCACCTCCAGTGCTATATCCATTTGTTGAAACATCTCAATTGGTATTCTGTCAACTCCTGGAGCCTTGTTTATTGCCAATGCCTTCAGTGCAGCTTGGCTTTCTTTCTTCAGCACCATTGGTTCTTGATCATATGCTACCTCTTGAAATGTTTGAATGTTGACCAACCCTTTTCGGTACAGTGACTGTGTATCCCTTTCACTTTCTTTTGATGTTTCCTGCGTTGTTCAATATTTTGTCCATAGAATCCTTCAATATTGCAATTTGAGGCTTGAATTTTTTTCTTCAGTTCTTTTAGCTTGAGAAATGCTGAGTGTATTTTTCCCTTTTGGTTTTCTAACTCCAGGTCTTTGCACATTTCATTTTAATACTTTGTCTTTTTGAGCTGCCTTTCAAAGTCTTCAGTTCAGCTCTTTTACTTCCTCATTTTTCCATTCACTTTAGCTACTGTACTTTCAAAAGCAAGTTTCAGAGTCTTTTTAATGACCTTTTGCTGTCTTCATGTATGGTATCCTTGATATCATCGTACAACTTGTCTAGATCTTCATTCATTAGTGTTCAATGTATCAAATCTATTATTGAGACGGTCTCTAAATTCTGTGGGATATACTCAAGGTCATACTTTGGCTCTCATGGACTGATTTCAATTTTCTTCAGACTTGAACTTACATATGAGTAATTGATTGCCCGTTCTGCAGTTGGCCCTGGCCTTATTCTGATGGATATTATTGAACTTCTCCATCATCTCTTTCCACAGATGCTGTCAATTTGTATCCTGTGTTTTCCATCCCATGAGGTCCACATGTATAGTTGCCATTTCTGTTGTTGAAAAAGGTATTTGCAATGAAGAAATAGCTGGTCTTGCAAAATTCTATCATTAGATCTCTAGCATAGTAATTTTCAACAAGGCCATGCTTTCCAACTACTGATCTTTCTTTGTTTCCAACCTTCACATTCCAATCACCAGTAATTATCAGTGCATCTTAATTGCCTGTTTGATCAATTTCTGGCTGCAGAATTCGGTAAAAATCTTTAGTTTTTTCATCTTTGGCACTAGTGGTTGGTGCATAAATTTGAATAATGGTCGTATTAACTGGTCTTCCTTGTAGGTGTATGGATATTATCCTATCACTGACAGCATTATACTTCAGGATAGATCTTGAAATGTTCTTGATGATGAATGTGATACCATTCCTTGTCAATTTATCCTTCCCAGAATAGTAGACCATATGATTACCTGTTTCGAAATGGCCAGTACCAGTATTTCAGCTCAATGCCTAGGACACCAATCTTCAAACATTCCATTTCATTTTTGATGTCTTCCAGTTTTCCTAGATTCAAACTTTGCACATTCCATGTTCCAATTATTTGGAACATTTACATCTGTTTCTTCTCATTTTGAGTCATGCCACATCAGCAAATGTATGTCCTGAAAGCTTTACTACATCCATGTCATTAAGGTCAACTCTACTTTGAGGAGGCAGGTCTTCTCCAGTCATATTCTGAGTGCCTTCCAACCTGGGGGGCTCATCTTCTGGCACTATATCAGACAATGTTCTGCTGCTATTCATAAGGTTTTTGCTGGCCAATTTTTCAGAAGTAGATCTCCAAGTCCTTCTTCCCAGTCTATCTTAGTCAGGAAGCTGTGCTGAAACCTATCCACCATGGGTGACCCTGCTGATATTTGAAATATTGATGTCATAGCTTCCATCATCGCAGCAACATGCAAGCCACCACAGTAAGACAAATTGATAGATGAGTGGTGGAGTATATTGTAAACCCTTCCTGGTGTCAGTTTTCACCTCTGCTTCCCTTTCAGGAAACACATTCTGTTCAAGACAGTGTTCTGTGTTTAGTATGCAAATGTACAAGATAAATAGCAGCCCTATCTCATGGAGCTGATAAACTCTTAGAGGATGTCAGACACAGTGTATGAAAAGTTAAAACCTGGGATAGAATTTTAATAAAATTTAAAGACTAACTATGGGAGATAGATGCCCTGGTGGCACAGTGATTAAGCGATACAGCTGCCAACCAAAATGTCGACAGTTCAGATCCACCAGCCACTCCCTGGAAACCATATGGGGCAGTTCTACTCTTTCCTCTAGGGTCTGTATGGGTTGATGGCAATGGGTATGAGAGATAAACCACAAGGTAGGAGACAACTGATTTATTGATGTGAAAGACACTCTGTTACAGGAATTCACTCTGGAATTATAAAGATTTTATGGAAATTATGCAATTTGAACTGAGTCTTAAAGATGAGTAGAGTTTTAACAGACAAAGTAAAGAAAAGAGGTGGACAGAGGAACACTGCATAACAGCTGTGGAGTCAGGAAAGGGTAGGGCAGGGAACATGGAGTCTGCTGGTTTATTTGGAGCAGGGGGTTTATTTGCAAAAGTAGGAGGGTAAGCAGGCAGGAGATATTGGAATTGTCAGATTTATCCAATAAAAATTCAAGATGCTCAACTAAAAGTAACTTTCAAATAAACACCGTTTTTTTTTTGTTTTTTTTTTGCATAAGTATGTCCCAAACACCAGTGCATTGGTGGTTCCGTGGTAGAATTCTCCCTTTCCATGCAGGAGACTTGGGTTCAATTCCCAGTCAATGTGCCTCATGGACAAGTACTACCCACCCATCTGTAGAGGCTTGCACGCCGCTAGGATGCTGAACAGGTTTCGGTGGAGCTTCTAGACTAAGATGAACAAAGAAGAAAGGCCTGGCAGTATAGTTCTGAAAATCAGCCAGTGAAAACCCTATTGATCACTGTCTTAGTCATCTAGTGCCGCTATAATAGAAATACCACAAGTGGATGGCTTTAACAAAGAGAAATTTATTTCTTCGCAGTAAAGTAGGCTAAAAGTCCTAACTCGGGGTGTCAGCTGCAGGGGAAGGTTTTCTCTCTCTGTCGGCCTTCTCATCAATCTTCCCCCAGACCAGGAGATTCTCTGTGCGGGGGCCCTGGGCTCTGTTCCCGGTGATGCTTTCTTGGTGGCATGAGGTCCCCAACTCTCTGCTTGCTTCCTTTTCATTTTATCTCTTGAGAGATAAAAGGTGGTAGAGGCCACATCCCAGGGAAATTCCCTTTATATTGACTCAGGGATGTGACTTTAGTAAGGGTGTTACAATCCCACTCTAATCCTCTTTAACATAAAATTACAATCACAAAATGGAGGACAACCACACAATACTTGGAATCATGGCCCAGCCAAATTGATACACGCATTTTTTTGGTGGACATAATTCAATCCATGACAACCACAATGATCCAGTCTGCAACCAACAATTGGGATGCAGCAAAACCAGGTAGCATTTTGAGCCATTGTTCATAGGGTCACCATGGATTGGGGGCTGACTCCATAGAAGCTAACAACATGTCCCAAATACTGCACGGGTCATACTTATACTAAAAATAATTAAAAAAAAAAAAAGTGTACTGCTTATCTGGAATTCAAATTTAGCTGGACATCTTATATTTTATCAGACAGCCCTACTTAAATGCCAAGTCAAGGATTCTGTCCTTGACCCAGGATCACTGAGAATTTTTAAAGAAAAGAGTAACCGGATGAATAAAGTATTTTAATCAAGATGAACTTGTTACAATGCCAGAATGGCTTGGAAAGAGAGCATATAGAGGCTGGATGATTAGACTTGTGTATTCTCCCCCAGTGTGAACCCTTAGTCTCCTAGAGAATTCTTCTGTTAGCTTATAAACTAACACAACTTAGAGAATTAGGGAATGTCAGGACCTGGATGAAAGCTTAGTGCTTCGCATGAAGATGTTGCTATTGACCATCAGTGCCAGCTCTTAGGGAAGATTAATGCATCCTTAAAAAGCTGGCATCAGGAGCCCTTCATATATCATCAGTGGAAGGGGAATACCCCTGCTCTTTGTAGAAGTCTTCCGTGGGTACATTTTAGCTATGGACATGATTCCTGAAACTCTATGACTTTTTTTTTGTTTAGATCCCACCAAGATGAGGAAGAATGATCATGTTCTCCTGCGATATTTCTTTAGCCAAACTGGGAAAACAATGGATATGCTTTTTATTTGTTTTTAGAGATTAATCCAGTTGCCATTTAAAATTAGGTTTCCATATTGAATGCTTTTTACTCTTACTCACTCAAATCCACTGCTGTTGTGTTGATTCCGGCTCGTAGAGACCCTATAGGACAGGGTAGACTGCCCCACAGGGTTTCCAAGGCTGTAAATCTTTCATGGAAGCAGACTGCTACATCTTTCTCCCACATTTTACTCTCATAGCAGAAGAAAACAAATCTCCCCACCCCTCCCCACCCAGACCCCTGGATAAAGGAATTTTTAAAGACTTTCTTATAACTTTTGAGTAATTTTCAAAATGAATTTTTTTTTTTTATCTCTTTGTGTAATACCTAATTTGCTGAAATTAAGCCTGTTGAAAACTAATAGTATCAATACATCTTGATGATGGCTTTATTTCCTCAAGTAATTTTAGTAAATATTTTCACTGAAAGAGAAGAGACCTAGGTGGCTTTTTCAATATTTACATTGATTTTAGAAGATGCTGGGTGTATGAAAGTATTCTACTTTTCCCTTTCATTTAATAGGAAGTTAAAAACAGATATTTGCAGAACCCTAATAGTAGCATAGAAAATCCAAGTGCCCACCTGTGCCATTGGTGCAAAAACAGGTAGAGATAAATATCAAATGCTCTGATACTATGGTCATTTCCTATCCAAATTCTCAAGACGCTTTAGTGAGGTAAGAAGCCCTGGTTGCCTAGCAGTGAAGCACTCAGCTGCTAACCAGAAAGTTGGTGATTCAAACTTACCAGCCACTCTGCAGGAGAAAGTTGTGGCAGTCTGATTCTATAAGGTTACAGCTTTGGAAACCCTGTGGGGCAGTTCTGCTTTATCCTATAGGATCACTATGAGCTGGAATCGATGGTAATGGGTTTGGTTTTGGTTTTGGTTAAGTACCTCTTATTTTAGTTGTTGATGAGCTGTCTTTTGCTCCCCAATATCAAGAGTTTGGAGTGGTGGGAAGCAAATTGTTTTTAGCATAGTTTCACTTTTTTGCAGATAAACAATGTATGGACCAAAAGAGATATTATTCTTTTGCTACATCTTTAATCTTCCAAAGGTAGTGTTACTCCATGAAATGAGGACATTCAGGTATAAAGTGCAAATGAAGGAAAGCTATCCCCATTCCATTCTTAGGCTAAAGTCCAACAAAGATAACCTAACCAGTAAAAAACTGCACGAAGGGCATCCAGACTCATCCTGGAAGGCAAATCCAGAAAGTCCACCAGCTGAAATTTTCAGAATTCGAGACCTAGATTACAAATGGCATCCAGGGCTGTCAAGATGCCTATGCGAGCCTAACTGCTGCAGGGAGTTGCCTGGGCTGAGGGATCAGTGGGGAGTCCCCTGCTTGTCAAGGCAACATGCCTCTCCCGGTTTCTGTTTTCTGAGCCCAGGAATTTGGAATGGGGTGGCCATAATCAGCTGATTGATCTGTGTACTAACTCCTTGAGTTTGAGTTGGGTTGAAGCTTTTGCACCCATGTTTGGTTGACATTATGAGCACCTGTCTCTATATGACCGGAACTCTTATCTTGCAGTTTAGTAAAGAAAATTACTGAGGATTATGCAAATGAATTAAAATTTAGAAAAACTGGCCTTCTTTCCCAATCCCATTTCCAATTCTGTACATTAGTCTTGGAATTGTTTTTAAACATTCTTCTCCCTTTTGACCTTCTTCACCCCAATTTCATTGTCTAAAACAACTTGGATTGGCTCTGCCCACATTTACCAATGTTAAATCCTCCTTTGCCGGTTATTCCCACTATCTTGTCTCCTTCCCTTTTCAAAATGAAATAATATACATAAATGCCTGTAGCAAATAAACACAAGAGTTGCTCCACTACTGATTTCCATGAAGCTAAAGCAAGAAGAAATATGCAGCAGAAGCAAAAGTGCTCTTGATTTTTCTTAAATTTTATTCCCAAATTCCCTTCTCATAGACTGTTTATTTTCATGACTGCCCAAGTTTTGTCCTCCTGGCTTATGTTTCTTCTTTCATTCCCACAAAAGATATACAGATATATGTTGATAAGTAATATATATACTTTCAGCTAGACTTATTGCAGACTAGGTACGCTGGGATAAGTACTAAAGAAAAGCTCTAGTTTGGCTTAGGGGTAAGAAGATCAGAATTTCCTTTCATGTAGAGAAGGTTCCTAAGGCCTAATTTCTCATATCTTCTTACATAATGTGGGATAATAGAGTCTTTTAAAAATAGACCTAATGCCCTTTGCCTGGGGCTAGCAAAAGCCCTTTTTTTTTTTTTAACGTGAATTAGTTTGACTTTTTAAAAATCTATCTCGTGTACTCTAAGGATCTTTAGGGTTAGTCAAGCTAAATGCACATACTTTCTTTTTTTTAATGATGACCCACCAAAATTTGCCAACAATATGATAAATAAAGTATAAAAAATGATCAAAATATGCCTTTTCATATGATGGACAATTTTACACATCACTGGTTTTGCAAATCTGGCAGTCAGTCACATTCACTGAGGGGAAATTATTTACCAGGACAATGTATTTAAAAAAAACTAGTTATTCAGTGCAAGCTAAGATCCTGCTTGACCCAGCCAAGAAGTCAGCCACATTATCCATAAAGGTGATTCCCATTAGCTTGTAGAACAACAATGATTTTTATAAAAGATGAAGTTAAAAGCGTCAGGATCATGTCAATGGAGGCAGTACCGTGCTGGGTCAGTGAAGACAGTAGTCGACGGTGATAAGGCTGAAGCTAAGGGAAGAAGCCCTAAGGACGATGGGAAGTGATAAGAATGCTGCAGATCTTGAAACTGAAGAGGAGTCTGGATATGCTGAGGAAACCTACAGGGGAGCCGGAGGGATGTCCACAGCATATGGGAAGACCAAGCTGTCCCAGAAAGGTGGCACCCCAGCATGCCAACAACCTTCCTCCTAAATTTGATATTAAAAATGCACTAAACAGAAAGCCACATATTTTTTAAAACAGCCCTGAGTAAATGAGAAATCTTCTCTTTGGATTACTTCTTTTTTTAAATATAGGAAAATATTGTTATTGCAAATGAATAGGTAAATATCTTACCACTTTAAAAGCTCCTGGAACCTATTTAAATGATTACTCGTCAAATGAGTGTCTCTCTGGTCTCTAGATCGCTCTTACAGGCTAAACCAAAGGATGCCTGTATTAATTCCCTTCTGGAGGTACAGCATGCAAGTGTGTTACGGCTGAAGATTGTAGTGCGGTAGAATCTGCTAGTTTAACATCATTCCCCGAACTAACGCGCAGATTGGAGTTTCTGGAACAAAGGTATCATGTGTTTATATATTTTATTATTTTGGCACAAAGTATTTTCTATGGTGTGGGGAAGTTACATCTAAACTGGTGTCCTATGTCTTCTAAAATAAAAATTGTTAGGCTAAAAAAAAAAAAAAATGTTAACATTTTAAACCTTTTCTGTGTTCCAAAGAAAAGCAACACGATGCAATCTGAAATCCTTCCAACAGAGGGCTCTATGGGTTTGGTTTAGATCAAGAAAGAAAATGAGAGAGAAGTACTTGGGTTTAGGTTGCTATAGTAAATTCTGCATTATCCTTAAAAATAGAACCGATAAAAATGGAGTCAGTTGAGTTGCGCTAGAAGAATCATCCAGAGAAGAAATGTAAGGTCTACTCTTACAAGACAGAATTTCATAATTCTTTGAATTGATGTTCTTTTGAAAAGACAAAATACATTCTGCCATCTCTAAATAAAAAAGTAGGCAAATGAGAGAGCCCAGGCTTTAATATACTATTAATGTTACCTCATTCAGTTACATTTGAAAAAGAAAGAAGGACCTACTGCATTTATTCTTTCTGGAGACGTTTTATCTTTGCTGTTGGCAAATAATTTAGTGTTTGCATAAGCAGATGTATTATACATAAAATGCTGTTGTAAATATTTAATATCCCAAATATATGTTGGTAAGCATGCACAATGCAAAATGGTACTAAAATATTTTACAAAAACAAGTCTTACTGTTTAAAAAGATGATGTACCAGGGCATACGGATATGCTCTAGTGAAATAGATTTCTTTACCTACACGTACCACCCAGCTTATTTTTTCGTGCTAGGCCTAATTTTTATATTCTATTTACAGATTGGAGAAGCTTACGATATATGCATTAAAGAAAAACAAAAAACAAACTAGAGCAATTAGCTGCTTTTTGGACTGTATAGATCTTTGTCTTCTGATTTTAGAGAATGGCTTATTTTATCTGATTTCTTTCAGTGTTCTTTGAAATGCCTGGGCTCGTTGTATTTTATGAGGCTATAGCTTTTTTATATTTTAACCCAAGCATTAACTACATCTAGTTGGAGATGTTTATTTCATTTGATATTTAGATGCGTTAATGGCATAACTAAGATTTAATTTAAATAAATGATTTTGGAGTTTGGATGTATTTCCTAAAATAAATTTACCTAAAATTCCAAAACTTATCCTTTTAAATATTCTCTGAATGTCATTTAGCTATACTGGGATCTTAATAAATGCCTATGTATACTACCAAAATGTTTCTTCTTGAATACAGTTGCAGATTTTAATTTAATATTCTGGATAAACTATTCATATATAAACTGCATAATGAACACATATTATATGTATATTCTCCTGTATACAGTGCCATATTAATATATTCTGTATTTATAACTCTATATTTTTTCCAAAAAACATAGTTATTTTTATTATAATGGCTTTTACCTGTTAAGGTTTTGTTTTATGTGATACTTCGATCTGATGGAATTAATAAGCAAAATTCTCGTTTGACGTTTAAGAAATTATCATATATCAGAAATGATAAACCAAGAATTTTAACTATATTCTGACATGTGTGAATGTAACTAGTATATATAATAAAAATTATATATAATATTTATTTTAAATAGTAAATTAGTCACATACGTCCCTACTAAAATCTATTTTCAAGAAGATAAGGTGTGGTTTGAGTATATATGAAATTTTATTTACAAAACGTTTAACTTAATCACAATACTTTAAATGCAATTGCAGCCCGGGTATTCACAGAATTTGAAGACCAATTCTCATGCTTCCATTTGTCCTTTGTTTTGTTTTTCCCTATGAATCGGGTAAGAAAGACTTCCAATAAAATTGAAAGAAGAGTCAAACCAAAATATTTACAATCCTTTGGAATACCTTTTAAATAAATGAAAGTTCTTTTTGATGTTGTTTTCACTGAAGGAATATAGCTTGTCTAATTTTTAGTTGTTGTTGTTTATTTAAAAAGAAACTATCTGGAGGGTGGATGAAGACTTTCAATGGGTTTCCTAGCAGCAAACAACTTTGGCTTCATAGGGCTGCTATTTTCATATTATAGGACTTTACATTCACTTCCAGAATTCTTACATGTAAATTCTTCCATCATATGTCCCTCTTGACATGCAGGAGGAATTATTGTGTTCATTCATTCATTCACTCATTATTTGCCAATGATATACCTAAAATTGTAGGGCAATGACTTCGAGGCCAGTGCTGAAAGTGCGTGAGACAGACTATACATGGAGGACATGTAAATTAGGACTTTTCTAAAGTAGTTGTCCTTTGTTGTCAAGAGGTCCAGACAGTTGGATCACTTTTCCAAGTGTTGGTTAACCTTCACTAATATTTTCATCTTTTTATTTGCAAGATGATAACATTGAAAATCATATGAAATGCCGAGTAAGGATAACGTGACCACATTTTGGACTCATTTTGATTAAAGGTGACAATCACCCATATCTAAGCATACTTTTACATGATGACGCAAAGTGTTTATGCAGCTAAAATTAACAGAAAGAGTCAGAGAGGGTGTACCCCTTTATGTCTATGGAAAGGCATAGATCAGCACCTGTGAGTGCTGCTTTGTGTGGTTAAATGAAACAACAACAACAACAAACAATAATATTTTCTAAAACCAGCACAAAGCTAATGGTTTGCCTCATGCACCTGCCAGTTTGGGTTGCTATTACAGCCACCCTGGAAATTCTGCTTTCTTTGTGCAATATTTTATGCTTTTCTTTTCTTCCGGGCAGATTGGTTCTGCCCGCACTTTATTCCTGAACTCACATTCAAAATGGATTGCCGGGCTTAAATGCTCTATCCGGTGCCGCTGCTGCTGAGTAATAATAACGCCCCTCCCCCCGCAGCTCCCACCCGCCCGTCCGTCACACCGGGCGCGCGCTCTCTGTCACACACACACACGCACACACAGAGGCACCGATGGCCCTATCGTCAACAAAGAATGCCTAATGGTGAAGTACTCAGCAGTAATTTTGGTGATGTTTTGCCTTGCATGATTTGAAAGTATTTCTGAAGAGTATAAATAACTGTGCCCTAAAGGCTCCCCCTTTCTCTGTGCTGGTATTGTGGAGCTCAGCTCTCTTCCAGCCTCAGAACCGCAGTGGCTGGAGTGCTTTCAGGGAACAAATATGTGGCTCAATGGCGTCCTCTTTTCAGTAATATTAGCGCCATATAGATGTAATAACGGGGTGATTGAGAACATTTCGATGATGGGACAGTTTATGGAATCTACAAAGGCGAGCATCTGATTTGCTCACGTACCTATGAATTATTGAAGCAACAGAAAACAAGCTGCTGTGCTTCCCTCCTGCTAAGGGGTGACAGCCTGCCTTGTGAGCGTGTGGGTGGTGTGTCTGCGCTCTTGGACTCATATTCGTGCACAGGCGTTTACTACTGCTAAGGGAAGCTTGGCCAGACATTTCCTAATTTTGACCTTGAAAAGTATTGGGAGATCTTGTGTGTGTGTGTGTGTGTGTCTGGTAGGATAGTATTTAATTGTAATAGGAACACAATCTTTTCTTTTCCCTTTTACTTTGTTCTTGCCCCACACTTTCTAAACGGGCCTCACAGGCAAAACATCGCCTTTAATTTTAATTTCTCTTTCCAGCCTGTATTTTATTAGCACCCTTTTTGTTTTACAGTCTACTCACTGACATGACACCAAGTCTGTTGTGAGCAAACAATACAGTTTTGTTTCATATTCCAAGAAACACTTTTCTACCGTGCCGTGTGTTCCCTATATTTTGTGCTTTATTTATTTGAGTTAGGTTTGGGGGACTATTTCATGATATCCAAACTTTGGTTTCTCTTTTTTTTCCCCAATGTCTGAGGATCCCTAAAGTTTTAAGGTAAAGGGAAAGGGTATTCTTGGGTTATTGTAAAATTTGCTGCTTTGTATTGTGACAATAGTGTTCATATGTCTGACATCCTCATAATAATATTAAGCTCTATTTTTTAGTGCGATGTACTTTATACATTTGTATAAATGTCACAGCCTGTAATCACTTCCTTTGTCATCGACGATTAATCTAAAAAAATCGAATAATTCACTGCCCCTTGCCATTTACATATCGTCTGCTGCCATCTGCTCTTCTCAGCAGCAGTAAATGATGGGTAATTAACTCCGTGCCTTTGTCTTTCCCTTGCTGAATGTCTGACACATATAGATTTTCCTCTGTGTCGTGTGCATGTGTGTGTGTGTGCATGGAGGAGGAGGGAGGGAATAAGAGAGGAAAGAGCAAACAAGAACGAATGATTCTGCAAATATGGAAGTCAACACAAGATAATTTCAGGAGAAGAAGCCAATACAAGATATTGGGGCACAGAAAGGGCCGTAAACGTACCTCATGACCTCAAGTCTTCTCAAGTCAAAGGAAAGAACTGCTGGAACAATGGCTGCCTTGCACAAGCAAGGAGCTTTCTTCTAAAATCTCAGGGGTCAAGGTCAAGGTGCAAAATCTACAAAAGGCCCCGTAAGCTATTTCTATCTACAAGACTGCAAAGATAGAATATGTAAATGAGGCAAAGTGTAGGGTACTCACAACCCACATAAATATCTTAACTGACTTTTGAACCAGTAGCCACGATCCGTGTTTTAGGAAATGGTTATAGAAAGGGTCAGTCACTTGATCGTGATGTCTGACATATTTTTAAAAAAATAAAATCAAGGAAAACTTAAATGGCTTATAACCTCAGCCCCAGTGCCGAATGGCTTATAGGACTGAGGAAAATGTACAAGTATTTATTCCCCTGAACTTCCTGTTAAAGTGTTCAGTTTCTCTTGGTGCAGCCAACAGTGTCGTAGAAAGGGCTCCCCTGCTATTCTGAAGACTTGATGTAATACTACTCTAATAATTAAAAACTATCATTTCATATTTTTTGAAACATGTTTTGTAAAATGTAAAAATCATTAGAAAGGTAGCTAATTTTGATAATATTAAAAGAAAATAATTAAAAATAAAATGTTAAGGAAGATCAGGGTCTTACTTGCTCCAACATGGTTTTTATGCTAAATAAAGTGAGCCTATAATCTAAGTACCAGAATTTTCCCATCTTCTTTATCACATGGAATTCCTGAAGCTTGTTTAAATTAGGGATGATATATTTTTTGCTGCTTGTAACTTAAGTAAGTTAAATACAGTTCTAGTGCTCAATGAATTTTACATACATATATGTGTGATGGTTAGGGTTGTATGTCAGCTTGACTGGGCTATGATTCTCAGTGTTTTGGCAGTTACGTAATGATGTAGCTTGGCAGTTACGTAATGAGGTAGTTTGGTAGTTATGTAATAATGTAATTTGGCAGTTACGTAACAATGTAGTCATCCTCCATGATGTGATCTGATGTGTAAAGCCCATCAGTTGTGAGGTGTGTTTCCTCAGTGGTGTGGCCTGCATCCAATATATATATATATATACATATAAAAATGGATGTTCCAGCAAAGCTGACTTGCTCTGGATCCTGCATCCAGCTTATCATCACCTGACCTCTGGTTTTTGAGACTTGAACCAGCAGCCTGACGTTTTACCTACCAACATTGAATCTGTCAGCTTCTGCAGCCCATGAGCCAGTGGTCTGCCATCCAATCTATTGATCTTGGGTTCATCAAACCCCACAGCCATGTGAGTCAGGAGAAGCCTCCAGCCTGATGCCTGACCCACAGACCTGGGACTTTCCAGCCTCTACGACTGTGTGAGCCATTTGCTTGAGATAAATCTCTCTACATATATAGATGTAGATATATATATGCTTCACTGATTTTGCTTCTCTAGAGAACCCAGCCTAAAACAATATATTTATTTATAGATATGTATTTTTACAAATACTATTTATTTAACATATATATTATATTTATGATATATATATACAGAGAGAGAAAGTGGAGAGGTTATCAATCAATCAATGAAATAAATAAGATTTTTGTTACTGTGTGTGCTGAAGCTTTGAAAGCCTTTTGAAGAGGAGAGAGCAGTATAGAGTCCAGAGAAATTCTTGGAGCTCATTTCAGTCTGTAAAAGGTGCTCTGTATAATACTTCTATCATGCAATCCTAGCTCTATATCTCAACATTTCTGTCTGTGTAATGGCTGTGGGAACACTCTATTTTTTTTTTTAAATAAGTAATGAAAGCAATTGTGTTACAGATTTAAACAAACTGCGTTCCCAGTAATACTGCAGTGTATGTGGTAGTGCCCATTTCTGCTAGTTCAGTAGGACTATTAATATTTCTATGAGTCACAAATGCTTAAAAACATTTAGCTTTTGGCTTAATTTTGGTGTTCGTGGTTAATCTTTGCTTCAGCACCTATCACCACTGGAACTCTGAAGGTTAAATGGTTTGTCCATCATCATAAAACAACAGGGCCTCGCTGAAAGCCATTGAAAATTTGAGTTACATTTCCTGCATTAGTTTAAAATGACTTGCCAGAATGGCTTAATACATACATTATGTGATGAAAAGGCTAAAAAAGTGCATAATTACCAAGTCACCTCAGTATGTAAAAGAAATGTGATAAATATAAAACAATGGACTCTACATCTCCTGGCAATTGTGTCAACCATGTGAAGTACTTGTACTTTATGAAACTATTTAAATTTCATACAATTTTTATGACTTACAGGTAAATTTGTCAGCATCTAATTGAGTAAGAGAGTCTTGAAAGCTTTCATCGCAATTGTTAATTCAGCATCATTGTTCTCTCAGGCTGTTACGTGACCCAACAGGCGGGAGAACAATATTGCTGAATATAATTGGCATATGTCAGCAAAACATAATTAGTAACAAGCCTTTTTCTGAAATGCTCTTTTTTGTTGGTTTAAAAAAATTGAAGATTTCCTCTTGGATTAAATTATAGCTTGGGTTTCTTTCTCATTTGATTTTGGTAGATCCTAAAAAAAAAAGACGAATTAATTTAAATTTTGATTCAAGAAGCATGTATTGAATTCCTGTGCTGTGTGAAGCACTATGGAGTGCTCTTTTTCCTTCAATGGGCTCGCAGTTTAATAATTCTGGGTATGAGTGCCTTGTGTAGGAAATATGGGAGTACATTATCAAGTACATTTTCTAGAGCCGCCAGGAAGACCAAGCCTAAATCACCTACCCAACCCCCTGAGTTTTGGAACTGGTTCAGTGGTAGGTCATTTCTCAGGGGTTTTAGAATAAAAAAAAATCAGAATCTCAAACGTCAGCTCCTAGCTTGGTAATTAATGACACCAAAGACACAGGACAGAAGAAAGTAAACTGTTTATCACAGCATCTCATATATGTTTAACTCCAGGGGGATTATGGCTAATGTTGGTAATGGGGGAAAATGTGTTATAATTGTCTTCCACCTACCAGTATAAAAAAGAAGGTGGATTTCTTTCAGTATAGGAGATTTTGGAAGAAAAAAAAAAAAAACCGTTATATGGTACTTTATTAGATGGGAGGAGAAAGTTGTTTGCCAGATTGTTCTTTTTGTGTGAAAAAGAACATTGTGAGACTTCTTCAGAACCCAGAATTGATATAAAATGTCATTTTAATGAAAGACTGCTTTAGAGTTACATCTAGAAATGTAATCATTGAGCCTAAGGATGCTGTGGCTTTGTGGCGGTAGCCAGGTCTGAGTAAGTGATCCTATTTGACCCAGCCCATAGCATCAGGGGGACAAACCTAGAGGAGTAAGAAGGGGAGGAAATATGCATCTGCTTTGGCCAGAATGCAAATTGGTGACCTGCAGAACGCTACATGTCAGAGACAGGTCTCAATCACATCCTCGTTGCCAAAGTATTGCTCTCACATCTTTAAGCTAATCCAGCTGTACTGAACTTCTTCCTCACTCATACTCTTACCTTGGGTCTGAGGTTCCTGGGCACCACGCTCTGTCTAATTCTAGTCCTGCTGGCCTGTCAGTCCTCACATTCTTTTTCTTGTCCCTCCTCCACCCCTCACGTCTTCACAAGAGCCATGGCTGCCCAGCGTTGATATTATACACCTCACGCTATATCACCGGTCATGCGCAGAGGTCATTTTAAACACAGAAGAGTTCTTTATAAAAAGTAATTCTGGGGGTGAGGATAAGGTGGGAAATAGATCTATCTCTACAGACACATACAACCCATTTCAAGTCTGATTGTGAATTATATTATATTCAACTATTGTTCTTTTTAGAGATTTATGCAGTGGCATATAACTTGTTTTACAGAATTAGTGGAGTTTGGTTAAAGGTCTGGAAAGTCAAGGAAATATTATTCAAAGGAGACTCAGAGGCAAAGGCCATAATTTCAAGGGATAATTATCCGTAAGAAATAAAATAGATAAAAGTCAAATAAGCTCGCCACAAATAAGCAGGCTGTCACAGAGAAGTATAACATAGCAGCAAGCTCCAGGTAGATAAAATGGTAATAAAATCTAGGTCACGGGAAAATTTCATAAGTGTCAACAAAACTTCCAAAACAGTTGAATCAAAAGGGTGACTATTTGGCATTACCAAAGAACTATCTGTTTTGTTAAAGGGTTTGAAGCAGTTTCTATTATAAAAAAATTAGTCTCCATCATCCATGAAAATATGATATAGGGTTTTCAAAATAATAGTTCCTATATGATTTGATGGTAGGTTTCTTTTTTTATATGATTTTTATAAATTGTATCCACCCAAAAAGATGTGTTAAAATCCTAACCCCTGTACCTGTAAATATGACCTTGTTTGGAAATAGGGTCTTTCTTTGAAGGTATTATCAGGTAAGTCATACTGGAGTAGAGTGGGTTCTAGTCCTAATACCGTCTGAGTGGTGTCTTATAAAACGGGAGAAGAGGATGGAGAGAGAATTGCACACAAGGGAAGATGCTATGTGAAGATCTGTCCACAACCCAAGAAACACCAGGAAATGACTAACAGAAGCTGAGAGACAATGAAGGATTTCCTCCTAAAACTAACAGAGAAAGCATAGCCCTACCAATGCTCTCAATTTAGACTTCTAGCCATCAGAACTGTGAGAAAATATTTATTTTTATTTTTTAAGCTACCCACTTGTAGTATTTTGTTGTAGTAGCCCTAGAGACTAAGACAATGAACGTCAGGGGAGGTAGATCAATACAGCAGGAAGGGTGTAGAACCACAAGGTAGGAGAAATGGTGACAAGGGACTAAATCTTGACAGGTCTCATTTTGCTCATCTGTAAAATGGGTCAGTGATTTGCAAGCAACATTCTGTGGAGATATAGGGGTGTGGTGAGTGGAACAGCAGGCATGACTTCTAGGTATGTTTTCCCCTGATTTTACCTGAATAACTCTGGTTTTGTATTAACTGGTCTTTTTTGTAGGCATATGGATATTGTCCTATCACCGACAACAATGTACTTCAGGATAGATCTTGAAATGTCCTTTTTGACAATGATTGTGATGCTATTCCTCTTTGTCATTCCCAGCATAGTAGGCCATATGATTGTCTGATTAAAAATGGCCAATACCATTCTATTTCAGCTCACTAATGTGTAGAATATTGATCTTCAAGAGTTCCATTTCATTTTTGACAACTTCCAATTTTCCTAGATTCATACTTCATACATTCCACAACCCGATTATTACTGGATGTTTGCAGCTGTTTTTTCTCATTTTGAGTCGTGCTACATCAGCAAATGATGGTCCAAAAGCTTTACTCCATTGACTGTACTTTGAGGAGGCAGCTCTTTCCCAGTCATACTTTGAGTGCCTTCCAACCTGAAGGGCTCATCTTCCGACACTATATCTGACAATGTGCTGCTGTTATTCATAAGGTTTTCACTGACCTATTTCTTAAAGAAGTCAATCTCCAGGTCTTTCTTCATATGGAAACTCTATTGAAATCTGCCCACTATGGATGACCTTGCTGCTGTTTGAAATACCGGTGGCATAGCTTCTGGCATCACAGCAACACATGAGCCACCACAGTACAACAAACTGACAGACAAATGGTGGATTGGAGGAAAACTCATTAACAACCGGTGATGTGCAGATGAAAAAACCTTGCTTGCTGAAAATGAAGAGGGCTTGAAGCACTTCCTGATGAAGATCAAAGACTACAGCCTTCAGTATGGATTAGAAAACAAAAATCCTCAAAACTGGACCAATAAGCAACATCAGGATAAATGGAGAAAAGATTGAAAGTGTCAAGGATTTCATTTTGCTTGGATCCATGATCAACACCCATGGAAGCAGCAGCCAAGAAATCAAAGAACACATTGTATTGGACAAACCTGCTGCAAAGACCTCTTTCAAGGGTTAAAAAGCAAAGATGTCACCTTGAGGACTACGATGTACCTGACCCAAGCTATGGTATTTTCAATTGCCTCATATGCATGCAAAAGCTGGACAACGAATAAGCAAGACTGAAGAAGAATTGATGAATTTGAAATATGGTATTGGTAAAGAATCTTGAATATACCATAGACTGCCAGAAGAAGGAACAAATAAATCTGTGTTGGAAGAAATACAGCCAGAATGCTCCTTAGAAGTGAGGATGGCGATCCATCAACATGTACTTTGCACATGTTATCAGGAGGGACCAGTACCTGGATAAGGACATCATGCTTGATAAAGTAGAGGGTCACTGAAAAAGAAGAAGAACCTCAATGAGGTGAATTGACACAGTGGTTGCAACAATGGGCTCAAACACAGCAATGATTGTGAGGATGGTGCATGACCCGGCAGCATTTCATTCTGTTGTACATAGGGTTGCTATGAGTCAGAACTAACTCAATATTACCTAACAACAGCAACAACGGCTCTGACTTAGCATTTCTCAAGCTGAAAGAGCTAAAGAAAAAATTCAGGCCTTGAGCTACAATGGTGATGGGTTTTATGGGCAAAACAGTGAACGACTCAGGAAGCATCAAAAGAAGATGGAAAGAATACACAGAGTCACTGTACCAAAAAGAATTAGTCGATGTTTAAACACTTCAGGAGGTAGCATATGATCAAGAACTGGTGATACTGAAAGAAGAAATCCAAGCTGCGCTAAAGACATTGGCGAAAAACAAGGCTTCAGGAATTGACCAAATACCAACTGAGATATATAACAACGCTTGTGAGAATGGTGCAAGACTGGGCAGTGTTTCATTCTGTTTTACACAGGGTCTCTATGAGACAGAACCAACTCGATGGCACCTCACAACAACGTATAAAAGAATACATATGTATGTATATACATGGAAACTCTGGTGGGGTAGTGGTTAAGAGTTCGGCAGTAACCAAAAGGTCAGCAGTGTGAATCCACCAGGTGTTCCTTGGAAACCTTATGGGACAGTTCTACTCTGTCCTGTAGGGTTGCTGTAAGTTGAAATCGACTCGATGGTTTTTTTTTTTATGTGTATACCTTCAAATTTGTCCAAATTTAATAAGTAACATACATACTACTTTTTAAAATTTGATAATTTTTTAGCTTTCAAAAATGAATTTCTTTGCACGTTGCCTTAGGGATAAGATAGCCAAACAGTCTTTTATAATGCATTATCCTTTTTCTTCTTCTCCTTCTTCTTTTTGGTGCATTTTCCCATGAATCTTCTTGTCACTTGCAGTCTTCTCATTTTGTTAATCTTCCATCAGATGATATATAGTCTTCAAAGAGCAATGATCCTGAAACTGTTCTAATAAGTAGCCTGAATTTTTAGATAATAACTATTTGTTGATTTTATTTCACTCTGATTTGGTTATCGTTAATAGCACAGTTTTGATAGTAATTTAGTAAATTGTAGTCATTGCTACATGGGCATCATCTTGATTTAGCTGTATAAGAGTAATCTGACCTTTCTTTTTCAATAAGCTGTTGGAATTGCAGTTTCTTTTCTCTCTATAACCTTAGCCTGGTCCAATGTCTTAAAGGCAGTTCTAGGTAATGTTAAGTAATTCGTAAAATCATGAGCTATTAATAAGAACCAGAAACACATATATTCTTCACATGTTTGCAATATTCTGGCAGAAAGACACCATTTGGTGCCAAAACAGAAAATTCCAGCGAGTTGCTGAAATACAGCATCTTTAACTGTGCCAGACTTCCAGTTGTTAATAAATCACATCCTTGGTCTTTAAGGCAGGGATGTTCAACCGAAAAGGCAATGTGAGCATTTCTATTTGTAGTTCATTTATTTGGTGGGTAAGAACATGCTAAATAAACCTTGCAATACATGCCGTGGATCACCAAGGCTAGTCTGTCTTTCTCCATTCTAAATATTCCATTCCATCTACCTAACGCTGTCACATATTCATCATCTGGCCCCAGACTAGCGGATAAAGAAGCGGTGGCAGTATCCCTGGAGACTTGGGGATTTGTCTCTGGTTTTGATGGGAATTATTCTGAGGACTCCCATATTTATTGACCTCAGTGCTGATGAGGTCAACATGACAATGCAGTGTGTATTGATTTGGTTCAATTCAGGAATTGCTCATTTATTGCTTATATTTATGTAAATAAAGCAAGGGTCTTTCATCTTCCAATTACTATGCGTTCCTGACTTAATGTGATTAAAGATGGAACTGGACTAATGTTAACATGGTCTTTGTTTCTGTCCTGAGTGCAAAGGAACAATCATGTAAAATTAATGTATTCCTAAGGAGGTGAATGTGAGTTTCAACATCAGTTATTATAAGCCCCTCTTTTTTTCCCCTATTCAAGCCAGTATCATGCTAAAATTCCTTGACATATATTCTCTTCTTTCCTGACTTTTCTTCTCTGTTCTATACCTGCATCTCCAAATTGTATTACATGGGGAATTTTTCTATAAATGGGAATATGATGTTTTTGAGATGAAAAAGGTTGGCAAGAATTTAGTTAGCATCCAAAGAGTTTTGAACAGGCGTGTTTGCTATTTCTACTGAAATCTTTTCAGCTTTCTATTTTTCTTAACACAGCAATAAAAACGACAGTGTATGGAGTAGGAATTACGAGTTCAGACATTTGGCAGCTGAACTGCTTTTTCCTAGGTCATTGCTTTATTGTCTAAGCTTGAAATCACATTTTGGAACCGATAATACAGAAGACACACGGCAATGACCCAAAAGATAAATCTTTTTTTTTTTAATTGGGGGAGGGGAAAATTAAGTTGAGCAACGTGAGGTATTACGTATTTCTTGCTCTAATTTACGTAACTGGACAGCTCTGGTTATTGACTTATAAGAAAACATATATGTTATATTTATAAGTGGCTTGATGTCTTGACTTTTAATACGATTTGATGCAAAAATCATCTTGCCAAAACATTGCAATAACTGAAGGTCTTTGGTATTTGTTTCACCTCATCATTGGCCCACTCAGTATAAAAATAAATTGAGCAGTGGATTTTGTAGGGAAGAATTTATGGAAAACACAGCCTGGTTGATATTGTGGTCTGTTTCTTAAACTTATCAAACTATACCACCACTGGGAGACATTTACCATGAGGACAAGAGATACATTCCTAAGTACTCCCCTTTGGCTGCCAGGTAAGGAATAGCCAAGAACTGACAGCAGTATAGCATTTAAGGGCATCAGTTTAGTACGAAAAATGAATATAGAAGAGATGGAATCACTGGGTATTGAGCAGCAGGACAGAAAATGATTCATGCTGCCTGCTGATATATAAAGGCATATTATGCACAATAAGAACACCTTCGTCCCCCTGGCTCCCCAGCTTACAATACTCTAGAACTGAAGGTAGATAATAGGCAGGCTAAGTTTATCTTCCAGCATGGCCTGGGCAATTATTTGGTATTGATTTTCTGAAAGTTTTGTCTTACATGTCAGCATTTTGCTGGCAAACTTTGTAACATAATCCAATCAAGTTGGTGCGGAGATGAGTGTGGAGAGAGATAAACCCTCCAGGAGCGAGTCCTGTACGTGGTCGGTAGGTAGCTCCCCTACATTAAGAATGCTCTTGCAACTTCGCTATCTAGACAGGGGAATTGTAATCTTGGGGAATCCCTGTGCCTGGTTGTAGCTCTCCTCCCACTGTGCACTTTTGACCTCTGTATTGATTCTGTCATCTCATCAAAAGCGCTGATGTAATTCCATGTGCTGGGATCATGCCGTGATTTGCATTTACGAGCTGCAACTGTGCACTGACCTCAAACCATTTTATCAGAATGAAAGTCGACCAAATGGCAGATGCGTTTCCCCATAATATTAAAGTCTATTGTGCCATTTGGTGGGTTTCTTTATCGCAGATAGAGAAAGGGTTTACGCCGCCTACTCTGGATTTGATTTAATTCCTACCAGGAATTGGGAAATTCTTTAAAGCATAACAGGGATTAAAAGGGATTTTATTGATTTTCACATTCAGGCCAGTAAATAGCATTCCTATTTGTTAAAGCTTAACACAGAATGACAAAAGTATCTAAATATATTTTCTTATTTCCATTTTTTTCAGAATGTCTTCTTCCCAATATATACCAGTCATGAAACTGATTCATTATCTACCTAAACATAGTAAACAGAGCTGTCATTTAACAATTCTCTAAAGAAAATAGTAGATATGTTATTAACAATCCTAGTGCAATCTAAATATTGACTATTAAATTATTTCTTTTTTTTATTCTCCATCCCCACTTTCTAATCATCTTCTTCAAGTGGGATGGAAGGGAAGAAACAACTTCTGAAGACACCTAAAGAGAACTTCATCGGAAATCAGTGGACGTCTACAATCATCTGCATTGTATTCTGCTTTCCTTTTTCCCCTTTAGATCTTACATACTTTCATTTATTAGTTCCAATCAACAACAAATTTTTTTGAGCAAATATTTACTGAGCACTGACTGTGCCAGGGGCAGTATTGGTGCTAGGAATTCATCTACAAACAGAACAGATATGATCCCTCATGGAACTGATAGTCTAGATAGTCAACAAATAATCATACAAATTAATATGAATATAACAAGGAAGGAAAAAGCTGTGTTAATAGATGACAATGGAAATTACTCTGTGAATGGAATCAAAATTATTTGTAAAAAGACTGAGAAGGGCTTGGGTAGAGAATTGAGACACCAAAAACCCTTGGCATGGGTGGAACTATTCATTGGAATCCATGGGAGGGATTTACCAGTTGGTGGCACAATGGTTAAGTACTCAGCTGCTAACCAAAAGGAGGTTTAAACCCACCAGCCACTACGGGGGGCAGGGGGGGAGGTGAGGAAAGACCTGACAATCTGCTCCCATAAAGATTGCCCCCCAAAAAAACCAAACCCAGTGCCGTCAAGTCGATTCCAACTCATAGCGACCCTATAGGACAGAGTAGAACTGCCCCATGGAGTTTCCAAGGAAGCACCTGGCGGATTCGAACTGCTGACCCTTTGGTTAGCAGCCACAGCACTTAACCACTACGCCACCAGGGTTTGTAATTGATTGGACAGCACACAACGATAGCAATCATGGGGGACAGAGAAGAGACTCAGTGGAGGTGGAACCAAAAAAGGGACCGGTGCTCTGTGATCCTCCAAAGCTTGTTACCAATGGATCTTCTGGGTAACACCTCCAAAAGACCTGCCCTTTGTGCCCAGATCGGTGTGTTATTAAAACAAAATGGCACAAGAGGATGGAAGGGTTAGGTGCATTAAATGCTCTGGGGTTAGCAGGAAGTATGCGGGAAGACTCTGGAGGCCAGGAATTTGGAGGCTCAAGCCAAGGGTTCATAAATCTTTTTTGTAAAAAAGAATCTTCAGTAAGTGCTGTAAAGACAAATTACAGAAAAGAAGGAGAGGGTATAATAAAAAAATAGAGGTTCTAATTTAGATTGAGTTGTGGAGCAGAAGGTGTCAGACAAGGCTTCTTGTTTTGTTAGGATCTTGAGAACCCTTGATTTCATTTCTAAAGGAGAGTCAGATCCCACTATGAGGAAACAATTGCAAAACATCCGAGTTAACAAAAAGTTTAAATTATGAAATATTGATAATAAGTTGGATTGTATAGTACATTTACAGTTTACAAAGCCCTTTTATGCAAATTGTCTTAATAAATACTCAGAGCAATCCTATGAAAAAGATAATGTCACCTTCATATTAGAGATAAGAACATTGACATTCAAAGAGTTATTTGATTAAGGAGTAGAGGCAGAACTTGAATTCAGATTTCCTTATGACCTCTATGCCTTTTCCCCTCATTTTGTAACACAGTATTTGGAAGAATCAATGTATTCGCCTGTGGTTTTCCTTCAGTCAACTATTCCAATATACATAAAGTAGTGCTCAAATTTTAAAATAAAAACCACGTTTTATTCAAATTTCCAGGAATGTATTTATTGAGTCCATTGAGATTTGCTTCTGCTGTGGCTGCTGGAGAATGGGAAGGGATTTCAGATGGGCTGCCCCATGTACTTCTCATTGGTTGGCAAGCAGCAAGAGTTGGGATGACTCTTTAGAGGGGAAAAAATAATCTCTGAATTCCTTCTTTTAGAAGCCAGATTAAAAATAGCAGTAGCCTTCTAGGGAAAGTGAAAACAACCCCATTCCTGATGATAAACTACTACTATTACTGTTTATTATTACTGTTTATTATTGGTTGTTTATTTGTTTATTATCCAACTCACTAAACTTGGATTCAAAAGCCTAAGGTTTAAAAACCAGCCTCACCACTTTACCAGAGATCTGACCTTGGGTAAGTTTTTTAACCTTTCCAGGCTTAGGTTCATCAACAACAATAATGGGGTTAACGATATTTATAACGTACTACTTGGGATGAAATTCGATTGCGTGTATGAAACAAAGTATTGCAGGGCTCTTTTTTCTCTTTGTTTTATTCATTTGGGAGATGAATAAGCCAATTTTGAGGTGTTCTCAGTGGACAGGGAACTGTATGGAACTGGGGTAGGCCAAGAAAGAATGTTATCAGCTGTTCCTGTTAATGTCTAGATATTTGGACCCAAAGGTCACCTGAACACGGATATGTGGTCTTCTCGTCTGTGAACTTCCATGCTGCCATTTGATTACGTTCTCTTTTGAAAGACTTATGGTCTGAAGTTTTTGATCAGAAATGAAAGGTAGAATCTATGCCATTAGGCCCCAGGTCTTTTAAATTTATCTTAATGCTGCGTGTCCCTAACCTTCTTGTCATTAAATTTACCTGTAGTGTTCTTCAGACAATCAAAGTCATGGGTGCAACTTTGAGCGTGAGGTCATGGCACATAACATAGCGCTTCATCACTGTAGGAAGTACTTGGAAGAAAAAGGTGGGTGTTTTTATTCAGAAGCTCAGAGCTAACCTCCTCCCCCTAGGAGCTCTGTAGGATGCTTTGAAGCTTACTCATGCTACATGTAAACCAGATATATTTATTCATTACTTCAAATGAGGATGACTTTGGGAAATGTTAAACGACATCTTGCCTCATACCGCTTCATCTCTAATATTGATTGTAGCAGCTAACAGCAGTGATGGGCTATGGCAAGTCTGGGTGTTGGAATCAGTGAATTAGGCCAGGAAAGATGGCCTTTTTAAGAGTGCATAATCTTATTTTCCTATCTTTGTATCAAATGATTTGTTTCAATTTCAGTTTAGAGGCCTCTTGCCTGTTGATGATCAACTGTCTTGCTTAGACTCCTTTACAGGAAAGAGAATATATTTTAAAAATTATTTTGTTCATTGAACAACACTGCCCTATACAAGAAGGTGGCTGATAAGTAAATTTTGCTGCTGCTGCTAAAAGGCAAGGGGCATGTCTACTTCATTTTGTTTATTCTGAGGCTGGATATGAGTGAGCACTTCACGCATTGTCACCAGGATGAAATACAAAAGATTAGAAGACATACTAAAAATGGCAGGTTTTCTCTAAGATTAAAATCTTTCAGATAACTTTTTTTTTTTTTAGAGGAAAACCATTAGGAAGCGAATTCAGCATTTAAATTTGCATGTGGTTAACCCAGCACGGGCCTGCCCTTGTTTCTGGTGTTGAAACCTTATTTGCCAGGGTTGTTCTTACATGTTGTAAAACGTGTATAGGTGAACGCAGTTGTATGTTGTGATTATTTTTTAGGATCTAAAAATGCAAGTATATGGGTATATAAGACAAAATATTTACTGTACTTCAGTAACACTTGGTTTTGTTTTTGATAACTTAAACCGTTGTTACGTTTTAACATTTACAAAATATATATAAAAATTCCACGGGGATGTCACAATGATCTTTCCTCAGACATCACACAGAAATCCCGTGATATGCTGCCGTGCGATTTCCATGCCCCAGGTGTGGAAATGAGGTCTCACAGACGGTGAAAAAGTGGTTGCGTTACAGCGAGCGAAAGAGTGACCCTGGAGGGCACCTGCCCACAGGGGTCTTAGACATGGTGGGGGGCTGCCGGCTGGGAGTGTTGAGATCTGCCTGCCATTTTCCTTTGTGCTCAGAGCTTCTTGGGGGCTTTGGGCTTAGCCTATGGAACCACGAGCATCTGGCTTTTTTTCCCAAGCTCTTGAAACAGATTCACTCCATTTTCACCTTGGAGGACGTTAGCATCACTAATCCAGGTACACTTTTTTCTGTGTTTTTCAAGTGAATCTGTATATATTAAAGAGAAATCCTCTGACCACATCCGAATGATATAAGTAAGTACTTTTTTCCCCGGCCTGACTAACCATATCCACAGAGTCTTTAACTCTTTCCTCCACTTCATTTTGGATACATTAGTAAGTGGTGGTTTTTCTAGGGGTTGGTTTCTGCTACTTCAGTTGTAGGGCGAAGCTGAACATTTCCACCCCCCCCCCCCCGCCCCGCGTCGTGGCAGGCGATACGTCTGATTGTTTGCTGATGGTGAGTTGGGATATTGATGCTTTAGAAAGGTAACTACATCGAACAGGCAATCTGCACAGCTCACAAACTACACAAAACGCATTTGATATAAATAGTCTGCCGGGTGCTGCAGCTTTGTGCAGGATCATTTTCAAATTTTCCTTTTTGAATTATTAAATAGACCATGTCAGAACAACTCTGATTATTATCCAATCCATATGCTTCAACACCAACCTTTTATGTAATACCAAGCGACTGCAGTGATCAATTGGACCAATCATGAACGCTTGCTCCTGCTGGAAATGATACAAGCCCTCCACCACACTCCAGTGTCTTATGCAGGTATGCAGACACCTGCTGCATGGTGAGCTGGGTAGGTCACGGTGCTGCTGCCTTTAGGAATGTGTACAGACAGGCTGTGAAAATGTGTTTAGCTTCTTATCAGGAAATTGAAGCATAAACCCATTTTTTGCAGTTTTAAGCCTGCATAGGTGTTTTGGATATACTGTTATCATCCAGCTATACCTCCACACACAGCAGGATTATATACATAACCTTTGTTGTAAATAAAATGTGATAGTGCATATTTCTAAAAACTGTTGTATAACAAATAAAACACCGCCTTTTGTTTTTTAACAACTACAGACGATGCAGGAAGCTGAGACTGTAATATGCAGGCATGTAGCCATGTGTAATTTATAAAATGTGATAAAATGATAATCTCTCACCTACACTAATACACAGTTTATCTAGATAAATAACTCTTAGAATGAATACTGTGGATGCCTTTAGGGTTTTAGGCATTTAATTAAAATGGAACAAAATATGAACTGTCAGGTTTGGAATTTTAGTGTTCTCTCTTGAAAAGAACATTCTTTAGTCAAAGAACACAGTGAAAGGGTAGGGACCAGTGAGATTCAGCGGGAATAAATGTGGGGTGATATTTCTCTAGAGCTCATAAAAAGGAGACTACAAACGCATGGTATAGAAATCTGAGAACTAAATGGTTTCCTGAGAGCGCCTACCAGTTCCCCACCGCAGCCCCCTCCAAGAGTCTGGGACTGAGGGTGGAATTCAGGGGGCCTCTCTGATAATTGCCAGTGATTGGAAGTAGCCCTCTTTCTGCGGCACTTTCGCCATAATTCTGGTGTGCTGCCATCACTCAAAATGACTGCTGAGGCAGAGAGCTTTCTTCCTATCGCCTGTGTGCGATTTTGACGTTGGACACAGGGAGGCAGGGCGAAGCAATGGCAGAGACCCAGCCTAGGGAAGAGCCAACGGGAGCCCTGGAGCAGACTGCCTTCCCGAGTGCGGAGGAGCTGACGACTGGAGGAGGGTCCACTGTTGCCCACTTAACCCTAAAAATACGCCCAGAGCTGCGGTGTGAGAGACATATTCTGCAGTGACTCGTTGACATTTTTCAAAACTTTACTGAAATTCGTTTGAGTTTTCTTTGAGTTAATTTTTTCCAGAAAAAAATCCTCGTTTCCTTTATAACCAAACCTTGGTCTCTTTAAATGCGTAGATGGAATTTAATATATATATAACAGTGTATTTCTTTTGTTTATTTTTGCTCTATTTTGTAAGCTTTGGAATAAAAATAAACAAAAACCCTGCGTTGTAATGCAATATTACCCTTTCGATGAACAAATTAGTCTGAGTATTTGTCCAAAATTTTGATGACATATGACATGCTTGGAAACTCTATGGGGCAGTTCTATTCTGTCCTATAGGGTCGCTATGACTTGGAATCGACTCGACTTGGCGCTGGGTTTGGCTTTTTTTTTTTTTTTTTTTATGACGTGCTGACAAAGCATGAAATTATTGCTCTCAGTGAATGTGGTCTGAGCTTTCTATATATGCGTGTGTGTATATATTTGTCTTAGTGTAATTAATGTTAATGTAACATGTTTTAAAGGCTCAGCTGCATATGTGGAGATTTTTAGTACTCTTGAGAGAGATAAAGAATGGTCTAAAAACTTGAGAAAAATAATTAGGGAGGAGTTACTTTTAAAACCACTTTTACTTCTGGCTTGGAAAATTCATTTTTTCCCTGTGTTTTCTTTTCTGAATGTGGAAAATAGGTTATTTATTAATAGGAGAAAGATTGTGATGGGATTTAATTCGCATAGTTTGTGAAATAATTTGATAGGTTTGGAACAAAGAAGCCATTCAAACAAGTAAACATGAAATTAAACGTTGATGACAAACTAATGGCAGTAGGTTAGAGTGTGCGTGTCTGTGCTTCCCAGTTTTTGCACCATACATGAACACCCATACAACAGTGAAACAAAATCCAAAGATAACCCCTATAGATTCATATGGGAAAAAAAAAAAGCAGTCTATTGTTAATAATCCAAATTAATAATCACATGGTCTTCCCCCCCCCCAGGAAAAATTTTTTTTTTTAGTACATTTTAGCTACTCAGTGTTGACAAACACTAGTACTGAAAAGTGCATCTCAGTGTTTCAAAATCATTGTTAGGAGAAACAAAAGGGGGCGGAGGGAGAGTACTATTCTATACATTTTTCCTCTTGGGCAATGGAAATAAGCTCTTCTGATTCCATAGCGCTTTAGACTCCCTCCCCCTTCCCCTCCGTTTGATCACATTATTCACACAAAGGACCAATGAGCCGTTGTGCCATTACCTTAAAATCCTGTATTAATGAGACAGCTACAGTTTTTAATCATTTGAGTTAAGCCTTGAATATTCTGTTTGCTAATAGATCAAGCATCCGCTTAAAATGAGAACAAGAGTTTTATTACAGTATTTTATTTGCAAATAGTGAATAAAACACTGATTTTTTTTCTCTGTGAAGTTATCAAATATTCTGAAGACAATATCTTATTTTTAAGGCTCTAATATTGTGTCTAAAAGTATGGGTAAGAATTTTTTAAAAAGTGTGTTCCAGAAGGACAATGAAAAAGATTAAAGCCTCTGGCACTTTATGTTTTATGCAAAATTTGGGGATAGAAATAAAAATATATAAAAATAATGTGGTATGCCAATCTCCATTGGTTAAAAAAATCAGAAGGATTTGTGATACTGCTTAAATGGTATCTAACCAACCACCTGTACTTAGTATCTTCAGGAAATAGAATTGTGTGAAACAAAAGAAAGGGATTTTTTTGGGGGGGGCTTGCTCTTTAATTATGGTAAATTTATCTTTATTAAAATGACTTAGAAAAGCAGTTTTTAAAAAATTTACATTGCACTATATTTTTCTTTACACAATAACTACTCTTCAGCTTAAAGCATGACATCCAGGTCACCCGGACTCCCCCTTTTAAAATTTGTATGTGAAAAGATGATAGCATATTCGGCCTCTTGAAAGTTGTCAAGCAAATGATCTTCGGACTACTATTATTTTTTTCTTTTTTTTCTTGTTTGATGAGAAATCTAGTATTTCTTGGGATATGAGTCAAGAAAGAGTTTAAGCTATTGAATTCTGAATACTACAAACTTAAAAACAAATATCTAGGGAATATACCTTGATTGGTATTTCTCACATCTCAGCAGCTACTTCATCTTTTATCTAAGATTTTTCTTTTCAATATTCATATGGGAGCGCTGCACTTGCCATTTTTAAGAATGTTGGGGGTCTGGCTAAAGTGAAACCTCAATATCTGGGTGAAATGGCAGTACAAGGCCATTTTATTTTGCAGATGAAGAAAGTAAATTGTTAATCCTCATGAGATTATAGACAACACAGAACTGAGATCACTGTTTAGATATATTAGGCTCCCAGTCCAGATCTGCGTCTTTAAAAATCTAGCTAATCTCCCAAGGTTTATTCTAATCCAGAAAGTAGTTAGAACCCCCTCCTCTCCCCACTCACTCCTGACCTGCCTCCTTATCCGCATGTAGATGCCAGGCTAGTTGAAGCCCTGGAATTGACTTCTCGTCTCTTACCATAGCCGTGATTTCTACGTAAGTGATCAATTTTTTTTTTTTTAATCAATCACTTAGCCAAGCATTTCATCCTGTTTATTGGGCTGCCCAAACCATAAGATTCTGTGACATTCTTCCTGTGTTCTCCTCCGATACATCCTTCTGTAGAAGCAAAACGTATTTTTCTCAAAGTAGTTGTTAGACTCCTTATTTCAGTCACTGATTTTTTTTTTTTTTTTTTTTTAAGCAGCAGAAACTAAGCAGCCTGATTGGAATTTCAAATGATTGTCACACTGAATGTGAATGTCTGTTTTACACAGAATATATCATTTTTCTTATACTTCAACCAAGTTGAGGCAAGTAGAAGTTCCTCTGTATCTTTCTCTAGCCAAATGTGTGCTCAATAGTATTAAATCAAACAAAACAATAAGCGTTCCAAATCTTTGACTATTTAATAAGATTTTTTCCATCTCTTGTTAGGTTATCAAAGGCCCCCTCTCTCAAAGTTAAGCACACCAGTCTTCCTCACTTTCTGAATTGGTAGTTCTTAAGGTATATGAAATCTGCGTTAGCACTTTGCCAAAGCACATAAAAGGCAGTTTGCTACAAAACAAAGCATTACACTGTTTTATTGACTTATGTGTTTATTTATCTACTTATCTATTTTTTAGATTTTATTGCATTTTAGGTGAAAGTTTACAGCACAAATTAGTTTCTCACTCACAAATTGATACAGAAATTGTTCTGTGCCCTTGGTTGCTGTTATCTACTTATTTTTAAGCAGGAAAATGAGTCGGAGCTCTAGTCTGCTTCCTGTTGCCCAATTGCTTGTCTTTGGTTTTGCCTTCTTCACACACGAGGAAGCAAACACTGTCCCTGTCAAATGAGAAATGAGGCAAAATTGGTGACGTGTGTGTTTGTCAACATAAGCAAGATCAAATGATTGCTCAGCAGGAAGAAGCCACGGGAAATCCAATGATTTTTTGACTAATTAGCAAAATAATAATAATCTCTCCCTAATGATTATCTTGTCCTGGGCTGTGGCCTTTTATCAGGCAGATATTTCACCAGTGGAACCCAGTGCTTTGAAGGCAAACTGGTGATTCCACTTTAAATCGTGGATGAGGAGCACCCTGAGCAATCTTTCTCGAAGAACCCTGTTCCTTCCACATCACTTGAGTAATTGAGAATGAGCACTAAGGCATGTGTATATATATATACATTTGCTTTATATTTTAAGACACCCAGTATGTGCTTTAAATAATACTTCAGAAGAAAAAGTAAAGTAACAAATATTTTCCAAGACCATTTGAAGTTCAAGTTCAAGTCTGTGAGTTCAGTTCAGGGAATTGCACTGGAGGTGTTCCTGAGGAGGAAACTCGTTGAAAACAACAATGGAAACAATTTTTTTCTTTAATACTCTAACCAGCATTGTAGTGTCAATTATCATACATGGCCATATTTTTATTAATCTTTTATGAAATTTCTGGAAGATGGTAAGGTAGGCTAAATTCCTGGTCCTGGCAAATGTTGCTGTTGCTGACATTTTCTGTGAAGTTCAGCAGTTGACTGCTATTTATAGGAAACAGAGAAGATTGTAGCATCTCTGAGGAGGCAGGTCGTGTGCTGAGCTCTATGGATTATCTTGCCTGGTATATATTCGTGGGATTTCTGGCTCAGAACAAAGCTACATGTTTGTCACTTTCTTGGGTGTTAAATTTACACCTTAAAAATAGAGATCAAGGATGAGCAAGCTTGGAACCAAGAGAACACTGTGGGGAAAACTTAGCTTGTCATGTGGCCTCTGGTTTAGTGAGTGCTACCTATGTCTTGTGGATTTAGACATTAAAACTGTTTGATTTGTATTAAATCACACCAAGACTGCTGATAAAACTGGAAAGTGATCAGTGGCAAAATTATCTCATCAAAACAAAAAGCTGACATGATTCCGTGATTTGAAGGTATTATTTTTTAGACTAGCAAGCTACTCGTTCTATTTATTTTTACTATAAAATAGAATATAAATTGATATCTTTCATGTTCCCTATTGTTATCCTTTTGCTGTTATATATCTTGCAGAAAAAAAAAAAAAAAAGAGAGAGAGAATTGTTTTCTTTCTTCTCAAATGACCAAGAAGTTTTATTGTCGTTTGCACTTAAAACAGTTGATACAGGGCCCAAAATTACCTTTTTTTTCTTTCATAGTTGGCCTGTCCAGAAGGTTCTGTGACATTTTTCTCTCAATCTTGGTCAGCCGATGCCTTTCACATGAACAGTGATGTCATTTCTATGATGGTAACCTGAGGGAAGCAACAGTAGCATCTTTCTTTTGTCTGACCCAGGACAAGGGACTAATAGGAAGAGACAAGGAATGAGGAGATGATGGCAATGACTGGGGACAAGGCAATGAGGGAGAGGGGCAAGGAGAATGGACTAGAAAAAAACAAGAGCAGTGTTAATAATATGCTGGGGTGGACGGGGGTGCAGGAGGACAGAGATTACTTTAATGAGCCACGTGGTTGCCATCACCAAACAGATGCTCAGAGATTTCTCTCACGTCTCCATCAACCTTGATGACTATTTCTATGATTCTCTAGTTCTGAGCTGCCCAAATGAGGAGCCACTAGCCACATGTGACTGTTGAGCACCTGAAATGTGATTGGCCCAGATGGAGACATGCTTTAAGTGTAAAATACATACTGGATTTCAGATATTTAGTATTAAATAAACTAATGTAAAATATCATATTCCCAGTTTTTATATCAATTACATGTTGAAATAATATTTTTGATATATTGAGTTAAGCAAAATATTTTATTAAAATTAATTTCACCTGTTTTTACTTTTTTTAAAACATGGACTAGGAAATGCTGGAGCCCTGGTGGTGCAGTGGCTAAGAGCTCAGCTGCTAACCAAAAGGTCAGCAGTTAGAATCCACCAGCCGTTCCTTTGAAACCGGGTGGGGCAGTTCTCCTCTGCCCTATAGGGTCGCCATGAGTTGAAATCGATGGCAATGGGTTTGGGGTTTTTTTTTTTTTTGGTATGACTAAGATATTTGAAACTACATCTGTGGCTCAAATTCCATTTCTATTAGATAATGCTGCTGAAGAGCCCTGTTCCCTGGGCTCTTTAGACATGACACGGCTCCTGAAACATAGTATGGGGCTCAATAATGAATAATAATAATAAAATAATAATAAAGTGGTTTACTTCTGGCTTGAGAAGATACTTTTGTATCTATTTATTATTTTTGTTATATATTATATATACTTATAACTATAACAGTAACTATAACTCTATATGTATATATATACACATACTTGTAAGCTAACATCTTTGAGTGTTTACTACGGGTCAAGCATGCTGCTGAGTGTTTTATGAATTATATCATTTAATCCACACGGCAACCAATAGAGAAACAAATAAACAAGAAAAATAACTTGCCCAGAGTCACAACTTGCTACTGTTGGAAGCGTACATTTGTGTTTGAATGATATATAATTTATGTATTTATTTAACACTGTTAGGCATACTACTCATACACAAGAATAATAAAATGTATATTTACAATTTAAGAATTATGATGAAGCAAATACACATATGTGTTCCAACCAGGTTAAGAACAAACTCGGTCTTAGAGCTCCTCTCCAATAATGTCTCTGCCTTTCCTCACCAGAAGTATCCCCTCCTTCCCCCGTTTTTAGGTCTTTGTGATCATCATTTCTTTGCTTGTATATCTATGAGAGGAGCCCTGGGGGCACAGCGGTTAAGGGCTCAGCTGCTAACCAAAAGGCCGGCAGTTCGAATCCACCAACTGCTCCTTGGAAGCCCTATGGGTCAGTTCTACTCAGTTTTAAAGGGTCACTGTGAGTAGGAATCGACTCGTCGGTAACTCTCTTTTTTGAATCTATGAGATGAGGCGTTGGTGGTTTGGTGATAGAATTCTCGCTTTCCATACAGGAGACATGGTTCAATGCTTGGCCAATGCCCTCATGTACAGCTGCCACTTGTCTGCCAGTGGAGGCTTGCGTGTGGCTGTGATGCTGAACAGGTATCAGAGAAGCTTTCAGACTAAGACAGACAAGGAAAATATCTGTCAATTTACAACCAAATCTCTGCCAGTGAAAACCCCACGGATCACAATGGTCTAGTCCCCAATCTATCACGGGGATGATGCAGGACCGGGCAGCATTTTGTTCCACGGTGTGTGGGGGGTCACCATGAATCAGGGGCCAACTCTAAGGCAGCTGACAACCATAGCATATCTATGAGATCCCTCGAAGTTAATGAGTGGAACTGTAGTCCACTCATTCTCTTTGCCTTGCTGAATTCCATTGTATGTATGTTTTTTTTTGTTTTTGACTGACATTTTTCTGTTTGATGTTTGGGTTGGTTTAGGTTTTCTGCTATTAAAAGCAGAATTGTTCTTCTTTTTTCCTGGCTATGAACTTTTTTAAAGATGCGTGTTCTTTTTTTAATTTAAATTAATTTGCCTCATTAATATTAAAAAAAAAAAAGTTGCCATCGAGTCAATTCCGACTCATAGCAACCCTCTAGGACAGAGGAGAACTGCCGCATAGGGCTTCCAAGGAGCAGCTGGTGGATTCAAACTGCTGACCTTTTGGTTAGCAGCCGTAGCTCTTAACCACTATGCCACCAGGGTTTCCAAAAATAATGTTCTCAAGTTCATTCCAACTCACAGTGACCCTATAGGACAGAATAGAACTGCCTCCAAAGGATTTCCAAGGAGCAGCTTGTGGATTCGAACTGCTGACCTTTGGATTAGCAGCTCAGCTCTTAACCACTACACCATCAAGGCTCTTATTATATTAAAAAAAAAATAGTTAACTAATATTAAGAGGAACCCTGGTGGTGCAGTGGTTAAACGCTTAGCTGCTGTCAGAACTGTTGGTAGTTAGAACTCACCAGTTGCTCTGTGGAAGAAAGATGCTGTAGTCTGCTTGCATAAAGATTACAGCCTAGAAAACCCTATGGGGCAGTTCTACTCTGTCCTGTGGGGTTGCTATGAGTTGGAATCAACCCAGCGACAATGGGTAACTAATATTAAATAATATTTTAAACTAATATTAGACTTACAGGAAAGTTTCAAAAATCCTACAGAGAATTCCCATGTACCTCTCACCTTGCTTCTCCGAATATTAACATCTTACATAACCAGAGTACAATTATCAAAACCAGAAAACGAACCCTGGTACGATACTATTAACTAATCTACATACCTATTTGACTTTCACTTGTTTTTTTTTTCCCACTACGTCCTTTTCTGTTTTGGGATCTTATCCAGGATCCTACATTAGTTTTTATTTTTGGAGGCCTTCTCTGAAGCTGCTTTTGTCAGCCTCCCAAATTTACAAGAGCGGTGTTCCGGGTAGATTGGCTTTAAGGCGGCATGTGAAATGGATGTCAGGGTACAGAACTAAAAGCAGGACTATCGGGAGGCTCTCACTATATTACGATTGCCTGTGCGGTGTGGTGGTGAAAGGCCAGCTATGTATACCTTGATATGGCAAAGACTGAATTGTAGTGATGTGTTCATCTCTCTCCCATAGAAGCCGACGAGTTCCTTGAGGGCAGGGAACACTGGAGCTAATTTATCTCAATATCTTCTTCAGGTACAGAGAAGAGTGCCTGTCTATAGAAGTGATTTGGCGAAGGTCTATCAGGTAAATTAATATGAATGAGAGAGGCAAGCTGAAGGGGAAGATATGACACACTTAGAAAGGAATAAGCAAAGGCAAGGAGAAACAAGGGAGGATAAAAATAGGAGAGGACTGATCAGCTGATGGGCCAGGGAGACAAACCCAGGATGTAAGGCATTCAGAGCCCAGAGGAAGAAACAGAGTGAGAAATAAATAGAGATGGAGCCGGGAGATTTAGAGGTGAAGCAGCTAAAGTTGTCAGTTGCCACTGAGTCGATTCTGACTCAGGACGACCCCGTGTGTGCAGAGTAGAACTGCACCATAAGGTTTCCCCACAGCATCGTTCGCTCTGACTCTGTACGTTATTTTCAGTCTCTTACCTTTTAACCTGACCAAGTTTGTTTATTGCTGCTCACAGCTCACAGGCCTTTCTTTATTATTAACTTCATCATCCCACTCCTCCCTCACAGGATGCGGCTAAGAATAGGCTAGGTGCTGCAGCAATGCAGTGTCATGCAATGCTCGTGTCTCTTGTCCCTGGCCCACTCCTGGGGTACAGCTGTCCAAGCTGCCGTGAGGCCTTTGCACCTGCTAGTTCCACCTCTGGATTCTCAGACACCTTCGTTAGATTGGCTTCTTCTCATCCATAAAGTTTCAGCATCACTCAATTCTACTCTCCAGCGTATTACCTTATTTTATTGTCTTCAAAGTGCTGAGGGCTCAGTGGAATTTTCTTGTTTATTTATTTGTTTGCTTCACTTTTGTTTGCCTTTCTCCACTAGAACGTTAGCTTTAGGAGAGAGGAGATCTTGTCTGCCTTATTCACTGCTGGAACTCCAGTACCTAGGAGAATGTGAAAGAGTGTATGAATGGATAAATAAATTACTCTGCCTATTGAATTCAGTTTAATCATGGCTGGATGCGGCGTAGTGGTTAAATGTTACAGCTGCCAACCAAAGGGTCGGCAGTTCAAATCCTCCAGGCTCTCCTCGGAAACTCTATGGGGCAGTTCTACTCATCCTATAGGGTCGCTATGAGTCGGAATTGACTCGACCGCACTGGGTTTTTTAGATGCGAATGGTCAACAGGCTCTCCTGCTAACCTAGGAGTTGGAGGTTTACGTCTAACCTGAAGAAAGGCCTGGTGATCTACTTCTGAAAGAATCAGCCGTTGAAAACCCGATGGAGAGCAAGAGATCACCACGAATCAGAATTGACTCGACAGGGTTGGTTTAGATCAAGGTTAAGTCCACATCCATTACTTAAAATTTCATTGCTTCAAGGGGTTATATGGACACTCTTTGGTTATGTTTCACTTTGTTTTTCAAACTGGGCATTTGTTCTTTAAGAATAAAAGAGAGTAATTGTAATGGTACAAGGACAAAATTAATTTAAAAGTAATTTATTAAGTGGGAATGAAAGTAGATCAGTTCTGAACTAAGGTAAAATTCCAAATTAGTTTGATTTACCTTAGGTAATTCAATACTTCAACAACATTTTTTTTTTTATGCCTGTTAAGTAGCAGGGACTGTAGCAGGAGCTGATCATATCAAAAACAACAAATTTCTGTCCTCTAGGACCTTTCTGTCACATGGAACTCTTTCATAAACAGAAAACCAATCACAAATTTGCTAAGAGCTATAAGAGTGATGCTCAGAGAGCTATGGAAGGAAAAAAGAAGGACAGAAGTGGCTAGACCTTAAAGGCAACTTAATAAGTGCCCTTAAATTCGAATTAGCATTTCCACATAATGATGTAACAGGTGTTACTGGGAGGTGCAAATAAGTGCGAGAAATACTGGGTTAAAGTTAAATGGGTGTCTCTCTTGTGCAGGACTTAACTGTGCCTTTAACTGGCTAGTGTGTGCGGAGAATTTTTGTAGGAGATTTCGGTGAATATCACAGCCTAAACTTGTTTGACCACAGAGCCTTTTTTCAAAGAAGACCTCACAGTACCAGTCTATAGAAAAGAAGGAGACACAATTACATTTCTTTAGAACAGGTTTAGCTTAGGAATTCTAAGAAACAATTTCTTGATGATTGATGTTCAGTGTTGATTATTTCCCACTCTAAAATTTTTAGGGATGGGTTCAGAAGATCTCCATGACCTTCCCCTCTCTACACTTTCTCTTCACTTACCCTCCTGTACCTCCTTCAATGTCCACTAACATCCCACGGGTTTGGGAATGAGTTTACAGTCTAAATTGTGGATGATCCCTATGAACTCTAAAAAAGCCCCGAAATTCCACATTGAGGAGTAATAAAATATTTAAAATGAAGTTTATCAGACTAGCACCTAGATCTTGGTCTCTAATACTATTACCAAAAAAAAAAAAAAAAGAACTAGGACTCTTGGCAAAAATGGCTGATTCCAGAGCTATGATGGAGTAGGTACAAGATGAGCTGTGAACATCTTGTTATTCTATAAAGTAAGAAAGTGCTCAAAAAAAAAAAAAAAAAAAGTTTAAGGGACATACTACAAGGATACAAGGGACAGCTGGAAAGGCTCCCATTGGTCATATCTAATCTAAGACAATCTGAGCACTAAAATAATTAAGTATAATAATAAATCATAAACCGTTGAAAAAAATAGGAATGCATGGGTCCGTGACAAAAATTAAGATAAATGAATGAATGGGGAGAAAGGAGGGCTTTTGCTTACAGTAGAATCCCAAGGGCCTGCTGGCAAATAAGAAGGGAGGGCTGGAGTTAGAAAATCTGCATTTGGCAACCATCTTGCTAAAGATTGGATCAGGCAAGAGTCATCAATCCAGAGGCAAATTTTGATGAAGAGGAGGATATTTGCATGGTCTTAGAGTGCCTCCCCACAGATTCCTTAGGTTTTAAGAGAAAAAGTAGCACCAATATAATACCGACTCATAGAGACCATATAGGACAGAGTAGAACTACCCCATAGGGTTTTCAAGGCCAATCATTATGGAAACAGACTGCTACATCTTTCTCCTGAGGAGTGGCTGATGGGTTCAAACTACCAACTTTTCGATTAGCAGGTTATATATAGTTATTTATACATATGTGTGTGTGTATGGTTATATAAATATAGTTTCTACGTAATAGTAAATACTAAAAAAAAAAGCAAAAACAGCTGCCATCAAGTGGACTTCAACTCATGGCTGCCACATGAGTGTCAGAGTAATACGGTGCTCCATATGGTTTTCAATGGCTGATTTTTTGGAATTAGATTGCTTAACCACTGCTAAACCACTGTGCCACCAGGGCTCTTTACCAATATGCAGTGATTAAGAGCTTGGCCTCTCCATGGAGAAAGATGTGCCAGTCTGCTACGGTAAAGATTTACAGCCTTGGAAACCCTATGGGGGCAGTTCTATTCTGTCCTATAGGGTCTGTATGAGTCGGAAAGACTCAAGTGCAATGAGTTTGATTTTTGTTTTGTTTTGTTTTTGGTATATAATAGCTGTGTAGTTTTATGACAGCTATGTATTATATAGTTATATATAGTTATTTTTTTATATATATAGTTATTCACATAGGTACACAGTCATGGGTCGCTTAACATCCATGACATCTGTGAAACAGGACATTGAGTTGGATGTTATGGGAACACTGTATTGCATGCTATATTTTTACCTTAATAACATACACCTTCTACCTTTGTCCACTGCGCCCTCCCCCCTCAAGGTATTTTCATAAGTGCAGCTATGCCAATTTTACTTTTACATGTTGCTGGAAACCCTGGTGGCATAGTGGTTAAGTGCTAGGGCTGCTAACCAAAAGGTCAGCAGTTTGAATCCCCCCGGCGCTCCTTGGAAACTCTATGGGGCAGTTCTCTGTCCCATAGGGTCGCTCTGAGTAGGAATCGGCTTGACAGCAACGGGTTTTGTTTTAGTTAAAAAAATTAGCAGTGCGCGCTTATGAAAATACCTCTCAGGGGGTAGGGCCTGGCTGGCAAACATAAAATGCGCACGTTATTTGCATAATAATATGGTACCGCTGCTGCCTAGGAGTTGAGGCATGCACTGTTATATGGCAAACTTTTTATTTGTTAAGTAGGGAAAGTTTACATTAAAATGATAGAAAGCACAGTATAGTAAGTGCATAAGCCAGTAACATAGGTATTTATTATGACTATCAAGACATAAGTATTATAGGTTATATATGTATTGAGCATAACATGTCTGGCAGCACAATCACGTTGTATATGAAAGACATGAGATACACGTGTTGCGTGTGGGAAGCTGCTGCCTTCCCTACGTCTGGTTAGGGCTGTCGCATCCCATTGTCTAGCTGGGATTTCTGAACTCCATTACAAACTTATGGGACCAGGGACGTATATGTGGTTGGATGTTGCCTGAATGGATGTTATGTTGCACATGACTGTATATATATTTATGGTTATATATAGTTTCTACATATTACCCAGTGCCGTCGAGTCTGACTCATAGCGACCCTATAGGACGGAGTAGAACTACCCCATAGAGTTTCCAAGGAGCACCTGGAGAATTCGAACTGCCGACCCTTTGGTTAGCAGCCGTAGCACTTAACCACTATGCCACCAGGATTTCCTTCTACATACTAGTAAAAAAAAGTTGCCATAAAGTCGATTCCAACTCATGGCTGCCCCATGTATGTGTCAGAGAAGAACTGTGCTACATACTGTTTTCAGTGGCTGATTTTTGGAGCCAGATTGCCAGGTCTTTCTTCTGAGGTGCTTCTGAGTAACTCCAACTTCAAACCTTTCAGTTAGAGCCAAGCATGTTACCATTCGCACAGGGACTCCAGCAAATTTGTAAAGCCAAAACCAAGCTCTTTGCTGTCAAGTTGATTCCGACTCCTGGTGACCCCATATGTTATGGAGAAGAACTGCTCCACAGGGTTTTCTTGGTTGTAATCTTTATGGAGGCAGATTGTTAGGGCTTTCTTTCTCGGAACTGCGGCTGAGTTAGAACCAACAACATTTAGGTTAGTAGTTGAGTAGAAACCATCTGTGCCGCCCAGAGACCTAGCAAATATATAGAAGTAACTATATAATGGTGAAATTGGACAAATCTTGAGTGGGTGATCCAAATTAACTGACAACCAAGGGGCGGGTGGACATCACGTGTCTCTAGATGTGTTAACCTGATGAGAACATACCACCCCTTATATATCAATCCTGCTTAGTGTGCCCCTTTTGTTGGGCAAGAAATTCAGCCTCTTTGCCATCAATTTTCTTGTTTTTAAGTGGGGATAATTGAGATCACTTCACAGGACTGCAGCAGAGAGTAAATGATAGTCTTACATGAAATCTTGTAACAGTGCTTGGCACATAGGATGCACCTTCTTAAATTTCAGTTTCCTTATCAAAATTTGAGAACTAAGCCCACTTCGTATGTTTAATGTAAGAATTAAATAAGATATTGCAAGTAAAGAACTCAGCCTTGTACCTGGTTGTTAGTGCAAATTCATTCATTCATTGAACATATGTTTATAAACCTCCTACTAAGCATTTTTAGGGCTGGGTATTTAGAGAAGACTGAGACAGACAAGAGTCTCTGCTCTTCCGATCCATTTAAAAAAAAAAAGTTGCTGTTGTGAAAACAGATAAGGACCTAGTGTGGGTCTGATCTACAAATCTTAGTAAATACATACACATTTGTTTTTCTTATCTCCCATGACCACTCTTAAGACTATCTAATTTCCCTTTGATTCAGAATTTAAGATCCCGTTTTCTTTTTCACAAACAGTATTTGAATGTATCTAACTCGACACTTAGCTAATAAGGATCACGGACATTTGGGAGGGCATTTTGAAGTTTGCAAAGGGCTTTCCTGTACGATTCCCCCTTTGGCCCTCACCTCCAGTCTGTGAGGGATGGACACAGGCCCCGTTACCTTCATGACAGCTTCTGTAGAAACGTGTTCTGCCACGTGTTCTTAGAGATTAGTGCAATGAAGAATTGGAAAGTAAAAATATCCCTGTCTCTTTTCTTCACAAAGCAGAGTCTAGAATTGGCAAAGACTAGTTCCGGAGGAGGAAAATGGGTGATTTTTTTTCTTTGCATAATTTTTCTGACAAAACAAAAAGATTTCTACATCATTTTTATGACATACTATACCCATATCCTTGGAACTTTTGTAAATTTAGCATCAATCATGTACATTTTTCAGTCATTTTCGTTGAAATTTCATTCTATTTATCTTGTTGGCAAAGTGAAAAGCAATTTTTGTTTGCTAATGTTGCTTTTTCCCTTTCCACATAAAAAAAGAAAAAAAAAAAAAGGCAACAGAGAAGGGACGGAGGTTTTCCTTTTCTTCTGCAGGGAAACTCCCAGTGTGCTTAATTGTATGTACAGTCTATCATTACTAATTTAACATACTTTCATTTTATTTATAGATTTGAGTCATTTCTTATTTGTTTGAAAACGTTTTGCTTAGAAATCTTAATTAGTACATACAACAATGAAAACTTTATTACTTAAATATTTTTGGGGAACAGGAAAAAAAAAGGTACCATAGCCACCATAATCAATTTACCTATAGGATACCATGCCTGGCTTTTTATTTTATTTATGATAAGGATTTTGTTTTAATGCTTTGTTAGTAGCCTAGCTACTTTTTCTAGTTCGACATAAATGAGATTCATGGCTAATGTGCCTCCAATTTTCAGAAACAATCCCTCAAATACAGTTTTAACTTGCCATTAAGGCTGTGTCTACCCATCATAAAATGAATGTTTGGAAAGGGATTACCGGAGCATGCAGGGTGTTAGTTTTTTAATATGAGAGTCGGTTCTGCCCCAAAAGTCTTTTCATCAAAACTTTCATTTGGTAAAGTGGTGTTTGCTGTTTTTAGGGAATGTTCCCAGACAAAAGTCACATCAAGTCCATTCCCCACTAATTTAACTTTAGCCCTCTTTGTCATAGACAAAATTCACAGAGGAGAAAAGGTTTTAAAAATACACATAATGGTTTGGAAACGTCTATTTGGTGTAGGCAGAGCATCTGTTGGTATCTTATATCCCTCAGGAAGATTTCTGAAAGATTATAATGAATAAAATAAAGAAAACTGGAAATTTATGGAAACCCCAAAACTGTTCAAAGAGTGATGGAAACTACTCTGGGAGACTCTAATGAGTAAGTATATATATATTATATGCCATGTTTTTACTCATGTAACATGCACCTTCTACGTTTATATGTCATCTGTGCCCTCCCCCCACAAGATATTTTCATAAGCGACTCTGTGCCATTTTTCTTTTTACACGTTGCTACTGGGTTTTATAAAAAATTAGTATAGCATGCTTACAGAAATTCCTCATGAAGGGAGAGTATGGTTGGTCGGCAAACGAACATAGAAAGTGTGTGTTATTTGTGTAAAAATAGTCCTAGTTAACTAATGCTGCTGTAACAAAGTAACTACAAGTGTGTGATTTTCAATAACAGGAATTTATTGTTTCACAGTTTTGGAGCCTAGAAATCCATATCAGCAAATTAGTGCCTCAGCTCTAGGTGAGAATCTTTCCTTGTCGGTAACCTTGGGTGTTTCTTGGCGTTCCTTTGCCGCTTGCAGTTGTATCTTCACATGGCTTCTGGCTTTCCCCATGTGTGTCCATGTCTATTCCGCTCTTTTTATAAGACACCACTCAGAAGGGATCAGGTTTAGGACCCACCCTACTCAGGTATGACCTCATTAACGTAGCAAAAGAAAACCTCTATTTCCAACAGGATCGTGTTTACAAGTACAGGGGTTAGGGCTTCAACATAACTTTTGGGGTGACATAATTCCATCCATAACATATGTACATGCATATGAAAACATGTACATGTATTTTCTTAAGTTGCCAAAAATGAGTTCTGTGCTATGTACTTTCACTTACATTATCTTATTAAATCCTCACAGAATTCCACTGAAGAAGATAATATTTTTATTATTATTTTCATCCCATTTTGACAGGTAAGGAAGCAGATAAAGTGTACGAAACAATTTAAAAATTGGTAAATTAGACTGGATATAAAGTAAACTCAGAGAGAGAAAGAGGCTAAAGAAGAGAGAAATCTCCTACTGTAATGGGGCTGAAGATATCAGAATAGGGAGATCTTAAGCAAGCCTTGGAAGATGATTACACCTTCAGAACGTGCTCACCCCCTCCGTTATCGTGACTCAGTGCTCTTCCCTCAACCCCACCTATATAAATGTCTATTTTCTTAAGCCACCAAACTCCAACTTCCGAGAATTGTCAAGACTCTTTTCTGCTTTCTGGGACTGTGGACTTAAAACTTGGAGGGATTTGAATGAGTTTTTCACCTCTGTTAAATAAAACAGCTTTTGTAACATAGGAAATTAAAGGTTTTCTGTACACTCAAACACGAGATTTAAAGCCAATACTGAAATCGTAAGTGGGACAGTGATTCTTCTTACGCTGGGTTGGCTCGCTCAATAGGCTGCAACTTTAAGGGAGAGAGAGAGGCAAGCTACAACGTATCCTGAATGTTTGTGTTCATAACCCATTCCATCTTTGTGACAGCTGTGTGAGTTAGTAGGGTTATGCTCATTTACAGATGAAGAAAACGAGGTGGGAAGAGGGTAAGTAACTTACCAAAGATCAGGCAGCAAGCCAGAGGAGTGAAGCAAGCCCAGGTCTGTCTTGTGCCAAAGCCTGTAACTTTCCACTGAGCTGTGTCAAATCGATTAACAACCATTGAAAAGAGTCTGGGCACCATACAAGTCAAATAACCCAATCTTTACTGTCTAACAGAGGAAATGGAAAGAAGGTAAAGCCTGAAGACCCCTGTGAGGCTCTTTTCAGATGGCAATAGGAAAAAAAAAATTAATATATATATTATATATATATATATATATACACACATATGGAAACCCTGGTGGTGTAGTGGTTAAGTGCTGTGTCTGCTAACCAAGAGGTTGGCAGTTTGAATCCACCAGGCGCTCCTTGGAAACTCTATGGTGCAGTTCTACTCTGTCCTATAGAGCCGCTATGAGTCAGAATCGACTCGATGGCAGTGGGTTATGCACACATATATGTTTATTTGTACTTTCTGTTAATTTCTGCTGTCACATAGCTTATAGCTCATCAGCAGCAGCTATGATGACAGATGTTAAGGACCCTGTAGAAATCAGTAGCAAGTCTTTTTCTTTCTTTTTCAACATGATGTGCTTGACTGTTTTCAGTACGGCAAGTACTTTGAGTATGAATATTGAAGCCCACGTACCAGGTAGCAGATTTTGGCAGTGAATAAGGAAACTTCATTTATAGGAATGGATGTAGGGCGGGCAATGTTGGTGTTTTCCCAACATTCATTCTTCCTTCTTCTCTGCTTCTAATAGCATCCCAATATTTGTTCAGGATGGTAATGCGCTTTGGTGCTCTGGATGTGATATAGATCGTGATTGATTAAATTCAATCATGACATTTGTTCTCCTTGCTTTCTCAGTCTCCATGGCATAAGGGGCGGTCTTGTGACTCATTTCTGCCAGTGGAACCTAAGCAAAACTCTATTGTAATTGTTTCTGGAAAAGCTTTGCCCTTTCTGATAAAAAATGAACAGACATGATTGGTATCACATTTCACCTCTCTTCCTCTTGGAGATGTGACGCCTGGATTTTAAATGAGATGTACAGCCATCCTGTGACCATAAGGGAAAGAACAGAGACGCCAGGCCTGGCATTATGGAGGTGCTGAACACACACCAGAAACAGCCTGCCTCTTGATTACTAGTCTGTTTTTGGGGGGCAAGGGAGGAAAACCCACTTATTTAGTTAAACTATTGTAGTTGAGTACTTTATTACCTGCAGCTAAATACATCCTAACAGATAAAAAGAATAATTATAACTAAAATCTTACTATAACTATTTAAATTAAGTAGTGATTGAAAATATTATACTATTAGTGCTAATCTGAATTAATAACCCAACATGTTCTAATAGAAGTCTGAACTCACTTAATATGGGTGACATTGTAATAGAAAATGTGGTAAGTAGATTGTAGTAACTTGATGTCAAATAGGTGAGTGGAAGCTATTTACAGATCTTGGGGAACTGCTGATGGAGGAATTATTTCAAACTTATTCTATTTCACTTTGGGAAGAACATGTGCTCTGGGTGGATGCTGCTCCTTCTTCTTTTATCGTGATGTGCTATCCAAACCAAAAAATCAAACCCATTGCCACTGAGTCAGTTCTGACTCATAGTGACCCTATAGGACAGAGTAGAACTGCCCCATAGAGTTTCCAAGGAGCGCCTGGTAGGTTTGAACTGCTGACCTTTTGGTTGACAGCCACAGGTCTTAACCACTACACCATCAGGGCTTCCTGACATTCTATATATGAGAAAAATTAGCTCACATTAATTATCTGCAAGTGGGAAAGGCTCATCAATACAGTAAAATCAAGCCTTTATCCAGTCTCTCCTTGATCCTAGCCCACGTCTAAACCCATTCCTGTTGAGTCAATTCTGTCTCATAGAAACCCCACAGGACAAAGTAGAACTGCCCCATAGGGATTCCATAGAGCGGCTGGTGGATTTGAACTGCCGACCTTTTGGTTAGCAGCCTGAGCTCTTAACCACTGTGCCACCAGGGCTCCAGCCCACATTTAAATGTGGCCTAAATGACCCCTGATAGAACAATGCAGAGGCCACGAGATCCTTGAATGTGAGAGGCATTAATCAACGAATGTCATTTGTCTAATTCAGTATTTCATATCAGAATATTTATTTTAACTTCATGAAAAAGAAATGTAAAGAAAAGTAGAGTAACGTTTAGAATAAATAGGCAAAATTCTAGATATCAGAGATGTTAAAGTATTACTTTAAGAAAATACTTCTGTAAGATTTACAGATAAGTTTGAGTGTCCCGGTCCTCTTACTCTGATATTTGAGAACAATCCTCTTTTCAGTCCCCTCGACTTCACCCTTGAAGAGATCATTAGTAATAGGCTAGTGGTTCTAGTTTTCCCTCTGAATTGTTCGAGATTTCTGAGAATACAGAATAATTTTTATGATTCTGAGAATGCAAATAATTTTGTAGCTTTCAAGGGAAAATGCCCTTATTTTTTTTTCCATGCAGAAAAAAAAAGTAAGTAAAAGTAAAAAACTGCTTTCTATAATCATTACTTTTTAGGGGATGATTCATGTCCCTTCTTCAGTAATTTTTGGCTTTGTTTATTTGTTTCTATTTCCCTTTAAAAATCTGGTTGAGGAAAATAAATAAGATTTTAGGAAAGACAGAAAATGAATTTTTGCAGAAGCCAGAAGACTATCGAGGTGGCTAGACGAAGTACCTGAATACCTTTATGCAATTTGCGTTTAGAGCATAAATTAAATCATCTATTTCTCTAAAAAATAAATTTCACCTGGGATGAATTTTGCTACTCATATCGTGCATAACTCGTTATAAAATCATATTCTCATTTTGCAGGTTCCCTGTTCTGCTAAGTCTTTTGTTGCTTCCTATTCAAAAAATAAAGGAGAGGTGAGCAGACATTTTCCAAAATGTTTCCTTAGAATATTTATTTATTCAAGAATCGGGTTGGGGTTTGATGAACTAAGGAACAGGAAAAAAAAAAAAAAAAGTGTCCTGAGTTCCTTATTTGTACATAAAAACAGGAGGTTGAGTTCAAGTGAACACCAACATGCACAGGAATCAAGGCAGAAATGCTCCCTTATCTGGCTAAGTGAATTAAGCCCAAACAGCAAAGCACTTTTCTATCTCTAAGAGCCTCAAATGAAAAAAAAGTAGTTTTTCTTATTGAACATGTTGGACAATTCCCCCAAGGCGAGGTCCTCACAGGTGCTTTACACAGAGCGAGATTACATAACTTAGACTTTGGGAACCTGGGGGTCATTTGAAACCCATACAGGATGAACAAATAGAAGCTGGGGTTTGAGCAAAAGGAGAACTCTGATTCTTTTCATTTAAATCATTATTAAACCACAAAGGACTTTTGTTCTCACCTTTATGTATACTGAAACCTGTAGCATAGAAAAGGAGACCTTGGGTAATGCAAACTGTTAAGCGCTTGACTACTCGCTTGACTACCCATCCAGAGGTGCCTCGGAAGACAGGCCTGGCGATCTGCTTTGGAAGGTCACAGATTTGAAAACCCGGTGGAGCAGTTCTGCTCTGCACACGTGGAATCACCACGAGTCGGAATCAACTTAACAGCCTCTAACAATAACAATAGCATAGAAAAGAGTTGATAGCAATTGTCAGCAAGTTAAAAGTTCATGTGCATGTGAGTGTGGTACGTGTTTGTGCATATGAATTGTGAGCTGCTGTCATCATCCAGTCACCTCAGGCTAAAATAGTTATCTGTATGTACTAGGGATAAATGTATTAGGGATAAATGTATTATTTAAGCACTGAAGGCTATATTAGATATTCTCTTTTCTTGGATCTGTTACATTTGGAAATTATTAGATAGGTAAATAAATGAAAAACCCCTTACTGTCGAGTTGATTCCAACTCATAGCTACCCTACAGGACAGAGTAGATCTTCCCCATAGGGTTTCCAGTGGGCAGCTGGTGGATTCAATTACCGACCTTTTGGTTAGCAGCTGATCTCTTAACCACTGTGCCACCAGGGCTCCAAATAGACAAAATGTCTTGCTTATATATTTTAAGAATGCCCTACTTAACCAAAGAGCTATTTGAAGAAAGGAGCCTTGAATATGGCACTCCACTGAAAGCTCATTTTGACAACTCATTTTAACTATCTTTCAGATAAAGAATAAATTCAGGGCTTCAGTCACTTGTGCTTACTAAAGAACATATGGCACTTTCTGTTGGAGGACAGAGTAACCCTCAGCGTTCCAGCCAAATTATCGTTTGAGTTATTCCAGCCTTCTTATCTAAGGCTCCCTGACGTCTCTCCCTCCCCCAGTGAAGACCGCAGTGCAGTGAGACGGGGCTGAATGGAGAGATGATTGTGCATAAAGTGGTTTGTGTACTTCCTCAGGGAAAGACTTGATAAAACGTGGGCTCTTCTTAGGATGCAGCAGATGTGCTGATGACAGCAGAAGTCCTGCTCACCAGAATGCAGACACAGCCGTGAATCATGACTGCCACGTTTCTGATAGGCAGCTGGCCTCCAAGGCTGGGGCAGAAGGGAGAAGCAGTAGAAAGATGGGCCCATGGTCTCTTGGATATCTGGCATGGAGGTTCACTCTGCAATAAACTTGCACCTGGGGCTGAGGGGAAACTGAAGTGAATAACCCAGGTATCCTGTCCATTTTTTAGAACTCGCCAAAAAATTAAAATAATGGGTCGAGAGGAAAAAGCTGCACCATGATTTTGATTTCTTAAGTAGCAGCATCCCCACTGGAGGAGTTGAGGACACTCAACCAGCGCAGACTCAAACCTGCTGAGTCTCGTTGCTGGAGCAAAGGCATGTCAGTTGACAAACAGGGACCAGCCCAGGGCAAGAGTATAACTGAGGGTTGTGTAGGAAACAGGCTGGGAGCTGCAAGTCATTTATAGAAAGGAAAGGGGAGAGCACAACTTGAGAGGCAAGTGGGCACGCTGCCTTGTTTTCCCTTCGTAGGCAGAGGGAAGAAGGCTGTTCTCAGTAACACTTCTTCCTTTAGGGAATTGGAGTGCCTGAGTGGTTCAAGGAAACCCTGGTGGCATAGTGGTTAGGTACTATGGCTGCTAAACAAAGGGTTGGCAGTTCAAATCCACCAGGCCTCCTTGGAAGCTTCATGGGGCAGATCTACTCTGACTAAAGGGTCACTATGAGTCAGAATTTACTTGACGGCAACGGGTTTGGTTTTTTTCAGGATGGTTCAAACAGCTAACATATTTGTCTGCTAATCTAAAGTTTGGAGGGTTGAATCTATTCAGAAGTGCCTTGAAAGAAAGGCTACTTTTGGAAAACTAGTCACTGAAAACCCTGTGGAGCACAGCTCTAATCTGACACACATGGGGTCACCATGGATTGGAATCGACTCAATGGCAACTGTTTTTTATTTTTATTTTAGGGAGTTAGGCTACTTGCCAGATTCAGGAAGCGTTTCAGCTTTTAAGAGATTTCTTCAATGGTATTCATTCCATGTATTCATTCAGCAAGACTTTGTAGACTCCTATATGCCAGATTCCATGCCTGCTGGGAAAGGAGCACGTAACACAGACCCTACCCTCATGGAGCTCATGGTCTAGGGCAGAACCGGAGATGGACGTTGAGAGTAAGCAATTTTAAGCAATGTGGTGGTGTGCTTGAGGGGCAAACAGGGAGGACATCTCATAGACCAGCAGCTCCGGGTAACACCGCGTGGTTTCTTACAGAGCCTCAGCCCTGATGTCAGCATCTTGGAGCAGGAGCCAGCTTTGGCAGTAGCCTGCACATCTGCCATATGGCAGGACTAGCCAGAGCTTTTTAGAGCTGTTCTTGAGGAAGATTACAGTCCTTTACTTCTGATTTCCATGTAGGCTGGCAGTAGTCGGGGAAAACGAAATCCTTTCCTTGTATTGACAATCAGTTGGAAAATGAGATGCTCACTCCTCTCCTGGTAGAGGAACAGCAATGCCCTGTGAGTTTCCATCATAAAAAATAAAAGGGAGAAATCTAGGTGATGCCATAGAAAATGCAATGTTTTTTACTGTTCGCGTGAGATTTGCAGTGTTCTGTAGACCCGACCGCACAACAGCATGACCCATTACAGAAACACCACATCATGAAATCCCAAATGTGCGTGTGATTTTTTTTTAATGTACTGAAATTTTATTAACATTTGCCAGAGTGTATAGTTTTATTTATGCTTAGCACTGAATTTCTGTAGATAGTTCTCATATTTGAGGTTGCTACTATGGTTTTGGAAACCCCGGAGGCGTAGTGGTTAAGTGCTCCGGCTGCTAACCGAAGGGTTGGCAGTTCAAATCCGCCAGATGCTCCTTGGAAACTCTACGGGGCAGTTCTGCTCCGTCCTATACGGTCGCTATGAGTTGGAATTGACTCGACGGCACTGGGTTCTTACGGTTTTATCAGCTAATATTGTGCCTGTGTGCATGTTTTAATACATGGGATGACCATAATGAAAAAGAGGCTGGAATATTAATACACACCACCTCCCAGGAGAACCTGGAAGTACTGCAGATGTACACGGTGGCATCAAAGCAACGTTTCTTTTGAAGGAAATAATGCAAATTAAGCTTACGTCTATCCCTCGTCTGTCTCCCTTTTCATTGCGATAGCATATTTTCAAAAGAAATAAAATGTGAGTTGTTCTTGTTTTCTTAGTAAAAAGTCGGCCTCACTTAAAAAAAAAAAGAACAAAAAAACATGTTTTTGAGGCTGTTGACACTTCTTGCAAATGATGAAAAAAAAAATTTTAAGCACATTAGAATGTAGAGATTCCTAGCTAATTTGCGTAGCTCAAGTGCCTGAGTGATGTAATTTGCCCCCTTTTTTGCTCCAGGATGGGATTCGTAGCTACTGTCATATTCTGTCCACACTCTTGTGCAGACAGTTGTCAACAGCAAATTAGCCTTGGATCCACACATGCCCTCCCTTTCTCTTTGTTGTGTTGTTTCCTGCAGTTTTGGCTTATTTTCCCTCCCCTTCTCTTGTTTTCCTATAAGCCTTCTCCCCAAGTTTATTTTCAATTTGGAATCTATTTTATCCCCTCTACGGGAGTATTGATCCTCTGTCATATAGACCACCTGCTTCCTTGTGTCACCTCCTCGCTGTCACACAGGCTATTATTGCATGAGGGTCACTTTTGATTATTCCAACGTTGGCTGAGGTTTTCCCAGCTGATGCCATATAGGCTTCTCATATATCAACAAGAGTGTTCAGAGAGCCCCATGGCCTTTTGTTTTGACCAGATGATTGACTCCGAGACTTAGATTCCAAAACAAAAAGCAGTCAAATTTATTCATTAGTGGAAACAGATAACTTTTTGGGTGAGGGTGGGGATGAAGAACAGATAAACAATTAAGCCTAATTTTTTCGCATTGCCAGTGAGAGAAAAAAGGCTATAGTTTTAGGCTTTGGCATACAGCAATACTTTTCTTTTTTTATTAATTTTTATTGTGCTTTAAGCAAAAGTTTACAAATCAAGTCAGTCTCTCATACAAAAATTTATATACAGCTTGCTATATACTCTTAGTTGCTCTCCCCCTAATGAGACAGCCTCCTCCTTCTCTCCACCCTGTATTTCCACGTCCATTCAGCCAGCTTCTGTCCCAATCTGCTTTCTCATCTCCCCTCCAGACAGGAGCTGCCCACATAGTCTCATGTGTCTATTTAATCCAAGAAGCTCACCCCTCACCAGTATCATTTTCTAGCTTATAGTCCAGTCCAATCTCTGTCTGGCTTTGGGAATGCTTCCAGTCTTGGGCTAACAGAAGGTCTGGGGACCATGACCTCCGGGGTCCTTCTAGTCTCAGTCAGACCATTAAGTCTGGTCTTTTTACAAGAATTTGAGGTCTGCATCCCACTGTTCTCCTGTCTCTGTTGTGTTCCCTGTCAGGGTAGTCATCGGTTGTAGCCAGATACCATCTAGTTCTTCTGGTTTTAGGCTGATGTAGTTTCTAATTTATGTGGCTCTTTCTGTTTCTTGGGCTCATAATTACCTTGTGTCTTTGATGTTCTTCATTCTCCTTTGCTCCAGGTGGGTTGAGACCAACTGATGCATCTTAGATGGCTGGTTGCCACTCTCCAAAGTGGGAAGCAGAATGTTTCATACAGCAATTCTTATGGTCATGTCCATAGTGAGGATGTTGATGAATGGGTACTTTCACTCCCCAGACCTGGAGATTGTCTGGGAACCAGGCTGCTGCAACCCTTCTCAAAGCCCAGGACGTAGGAAAACCACAACTGTCATGAACAATCTAGAAGTATTTCAGAAAAGTGTTGTTGTTGGTTACTGTCAAGTTGATCCTGACTCATGGCAACCCCATGTGTGTCAGAGTAGAACTGTTCTTCACAGGGATTTCATGGCTGTGACCATTGCAAGCAGATTGCTAGGACTTTCTTCTGAGGTAACTCTGAGTGGGTTGGAACTGCCAGCTTCCAGTTAGCAACCGAATGCTTAACCATTTGCATTGCCCATAGATCCCAAGAACATGAACAGTATGTATAATTCTATGAAATATAATTTTTAAGCAGATGCAACCTGGAGAAGGTTGTCTGTGATTAAGAGAACTTGGTAAAAATCACCTTGCTGTCCTGAAGAATCCTTTTAAGTAACAGAGATCAATAACAAATATACCTGATGGGTTTCATTAGTCACTTTGAAGTCTTGGGGCAGACACACAAATGGATCTTCCTGAGAGTATAGAGTGTGGGGCATTTCTCCTTCTGTGTGTCCACTTATTTAATGCTATTACTAGTAAAAATAGTAGCCATGCTTTAATACCATGTAGCTCCTGAGGGAAGAGGGGAGGATGTGCTAGGGATGTGCTCATTGATGTATATACTTGTTGACCCCTTCTTGGGCTCTTCCTGGACCATATTTCCTCTTCTACCCAATGGCAGATTTAATGTACATGTGGATCACAAAATGCCCCTCCCACTCCTGTCTAACACCTCATCATATATTATGAAGAGCTGCAATCTAGGCTTTATGGAGATAATCTCCTTTGGTGCTATAATCTTGAGAGATAGGGAGAAGGACCAAGAATTGTGCATGCTTCCTTTTTATTTGCCTCTTCTCTCAGGAGAACACTCAAGTGGAGTTGAGCTAGCAAGCCATAAACCCTCAAAACTTCCCTGGCCAGAGAAATGCATGGTTCGAGAGATGAAAGAGCTGGTGGGGAGGAAGGGGAGGGAACAACACACTTCTTTTCTCCAGAGATGCTGGGAAGAACATCACATGCTGATGAAGGTGACCGCACCTATTTCTTAGCTTATGGCCACATATTCTGTCTTCATTTTAACCTTTCTGGAAGTAGAAATGCAAGCACTATACACTTAAATTCATTTTATACAGGCAGGATGTTCCTTTTGGGGGCAGTGGAGCCTAAATAACATACTTCTGAAAAAAAAAAATCAATAATAGAAACAAAACCTGAGAGTAGGACTAGATTAGATAATATGCCTTTAAAAATAAGAGCCTTTAAAAATAAGAGCCTTTAAAACCACAGGTTTTATTCTAGTTTCTGGAAAGTGTTGATCCAAACTGGTATCTTCTTGATAATTCTCAGACATGAAAAATCATTTTAAAGCTCAAGTTAAATGGTTTGTATATAATACACTGTCCCGTGAATAACTCTGCTTGAATTAATTTCAACCAAAAGCATTGCCTGTTATAAACAGGACTGATGTTTTCAATACCAAAATTCTCTCAGAAAAATAGGTCTTTTGATAAAGTGAGGAATGACATGCCATTTCCCCATTTTAAAGGCTTACAGAAATCCAACTCTGTTATTCTGTGGATTTTCCTTTTGCCTTATATACTTGTGGAAGCTTAGGAAATCACTGCAGCCATGGAGCATAATGGTTGCAGCCAAATGTCTAATATATGCTTTCCTTTGTTCTGGTTATAAATTAAATGGGGGAGAGCAAAAAACAAAATATTGCGTGACTAAGTATTGGCATGAAGCTATTGAAATGCTTGAAGCAAGGAATTAAGGTGGACCAGTTTGCTCTTTAGAAGAGTGATTAATTGCATTGGGGAGATTTCAATGGTGGGAGTAGGGCCAACCAAGACTGAAGCCAGCGTGGCTGGTTAGGAGGGCCTTGAAGACAAGAGAGCATGGAATGTGGAACTAGTGCAGAGGCTGTGGAAATGACAGAGAAGAGTGTGGGTTTGATCGAACCATTAATGGGTAGAATTGTCAGTACTTGATTATTGATTGAGAGTGGAGAGTGAAGAAAAAAGAGAAATCGAAGATAAGGTTTGTGTTTCCTGTTTGGGTGTCTAGCAGATGGTCATTTACCGAACTAGAAAACCCAAGAGGAGAAGCAGTTCTGTTGGGGAGAGATGGTGCATTCAGTTTAAGATGTGGAATTTAGAATGCCTATGGGACAACCAAATGTATAAAGAGGTCTGAGATGGAGATAAAGACTTGGGAGTCAATACGTGGAAGTTGAAAGTGATGACAGATGTGAAGATGGATGAGATCTTCCATAGAAGAGGGTACATTAGAGTGAGAAGAGAACAGCGTCTAGGATAAAAGCAAGAGAACTATCAACACTAAGAAGACAGAATCAAAGGAACAAGAACCCAAGAGATGAGAATATTTGAAGAAGAAGGAAGTGTTCAATATCAAAAGCTACTGAGAAGATAAGGACTAAAAAGAGTCTACTAGATTTTGTTTCAAGAGAAATAGTTCCAATGGAAGAGTAGGGGTGGAAATCGTTATGTAAAGTGTGGGAGCTGAGGAAGTATAGACTTTTTTTTCAATAATTTTGACAGTTTTATTGAAGACAATGAGTTGTTTATATAGATATTTCAGCCCTGCCATGTACGAAAACTTCATTTAAGTATAGAGGCCAAAAGCGGTTTAATTTTTAACTTTGGCTTGACTTATTACTGTGGCTGGAAGGCAGGCTTGAAGGAATAAATAGAAGAAAAGAATGGCCAAGTCAGATGAAACTGCTGCTATTGCATGGCTGTGAGTATTTGCTTTGTCTCCGTACGTGTTTTGGTTTGCTGCCATTACTAGTTTGGACTCCGTGAAGCAGTGGCAAAGGGGAGTGTGTCAGAGCAGCAGGCCAAAATTAAATTACAGCAACCTCGCACTTTGCATTAAAATCTTCACTCAGAGATGGAGGCTGGTAATCACATCCAGATTTTCCTTAAAGACAATGGCCCTCCATGCAACTGGCCACACTCAGTTAATTCATGCTGTCAGCTGCCTTTATTGGCTGTGGGGAATGCAGTATTGATTCTTGAACTCAGCAGCAGCACAAAGAGCCACTAGTGCATGGTCAAAATGCTGCAATAAAGGGCTGGCAGCTTGAGAAAAGCAGCCATTCCATTGCACAAACAAGGTCAATTAGAGGACAGTGCAGTGTAATATAAATAGCATTAGCATCCCTCTTCAACTCCGATGATATCACGCTGGCAGAATGACAGTAAGGAAAGTAAGGTTTAATGTCGAATAATATAAAAGCATTTAGAGTAATTTAATTTCAAGCTCTCTATCATTTTAAAGTGCTATGAGTAGCAAAATATTTGGTTTCATCATGGGTAGGAATTTATGTCTACAAAAATGATTTTCTGATAAAACTTTGCGTCAACTAGCCAATTAGTCATGTACAGTAAAACTGGTATTATTAATTTTATTGAGAAGTAAACAATTTCTCAGCCACAGATTCAATGTAGTGTGCCTACCTGTCATTTATTATCCTTTTTAGTATTTGGATTTTCAAATCTCTAGAGAGTCATGAAGAAGAAACAAAAGATCTCTTGGGATTTTTAGTTTAAGAGATGAAGCAAATTGAGTGTTTTTTTTTTTTTTTTTTTAAGTTGCTGAAAATTACTAGGACCTTTTTTTTAAATACTTGAATTCATTACTTTTATTTCTGAGAGAATTTTTCCTACCTTCTTTGTCAGTTCAAAATTAATTACAAATGTAAGACGCGTCATGCTGTTAACACATACTCCGTGTGGGAAACAAATTATACTCTCAAAATAGATAATGGACAGCTTGGAGAGATAATTGATAAACGTACACCTCATACAATAACTGAATAGATTTTAGGAAAATATATAATTGTTTGGAATGGAAAGAATGTGTTTAAATTCTCCTTAGTAATGAGTGTGCCCAAGGTTGATGAGGAGCAAGTCATTAAAATGCATACTGGAGTTTAAAGAAAGTTTCAATCATGGCGCCTTTGAAATGTCCATTAACCACTGAGACTGTATCTAGCCTCTAAGGCTCTTGCTGCCCAGTAATTTGGTCAAAACCATTTTCAAAAGATGAATGTTCCAAGTAACCTAATGTACTTCCAACAAACTAGCTGTGTTCATTATGAAGTGGACATAAGAGTGTCAGGTTTCTTGCATACACTTTGAGTAAATTGGCTGATATATCTTGACTTTACTCCATACCTCCTACTCTATCAACAAAAAAATAGTATGTGTTAATGCCTAACAGATATTTTGAGGAACAAAATGCATAAATTTCTGCAGATCTTAAAGTGGAAAAATCACCCAACCTTTGAGACAATAGATTAATAGAACTTTAGATCTGAGAAAGACCTTAAGAAATGATCAAATCCAACTTCTCATGTTATGAAGGAAGCAACTGAAGACCAGATAAATGAAGTCAAGTGCACTCAGTCATACAGCTAGCCAGTGGCCATGCTGGCACTCTCCTAAATTCCCTGGTATTTCATTGTCCATGATTTTTTTCATTAAAATACACTTTTTAAAAAGAAATGTATATAACTTACCCTTCCAATTATGTTCAATGTAAACAATTCAAACAACAGATTTTGAAAACTTGGAAGGTAAAAATCCTTCACTTTCCCACCTCTCAAAAACCAATCATATATATGTATTTCCAGATTTTTCCTGTGCATATTATATATATGTGTGTGTATATATATACACACACAGAGACACACTCATGTCTGAATCATAAAGTATCTATCTGTATGTCTGTCTATTATCTACCTAATTGGTAGCAATTTGCTTTTTCCTTTTAAAAATACATCATAGACAACTTACTTTCCAATATTTATAAATCTAGCACACATCCTTTTTAATGGATGTATAACATCCCATTTTATAACCACAGCCTCATTTATTTATTTAATCCTCCTTTCAACATTAGATTTTATTCTAATTACAATTAATGGATAACGAGTATCTTTTTATATATATTTCTCATACTTGTTGAAATGTTTGTAGGGGATACATTTCTCAGAAATGGAATTGCTGGGCAAATTGAACTTTTTAACAAACTTTTTATTTTGGAATAATTTTAGATTTACAGAAAGGTGCAAGGGTAATACAGAATATTCCCTTATACCCTTCACCCATTTTCTTTAATATTAACATCTTAAATTACTGTCCCCAACCAAAAAACCCTAGTAATGTAATAAACTGCTTAGCTGTCAAAACTAAGAAAGAACCAACATTAGTACATTACTCGAACTAAACTCTGGATTTCACCAGTCTTTCCGCTAATGTATTGTTGTTGTTGTTCCAGAATCCAATCCAGGATGTCAGCTCATGTTTAGTCACCATGTTTCCTTAGTCTTTTCTGGTCTGGGACTATTTCTCAGTCTTTACTTGTTTTGCATCCCTGACAGCTCCAAAAGGTGCTGACCATGTATTTCGTGGGATGGTTTCATTGATATTTGCACTTAAGATTTAACAGTTATTGCCAAATGACCTCCCAACATGTTTTAATATTCTATACTCCTAATAAGGAGCCCTGGTAATGCTAACTGAAAGGTCAGCGGTTCGAACCCACCTCCAGAGAAAGATGTGGCAGTCTGCTTCTGTAAATATTACAGCCTTGGAAACCAACCCTATGGGACAGTTCTACCCTGTCCTATAGGGTCATTATGAGTCAGAACTGACTCAATGGCAATGGATTTTTGGTTTCATTATACTCCTAATACTAGTGAATGTTAGTGGCTATTTTTAAAACAGCTTTGACAAAAAAAAAAAAATTTTTTTTTTTTTTGACATTAGAAGACATTTTAGCTCTTGTTAATCTTTGCCAACCTGAACAGTGGTAAATAGAATTGCTTTGTGGATTTAGTTTACATTTACATTGAGACTATTTTCAAAAATTTGTTAATCACTTATTTTTCATTTCTTGTTAAGTTGCTCACTCATGTCCTTTGCCCATGTCTTCACTGGCATGTTGGACTTTTACAATAATTTTTTTTATTTGTTTTCATATATTAAAGACCTTGGCCATATGGTTGCCCTAAGTAAGTCTTAAGAAATATTTATTTCCAGCTCATAGTATAATTTTTAGTTTCTTTCTGGTGTTTCTTTATAGAGAAGTTATAAATTAATGGTGCCTGAATATTTTGCCATGTTTAGAGAAAGCAGATTTTTACCCTTAGCTTCCAAAATGGCTGTGCATTTACCCCAGTATATTTTGGCCTTTAATATAAATTTCAATCTTTGACATCTCTAAGATGTATTCTGATATGAGGAGTGACGTAGTAATCCATTTTAGTTGTGTTTTAATTTTTCCTAGTTAGCCACTTGTTCCCACTAATATTTCCTCTTATGCCTTCTAGTGATTTGGTGAAATAGAACTGACAACAGCCGAGAGAGTGGTAGTCAGAATTTTTGCTTTCAAAACACAATAAAACCTCATCAGAAAAAGAATATAGGAAGTTCCATTTTACACTGTAGCTACCTGCTTGCTTTAAATTCCTTTATTATCTTTATCTTGCTTGATTTCTTGATTGCACTGGACACTCACAAACTCCTCCCCCTTGAGAAACTCTACTGCTTTGGACTTTCTGATGCCACACTGCTTATCTTCCTCTCTCCTTCTCTACATCCCTCATGTCCTCATTCCTCACTCTGGCCTTGGATGTCCCTGGAGTTTGTGTTTCGTACCACTTAGAGTCTCACCTTGAGTGTTTTTTCCTCAAAAGTCTCATTAACTATCAGGTTTTAGTTAATAGGTATAGATATACATGCATATATATATATATAGATACACACATGCATATATATAATATATACACTACATGTGTGTGCAGGGTCTATATATTAGGCTGTACTTCTATGTACACTCATGTATATGTTCTATCTCTCCATATATACATGTGTACGCATGGGGTGTATGTATATGTGCTTTGGTGTGCGTATGTTTTGGCTGGTTGCTAACTCTATCTCCCAGGAACTATTTTAAGGATACTTTTTTTAAATGTATTTACTTACTTAATCCTCATAGCAGTCCTATGAGAAAGGTACTACCATCATCACCTCCTTTCTATAGGTGAAGAAACTAGATGAATAGACTGAGGCGCTCCCCTAAAGTAACACTGATTCTAAACAGAGATGGAACTTGAACTCAGGCATTTTGTATCAAAAGCTCATGTTCTTCACCAATATGCTATGAAGCCCCTGATGCTCCTTGGCTTTAAGTGGCACATGCTGGCTCAGAGCATTGTCTTGTACTTCTGTTACGCGTGTTGGCAGCATTACTCACTCAGATGAAGATCCTGGGGTTCACGCTCATCTCACCCTTACCTTCCTTATATAATGACTAAAACTGCACTGTTTACACCTTTAATATGTTTTCAACTTACTTTCTCTCCTCCAAACCTATCCTAGATTTGGCCTTCACTTTCCTTTGTCTGAACCATTGCGATCATTTCATCACTGAATTTCTTAGCTCATGTTTTATCCATGCCAAATCTGTTTAGGTGGGTTACCAGAGCCATCTATTATAAAGTCATTTTAACCATGTCCTTCTTCTGAATCAGCTTCTCAGCACCTTCCTATGCACTCTAGTTTGAGTTCTAAGGTCTTGCATAGTGTATATAAGCAAGACTCTCCGTCTCTGATACCTGCCCTCTCTGACCTCCACTGGCTTCTGCTCTCTGTCCCACTCTCTTGCCCCAACCACTCCACTCTGCTTCCAAACTTTTGTTTGGCTTGTATCACTCACCATCTAAACTCTGCTCATGCATCACCTCCTATAAGCAGTCACCACCTCAGCCTCTGACTCCCAGGATGTCTGGGTCTGATGTCCCTTCTCTATCGTAATACCTGACTGCACAAGGTATGGAAGTCTCAGGCTTATTTGTCTGGCTCTCAGAGCAATTTGAAGGCAAACTCGACCCTATGTTATTCATCCGTATTTACCTAGCACCCGTCAGTGCCCGATACCATATAAAAACCAGTTGCTGTTGAGTCAATTCAAACTCAGGGCGACACCATGTGTGTCAGAGTAGAACTGTGCTCCACAGGGTTTTCGATGGCTGTGTTCTTTCAGAATTAGATCACTAGGACTTTCCTCCAAGGCATCTCTGAGTAGACTCAAACCTTCAACCATTAGGTCTGCACTAAGCACATTAACCATGTGCCTCAGCCAAGGAATCCAACACCGTATAGAGCTCTTGTTAAACGTGCACTAACCTGAATTCTAGAGGCAATTTTATAATGTCCTAAGCATGATGCCTGCCTTACAGTCCCATCAGAGAAATTCTCTGAGCTCTTGAACTACTTTAAGCAGATGTTCGGGCACTGAAGGTATAATTGTACACAAGTCAGCTATGGAAATCATTGCCTTCAAACAGCAAGAAAAGGAGCATTTCCTGGATGGATAGATGCTATGTTATTATACTGTTTGGTACATGTAATTAAAGAGCTTCTCTGGTAGACATTCCTTGACTTGCTATTAAATCTCTGTTCTGAATCTCCATTTCTATTAAAATATAACTGCAACTGATCCACATCTCCCCTACCCGTGACGTGAAGGGCAGTATAGAGATAACTATCTCTAATGATCCTAGGATGGGTCTTTCTAACATTGGTTTGTGTTGGGATAAGGAAGTTGGGGGACTTTAATGGAGGTCATTTAGATTTCACATCTGGGTCCTTTAAGGCTGCAAGTACAAAAAGGAAGTCAGAATGAAGGAAAATAGATATTTAAAAAAATAGATAAAAACCATTTATTTAGCATTTCGTATATGCCATGCACTATGTATTATCTCATTTAAAACTTAGACAAACATTTTGAGGTCATCATCATCATCCCCACATATGAGGATTCTAGGTTTGCACATTTTACAAAAAGAGCTATGAATTTGGGAAGCTGAGTTGTTCATGAGCTCAAAAAGGTGCCCTATCAATGGCAACTAATTAATATTCTGTTTTTTTTTCTATTGAGGTAATTTTGTTTATAATATAACTTATTTCATGACTTTTTGGGGGAGGCTTGATGAATCTTAAGTTTAATTGTCGCTCCATTTCTCCCTTGGGCCCTGAAAGAATTCAGGCTGTCATGCTCATTATTTGTGGTGGAGATGAATTTCCTCCTGCAAACAATTTTCCGATAGGATTTTGCATGGAGACTAATCAGGAGCCTCATCGCCCTGCACTATGTCCCAGTCTTGGGTCAGGGATGCAGCATCATTAATGCTCCCAGAAAATTCATCCTCTTACTTTAGAAACATGGCTTTTGCCTTGAAGTTGTGCCTCCTGATAAGCAGGAGCAGCATAAAAAAGATTCCTAAAATCTTCTGTACTTTTGCCAGAATAAATCCTAAGTGGTAAGGCCTCAGCTTCTTCTTTTCTGGAATGTACTATGTTCTTTTTGCTGAGTGCCACAGAAAAGCCTCCCCCTTCCTTAAATCCAATGGTCTCATGAGACCAAGAGACCTCAGGAGCTGAAATTCCTTCCATAAGCCTTCAAAGTTAAAACTGCCCAAGAACAAAAACATCTCAAGGGTCCTTCCAAACTCCTTTGCAATTTCTTCACCCCTGTGGCACAGTGGTTAAGCGTTTGGCTGCTAAACAAAAGGCCGGCAGTTCAAATCCATCAGTCACTCCTCGAAAATCGTATGGAGCAGTTCTACTCCATAGGATTTGTTGACTGTGACAGGTTTTTGCTTGTTTATTTGTTTTATATAAATGATTTATTCTGAAGACAGTCTAAGGGAGAATGAGAAAGAGAATGTTCTAAAAAGAACAAGGCTATCTGTCATCTTCTCTACTAATATTTCTATTTCCCTGGGATCTTTCCCTATCAGTTATGTTTGGCTTTTGTCTTCAGGCTCCTCATTGTACTCCACTGTGTTGATTCTTGGTGTTTCCTAGGATTCTTTGGTGAGGTGAATAAAGTAGGTGATAGGCCATTTCTACTTCCTGTTGTTAGTTGCTGTTGACTCCAACTCATGATGACTGCATGTCCAACAGAACAAAATATTGCCTTGCCTTATGCCATCTTCATGATCATTGGTATGTTTGAGTCCATTGTTGTATCAGTCCATCTCATTGAGGGTTTCCCTCACCTTTTCTGGTCCTCCACTTTACTAAACATGATGTCCTTCTTCAGCAATCAGTCCCTCCTGAAGACATGTCCAAAGTAAGTAAGTTGAAGTCTCAGACAGTATTCTGTTTTGAGCCATAGGGTTTCCTTGGCTAATTTTTGGAAGTAGATTGCCAGGCTTTTTTTCCTGGTCTGTCCTAGTCTGGAAGCTCTGCTGAAACTTGTCCACAATGGATGACCCTGCAGGCATTTGAAATATACCATAGCTTCCAACATAGTATAGCATAGCTTATGGCACCACAGCAACACAGAAGCCACCGCAGTATAACAAACTGGCAAGTGAGTGGTTGTCCTACTTCCTATAGGAATGCAAAGCTTCACTCATTCTGTTGACTAAGGTACCACAGATTTTATGTCTGACATTCCAGTCCTTGAGGCCTATCCTGAACTGGATTCCAGGAAGCTGGACTGAGTTTTAGGGAATTAGTATTACTGACCCATTATGGAGCACAGAGCAAAAATTCAATGATATTTTAGATGTAAGTGGAACAGGAAGAAAATAAGGAGCTGTAGGTCCTTGAGAGCAGGCACAGCCCCAGGAAAGGGATGGCAACATTGAACTGGCAAAATGGAGTTGGTAGATTTTGGAGCACTGCCTAGAAAGGTATTCAGAAGTCATGGGAGTCAAGCAGATAGAGCTGATGACAGAATCCTTCTAGATAATGACTCTAGGAAGGTGGGAGGAGTGAAAGGGTCACTGTTTGTTTTGGACAATGAGTTTTAGATTGTGTTACTCAATCTCCTCCTCCTCTCAGTGGTTTCACCATTCTCCATCATGAGACTGGAGTCCAACACCATCTACACATGAATTGAATAAACAGTAGTTTTAGCAAAGCAGAGTGTGGACAGCCCATATTTTAGGATGCTCTTGCTTTGTCTTATCCTGAAAACTTTATTTGTTAAATGAGTGCTATGCAGTATTAAAATTCCCCTTTAAAGCTGACTTTCCCTGAGAGGATGGTATCAATGTGAGATAGTTATTTTATATTTGTTTGATTGGTGCACCCCTTTAGTCTTGTTTTGTTCCATGGGCCTGTTCAATCTTTGGCTGAAAGGTGAACCTCAGGAGTGGACTCATTACTGAGCTGAAAGGGTGCCTGGAGGCCATACACTCAGGGTTTCTCCAGTCTCTGTCAGGCCAGCAAGTCTGATCTTTCTTTTTGAGTTAGAATTTTGTTCTACATTTTTCTCCAGCTCTGTCTGGGACCCTCTATTGTGATCCCTGTCAGAGCAGTCAGTGCTGGTAGCTGGGCACCATGTCACTGTACTGGACTCAGTCTGTTGGAGGCCGTGTAGATGTGGTCCATTAGTCCTTTGGACTACTCTTTCTCTTGTGTCTTTAGTTTTCTTCATTCTTCCTTGCTCCTGAAGGGGTGAGACCAGTGGAGTATCCTGGATGGCTACTCACAGGCTTTTCAGACCCCAGACACTACTCACCAAGGTAGAATGTAGATCATTTTCTTTATCAACTCTGTTATGCCAATTGAGCTAGATGTTCCCTGAGACCATGGTCCCCACAGCCCTCAGCCCAGCAATTCAGTCCCTCAGGGAGTTTGGATGTGTCTATGGAGATACCATGGCCTTGCCTTGCACAGGTTGTGTTGGCTTCTCCAGTATTGTGTACTGTCTTGCCTTTCACCAAAGTTACTGCTTATCTTTTGTCTATTAAGTGTTTTTCCGTCCCCACTACCACCCCCCCATAACCATCAAATATTGTTTTATTTTGTATGTAAACCTTTTCATGAGTTTTTACGGTAGTGGTCTCATACAATATTTGTCCTTTTGTGATTGACTTATTTCACTCAGCATAATGTCCTGTGCTGAGTTCCTTTTGTTTGAGGATTTCTTTTTCATTTCTTTTGTTTTTATTGAGATTCTATGTTTTTCTTCTTTATTTTGGTGAGTAGGTTTATAAACTTTCTTTGTGGTTACCTTGAAATTTACCCTTATCTTCCTAGGTCTGAACTAGTCTATTATTACTTGGTATTGCCTTGCCTTCCTCTCCATTTGAGAGTTCTATACCTATACCATTTATTCCCTCTTTTATTGTTCTGATGTTGTTGTCATTTACAGATTAACCTCTCTGGTTCCCTGTTGCAATTGTTTTGGTTTTGGATAGTCCTTGAGAGTTCAATTCCTAGGTTGGTATTTAGCTGGTATAATCTTGCATCCTAGATTCAGGTGGTGGTCTCATGTTGTTTATTCTCAGACCAAAGGACTCCCTTTAATAATTTTTGTTAAGTTTGGTTTGGTTTTTACACAGTCCCTTAATTTCTGTTTATCTGGAAAAGCCCTAATTTCACCATCATATTTGAATGAAAGTTTTGCAGGATGTATTATTCTTGGTTGACAATTTTTTTCTTTCATCCCATTGTCTTCTTGCCTGCATGGTTTCTGCCAAATAATCAGAGCTTAGTCTTATTGTTTCTCCTCTGTATGTGACTTTTTGTTTCTCTAGAGCTGCTCTCAGGATTTTTTTTCTCTCTTTTATTTATTTATTTATTTATTTATTTATTTATTTATTTATTGTGGTTTAGGTGAAAGTTTAAATATCAGGTCAGTCTCTCATACAAAAGCCATACACACCCCACCGAACACTCCCAGCTGCTCTCCCCTTAATGAGACAGCATGTTCCCCCTTTCACCCTGTATTCCCCGTGTCCATTCAACCAGCTCCTGTTCCTCTCTCTCTTCCTTCTCATCTTGCCACCAGCCAGGAGTTGCCCACGTAGTCTCATGTGTCTACTTGAGCCGTGAAGTTCACTCCTTACCAGCATCATTAAGGCCAATCCCTGTCTGTAGAGTTTGTTTTGGGAATGGTTCCAATCTTGGGCTATCAAAGGGTCCAGGGACCATGACCATCAGGCACCCTCTAGCCTCAGTCAGACCATTAAGCCTAGTCTTTTTACGAGAATTTAAGATCTCACAGGATTTTTTCTTTGTCTTTGGTTTTAGTGAGTGTGATTATGGTAAGCCTTGGGTGTTTTTCTTTTGAGGTATATCCTATATGAGGTTCATTGAGCTTCCTGGATGATGAGCTTTTCATCATTCATATTAGGGAAGTCTTCTGTCAGCAATTCTTCAATGATCCTCTCTGTGTCTTCCATTTTCTCTCCCTGTTCTCGAACTTTGATCTCTCACAAATTTTTGCTTTTGATTGTATCCCACATAATTCTCAGGGTTTTCTCATTTTTCTTCTTTCTTATTTTTCCTCAAAGTTGTATCCAACTGTTTGTCTTCAACTTTGCTGATTCTGTCTCCCATTGTTTCAGACCTCCTCCTCAGCCCTTCTATGACACTGTCCATTTCTGAAATCTTGTTATCTCTTGGATTTCTAATTGTTGTTTTCATTTGATTTCTAGCTGTGAATTTATTTTGACATTTTGTTCCTGTATTACTTTCCTAAATTGTTCCATTTTTTTGGTCTGTATTTTCCATGAATTTGTCTGCCTTTTCCAAAAATTTGTCTATTTTTTCCTCATTTTTGTCTGTTTTTTGCTTCAACTCTTGAATTACTCTGAATATCAGAGGTTTGAATTCCCTGTCAGGTAGTTCTAGTGACTTGTCTTCTACTGGAAAGTCATCTGGTGTTTTATTTTGGACATCTACTGGACCCATCCTGTCCTTTTTTTTTTTTTAATATATATATTTTTTGATACTGTCTGCTGTCTTCAGGACATTCAGTAGTTATTTCTTCATTTCTTGATAGTAGATTTGTTTGTTTTGTCCTCCTTTTTTGTTTTATTTGGTTATGTCTGAGCAGGCAGCTTGTGTGTTCTTTATTGTTTGCTCATCTGTAGTCATGACACTTTTCACCTCCTGGTCCAATGGGCAGGGCCAGTCATTCAGCGATGGTGCAGCAGGACAGGTCCAGCTAAAGGGGAGGGGCTGGAATGGGTTGTTTATGGCAGGTGCTAGGGCTGACAGGGCGGCCCAGGAATCAGTGCTGGGTAGGCTCCAGTAGGCCACGCCTGTGCTGCTCAGGGGTGTGATGTTCAGTGCATGGTGCAGGTAGGCCAGAAAGGGGGGGGGGGGGAAGGTTGTGACGTGTGGAGCTAATAGGAGTGTGGGAAAAAGGAGAGAAAAACAGGAGCCAAAAACAAACAATAAAACAAAGAAAGAGAAAAAAAGAGTCCTAAGGGAGTTGCCGTTGGAGTAGAGAGGCAAGAAACCAAGAAATGGAGAAAAGAGAGAAAAAAAAAAAAAAAGGGTGGGGGGAAAGAAAGGAAAAAAATAACTAGATAAAAACGTGGAAAAGAAAAGCCCCCAGGAGTCCTGCATCCCACCGATGGGGCTGCTAAGACCGGGGAAGTGGCTCCTAGCCTGTGCAGAATAGCCTGGCTAGAGTGGGTATAGAGGTCACACAGCTATTCAGGAGACAGGAAAAGAAGATATATGTACAGAGATGGGAACTGAGAAATGAAGACAGACAGAATGGGGAAAAGAGACAGAAAAGAGAAATAAAGAAAGAAGAAAAAAAGAAATGCCCCCAGGGATCTCACCTACGTGCCTGCGTACTTTGGGGGCGTGGCTCCTAAGCCGGGCAGTGGAACCTGGCTAGAAGGGACTCCCAAGCTGCAAAAAGAAAAATGATACAAACAAAACAGATCATGCAAAACAAGGGGGGGGGGGAGGGAAAACAAGACTCCCACTAGCATGGTGTCGCAGGCTGGAGGAGTGGTTCCCCAGTCAAGTGTGGCTTCACAGCCTTTCAAGAAGACGCGAAGATGGCACATAGAGCCAGATGTTCCAGAGAAAAGAGAGGGAGGTGGTAGGCGGCACAGAAAAAACCAAATTGACCGAAAGAACCAACACCAGCTCAGGGGCCCGGCCAGTGTGAATCCAAGACGCTTGAGGCCAAAAGAGTTGTCTCCTGGCCAAGAAAATGTGGCTGGCAGCTGGTGGGAAGCAGAGGTGGCTGAGGTGGGGGGGGGGGGGCGGGGAGAAGAGGGGAGCTACGAAAGTGTATATCACTCTTTACCGGGTGCTCTGTCTCTTGCTGGGAACTTAGGGAAGCTGCTTTTCCATACTTCCTGTCGCTGATCTCCAATGCGGGTGGGGAGAATCCAAGGCACATACTCTGCACTTCCCTGCCGGCTGAGCCGCTGCAGCCAGCCAGGAAGCTCGGAGGTAGAGCAGGGGGGAGAGAATGGGGGTGGGAAAGTGTGTATCACTGGTTTGTCTCCTGCTGGGAGTTCCAGGAAGCTGCTTTCCTCTGCTCCCTGTCTGCTGATCCCTGACTGGAGTCCAAGATGGTGGATCCCTGCTGTGTTAACCTGATGGGGCCCTCCACACATATCTCTCTTAGGTCTCTCTCCTCTGTCAGTTTCTTATTCTGTTTGGTGCTTGACTGAGCTCTCTGTCTCTTCATTTGGCACTTCAGGTTCCAGGAATGACGTTTGTCTTTGTTTTACTTAGTTTTTCAGGTCTTTGCTGTGAAGGGACAGCATGGAGTTTCTGTCTATGGCGCCATGTTGGCCGGAAGTCCTCTCTTTTCTTCTTGCTCTTGGTTATTTTAAACATTACCATTTGCTCTATACTTTCAACTTAAGGTATTTAAGTAAGAGAAACTTTTTGTTAAGGTATAAAAATTTTTTTTAAATATGCATACTTCTCTTAATTATGACTGAATAGGCACATATTTATATCTTAAAAAACAAAACTATCTTCTCAGGAGCAATCAAACTGAATAAATAAATGGGAATTCATGTCAGTCTTTTCTGAAGAAGTTTTTAGCGTTTGCAATTTGCTTGAAAAGGGAAATGAAATGCCGTATTTTTATAAGCATTTCCTCTCAGTGTATTTTGCTTTAAAATCAATGGCAAATGTGTCTGTGAAAATATATTTATCACCAGCCTCAAAACATAGTAACTCTCAGAATCTTCTCTGTGTCTACCAAACAGCCATCTGTATCTCTCCTGCGTGTATTTCATATATGACCTCATTTTTTTTTCCTTAACTGAAAATAATGATAAAGAGAAAAAAAGAAGAAAGAAAGGAAGAAAGTAAGGAGGGAGGGAGAAAGGGAGGATGGAAGGAAAGGTCCTTATCCTTGAGGAATTCTCACTTAATTAGGGGGAAGTGAATCCCTGAAAAACTTTAAAACAATTGCCATAATTGATGTTTGCAAAAAGTTTCATGGAAAACAAAATGATTATATATTTTGGTGGAGGTATGTACATCAACGACATAATTTGCCAGGTAAAGGGGGAATGTACATTTCATATATACTAAAAAAAAAGAGGACGTGGAACCAGAGATATCATTGCTGATGTGAGATGGATCCTGGCTGAAAGCAGAGAATACCAGAAGGATATTTACTCGTGTTTTATTGACTATGTAAAAACATTCAAATTCAAGTTATGAATAACATTGTGAAGAATGGGAATTCCAGAACACTTAATTGTACTCATGAGGAACCTGTACATATATCAAGAGGCAGTTGTTTGGTGAGAACAAGGTGATACTGACCGGTTTAAAGTCAGGAAAGGTGTGCTTCAGGGTTGTATCCTTTCACCATACCTATTCAATCCGTATGCTGAGCAAATAATCCAAGAAGCTGGACTTTATGAAGAAGAACGGGGCATCAGGATTGGAGGAAGACTCATAAACAACCTGTGTTATGCAGTTGACACAACCTTGCTTGCTGAGAGTGTAAAGGACTTGAAGCACTTACTGATGAAGATCAAAGACCACAGCCTTCAGTATGGATTGCACCTCAACAAAAAGAAAACAAAAATGCCCACAACTGGACCAATGAGCAAGAGCATGATAAATGGAAAAAAGATTGAAGTTGTCAAGGATTTCATTTTATTTGGATCCACAATCAACACCCACGGAAGCAGCAGTCAAGAAATCAAACGGTGCATCACATTGGGTAAATCTACTGCAAAGGACCTCTTTAAAGTGTTGAAGAGCAAAGATGTCGTCTTGAAGACTAAGGTGCGGCTCACCAAAGCCTGGATATTTTCAATCATATGCACGTGAAAGCTGTACAATGAATAAGGAAGACCGAAGAAGAATTGATGCATTTGAATGGTGGTGTTGGTGAAGAAGATTGAATATACCATGGACTGCCAAAAGAACAAACAAATCTGTCTTGGAAGAAGTACATCCAGAATGCTCCTTAGAGGCAAGGATGGCGAGACTGTGTCTTACATACTTTGGACAGGTTGTCAGGAGGGATCAGTCCCTGGAGAAGGACATCATGCTTGGCAAAGTACAGGGTCAGTGGAAAAGAGGAAGACCCTCAAGGAGGTGGACTGGCACAGTGGCTGCAACAATGAGCTCAAGCATAGCAATGATTATATGGATGGCACAGGACTTGGCAGTGTTTCGTTCTATTGTGCATAGGGTCGCTATGAGTCAGAGCAACTTGATGGCAACAGGTTTGTTTTTTTTTTTTGGGTATATCATATTTACATTTAAATTTACAAAACTGCTCCCATGACAGTATGGGAACCTATCATGCAAGGAAAAATATTAGTGAAGGTATTCATAAAGTTTCCCCCATGTATCTGTCTGTTTGCCATACTGCAGGGGCTTGCATGTTGCTGTGATGTTGGGATGCCACCAGTATTCAAATACCAGCAGGGTCACCCGTGGTGGACAGGTTTCAGACTAAACTAGACTAAGAAGAAGGACCTGACAGCCAACTTCTGGAAAGAATTAGCCAGTGAAAACCTTATGAATAGCACCAGAATGTTGTTTGATATAGTGCAGGAAGATGAGCCTCTCAGGTTGGAAGGCACTCAAAAGATGACTGGAAGAGAGCTACCTCCTCAAAGTAAAGTCTACCTTAATGACATGGATGGGGTCAAGCTTTCAGACTTTCATTTGCTGATGTTGCATGACTCAAAATTAGAAGAAACAACTGCAAACATCCTTTAATAACTGGAAGGTGAAATGTATGAAGTATGAATCTAGGAAAATTGGAAATCATCAAAAATGAAATGGAACACATAAACATGGATATCCTAGGCATTAGTGAGCTGAAATGGACTGGTACTGGCCACTTTGAATCAGACAGTCATATGGTCTAATATGCTCAGAATAACAACTTGAAGAGGAATGGCATTGCATTCATCGTCAAAAGGAATATTTCAAGATCTATCCTGAAGTACGACCCTGTCAGTGATAGGATAATATCCATTCACCTACAAGAAAGACCAGTTAATATAACTGTTATTCAAATTTACACATCAACCACTAAGGCAAAAGATGAAGAAATTGAAGTTTTTTACCAACTTCTGCAGTCTGAAATTGATCAAACATGCAATCACAATGGAGATAATTACTGGAGATTGAAATGTGAAAGTTGGAAACAAAGAAAAAGGATCAGTAATTGGAAAATATGGCCTTGGTGATAGAAACGATACCAGAAATCACGTGGTAGATTTTTGCAAGACCGATGACTTCTTTATTGCAAATACCATTTTTTGCCAACATAAATGGTGACTATACATGTGGACCTCACCAGATGGAATACACAAGAATCAAATCGACTACATCTATGGGAAGATACAATGGAGAAGCTCAATATCGTTAGTCAGAACAAGGCCAGGGGCTGACTGCGGAACAGACCATCAATTGCTCATATGCAAGTTCAAGTTGAAACTGAAGAAAATTAGAACAAGTGGACGAAAGCCAAAGTATGACCTTGTGTATATCGCACTTGAATTTAGAGACCATCTCAAGAATAGAGTTGATGCACTGAACACTAATGACTGAAGACCAGACGAGTTGTGGAATGACATCAAGGATATCATATGTGAAGAAAGCAAGAGGTCATCGAAAAGACAGGAAAGAAAAAAAAGACAAAAATGGATGTCAGAAGAGACTCTGAAACTTGCTCTTGAAGGTTGATTAGCTAAAGCAAATGGAAGAAATGATGATGTAAAAGAGTTTAACAGAAGATTCCAAAGTTTGGCCCCAGAAGACAAAGTAAAGTATTAAAATGACATGTGCAAAGAGCTGGAGTTGGAAAACCAAAAGGAAAGAACACAATCTGCATATCTCAAGCTGAAAGAACTGAAGAAAAAAGTCAAAACTTGATTTGAAATATTGAAGGATTCTATAGGGAAAATATTAAATGATCCAAGAAGCATCACAAGAAGATGGAAGGAATACACTGAGCCATTATATCAAAAAGAGTTGGTCGACATTCAACCACTTCAGAAAACCGAAGGATAGTGGATCTTGCTACACAAAGCAAGATCTTCCACCAATTAGACCCTTGGAAGGTGCTCTACTCCCTGGGGCCCATGCCCACCCAGTCCCGGCTAGGTGTCCTGTGCTTACTAGCTCTCCTCCTCTTCCTCCCAGCCTGACAAGCACTCCAGTTCCTCGGGCCACAGTGGCTCCACCTCGTCCAGCAAGCTGCCCCGACCTTTTGGTAGGCAGCCGTATCTCTTAACCACTATGCCATCAGGGTTTCCTCAACCATTTCAGGAGGTACCATATGAGCAGGAACTAATGGTACTGAAGGAGGAAGTCCAAAGCTGCTTTGAAGGCGCTGGCGAAAGACAAGGCTCCAGGAATTGATGGAATACCAATTGAGCTGTTTCAACAACAAAATGCAGGGCTGGAAGTACTTATTCATTTATGACAAGAAATTTGGAAGACAGCTACCTGGGCAACTGACTGGAAGAGATCTATATTTATGACTATTCCCAAGAAAGGTGATCCCACCAAATTAGGAAGTTATCAAACAATATCATTAATATCACACACATAAAATTTTTCTGAAGATCATTCAAAAGTGGTTGTGGCAGTATATCCACAGGGAACTACCAGAAATTCAAGCCAGATTCAGAAGAGGTGTGGAACCAGAGATATCATTGCTGATGTCAGATGGATCCTGGCTGAAACCAGATAATGCCAGAAAGCTGTTCACCTGTGTTTTATCAGCTATGCAAAGGCATTCCACTACCTTGATCATAACAAATTATGGATAACATTGTGAAAAATGGGAATTCCAGGACACTTAATTGTGCTGATGAGGAATCTGTATATTGATCAAAAGGCAGTCATTTGAACAGAACAAGGGGATACTAAGTGGTTTAAAGTCAGGAAAGGTGTGCATCAGGGTTGTATATTGCACCATATCTGCTCAATCTGTATGCTGACCAAATAATCCAAGAAGTGAGACTATATGAAGAAGAACTGGGCATAAGGACTGGAGGAAGGGTCATTAACAACCTGTGTTATGCAGATGATACAACCTTGCTGAAAGTGAAGAGGATTTGAAGCACTTCCTGACAAAGATCAAAGACCATAGCCTTTGGTATGGATTATACCTTAACATAAAGAAAACAAAAACTCTCACACCTGGACCGATAAGCATCATGAAAAATGGGGGAAAAATCGAAGTTGTCAAGGATTTCATTTTACTCGGATCTGCAATCAACACCCCTGGAAGCAGCAGTCAAGAAATCAAAAGACACATTGCATTGGGCAAATCTGCTGCAAAAGAGCTCTTTAAAGTGTTAAAAAGCAAAGATGTCATCTTGAAGACTAAGGTGCACCTTGCCCAAGGCATGGTGTTCTTAATTGCCTACTATGCCTGTGAAAGCTGGACGACGAATAAAGAAGGCCAAGGAAGAATTGACGCCTTTGAATTGTGGTGTTGGCGAAGAATATTAAATACACCGTGGACTGCCAAAAGAATGAACAAATATTTCTTGGAAGAAGTACAACCAGAATGCTCTTTAGAAGCAAGGATGGTGAGACTACATCTCACATACTTTGGACATGTTATCAAGAGGGATCAGTCCCTGGAGAAGGATATCATGCTTGGTAAAGTAGAGGGTCGACAAAAAAGAGGGAGACTCTCAATGAGATGGACTGACACAGTGGCTGCAACAATGGGCTTATGGCCCGAACTGGGCTGCATTTTGTTCTGTTTTACATAGGGTCACTATGAATCAGAACTGACTTGATGGCACCTAACAACAACAACAACATTCATAAAACTTGGAGAGAGGGACTGTAGTAACACAAGTACAGCTGCAGCAATCTTAGACAACAGGGCCTAGGTTTGCAAGTAGGTGGGAGTAAAGGTGTATAGCAGTAGTTGACTTATATGTGTTGGACTGAGACCACCAATACTTCTTAAGGTGGTATTTCCTAATATGCTTAGCAAACAGATCATGTGTTAAACCAATGTAAATCGAGTAGGTGACACTCCTATGTGATAAGTCCTAACGGTTCCTTAGAAGTTTCTACAAATCTCTGATATCATTGCAGAATTGTGATTTCACAATGAAATCCCATAAAATTCCCATCCAGGGAAATTTTACAACCAGTGAGATTCTTAGGCCAAAAAAAAAAAAAAAAAAAGCCACACAAACAAACCATGAAATAAAATGGAGCCAGTGTTAGGGCTTCTGAAAGGACCAGAACAGGAAAGATTATTCAAACAGAAGATCCTTGTCCTTCTCGTCAGCCAGAAGATTAGCGGGTTCCATCAATTCTCCAGCTGCTCTTCACTGCTCTCTTGTTCTTCTTTGAGAATCTTTTTCTTCTCTTGTATTCTCTTTAACCTATAGAACTCTCTTTCACTCATCCAGCTCTGTGATGATATAAGCAAGGGCTTGTTAAATCCAGGCAATGGTGTCATATTCAGTGGCATTTACACACTTGTGGGTTATCTTAATAACTTCATCCAAAGGAATAAAGGAAGTCTGCAGCAAAGCTAGTTCCACCAGTAGTTCCACTGCTTTGGTACAATTCCTCTTTAACTTAGCCAGTTGTTCCCCACCTCTGGCTAAACCAGTCAATTTATACCTGTGAGTTCCTTCGTGGTAATATACAAACACCAGCAAACACCTGCTACATTACTTTCTTTGCACGAATCTTCACTTGGGCTTCATTAACATTTTGGATAACTGTGATGCTGAGGTCCCCAGCTGTGAACTTAGCCTCTGTGAATGAAAAGACAGCTTTTCTCATCATTTCACCCATCAATGTTTTAGTCCCTATTATTTTCTTTAGGATCTGTCAAAATCAAAACGTAGCTAAAGCTAACGGAAGAAATGATGATGTGAAAGGACTGAACAGAATGTTTCAAAGGGCAGCTCAAGAAGACAAAGTAAAGTATTATAATGAAATATGCAAAGATCTGGAGTTAGAAAACCAAAAGAGAAAAAGAACACAGTTGGCATTTCTCAAGCTGAAAGCACTGAAGAAAAAATTCAAGACTCGAGTTGCAATATTGAAGAATTCTGTGGGCAAGAAATTGAACAATGCGTAAAGCATCAAGGGAAGATGGAAGGAGTAAACAGAGTCACTATACCAAAAAGAATTGGTCAACGTTCAACTATTTTGGGATATAGCATATGATCAAGAACCGATGATATTGAAGGAAGAAGTTCCAGCTTCCCTGAAGGCACTGGGAAAAACAAGCCTCCAGAAATTGAAAGAATACCAACTGCAATGTTTCAATAAATGGATGCAATCCTGGAAGCAATCACTCATCCATGCCAAGAAATTAGGAAGACAGCTACCTGGCCAACCAGCTAGAAGAGATCCATATTTGTTCCCATTCCAAAGAAAAGTGATCTGACAGAATGCAGAAATTATGGAACACCATCATTAATGTCACACACAAGTCAAACTTTACTGAAGATAATATGAGAATTGATGCCTTTGAGTAATGATGCCAGCAAAGAATATTGAATATACCATGGACTGCAGAAGAATGAACAAATCTCTCTTGGAAGAAGTACACCAAGAATGCTCATTAGAAGCAATGATGGTGAGACTTCATCTTTCATACTTTGACCATGTTATCAGGAGGAACCAGTCCCTGGAGAAGGACATCATGTTTGGTGGAGTAGAGGGTCAGATAAAAAGATGGATTGACATAATGAATGCAACAGTGGGCTCAAGCATAACAGTGGTTGTGAGGATGGTGCAGGACTGGGCAATGTTTCATTCTGTTGTACATAAGGTCACTATGAGTCGGAACTAACTCAATGGCACCTAATAACAGCAACAACAAAACTTTACTGCAAAGACATTCAACTGTGTGGATCATAACAAATTATGGATAACATTGTGAAGAATGGGAGTTCTGGAATACTTAATTGTGCTCGTGCAAAAGCTATGCATAGACCAAGAGGCAGTACATCAACAGGAGACTGACAGAAATTAAAGCCAGATTCAGATCAGGATGTGGTGGGAGGGATACCATTGCATCTTAGTTATCTAGTGCTGCTATAACAGAAATACCACAAGTGGGTGGCTTTAACAATGAAAAATTTATTCTCTCACAGTCTAGGAGGCTAGAAGTCCTAACTCAGGGTGCCAGCTCCAGGGGAAGGCCTTCACTCTCTATTGGCTCTGGGGGAAGGTCCTTGTCATTAATCTTCCCTAGCTAGTCTCCTGACTCTCATTTCTTGGTGATAAGGTCCCCATGTCTCTCTGCTTGCTTCTCTCTTTTATATCTCAAAAGAGATTGACTCAATCTTGTAGATTGAGTCCTGCCTCATTAACATCACAGAGGTAGGATTTACAACACATAGGAAAATCGCATCAGAGGACAAAATAGTGGACAATCACATAATACTGGGAATCATGGCCTAGCCAAGCTGACACACATTTTTGGGGGACACAATTCAATTCATAACACCTTGCTAATGTCAAATGGATCTTGGCTGAAAGCAGAGAATACCAGAAAGATGTTTACCTGTGTTTTATTGACTATGCAAAGGCATTCCACTATGTCGATCATAATAAATTATGGATAACATTGCGAAGAATGGGGATTCCAGAATACCTAATTGTGCTCATGAGGGCTGTGTACTTAAACCAAAAAGCAGTCATTTGAACAGAACAAGGGGATACTACCGAGTGGTTTACAATCAGGTGTATCCTTTCACCATACTTACGCAGTCTGTATGCTGAGCAAATAATCTGAGAAGCTGGCCTATATGAAGAAGAATGGGGCATCAGGATTGAAGGAAGGCTCATTAACAACCTACAGTATGGAAATGACACAACCTTACTTGCTGAAAGTGAAGAAGACTTGAAGCACTTACTGATGAAGACCAAAGACTATAGCCTTAAGTATAGATTATACCTCAACATAAATAAAACAAAAATCCATACAATTGGACCACTAAGCAACATCATGATAAATGCAGAAAATATTGAAGTTGTTGATGATTTCATTTTACTTGGATCCACAATAAATGCCCATGGAAGCAGCCCATGGAAGTTTTGTCCAATGCAATGACATATAGCATTGGACAAATCTGCTGCAAAAGGCCTGTTTCAAGTGCTGAAAAGCAAAGATGTCACTTTGAGGATTAAGGTGCACCTGACCCAACTCATGGTATTTTTAGTCGCCTCTTTTCTTTTTTTACATATGCATGCAAAAGCTGGGTAACGAATAAGGAAGACAAAAGAAGAATTGATGCATTTGAATTACGAGTTGGAACCGACTGAACAATACCTAACAAAAACAGCAATACATTTTGAGTTAATTTTTGGATGTGATAAAAAGTAAGAAGGGAGGTTCATATTTTTCCTGTGTCATTGTTGTTAAGTGCCATCGAGTTGGCTCTGACTCATAGCAACCTTATGTATAACAGAATGAAACTTTACCAGGTCCTGTGCCATTCTCACAACATTTGCTAAGCTTGAGCTCATTATTGCAGCCCCTGTGTCAACCTGTTTCCTTGAGGGTCTCCCTCTTTTTCACTGACCCTCTACTTTACCAAGTATGATGTCTTTCTCCAATGATTGCCTCCAGCCTGACACCTGACCTATGGACTTGGGACTTGTGAACCTCTACAACTGAGTGAGCCATTTCTTTGAGCTAATTCTCTCTCTCTCTCTGTCTCTCTCTCTCTATACACACAGAGAGATATATAGAGAATCCAGCCTAAGACATCTGGTACTGAGAGTTGTTCTAGAGAAACAAAATTGTAAGAATGAGTTTTCTAAATTGTTTCTCAGATCTGTTTAGCCTTGAAGATGTTGATGACTCTGCTTCCAGTAGTAAAGATGGCACTGCTAATCTATGGTGTAAGGTGGCAATAGAAATATGCAAAATATCACCACCAATAGATCAAGTATTGATGAGAGGCAAGACTCTGAGTGATCCCATGTTTGATAATTTTCTACAATATTCTCAGACTGATAAATATAAGGAAGCTTGTTCATTGGTCCCCTTTTCACTAGATGAAGTGGTGAAAGAGAGATGAGCTCAGGACTTCTGAGTCACAGCTCAAGCACTGCATAAATGACTTCAAAGTTGCCACTTGTACCCTGAAAAAAAGTCTTATTTCTTGTAGTAACAGAGCTGATATTGCCAAAAACCAAGCCCAGAGTCTTACTGTAACAGTGACTGAATTACAATGCTAAATGAATTCCCAACCTTGAATGGTTTCTAAAGTTAAAATGAGGACATTGACTGAGAAGAAATGAGATCCTAAAACTTGGGATGGGGACGTATGGGAAGATAATGAGGAAGCTGTCGGGGGGGGATAGGGGGAACTGAGTCCCTATATTCTGTTGAATCACTCCTGCCAACAAAACCAGGCCTCACATTCCCATCTGAAAAGATTACTCCATCTTTGTCTGCTAAGCTACCCTTCCCAGTAAACCATTTACCCCTCCACCCGACTCTGAGGAGATTAACACCGCTGTCTCTGAAGAGCCTTTGTCTGAGTCATCTCCTGGGAAGGTGTCTGAGTCATTGTCTTGGCCTTGCCTGAGGCAGATGCCTTACAATACATTGTTGTATATTCTCAGAACACATCCTCACCACCCATTTTTGCTTCTAGACCTATAACGAGATTTAAGTCCCAGCAAACCCCAAAAGGTGAAGTACAAAGTGTGCCCTAGGAAGAGGTACAGTACACTACAAAAAAACTGCTTGACTTTTCTAATACATACAAACAGAAATCAGGGGAATATGTGTGGGAACGTCTATTAAGGGTATGGGATAATAGTGTAAGCACCATAAAGTTGGATCAATCTGAGTTTAGTGATATTGATAAGCACAAACTCTTTATTCAATGTTTCAGTTTGAGAGGTTAGGAAAGGATCTAATAGTTTATTTGATTGGTTCCCTGAAGCATGGATTATGTGGTGATCTGCACTAAATCAAGCTGAAGTAAAGGACCTGCTTTGGTATGCTATAGAAGAAGGCATCCAAAAGCATAGGGAAATTGGTATGCTAGAGTGGATTTATCAGGTTAGGCTCACAGACCCACCCACATATGGAGTGACCAGAGGACACACCTTTTACCATGCTGATGAGAAACAAATTTGTGAAGGGAGCCCCAGCATCCTTGAAGACTGCTGTGATTGCTATCTTATGTGAGTCAGATTTGATAGTGGGAACTTCCCTACCTCAATTAAGACACCTAACTGCAATGGGGCTGATTGGAGCCTATGGTGGTAGGGGCCAAGTAGTGGCACTGAGTTGACAAAGACAAGATGGGTGTGGTTACCATAATGAACGGTGGAGTCAAAGCAATAATCAGAATAGTCTGACTTGTATGAACTTACGGCATTGGCTACTTAGTCATGGTGTTCCTAGGAGAGAAATAGATGGGAAATCTACTTGATCTGTGTACAAGCACAAGAATGCTAGGTCAAGTGAATGGCAGTCTAACTCGAATCACCAGAATAGAGAGTCACAGCCCCTCAGTCAATTTCTAAACTTGAAGCAGTTTACAGGTCTACAACCCCTTGAGTGAAGGGGAGGCCAGGTACTCTTGAAGAAGGACCCTCCTACACTGCACATGATATAATTAACACATGTACAACTGAAAACACACTAGCTCCATTTACATCTTATATTTTATGAGTGAAGAAAACAAAAATATTTGACGCACACATACAAGGAAGAAATAGTCATAACAATTAAGAGTCCTCATTTCTGCAACTGGTCGTGTGGATGTAATTGGTATTTAGATCCACCTCCTTCCACCACCCATTCTATATCCCCTTTGCCCTCAGCAAGCACCTTATCTGGTCATGATTATTTGCCTCGTGCGACAACCCAAACTTTCGTTCCTGAAGGGCCTGGGCCATTAGTGGTCATGTCGGAATTTTGTTGCTGTAGTTTTTCTTTGGCTTTAATCACAGGGCATGGTAGTACTAAGATGCCTTAAGGAATCTTCTGTATTCCAGACATACTCTTCTTTACCTCCATTATGTAATATAAATTCATTTTCCTCTTGGTAGTCAGGATCAATCACACCAACCAAAATGATAACTCCTTTCTTTGCCTGTTGATCCAGAGGCATGAGGAGCCCAAAGTAGCCAGGTGATATTTTTAACTTGCAGTTCAATGGAATCAGTGATGGGTCTCCAGGTGGGAGCATTCCTCCCTTTGGAACTAAGGTTTCTAGACCCCCAGAGCATAGGATTGTAGGGAAAGGAAGGAAAGATTTTGAGAGTGGGTCACTAGGGGTAATAGGGAGTGGTGCCACTCCCATTTCCACTTCTTGATTCCTGGACCCGTGAATCTTGGCTATGGGAGCAACAGAACCATATATTGGATGCTGGTATAGAACATATGTAATCTCCTAGAGAACATTGCCCCAACCCTGCAAGATATTGCTACCTAGCTGGTGCCATAATTGTGTCTTTAGAAGGACATTCCATCATTCTATCAAGCCAGCTGCTTCAGGATGATGGAGAACATGGCGAGGCCAGTGAATTCCATGAGCGTGGGCACATTGCCACACTTCATTTGCAGTGAAGTGAGTTCTTTGATCCAAGGGGATGCTATGTGGGATACCATGATGGTGAATAAGGCATTCTGTAAGTCCTTGGATGGTAGTTTTGGCAGAAGCACTGCATGCAGGAAAGGCAAGAATGACTTTATAATTGTCTTTATTTAGAGATTATGCATGGTGTAAGGAGCCGTATACAGGCACCAAGTTGACAAGGGGTGTACTGTGATGGTTAATGTTGAATGTCATCTTGGCTGGACTGTGATTCTCAGTGGTTTGGCAGTTATATAATGATGTAATCAACTCCATGATGAGATCTGCTATAAGCAGTCGATTAGTTGAAATGCAGCTTACTTGGGGACTGGGGCCTGCTTCCAGCATTTAAATGAGTGTTCCAGCAAGGCTTTTGCTCTGGATCCTGCATCTAGCTTGTCATCATCTGACATCTGGATCTTGGAACTTGAGCTAGCAGCTTACCTGCCCATCTTGGGATTTGTCAGCCTCTGCAGCATATGAGCCAGTGGCCTGCCGTCTTGCCTGCCAATCTTTGGTACATCGCGGTCAATGCAGCTACATGAGTCAGGAGAAGCCTCCAGCCTGACACTTGATGCACGGATTTGGGCACTGCCAGCCTCTACAACCATATGAGCCATTTCCTTGAGATAAACCTCTTTCCATCTTCATCTCTCTCTCTTTAGGTTGTTGTTGTTAGGTACTGTCGAGTTAGTTTCAACTCAAAGCAACCCTATGTACAACAGAACAAAACACTACCCAGTCCTGTGCCATTCTCATAATTGTTGCTCTGTTTAAGCTCATTGCTGCAGTCACTGTGTCAGTTCATCTCATAGAGGTCCTTCCTCTTTTTTCACTGACCCTCTACCTTACCAAGCATGATGTCATTCTCCAGTGACTGGTTCCTCCTGATAACATGTTCAAAGTACATGAGACTAAGTCTCACCGTCCTGGCTTCCAAAGAGCTCTCTGGCTGTATTTCTTCCAAGACAGATTTGTTCATTTTCTGGCAGTCCACAGTATATTCAATATTCTTCTCCAGCACCATAATTTGAAGGCATCAATTCTTCTTTGGTCTTCCTTATTCATTGCCCAGTTTTCATATGCATATGAGGAGATTGGAAATCCTGGTGGTGTAGTGGTTAAGTGCTACGGCTGCTAGCCAAAGGATCGGTACTTCAAATCCGCCAGGCGCTCCTTGGAAACTCTATGGGGCAGTTCTACTCTGTCCTATAGTGTCGCTATGAGTCGGAATCAACTTGACCGCACTGGGTTCTGGGTTATGGAAAAAAAAAAAAAAATTTTTTTTTTTTTTTTTTTTTTCTTCAAGACTGAAAATATCAATGTCTTGGGTCAGGTGCACTTTAGTCCTCAAAGTGACATCTTTGCTTTTCAGCACTTTCAAGAGGTCTTTTGCAGCAGATTTGCCCATTCATTTCCTGCATTTGTTTGTTGAAACATCTCAATTGGTACTTCACAATTCCTGAAGCCTTGTTTTTCATCAGTGCCTTCAGTGCGGCTTGGAATTTTTCCGTCAATACCATCAGTTCTTGATCATATGCTACCTCCTGAAATGGTTGAACGTCAACCAATTCTTTTTGGTACAGTGACTGTGTGTATTCCTTCCATCTCCTTTTGATGCTTCTGCATTGTTCAAAATTTTGCCCATAGAATCCTTCAAAATTGTAATTCAAGGATTGAATTTTTTTATCAGTTCTTTCAACTCGAGAAATGCTGAGTGTGTTCTTCCCTTTTGGTTTTCTAACGCAGATATTTGTACATTTCATTATAATACTTTATCTTCTCCAGCTGCACTTTGAAATCGTTCATTCACCTCTTTTACTTCACTATTGCTTCTGTTCTGTTTAGCCACTCTACTTTCAAGAGCAAGTTTCAGAGTGTCTTCTGACATCCATTTTGGTCTTTCTGTTTTTTTGACGATCTTTTGCCTTCTTCATGTAGGATGTCCTTCATATCATCCTACAACTCATCTGGTCTTCCTTCATTAGTGATCAATGAGTCAAATCTATTCTTGAGATGGTCTCCAAATTCAGGTTGTATGTACTCAAGGTCGTATCTTGACTCTCATGTACTTGTTTTAGCTTTCTTCTGCTTCAACTTGAACTCGCATAGGAGCAACTGATGGTCTGTTACACAGTCGGCCCCTGGCCTTGTTCTGACTGGTGATATTGAGCTTTTCCATTGTCTGTTTGCACAGATGTGGTTGATTTGATTCCTGTGTTCTCCATCCTGTGAGGTCCTCTTCTATAGTCACTGTTTATGTTATTAAAAAAAGGCATTTGCAATGAATAAGTTGGTCTTGCAAAATTCTGTCATGTGATATACTGCATCGTTTCTACCACCAAGGCCATATTTTCCAACCAATCCTTCTTCCTTGATTTCGGTTTTAGCATTCCAATCATCAGTAAGTATCAATGCATCTTGATTGCATGTTTGATCAATTTCAGACAGCACAAATTGGTAAAAATCTTCAGTTTTCTCATCTTTGCCATTAGTGGTTGGTGTGTAAATTTGAATAATAATCATATTAATTGGCCTTCCTTGTAGGCATATGGATATTATTCTATCACTGACAACATTTTCCTCCAGGGTAGATCTGAAATGTTCTTTTTGACAATGAACATGACTCCATTCCTCTTCAATTTGTCATTCCTGGCATTCAAAATGGCCAATACCAGTCCATTTCAGTTCACTAATACCTAGGATATTGATCTTTATGTGTGCCATTTCATTCTTGACAACTTTCTTTTTTCCTAGCTTCATAGTTCATACATTCTGATTATTAGCGGATGTTTGCAGCTGTTTCTTCTCATTTTGCATTTTTCCATATCAGTGAATGAATATCCCAAAAGCTTTATTCCATCCATGACATTAAGGTCAACCCCACTTTGAAGAGACAGCTCTTCCCTAGTGGTATTTTGAGTCTCTTCCAACCTGATGGACTCATCTTCCAGCACTATACCATTCAGTGTTCTTCTGCTATTCAGAAAGTTTTCACTGGAGAAATTTTCCAGAAGTAGACCACTAGGCCCTTCTTCCTAGTCTGCCTTAGTCTGGAAGCTCCACTGAAACCTGTCTACCATGGGTAACCCTGCTGGTATTTGAAATACCAGTCACATAGCTTCCAGCATCACAGCAACACGTAAGCCACCACAGTATGACAAACAGACGTGTGGTGATCTCTCTCTCTCTATATATATATACACACGCATGCTTCACTGGTTTTGCTTCTCTGGAGAACCCAGCCTAAGACAACAATGTTATCCATAATTTGTAACGGTCCACACAGCCTTTGCATAGTCAATATAACACAGGTAGTGATCGTTCTTATATTTTTTGCTTTCCGTCAAGATCCATCTGACAGCAACAATAATATCCTTCATTCCATGTCTTCTCATTCCAATGTCTTCCCGTATGTATATATAATTGTTCTAGAACCATTTGTTGAAAAGGCTATTTTATCCTCAGAGAATGCTTTGAATTACCTTGGCACATTGTTGGAAACTAATTGTCCATTTATGTGTGAGTCCAATTCTGGACTCTATATTCTGTCCTTGATCTCTGTGCCTATCATTTTGCCAGCACTGCATTGCCTTAAATATGGTAACTGCATTGTAAAACTTGAAATCAAGTAGTGTAAGTACTCCAACTTTGTTCCTCAAAATCCTTCTTAATATTCTACATTTTTAAAATTCCATATAAAGTTTAGACTCACCTTGTCAATTTCTCTTCCCAAAGTCTGCTATGATTTCAATTGAGATTATGTTGAATCTAGATATAAATATGGGGAGTTTTGACAATATTGAGTCTTCCAATCTGTGGACATGCTAAAAAAACTTCTCCCATTATTTAGGTCTTCTTTAATTTTTCTCAGCAGTAATTTTAGTTTTCAGTGTAGAAGCCTTGAACACTCGTTGTTAAATTTAGCCTTAAGTATTTTATGTCTCTGAATTCTATTTTAAATGGTGTTTTTAGTGTAATTGTCAGTTGTTTGTTACTTGCATGTAGAAATATAAATGATTTTTGCATGTTGATCTTTCATCTTGCCACCTTCTAGACAAATTAATTCTACTTGCTTTTTTGTAGATCCTTAGAACATTCTGCATAGACGGCTTTGTCATTTGCAAATAAATATAGGTACACTTCTTTCTGTCCACTCTCTAGGGCTTTTCTTTCTTTATTTAACCTTATTGCATGGACCTCCAATGCAATGGTTGGTAGAGGTAGTCAGAGTAGTGTTCCTGCCTCGTTCTCAATCTTAGAGGGAGACTATTCAATTTTTCCCCGTTAGGTGTACTGTTAACTACAGGTTTTTCATAAATGCCTGCTGTTAGATTGAGGAATTTCCCTTCTGTTCCTGGTTTGCTTGGAGATTTTACCATGACGGTGTAGGTACTGGTATGTTATCTGGTTGCAGAGGGGGTCGCACTCTGAGCAAGGCAGGGGGCTGAGAATCATCCTCCAAGCGTCCCTGAGGAAAGAGTGTCCCTGTTCCCTAGAGAGTACAGGTGGGTGGGTTCTGTAGACAGACCATGGCCACCCAATGTTTTTGGTTGTAAGGAATGGGAGGTACCAGTTATCCCTGGACCCCTGCCATGGGTGGCTGGGTGACCTGAGTGGGGCCACCAGTCCTTAGGCCCCTGATGTGGGTAGGTGAGGACCCTGTTTAATAGGCAAAGCAATGTCAAACATTAAACACCCACCTCTCAACCACACAGCTGAAACAGTTGTAGTCTTCCAACAAAGGTTACTCCAGGAGAATAGGTCCATGCAGACAGGTAAGGTACTCAAAGTCCATGGACTGTTTATGCCTGGACAGGAGCCGGTTCTGTCCTGAGTTCCACCCATTAGTGGAGCTGGTAAATTATCTTTCCCCCAATAGCAAATTTATTCCTTCTCCTTTTTTTTTCCAAGGCTGGGAGGATGGCTCTAGGCACTCAACAGGGCCTATCTCAGGCTCAGGGAAATCAACAGCCACTGAAGCTGGCTTGGGGGCAGGTGGGGCGAGGTAAAATATATGCAAGTACTTAGCTTTTGCTGAGAGCACCTTTCTTCTCTAGTTCCACAGGTGTGAGTAGGCTGTGCAGCTGGCTGCTTCTCCCTGAGAAAACTGCAGCTGAACGCTACCACCAGCCCACTGCAGCCACTTCCAGGAATGGTGCCTGAGGGAACTCAGAGATTCAGGTCTGGCAACTCCTCTCTGCTTCTGAATGGTCTCACTCTCCCTCTGCCGTTTAGTCTGTTTTCTAACTTTGCCTTTGATGTTTAGGGCTCCTAGCTTGTCATAAATATGAGGTACTATTATGATGTCTAATTTACATATGAAAAATCTAAAACACAGAGTGAAGAAAATTGTCAAGGTCAATGGGAAAGATGAATTCCCAACTCATGCACTGTAGCTTCAGAAATTTATCTTTTTTTAAATATATATTTTAGTTTTTGTTGAAAATATACGCAGATCATTTACCAACTCAACCATTTCCATGTGTACAATTCAGTGACCTCGATTACATTCTTCAAGTTGTGCAACCATTCTCACACCCCTTCTCTAAGCTGTTCCTCCCCCATTAAGGTAAACTTACTGACCCCTGAGATTACTATCTAATCAAGATTGCTGTTGTCAGTTTGAGCCCATATAGATAGTTCTTAAAGGAGCATAATGCTCAAGGCAGACATTTTTTACTGGTTAAGCTAAACTATTTGATTTTAAGAAGACTTCAGGAGATATTTTTTGTTTAAGGTTTAAAGGTTATCTCAAGGCAATAGTTTCAGGGCTTTATCCAGCCTCCATGGCTCCAGAATTTAAAATTCTGTTCTACATATCCCCCCTTTTGATCAGGATTCTTCTATGGAATCTTTGATCAAAATGTTCAATAATGGTAGCCAGGTACTGTCCAGTTCTGGTCTCATGGCAAAGGAGGCAGTTGTTCATGGAGGCAATTAGCCACACATTTCATATCCTCCTCCAATTGCTGATGCTCCTTCTTCCTCTGTTGCTCCAGGCTAATAGGGACCAACTGTTGTATTTGGACGGCCACTTGTAAACTTTAAAGACTTCAGACACTATGCAACAAACTAGGTAGTAGAACAGAAGCACTAATCATGCTATTAGGCCAATTAGCAGGGATGTCCCGTGGTTGTGCATAAACAGCCTCAGAAGTGAGGCTGTTTTTTGTTGTTATAAATATACTTATCAAACAACTCTTGCCAGCTTATCCTTTTACAGGTGTACAAGTTATTGACAGCAATTACATTAATCAGCTGTGCAACTCTACCCTTAATCAATGTGATTTTTCCATCAACATAAACTGAAACTTAGTGCTCCCTAAGCAATAATATCCCCCTTCCCTCCTCACCCCTGCTCCTGGTAACCAAAAATAAACTTTAGTCTCTCTTAACCACTATGCTGTTTGGAGAAGAGTTTGACAAATAATTTAGTAGAATCTTTTGGGGTGTTCGGGGGGGTTTTCTGGTACAAATCCTCAGCATTATTAAGACGGGGCTGTAAGAAAGTTGAACAATGCTGACTGAGTGCAGAACAAAAGAGCTGTAAAGATCTTAGCAGCAACTCAGTTAGCTGCATATCTTTACTTCTTATTTACAGTATCAGAAAGCACATTGGCACATTTCTTGTTTCAGGAAAAAGGAACATAACCTTTGTTATAGAGAATTTGTTAAAATAAAGCAAACTGCTTGTTTTGAACCATCTCAGACCAATGACACATGCAAGTCCTTGTATGGCAGACATAGTGGTTAAGAGTGGGGCCCAGAGAAAATTGTTAGGGTTAGACCCCGGACTAAAAATAGCCAACTGTGGATAAGAATCTTACCTTACAGTGTCTCAGTATTCTTAACTATAAAATCAGACTTTACTATCACCCATGTTGTGTGAGATGTATATGACAGAGTTTGGACCTTTAAGTATAAGAGTCTTCTTATATTCAGTGTGTAGCATTAATTCAAGCCTTTCCTTTTTCACAAAAGTGATTTTTCATCATAAAATAATATATATACTTATTCAATGAAATTTAGAAAATTCGGAAAAGGAGGAAACAGTTCACTGACTCTTCTCCCAACAACTAGACAACCACTGGTAACTATTCACTCATTAATTTATGTTAAGAGCTTACTGTGTGCTTTTTGATATGTACAATTCCAATCAAGATTGTGCAATTCAAATAATAACTAATAATAATGGCTAAACTTTTTAGTGCCTATATTTTGCCAGGAAATTTTAACAGATTATACTAATTAACCTTCATAACAGTTAGCAGCCGAGTTCTTAACCATTGCACCACCAAAGCTCCTTAATTCCACTTTAGAGATGGAAAGAGGTTGAGTGATTTGTCCAAGATACCACCATTAATGGGGACATGGAGAATGGGTAGAATTTTTACGGGTCAAACATCTGGTTGGGTTAAGGATTTGGAATTACTTCTCTGCTATGGTTATGAGAAACCATTAGGCTTTGAAGAATTTTGGAAAATGGTCTTTATTGATTATGAATACATTTGGATGCATGCCATAGGAGGAAACCCAGTTATAACAGCCTAACCCAGTATATGTTAATGCTTTCCACATGACAATTAAGTCTGGAGCCCAGGGGCAGTAAAGCACAATTCTGTCATTGCTTCAGAGGATTTTTTTCCCTGTGTCATCCTTAATATATTTCTTCACTCTCATAGTTGTTACCATGTGGCTACTTCAGCTCACGCCTCATGTCTGTGTCAGACAGTCAGAAGAAGTGGGAAAAAGGAAGGGGAGGCACTATTTAAAACATTATATACATACATACAAATATGTTATTGTTGTTAGGTACCATCGAGTCGGTTCCAACTCATAGTGACCCTATGCACAATAGGACGAAACACTGCTTAGTCTTGTGCCATCCTCACAATTGTTGCTATGCTTGAGCCCATTGTTGCAGCCACTGTGTCAATCCATCTCATTGAGGGTCATCTTCTTTTTTCACTGACCCTCTACTTTACCAAAATGATGTCCTTCTCCAGGGAGTGATCCCTCCTGATAACATTTCCAAAGTATGTGAGACATAGTCTCACCATTCCTGCTTCCAGGAGGCATTCTGGATGTACTTTTTCCAAAACAAACTTGTTCATTCTTTTGGCAGTCCATGGTATATTCAATATGCTTTGCCAACACCACAATTCAAAGATGTCAATTCTTCTTTGGGCTTCCATATTCATTGTCCAGCTTTTGCATGCATATGAGGCAACTGAAAACACTATGGCTTGGATCAGGTGTACCTCAGTCCTCAAGGTGACATCTTTGCTTTTCAACACTTTTAAGAGGTCTTTCACAGGACATTTACAGCCCAATGCAATGTGTGTTTTGATTTCTTGTCTGCTGCTTCCATGGGTGTTGATTGTGGATCCAAATGAAATGAAATCCTTGACAACTTCAAGCTTTTCTCTCTTTATCACGATGCTGCTTATTGGTCCAGTTGTGAGCATTTTTGTTTTCTTCATGTTGAGGTGTGATCCATACTGAAGGTTGTGGTCTTTGATCTTCATCAGTAAGTGCTTCAAATCCTCCTCACTTTCATCAAGCAAGGCTGTGTCATCTGCATATCACAGGTTGTTAATTGAGTCTTCCTCCAATCCTGATGCCCAGTTCTTCTTCATATAGTCCAACTTCTTGGATTATTTGCTCAGCATACAGATTGAATAGCTATGGTGAAAGGATACAACTCTGATGCACACCTTTCCTGAGTTTAAGCCATGCAGTATTCCCTTGTTCTGTTTGAATAACTACCTCTTGATCCATGTACAGATTCCTCATGAGCACTATTAAGTGTTCCAGAGTTTCCATTCTTTGCAATGTTGTCCATAACCTGTTATGACCCACACAGTGGAATGACTTAGCATAGTCAATAAACACAAGTAAATATCTTTCTGCTAATCTCTGCTTTCAGCTAGGATCCATCTGACATCAGCAGTGATATCCCTGATTCTACATTCTCTTCTGAATCCAGCTTGAATTTCTGGCATTCCCCCATGGATACGCCGCTACAGCTGCTTTTGAATGATCTTCAGCAAAATTTTACTTGCGTGTGATATTAATGATATTGTTCGATAACTTCCACATTCCATTGGATCACCTTTTTTGGGAATAGGCATAAATATGGATCTCTTCTAGTCAGTTGGCCAGATAGCTGTCTTCCAGATTTCCTGGCACAGATGAGCGAGCACTTCCAGCACTGCATGTGTTTATTGAAACATCTCAATTGATATTCCGTCAATTCTTGGATCCTTGTTTTTTGTCAATGCCTTCAGTGCAGCTTGGACTTCTTCCTTCAGTACTATGGGTTCGTATGCTACCTCCTGAGTGGTAGAATGTCTACCAATTCATTTTGGTATAGTGATTCTGCATATTCCTTTCATCTTCTTTTGATACTTACCTCCTGTGTCATTTAATATTTTCCCTTTAGAATCCTTCGAGATTGCAACCCGAGGCTTGAATTTCCTCTTCAGTTCCTTCAGCTTGAGAAATGCTGAGCATGTTCTTCCTTTCTGGTTTTCTATCTCCAGGTCTTTCCCCATATCGTCCTAATACTTTGTCTTTTAGAACAGGCCTTTGAAATTTTCTGTTTATCTCTTTTACTTCATCATTTTTCCTTTTGCTTTTACCTGATGTTCAAGAGCAAGTTTCAGAGTCTCTTCTGATGCCCATTTTGGTCTTTTCTTTCTCTCTTATTTTTTTAATGGCCTCTTGGTTTTGTCATATATGACGTCCTTAATGCCATTTCCACAACTTATCTGGTCTTTGGTCATTAGTGTTCAATGCATCAAATCTAGAGATCATCTCTGAATTCAGGTGGGATATACTCAAGATCATACTTTGGCTCTCACGGACTTGTTCTAATTTTCTACAGTTTCAACTTGAACTTGCATGTGAGTAATTGATGGTTTGATCTGCAGTCGACCCCTGGCCTTGTTCTGACTGATGACATTGAGCTTTTCCATTGTCTCATTCCACAGATGTAGTCAATTTCATTCTTGTGTAATTGTACACCAAAAAAAAACCCACCAGTGCCATAAAAAATTGTATAGTCACTGTTTATGTTGGCGAAAAAAGGTATTCGCAATGAAGAAGTCACTGGTCCTGCAAAATCCTATCACGGAATCTCTGGCATCGTTTCTGTCAGCAAAGCCACATTTTCCAACTACCTGTCCTTCTTTGTTTCTAACTTTCCCATTCCAATCACCAGCAATCATCGATGCAACCTGATTGCATGTTTAATCAATTTCGGATGCAGAAGCTGCTAAAAATCTTCAATTTCTTCATCTTTGGCCCTAGTGGTTGGTGGGTAAATTTGAATAATAGTCATATTAACTGGGCTTTCTTGTAGGTGAATGGATATTATCCTATCACTGACAGCGTTGTACTTCAGGATAGATCTTAAAATACTTTTTGATGATGAATGCAACACCATTCCTTTTCAAGTTGTCATTCCTGAATAGTGGACCATATGATTGTCTGATTCAAAATGGCCAATACCAGTGCATTTCAGCTCACTAATGCCTAGGATATCCATGTTTACGTGTTCCATTTCATTTTTGACGATTTCCAATCTCCTAGATTCATACTTCAATTCATTCCAATTATTAAAGGATGTTTGCAGCTGTTTCTTCTTATTTTGAGTCATGCCACATCAGCAAATGAAGGTCCTAAAAGCTTTGCCATCCATGTCCTTAAGGTCAACTCTACTTTGAGGAAGCAGCTCTTTCCCAGTTGTATTTTGATTACTTTCCGACCCGAGGGGTAGTCTTCTGGCATTATATCAGACAATGGTCCACTGCTGTTCATAGCTTTTCAGTGGCTAATTCTTTTCAGAAGTAGACTACTGGGTCCTTCTTCCTAGTCTGTCTTAGTCTAGAAGCTCAGCTTAAACTTGTCCACCAGGGGCGACCCCGCTGGTATTTGAACACCTTTGGCACAGCTTCCAGCATCACAGCAACACACAAGCCTCGGCAGTACGAAATCCCCAGCAGTTTTTTGCTTATATCTCATTGGCCAGACGCTATGTACCAAGGCCACCTTTACCACTGATTGAGATTAGGATATTGATGGCTTATTTTTCTGAGCACATTGCCAACTGGAACAAAACCAAAATTCTTTTTCTTTTTCTAAATTTTATTTATTTTGTTGTTGTTGAAGGCAATTAGTGACACATTCCATATCCTCCTCCTATTGCTGACTCCCCTTCTTGCTCTGTTGCTCCAGGTGAATAGAGACCAATTGTTTTACCTTCAAAGGTTGCTTGCAACCTTTTAAGACTCCAGGCAGTACCCCGTGAACTAGGATTCTGTTCTTAAAGAAGAGGAGAATGGTTAGAGTAGATAGCTACCAAAGTCCAACACCTGACTCACATTTAACAAGTAGAAATTGTTAAACAAATTGCATAAATATATTCTCGATATAATCTCTTCAGGCAGAGCAGGATTTCTGTTCTTTGGGGAATAAGAAGAGGAAATACACTGCAGTGCTATGTGTAGCAAAACCTACTGCTGTTGAAGTTTTAAGAGAAACGAAGTAACTTATTGCCAAGGAATTCCCCAGTTGTGTAGTTTGCCCAGAGGATCAGATGATCTCTGAGCTCAGCACTGATCATCCTGCATTTTATGGGTCACTGCAGCATCATTACTATAGTTCATTATACTGTTTGCAATTGACTTGGCCAACCTCGAAGATGGGTTCCAAAAAGCTTCTTGTCCTTCCAATCGGTAACTCATTAGGTATAAAAAAATGGTATGTGCTAAATGAATTTAGAAGCTTAGGTAAATATAGATAAGAATCTATGCCATGCCTGCTATCAGTGATCCTCGGCCATCCCTGAAGATTCTTGCCTAGGTATTTATATCCTATTGCCACTGAGACTTGTGAGATTTTATCAGTTTTCAATCCTTAGTAGAGTTGTAGTGGTTAAGCATTTGGCTGCTAACCAAAATGTTGGCAGTCAAATCTACCAACCATCCTTGGAAGCCCTGTGGGGCAGTTCTACTCTGTCCTATAGGGTCACTATGAGTCAGAATCAACTCAATGGCAATGGGCTTGCTATTTGGTTTAGTATAGCTGTAGTGGATAATAAATTAAAGCAGGACTTCTCAGTTCTACCAACCTACTTCTAATTGATGTAATTAAACTTGTGAAAGGCTGAGTATATATGGGATGAAGTAGATGGGCTCTGGTGGGCAGCTTCTGTGTGTGTGTGTGTGTGTGTGTGTGTGTGTATGTGTGAAGTGTGCCACTTGGCATTATTACCTTTCTTCTGGAAAACCAAAATTTACCTGGGAGGTGCGGAAGAGTGGAGGGAAGTGATTCCTCTACTCTCAATTATTTATCAAGTTCTCTGTAAATTCCAGGGTGAGTGTGTGGCTCAGGTCTGTTCAATCAGGATATTACATAACCAGAGATTGGTTCATCGATCAACCGGAGCCAACAAGACTCAAGGAATCATTTTTACTGGAATTTCTAGAAAGAAATTTACTCCTTGCCACCCACTCCCCAGGATTTGAAGCAGAGACATTACACAATCTGAAGTTTCGGCATCTATCTTGTGATTGGAAAGAATGATATCAATATGACGGAAAGAAGATTGAGAGATGAGAGCAAGAAAGCCAAAGTCTAGGAGAGATCTTTGGAGCCTCTGGGCACGCTGCACCTAAACCAGTCCTGCCTGTGGACTTGGCCTGTGGAGAAGTAAATACATTTTGGTGTGTGTTTGTGCTTATGTCACCTTGTGTACTTTCTGCCATTTGAAACAAATGAGTAAAAAATTCTTACTGATTCACTAAAATCCATGCGACCTTGAAATTACACGCAATTTTTGGTTTTAGCATAACAACACATGCGCATTTTGCATTCTATTCCACAATATATCTTTGTTGTTAGGTACTGTCTTAGATCTATCTATCTTTAAATAACAACATATTTGAATTATCGTTTAAATAACTTGACTTTCTGCCTTAAGATTTTCAAGTGAAATTTGCTTTCCAGGAGGTGATGTCATATTTATTCTGTAGTTTTTCATTCCCTTGACACAGTTCTGCATGGGCCAGGTGATACATCTGCCACAGTTTTAGAAACCCAAACCTGAGGTGCTGCCCGTACAGTTGCAATAGGGAATTTCAGAATACAAAAAAGTTCTCAAGACTAAAAGACGTGGAGTTGTAACGATGGCCTAATAGGCTTTGGCACAAGAAAACCCACCTGGGACTTCACAAATAGGAAGCTCTTACTCCATGTTCAGATAAAACTCCTTTGTGGAGGAATACATAAATGTAAAAATTCTATAAGATAGTGACTAGTGAGGTTCATAATCTGAAATTCGATAACTTTATTGAAATAACTCTGTGTAAGCAGAGATCTCCCACATTATAGATGATGACATATGACACTGAAGGAAATCCATTTTAATACCGATGCCTCTTGGGACTGTGTTTTTGTTTTTTTGTTTCTCAGAGTTATTATTTCCCTACAGCACAGTATCATTTAGGTGATGTACTATTGAGTTCAATTTTCTTAGCAAAGTTAACTTAATCCCTGTTTTTCAAAGGACTCATGTTTCAGGTGTGTGCAAAAAATAGTACAGGCTTGATTCCCACTCTCTGAAGACACTGTTTCAGTATCCACTGCCAAATATGCATTGGCTGAAATAGAAGATGATCGAGACACCAAATCTTTCATCAAATTTCTTTCAAGGGGATACTCACTGATCATTTATCAGAAAGTAAGATAAATTTGATTCAAGGAGGTTATTTCAACATCTAAGGAGTCCTGGTGGAGCAGTGGTTAAGTGCTGAGCTGCTAACCAGAAGATCAGCCTTTCTAACCCATCAACCCCTCCACGGGAGAAAGATGTGATAATCTGTTTCTGTAAAGATTACACCCTTGGAAATCCTGTGGGGCAGTTCTACTCTGTCCTATAGAGTTGCTATGAGCCGGAATCGACTTGCTGGCACACAGCAACTTTCAACATCTGCATGATTCCAGAAATTCTGATGAAATGAGGAAAATTCAGCCAAATGTCCTGATGTTTTATTCACTTTTTTAGATAACACCTCAGTAATTGAAGACATACGGATTTGTGTCTTTATGTGATACTTCCATTGAATAATAAGGCTGGAAGGGACTCAAGATATTGTACAGCCTTTTCTCTGACACTGGTCTAAACAATCTCAGATGGAGCATTTCAATATTTCTGCCTAGGTCTCCATATTGTGTTTTCGTGAGCTTCTTCACATATGAGGCTATGAAATGCTATACAGCAGTAGCAAAATACAGCAAATATTTTACACCCTCCCCAAACTTCTGCAATAACAACTTTTAGCAAGAAAGAATATTAGTGTTGATCTTCAGCTCATATTCATCCAACCTAAAGCATATTGCCTCGAAGATGTGCTGCTCCATTTTGCACTGTATATTTGACCCCCCCCAAAAAAAACCCAAACCCATTGCCGTTGAGTCAATTCCGACTCATAGCCACCCTATAGGACAGAGTAGAACTGCCCCGTAAGTTTCCAAGGAGCACCTGGTGGATTCAAACTGCCAACATTTTGGTTAGAAGTCGTAGGTAGCTCTTAACCACTGTGTCACCAGGTTTTCCATTACAATATTTTTTCTTCTTTGACTGAGCCTTTACTTGGTCACTTTTTTTTTTTTTAGCATATTAAGGTAAATCATGATTAGTTTGTTAACACACAGAAAAAATGTACAACAGAGGTATCTTTCTGATGTTAAAAAGATTTGCAGGGATTATTTCTGCCCCAGGACCCATTTGGACTTGCCCTTCTCCCCATTTAAAAAAAAAAAAAAAAGTGTAGTTAACTGTCTGTAACTAAGAAAATAGCTACAATAGCTTAATATTTTCAGAAATATACATAATTGAAGACATTGAGAGCTATCTGCAAAATCATATTAATGTTTGAATCTGAGAAGTATTTATTCTCACTGCATGCAATAGGGGCAACAGAACAAAGGTGTTCAGGAACTCTGTGTTCCCAGACCTTGTTTTCTTTATTATCTCAATATGAATACGCCAGTGCTGGTCCTTGGCACAGGGTAGCATATCAGGATACTGCTCAATTTTGCCCAATTTTGGTAACCACTTAAATACTCCACAAAAACTAGTGAATGTACTTGCCAGAATTTTACTCAATTAAGTGATTCCAACATAATTGTTCATTAAAGCTATACGAGTAAAATTGAGTACTTATCATGTAATAATGAAAATTCTGCCTTAGTTAATAACAGTCATTGACTCTAGTAATAAAAAACATCAGTTTCAAGAAAATAGCGGTACTCAGTTATAGTTTACAGAACTCAACTTTGGGAAGTACAAGTGGCAGAGGGAGCCCAAATAGAAGAAAATTTATATTTATTGGATGTCTACCATATTTGAGGAGAGGTGCTGTTGTTGTTGGGTGCCATCCAGTCTGTTCCAATTCATAGTGACCTTATGTGCAACAGAACAAAACACCTCCCAGTCCTGTGCCATCCTCACAATCATTGCTACGTTTGAGCCCATTGTTGCAGCCACTGTGTCAGTTCGCCTCATTGAAAATCTTCTGCTTTTTCCCTGAGCCTCTACTTTACCAAGCATGATGTCCTTCTCCAGGGAGTGGTCCCTCCTGATAACATGTCCAAAGTACATGTTCCTGTTTTCTCTATTGCCTCAACATGATGGTTGCACAGTCTCACCATCCTCCCTTTTAAAGGGCATTCTGGCTGTACTTCTTCCAAGACAGATTTGTTCATTCTTCTGGTAGTCCATGGTCTATTCAATATTCTTCACCAACCTCATAATTCAACGGCATCAATTCTTCGGTCTTTCTTATTCATTGTCCAGCTTTCGCATGCATATGAGAAGATTGAAAATACCATGGCTTGAGTCAGGCACACCTTAGTCCTCAAAGAGATATCTTTGCTTTTTAATGCTAGAAAGAGGTCTTTTGCAGCACATTTGCCCAATGCAATTCATCATTTGATTTCTTGACTGCTGCTTCCATGGGTATTGATTATGGATCTAAGTAAAATGAAATCCTTGACAACTTCAATTTTTTCTCCATTTATCATGATGTTTCTTATTGAGTTTTGAGTATTTTTGTTTTCTTTATGTTGCGGTGTAAATCATACTTAAGGCTGTAGTCTTTGATCTTCATCAGTAAGTGCTTCAGGTTCTCTTCACTTTCAGCAAGCGAGGTTGTGTTATCGGCATAAAAAGGTTGTTAACGAGTCTTCCACCATTAGTCTTTCAGTTTGTACTGTGGTAGCTTGCATGTTGATGTAATGCTGGAAGCTATGTTACTGGTATTTCAAATACCAGCAGGGTTACCCATGATATGGACAGATTTCAGTAGAGCTTCCATACTAAGATAGACTAGGAAGAAGGAACTGTTAATCTACTTCTGAAAAATTGGTCAGTGGAAACTTTATGAATAGCAGCAGAACATTATCTGATCCTGGAGGTACTTTACACTCATTAGGTCATTTACATTTATATTTATCATTATAAAAGCAAATTAGGGAATGTTTGCCTTCATCCAGATAATCCTAGTGATTCATGAATCGTAACAAAACAGGAAAATGAAATGACTTAATTCTTGACAAGCTCTTGATTACACTTTTGAAAAAAAAGATGAACGATCTCAGTGCTGACCAAGAAGATGCTTGTGGTTATACAAGCCCTTGCTCCATGGTCAGCCCTGTCCAGACAACTGTAATGCAATGTTTACTTCTTAGCCACGCATCCTCTTCTTTTGTTTTTGGTAGGTTACACATTTTAATTTATCATTTGGTTATGGATCAAATAGTACAAAAGTACTCTTGCAGAAATTATCTCACTCACTCACTCACTCTATTTTGACTCCCCAGACATGATCTCTTCTGTTTCTGTTGTTAGTTTTATTTGTTGTTACACCCATAATTCTAAATAATGAGATTATACTTTTATTGCTTGATTTATAAACACTAAACTGTCCAATGACGCCCCACTATGAAGGTAAAGATTTTTAACTCACATGGATTTCTCATTTGAAATTGGAAGATAATTTCCATTTCTTGCACTGATGATAAAGTCACATTAATGGATTTGGAGAGAGTTCTTTTTTTTTATTTCTGGAAAAGCAAGCAGCATAATATGTGAAATCTGTCTACCTTTAAAGTCTAGTAGAATTGATTTATGCAGTTGTCTGGACCTTTTGTTTTGGGGGAAGATTTAAAATATCTATATCGATTTGTTTAACTTGATATAGAACTTCTCAGGCTTTCACATTCTTCCTAAGTCAATTTTACATTATATTTTCCTACAAATTTGTCCCAATTCATCAAAATTTTCAAATTTCAAAAAATCACAGAATTTTCTTACTGATTATTGTCTTCGTAATCCCTGCCACAGCAGGACTTTTTCAGTGCTAATTTAATTTGTTTATTTTCTCTTTTGTTCCCTTGAACAATATAAAAAAAACCTATATTGAACAATATAGCTAGAGATTTTTCTACTTTATTCCTCTTTTTCAAAAAAGTAATTTTGTTTTATCTGACTTTATTAAATCCTTGTTTTATTGTATTCACTGATAGGTGTTTCCCTTTATTTTTTCTTTCTTTTAATTTATCTAGATGTATTATACTTTTTAAATTAGGTAGTTATCTCATTAATTTTCAACTTTTCTTCTTTTAATGTAAGAGTTTTAAGATTATAGGTTCTTCTGTAGATACTGTTTTTACCATATGGCATGGCCTTTTGTATGTTTATTTTTTAAAAGTTACTTTCTTTCAATTACAAAATTTAATTACAATTTAATTATTAAATTTAACTTATGTTTCCATCATTGTTTTTCTTTGATCCATGTGTTGTTTAATACAATGTGTGTGCTTTTTAAAAATTTCTAAATGAGGTGTTTTAAAATTCATCTCTTTATTATTGACTTAATTCTGGTCAGAAAGGATGATTAGTTTGAGAACAATTCTTTAAATTTTTTTGAGTATTACTTTATAGTCTGATGATAATCGATTTTTTAAAATGTGTCAGGTTTTCTTGAGAAAAATATATATTCTGTACTTGTTTAGTGTAAAGTTAGATCAAACTGGTTAATGAGGTTGAAATTCCCCACTATTTCCAGACAAAGCAAGTGATTAAAAAAAAAATGATTAGCAACCCTAAATTGAAGGAAAAGCAGTTTGAATGGAGGGATAAGGTAGCCCACAAGGAAAGACCAGAGTCAAGGGTTTATTTTTTAAAATTAAATAGAGCTTGTAGTATCAAAAGGCTTCAGGATGAGTCTTCTGCCTTCAGATAAGACCATAAATATTTCTAATATAAATGTAAGTTATAAGACATAGATTATAAGAAAATAGTAATAGCTTCCTTCCTGTTATATGCCTTATTACACTAAGTTTAGGACTTCTAGGGGTTATTTTATTTAATCCTCTCTACAATTGAGGTAGAAATTATTGTGGACACTTTACAGATGAGATATAGCAACTTGTATAACAACCTAATTTAGCTGATAGATGGCAAAAGATTAGAATCTTGTCTGGTCCGACTTGAGAACCTTTCTCTAAACCATCATGATCTTCCGCCAAGTACTTCCTAGCCTCTGTGGATGACACAAAAGAAAGGTGTGATTTGTTCTTGCCCTCAAAGACATAGTAATCTTATTAGGGTCACATGTTTCACACACTAAAATAATTTGAGAATGTTATTAATTAGTGAAATAATAAAATTGCAACACAAAATTTGTGTATCGAAGTATATGGTACAGCACATAATCTACAGAATTGTTAGAAGTCACTGTTGCTAGGAGTTATTGGAAAATATTTCAAGAAAGAGGTAGGATTCAATGTTGTTGTTAGTTACTGTCCAGTTGGCTCTGACTCATGGCAACCCCATGTACAACAGAAAGAAATTTTGCCTGGCCATGTGCCATCTTCAGGATCGTTGCTATGCTCAAGTCCCTTGTTACCGCCACGGTGTATTTTGAACGCTTTAGCCTAGGGAACTCTTCTTCCAGCACTATATTAGACAATGTCCTGTTGTGATTTGTACGGTTTTCACTGGCTCATTTTTTGGAAATAGATCACCTGGTCTTCCTTCCTAGTCTCTCTTAGTGTGGAATTCTGCTGAAACCTGTCTACCGTGGGTGACCCTGCTGGTTTTGGGAATACCGGTGGCATAGCTTTCTGCATCACAGTAACATGTCAGCCACCACAGTATGACGAACTGAATAGGATTCAGATAATCAGAGGAAATAGGTTCAACTGCATTGTCCAACTTAAGGAAGCTTTGGCTTATATATTCTACATAACCTTGCCAGGTAGACTTTGAAAATGTGTTGTTACCTGCGTAAGTAGATAAAAGGGAAAAGGTAAAAAGAATAGAGTAGATACAGTGTCTGTTGAGGGGAGAGAAGGGCAGAAGGGGTACTGAGAGCTGTGGGAAAGTTGTTTGAAAGGGCTCGCTGGTGTCAGGGTCGCATGATTGAACTTGGTCCTAATGAAAAGGGAGAACGTTTGTGGTTTTTTTTTCTGCGTAGAGGAATGTTACACAAAATAATCTCCCTCATTTCCCAAGTTTGGGTGAATAGGAAACATCATGGGAAAGAAAGATCTTCTGCTATCTCACCCTCTGTAATGTATTTAACTGTTCCCTAACCCCCAATGACTGGAAGATTTTATTTTGGTTTGACTTAAATCTCTTTTATTGGAATTTAAATTCATTTCCTCTCTTTTCTTCTCTTCATGAAGATAAAAATGGATTGCAATATTTTTCAATCCAGTCAACATAGTGACTTTTAATTTCTTCTTAGTTTTTTGAATGGAATTATTGAAAGCTGTAGTTTTAATTATCATCCTGATAGAAATCTGAGCACCCCTGTCACCTGACCTCATCTTTCCTTTATTGGATGGTCTTGTGACACATGTACCACATGCCAATTTATTGAAAAAAAACATCTATTAAGCTGATTTAGCTTCCTGTGGATTGATTCAGTTAACTGAATTTTATATGTTTCAACCAGCTCTTTTGGTGGCATGCAAATGAAGCCTGAGTTTTGCTCTCAGAAGTGCTGAGTTCAGGAAAAACTTATGAAAGCTGGGAGGCCGAGTCAAACATTTGCTTTCAGATGTTGCGCTTGTAAGTATGGGTTCCAGATAAAACGAAGTGACAGTTTGGAGTGAAATACTGACACATAAATTATGGTCAGAATTTAAGAGTCGATCTTAAGATTCCCACTGCTGTCCAGTTATTTATGGGTTTGTGATTAATCAGCATTAAACAGATAATTCCAAAGCGAACTGAGAAATAATGCATTTTGCTAACACCTGGCTTCTTGACAAGGTGAGGCTTGAGAACAGAACAGTTTGCATGTCAGGACGTGAATATGTCAGTTATTCCTCACTTAACAAAAGTACTGGAGATTGTTTGTCTTTGTAAATTTTGCTGAGTTTAGGAGAAAATGAATATCAATGTCCTTCTGAGATCTGATCCAGGAGCCCTGGTGGTCCAGTGGTTAAGCGCTTGCTGCTAACCGAATGGTCTGCGTTTGGAACCCAGCAGCTGCTCCGTAGGAGAAAGACGTGGCAGTCTGCCTCCATCAGCCTTGGAAACCTTATGGGGCAGTTCTACTCTGTCCTTTAGGGTCGCTAGGAATCAGAATCGGCTCTCTGGCAGTGGATTTGGTTTGGTTTTCGAGATCTGATACAGCACTTTTGCGTGTAAGTTGTTTTCCAATTTGAGAATTAAAATTTTTGTGGCTGTTTTCTGGAATGACAATGAGCAAACTGCCCAGATTCTACAGCTGATGTCATCAGCAGGAGTTAGTCTGACATTAAAAAACCAAACAAAAAAAGGAGCAAAAAACCTTGGAAAGCCTTCCTTCAGTGCTCCAAGGGTTGGTCACTTCTATTTGTTTTTCTTCCAAAGCCAATATTGAACTTTCCCTGACACCCAACCTCATACTGATGGATATTTGAAGTTGTTTCCCCAGAATCTGACAGACTTTAACCTACATATTCCTGGTGATAATTGCTGGATTTCCAAATTAATGGGAAAACTGGCACAATACTAGATAATATCAGAGTTTGTGATTTGTGAAGTGCCAAATTTCTGTAATTAGGGAAAACGGTTAATTATCACGAGAGCTAGTCATTAATATTTGAAGACAGTAAAAATTAATAGAAATGCATTTTTTAGTGGCTAAAATGCATAAAGCCCACTTGCTGACGTCGTTTTCATGAACTCAGCTCTTTGTATCTTATTATCAAACAACCGGGCGGTTGTGAAGGATGTGGGTGTAGTGTTTTTTTTTCCCCCCGAACGGTGTGATGGAATGTTTAATATGAAAGACTTATATATCACTTAGCCTGTACTTCCAGTGTTTAAGTGAAAACTGGGAGAGTCTCATAATTAATCACTTAATAGGGGGACCTTTTTATATGAGGCCAAAGTGGTCTTGGCTTGTAAAATAATAGGCACAGTTCTCTATATTTATTTTGTATTCTGAAAAGAGGTGCTTGTTTCTGAGCCTGGCCTACAGCAATGCTCATTATCACTATTATATCACATAATTTTAGAAATATGACCAGCTTATCAGCAACAGTATTGAAAATGAGCTATCCTTTCCAAAGTTTATGGAATGTTTACCACAGCGGAAACTTTATGCCTGATTTCTAAGCATGCTTTTTGACCCGGAATAAAAATAAGTACAAATGAAAATGACATGTGGAATCTTTTAAAACTAATCATTTCTTTCCTTATCGAGACTAGTTTAAAACACGAATTCACTAACATACAGGATCATCAGAAACATGACGAACTTTTTTTTTTTTAACCAATGGGTGTTAAATAAAAATCATTATGAGAGAGCGTACCATATATTTATTCAACAAATACTTCCTGAGCTTCTGCTCTGAGAAAGGCTTCTGGACAGTTGTAGGAGACTATTGGGTAGTTGGACTCAATGGATTAGAAGTGACAAAAACAAAGTTGGCAAAGGAAACTGGGGATCCAAGATCAGCATGAAGCCAAGATGAGCTTGTCTGCAGGGGATAGACCCAGAACACGGAGTGATTAAAGCTTTGACAGTGAACTCAGGATCAGGAAGTAGATAAACACAGGACCAGGGAAGCAGTGAGGGTGATAGGCTGAGAAATTGGAAAACATGGCCTTGGCAAATGGAGCTGTGGGCACAGTTCAGATCAATTCAGTGAGGTATTGATTGAGTTCCTACTAGATGTTCAATGTTTTCCACCCATAACTTTGAAAATCAAGAAAGAAAAAGTAGTGAACACACGTGAAATTTTATCAAGCTGGCAAATAGTCTGTCTCCTTTATATTAGATATTGGTACTAATGATTAAGAAGTCAAGAAGTCATGTCTAGTGGGTATTAAATAGTGTTTTTTAAAAATTTATGTCTTCCAAAGCATGAAGAGCATCTCATGGTGGGAAAGAGGCTTAAATGTAATCTAACCTAACCTTCTACCCCCACGCTGAATTCTCTAAAGATACCTACCCTAGAAAAGGTAACACTTATAAGGATCATTCTGGATTATCACAGGAAAAGGGGCTTGCAATTACTCTGGTATTCCAGTGGAATGCAGGAAGCAGCCATCTGGAGAAATACCCTCAGCACCTTTCTTATCAGATAGATTTTCCAGCACTGTTAGCCTAGCTTATGTCCACTGGGATCAAATCCTAGTTTGATAATATCTTCTCCAAAACCTGGCACAGAATTAATGTATTTCCTGTGCCCTGCTCAGGAAGGGTCCAGGGAACTCTCCTTAGGTTATTTCACTTCAATTCATTCTTTTCAAGACCTACAAGATTTTCTGGCTGATCAAACAAATAATCCACCAATAATTTGACTATTTTATCAGTCAGTGTTCTTAGCTGTAAGCAACGGAAACTCAAATGAAGAAAATTAATTTATTTCAAATATGCTGGGTAGCTTGCAGACTCTACCAGGGCCAGAGAAGTAGGCTCAGCCCTGAAGCAGTCAGGCACAAATCACTTTTCAAGATGGATCCAATGGAGAGCTGGCCACCAGAGCTTTACCTCCTATGCGTCCTATACCAGAGATCTTGAAAAGCAAAAGTGGTCCCTGAAATCATAGCAACCCCCTACCTAGATGCTGCAGAGAGCAACTGCCTGGTGCTGCCCATTCATGATCTGGGTACAACCAGGTTGTTTGCCTTGCTATGGATGTAAGAGTGGCACACTGTGCTTGGTAGGGAGCACTGGGCTTGGTGGGGAGCATTACACTGTGTGGGGCAGAGTTCCCCAGACATAAGCAGGGGCTTCAGAGGCTGAGAAGCCAAAATGAATATCAACATAACCATCAGTGCCACTTGACTTCCTTCCTTTACACCTTTTTACGCTTAGACTGATGCAAAGACCCCAAACTCTCTTTAAATGCACTACTTTTCTGTGGTGTCCTGTGATCGGTAGGGAATTAAATATTTCAGTTTCTAAATAACAATATTTCTTGCCAGTTTACATACAGACCACATGCAGGGCATTATTTTTAAAAGTAAATAAGTGATAAAGACCACACAGTATGAGAGATTTACTGTGGTTAGCCTTGGTGGCTAGCTGGAGATCGTCTTTTTTCAAGTGCTCAAAAATCATTGACCTTAACAGGGGAGAACACAGAATTGTAATGGTCTGTACAGCATAACATCTCAGAACTTCATTTATTTGGGAGAGAAGAGTTCATAACCTCTTCCCCTCCAGATCCAATCATGCATTATCAGACCCATGGGACAAAATTATGTGCAATGTAGGGTATGCTTAGTCGTTCCTCTTCTTCACAACACCATCACAGATTTGTAATGAATGGACTTAGATGTTAGTCCCAATACAAAATTCACGAAATGCTCACCATGCTAACAGATAGCATCTGGTGGTTTCCATGTTGATATGATGCTAAATAGGTTTCAGCGGAGCTGTCAAATTAAGGTGGGCTGGGAAGAAGGGTCTGGTGATCTACTTCCAAAAAGAAGTCAGTGAAAACCCTCTGGATCAAGATGGTCTGATCCCCAGCAGATCATGGGGATGGCACAGGACAGGGCAGCATTTTGTTCTGTTGTGATTGGGGTCACCAGGAGTTGAGGCTGACTCCATCACAGCTAACAACAGTAACAGTCTTCACAACAGCCCTTTGAGAAAGGCGCTGTTATTATCCTATTTCACATATGAGGACATCGAAGCTGAGAGGTTACGTATACACCCAAGGGTCTAATCTCCCAGGCGGCCAGAGCCAGGATTGGAAGAGTCTGACTTCAAAGCTCATAGTCCAGCCACTCAGCCCAGCTGCCTGTGAGAAACTCAGGCACGGTGGTTTTACTGGATTTCTCTAAGGGGGAGCAGAAGTAGCATTCCTGCGGTAAAGGTGTTTTGGCTCTGGTGGCTCGCACTTCCGGTTGAAGGGAGAGGCCATTTTACCACCGCTGATACAGGAAAATATGTCGACTTTTTTTCTCGCAGTCCAATATCAACTGCAGGGAGCGATGCGACTACCCAGTGTGAAAAATATTCCGAGCATCTCAGCTGATAAATTCTAATGGTGCTCTGATGCCTTTTGTGACTCTGTTCAGATTCGTTTAGTGCACCAAGCATAAACTGCTTAAATCTTTCGCATACAACCATTCTATTGCCTATTAATTAGAACCGTCTTTTAATTGCACGGATGCTCCCAAATTAAGCCAATATAGTTACAGGGATAGAATCCCCTGGGGGGAAAATTCTTTATAGGAAAGTAGTGATGTTAAAAAAACAGCAGAAGCAGCAGCAAACAATAAAACTCCCAATAACATCTACAAACCACCCTCACAAAAAATTTCATAAATCATTTGGGAATAAAACTCCATTTCCCTAGTTGCAGATTCTTGTTGCCAAGCCCTTCCATGCACAGTTGTGATGCTGATGAAGTTTTCCTTCTGTGAGTTCAGCTCCCTCTCTCTTATGTCATCTTTCCCTAGTCGAGGTGGTCAGTACCCTCCTCCTGTTTTCAGACTCTCTCATCAGTCAAAGCAGGAAAAGATCACGCATCAGTCTTGTCCACGTGATGGATGAATTTTATTTTTTATTTCATCAATTAGCCCTTACCTCATCTGAGTATTTGCAATTTAGGTCATTTTAGCTCTCCGTGTCTAAAGGATATCGGCTATGAACAAGGATTAGGGAAATTTGGGGTAAGGCAGGAAACACTAATAGCATTCAAAGGTCCTGAAGGTAGACTTGATTTAATATTTTAGGGTGACCTTGAAGTTGGGCAGTGGGTTAAAAAAGGTTCATGACCTTTCTCCCCTGATCTCCCAGTTCTCTTCGGAAAGAAGAGATGGTCAGTGGAGGCTGATGGATGCTCAGATGGGTTGCTGGTGGGCCTGGGACTTGGCTTCCCCTGACTGCGCTGGCCTCCAGCAGGCCCATTTCCTTCTCACCCTTCATCTTCCCTGCTTGTGTCCTCCCCTTCCAAACTCAGCCCAGCCTCTGATTCTCTCTCCCTCTCACCAAACACGCAAGTATGTACCCTGATTGCCAACAAAAGTTGTTTTGGTTCATGTTATGAAGTTCCTGACACATATTCCTTAATGGATGTATGACTATGTTCAGTGCTACTTTGGATAATCTTGCCTTGAAAAATAATCTTACAGACATTCACACACCGCCATCTCTGGCCTATATTTCAAGTGGTGTTAGCTCCTTACTCTCCAGAGTTCTGAGTCAGGCTTTTTATAGTTCATGTAACCTAGATTTGTGAGTCACTATATACAAAGCATAGTATTCCCACCACAGCCACGAGTCTTGGAATCAGTGCCAAGTGTCTCGACTGTTGACACCAATGCTCCTGATGATAAATGGGTTGTCAAATTTATATTCAGTTGAGGCCTCAGTTTCTTCATCTGTAAAATGAGATGGCTGGACAGCTTGGTAGATTTCTAACATTTCTTTTTAATGAGTAGTATCTCTCTTGTTTGTTTTTTATTTGGAATTAAAACTTCTGAAGAACTTGAATTTTATCTTACACATTAAATAACATATTTTGATTTATTATGTTTCAGGATGAAGTTCAGACTAAATCAGAAAAGAGGAAAGAGAAAAGGATACAAAGCTGGTCGAAGACATTGGACAATGTATTCCATCTCATCTTTTCAAAGGAAGAGAAAATGAGAAGAACAAAGAAAAACTGAAGAGAACAAAGAAAGCTCTGTTTAGTTCCATTGTGTTACCATCCTCAGAAGCATCTTGATAAAACCCAGAGGGCATAATTTCTTTTCTTTGATCTTTTTGGAGCCTAATTGGCCTGCCATTAAAAGATGCTGTTCTAGGCAACTGCTGTTTTTGTTGTTAGCAGCCATCCAGTTGCCCCTGACTCATGGCTACCCCATAGACAACAAAACAAAACATTGCCCTGTCCTGTGCCATCCCAACTTAGAGTAGTGGATCAGCCCATTGTAATCCATAGGGTTTCAATGGCTGATTTTCAGAAGTAGATTGCCAGGTCTTTCTTTCTAGTCCATCTTAGTCTGGACCTTTTCAGCACCATTGTTGTTTGTTGTGTTGTTAGGTGCCTTCGAGGCAGTTCTGACTCATAGTGACCCTGTGCACAACAGAGGGAGACACTGCCCGGTCCTGCACCATCCTTACAATCGTCGTTATGCTTGAGCTCATTGTTGCAGCCACTGTGTCAATCCATCTTGTTAAGGGTCTTTCTCTTTTCCGCTGACCCTGTACTTTGCTGAGCATGATGTCCTTCTCCAGGGACTGATCCCTCCTGACAACATGTCCAAAGTATGTAAGACGCAGTCTTGCCATCCTTGCTTCTAGGAGCATTCTGGTTGTATTTCTTCCAAGACAGATTTGGTCATTCTTTGGCAGTCCATGATGAATTCAATATACCACATGTCTGTCAGTTTGTCGTACTGTGGGGGCATCATACTGTGGGGGCTTTCATGTTGCTGTGGTGCTGGAAGCTATACCACTGGTATTCAGATACCAGCAGGGTCACCCGTGGAGGACAGGTTTCAACTGAGCTTCCAGACTAAGACAGACCAGGAAGAAGGGCCCGTCAGTCCACTTCTGAAGAGAATTAACCAGTAAAAACCTTATGAAGAGCAGCAGAACATTCAGCATCATAGTAGCACACGAGTCTCCACCGACATGTGCACTCCGCTCCGCTGCACGTGGGGTGCTTTGGCTGGGAATTGGACCTGGTGTCCTACATGGAGAGGCAGAATTCTACCACTGATCCAGCAATGGCCCCAGGAACTGCTAGGGAGCCTGTATTGGCAACGAAGAAATTGAACATGAATTTAATACCCAAGGAGCAAAGGAAAGCTGGACATCTATAGCCAAAGTGTCTCAGCAGAGAAACTGATACAGCATGTGGTCCAGGGTTAGATGGGATGACATGAACAGGCCCTTGTTTCTCTGCTTCTACTGTAGTCAGAAAACAACACACATTCAATAGCTACCTGTTCTTAGTTTGCTTAATCTGGTTCCCCTTGCCTCTTCTTTTCCATATTTTGGCTCCCGTTTTTATGGATTAATTTGTTGTACTTAGCATTTTTTTTCCCCATTTCCTCAAATTCCATTCAGCCTCATTTGTTTTCCTGGTTTTCTATCTTTTTCCTCCTAGCTATTAAGGAACCCATTCTATGCCAAGCCCCAGGGGCCCAAATACAGCTTCCTCAATTCAGGAGATGCCTAATTTTACCTACTATGGAGAGGAGGCCAAGTTTCCTTTAAAAAAAAAAAAAATGCTATACTGCCTGTTTATATCCCTAAAGCTCAAATAATTAAACCGTGTACTGTTTGAGATAAGATAGTCTCTGATGGGCAATGCACAAGGAAGCAAATCTGCTTTACCCAAGTGAAATCCCCGATGTGCCACTAACTCTCCAAGGGTGAGCACAGCACCTGTCTCTGCTGTGACCTCGACACCACGTTCCTACTCTGACATCATGAAAAAGCCTTTTCACGTAAATAGAATGGGTGTTAATAAAATAATATTTATGATTCAGTTTTTTTTCCCCCTTTCCTTCTTTTAAGTATCAAGCTGTATCCTGGAGGAACAAAAATAAAAGAAGTTGATGTCTACAATCTAACTATTAAGGGGAAATTTGCTCCACTGTTATTTGGACGTAATTGGTACTGAGCATCACAATGCACTTGTAATTGGGTCTGTACTTGTTCACTTCAAGGGTTCCATGCTATTTCTACTTGAACCCATTTTTTTGATACTGCTCAGCTCAGCAGTGCCAGCTAACTCTTGTTATGCAGTTGAAAAACTGTGGCCATTAAAAATAGGATACGGTGTGATTTTGTTTTGCAGCACTGCATGGAAAATCAGTTGCTGTTCATAACAGCTCTGTGGTTGGTTGATTTAAAGCAGGGGGGTGACTTGGAATTGACAAGCAGACAGTTTGTGAAAAGGGATATTGTATCTTTAAGGCTTTCTGACTGATTGTGTTTAACTGCGCCACGCAGCAGGCAGTAATTAGGCTGTAGCTTCACCGAGAGACGTAAAGCACCAGCCATGGTTCTCAGTTCCCCAGATTTTTAAAGCACAAACATTTCCAGATTTGAATAAATGATATATATATATTTTAACTGTGAGTGAGCAAATGAAAAGCTGACCCCAGGGGCTTCCTATGCAGATGGGCTCTGGGACCAGTCTGTGCAGATGTACTCTAGGGGGACCAGGCGGCCGCACTGGAAAGCAGAGAGAACCATGATAGAAGCATAGGACAGGATGACTGATGACTAAAGAAGGTCAAGGTGTTCTTGAGATGAAAGGAAGACAGCTCTTATACCAGGGCACGGCATCTTCTGGCCCAGTTCACAATGTTAATGAGAATCTAGTTGAAGCGTGGTTCTAAGATTAATAGAATAAGTGCCTAATAATTTTTATTTAGGGGAAAGAGAAACTTTCCTTTTCCTAGCTATTAAGAAGAAAAGAGGGGGTATTTTAGAAGCCAATGGAATAAACTGTAGGTTAAGGAATATTTTCCACCCACCTCCCCTCCTCTGTCAGTACCTCCCCCCAACTCTTAAAATACCTCATTGCCGTTTTTCAAAATGGTGAACATTATCAATTTGTTATTATTTAGTAAAGACTGAGCTTCTTGTTTTCCATGCATTTGCTATCACAGGGGAACAGCAGACAGAGTTTATATTAACCTTATAATGAAGGGTTGTTCAATTACTGTTGGGTTGACAGCGGTGACTGTCTTCATTATCAATCAGGCAACAATGGCTGAATCCCAGCTGTGTGGAAGACACTATGCCGGGTGCCATGAAGATAAAAATTTCCCAAGCTTTTCTTCATTTTGCTATTTATGTAAGTAAGTTATTCCATATAAAGTCAGGTACTATTTACTTAAATTTGTATGTTGTTCTTTTTTCTTATTAAATATATTCCTTATCTTTTACCTTCCTTACTCTGTCATTGATACCTATTAATATCATTGTTTATCCACTGTCACTGTTCTGTAGACCACAGATGTGCATAGATTACAGATATTTTGGGTTTAAAATAAAAAACAATGCTTCCGTATTTGTGGATTACAGTTTTCAAAATGCTGGACCTCATATTAGGTTATTTGGGCCTCTGAGGGTGGTAGGGTAGGTGATCTCATCACCGTCTCCGAAGCTCAGAAGCTAGGCAGTCGAGCGTCTGGGATTAGGAGTCAGATTTGCTGAATCTGCTCTTCTTACTGTAACACAAGATCATCTGTCCAGTCCTAGAATGAACCATCTTCTAAATTAAGAGTAATAGAAACATTACTGTGGTATAAAAGGCAGGTTTAGGCCAGCAGAAAGGGATTCTGGTTTTTCAAACTTGATTCTAATAGTTCTAGGCTAATGCTTGTCTTTTCTCTCTGAGTTTAAACCTCCAGAAGCATTCTTTTTTCTTGTTCTTGATTTTTTTAATTACCTTGAAGATAAATCACTTTAATCCATTGGCTACATTGCATTGATGTATTTACCTTTCCCAACATGCTTTGTTCTAAGGTATTTCTTTGAAAGATTTGATCTAAATAAATTATAAGTGTGTATCAAAACCTATTCGCCATAAGAGTAAACCCATTAAAATTTGTTCCATTATTGCATGCTTTGAATTTTTTTGAATGAAACAAAGATGAATTCCATTCTATTGTTCAAATTCCAAATGCATGTGTACCTATATGTATTGCTACAACTAAATGTCTAGGTCAAATATTCCTATAAATTCCTAAAGTTGGTTCATTTTATAGTGCTGATAAATGCTCCTTAGAATTAGGATGTACAGAAGATCAAAGATTAAACTGCAATTTTTTTTTTTTTTTTTTCCCGAAAGTGACAATGAGCCTAATTCACTGTCAGTTACTGCCAGGTGTTTCTCCCCCTAGTATTAAGTTCTTCAAAACAGTGGCTGCACAGGACACCATTCACAGAGGCTTAACGCTGGGGAGAAAATGATTACATTAAATCGAATGATATGAATAATGCATGACATCACATTTTGTAATCCTGGTGTTAAGCATAAAACCAGTGGTTTATTTTTCAGCAAAATGTTTTTGTATCATTTTCAATACTGCATGCTGCAAAATAATAACTGCATACATAATGCAAGAAGAATGGTGGTGAATAGGGTCCTTAATAGTGCTTGCAGCGTCATCTGGGGTGTGCTCACAATAAACACATTTTGAGCCAATGCCCATGGGTGTCCGATGTTTGCTGGAATCTTCTGAGCCCAATAGAATGGCTGCCTTTTAATTTGTTTTTGAATATTACACCTGACCTTTACCACTGATCTGAAAGTCAGTCCTTGTATGTTGCTAACACTACAAATCCTTTTGTCCCCTTTCCTTTCAGTTGATTTGGAGGGCAATTCTACCGGGAATAAACAGCTGATTTTTAACAGTGATGTTTTGATTTTCCAATATGGCGTTGGAAACTCTAAGAAAAACCTGTAGTCTGAATTATTCTTCCATAAAGAAAAAAAAAAAAAAAAAGGAGTTAAGTTTTCTAGGACAAAATGTCAGTTATTTAGCAATCCAGCCAGGTACCTATTAGGGATGTCATTTACATCTCTGAAATTAAATAAATGATTTCTTGTCTTATTTGACTCTTCTCCCTATTTTTTAGAGAAAACATCTTTTTCTTTGTAATTATCAAAGGAGGTTGAGGGAGGCTCTGCAACCTTCAGGGAACCGTTTCCAGGTCATGCACACTGTAGCAATGCTCTGACATGAGTCTGATTATTCTGCTGCATTTCAGGCTGAAATAATTGTGTACCTGGCTGCCTTTTCCAGCACCTTCCTGCGGACAGCTCTGGGGCACTCTCTGGAAGCCAGAATGGACTCCTGCTGATTCACCCACATATTTGTCTTGAATGAAAGAATGGCATATGGCGGTGGATTTCAAAGCTTTTAACAAAACGTCTCTACATCTAAAGTCTCGGGAGTTTATATCAATCATTCGTATTACTCACAACTAATTAAAGATACCATCCGCATTTTAGGATATGAACAATCTGCTCTAACTTCATAACCTGTACTGTTGTTATTATTATTTATTTGAAACAATACTTTCGTAATTAATGGTTAGTCAGTGACCTTGAAATCCTGACCTGTTTGTAATAGATATTAATGATCAAATGTATGTTAAATAGTTTACCTTTTAACATTTCTCCACCAAAAATAATCTGGAAGATGTCAAAGTGTTTTGTTTTGGATTATTAACTTGCCACGAGGATACCAAGAATATCATTTCAATTCCTATTTTTAAGATTTTAACAGACTGCCAAAATGGGTAGATTATGGATGTTGTTAGCAAAAAGTTAAGAGACTTAGCACTTACAAGGAAATTACAATGTTTTGTTAAGAAGGTTTAATGGAAAAAAAAAAAAACTTGATGACCTAATTAGGAGAAGTGGAAATGAGAACATTGCATTGGGTTTGAAAATAAAAATGCTGAGATGTAGGATACATGGGAGCTTGTGATGTACTCGTTCTTGTTAAGAGGATATAAAATTACCAGGTTGAACAGAAAGCAGAAATCAAACTCTGTAAAGGATCTAGTATTCTGAGGAGTGCAAATTCTATGTTAAAGATATGAACAGGGGCCTATTGTTTAAGGCTGGGCTACAGTTGGCTAGTGGCATAAGTTGGTTTTCTTTTCTTTCTTTTTTTTTTTTTTTACTCCTTCTTATTTCTACAACCTTTGTTACAAATTTTGATGACTGGTTCTGGTTGTGACCACATCACATCTTGGTCACTGGACACCTGCTCATCCTGCTCTGGCTGTACTGACATTATAGCACAGTCACTTTGTGACAGTCCAAAAGGTCTCATGTCTCCTCTGTGCTTCCTAACCGGTTTCAGGAAACAGTAACTCTCTTCGGTATAAAAACAAACAAAAAAACCGTTGCCCTCTAGTAGATTCTAACTCGTAGCGATCCTACAGCGAACCTGTAGAGCAGAGTAGAATTGCCTCATAGAGTTTCCAAGGAGCAGCTGTTGGTTTCTGGTGGGAATTGGCAACCTTTCGGTTAGTAGCTGAGCTCTGTTAACCACTGTGCCACCAGGGCTCCCTCTTTGGTATAGTTAGTCTATTGAAAATGAGAGATAAAATGTCCATAGTATAATTTTAATCTTGAGCACAGAAAGTAATGAAAATATTACTAAAATAAAATCCTATTTATCAAAGTAGCCAATATTTACTTTTTTTTTTTTCTTTACTAACATAGCTATTCTGTACTGGATAGACCAGAACACAAGTTCTGGTGCCAGTGCTGCCACTTAAAGCAGCTGTGTGAATTTGTGTAAATCAGCTAGTAACTCAGAAGTTCATCTTCTTCATCTGTAAAATGGGAATAAATAAGCTCTCTTGGGTTTGCTGTGGAGAATAAATAAAATTACGTACAGGAGAATATTTTGTAGTAATTCACTATGAACATATTATCTGTAGTTGTTTACAGAATTACTTTTCCCTGATAGTTAATGTACTACTAAAAATTTACTGCAATTTAAATGTGTTAAAAAAACAAAGAAACCATTGGGAGGTTCTTCTATATCTTTAAATACTCTTTAAGCATACCAAATCAGTGATGTGGCCTTTCACGTGGATAGTGCTTTCACACTCTTAAATGCATAACTTTGAAAGTAAGAAAATTTGCTGAGTTGGCTATTTCCCTGCCTCCCTGGGACATACGTCAACTGAACAACAGAGAATTAGCTGTAGCAAAAAGAAGGAGAGTTCAGTGGAAGCTTGTTCAATAATTAATCTGCTGAGTAAGTGTATGAATATTTGATAAATATTTAGTCAACTGTGTGCATCATGCGGTACTGGTTGCATACCAAAGAATTTGCAAAGGTAAAGACTGCCAGTCAGAGGTGTCAAAGATCAGGAGATTTCAAGCTCACAAGCCAGAGACGTGCAAATGATTTCACATAATACACACCCAGTAAAGACATGACTATCCATGGGATATGGTTCTGGGCGGATAAGAGGAGGTCATTACCTTGTCCTCCAGCATTCTTGGAAAGTCTATTTGGTGTCACATTTTAACTTAATATCTGCACGCCTACCTACATGTGTGAGGTCAAGTATTCTGATGCATACATGAAATGGAATTGTAAAATAAAGGCCCTGTGCCCTCTTGAAATGCAGACCATGGCTCTATTTGGAAAAGCCTAGTGGGTGATCCACCGCCACACCACAAGTAGAAATAGAATTTGTTGCAACATCAGAGGCCATGTATTTGCATTCAACTTAATAAACATTCATTAATTCCCTAGGATGTTCAATGTGCTGCGTGCAAAGAGAAGGGAAGCTAACATCTGTGAATCTTTTGAGGACAGGAAATGCAAAAATTAAATGTTGTGCATCAAAAAAAGGAGATTATCTCTGGTTTCTGGAAAGATTATACAGTGTACATAAAAAAGTTTCAAATTTCCTATCTAGCTAATCACTTATAAATTGTATCCCGACATGAATTCTAAGAGGAATCTTCACAAATTCTTTTAAAAACCTCTCTAGGGAGTCAGTGATCCCTTCTTTGAGCAATGAGCATGCCACCCTCAGTGATTCCAGGTCCTTGCTATTAGGGGAGTGGGATGTGAGTGGTTATAAAGAGTAGGTGGGAACGGCTGCTCTTTTTGGCACCCCCTGCTGGCCAGAGTAGCACTAATGATGACTCCAGAGAGGCCTTATATTCTCCCAGCCAGTATGAACTGTTGCCATGGCAGCCTCAGCAATAAAAAGGAAGGGAGCCCAGGAGCAGCATTATGTGGAGGGGAGGGATGACCTCAAGTGAAGCGCTGGAACAGAATGCCTCTAGGATTTTCCCCAAACACAAAAGGCTGTTCTGTCAGGGAACTGTTTCATCTGGATTTATTCATATGAACCCTGTTCCATTGCCAAATTATGGTCTCCATCACTGTACCCTGATTCTCTATTTTTCTATCATACTCCTTTTTAACACATGATTGATAAACTGAAAATAGGCTGAACAAAAAACAGACAACAAGAAATAACTTTTACAATACTAGAAATAGATTTTGGATTGGAACATAGTAATGTTAAGATGGCAATACTCCTCAAATTGATATACAGATTCAATGCAATCTCCTTCAAAATACGAGATGGCTTATTTGTAGAAATTGACAAACTGTTTCTACATTCAAATGGAATTGCAAGGGGCCCAGAATAGTCAAAATAATCTGAAAAAGGAAAATAAAGTTGGAGGGCTTGCATGTCCTGATTTTAAACTTACTGCAAAGAAACAGTAATCAAAACAGTGTGGTACTGGCATAAAGAAAGAGAGATGCACCAATGAATTAAAATTGAGAGTCCAGAAACGAAAGCATACATGGATGGCCATTTAATTTTCAACAAGAGTCCAAGTCCATTCAGTGGGGAAAGAATTTCTCTTTAGTAAGTGGTGCTGGGACAATTGGATTTTCACATGCAAAAAGTGAAGCTGGACCCCTACCTCACACCATATATGAAAATTAACTCAAAATGGATCAAAGACCTAAATGTACGAGCTTATAAAACTTCTTGAAGAAAACATGCTGGTAAATTTTCACGATCTCTGACTTGGCAATGGATCAGATATGACACTCAAAGCACAAACAACAAAAGAAAATAAATAAATAAATTGGACTTCATCAAAATTAAAAACTTTTGTGTTTCAAAGGACACTATCAAGAAAGTGAAAATACAACCTACAGAATGGAAGACCATATTTGGATATTGTATATCTGATAAAGGATTTGTATCTACGATAAATAACTTTTACAATTTCTTAATACAAAGATATAACCCAATAACTTACCTACACAGATAGATAGATAGATAAATAGATAGAATGAAAAGGGGCAAGTGATCTGAATAGACATCTATCCAAAGAAGATATACAAACAGCCAGTAAGCACATGAAAAAATGCCTGATAAAATTAGTCCTCAGGCAAATGCAAATCAAAATCATGAGATACGACTTTACACATGTTAGGATGGCTATAATAAACAAGTCAGGCAAAAACATGTGTTGGGGCGGATAGGAAGAAATCAGAACACTCATACCTCAGTGGTGGAACGTAAAATGGTGCAGCCACTTTGGAAAATGTGGCAGTTTCTCAAATGATTAAATATAGAGTTATTGTGTGATTCAACAACTCCACTCCTAGGTATATATCCATGAGAAATGAAAACATATGTACGCACAAAACCTTTTGCATGAATGTTTATATTAGTATTATTCATAATAATCAAAAGGCAGAAACAACCCAAATGTCCATCAATGAATGGATGGTTAAACAAAATATGGTATATCCATAATAAAATACTATTCAGCCATAAAAGGAATGAAGTGAAGAGACTTGCTATGACATGGATAAACCTTGAAAACATACTACGTGAAAGAAGTCAGTCACAAAGACCACATATTATATGCTTCCATTCATATGAATGTCAAGAATAAAGAATCTATAAACAAAAAACGTAGGGTTGGAGGGAGGATGAGGGGTTAGGAAGGTGATAGCTGAAGAGTACAACTCTTTTTGAAGTGATGAAAATGTTCTAAAATCGATTGTGGTGATGTTTGCATATATGTGTTAAAATACTAAACATCATTTTATTGTACAATTTAAATAGGTGAATTGCATGGTATTTGAATTACATTTCAATCTTTTTTTTGTTTTGTTTTTAAGAAATGCCTTTTACAATGCTAGAGGCAGTTTGCCTGGAGAGAGAGCCGGTGCTCATCCCAACTGTGTCCTCTTATCTCCACAACCTTTTGGCAGCCCTCCTGTTTGGAGCAGCTGCCTCCCCTGCTATCCAGCCCATCACAAGGATTGAAATAACACAACCTGCATCTCCTATTCAAAAACACTGTCAATGAATTTCTATCAACAATAAAATAATACTCCGACTCGTTGTCAGTCAATGTCTTCTGGTTCCCCCTGCTTCTTCTCCATTCTCATAAACCATCCATCCAGGTGATTGTAATTTCCAGACTTGTCAGGTATATTTCTGCATCTCCCTCCCATAATCTAAACCTGCCCTTCCTGGTAGCCCAGGCTCAAGTCCCTGATATTCCCAGCCCTCATTAACCAACCAGCGCCTACCACAGTCAGTCAGAGAGCACTTACTGGTCGACAGAATAAGTTTTCAGTAAACACCTTTTCTATTTAATGGTTTTGGTAGACACATGGCATATACGTACTGCCTCTGAAATGCAATATTTGCCGCTTACCTCAGGGAATACTTGATGTCCTCATATGTCATAGGTGGAATATGCAAGGGAGTCTTTCTATTAGCCGGGCAGTGGGACTCAAGCAAAGGTTTGTTGATACTAGCGCTTCTTTATTTTTAATCTCCAAGAATCATTAAAACTGAACATAAATTGTGAGCATTGGTAATTAGTCTCTCAAAATGACAATTTTTTGAGATGAATAATAATGAGTGCTTTGTGGATGTGCTATTTCGTATCATTGCTGCTTTTATACTTCGTCTGAGATTTGTTCTCTTCCAGCTGGGACTCTATTTGTCTCATCCTCTCTTATCATGGAAAGCCTGGTGGTGTAGTGGCTAAGAGCTATGGCTGCTAACCAAAAGGTCAGCAGCTCGAATCCACCAGGCACTCCTTGGAAACCGTACGGAGCAGTTCTACCCTGTTCTATAGGGTCTCTATGAGTTGGAATTGACTCGTCTGCAATGGGTTTGGGTTCTTTTGGTTTCCTCTTATTATTTACTGTTCCAGGCAGTTGATAGAGTAGCAGAAAGAGTGGGGAAAAGAAAGAGAAAAGAGAGAGTGATAGCTACATTTTTCCTTTATATGCTTAAATAGGAGAAAAGTATTTTTGTGTTTGTGTGTTCTTCAATGATAAGGGCCAGGGACGTTCTGTTATCTCTTATACAAGGTCTTTATGAGTCAGAGCTGACTCGATGGTATCTAACAACAACAGCAAAGATAAGTAATGTAGTATTTTAGTGAAATAACACCCAGGACCAGAGAAGAATAAACACATTAAAATGCTTTCCTCTCCTTTTGTTTAATGGTCATATTTTTACCTACTGCGGAAGTAACTCTTTTATTCTCTTAATTTTTGTAGCTCAATCCCGCCCAGATCCTCAGCGTTTACGTAAGTAGGGCAGCTGACAGTAAAAGTTACACCTTTGCCTGTGTTAAATGTGCGTAGCCTATGTAAAATGTGCATAGCCTATGTTAAATGTGCATAAAAAATGTGCATAGCCTATGTAAAATGTGCATAGCAGAAAATCAGCAAAGAAGGGGATTAGAATAAATCAGGTATGGGAGTACTTTTTGCTTGTGGCATCTGCGTGGCTGGGTCTTTCTTTGTCTTCTTTCTCATTCTATATTTTTCTCCCAGAACCCCTTCCTTTAGTTGGATCAGAATCCATTTTCTTCTCTCTGGCTCCTCTCTGTTACCACTTATTTCCTAATCTAGGAACAAGCCATCCATTTCCTTTCCTGACTTATAGCAATTAAACTGGGAAAAGACCCATTGCACAAAGGCCCCCGAATAGAAACCCGCAGAAACAAGGCTGTCTCCCCACTTCACCCTGACACTCCCAGGAGGAGAAGCTGACCACCCCTGACCACCACCACTGAGAAGGGCCTGGCTGGCCCCGGGCTGGAGAAATGGGGCATGGTGGAGGGCCTAAAGCCTGCATGGCTCTGGGAATCTTTACTCCCCACAGGCCAGCCTTTCAGAAGGAGCCCATTCTCTGCTGAGGAAATCACAACTCACTAATGTCTTGTCACCTTTCCTTTAAGCATCAAAAAACCAAGAATTTAGACTTTCTCTAGTTGACTAGACATTTTCCTCAGTGGCAAAGTGGTAAAAATAAGTATGAATCCTACAACATTTCAGTTTGATGGATAGTGATGGTACCGTGCCTGGATTTTTGTCAGGAGGAGCTGCTTTTATTGACTCTCTCCTCTGGGATTTCAACACCCAACTGTGAATGATAAGTCATCTTTCCCCCATCACCCAAAAAGAAAATTTGAGCACTTCATGCTCACTGGGTAGGGAGGGAGGGGGGCAGAATATAATTAATTCATGGTTTTAACATGCAGGGACCCAACGCAACACAATCTCCAGGAAATAAATGACATCCCAAGCGGTAATACGCTTGCTGCTTCAAGGACTTAACTTTCTCTGCCTAATCACCCTGGTGGCCCCGAAACCTGACCCCCACCCCACCCCCCAAGGATTCACTAATTTAACAGTGATCTTTAGGTATTCTCAAAAAGCACACACCAGGTTACGGTTTCAAAAGCTTTCACTGTTGCTTTGAAGGCCTATTAATCAAGTGTACTAAATCTTGGTCCTAACGTCATTATTCTTCTCATGTAGTTCTTTGACTCATCTAGAAATATTAATGTATTTCTTGTGCGTTTATATATTTCGTTAGGTTTTTATCAAGGTATGCATGTATTGCCCTAGATTAAAATATATGAAAAGGGTCTATAGAGTTTTGGGAGAGGCTCATGTGTTGGGCTGAGGAACTAATTGATAATTATGGGAATGAAAGTATAAACGAGATTAAAAAATAAGCCATTTATTATTAAAATTTAATTTTTATGGGTAGCCAAAAAATATATATAGGCATAGTTGAATTATTCTGGATAACCAATATCTGGATATGGGGGGGGGACTAATTTTAATGTGAATTAAATATAATTAATTTCCAGCCTAGCTGCATATACCCAATAATACATGCATATATTGATTAATGGAGTTTTTAAAGTATCTGATTCAGTCTACTCCTAATCTACTTTAAATTTCCCATTTAAGGTAAATCTACTTTTCTCTCATGCTAATGGAGACATAAGAGCTGCGAACAAAGAGCTCTGATCCGTTCTCCCTTTTTGTAAAAAGAGTTCGAACTTCAACATGCAAATGTCCATTTCTTTTGCTGTTCATGCAATTTGATTTATTCCTAACTGACTGGGAGTTGCGATGGACTTTGGTGGTTTGGGCTTGTAATATGAAGAAAATGGTTACCTAACAACATGTGCTGTTTTTTTTTAATGTGGGCATACATTTAAAATTCTTCTGGCTTTCCGTCTCCTCCCCCCACCTCGAAAAGCAAAATGCATTTAGCTCGGAGCTGCGGAAAGCTAAGGCTGGAGCAAGCTTCTCCTAGATCACACAAGCGTTAACATATGCGGTCATTGTCTCCGCTGCCTCTCACTGCAGCTTTATATAATAAAACAAGCTGCGTCAAATAGGCAAGGCTGTAATATTAGGTAAAATCTAATTTCAGTTTGGTTATCAATATAGTGTTCATTTCCCTAAGGGAGGGAAAAAATTAAATTTGTAAGCTAAAGATTCCAGCTGAAGTAGTAGAAGGTATGAAAGGCTTTCCTCTGCCTTTTATTATTCACTTTATGAATCAGCCTTAGTTTACTTGTTTCGATCGCTGTCGACATATTTCTGAATACTATTAGCATAGCAATCAGGGCTGTTCTCAGGTTATTGAATGGTGTGTTGACTTCCGAAATAAATAGATATGCAGTGTGAAGGGCGAGCTGTCACTTTAGGAGGGCTTTCCTGATCTAAATTAAAAGGCACTTCTAATTGAAAACTATAATAGCAGGAGTGTTAGGGAGACAATGAAACTGCTCAGTCCCTTTCAATTTTCACGGGGTTCTGTCAGCGAATACAGGAGAAAAAGTAAAATGAAAATATTAAATTACAAATTGCAATTTAAGCAGCAATATTAAATTATACCTAAATAACCATATTGCCGTAAAGCAATTTTAGATGCCTTGATTTAAAGACTCTTTGCTGCAGTGGAGTTTTCGCTGTTATATTCTGATACATCTGCTTTTTCACTTAACATATAATTCTGTGTTTACCGGCAAACGTGTCTTTCTCTATGAAATGTGTCTTTATCTATGAAATGAGAAATCGGTCCTGAAAGACTTTTCATTTTGCACTTTGTGCTCACTAATTCGGTGTTGCCTTAGTTTTTGTGTGTCTTTTATCATACCTGAGGGTAAATATCAGGGCAGGAAATTTCAAAATCAGGATAATTTTATAATATCTGATACAATCCTTCATGAGCTGTCCAAGTGAAGTATTTTCAGAAATTAATAGCAGAATATCAGCTTTGAAGATTTAAGTAACAGACACAATTATTAGCTATTCCAGTGGCATGAATAGCTACCAGCTGTCTGAGTCTATATATTTCGGTTCTTTAAGGGTTAACAATTGAGGCCTGTCTATAGCTCATTTCTATAGTAACAGCAAGACTGAGACTTTTTATGGGCACCTAATAATTAGAAAGTGCTAGAAGGTATAACAATATAATGAATCAAAACTGATAGACTTGTGGGTTTCCATAGAAACATGTATAATTATGATAATCGGTCCCTGGCGTACCCTCAGAATCGTATACATTCAGTTAAATGCAATAAACATTAGGCACTATTTAGTGAGCTGTGATGCAGATTAACAGTGTGAGATACGGGGAAGCTATGAATAAAATTGCTGTACAGTTTATCTCAAACTAATTTCCCAGATTGCTTTAATAGATGTAGTGTGTGGATGTGAAAAATTGGAAGTGTGTTTTTGTTAGTGGTAAAGCTAACAAAGATAATATTTCATAAAGTGGCTGACTGATTGTTAATTCCAGTGCCGATCAAAATGGGCCGTGGTACATTATTCAGCATGGGATCCCAGAGCCCTCGGTGCAAATGGCAGATTGGGCCTCCCTCTCCTGATTTATTTTAAAAAGTAAATTATAAGTCTTTTTATGGTGGTCCATTTTTCTTTAACCTTTTTTCCCCTCTCTTCTACCTCCTCATTTTAGGGATACTTTTGATAGCCCTGTTATGGGGATAGGAAAGAGCACAAGAAAAGGTTCTCCATGGCACTGGAGGCTTGAGTCAGGAAAAAGGCATTATTTCCTTCCCGCTCCTTTGCAACTCTAGTTTTTTTGTTTGTTTGTTTTTTGTCATTCTAAAATATAGGTAACACTACATTTGCCAATGCAACATTTTTCACCGGTAGAATTCAACGCTACCACTTATATCAATCATGTTGTGGGCCCTTAGTTTTTATCCTTTCCTTAGCCCCTAGATTTCCAACGTGCTGGGCCTTACTTAGCACAGGATGAGGAAGGTTTAGCATTGTGTACGCACACACAAAGACCTACGATACAGCCAGAAGTCCACTGTGAGGAGCGACATAATCATGTGTGCATCGTGCATGTGTAAAGAGTGTGGTGGCGAAGGCCCTGTTACAGGATGTTAAATATTATTTTATTAAATTGTTCCCTTTTCTTTACCCAGAAAGTAACACACCTATTTGGAAGATCCCAGATTGTTCTGGAGGGAAGAAAGAGGCCAGGACAAGGTGATGTGGGGTGGGAGCTGTATGAGGAGATTCTAATAGAGGAAGGGGAGAGGCTTCAGGGGGTGTGTGTGTGTGGGTGTGTGTGTGTGTGTGTACACACGCACCAGCTTGGGCCTGGATTATCTATCAATATTGTCCTCCTCTGCCAATGCCCAAGACAACCTCTCAAGCGCATTTCACCAGAGAACTATGCACAGGCGTGGCAAGGGGGGTGGGGCACAGCACAAGACAAAGTGAGCCCGGGACGAGGCCCAGAAAGGCATTCTGAGGTGCCACAAATATGAACGGCTCCTGACTGAGGCAACCGGACAAGAGGACGAGAGGGGGAACAATTATTCAACTTGAAATTGTGTGTGTGTGGCGGGGGGTGCAGTTTGCAGGTGACCCCTGGGAGCTTGTTACCCTCCCGAGGCCCCTGGAACCAGGCGTTTCAGAGAAGCTGGTGGGGTGGAACTCCAGATAGGCACCTGTGAGATCCGAGAGCCCTTAGGCGAGCGCCGAGCTCCAGGGTGAAATTGCACCAATGTGCTGCATGCTGCATTATCCCTTGTACTAACTTAAAAATAAAATAAAATAAATAAAAGTAAAAGCCTTTTGGGGGGAGAAATAGTTTTCTTAGCCAGCTTCAGAGCTCCTCTTAGCCCTGACACTTTGGCCGGGTAGGTCTTTCCTTTTGATTTAGTGCTGCCACTATATTCCACGGAGGCGGGGGGGGGGGGGGGGTTGGCGGCGAGGAGGGGGGCTTTTAGAGTCACCGCGGTGGAGATCAAGCCTTTCTTCTCTCCTTTGTGAGTGTGTTACTTTCTAACACTATAATGGTGCTCTACAAGATTCTAGTCCCCGCCTGGCAGGAGCTGAACCATTGACAGTGTGGGGGAGGGAGGCTGGTCATGTTCTCTCTACAAAGCCTAACTTTCCACCCCCTATTTCCAGTATTCCTTGTTTTCCAAAGACATTTTGTAATGTCTAAGGGGAGCGAGCTAATAGGTTTTCATTTAGAAGACAATGCAAATGTTTAAACCATTTTTATTGCAGGAAAGCTTTTTCATTTTCTCTCTCTTCTCTCTCAGCAATCTAGGGAAAACAATATATTAATTGCCTGGTAAACAAAAACGTATACAGCCTTTCTTCTTTTAAGTTTATTTCAATCAAACTTCAGCATTCTTCCTCTTTCATTGTTTGATCCGGTGGCACTTGGCATATAGGAGTTGTTGCAGCATTTACGGTAACATTCCCAATGTCTAAACATTTTTTTATAGCTTTTTTTATATACACGTATGTGAATATATTAATGCATTATTCAACAAATAGACAACATGGAGCTACTTAACAAGCACACACACGTAGACACATGCACATTTATGACGTTATGTTGGTAGGTATGTACATGTATGAATGGCAACTCAATCCCAAGCTATTTCCCTGCATTATTTATTATGGTAAATGATGAATGTATGTAATCTGGAGATACATGATTGTCATATTTTATCTCTACAAACGGTATCGTAAATGGACTACATTTCTCTGTTCAGGGATAAGAAACAATACCTTTCTGTCATCTGAAGATATAATTATGCATATATATAAGTTGAATAAGAAGCTAATATCAATACATTCTATTGTTGTTAGGTGCCATGGAGCCGATTCCAACTCAGAGGCACCCCGTGTGACAGAGTAGAACTGCCCATAGGGCTCTCTTGGCTGTAATCTTCGCAGAAGCAGATCGCCAGGTTTTCTACCGTGGAGCTACTGGGGAGGTTCAAACTGCCAACTTTTCAGTTAGTAGCCAAACCCTTCACTGTTGCACCGCCAGGGCCCCTTACATTTATATTAACTACATATTACTTTTTTTTTTTTTTTTTTTTACATATTATCACATTTAACCAGTATTAATTAAATGATTATATCAGACCACTACTAATCTTACATGGAGTTATTAAAGTATATGTTACAATTCTATCCATGTACTTATTTATATACTGATAGATGAGAGAATGATCGCTAAGTTTTTCAGTAAGAGATGTTGGAAACAGCTTTATTTCAACAAGTATTTATTGGATAGCCACTATGTAACAGGCATATTTTTAGGTGGTGGGGATTCAGCGTTGAAGAAAGTTCCTGCCCTCATGTAGGTTGTACTCCAGGAGTGGAAGGTACAAAACAAATTAGCAAACATTTACCATCAAGTGATGGTTAATGCTATGAAGTAAAATATTTCAGGGTGAACCATGAGATAAACACAGATAAACTAAGGTAACACTTTGAACTTGACTGATAAAACTGAAAATTTAAGAACAGCAAAAAATGTCAAGTGGATTACACGTGGGCACCCATGAATCAGTATTTATAGCGCAGTATTAAACAAAAGATGAAGTAAAGGTAACGTTTGTTGACTATCTAGCAGGGTTCTGGTGCTCTGCTAAGCCTTTTTTTCTTTCCCTGTGTATCACTGACAGCTCGTATCTGCCCTGAAAGGTAGGCAGGCTTTACTATCTTCATTTTTCAAGGCAGGAAGCTAGCTAGCCGAAGGTCACAGAGCTGATATGCTGGGATTTAAACCCGGCCCATCGCGTCCAAAGCCCGTGCTCTATTAACAGCGCTGTGCCTCTATATATTAAGAACAAAGAATCATTAGCATCTTCAGCACCACGCAGAAATGTATCCAGCTTCCTTTCTTCTTTCTGTAGACCAAGAATTCTGTTTCTCTGAAAGAGAAAGGGAACAATAACTTGACTGGACACATCCTAGCCCACCCCACACTGTTTTACTAAACCTGCGGCTTTCTCCCACCGCACGACACACAGCTATTATTCTAAGCTTTCTTATGCAAACCCTCCGGGATTTGTAAGGTAGAAACTTCCACATGGCTGAATCGCTGCTGCTTATTTTGAGTTGAGTAAGGTTACAGTTGCTGGAAGGATACTTTTACACTTTCCTTCTTGGCATATTATGCCTTTAAAACTAAATCGGTCCTGTTCTATAAAGCCTTTGAAGATTTACAGAGTGTGGTCTATTTGAGGAACGTAGTTAGGTTGTATTGATTGAATTTACCAATGATTATGATCCCTGAAAAGGAGTTCCATTTTTGAAAGCGTATTTACCAGTTGTTTGGGTTAGTATTAGGGGAATTAGCAATATTGTCCTACAGGATTTCTGTGAAGGAGAGCCTGAGACTGCCTGTTCCTCAGGTGTTTGGGAAGGAGAGGTGGTAGTCTCCGGTAACCTTGTAGACAGATCAGCATTTTTCTTTGAAGCATAGAAGATATATGTCCGCTTGAAATTGAAAAAGCAATTGTGTCTATACATAGAGCACAAATCTACAATGGCACACTGTTTTCCTCATCACTGAGCATTTTATCTAATCAACACAGATGGCCATTTGATAATACTCTTAGACTTAGCTAATATTTTTCATTGACTTGCTTAAAAATTATCAATTGGCTTAATTAAAAAAATGTATTATAAGGAAAGAAATTGTATACCATACACTTTTAAACATGCGCATTCCTCCTTATTTGAGATTTTATCAAGTCAACACTAATAACCAGTTTAGTTAAAATTAACCAATATTTTAATATACTTGATTAAATAAGTTTAGTTTGATATACTCACCACTTAGTTGTTTCTGAAAAAGGTAAACTTCTATTAGAGTGTGGAGCTTCAGATGGATATGGGGAATGGATAGGTCTTATTCAAGAAAACATTTTTTATCATGGGTTTTCTGATTTTAGTTTTCATTGTTCACTAAATGGAGAAGTCAAGAGAAAAAGTGAAGATGCTAGCCTATTTTGCTTGTGATTTCCTGTGTTATCTCATGAAAGTCACATTGCTTTATGGCTATATATATTTTTTCCATTTACGGAACTTCGAAACAGAAATCTATTTCACACAGCTGCTGTGAATAATAATTAATTCCAATGATTAGGGTGAGTTTGCTGATGGATATTTGTGAAATTATGTTTGGTCGTGACATACCAAGCACCCTATTCTTTTTGGTAATTTGGTAACTAGAAATTCTGTTATATAGGAGAAATGCACTAATACAATCCTTTTCATTTGAGCCAAGGTTGGCCACAACTGCTGCTATTTTGTCAGCCTTCATTTGGTAAGTTCTACCGTTAACAATTCAGTCAATGGCAGCTAAACAATCCAGTTTCAGCATTATCTGTGCTAACTTAGATGCCAGCACCATAATGAACCCCTTGGTGGAGTCTCTAGTTGCAGACTAGATATCTCTATCACTCACTACTCTCAATCACACATATACAACCCTCAATTTACAAAAACCTGTTATTGAAAAAGCATTGGAAAATGGCCATTCAAATATCCTGCAATAGGTTGGCTAAACAATGTTAGTCAGTGGAATGTCATTGAGCCATTAAAAGGCACATTATAGGAACACAGTTGACAGCGTGGCAAGATGCACACGATGCATTGTTAAATAAAAAGTGTAGGCTAAAGTATTAGTGCGTATGTGTGTAGGGAGGAAAATAATTGGGACTAAGATCCCTAGGTATATGGATATAGAATTATGAGGGATTTTTCTTTTCTTTCTCTTTTTCACATTTCCTAGTAATACAATAAGCAGCTATTGCCTCTGTAATAAAATATAGTTGCAAAAGAATCAAAATATTTTTCTACATTATAATGTAACTCATACATATCATATACAAACACATGTACTTAAAAAAAGATGAAACATTAAGAAAATTTATCTGGATTGGGAAATTATGCTTTGTTTCTTTTTATTTTTTCCTTTTCTGTGAGCTCTAGATGTTCCTCAAAGAGTGTTTATGACTTCTATAATCCCACAGAAAAAGAAATTATTCAAAAAACAGGAAAACAAAATGGCGTATTTCCTGACAGAGTAAGCAATTTGTCCTGATGTGGAACAGAATATGATGACTCACCTGCTGATCTCCCAGAAGAAGACCCCTGAGATATTCATGTATTAAATCTTGTGTTACCTTTATGTCATAATGTCATTTTGTACAGCTCCCTAATCCTGTTTGTTGGCCGTTGTGTTTGTGGGAATAAGTATTATTTACACCCCCCTTTTTTTTTTAATATCGGGCATAGTAAACATATTTTCTTCACCATTGTCAGGGCTCTCTTTCTCCCCTGTACATGAGAGTCTGGCTTCTTCTTTTGTGCCTTTGCTTCTCTTTCCCCTTTGTTGGCATCAGAGTCTCTGTGTGGTATAAATGCATTCAGCTGCTAACTGAAAGGTTGGAGGTTTTAGTCCATCCAGAGTTCTTGGAAGAAAGATCTGGCAATCTACATCCGAAAAACCAGCCACTGAAAACCCTGTAGAGTGCAGTTGTACTCTGACACGCATGGAGTCACCGTGAGTCAGGATCGACTTGATGGCAACTGCTTTTTTTTTTTGGTATCACCAGTCATCTTGGCAGGACTTTGTTTCTAATCATAGTTACTGATGTTAGATGAAGTAATTAATTTGAAGCACTAGTTTTTTTCAAACTACAAATTGCAGTTTCTTCTACCTGCTTTTTAAAGATTATTTGAAAGTCATTCTCCACCTAAAGAAGGTAAAAATTTTAAATTAACAGGACCAATTGAAAGATGAAGAAAGAAAAATGGGCCCAATTTTAGACAGTCTGAACCAGCTAAAGAATACTAATTCATTGAAGTATCCCAGCATTCTGAATGTGCTACAATCACTAGTCACATTTTGATTTCTTCTGAATTGAGATATGCTAATTCTTTGTATTTTTTTTTATGTGTACATATAGCTTCAAATATAAAAATCAGCACAAAACCAATTCTTATGAGGCACAGGTCAAATATATCTCAGAGTTCCACATTCACGGAGCCACTGTACTGCTCCATCTCTGACACCAGCCACTCTTCTTCCACTCAGCACTCTTCTCTCCCCAGTTTGGGTTTAGCAATTCACTGCGGTGTGTCACAGAACTCACTAACTGAACGTACAGTTAAGTGGTTTATTAAGGAACAGGGTACAATTCAGGATAAGGATCAACAGGCCACAACGCAGGATCAGGATCAGGAAGCACGTAGGTAGATTCTCCCTTCTTCAGTGCAGGACAGCTCTTTGAGCTCCTCTTGGGCCTTGCAGGCATCCTCTCAGATCCCTGGGGACAAACTCCTCTCAGCCCCCTGAGGACAGACTCCTCTTGGCCCCCTAAGGACAGACTACCCTTGCTCCTTTAGGACAGGCTCCTCTAGGCCCTACTGTCTGTTACCACCAGCTCTTTTATTGGGCCCCTTCCAGGCCTCTCACTGTCTTCAGTGTTATAGCCCTTGACCTGTGTCTTTTAGGAGGTTCCTTGCCTCCTCTCTCTCTGTTTCTTTTCTTCTTTCTTCCTTCTGCTGCTTCTCTTCCTGCTTCTTTCTGTCTGACCATAAAACTTTTGTGGGGCTGGCAGCATTTATATACGAAACTCCTTGTCAGTTTCAAGGCACAGCGCTCCCACCAGGGCCACAAACTGACCATCGCCTCTAGGTAGGCCACAGATACTTCATTTGCATAGTAGGCATGGCTGGGCTACAACTCACCTCATTTGCATAGTCTATTGACCAATCCCTCCAAGGTGCATACCAATCACAGTGAAGGCTGCAGCCCACAGTCAGACAAAAAGTATCAAACCCAAGTTGTTTACAGTTTACCTGAGAAATGTCAATCAACCTAGTAAAAGTAACAAACACTCTGGGGTAAAAAAACTAGGGCAAAGGGAATCCCTCAGGGTTTAGGGGAAACATCTTACAAGCTGTATTTCCAAAGAACCAAGGCAAAAGGCCACAAAATGGAACTTATTTCACCACAATACAGTATCATAATAATTATTTATATAAAAGGAAATAATTAGATAATGAATCAGTTATTTGTACAGGAATTATTTTGATACTTGCATGCCTTCTTTCAGAAAGGAAGGAAGGAAGGAAGAAGTAAATACAGCACTTGAGAGAGAAAACTGCCAACTGTGATGTTCGATAATTGCTGTAGAAAACATAGAATCTGTTAGAGACTGTTAGTGTAGACACAACTTAAAAATAATCTTCTACCTAGAAAACATGTGCTTCACTGTCTTATTTTAAAAAAGTTATTTTTTTCTCCCTGTTCTTCCTTTGTGGGATATGAGAAAATAGTATTTTTGCATTCCTTTTCACAGTAATTTCTGATCGAAGTCATTTTATAAAGAGAATGAGTCAAAGGAGGGGGCTAAAACTAAAAGCCACAGAAAAAACAGTACTTCTTTCAGCTTTTAAACTAACTTTTGGGGCTGTAGTTAGCTTCCACTTGAGCTGAGACCAGAGGCCATGCCTACTAAAAACAATAAGATTCCAAACTATATTATATTGAGTTTCTTTGAAATGTGGTAGTTATTACTAATTATTGTCTTTTTCAGTATTTAACAACTAGTGGCTTATAGCTAGCTTCCTATATCCCCCAACCCTGTAGCTGCAGAAGAGCCGAGAGTGTGTCAGCTGGTGGACATTCCATACTTTAACAGCGAGAAAGCCATTACCGCACTGGGGAGGGGAATCCAACAGAGACATCGAATCTTTCTAGAGGTCTGCTTTGCGAAGTTCTTTTTTCTTTCCTCCCTCCCGTCCATCTCTTTCTTTCCCTTCCTTCCTTCTTCTTTCCTCCCCCCCTTCCTTCCTTCTTTCCTTCCTTCTTCCCTTCATTCCCTTTTTCCTGACATTCTTTGTTTCTTCATCTAAGAAATTCTTTTGCCTCCTGACAAAATGCATAAAACTGCTGGAAAATTTTTCTTCTCCCAATTGCCCCGAATTAGTATTCTTGTACTTTCAATTATTTGCCCCAGTTTGAACTTTTTTTTCTTCCAATGAGATTCTTCTATACATTTCTCTCCACCTGCAATTCTTTTTGTCTGGGAAGAAAGGGTCCAGTGTTTACTTTTTTCATCAAATTAAGTAATATAATACTACTGCCACTACCACTGCTACTACTAACCATGACAACAAAATTATAGCAATACTTGATGCTTACAATGTGCCAGGCACTGTTCTAAGCATTTAAATGTATTCATTCATTCAGTTTTCACACCAAGACTGTAAGATAGGTCCCATTATTATCCACAGCTTCCTGTGGAGGACACTGAGCCCGGAGATGTCAAGACACAAAGCTACAAGTCACAAAGCTGCAATATGAACCCTACAGTTCGGCTCCTAAGTTGGCACTTTTCGTAATTCTGTGACACCTTTCAAAGTTAAAGTTGCAAATCCAGTGCCTTGTACAGAATTTAAAAAACCATTTGTCGTCTAGTCGATTCTGACTCATAGTGACCCTACAGGACAGAGTAGAACTTCCCCACAGGGCTTCCGAGGAGAGGCTGGGGGATTCGTACTGCCAACCTTTTGGTTCGCAGCCAAGCTCTTAACCACTGCACCACTAGGGCTCCTGTACAGAATTAATCCTGAATAACTGTGGATTTGACCTAATTATCCACATTATTAAATAAAGTCCTCACTATCTACACTAACAAATTTTTGAATGTCCCTATATGTATTGTTTTGAATTCCCGCGTACACATTTGAGTTTAAAGCGCTTTCTTCAGCCTCCTTTTTACTGATTACAGTAAAGAAGACTTTTGTCATTTATGGAAGCATGTTGTTGTTGTTAGGTGCTGTCCAGTTGGTTCTGACTCATAGTGACCCTATGCATAATGGAACAAAACACTGCCCAGTCCTGCACCATCCTTACAATCGTTGTTATGCTTGAGCCCATTGTTGCAGCCACTGCGTGAGTCCACCTCACGGAGGGTCTTACTCTTTTCCACTGACCCTGTACTTGACCAAGCGCGATGTCCTTCTCCAGAGACTGATCCCTCCTGACAACATGTCCAAAGTATGTAAGACACAATCTCACCATCCTTGCTTCTAAGGAGCATCCTAGTTGTACTTCTTCCAAGACAGATCTATTCCTTCTTTTGGCAGTCCATGGTATATTCAATAATCTTCACCAACACCACAATTCAAAGGTATCAATTCTTCAGTCTCCCTTATTCATTGTCCAGCTTTCACACTCATATGATACTATTGAAAATACTGTGGCTTGGGTCAGGCACACCTTAGTCTTCCTGGTGACATCTTTGCTTGTCAACACTTTAAAGAGGTCCTTTGCAGCCGATTTGCCCAATGCAATGCTTCTTTAGATTTCTTGAGTCTGCTTCCATGGGAGCATAGATTAGGAAATAGATGACATTGCATACGTAGCTATAACAAATGTTTATAAAAGTCCATTTAATTTGTTTAACTAGTCACTTGAGCAAGGAAATCATCATATGAGCAACAAAATTCTGGATCTTCCTCTTGAAGTTCCCACACACCAGTGGCTCAAGAACCTTGTGGGCTTCCTTCTCCCAAAAATGGAACCAGAAGGAACCTGAAAATGCATGACTGCTGTTGCTTATGGCAGCACTTTTGTAGACTACATTGGCTGACAGGCACTAATCTACTCTACCAAGATGCCCTTGCTGGTTAGAATCTCTCTGCCATCACTGCAAGATTACCCACTTTTCAGCTCCCTTAGTGCTTGGCCACTGTTTCCCAAGCTTCAATTACTATGCCATGGTAGCTGGGTCAATAGAAACTTACAGAATCTGTCACGGGCAGTAAAAATAAAACCCTCTCCAATGAGTGCTTAAAGCCTGTATGGAGTCTAGGACATTAACCTAGAGTCTCTATTTCCTCAAGGTAATTTTATTATAGGACCGTGATTGCTCTTTCCTGCCATGGGACTGCAAATGGGGCTTCGAAGTCCTCCCCAGTGGATGTTCGTAGATCTGAAGGCTCCTGAAGATCTTATGCAAATTACTCATAGACCTCAGGTATCTTTACCAAAATTTCTTTCACATGTGATAAGTTTCTTCACAGGATCTTTGTTATGGTTTTCCAAAAAACAAACAAACAAAAAAATGCCTGAACATTCTTATTCCATTGTTCTTTCAATATTAGGGCTAACTATTTACCTCTTACACTTATATAGTAAAGAAAAGAAATGTTCTAGGAAACTCCAAGAAGCGCAGGTATAAGCTTCCTGGACCTAGTGTAGCCACCCTTAGATAGGTGCGTTGGCAGTGCCACTGTCTAATAAAGACAGTGAAAACCAGACCTTTCGCATTAAAAAAAAAAAAAACATTAGGGAGTTTCAAAAGAAGCCCGAAATTCCAAGAGGAGTTTGGTAAAGCAAAGTGGTCAGGGATCTGGATCCATGGGGCAGTAGATGCCTGAGCCAGCTATGACCTTGCCTTCTGAGGTCAGCATTCTGCCCGGAAGGGAGCCGTGCATGTGAACCAGAGAAAAGATGGTGATGATTGAGTACTGCCAATCTCAGACCATGTTCTGGACTCAAACCCAGAGGCCAGTTGGTTCTCTACTACCAGTAAGTTGTTGTTGTTAGTTGCCATCAAGCCAGTTCTGACTCCTGGTGACCCTATGTATAACAGAATGAAACATTACCTGGTCCTGCACCATCTTCATGATCATTGGTGAGCCCATTGTTTTGGTTGTTGTGTTAACTCATCTCATTGAGGGTTTCCCTCATTTTTGCTGAGCCTCTGCTTTACCAAACATGATGTCCTTTTTCTAGCAATTGGTTTTTCCTGATGATGTGTCCAAAGTAAATAAGCTGAAATCTCATCATCCTTATTTCTAAAGAATATTCTGAGTGTATCTCTTCTAAGATTGACTTTTTTTTTCTTTTGGTAGTCCACTGTATATTCAATATTCTTTGCCAACACACCACGGTTCAAAGACATCAATTCTTCTGTCTTCTTTTTTCATTATCCAACTTTTGCATACATATGACACCATAGAAAAGACCATGGCTTGATGCAGACACACCTTTGTCTTTAAAGTGACACCTTTGCTTTTTAAAACTTTAAAGAGGTCTTTTTGCAGCAGATTTGCCTGATGAAATACATTATTTGATTTCTTGACTATTGCTTCCACGGATGCTGATTTTTGATACAAGTAAATTTTTGATCCAGTTAAACCCTTGACAACTTCAATTTTTTTCTCTACGCGCCATGATGTTTCCCATCAGACCAGTTGTAAGGATTTTTGTTTTCTTCACTTTCACCAAAATTGCCTTTCGTAAACAAATTCGAGGCAGAGATTTGAACACGGGCCTTCCTGACCCTAAAGCCCATGTTCAGTAATACTATAATAAAAGGACAGCAAATATGTTTTAGCTCAGGTTGAATTCTGATAGCAACTGTGTTTCACACTGTCTTATGGATTCTGGTGTCACTCCCAGGGCCCAGCGGGTGTTTGCCATAGGTTGGGAAAAGAGAACTAAATTACATCACCATCTCAGCATGCTTCTGGAGCCAACCTAGGCCTACACACAAGCAACACAAAGTGGTACTATGCTTTGTGGGCTTAAAAACAAATTAACCAGGCTATTTCATGTTATCAACATATAAAAAATAAAATCCAAACTTCATTTAGAACAAAACATGCTGTTGCCATTTCTATAAAAAATGTGCTCCTTTTTAGGCAATCTAAACAATAATTAGTCCAGTCCAATATATATATTAGCCACAACAATGGTTTCAAACTTACAAATGACCTTGAAGTTGTCAGAGGACCAGGTGAGGTTTCATTCCATCATGTATAAGGTTGCCATGAGTCAGACCTGACTAGACAGCAAATAACAACAATATGTATGTTGGCTACTTCCTAAAATTAGCCAGTGAAAACCTTATGAATCCCAACAGAATATTGTCCAATATAGTGCTGGACCATGAGCACCCTAGGTTGGAATTCACTCAAAACACACAGCGGCCGCAATAATGGAGTGGCATGTACTAACAACTAGGAAGATGGTAGAGGACACAGCAAATTTCATTCTGTTACACAGGGGATCCCGTCAGTTGGAGACAACTTGATGACAACTGACAACAACATTAACATACACACATACACACACATTTTTCTCTCACAGAGCCGCTGGTGGGTTTGAACCACCGACCTTTCAGTTACCAGCTGAGTGCTTAACCATTGCACTGACAGGGCTCCTTTTTGAGGCTTTCCTGCCTTCTTCTGTCAAGTTTTTTCTTGAGCAGGAACTTTACTAAAGGAGGAAAGCCCCTGACAGATTTGTGCATGTCTTGGGTATTTTTTTTTTTTTTTGGGTAATACCTTACTGCAGGCTGAAGTCCATTTAAGAGAACAAAGGCACGGGGAAGACAATGAGAGGATCCGTTTTAATTTGGGGAATATTCTGAAACAGTGCATATAAAATATGGCAGATATGTGGGAGGGCAGCTGGATATGCAGATTCTCTTGCCAGAAGTGGAAGAGATGATCGGGAACGCACGGCAGAAGGTGTGGACAGGAAGCTGGCTTGAAGGAAAAAATACAATGTGGGTTCTAAAAACAAGCAATAGGCAGGAAGCCACAGAAAAGATGTAAACATAATGAAACATAATTTGCTTTCTGCCTTAGGAATTATAGAGCCCAAAATTAAAATCTCTGATGTTTTTCTGCCTTACTCTAAGTAGTGTTAAATAACGGAAAATGTACTGTTGCAATACATCCTTAAGCTATTCAGACAGTTTATAAGTAAACATTTTATTCCTTAAATCTCAGTGCTAGGTTTTTATAGAAATTCAACAGAGGTTCTTACCAAGTTACAGTCAAAACATTATATATTTGAGTAAACAATATTATTCTAACCGTAATTCAAAATACAGATACAAGGAGGGGAAAGAAAGGCATTACCACCCTCCATGTATCTATCTCTAACAGCAAAGAAAAAAATAAATGGAAGCAAGGAAGGGAGGGGAAGAGGGAGAGGGAGGAAGGGAGAGGAAGAGAAAGAGGGAAAGTGGAGAAAGTGAAAGAAAACATAATACAGTTTTTGTTTTGCTGCTTCTACAAAATCGTGTTGAAGTGAAATGTATAGAAGCCACTAGGACTTGTGCATCTCAGGAAAGTTAACTACTGTAACAAACAGCCCCAAATTCTCAGCGGCTTAATACAAGAAAGGTTAATTTCTTGCTCATATTGTAGTCCATGTAGGTTGGGCACTCTCCTGCAAGTGATAACTCAGGGACTCTGGCTCTTCCCATCTTGTGGTACCACCATCTTTCAATGTACTTACCACGGAAGAGAAAGAACACACCAAGGACTCTCTGAGGGTAGTCCCAGAATGGCTGACATCAGCTCTACCACATTCCCTTGGCCAGAACAGAGTTATATTACCTCAATCCATTTATGAACAGCCAGAGAAATGTAGTAATGAGAAAAGTTTGAGAAATGGAAATAGATTTGGTGAACATCTAGCCAGTCTGCCACAGTTTAGTTACTTGAGTTTCATAATGAGTGGAAGGAAGTGACAGAGGAGGAAGAACTTTATTTTCTAATAAAACTTAAGTTTCTTTTTTTTTTTGTGTGCTTTTGGTGAAACTTTACAGAGCAAATTAGTTTCTCATTAAACAATTAATACACAAATTGGTTTTTGACTTTGGTTACCAACCCCACGATGTGTCAACACTCTCCATTTCTCAACTTCGGTTTCCCCATTTCATTTCCATTCGTCCGGTTTTCCTGTCCCTTCCTGCCTTTTTGTCTTTGCTTTGGGGCTGGTGTGCCCATTTAGTCTCGTATACACAGTTGAACTGCGTGTGTTATTGTTTTATAGGCTTGTCTAATGTTTGTTTGGCCGAAGAGTGAACTTCAGGAGTGGTTTCAGTACTGAGTTAAAAGGGTGTCCAGGGGCCATGCTCTTGAGGTTTCTCCAGTCTTTGTCAGACCAGTAAGTCTGATCTTTTTCTATGAGTTTAAATTTTGTTCTACATTTTTCTCTCTCTCTGCTCAGAAGCCTCTATTGTGATCCCTGTCAGAGCTGTCGGTGGTGGTAGCTGGGTACCATCTAGTTGCTCTGGACTCAGTCTGGTGGAGACTGTGGTAGAAAACTGAAGGTTCTTTTGTTAAATATTCTAGACATGAATTCTAATGTGTTCATGCCTAGTAAGTTAAGATTAGTCATGGCCAAGACACTATTTGATTTTTTCCTAAGGTCATTGCTTTTCAATTGATTATGGAGTTCCTCAATGCATGTCATTGAGCTCCTTGAGGTCATTTTTCCTTAGAAGTGCCTAGTAGGCCCATATTCTTCTGTAACGGCTGGGGCAATAGGCAGAGTGCCTACTGGAGCATTTGTGCAGGTCATCGCTCAATGGAAAGCTTGAGAGGCTTCTCATGGAGATGATATAAAATAGTCTAAAGAGCTTCTTTTCAGTTAAGTTAGTTATTTCAGGTTATTTCTTCTGTAGTCTACACATTCTCGCTGTCAGGACAGGTGGTGTGTATACCTACCACTTACTTTTTGTACCTCTGGGGGTTCATTAGGAAGCTACTGTCTCACTGACATTATGTGTTGCTGGCAGACAGTTTGAAATGGAAAAAACAGGCGTGTACCACGAATTACTAGTTTTATAGGGTATTATATGAAGTGGTGCTGAATCATTGAATTTTTGGTAGGGAAAACATGAATTTTGAACATTTTTATTTGGTATAGAAATGTACCTCTGGATTCTGGGGGTAGAATTTGTGTTCGCAAGGGGTACACATATGTACCTCTGGGCTCCGAGGGTATGATTTGTGGAATGAGGCATACAGCAAAAACCATATTACTGACCAAAAATTCAGACACAATGATTCAGCCTGCCCTCCATTACTGAGAACACATAGTACCAACAAAAAATTAAAAGGAAAAAATAATTGGGTCACGAAAGGGTTTTAAGAAAACTGGGTTTTTAATGCTTAAATTTTGCCATAAACTTATCTCTTGATTTCGACAGCTGATCAACTGTTTTCTTTTCTTAAACAGGTAGGTAGTTCTATTCTTGGAAACATTTTTGTGTTCTTCTTCTTTAAATATTCTTCCTTAATTCTAAATTGTTTAATAATAATAAAAAAAAGAAATCTGAAGGTTTCATACTTCAAATCAAATGTTACATTTTTATATTCTCATAATTACAAAGGAGAGAAAAGAGAATACAATTACTAGAATAAATTTAGCTTTTGAATAAAAGAAATCTATGGTAGAACTATAATTATTATAATAGTGTAGTAAATATACAGATCGTAACATGCAGCTCTTTTTCAGTATGATTATTATAGTGTTGCTATTACTAGAACCAATTGACTATAGTTTTACTGGGCAAAAGATTACTCTATTTTTCATGTAATAACTATGGCTTGTTATGGTTTTATGACAAAACTAGAATGCTATTATAATGAATTTTATTACATTGTACTTATAGGTGGTAGAGAGGGACTTTTAGCTTATTTCTAGCTTAGTTTTGTACTCACAATATGACCTAGAGCATGTTCCTTGAGCTTCCTGCATCTCTGTTTTCCACTGTGGGAAGAGATAACTCCATTAGAAAAAATAACTCCATTAGAATATATAATTTAAAATCCAGTCCTAATTAATTGCACTTAGATGCACTTTGTGGGTTTACTGGGGTGAAATATTAACGCTCCGCTACTGAGTATAAATTGGGATTCTTACCTTCACTGTAAGTGAATTAAGTTATTCATAATAAAAAAAAAAAAATAGTTGTTTTCAGAAATTAAATAATGAATTAGTGGAGTAGAGGGTAGACGAGAAGACCCAGGGGAACTTTGTCCTTGTTCTTTTTCTCTGTCACGAACTTTCCACCTAACCTGATGTCTCTGATTTCTTCTCCTCTCATGTGAGGGTCCTGGATTGGTCACCAGTTCATCATTCAAAGATGTTATACATTTACCCATTCTAAAGTAAAACAAAGCGATTTTTAGATTACTAACCACACACTTCAAGCATGATTATAAATAAAGCTGCCAAGTATGGTGCAATATGTATAAAAACTATTATTTTAACAGCTTTTAAATTTATCAGTCAAATAAATCAGTACAAAGTTGTTATTGTTGGGTTCAGCCAAGTTGATTCTGACTCACACACCCCTCCCTCCCCATGTGTGCAGAGCAGAACTGTACTACAGAGGGTTTTCAAGGCTATGTCCTTTTGGAAACAGATTGCCAGACATTACTTCCGAGGCACCTCTGGGTAGGTTTGAATCACCAACCTTTTTGTTAGTAGTCCAGTGCTTAACTATTGGAGCCACCCAGGGATTCCTCTACAAAGGGTAAAAATAGGGCATTCACTGCCTCCCCATTATAGTTGAAAGGTGCAAAGAAGGAACAAATAAAAGGAGAGAATGGTTTTTCTTTTGTTCTGAAACAATTTGTAGGAAGATAAATGGTTTTAGAGTCAGACTAACTTAAGTTTCAGTTCTATCTCTGTCTCTAATTAGCTATGTTACCTTGGGCAAGCTACTTAATACCTCCTAACATCATTTTTAAAATGAGGATAAAATATCCACTTCCTTGCCCAGCAGAAATGAAGCTAGGGGTGCACAAACCCTGTCTTTTCCCTCCTAGGGATCCAGGAAGACTACTAATTTCCTGTTACACTGTAAGCTCCTTGAGAACAGAAAGGAAATTTGTCTTGTTTGGTACTGTATCTCAATTAGGTCACAGAGAAAATGCTTGACAAGTATTTTTGATGAAAAAAATCTGTATGTTGTCAAAAGAATCTGTATGACATCTTTATTTGAGAGCAAAGTAATTCAATTTTAATTTTTTTTAACTTAATTAATAGCACATGTGCTCTAGAGACCCATTTCCCTTTAGCGCAAAGGGTGGTTTGAAGATGTGGGAATTGGCCGGTGGAAGAGAGAAGAGTTGGAAGGTCCTTAATAATCCAGACACTTGGCGTTTAAGACTTTCAATAGGACCAGGACAGTGGGGAAACCAAGTGTGTGCAGATTCAGAATTTCTTTTTACCTTATTTAATTGATGATGATGAATGAGGGAGAGAGAAAAGTGGAGAATATGACTCAGGTTTCTGATTTGAATGATGAGGAGGCGTATGGATAATACTGCTATTGACTAAGATGGCAGAATCCGAGACGGGAAGCCACAAGATGGAGGCGGAAGATGTCACTATCAGCCATGGTATAGGTGTGTGGTTGGAGATGAGTGGTAGCAACTGAAAACACGTGTTGGGACTTTAGGAGCGAGATTGGAAACGAGTAGGGATTTAGAAGTCAGCAGTAGTCTTCAGACTACACCTCATGTGGTCACTGAGTACCTGAAACGTAGCTGGTCCAAGGTGAGATGTGCTGTAAGGGTAAAACACACGCTAGATTTTGGAATCTTAACAAGGAAAAAAAAGTACGATATCTCAGTAACTTTTATATTGATTGTATGTTGAAATGAAAATATTTTCCCTATCTTGGCTTAAATAAAACATATTTTTTTGAATTAATCTTACCTCTTTCTCTTTAATTTTTTAAGATGGCTACTAGAAAATTTAAAATTCATTATGTGTTTTGCATTATATTGCCATTGGAAAGTGTTGAACTAGTATATTAACAGAAATGATAATTGATGTCTTTCTATTCTATTTGATTTTCTCTATTTGAGAATTCTAGGTACCGTAATGAATCGATTCGACGGCACTGGGTTGGGTAGGTACCGTAAGAAAAATAAATTCCTAAAAGTACAGTTCAGTTAACCGAATAACTGTAAAAACACGACATAAAATTCACTTCGCAGAGTAACAAATTGGGGGTTTTGTATCTCTCTGAGGGTAGTATGAGTTCCTATGGTGAAAAGATCATGGCTCTGTGCCATATTGCATCAAACACTGTGTGTGTGTGTGTACGCATAGATATATCTGCCATCCTCTTTCTATACTTTACATGTGAAACATCGGTTTGTGGTCCTCATAATTTGAGTGCAAAACCCAGGTTACTGCAGCCAGTTTTTTTTTTTTTTCTACATTTCTACCAATAGAACAAGAAAATAATTGCTTGAGGGATATTTGAGGAGGGGAGATGATGATTCACAAACCCAGAATTGTGCAGCAACTACAGCAAATGAGAGAAGTATGAGTATCAGTTAGTCTATTGCCGTTACTCTCCCCTTTAAATTAAATATATGGTAAAATAATCCCATTCGTTTTCTCATCAGAATAGCCAGAGAAGATTCAGAATGAATGTTACAGCATGGGTAGAACTCCCTTCATTTCATCTGACTTCTTTATTCTTTCATACCAGGTGTCCTTGGCAAAAGACAGTGTTTCACTCTATTGTCAATATTGTCATATGTCAAATGATCTCTTGTTCTAATATGCGCTCATTTGCATGTAAAATCTTATGGAAGAAGAAATTGAAAGCTACCTTATAAACTTCTTGTAACGTGATCTCTGGGAGAGAAATAATTCTTATCTAATTCCTTTTTTAAAAAAGAAAAAAATTGTTAATACATGTCCCTCTTTTCTTATTCAACATATTAATGTTCGGTATTGTTGACAAGAGAAAAGAACAGTTGTAAAATATACACCTAGCAGAAAATGTTCAACGGTGACTTAGCATTTCCCATAATAGGTTTGATAGTGATCAATTTAAGTAAAGCATAGCTGAAACCACATTAACAACAATTCTTGCCCTACAGGGATTTAGTATTAAACTGGTAATGTTATTGAAGTATTTTCAAACCTTATCACTGATTATTTATCTCCTTTCAATATTAGTTAAGAGGGCAGTGGTGGCTCAGTGGTAGAATTCTTGCTGTTCATGTGGGGAGACTCGGGTTTGATTCCCTGCCAACACACCTCAGGTGCAGCCACCGCCCATCTGTCAGTGGAAGCTTGTATACTGCTGGGGTGCTGACAGGTAGCTTCCAGACTAAGAGGAACTAGGCAGAAAGGCCTGGTGATCTACTTCTGAAAATCAGCCAATGAAAACCCTATGGTTCACAACAATTCGAAACTGATCATGAAGATGGAGCAGGACCGGGCAGTGTTTAATTCCATTGTGCATCCCACTGTGATCTGGCCATGAGTCAGGGGCCAAATCAACAGCAGGTAACAACAACAACAACAACAACAAATATTAGTTACACATCTATAACTAATGCTGTAGAGTGTTGTAAGAATACAAATACCCTTCTGTTTTCTGCTCCAGTGAATTGTTTTCCAGGAAGTCATCAACTATTGTTGTTCATTTGTTTATTCCTTAATATAAACAGAGAAAAATTGGATATGAAAAGTTCCTAAACAAGCCTTTGTTGGGCTTTTCCCTGAATTAAAGAGATTGGTAACGTGGAAGGAGAGTTTAGTTTGCTTTTAAGGAAAAAATGTAGTATTTCTGATTGTTGCATGATACAAATATATGTCTACTGAATGCTGGATGAAGAACCCTAACTCGTTTCACCCACACACAATCAAGTATCAAAGATTTTTAGATTTTTGCAACCTTAATAAATTTTGAAGAGTAAACTAGTCTTTTTTGTTGTTGTTATTGCCAAACACTTGAAAAACCCAATTCCTCTGTGATCCTGAGTTGTATCAGTACAGGCACTCAATAAATACATAACATCAAACTATTAAAACAAAACAATAACAACAATACACAAAATACAGCTCAAATAGAAAAACATATTATTCAGTCTTATGTTATGAATAGTGACAGGGCATTAGAAAGTTAGGCTTCATGGGTTTGTCATAAGTTGTCACAAACAGCATTATATTCTAGTTTATAACATTTTTTATCCAATGTAATTATGAATGAAACCATTAAAATACAGATAAATCTAGCATACCAGTGCATTTAAAAAGGGCGGTTTTATATTTTGAGTGAACTTACAGGCAAGTTGATTTGTAAAATCAGTCAAGATTGTGGTCATTTTCTATTATATTTTTCCAGGCCCCCTATGTTCTCCTACAGATTTCAGTTACCGTCTTTGTTTCCCCACGTTCTTTATGGAAGTGGGAGTATAATAGCAATGAAGAGATTTAGGACTTTTTTTCTAGAGTCTTTCAAATACTTTATGTCTTAAATATGTCCATGTAAGCTGCAATGCCAAAAAATATGTTTACTCTGAAATGCTGTATGGACTCTTAAATTGAGACCTCAGGGGGATCTTCTCTTGGCAATGCTGTGAATGGCTTTGGAAGATTGAACTACATATTCTGAATCCTCTATTGTCTGAACTAATTACAGGTAAGAAATGTATCTCAGAATGTCATACCCTTGTACTACTGATTTAACTTAGTCAATGTTTTCCTCTCAGTCCCTAAAGGCATGTAAAAGTTCATTCAGATAGCCTTCCAAGTGGGATAATATAACCGTTTTAAAGGTTAGCGTAAAAGAGGAAATGTTGTACAAGATCCTATGGTTTTGTATTTGTGAAAAATAAAAACACAAAAATGACTTCACAGTTCTGTCACTTCAAATTTGCAGCTATTACTTACCTTCTATGCTCCTTGAGACGGTGCCTCTAGGTGAGATACATTTCCAGGGATTAAGAAATCCATAGCAAGATGGTGCTTGGATTTCCATCTTGGCACTTCTTCACCCCATTACAACTTTTGAGCACCTACAGGCTACATTCTAGGCCACGACCTTTCTCTTTCTTATTTTCAATTTTGGAATGTATTTCTCCCCCTTCTATGTTAGTCATGGAGTCCTGGGTGGTACAAACAGTTAATACACTAGGCTACTAACCAAAAGGTTGGAGCATACTGAGAGGTGCCTTGGAAGAAACGTTTGGTGATCTACCTCCTTAAAATCAGCCATTAAAAACCCAGTGGAGCCCAGTTTTCCTCTCACCCACATGGGGACACCATGAGTTAGAATCAACAGCAACTGATTTTTATATAAGTCATAGTGTTACAACTTGTGTGATAGGAGTTACTTTGAGAAGATATGAGTGGCTAGTCCTCTCAGAGACCAGAGACGAGTATGTGTATCAGTTATGCCAGTGATGCCACAGTTTGACTCATAGTGATCATTAGAACAAAAGGGACCTGTACACAATAAAGATGCTTCTCCTATGATTGGATAGTGAACAAATACGTTCTGTAGTAGATATGATGATAAAGTTGCATTATGGCTATTTATGCTTACTTGCAGAGCAAATAATAGATGTTTGATAAGAATCTCAAGATTAACACGTTTAAAACAAAATTCATGATTTTTACCCACCAAACAAATTCTCCCAATATTTCTTTTTCTTTTTTTTGTCTCAATAAATGGTATCCAACTGTTTATCTTAGAATCTTAGGGGTAATTTTATTTACCTCTTCACACATCCAATTCTTTTGTTCAACCTGGAGAAACTATTCAAATCTAACCACTACTTACTAATTCAACTGCAATCATCCTTGTTCAAGCTACCATAACTTTTTACTCAGATACTTGAAATACTACACAGGCTTTGAGTTGAGAATCAAAAGTCAATATCCTAAAGGTAAGATTAGGCAGCAATAAACCTGCCCTTATATCAAAACCAGCTTTAGTTTTCTCAGACAGTGATTAGATGAAGATGATGTGAGATTGCTAGTGCCCCTGGTTACCTACTAGAAATAAAGATAAATCTTCTCTAGTGAATGATAAAATCATCTTAGGCTTTCAATTATCTCTGATATTTTCCACCAGGACATCTGGTGGTGCAGTGGTTAAAGTGCTCAGCTGTTCTCTGAAAGGTCAGACGTTCGAATCCACCATCTGCTCCAAGAGAAAAAGATGTGGCAGTCTGCTTCCATAAAGATTACAACCTTTGGGGCAGTTGTACTCTGTCCTGCAGGGTCACAATGAGTCAGAATCCACTAGAGAGCAACAGAATATTTTCCATATACGATGGTCAGCACTCATTCAAAGTAACCATGCGTTTTGCAAACAAAACTAAAACAAACAAAAGTAACCAGGCATATGAGAAGACAAAGCAAATTGATGGGAAAGCTCAAGGAAAAAAAAAAATAATAGAAAAAGATCCACTGGAGATTCTAATAATGGAATGATCAGACATGGACTTTAAATTCATTGTGCTCAATATGTTCATGGAAATAAAAACCAAGATTGAGAATTTTACATGGAATTGGAAATACTAAATAAGAAACAAATTGAAATTCTGAAACTGAAAAAATATCTTAACCAGAACTAAAGATTCAATAATTTGTAATAACTGTCCATGAGAGATACAACTAGAGGGAATTAGTGGACTCTTAGTGAGCTAGAAGATAGGACAGAATAGCCACAATGAGACAAAGAAAGACAAAAGTTTGGGAAGGAAAAGAAGAAATATAAGAGAAATAGGGAAAAAAGAAAAATAATGTAATTGGAGTCTATAAATACAGGAGATATTTAAAGAATAATGGTTGAAAATTTTCTAAGCCTGAGAGAAAAGACAAGAAAAATCCAAGAAACACTCTGAACTCAACTGATCTAACCTAGATCAATGCAAAGAAAAATGACAACTAAGCATATAGTAGAAAAACTGCTGAAAACCAAGGACAAATGACAAATATTAAAACATATCCGGAGCTAAAAAGACACACCACTCAAAGAAGCCACAATAAGACCAACAGCCAATTTCTCAACAAAAAAAAATGCCAACTAGAAGACAAAGGAATGCTGCATTCAACATGCTGAAAACCAATAATTGCCAGCGTAAAATCCCATACTCAATATATATGTCCTTAAAAAAAATGAAGGTGATATTAAAACATTTTCAGATGAAGAAAACCTGGGAGAATTTGTCACTAAAAGATGTACTCAAAAGAAAATTATTCAGACAAAAGGAAGATAATGTACGATAAATACTCATATTCACAAAAAAGGAATAAATGGCAAAAATGGCAATTATTTGGACAATCTGAATGTTGATTACGTAAAACAATAATAATGTCTTATAAACATTCATAATAATAAAAGTACTGAGCCATTGTAAATATTTGCCAATTTTAAATTAATACACACTGACTAATGTCACCTCAAAATACATAAAGCAAAAATTAACAGAACTACAAAAGGAAATAGTTGTATTGGCCGTCATAAAAAGAGGTCTTAATACACTTTGTAGCTGATAGAACAATTAGACAAAATGTTAATACATTATGGAAGATTTAAACAACATGATTAACGGAAATGACCTCCATGACATATAGAATACTGCATCCCCAACATGTGAAACACACATTTTTAAAATTTTACATAAAACTCTTACAAAATTAACCACATGCTGTGCCATTAAGTCTTAACCTATTTCAAAGAATTGAAATCATCCTTAATGTGAGCTCTAATTACAAGGAGATTAAGAAATAAGCAATAATAACGTAACTAGAAAATCACCATGTATTTGGAAATTTAAAAACATACTTCTATATAACTTGTAAGCTAAAAAAGAAAACTAGAAATTAAAAAAATATTTGAGCTAATTTATATTAAAACATAAGAAATGCAGATAAAACCCTAAATTTACTTATTAGAAAAGAGGAAAGTTAAAAATCAATTATCTAAGCATAATTAATGGCAGAAGATTGAAAGCTTTCCCTTCTGTCTGAGATAAGGACCGAGGGAAGAATGACCTTTACGATCCTTCTTTTCAATGCTGTAGGGAGATTCTTAAACAGCTTGGAAAAGCAATAAAACACATAATAGGATAAGGACTAAAAATTAAATTATAAAACTCCCATTTTTACCAGACAAGATGATTGTTTATATAGAAAACTTAAAAGTCTACAGATAAATTATTAGAATTAATAAGTGACTTTGGCAAGGTTTTAATTAAATAACTAAAAAACCCAAACACCTAGTGCCATCGAGTCGATTTGAACTGCCGACCCTTTGGTTAGCAGCTATAGCACTTATCCACTATGCCACCAGGGTTTCCTCTAATAACTAGAAAATAATATTTGAAAAATTGTATCATGAGCATCAAAATAAATCCAATTCATAAGAATAAATCTAACCAAAACTTTGAAAGAACTCTACACAGAGTGCTATAAAAAGTTATTGAAAGAAAGTAAATAATACCTAAATAAATGGAGGGATGTGCTATGTTTATGAATTGGAAGATTCAGTTTTATAAAGAGGTCAATTTAAAATTGATCTGTAAGTCCTACGAAATCCTGATCAAAACCACAAGAGGTTTTGTGTGTATGTGTGTGTGTGCACGTGTGTGTGTGCATATAATATGGGTGTCTGTGTGCTTAAATTGACAATCTAGTTTTAAATCCACCCCCTCCAGCCACCTTTTTTTTTTTTATTGTGCTTTAGGTGGAAGTTTACAGCTCAAGTTAATTTCTCATACAAAAATATATACACATATTGTTATGTAACACTAGTTGCAATCTCTGTAATACGACAGCACACTCCACCTTTCTACCAGGAGTTTCCCATGTCTATTCAACCAGCTCCTGTCCCTTTCTGCCTTCTCATTCTGCTCCTGACAGGAGCTGCCCATTTAGTCTCATGTATCTACTTGAACTAAGAAGCACACTCTTCACGAGTATTATTTTATGTTTTATAGTTCAGTCTAATATTTGTCTGAAGAGTGGGCTTCAGGAATGGTTTTAGTCCTGGGTTAACAGAGAGTCAGGAGACCACGTCCTAGAGGGTTCCTCTAGTCTCAGCTAGACAATTAAGTCTGGTCTTTACATCAATTTGAGTTCTGCACCATACTTTTCTCCTGCTCCGTCAGGGACTCTCTGTTGTCTTCCCTGTCAGGGTGGTTATCGGTGGCACCTGGGCACCATCTGGTTCATCTGGTCTCAGGATGAAGGAGCCTCTGGTTTATGTGGCCCTTTTATCTCTTGCGCTAACATTTTCCTTATGTCTTTGGTGTTCTTCATTCTTCTTTGCTCCAGGTGGGTTGGGAACAACTGATGCATCTTAGATAGCCGCTCGCAGGCTTTTAAGACTCCAGACGCCACTCATCAAAGTGGGATGCACAGCAGTTTTCTTTATAAACTTTGTTATGTCAATTGACCTAGATGTCCCCTGAAACCATGGTCCTCAGACCCCTGACCCTGCTACACTGGCTTTCGAAGCTTCAGTTTATTCAGGAAACTTCTTAGCTTTTGGTTTTATCCAGTTGTGCTGACTTCCCTGTACTGTGTGTTGTCCTTCCCTTTACACTTGTCTACTATCTAGTCAGCGAATTCCCCTCTCCCTCCCTCCCCACCCTCGTAACCATCAAAGAATGTTTTCTTCTGTGTTTAAACCTTTTCTTGAGTTCTTATATTAGTGGTCTCATATAATATTTATCCTTTTGCGACTGACTAATTTCACTCAGCATAATGCCTTCCAGATTCATCTATGTTGTGAGATGTTTCTCGGATTCATCATTGTTCTTTATTGTTGCGTAGTATTCCATTATGCGTATATAGAATAATTTGTTTATTCATTTGTCTGTTGATGCACACCTAGGTTGTTTCAATCTTTTTACTATTAAGAACAGTTCTGCAATGAACGTGGTGTGCATACAACTATTTGTGTAGAGCTTTTGTTTCTCTAGGATATATTCTGAGGAGTGGGATTGCTGGATCATATGGTAGTTCTATCTCCAGCTTTTTAAGGAAGCGCCATATCGATTTCCAAAGTGGTTGTACCATTTTACATTCCCACCAGCAGTGTGTAAGTGTTCCAATCTCTCCATAGCCTCTCCAACATTTATTACTTTCTGTTTTTTGGATTAGTGCTAGCTTTGTTGGGGTGAGATGATAACTCATCGTAGTTTTGATTTGCATTTCTCTAATGCTAGTGAGAGTTAGCATTTCCTCATGTATATGTTAGCCAGCTGAGTGTCTTCTTTGGTGAAGTGCCTGATCATGTCCTTTGCCCATTTTTTAATTGTTTTTTTTTTTCTTTTTGTTGTTGAGGTTTTGTGGATTTTGGAGGCTAGACCCTGATCAGAGATGTCATACCCCAATTTTTTTTTTTTCCCAGCCCGTAGGTTGTCTTTTTATTCTTTTGGTGAAATCTTTTGATAAGCATGAGTGTTTGATTTTTAGGAGCTCCCAGTTATCCAGTTTCTCCTCGGGCATTTGTGCATTGTTAGTTATGGTTCGAGTTCTGTTTATGACATGTATTAGGGCTCCTAGCATTGTCCCTATTTTTTCTTCCATGATCTTTATCATTTTAGATTTTATATTTAGGTCTTTTGTTCATGTTGAGTTAGTATTTGTGCATGGTGTGAGATATGGGTCTTGTTTCATTTTTTTGCAGATGAATATCCAGTTTTGCCAGCACCATTTGTTAAAGAGGCTGTCTTTTCCCCTTTTAACAGACTTGGGGCCTTTGTCAAATATCAGCTGCTCATAGGTGGATGAATTTGCATCTGGACCCTCAATTCTGTTCCATTGGTCTATGTAGTTGCAGTTGTCCCAGTACCAGGCTGTTTTGACTACTGTGGCAGTATAAAAAGGTGGCAGTATACAGGTTCCAAAATTAGGTAGTGTGAGACCTCCCACTTTTTTCTTCTTCTTCAGTAATGCTTTACTTACCTGGGTCCTCTTCCCTTTCCATATGAAGTTGGTGATTTGTTTCTCCATCTCATTAAAAAAATATTGGAATTTGGATCAGGATTGTATTGTATCTGTAGATGGCTTTGGGTAGAATTGGCATTTTCGCAATGTTGAGTCTTCCTATCCATGAACAAGGTATGTTTTTCCACTTATGTAAGTGTATTTTGATGTCTTGCTGTAGTGTCTTGTAGTTTTCTTTGTATAGGTCTTTTATGTCTCTGGTTAGATTTATTCCGAAGTACTTTGTCTTCACAGGGGCTGTTGTAAATGGTATTGATTTGGTGATTTCCTCTTCGAAGTTCTCTTTGTTGGTATAGAGGAATCCAAATGATTTTTGTGTTTATCCTGTATCCTGATATTCTGCTGAACTCTTTCTTCTATTAGTTTCAGTAGTTTTCTTGAGGATTCTTTGGGGTTTTCTGTGTATAAGATCATATCATCTGCAAATAGGAGTACTTTTACTTCTGCCTTACTAATTTGGATGCACTTTATTTCTTTTTCTTGCTTTATTGCTCTGGCTAGGACCTCCAGCACAATGTGGAGTAAGAGTGGTGATAAAGGGCATGCTTGTCTGGTTCCCGTTCTCAAGGGGAATGCTTTCAGGCCCTCTCCATTTAGGATAATATTGGCTGTTTGCTTTGTATAAATACCCTTTATTATGTTGAGGAATTTCCCTTTCATTCACATTTTGCTGAGAGTTTTTATCATGAATGTGTGTTGGACTTTGCCAAATGCCGTTTTTGCATCAATTGATACGATCATGTGGCTCTTATCTTTTGTTTTATTTATGTGATGGATTACGTGGATTGTTTTACTAATGTTGAACCATCCCTGCATACCTGGTATGAATCCCACTTGGTCATGGTAGATTATTTTTTTGATATGTTTTTGATTTCTATTCACTAGAATTTTGTTGAAGATTTTTGTATCTATATTTATGAGGGACATAAGTCTGTAATTTTCTTTTTTTTTTTTTTGGTGTCTTTACCTGGTTTTGGTATCAGAGCTATGCTGGCTTCATGCAATGAGTTCAAGAGTATTCCATTCTTTTCTATACTCTGAAATACCTTTAGTAGTAGTGGTGTTAACTCTTCTCTGAAAGTTTGTTAGAATTATCCAGTGCAGCTATCAGGGCCAGGGCTTTTTGTTGTTGTTGTTGGGAGTTTTTTTAATTACTTCTTCAATCTCTTCTTTTGTTATAGGTTTATTTAGTTTTTCTACCTCAATTTGTGTTAGTTTAGGTAGGTAGTGTGTTTCTAGGAATTTGTCCATTTTCTTTAGGTTTTCAGATTTGTTGGAGTACAATTTTTCACAGTATTCTGTTATGATTCTTTTAATTTCAATTGAATCTGTTGTGATATCTCCCCTATCATTTCTAATGGGATTATTTTCTTCCTCTCCTGTTTTTCTTTTGTCAGTTTAGACAATGGTTTATCAATTTTGTTGATTTTTTCAAAGAGCCAGGTTTTGGTCTTGTTAACTCTTTCAATTGTTTTTCTATTTCCTTTCTTTTGGTGTCTGGGTCTTTTTTTTTGTTGTTGTTGCTCTCTTTCCCTTTATCAAGTTGTAGGGTTAATGTTTTGATTTTAGTCCTGTATTCTTTTAGATGTGTGTATTTGTTGCTGTAAATTGATCTCTGTGTTGCTGTTCCAAAGATTCTGGTAGGATGTGTTTTCATTCTCATTTGATTCTGTGAATTTCTTTATTCCATCTTTGATGCCTTCTATAACCCAGTAGTTTTTGAGCAAGATGTTTTTCAGTTTCAATTTATTTGATTATTTTTCCTTGCTTTTCCTGTTATTGATTTCTACTTTTATGGCTTTATGGTCAGAAAAGATGCTTTGTAATATTTTGGTGTTTTAGATTCTATTAAGACTTTCTTTGTGGCCTAATATGTTGTCTGTTCTAGAGAATGTTCCCTGCGCGTAGGTAAAGAAAGTATACTTGGCTGCTGGTGGGTGGGGTGTTCTGTATATGTTCATAAGATCAAGTTCGTTGGTTGTGGCATTTAGATCTTCCATGTCTTCACTGAGCTTTCTGAATGTTCCGTCCTTCATCGAAAGTGCTGTGTTGAAGTCTCCTACTGTTATTGTGGAGCTGTCTATCTCACTTTTCAATGCTATTAGAATTTGTTTTAGTTATTTTGGAGCCCTGTCATGTGGTGTGTAAATATTTATTATGGTTATGTCCTCCTGGGGTATTGAATCATTATATAGTGTTCTTCCTTATCCTTTGTAGTGAATTTTGCTTTAAAGTTTGTTTTGTCAGAGATAAATATTGCCCCTCCTGCTTTTTTTGATTGTTGTTTGCTTGATATATATTTTTTCCATCCTTTGAGTTTTAGTTTGTTTGTGTCTCTTCTAGGCAGCATATAGACAGATCATGTTTTTTTTATCCATTCTGCCACTCTCTGTCTCTTTTTTGTTGCATTTAGTCCATTTAGATTCAGTATAATTATTGCGAAGTATGAGTTTTAGTACAGTAATTTTGATGTATTTTTTGTGTGTGTGTTGACAGTTTCTTTGTTCCACTTAATTTTCTGTGCCAAGTCATTTTTCTTTATTTTTTTTCATCTTTCATTGTTGATTTTATATTTGCTGAGTCTTTATGTTTTTCTTGTTTTTTTTTTATTTTGATGTGTAGGATTGTTAGTTTCCTTTGTGGTTACCTTAATATTTACCTCTATTTTTCTAAGTTTAAACCAACCTTTTATTTCTTGGTATCACCTTCACTTCCTCTCCATATGAAACTTCCTTGACTACATTATTTAGTCCATCTTTTTTTAGTCCATCTTTTTGTTTTAATGTTGTCACCTTTTACATATTGACATCCCTGTTTCCCTATTTTTAGTGTTTTAGCTTTGATTTATTTATTTTTATGGCTTCTCCATCTGGGTTAATACCTGGTTGTTCTGTCCTGTGTTCTAGTCTGGAGTTGCTATCTGATATTATTGATTTTTTAACCACAGGACCCCGTTTAGCATTTCTTATAATTTTGGTTTAGTTTTTACAAATTCTTTAAACTTCTGCTTATCTGGAAATGTCCTAATTTCACCGTCGTATTTGAGAGACAGTTTTGAGGGATATATAATTCTTGGCTGGCAATTTTTTTTTCCTTCAAGGCTTTATATATGTCATCCCATTGCCTTCTTGCCTGCATGGTGTCTGCTGAGTAGTCAGGGCTTAGTCTTATTGACTCTCCTTTGTAAGTGACTCTTTGTTTATCCCTAGCTGCTCTTAAAATTCTCTCTTTATCTTTGGTTTTGGCAAGTTTGATTATAATATGTCTTGGTGACTTTGTTTTGAAATCTATTCTGTGTGGGTTTGATGAGCTTTTTGGATAGATAATTTCTCATTTTTCATGATAGCAGCAAAGTTTTCTGCCAACAAATCTGTGACAATTCTCTTTGTCACTTGCAGGTCATTCCTCTTGATAGAGTCACACATAACTCTTAGAGTTTCTTCATTTTATAAAATTCTTTAATCTGATTTTTCCTCAAATAAATTGGTGTCAAGTGATTTATCTTCAATCTCACTAATTCTGACTTCCATTGCCTCATTTCTGCTCCTATGACTTTCTATTGAGTTGTCTAATTCTGAAATTTTATTGTTAATCTTTTGGATTTCTATTTGCTGTCTTTCTATGGATTCTTGCAGCCTGTTAAATTTGTCATTTTGCTCTTGCATAAACTTAAGTTCCTCTATTGCTTTGTCTGTATGTTCCTTGGCTTGTTCTGCATTTTGCCTGATCTTCTTGATCTCTTGAAGTGCTCTGTATATAAATCTTTCGAATTCTTCCTCCAGTAATTCTAAAACCTTCCCTTCCTCTGTGAGGTCTCCTGGTTCTTTGTTTTGGTCACTTGCAGACGCCATCATGGTTTGCCTCTTTATGCGATTTGATATTGACTTTTGTCTCTAAACCATCAATAAGTTATTATAATTTATTTTGTATTTGCTTACTGTGTCTTAGCTTCTTGTTTTGTTTTGATATGCCCAAATAGGCTGGTTGTGTGAGATACTTTGATTATTGGTGTCTTTGAAACTCTCAGGTATTGTCATCAGGTCTTTAGAGGTGTTACTAGGTATGTGAGCCCAGGAATCCATTTACTTTCTTGTGTGGATTCACCTCAGGTATACAGGTCATTGGTTACTGAGTGTGTGATCCAGGCTTTTGCCCACAGTCCTAGACAGGTAGGGCTATGTAAGGGTGATTAGAGCAGGCACAGGTATTTGGATGCTGTAGGGGTTAAGTGCCGAGCAATGTAGAGGGCTGATGTCTGCCCCTGAGTTCCTGGGTAGAAGGCATGTCTCTGTTCCCTAGATCGTGTAGGTTTTGCAGTTGGATTTTGGGCACCCAATGCTGTTGGCTGTAAGGATTGGGAGGCACCACTCATTCTCAGAACCTTGTCATGGGTGGCTAGGTGGAGTGGGTGGAACCACCAGTCTGCAGGTCCCTGATGTGGGTAGGTAAAGGCCCTGCTTAATAGGCAGGGAAGTGTCAGATGTCCCTAATGTGCCACTCTGCTTTCTGATGGAATTGAAAATATGTTTCAGGTATATAGCCTGTTGTACTATGCTAATGAGGGCCTTGGCTGTTGAAATGGGCCCACACAGGTCTAGCAGGGATGAAAGGCATTCAAAGTCAGTGGACCCCTTATGCCTGTGCCTAGGCAATGAGGCTGTGCCTTCCCTGAGGTTCCAGTTTAGGAGAGCTGCCAGATTATTTTTTCCTGTTTGTTATTTGTTAATTTGTTCCCTCTCCAAAGCTGGGAGAATGGCTAAGGTTGCATGATGGGTCCCACTTCCTGACCAGGTGATGCAACAATTACTGAAGCAGCACAGGAACTGGAGCAGAGTGGGGAGGGGGAGGGTAAATAAGAGAGAAGTACTTCCCAGAGAGGGAAGGATTTTGATTCCATGTGGTAGGTTAGACACTTGCACTTTCATAGATCCAGTGCTGCTTTTTTCTGGTGCCACAGGGTTGTGCAGACTATCTTCCACTTGGTTTCTCCTGGTGTGGAAAACACATCCCAAACACTACTGCTCTTCTCAGCCCACTTGTGCCAGTCGATCCAGCCTGCACATGCTGGCCAGGTCAGGTCTGACAAATCCTCACTGCTTTGGAACTGTCTCTCCCTCCCACTGCCACTCTGTCCAACTCCTCAACTTTGTCTTTGATGTTCAGGACTCAGAGATTTTCATATATAATCAACTCACTTTTTTTTTTCTTTGCCTCTTTGTTGTAAGAGGGACCACAGGAAGCATCTGACTACTACATTATCTTGGCCCTGCCTCAGAAAATTTAGTTCTAAATTTATGCAGCAGTACAATGGTCAAGAATAGCTAAGACACACTTGAGGAATAAAAGCAAGGTGGAAGAAAATATTGGATATCAAGACTTATACACGTTTTTTTGGTGCTGTCCAGTTTGTTCTGACTCATAGCGACCCTATGTGGAACAGAACATAACACTGCCCAGAGCTGCACCATCCTCACAGTTGTTGCTATGCTTGAGTCCACCATTGCAGCCACTGTGTCAATCCATCTTGTTGAGGATTTTCCTCTCTTTATTTGACCCCCTGTTTTACCAAGCGTGATATCCTTCTCCAGAGACTGATCCCTCCTGATAACATGTCCAAAGTACATGAGACAAATTCTTATGATCCTCGATTCTAAGGAATACCAACACTTCCTTAGAATACTTCTTCCGAGACAGATTTTGTTCATTCTTTTTGGCAGTCCATGGTATATTTGATATTCTTTATCAACACCATAATTCAAAAGCATCAATTCTTCTTTGGCCTTCCTTATTTATTGTCCAGCTTTCCCAAGCATATGAGGTGATTGAAAACACTATAGTGCACCTTAGTCCTCAGGGTGACATCTTTGCTTTTCAACACTTTAAAGAGGTCTTTTGCAGCAAATTTGCCCAATGCAATGTATTTTTTGATTTCTCGACTGCTGCTTCCATGGGTGTTGATTGTGGATCCAAGGAAAACAAAATCCTTTACAACTTCAATATTTTCTCTGTTTATTATGATGTTGCTTATTTGTCCAGTTGTGAGAATGTTTGTTTTCTTTATGTTAAGGCATAATCCATGTTGAAGGGTGTAGTCTTTGATCTTCATCAGTAAGTGCTTCAAGTCCTCTTTGTTTTCTGCAAGAAAGGTTGTGTCCTCTGCATAACACAGGTCGTTAATGAGTGTTCCTCCAATCCTTGTGTCACATTCTTCTTCATGTAATCCAGCTTCTAAGATTATTTCTTCAGCATACAGAATGAATAAGTATGGTGAAATGATATAACCCCGATGTACACTTTTCCTAATTTTAAACTTTCCATTATCCCTTTGTTCCATTCAAACAGCTGTCTCTTGGTGTATGTACAGCTTCCACATAAGCACAATTAAGTGTTTTGGAATTCCCGTTCTTTGCAATGTTACCCATAATTTGTTATGATCCACACAGTTAAATGCCTTTGCATAGTCAATAAAACACAGGTAAACAGCTTTCTGGTATTCTCTGCTTTCAGCCAGGATTCATCTGACATTAGCAATGATATCCCTCATTTCACTTCATCTTCGGAATCTGGCTTGAATTTTTGGCAGTTCTCTGTCAATATACTGCTACTACTGTTTTTGAATTATCTTCAGCAAAATTTTACTTGCAGGTGATATTAATAATGTTTGATAGTTTCTACTTTCTTTTGGATCAACTTTCTTTGGAAAGGGCACAAATATGGATCTTTTCCAGTTGGTTGGCCAGGTAGCTTTCTTCCAAATTTCTTGGCATAGATGAGTGAGCACCTCCAATGTTGCTTCTGTTTGTTGAAAGATCTCAATTGGTATTCCATCAAATCCTGGAAACTTGTTTTTTGCCAATGCCTTCAGTACAGCTTGAGTTTCTTCCTTCAATACTATTCGTTTTTGATCATATGCTACCTCCTGAAGTGGTTGAACGTTGAGCTACAGAATTTAAGACACTAAACATAAAGTGGAAATTTTGATAAATTTGACTGTGTTAAATTGAGATCTGTTCATCACAAGACACCTATTGATGAAATGCAGGTTTAGGTATGTGTAGCACATATAACTAAAGGTATTTGTAGCATATATAACTAAAAAGGGAATCTTGCCCAGCATATACAAAGAATTCCTTCAACTCAATAATAAACAATTCAGATAACTCAGTAGAAAAAATGGACAAAGACTTGAGCAGGCACTTAAAAAAGTAAATATCCCAATTTGCCAACATAAAAAGTGCTCAACTTCATTGGTAACCACAGAAACACAAATTGAATTCATAGATATCACTACAAAACACCAAGGAAGAAAAGTTAAAAAGATTGAGAATACCAAATGCTGTAAGGATACAGAGCAGTAGAAACTCTTGTCTTCTGATGGTGAGAAAGTAAATGTAAATGTGAATTGTACAACTCTTTTGGAAAATGGGATAGCGTTTATTAATTTGAATATATGCTTATCTTATGACCCAGCAATTCTACTCGTATGTATGTAATCAACAGAAAAGCATGCATGTATGCATAAAAATATACAAAAATGTTTATAGCAGCTTTATACTCAATTGCCCAAACTAGCAATAAATGGTGTTACATTGTAATTTATCCATAATATATAGCAATGAAAACAAATGAACACTAAATACATGCAATAACTTGGATGAATCTTACAAACATTATTTTGTGTGAAATCAGCCCAAATGAAGGATTACATTCTCTAAGATTTCATTTACATAAAGATCACAAAAGGCAATACTAATCAATGGTGTCAGAGGTCCGGTTGGCAGTCACCTTAGGTGACGAAAAGGAAGTCATGATTGGGAGGGGCATGAGGAAGATTCTGTGGTGCTGTTAGTGCTCTGTATCTTGATTTTGGTGGTGGTGGTAGCATGAGTGTTTGCTTCACTGATTTGTGCATGTTTCTATGTGTGTTATATTTTAGCAAAAACATTATAAAAGCAACTTACTTCATACTGCCTTACTGTCTCTTTAACTTTAGTGCCAAATGTCTGGAAAGAATAATCTATACTTGATGTCTCTCTCTCTCTCCCCTTTTAAATCCTACTCATCCTCAACTCATTACAATTTGGCTTCTGCCCTACTACTCAGAAAGAGCTTTCACCAAAGTAGCCAGTGACCTCCTAATTGCCAATTTTCTATTTTCAGTCTTCATTCTACTTGACCTCTCCACAGCATATGATACTGCTGACCACCCCTAATTTGTAGCCCTCTCTTCCCTTGACCTCTTTTTCATTCTTCTCTTTCTATTGGGCCATTTCAATTAAGTGTCTCTCCTTGCTTGGTTAGCCCTCAGATACTTGTGTTTTCTAATAATTCTTGCTCTAGTTGCTCTAAAATCAGAATTACAGACTTGCTGTGGACATGCCTTCTGGAGTTGACAGGACTTTTTTTTTTTTTTTTAAACAAACTGTGTATTATTTACCATTATTTAAAAACCAGATTTCACATAAAAATCCAAGTTTCTGGCATCAGAAAATTAAAAGATTTGGTAACTCTGGATCTACCTTTTTGAGTGGGAAACAGTCTTCTGAGTTAATAGCAGCTGCTTTTTAGCCCAACACAGAACCTATCCTAACCTTTATGTTTTACAGACTGCTTAGGTCTCATAAATCAATTAAAGTTCTCACCACTGTGACACATGTTTCTTTAGAGCAGGACTTCTCCAATATTAGTACATAATAGTCATGTCAGGAGCTTCTTAAATGCTTTCTGTCCCAATCCAGGGATTGCAATGTGATGGTTATTGGGGAAGGCCCAGAAGACTGCAATAATAATAATAATGATAAAAACAAAACAAATATCCCAGATGACTGATGCAGGTTTTCATGGAAGACACTACTTTAGGGGATTTCTTTACTTCCTGTATTTTAAACTATCTCAATTGTAGTTCTTGGTTTCAAAAGCCTCCCCCCTCCCCACCATTTAGTAGGTGATACGGACGTACAAATAATCATAGTACACGTGGCTGATCATTCCCCCCAGGCAAGCTGAGCAGGGCTTTGAACTAAATTGTTCCATTCTGAACCCCTGTTGAGAATTTGTATTTCTACCCCAGAGATACACCAAATCAGAATCTACAGTTTAACAAGATCCTGAGGTAATTCTTATGTATCATAAATTTTGAGAACAACTGCTGTACTAGTGGTTCTCAAAATTGGTCCCTAACTAGCAGCATCAGCATCACTTGGGAACTTATTAGAAATGCAAATTCTCGGTAGAGGTTTGAAACTGGAATGAACCACCGGGAAGCCTGATGCTGACCCTGATCTCTGTGAAAGTCTAAAATCTGAGTCAGACAACAGACTTAACTGAAATAAAAAGGATTATAACAGAGTACTATGAAAAACTATACTCCAACAAACTTGAAAACCTAGAGGAAATGGAAAATTTCTATAAACTCACTGCTTACCCAAACTGACACAAACTGAGGTAAAAAATCTGATCAGACCCATAACAAGAGAAGAGATTGAAAAGGTAATAATAATTAAAAAAAAAAGCTCCCAACAACAACAACAAAAGCTTGGCACAGATGACTTCACTGGAGAATTCTACCAGACATTCAGAGAAGAGCTTACACCAGTACTACTCAAACTACTTCAGAACATAGAAAAGGAGGGGACACTTCCAAATTCATTCTATGGAGCCAGCATAAGACTGATACAAAACTGGGTAAAGACACCACAAAAAAAATAAAATTACAGACCAATATCTCTCATAAAAATAGATGCAAAAATTCTCAATAAAATTCTAGCCAATAGGATTCAGAATCAAATCAAAAAATAATAACAGGTTTCATACCAGGTATGCAAGGATGGTTCAACATTAGAAAATCAATCAACATAATCCACCACATAAATACAACAAAATAAAAGAATCACATGGTCATCTCAATCAATGCAGAAAAGGCATTCAATAAAGTTCAACATTCATTCCTAATAAAAACTCTCAAAATAGGGATAGAAGGGAAATTTCTCACATAATAAAGGGAATCTACACAAAACCAATGGCCAATGCCATTATTAATGGAGAGAGGCTGAAAACATTCCCCCCTGAGAACAGGAACAAGACAAGGATACCCTTTATCACCATTCCTTTTTAAAATTTTGCTGGAAGTTCTAGTTAGAGTAATAAGGCAAAAAAAAAAAAAAAAGAAAGAAAGGGCATTTAAATTGGTAAGGAAGAAGTAAAATTGTCCCTATTTGTGGATGATATGATACTGTACATAGAGAACTCAAAGGACTCCACAAGAAAAGTATTGGAACTAATAGACTCAGAACAGTAGCAGGAGACAAGATAAATGTACAAAAATCAGTTGGATTCCTTCCTATACACCAATAAAGAGAACTACAAAAAGGAAATCAGGAAAGCAATACCATTTACAATAGCCCCTAAAACAACATAAATGGTGACTATACACATAGACCTCACCAGGTGGAATACACAGGAATCAAATTGACTACATCTGTGGAAAGTAACAATGGAAAAGCTCTCAATACCATCAGTGAGAACAAGGCCAGGGGCCAACTGCAGAACAGAACCTCAATTGTTCATATGTAAGTTCAAGTTTTTTTTTTTTAAGTTCAAGTTTTCAATTTTTTTTTTCAAGTTCAAGTTGAAGTGAAAGAAAATTAGAAAAAGTCCATGAGGCCCAAAGTACAACCTTGAGTATATCCCACCTGAATTTAGAGATCACCTCAAGAGTAGATTTGATGCTAATGACTGAAGTCCAGACCAGTTGTGGAACAACATCAAGGATATCATACATGAAAAAGCAAGAGGTCATTAAAAAGACTGGAAAGAAAAGACGAAAATGGATGTCAGAAGAGACTCTGAAACTTGCCCTTGAATGTAGAATAGCTAAAGCAAATGGAAAGAAATGATGAAATAAAAGAGCTGAATGGAAGATATCAAAGAGCAGCCCCAGAAGACAAAGTTCTGTATTATAATGAAATGTGCAAAGACCTAGAGTTAGAAAACCAAAACAGAAAAAGAACATGTTTGGCATTTCTCAAGCTGAAAGAACTGAAGAAAAAATTCAAGCCTCGAGTTGCAATGTTGAAGGATTCTGTGGTGAAAATATTAAACGTTGCAGGAAGCATCAAAAGAAGATGTAAGAAATACACAGAGTTACTAAACCAAAAAGAATTGGCCGGCATTCAATCGTTTCAGTAGGTAACATATGATCAGGAACCGATGCTACTGAAGGAAGAGGTCCAAGCCGCACTGAAGGCATTAGCGGAAAACAAGGCTCCAGGATTTGATGAAGTACCAACTGAATTGTTTCGACAAATGGATGCAGCACTGGAAGCGCTCACACGTCTATGCCAAGAAATTTGGAAGACAGCTACCTGACCAAATGACTGGAAGAGTTCTATATTAATGCCTGATCCTAAGAAACGTGATCCAACTTAATGTGGAAATTATCAAACAATATCATTATCATCACACACAAGTACAATTTTGCTGAAGATCATTCAAAAGCAGCTGCAGCAGTAGATCAACAGGGAACTGTTAGATATTCAAGCTGGATTCAGAAGGGGACATGGAAACAGGGATATCATTGTTGATGTCCAATGGATCCTGGCTGAAAGCAGAAAATACCAGAAAGCTGTTTACTTGTGTTTTATTGACTATGCAAAGGCATTTGACTGTGTGGATCATAACAAATTATGGGTAACATCGTGAAGGATGAGAATTTCAGGACACTTAATTGTGCTCATGAGGAACCTGTACATAGATCAAGAGGCAATCATTTGAATAGAACAAGGGAACACTTCGCAGTTTAGTCAGGAAAGGTATGTGAAAGGTTATATCCTTTTGCCACACTTATTCAATCTGTATGCGGAGCAAATAATCAGAGAAGCTGGATTATATGAAGAAGAACAAGGCATCAGGATTGGAGGATGGCTCACTAACAACCTGCAATATGCTGATGACACAATCTTGCTTGCTGAAAGTGAAGAGAATATGAAGCACTTACTGATGAAGATCAAAGACATTCAGTATGTACTACATAAAGAAAACAAAAATCCTCACAACAGGGCCAATAAGTAACATGATAAGCAGAGAAAATATTGAAGTTGTAAAGGATTTCATTTTACTTGGATCCACAATCAACACCCATGGAAGCAGCAGTCAAGAAATCAAAAGACGTATTGCATTGCATTGGGAAAATCTGCTGCAAAATATCTCTTTAAAGTGCTAAAAAGCAAAGACATCACTTTGAAGACAAATGTGTGCCTGACCCAAGCCATGGTGTTTTCAATTGCCTCATCTGCATGCTAAAGCTAGAAAATAAATAAAGAAGACTGTGAATTATGGTGTTGGTGAGGAATATTGAATATACCATGGATTGCCAAAAGAATGAACAAATCTGCTTGGAAGGAATTCAGCCAGAATGCTCTTAGAAGCAAGGATAGCAAGACTACATCTTGCACACTCTGGACATGTTATCAGGGTGGATTAGTCCCTGTAGAAGGACATCATATTTGATAAAGTAGAGTGTCAGTGGAAAAGAGGAAGACCCTCAATGAGATGGATTGACACATTGGCTGCAATAATGGGTTCAAGCAATTGTGAGGATGATGCAGGTCTGGGCAGTGTTTTTTTCTGTTGTACATAGGGTCACTATAAGTTTTAACTGACTCAACAGCACCTAATAACAACAAAAAAGAAAAATGAAATACTTAGGAATAAGTCTAACAAGGGACATAGAAGACCTATACAAATAAAACTATAAAACTACTGCAAGAAACCTAATGAGACCTACATAAATGGAATAACGTACTATGCTCAGGAATAGGTAAACTCAGCATTGTGAAAATATCAATTCTACCCATGCCAATCTATAAAAACAATCTAATCCCAATAAAAATACCAACGGTATTCTTTAACAAGATGGGAAATCTAATCATTAACTTTATATGGAAAGGAAAGAGGCCCTGGATAAGCACAGTACTACTGAAGAAGAAGAGACTCACACTACCTGACTTCAGAATCTGCTATACATCTAGGGTAGTTAAAACAGCCTGGTACTGGTACAATGACAGACACATCGACCAGTGGAACAGAATCGAGAACCCAGATGTAAATTCATCCACCTATGATCGCCTGAAACTCAACAAAGGCTCAAATTCCTTTAAATAGAGAAAAGACAGTCTTTTTAACAAATGGTGCTGGCAAAACTGGATGATCACCTTTTAAAAAATGAAATAGGATCAGTACCTCATACCATACACAAAAACTAATTCAAAATGGATCAAAGACCTAAGTGTAAAACCAAAAACCATGAAGATCATAGAAGAAAAAATAGGGTCAACACTAGAAGCCTAACAAACCAAACCTGTTCCTGTAGAGTTGATTCCAGCTCATAGAGACCCTGTAGGACAAAGAAGAACTTTCTCATTGGGTTTCCAAGGAGTGGCTAGTGAATTTGAACTGTAGACCTCTTGGTTTGCAGCCAAGCTTTTTAATCACGGCACCACCATGGCTCCAGAGACCCTAATACATGGCACAAATAGGATACGAACCATAACTAACAATACGCAAACACCAGATGATAAGCTTGATAACTGGGATCTTCTAACAATTAAGCACTTATGTTTATCAAAAGAATTCACCAAAAGAGTAAAAAGAGAACCTACAGACTGGGAAAAAATTTTGGTTATGACAAAGGTCTAATCTCTAAAATCTATAGGAAAATCCAACACCTCTACAACAAAAAAACAAATAATTCACTTTAAAAAATGATCAGACGCTTCACCGAAAAAGACATTCAGGCAGCCACAGACACATGAGGAAATGCTCGTGATCACTAACCATTAAAAAAAGCACAAATGAGAGCTACAATGAGATACCATCTCACCTGGACATTACTGACACACACACACACACACACACACACACGCACAAAAGAAAATAACAAATGTTGGAGGGGCTGCAGAGAGATTGGAACTCTTATGCACTGCTGGTGAGAATGTAAAATGGTACAACCATTTTGAAAAATGATATGGCACTTCCTTAAAAAGCTAAAAATAGAAATAGCATACAATCCAGAAATCCCAGTCCTAGGAATATAACCTAGAGAAATAAGAGCTGTCACATGAATAGATATATGCACATTTATGTTCATTGCAGCATTGTTCACCAGAGAAAAAGATGGAGACAACTTCTGTGCCTATCAACAAATGACTGGGTAAACAAACTATGGTACATACACACAGTGGAATACTAGGCAACAATAAAGAACAATGATGGATCTGTGAAACATCTCACAACGTGGATGAATCTGGAGGGTGTTATGTGCAGTGAGATAAGTCAATCACGAAAGGACAAACACTGAATGAGACCACTGTTATAAAAACTCATGAAGAGGTTTACAAAGCGAAAGAAACTATCTTTGATGATCACTAGGGAGGGAAAGGGTGAGGAGGGAAATACACTAAATAGACAATAGATAAATGTAACTTTGGCAAAAAGTAAGACAGTACACAAGATTGGGGAAGTCAGTACAACTTGACCAAGGCAAAGTCGTGGAAGCTTCGTATACCTACCCAAACACCCCGAGGGACTAAATTGCTGGGCTGAGGGCTGGGGATCATGGTTTTGGGCGACATCTAGCTCATGTGGCAAAAAATAGTTTATAAAGAAAATATTCTACATCCTACTTTGGTGAGTAGCGTCTGGGGCCTTAAAAGCTTGTGAGTCACGGTCTCACCCCCTCTGGAGCAAGGGAGAATGAAGAAAAAGACACAAGGGAAGGATTAGCCTAGAGGACACAACTACCACAGCCTCTACCAGGCTGAGTCCAGCAGAACTAGTTGGCGCCTGGCTATCACCACTGACTGCTCTGACAGGGCTCATAATACACAGTTCCACACAGTGGGAGAAAAATGTAGAACAAAAGTATAACTCACAGAAAAAGACCAGACTTACTGGTCTGACAGGGACTGGAGAAACCATGAGAGAATGGCCCCTGGACACCCTTTTAGCTCAGTAATAAAGTCTTTCCTGAGGTTCACCCTCCAGCCAAAGATTAGACAGGCTTATAAAACAAAACGAGACTAAATGGGCACACCAGCCCAGGGAAAGGACAAGAAGGCACAAGGGGACAGAAAAAGCAGTAATGGGAAACCCAAGGGTGAGAATGGGAGAGGGTTGACATGTTGTTGGGTTGGCAACCAATGTCACAAAACCATATGTGTATTAATTGTCTAATGAGAAACTAATTTGCTCTGTAAACCTTCATCAAAAGTTCAATAAAACAAAAAGTAAAAAAATGTAAAAATAGAATTACCAGATGATCCAGAAATATCAATGCTAGAGTGTTACTCAAGGGACTTGAAAGTAGCCACATGAACATACATACCAAAAAAAAAAAAAAAAAAAAATTGCCAATGAGTCAATTCCGACTCATAGCAACGTGTAGGACAGATTAGAACTGTTCCATAGAGTTTCCAAGGATTGTCTGGTGGGTTTGAACTGCTCACCTTTTGGTAGCCACTGTAGCTCTTAACCACTACACCACCATGATTTCCCAACATACATATAAAAAAAAGTACGTCAATATTCACTGCAGCAGTCGTCACAATAGTCAAATGGTGGAAACAACCTAAATGCCCATCGACAGATAAATGCATAAACAAAATGTGGTATATACATACAGTGAAACACTACTCAACCATAAAGATAAACGAAGTCCTGATACATGCTACAACCTAGATGGAACTTGAAGACATTATGCTGAGTGAAACAAGTCAATCACAAATGGGCCTCACTTATGTGAAAACACAAGAACAGGCAATGGATAGAAATCAAAGTTTCTTAGTTGTTACCAGGGGAGCGGGGAGAGGGAAATGGGGCTATTGCTTGTGGAGCACTGAGGTTCTGTTTACAGTGGTGGAAAATTCACCCTGAGTAAGGGTTCGAGCCAATTAATGCAATTGATGTCAAAAATTTTCTGATATATATATTTACAAAGAAAAAACAAGAAGAGCAGATGCTGAGGCTGCTTATGTATAACCAAACACCTCGTGTTGTTGTTAGGTGCTGTCAAGTCGGTTCCGACTTATAGTGGCTCTATGTACAACAGAATGAAAAGCTGCCTGGTTCTGCACCATCCTCACAATTGCTGTTATGCTTAAGCCCATTGTTGCAGCCACTGTGTCAATCCATTTCATTGGGTCTTCTTTTTCGCTGACCCTCTACTTTACTAAGCATAATTTCCTTCTCCAGGGATTGATCCTCCCTGACAACATGTCCAAAGTATGTGAGACATACTCTTGCCATCCTTGCTTCTAAGGAGCATTCTGGTTGTACTTCTTCTAAGACAGATTTGTTCATTCTTTTGGCAGTCCATGGTATATTCAATATTCTTCTCTGACACCACAATTCAAAGGCATCAATTCTTCCTCTGTGTTCCTTATTCATTGTCCAGCTTTCACAAGCATAGGAAGCGATTTGAAACATCATGGCTTGGGTCAGGTGCATGTTTGTCTTCAACGTGACATCTTTGCTTTCAACACTTTAAAGAGGTCGTTTGCAGCAGATTTTCCCAGTAAACACCTCATAGATTTTGGTTTCTTGGCTTGGAGGTTTCATGGGACAACCCAGTTAACTGGCCTAATATCATGTTTAGTACTTCTGTTCAACATCTTATTTTATTGTGTGGTACCCTTACCCGGGGTGTTAAAAGTTGCAAGTGGCCAATCCAAGGTACAACCACTTGTCTCTATTTGCCTGGAGCAAGAGAGGAAAAACAAGAGTGAGGAATAGGAGGAAGAAATGGAATGTGTGACTAATTTCCTCCATGAACAATTGTGTCCTTTGCCATGAGACCAGAAGAACCTGGCTACCCATACTGAACATTTTGATCAAAGATTCTATAGAAGAATCCTGATTGAAAGGGAAGCATATGGAGCAAAATTTAAAATTCTTGTGGATCCCAGGCTTTCTGGAGCTATTGAGTCTGGATGAACTCCCAAACTATTGCCTTGAGATAATCTTTCAACTTTACATATGCCCTAAAGTCTTCTTTAAATCCCAAAATAGTTTAGCTTAATTTGTAAAGAATGTTTTCTTTGAGTATTGTGGTCTTTTGAAGAACTATTTATATGGGATCAAATTGACAACAGCAACTTGAAAGGTTAGATGGGAAGTTCAGGGGGCACTGAGTTTATGTTAATGGGGAAGGAACAATTTGGAAAAGAAGGATAAGAATGATTGCACAACTTGAAGAACATAATCAATGTCACTGAATTGTACATGTTGAAATTGTTGAATTGGTGTATGTTCTGCTGTGTTCATTCTCAACAACAAAAATAAAATTATTTAAAAGAAATCTGAGTCAGGTGAGGGATATCAACCCTTTGATGTTGAGTCAAGGTATTGTCTTGCTAAATAGTGCCAAATGATGTCAGGCAGAAAGAGAGCCACCAAAACAAAGAAACAGAGGCTGGAAGAATCAGAGGTCGATGGAAAGTTCTGGAAGAAGAGCATGAGAAGCAGGGCTTGTAGCAGCTCTTTGAGGTACACGAAGGTAGCTGGCTTTGCTATAAAGCTTTCAGTAGTAGCAGAGAGAGAGCAAGTAAATGTGCCCTCCTGGTATGGATAATAATATGACAAATGTTAGAATAATATATTGTAACTATAAAACTAAGGTTCAGTCAACTCAGGTTAGACAACATAATTTGTTTGTGGCACCAATCTGTTAACTATGTTTGCTAACAGCTGTAAGAATGTAGCACTGTTTACCTGTAGTTATAGAGCTGGATGGTTGTTTTCCCTCAACACTAGGGATTTGCTGGATGAGTAGGGTAGTAAGATAAGGGAGCAAAAGAATTGAGAGCAATAGTGAGTGATTCTAGAGACAGACCTTGGGTTCCTTTCTTAGCAGTGATAGAAGAGGCAGATAGACTGGGAACGAAAGGGTCAAGGAATAGGTGGTCTTGGTGACACTGAGGAATATATGGATGGGAATGAGAGAAAAGTAGGGCTGGATGAAGGGAAGTTATGGTAAAAGAGAGTCTTTTGGATACTGAGATTTCAGAAGCCGATCAATTTAGGGTAACGATAATATTTCGGATTTCCCTGTGGGAGCTAGTTGCTGAAATGAAATAGAATTGTTCTTTAGAGTTGAGAAGATTAGAAGTATAAAACAAGGGACTCTAGGTGTGTGACATAAACATATCTCCATACATAAACGCCAGAAAAAAAGTTTTTATTATTTTTGTAAGGAATTACAATGAATTATTTCATATTGCAGGCTTTATAATTAACTATTTTTTAAATAACTTTTATAATAAATTATCTCTGCTATTCCATGATCCGGAAACCCTGGTACCGTAGTGGTTAAGTGCTATGGCTGCTAACCAAAGGATTGGCAGCTCAAATCTGCCAGGCGCTCCTTGGAAACTCTATGGGGGCAGTTCTACTCTGTCCGGTAGGGTCGCTATGAGTCAAAATCGACTCGATGGCAGTGGGTTTGGTTTTGGTATTGCATGATTCAAGAGACCCTTGAGTCACAGTTATTATCAATTTGGTGAAAATGCCCTGCATTGTTAAATTTTTATCCCTTGGAAAAAATACCAGCTTAATCACTGAATAGTTCAGCCTAAATAAATGGTGACAATAACAACATATCATCATGCAACATTTCATAATTTCCAAGCAGTTTTTCCATCAATTATCTCATTATGAAAACAAATCATAAGGTGGGAAGAAATTATCGCCTCCTTTTAATAGACGAGGAGCATGAATAGACTAGCCCAATGTAACAAATTACCAAACGACAGAAACAGCACTTAAGCCCAGGCGTCCACATTTTATTGCATCGGAAGACTAACAACCTGCAAAATGCAGATGACACAGACTCGCTTGCTGAAAGCCAAGAGGACTTGAAGCACTTACTGATGAAGATCAAAGACTACAGCCTTTAGTATGGATTATAACTCAACATAAAGAAAACAAAGAAAATAAAAATGTCAAATATTTCATTTTATTTTAATCCACAATCAACGCCAATGGACACAGCAATCAAGAAATCAAAGGACATATTGCATTGGGCAAGTCTGCTGCAGGAGACCTCTTTAACGTGTTAAAAAGGAAAGATACCACCTTGAGGACTAAGGTGTGCCTGACCGAAGCCATGGTATTTTTAGTTGCCTCATATGCATGTGAAAGCTTGACAATGAATAAGGAAGACTGAAGAACAATTGATGCCTTTGCCTTATGGTGTTGGTGAAGAACATGAATTATCCATGGACTGTCAGAAGAACAAAAAAATCTTTCTTGGAAGAAGTGCTGCCAGTATACTCTGGGAGCAAGGATGGTGCGACTTTGTCTCATGTACTCTGGATATGTTATTAGAAGGGACCAGTTTCTGAAGAAAGATATCCTGCTTGGTAAAGTAAAGGGTCAGCAAAAGAAGAGAAGGCCCTCAACTTGGTGGATTGACACGGTGGCTACAACAATGGACTCAAGCATAACAACTATTTCGAGGATAGCACAGGATTGAGCAGAGTTTCGTTCTGCTGAATGTGGAGTTGCTGTGAGTCAGAACCAACTCTTGGGCACCTGACAACAACAGAGTTTATGTTTACAGCAAATAATTACCTGATGGAATTTATAGGAATAATAGTTCTTTATATTATCTTTTTGGTTTTTGGAAGGATAACAGAATGTACATTAGGTGTGTATATGCACGTATATACAGGTAACTATATAAAACACAAATGTTGAGAACCATTTCTCAAATTTTCTATCGGTATTCTACATTTCAGAGTCTCATTTTTCCATGTAATTTATGTAGGAGGACTCTTCATCGACATCTGTAGAAGGAAGGAAGTTTGAAATAGAGGAGTAAGTCTCAAGGATAAATCACAAAGTGACAAGAGTCAGAATGTCTGAGCACCCTGTCATTCTTCTTCCCTCAGTACACTCGGATGTATTTTGCTGTTTTTATTTTTTCTATAGAGTGTATCGCAGAAGATCAAGATTCAGGGGGGAGGGAGAAACACCTCTATTCTGAAGAGTGGATTTAGTGTTGTGTGTAGTACTTCTTAGGCTTATAGCTATAACCAAGTGGCTTAATAGCTTTATAGCTATTGTACTCATTTCATTCACCTATAAAATAGATCGAGTAAGAAAATGTACACAGAAGCACTATATAAATAATGTATCTGATATGGAAGAATGCATAAGACCTGCAGAGTCAGATCTGTCATTTACTTCCTGTGTTACCCTTGGCAAGTTACTTGATATCTCTGAAACTCAGCTGTAAAAAGTAGATAACCATCTCCATATTAGAGGTTTGCTGCAAGCATTACATACTATTTTGTAAGCAGCTGGCAAGTATTTGATGCCCTGTAACTATTGGTTTGTCCTTTCCTTTTTATGAAAATTCAGTGAAATAATTTTTAGAAAATGTTGGCTCTTTATCAACATGCATTACTAGTGCGATTATGTAAGACAGTGTCTTAGAAAACTTGAACTCCAACATTAGGATATGTGTAGAGCCTGTGTTTTCATTTATAAAGAGTAAATTTGATCCTAGAGAATGAAGGAAGAAGATACTCAGTACACTATCTGGGTTTTGTTACAGGGGAAAATACATTTTCTTTCATACCAGACTGTGTTAGAAGACTAGGGCCGCTAGATTCTTCAACAATGTGCAACAGCATGCAGATAAATGCGCAATGTCGGGTTGGACACGATAGAAGTGCGCAAACGCTCTCCCCAGGATGTTTCCTCCTTTACATGGGTTGGTGGTTTTGTCTATAGTTATCAAATCAGTTTTTTCTTTTTTTGCTGTGCTTTAAGTGAAAGTTTACAAATCAAGCCTGTCTCTCATACAAAAATTTATATACATCTTGCTATGTACTGCTAATTGCTCTTCCCCTAATGAGACAGCCTGCCCCTTCCCTCCGCCCTCTCTTTTCGTGTCCATTCTGCCAGCTTCTAACCCCCTCTACACTCTCACCCGCTCTCCAGATAGGAGATGCCAACACAGTCTCAAGCGTCTACTTGATCCAAGAGGCTCATTCTTTCTCTATCCCATTGTCCAGTCCAATCCCTGTCTGAAGAATTGGCTTTGATACTGGTTCCTTTCCTGGCCTAACAGAAGGTCTGGGGACCATGACCACTGGGGTCCTTCTAGTTTCAGTCAGACCGTTAAGTCTGGTCTTTTTACGAGAATTTGGGGTCTGCATCTCACTGCTCTCCTGCTCCCTCAGGGGTTCTCTGTTGTGTTCCCTGTCAGGGCAGTTGTCGGTTGCAGCTGGGCACTATCTAGTTCTTCTGGTCTCAGGCTGATGTAGTCTCTGGTTTATGTAGCCCTTTCTGTCTCCTGGGCTCATAATTATGTTGCATATTTGGTGTTCTTCATTCTCCATTGGTCCAGGTGGGTTGAGACCAATTGATGCATAGTAGATGGCCACTTGCTAGCATTTAAGGCCCCAGACGCCACTCTCCAAAGTGGAATGCAGAATGTTTTCTTAATAGATTTTATTATGCCAGTTGACTTAGATGTCCCCTGAAACCATGGTCCCCAGACCCCCATGCATGCTACACTGGCCTTTGAAGGATTCAGTTTACTCAGGAAAGTTCTTTGCTTTTGGTTTAGTCCAGTTGTGCTGACCTTGCCTGTATTGTGTTGTCATTCCCTTTACCTAAAGTAGCTCTTATCTACTATCTAATTAATGAATACTGCTCTCCCTCCTTCCTTCCATTGCCCCCCCATAAGCATCAAAGAATATTTTATTCTCTGCTTAAACCACTTCTCAAGTTCTAATAATAGTGGTCTTATATACAATTTTTTTTTATATACAATATATTTGTCCTTTTGCAACAGACTAATTTCATTCAGCATAATACCTTCCAGATTCCTCCATGTTATGAAATGTTTCACAGATTCATCACTGTTCTTAATCAATATGTAGTATTCCATTGTGCAAATATACCATAATTTATTTATCCATTCTTCTGTTGATGGGCACCTTGGATGTTTCCATCTTTTTCCTATTGTAAACAGTGCTGCAATGAACATCGGTGTGCATATATCTGTTCATGTAAAGGCTTTTATTTCTCTAGGATATATTCCAAGGAATGGAGTTGCTGGATCATATGGTAGTTCTATTTCTAGCTCTTTAAGGAAGTGCCAAATCGATTTCCAAAGTGGTTGTACCATTTCACATTCCCACAAGCAGTGTATAAGTGTTCCAGTCTCTCCACACCTCTCCAATATTTATTATTTTGTGTTCTTTGGATTAATGCCAGCCTTGTTGAGGTGAAATGGAATCTCATTGTAGTTTTGATTTGCATTTCTCTAATGGCTAATGACCGTGAGCATTTCCTCATGTATCTGTTAGCTACCCGAATGTGTCTTCTTTAGTGAAGTGTCTGTTCATGTCTTTTGCCCATTTTTTAATTGGGTTATTTGTCTTTTTGTAGTTGAGTTTTTGGAGTATCATGTAGATTTTAGAGATCAGACGCTGATCAGAAATGTCATAGCTAAACACTTTTCCCCAGTTTGTAGGTGGTCTTCTTACTCTTTTGGTGAAGTCTTTGAATGAGCATAGGCGTTTGATTTTTAGGAGCTCCTAGTTATCTAGTTTTTCTTCTGCATCACTTGTAATGTTTTGTATACTGTTTATGCCATGTATTAGGGCTCCTAGACTTGTCCCTATTTTTTCTTCCATAATCTTTATCATTTTAGATTTTATATTTAGGTCTTTTATCCATTTTGAATTAGTTTTTGTGCATGGTGTGATGTATGGGTATTGCTTCATTATTTTTGCAGATGGACATCCGGTTATGCCAACACCATTTGTTTAAAAGTCTATCTTTTCCCCCTTTTAACTGATTTGGGGCCTTTGTCAAATATGAGCTGCTCATATGTGGATGGATTTATGTCTGGATTCTCAATTCTGTTCCATTGGTCTATGTATCTGTTGTTATACCAGTACCAGGCTGTTTTGACTACTGTGGTGGTATAATAGGTTCTCAAATCAGGTAGAGTGAGACCTCCCACTTTGTTCTTCTTTGTCAGTAATGCTTTACTAATCCAGCGCTTTTTCCCTTTCATATGAAGTTGGTGATTTGTTTCCCCATCTCATTTAAAAATGTCATTGGAATTTGGATCAGAATTACATTAAATCTGTAGATCACTTTTGATAGAATAGACATTTTACAACGTTAAGTCTTCCTATCCATGAGCAAGGTATGTTTTCCCACTTATGTAGGTCTCTTTTGGTTTCTTGCAGGAGTGTTTTGTAGTTTTCTTTGTATGAGCCTTTCACATCTCTGCTAAGATTTATCCTTAAGTATTTTATCTTTTGGGGGTTACTGTAAATGGTGATTTCCTCTTCGATGTCCTTTTTGTTGGTGAAGAGGAATCCAACTGATTTATGTACGTTTATCTTGTATCCTGATACGCTGCTGAACTGTTCTATTAGCTTCAGTAGTTTTCTTGAGGATTCTTTAGGGTTTTCTGAGTATAAGATCATATCATCTGCAAATAGAGATATTTTTACTTCTTCCTTGCCAATCTGGATGCCCTTTATTTCTTTATCTAGCCTAATTGCTCTGGCTAGGACCTCCACCATAATGTTGAATAAGAGTGGTGATAAAGGGCATCCTTGTCTGGTTCCCGATCTGAAGGGGAATGCTCTCAGGCTCTCTCCATTTAGGATGATGTTGTCTATTAGCTTTGTATAAATGCCCTTTATTATGTTGAGGAAGTTTCCTTCTACTTCTATTTTCTTGAGAGTTTTTATCATGAATGGGTGTTGAGCTTTGTCAAATGCCTTTTCTGCATCATTTGATGAAATCATGTGATTCTTGTCTTTTGTTTTATTTCTGTGATGGGTTACATTAATTATTTTTCTAATGTTGAACCATCCCTGCATACCTGGTGTGAATCCCACTTGGTCACGATGAATTATTTTTTTGATATGTTGTTGAATTCTATTGGCTAGAATTTTGTTGAGGATTTTTACATCTAAGTTCATGAGGGATATAGGTCTGTAATTTTCTTCTTTTGCGGTGTCTTTAGCTGGTTTGGAAACCCTGGTGGTGTAGTGGTTAAGTGCTATGGCTGCTAACCAAAGGGTTGGGAGTTTGAATCCACCAGGCGCTCCTTGGAAACTCTATGGGGCAGTTCTACTCTGTCCTAAAGAGTCACTATGAGTCAGAATCGACTTGACGGCACTGGGTTTGGTTTTGGTTTTGGTTAGTTGGTTTTGGTATCAGAGATATGCTCGCTTCATAGAATGAGTTTAGGAGTATTCCATCCTTTTCTATGCTCTGAAATACCTTTAGTAATAGCAGTGTTAACTCTTCTCTGAAAGTTTGATAGAACTCTGCAGTGAAGGTGCGTGGGCCAAGGCTTTTTTTTGTTGGGAGTTTTTTGATCACCTTTTCAATCTCTTCTTTTGTTATGGGTCTATTTAGTTTTTCTACCTCTGTTTGTGGTAGTTTAGGTAGGTAAAGTGTTTCTAGGAATTCATTTCCTCTAAGTTTTCTAATTTGTTAGGGTACAATTTTTCATAGTTATCTGATATGATTCTTTTAACAGTTGGGTCTGTTGTAATGTTGCCCATCACATTTCTTATTTGGGTTATTTCTTTCCTCTCCTGTTTTTCTTTTGTCAGTTTGGACAATGATTTATCAATTTTGTTTATTTTTTCAAAGAACCAGCTTTTGGTCTTGTTAATTCTTTCAATTGTTTTTCTGTTTTCTATTTCATTTAGTTCTGCTCTAATTTTTATTATTTTTTTTCTTCTGGTGCCTGAGGGTTTCTTTTGTTGTTCTCTTTCTATTTGTTCAAGTTGCAGGGATAATCCTTTTATTTTGGCCCTTTCTTCTTTGTGTATGTGTGCATTTATTGATATAAATTGACTTCTGAGCACTGCTTTCACTGTGTCCCAAAGGTTCTGATAGGAGGTGTTTTCATTCTCTTTGGATTCTATGAATTTCTTTATTCCATCCTTAATGTCTTCTATAATCCAGTCTTTTCTGATCAGGGTATTGTTCAGTTTCCAAGTGTTTGATTTCTTTTCCCTGCTTTTTCTGTTATTGATTTCCACTTTATGGCCTTATGGTCAGAGAAGATGCTTTGTAATATTTCAATGTTTTGGATTCTGCTAAGGCTTGCTTTATGACCTAATATGTGGTCTACGCTAGAGAATGTTCCATGTGCACTAGAAAAGAAAGTATACTTGGTTGCTATTGGGTGGAGTGTTCTGTATATGTCTATGAGGTCAAGTTGGTTGATTGTGGCATTTAGATCTTCCGTGTCTTTATTGAACTTATTTCTGGATGTCCTGTCCTTCACTGAAAGTGGTGTGTTGAAGCCTCCTATTGTTGTGGAGCTGTCTAACTCACTTTCCAATGCTGACAGTTTGTTTTATGTATCTTGCAGCCCTGTCATTGGGTGCATAAATATTTAATATGGTTTTATCTTCTTGGTATAAAAATTTTTTGGTATGGTGTCCCTTTAATCATTATATAGTGTCCTTCCTTATTCTTTGGTGTGTTACGTTGGATTTAACTTTAAACTCTATTTTGTCAGAAATTAATATTGCCACTCCTGCTCTTTTTGATTGTTGTTTACTTGATGTATTTTTTCCATCCTTCAAATTTTTGTTTGTTTGTGTCTCTAAGTCTAAGGTGTGTCTCTTGTAGGCATCGTATAGATGGATTGTGTTTTTTAATGCATTCTGCCACTCTTTGTCTCTTTATTGGTGCATTTAGTCCTTTTACATTCAGGGTAATTATGGATACTATCAATTTTGTGCTTTCATTCTGATGTCTTTTTTTGTTTTGTTTTGTTGACAGTTTCTTTTCCCCACATAATTTTATATGCCGAGTAGATTATCTTTATATAATGTCTTTCCTCATATTTGTTGTTGTTGATTTTGTTTCTGCTGAGTCTCTATTCTTTTCTTGTATTTTATTTTGATGTGTAGGATAGCTTGTCTCCTTTGTCATTATCTCATTATTTACCCTGGTTTTTCTAAATTTAAACGTAACTTTTATTTCTTTGTATCGCCTTGTCTTCCGCTCCATATGAAAGATCTACAAATAAATTTCTTAGTCTCTCTTCATTGTTCTAATGTTGTCTTCTTTTACATAATAACATCACTGTTTCCCTGTTTTGAGTGTTTTTTTTAATCTTGATTTATTTTTATGCTTTTCCTGTCTGGGTTGAGTTCTGATTGTTCTGCCCAGTGCTCTAGACTTGGGTTGATATGTGATGTTATTGGTTTTCTAACCAAAGAACTCCTTTTAGTATTTCTAGTAGTTTTGGTTTGGGTTTTACGAATTTCCTAAACTTCTGTTTATCTGGAAATGTCCTAATTTCACCTTCATATTTGAGTTGCAGTTTTGCTGGATATATGATTCTTGGCTGGTAATTTTTTCCTTCAATTTTTTTATATATAATCAAACTTGCCAAAACCAAAGATAAGAGAGAATTTTAAGAGCAGTTGGGGATAAAGGAAAGGTCACCTACAAAGGAGAGTCAATAAGAATAAGCTCGGACTACTCGGCAGAAGCTTCTTGCCTGCATGGCTTCTGCTGAGTAGTCCAAGCTTATTCTTATTGACTTTCCTTTGTAGGTGACCTTTTGTTTATCCCTAGCTGCTCTTAAAATTCTCTCTTATCTGTGGTTTTGGCAAGTTTGATTATAATATGTCTTGGTGACTTTCTTTTTGCATCTACATTATGTGGAGTTTGATGAGCATCTTGGACAGATAACGTCTCATCTTTCATGGTATCAGGGAATTTTTCTGCCAACAAATCTTCAACAAATTTGTCTGTATTTTCTGTTATCCCTTCATGTTCTGGAACTCCAATCACTCGTAGGTTATTTCTCTTGATAGAGTGTCACATGATTCTTAAGTTTTCTTCATTTTTAATTTTTTTTTATCTGATTTTTCTTCATGTATATTGGTGCCAAGTGCTTTATCTTCAAGTTCACAAATTCTGCCTTCCACTTGCTCAATTATTCTCTTCTTTCTATTGAGTTGTCTAATTCTGTAATTTTATTGTTAATCTTCTGAATTTCTGATTTTTGTCTCTCTGTGGATTTTTCCAGCTTATTAAACTTTTTATCATGTTCCTGAATAACCTTTTTAATTTCTTCAACTGCTTTATCTGTGTGTTCCTTGACTTATTCTGTGTATTGACTGATTTCCTTCCTGATGTCTTGAAGGGTTCTATATATTAATCTTTTGTACTCTGCATCTGGTAATTCCAGGAATGCACATTCATCTAGGAGATCCCTTGATTCTTTGTTTTGAGAGTTTGTTGAGGTGATCATGGTCTGTTTCTTTATGGAACTTGATATTGAGTGTTGTCTCTGAGCCATCTATAAGTTATTGTATTAGTTTATTTTATGTTTGCATACTGTATCATAGCTTCTTGCTTTGTTCTGTTTTGATATGCCCAAATGAGTTGCTTGAGTGAGTTAGCTGGATTATTTTCATCTTTGGAGCTCTGACTTCCTGTCCCCATTTGGCTAGAGTTGTTATTGAGTATATCAGTCTAGGAGTCCATTCACCTTTCTTGTATGAATTCAGCTCAGGTGTCCAGGTAGCTGATCATCAAGTGTGTGGTACAGGCTCTGTCCTAAAGTCTTAGAGGGGCAGGGGTGATTGATGTAGGTACCGGTATCTGCAGCAGGGGGTCACGCTCTGACCAAGACAGGGGGATGAGAATCGTTCCCCAGGTGCCTCTGAGGAAAACATGTCCCTGTTACTTAGATCATACAGGGGGGTGGGTTCTGCAGACAGACCACAGGTACCCAATGTTTTTGATTGTAAGGGCTGGGAGGTACCAGTTTTCCTTGATCCCTTGTCATGGGTGGCTGGGTGACCTGAGTGGAGCCACCAGTCCTTAGGCCCCTGATGTGGGTAGTTGAGGACCCTGTTTAATAGGCAAAGCTGTGTCAAACATCAAACACCCACCTCTCCATAGCACAGCTGAAATAGTTGTAGTCTGTCAACAAGGGCCTATTCTTCTGAAATAGGCCCACACAGGTCCATGCAGAGGTGAAAGGTACTCAAAGCCTGCTGATCATTTATGCCTGGATAGGAGCTACTTCTCTCCGGAGCACCCCCAGTTAGTGGAGCTGGCAAATTATCTTTTCCCCCAATTGAGGATTCATTCCTTCTCCAGGGCTGGGAGGATGGCTCTAGGCTCTCAGTAGTGCGTATCTCATGCCCAGGCAAACCCACAGCCTCTGAAGCTGTCTTGGGGGCAGGGGCATGGTAAAATACACGCAAGTACTTAACTTTTGCTGAGAGCGCTGTGTCTCTCTGATTTCGGAGGAGTGAGTAGGCTGTGTGGCTGGCTGCTTGTCCCTGAGGAAACTGTGGCCGAATGCAAGTACCAGCCTGCTGCAGCCGCTCCTGGGAATGGTGCCTGAGGGCTCCTGGTGATTCAGGTCCGGTAACTCCTCTCCGCTTCTGAACTGCCTCTTCCTTCCCCGCCCCTCAGTTCCTTTCTTAACCTTGCCTTTGTTGTTCAGGGCTCCTAGCTTGTCATAAATATACTCGTTTCACTTGTTTTTTAGGGTCTTTGTTGTAAAAGGGCTAGTGGGAAGTATCTATCTAATCCGCCATCTTGGCCCTGCCTCTCAGTTTTTTTTTTTTTTTTAAGGAAATATATTTCTATTTGGCAAACACATAACTAGCTTTGAATTAGATACAAGGATGTTCAGAATCCAGAGCATATTCTAACTTTGCACCAATGTTTGTCTTGGAAGAAAAATATGAAATATCATCAGATATAACTGAAATAGATAACTCAGTTATCAAGGTTAGTTTACGTGGATCCAGAAGGGACTGGAAAATCCCTTTTTTTCTTCCAGTTTACAAACAATTTTCATGATTAGGGGTGGTGGCTGCCACTTTTTGATTCTATTGTATTTGTGTCGGTTACTCCTTAATTTGTGAGGCATCCCTTTTGTCCAATCCATTCCCCACCTTGATGTCAGAATAATCTTTATCAAATGCACCCCTTTTTTAAATCCTTCAATAGCTCTCCAATACCTTTAGGATAAAATTCATATTGCACACTAGGACTCCTGCCTTTCTCTTTTCTTAGGTTTCTGTTAATAGTCTTCCAGTCATAATAAAGTGCCAGCAATTTACCCACAACCCATTCTTTTTCATGCTTCTGTTCATACCAACTCTCCTTCCTCACCTTTATAAAACTCCTCAAAATCCTTCCTTAGCCCTTTTCTCTTTGAGCTAGTTCATTCCTCTGCATTCCCATAATATCATATGCTTATCTTGATGATGAAATGTATCTCATCATATCATGTTTATTGGTTATTTCATCTAATATTAAATGAATGTCTTATGTACAGAAACTATCTCTTTCAACTGTCCTTGGCATCAAACACAGTGTAGCAAACGCAGTAGGTTCTGGGTAAACATTTGTCGAATGAATGAAAAAAGACAACGGAGGGTTGTTGCAAGAAACAGAGGCTGACTAGGTTGAGTTTACCAACACACCCAAAACCCACTGCCATCAAGTCTATTCCAACTCATAGCAACCCTATAGGACAGAGGAGAACTGCCCCATAGAGTTTCAAAGAAGCACCTGGCAGATTTGAACTGCCGACCTCTTGGTTAGCAGCCCTTGGCACTTAACCACTAATCCACCAGGGTTTCCAAGAGTATACCAAATCTGTACTTAATTATTTGGAAATTTAGGAAGTGAATACAATATTCCCTTTGTAGACAGGATTTTAAAATGTCAGGAGAAAAATCAGTGGAGGCTTTTACTCCACACCAATTTCTAAGGTTAGAGAGGGGTCTTGAGAGTTATCAAGGTTACTTATTTGTAGGGTAAAGAGAAGGCTCTGAGCGAAGTTTCCTGCTAGCCTTCACTTTCAGCAAAACATGAGATCCAGTTTTCCTATTTCTTCCTCTATCTTGAGGCACTGGATAGCTCACCCCAGCAACTGAACCAAATACCAGGTGGTCCTGATGAAGCCCAGGGAGAGATAAGCACAGCTTTTCAGGGACTGATGATTCATTTGTCAAACTTACCCATTTGTACACTGAGGAGAATACTGCAGCCTGCCTCATTGAGATGTTTTAAGGATTAAAGATGTGAGAGAGATAATAATCAGAAAAGAATGTGAGCAGCTGTTTCAGGATTCTGTCTGAGAAGCAGAGGAAGAAGCTTTGCTATCACGCTTTACCCATTTACCAGCCTTTTTCTCAGCCCACCCTCTGAACTTACAGTACTCTAAAGGGCAGATGGAAGAACTGGATGCAAACTCCGAGACTTTTTGTCAGGCCTATGGGTTTTTTTTTTTTTTTTATGCTACAGTATCATGATCAAATTTTGTAGGTTATTTCAGGACCCAAGACGCATATCTAAGCTTCAGTCAATGACATTTCCTGAGCACCAACTGCACTAGACCCCACAGATGTCTAAGCCAGATAAAGAAGTCCCCAGCATTCCTCTGATGAAATGTTCGCTGAGCTGAAGAAGCCACAATAACCCCCATGGCAAAGACAAAAAAGTCAAGTTTTGATGGTTTGTGCTAGGATTACCCATTCTGTGGAATTTTAGAAGCACATTTTAGAAATCAAAGTGCTTTGCACAAAATAGACACCGAGACAATACCCTTTGAATTAATTCAAACTAAATTGAACAGAAGTTCTATTTTTTTTCTCAACTATCCAGAGATTTTTGGCTCGCTCTTCTCACACTGTGCGCAAGGATGTGTTTGGGGGCTGCTTGCTTCTGTCCATACTGTTGTATCATGCATGGTAGCAAGTATAATAGAAATCTATCTACACTACAACAACAAAGAAAATCAGTATTAAAATTTGTGGAGAGTGTTTTAAGGAAGCTTAAGTTTACACTCTTCTAAAAATTAGAGAAGCTTCCATATCCATCTTAGTTGCCTAGTGCTGCTATAAATCAAACACCATAAGTGGGTGGCTTTAAAGAACAGAAATTAATTTTCTCACAGTTCTCAAGGCTAAAAGTCCAAATCACGGTCTTGGCTGTATTGATTCTTCCCTTGGAGATAGTCTGGGGTGTTCCTTGGTTCTTTGGTTTGTAGGCAATCTTCACATGATGCCTGTTTTCCCCCATGGGTGCATGTCTCTGTGTCTGTATCAGCTCTTCTTATAACTCAGAAGTGATTAGATTTAGAGCCCACCTACTTGCATATTATCTAATTAAAATAATGAAGAAAGCCCTATTTCAAAGAGGATTACATTCACAGAAATAACAGTTAGTAGTCCAACATATACTTTTGGGGGACAAAATTTAATCCATCACTCATAAATATGATAAATGTGAAATATTTTTATCTGTGTGGGAAGCCTAGTTGAGAGAGCAAATATCCTGATGAATTCACTGGAAATTACAAAGAAAATTCAGAAAATTCAAAAAATAAGTTCCTGGGTAGGGCCAAGATGGCTGACTAGGTAGAAGCTACCTCGGATCCCTCTTGCAAAAAAGACTTGGAAAAACAAGTGAATCGATCACACACATGACAATCTACGAACCCTGACCATCAAACACAGATCTAAAGAGTTGGCCTGAGTAACAGAGACTGAGAATGAACAACCACGGGTAAGCAGCGACTGTTTTCGGAGCCTGGAGCCAGCGTCCCAGTCAGGAAACCTTGGCGCTGGGATTTGGACTGGGCACAGGGGAGCTGAGCAGGGCATCCTGAGATGGCGCAAACACGGGACGCAGCCTTAGCCCCCAGAATTGACCTTGGGGGACGCCTAGCCAGTGCACTCAGGCAGCGCAGCAACGTGGCCGACAGGAGGAGAAGTCACCAGGAGGCAGCGACTGGTTTTGGAGCCAGGAGTGCAGCGTCCCAGCCAGGGAACCTTGGCTCTGGGCTTTGGACTGGGAGCAGAGGAACTAACTGTGGCTTCTGAGACAGCGCGAGCACAGGACGTGGGCTTGACCCTCGGGGGCAATCTCTACCCAGCCAGTGCACACAGTCGACGCGCCCCTCGGGAATCTCAGATAAAACAGTCATCCCAAGCAAGATAAGTAACTTTGTCTATATTGTGGGTTGCTACTCTCTCCTTTTTATCTGAACCCTCCCCTCCCCTTCCCAGGTGGCTTCATTAACATTGGAATTTCCTGTGCCAGAGAGAGAACTGGGCTGCGTTTTTTTTTTTTCTTTCTTTCCTTTCTTTTTTTTTTGGTCTTTTTCTAACCCATTCTCCTGGCCTGAGAGAAGCAGCTACAAAAAACCCAGGGACCAAAAATCCTTCCCTGATTGGACTAATAACACAGAACCAGCTCCAGCCAAGCATATGTGATCCACAGTCTTGGGCTTTCATCCCTACAGGGAACAAGGTGGCTATTAAAATGCAAAGACATTTCTGATAGGGATCTGACTGTAATTGTTTTAGCGGATTACTGGAAAGACAAGTTTCCCAGGTCTGATACCTCTGGGTATTCAACAGAGCCCTCACTGACCCACAACAGGGAACTGAGGGCTGAAGCTCCCCACAGACCACCTAGCCTCCAGCCTTAGGGGTCTAAGGAGGGTGACGCCTACCAATCTGTAGAGGTACTTGCATTGGGGGCCTAAGGCACAGCTGCAGAGCCCATCCACCAAAGTGCTTTAGGAATAGAGACACACCTACCTCACTGGCACTTGGGGGAAGCCTGTTAGCATCCTGCGCCCCCCCCCCGGAATGTGAACCCCTGCTGCTATTAGAATCTGATGCACACAACTATCACCACTACTTCTCTAGGTGGATAGGTGACAGTCTGCACCACACACTTGGTGACACAAAATCAGATTCTACTCAAGAATACTGAATGGACTCTTAGGCTTATATATCTGGTAACAGCCCATACCAGCTGGTAATAGGACATAAGTGATTCAAGGGCTACAACAATCAAGATAGTGCAATCTAGTAGCCCATCTATGTATATTGAAAGAAAACAAAACAAGATAAGACTCAGTGAGCAAATATAGAATAAATATCTTAGTGATGGCTCAGAGACAGCAGTCGATATCAAACCACATAAAGAAGCAGACCATGATTGCTTCTACAACTCTCCAAATTAAAGAATGAAAATCTTTCCCAAATGAAGATACAATCCTGGAATTGCCAGATGCAGAATATAAAAAACTAAATTACAGAATGTTTCAAGACATCAGGGATGACCTCAGAAATGAAATAAGGCAATCTACAGAAAAAGCCAAGGAACACACTGATAAAGCAGTTGAAGAACTCAAAAAGATTATTCAAGAACATAGTGGCAAAAATTAATAAGTTGCAAGAATCCATAGAGAGACAGCATTCAGAAATCCAAAAGATTAACAATAAAATTACAGAATTAGACAATGCAATAGGAAGTCAGAAAAGCAGACTCGAGCAGTTGGAATGCAGAGTGGGAAATCTGGAGGACCAGGGAATTAACAGCAATATAGCTCAAAAAAAAAATCAGATAAAAGAATTGAAAAAAATGAAGAAACCCTAAGAATCATGTGGGACTCTATCAAGAAGAATAACTTGCGTGTGATTGGAGTCCCGGAACAGGGAGGGATATCACAAAACACAGAGAGAATAGTTGAAGATCTGTTGGCAGAAAACTTCCCTGACATCATGAAAGATGAAAGGATATCCATCCAAGATGCTCATCGAACCCCATTTAAGATTGATCCAAAAAGAAAATCACCAAGACATATTATCATCAAACTTGCCAAAACCAAAGATAAAGACAAAATTTTAAAAGCAGCCAGGAATCAAAGAAAGGTCTCCTACAATGGAGAATCAATAAGTTCAGACTACTCAGCAGAAACTATGCAGGCGAGAAGGCAATGGGATGACATATACAGAGCACTGAAGGAGAAAAACTGCCAGCCAAGGATCTCTCTCAAATATGAAGGTGAAATTAAAACATTTACAGATAAACACAAGCTTAGAGAATTTGCAAAAACCAAACCAAAGCTACAAGAAAAACTAAAGGAAGTTGTTTGGTCAGAAAACCAATAATATCAGATACCAGCACAACACAAGGTCACAGAGCAGAACATCCTGCTATCAACTTAAATAGGAAAATCACAAAAAGAAATTAAGATTAATTTTAAAAAGAAAAAAATGCTCAAAACAGGAATCAATGAAGTCAATATGTAAAAGATCACAATAATCAAAAAGAGGAACTAAATACAGGTGGCATAGAACTGCCATATGGAGAGGGATACAAAGTGATATAGGACAATACAAGTTAGGTTTTTACTTAAAAAAATAGGGGTAAATATTAAGGTAACCACAAAGAGGTATAACAACTCCATAACTCAAAATTAAAGCCAAGAAAAACGTAACAACTCAGCAAACATAAAGTCAAATACTGTGAAAATGAGGAACACACAATTTACAAAGAAAACCATCTCAGCACAAAAAAGTAAGCGAAAAAATGAAATTGGCAGCAACACACATAAAAAGGCATCAAAATGATAGCACTAAACACATAAACACATACTTATCTATAATTACGCTGAATGTAAATGGACTAAACACACCAATAAAGAGACAGAGAGTCTCCGACTGGATAAAGAAACACGATCTGTCTATATGCTGCCTACAAGAGACACACCTTAGACTTAGAGACACAAACTAAAACTCAAAGGATGGAAAAAAATATATCAAGCAAACAATAAGCAAAAAAGAGCAGGAGTAGCAATATTAATTTCTGACAAAATAGACTTTAAAGTTAAATCCACCACAAAGGATAAAGAAGGACACTACATAATGATTAAAGGGACAATTGACCGGGAAGATATAAGCATATTAAATATTTATGCACCCAATGACAGGGCTGCAACATACATAAAACAAATTTTGACAGAACTGAAAAGTGAGATAGATACCTCCACAATTATAGTAGGAGACTTCAACACACCACTTTCAGAGAAGGACAGGAAATCCAGTAAGAAGCTCAATAGAGACATGGAAGACCTAATTGCTACAGTCAACCAGCTTGACCTCATTGACTTATACAGAACACTCCACCCAACAGCTGCAAAGTATACTTTTTTTTCTAGAGCACATGGAACATTCTCTAGAATAGACCACATATTAGGTCATAAAACAAACCTTCGCAGAATCCAAAACATAGAAATATTACAAAACATCTTCTCAGACCATAAGGCCATAAAAGTGGAAATCCAGTTTCCAAGTATTTGATTTCTTTTCCCTAATTTTTCTGTTATTGATTTCCACTTTTATGGCCTTATGGTCTGAGAAGATGCTTTGTAATACCCTGCTGAAAAAAGACTGGGTTATAGAAGACATTAAGGAGGGAATAAAGAAATTCATAGAATGCAACGAGAATGAAAACACTTCCTATCAAAACCTCTGGGACACAGCAAAAGCAGTGCTCAGAGGTCAATTTATATCCATAAATGCACACATACAAAAAGAAGAAAGAGCCAAAATCAGAGAACTGTCCCTACAACTTGAACAAATAGAAAGTGAGCAACAAAAGAATCCATCAGGCACCAGAAGAAAACAAATAATAAAAATTAGAGCTGAACTAAATGAGAACAGAAAAACAACTGAAAGAATTAACAAAGCCAAAAGCTGGTTCCTTGAAAAAATTAACAAAATTGATAAACCATTGGCCAGACTGACTAAAGAAATACAGGAAAGAAAACAAATAACCCAAATAAGAAATGAGATGGGCCACATCACAACAGACCCAACTGAAATTAAAAGAATCATATCAGATTATTATGAAAAGTTATACTCTAACAAATTTGCAAACCTAGAAGAAATGGATGAATTCCTAGAAAAACACTATCTACCTAAACTAACACAATCAGAAGTAGATCAACTAAGTAGACCCATAACACAAAAAGAGATTGAAACAGTAATAAAAAAAACTGCCAACAAAAAAAAAAAAGCCTTGGCCCAGACCGCTTTACTGCAGAGTTCTACCAAACTTTCGTAGAAGAGTTAACACCACTACTACTAAAGGTATTTCAAAGCATAGAAGATGACGGAATACTACCTGACTCATTCTATGAAGCCACCATACCCCTGATACCAAAACCAGGTAAAGACACCACAAAAAAAGACAATTACAGACCTATATCCCTCATGAACATAGATGCAAACATCCTCAACAAAATCCTAGCCAATAGAATTCAACAACATATCAAAAAAATAATCCACCACGACCAAGTGGGATTTATACCAGGTATGCAAGCCTGGTTTAATATTCGAAAAACCATTAATGTAATCCACTATATAAATAAAACAAAAGACAAAAACCACATGATCTTATCAATTGATGCAGAAAAGGCATTTGACAAAGTCCAACAACCATTCATGATAAAAACTCTCACCAAAATAGGTATTGAAGGAAAATTCCTCAACATAATAAAGGGCATCTATACACAAACATCACTCCAAATGGAGAGAGCCTGAAAGCACTTCCCTTGAGAACGGGAACCAGACAAGGATGCCCTTTATCACCACTCTTATTCAACATTGTGCTAGAGGTCCTAGCCAGAGCAATTAGGCTAGACAAAAAAATAAAGGGCATCCGGATTGACAAGGAGGAAGTAAAATTATCTCTATTTGCAGATGACACGATCTTATACACAGAAAACCCTAAGGAATCCTCAAGAAAACTACTGAAACTAACAGAAGAGTTCGGCAGAGTCTCAGGTTATAAGATAAACATACAAAAATCACTTGGATTCCTCTACATCAACAAAAAGAACATCGAAGAGGAAATCACCAAATCAATACCATTCACAGTAGCCCCCAAGAAGATAAAATACTTAGGAATAAATCTTACCAAAGATGTAAAAGACCTATACAAAGAAAACTACAAAGAACTAGTGCAAGAAACTAAAAGGGACCTATATAAGTGGAAAAACATACCTTGCTCATGGATAGGAAGACTTAACATAGTAAAAATGTCTACTCTACCAAAAGCCATCTATACATACACTGCACTTCCGATCCAAATTCCAATGACATTTTTTAATGGGATGGAGAAACAAATCACCAACTTCATATGGAAGGGAAAGAAGCCTCAGATAAGCAAAGCATTGCTGAAAAAGAAGAAGAAAGTGGGAGACCTCACTCTACCTGATTTTAGAACCTATTATACAGCCACAGTAGTCAAAACAGCCTGGTACTGGTACAACAACAGGCACATAGACCAATGGAACAGAATTGAGAATCCAGATATAAATCCATCCACATATGAGCAGCTGATATCTGACAAAGGCCCAATGTCAGTTAATTGGGGAAAAGGTAGTCTTTTTAACAAATGGTGCTGGCATAACTGGATATCCATTTGCAAAGAAATGAAACAGGACCCATACCTCACACCATGCACAAAAACTAACTCCAAGTGGATCAAAGACCTAAACATAAAGACTAAAACGATAATGATCATGGAAGAAAAAATAGGGACAATGTTAGGAGCCCTAATACAAGACATAAACAGAACACAAAACATTACCAAAATGACAAAGAGAAACCAGATAACTGGGAGCTCCTAAAAATCAAACACCTATGCTCATCTAAAGACTTCACCAAAAGAGTAAAAAGACCACCTACAGATTGCGAAAGAATTTTCAGCTATGACTCCTCCGACAAGCGCCTGATCCCTAAAATCTACATGATTCTGTTAAAACTCAACCACAAAGAGACAAACAACCCAATCAGGAAGTGGGCAAAGGATATGAACACGCACTTCACTAAAGAAGATATTCGAGCAGCTAACAGATATGTGAGAAAATGCTCTCGATCATTAGCCATTAGAGAAGTGCAAATTAAAACTACGATGAGATTCCATCTCACTCCAACAAGGCTGGCATTAATCCAAAAAACACAAAAGAATAAATGTTGGAGAGGCTGCGGAGAGATTGGAACTCTTATATACACTGCTGGTGGGAATGTAAAATGGTACAACCACTTTGGAAATCTATCTGGTGTTTTCGTAAAAAGTTAGAAATAGAACTACCATACAACCCAGAAATCCCACTTTTCGGAATATACCCTAGAGAAATAAGAGCCTTCACATGAACAGTTATATGCACTCCCATGTTTATTGCAGCTCTGTTTACAATAGGAAAAGGCTGGAAGCAACCAAGGTGTCCATCAAGAGATGAATGGTTAAATAAATCGTGGTATATTCACACAATGGAATACTACGCATCGATAAAGAACAGTGATGAATCTATGAAACCTTTCATAACATGGAGGAACCTGGAAGGCATTATGCTGAGTGAAATTAGTCAGAGGCAAAAGGGCAAATATTGTATAAGACCACTATTATAAGATCTTGAGAAACAGTATAAACTGAGAGGAACACATACTTTTGTGGTTACAAGGGTGGGGAGGGAGGGAGGGTGGGAGAGGAATATTTACTGGTTAGTTAGTAGGTAAGAACTACTTTAGGTGAAGGGAAGGACAATACTCAATACACGGAAGGTCAGCTCAACTGGACTGGACCAAAAGCAAAGAAGTTTCCGGGATAAAATGAATGCTTCAAAGGCCAGCGGAGCAAGGGCGGGGGTTTGGGGGCTATGGCTTAAGGGGACTTCTAAGTCAATTGGCAAAATAATTCTATTATGAAAACATTCTGCATCCCACTTTGAAATGTGGCGTCTGGGGTCTTAAATGCTAAAGAGCGTCCACCTAAGATGCAACAATTGGTCTCAACCCACCAGGATCAAAGGAGAATGAAGAACACCAAGGTCACACAGTAACTATGAGCCCAAGAGACAGAAAGGGCCACAGGAACCAGAGACTTACATCATTCTGAGACCAGAAGAGCTAGATGGTGCCCGGCCACAACCGATGACTGCCCTGACAGGGAGCACAACAGAGAACCCCTGAGGGAGCAGGCAATCAGTGGGATGCAGACCCCAGATTCTTATAAAAAGACCAGACTTAATGGTCTGACTGAGACTAGAGGAATCCTGGCGGTCATGGTCCCCGAACCTTCTGTTGGCCCAGGACAGGAACCATTCCCGAAGACAACTCATCAGACATGGAAGGGACTGGACAATGGGTTGGAGAGAGATGCTGATGAAGAGTGAGCTACTTGTATCAGGTGGACACTTGAGACTGTGTTGGCATCTCCTGTCTGAAGGGGAGATAGTGGGGTAGAGAGAGTTAGAAACTGGCAAAACTGTCACTAAAGGAGAGACTGGAAGGGCTGACTCATTAGGGGGAGAGTAACTGGGAGTATGTAGTAAGGTGTATATAAGCTTATATGTGACAGACTGACTTGATTTGTAAATATTCACTTAAAGCTCAATAAAAATTATTTTTAAAAAAAGTTCCTAATTTATTGATGAAAGTCTAGGGTTTTCTGTTTTGTTTTCACATTAAAATACATTCATTCAGTAGTTTATACTTTTTCTGAAACAAAAAAAAGATAACTGTCTAGATACCACAATAGGGGTCTTATGACCTATGCTTTCACTAGGGAGGTGTTCACTGTTTTGTGATGTATTTGCCTATTGAGGACACATTTATGCTAGGACATTTAGCCTTTTCCCTTTGAGACACAAATCTTACAGAACTCTTGTATTTTAATTATTTGGATACAAACTAAGTAAAATTTGTGAAGTTTTTGCTTTTATACTTCGGGAAATGCATTTGCTATGGCTAAGTATTTTCTTAACAAATTTTTATTCACACATCTGGAAGTCTTGAGGTTAGCAAGACAGCTCATGTCATCTGTGGGATTGACTAAAAATATATTGATACCACTTAAAAACTGGAAAAAAAAAAAAACCCTAATATTTATTTATTTAACTTAGTACTACTAATTTTCTACTGTTGTCTGATTTGTCTCCTTCAGGGTTCTATAATCCTTGCTTGGAAAGTATATAATTGCACCTTTATTTCAATGATTATCTTGCTTCAAAAGATTTTTTTCCTTGAAAAGCACACACATATACACGCATAATTTTGTGAAATAAGTTTTACACTTCTTTTCCCTTTTTTCAATATTGTAACATTTAATTTCATTATTTCCCAGTGTATTTCAGTGTAGTTATTATACTATCCCCATAGATAAGTTTTATCTTTGAGTTTTATCAAACTTGTTTTGAACTTCAAAGTCATTTTAGACCTAGTAGGAGGCCTGCTTTCAACCATTTTGTTATCTGTTTGGAAAAACAAAGTGACCCATGCTCTGTATTTTCTCTGGGCAGACGTATACTTATTTTTTATAACGGTACTTCTGCCTTTGATTTGCAACACATTTTTTTAGTAATTTAATTCGGTATCTCTCAGTGATTCCATGTTGGGCTAAAGGCTAACTGGATACAATTTTGCAGCAACTTCCCAAATGTGTTTCTAATCAGTATGCCACAGCACCTCTCCATTAAGCAGGTATTGCCAGTTTTATATTCTTTACTCGAAAGTTCATTATTTTGCATTTATCTATAGTGAACTACATTTGCTGTGTATTAGCACAGACACTTAAATGTGTTCAGTCTTGATGTACCTCTCACAATATTTCTCTTCCTGGCTCTTCTAGTCAATTTAAAATAATCTGCAAACAAGCCGGGTGAAGGTGTGGCGAATCCTATCTAGTCTGGTTTAGCTTTTTTCACAAAGACAGGTGATGAATTTTGAAGGACTTTAATAGAAGAAAAGGGAATGACGATGGGACTGATTTGATGCATTTGTCCTCTGGCTTGCCTATGAGTGCCATTGTTTTCTGACACATCACGATAATAGCAGCAATAATACTGGATGTAAGAGGGGAGCTAATAGTAGTTGTTCACAGTGGCCCTACCAATAGAAATGTGATTGTTTTCCTACATTCTCAAAACCACAGGCGTATCAGGTTTATACATTTCAGTGAATAGGCTCAAAGGCTTTGATATGACTTTAAGCTATGTCGATAGGGGCGGCATGTAGGGAATTAACGAATCAAAGAATAGATTGAGTCAAATGGATTGACCAAGGCTCTCAAAATTTGAAAAAAAAATTAGAAAAAAAAAGAGTAGGTTTTGAGGTGAAATTTCTACTTTATTCAGATTAATTGGTAAATACAATAATACAGATCTGGATACAGAGCATTAAGATTATGGGGGTATTGCTATCGATGCTCTTTTATCTCGGGAAGCTAGGAATGCTTGCATCCTTCCGTCTGAATAATTCTTCTAAAAGAATCACATCCCCAAGACACACTGACAGGATGACACACATCAAGGTAACTCTTCCGGCCTTCATACATACCTAATAACTTAACCAATGTTGTAATTGTGTGCTTAGCCAATAAACCAAAAACCAAATCAAACATGTTGCCATCGAGTTGATTCTGACTCATAGTGACCCTATAAGACAGAGTAGAAATGCCCTTAAGGTGTCCGAGGAACAGCTGGTGAATTTGAACTGCTGACCTTTTGGTTAGCAGCCAAGCTCTTAACCACTGTGCAACAGGGCTCCAATAGTTCCACTTAAAAATGGATTAAAGGAGGTTTTCGGTGCTTAAAGGTTTAAGTAGAGGTTTTTAGTAAAAAGATCCCATTATCCCTGTATTCTGAATTTGGGGCCAGTCTTTGGAAGCAGAGAAGGAAAGTGAGCAGGAAAAAAAGAGAGAAAAGAAAAGGCTTTGTGTCTAATAATCTATCCAGCTCCATGAAGTTGAAGAGACAGCGGTTTTCTAAATGGTCCCTAAGAGCTAGGTCCTTCTAGGCTCCACTTGCCACAAGGAGGTAGGAATACAGGAATTTTGAAAAGAGAAATAGATGAGCACATCAAGCATATCTCTGTGCATTTTAAGGTATGGTGATCCTATTTAACCCAACGAATGTTCTAGAAATATGACTAATTAAATAAACAACACCTTTTCTCTTCTCCCAGGAAACAGTAAGAAGAAGACAGGCAGAAGCCAAAACTTCCAGGTGTGAGCTTGTGGTAGAATGATCCCTGATGGATATATATAGAAGATGAATCCTTATCCCAGCTCTAGGAAGGGAGAGATAAGGCATTTGAAACGGAGTATTGCCTGAGTTATCTTGAAAGATAGGTAGGAGCTAGTCAGATAGAACATAATGGGGAAGGGACTTTTCGGAGAAAAGGGACAGAAGTGGAAGATTTTCTGTGGTTTTCACTAAAGAATGCAGTTTGGTGTGGCTGGATCATACAGTGCAACAGTAATGTCTCAACTGTCCCCTAGGAGTCTTGAGAGCATCATCTTAGACTCATGTTAGAATCCTCATAAAGAGAGAGTGTACCCTTCTCAACATTCTTTGGGTATTCTCAACAACCTCCCTCTGCCACTCCTGTGAGGCATGCATTTTCACCTGGACATAACTTTGAAAAAGTTGTTGAAATTCTTTATGTCTTTGTTATTATTAGCTGTCCTTGAGTCAACACCATCCCATCCTGCATCATCCTCACTACTACCAGCTTGTTCCAGCCCATTGTTGTGGCTAATCCATCTCACTTCAGGTCTTCCTCGGCCTTGTTGGCCCTTTTCTTCACCAAACATGATGTCCTCCTCTAGCTATTGATCTCTCCTGATAATGTGTCCCAAGTAAGCGAGTGAAACAATGTTGTGTTGTGATCTTTAACCCTTTCATGGTTCCTGGGACAGAATGCACCCACAAATATTTTTGGGTTCTCAGGTTTCTCAGGAGACTGCATGTCCTACTAAAAGTGTATACAGCCCTCCAGTGGGGGCTTGTGTAACAGTGAAAAGTGGAAGAAATGTTCTTTGGCGAAAATTCACTAAGGTAGAAGGCTTAGGTATGAGACAGTGGACCCAGGAAGTGTGACTGGGTCACGCTTTTGTCTCTTTTGGCTTTTATACAGCTGCATATAGCTACGTAATCCTTGTAAGCATGTTTATAGCTTCCTGTATATTCAGGGAGCCTGGTGGATTTGGGTTTTTTGTGTGTGTCATATTTGGAAAATCAATGTAACAAAATGGAAGGTGCCACCCTTCAAAGATTCTTGGGGCAGACAAAGCCCACTAAACATGCTGCCAGACTTCTGCCAATGTCGTGGGAAAATGTATGCCCACATGATATTTCTCAAAATCCATATCACCAACCAAAAATTTGAACACACTTATTTAGTAAGCATACATGCCCCTATTGAAAACACACTCCATCATCAAAAAAATTCAAAACATGAAAAGCTGGGACTTAAAAAGGATAGGGCTGATTTTCGGCAGTAGGTTGCCAGGCCTTTCTTTCTAGTCTGTCTTAGTCTGGAAGCTGCACTGAAACCTGTCCACCTTGGGAGACCCTGCTCATATTTAAAATATCGGTGGCGCAGCTTCCAGCATCATAGCAACACGCAAGTCACCACAGTATGACAAACTAACAGATGGGTGGTGGTTTTTTTGTCTTAGTTCATGCAGATATAAACAGGGAATATATAAGGCCTGTTTCACAAGGTTGTTGGAACATACATGAGATAACACCTGTGAAAAAATTTTGTAACTTCAGAAATGCAACACAAAAATTATTTATTATTACTAGGCTGATAAAATTTGTCATGTCTTATCTTTTGTACCATATAGCAAAAATAAAAATTTTAAATCCTCAAAACACAATATTTCATAAACAAAATCATCTATTTCATTGTATGCAACTATTTTTCATATAGTTTAACTTATTAAAAAGATTACACTTAAGAAAAGTCTTACGGCACAGATGACAGCTCTACGGCATAGTTGATATATTTGATGTGCTCCCACGGCAGACATCACTAACTGATAACAACACTTTTTCTACTGCACCTGGACGGGATCTCAGAAATCTTCTCAACATCCTAAGCAGCCCGATCCAATGTGTAATAATTGGTTCTGGAAATCTATGATTATTTCCCTCAGCCAAGTGAAATTTTGATTGAATTAAAGCCAGAAATGGACAAAAGACATTTTTCTTCCCTCCAAGCCATTATACAAACAACTGCTTTAATTTAGAGAAGGCAAAAGAACTCTGTCTTTGAATAAGAAAGAGAATGGGAGCTGTATGAGTTGTGAAGAGTGGTTTCTTAACAATGCGACAAGGGGCATACTTAAAAAAAAATGAGTTGTTGCTATTTCAGATTTTTGATTGCTTAATTTCCTTTGAAATTCAAGGTGATTTCATATCAATTGTGTTAATTTTAAAGTGACGATTGTGAAATGACTAGGTTTGCACCAAATAATAACTATAAATGCAAGTAACAATATTCCTAAGTATATCAGCACGATTTTGTGAGTGAAGTCTCGAATAGAGGCAGACACATTAAAATACCATAACCGTGTACACACATGGTTACCAAGTCATTGTCAGATACTATTTTCATGCATCATTTTGATGCCGCTTAATGTAAGATATGCTGGAAAGCTATTATTTGGTCTCTGGTAAATAACCTTCTGCCCACTTACACTTTTACTTAAGATAAAAAACTAAGACCTTAAAGATTTATAATGGTTTTCCTCTGAATGTGTAGCAAAATATAATTAAAAAAAGGTAAATACTGGATAACTGACTTACTTAGAATGGATAAATGGAGAGCCAGGGGAAACGAGGTACAGTGTGAGAACGGAAGTTCTTAGCTTTATGTGAAGGTTCTGCTACTGAGTGGCTCAGGCTGAGAATGCAAGTAAAATGGGTATGTTTACTTTTAACTTAGGGCCAGCTTTCCCGTAAGACCAGCACAAATGTGCCCAGGAAGAAAACTGCAGTTAACCATTTTGGGTGATGGGAAGCAACAGCCACAGGCCACTCTCTCAGTACCACTGCAAGCATCCTTCATGGAATTTTCCCTGTATAATGGAAGTCTTAGTATCCCTGAGAAGCTCAAACAGTTTGCACTAGAATACTAACCTAAAGGCCGGCAGCTCAAACCCACCAAGCAGTGCCACGGAAGACAGGCTTGGCTATCTGCTTCCAGAAGGAGCACAGTTCTACTCTGTAACGTGTGGGGTCACCAGGAGCCAGAACTGGCTTAATGGCAATGGGTAATGGAGTCCTACCCTAGGATAAATAGATGGAATATATATATAACATAATGGAAGAACTCATAGGCATATATATATATATATATATAAAGCATTATCTATATGTAACATTATTATACAACAGGAAACATCATCACTCAGGAGTGAGAGCACAGTGGAATGGACCACCCTTATGTTTTATATATATATATATATATGGAAACCCTGGTGGCGTAGTGGTTAAGTGCTACAGCTGCTAACCAAAGGGTCAGCAGTTCAAATCCATCAGGTGCTCCTTGGAAACTCTATGGGGCAGTTCTACTCTGTCCTATAGGGTCGCTCTGAGTCAGAATCGACTCGACGGCACTGGGTTTGGTTTTCGGTTTTTGTGTGTGTATACACACACATTGGGGCTTAAAAGGGATAAGGTTTATATATAACATAATGATGGTCCATTCCACTGTGCTGTCACTCCTGAGTGTTGCTTCCTGTTGCTTAACCAGGTGACAGTTGATGGCATTAAGGTGTAAAGAAAGTGGATTGTTTTGAGAACAATAAAAAAAGAAAATCATTTACTTCCATCTTATGTGTGAATGTAATTTTGCAAGAAGCTACATTTGTACAATTGTGTGGCTGAAAAGGGCTGTTCTGTCTGTGGTTTCAACCACATATGATGTGAAACCGGATTCAGTTACAATTCCATATTGAAGGGCATGTTTTAGATTTCCCTTAATCTATGGCCCGATAAATAGACATACTTGCTCCAATGACCTAATTCTTTCAGCTTTATTCACTTTATATTGACAGTGCAGAGAACCAGAGGCCAGGCCCAGCAAGATACCAGTTTCTCCTGGTCTAGTGGATAGGAAATAGATGGAGGGGTGATAACCCTGTACACTCCAACTTCCTGGGGGGAGTTGTCAGCTCAGATCAGATCTAAAAGGCAATCTGGTAGAAAGAGATTACCCTTATTCCAAACACCTTCAAGCATCCCTTACCTCTTAATTTTATAGCAGCTATACTGATATACCTCACAGATAGTCATTTATTCCTTTAATATATGAAAATAATAAAGAATGAGTAAGCATGGGTTCTGAAATAGAGTTTACAAAGAAACTATTCCACAACTATGAGACATAATATTAACCTTAGTTAATCATCTCCCAATGGTAACAAAATGGGAAGTGGTAGAAGGTTGTAGCTAAGTGTTTGATCAGGGGCCCACACAACCTGCTGGCCTTGAACCCACAGCTCGGCTCCAGAACCGGGGTCAACCAGCACAGTGATGAGATGGTGGAACCCTGCCATGGATCACCTGAGTTGGACAGACATGGTGGCAATGCCTTTTAACAGCGTTTATTGACAATGCTTTTGTCCATTGAAGTCAAACTTCTGGCACTGTAAATGATCTTTATAAGTAAGTGAGAACATCTGATTTCAGGTGTCTTAAGTTATTAGAAATTGTTTTTCCTTATTTATACCAGTGCTGTGATGGTTAAGGTTGTGTGTCAACTTGGCTGGGCCATGATTCTCAGTGGTTTGGCAGTTAGGTAATGATGTACTTTGGCGGTTATGTAATGATATAGTTATCCTCCATTTTGTGATATAATGTAATCATCTCCATTGTGTGACCTGATGTGATCAGCCAATCAGTCGTAAGGGGAATTACCATTTGTTTTACTTATTAGTTACATAATTTCACATTCTTCGTCTAGAAAAAGAGGATAATATCAGATAATCAGTGGTGCAATATGGAGACAAAATGAGATAATACTTGCAATGTACTGTTTCTGTATGTATGCGTTTTTTGCAAAAATCATATGGATAATGCAAGCTATGGTAGATGACACTCATTTTATTCTTTCAAGCATTTGATCAATCAAACACACACACACACACATACACATTGAGTTTTCACTATGATCCATGCACTGTGTTAGGCTCTTGTCTTAGGCTGAGTTCTCTAGTGAAGCAAAACCAATGAAACACATATATGTGTGTGTGTTTGTGTGTGTGTGTGTGTGCGTGTAGAGTGAGAGAGATTTATCTCAAGGAAATGTCTTGCACAGTTGCAGAGGCTGGCAAGTTATAAGTCTGTGGGTCAGGCATCAGACTAGAGGCTTCTCCTGACTCATGAAACTGTAGGGGCTGACAGACTCTATCAGCAGGCCAGATATCAGCCTGCTGAGTCACGAGCTGTGGAGGCTGACGAATCCAAGACCAGCAGGTAAGATGGCAGGCCACTGGGTGAAGTCGTAAGAAACATAGAGCTCCACACAAAACCACTGGAGAGTCTAAAGTTTAAGAGAAAATTATAAGTTTTTTAATTGTCGGCTTCTGGGCTGGTTGCATCATAGGCAGTCACTGTCTAGTTGGGAACCTCTCCCATTCTATGTTGCTGGAAGGTCAGCAGTCATCTGGTCTACTGATGCTAGCTTTCTATGTGACAATGTAAGCAGATTTGCCATCATGTCCAAAAGAACAAACAAAAAAACCTAACCAAACCCACTGTTGTCAAGTCCATTCTGACTCATAGTGACCCTACAGGACAGAATAGCACTGCCCCATAGAGTTTCCAAGGAGCACCTGGTGGATTCGAACTGCCAGCCTCTTGGTTAGCAGCCACAGCACTTAACCACTATGCGACCAGGGTTTCCCCAAGGACAAAGGACATGGCAAAATCCTTGAAAATGTAGGAGACACTGTTGCCTTTCTCTAAATAGAATGTGTAGCCCAATTCTTTGAAAATGCATTCTTGAAAAAGCAGCCCACGGTTAAGGGGCAGAAAGAGAGGGGCATTAAAAAGAGGGGGAAGATGAACTATGCAGGCACCAACATCCTCTGGGAAGGGTAAGGTTAGAAGCTTCTCTTTGGGTAATAAAGCCAAAGGCCTACCTTTCAAAGACAGAGAATACATTCACCACTCCATGAACTCCCACTCTTTCTTTGCAAATCATGTAACAAATGTTATATACTGCACACTGTGTGCTAGGAACCTTTTTTTCTGCCTTTTCATAAAAGAAACCTGATCTATGGAACAGGGCACTGACCAACAGATCAAAAGCACTTAGTATGAGCATTCTTTTATCTTCTTGGCAGGCCACATGCTGATATGGTACTCATCCATTTTTTTTTTTTTTTTCTCATTCTCATTTTCAGACACTGGTTAACAAATATTACCTGGTGATAAAACTGTCCAATTTTCTTACAACAAAAATTACATATATTAGAAAGTGGTGAGCTTGGGTCAGATAGCTTATCTGTGTTAAATATTGCAGACCCATTACAGCAGATCCTGCACTTGGAGAAATGTTTAAAATAAATATCCAAGTGCCAAATATCTAGTTCTTTTCAATTTATTTGAAAACATGTCATAATTAATTTCATAGGCCATATTAAGACATTCCATTTATACACTCAAAACTACAGGGGTCTCCATAACAGCCCTAAGTAATTCCATTTTGCAGTACAAGGGACATTGTTAACTTTCAAAGATTAGAAAATGCACCCTCTTTGATCTTGGCTTTTGATTGAAAAACAGCAGTCAGAGAGATACCCGGAATGTACTTTTCTTCAAATAGTTGATTTCTTCTAGAGGAAGATATGATTAAATAGGATACTCCAGATTTAATAAGGCCATAAAAGAACTGGTAAATTTTTTTTTTTTTTTTGGGCTCTCATCTTTCTAGCATCTCAAAGCTATCTGCCTTGAGATTTAGACATTCAGAGAGAACAAGTTGCTGACCCTAGGACTGAACAATCACATTAGTTATTTTGGTTATGCCAGCGTGGAAACAGAACATGTGCCAGAGGCAGCCACACTTTGCAGAGTGCACATTTTGTATGGTTTATTTTAATTGATGTCTCAGCATATAGATTGGGCATATGTACGGTTGCTTAAAAAGTGAAAGGAATTATTGAATGCTTGCAAGTAATGAAACTGTAGGTTTAGAAAGAAAAATTACTTACTTTGGTACTTCCGACATGTTTCCGAGAATCTCTCATTGCTTGTATCCCTTCTTTATAACCCTTGATTCATTTAATCATTCATTTAGCAAACATATAACCCATAGTGTTTCCAAGGAGTACCTGGTGGATTCAAACTGCCAGCCTTTTGGTTAGTAGCTGTAGCACTTAACCGCTACGTCACCAGGGTTTCCAAACATATATTAGCAGTCTGTTATTGCCAGGAGTAATGGTGGGCACTAGAGTTTTGCTTATATTTACAACCTCTTTTAATGGGAGTAAAGTTCATTGGAAAAGCTTCATCATAGAGACTTGGAGCCTCGAGCAAGAGTCTCAGCAAGTCTAGTCTATTATTTTCTTTAAAATAAACTTCTGCTGGTTTGAAACCACACTCCTGTTTACGCCTGTAAAGAAATTGCAAATAGCGCTGAGCAGGATGTCTCTCACAAGCTGGGTCAAGTTTTGCTGGACCACTGCAGTAGCCTTCCATGTGGTCTGTTCACATCCACTCTTCCTTCCAGTCCATCCTCCACACTAAAAACCAGTTGCCGTGGAGTCTACTCCAACTCATGGTGACTCCAATGTGTTAGAGTAGAACTGTGCTCTCTGAGGTTTTCACTGGCTGATTTTTCAGAACTATATTGCCAGGCCTTTCTTTCAAGGCACCTCGGGGTGGACATGAACCCCCAACCTCTCAGTTAGCAGCCAAGTGCATTAATCATTTGTACCACTGAGGAACTTCGTCTTCCATAGCACGGAGTGATTATAGCTCGGGAAGTATTCAGTAGCTTCCCAGTGCGCTAGGATGGAGGACAAACCCCTTTAAATGTGGTCTTCCAAGCCAGGCATGATCCAGCCCTCCCCACCACTGTAGCCTCATCTCAAATTAATATTCTCTAGGTACATCACTTTCTCTATTACTCCTACATGTCAGGGCCTTCCCAAATATGGTTCCCTTTGCATTGAATCCTCCATTAGAAGCAAATTTCCAAGTCTCTGTAAAGGCCTCTAGGAGTTCACCAAATAGCATTTTTATGATTTCTCATTGTGTTCATTTCCCTCAAATGACTTAGAATCTAACCATGGTCTGAACATCTATGTATATACTCCTCTTTCAAAGTCTTCCATTTTAGATTTGGTCCCCTGGTTTAATGTAAGGAATGGCATGACTGGATTGCCAAAGACTGATGGAGATTATGGGTCTTCCTCTTTCTGGAATGCTATTTAATATAGAAAACCTAAAAAAGCCTTCATAATATATTAATTTGGTTTTGGGGACACAAATGAAAATTTTCCTAATATTTTCTTTGGAGTAACTTGTCAATTTAATTGAACAAATATTTATTGAAAACCTTTCTTATATAAGGGCATCCAGAAATCTTTGAAAGTGACCAGAGTCATTTTTAGATATTTCACTTCAATGATTTTTAATTTTATTTATGATTTCCTTCCATCTATTAGTCACATCTATTGCTAACTGTGAAGAAAACACGAATGAATCATATTAGGTCACTGCTCAGTTTTCAACAAGTATTATACACTAACCTGTGCTATGAGCACTTTGTCAGAGTCTAGTGCAAGAGATGTATAAAAAAATCATTAATTACAAAAATTTGTGATCACAGGGTGTGGAAAATGCTACACATGAAAACATAAAGTGCTATGTGAGTACATCAGAAGCACTGGGAGTGGGGCTTGGAGGGCAATGGAAGGTTGCACCTCCTCCTCCTACCCACCACAAAGAGGAGGTGACATCAGTACTAGAAAGTGTAGTACAAATTAACTAGAAGAAGTAGGGTAGAGAAAGGAAAATATGGCCGAATTTAGAGAACAGCATGTAAAACTGATGTTTGTCATCACATAAACCCACAAGGGTAGTTTTTTTCTGAATTTTTATTTATTCTTACTAGAATTACTCTCAGTCCTCCCTCTTTTTAATATTACCCCTATCCTGAAGTACAACGCTGTCAGTGATAGGATAATATCCATATGCCTACAAGGAAGACCAGTTAATAAGACTATTATTCAAATTTATGCACCAACCACTAGGGCCAAAGATGAAGAAATAGAAGATTTTTATCAGCTGCTGCAGCCCAAAATTGATCGAACATGCAATCAAGATGCATTCATAATTACTGGCGATTGGAATGTGAAAGTTGGAAAGAAAGAAGAAGGATCCATAGTCGGAAAATATGGCCTTGGTGATAGAAACAATACCGGAGATCGAATGATAGAATTTTGTAAGACCAACTACTTCTTCATTGCAAATACCTTCTTTCACCAACATAAACGGCGACTATACACATGGACCTCGCCAGATGGAACACCCAGAAATCAAACTGACTACATCTGTGGAAAAAGATGATGGAAAAGCTCAATATCATCAGTCAGAACAAGGCCAGGGGCTGACCATGGAACAGACCGTCAATTGCTCATAAGCAAGTTCAAGCTGAAACTGAAGAAAATCAGAGCAAGTCCACGAGAGCCAAAATATGACCTTGAGTATATCCTGCCTGAATTTAGGGACCATCTCAAGAATAGATTTGACACATTGAACACTAGTGACCAAAGACCAGACGAGTTGTGGAATGACATCAAGGACATCATCCATGAAGAAAGCAAGAGGTCATTGAAAAGACAGGAAAGAAAGAAAAGACCAAGATGGATGTCAGAGGAGACTCTGAAGCTTGCTCTTGAGCATCAAGCAGCTAAAGCAAAAGGAAGAACTGATGAAGTAAAAGAACTGAACAGAAGATTTCAAAGGGCCTCTGGAGAAGACAAAGTAAAGTATTATAATGACACATGCAAAGAGTTGGAGATGGAAAACCAAAAGGGAAGAACACACTCAGAGTTTCTCAAGCTGAAAGAACTGAAGAAAAAATTCAAGCCTCAAGTTGCAATAGTGAAGGATTCCATGGGGAAAATATTAAATGAGGCAGGAAGCATCAAAAGAAGGTGGAAGGAATACACAGAGTCATTATACCAAAAAGAATAAGTCGATATTCAACCATTTCAAGAGGTGGCATATGATCAGGAACTGATGGTACTGAAGGAAGAAGTCCAAGCTGCTCTGAAGGCATTGGTGAAAAACAAGGCTCCAGGAATTGATGGAATATCAGTTGAGATGTTTCAACAAACAGATGCAGGGCTGGAGGTGCTCACTCGTCTATGCCAAGAAATATGGAAGACAGCTTCCTGGCCAACTGACTGGAAGAGATCCATATTTATGCTTATTCCCAAGAAAGATGATTCAACTGAATGTGGAAATTATAAAACAATATCATTAATATCACACACAAGCAAAATTTTGCTGAAGATCATTCAAAAACGGCGACAGCAGTATATTGACAGGGAACTGCCAGAAATTCAGGCCGGTTTCAGAAGAGGACATGGAACCAGGGATATCATTGCTGATTTCAGATGGATCCTGGCCGAAAGCAGAAAATACCAGAAGGATGTTTACCTGTGTTTTATTGACTATGCAAAGGCATTCGACTGTGTGGATCATAACAAACTATGCAAAAAATGGGAAACAAACACTGCAAAAAACGGGAATTCCAGAACACTTAATTGTGCTCTTGAGAAACCTTTACATAGATCAAGAGGCAGTTGTTTGGACAGAACAAGGGGATATTGATTGGTTTAAAGTCAGGAAAGGTGTGCGTCAGGGTTGTAGTCTTTCACCACACCTATTTAATCTGTATGTTGAACAAATAATACGAGAAGCTGGACTATATGAAGAAGAACGGGGCATCAGGATTGGAGGAAGACTCATTAACTACCTGCGTTATGCAGATGACACAACCTTGCTTGCTGAAAGTGAAGAGGACTTGAAGCACTTACTAATGAAGATCAAAGACCACAGTCTTCAGCGTGGATTACACCTCAACATAAAGAAAACAAAAATCCTCACAACTGGACCAATGAGCAACATCATGATAAATGGAGAAAAGATTGAAGTTGTCAAGGATTTCATTTTACTCGGATCCACAATCAACAACCATGGAAGCAGCAGTCAAGAAATCAAAAGACGCATTGCATTGGGTAAATCTGCTGCAAAGGACCTCTTCAACGCGTTGAAGAGCAAAGATGTCATGGGGAAGACCAAGGTGCACCTGACTCAAGCCATGGTATTTTCAATCGCATCATATGCATGTGAAAGCTGGACAATGAATAAGGAAGACTGAAGAAGAGTTGACGCCTTTGAATTGTGGTGTTGGTGAAGAATATTGAATATACCATGGACTGCCAAAAGAATGAACAAATCTGTCTTAGAAGAAGTACAACCAGAATGCTCCTTAGAGGCAAGGATGGCGAGACTGCATCTTACATACTTTGGACATGTTGTCAGGAGGGATCAGTCCCTGGAGAAAGACATCATGCTTGGCAGAGTACAGGATCAGTAGAAAAGAGGAAGACCCTCAATGAGGCGGATTGACACAGTGGCTGCAACAATGAGCTCAAGCATAACAACGATTTTAAGGATGGCGCAGGACCGGGCAGTGTTTGGTTCTATTGTGCGTAGGGTCGCTATGAGTCGGAACTGACTCGACGGCACCTAACAACCACAACAATGTGCCAGATATCATTCTTGCTACTAGGATATATCAATGAACAGAACAATGCATCAGTTTTCCATTGATACAATAATACATAAATAACAACCATAAAATCTTAGTTCCATACAACAACCAATATGAGTTTTCAGGGTTCAAACGGTTTGGGATAGGCTTCACTGATTGCAGTTGGGCTCACTTATGTGCCTGGAGTCAGTTGGCTTGAGGCTCTGCTGATCTTGGCATTGCTTTCTCACACTTCTCAGGTTGGCTGGCTGTGGCTGATCTAAGAAGGCTTTAGCTGGGACCACTTGGAAAACAACTGTGTTCTATGTGTCTCATGCTTCAATGGTTTAGTCTGGGCATGTTCTCATGGCAATGGCAGAAAAGCAAGAGTGAGCAAGTCCAATCACATACATGCTTTTCAAGCCTCTGTTTGGTTCACATTTGCTGACATCCCTTTGGCCAAACAAATCTCATAGCTGAACCCAGAGGCAGAGTGGCAGAAAACATTACAAAGTTATTTGACCAAAGACATGGATATAAGGAAGGCTGAAGAATTGGGGCCATTTTTGCGATCTATTACAACAGATAAAGATCCACATACTCTTATACCAAAAATCCTAGAATAAATAAATAAACAACAAACAGTATACATAATAGAAAAATGAATAATATAGTATATGAGATAATAAATGCTATGGAAAAAATTAAGAAATTAAGTAGGGTTAGGGAGATCAACATAGCGGGAGGAGAGTTCACAGAGTACAGTATTAAATAGGATGGTCAGCATAAGCCTCATTCAGAAGGTAAACCTGAATAAGCACTGGAATGAGATGAGGGAGATAATCATGAGAATGTCTGGGGAAGAACTTTTTCGACACAGACAAGAACAGTATAAAAGGTCTAAGATGGAATATGACTCACATGTTGGGGAAACAGCATGGAAGACAAGGTGGTTTGAGTGGAGTGTGATACATGACAATAGTAGGAGATGAGGTCAGAGGTAGGGCAGAGGTCAGCTCATGTGGAGTCTAGTGAAGACTTAAGCGAGCAAAGACTTGTAAGGTTCTAAAGGACTTTCTCTATGCCTGGCTCTTCCTTACTTCTTAATACCTATTTCTTCTGTTTGCCAACAAATTCCCAGTTTCGTAAAACCAGCTACTGATCTGGTCCAAGATTTGTTTTTTGCCACAAAACTGAGATGTTTGAATGATCTTCCTCTCACCACTCAGATTCCACAGTTTTTTTTTTTTTTTTTCTTCCTAACTTCGTTCTCTCCCTCAGCTGCCTAATAGCTCTGCTAACCAAAAGGTCATCAATTTGAATCCACCAGGTGCTCCTTGGAAACCCTATAGGACAGTTCTATTCTATCCTACAGGGTCGCTATGAGTTGGAATCAACTCGACAGCAACGAGTTTGTTTTTTTTTTTTTAAGTTAGGAAAATTATTATGTTGTAATTTTCTTTCTCTGTTGCATTCCAAAAATGTTAGTTATCTGAGCCAAGGGTCATGTCGAAAAAGGATTTGCAGCATGGGCCTTGCTTGAGGAAGGCAGAATGGGGTATAAATAAGACGACCAAGTCCTATGTGAGGAGGGTCCTGCAGAAGAGCATTGGCTGAGTGAAGGAGACTCATGTGCTACTTATGATGGGAAGGAGAGAAATGGGTGACGTGAAGAAGGGAAAGGGGACCCACCAAAAAAGCACAAATAAAGGCAAAATGGTAAGCTTTGTCTCTAGTGTTTGGTCTGCAAACAACAGACACTCACAAAAAGTTCATCATAGTATATGAATTCTGATAATTTCTTAGTGTTTATTTACATAGCATCAGAAGCCTAGTCTGATTGTATTTCTTAACAAAGAATTTGGCTTTGGGTACATACCTCTTAGGTCCCTGGGTGGAACAAATGGTTTGCACTCAACTACTAACCTAAAGGTTGGTAGTTTGAACCCACCCAGCAGTGCCACAGAAGAAAGATTACAACCATAAAGATTACAACCAAGAAAACCTTACAGAGAAGTTCTACACTGTAAAACCATGAGTTGGAAATGACTTGAAGGCAACGAAATATATATATATGTATATACAAATGTATATATATAATGTTACATGAAAATGCAAGACTATATAATCTTCAAACTGGGCATACATTAGCCAAAACCAGATCCAGTGCTGTCGAGTCGATTCCAACTCATAGCAACCCTATAGAACATACATTAGTGACCTTCAACTCTAACACTTTTATTGTATAAATAGGAAAGGAAGGTAGGAAGTGTGAATGTGACTTCTCTTTGGGAGTCCTGGGGTCAGTTCTCATGACCTCATTCAATATTATTTTGAAGGCATAATGGTTCTACAGCTAGAACCAGCCTGGGTTCTACAGCCTGGGTTCAAATTTCCGCTCTGCTGCTTACTTGCTGTGGTCTTGCGCAAGTTACTTTATCACTGTCTATATTAGACTTCTCATCTGTAAAGTGGAGATAACAATAATACTTGTTTGTGGTAAATTGCTCAGTGGCCAAAAATTCCCTCATCCCAACAGACATATGCCTCTGCAATGTGTGACTGCCAATCCTCCCGCCCACAGGTGTGGTCTCTGAATCTGGGCTGGCCTTGTGACTTGCTCTGAGAAATAAAATGCAGTATAATGATGTTATATGAACAGCCTTGCAGATTTTGCTTTTGCCATAAAGTCACCTTGTTATAAAAAAGTCTGGGTCAAAAGACCTCTTTAAAGTGTTAAAAAACAAAGACATCACCTTGAGGACTAAGGTGTGCCTGACCCACCTTATATGCATGTGAAAACTAGACAATAAATAAGGAAGACTGAAGAAGAATTGATGCATTTGAACTATGGTGTTGTTAAAGAATATTGAATATGCCACGGCCTGCCAGAAGAACAAACAATTCTGTCTTGGAAGAGGTACACCCAGAATGGTCCTTAAAAAGGAGGATGACGAGATTTCATCTCATACACTTTGGACATGTTGTCAGGAGGGATCAGTTCCTAGAGAAGGACATCACGCTTAGTAAGAGGGTCAGTGAAAGAGAGGATGACCCTCTATGAGATGGAATAACACAGTGACTGCAACCATGGGCTCAAGCATAGCAACGATTGTGAGGATGGTGTGGGATCGGGCAGTGTTTTATTCTGTTGTACATAGGGCCACTATGAGTTGGAACTCACCATATGGCACCTAACAACGATTGTCATTTTTCTTTGTATAAGGTTGAAATCTCACATAAGTGGCTAGAGAAGATTAAAAATAGTAATCATTTCTAATGAGAAATCTAGAAAAATTTCCATTATAAATCAGTATTTGTTAGCTTACTACTTCCAATAGTTAGTTGATAATTTTTGCTTGAATCAATAATGCTCTATACTGTCCTTGTGAGCTAATATTTTGTATATTTTACTAATATTTGGAAAGCACAGATAAGGTCTTTTAAATAGATTTTAGAAATTAAATAAGAAGAGGTAGCTTTTCATTGCATTACCTTCATTCATTAGGAGTTCCTGGGTAGAACAAATGATTAAGTGCTGGCCTGCTAACAAAAAGGTTGACTGTTTGAACTCACCCAGAGATGCTTGGAAAACAGACCTGGTGATCTGTGACCAAAAAGTGACAGCCTTGAAAACCTTATGGACAGTTCTACTGTGCACACATGGGGTCATCATGAGTCAGAATTGACTTGACACAACAACCACCACCACCTTCGGTCATTGGAATGCCATGTTCAGGCATAAGAGCCATTGTGCTGAAGTAGACATATAAGGTTTCTGCTGTCATAGAACTTACATTTTAGTGGAGGAAACTGATAATAAATGAGTATAGAAGTAAGTAGATCAATAAGCAAGGCAACTTTAGGTAGCGAGTGAAATGAAGAAAATACTACAAACCAATGAGATTGAGAGTGACTTTCAGAACTGCCGAATAGGGTGGTTAGAGGAAGTCATCTTTGCAGAAGGACATTTTAACTGAGACCCAAATAATAGGAATTTTATCATGTGAAGATCTGGAGGGAGAAAGGTTCAGGAAGCAGGAAAATTCTTTGTCATGGCCCTGGAAGTGGGAAAAGTTTTGATGGGAGTGAATCAAGATGCACAGTGAGGGTGGGGCAGGAGAGTAGACGATGAAGACAGAGAGGGTGGCAGGAATAAGACCACATAGGACTTGACAGGCTGGGGCAGAAGTTTGGATATTATTTGATCCCGCTGTAACATAAGGCTTCAAAGGATTTTAAACAAGGGAAAAATGTAAACTGATCTATAGGTCTACAGAGAGACCTGTCAGGAGGCTATTAAAGTAGACCAGTTAAGGAATGTTGGTGGTTTGGACTAAGATTGTGGCTATGGAGATAGGGAGAAGAGAGATGTTGGAAAACATTTATGAGGAAATGCTGATAGGATTTACTGTTGAATTGGGGGTGGGTGGTAAAGGAATTAAGGAGGACATCTATTTTTTTACTTCGAAACTAAGTAGATGGTAGTGTTATTTGCTGATGTAGGGAAGCTATGGGAAAAAGCATGCTTGAAGAAGAAAGAAAATCAAGCATCCTAGTTTGGACCTGTTAAATTTGAGGTAGTGAAGAGCTATCTATGGGAGTTGGTTTTATTACCTTGTCAGTCAGAAGAGAGAGCAGGGCCAAACATACATGTTAGGATAAAAGCTCAGACAAAACTGCAATGGATGTGCAGTCACTTTCGTGCCTTGAGCAACTTTAAACCATTGTCCTTGAGTTGATTTCAACTCATAGTGATCCTATAGGATAGAGTAGAACTTCCCCATAGTATTTCCAAGGGGTAGCTAGTGGATTCACACTGCTGACCTTAAGACTCTGAAAAGCCAGGACAAACAAAATTCAAGCTTCCATCATGAACTGAATCAGATATTCTTTACCTTTCCCATTTCCAACTGCCTTGTGATCTCACAGATAGCCTTAGCAGGGATGCTTCTTCCCCTGCAATGGTCCATCACTGATTTCTGGTATGCTCCGTACTTTTCTTTAGCCACCTGAAAACTTGTTTTCGTTAGGTGTTGTCTAGTTGGTTCTGACTCACAGCAACTCTATGTGAAATAGAATGAAACACTTCCCGGTCTTGCCCCATCCTCACAATTGTTGCTGTATTTGAGCCCATTGTTGAAGTCACTGTGCCAATCATTGAAGGTCTTCCTCTTTGTCACTGACCCTCTACTTACCAGGCATGATGGTCTTCTCCAGGATCCTGTTCCTCCTGATAACGTGTCCAAAGTAAGTGAGATGAAATCTCACTATCCTTGCTTCTAAGGAGCATTCTGGCTGTACTTCTTCCAAGACAGATTTGTCCATTCTTCTGGCAGTCCATGGTGTATTCGATATTCTTCACCAGCGCTCTGACTCAAATGAATCAATTATTCTTTGGTCTTCCTTACTCATTGTCTAGCTTTCACATGCATACAAGGTGATTGAAAACACCATGGCTTGGGTCAGGAGAACGTCATCCTGAAAGTGACATCTTTGCTTTTTTAAAGAGGTCTATTTTTTTTTTTTTTTTATTGCAGTAGATTTGCCCCATGAAGTACGATGTTTCTTTTCTTGATGGCTGCTTCCATGGGTTTTGATTGTGGATCCAAGTAAAATGAAATCCTTGACAACTTCAATCTTTTCCCTATTCATCAAGGCATTACTTACTGGACCAGTTTTCAGGATTTTTGTTTTCCTTATGTTAAGACGTAACCCATACTGAAGGCTGTAGTCTTTGATCATCAGTTAGTGCTTCAAGTCCTCTTCATTTTCAGCAAGCAAGATTGTGCCATCTGTATATTGAAGGTTGCTAATGAGTCTTCCTCCAATCCTTATGCTGTGTTCTTCTTCATATTGTCCAGCTTCTCAGATCATTTGCTCAGCATACCCATTAAATCAGTATGGTGAAAGGATACACTCCTGATTCACACCTTTCCTGAGTTTAAGCTTCACAGTATCCCGTTGTCCTGTTCAAATGACTGCTTCTTGATCTGTGTACAGGGTTCCGCATGAGCACAATTAAGTGTTCTGGGATCCCCATTCTTCATGATGTTATCCATAATTTGTTATAATTCACACAGCTGAATGCCTGTGTATAGTCAATAGAACACAGGAAAACAACTTTCTGGTATTCTCTGCTTTCTGCCATGATCCATCTGACATCAGCAATGGTATCCTTCATTCTATGTCCTCTTCTGGACCCAGAAGAGGATGTGGAATCCATGTACAGCCCTGTTAATGTACTGCTGCAACTTCTTTTGAATTTTACTTGCATGTGGTGTTAATGATATTGTTTGATAATTTCTGCATTCTGTTGGATCGCCTTTCTTTGGAATGGGCACTTATGTGGATCTCTTTCAGTTGGTTGGCCAGGTAGCTGTTTTCCAAATTTCTCGGCACAGATGAATGAATGCTTCCAGTGCTGCATTTGTTTGTTGAAACATTTCAACTGGTGTTCTGTCAATTCCTGGAGCCTTGTTTTTTTGCCAATGCCTTCTTTTCATTGCAGCTTGGACTTCTTCCTTCTGTGTCATTGGTTCTTGATTATATGCTACCTCTTGAAATAGTTGAATGTCAACCAATTTCTTTTTGGTACAGTTACTCACTGTACTCTTTCCATCTCCTTTCGATGCTTCTTTCATCATTCAATATTTTAGCCATAGAATTCTTCAGTATTGCAACTTGAGGGTGAAAACTTATTGTCCTATTATACATGAAACACTGTATAAATCTATGGAATGTTCTCACACCCTGAACTCCAGCCACAGTTATATTTATATTACCATGCTCTGTATTTGAACTTATGATCCCTCAAATATTTTTATGGCATGATGATTGTTTCAAACTCTTTTCTGTGTGGGCTGGTGAAACAGTGGTGAGGGGCATAGAGGAGGGTATGTTTTTCCTCCTTTGACATAGGAACAAAGATACCAGGAGTGGTCCCGTAAAACTCGTTGCCGTCAAGTCGATTCTGACTCCTAGCGACCCTATAGGACAGAGTAGAACTGTCCCATAGGGTTTCCAGGGAGAGGCTGCTGGTTCGAACTGATGATCTTTTGGTTGGCAGCCGATCTGTTAACCACTGTGCTGTCAGAACTGTGTAAAATGAGTTCAGTTGCCTCATATGTTTATCTGAACTCCTCTCTGAGGCAAGCAGGAGTCAGGACTTCAGGCCATGTTCCCAAGGTCAGGCCTGGCTGTGAGGTGCTGAATGGGGTAGGACAGGGCCCACTTCAGTAGAGCCGAAGGGAGAACAAAGAGCTGGGGCAAACAGTTTAGAACTAACCATTTTGCTAGAGCCAATTTGATGCCATGGACAGTTTCCAGCTCTGAATAGAAAATGTTTTTCTAAACAAATCATTAAAAAAAAACATTACTTCATAATAATTACTCCATCCCTGGTTCTTCCTTTACCCCTCACACCCAGAGTCACAGAATATCCAGAGAGCATCAAAATTTCCCTTCAAAATGCTAAATAACAGATATAAAAAGTACCTTCTAGGGTAAAGTTGATACTAAAAGCAGATAGTCCAAGGAAAGCATCAACATGAGGAGAAAATTTAGACAGGGTAGGATTGGGCATGCAGTATTAGGTTGGAAGATGGGAATGCCAGAATAGAAATCATTAGGTTCTGAAACAGGAGATAGGGTGGTATGATAAAGATGGGTAAGAGGTCATCAGAGCCCAGGGGCAGAGTCATAAGATCTTTTGTTGAGCTCTGGGGCCTTGGCCCAAGCTATGGAGGGGTTATAAGGCCTCCAGCTCAGTCAGGACCTCTAGTCACACTCAGGCTTACTGACCGCAACTTGGTTTCTCATCTACTCTTGTCTCTCCAGCCCTTCTGAGCTCTGCCCGATTGGAACAGAGTTCCTACTGCAGAGAGGGGAGGCAGCCAAGAACCTCGGAGTCCTGACACAATTACTCAGGAGAATGAGATTTCTCCGTGAAAACTGTATCTTCACAGGCAGGACTTACCCAGACTCGTCAGGTCTATTAGCCCTTTCCCACTTCTTCAGATTCACATGAAGAAGTGATACTGCTACTTAAAAAAAAAAAAATCTTTTCAAAAGATTTAGGGTTGTGGGTAATACCATATCAATACATTCCTATTGAAGGTTGTGACTTCCAGCAGGACAAAAAGATTATGTTAAACAATAGAATTTGGCTTCCTGGACTACAGGTTTAATAAGGAAACCTAGGTTTTGGGTAAGAGACTGACAGTGTTTCATAATGACTAGGAAGAATGCATCTGGCAAGAGATTTTCTTACATTAGCTTGAGGCTTTTAAATTGAAATATGAAATATGAAAACGTTGGGACAAAACTATTAAAATAATTCCTGTGGAGAATGGTCGTTGTGATACCTACCACCTGTCTGTCAGTTTGTCCTGCTGTGATGGTTTAAATGTTGCTATGATGCGCGAAGCTATTCCACTGCATTGCAAATACCAGCAGGGTGACCTGTGATGGACAGGTTTTAGTGAAGCTTCCGGACTCAGACAGGCTAGGCAGAAAGGCCCGATGATCTGCTTCCAAAAACTGGCCAGTGAAAACCTGGATCACAACAGAATACTGGCCAGTGTAGCACAGGATCCGGCAAACTTTTGTTCTGTTATACGTGAGGTCGCCCTGAGTCAGAGCTGACTCAACAGTAGCTAACAACAATAACTGTAATCCAGAAAAACATTAGGAAGAAGAAATGCTCAGAAAACCTCAGGATCAAACAGAAGAAAAGAATATTGGAAACAACACGTTATTATTCCCATCACACCAACCTAATTGCATTTCTTTTTTTAATGTACATAAAACAGTAAATGAGAAACAGTATTCCTTAATTTCAAGAAACATTCCTACAACATCCATAGCTTCCCTCCACAGACAACGTGCAGAAATGTGATCTGATGGAACAGTTAGGTGGATTCGCAGCTGATTAAACACCGGCAAGCACACATTCTTGTTACCCTAAGAGGAGTCTCTAGTAGCAGCCCCAGCTCTCTTCTTGATTCTGGCATGTGTAACACTTTACCGAGGACTTAGAGTGAGCCATAAATCATATTCTGTCCAGAGCTGTGACTGACTCCAAATCCGGGAGTAACTGAAAATACTAAAATAACAGAATTGGGATGGAAAAATGATACTGACAGGTTAAAAGAAGGCTTGAACCCGTGAGATAAGTTGTAACAGTGGTAAACATCATGATCTGCATATACTTTCAGAAAGTCAACTGCATGAGCGCAGAATGGACTAGGCCAGACTTCAAGCAGTAAAAGCCCTAGCCAGGTAGCAGCATGGCCTGGCTGTGAAAACAAGGCCACCTCCCTGGGTGGTGCAAACGGTTAACGCTCTCAGCTGCTAACCGAAAGATTGTAGGTTCAAATCCACTCAGAGGCACTCGGAAGAAAGGCCTGGAAATCTACTTCATTGAAAACTCCATGCAACACAGTTCTACTCTGACACACATGGGGTTGCCATGTGTTGGAACCAACTTGGTGACAACCATTTGGGATTTTTTTGCTTTGATCTTCTACTGCATCGACTGAAGTATAATGTGCTAATAAAAACAAGGATCTATTGTACTCTGAACTATCTAAATAGTAGCCATACCTGGAGTGCTGTATATTGTTTTGGTGACTAGTTGATTTAGGTGCATCAACCAAAATGGTAGGATTTCAGAAGCTGTATCATGGGAGTAACAAATGAGATGAAGGAGAAAGTTCAGGTTAAAAAAAAACGGGAGCATGATTGTGTCCAAGTATGTTTGAGAACAGTTAGGCTGTTAAATAAATAAAAACCATCTTCTATTTGGTTTCAGAGTACAACGCCAGTAGAATTTCTTTTAAAGGCAGATACAAGATTTACATAAGGACACTTTATAATACTTTCAGCTGTCCCATAATGCTCTAGGTTGGCTCATGTAATAGTAAGCTTGGCTTCACTGCAGTGTTCAAGGTCAGACTGAGTTAACACCACGCAAGCACTGTTATAAGAAGATCCCTCCACTGTGTGAGAGATTAGACTGGAAATTCTGAAACCTTCCTTCCATTTCTAAGAGTCCAGGACTCTATTCCTTGCCCAATGGAGAACTGTCACTTCTAGTTAAAAGGCAGATGTGTACCTACATGGGAAAGAGTGTGTGTGCACATGTCTATGAGTGTACATGTTTGTATATGTGCGAGTACTCACACACGCTCGCACACCCTGAAGGAGCCAAAGCCATGCCATGGAGAAAGGGCGTAGAGGGAGAGACATGGTGGTCCTGCCCCCTTTCCTGACCTGACTTAACTGCACCTCTTCTCCATAGTTTTGTCTAAAGCCACTGACCTGGATGAAGTGGAAACCATTCTTCCTACTTCCCTGGAATATGTGTGGGGGAAAACTGAGATCAATTATAAAGCCAAATACAAACATAACAGAAAAGAAACAAAATGGAGCCTCAGAGCTAGCTAAAATTAACTTAAACCCAAGTTGAACTGTTGCAATACCTAAATTTCTCCTATGTAATTTCTTTGCCTACAATATTTTCATAAGAAGAAAGAAAGAAACATTTAAATACAAAATTTATAGAAAATTGTGTGTTCTGAGGTGGAAAATTGTGGCCATTGCTGCATTTTAAGTCAAGCAATTTCTTTGTATCTTCTGGGGGCAGAAAAAGGCCACAAACTATTTCCACAGAAAACAGCTCAGAAAGAAAGACCATTTCCACTATTTTCTATTTCTATAGAATTTCCATGAGGTTTTCATCTTTTCTGATTTTGTCAGGGGTAAGGATTTTTTTTTTTTTTTTTATATATAGCTGCAATTTCAACCTTCTGAGCATTAAGCAGATATAAATTATCTACAAGGCTAAAAAGTCTTTGATTAACAAGCTAGGGAATTGCAGGTATTAAAATTGCCCCCCAGAGGGAGCCCATATCGTTCCATGAATGCATTAGACATCTATTTTGAATTACAAAGAAAAATTAATTAAAAAGTATATGTTTATAAGCGCTACATACCTCAAGTAATGTCTGTTCCCCTGAGTTCATTCTAAAAGCCACATATATGCAGACTCTAATAAAATTAAATTATGTTAGCTGCATATTTTACTTCAGCAATATGAAGAAAGAGATAAAAGCAGGTGCTCCCTAATGTTTTGCTCCAGAGACCTTCCTGAGTGCCCCAAGTGACCAAAATGGATTTTAATATGTGACACCCACTGAAGAATCCTGTGTGTGGCCGAAGCAAGGACTGCAGCTGCCTTGTGGGGGGTGATTTGTTGCTATTGTGAATTCTCTACTTTCAATCTAATCGTTTACCATACTCTGAATTATTCTCACCGTATCTGCAGAGCTGGTGGCGATGGAAAGATTTGGCAGGCCTGATTTACAAGGAGTCATCCACACTGGAAAATACCAGGCAACTCTGCGGATTGCTGGCCGTTATAGGCAGCCCGGCCTTAGGCAGAATCTTTTCTTCACGTCAGCTTCTTTCTCTCAGACGGTTGTGGTCTTCACGTCTCTAAAAGAATGTGGGCCTAAAAGCAATAAAGTGTTATGACATTCAACACCTCCTTATATTTTGTTTATTCCATAGATGTCTCATTTTGCTAGCTTTTTGTGCCTTTTTTCCCCTCCCTGTGCTTTTTCCCCTCTCGTTGCCATGGAAACAATCTCCCTGGTAGGGAGGAGCCTAATGGCATCCAGGAGTGTGAAGTAAAGTCAATTTATATCATGGTTTGTGAAATATTGGGAGTTTGTAATGGATGTTATCACCACACATGGCAAATCAATCTCTCTACGGCAAATCTCTAAATATTGATATGAGTATGTGAGCCATAGAATTCTATAGAATCAGGCATTTCAGCAACTTGCGCGGTAACCTTTAAGATGTACATTGCTATTTTGTTTTGTTTGTACAAATAGAAAATAAAATTCAAAAGAGACACAATTTGCTGTTTATAGCTTTTTATTTATTTTGAATTCTCCAAAGGCATCAACCGGTCTCTACTACAAAACATATGGTTATTTTAATTACATAGATTAAGAAGTCCTGTCTGATCACTTATAAAGTTTGTATGTGCGTGTAAATGTGTAGGTTTTTTTTTTCCGTATAGTTCATATTACATACAGCAGTGATGCCATCTTCATTTTTAGTGCTATCATTCTGACTATAAATCAACTGGTATTTGGACAACTGTGTTAATTCAGAAAGTGCAGACTTTAAGTTTGTCAAAATATGTGCACTTCATCTGAGCAGGTAAGGTGATTACATTTTCAGGTTTTAAAATAGGCTGGCTTGCCCTCCCTTGTCGAAACCAAAATTTGTTTATTTGGTTTCTCCTGTAGCTGGTTCTGCTTTCTGTTTTCTCCCAAAGAGCCGTGAATGATGAGAAGACAAAATATTGGATTATTTGTGCTCTTGAAACAGATGCCACCTGAGTTGTGACAGGTATTTTAAGTATAATCTTCTGTATTCACTTAACACTCTCATTTGAAAATTTTCAAACCTCGGGCATATTCTTGTTCATTTACCACTGAGATGAGTCACCTCGAGGGTGTAAAGAGGGAGCTGGGAATAAAACGGGAACACTGAACGCAGGTGCAGGGAAACAGTAACAGAGGGAGCTAAAACTGTCGCTAAAAGTTTAGCTGGCTCCAAACACAGATGTAGAACAACCGGGAGAGTTTGATTATTCTGATTTTTTTTTTTTTTTTTCTGAAAGAGCACCCTATGTTCATTTTAATGAAACAGTAATTGTGGCTTAGCCGACATTTTTGAAAAGCAACCATTCTTCTTAAAATCTTTCTGCATTTTGTCCTGTTGTGGAATATGGTCAGATGCTGACCTGGATTGTTGAAATGTTATATAATACCATTCTCCTTGCGGACTTGGGACTGTGCTTCGTATTTTACGATCTTTTGAGGCAAATGTTCTTCAACTTACAAAGTGAAGTTGGAGGAGAAATTTTAAAAGCAAACATTGGCAAACATATTTTGAGAGTTTCATAAAATATACACAAAATGTCAGAAAATGCAATTCCGTGCAATTAAAGATAGTGGGGAATTCTGGGCGCAGGGCAGGGGAGAAAGTCCAGGACTTTGTTGGGCTTATCTTTTTAATCGCTTAATCGGGACACTGACCTCAGGGTATTTGGTCTTTCTTCTCTCCTTTGTCCTGTCTGCCCTGCGAGATGCTGTTTAAAGAACGCTACAGTTCCCCCTTTGCTTTGTTTGGACCATGTGAGCTGGTTTTACAAATGCTTCTTACCAAAGAGTAAATTCAGTGATCAGTTTGCTGTAATGTGAGGGATAGGACATGCCCCCAGAGCAGGTTCAGAACAGCGCCTGCTTCCTAAGGAGGCTGGAGAGTGAATTCCCACCTAGAGGAGGCCCGGGGCTCCTGCACAGAGCGCGAGGCGCTCCACCCTGGCCAAGACAGCGCAAACAACCTCTTCTACTGAGATCAGTTATTATACAATCTGAGTGCTTTGTTATCAGATTCTCCTTCCAGAGAAGCGGGCTTCCGGGAAGCCGAGACGGGTAATGTGCGCGTTTTCCCAGCGCCCATCATCAGCGGGAGGGAGGCTGGCTCTTCTCGGCGAGACGAAGCTGAGCAGGCAGAGGGCCTCAGTTTTTTCCTTGACAGGTTTTACAGTGTGTCGTTTAAAACAAAGACACTCCTTGCTACATCGGTCTTCGCCTTCTGGCTGTTTTTCACTATTGGGATAAATCAAGCGGCTTCTTAAACACGCCCTCCTTATTTTTATTTTCAATTATTATAAGCCTAAACTCGTGGCTGGGGCAGGGGACGGGGGTGGGGGGTGGACTATTTGTCTATCTTGGAGGTGAATAACAGCAGGGAGCAGTCCAGCTTCCTCGGCTCTTATCGCTGATACATAAGCAGTCATCGGAGAAACTTCTTGAAACCATTGTCATTGCTTCAGATCTTTCCAGTGCAAACCACTGTTGGTATCCGCTGGCAACAGAGCACAAGTACCACTGCTCTACGTATTCCTGTTGTTAGAAATAATGCCTGTAGAAGCAGGAGGCTTGCTCCTTGCCTCAGCACCATAGTAAATGAGATGCACATTTAGGGAGTTTCTGGATCAATTGCTCAAGAATAATGAAGGAGAGAAAATTTTTTAAAGAGAAGTGTTCACTTTTATTACTACGGCATTTAATAGGGAAACTTGGACTGGCTCCTCAGTTATCCGTCATATCTGTTATTTGGTTGGCTTTAGTTTTGGATGGAAAATGGTCATGGATGACTTGAGGAAAAAAAAAAAATCTTCAGGAGGCTGGATCTGCTGCAAAACACGGCTCACTCTCTTATTCAAAAATCCTTCTTCTGAACTCAGAAGTTGGTCAATCTGTGCACAGAAGGCAGGGAATTTTCAGTTACTCATGGCTTGGTGACTCGAACCTAATTCAGGTCAGCTTCAGTCTTATGCTCCTAGTTTTAAAGATTTGCGGTTTCTCTCTGGACACTCAGCTCCAGCTGCTAGTCGGAGTATTGGATACCCTACTCTCTTCCCATGGTGGTGGGGGGGGATGACCAAATTTAGGTAGTGGGGGAAAGAGTGTTCGGTTATCCAGGAAATAAGTGAAAGGCTGAAGACAGAGAAGAGTGGCAGGTACACCACTTGTCTGCCAGTTTGTTGTACTGTCGTGGCTGTGTGTTGCTATGATGCTGGAAGCTGTGCCAGAAGGATCACCCATTGTGGACAGGTTTCAGTGGAGCTTCCAGACTAAGACAGATTAGGAAGAAAGGCCTAGTGATCTACTTCCAAAAATTAACTAATGAAAACATATGGATCACAAAGAATATTGTCCGATACAGTGCTGAAAGATGAGCTCCCAAGGTTGGAAGGTACTCAAAATACAGTTTCCACGACAATGGACTTGAGCATACCAACTATCGTGAAGATGGTACAGGACCAGCCAACGTTTCATTCTACTGTTGGATGGTGCAGGACCAGCCAACATTTCATCAGAACTGACTCCATGGCAACTAACAGCATAAAGAAGTGGGTTGAAATTATAAACAGGAAGATGAGATAGAAGACCAGAAGCCAGGTGAGTCTGGGCAGCATAAGATGAGAGGAAGTATGGCCAGCTGTGTGAGTCTAATGCCAGGAGTACTGGAAGGAGGTCCAAGGCTGCTTTAGACAGGTGTTTGCTAGTGACACGAGGGCAGACCTGATGTGGGGTTGGTGGGCTAAGAAGACCAGATAGCGTCTGACTGACTGATAGTATTCTCGTAATTTGGTTATGTCTAACTAGCTTTCTTTTAATTAAACTTTTTTTTTTTAATTTTGAGATAATTGTAGATTCCCGTGAGGTTTTAAGAAATAATGCAGAGTGATCTCATGTATTCTTTATTGAGTTTCCTGCAAAGGTAACATTCTGTGAAATTATAGTACAGTGGGGTTTATCACAACCAAGATATTGACACTGATAGAATCAAGACAATCTCCATCACCATAGGATCCCTCAAGTGACCATTTTTTTACCCATACCCACTTCCCCATCCCAACCAGCCTTAACCCCTAGTAACCACTAATCTGTTCTCTATTTCTATAATTTTGTCTTTTCAAGAAAGTTGTACAAATGGAATCAGACAGTATGTAAACTTTTCAGGTTGACTTTGTCCTTTCAGCCCAACTCTGGACATTTAGACAGGTTGTCTTGCCTATCAATACTGCCATCCTTTTCATTGCAGGGAGTCCCTGGGTCATACAAATGATGAGTGCGCTCAGCTGCCAGTGGAATGGTTGGAGATTCAAGTCCACCCAAAGGCGCGTTAGAAGAAAGGCCTGGTGCTTATAAAAAAAAAATTTTTTTTTGAATCAGCCATCAAAAACTCTATGGGGCACAGTTCTACTTTGACACACATGGGGTCACCATGAGTCAGAATAGGTTTGACAGCGACTGTTTTATTTTTATTTTAATTGCAGAATAGTATTCATAGTGTGAATATACCACAGTTTGTTTAATCATTCACCCAATGAAGGACATCAGAGTTGTTTCCAGTTTTTTACTATTACAAATAGAGCTGCTATAAACATTCATGCACAGGTTTTTGTGTGAACATAAATCATAATTTTTCTGGGATAAAAGCCCAGGAGTGCAATTCTTGGGTTTTAAAAGCATGTTGAGCTTTTTAAGAAACTGTCAAACTGTTTTCCAGAGTGTCTGTACTATTTTGCATTTCCATTAGCAATGTATGAGAGATCCAATTTCTTTGCATCCTTACCAGCATTTGTTTTTTTCACTATTTTTTTATTTTAGCCTTTTTGATAGGTGGGTCCTTGAGTGGTGCAAATGGTCAAGAGCTCTACTACTAACCAAAAGGCTGGTGGTTCTAACCCACTAGAGGCACCTAGGAAGACAGGCCTAACGATCTGCTTCGGAAAGGTCATAGCCCTGAAAACCTTATGGAACAGTTCTACTTTGCACGCTTGGGGTTGTCTCTGTGAGTCTGAATCAACTCAAAGGCAACTATTTTCTGTTTGTTTGGATAGGTGGGTAGTGATATCTTATTGTGATTTTAACATGTACTTCTCTGATGACTAGTGATGTCAAACATCTTTTTTTTCTTTAATCTGTATATCTTTTTCAGTGAAATGTTTGTACCTTTTTTTTTTTTTTCCATTTTCTAGTAGGATTTTTTGTTAATTGAGTTTTAATAATTCTTTATATATTACAGACAGACACCAGTCCTTTGTCAAAGGAGCCCTGGTCATGCAGTAGTTAAGCTCTCCCTTCTCAGATAGGTGATCTGCAAATATTTTCTCCCACTCTGTGCCTTTTGTTTTCATCCTCTAACAATATACTTTTTTTTTCATTTTGATAAGTCCAATTGATTAGTTTTTACTTTTATGGATTCTACTTTTGATGGAAAGCCTAAGAGCTCTATGCCTAGCCTTGGATCCTGAATACTTTCTCTTGTTTATGTATTTATTTTTTTAATGCTCTGATTTACATTCATCATTTAAGTCAAAAATCCATTTTAAGTTAATTTTGATATAAGATGTTAAGATGTGAGACTTAGGTCAAGATTCATTATATTATTTATTTATTTTTGCATATAGGCTTACAATGAAAAGGCTGTATTTCCTTTATTTAAATGTTTTTCACCTTTGTCAAAACTCAGATAGACATATTTGTCTGGGTCTACTTCTGGGGTCTCTGTTTTGTTCAATTGATATATGTCCTGTCCCTTTGCCAATACTACAAAATTTTGATTACTGTAGTTAAATAATAAATCTTGAAATCAGATATACAGATTCCTCCCATTTTCTTCTTTTAAAATTATTCTAGCTATTCGAGTTTCTTTGCCTGTCCATATAAATTTTAGAATACACTTATAAGTCTAGAAAATATCTTCGTGGGACTTTGATAGTAATTGCACTGTTGTTGCTAGGTGACATTGAGTCGATTCCAACTCGTAGCTGACAGAAAACTGCCAACCTTTCAGTTAGCAGCTAAGCACTTAATCCTTGTGTCAGCAGGGTTCCTTACTTGCATTAAACTTATATATAAATTTGGGGAGAATTGGCATCTTTACTATGTTAACTCTCCCAATCCATGAACATGGTATGTATCTTCCTTTATTAATATTTTCTTTGACTTCTGGTGTAGTTTTCGGTATACAATTCCTGTACATGTTTTCTTAGATTTGCACCTAAGGATTTTGGCTATTTTTAAGTGGCTTTAAGTGATATCATATTTTTAATTTTGATCTCCACAAGTTTGTTGCTGGTAGATAGAAGAAAATACAAATGATTTTTTTAATCTTATCATGTACCCTTTGAACTTACTGAACTCACTAGTTCCAGGAATTTTATTGTAGATTCCTTTGGGTTTTGTACATAGACAATCATGCTGTCTGCAAATAAACATGATTTTCTTTCATCCTTTCCCATCTGTATGACTTTTCTTTTCTTGCCTTATTATACTGGCTGGAACTTACAGCACTATATTGAATAAGAGGTGGTAAGAGCTAACATATTATTCCCCATCGTGGAAAACATCCAGTCTTTCACTTTTAAGTAAAATGTAATCTGGAGGGTTTTTGTAGATGCTCTTTACCAAGTTGAATAAGTTTCTCTCAATTCTTATTTTTCTGATAGTTTTTATCATTAATGGGTGTTGGATTTTGTCAAATTCTTTTTCTGCATTCATTGATATGATTATGTGATTTTTCTTATTTAGCCTGCTAATATGGTAGATTACAATGATTGACTTTCAAATATTGGACTAGACTTATATCCCTGGAATAAATCCTTTTAGTCTTGGAGTATAATCCTTTTCATATACTGAAAATTCTATTTGCTAATATTTTGTTAATTCTATTTGCTAATCTTTAATCATAAGGGATATTTGTCATTTGTTTTACTGTGCTGTCATTTTCTGGTTTTGGTATCAGCTAGCTTCATAAAATTAATTGGGAAGTGTTCTCGTCTCTTCTAGTTTCTGGAAGACCTTGTGAGAATTCATGTTAATTCTTTGAACATTTTGTAGGATTCTCTAGTAGAACCATTTGGGCCTGGAGTTATCTTTTGGGGAAATTTTTTAATTACAAACTCAATTTCCTTGATAGTTATAGGACTATTCAAAGGATCTATTTCATATAGAGTGAGTTGTGGTGATTTATGTTTTTTAAAGAATTGCCCTATGTCATCTAAGTTGCCAAATTTATGTGCACAGAGTCGTTCTTAGGAATTCCTTATTATCCTTATGTTATCTGCAGGTCTTTAGTGATTTACTCTGTTTTATTTGTGATATTGGTGATTTGCATCTTTTCTCTTTTTCTTTTGTCAATCTTACTAGGAGTTTGTCAATTTTATTGGCCTTTTCAAAGAATCATTCTTTGTATCATTGATCTTTCTACTGTTTATTGGTTTTCAGAATCGTTTATTTCACTTTTATATTTGTTATTTCCTCCTTTCTGCTTACTTTGGGTTTCATTTGTTCTACTTTATCTAAGTTCTTGTGTTGGGTGCTCACGTTATTCTTTTGAGATATTTCCTCTTTTCTAATGTATGCATTAAATGTGGTAAACTTCCCTCTGAGCATAGCATTAGCTATTTTGCACAGATTTTGATCTGTTGTGTTTTCAGTTTCATTCACTTCAATGTATTTTCATTTCCTTTGAGAGTTTTTAACTAGAGGATTATTTAGGATTGTGTGTTTTTGCTTTCCAGAACTTTGGAAATTTTTCTTTTTTCTTTGTGCTAATGATTTCTAGTTTGATTGCACTGGTTCAGAGAACACATATTATATGATTTTATTTCGTTTCTGTTGAGGTTTGTTTTGTGGTCCAGGATATTGTCTATCTTGGTACCTGTTCCACAGGCACTTGAAAAGAGTGTGTATTTTGCCATTGTTGGATGGAGGATTCTATGAATGTCAAACAGCTCCTATTGGTTGATGGTGTTTTTAAATTTTTCTTTCTAAATTCTTATTAATTTTCTGTCTAGTTATTCTATCAGTTGTTGAGAGAGGGATGTTGAAGCCTCTAACTGTATTTGTGGATTTGTTTATTTCTCCTTTTAGGTTTATAAGTCTTTGTCTAACATGATTTTTAGCTCTGTTGTTTGATATCAAACATTTAGAATTGTTTTATCTTCTTGATGGATTTGCCATTTTTTCATTATATAATGTTCTTTTGTAAATTTTCCTGGTATTGAAGTCTAATTTATCTGATATTAATATAGCCACTTGTGCTTTTCTTTGATTAATAATTGCATGATATACTTTTTTCATCCTTTTACTTTCAATGTGCCAACATCATTATATTTGAAGTGACTTTCTTTCAGATAGTATATATATGGTTCATGTTTTTAAATCGACTCTGCTAATTTTTTGTCTTTTAATTGGTGTATTTAGGCCATTTACATTTAATGTGATTATTGATATATTAAATCTTAAGTCTGCCATTTTGTTTTTCTGTTCTGTTTTTCCCTCTGGGTTTTTTTTTTTTTTTTTCCTGCTTTCCTGTGAGTTACTTGAATATTTATTTCTATTTTATTTTATCTATTGTATCTGTATTTTTTTATTTTTGCTGTAGATATTACATTATATAAACAAAACATCACAGTCTGTTAGTGTCATTTTATCAATTTAAGTACAGTATTGAAACCTTAGCTCCCCTTATATTTCTTTACCATTCCCATTTATAATTTTCTTATATATTTCCTCTGCATATACTTTTAGCCACAGTGTATAGTGCTGTAATTTGTTCTTTAATTATCAAATACAGTTTAGAAAAATCAAGAGGTAAAAGAAAGTCTATTGTTTTTAGCCATTTTTTACTTTAGTTTTTCTTCTTTCCTGATATTCCAAACTTCTTTCTATTATTATTTAGTTTCTGTTTATAGAACTTCCTTTAAGCCACAGATCTGCTGGCAACAAATTCTCTAAGTTTCCCCTCCCTTCAGAATGTCCAGATTTTCCACGAATTTCTGAAGGATTTTTTTTTTTTTGCTGAGTATAGGTGACAGCTCTTTTCTTTCAGCACTGGAAAAATATTGTGCATCTTCCTTCTGGCCTTCATGGTTTCTGATGAGAAATCCACTTTCATTCTAATTGTTTTCCTCTGACTGCTTTCCAGAATTTTTTTTTGTCTTTAGTTCTCAAAAAATTGATTATGATGTGTCTCGGTGTGGATTTCTTTGGATTTCTTCTGTTTGGTGTTCACTCGTCTTCTTGAATCTGAAGTTTTGTGTCTTTGCCAAATTTGGGAAATTTTCAGCCATTATTTCTTTGGATATTGTTCAGCCCCGCCATCTTTCTCTTGTCTTTCCAATGCTTTCATGGCATGAATGTTAAATCTTTTGCTATAACCACAAATGTTCCTGAGTCATTCATTTTTTTCAGTCTATTTTTTTCTCTGATGTTCAGATTGCATCATTTCTATTGTATTGTCTTTCAATTCACTAATTTTATTCCTCTCTTCTTTCTATTTTGCTATTAAGTCTATCTACTGGTTTTTTTTATTTCATTATTCTATTTTTCAGTTCTACAGCTTATATTTAGTTCATCTTTATATTTTCTGTTTCTTTGCTTAGTTTCTATTTCTTTGCTGAAGCTTTCTTTTTTTCAAAGCATGTTCATAATTTTTCATTGAATTGTTTTTATCATGGCTGCTTTAAAACTCTCAAAGTTCTAACATCTCTGTGTTGGCATTATTGATTGTCTTTTTTAATTCACTTTGAGGACCTCCTGGTTCTTGGTATAATAAGTGGTTTTCAATTGAAGCCTGGCTAGTTTATACTATGCTATGAAACCCAAAATCTTATTTTAACAATTTTTTGAGCTAGACTTCTTTAAAACTGCTTCATTATGAGAAGAGGGGGTGCTGTCTCATTACTTCCAGGTAGAGTTAGAAATTCAGGTTCCCCATTCAGTCTCTGTATTAGTTTCCTCCTGCATGCGCCTGTCAGTTTGTCATACCATGGGGGTTTGCATGTTGCTGTGGTGCTGGAAGTTATGACCCTGGTATTCAGATACCAGCAGGGTTATCCATGGCAGACAGGCTTCAGCTGAGCTTCCAGACTAAGACAGACTAGGAAGAAGGGCCCAATGGCCTACTTCTGAAAAGAATTACCCAGTGAAAATCTTATGAATAACAGAAGAATATTGTCTGATACAGTGCTGGAAGATGAGCCCCTCAGCTTGGAAGGCACATAAAATGCGATGGGGGACGAGTTGCATCCTCAAAATAGAATTTACCTTAATGATGTGATAGAGTCAAGATTCTGGGACCTTCATTTGCTGATGTGGCATGACTCAAAATGAGAAGAAACAGCTGCAAACATCCTTTAATAATCAGAATGTGGAATGTATGTTGTATGACTCTAGATTGGAAATCTTCAAAAATGAAATAGAACACATAAACATCAATATCCTAGGCATTAGCGAGCTGAAATGGCCTGTATTGGCAATTTTGAATCAGACAATCATATAGTCTACTATATTGGAAATGACAACTTGAAGAGGAATGGCATTGCATCCATCATCAAACAGAACATTTCAAGATCTATCCTGAAGTATAATGCTGTCAGTGATAGGATACTATCCATACACCTACAAGGAAGACCAGTTAATAAGACTTAAATTTATGCACCAAACACTAAGGCCAAAGACAAAGAAACTGAAGGTTTTTACCAACTTCTGCAGTCTGAAATTGATTGAACATGCAATCGGTATGCACTGATAATTACTGATGATTGGAACGTGAAAATTAGAGACAAAGAAGAAAGATTGGTAGTTGGAAAATATGGCCTTGGTGATAGAAATGATGCCAGAGTTTCCATGATAGAATTTTGCAAGACCAATGACTTCTTCATTGCAAACATCTTTTTCACCAACATAAATGGCAACTATACATGGGGACCTTGCCAGGTGGAGTACACAGGAATCAAATTGACTACATCTGTGGAAAGAGATGATGGAAAAGCTCAATATCATCAATAAGAACAAGGCCAGGGGCCTACTGTGGAACAGACCGCCAATTGCTTATTTGCAAGTTCAAGTTGAAACTGAAAAAAATTAGAACAAGTCAGTGAGAGCCAAAGTATGACTTTGAGTACCAGCTGAACTTAGAGACCATCTCAAGAATGGATTTGATGCATTGAACACTAGTGACCAAAGACTAGACAAGTTATGGAATGACATCAAGGACATAATACATGAAGAAAGCAAGAGGTCATTAAAAAGACAGGAAAGAAAGAAAAGACCAAAATGGATGTGAGAAGAGACTCTGAAAGTTGCTCTTGAACATCAATTAGCTAAAGCTAAAGGAAGAAATAATGAATTAAAAGAGTTAAATGAGAAATTTCAAAGGGTGGCTCGAGAAGACAAAGTAAAGTATTATAATGACATGTGCAAAGACCTGGAGGTAGAAAATCAAAAAGGAAGAACATGCTTGGCATTTCTCAAGCTGAAAGAACTGAAGAAAAATTTCAAGCTTAGAGTTGAAATAGTGAAGGATTCTACGGGGAAAATATTAAACAACAGAGGAAGCATTAAAAAAAGGTGTAAGGAATACACAGAGTCACTATACCAAAAAGAATTGGTCAGTGTTCAACCATTTCAAGAAGTAGCATGCAATCAAGAAAGGAAGAAGTCCAAGCTGCAATGAAGGCACTGGCAAAAAACAAGGCTCCAAGAATTGATGGAATACCAACTGAGATGTTTCAACAAATGGATGCAGCACTGGAAGTGCTCACTCATCTATGCCAAGAAATTTGGAAGACAGCTACCTGGCCAATCGCCTGGAAGAGATCCATTTTCATGCTTGTTCTCAAGAAAGGTGATTCGGGTGAATGCAAAAATTATCAGAAAATATCATTAATATCACATGCAAGTAAAATTTTGCTGAAGATCATTGAAAAACAGCAGCAGTAGTACATCAACAGGGAACTTCCAGAAATTCAAGCCAGATTCTGAAGAGGATATGGAACAAGGGATATCGTTGCTGATGTCAGATGGATGCTGGCTAAAGCAGAGAATACCAGAAAGATGTTTACCTGTGTTTTATTGACTATTCAAAGACATTTGACTGTGTGGATCACAGCAAATTATGGATAACATTTCAAAGAATGGGAATTCCAGGACACTTAATTGTCCTCATGAGGATCCTGTACACAGATCAAGAAGCAGTTGTTCAAACAGAACAAAGGGATACTGCTTGGTTTAAAGTAAGAAGAGGTATGTGTCAAAGTTGTATCCTTTCACCATACTTATTCAATCTGTATGCTGAATGAGTAATCCAAGAAGAAGAAGAACGGGGCATCAGGTTTGGAGGAAGACTCATTAACAACCTGTGGTATGCACATGACCCAACCTTGCTTTCTGAAAGTGAAGAGTACTTGGAGTACTTACTGATGAAGATCAAAGACCACAGCCTTCAGTATGGATTACATTTCAACATTAAAAAAAAAAAATACAACTGGACCAATAAGCAACATCATGATAAATGCAGAAAAGATTAAAGATATCAAGGATTTCATTTTACTTGTATCCACAATCAACACCCACGGAAGCAGGAGTCAAGAGATCAAAAGATGCATTGCATTGGGCAAATCTGATGTAAAAGACCTCTTTAAAGTGTTGAAAAGCAAAGTTGTCACCTTGAAGACGAAGGTGCGCCTGACCTGAGCAGTGGTATTTTCAGTTGTCTCATATGTATGTGAAAGCTGAATGATGAATAAGGAAGGCTGAACAAGAATTGACCCCTTTGAATTGTGGTGTTGGTGAAGAATATTAAATATACCGTGAATTGCCAAAAGAACAAACAAATCTGCCTTGGAAGAAGTACAACCAGAATGCTCCTTCAAGGCAAGGATGGTGAGATTTCATCTTACGTATTTTGGGCATGTTGTCAGGAGGTATCCATCCCTGGAGAAGGACGTCATGCTTTGTAAAGTAGAGGGCCAGCAAAAAAGAGGAAGATCCTCAACAAGATGAAGTGACACAGTGCCTGCAACAATGGGTTCACGCATAACAAGGATTGTGATGATGGCACACGACCAGGCAGTGTTTCATTCTGTTGTACGTAGGGTCCCTGTAAGTCAGAATTGAGTCGATAGCACCTAACAACAACATTAGTTTCCTGGGCCTGCTGTAACAACAGATTTCCTTGTAACCAACTATATATTTGCTGGGACAAGGACTTGATAGGAGGATATTATAGCATAGTAGCTAAGAACATAAACTCTGGATCCAGACTAACCAAAAAATCAAACCAAACCCATTGCCATCCAGTGGTTCCGACTCATAGTAATTCTATAGGACAGAGTAGAACTGCCCCACAGGGTTTCCAAGGAGCACTGGTGGATTCAAACTGCCAGCCTCTTGGCTAGCAGTCAAACGCTTAACCAGGGCCCTGGATCCAGACTAACATAGTTCAAATCTCAACTGGGTTTTACTTTGGGGAAGTTGTTTAACCTCACCTTCCTTGATTTCCCTATCAACAAAACACAGATAATAATGGTGCCTGTTTCTACTAGTGTGTAATGATGATTAAATGAGAATATAGTTTCTAAAACAGTAAGAATTTGAAAAATATAGAAATTGAATACTTTTTTTCACACTCAACTGTCTTATAACTCATTACTGAATTATCTACTTTTACGTATATTCTCTACCTTCAGAAACAAACAAAAAAAGGAAATATTTTCAAGGGCAGGCATACACTTTTTTTCCATTGCACTCCTAGAAATTCAGACCAGAAACCCAGTTAAGATGAAGGCTGTTGGTTGATGGAGATATAACATCTGTTCTAAACACTGTGACCATGGCATTTATGCATTTGGTGGTTATTTAAGACTATAAATTACATTTTTGTAAAAGAAGAGAAATGGACTACTTAAGTTCTAATGCTTTCATTGGTGAATTGTGATCTGGGAGATCTTTCTGGGTGGTGCTTTGCATACTTTGGGGGTTCCCTTTGGTCTATTACTGTCTTCTCAGCCAATCAGGTCCTTCAACTTTGAAAGACAATTATTCATTTAGATAAAAACATAGCACTGCTTTAGGGATTTCCAATGATGTGTACAAAATACAAATTCAACAATTAAATTACATAAAATTAAATTAACTCAGGCAGCAGTAATTTCTCTTAAAAAACACAGCAGAGTATTGGGCATGAAAGAATGCCATGTGAAGCCTATTATTTTTTCCTGATGGTTTTAGTTATTTAATCTTTTGATTCCCCAAGCATTAAAAAAAAAAAAATGCTCAAATATACTCTTTATGTGAGCTAAGGCCTTTCATATTAAATATAGCTATTTGATATATCCACAATTTTTCTATTTGCCAGTGCCTATTTTTATCTATGTTAATATTGGAGCCCTGATGCTCAGTGGTTAAGAGCTCCACTGCTAACCAAAAGGTTGGCACTTGGAATCTACCAGGGGCTCTTTGGAAACCCTACAGGTCAGTTCTACTCTGTCCTATAGGGTCACTATGAGTGAGAATCGACTCAATGGCAACAAGTTTGTTTTTATTTTTTTGATATCTATGTTAATAAGGCCCCTGGGTGGCCAAATGGTTTTTGTTTGACTCAAACCCACTCAGCAGCACCACAAAAGAAAGGGCTGGCAAACTGCTTCTGTAAAGATTATAGCCAAGAAAACCCTATGGAGCAGTTCTACACTGTAACACATGGGGCTGCCATGAATCGGAATCAACTCAACAGCAATGGGGTATCTGTGTTAATAACTGACTATTTTAATCGAAAAGTTAAAATAGTGAGTGTATTAGTTGCACATAGCAATATTCTGGTAACTGCCAGTGTGAACTGATTACTACCATGGGAACAAATTATTGCCATATATTATTGATTATAGTTTGTTTTAAATACATTTCATTTTTATCCAATATTCTTTTAATATTATGAGCTCCTTGCAATCAAGGACAATTTTATTTTCTGCACCTAGCAGTGTCTGATATATCATACTTGAGGTTTGCAGTGAATTGAATGAAAACAGGCTACTTAGGCTGGTGATGTCTCAGTTTTAGTCCTTACCCTTGAGTCTGAGTGTCAAATTCTGGCAGAACCACCCCAGGAGTATTTTTTTTTAATGTTAATTTTGTGTGGTTGATTTTTGATTGATTGGTCAAGCAATCAATGGATGAAATGAAAGTTGATATTTGATCTCTATTTAATTTTTAGTTCACCAGTGTAGGACATAGTTGACTTCATAAGGATTACCTGGAACTAACCATGAGTCCCTGGGTAGTGTAAATGGTTAACATGCTCTGCTACTAACCCAAAAGTTGGAGGTTAGGGTCCACCCAGAGGCGCCTCAGAAGATAGACTTGGTGATCTGTTTCCAAAAAATTAGCCATTGAAAACACTATGGAGTGCAATTCTACTCTGATACACGTTGAGGTTGCCATGAGTCGAAGTCAGGTAGATGGCAACGAGTTGGAATTATCAAAATTGTAATCAGAAATTCACTCTAGCTCGTGTGTACAGCAGATACATACCAAATAGCTTCATTTAGTTTGCCAATTTGTTTTGATACTGATGTTGAAAAATGAGAATCAGGCAACCTGAGTTATAGGCCTGGTCCTGGCACTAACTTGTTTTCTAGTCACCCAATAATCCCTTTCTTCTTTAGTTTGATCATGTGTACAATGGGGATAATAAGTCCTGGTGCCGCAGTGGTTGAGAGCTCAGCTATTAACCAAAAGGTTGGCAGTTTGAATCCATCAGTCAGTCCTTAGAACCCTATGGAACAATTCTACTCTGTGCTATGGGGTTGCTATGAGTCGGAATCGATTGGACGGCAACGGGTTTGGTTTTTTTTTTTTTTAAATAACTTCGTTGTGACCTTCAAAATGACATATATATATATATATAAATCCTTTTGAAGTGTCAACATTATATCAGTATAAACTGTTTTAATTGTCAAGAGAATATATATATTGAATATAAAAACACGTGGTTAAATTTTTAACATGCAGTATTAACGTTATTATTTTATTATGTAAAATTTGCTACTTCTAGAAACCTAATAATAATGTGAAAAACAAGTTCATATACACAGTATTCAGTGTCAATGATATAAAACCTGACATGAAAGTTAGACAGTCAATATCCTGTTTTCATAAAACAAAAGTTTTACCATATATCCAAACAGAGCCATGGCTTCCCTCTTTCCACAGCTTTGCAGAATTAAGATTTCATTAGCCCTCAAAGCAAACAATCCCTCAATCACAAGGAATATTCCAAGCTTTCACAGATCTCTGAGAAATTTTCCCACCTCTTTCATTGCCTTAAAACTATTCGGAATTGAATTTAATCTTGTGTGGAGAAAGATGTTGATAATTTCTCATTTCAGTAGTGTGTGGGCATGTGGGGGTGTGTGTGTGTATGAGAGAGAGAGAGGGAGACACAGAGAGACAGGGTGTGGAAGGGAAAGGGAGAGAAAGAGAAACCCATTGATACAAAAGTCTTCCAGCTCTCTTTCCTTATGTAATTCCCTCATTATACATTAGAATTTTTGGTGGATTGGTGCAAAAATTTTTGCTCATAAAGAAGTGAGGGCAAAGCATATTTTAAAGATAGCCTATGAGTACAGTTTCAATGTTGACTAAGGATGTTGACCTGTCTCTGTGCTAGGATCCTGAAGGATTTTCTGCTGACTTCTCCATTGTCCCTGTGCGCTCTACTGTAATGACAAAGAGAGGGCAATAGCTTTTCATTGTTCTGACATGTATTGTTATTTTTTGATAACTGAACCGTGGGGAGGCCCTTCTGCTAATTGAGAGGGGAAAAGGAAATGTGCAGGATGACTTCGACAGAGCTAAGAGATTTTTCTCAAGACAGGCCGAAACTGTGCGGGCTTTCAAAACTACACATAGTCTCGTCCATCACCAGACATATTCTCCTTCACAAAATGTGTTGATTTAGTAACAGATGCTTTTAGAAAAAAGAGAAAGGTTTCAATTTTGGAAGCTACTGTTATGAATCTTTTCTAAGTAGCATGAAAAGGAATTGGAGTCAGAATTTTGGTTTGAACACTAGGTCTACCACTTAGCCACGTTAGTTTTCTCCCTGAGATAAAAATCTCTGATTATATCTCAGAAATAGGAATGGACATCTTTGCTGTGTATGCGTGTGTGAAGTTGTAATTACCAGATCTCCTGAAAATAAAGTTTCATTTAATAACCTTGGCCTGGATGAGTGAATTCGAGCAAGTTCGTTCTCCTCAGCCCTTGGTCATAGGCTGTGGGAGAACAAAGGAAGTTCTGTAGTCTCTTGTACAGGCCTGTTTTGGGTCACCCAGGTCCTCCCCTGGCTGAGACCATACTTTTGGGGCTCCCATAACCCACAAATCCTGGAGTAAAGGTAGCTTAGATTTTAAGGTACATAAGAATCAGTTGGGGAACTTGTTAAAATGCATTTTCCTAAGCCCTATCCTTAGAGATTCTGATTCAGTGGGATGGGGCAGGGCCCATGAAATTCTATTCCTAACAAGCTCACGGTGATGGCAGTCTGCTCGCCTGAAGATGACACCCGAAAAGCCACTGATATAAGCATCCCTTGCTTCAGAAGTAGTGAGCACATGACTTCTGTGTACCCAGGGCATCTGGGAATCATTTTTCTCACATGGAGAAAAGCCTTTTCCCAGGAAAAAAGAATGAACAAAATAACTAGCAAATACTATCTTCCAGGTACCTTCGTGTCCTTTAGCACAGGTGATCTTCCCAACACCCTGCGAGACTGAGGGTGCTATCTCTAGTCTGAGAGAGGAAGTAGACGACTAACACAGCTAAGTGGCAGGCCTGGGGCACAAAATAAAATTCTGACCCCAATTCCAGGCCTTTCCACCTGGAGGGTAATGTCTTACAGAGCTCTTTCTTAGGCTCCTCATACTAGATTTTTTTTTTTTCCTTAATCAGATGAGAAATTGTATCATTGGGATTCATCCCACACATTAATAGAGACAGCAGTGGATATGCCTGGGGATTTGAGCAGGCCTGTGGGAGTTTAAGTAATACATGCTGAATGCAGAGGGCCGGTTCTCACAGGTCATGTTTAATGAAGAACTGGTTCTCCCTCTACTACCGTATGCTCTCTCCTTCCTTTCCCAATGGACAGACCCTTTTTTACTCAACTTCTATGACACATTTTCCCCTGTTGATGGCTCTTAGCTACCCTTACCCTAAGGGGCAGTATAAATCCGTATCATTCACAGTGTGGTCCACAAACCAGTAACCTCATCATTGTCACATGAGAGTTTGGCAGAAATGCAGAATCTCAGCCTTTCCTTCCCAAACCCACCAAATCAGAATCTGCATCTTAACAAGTTCCTCGGGTGATTCATATACATATTAACATTTGAGAAAAACTGGTGTGGAAGATGACCAAAAAAAACAGAAACTACATACCCCTCAGGGGACTTTCCCACTTTTTTGGCTTTATTGTCATCTATGTTTCATGGTAAAGATAAAAGACCACAGCTTTCAATATGGATTACACCTCAATATAAAGAAAACAAAAGTCCTCACAAATGGACCAATAAGCCACATCATGATAAACGAAGGCAAGATTGAAGTTGTCAATGATTTTGTTTTACTTGGTTCTGCAATCAACACCCATAGAAGGAGCAGTCAAGAAATCAAAAGATGCATTGCATTGGGCAAATCTGCTGCAAAGGACCTCTTCAAAGTGTTGAAGAGCAAAGATATCACCTTGAAGACTAAGGTGCACCTGACCCAAGCCGTGGCACTTTCAGTAGCACCATATGCATGTAAAAGCTGGACAATGAGTAAGAAGAGTGAAGAAGAATTGATGCCTTTAAATTGTGGTGTTGGTGAAGAATATTGAATATACCATGGACTGCCAAAAGAATGACCGAATCTGTCTTGGAAGAAGTACGACCAAAATGCCTCTTAGGAGCAAGTATGGCGAGACTGTGTCATACATAATTTGGACATGTTGTCAGGAGGGATCATTCTCTGGAGAAAGACATCATGTTTGGTAAAGTACAGGGTCAGCAGAAAAGAGGAAGACCCTCAATAAGATGGATTGACACAGTGGCTGCAACAATGGGCTCAAGCTTAATAACAATTGTAAGGATGGTGCAGGACCGGCCATGTTTCGTTCCATGGTACGTAGGGTTGCTATGAGTTGGAACCAACTCAACGGCACCTAACAACAATATATTTCATGATGAAGGAGCCCTGGTGGTGCAGTGGTTAAGCACTCATCTACTAACTGAAAGGTAAGCAGTTCAAACCCACCACATGCTCCAAGGGAGAAAGATGTGGCAGCCTGCTTCAGTAAGGATTAAAACCACCAAACCTGTTGACATCCAGTTAATTCGGAATTGCCCCATAGGGTTTCCAAGGAGTGGCTGGTAGATTCCAACTGCCTACCTTTTGGTTAGCAGCCTGAGCTCTTAGCCACAATACCACCAGGGCTCCTCAGTAAGGATTACAGCCTTGGGAACCGTATAGAACAGTTCTACCCTGTCCTATAGGGTTGCTATGAGTTAGAATGGACTTGATGGCAGTAAGTATGGTTTTTGGTGTATTTTTCTGATTATAAGTTCCTTGAGGGTGACTATGTCTGTATCACCTAAGGCATTTCTAGCACTTAGCCTGTCATACGTCTGTGACAAATCACTGTTGGTTGAATAAATGACTCCAAAGTCTCTACCTCCAGCTCTGATTTCTCTTGAGCCCCGGAACCATCATATCTATCTATCTGAGCATCTACTGGCACATGCAAATTGATTTCTGTCTTAAATCTGCTACTTCTTTTGTTTTCCTTCTGTCTTAGAGTGACACTGCATTCCCTGAGTCATGAACTACATCTAAACTTCACATTCAATTATCATTATCATGACCACATAATATTTATGGAATCCATCCCATTCTCAACTGTATTCCTTTGTTTAGTTTTCTTTTTTTAGTCATTTCTTTCCTGATTTATTTTAATGACATCCATTATTGCCACCTCTTCTTTTGTTTTATGTCCCTACTATCTGTTATTTACAGAGTCTACAAAGTGACTATCCCAACATGTAAACTTGATCAAGTCACTTTTTTGCTTAAACAGCTTCTTGTGGCCTTCAGGTTAGAATTTAAGATCTATAGAATGTTCTCCAATGTGCTTTCTCTCTGGTCCCTGCTTGCTTCTTCACTCTCATGTTTTACTTCTCCCCTCCTTGAACTCTATAATCCAGCCTCACTCTGTGACTTTCCATTCTATAGTGAATGAGGTTTGCTGACACTTGCATCCAGAATTGGCTATTCTTTTGTCATTCGCTCTCCCCCCGTTTATCTATATAACCCTCCCTCTTCCTTTTGCTGCCAAGAAACCTTTGATACTCCTATTCTAAGGTAGGCGCATTTTCCATTTATCCTTATGGATCTTGTGCACCTCATCATCCTACCACTTATCACACCATATCACAGTTAACGTTTATTTGTCAGTTCACCTATGTGGTCCTTGAGAAAAAGGTCAGAGACTTCTGTCTTTATATCTCCATAACACATCACAGTGCAAGAAACATTGATCTTCATTACATATTTGTTGAATTGATGAATAAATAAATTGGAAGCAGCAATTCTCAAACAGGATATTAGAGGGAAGATGAAGATTATAAATACCTCTTGAGAGCAGGAATCATGTCTCATTTACCCATGTATTCTCAGCACTTAGCACAATGCTTGGAATATAGTATTCACTCCATAATATTTGTTGAAGAAATAAAGGGATAAATGCAACTGTGGATGGATAAATACTGTGGATAAAATCATTGCTACAGAACTTTGATTCTGTGCTTGATAAAGGCATTATTGTCACCTACTTCCTTTGGTTAAGCGCTGGACTACTAGCCAAAAACTTGGCGGTTGGAACCCATTCAAAGCCAGCTGGGAAGACAGGCATGGTGATCTGCTTCTAAAAAGTCACAACCTTGCAAATTCTATGCAGCAGCTACACTCTGTACCCATGGAGTCACCCTGAGTTGGACTTGATGACAACTAACAACAACAACTTCCTTTCTCCTGCCTATGTCTTCCTCAGCTCCCTAAAGTTTGATACATTCACACGTCTACCTGTAGACCCAAGTCTGTTAGTTCTGAGCTCTGCATGACAGGTACAGGAATTTTATCAGTAGCCTCAGTCTTGCCTTCTTGGGATTCAGTTTTGTTGATAAACAAGGTTGGGTGCATCAGGGATGAATTCTGGGACAATGAGGCAGCAACTTATTAATAACAGCCTTGGGTGAGCAAGGCACATTTGGCAGGGTTATTTCATGCTCCCGCCTGTCAATTTCAGCTCCTCTGCTCTACGTCAGTACTTCCCACTTGCCAGACGTGACTTCCTCATGGACAGCTTGCAGGCATCTTTCCATGCCTCTCCACTATAACACTCAGCTACCTGCCCCTGTTTCCAAATTATTAGAATTAGTGATGACTCAATCTTTTCTGATACTGAAACTACATATTTCGGTTTTTGCCCTTCTCTAACCCTGTATTTCTTGAGGTAAGCTAGAGGCATGATGATGCTCTTTTAGTTTAAATCCAATGAAGTACATTTGGTGGTTGTTGGGGCTGTCCTGACAAACCGTTTTATTCATCAGACAAGCCTATTCATGCTGACTACATGTCTAAGCATACTTCCCTAGGCTTATGCTTCTTACACAAACATTGCCAATGTTCTCACAGTGTAATTAGCAATATTTTTACATTGGTGAATTCTTTGGTGCCAGTTTCCACATCATCTTTAGAATGAAATAAATATTGATGATTTATACTAAATATAAATAAGGGTTTTTTTAATAAGGGTTTTTTAAAATAAATAGTAATTTTATAAATTTTTTTTTTATATATATAAATAAGTAATTGAGTAAATAAATAGGTCAGAAGGGAAATTTCTTCCTTACAGAGGGAAATTGAAAATCACCATTAAGCAAACACTACAGTAATAATTGTTGCAGGTAAAATATACCAATGAATGCTAAAATTAATAGGTCGAAGTTTGAGGGGAAGAAGATACTTGCATAGTTTCCAAGTAGCTCCCCCAAGGTATTTACTAATTGCAAAAGGAAAAAATAGTAACTAGATCAAATGATCAAGGTTAACATCATCCTCTGAGATGCTTCACTGAAAAGGGACATCATTTTTTGTAATATTATTGCCAAACATACAAAACCTTAATGTAATCCTGAGAAAACACGAGAGAGGAAAAAGAAAACGATTGAAAGACGTTCTATCAAATAATGACCAATGCTTTTCAAAAGTTTTGCACCATGAGAGACAAGGGAAGACTGAGGCTGTGGCAGATGGAAGGAGACATGACAAATACAATGTGAGATCCTGAACAGACAAAAAGTATATTCATGGAAAAACATGCAAAAATCTTTAAAATGTCTATTGTTTAGGTAATAGTATTGTACCCATGTTAATTTCTAAGTTTTGGTAATCATACTTTGATTATGCAAGCTGTTAACACTGAGAAAGCTGGGTGGAAGATATATGGGGAATTCTTAACTTCTACAACTATTCTGTAAGTCTCTATTAAAAAAAAAAAAAGTAAATAGCCTAGAACAGGTCCTGGCATATAGAAAAACCAAAAAATCCAAACCTGTTGTTGTCAAGCCAATTCTGACTTATGACGACTCCATGTGTTACAGAGTAGAACTGCTCCATAGGGTTTTCTTGACGATATTTTACCGGAAGCAGATCACCAAGCCTTTCTTCTGTGGGTGGGTGGGTTTGAACTGCCAGCCTTTAGGTTGGTAGTAGAGCATAAACTGTTTATGCCACCCAGGGTCCTTGGCATATAGAAAATACTGAATAAACTGTAGTCAGCTTTTACCAATGCCTTTATAGTGTCACATCCAGTGCACACAAAAACTCCTAGGATGTACAAACCTACAAAACAAACAAACAAAAACCATTGCTGTCGAGTTGATTCCGACTCATAGTGACACTATATGACAGAGTAGAACTGCCCCATAGGGTTTCCAAGGAGCAGCTGGTAGATTTGAACTGCTGACTTTTAGGTTAGCAGCCAAGCTCTTAACCACTGTGCCACCAGGGTTCCACACAAACCTACACTGAGCCCCAAATCTGAGCCTCTTGTAACAAAGCCCCTTTCACCAATACACAGTCCTCTCCAGACAATGGTAGCAAAAAAGTGGGCTTTACTCTTCTGTGTCTAAGCATGTAGGAAAATCTTGTTTTTTCTGTCCAATGCCTAGCATAAGAGACTGCTTGGGTTTCTCCTAATATAGACACAGACTCCTAGCAAGATTTCTTTAAGGTGGACAGATGGGCTTATGCACAGAAACCCATATTTCTTAAACCTGCCAGAGCTCTAGGGTGGCACTAGTGCCACGACAGATAAGGAGAATTCAGTGGTGTGGTGTACTTCGATTTTCAAAAAGCATTTGACAGGGCTCCACATCGGAGATTCATATCTACAGCAGACCCAGGGGATGGGAGGCAAAATAGCATATTGTAGAAGAAAACTAATTTAAGAATAGTAGACAAAAGGCGGCAGATATGGCAAGCTCAGCATCGGAGGGGGTTAGAAATGGATGCTTTCAGGAGCTCTGGGAGTAAGGCCTCCATATTTTGGGACATGTGCAGAAAAGAAAAGATCATTGAATTTGCTGGTGATACTAACATTGAAGTCTTAGCAAATAATAAGGTGCAATATTATCAGATTGAAAAGGATTTGAATTGTGGGTGATTAAGGCAGAGGATGCCAAATGCAGTTCAGGTATAAAGATACAAACTAATAAGTACAGGATCAAGGAGCCAATTATGCAGAACATACACCCAGAAAAGGATTTGGAGGTTATTGTGAGAAAATCTGCAAAACCAGCAGCACAGAGCCCAACTGCGTTAGAGAGAGCAACCTGGATTTACTAGGTTATCTCATCAAAGGGAAAGGAGAGGAGGGCAGAGAGGATGCTACCAATTTGTAAGGCATTTATTTGATTCCCGTTTTGAATATAGTGTCCACTGCTGGGCTGAACAGAATTTGAAAGATGCGGGCTGGGTGGTAGGGGAGGCAGTAAAGGAAACATTTAATTGGGAAACTACATCCATTTTAGTCCTTTTGGGAAACAAGGGATATAATAGAGGAAGTTTTAAAACTGGGATGTTCTCAGAAATATTTTGAAATGAGAAAAATGCTGGAAATACTATTGTTTAGAAGCATACGCTGTTCTAGTGAGAGGTTCAGGCCTCCTTTTAAGGTCTCAATTAAAAGTTTACTGTTGTACCAATGCGTTAGTGTATGTATGTAAAGACAAGATTCAGCCTCAGGGTTAATACAAGAGAACTAGAGCAGAACTATTTAATGCTACATGAAAAAAAAAAAAAAAAAAAAAACTGCCAGGAGAAGCTGGGGAAGAAAAAGTGCAAATGAATTGAAGAGACACTTTATTTTTGGTGAAGGAGGTGATTAAAAATCATTGTTAAAAAAAAGAATCACAGGGATAAGGAAGCGAAGAAAGTTTAAATGGCCAGTTTTGACAAGCAAAGTTGTTCTAATTGCAACATGTTCGTATAGAAACTAGAATGTAGTTATGTAAATAAGCCTTGAAGTTGTCGATTTATTTATATTTGTGTACGTTGCCTTCCGGATTTTGCCACAGGGAATGTAGATCCATTTTAATATAAGTTCAGTATTTGCCAATTTCACATAGCTCAATCTAGCATTCTGCTTAACATGGTACACTAGACTGAGTATGTGTGACGAAGCAGGGAGTTCTGGCTGCCTGGGCACTCACAGGGAAGCAAAAGCAGAGGCAGTTTTACTGGAGATTTAGGATTAGGAAAAAAAAAAATTTTTTTTCATCTGAAATATGCAGACAAGTAAAGCCAAGCATTGAGCCTAGTTTTCCCTTTGATATACAGCTATGTGGTTATCTCCGTTCTCCACTTAGTATGAGAGAGAATCACAGAAATTTCTAGCTGGAAGGGACCTTAAGACTCATCTACTACAATCCTCTTAAGTTCAAGATAAGGCAAATGAGAAACAGAGGGATTAAGAAATTTACCCAAAGTTTCAAAGGCACTTAGAAGCAAGCCTAAAACTTGCTTCTTAACTCAGTGTTGTCTCCAACATTCTAACTTGTGGTATCCTAACATTACCATTCCAAAGTTAATAATATTATGCTGAATTTCTGCAGTCACGTTTCAGTCTCATTTTTTATGCCCTTCCAAAGTAGGGAACTTAGAATCCCTTGCAGCAAGATGAAGATTATCAGCACAAGGTAGGGCAACAAGAGTGACCTCAGGCTGTGAAACCTGGAGAAGATGCCCACTTCTTGAGAAGGCACAGTCCTTCATGCAAAGTCAAATGCTGTAGAGAACAGAATATTGATTTGGAGTCAAAACTACTTTGTGCTCGTATCAGCTTTACTCCTACTTCATATAACATGGGTAGATCACATGCTCTTCCTAAGTCTTTATTTCTTCTCTAAATGAGAAAACCGTATTAGAAGATCTAAGGAAGTCATTACAGATTTAAAATTCTAATATATGATTAGAGTAATGATGCCTCTTATCTTAAGAATAGGGTGAGGAGGTAGACAGTGAAGATGAAATTGGTGTGCAGTCACATTTACACTTGAAGGTTGGAGCTCAACATGAAGTTTGTCAATAAATCTAGCACTGCCAGTTTTTCCTTCTTTCTGAAACAAATGGGGGGAGAGTTGAGCATCACATAAAAGAGATGATTTGCATTTAGTGGTGATGATATATGAAAATATGACAAAGACATTATACTACAGTCACAATCAGTGAGACAAGATGCTCATAGTACAAGGAGCAGCCATGCCCTGAGACCTGCTAAAGAAGCATCCCCCATGTTATGCTGCTCAAGACCTAGGAACTAGAATAGTAGAATCCAATGCATTTAAAAAAAAACAAAAAAACTGTTGCTGTTGAGTTCACTCCAACTTGTAGCAGCCCTGTAGGATACAGTAGAACTGTCCCATAGGGTTTCCAAGGAGTGGCTGGTGGATTCAAACTGCTGACCTTTTGGTTACCACCTGTAGCTGGTTGTAGCTCTTAACCACTGAACCACCAGGACTCCAGTGTACCTTACAGAGGGTGAAATATTTATACAACTCATAATTAGGAAAGGTTTTCTTTATTTATTCTTCAAGAGTGCCTTGTTTAATATAACAGGTTTACCTGATATCTTGTTCGCCTATTAATTTGTTGTTATCTCATGCCAAAAGTTCTCTATCTTGTTAAAATCTCAGGGGGCAAAGTATTAATATCGTATAACATGATATCACAAGTGAATTTACATAATTACTTTCACAACAGAGAAGGACTCTGTCTATGAAAATTTTTTCATGCATATTTTTTAAATGTTATGCCAGGAGAACTTTGCTTTTGCTAAGGAAAATCTGTTCAGTTATTCAAATAACATACTGGTTACATGTTCAAAACAGGGTAAGAGAAGTGGAAGCTTACAAGTAGCATTTCATTATTTGGAATGTGGGCAGCCACAGCCTACGCCTGACTTAGCACTTCACACTCTCACCTTAAGATCTCATTAGGAGATTGGAATGTGCTGTTTTCAGAGCCCGATCTGAGTGAACGGTGACGTAATACGAAATTATTTTGTGTAGCAATTCATTAACTTTTGGAGTATGTCTGCCACCAGGCATGAAACAATGAAATCTATAATGTATTCTGCAACATTTTCAAAGACTGCTAAAAAATTTTATACAATCTTTGGTTCTTTGAACTTCCTAAAAAATGTCATCAAAAATTAAATAAATGAAGTAGTAAGCACCCCCCTCCCCCCACCAACAGCTCTAATTCTTTATTCCCTATTTCAGGAGTTCAGATATGAAATGTTTCAGGATCAAATCCTATTAATGTCTGTGTAATAGTTGATAGTTGTGAAGAATAGGAATTTCAAAAACTTAATTGTGCTCATGAGGAACCTGTACATAGACCAAGAGGCAGTTGTTCAAACAGAACAAGGGAATACTGCGTGGTTTAAAGTCAGGAAAGGCGTACATGGGGATTGTATCCTTTCACCATAACTATTCAATCTGTATATTGAGCAAATAACCCAAGAAGCTGGACTATATGAAGGAGAATGAGACATCAGGATTGGAGGAAGACTCATTAACAACCTGTGTTATGCTGACGACACAACCTTGCTTGCTGAAAGTGAAGAGGACTTGAAGCATTTACTGATGAAGATCAAAGACCACAGCCTTCAGTATGGGTTATACCTCAACATAAAGAAAACAAAAATCCTTACAACTGGACCAATATGCAACATCATGATAAACATAGAAAATGCTGAAGTTGTCAAGGATTTCATTTTACTCTGATCCACAATAAATGCCTGTGGAAGCAGCAGTCAAGAAATTAAATGACATATTGCAATGGACAAAAAATCTCTTCACAGTGTTAAAATACAAAAATATCATTTTGAGGACTAAGGTGTGCCTGACACAAGTCATGGTATTTTCCATTTTTTTTTTCATATGCAATATGAAATCTAGACATTAATAAGGAAGACTGAAGAAGCATTGATGCCTTTGAATTATGGCGTCGGTGAAGAATATTGAATATACCATGAACGTCCAGAAGAACAAACAGATCTGTCTTGGAAGAAGTACAGCCAGAATGCTCCTTAGAAGGGAAGATGATGAGACTTTTTCTAATGAACTTTGGGCATGTTATCTGGAGGGACCAGTCCCTGGAGAAGGACATCATGTTTGACAATGTAGAGGGTGAGCAATAAAGAGGAAAATCCTCTATAAGATGGATTGACACAGTAGCGGCAATGATGGGCTCAAACATAGCAACAATTGTGAGGATGGTGCAGGACCTGGAATGTTTCCTACTGTCATAGACAGGGTCACTGTGAGTTGAAACAATTTTGATGGCACCTAACAAGGATTGATATATAGTCTCTCTCTCTCTCTTTTTTTTTTTTTTACTATTTTTTCTTGTAAAATATATAAAAGACATGACGTTTTGATAGAGCCTAAGGGAGACTATTATTTATTTATATGTGGCCAGGTTTGTATTACAAAGCTATGCTATAAAAATACTTTTAGTAGAATTAATTAAATAGTATTTAATAACAACCAAGATCAGAAAGTATTTTGGTAATTATATGATTATAAATCAATCTTTCTTGTATTTAAACACATTTTTCCTGTTAATTTGTACTTGTCATGAATTGAATTGTGTCCCTCAAAATTATTTGTCAACTTGGCTAGGTCATGATTCCCAGCATTGTGTGATTGTCTACCATTTTGCCTTCTGATGTAATTTCCCTATGTGATATAAATCCAATCACTATGATGTAAAGAGATGGATTACTGGTAGTTATATTAATGAGATCTACAAGATTAGATAGTGTCCTAAGCCAATCTTTTTTGAGATATAAAAGACAGAAGTGAACAGACAGACATGGGGACCTCATCCCACCAAGAAAGCAACACCAGGAGCAAAGAGTTTCATTTGGACCCGAGGTTCCTATGCAGAGAAGCTCCTAGACCAAGGGAAGATTGATGACATGGACCTTCCTCCAAAGCCAACAGAGAAAGAAAGCCTTCCCCTTGAGTTGATGCCCTGAATTTAGACTTGTAGCCTACTAGACTGTGAGAGAACAACTTTCTCTTTTTTAAAGCCATCCACTTGTGGTATTTCTGTTATAGCAGCACTAGATGACTAAGACAGTACTCAAGGGATGACTCCACAGATATGAAAAAGCATCTATCTGTAAAATGCTTATCTCTAAATTTTAACTTTGATTAAATGTAATCAGTAGACATCATTGATAATTGAATAATAATATATGGATGCTTCCTTATTATCACAAAGAACAGTAGTGTGAAAGGATGGTTTTGACTAAGCTCAGTAACATTTGGCTATTTAGTATGTCACTCTGCTTCTGTAAAGATTACAGCCTTAGAAACCCTGCTGGGCAGTTGTATTCTGTCCCATAAGGTTGCCATGACTTACAATCAACTTGACAACACACAACAACAATGACAACAGAACTCTTCTGCTGCTTTTAAATTCTGGAAAAATAAAAACATCTCTGAAATTATTACTGCTATTAAGTGTATTTCAGTCCTTTTTTTTTTTTTTTTTCATCTTTTTACACATTGAAGTAACAGATTGCCAAGAGTAATAGTTGTCAAATTCCACTCAGTACCAGATTATGATCAGGGCTGACATTAACCAGAATGTGGGCTCTAAATGAAGAGTATAAATTAAACCTCAGAAATTGTTTTAAAATATACATTTGGACTATGAAATAGGCATCTAATGACAAACGATATTCCAACTGATAAGAAAGTAAAGAAAAAATAACGTTTTCTGCCAGAAACTTTTCACGTACCTAGGCACTTTCACCCATTTCACTCTATTATTTTTACTAGAAACGACCATACCAAATATAACCCACGAAAAATAATAGTTTTGCTTCACTTGCTTCTCCTGCAGTGCCAGGGGGATGGATTTAATGATCTTATAGGCCTTTTCAATCTCTCTACTGTTTGTGAAATGGCAACTGTCAATGTTGAACAAGAAATTGCTGAAATAGCACAACTTTCTGAAATGGATAATATCTCATAGGACAAGAGCCCAGAAATGGAAGGAACAACCATAAACTTCACTGAAACTCATCTTAGCAGGATGCCAACTTTACTCTTCAACTAATGAAAACAACCAACTTTAAAAATGCTATCTGTCAGTGAGGCAAAGTCAGCCATTTAAAAAATCTCAGTTGAGCTATTGTGTGTGCCAAAGAATACAGTGACAATTTGTGTGCTTATTTTTCATTGTGACTTTTGCTATTGCTTGACTAGTTGGCTCCTGTTTATAGGATTAAGACGTATAGTCAGTTATGTGTGTCCTACATGTAATTAAGTTTGATATTACTCAGATTCTATGTATTTAATAAAGAGTAAATAGTAAGCATTTAAAAGCGACCTCTTTCTTACTTTCCAAAATATAGTCAAATAATTTCTACCCCTTATCAGTATTTTGACAATTTACTTTTTTAATGTCATGCTAGTGCATATGCGAGAGAACTCAGAGGCAAAGGAGGCACAGAGAGATGAGTAAAAGGCACTTAAATTCCCCCCAGAAGCATTTAATAATCTTATGCAGTATAAAATGAAAGGCAAAAAGTAAGTAAAAAGCTAATGAAAAGGAGTTGAATTTTAGCACTCTTTCAGTGCTGAGGATATGTTAACTGGAATTCAGGAAAAAGGAAGGATCCTGGACTCTGAGTTGGGAATTCAGAAGAGCTATAACCTAGGACCAGGAGAGTACCAGAGGTACAATGACACATTAAAATTGCAATCCAGCTGGCTCAGCCTTTGATTAGATTAAGATGATCTGCCTCAACTCTAGCTGCCCAACAGAAGATAAAGTAAATCTATCCTCATGAGCCTTCTCATTTATTCTTGTACAATATCGTTATTCAGTAAAAAATTACAGGCACGCTAAAAGTTCAAATGGACAATGAATAAGGAAGACCAAAGAAGAATTGATGCATTTGAATTTTGGTGTTGGCAAAGAATATTGAATACATCATGGGCTGCCAGAAGAACAAACAGATCTCTCTTGGAAGAAGTACAGCCAGAATGCTCCTTAGAAGCGAGGATGCTGAGACTTCATCTCATGTACTTTGGACATATTATCAGAAGGGACCAGTCCCTGGAGAAGGACATCATGCTTGGTAGAGTGTCAGCAAAAATGAGGAAGATCCCTCAAAGAGATGGATTGACACAGTGGATGCAACGATGGGTTCAAGCATAACAAAGATTGTGAGGATGGTGCGGGACACTGGGCAGTGTTTTGTTCTATTGTACATAGTGTCACTATGAGTTGGGAATGACTGGACGGTCGTTAACAACAACAATAACAAAAAGGATTAATATGACCCTGTCATTGGAGTTAATCATATACAAACTAAATAAATAAAGTAACTGCTATTATTGTGTTCAAGAAAATAGACGACAAAATGGAATACTTGACTAGAAAATTGAGATTTATAAAAAAATAAAATAGAAACTATAGAACCACACAATGCAATAATGGAAATTCAAAACTAGTACATGGATTTGACAGAGACTGGACACAGCAGAAAAATGGTTTCTTAAACTCAAAGATAGGTCACTAGAAAATATCTGGGTTCAAACAAGATTAGAAAGGATGGAAAATTTGGAAGAGATTTTCAGAAGAGACATAAGGAAATGTGAAACGGCCTAACATATGAGCAACTGAAGTCACAAAAGTGAAGGAAAGAAGAAGAAAAAACATGTGTCTTAGGCTGGGTTCTCTAGAGAAGCAAAACCACTGAAGAGTATATATACACACACACAGAGAGAGAGAGAGAGAGAGAGATTTATATTAAGGAATTGGCTCACATGGTTTTTAGAGGCTGTAAGGTTCCAAAGGACAGGAAAAAGGCTTCTCCTTACTCACACAGCCGCAGTGACTGGTGAACCCAAGATCAGCAGTCCAGAGAGCAGGGCTGTTGCATACAGGCTGTGAAGATGGACAAATCTCAAGATCGGCAAGCAAGACCACAGGCAAGCTGCCAGCTCAAGTTCCAAGAATCGGAGGTCAGACAAACAGGAGCCAGCTGAGGGATCTGGAATAAGCAAAACCCCTGGTAAGGTGAGCAGGAAAAGCTAGGCAGCAGAGCGTAGAGAGATGAAGGCTGAGGGGGGTGGTGAGCTGCCATAGGCCGTGCCCCCACCAATACCAGAGTAGATTCCATCATGGGGGTGATCATGTATCAGATCTCAACAGAGAAGTGATCACAACATTATACAACTACCAAAACACTGAGAACCATGGCCCATCCAAGTTGAGACACAATCTTACTCATCACAGGTCACCCCTTGTCAACTTGGCACCTGTACACATCTCCTTAAACCACACATGATCTCTGAATAAAGACAATTATAAAGTCATACTTGGGTCAAACATGATACAATGAACACACATACAACCAAAAATGCAATAGCCCTTATATTTTATAAGTGAAGAGAACAAAAATATATGATGCACACATACAAAGCAGAAATACTCATAACAATTACAGCCCTTATTTCTGCAACTGGTCACGTGGCCATAACTGGTACTTAGAACTACCTTCTTCCACCACCCATTCTGTATTCCCTTTACCCACAGCAAGCACCTCAGCTGGTCATGGTCGTTTGCCTGGTGGGGTGACCCAAACCTTCTTTCCTGAAGGATCTGGGACATTGCCTTTAATCACAAGGCATGGTAGTACTAAGAGATGCCCCAAGGGATCTCCTATATGCCAGACATACTCTTCTTTACCTCCATTATGTAATATCAATCTGATTTCCTCTTGGTAAGCAGGATCAATCACACCAGCCAGTATGGTAACTCCCTGCTTTGCCTGTTGATCCAGAGGCATAAGGAGCCCAAAGTGGCCAGGTAGCATTCTTAGCATCCAGTTCAATGGAGTCAGTGATGTGTCTCAAGATGGGAGCTTTCCTCCCTTTGCAGACCTCTAGACCCGCAGAGCATAAGGTTGTGGGGACAGGAAGCAAAAATCTCGTGAGTGGGTCACTAGGGGTAATAGTGAGTGGTGCCACTCCCATTTCCACCCCTTCATTCCTGGACCCATGAATCCTGGCTATGGGAGAAACAGCATCACATATTGGACCCTGGTTTAGAGCATATACAGCCTCCTGGAGAACATTGCCCCAACCCTGTAAGGTATTGCCACCTACCTGGCACTGTAATTATGTCTTTAAGGGCCAGTCCACTGTTCTATCAAGCCAGCTGCTTCAGGATGATGGGAAACATGGTAAGGCCAGTGAATTCTATGAGCATGGGCCCACTGCTGTATTTCGTTTGCTGTGAAGTGAGTCCATTGATCAGAGGCAATGCTGTGTGGGATACCACGATCGTGGATAAGGCATTCTGTAAGTCCATGGATGGTAATTTTGGCAGAAGCATTGCATGCAGGGAAGGCAAACCTGTACCCAGAGTAAGTGTCTATTCCAGTAAGAACAAAATGCTGCCCCTTCTATGATGGAAGTGGCCCAATGTAATACACCTACCACCAGGTTGCTGGCTGATCACCTCCAGGAATGGTGCCATATGGGGAACTCAGCATTTGTCTCTGTTGCTGGCAGATTGGGCACACAGCAGTGGCTGTAGCCAAGTCAGCCTTGGTGAGTGGAAGTCCATGTTGCTGAGCCCATGCATAACCTCCATCCCTGCCACCATGGCCACTTTGTTTCTGAGCCCATTGAGAAATGATAGGAGTTGCTGGGGAAAAAGGATGAGTGGTTTCCACAGAACACATTATCCTATCCACTTGATTGTTAAAATCATCCTCTGCTGAGATCACACTCTGGTAAATATTCACATAAACACAAATATCTTCACTTCTTTGGGCCATTCAGAGAAGCCTATCCATGTACCTCTTCCCCATAAATCCTTGTCTCCAACTTTCCAATCACACTCTGTCCAAGTGCCTGACCATCCAGACAAACCACTGGCTACAGCCCACATCTGGCCATTTCTCCTTCCAAGCAAAGTGAGCAACCAGGTGCACTGCTCGAAGTACTGTCCATTGGGAAGATTTTCCTTCCCCAGTGTCCTTCGGGGAGGTCCCAGAAGAGGACTGCAGTGCTGCCACTGTCCACTTTCAAGTGGTGCCTGCATATCACACAGAACCATCTGTAAACCAAGCACGAGTTTTCTCTTCTTCAGTCAACTGATCTTAAGGAACTCCCCACAAGGCCATAGGTGCAGACTGAGAGATGGATGGTAATGTGGCAAGAGCGGAGACCATGGGCATTTGGGCTACTTCCTCATGCAACTTACTCGTGCCTTCAGGTCCTGCCTAATCTCATATATACCACTTCCATTTAATGATGGAGTGCTGTTGTGCATGTCCGACTTTACAACTCTGTGGGTCAGACAACACCCATTTCATGATGGGCAGCTCAGACTTCATGGTGACTTGGTGTCCCATGGTTAAGGCCCAGCAACAAGCCAAAAGCTGTTTCTCAAAATGAGAAAAGTTATCTGCAGAGGATGGCAGGATTTTGCTCCAAAATTCTAAGGGCCTGCACTGTGATTCACAAATAGGGGCCTGCCAAAGACTCCAAACAGTACCTCTATCTACCATGGACACTTCAAAGCACCATTTGATCAACCAGTTCATATGGCCCAAGTGGCAGAGCAGCTTGCACAGCAGCCTGAACCTATTGCAAAGCCTTCTCTTCTTCTGCGCCCCACTCAAAACTAGCAGCTTTTCAAGTCACTTGATAAATAGGCCAGAGTAGCATACCCAAATGAGGAATACGTCACTAGGCCTTGTGCCTCCTTTTTAGTTGTGGGAGAAACCAGATGCAATAACTTTTCCTTCACTTTAGAAGGAATATCTTGACATGCCCCACACCACTGAATCCTCAGAAATTTCACTGAGGTGGAAGGTGCCTGAGTTTTTGTGGGATTAATTTCCCACCTTGTAGCATGCAACTATTTTGCAACTATTTTACAAATGTGTCCAAGGTCATTGACACTTCTTCCTTACTAGATCCAGTTAGCATAATGTCATCAACGTAATTGACCGGTGTGACATGTTGTGGAAGGGAAAGGCGATCAACGTCCCTGTGGACTAAATTATGACATAGGGTTGGAGAGTTGATGTAGCCTTGAGATAGGCAACTGAAGATGTATTACTGGCCTTGCCAGCTAAAGGCAAGTTTCTTCTGATGGCCTTTTGGAACAGGTTTGGAGAAAAAGCATTAGCCAGATCAACAGCTGCATACCAGGTACCAGGAGGTGTATTAATTTGATCAAGCAGTGAGACTACATCTGGAACAGCAGCTGCAATTGAACTCATCACCTGGTTTAGTTTTCAATAATCCACTGCCATTCTCCAAGAGCCACCTGTTTTTTGCACAGGTTAAATAGGCAAGATGAATGGGGATATGGTGGGAATCACCACTCCTACATCCTTCAAGTCCTTCATGGTAGCAGTAATCTCTGCAATCCCTCCAGGAATGTGGTATTGCTTTTGGTTTGCTATTTTCGTAGGTAAGGGCAGTTCTAATGGCTTCCACTTGGCTTTTCCTACCATAATAGCCCTTCCTCCATTTGTTGGAGATCCAGTGTGGGGGTTCTGCCAGTTGCTGAGCATATTTATTCCAATTATGCATTTTGGAACTGGGAAAATCACTACAGGATGGGTTCAGAGACCCATCAGACCTACTGTGAGACACAAGCTAGTACTCCATTAATAATCTGACCACTGTATGCCCCCAGTCTGACTGGTGGTGATGTTTTGGGTCTCTTGGAATTAGTGTCAGCTCAGAGTCAGTATCCAGTAATCCCTGGAAAAGTCTGATTATTTCCTTTTCCCCAAAGAACAGTCAGTCTCATAAAAGGCCGTAGATTGCTTTGGGGAAGGCTAGGAGAAAGATTAATGGTATAAGTTTTTGGCAGAGTATTGGAGTCCTTCCTCAAGGGGACCCAGCCTCCCTTTCAATCAAGGGATTGTAGATCTGTAAACTTGTTCAAGTCTGGGAATTGATTGAGGGGCCTTTACTCTCTATTCTGGTTATCAGAGTTAGACTCCTGTTCACTTGACCTAGAATTCATCTGCTTGTACAGATTAAGTAAATATTTAGTAGATTTCCTATTTTTTCACTCCTAGGGACACCATGACTAAGTAGCCAACATCATAAGTCCATATGAGTCAGACTATTCTGATTACTGCTTTGACTCTACTGTCCATTATGGCAACCATGCCCAACTTGTCTTTGTCGATTGTGTGCTGCAGCCTGGCCCCTACCACCATGGGCTCTAATCAGCCCCATTGTAGTGAGGTGTCTTAATTCAGTTAGGGCAATTCCTACTGTTAAATCTGACTTACATAAAATAGCAATCACTGCAGGCTTCAAGGATGCTGGGGCTCCCTTCACAAATTTGTTCCTCTTCATTGTGGTAAAAGGTATGTCCTCTGGGCACTCCATGTGTGAATCTGTGAGTCTAACCTGATAAATCCACTCTAGCATGGCAATTTTCCTATGCCTTTGGATACCTTCTACAGTATACCAAGTCAGGTCTGGTACTTCCACTTGATTTAGTGTAGGCCACCGCACAAACCATGCTTCAGCAGCCCAACCAAATAAGCTATTAGATCCTTTCTTAACTTCTAGAGCTAAAACATTGAATGAAGAATCTGTGCTTAGAGAGCCCATATCAATAAACTCAGACTGATCCATCTTTACATTCCTTGCACTATTATCCCACATCTTTAATATCCATTCCCACACATATCCCCCAGGTTTCTCTTTGTATGTATTAGAAAAGGCAAGTAGTTCTTTCAGAGTAGAGTGTGCCTCCTCCTGGGTTACCTTTTGTACTTCATCTTTTGGGGCTCACTGGGACTTAAGGCTAGTTATAGGTCTAGAAGCCAAAATACGTGAGGGAATGTTTTGAGAATACTCAGCATTGTCTTGTAAAGCATCTGCCTCAGGCAGTGTCCCAGGCGATGACTCAGACAAAGGCACTTTTATGCAGCTGGGTTAATCTCAGGGAGATGGGAGTGGAGGGGCTGATGGTTCTATGGGCAGGAGTGATTCAATGGAATTTAGGGGCTCAGTGTCTCTAGTTTCCTGATCATCTGTCCGTATGTCCTCATCTCAGGTTTCAGAATCCCAATTCTTTCCAATCAATGCCCTCGCTTTAACTTCAGACACCCCTGGAGCTTGGCAGTTGAGTTGGTATTGTAATTCAGCCACTCTTACAACAAGACTCTGGGTTTGGTTTTGGGCAACATCAGCTCTGTTACTACAAGAAATAAGCCTTTTCTTTTCAAGGCACAAGTAGAAACTTTGAGGTCATTTATGTGGCACTTGAGCTTTAACTCTGAAACCCTGAATGCATCTCTTTCTTTCACCAGTTTGTCCAGCCAAAGTAGGACAAAACAACCAGCTTCCTTAGATTTCTCTTTGTGCAATCACCCAAGCCCTTGCCTTTCACCAATACCTGACTTATCACTGGTGATGTTTTGCGTATTTGAATTGGCGCCTCATGCCATGGATAAGCAGAGTCACTGACATTTTTAAGAATAACCAGACCTGAGGACCAATCATAAATTCATCCTTACAATTTTGTTTTCTTAGAACTACTCTCTGTACTAAATGTCTTAGGCTGGGTTCTCTAGAGAAGCAAAACCAGTAAAGAGTAGAGAGAGAGAGAGAGAGAGAGAGAGAGATTTATATCAAGAAAATGGCTCACACAGTTTTTAGAGGTTGTAACATCCCAAGTTCTAGGCAGGAAAAAGGCTTCTCCTGACTCATGTAGCCACAGGGGCTCGTGAACCCAATATCAACAGGCTGGAGAGTAGGGCCATTGCTTATAGGCTGTGAAGATCGATGAACCTCAAGATTGGCAGGCAAGACCACAGCCAAGCTGTCAGCTAAAGTCCCAAGAACCGGAGGTCGGACGAATAGGAGCCAGCTGCAGGATCCGGAACGAGCAAAAGACCTGGCAAAGTAAACAGAAGAGCCAAGTGGTAAAGGGTGGAGAAATGAAGGCTGAGGAGGGGAGTGAGCAGCCACAGGACCTGCCCTGCAAGTGCCACAGCAGATCCCATCATGGCGGTGATCAGGTATCACATGTCACCAGGGAAGTGATCACAACATTATACAACTGCCAAAACACTGAGATTCACGGTCCAGCCAAGTTGACACAGAATCTTAACGATCACACCATGACAGAAACAATATTTGCCAAGATAAAGGCAAAAAAATCAGAATAAAAAAGGAAAGTATTTTCAAAACTGAGAATGATATTAACTCACAAATTAAAGAAGACCCATGAATCTGAAATAAAATAAACACAAAGAAATCATCCTGGACACATCATAATAAAATTCCTGAAAAAGAAAGACAAATCAAAAAGTTATAAGACAGCAAAGGAGAAAAACATAGATTACCTTTCAAGGAACAGCAACCTGAAATGCACCTGATTTCTTACAATACTCAGGAGAGCCAGTTGGAATGGAATGACAACTTTAAAAAGCTTTAAAAAATAGCTGACAGCCTAAAATTTTCTACCAATAAAAATTATCTTTCAACAGCACCCAAAATAGAGAGACATCTTCGGATAAACACTGGGGTGATTTATTGCCACGAGCTGCATTAAAAGTAAAGAATGAAGGAGTTTTTGTTTTTTCAGGCAGAAGAAAAATGATTCTAGACCAAAACAAAAAAACTCCAGGAAGGAATGAAGAGAAAAAGAAAACATAAATTTGTGGGTAAAAATAAACGTATATCAACTGAAAAATATAGCAATAATGTTTTATGAGATTTAAAACACATACAGGATTAAAAAGCATGATGATAATATAAATGTGCATGGAAAGAAGTGTGCATATAAACCATTTACCAAAAATGACCAAGCGCTTGGCCTAAATTAATTCCAAAAACTTTCAAAGAAGGGACATCATTCGGATTATATTTTCTAATCATAGTAGAATTAATTTTGAAAGTGATAGCAAAAGATTAACCTAGAAGTCTCCAAATGTTTTAAATTAGAGGAATTAGGAGTAACCACAGTATCATTTTTTTTTTTTAAAGTATCAAAGAAGAATTCTAAGTGGAACATTAGAACTATTTTTATTGTATGTTAATAAAAACAAGCATATCAAAACTTGTTAGATGCAGCAAAACTGGTTGCTTGAAAGGAAATTTAGAGTTAAAAGTTTTATACTAGATGAGTAGAACGAATTAAAAACTAATTATCTAAATACGTTCTCAAGAAGTTAGAAGAACAACTAAAGAAGTCCAAATAAAAGAGAAGAAAAGAAATGCACAACAAATGAATGGAGAGATTCATCTCCATCAACAATCATTTACTTCAAAAGAATAGCAAAATTTCTAAACATTTGGTAAAATTTGTTTTTTTTAAAAAAAGGTACAGATTTCCAGTCTCATGAATGAAGAAATCCTACTACAGAGTCTTCAGATCATAAAAAAAGAAAAACTTTATTCCAATAAACTACAAAATTTTAGTAAAAAGAAATATTCCCAGAAAAAATCTTTAATAAATTGAATCCTTATTAAAAATCCAGAAACAAACAAACAAAAAACAACCTCCAGGCCTAGACAGTTTCACAGTAAATTCTTTTTACACAAATTACTCTAGAGCATAAAATTAGAGGGAGCATTTCCCAAATCAAATTATAAAGCAAGTGTAATCATAATACCAAAAACTGACAAAGATATGAAGAGAAATGAGAATTATATTCAATCTTACTTATGATACAGGCATAAAAGTCCTAAGCAACATATTAGCAAATTGAACCCAGAAATACATAAACAGAATGATATATCATGACCTAGTTGAGTTTATTTCAGGAGTGCAAGGTTGATTAAAGTTTGAAAATCAATAGATGTAATTCACAATGATAAGAGAATACCACAGAAAAAAACAAAAACATAGTAATTTCATTAAAAGTAGCAAAAGAGTTTGATAAAATTGAATGTTCATTAATAAATGTAGTAAACTAGGAGTAAAAGAAACAATGTCTTAATCTGATACACAGTATCTACAAAAAGAAACATACAAATAAATAAAACCTATACCAAATATCATACCTAAAATTGAATGTTTTACCCATGTTATTGAGAATGAAAGGTATCCCCTATACCCTAAAACCTTACTCGATAATATTTTTAGATTGACAATGTCTGTATAACTCAGGAGCTTGTTAGAAATGCAGAATACCAGGTCCCATCCCAGACCTACAGAGTGAGAATTTACATATTTAACAAGATTTCCAGGTGTTTTCATATGCACATTGACATTTGAGAGGCACTTCTTTATCACTTCTATTCAATATGGCACAGGAAGTCCTAACAGTTGCAACAAGACAAAAGAAAGAAATAATATATACAAGAACTATAAAGAAAGAAAATGTGTCATGATCCAGGACAATGAGAAGACTTTACAGATAAGCTATTAAAGAAGTGAAGCAAGGCTAGTACATGTATTTTTTAAAAAACCAAAGTATTTTTTCATATACTAGCAATAAGCAATAATAAAATTGAAAATTAAAAGTAATATTTGGGAAAAAATTAAGAAAAGATGTTCTCTGCACTGAATCCAATAAAACAGTACTCGAAAAAATTTCAGAAACCTAAATAAACAACTGCAAAGTATACCATGATTGTGCATGTGAAGACTCAATATTGTAAAGATACCAGTTTTCTGCAACTTGATCTAAAAATGCAGTAGATTTCCAATCAAAATTCCAGAAGATATTTGTGTGTGTGTGTGCATGTTGAAAATTATAGACTAGTTCAAAAATGTGTATGAAAATGCAAGGTTTCAAGTTTAGTCAAAAGATACTTCGATAAGAAAAACAACGTTGGAGGGCTTACACTACCAGATATCAAGACTCACTAGAAAACTATTGCAATTATGACAGTGTGGTAATTTCACCGAGCAGACAAACCAACAGAACAGAGTAACAGTCCAAAACTGTATATGAAGTCACCCGAGTTTTGATGAAGTTATTTCTTCACTGAAGAGACAATTGTCTTTTCAATAAATGGTTGTGGGTACATTGAGTGTCCATCGGGAAAATGCATTTTTTTCCTTACCTTACTCCGTCAGAAAAATGAACTCCAGATAGATTACAGAACTAAACATAAACTCTAAAACAATGAAGTGAGTAGAATGACCTGGGTTAGGAAAAATTTCTTAAATTGGACAGAAAACAAACTAGCCCATAAAAGAAAGGATTTGAAAATTCTACTTCAACAAAATCAAGAATGTTTGTTTGTCAAATGAACACTATTAGCAAACTTAAAATGCAAGCAACAGAATGGGGAATGTGTTTGGAATGCAAATATCCATCAAGATCTACTATCCAGAAGAATATTCTAGAAATTAATAAGAAATATTCAACAATACAATAAATAAAACAGGTAAAAACATTTAAACAGTCACTTCACAAAAGAGGATATCAAAGTGGCTGAATAAGTATATGAAAAGGTGCTCAACCATATTTAGTCATCAACAAAATACAGAGTAAAACCACAATGTGATACCACTATAAATCCATCCAAATTACCAAAAATTAAAAGACTGTCAAAACAATTGCCAATGAGAATATGAAACAGCAAGAACTGTCATGCATTGCTGGTGGGACTGTACATTTGTTTAAGAACTTTGAAAACTGTTTAGCAACATCTACTAAAGTTTTAGATATGCATACTCTCTCTCAGTGACTCAGGAATTTATCTTTTAGATTTATATATCCAGTGGCAATCTATAAAGTGTGTATCAAAAGATATGTGCAAGGATGTTTATACCATTATTTGCAATAGTCCCCAAACTGGAAACAACTCAGATGTTCTTCAACAAATGGCTAATTAAATGGCATGATATTTATACAATGGAATATTACACAGTGTTGAAAAAGACAAACCCTTAATGCATGTAATAACATAAATGAATTTCAGAAGTACAGTTTTAAACAAAAGAATACAGATACAAAAGAGTTGATACTGTATAACTCCATTTATATAAAAGTAGCCAGGCAAAACTTTTGTGAAGGAAACCACAATATTGGTTACCTTTTGTTGGGAGTAATGACTTGGGCCAGTTGGAAGGCTGTGAGATGTGGTAATATCTGGGTGGTCAGCCACTGGTGTGTTTGCCTTAAAAAAATTACCAATCATCAAGCTAGATGTTTCTGACCTGTACATTTATTTGTATAAACGTTTTTCTTTGATAAAAAAAAAAAAATTACCAAAAAAGTTTAAAAGACAAGACTCAAATAGGAGTAAGAATCTGCAACACATAACACTGAAAAATTATTAATACCCAGGCTATACAGAATATTCTTATGAATCAAAAATAAATAAATAAAAGAAACCCTAAATGACTGTACTGGTATTTCACAAAAGATGAAACAGAAAACACCATTAAATATACGAAAGCCTTCATCAGTCATCAAGGAATAGAAAATTTAAATCACAATGAGGTATCATTTTACATCCACCAGACTGGCAACAATTATATAGCCTAACAATATCAAGGGTTGATGAGAATGTAGCACAATAGTAACTATTAGTGGGAAATAAATTGATTCAATTACTTTGGAAATAATTTGGCATTATTTAATAAAGGAGAGAATGTACAGTTTCACTCTTAGCTATATACAGTAGGGAAACTAGGATTGAGGGTTTCTCTCTCTCCCTCCACAACCAGGTGACATATGTAACAAAATTGATAGCAGTATATTTCATAGGAGCTTAAAACAATAAATAACCCAAAAGTCCATGGTAGAGAACTGGCTATATTGTGGTATATTTATAAATTGGAATACTTAAAAAATAAATAAACTCTAGTAACTTGAATCAATATTTTTACAAACATAATGTTGAACAAAAATAGAAAGTAGAAAATAATATCCGTAATTGCCATATATTTGATTCCAAGTCACGGTGTCCCCATGTGTGCAGATTAGAACTTTCTCCATAGGGTCTTCAAGGCTGTGATCTTTCCGAAGCAGGTTGCCCAGCCTGTCTTCTGAGGAGCCTCTGAGTGGGTTCAAACCACCAACTTTCCAGCTAGTAGTAAAGCGCATAACCTTTTCCACCATCCAGGAACTCACATTAATTACCAAATCCAAAATCTTTTTTTTTTCTCCTTCATACTACTTGATCACTCATTCATATTTGAGATCCTGTTTTCTTCTCCTTACTTGATAACATGACACCATCCTCTTCTGGCTCTCTGCCAAGTTCTCTTAGCCCCCCTTTTCATCTGCTTTATTCCCTACCCCTTCTCCTTCTCAGTTTGGCACCTATGTGCCAGCTTTTTTTTTTTTCTTCTTTTTTCCTTCTTCTTTTTGTTTATTTCATTCACTCAACAAATGTTTATAGAGCACTCACTTAATGCCAGACATTCTTTTGGATACTTATCTTGAGCCGCCATTATTTACTAACTCCTCAAAACTCTTCTGGGTCTCAAACTGATATATTCAGTTAACTACTGGACATCTCCACCTAACATACAACAAATATGAAAAGTCTTTCTTCTAATGCAGTGATCTCCGAAATGTGGCTCTGGAACTAACGGCATCAACATCACCTTGGAACTTGGGTAGTATGCAAATACTCCGGTTCCATTTAAGATCTACTGAACTAGAAACTCTGGGCTGGGTGCAGCAACTGGGTTGTAACAAGCTTCCCAGGGGATTCTAATGATCACTCTAAGATGGAAAGCCATTGGCCTAGGCTATTCTTTTTCTCCTTCATCACCCACATACCATCAGTTAGAATCTCTTGTGGATTGTATCACCCCATCATTCCTGAATTTGGTTCCTTCTTCTTGTTCCCTGGTTCTGGCTCTCTTCCTGCCTGGTACTCATGGCTCCAATGATATCCTAATTGCTTTCTCTCTCTAGTCTTCCCTGGTAGCTTCTCCCCATTGCCATTAGCATACCATTCTAGCATTAAAAAAAAGTTGCCAAGTCCATTCCAATTCATAGTGACCCTAAAGGACAGAGCAGAACTGCCCCACTAAGTTTCCAAGGAGTTCCTGGTGGATTTAAACTGCCAACCTTTTAGTTAGCAGCTGTAGCACTTAACCACCATGGTTCCAGCATACCATTAGAAAACACAAATCTGATCATATTACCCTCCTTCTAAATCTGCGTAATGTTTCAGTATTTCTTGTGGGGTAAATTCCCAATTCCTAGATATGTCTTGATCTGGTCTACCTCCAGCTTTATCTTGGATTAACATTTTTGAGTTAGGAAGACATAATTTTCAATATTACCTATGTTTTTTTTTTCTTCTCTCTATCTGTATTGCCTTGTACAAATTGCTTGACCTCTCTGAATCTTTGTCTCCTTCTATAAAGTTGTTGTTGTCTTGTGCCTTCAATCAATTCTGATTCGTGGCAATCTATGTGTTACAGAGTAGAGCTGCTCCAGAGGATTTTCTTGGTTGTAATCTGTACAGAAGCAGGTCACTAGGTCTTTTCTTCCATGGTGCCCCTGGGTGGGCTCAAATCGCCAATCTTGGTTACCAACTAAGCACAAAATATTTGAGGTGATTCTTACGCATGGTGGTTTCCAGACTCCACTTTGGGAAACCCTGTACTCCTATGGCTTAGAAATAAGTCTATAATAGACTAGACTTTTGCTGGTTAATGCACTGTTAGCTAAAGGGAGAAAGTTTCTGTATATGCTAAAAAGCCCATTGGCATTGAGTCAATTCTGACTCATAGAAACCCTTCAGGACAGAGTAGAATTGCCCCATTGGGTTTCCAAGGAGTGGATGGTTGATTTGAACTGCGACCTTTTGGTTAGTAGCCAAGATATGCTAGGGATCTGTAATATATCCCTTTGATATTGATTATTTTGGTCTAATTTGAATTACTTAGATGTTAACATATTCATGTTAATAGGAAATAGAATGTGAATGATTCTGCCGTTCTTAGGGGTTCTGAAAGCACCTCAGCATTCACACGCACACACATGGACACACACACGCATCTTTTTAATGATGCCAGGGTAATAAGCAAAGCCATATTATCAGGTTATCATTCAGGATTTCCCTGGTTGCGTAAGTGGTTAAATGCTATGGCTTTTAACCAAAAGGCTGGCAGTTCGAATCCGCCAGGTGCTCCTTAGAAACTCCATGGGCAACAGGTTTGGTTTTATTATTCAGGGAAAGAGAGAAGCTTTTAAAACGAAGAGGCTTCAAAGTGCAGTGGGTTAAGGAAGATACTTTTTTTTTTTTTTTTCATGATTTATGAGGTGAGAAATCAGGGTTAGGCAGCAGCTCTGCTCTATGGAATCATTTAGTGACCTAAGGCCCCAACCATTTTTTTTTTTGTTTTTTTTCAATTTTTTTTTTATTAACTTTTATTAAGCTTCAAGTGAACGTTTACAAATCCAATCAGTCTGTCACATATAAGTTTACGTACATCTTACTCCGTACTCCCATTTGCTCTCCCCCTATTGAGTCAGCCCTTTCAGTCTCTCCTTTCTTGACAATTTTGCCAGGTTCCCTCTCTCTCTATCCTCCCATCCCCCCTCCAGACAAGAGTTGCCAACACAATCTCAAGTGTCCACCTGATATAATTAGCTCACTCTTCATCAGCGTCTCTCTCCCACCCGCTGACCAGTCCCTTTCATGTCTGATGAGTTGTCTTCGGGGATGGTTCCTGTCCTGTGCCAACAGAAGGTCTGGGGAGCACGGCCGCCGGGATTCCTCTAGTCTCAGTCAGACCATTAAGTTTGGTCTTTTTATGAGAATTTGGGGTCTGTATCCCACTGATCTCCTGCTCCCTCAGGGGTCCTCTGCTGTGCTCCCTGTCAGGGCAGTCATCAATTGTGGCCGGGCACCAACTAGTTCTTCTGGTCTCAGGATGATGTAGGTCTCTGGTTCATGTGGCCCTTTCTGTCTCTTGGGCTCTTAGTTGTCGTGTGACCTTGGTGTTCTTCATTTTCCTTTGCTCCAGGTGGGTTGAGACCAATTGATGCATCTTGGATGGCCGCTTGTTAGCATTTAAGACCCCAGACGCCACATTTCAAAGTGGGATGCAGAATGTTTTCATAATACAATTATTTTGCCAATTGACTTAGAAGTCCCCTCAAACCATGTTCCCCAGACCCCCGCCCTTGCTCCGCTGACCTTTGAAGCATTCATTTTATCCCGGAAACTTCTTTGCTTTTGGTCCAGTCCAATTGAGCTGACCTTCCATGTATTGAGTGTTGTCTTTCCCTTCACCTAAAGCAGTTCTTATCTACTGATTAATCAATAAAAAAAAAACCCTCTCCCTCCCTCCCTTCCTCCCCCCTTCGTAACCACAAAAGTATGTGTTCTTCTCAGTTTTTACTATTTCTCAAGATCTTATAATAGTGGTCTTATACAATATTTGTCCTTTTGCCTCTGACTGATTTCGAACAGCATAATGCCTTCCAGGTCCTCCATGTTATGAAATGTTTCACAGATTTGTCACTGTTCTTTATCGATGCGTAGTATTCCATTGTGTGAATATACCACAATTTATTTACCCGTTCACCCGTTGATGGACACCTTGGTTGCTTCCAGCTTTTTGCTATTGTAAACAGAGCTGCAATAAACATGGGTGTGCATATATCTGTTTGTATGAAGGCTCTTGTATCTCTAGGGTATATTCCGAGGAGTAGGCCCCAACCATTTTGTCAGTTGGTGCCAAGTGTGGTGGACACCTTTCTCCTCCACCTTACAGAAAAAGAAAGGAATGTTTATTGAAAGCTATTTCTTTTAAGCAAATGAAGCTGATAAATTAATTGTAGGGCCACATCTAGCTACAAAAAAAAAATAAGAAGTCTGGAAAATGCAGTTTGTCTGGATTGCTATAACTGAGCTTTAACTCTATTACTATGAACACATGGAGGAAGGGAGACAGATTTTGATAGACAACTAGCAGACTCTCTCACAGGTTTGTGAATAATATATTCAGCAGATATCTATGAACCTACTACTGACTAAGGTGAAAAATGGATAGAGCTCAGAATGTGACGATAACAGCCCTGCGTTAGTCTATCATTAGCGGTGGCTTTATCTTCTTTTCTCATTCCTCTTCAATGGGAAAAACTTTAAGGAATTAGCTGCAAGTTTGTCTGACAGGCTTCCTCTCCCTTCCCCAAACAACAGTGTCTCTCATGAACTTAATGATATATGAACTAATATTGAAAAACAATGGAATTTTCCTAACAGAATGCTAAAGTAAATCCCTTGGGAGTAGAAAACATCTTTTATAACATGACTAACCATTCTCTAATATAGCTGTTCAAAATATCAAATTTGTTCATACTGGTTTTGCTTAAAGAAAAATGGGGTGCTATTGACTACACCAGGGCTGTTGGAGGTCAGTGGAGTGCTATTAATTAGTTAGCAGAGACAGATGGTAATTGGTCAGAGACTAATATATTGAGTCTATCTACCAATCTAGATTAGGTTCTAATGCTAGTAATGATGACCTCAAATACCTGTACCTTTAACAAGATAGAAATTCGTTTACTTTCACACAAATGAAATCTGAAAGAATGTAGCCTGGGACTGTATGGCAGCTTCACAACTGTCAGGAACACAAAATGCTTCTATCTTTATTCTCCACCATATTTCAAGGATGAGCTCTATCCTCAACATCACATTGTGGTCTCAAGATGGCCTCTTAAATGTCAGATATATCTACAAGGCAACCATGAAAAACGTGATTTTGTTATTGCCTGGGTATATCATTGCCTTGACATATAATGGGTCTATAGTAAGAAAAAAGAGAATGCGTAGGAATCCAGCCATCTATGCACATCCTGTCCTTGGTCAGCTACTTTTACTGTGAAAAGCATGATGGAGCTACATGCACAAAGTAAGGTGGATTAACAATCACTATTTGGGTTATTTGTTCCTGTATTAGTTTCCTAGAGTTGCAATAATCAAGTAACACAAAAGTAAGTGACTTAAAAAGAACAAAAAAATGTATTTTTCACAGTTCTGAGGCTAGAAGACTGAATTTGAGGTGTCAGGAAGAACATGTTCCCTCAGAAGTTTCTAGGGAAGAATCATTCCTTGTCTCTTCCACCTTCTGGTAGTTCCTGGCAATCCATGAAGTTCCTTGGCTTGTAGACTCATCACTCCAATCTCTGCCTCCATCTCCTATGGCCATCTTCTCTCTGTGTCTGTGTCTCTTCTCTTTCTTATAAGGACACCACTCATATCAGATTAAGAGCTATCCTAATGGGATAGATCTCATGTTAACTGATAACATCTTCAAAGGCCCTATTTCCAAACAAGGTCACACTCACAGGTCCTGGAGGGTAGGAATTGAACATATCTTTTCGGGGTACACAATTCAACCCATAACAGTCCCAAAACCATGACAAATAATCCTAGTGATGTAGTGCTTGGACCAGTGACGAGCTCATTTACTCAGGCTTAGCCATCCTAAACGGAAACTACATGCGTTCATTAGGCTTCTCTGAGGAGCAGACTCCAAAGTAAGATTACATGTACAAGAGATTTGTTGGGGAAACACCAGTGACCGGAAAAAAGGGAAGAGAAACAGAGAATGTGAGGATAGCTACAGGTGTTACGCCTATGAAGAACAGAGAAAGCACAATTTTAATAATGTGTTGGTCAGACCAGTGGGGTAAAAAGGGTAAGAAATAAAGAATGGTAGCAAGTAGAGTAAATCTATACAGTAAAAAAAAAAAAAATGCTAGTACAGTGTCATCAGGTCTTTTCATAACAGGAAAAAGTCCTTTTGCCAGAAAATGTCATGTTCAACCAAGTATAACCAAATGGGAGACACAGGGAGACACATGAAAAAGATAACTTGGCTAGGTCAGAGACACCAGAGTCAGGCAAAGCCATATTCGTCAAATGTTGGGAGACAGTGATTAAAAAAAAAAAGACTGAGAAAAGAAATAGTTAGCCTGGTCACCTCCCCTTTGGGAGTAGTTCCAACCATTGTTACCACACAAGCAGAATAGAAGCTAGTTAGAATGAAATATCAATTAATTTGTTTATATTTTTACATCAGTAATTGTATTAGTCATCTATTGCTTTATAACAAATTACTCCAACAGTTAGCAGCCTAAACAACAAATATTTATTATCACAAACAGTTTCCCAAGGTTGAGAAGTCAGAAGGGTGTAGCTGGACGTTTCTTACATAAGTAGTTTGCCATCAAGTTGTTCGCTGGGGCTGCCATCATCTGAGGGACTAAGAGTCTGCATCTGAGCTTTCTCTGTGGACCTTGACAGGAAGCTTCAGTACCTTTCCATTTGGGCCTTTCTATTGGTCTCCTCAGAGGAGCCTTGTAGCACGGTGGTTAAAGTGATTGACTACTAACCAAAAAGTCGGTGGTTCAAAACTTCCCGTGGCTCAGTGGGAGAAAGATGTGGCAATCTGCTTCTGTAGCGATTTATAGCCTTGGAAACCCTGCGGGGTCCCTATGAGTTGGAAATGGCTCCACAGGAGTGGGTGTTGGTTTTTGGTATTGATCTCACACAACATGGCATTTGATTTCCTCCAGTGTTAGTAATTTGAGAAAGAAAGAGGGTGCCCAAGATGGAAGCCGCAGATTTTTTATAACCTACTGTTTAAAGACATCTACTCTTCTGGCATGCTCTGATTGCTAAAAGTGAATCATCAAATCCAGCTCACACTCTAGGACAGATGAATTAAGTAGCACCTCTGGAGGAGAGGATTATCAACAATTTGTAGACATATATTTAAAACCATCATGGGCATACATTCACATACCGTAAATTTCAAAATATATCAAAATCTCCCCAGGGAATCATGGCTCTTTTTCTTGAAGTTATTGGCTTTTTGTGTGTTCTATAGACGGCTTGTGAAGTTACAAGCAAATACTGTGGATGATTTAACCCCTTTGAAAGCTCAATCTCTAGTGACCGTTGCCCAGTCAGTGTTGTTATTGTTGTTAGCTGGGTCAGAGTGTTTTGTTCTTTTGTGGGCTGAGTCATGGACACCACATGCACAACAGAACGAAACACTGCCGGTTCCTGCATCTTCCCCATGGGCAGTTGCAGAACAGTTCATTGCGATCCACAGGGTTTTCACTGATTGATTTTTGGAAGTAGATTCCCAGACCATTCTTCCTAGACTCCTTTCATCTGTCTTAGTCTGGAAGCCCTGCTAAAACCTGTTCGGCATTATAGCAGCGCACAAGCCTCCACTGACTTGCATGTGAGGTGCATTGACTGAGAGTGGAACCCAAGCGCCCCACATGGAAGGGAAAATTTCTACCACTGCACCAACACTGCCCCAGTCAGTATTTCTTTAAAAAAAAAAAAAATTTAGCTCTGGTTAATTCGGAGCAGCATTCCTTTCTTTGTAGATCGTGAGGAAAGGATGGGAAGTAATCTTTTCCATTCCTTCCCCTGCAAACTCTTGCCAACTTTGACCCACTTATAATGGTAGTATATGTCTTTTAAAACATTGGTTTAACAAAAGCTACTTAATTGTAGCTGTTTTTCCCCTTTTGGAGCATTCTTTGTGGCTTTCTTTCACCATTAGCCAGAGCCTTAGGCAGTTTCTAGAAAGAACTAAATTGAGTTGCTTTTGTTATTAGCTATTTTTTTTTTTTTTTTATGGTTTGCGAATCAGCATACTGCTTCTAAAACAATTATAGGAGGAGGCTATTATTTTAAATAGAAATTTGAGTATATTTAGCAGAAAACGATCCATGTATTTTCTTCTGGTTGCTTCTGCTTTCCAATCTCATTTCAAAGAAGAAAAGACTAAAAAGATTGAGAAGCGGGAGGGGAGAAGAAAAGAATAGATTGAAAGTAAAAATGAGTGAGAGCTAACGATAGAGAGATACAGGGACAAGGCCTTAAAAGGAGCATGACGATGCTAACAAATTGGGAAAATGACGTTTTAAATTGTACAGAAAGTACAGTTAACATTATTTTATCATCTTGAGATTTCCCAAAATGATAGGATTTGTGGTGACATACTCGCCAATCTGTATTACCCTTATGAGATCAATTCTGAGTAGCTTTGTTTTTTACAGAAGTGTAATATGCTCCAGACTATTCCTGGGGAAACAATCCAGTATAATAAAACCATTTTTTCTGCGTATGTGTGTTTGTCCTAGATATGTCATGTATGGTTTGGATTTCTAGGGTTTTTTTTAATGAAATCTAAGCTGAAGCTAAAATTTGGAGCATGTTTTCTTTGACCTAATTCATATCTAGCTAATAACAGATTGATTATTTTTTTCTATGATTCTAGTATTTGAACATTGTGGATATGTTCCTTGAGTCATGAGTACTTCAGAAGGTTTCCCTGTAACTAATACATATGAAGAAACCGGATTTTAGCTGTTGTTCTGCTAATGCTATTTTCCAATTTAAGCCACCTTGTATCCTTTTTGGAAGTAGGTATACTTAAATTGGCTCAGTAGTTTAGAAATTGACAGGTTTTAGCAGACAGGTTAAGAAAATTGTCATCAGTGACATATTTATGATAGAGGTTTCAGAGAGAATTTTATATAAGCAAAAAGTCCTAAGGCAATGAGTACAGATGAGATTATTTTTGTTTAAGAAAAATTTGAAAGCAACCCTTTCTTAGCCTTTCAATCACATTTTCACTCTGGCTCATTTTGGAATAATTTAAAAAGTTCAACTCTATACAATTAAGTGTAATTAAACAATAGCTGCAGAGTCAAAATGCAAAGTTAACCAATTATTCTGAGAATTTCATCGCTGAAAAATGCCAACCCATCACTAACATTCATTTCAGGGTAATTTTTTGTGAAGCACAGCTGTAGTCATGAATATTCTAAGTTCAAAAACTCCCAATGGCTCACCATTTCTTTAGCCCAGCATTCTTGGTGTTCCAGGCTCTGATGGCCATCTATTCCTCCAGCCTCAGTTCTCAGAGTTCCCCACCCATCCTCCACTATCCGACTACAGTCCAGGCAAGGTGCAGTTCCAAGGTTCCCGGACACTGGCGCTCATAAGAGCTGAGTGCTCTGATGACCCCTTAGATCGTACTATTCTTTCAGGTTGTCTAATCCCAGATGCAGGGAAATACTGGCTTACAGATGCTATTTTTTTTAACTTCTATTAAGTAGGACATATGGCTGAACACAGGGTGAGGATACCCAAGCTACCCCTAAATGAGTATTTGAATTAATTTTAATGCTAGATATTGAAAGGATCTAACCTTTTTTTTTTAATCTGTCCGTTTGTAATACTGTAGTGGTTTGCATGCTGCTGCAACGCTGGAAGCTACGCCACTGGCATTTCAAACACTAGCAGGGTCACCCATGGTGCACAGGTTTCAGCAGAGCTTCCAAACTAAGGCAGACTAGGAAGAGAGGTCTGGTGATCTACTTCCAAAAATTAGCTACTGAGACCCTTACAAATCACAACATTTTCTGACTTGCTTGATTTAGACAGGTTATCAGGTGGGATGAATCACTAGAGAAGAACACCATGTTTCATAAAGTAAAAGGCCAGCAAGGGTGAGGGAGACCCTAGGTGAGATGAATTGGCACAAAAGCCTCAACAATGGATTCAAACACGCTGACAATGACGAAGATGACACAAACTGGGTAACATCTGTCCTGTTGTACATAAAGACACCACGAATTGGAGCAGATGGCAGCTCTCTATCTAGGCATGATCTAACTGACTTGACAAAGTATTGTGCTCCCAAATGCAACCAGAGAGCTTTCTTGTGCTAATAGGTAGCTGAGTGATAAATGCCATTGCTACCAAGAGCTCCCTCCAAAAATAATAAGATTGTCCATTAAGACCACTTCAGAACCATCTCCAAACTAGAAATTCAAGGTCAAATCTTTAGGTACACTTTTCCTGTATCGCATGAAAATTATTTCTTGTTATTACAGGAGATATCTGAACTGAAAAAGTATTATAATACATTTCAGATGACAGATTTAGCCTATATAAACTGTTATTATAACTTATTTCTTAGAGTGGAATTGGAAGGTAACATGACCTACTCCCACACTGTTACCCCCATAGTTCATAAGTTTTCCTAAGACTTTGCCAGCCTGAAAGGACTTTGCCCTCATGCCATTAACCCAGTGTGATTCCAGCAGTCACAACTACCAAAAGGTGTTCTTGGGTATGCCCAGGCCTTAAAGGTCCTTCTAAGTTGGGTCTAGACTCCTGTCTTCTGGTCATCGTTCAGGCCAAGCATCATCTGTGTTATGTCTAATTTCATGATCTCTTACTATTTTTTTTCTTACTATTAACAAGAATAGTATCAAGATTGTGCTTGTATGTGCAAGGAAAATAAAAGTTACACCCCAAGGAACATAAATTAGCTGTTATTATAGACTTTTAAAACAATTTTAATTTTAATACCTTTGAGTGTGATGTAGGGCATTCCTCTTTAGCTGTCCACAGTAATCATCACGCCTTGTTGGGTTATGAACATACAACTGAACCCAATTACATTGCCTGTCTGATCTTGGTGGCTCAGTGGGTTAAGAGCTCGGCTGCTAACCAAAACTTCAACAGTTTGAACCCACCAGTTGCACCTTGGAAACCTTGTAGGGTAGTTCTGCTCTGTCTAATAGGGTCGCTATGAGTTGGAATCGACATGTTTGGCTTTGGGTTAGGTGAAAATTTACAGAGCAAATTAGTTTCTCATTAAACAATTAATACACATATTGTTTTGTGGCATTGGTTGCCAACCCTGTGACATGTCAACACTCTCCCATTCTCAACTTAGGTTCCCCATTTCCATTTATCCAGCTTTCCTGTCCCCTCCTGCCTTCTTGTCCTTCTGCCTGTGTTGGTGTGCCCATTTAGTCCCATATACATGTTTGAACTATGTGTTATTGTTTGTTTTACAGGCCTGTCTAATGTTTGGCTGAAGAGTGAACCTCAGGAGTGACTTCAGTACTGCGTTAAAGGGATGTCCAAGGTGTAGGGAAATTTTTTATGTCATGGTAATGGGGGTTGCTGCTGACATTTAGCAGGTGGGAACCAGGACAGTCTCTCAGACCTCACAACATTCAAAAGTTTCAGTGGACATTCAAATAGGCTAAATAAATAAATTTTTTATAACTTTGCATTTCATTTATGTTTTATATTTACATAAGTATGTAGATATTTATCTAAGCCTAGAACCTAGACCATTTTACTTATAAATACAGAACACTTTTTGCTCTTCTAGTCTGCGTCTTGGAGCCCTGGTGGCACAGTGGTTAAGAGCTTGGCTGCTAACTGCTGGCAGTTTGAATCCACCAGCTGCTCCTTGAAAACCCTGTGGGGGCAGCTCTACTATGTCCTGTAGTGTCACTATGAGTTGAAATCGACTTGACAGCAGTGGGTTTAAAGGAGTCTGTATCTGAGGAAGGCTGAACCCTGTGCACAGCAGTTAGAGATTTCCACACCAGCTGGCTTCTGGCTAGATTCAGACACTGAGGTGGGCACTGGGGGTTGAATTAGGCATTGGGAATTGAAGAGGAGTAGGAAGAAGCCAGGGTATTTCTCCTTTTCCCTTCTGTCCCTACTGCAGGTGGTGTCTCTCCCATGCCTAAAACTCCTTCTGGACAGGTGCACCAGAGCCTGGCTTCTGCAAGGTCCCTGACTCCTGCCTCTTCCCTGCTGTGTCTCCAGCTTAGGGGATAGCAGCTTTCTACTGTTGTTACCCTCTGGGTTGTCTCCCGGCTGTGCCTTTGTTAGGTCTGGCTTCTCAACTTCTTCTATCATCTGTACAACCAATTCTCTGCAATAATTCCATCTAATTTAAATACTTAAAGTGCTTTCTGTTTTCTTGATTTAACTCCAGCTGACTTACTATCTATGGTCCATTTTTTTCCCTCCAAAATGTTGTTGACTACTTAATAATACAAGTCAACCTCTCATTATTGACAGAAGTGATCTCTCCACATTTTCCTATACTCATTAAATCATTTTTGTTTCCTAGAGTTTTTTTTTTGGGGGGTTAGGTCTTATATAAGGAGCCCTGGTGGTGCAGTGATTAAAATACTCAGCTGCTAACTGATAGGTTTGCAGTTCAAATACACCAGCTGCTCCTCAGGAGAAAGTGTGGCAATCTGCCTCTAAAGATTTGCAGTCTTGGACACCCAATGGGGCAGTTCTACTCTGCTCTATATCCTCTAGTGTTGCTATGAGCTGGAATCTACTTGCCAGCAATGGGTTTGGTTCTGGTTTTAGACCTTATACAAATTTATTCAATATACTGTGTTTTTTTTTTTTTTTTTTTTTTTAATAAATATCATTTATTTCAGCTCTTTTGTGCAGCTGGATTGTTAACTTCTCAATGGCAGGGAAAACAGCTCCAATTTTTTTGCTAACTCCCTATTACTTACAGTATCATGTTTATTGCACAATAGTTATTGATTGTTGATTGCTGTTTAAAAATGGCATCCACCATGTCTACACCATTCAAATTATCTCCAAATCAGAAGAGGCAGTGTTACTATCATCAGGCAACCCTCAGTTGATAAATGGGTTTCATTCCAAAAATTCATTTGAAATGCAGTTGTTGAATACTTGGAGTTAATTTTCCTGTAGTTCCCTGTTCTGATTTTAGAAGTCTTGGTGGAATCCAATGATAGGCTTCTGTCGAAACAGGGATAGATGGAAATTCCAGTAAATGTTAATGCCCAACAAAAGTCATTAGCCTTTAGAGCTGGAATTGAAAGTATAGCTAGGACCTTAAGTGGTCTCCTCTCAGATCCAATGAAGAGTTCTTCCTACTTATTGTTATTTTTACCACTCCCTTCATCTAGAATAAATTCTTTTCCCTTGGCTTTGCTTTTATTCTCTTTTGCATTGATTCCTATTTGTCTGCCTTTTCTCCTGCATTTCCTCTCCCGTCAATCACTTTAAATATTGGTGTTCTAAATATTCCGTTCTTAGTTCGCTTTTCTTCTTTCCTTTAGATTCTCTCCTTGATGTTATAGTGAACATCTAGGCCAGGGCTGCACACCACTACTATCCACTCTTCTGCCATGATAAAAATTACCAAACATGGAACTTTTACCACAGAACTTGGAAGTAAATTTATAAACCTAATCAGCTTGGGTTCCAGGTAAAATACTATCAGTTTACCTGACTTGGCACACAAGATAAACATAAAGGTTTTTATTGATACAAGCTAAGAATTTGAAAATCTATATTTTCTTCCTGGCTTCAGACCCCACTACTAACTGGGAGTTCTCATCAAGCTATACAATATGTCCAAAGCAATGTTTTTATTTCATTCTCTAAATCTTATCACACTTGTTTGATAGTAGATGTGATCATTAATGTTGTGTGTCAACTTGGCTGGGCCATGCTTTCCTGTGTTTTGGCAGTTATGATGTAGTTTGGCAGTCAAATGATGTGATCATTTCCAAGATGAGAGTTGATATAATGTGATCGCCTCCATGGTGGGATCTGCTGTGAGTAGCCAATCATTTGAAAGGGAGTTTCCTTGGAGTTGTGGACTGCATCAAATACAAGTGGACTTTCGGCAAGGCTTTCCAGCTTTTGCTTGCTTGGATCCTACAGCTATCTCCTGTTTGCCTGGCCTCCAGTTCTTGGGACTTGATCTAGAAGCATACTTGCCATCTTGCCTGCTGATCTTGGGATTCGTTGGTCTTCACAACCTGTGATCAAGAGCCCTGCTGTCTGACCAGCTGATCTTGGGTTAGTCAGCCCCTGTGGCTATGTGAATCAGGAGAAGCCTCCAGCCTGACCCACAGACTTGGAACGTTCCAGCCTGTACAACCTCGTAAGCCACATCGTTAATATAAATCTCTCTATATAGATATTTATATATGATATTATATATTATTATATCTCTATATAGATACCATGATGAATGGAGAAAAGATTGAGATTGTCAAAGATTTAATTTTACTTGAATCCACAATCAACATCCATGAAAGCAGCAGTCAAGAAATCAAGATGCATTGCATTGGGCAAATTAGCGGCAAAAGACCTCTTTAAATTGTTGAAAAGTGAATATGTCACCTTGAGGACTAAGGTGCACCTGACCCAGACATACTGTTTTCAATTGCCTCATATGCGTATGAAAACTGGGCAATGAATAAGGAAGGCTGAAGAAGAAATGACACCTTTGAATTGTGGTGTTGGCAAAGAATATTGAATATACCATGGACTGCCAAAAGAATGAACAAATCTGTCTTGGAAGAAGTACAAACAGAATGCACCTTAGGAAAAGGGATGACGAGACTACATCTCACATACTTCGGACATGTTATCAGGAGGAATCAGTCCCTGGAGAAGGGCATCATGCTTGGTAAAGTAGAGGGTCAGCGAAAAAGAGGAAGACCCTCAATGAGATGGATTGATACAGTAGCTGCATAAATGAGCTCTAAGCATAGCAACAATTGTGAGGATAGTGCAGGGCCAGGCAGTGTTTCATTTTGTTGTGCATAGGGTCACGATGAGTTGGAAGCGACTTGGCGGCACCTAACAACAACAACAACATATGGATATTTACACGCTTTAAAAAACAAAAACAAAAACAAAATAATAAAATTTTTTTTTTGTTTGTTTTTTATTGATTTTGCTTCTCTACAGAATCCAGCCTAAGACAGTAGATATATAGACATCCCTCTACTTCAGTTAATGAAATTGTCATATGGCACGCTTTAAGTATATGCTGTTTACTGTGTGTAAGTGCTACTTGAATGATGCTATTTACAAAAGACCGAGGGGAAGACAGTCTCAACAGAAAAAAAGAAATGCGAAAAAAATTTCCTACTGCTGCTGTAACAAATTACTACAAGCTTAGTGGTTTAAAACAGCACAAATTTATTTTTATAATTCTGAAGTCTGGACCCAGTTCCACTGAGCTAAACCAAGGCTTTGGTAGGGCTGATCATTCTGGAGGCTTTCAGGGAAGAATCAATTTCCTTATATTTTTTCAGCTTCTAGGGTATTTTCCTTGGCTTGTATCAGTCTCTTGCAACTGGACCAATAAACAACACCATGATAAACAGAGAAAAGATTGAAGTTGTCAAGGATTTCATTTTACTTGGATCCAAAATCAATACCCATGGAAACAGCAGTCAAGAAATCAGAAGATGCACTGCTTTGGGCAGATCTGCTGCAAAAGATCTTTAAAGTGTTAAAAAAAAACAAAGATGTCACTTTAAGAACTAAGACGCACCTGACCCAAGCCATGGTGTTTTTAATCACCTCATATATATGTGAAAGCCAGACAATGGATAAGGGAGACTGAAGAAGGATTGACACCTTTGAATTATGGTATTGGCTAAGAGTATTGAATACACCTCGGACTGCCAGAAGAACGAACAAATCTGTCTCAGAAGAAGTGCTGCCAGAATGCTCCCTTAGAAGCAAGGTTGGTGAAACTTCGTCTCACATATTTTGGAACATGTTATCAGGAAGGACCAGTCCCTGGAGAAGGACATCATTCTTGGTAAAGTAGAGGGTCAGTGAAAATGAGGAAGACCCTCAAACAGCTGGACTGACACAGTGGCTGCAACAGTGGGCTCAAGAATAAAATGATTTTGAGAATGGGTCAGGACCGGGCAGTGTTCTGTTCTATTGTACATAGATAGGGTCGCTATGAGTTGGAACCAACTCAATGGCAGCTAATGTCAATAACAACATGCCTGTGCTGCATGGTTTAATATCAGAAACTTGTGCAGCAGGGTTGTATTTTTCACCATGCTAATTCAATTCACATGGTAAGCAAATAATCTGAGAAGCTGGACTATACGTAGAAAAACCCAGAATCAGAATTGGAGGACTCATTAACAACCTTCAATATGCAGATGGCACAATCTTGCTTACCGAAAGTAAAGAGGACTTGAAGCACTTTCTGAGGAAGATCAAAAGACTACAGCCTTCAGTATGAGTTATACCTAAACACAGAGAAAACAAAAATCCTCACAACTGAACCAATAAGCACCATCATGATAAACAGAGAGAATACTGAAGTTATCAAGGGTTTCATTTTACTTGAATCAGCAATCAATGTCCATGAACACGCAATCAAAAAATCAAAAAATTTATTACATGGGACCATTCTATTTCAAAAGACACCTTTAAAATCTTAAAAAGCAAAGATATCAATTTGATGACTAACGTGTACCTGACCCAAGCTACAGTATTTTCAATCGCCACATACGCATGTGAAAGCTGGACGATTAAAACGGAAGACTGGAGGAGAATTGATGCATTTGAATTATGGTGTTGGCAAAGAATATTGAATATATCATGGACTGTCAGAAAAAGGGAAAAATTTGTCTTGGAGTTGTACAACCAGAATGCTCCTTAGAAGAGAGGATGGCAAGACTTTGTCTAGCTTACTTCGGACATGTAATCAGAAGGGACCAATTTCTGGAGAAGGACATCACGCTTGGTAAAGTAGAGGGTCATTAAAAAAGAGGAAGACCCTCAGTGAACTGGACTGACACAGTGGCTGCAACAATGGGCTAAAACATGCCTACTATTGTGAGGATTGCATAGGACAGAGCAGTGTTTTTTCTGTTATACACAGGATCCCTATGAGTCAGAACTGGCTCAATAATACCTAACAACAACAACAACAAATGTGACGGTTAATCTTATGTGTCAACTTAACTAAGCTATGGTGCCCTGTTCTTTGGTCAAACACTAGTCTAGTTTCCATTATGAAGTACTTACATGTAATTATATCGGTTGTCCTCAGTAACACAGATTACCTTCCATAATGTGGGTAGGCTTCAACCAAACAGTTGAAGACCTTAAGAACAACAAGGAAATTTCCCTAGTGTGTGCTATGCCTCCAGACCATCAATAAACATCTTGCCAGAACTTTCTAGAACTGCCTTACTCTCCATTCTTCCTGTTACTTATCCTATGGTTTATGGGACACAAGCCTTCAGGAGGCTGCAGCTCGTCACCTGACCTATGATTTTGGACTTGCTAGCCTCCACAAGCACGTGAGCTAAAACCTTGAAGCAAATCTCTCTCTCTTTGGCTCTATCCATGTAGCTAGCTAGCTAGTTATCTATCACTGTTTCTGTTTTTCTAGAGCACCCTGACTAAAGCACCACGTAATCTAAAATACTGTCTCCATCTCAGAATCTTTAACTTAATCCTGTCTGCAAAGTCCTTCTTGCCATATAAAATGGCATTCACAAGTTCCAGAGATTAGGACTTGGAGATATTTGAGAGGGCGCTATTCAGGTTACTACACAGGGAAGAAATATAACTTGTCAATAATGAGTATAAAAAGAGTCCCCCCTCACTGGCACTCAGTGAAATATATGTTAAAATGAGATATTTGTCCTCTACCAAATGAATGTAGCTTTAAAAATTATAAAACTTGACATTGGCAATATTATAGGGGAACAAATACTCATATATAAGTTTCGAACGAAAGACATCCAAGACAGGTAATCTTTAATATCAATGGTTAGCTCTTACTAGTGAGATTATGGGTGATTTGATATTCTTCTATGGACTTAAAGTATTTTCAACATTTACTATTTTAAAGATTGACTAAAACAAAGGATTTTTTTGACCACTTGAAAATCAGTGTGCTATTCTTTGATACTTAGTCAGCAAGTATAAACAGCTTTCCACTGGAATATTGAAGTTGATGGTCCGGTTCAAATAATCATTAAGCTTTGTCAATGCTGTTGATGTCACTTATGGAAACATATTATTTTTATGAAAGGGAGCTCGAATTATGTAATTATGTACATAATTACATATGTATGAAGATAAGAAGATGGCTCTTCTGAGACATAAACACCTTCTAGCAAATACTCAGGTTATATGTATTATATAGCATTGTAAAAGCATGTACTTTTAACTTATTCACAAATTATTCCAGTATTTTTCAGGTATAAAGGGAGAAAATATGTAGATTTCTATATTTAAATAAAAATATGACTTGCTAAAAAGTAAAAATGAAATCAAACTATATATTAAAAGTTAAATGAGAGGTATAATAAAAAACAAACCACAAATTTTATGAAGTAGAGCTTTTGCCATCATTAAATGCCTTCCTTGAACACAGACCAGCTTTTATTTGACTATGAAAAAGGTCCATAGATCTACCAGGGACTAAAGTCCTGGGATACTTGATTATCTTGCTGAGACTTCTACTTTGATTTGAAAGAATTTCAGCTCATATTGAAAGTTTTCCAGTACTACAGAGTTTTTTTTCAAGTTCAGTTGCACTTCTTTTAACTTCATTTTAATTGTATACGTAAAGAAAGCTACGTATGACAAACTTTTCTGAACACTGTTTGAAACATTGGAGTTCCCAATTATTGACAACATGATAAAACAGAGATTAATTTATTCACTCAATCAACATGGAGTACCTGTGTGATAAGGAGTGTGCTAATGCCTGAAATAGCACAAGTGTCCTTGAAGCTTTGGTTACTGGATAGTAGCTACTATTCTCTGAAGTTTATTGGGACGAGAGGAAAGTTCCAGAGGTGGTAAATCTTGGAGGTTGTAGCCATAACTTCTCCCTCTATGTATAATATTGTCATGTCTATAATGACGTTCATTACACTTGACTTGAGGCCTTTCAGTAGCTGTCTTTCCAGCCTGTCTCAAATTCATCATCATCATGGCTAGTCATCTGGGCATGTGTGCCTCCTGTAATTGTTCTTGTGGAAAGGTGCTATCTTCCATTTTATAGTTTTGCAGAGGCCACCTCCAAGGATTTAGTCTTATGTGATGGAATTTTTTTTTTTTTTTTTTAACACAACCCAAAATTCATGGCCAGTTAACTACTTAACTACTTTCTGTTTTTTGACTAGCAAAAAGCTGACAGTTTTATCCATGGCTGTTTCAGCCAATCTGTCTTCTTTCTCCTCCTTAGCCTCCTAAACTCTTCTTGAAAAGTCTGAGCCCCAGGAAGATAATAGACAGTGGATAAATCTTTTATTGTGAAATATTAGGCAGGTTGGAAACAATTTCACCTCAGATTGAAAGAAATAAACATTTCAAGAGGAATTTATACTAAGAATGTAAGAGGCCAAAACCTAGAAGGCTAGTTTTGTTCTGTAATGATTATGTGATGTGGCTTTTCATCATTGGTTAGTGCACCTATAGATAATACTCATTGTGGGTCCGAGACTTCTGTAGTCAGGATCTGTATGGTGGGTGGAATATGATCTACCATGGAGGCTTTGAGCACCTGCCCTCCTCCCTCACTCTCCTAAATCTGCCTATGGGAGTCCAGGGTTCAGAACTCAGAGACTGGAAACAGTATGTTGTCCAAAGAGACCTGGATAGTAAGAAAAACAAAGTCTAGATAGATTTTTACCCTCTAGATCTTTCCACATATGGAAGAATCAAATAGGTGTTTCCAGAGTAACCTATTGCTGCAAGCTTTCTGTCTGGAGCCAGCAATTTTCTCTTCCCCATCTGCTGCACTCTCAGCATATTAGCTTGGTTTTCTTCCCTTGAGTTCATAGTTTAGCACCAAGGCCATCATTCCTTTCATTAAAAAAAAAAAAAAGCTTTTCAGCAGGCAGTTCTGCCAGGTGAGCAACAATCTCCATAGCCTGAATATCCTGAAAAGATGCAATGTAATAAATGTGCAATAAAATCTAATAAATGTTTGGTCTTAAACCTGCTTATTACTATGCTGAAGGCATATGGTATTTGTATAAAGTACTTGAGTTGCTATAAATTTTTTTGCTTTTCTAAGAACAGAAGGGAATACCAGAAGAAAGTTTTGCTTTGCTGAAGCCCATATTGAGCTCTCTGAATTCCCAGACACCAGCTGCAGGGAGAGCCTACCGATGGTTACCCTCTGAGTTTTCTGTGAGTTAAGAGAGGTGGAGCACCAAGTGCATGACTGGATGGGTTTAAGATAATAGGAGATATTTCCCCTGTGCTTTGAAAGATGCCTTTACCACATTTCTGGTAAGTACAAAGGGGAACAGCTATGACCTGTGACAGTGTAGGAGGTTGACCAACTTAAACTCTTGTGTAAGGGCACTCTAAAACTGAGGTGCTTAGCATGATTAAACAATGACTGATGTAAGCCTGAATCAAAGCTCCATTTCTGTATTAAACTTTAGCTTGTCCTCAGCCCTCCTTTCTGCCTTCCTAAGACTACCAAAACCAAAAACCAAACCAATTGCTGTCAAGTTGATTCCGACTCATAGCAACCCCATAGGACAGTGTAGAACTGCCTCACAGCGTTCCCAATGAGTGGCTGGTGGATTCAAACTGCCAACCTTTTGGTTAGTAGCTGAGCTGTTAACTGCTATACCACCAGGGCTCCTTCCTAAGACTAGAAACTGTGATTTAGACCTTTATAACATGTAACGTCTTATGAAATTTTAACCACTCTCAGCAAACAACAGAGGTGGCAAAATTATAGTTTGTGATGAAATGGAATGCTGGAAGGAAATATTTGTCAAGGTGATCTCAGGAGAATGTTTGGACCAGGAAGAATGTATATGTAGATCTTTCAGAAAATCGCTTACTAGGTTGGCTCCAGAAAGTCTATGTTAGAAAATAGATTAACTAACTTTGTAAAATTTTAGCTTGCTATTTTCTTGCAACCGTACATAATCCCAAACCCCCATGATTATGGTCATGTACTTCCTTCCCCACTTTTCTGTATAAAAGTCTTACCTCTCCCTGGGAATGTTGGAACACTTGGTACATTTGTTTTGTACCCTATATTTCCCAGTTTGAACTGTATCCCTCATCCTCAATAAAACTCTTTGCTTTCACTTTGACAGAGCAGGCTGTTTTACTCTTTGACACTCCCATATCCAGACACATACTCAGCCCCTTGGATTATATATCCTAGAATAGTCACAGGACTATTGAGTTAGCTTCCAGGTATCCACTTTTCCCAATTCCCTGATAAAGTGAATCAGGGATGAAGCCCATAATGTTTTTATTTCTATTTATTCCAATCGTTTTAGAAATTGACTACATTGGCAGATTTAAGGAGAAAGTCCTTGCATTTTAAAAATTCCCTCCAAACTAAAAATTCCAATATTTAAGGATTTATTTTAATTACCCAGTACCGTCGAGTCGATAATTAACAAGCAAGAATTACTACCATAGCTGAGAGGACACACTGTGATGTGAATTCATTGACTCAGATTACTATCCATATTGTTTGTTGTTGTTAGCCGCTGTGGAATTAGCCCCTGACTCATGGAGATCCCATGTGTTAGAGTAGAGCTGCTCCATAGAGTTTTCTTGACTATAATCTTTACGGAAGCAGTTTGTGAGGCCTTCCTTTCACGGAGCCATTGGGTGGGTTTGAACTGCTAACCTTTCAGTTAGCAGCCAATAACAAAAAACTTGTACCACCTAGGCTGTGTATTGTTTGTAAACCCATTGCCATAGAGTTGATTCTGACTCATAGTGACCCTATAGAACAGAGTAGAACTGCCTCATAGGGTTTCCAAGGAGCAGCTGGTGGATTCGAACTGCCAACCTTTTGGTTAACAGCCTGAGCTCTTAACTACTGCACCACCAGGGCCCCTGAATTGTTTGTAGAAGGCAAAAAACAGAGAACTTTTGCCACCTGTAAAATAAGATTACATGTACCTACCTGGTATGATGGAAAAAAGGATTAAATGAGGTAATATATGGCAAAATCTAGACCCTCTGGTATATTACATACATTCAAAACATGATAGCTGTATCTTTACTCTTATTAGCTAACGAAAAGAAGCTAAAACCAGGAAGTGTCCCTGACTATTCCTTAAGTTTGTTATTTAATGTTCTGCTTTTTTTTTTTTTTTTTAAGTACTAAATCTATAGTATTGGTTTAACTTAAATTTATGTATGCCTTTTTATTCATAGTCAACTTCTTTCTGGGTGACCCGTTTGAAGAGAAATAAGGAAAGGTTATTTGATGGCTCAAATATAGCAATGATTGTGAGGGTGATGCAGGACTGACCAGCATTTCATTCTGTTGTGCACAGGGTTGATACAAGTCAGAACCAATACAATAGCACCTAACAACAGCAACAAATTTTGATGGCTGCGGGAGGGAGCCTAGAGTTGAAAAATCTGGCAAATTTCCACAAACAAAGCAAGAAAGTAAAGTTCAAGTTCTTCATCAAGAGGGGAAAGATTGGACAATGTTTGATGATGTGACAGTTAGTTGACTCTTAAGAGTCCAGAAAGCTTAGAGTACCTTGCCGAGCTCAAAGGCAAGCAAGGATCCAAGCACAGGGGATTATGGAGGGGCAGGCATTGACAAAACCAAGGAGAGATATAGAGAGGACCATTGATCCGAGGGCAGAGGCGAAGTCTGAAGAAAATCATGGCCCATAGGCCACCCTGATTCTGGCAGGGCAGAAAAAGAGGGGCTAGAATTATGAGGAGGTCCTTGTATGACAAATAGTTATTAGCATTCACTACCTCAGGGATATTTTAGATACTTTGGGAAACAACTATATTTCTCAGCCCTCTTGGGTATCACTTAATAATTCAAGAAATAGTTACTCGATGCACCAGGGAGACCCTTCATGTGGGTTTGTTAACTTCAGTGTGGCAGCTCTTATTATCATAGGAAATAGGCAACATCAGGCAAAAGGACCTTATTTAGCATCTTTAATTTTCCTTGTGAATAGTTTGTGATAGGAGAACAAAATCAGGCCACCTGAAGGAAATGATTTAATTCTAAAAAAAGAACCACTTAACAGGCATATATTATCACCATTGAATGGAAATTAATAAAGTGTTAGTGTTTACAACATTTCTCTCAGTACAAAGCAAATGCAAGTGGCATTCATTTGAATCGGAATTTGCATTCCATTAGGAATTTCATCCACAGCTGAAAAGCATGATCTCTATGGAAGTCATATGTGTGTGCATATGTGTGCGTGTGTGTATGCATACATACATATAAACATATACATATAGACAGAGAGAGAAAGAGTGAGAAGAGAGAAGGAGGAGAGAGAGGGAGACAGATAATACCCCCAGGTTTCCCAGCTTGAGTATTAGTGAGGTCATATTAACATAATTACCAAGCTTGGTCTCCTCATGGCCCCCATCTACATGACTATAGAATATTTGCGCTTCTATTAAAATTCATACCAGTTATTTCTGGGAATACCCAGGGGTAAGTCACATGTACTCAGAAATGCCTGCTCGTTTTCTCTCAGGTCGATGTTCTCAGTAAAGCTCACTAGCTTCAAACCATTTGAATAAATACCTCCATGCCAGTCCTACTGCCACTGGTCTCCATCAGCATCCTGGGAGAGGCTCCTTGCAGACCATCCTCAGGATGCTATTGAATTCCATGCAGAAGTGGAGATAATCCCTTCCCCACTTCCTGGTACTTCATTAGTCACTAGACTCTGACACTGCATTGCTTGTATCTTAAATCTCACAAGGTTCACTGTCCAAAGGGCCCTTTTATCATTCTCAGCTAGCTTTTTCTGTCTCCATAGGTGTTAAAGCTATTCCTTCAGACTGATTGGGAGCTATTTCCCCCAAATAAAATCTTCTCCATTTTTCATTAATTCCTTTATCTGCCCTAGGTGTCATGTACTAACCACTTCTTTTTGCTTTAGCCCCTATCCTTTTTAACTCAAGCAATCTCAGTTTAGGTTCAGCTAAGGTACTCCACTGTGTGTATAAAGTGGCTGTACGGGTTCATATTAAATTAACTTTCAGTAATTTTGAACACGAGCTCGAGTCCCACAGACAGCATTCACTGCACAAGTTATCAGGTAGAGCTGAGTTCCCACCTCAGCTAAGTAGTAAGTACTGTCTGATCAAGGACAAGTCATTTTCCCTTTTTCGTTGTTGTTGGTTGCCACGGGGTCAATTCTGACTCAGGACGACTCCGTGGGTATCAGAGTAGAACTGTGCACCATAGGGTGTTCAAGGCTGTAACCTTTCAAAAGCAGATCACTAGGCCTGTCTTCTGATGTGTTTCTGGTTGGGTTCTAGCCACCAATCTTTTGTCTACTAGTTGAGTGCTTACCTGTGTGCACCACCCAGGGACTGTTCACCTCTCCAGGCTTAGGTTTCTTATGTATAAAACGAAAGATTTGAATTTAATCAATGGTTCTTAAACTATTTAGCTGTCACAGACCATTTTCATAAGCTAATGGTGATATGGAACCTCATTCTGGAAAATCCAACTAAACACATAAACACAACTATTTGTATACAAGTCCTGATTGTACACAGACTTCATGAAGTCCATCCTCAAGTCAAAACCCTCAAGATTATAGGTCTTCTAAAACCTCCTGTTCTTCTAAAAAGTGCTTGACTACTTGAACAGTAGCTGAAATCTTTAGCTTCCTTTCCATTTATGTATGTTACTGGGAACTAAATATAGTATGTATATTAAGATCACTATAAGTGTTTATTTAAATAGACTTAATTTTTTTAGAGTAGTTTTAAATTTACTGAAAAATTGTGCAGAAAGTACAGAGAATTCCCACATATCTTCTCTCTCCTCTGCACACAGTTTCTCCTTTTTTTAGCATCTTGCATTAGTCTGGTAAATTTATTACAATTGGTGAACCAGTATTGGTACATTACTATTAACTGAAGCCCATAGTTTGCGTTAAGATTCACTTTTGTGTTGTACATTTGTATGCTTTTTGTTAAATGCTTAATGTCACATGTCCACCACCACAGTATCATACAGAATAGTTTCACTGCCATAAAAGTGCCATGTGCTCCTATAAATATGTGCTTGGGTTAATCAAGAAAACACAAAACAAAGTGGCACACAAGAAATACAGTACAGACTAACATGTAGAATCTGTGTATGCCTTGAGACATTTAACCTAGTTTTTGGCTCTTTTTCTTGTTTATTTTTTATTACAGGGGCTGTTATGAAATGAATTATGTCCCCCAAAAAGATACATTGAAATCCTAACCCCTATACCTATGGATGTGACTTTGTTTAAGGAAATACAGCCTTTCTTTAAGATATTATCAGTTAAATCATACCAGAATTGGGTAGATTCTAATCCTAATCCCTTCTGGGTGGTATGTGATAAAGAAGGAGCATAGACACTGAGACAGGGTCAAACTCAAGAGGTAGACATCACCTAAGAATTTATGTACAAGTTAAGGAAAGTAGGGAAATGGTTGGGTCTACCAGAAGCAGAAAGGGACAAGGAAGACACTATGCGAAGATTCATCTATAAGCCAAGGAATGCCAAAAAACTCTTGGAGTTACAGTAAACTGAAAGAGACAAGGATCTTCTGCCAAAGGCAACAGAAAGAGAGTGCAGCTCAGCCAATGCCCTGGATTCAGATTTCTAGCCTCCAGAATTGTGAGACAATACATTTCTCTTCTTTAAAGACACCTATGTTGTGGAATTTGTTACGGCATCCCTAGGAACCTAAGACGAGGACCTTAAGGAAAATACTTAGCTTTTTCAGAATAAATTTTAAGTATTCTCTTTCTTTAGCTTATTTAAGTTTGAAATTGTATATACTAGCAAAATATGTTTAAATGGGTAGGGATAATGAAATCACAATGTCATAATTTTATGGTTTTTTTTTGGAATTATAAATCCTAGAATATTTCATACGTGGACTAATAATGAAATTAGTCAATGGGGTGGTTCAAGCAAGGCGTAAAGGATACTGCCACCAACCAGCATGTTTTCATACAAGCCAAGTACTTACTTAACATCATAGCAAATGATGCTACTTATGCAAAGTCTATTAGAGTCCTGAACAACCATCACAAAGAAAGAATTGATCAGAAGAGTTCCTTAATGGACATTTATTGGTTGTACTCCCAGTACTTGGTTGCATCCCATTTTCGCATCCCGACAAGCCCTGTTTCCTTTTGGTAATCCATATGTTTCCAGAGAAGGTGCCTCCCCTTCTGCTCCATGTGACCTAGACTAAGACAAACAAAACATTCTGAAGGAAGTGATTGCTCAAGAGTGAGCGTTGGACTCAAGGCAATCCAGTGCCTTTCTGGAGTGTTAAAGGCTTGTCCTTGCTGGACATACATTAGGAAGCAGGTAGCCGCATGAGATGAAGAGAACCAGACTTAGAATGAAGACAATACAAGCAGAGTGGAAATATGGAAAGAAATCTGACCCTTATAATCTTGTTGATCAGTTAATTCCTAAAGCGGTGGCCATTTCTGGACTTTTATGTACATGGACCAAAAAATCTACTTATCGTTTACCACAATTTGAATCAGAGTTTCCATTACTTGTGATCTGAACATCCTAATCAATGACTATTCTTACATTTACATAGCTAGATAAAGTCTTTTTTCTCAAGATTTGATTCTATAAGTAACGAAATGCCTAGTTCATAGTTTAGTATATGTCTGTAATATTTTCCCACCCTCAGTTAATTCAAGATATTACTTTTCCAATATACTCTCTACTCAGTCAACAAGTATACGTTAGAGTGTTTTATGTGCAAGTTATAGCCCTAGGCATTGTGGAAAAATTAGAGTTATAAGAATAATGTGGTAATTGCCTTCCAGAAGCACCTCCTTTAGGATAAGAGGTCAGGGGAACGACACACAGATAGTTTTTGTCTTCTTTTCTTTTTTTTTCTTAAGCCCTTTTTCTTTATGTATTTCTCGAGTATATACTTAAAGGTGTGTTGTCATAGACTCACTCCCGATAGGAAGCAATTATGAACAAGTCTAGTATATTGCCCAAATGAACAAATTAGTCTTAGAAGAAATACAACCTGAATGACCCCTAGAAGCAAAAATAACAAGACTTCAGCTTACGTACATTGGACATGTCATCAAGAAAGACTCATCTCTAGAAAAAGACACCATGATTAGTAAAACAGAGGATCAGCAAAAATGAGGGAAACCCTCAATGAGATGGGTTGACATAATAGCGACAACAATGGACTCAACCATACTAAAGATCATGAAAATGGAACAAGACTGGGCAATGTTTTGTTCTGTTATACATAAGGCTGCCATGAATCGAAGTCATTGCAATGGCAACTGACAACAACAGCGATGACAAGTATATTACCTAAGAGTACAGATAAGGCTTGGGTTGGGCCCTTGCTCTGTGGCTTACTTGTTAAGTTGCAATTTCCTTATCTGCAAAATGGTGTGTAACTTAAAGAATTATCATGAGGATAAAATGAGAAAAAATATGGCACAAAGTAGCCATCATAAGCTTGGAAATGTCCCTGGGTGGTACAAATAGTTTGCACTTGACTACGTACTAACCTAAAAATTAGTGTTTCTAAGCCAGCCAGCAGTGCCATGGAAAAAAGTCCTGGTGATCTGTTTCCATAAAGGTTGTTGTTAGTTGCCGTTGAGTTCATTCCAACTCCAGCCAATAAAACGCTATGAATCAGTTCTACTCCATACCACTGGGCGTCGCCATGAGTTGGGATCAACTCAAGGCAATGGGTTTTGGTTTATAAGCTTGGAAACTCTCATTTACAAGAAAAAAATTTGAGTCCCTTTGTGACAGTGAGTGCTAGATGGAGGTCCTTAGAGCAATACTCTCCTTACTCCCATCACCTGCTGTCTATTTTTTAATCTTTTCCATGTATTTTTCTCATGAATTTCTTATATTTCATGGCTATGAACAATATATCAGTATCTCATAAAATCATGGGTACAGCAGCTATAACCTTTCCCATTATCCTGAAAAGAGTAAAACACTTCTTCAAGTCTAGCTGTACCAGTTTGTAGGTAGCACAGGCTCAGCCAGGACTATGGCAGAATGTGGGTGTTGAACTCAATCTTAATTGGGAAAGTTAAGTGGCTTTTACAATACGCAGTGGACTAGGCAAGGTAAGAAATTGTGGCCAAACAAGTTGATATAAGAAATATTTGAGGTCAAGATGAAGATGAGTCCAGAGGTCCAGGTAGGGCAGTTAGGCAGAGAGACAAGGGTGAGCCATTCATGAATCCAGGTAAGGGTAAAAGTTTATGTATCAACCCAACCATGTGGAAATAATTATGAGATAAAGACTAAACAACAAGATCAAAAACTTGGTTTCTAAACAAAGAAATGATCACTAATAGAGGACTTTATAGGCATACACTTTAATTGCAAATCACTGAGTACAAATTAGAGCATATGTGTACAGGCATGCCTTGTTTTGCTGAGCCTCACTTTATTGTATTTCACAGATACTGTGTTTTTTACAAATTGAAGGTTTGTGGCAACCCTGAGTTGAGCAAGTCTATTGGCATCATTTTTACAACAGCACTTCATGTCTGTCCCATGTTTTTGTAATTCTCACAATATTTCAAACTTTTTCATTATTGTTATATCTGTTTTGGTGACCTGATCTGCCATCAGTGGCCTTTTATGTTACTATTTGCTTTCACTATCTAGTGCTGCTATAACAGAAATACCGTAAGTGGATAGCTTTAACAAAGAGAAATTTATTCTATCACAGTTTAGAAGGCTAGAGGTCCGAATCAGGGCATCAACGCCAGAGGGAGTCTTCCTCTCTTTGTCCACTCTGGAGGAAGGCCTTTGTCATCAATTGCCTCCTGGACTAGGAGCTTCTTAGTGCAGGGACCCTGGATCCAAAGGACACACTCTTCTCCTGGAACTACTTTCTTGGTGGTATGAGGTCCCTGTGCTCTCTGCTCACTTCTCTCTTTTATATCTCAAAAGAGATTGGCTTAAGATGCAACAGAAAGCAACAGTGTTATTGCTGATATGGAGAAACTTTTAGTGGTCTGGGTAGAAGAACAAACCAGCCACAACATTCCCTTAAGCCAAAGCCTATCCTAGAGCAAGGTCCTAACTCTCTTCAATTCTGTGAAGGCTGAGGGAGGTGCAGAAGCTGTAGAAGAAAACTTTGGAGCTAGCGGAGAGTTCGTTCATGAGTTTTAAGGAAAGAAGCCATCTCCACAACATAAAAGTGCAAGGTGAAGCAGCCAGAGCTGATGTAGAAGCTGCAGCTAGTTATCTAGAAGATCTAGCTGAGATAATAGATGAAAGTGGCTACACTAACCACAGATTTGCAATAAAGAAGAAACAGCCTTTTATTGGAAGAAGATGCCATCTAGAACTTTCATAGCTAAAGAAGAGACGTCAACGCCTGGCTTTAAAGCTTCAAAGGACAGGATGGCTCTCTTGTTAGGGGCTAATGCAGCTGGTGACTTTGAGTTGAAGCCAATGCTCATTTATGATTCTGAAAATCCTAGGGCTTTAAAAATATGCTAAAGCTGCTCTGCCTATGCTCTATAAATAGAACAACAAAGCCTGGATGACAGCACATCTGTTTACAACATGATTTACTGAATATTTGAAGCCCACTGTTGAGACCTACTGCTCAGAGAAAAGATTCCTTTTCAAATATTACTGCTCTTTAATGACGTACCTGGTCACTAAAGAGCTCTGGTGGAGAGGTACAAGGAGATTAATGTTTTCATGCCTGCTAACACAACATCCATTCTGCAGCCCATGGATCAAGGAGTCATTTCAACTTTTAAGTCTTATTATTTAAGAAACACATTTTATAGTGATTCCTCTGATGGATCTGGGCAAAATAAATTGAAAATCTTCTGGAAAGGATTCACCATTCTAAATGCCATTAAGAACATTCATGATTCATGGGAGGAGGTCAAAATACCAATATTAACAGGAGTTTGGCAGAAGTTGATTCCGACCCTCATGGGTGACTTTGGGGGCTCAAGACTTCAGTGGAGGAAATAAATGCAGATGTGGTAGAAATATCAAGAGAGTTAAAACTAGAAGTAGAGGCTAAAGATGTGACTAAATTGCTGATATGGTAAAACTTTAATGGATGAGAAGGTGCTTCTTATGGATGAGCAAACAAAGTAGTTTCTTGAGGTAGAATCCGCTCTTGGTGAAGATGCTATGAACATGTTTGAAATGACAACAAAAGATTTAGAACATTACATAAACCTAGTTGATAAAGCAGAGGCAGAATTTGAGAGGACTGACTCCAATTTTAAAACATGTCCTGTTGTGAGTAAAATGCTAACAAACGGCATCACATGCTACAGAGAAATCCTTGGCGAAAGGAAGTCAATCTATGCAAGCAAACTTCATTGTTGTCCTATTTTAAGAAATTGCCGCAACCACCCCAGCCTTCAGCAACTGCCACCCTGATTAATCAGCAGCCATCAACATGGAGGCAAGACTCTCCACCAGCAAAAAGTTTATGACTCACTGAAGGCTCACATGATGGTAAGCATCTTTTAGCAACAAAGTATTTTTTAGTTAAGGGATATACTTTTTTTTTTAGACATAATGCTATTGCACACTTAATAGACTACAGTATAGTGTCGACATAACTTTTATATGCACTGGGAAACCAAAAAACTTCACTTGACATGCTTTATTGTGATATTTGCTTTATTATGGTGGTCTGAAACTGAACCCACAATATATCTGAGTTATGCCTGTTTTTTAAGCCAATCTGTACAAGTGTTCACACTTTCGGCAAAGATGATGGGGAAATTTCAGACGTTTTCTGTAATCAGACATTGCTATAATATGAAAGACTATATTCAACACAAAACTCGTCGGACTGAAACTGGTTGTTCTAAGCTATCTTAGAAGAAGAAATATTGCTTAAAATGGCTAATTTTTCTTTCATTCCAAAGTGTACTTCTCACCCCAAACGTTTAAAAATATCAGCAATTCAGCATAACATAAATAACTTTGTAAACCAAAAGTCTTCTTATGTATACCACAAAGCCAGCTGCAGTTAACCCCCTCTCAAGTCATGGATTAGCTGTGACCCCAAAAATATGTGATGTGAATCCTAACCTGTATACCTGTGATTCTAATCCCATTTGGGAATGGCTTTTCTTTGTTTTGTTAATGACACAGTATTCGGGTAGGGTGTTCCTTAAATCATCTCTTTTGAGGTATGAAAGAGATTAAATAGGCAAATGAGGAGAGCAGAGATGGGAGAAGATAGATGCCATGTCACATGAAATCACCAAGGAGCCAAGGAGTAAGGACCTTCCCCCAGGGCCGGAAAAAGTCTTCCCCGAGAGCCTGTGCCCTGAATTTGGACTTCTATCCTCCGAAACTGTGAGAAAGTACAGCTTTTTTGTTGTTGTTACAGCCACCCACTTGTGGTATTTCTGTTATAAGAACACTAGGTAAGGAAGATACCCTACTAATTTTGGGAACCTAGAAAATGAACAAAGATGGTCTGATCAAAACTTGAAAGCTCTTTGTTTCTATTGAATCCCTTTAAAGATGCCTCAAAATTCCATGTCTCGCTGACATGCACCACAGGATAACGTGCGACAGAAAAACCCACTTACACCACCGTCTAAACCCAGTAGTAGTTCTCAAAGAAAGACGTGCTTCAGACGTTGGGAATGATTTTAATTGCTTATGTGCCTTATCCCAGCCTCAGAGCTTACATTCTGGGTAAGGTGCCAATTCATAATCGCAGTTTAGCCACCGCTGCCTGTCCCTGATGCAGGTAGACTTTTAATGGCTTTGTAGGTAAAGATGATTGGCTATTTGCATGCTTCTAAATGTATCAGTTAAAAAGGCACTTCAAGGAACAAACCCAGTGTATCTTCGAGGGAATATATTATGGATGCAGCTTAACCACCGTGTAGATCCGCACATTAATGAAACTTGGAATGCCCTGACCTGTGCCTATGCCTAGTGAATATACTATTACCTCAAAGCCACTGGTTAGCTACAAGTTAAAAAAGTTAGGCAGAGCTAATTCAGCAGACTGGGAGTCTGAAAACTTGGAAAAGAGGTAAAAGTGAGCCTAACACCTTGCTTTCCTTACATTGAAGAATGGTGACTTTCAGTAATCTTTGGGCAATGGTTTCAAAGGGGGAAAGAAAAGTGAATTGAATCCTCTATCTCTACATATTGATTAACAGCTTTTAAGCCCATCAGTCATACTTTAATTTCCATGTGTGGTGTGTTGAACGTGAGCTTCCAATCCACCCGATTGGATTACCTCACCACCTATAAAGAAATCAGCAGCTAGTGCTTAAAACTGTAATTAGAATCAGGCAGTAATTTGTGCTGGGGGTTTAGGTTGATGGGGGTAGCAAACCCTCTTGCCCCTTCTATTTAAATTTTTCAGTATAGATGACGAGTAATAATTATATTTCAGCCAAATGTAACAGAAGGCGTGTGTAGAAAGGACAATGAGAAATTTTATATTTGAACTCTATTTCTTATCTTTCCATAAAGTGGTCAGTAAAATACAGAAGGTAAATTTATTATTCACAGTCTCTAATTTCAATGGAATGAGAGAGTGGTCAGAGGTTCTTCCTACCTTGAATATTCAGTTATATTCAAATACCTCATTATGTTTCTCTCCTGTGGACTAAAAGCGGTAGAGAAGGAGGGGAACAAAAGACTGTGTCCATACTAGAATATAGAATGACACAAAATGTCTATTCTAAAAAGTTTTTAAAACTTATTTTTCTCTTTTTGTACGACTTAACTAAAATGGAGCCCTGGTGGCACATTGGTTAAGAGCTACAGCTGCTAACCGAAAGGTGGGCAGTTGGAATCCACCAGCCACTCCTTGGAAACCTTATGGGGCAGTTCTACTCTGTCCTATAGGGTCACTATGTTTCGGAATAGACTTGACAGCAACAGGTTTGGTTTGGGTTAGTTTGGGTTACTAAAACAGATGTTTTGTGTGTGATTTTATAACTGATTTTTTTTTGTTAGTTTTATTGTAAAATTGACCACTAGGAAAATGTCACTGCGGCAAATCTTTGTCCAAAGCATTTGGCTTATTCATAAGTACAACTCTTCAAAATATTTTCTATTAGAAAATATTGATTCAGTTCCAAAAGACAGACATATTGAAAGCTTTAATGCCTTGGAATTAGCTATAACATATGTACTGATCCTGTTTTTAAAAAGTGATTTGAACAATTAATGTAGCTTTTAAAGCTAGGAATTAAATCTAAGATGTGTGTTAGAACATTTTAGTGTCATATGGAATAAATTTGGAAAACAATATAACTAAATGGAATATAGAAATTTAGTAACTGGATGTGCAGTGTCATCAGTTGAATTAGTTCTACAAAATTCACACATGGCACATCGGAATGGGGAAAGCTACACATCTTTCCCTTTGGTGACACAGAACAATTTCACTGTATCCACCTCAGTGTGTGCACACAACCACACACACAAAAACCAAACCAAAACAAAAAGCATGAATGATGATTATAATAACCCTTGGCTATAAACCTCAAAGCAGATAAATGATTCTTCATAAATATTTTACGCTACACCTATGAACCTCACCTCCTGTTGATAAGTTTCTCAGGAATCTTCCCCCTCTTCTTTTCCCTTTTCAGCATTCCTTCATCTCATCTCATAAGGTCCTCTTCCTTCCAGCCATCACTAAAGCTACTGTCCCTTTGTCTGCATCTTCCTACCTCTCTGCTCTTCTCTATGGTCCATCTGTTTCTAAAGGTCTAGTTCATTTCTTTCTTCCTTTTCTGATGATTCCGGTTCTATATGAACTTCTTGGTTCTTTAATTCCATGTGCAATTATTAACACCTATCTTGGAACAGAAGAAAGAGGTTTAGCAAACTTGTGAATTGCTAGTAAACCTCTTAATATCTCTGGGCCTCATGTCCCTCATCTGTAAAATGAAGAAGATCTTGCGGGACCCTGACAGTTCTACACCTGGGTACTATCCTTTTTATACAAAGAGCTTAACATATAATGTTGTGTTGCTCAGCAGCAATTTCCCTTATGGATGCTCTGTCTTCCTAATTAGATTGTAAGCTTTCTGTGTGCATATGCAGAGATTTCCTTATTCAGTTGCACCCTATAGCTCCTAGCATAAAAAAAAAAAAAAACCCATTGCCGATTCCAGCTCATAGCGACCCTACAGGACAGAGTAGAAGTGCCCCATACAGTTTCCAAGGAGCGCCTGGTGGATTCAAACTGCCAACCTTTTGGTTAGCAGCTATAGCACTTAACCACTATGCCACCAGGGTTTCTGCTCCTAGCACAGTCCTAAGTATATTACAGATACACAATTAATGCTTATTGATTGGTTTACTGAAACACTGTGGGGCAGATTTTCATATCGTACCATTACTACCAACAACATACTTAGTGTAGAAGTTGGCACATGAAGCACTTATCCAGGAAAATAATAGATAAAAGGAATATAAAAACAAACAACAAAAATGACTATAATTTCTTGTGTATACCTGATAATTATACTGATGATCTGCTCTAATAAATGATATCACTAATTTAAAGTTCAACTGAAATAAACAGTGAGGGCAAATCTAAAGATTGCTTTAAAGATCTAGTTCCTAATTTGGGGAAAGTAAAGGAACAACTTTGAGAATCTGATGACAGCTATGCACTTTCTCTAAGATGGTTCACAGGTTCCTTACAACTTCTTATATAAATACTATGTGATCCTAAAGTTAATACACAAATGAGGGGTTTCATTTTTTCAAAAAAAATTTCTTTAAAGGAGGTACATTGGAGATTCCAGCCATTGCCTCCTCCACCTAGAGCCCTTTCTACATGAGAAACCTTCCTCTACCATGTCTGATTGGACCAGAGGTGGGCATGTTATAGTAACACACGTAAAACCAAAACCAAACCCATAGACTTTGAGTCAATTCCGCCTCCTAACAACCCTGTAAGATGGAATAGAACTGCCTCATAGGGTTTCCAAGAAGAGGCTGGTAGATTCAAACTGCCAATCTTTTGGTTAACAGCTAAGCTTTTAACCACTACTTTAAAAAAAGGAAATACAAGTCAACTGGATTCCTCCTCCTTTGGGATTTTGAAATCGAGGCAAAATTTAAATTCAAGCCAGTGGTGGTATATTTTAGAGTTAAAAAGTCTACAGTTTTGGAAGATGGAGAGAACAATTTTGGACCATGTGTAAATTAAAAAGGAAGCAAAAGAAGGTTGGTAGAGGAATTAAAGAACGGAGAAACACAGACAGAGATATTAAATAAGATAGGCAGAGAGGCAAAAGCAAGGCGTGTAAGTAAAAAAACAGAGTATGACTTAGGTTCCTGGTAGCTTTCCAATGCTCATGAGACCTGTTTGTACTGCTTTCGCGATCACTGGATTCTATGCAAGGTCTCTGAGTCCTCGAAAACTTCTTCCTGTCTCTTCACCCCTACCACTGACAGCACACAGAACACACATAGTTTTCTTGAACAAACTTGGAATTGGTCTGTTCCTCAGAGTCAAAACCTCTTTGACTAAACTGTAATCTCAGGTGTTTTCCACCATATTGTTCACGTAAGATAGAAAAGATGATTCTTTTCTGAGATAGGAATGTTCATAAAGTGCTGATTATTTTTTATAAAGTGCTTAGACAATTACTGAAGGTTCTATGTGACCATTAAAGCTTCTTTTTGTAACCCTAAATTGTTATTGGAAACCCTGGTGGTGTAGTGGTTAAAAGCTACGGCTGCTAACCAAAAGTTTGGAGTTCGAATCCACCAGGCAGTCCTTGGAAACCCTATGGGGGCAGTTCTACTCTGTGCTGTAGGGTCACTATGAGTCAGCATCGACTCAACAGCAACAGGTTTAATTGTTATTATTTCTATCATTCTCTCCTCTGCATATTAATTTATAATTTCTTTTTTGTGAAAATAAGAAAGAAAAGGATGTAGCTAAAATTTAATAAAGTTTGGCAAAGAATTACATAAGAAAATAAAATTTATATACTTCAAAAATTGCTGATATAAGTTAAAAAAAAAAAACCTCCAAACAAACCATTTGCAATATAAATAAGCAAAATAATTTTCTAACAAGTACATTTTATCAAATAAAACATTTGTATGTAGTAGCTATAATTATGTTTTGTATTTGAGGATACAGAATGTTTAATAAGAAATGTCTTAAAATATTTGAAGGCTTTAGCTTTTTGATTATTGTTCGTATTTCCTGCTTATGCTATTTTTGTCTGTTAACATAGTATCAGCCATTTGGCTATGTTTTGAAGTTTTATCCCTGAAAGTCAAACATAGTCTTGAGTGTCACTAATTCCATGGTACATATTCAAGTGGCACATACTAAATACGAACACAAATCCCATTAGCTTTTAAAGAGTTTTTTGGGCTGGCCCAGTGTTATACCAGGAATTAGAGTCAGAAACATATCTTTTCTTGAAGAGTGATATATAATATGATGTTTTAAAACATGGATTCATTTTTATTCAGGGAATGCCATCAGATGGATCCCATGCAAACTCCATGTGGTTTTGTGACGACTTTTGGGCACTTGCTGTTGGTAAAGTAAAAAAAAAAAGTTTTGGTTTACCAAGAAATGGCCATAGCAGGAATACTCCATCTGCCAACCTATGGGTTTTGATGACCATTTCAAGAGTATGAAGGACAATTTTATCCAATGCTTGCAAATACGCTTGTTGTACATTTCTGATCAGGAGAAGATGAAATGAACTCGTTTGGAACTGAAAAGGTGTGTAATTCCTCTTTATCTCTTATACTGGTAAATACTTTGAGGTGTTTTAATGAAAGAAGTATTCTAAAGTCTCACTTTTTTGTTAGGAATTTCATTAAATGTGTTTAAGCCAAAAAATGATTCATCTACTTTTGAAAAATATCAATTGGTGGTTAGAATAGACAATAATGTCATATTTAGGAAAGAGAAATAGCTGAGAAAGCATACAGGTTTAATTTTAAACTCAGACCCACCATGAACTCACTGTGTGCCTTTGGGCAAGTCTCTGATCATTATGCATGCAAACAGGAATGACAATACCCTTCTTACTTTACAGGAGGCTCGTGATTACAAGGGATAATATAACAGAATGTTAGACCTGGGCAGTATTTTCATGATCACCTCCAAGTCCGTTCATTTTATAGGTAAGAAAACTGAAGCCCAGAGGTGTTAAGTAACCAATAGTTTTCTCCACTCTCCACATATAGGCACATGGCTTGCTTTTCATACTTTTGTTAGAACACTGGAGTCGCATGTATTAATTCTTTACTGTATGACTCCCAGGCTAACCTGGATGATCGTTGAGGACAGAGAGGACGTTGTATTCATTTTCATATCCATTTCACATCCATTTTCCACCTAATTAAGGCTTCTTCAACCTTCTTTGGGGAGTCTCCTAATTTCTGAATGGGTCTCCCTGTTATGCCTTTCTCTGAATTCTGTGCTTTTGTTGATAGCACTTAGCACAATTCTGATTATATATAGTTGTATAATGATTAATATTTGCTCTAGTTTCCTTGTCTATAATGTGTGAATGATAATATCTAACTTATAGAATTATTGTGGAGAACACTTAATTTATTTGCATCATACTGAACATATAATGGAAACTCAATGAATCCTTAATATGCTTACGATTATGCTTATTATTATGGTTATCATTATTATTATTTGTTTTCCAGGAAATGTATTTATCCCTGGGGATGATAGTAGAGACTAAAAGAACTCTTGTGGAGCAATGGTTAAGAGCTAGAGCTGCTAACAAAAAGGCCTGCAGTTGGAATCCACCAGCCACTCCTTAGAAACCCTATGGGGAAGTTTTCTCTGTCCTATGGGGTCACTATGAGTTGGAATTAACTTGATAACAACTGATTTGGTTTTTTGTCTGCATATCTGGCTGGACAAAAGGTAATTTTGTATTCAATATGCTGTTAGATTATCCCTACATTGCTTCATAGATGTATTAGCTGGAAGATATCTCTTCATCTCTTCATTATAGGGGCAAATGAACTATTCAGGTTTTACTAACACCCAAGGTATGCTAAAAACACAATATGCAGGGGATCAGAAATGTTTAGTAAAAAATGTGTACTTTTTCAATAGCTTTGAAAAAATATCATTATAGTCTTGTGGTATCCTGCTGAACACCTGTCTTCCAGCAGTCTTTCATTCATTTCTCTCTCAAATACATTTGAGTTTCTGCTGTTGTGTGTCGTTGAGTTGATTCCAACTAATAGTGACCCTGTAAGACAGAGTAGAACAGCCTCTATAAGGTTTCCTAGACTGTAACCTTTATGGGAGCAGATCACCAGGTCTTTTCTCCCATGGAGTGGCTGGTGAGTTCAAACTGCCAACCTTTCAGTTAGCAGCCAAGCACTTAAGCGTTGCACCACCAGGGCTCCTTGAGTTTCTGCTAGGTCTTGGAAATACACAGAGAATAAGACAGACAAGAAGAAGGGATCCTTAACAGTTAATTTTATGTGTCACCTTGGTTAGACTATGGTTCCCGATTGTTTGGCCAAACACCAGTATAGTTGCTGTTCCATAATATAATCTAATGCAAATTATAATGTAGCTACTTTCCATAACGTAATCTAATAATATGATGTAATTAATCAATCAAGGGAGTTTCTCCAGGGGTGTGTTCTGTAATAGATATTTTCTCAGAACTTAACTCTGCACTCTTCCCATCATCTGACCCACAGATGTGGGGATGCAAGCCTGCAGGAATCTCCAGCCTGTCACCTAGAGTTTGGACTTGCCAGCCCCGGTAATTGCATGAGCCAATTCCTTGAAGTAAATCTCTCTCTCTCTATTTCTGATTCTATCTGGTTCTGTTTCTTTAGAGAACCCTGACTATGACAGACCCTTTGAGAGTTTGAGGGGAAGGGAAGATTTCACTATAGCATTGATACAAGTGAAGCCAAAATGTAGAGGGCTCAGGCTACTGCATTGTTTGTAAATAATCAATAAAAAAAAAAAAACCAGGGCTGTCGAGTCGATTCCGACTCATAGCGACCCTATAGAACATAGTAGAACTGCTCCATAACAATCAATGGAACATCTAAATCTGAGAACTCAACCTATCATAAAATCAACCTATCATATCAGATAGTAAAAGCAATGTAGTAAAGAATTTAAAAGTTTTGATGGTCTCAAAAAAGAAAATACACAGTTCTCAGCATAACTTGCAAAGGGTAAGCATCTTAGAGGTGAAAGGTTCAGCTCTATTTTGGTTCTATCAATAACACATATGAAATCGAGGAACCTGATTCAAAATAACCCCTCAATAAATTGGTAACATCCTCAGAGCTGGTAAAGGATGGTAGGTTAAGTACCTTGAAAATTCAAAACTAATTAAAATTATTGAGTATTTTAATTCATGAATATGACTAAATTTGAGAGTCAAAACCATGTTCTGTACAATTCTCTTTTCAATGAAAAGATAAAAGTATTTTGTTCTAGTGTTCATTACAAAGTTAAACAGTGTCTATAAATACAGTTAACAGATATGTGCATATTTATGGAAGGTAGCTTTGAGCTAATAAGGTGAGATTTAACATTATAAAGCTAGATTAAAAAAAAAAAAACCTAAACCTGTTATAGTGTAGCTGATTCTGACTCATAGCGACCCTATAGGACAGAATGGATACAGGTGGGGGAAAATTGTTATCATGTTGCAGAAGAACTTTTGGACTTTTTCTGAAATATAATCTCTGAGTACAATTTACTTCCTGAATCATTTTACAATGGCTATAACCCTGCTATACAAACGTGATACTTTCTAACTATGACTCCAGTAGCTATTGGTGACTCAAATATTTCCAGTTTTAGGGAATGGCATGTACTGAAGCTAAAGGCACTTGTACAATACAACATTTTAACTGGATACTCCTTTTTTCCAAAGCGTTCAAAGCTATCATGTATTTATTTCTTGCTTATACAGAATCAGCCAATTTATTCCTGAATAAATTGGTTGTTTTTTCCTGAGGTCTGATTATTTTTTTTAATTTCACAGTGCAATGTGTAATGTTTTTAATGAAGATATTGAGACCTAAATAAAACTAAAAAGTAGCGTGGAGTTTTAACAGTCCATAACTACAGATGTCTAAGCAGAAAATGAGTATTTCGAGGGATATTGTCACCTGTAAAACATTAGAATTTTCTAGATTCGTCCATTGGACTAACTATAAATACTTGCTTATTAGCCAGTATTTGTTATAATTACCTTCAATTGCAAGACACTGTATTAGGTGTTACAAGAAAACAAAAGCTGAACAAGATATATATTTTTTTCCTCAAGAGACTTCAAATCAAGTTGTGGAGATATATGTACACAGACAGCAAGTGAGAATATGTGATGCATTATCATAAGCCAGCCAGTTGCTGCTGACTTGATTCTGACTCATGTGGACCCCATGTGTGCAGAGCAGAACTGTACTCAACAGGGTTTTCAAAGCTGTGATCTTCTAGAAATAGATCACAAGGCCTCGCCTCCACAGCACCTCTGGGTGGGTTCAGACTTCCAAACTTTCAGTTATCCAAACGCTTAACCATTTGCGTCACTCACAGACTCCAAAAAGACTGGACTTAATGGTCAGAATGGGACTAGAAGGACCCCGGAGGCCACGGTCCCCAGACCTTTTGTTAGCCCAAGAACCATTCCCAAAGCCAACTCTTCAGACAGGGATTCAACTGGAATACGGGATGGAAAATGACACTGGTGAAGAACAAGCTTCTTGGATCAAGTAGACACATGAGACTATGTTGGTGTCTCCTGTCTGGAGGGGAGATGAGAAGGCAGAGAGAACCAAAAGCTGCCCAGATGGACATGAGGAGAGAAAGTGAAGGGAGGGAGTGTGCTGTCCCATGAAGGGGAGAGCAATTAGGAGTGTATAAAAAAAAAATTAAGGAGTGTATAGCAAGGTATATATAAATTTTTGTATGAGAGACTGACTTGATTTGTAAACTTTCACTTAAAACACAATAAAAATTAATATTAAAAAAGGATAAGTTTACTAGAGGAAGATAGAAATAGTGTCATTAGAGAGCTGCCTTGAAAAATGGGTAGAAGTTTTGACTTACAGCTCCATGGAGAAGGGAGCTCTGGTGGCAGGAGTGGGGTAGACAGTGGTGTGAAACTCACCAAGTACAGGCATATTAAAGAACTAGTAGACAACTGAAGTTAAGGACCTGCTCCGTGCATAAAGGAGCTCCTAATTTGATTAAAATGAAGTGAGTTGAAATTCATCATCCATAAACCAAGAAATATTTACCAACACAAGCATTATTTCAAGGCAGGCACAGTTCTATAAATATAAGGTATTTAACACTTCCAGAAATCAATTATTCCAGCTTCTTGCTTTTGGGCCAGAAGGTACCTAAGGTTTGCTCTGCTTAAATGACATAGAGAAAAGATCTTTCTACAGCTTTCTTGGTAGAATCTATTATGGATTGAATTATGTCCCCTCAAAATATATGTTGTAAATCCTAACCTCTATGCTTATGGTTATAATCACAGTTGGGAATGGATTGTATTTGTTATGTTAATGAGGCAGGATTAGTTTGAGGTGTATCTTGAGTCAATCTCTTTTAAGATATAAAAAGAGATTAAACAAGTGAGCAGAGAGAGAGATGGAGGCAGATGCCAAGCTACATAAAGATCAACCAGGAGCAGAAGCTATAAGAGACAAGAACCTTCCTCCAGAGCTGACAGAGAGAGAAAGGCTTCCCCTACAGCTGGTACCCAGAATTCAGACTTCTAGCCTCCTAGACTGAGAGAAAATAAATTTCTGTTTGTTAAAGCCACCCATTCATGGTATCTCTACTACAGCAGCACTAGATAACTAAGACAGAATTTGGTACTGGAAGCGTGGAGCACTGCTCTAACCAGACACCTAAAACGTGGATGTGGTTTTGGAATTGGGATATGGGTAGAGGTTGGAATAGTTTTAAGATGCCCAACAGTAAAAGCCTACATTGCCTTGAAGAGACCGTTGGTAGAATTACACATGTCAAAGGCAGTTCTGGTGAGGGCTCAGAAAGAAGTGAGGGGAGCTTTAGAGAAAACCTCTATTGTCTTAAAAAAAAAAATTTTTTTTTTTTTTTGAGAACACAAATGGTGCCAGCAACAGAAAGTTGCTGAAAATGTGGAAATTAAATGTGCTTCTGGTGAGGCTCTAAAAGAAAATGATAACATGTGATTGGACAATGAAGGAAGGGCAATGCTTTTTATGTAGTGGCAGAGAACTTGTCAGAATTATGTCCAAATGTTTGGGGGAAGGTAGAACTTGTAAGTGATGAACTTGGATATTCGGCTGATGAGATTTCTAAGCAAGATCTTAAAGGGGCTGTGTATTTTCTCCTTGCTGCTTAAAGTAAAATGCAAGAGGAAAGAGATGGACTTAAAAATGAAATATACAAAATGGAAAAAAACTTAGAGATTTGAAAAATTCGGTTGTGCAGACTAAGGACACGTATCCTAGAATTTTCACAAAGGATGTGGGTATGCAATCTGTGTTAAAGAAATTAAGCCTATAACTAATGGGTCTAACTTACTACCACAGCAGAAAAACCCTTCAGCTTAGGCTGAAGGGGACAGAGAAAGATTGAAAAGAAAGAATGTTGTCTGCCCCTTGGGTTCTGCAGTCAGGAAACAGGCCAAACGAACTACATTTGTAGTCCTCCAAGAAAAGAAAAGGAGCATCTCCAGAGCAACTCAGAGATCAGCAAAACTATTGGAAGGAGCACAGGAAGCAGGGCCTTCTCAGTTTCAGTGGGTGGAGCCACAGCCTCCTAGGTTTCAAAGAGTTGGATCTTAATCCACTAGGTTCTGGAGTGCGGGGCTACCATTAAGGCATAGCCGCAGGATGAGACCACGGCCCAAAACTAAGGAGGTGAGGCTGCTGTATCTAAGGGGAAAAGAACAGAACCTGCTGGAACCAAGGGGGTGGGGGTTGCTACTCAGATGGACTGGGAGAATGGGGCCACCTAAAGCAAAGGGATCAGAGTTCCTATCCCACGGGGCCTGGAAGGCAGAGTCGAAACCTAGGGCTAAGGGGCCTCTAACCAGAATAAAGAGGGCATGGACCAATACCCAGGGCCTGGAGGGCAGGGCCGTTGCCCAGATGGTCTCAGAGAAGAGGGGATTATTTTCAAGACTTGAGAGCTAATGTAATTTGTTCTGTTGGATTTTGGACTTGCTTGGTGCCTGTTATCCCTTCTTTCCCTTCAATTTCTCCCATTTGTAATGGAGATGTCTACCTGGTGCCTATTCCATCATTGTACTTTGGAAACAGATATATTGTAGTCTAGATTTCACAGGTTCACAAATGAAGAGGAATTTTACTCCAGAATGGAACGTTCCTAAAGTCTCACTTATAATTGATTTAGATGCCTCAGAAGATGAAGTTTTGGACTTGGAGTTGATTTAAGATTTTTGTGATGATGAGCTGGAGTAAATGTGTTTTGCATGTGGCAAGGACATGAATTTTTGTGGGTCAAAGGGCTGAATGTTGTTGAATGAATTTTATCCCCCCAAAATATGTGTTGTAATTCCTAACCTCTTTTTTTATGCCTGTAGTTATAATCCCATTCAGAAATGGACTGTATTTGTTATTAATGAGTCAAAATTAGCATAAGGTGTATCCTGAGTCAATCTCTTTTGAGATATAAAAGAGATTAAACAAGCAAGCTAAGAAGTAGAGTTAGGGGAATACGCATGCCAAATGACATAAAGATCGTTCAAGAAAGGGAAAGACAACATACAATACAGGCGATGTCAGCACAACTGGACTAAACCAAAAGCAAAAAAGCTTCCGAATAAACTGAATGCTTCCAAGGCCAGCATAGCAGGGGTGGGGGTTTGGGGACCATGGTTTCAGAGGACATCTAAGTCAATTGGCATAATAAAATCTATTAAGAAAACATTCAGCATCCCACTTTGGAGAGTGGCGTCTGGGGTCTTAAACACTAGCAAGCAGCCCCCTAAGATGCATCAAGTGGTCTCAACCCAACTGGGGCAAAGGAGAATGAAGAACACCAAGGACACAAGGTAATTATGAGCCCAAGAGACAGAAAGGGCCACATAAACCAGAGACTACATCAGCCTGAGACCAGAAGAACTAGATGGTGCCTGGCTACGATGAATGGCTGCCCTGTCAGGGAACACAACAGAGAACCCCTGAGGGAGTAGGAGAACAGTGGGATACAGACCCCAAATTCTCGTAAAAAGGCCAGACTTAATGGTCTGACTGAAACTAGAAGGACCCTGGTGGTCATGGACCCCAGATCTTCTGTTGGCCCAAGACAGGAGCTGTTCCTGAAGCCAACTCTTCAGACATGGATTGGACTGGACAATGGTTTGGAGAGGAATGCTGGTGAGGAGTGAGCTTCTTGGGTCAGGTGGACACTTGAGACTATGTTGGCATCTTTTGTCTGGTGAGGAGATGAGAGGGTAGAGGGGGTTAGAAGCTGGCAGAATGGACACGAAAAAAGAGAGTGGAGGGAGGGAGCTGGCTGTCTTATTAAGGGGAGAGCAATTGGGAGTATGTAGCAAGGTGTATATAAGTTTTTGTTGAGAGACTGACTTGATTTGTAAACTTTCACTTAAAGCACAATAAAAAAAAAAAAAAAGATTGCTTAAGATCAGAAGCTCAGAAGAGATAAGGACCTTTCTCTAGATCTGACAGAGAGTGAAAGTCTTCCCCTAGAGCTGGCAGCCTGAATCTAGCCTCCAAAACTGTGGGAAAATAAACTTCCATTTGTTAAAGCCACTCACTTATGATATTTCTGTTAGAGCAGCACTGGGTAACTAAGACAGAATCTATAGAATTGATTAACATAATTTTTTGCACCATAAATGGAGGAAAGTGTTTCTTTATATGTTGTTTAAATATCTTTGGAATTCAGTATGGATTGACTAAAATCATGGTATATAGAATTAATCTTAAGACAATTTTAAAAGCATTAATATGTTGAGAAAATAATAAAAACAGAACAGTCCTTTATGAAACATCTAACTGTCAATAATAAAATACTTTAATCAAATAAGAATTCATAAAATTAAAGTAGATGATGCTATGATTCCTGCAATTTGTTTCTTAAAAAGTTAATGTCATTTAAATTGAGTATATTAGCTTCTTAGGGCTGTTGTAACAAGGTATTGGGTGGGAACAGAAATTTATTGCCTCACAGTTCTGGAAGGTGAATGTCCAAATTAATGTGTCAGCCAGGGCATGCTCCCTCCATGTCTCTAGGGGAAGTTCCTTTCTTGTTTCTCCCAGTTTCTGGTAGCCACAGGCATTCTTTGTCTTGCAGGTGCACCTTTACATGACTGTTCTTCCTCTGTCTGTGACCCTGTGTCTCTTCTCTTTTATAAATATACCCCTCAGGTTGGATTAGAACCTGCCTTCTTCCAGTATGACCTTCTATTAACTAATAACATCTTTAAAGGCTATTTCTAAATAAGGTTACTTTCACAGTTCATTGAGGGTTAAGACTTCAATATATCTTTTTTGGAAGACACTGTGCAACCCATAACACTGGCACAATACCTTTAGCGTGAATCATGGGCAGATTAATAACAAGTCCATGGATCATGGAATCTGAGTTCTAGTCTTAACTTTGCCACCCTCTAGTTATGTTCCTTTAGACAAGGGGCCTATCAACTCAGTACCCCCGTTTCTATAAAATGGGAATCTCTCAAGTCCTTTCCAACTCTTTTTGAAATTATATCCCTTGAAAACAACAAAATGAGCATTTTTTAAAAATGCAGTTTAAAAACTCCTCCAGATTGTCGAGATTAAAACAAAGGAACAGAGCCATAAATCTGAATGAAGACTTGAAAGTGAAAGGAATGTGTCAAAACAATATTGTTCTCCTAAATCCTTTTATAAAGGTGTAAATTGCAATCTGACACTACTGCCATTCTGAGTTATTTTGTTTAACAATGAGTTTAATCAGAAAAAATAACTCCAGAATACAGGAAAACAGATGGGCCATCAACTTATAAATGTGGAAGCCCAGAAAACGATCTGTTAGCCTCGGGCCAGGCAATTGTGACCCAATAGCAAGAGAAAAATGGGGAAGGAATGTTTAGGAAGTTGATTATTACTATGAGGTCATGAAACTTGCCCATGAACTGAAGAAGATGTTACTTTGCTCTAATATTTAGTATCATCCTTTCACTCATAATAAAAATCAACCATTTGGACATTGTGGATAAATGTTTGGTGGAATTAAAATTACAATATCCATTTACTAAACTTAACATTAACTTCATCTAAAATTATCTTTTCCTATCCATAGATGGGTGGTAATACTGGGACATCGATCTGTTCCTATTGAAGCCCAGTAGTAGCAGCTCATCAGTTTTTCTGTTCGGGTCATTTGATTGCATATTATAAAATAGTGCAGCGGAGGAAAAATTAAGATGTAAAGTATTTGCCCACCACAGAGGTTGACTCCTTTTGAAATATGTGAAAGAGCCTGTGTTAGTCATCTAGTGCTGCTATAACAGAAACACCACAAGTGGATGGCTTCAACAAAAAGAAATTTATTTTCTCACAGTCTAGTAGGCTAGAAGTCCAAATTCAGGGTGTCACCTCCAGGGAAAGGCTTTCTCTCTCTGTCAGCTCTGGGGGAAGGTCCTTGTCATCAATCTTCCCCTGGACTAGGAGCTTCTCTGCACAGGAACCCTGTGTCCAAAGGATGAGACACTGCTTTCCTTCCCTTTTATCTCTTGTAAGATAAAAGGTGGTACAGGCCACACTCCAGGGCAACTCGCTTTACATTGGATCAGGGATGTGACCTTAGTGAGGGTGTTATAATCCCATCCTAATCCACTTTAACATAAAATTATAATCGCAAAATGGAGGACAATCACACAATACTAGGAATCATGTCCTAACCAAGCTGACACAAATTTTTGGGAGACAAAATTCAATCTATGACAGAGCCCTAAAAGGTTATGGCAGGCGCCTAAAAATCTAAGTTCCTAGCATAAGCAGAGACTTCTGCCAGTGATGTCGGCCAGCCTCCATTTTTGCCTTTTACTGCTTATTCTGAGCAGACTTTCAAAAGTCAGCTAACCAGAATACCTCAGGAAGCTTTCAAGCTCTATGCCCCTCCCTCGCTTCTCACAGCATGCTTCCAGGAAGGGTATTCCCTCAGACTGCCCCCAAAATATCTATAGATTAATAAGAAGTTAACTGACTCAAACTCTATGATTAACAAAACAATGCTTAAGGGAGATTGCAGCTGTCTGGTGCCTGTTAAATCGTAATTTTATAAACATCAGCCAATGAGAATTGCTTTCCTGTAAGTTCCTGGATTTTCTGTACTTAAACTCTATGGAAAATTCCTTTCACCGGAGTACTTTTGTGAATCTTCGTGAAATGCTGCCCGGTCCAGATCACTCTGTTCCTTCAATAAATCCCTTTGCTTTAATTTCAACAGAAGCACCAGTTTGGTCTTTGACAATGCAATTTCTAATTCAAACAGAAATCTTTAATTGCTATGTCACACTGATTTTTTTGTAACTAAAATTAAGACTTTATTATATTTTAATCTCAAATTATCCATATCAAACAATTTACATTTATTGTGTATAGTTTGAACCATCTAATATTGGTAATTGTTAACTGAAAAGTAGTTGAATATTGGCAAGTTATAGATGTAATATTTTGTAATTGAAACTCACAAGTACACAAATTACTAGCAATAATAACTTCCTTGCGGGCAGAAGCTTTGTATTTTACTTTTACTTTGATTCTATTTGTTTTTCCCACAGCTGAGTCTAGTGGTATTGACAGCTTAGTAAGTGTTCGATGAATACAATGAGATGAGTTGTTGTCAGACTGATTAAATAGACAGTGGGAAGGAACTTCTAAGTGGCTCAGCCAAACTTGTAGATGTAAGAAGTGCGTAGCCATTGCAGACAAAGTAGACATAAAAGTAGGCAAAGAAGAGTGTAGGTTAGAACAGGAAAGTGATTTATTCTTATTTACTTATTTTGGAAGTATGAGTGGAGAAGTAGGACCCTGGGCATTCTAAAATCAAGAAAGAAAATTAGGCATGAATTTTTTACCCAAAGCCACTCTGGAATATACGTGGTAAAATTGTCCTCAGCATGAGTGTCCTTCTATTGCACACCCCTAATCAGTTCTTTCTGAGCTGAAAAAGCTAATTGAAAAATGTCTACACACTGCATGAAACTGATACTGCTATGTGCTCTGTGATGAATGGGTTAGACACCCCGAATTGCCATCACATCCGAAACTCCAAAGAAGAAAGATGCAAGATTTGACGAACTAGATGCAATCACCAAATGGTAAAATGGGTAAACTAATATTCACACGTATGTGTAAATCGAGATGAAGATGTCAATTTCAAGTGGCAAGAATTTACCAGCACTGACTGTTAGGTAGAAGCAATCAGGGTACAGCAAGTAGATTTTTAAATTTAGACATTCATTTGGATTTTTTTTTTCCCCCAAGTAGGGCTGCCAGGTGAAGTCCTGTATAAAATTGAGCCACTTCAAATGAATGAAACATGGAATGAGGAAGTGTTCCAGAGTCTCTCCAAGGAATGTGGAGTTTTAATAGTCTAGGGAAGAAAAATCTCTCCTTTCTACTTGGTCCTTTTCAAGAGCTAAGTCTAAATTTTGTTTAGAGAATAAATTGTACTGTTCTTAGCCAATATATTACTTTCGATACTTGCTGAATACTTCATACACGTGGAGAAAATGGTTTACAGTGGAATCAGCAGGTATTGTGTGTCCTGGTAGAGTAACTGGCAGGTGGGATGAGGCTATCATACAAGATAGGAGGGGAAATATTGACATGAAGAACACAGACTTTATAGAGTCAGGTGGACCTGTCTGCTAATTCTAAGACATTATTGTCATGGACATTATTCAATCAGCACAGCTCTCCTTCAAATTTATTATTTGATGGGAAGGGGGACTAATCCACCACTTAGAACTAGAAAATGATGTGATGTTTTATTCTAACTTCATACTTAACTATCCAATTAGATTCATTCACCCATCCATCCATCTGTCATCCATCCATCCCTTTATTCATTTAATAAATATTTATTGATCACCAGCTCTGTGCCAGAATTGTGCCAGTCCCTGAAGCTGAAGTAGTGGGTCAGTCTGACACAGTCTCTGTTTTCGTGGAGATTGTAAACTCATATCACTAAATGTATAGGCGAATATTTTTGATCACTGTATGTCTAAAAAAAACTGTATGTCTAGACGTAGTTTATTGTTCCTTGGTTACCATTTTGTTTCTTTCTCACATATTATGAATGGGGAAGTTTATATCAATATGGAATATATGATTACATAAAATTAAGGTTTTAGAAAAAATCCTTTTTGTATAAATTTTCTGAGGCATGAAACAGACTATCTCTGAGATATAATTTAAGCTGAAAGACAATTTCTTTGTCTTTTCTTGTAAGCGTTCCTTCAGTAGAATGTAAGTTTTTGAGGGCAGGCATATTGCCCCTTTTTTTTTTCACTGCTATATTCCCAGTACATTGACTGTCTGGCCCATAATAGTGATTCAATATATTTTTTGTCTGAATAAATGCAATACCCTCTGCAAAAATACAATAGCTGTTTTCCAAATTTGATTTCAAATTAAGAAAACAATGTATCCCATATTACATTTTCATTCTAAGAATGGCTATCCAAATATCAAGTTTCTATTAATTATGGATATTCATCAGCCCTTCTTAGTTTTCCTCTTTGTGTCAGAGAATATATGGTACCTATTATAATCTTATTTTTTTTTATTATAATCTTGGAAAAGGAATTCGTTTATGTATCGACTTTTGTTTTTCATTACCAAGAATATACAAACTACTTGGTAGGCTGAGTGCCTCCAGCATTATTCCCTTTTCTCTCTCTCCCTTACAAAGCTCGTCACAAAAGCATAGGATACCACAGCTGAAATCCTACTTCTTAGCGATAATGGAGGGCTATCTGACACACAAATTTTCACTTCAGTACCGGCAACATCTTCAGCATCTGGGTTTTCTCTTGTCCAGGTTAAATATTTCCAGTCTCTATTTTAACTTTTGTTTTCACATGACACAGTTTTGTGTCACTTCAACACCCTTGTCATTTTCCTAGTAATTACACTACAAATAGTTTCTGGTAGTAGTCATTTTCACAGGAAGTACAGATGGTATGAATTAAGTATTTTAACCTAAAGAATTCAAAGGAGTGCTTGAAAGGTACATGTAGGAGGTGACAAGAGGTGGATTAACCTGTAAGCAAGGTACACACAGGTTTACAGTAAGCAAGGTATGCACGGGCTTACATGTGCTTACTTTCTAATCTACAGTGTGCAATTTCATATGGGTTTCGCCACATCCTTACGCACTACAGATTAGTAAATAAGCACATGTAAGCCTGTGCGTACCTTGTTTATTGGGTAATCCATCCCTGGAGGTGACTTACAGGCTACAGGATTCGAGGGGTTCAAGATGGAGGATGCTCAGAGGGCTTCAAAGGTCACAAAGCTCAAGTTCCTGTCTTCTTGTTTGCCACTGTTTGATACTCTGGCAAAGAATGTTTATTCCTGTTTGAAATTTCAGGTCTTGGGGTCATGACCTGAGAAAATGCTGGAGTTTTAGAATGTAGCATCCCTGATGGCTTCATTTCTTCTCATTCGTTCCTGTTATTTCAGGACTGTTGAAAGACTATTTCACTGTCTGTCACATAAAAGTCACTCGAATTATTTTGTTGTATGAATAAATGCAACACACCCGCTGCAGAAATAAAATAGCTGTTTTCAAAATTTTATTCTGGATTATAGACAATAATATATAACACAGACTATTTTCACTTTACTTTCAGTGGTGCTGATGGTCTTAAAAACAACAAACGTGACAGCCTGAGTCCTTAGGTGCAGACTTGAAGCCAGGTATTTGGAAAGTGTTACGGAGGTGCATACGAGAACATAGGGTCATTCTGCAAACACTCCCTGAAGATATTTTCAGTGCTTTTCACTTCTTCCCTCAAAACTTGATCAAAAACATAGAGAAAATAAAACTTTCATGATTCAATTCTAAGCATTTCTTTAAAGAAGCCTCTGAAGATGGTCTAGGCCCCAGATCTATTAGTTCGCTTTCAAGCTAAGGCTTCCAAAGTGTGATGTGATCTCACTGTGGTTAAAAAAAAAAAAAAAAGATCTGTTTAAAGGTATAGAAAGGAAGGATAACTATTGAAGAGGATATTTAGAATGAAAAACTGGACACAAACTGTGCTGTCCACTTTGAAATCGTATAAAAAGCAGTAAGTGGATGACACTATATAGCAAAGAACTGGCTGACAGGCCTTCTCATTGAAGACAATGAAGATCCTACTGTGAGTACTTGTCGGGGCCTCTTTCAAAATTCTGCATTTCCCCTGCTCAACCCCAAGCACACTCATGTTTCATGGCCTTATCTGACACTGTCCCAGTCTTATAGGAAATGATGGAGACTCACTATTTATATGACTTGGCCACCTATCCCCAGCACCAGTGTGTAGCTCAGCAAGGTATAACTGTGACTTCTATTGTTGCCATTGAAACTGTAGAGGATTAAAGATTTCCCAAAGTTCAATCTAGGTAATCCCTTCTATAGGATTAACTCACTGAATGGCTTTCAGGGTACGTTTATTTCAGAAAAGAAATACGGGTTTCGCATCTCTAAATCTGGAGGTAACGTTTTGTTTCTTGAGCAGATAACATCCTTGATAACTTATGAGTGTGTGTGTGTGTGTGTGTGTGTGGTGTATGCACGCTTTCTACTGGTTCACAGCTTATCCCATGAGAAATCTCTAAATGAAAATTAAAAAAAAACAACTCTAGTTTTTCACAAACTATAATTACTTTAATTACAGGATAATTATATAAATAATGTATTTGAATGTAGGTTTCAGTTTTCTTTGTTTTCTAAATATTATCATCTTTTGGTGTTTTCAGATGTGTAAACAGGAAACATTTAAGTTGAGATGAAGAGCAGGTGAACTGCCTATGATACAAGTAGAGACAATCAAAAGATGATTAGGCTATTGAAAACTGCCTAACTAGGTGCTAATTTTTAAGTGAGCAGGTGTACTTAGTCATTACAACTTTAAAATGAAAATATATTTGAATTAAACTAACCCGCCCCCGACCCCCCACTAAAATAACATTAGAGGTCTGGCTGGCACTGACTAATCCAGCAAAGGCAAAAGAGGTGGAAATGCAACCAACCGTGAGGCAGCCAGACATTCCAGAAGGAGGAGGCATTAAAGAGCAACCTGTAGGCTTCTGAAGAAGTCCCAGCTCCGTTCCACAACACTTTATTGATGTTCTTAAAATACAACCCAAACATCATTAACATGTTAAAAAGATTAATATTTTGGTTATTGTTAAAGGATGATTAACTTTGCAAAGGAAATTGAACAAAGTAGAAAATATCTTATAATTATCATGGGTGGCAATCAGTTGGTGGGTTTTCTTTTCCCCCTTTTCTGTCTTGATTCAGTTGTTTTTCTTGCTGCGAGTGAAATGCGTCAATGCACTCTCTGCTGCTCACGTGGAACACACACACAAAAAATCTGCTTCTAAGTCAAAAGGAGATGGTAAACTTGTGACTAAAGCAAAAAAATTTCAAGGTGGCGTGACATACATAATAGTCATTTAATTCACATTTGGCTGCACCTGAAATTGAAAGCCCGGTGTTCATCGAAAGTTTATGCGACCAAATAGAATACACTTATGCAGCATTTGGTATGAGACTATTTTAGATACATTAAAAACTCTGGATGAATGTAAACTGTTTCTAGATATCCAGATCATGTTCAGGATATTTAACAGTTTAATAAATGTGCCTTCCATGCACATAATTACTGCTTCCGTGATCTGAAAGTGTCGAGGCTGTGAAAAGAGACACTGTTACAAAGTCAAACACACACTAAAAGAATCTGATAAACTCCCAGTAAAATATTTGAAAGGGTTTATGGTTGGCAGTTCGAACCCATCAGCCGCTCCGCCGGAGAAAGATGTGACAATCTGCTTCCATAAAGATTACAGCTTTGGAAACTCTATGGAGCAGGAATTGTACAAAGTAAAAAAGATCTTATAATTACCATAGGTGGCAGTCAATTGGGTTGGGTTTTTTTTTTTTTTTTGTCTTTCCCCTCTATTCCACAGGGCCGCTATGAGCCAGAATCGACTGTACAGCAACAGGTTATAGCACGATACAGTCGGCTGCCAGCTATGTCTGCTGAACCTCCAAAATGTTGCTAATGGTCTCTTCTCTTGACTTCCCCACTCCACCTGTTTTCCATCATTCTTTAGGTATTTTTTCACTACTTTTGTCTTACCACAAGGGGAGTGAAATGGCGTTGCATTTGATTCCATCCAATTTGTGTAGGCGCACTGCACATGTAGGAAAGTGTTATTGGCAAAAATTTCAAATGCCTAGAGCATTGTGTCCATTAAAAGTGATGGATGATTTTCCTGAAGCTACAGAAGAGAGTTTTCTGGAAGAACTACTGTTGGTATTATAAACTACCGTTAGAAATATGCACAGAATAAGAGCAGACTCTGAGACTGAAAAAGATTGCATTAATGCACAAGCTTCACTAGGCTAGGAAAATCCTTGCTGTGGGCCAAGGTTGCTCTCCTTAGTACAACAAAGGAAATCACTACGGAAGAGTTCATTGGGGGTTGATGTTAGTGTCAGTAAGTCCCCAGGTGGCAAGTAGTGATCCCTTTATGTTTATTCAAATACCACGGTATGCTCTCTGTCAATAGCAACATTTACATACATATAAAAAAATGGGTTGACATAACAGTTCTTGACTTCAGTCAATGCTTATATGTTTCTGATACATCAAGGAGTGGCCAAGGAATATGTGTTGTTTGAAAGAATGAACAAATGGACATCTAACGCAAATGATCCCATCTACAGGAATTCTCATTTCCTTCCTACTATTACTCCCTTACTACTACCATAATTTTTTTGCAAATAACACGCCACACATGTAACTCACATAACGCACCTAGGAAAATAATGCCAAGGGGGTTGCACAGTTGGCAAAAAACATGTAATGCATGTGTTATTTGTGCAAAAATATGGTACTACTCTTACTACTTCTCTCCACTTCCTCCGCTTTTTCCTCCTAAAGTCATGATATTATCTGATTTACTCTTTCTCTCCTTTTGTCTCTTCTCCCCAGTCTGGTTCCGTTTAAGGTATATGGGATTCTTAATTCCTACAATTAAATTTTCAGGATATTCATCAAATTCAGTTTTTCTTTAAGATAGCCATGAATCTTCCTGTAGTCCTTTATGTACACATTCTTGAAGTTGTTTTTGGCCTATAGGAAAGAAAGTGGGTATAAACGGGAACCTTTCAACTCTTGTTTATTTCTTAATATGCACTCGAGAGTTATGGAACATTGAATAAGGAAGTAAACCAGGCAGTAATATGGTTCTGAATTGAAAACATAAGTTCAGAGGGTCTGAGTGATTTGGCAAGATCATGCATATAATAAGTACTAAATTTGGACCTAAAGTTAAACGTAGGTCTATGTTCTTTTTACAGTATCATGAAATCCTCCACTGGATTTTCTTTTAAATAGAAAACCCATAAACAATTACTGAACGCTTCAGACATAGGAAAATAATAACGTAAATAAAAATTTTGAGAAGATCTGAATATAGGCCAAGAGACAAATGTGTCCGTGGGCTATCCTGTATTGTCCAATTTCCATCAGTAGGTCAAATCTGATCATCAGAAAGCTATGAACTTAGACCATATTAGTTCTCCCACTCTGTGGACTTGCCTTTGTGAGTTATAACTTCTTCTTTCTTCCGACTTTCATTCAGATTGGTTAGAATGAATATTTCTGTCACTTAGTGAAGACACTACTTTTTTTGAACCAGGAACACATTTCTTTCTTAAAGCACTAATAAAATTTTAAAATTTCTGATGATGAATGTAGTAAAACTATTGAGTTTCTCTTTTCATGGTTAACTTCTTTTTTTTTTTATTTTACATTTTATTTTATTTGTGTCCTTTATTATAAGGTGTCCGTCATCTTTTTATAAAAATAAGTATGAAGCATAAGTGAATGAATGGATCTGTGTACCCTGATGTCAGCAGTCACCCTGTCCATGTGGGCTGACTCCCATTTGGCCCTCAGTAGACCAGCATTCAAAGCTAGGTTCTTGTCCAGTGTGATGGTTAATATCATACATCAACTTGGCTAGGCTATAATTCTCAGTGGTTTGGCAGACACTGTGTATTACCTCTCTCTTTGTGATCTGATGTAAGCTGCCAATTGGTTGGAAGAGGAGTTTCCCTGCGAGTGTGGCCTGTATTCATGTTATCAACGAATGTTCTGGCAAAGGTAGTCCTATCTTGATCTTGCATTCGTCTTGCCATCCCCTGACCTCCAGATTTGGGGACGTTAGAAGCCTTCAGACGGCCACCTGATCTGCAGATTTTAGGTTTGTCAGCACCTGCAACCGCGTGAGCCAGGAGAAGCCTTCAGCCTGTTGCCTAACCCACAGATTTGGGACTTGCCAGCTTCCTTAAGTTATTTCCTGGAAATAAATCTGTCTCTCTATATTTATATATACACTTCACTGGTTTTGCTCATCTAGAGAACCCAGCCTAAGACACCCAGTTTATATAAGGCATTTACTTATGGTCAGCAGGTTTGAATTATTTAGTGAAGATTTGGGGGTCTCCAGGTAGGTGTTACATTGTGTGCACAAAAATTTCTCCCTTGTCTTTTTCTCTCTCCCTCACAGATACCGGGATCATTTCCATTCTATTACAAGGCATGTACACAGGCTCACTCTGCCCCAGAGCAGATTTATCAAAGCTTTTCCCCAACAAAGGCTGGGAACAGGGATGTGATCTCTCACACCAAAGATTCTCCAACCCACCGTGCAATAATAAGATCATTATTGTGAAATAAGCAAACATATTTTAGAAGAGCTCTTTTGCAGTTATTTATTACCCATTAAGGAAATTATACTTTCTCATGACTTGTGGTGCAATGCTTAAGTGCTCAGCTGCTAACCTAAAGGTCAGTGGTTTGAACCCACCAGCTGCTTAGTGGGAGAAAGGTCCTGGTGAACAGCCTAGGAACCCTATGGGGCAGTTCTACTCTGTCCCACAGGGTTGCTACGAGTTGTAATCTATTCCACAGCACACAACTTATGCCTTGCTTTAAAATCACCACTTCTGAAACATGATGGGGATTTTTATTTAAATTATTTCTTCCAATGAAGAATGTATAGCATTCTTATTTATCAAGCAGAAAATCAGCCTTTTTTTTTGGAATATCCTCCTACCGACACTCAAAATGGAGAAAGTAGGAGTCTGAGTTGGTTGCCTAAGAACTGTGACTATTTGGTTTCCCATTTGAAAACATACTGAGGAAAGAACTTTACAAAGTAGTTTACAAATAGTGCTTTTAATGTTTTTCAAGATCCAGGAGACCTCCAGCACCCAATGACTTTGGCAGTCCGAAGACTTTCAAAATTAATCATCAGTCACCAAGAGACAGCAACATTGGCCAGCCTACAGTACTTAATAAGATCTTTCATGTGAACTTGAGTATTTTTCCTGTGCAGGTCCATAATGCCATAAATACTGACACCAAACATGACACAAACAGAAAAATCAGTAACAACAAAAGGAAAATCTCTTTCAATTGCTTGCAGCAGATCACCCTGCTAAGCATTCTCAAAGTAGGCAAATTGAGAATGCATCCAATTCTATTACCATGGAGGAGTTGAGCTACTTTATAATGACAAAACTAGAGAGAGAAAAAAAATAATAATAACTCTTTCTTACCAGCAAAATTCTGTCACGATGCAGCTAATTTTATCTGAATTTCATTGCTCATGTTGCAAATTGCACAACTGCCATATCTGTGTTGTTATGTGTTATGACTGCATTCTTCCCAAGGAAAAGAATGGGAAGTTGGTGCTTTTTTGGTTAGAAAAAAAATAAAGCTCCAGCAGTTTCTTCTTAGTGGGTTTTACAAATACATCACCAATTCTCTCACTTCTAGGCATTTGTGTTTGTAACTTGTCTTCATTAATGTCTTTTCAAGTATACAATCTGTTTCTTCATATCGAAGATTCTCAAAGGGTTTTCCACCTATTTTCTCTATTTCCTTACTTCCTAATTATGCTTCTGCCTGATTCCAGTCTCCATTTTTGAACCACATCTCACCTGAGATTAATATTGAAGTCCATGTTGCTAGAAATAAAAGACACTCATTTTCCTTGATGTCTCATTATCTTTCCACTTGAAGGATATTTGAAAAAATAATGTAAATTATCTCATTAATAGATTTCATATTTAATATATGTTGAAATGATAATATTTTGAAATATTGAGTCAAATATTTCATTAATAATATTTATACTGATTACCTGCAGAACCATCACTCATCTGTCAGTTTGTCATACTGTGGCAACTTGTGTGGTGCTGTAATGCTGGAAGCTATGCTACTGTTATTTCAAATACCAGCCAGGTCACCCATGGTGGACAGGTGTCAGAGAGCTTCCAGAGTAAAACAGACTAGGAAGAAGGACCTGGAAATCTACTAAAAAAAATTGCCCAGTGAAAACCTTATGAATAGCAGTGGAATATTATCTTGATATAGTGCCAGAAGATGAGCCTCTCAGATTGGAAAGCACTCAGAACATGACTGTGGAAAAGCTGAGTCCTGAAAGTAGAGTTGACCTTAATGACATAAATGGAGTAAAGCTTCCAGGACCTTCATTTGCTGATGTGGTATGACTTAAAATGAGAAGAAACAGATGCAAACATCCATTGATAATCAGAATGTGGAATGTATAATGTATGACTCTAGGAAAATTGGAAGTCATCAAAAATGAAATGGAAAGCATAAAGATCAATATCCTAGGCATCAGTGAGCTGAAATGGACTGGTATTTTCCATTTTGGATCAGACAATCATATGACCTACTAAGCTGGGAATGACAAGTTGAGAAGGAGGAATATCCCATGCATTTTTTGAACAGCATCAAAAAGAACATTTCAAGATCTAACCTGAAATATAATATTGTCAGTGATAGGGTAATATTCACAGGCCTACAAGTAAGATCAGTTAATATGGCTATATTCAAATTTATGCACAAACCACTAATGCCAAAGATAAAGAAATTGAAGAACTTTACCAACTTCTGCTGTTTTAAATTGATCAAACGTGCAATCAAGATACATTGATAATTACCGGTGATTCGAATGTGAAAACTGGAAACAAAGAAGAAGGATCAGTAGTTGGAAAATATGGCTTTGGTGATACAAACAACACTGGAGATCATGTGATGAGAATTTTATAAGACTAATGATTTTTTCATTGCAAATACCTTTTTACAACTACAACATAAATGATCACTATACAGGTGGACCTTGCCAGATGGAAGACAGAGGAATCAAACTGGCTACTTCTATAGAAAGAGACAATGGGTAAGCTCAAAATCATCAGTCAGAACAAGGCCAGGGGCCAATTGTATAACAGACCATTAACTGCTCATATGCAAGTTCAAGCTGAAGCTGAAGAAAATTAAAACAAGCCCATGAGACCCAAAATATGACCTTGACTAAATCCCACCTGCATTTAGAGTCCATCTCAAGAACAGATTTGGTGCTTTAAATGCTAATGACAGAAGACCAGACATGTTGTGGGATAACATCAAGACTGTTATACATGGAGAAAACAAAAGGTCATTAAAAAGACAGGAAAGAAAGAAAAGACTGATTGGATGTCAGAAGAGACTCTGAAACTTGCTCTTCAACATGGTGTAGCTAAAGTGAATGAATGATCACATGAAGGAGCTGAACAGAAGATTTCAAAGGGAAGTTTGAGATGGCAAAGTATTATAATGAAATATGCAAAGACCTAGAGTTAGAAAACAAAAAAGGAAGTACAAATTCAACATTACTCAACATGAAAGAACTGAAGAAAAAATTCAAGCCTTGAGTTGCAATCCTGAAGGATTCTACAGGCAAAATAGTGAATAAAACAGGAGGCATCAGAAGATGGAAGAAATACACAGTCACTGTGCCAAAAAGAATTAGTCGACACTCAACTACTTCAAGAGGTAGTATATTATCAAGAACTGATGGTAATGAAGGAAGAAGTCCAGAAGGCATTGGCAAAAAACAAAAACCAAAAATCAAACCCATTGCTGTTGAGCCAATTCTGATTCATAGTGACCCTATAGAACAGAGTAGAACTGCCCCAAAAGGTTTTCAAGGAGATGCTGGCGGATTCAAACTGCCAACCTTTGGTTACCACCTGTAGCTCCAAATCACTGTTCCATCAGAGTTCCAGTGAAAAACAAGGCTCCTGGCATTGACGGAATACCAATTGAGATGTTTCAACAAACAGATGCAATGCTCGCTCATCTATGTCAAGAAATTTGGAAGACAGATACCTGGACAACCAGCTGGAAGCAATCCATATTCATCCCTATTCCAAAGAAAGATGATCCAACAGAAGGCAGAAATTATCAAATATCGTTAATATCACATGAAGTAAAATTTTGCTGAAGAAAATTAAAAAACTATTGCAGCAGTTCATTGACAGGGAACTGCCAGAAATTCAAGCCAGATTCAGAAGAGGACGTGGAACAAGGGATATCATTGCTGATATCACATGGATTCTTGCTAAAATTGGAGAATACCAGAAAGATTTTTACCTGTGTTTTATTGACTATGCAAAAGCATCTGGCTGTGTGAATCATAACAAATTATGGATAACATTGGGAAGAATGGGAATTCCAGAACACTAAATTTTGTTCGTGAGGAATCTGTACATAGACCAAGAGGCGGTCATTTGAACAGAACAGGTGGATACTGACTGGTTTAAAATAAAAAAAGGTGTGCATCAGGGTTGTATCTTTTCACCATAATTATTCAATCTATATGCTGAGCAAATAATTTAAGAAGCCAGACTATATGAAGAAAAATGGGGATCAGGATTGGAGGAAGACTCATTACTAACTTGAGATATGCAGATGACACAAACCTGCTGAAAGAGGACTTGAAGTACTTACTGATAAATTAGTATGAATTCCACCTCAGCATAAAGAAAACAAAATTCCTCACAGCTGAACCAGTAAGCAACATCATGATGAAAAGATTGAAATTGTCAAGGATTTCATTTTACTTGGATTCACAATCAACACCCACGGAAGCAACAGTCAAGAAATCAAATGATGTTTTGCTTTGGGCAAATCAGCTGCAAAAGATCTCTTCAAAGCGTTACAAAGCAAAGGTGTCATTTTGAGGACTAAGGTGCACCTGACCCAAGCCATAGTATTTTCAATCATCTCATATGCTTGCAAAAGCTGGACAATGAATAAGGAAGACTGAAGAAGTTTTGATGCTTTTGAATTATGGCGTTGGCGAAGAATGTCGAATATACCATAGACTGCTAGAAGAAGGAACAAATCTGTCTTGGAAGAAGTACAGACAGAATGCTCCTTAGAAACAAGGATGGTGAGGCTTTGTCTCAGTTCCTTTGGACATGTTATCAGGAGGGACCAGTCCGTTGAGATGGGCATCATGCTTGGTAAAATAGAGGGTCAGTGAAAAAGAGGGAGACCCTTGATGATGAGATGGATTGGCACAGTGGCTGCAACAACAGGCCCAAACATAGCAAGGATTGTGAGGACAGCTCAGGACCAGGCAGTGTTTTGTTCAATTGTATACAGGGCCGCTGTGAGTCGGAGCTAACTCAACCGCACCCTTCAGCAACAACACATGTAGCAATTATACTATTTTTGTTACTTGGCGGAAAATAAGATGCATTGCTAAAATTAATTTCTGGTGTTTCATTTTACTTTATTTAATGTGGGTACAAGAAAATTCGAGAATATATATATACATACCTATGTATATATATGTATGACTAACATTGAGCAACATGAGATACTTGATTTTTTTTTTTTTTATGTAAACTGCAGAGAAGCACCCAATAAAGGGATAAATGCTGAAAATAAAGAGGAGAGGGGACATAAATAATATGGCAAGACTTGGAAAGAGTTGAGAAAGAGATAAATTTATAAGCCAGGGAGGGAGGAGTTATGAACTAAAGAAGGAGCACATTTTTCTATGAGACTGAAGAAGAGATGAGTCTGGTACAGGTTAAAAAAAAGAAAAATGTAGTTAGGGGAAAGAAAATGGAGAAATTTGCCTTCTTACAACCTGCTTTTTTCTTTCTAAAATAGGAGTTAATGCTTTATGTTGAGAGGGGGAGCAGAGATTGGGGGCAGAGACAACACACTTAAAAAAAATTGATTTATTTAGAATTGTCACAAAGGAAGCTGAGAGAGACTAAGGCCACGCTTAGTTCCTTTCCCCTCTATTGAAGCTCAGTAGTCTAGAAGCCATCTCTCTTCCAATTCACAGCCCTCAGTCCCTCAAATCGGAATCAAGGATTACTTCCTCCTTTCTGCCTTCTCTGATAGCACCGGCCTCTGTATTTCCAAAGTACCTATGTCCACAGATTACCCTGTGCATCGTATTCTAGCTTATAATTTTTACTTCTTTTATATTTGTTAAACTGTGCAAGGAGTAGAACCTTGCCTTATGCCTGTATTTATTCCTCTTATAGCTCACAAATAGAGGTGAAATGAAAGATGATTTAGTTGCTGTACCAGGGCCTATGGGCACTTTATTGGCCCACATGTCCCAGTTTGCTGAGGACAGTTCTGGTTTATGTGTCTAGTATTGACATAATTGTTATCAGGGCCACTGTTCCCTCTCAATAGTGTCCTGTCTTGGATAATAATTTATAAGAGAGGCCCAGAGGAATTTACTTCCAACAGGGAAGATAGAAGTTAGGCAAGTAAAAGGTAGTGTTACCAAGGTAAGGAATTGATAGTCAAATAGTCAAGGTGAAGATGGCATTGAGCTACTTCTGAAGTCTACAGGATAAGATCCAAGCTCTGCTTATAACCCAGTCAACTGTCAGAGAGTCTATGGACAATTCACAAGAGTACCCAAGGCTACAGGCTCTGTGACACAATAACATCTGACCAGCTGTCTTCTATCATTTGGTAAGCCTGTCCCAACCAATAGGGGAAAAAAAAAAATCAAGGCAGATAAACAAGCAAAAAAAAAAAGCAATCTCTTCTTCTACTGTCCTGTGTCCCCAACCTCGCACCCCTCATTCCATCTTAGTCAAGCTCGCTTCTCCATGTTGTCTTAACAGAGTTTTAGTCCTTTTCCTGGGAAAACAGAAAATATCTCGTTCTGTCACTAAGGTCAATAAAGACAGCAAAAAAGCATAATCCCTTAGGAGCCATGGATGAAGATTACAGACTCTTGTCCTCTAGATCAGTGGTGTTTCTGTGTTTGTTTTGTTTGGTTATGGACACTACGAAGAATGTGGTGTATTTCTGACAGAGATTCTCTCCCTTTCCATACATGGCTCTTCTTGGACTCCAAAGCACTCTATAATTAACGATACCAAGGAGCTCCCTCTAACCCTAAGATAACTCATTTCTAATAAATGAAATTGCTCAAAATCATGTAAGTATAAAATAAAAGGGATAAATCTTGGACTAACCTACATTAGGTATGTTTGTGTATTATGGGCAAATAAAACTCATTTGGAGCAACATGAATTCACCAATGAATATTATGTTTTCCAGTGAGCATTTTTTTAGCCTACGGTACTCAGAAAGGGTCCATTTTCCCATAGTGTTAATGTTGAAAGCCATGGCAATGACACCACAGTAACGCCCATCACTGTGATGTAGAATATAGACGTTATTGCACATAATAGAAAGCAGTCTTTGGGCATAATGCATTTTTGTTGCCTACATGCTGACACCAAGCAGATATAAATGTGCTTTAATGTATTTCCTTTAAAAGGGCTAGTGTAGATGCACCCTCGAGTCCATGTTTTTTATAAGGTTTGGTGAGCAGTTTGCTTTTAGTAGCTGTGTTCTGTATTCACTTTAATACCTCTAATAGCTCTAATTATAAACTGCACAGTTTTCTACTCCTTCCTTGCCTTTTTTTTTTTTTTCATTGCACCACTCATAGACATTTAAACACTGGAAGCTGTTTATAGTTCATTAAGCACTTTAAGCAGTTATTCTAAAGTTTTATAAGTTTTTGTGTTTTCCAAGTCATTTCCCTCTGCTGCCATATGAAACCATGATACATAATTCAGTAGAAGACATCAGATATAGACATTTTGTGGGTAATCAGCATGGCTAACGGCCATAGACAGATTAAAAATTTTAGCAATTTATTTTATATTGTGTTTGGTATGGCATTTTACATAGAATATTTACTTTTTTTTAATGATCCTTTTGAAAATTGTAATTTTGCTTTTTAAATACAAACACTAGCCAAAAGGGAATATTAACGTACTTTATGATATATAATGTGTGACCGTTGGAAAGCTATTTGCCTGTAAGATCACAGTAGGAGGAGATGGGGGAAGAAATACTCCAATACAGACCTGGTGATGCAGTGGTTAAGAGCTCAGCTGCTAACCAAAAGGTCAGCAGTTCGCATCTACCAGCCACTCCTTGAAAATCCTATGGGGCAGTTCTACTCTGTCCTATAGGGTCCGCTAGGAGTCAGAATCAACTCAACAGCAATGGGTTTGGTTCTGGGGTTTTTAAGATGGTATTACAATTTGAATGAACATTTGCCATCATTAAGACTGCTGAAAAATAGGCAGGATTATACAATCTCTCTGTGAAAATGGAAGCGAGATAATAATTGAAGAGGCAAAGACCCACTTACACTACTACATTGAACACTCTTAGGACATCATTGTTATTATTAGTTGTTATGGAGCAGATTCCAACTCATGACAACTGCACGTGTGCAGAATGTAACTGCGCTATAGGGTTTTCAAGGTTGTGGCCTCTCAGAAGCAGATCACCAGACCTGTCTTCTGAGTCGCCTTTGGGTAGGTTTGAACCACCAACATTTCAGCTAGTAATTAAGTATTTAATCATTTGCACCACCCAGCATCCCCTACTCTTAGAATACATGGTACCATACTAGAGACAAAAGAAACTTACCCAAGAACCAGATTTAACATACTGGAACAAAATAAAAGAGATATCACAGAGAGAGGGAGGCTTTAGGTTAACATCGAGTTTTCTGAGGATGATCTTTCGTTTTACTTGGGTACCACAATCAACACCCATGGGAGCAGCAGTCGGGAAATCAAAAGACGCATTGCACTGGGGCAAATCTGCTGCCAAAGACCTCTTTAAAGTGTTGAAAAGCAAAGATGTCACCTTGAAGACTAAGATGCACATGACCCAAGCCATAGTGGTTTTAACGTCCCATAGAGTTTCCAAGAAGCGCCTGGTGAAACACATCCATTGATATTCTGTTAATTCCTGGAGACTTGATGGCCATGGGTTTGGTTTTGGTTTGTTTTTCGCCAGTGCCTTCAGTGGAGCTTGAGCTTCTTCCATCAGTACCATTGATCCCTGACCATTTGCCACCTCTTGAAATGGTTAAATGTCAACCAATTTTTTTTTTGGTGTAGTGACTCTGTGTATTTCTTCCATCTTCTTCCTGGGTCATTTAATATTTTCCCCATAGAATCCTTCACTATTGCAACTCGTGAAATTTTTCTTCAGATCTTTCAGCTTGGGAAGTGCCAAGTGTGCTCCTCCCTTTTGGTTTTCTATCTCCAGCTCTTTGCACATGTCATTATGATACTTTACTTTGTCTTCTAGAGCTGCCCTTTGAAATCTTATTTTCAGCTCTTTTACTTCATCAATTCTTTCTTTTGCTTTAGCTACTCGATGTTCAGGAACAACTTTTAGAGTCTCTTCTAACATCCATTTTGGTCTTTTCTTTATTTCTTGTCTTTTTAATGATCTCTTGCTTTCCTTATGAATAATGTCCTTGATGTCATTCCACAACTCTTCTGGTCTTCAGCTATTAGTGTTCAACGTGTCAAATCTATTCTTGAGATGTTCTCTAAATTCAGGTGGGATGTACTCAAGGTTGCACTTTGGTGCACATGGACTTGTTCTAATTTTCTTCAGTTTCAACTTGAACTTGCATGTAAGCAATGGATGTTCTGTTCTGCAGGCAGCCTCTGGTCTTGTTCTTACTGATGATGTTGAGCTTTTCTATCATCTCTTTCCACAGATGTAGTTGATTTGATTCCTGTGTATTCCATCTGGCAAGATCCATGTCTATACTCGCCATTTATGTTAGTGAAAAAAGGTATTTGCAGTGAAGAAGTCACTGGTCTTGCAAAATTCTGTTATGCAGTCACTGGCATCGTTTCTATCACCAAGGCCATATTTTCCAACTACTGATCCTTCTTCTTTGTTTCCAACTTTCACATTCTAATCACCAGTAAGTATCAATGCATCCGGATTGCACCTAGGTGGTTTAAACATTTTTGGCCTAACTGCTAACCTAAAAGTTGGCTGTTCAAACACACCCAGTGGCACTGAGAAAGAAAGGCCTGGCAATCTGTTAAGATTACAGCCAAAGAAAACCCTGTGGAGCAGTTCTATTCTGTAACACATGAGTCAGAATCAACTTGATGGCAACTAGCAACAACAATAACACAACTTCACTGATACTATGTCTATGCTATATGCACTTACACATTGCTGATGTTGAAGCTAAAAAATTCCTTATGCTAGAAATCATTACTTAAAAAAAAAGAAAAACTTGTTGCCATTGAGTCAATTTCAACTCATAACTACCAGATACAATTTTCAAGATTTTTTTCCCTTAGAAACCTCTACTATATTTCTGCATCTGCCATTGATTTTTTTTTGTTGTTGTTGTTTAAATTATTAATTTGTCTTAGTATCTCTATTTAGAAAATAGGGTAACTGATATCTAGCCCACAGCAATGGTATAAAGTCAAATGAGTATGTTTTTGAAAGTATGAAAGCAGTTTGTAAGCTATAAAAGGCCTCATAAATAGGCTGAAATTAATCTTAAAAATAATAAACATTTTCCCTACTGTGCTGAAATGTTAACAGCAGACATACCTTGAAGAAAAGAAGGACTAAATGGGGTCATTGGTGAAGGCGTCTAACAGATTGGGTTAGAATGTGAATCTGCGTTGCCCTCCTTATTAATCCTGAAGACTTCCTCTGCCACTCAGCTTGAGCCCCTGATCCCAGCTGTGCTTCTGCCATTTTTCCATAGCACTTTCCATCTTCTAGAATACCATACAATTTACTCTTTTTGTTGTTGCTTATTTTTTACTTTCTCACTTCCCATGCCAGAATGTAAGCTCCACAAGGGTGGGAATTTTTGCCTTTTTTACTTACTGACATATTAGAAGAACCTAAAAGAGTGCCTGTCATGGATTGAATTGTGTCCCCCCAAAATATGTGTCAAGTTGGCTAGGCCATGATTCCCAGAATCTATTTTGTGATTTGATGTAATTTTCCTTTGTGTTGTCAATCCTATTCTTTTTCTATAGTTAATGAGGAAAGGTTAGGTTATGTTAAAGAAAATTAGGGTGAGATGCAACACCTTACTCAGGTCGAAACTCTGATCCTATGTAAAGGGAGTTTCCCTGGGGTATGGGCTGCATCACCTTTTATCTTATGAGAGATAAAAGAAAAGAGAAACGAGCAGAGAGGTAGGGACCTACTACCATCAAGAAAGAAGAGCGAGAAGCAAAGCATGTTCTCTGGATCCAGGGACCTTGCAATGAGAACCTCCTAGACCTAGGAGAAAGCTAATGAGGACCTTCCCCTGAAGCAGGTAGAGAGAAAGAAAGCCTACCCCTAGAGCCGGCACCCTGATTTCAGACTTCTTGCCCCCTAAACTGTGAGAGAATAAATTTCTGTTGGTTAAAGCCATCTAATTGTGGTATTTCTGTTATAGCAATGCTAAATAACTAAGGCAGTGTCGAACATATATTAGGTGCTCAGAGCCCTGGTAGCACAAGTGTTAAGTGCTTGGCTGCTAACTGAAGGATTGGTGATTTGAACCTACCCAGCTTCTTTGTGGGGAAAGACCTGACAATCTGCTTCCACAAAGATTACAGCTAAGAAAACCCTATGGAGTAGTTGGACTATGTGCAGCTCTACTGTTACTTATGGGATCACTATGAGCTGGAATTGACTCAACAGCATGCAACAACAACAAATTTGTTGAATGAACAAATGTATGGTTCAACATTCATCAGGTTTTAAAAGGGTAAAAGTTGTCCTTGAGAAAGACATGCCAGAAGAAAGAAACTTTATGGAAAATTCCAACAAACAGCAAAAAAGGTGGCTCTTTGGAATATTTTCTTCGAAGGGAGGAGAACAAACATTGGAGAGACAGTTGCAGAGAGGAGAGACTTCTGGCTTGGAAGTCCAGCAGCCTGTGACCTTTGCCTTACTGTGTTCAAAGGTCCAATGAAAGAGTTCTTATTTATTGGACATAGTGCCAAGTACTAGGCTGCTAAATACCAGGAATGTGAAGACTAATAAGGAATTCCTGGGTGGTACAAACAGTTAATGTGCTCAGCTGCTAAACAAAAAGGTAGGAAATTGGAGTCCTCCCAGAGGCTCTTTGGGCAAAAGACCTGATGATCTACTTTTGAGAAATCAGGCACTGAAAACTCTTGAAACACATGGAGTCATTATGAGTTGGAATCAGCCCACTAGCAACTGGCTCTGGGTCTTTTTCTCTGAGGTTCACAACTAATCTTCACCATTCCTTCTGTTATGGATTGAATTATGTCCCCAAAAATGTATATCGACTTGGCTAAGCCAGGATTGCCAGTATTGTGAGATAGTTCACCATTTTGTCCTTTGGACTCAGGATCCCTGCTTTGAGAAGCTCCTAGAAGAGGAGAAGATTGATGACAAGGATCTTCCCTCAGAGTTGACAGAGAGAGAAAGCTTTCCCCTGGAGCTGGCACCCTGTATTCAAACTTCTAGCCTCCTGTTTTCTTTGTTAAAACAATCCACTTGTGGTATTTCTGTTAGAGCAACACTAGATAACTAAGACATCTTCCAAGTGTTGTCCCTCCCACTGCTGACACATATTATCAAGGTCTTACTTGGCACCCTAGTAAGTGTCTCAGCTTCCACTCTTCCACTGGCCCTTCAGCCTGTTCTCAAAACAACAGCCAGAAATGTTACTAAATTGCACTCCTCTGCTCAAAACACTATTCTCTAGAAGAATAAAAGCCCACAAGGGGGATTCACATAGCAGAGAGTCCCCAGCCCTAGCCCTGTCTTTGGCTTCCATTTCTACTTCTTCCTCCTCTGTTTTTCCTCTAGTGCCCATCCTGCTCCTCTAGCTTCATGGTTTTAGAATGTGCTGATCCCTTTCCTTTTTTTATTCAGTTTTTGGCTCATTTGTCACTTTACCAGAGAAATCTTCTTTGACCAATCTACATAAAATAGTACATCCTGCACACACACTCTGTCTTTATTTCCCTTTGTCAGTTTTGATTACTCTTATGCTTGACATATGGTAGCTACTAAGTAAATATTTGTTGAATGAATGAAAGTCCCGTTGACAAAAAAGTCGAAGTTGAAAATTACACAGATCAATTAAAGGAAGAAGGTGACCTAGAAAAAGAGACCGGATTATTTAAATGAATGGTATGGATGAGAAAGGACAAAAGCAAAGGTTATTCAATCAATGGTCTTGAGAGAACTAAGAAGTAATGTGGAAAATAATATGGAAATCCTCACTTCATAGTGTATCATTTAAGGTTCTTGGCATCAAGTACGGAAAAAAAAAATAGGGACTTATTGAAAGATATTGGTGATTTCAATCAGTAGGAGGCGGAGATACTAAGTAGAGAAGACCGTAAGTGCAGGCTGGGAGAGAAAAGGTAATGTAGAAGGGTTGGGGACCACGGACATATGTTCCACTTCCTCATGTAACTTGCTTGTGCCTTCATGGTCTGCTTGAACCCAATCTCATATATACCACTTCTACTTAATAATGAAGTACAGCAGTGTATGCCCAACTTTACGGCTTGGTGGGTAAACAAGCCCAGTGTTTTAGTGGCATCTCAGGTTGCATGGTAACTTGGTAGTCCATGGTTAAATGTTCAGTTTCTACTAAGGCCTAGTAGCAAGTCAATAGTGGTTTCTTTAAGGAAGGTAGTTATGCACAGAGAATGGCAGGGCTATGTTCCAAAATTGTAAGGGCCTGTGCTGTGATGTAGCTATAAAAGCCTGCCAGAGGCTCCGTACATCATCCCCATCAGCTACTGACACTTCAAGCACCATTGGATCGGGCAGATCATAGGCCCAAGCGACAGAGCAGCTTGTATGGCAGCCTGAACCTATTGCAGAGCCTTCCCTTGTTCCTGGTCCCACTAAAAATTGGCAGCTTTTCTGGTCACTTGGCAAATGGACCAGAGTAACATACTCAAAGTTCCACTAGGCATTTTTCCTCTTTTTTAGTTGGAGGGGCCAGATGCAACAAGTTATTTTTTCATCTTAAGAAGGGATATTGACATGCCCCACACCACTGAGTCCCTAGAAATTTCACTGAGAGGGGAGGACCCTGAATTTTTGTCAGATTTATTTCCTATCCTCTGATATGCAAATTTCTAACCACGAAGTTTACAAGTCCTTGCTCACTACGTCCAATCAGCATGACATGATCAATATAAAGGACCAGCGTGATATCTTCTGGAAGGGAAAGGCAATCAAGGCAATGAAGAGAAGGCTGGGAGATAGATTAACAGACTAAATTATGACATAAGACTGGAGAGTTGATATACCCCTGAGGTAGGAATATGAAGGTATATTACTGGCCTTGCCAGCGAAAATCCAACTTCTCCTTGTGGTCTTTATTAATAAGAATCAAGAAAAAAGCATTTTCAGATCAGTAGCTGTGTACCAGGTACTGGGAGATGTGTTAATTTGCTCAAGCAATAAAACCACATCTGGAACAGCAACTGCAATAGGAGTCGCCACCTGGTTAAGTCTGTGATAATTTGCTGTTATTCTCCAAGATCCATCTGTTTTCTGCACAGGCCGAATAGTCAGGTTGAATGATAATATGGTAGGAATCACCACCCCTGCATTCTTCCAGTTGTTGACGGTGGCACTAGTCTCTGCAATCTTTCCAGGAATGTGACATTCCTAGGTCGAGACAATTACAGTGGCTTCCACCTGCCCTTTTCTGCCATAATAACCCTCACTCCACAGATCAGGGAAACAACATGAAAATCCTGACGGTTGCTGAATATGGCTATTCCAATTATGCATTTTGGAACTGGAAAGGTCACCAATGAATGGGTTCAGGGACAGGCTGAACTCACTGCGAGGTAGACTTGAGCTAAAACTCCATTGATCACCTGACCTCCATAACCCCTGTACTGACTGGCAGACCACAGTGATGTTTTGGGTCATCTGAAATTAGTGTCAATTCAGAGCCAGTATCCAGTAATCCCTGAAAAAATTCTGATTATTTTCTATTTTCCCAGTACTCAATCGCCCTGGTATAAGTCTGTAGAATATTTTGAGGAAGGCTAGAAGACAGATTAGTGGTTTAAATTTTTGGCAGTGTGATGGGGTCCTTCTTCAAGGGAACCCAGCTTACCATTTATTCAGGGGGTTGTGGATCTGTGAACTGACTCAAGCAGGAGAATTTATTAGCTGCTGTGATTCTCTGTTTTGGTGATTCAAGTCAGACTTCTGTTGTTCACTTGACATAGAACTGTTCTGACTATACAGTTTAAGTAAGAATTTAGTAGACTTCCCATCTATCTCTCTCCTAGGGACATCATAATTAACTGGCCAACACCGTAGGTCTCTGCATGTCAGACTGTCCTGATTACCACTTTAACTCTGCTGTCTGTTATATTAACCACACCCACTGTGATATCTGACCAACAGAGAAAAGCAATTACAGAGCTCATTGAGGATGCTGGAGCTCCCCTCACAAATTTATTCCTCACAATTTTGGTAAAAATGTGTACTCTGGACATTCCAAGGGTAGATGGGGAGGTCTACATAATAAATCCATTCTAATAGTCTGATCTCCCTAAACCTTTGGATATCTTCTTCTATACTAAACTAAGGCAGTTTTGGCATTTAAACTTCATTTAATGTTTTCAATGTAGGTCACCTTTTGGTCCTGTTTCACCTAACCAACCAACCAACCAAACTGTTAGTGCCCTTGAGCTGAAACATTGAATCTTGAATCTCTGCTTAGTTGACTATATCAATAAGTTTGGCCCAATTCACCTTTATGTTCCTTTCATCATTATTCTACACCTGAAGATTAACTCCCACACATATTTCCTGGATTTCTGTCTTTATAAATTAGAAAAACAATTTGGTTCTCTTAGAGTATAGCACACTTCCTCGTGGGTCATATTTGTACCTCACCTTTTGGGGTGTGATGGAATTTCAGTCTAATTATAAGTATAGAATCAAAAGGGGGTTGTGGGAGTATCTTGAGGAGAATCAGCAGTATTTTGGGAGCAACAACCTCATGTGTGGCAACTGCAGTTTCTTTAGACAAAGCAGGGCTGGTCTCAGATGAAAGTAGAAGGGCTGCTTCTACCGGCAAGTAAGACTCAGCAGAATTTATGAGTTCAGTGTCTCAGCTTCATCACTATCTGCTCATATGTCCCCTTTCTAATTTTCAGAATCTCATTCCTTCCCAATAATGCTGATTTTAATATCAGATACCTATAAGGTTGGGAGTTCAATTTGCGTGGTAATTCAACCATTTTAGGTGACACTCTGGGTTTGGTTTCAGCAATCTCACCTCTGTGTCTGCAGGACATGAAGTTTTCTTTCAGGGCACACATAGAGACTTCCAGGTAATTAGTGCAGCACTTGAACTGGGAATTTGAAGCCCTAAATTCATTCTTTTCTTTCTCCACTTCATCAAGCAAAATTAGAAGCAACCAGCCAATGTCATTATACTTATCAGTTTGACAAAAATGCTCTAAGATATCAAAGACACAATCACCCAAAATCTTGTCTAAGTATTTGATTAAGAGCATTCAAAGGTAATATTTTGTGTATCTGCATTGCCACATCATGCCGTGGACAATAAGTGCCCTCTGGAAATAGAGGAACCCTGGTGGTGCAGTGGTTAAGAACTCAACTGCTAACCAAAAGGTTAGCAGTTTGAATCCACCAGCTGCTCCTTGGAAACCCCATGGAACAGTTCTACTCTGTTTTATAAGGTCGGTATGAATCCGAATTGACTCAACAGCAGTGTGTTGGAAATAGAGTCATTCCAAATAGTGCCATTTAGTCAATGCCAACTCATAGCGAGCCTAAAGTGCAGAGTAGAGCTGTCCCATAGAGTCCCCAGACTGTAATCTTTACAGAAAGAGTCACATCTTTCACAGACAGGCTGGTGAGTTCTGAGTACTGTAACCACTGCACCACCAGGAATCTTTATACAGTCATTAACCCATTACTGTCCAGTCAATTCTGACTCATAGTGACCCTATAAGAGAGTAGAACTGCCCCATATGATTTCCAAGGAGCATCTGGCATATTCGAACTGCCGACATTTTGGTTAGCTGCCATAGCTCTTAACCATACGCCACCAGGGATTCCATATAGTCATTAGTGTCTTCAAATCTAACAGATCTGACAATCTATTCCAGAAAGTCCAAAAACAATTCAGAGAACTTACCCTTAAGATCCTGTTCCTCTAGAACTGCTCTTGGTACCAAAATTTGTTTAGCCAGCATTCCCTGGAGAAACAGACCATTAAGTAATGACATATACAGACATACCTTTTTTCATTGAGCTTTGGTCTTTACAAACTGAAGGTTGTGGGACCTTTGCGTCGACCAAGTCTATCAGTGCCACAGCATGTGCTTACTTGGTGTCTGAGTGGCACCTTTTGGTCATTCTCATATTTCAAACTTTCTCATTATTATTATGTCTGTTATGATGATCTGTGATCAGTGATCTTTTTTTTTTTATAGTGCTTTTTAGATAAGGGTTTACAGAGCAAATTACTTGCTCATTAATAAATTAATACACATATTGTTTTGTGACATTGGTTGCCAACCCCAGGATGTGTCACTCGACTTTGGGTTCCCTATCACAAGCTTCCCTGTTCCCTCTGCCTTCTTATCCTTGCCCCTGGGCTGGTGTGCCCATTTAGTCTCTTTTTGTTTTATGGGCCTAGTCTTTGGCTGAAGGGTGAACCTCAGGAGTGACTTCAGTACTGAGTTAAAAGTTAAAAGTACTGAGGCCATACTCCCATATTTTCTCCAATCTCTGTCAGACCAGTAAGTCTGAACTTCTTGTGAGTTAGAATTTTGTTCTCCATTTTTCTCCAGCTCTCTCTGGGTCCCTCTACTGTGATTCCATTCAGAGCAATCAGTGATGGTAGCCGGGCACCATCTAATTGTGCTGAACTCAGTCTGGTGGAGGCTGTGGTAGTTGTGGTCCATTAGTTTCTCTGACTAATCTTTCCCTTGTATCTTTGGTTTTCTTCTCTCTTGCTCCAGATGGGTTGGGACCAGTGGAGTATCTTAAATGGCCACTCATGAGCTTTTTAAAGACCCTAGATGCTACTCACCAAAGTAGGATGTAGAACACTTTCTTTGTAAGCTATATTATGCCAGTTGAGCTAGATGTCACCCAAGACCATGATCCTGGGCCTCCAGCCCAGTAATATGGTTGCTCAGGGATTTTGGCTTTGTCTATGGAGCTTGCCTTGGTCAAGTTGTGCTGACTTCTGCAGTATTGTGTACTGTCTTACCCTTCACCAAAATTACCATTTATCTGTTGTTTTTCTCTCCCCTCACCCCCTCCTTCATCACCATCAAAGATTGTTTCTGTGTGTAAACGTTTTCGTGAGTTTTTATAATTGTGGTCCCGTAAAATATTTGTCCTTTTGTGACTAAACTTATTTTACCCAGCATGATGCCCTTCAGATTCATCCATGTTGTGGAATGTTTTCCAGATTCATGACTGCTCTTTATTGTTGCATAGTATTCAATTGTATGTATGCATACCAGTTTGTTTATCCATTCATCTGCTGATGGGCACTTAGGTTTTTTCCATCTTTTTGCTATTGTGAATAAGGCTGCAATGAACATGGGTGTGCACATGTCTATTTGTGTGATGGCTTTTGTTTCACTAGGATATAGTCCTAGGAGTGGGATTGCTGGATCATATGGTATTTCTATTTCTGGATTTTTAAGGAAGTGCCATACTATTTTCCATAATTGTTGTATCATTTTGCATTCCTACCAGCAGTGGATAAGAGTTCCAATCTCCAATGTTTGTTATTTTCTGTTTGTTTGTTTTTTTTTAATTCATGCCAGTAATGTCAGGATGAGATAGTATCTCATTGTAGTTTTGATTTGCATTTCTGTAATGGCTAGTGATCCAGAACATTTCCTCATGTGTCTGTTAGCCGCCTGAATGTTTTCTTTGGTGAAGTGCCTGTTCATAACCTTTGCCCATTTTATAACTGGATTATTTGTCTTTTTGTTGTAGAGGTGTTGGATTTTCCTGTAGATTTTAGATATTAGGCCATTGTTGGATTTGTCACAGCCAAAAATTTTTTCCCAGTCTGTAGGTTCTCTTTTTACTCTTTTTGTGTAGCCTTTGGTGAGCATTAAGTATTTAAGTTTGAGAAGGTCCCAGTTATCTAGCTTATCTTTTAGTGTTTCTGTGTTGTTATAGTTTGTATCCTATTTATGCCATGTACTAGGGCCTCTAGCATTGACCCTGATATTTCATCTACAATCTTTATAGTTTTTGGCTTTATATTTAGGTCTTTGATCCATTTTCAATTAGTTTTTGTGTGTGGTGTGAAGTATGGACCCTGTTTCATTTTCTTACACATGGGCATCCAGTTTTGCCAGCACCATTTGCTAAAAAGACTGTCTTTTCCACATTTAATGGACTTTAGGACAAAGATGATCTTTGTCGAAGATCAAGTGCTCTCAATTCTGTTCCAGTGGTCAACATGTCTGTCATTGTGCCAGCACCAGGCTGTTTGGGCTACCATAGCTGTATAGTAGGTTCTGAGGTAAGGTAGTGCAAGTCCTCCTACTTTATTCTTCTTCTTCAATAATGTTTTCATTATCCAGGGCCTCTTTCCTTTCCATATAAAGTTAATGATTAGTTTTTCCATCTCATTAAAGAATGCTGTTGGTATTTTTATTGGGGTTGCACTGTATTTGTAGATTGCCTTGGATAGAATTGGCATTTTCACAATGTTGAGTCTACCTATCCATGAGCATGGTATGTTTTTCCATTTACGTATGTCTCTTTTGGTTTCTTGTAGTAGTGTTTTGTAGTTTTCTTTGCATAGATCTTTTACGTCCTTGGTTAGATTTATTCCTAAGGTTTTTTTTTTTTTTTTTTTTAGGCTTATTATAAATGCTATTGCTTCCTGATTTTTTAGTAGTTCTCTTTATTGGTATATAGGAATCCAACTGATATTTGTATGTTGATCTTGTATCCTGCTATTCTGCAGAATCTTTCTACTAGTTCCAGTAGTTTTCTTGTGGATTCTTTTGGGTTCTGTATGTACAGTATCATACTTTCTCAATTAGAGACAGTTTTGCTTCTCTCTTACCAATTTAGATGCCTTTTATTTCTTTTTCCTTCCCTTATTGCTCTAGCTAGCACTTTCAGCGCAATGTTAAATAGCAGTGGAGATAAAGGGCATCCTTGTCTTGTTCTTGTTCTCAGAGGGAATGTTTTCAACTTCTGTCCATTAATAATGGTGTTGGTTGTTGGTTTTGTATAGATGCCTGTATGGTAATGCTATTCAGCTATATGCATCCCCTCCTAATGGAATCAGCTTTGCTCTTCTCTGAAGCATGCAGGGGATGAATTCAGGATGGACTCAGGCTAAGGTACAATGCCAGGAGTGGCATGACTGGGCCAGCAGCCAAGGCTGAGAAATGCCTTAGCAACAGGAAGGAAAACATCTGGGCCTGGACGTGAAGTCCCTGTGAACACTGACTGCCCAAGGATGTGGGAGAAAAACAATGAGCCTTGGTCCCAGCTGGAATGGTATATAAACTTGTGTCCCTTGTTAGGTGGTTGTGGAGGGCTAAACTGGTCCAGCCACCTCCCTGGGCCATGGTCCTGTGAGTAAGCTTCCCAAATAAACCATACGTATGTCATGATCACTGGTTCTGGAGTCTTTCTTCGGTCTCTTGGAGATGCGGCTGACCTTGGGTTCAGGTGCCCCTGGGTTGTTACCCAATAATGCCCTTTATTATCCTGAGAAATTTCCTTTCTGTACCTCTTTTATTGAGAGCTTTTATGAAAAATGGGTGTTGGACTTTATTGAATGACTTTTCTGCGTTGATTGAGGTGTGAGACCAGTCATCTTTGATGTTACTATTATAATTGTTTTGGGGTGCCACGACCTGCACCCCTATGAGGTGGTGAACTTAACTGATAAATGTTGTGTGTGTTCTGACTGCTGCATGAACTGGCCATTCTCCCATCTCCCTCTCCTCAGGAGTCCCAATTCCCTGAGACAAAACAACATTGAAATTAGGCCAGTTAATAACTCTACAATGCCTCCTAAGTGTTCAAGTGAAAGGATAAGTCACATATTACTCATTTTCAATCAAAAACTAGAAATGATTAAATTTGGTGAGGAAGACATGTTTAAAGCCTAGAGAGGTGGAAAGCTAGGTCTTCTGCAACAAACAGCCAGGTTGTGAAATCAAAGGAAAAGTACTTGAAAGAAATTAAAAGTGCTACTCCAATGAACACATGAATGACAGAAAGTGAAGCCCCATTATTGCTGATGTGGAAGACGTTTTAGTGGTCTGCATAGAAGATCAAATCAGCCACAATTTTCCCTTAAGCCAAAGCCTAATCCAGAGCAAGGTCAGTCCTAAGTCTCTTCAGTTCTATGAAGGCTAGGAGAGGTAAAGAAGCTGCAGAAGAAAAGTTTGAAGCTAGCAGAGGTTGGTTCATGAGGTTGAAGGAAGAAAACTGTCTCCATAGCATGAAAGTGCAAGGTGAAGCAGCCAGTGCTGATTCAGAAGCTGCAGCTAGTTATCCAGAAGGTCTAGCTGAGATAATTGATGAAGGTGGCCACACTAAACAGCAGGTTTTCAGTGTAGTTGAAATAGCCTAATATAGGAAGAAGATGCCAGCTAGGACTTTCACAGCTGGAGAGGAGAAGTCAATGCCTGGCTTCAAAGCTTCAAAGGACACGCTGACTCTCTTGTTATGGCTAATGTAGCTGGTGACTTTATGTTGAAGCCAATGCTCATTTACCATTCTGACAATCCTGGGGCCCTTAAGAGTTATGCTAAAACTACTCTACCTCTGCTCCATAAATGAAATGACAAAGCCTGGATGACAGCACATCTGTTTACAAAATGGTTTACCGAATATTTGAAGCCCACTGTTGAGACCTACTGCTCAGAAAAAAGGATTCCTTTCAAAATATTGCTGCTCATTATCAATGCACCTGATCACGCAGGAGCTCTGATAGAGATGTACAAGGAGATTAACGCTGTTTTCATGCCTGCTGACACAACATCCATTCAGCAGCACATGAATCAAGGAGTAATTTAGACTTTCAAGTCTTCTTATCTAAAAAAATACATTTTTTTAAGGCTATAGCTGCCATAGATAGTGTTTCCTCTGATGAATCTGGGCAAAATAAATTGAAAAGCTTCTGAAAAGGGTTCACCATTCTAGATGCCAGTAAGAACATTCATGATTCATGGGAGGAGATCAAAATATCAACATTAACAGGAGTTTGGAAGAATTTGATTCCAACCCTTATGAATAACTTTGAGGGATTCAAGATTTCATTGAAGGACCTTACTGCAGATACGGTGGAAATATCAAGAGAGCTAGAATTAGAAGTGGAGCTTGGTGGTTTCTTTAGATGGACTCTACTCCTGGTGAAGATGCTGTGAACATTGTTGAAATGACAAGAAAATGTTAAGAATATTACATAAACTTTGTTGATAAAGATGAAGCAGGATTTAAGAGGACTGACTCCAATTTTGAAAGAAGTTCTACTGTGGGTAAAATTGCTCTCAAACAGCATTGCATGATTTTTCATGAAAGGAACAGCCAATTGATGCAGCAAACTTCACTGTTGTCTTATTTTAAGAAATTGCAACAGCCTCCCCAACCTTCAGCACCACTACCCTAATCAGTCAGCAGCCATCAACATCAAGGCAAAACCCTCCATCAGCAAAAAGATTATGACTTGTTGAAGGCTCAGATGATGGTTAGCATTTTTTAGCAATATTTTTAAATTAATGTATGTACTTTGCTTTTTAGACATAATGCTATTGCACACTTAATAGAGTACAGCACAGTGTAAACATAATTTTTTTGCACTGAGAAAACAAAAAATTTGACTGATTCCCTTTATTGCAATATTCCCTTTATTGTAATGGTCTGGAACTGAACTCAAAATATCTCTGAGGAATGTCTGTACAAATATAGAGAAAAATTTATTTTAAGAAATGGCTCACACAATTATGGCAGGTGGCAAGTCCAAAATTTGTAAGTCAGGTGACGGGCCAGAAACTCTGGCAGTCTTGTGTCTGAAGTTGATAGGCCAATTGTTGGGTGGTGCACCGTATATCTATTTACAGTCTTCCTTCCCCCTCAAGTAACTTCAGTTTTTACTGGTAAGGCCTTCAAATGATTGGATGAAGCCCACCCACATTATTGAAGGTAATCTGCTTTATTTAAGGTCAACTGATTTAAATGTTAATCACTTGTAAATACCTTCAAAGCAACATCTAGATTAGTGTTTGACCCAAATTGGGCACCAAAGTCTAGCCAAGTTGACACATAAAATTAACTAGCACAAATCTCAATAGTAAATAGGTGAAGATGACAAAAAGATAATTCCTTCTGAGGACAAATAGCAAGAGATAACATAAGGAAATAAATATTCATCATTAATAAAAAATGCAAATTAAAACAAAGAGGTAACTACAGATTACACTAGAAAAAAAAATGTAAATCATTACACCCAGTAATTTTGAAAGAACGGTAAAACTGCAATCCTCAGGCATCTCCGGCTGGATTCATTCACTGAATGGGTATTTGTGCAAGTGGTTCAGAGTACAGGCTCTTGAGACGTTTCTCTAGTGCAAATCATAGCCGCACCACTTCTTCCTTGTGTACCTCAGGCACATGGCTTAATCTCTCCTTGATTGTAAAATAGAGATAATAGTAGAAACCCCTGATACGTCCTATTGGGAGGATTTAATGAGTCAATACCCGTAACACTTTTAGAATAGTAAACATTCAATTATTATTAACTATTAACCAATTATTGACTATATATCAATCCGAGTTTCAAAAGGAAAGAGATGGCACACTGAAATTGGCATGTTTTTATATGGGACTAATCACAATGGTATGTGAAGACTGTAGGAAAACCACTAGAGATAGATGAGGAACCTGGGGCTAACAGCAGGAAGATTGTTATTACCCCAGGCCTGAGAGATAAGGCAGGGAGAAGTTATTAAGACATACAGCTTCATGTACAAAAGGGGCCCTGGAGAGGAGAAGTGACCTTCAGTAAATCTGAGGTGACTCCTCAATAAAGAGCCAGAGGAATAAGCGTCCTGACCTCATGTTCCTGTCTCCTTCTCCTACCGAGCCCCCATGGGCTGAACTCTACTATTAGCCCCAGAGCACAGGAACCTGTTGAAGAAGGCCATGCAATTCAGCCTCCTGGTGCAGATAGCAGGATAGAAAAGAGGGTAGAGTAGATCTGGAATATATTTGGCACAGATTCCTATTAACTAGGCTGCAGATTATAGCAGACTGCTATAAATCACCACTAGACTCTTTGGCTTCTCCAAGGACTCTTCTGGAGAAGTAAACAGTTCTTTTCTTTTCCTTGCAGAGAACCTCTGGCAGCTTCTCTCAACCCTTAGGGTCCAATGGAGAACAGGCCCTGGAGATCCAGTCTCTGTGAAGCATCATCAAAATATCCAAATACAGTCCCTTTTTAGGGGCTAGTTCTACATTCAATAATGCTGCTGATTAGGCATAACTAGGGTGGGACTGACAAGATTTGAGCAAGTCAACAAAGGCAACACAGTGCATTAGAGGAAAACATGATGAGCTTCTGACCCCCGTATGAGGTAGTAATGACTATGATAGGAGTTAGTGCAACATATTCAAGGACAAATCATTCCATGGGTTGCCCATGGTTATTGGCCAACTAATGGCCACTTTTCCCTCATTCACTTGCATGCTTTACGAAGCTTTCTAACATTTCAAGCTCTGAAATACAAAGGTTACAGAAGGCTAAATAAAACAGTGGCAAATAAGACATATTAATGACTTTTTAATTTTAAATAATGTTGTAAAGTCAATTCCAACTCATGGAGACCTCATATGTCTCAGAGTAGAACTGTGCTCCATAGGGATTTCAATGGCTGATTTTCCAAAATAGATCAGATGTAAATCAGTCAGAACAAGGCCAGGGGGCAACTGAGGAACAGGCCATCAATTGCTCATATGCAAGTTCAAGTTGAAACTGAAGAAAATTAGAACAAGTCCATGTGTCAAAGTACGGCCTTGAATACATTCCACCTGAATTTAGAGACCATCTCAAGGATAGATTTGATGCATTTAATACTAATGACCAGAGACCAGATGAGTTGTGCAATGACATTGTGGAAATCTTACATGAAAAGCAAAAGATCATTAAAAAGACAGCATAGAAAGAAAAGGCCAAAATAGATGTCAGAAGAGACTCTGAAACTTGCTAAAGTAAAAGGGAGAAAAGATGATGTGAAAGAGCTGAATAGGAGATTTTAAAAGATGGCTGGAGAAGAAAAAGTAAAGTATAATGAAATGTGCAAAGACCTCAAGTTAGAAAACCAAAAGGGAAGAACATGACTGACATTTTTCAAGATGAAAGAACTGAAGAAAAAATTCAAGCCTCAAGTTGCAATATTGAAGGATTCTGTGTGGAAAATATTGAGCGACACAGGAAACATCAAAAGAAGATGGAAGGAATATACAGAATCACTGTACCAAAAAGAATTGATGTTCAACCATTTCAGGAGGTAGCATATCATCAAGAACCAATCTACCGAAGGAAGATGTCCAAGCTGCACTGAAAGCATGGGCAAAAAACAAGGCTCCAAAAATTGACAGAATAACAATGAAGGCGTTTCAAAAAATGGGTGCAGTGCTGGAGGTGCTCACTCATCTATGCCAAGAAATCTGGGAGACAACTACCTGGCCAACTGACTGCAAGTGAGCAATATTCATGCCCAAACCAAAGAAAGGTGATCCAACTGAATGAGGAAATTATCCAATAACATCATTAATACCACACACAAGTAAATTTTTGCTGGTGATTATTCAAAAGTGGTTGCAGCAGTACATTGACTGGAAACTGCCAGAAATTCAGAAGAGGATGTAGAAGAAGGGATATTACTACCAAAGTCAAATAGATCTTGGCTGAAAGTGGAGTATACCAGAAAGATACTTACCTGTGTTTCACTGACTATGAAAGACATTCAACTGTGTGGATCATAACAAGTTATGGATAACATTGTGAAGAGTGGAAATTCCAGAACACTTAATTGTGCTCATGTGGAACCTGTACACAGATCAAGAGGCAGTCATTCTGACAGAATAAGGGGATATTGCAGGGTTTAAAATCAGGAAAGCTGTGTGTCAGGGTTGTATCTTTTCACCATACTTATTCAAACTGTATGCTGAGCAAATAATTAGAGAAGGTGGACTTTATGAAGAAGAACAGAGCATCAGGTTTGGAGGAAGACTCACTGACAACCTGCAATATGCAGGTGAGACAACCTTGCTTGCTGAAAGTGAAGAGGACTTGAAGCACTTACTGATGAAGATCAGACTATGGCTTTCAGTATGGATTAAACTTCAACATAAAGAAAACAAAAATCCTCACAACCGGAACAATAAGTAACATCATGATGAATGGAGAAAAGATTGAAGTTGTCAAGGATTTCATTTTACTTGGATCCACAATCAACGCCCGTAGAAGCAGAAGTCATGAAATCAAACAACATATTGCATTGGGCAAATCTGCTGCAAAAGACCTGTTTATAGTGTTAAATATCAAAGATTTCACTTTGAGGACTAAGGTGAGACTGACCCAAGCCATGGTGTTTTCATTTGATTCATATGCATGGGAAAGCCGGACAATGAATAATGAAAACCAAGGAAGAATTTTTGCCTTTAAATTATGGTGTTGGGGAAGAATATTGAATATACAGTGGACTTCCAGAAGAACAAACCAATCTGTCTCGGAAGAAGTACGACCAGAATGCTCCTTAGAAGAGAGGGTGACAAGACTTCGTCTCACATACTCTGGAAATGTTCTTTTTTGATGCCGTTTAAAAAATTAATGTGACACTGCTTCTCTTCAATTTGTCATTCCTGGCATAGTAGACCATATGATTGTGCCATCCAAAATGGCCAACACCAGTCCATTTCAGGTCATTAGTAATGTCGGGGATATCTATCTTCAGGCCTTCCATTTCATTTTTGACTCCTTCCAATCTTCCTGGATTCAGACTTCGTATATTCCACCTTCTGATTAAGAATGGATGTTTGTAGCTGTTTCTTCTCATTTTGAGTTATGTTACAGCAACAAATGAACATCCAGAAAGCTTTACTCCATCTACTTCATTAAGATCAACTCTACTTTGAGGACTCAGCTCTTCCACAGTCATATTTTGAGTGCCTTCCAACCTGAGGGCCTCACCTCGGGGCACTGTATCAGATAATGTTCCACTGCTGTTCATAAGGTTTTCACTGGCCAATTTTTTTTAGAAATAGAATGCCAGGTCTTTCTTCCTAGTCTGTCTTAGTCTGGAAGCTCCACTGACACCTTTCCACCATGGATGACCTTGCTGGTATTTGAAATACCGGTGGCAAAGCTTCCAACATCACAGCAACATGCGAGCCACCACAATATGACAAACTGACAGATAAGTGGTGCCTATTTTTATGGAAAAATGGACTAAAAAAATCCAATGAGGACTACATGCATTAAAGATAGATTTTTCTCTAAACCATTTTACAAAAGTGCATATACTTTTTCCATAAAATCTCTCAGATTTAAAATACAATAGAAAATTATGCATTTTAGCATCTCATTTTTTAACCCAGGATGTGTCCGGTGCCTGTTCCACTCATCTCACTTTCCATCTCCCATTGTCTGCTTTTGGCAGCTCTTTTTCCTATTTCTCCTCTCCCTGGGTCTTCATTCAGATTGGCTCCAGGGAACAAAAAGGAAGAAGTGGACTTTTGTTTCCCTCATCCATGCTTCATTTTCATGTTATTCCTCACTGAGAAATTTTCTATATAAAAAGCACAGAGTAGTTGCCAACATTGTGATGACTGAAATGGTTTGCCTTGAGAATGAAGTGAAAGGAGAGGGAGGATAGATCATTTGATAATACCCATAACACTTTCAAGGATAAAGAATTTGTTATAATCATGCTTAGTAATCATCCTTTGTTCAAGTTCCTTTCTCTCTGGACGTCCCCAGGAATTATTTATTTTCTTCTTAATTCTATATTACCAACATTCTAGAATAAAAAGACTAAAAGAAAAAAAAATTCTTATTTTCATCCTATCAATCTGTGGGAAAATATTACTAGCCCCAACTTTACAAATAATGGCTTTATTTAGATTTACTATTTCTGCTTATATTTCTAAATAATCATTATTATGTGGTCATATTTATTGAAGTAGATTTTCAAAATGCATAACATAGTATTTCCATTAACTCTTTCACATTAATGAGTTGCTATTTAGTAAATTACTATTTCCCAGCACTAAGAGGAAGAAAGCCAGTGGCCTGAATGATTTTCCAAAGTGCCTATTAATAAACACCCTACGCATATATTAAAATGCTAGAATGCAAAGGTCTTTGGGAAGTATGTAAGCATGTGAGCCGGGATTTTTAGAAATGTGCGTTAACTCTTTCAGCACACTCAACAAATTCTTCTTCAAGGTTTGATTATTACTCCTTCAGCTTTCACTGTATTCCTATTTGTGGCAATTTTGCAATGATTTTTGACTGAACCAATGTTTTCTAGTTTTATTGTGTTGTTGAGGAACAGTAAATAATCATTTGCAATGTGATACCTGAGGCTTCCTGATTATGTTACTCTGTTTTCCATTGTTACAAGTAGTTAAAGACAGAAACAACTTATAAAAAGAATAGGTGGCAATGTTTTTCCTTTTTAAATTCTTGAGATATTAGTGAACCTAACTGCTGAAAAGCATAACCTCTTTAATGCAGTTGCTATGATTCCTTCATAGACATTGGTGTATCTGAGATTTATTTTTTAAGGCTTTGTTAATTAAACGTTTTATGTAAAGGCAGTTGTAGACTCAGAGAGGTCTCATGTAACCTTTACCTTGTTTCCCCTGTTATGGATTCAGTTGTGTTCCCCAAAAAGGTACGTTCAAGTCCTAACCCTTTTATCTGTGAATGTGACTTTGTTTGGGGCGATAGTGTTTTTCATTGTAGGTGTTTTCAGTGAAGTCATACTGAAGTAATGTGGGTCCTAATACTAATCCCTTCTGAGGGGGTGTCTTATAAAAAGGGAGAACAGACACAGAAAGAAGGCTGCACACCCGCGGAAAACAGACAGCTTGTGATGACGGAGGCAGATTCATCTATAAGCAGTAGATGAATGCCAAGGATTGCAACTACCACCAAAAGCTGGGACAGGGACATACTGGGGAAGAAACTGTGTAAGGATGCCTCTACAAGCCAGACCTGGAAGCGGCAAGGAAGGATCTTCCCTTAGAGCCAACACAGAGAAAGAGTATAGCTCTGCCAATGCCCTGAATTCATGTTTTTTAAAGCCACCCACTCTGTGGTATTTTGTTATGGAAGCCCTAGGACACTAAGAGATTCCCACTGGGAGTATTTGCAGAACTATAGTACAATGTCACAGCCAGGATATTGACAATGACACAATCAAGATACAGAATATTCCATCACTACAAGGATCCAGTATGTTACCCTTTTATAAGCACACTTACTTTCCTTTATTCCACATTCCCTCCTTTACCCCTGACAATATGTTCTGCATTTTTATAATTTTATCTTTCAAGATTTTCTAGAACTTTTTGGGATTAAATGTTTTCACTCAGCATAATTCTCTGGAGATTCATCCAGGTTGTTGCATATCAATGGTTCATACATTTTTATAGCTGAGTTGTACTATATGGTAGGGACATAGGACGGTTTGTTTAATCATGCACCTGTCCAAGGACATCTGGGTTGTTTCCAGTTTTGGTTCCTATAAATAAAGCTGCTATAAACATTCGCGTACAATTTCTTTGTGTGCCCATAAATCTTCATTAAAACCTAGGAGTACAATTGTTGGGTCGTATAGTAGTTGCACATTGAGATTTTAAGCAAATGCCAAACAGTCTTCCAGAGTATCTGTACCAGTTTACAGTCCCACCTATAATGAACGAGTAATTTGGTTTCTCCACACCCTCATCAACATGTCACTTTGGCGTTACTTTTTTAAAATTTTAGCTATTCTGATAGGTGTGTAAACCTTGGTGGTGTAGTGGTTAAGAGCTACAGCTGCTATCCAAAATGTCAGCAGGTCAAATTCACCAGGCTCTCCTTGGAAACCCTGTCCTATAGCGTCGCTATGAGTCAGAATTGACTTAACAGCAACAGGTTTGGTTCTGTTTTTTTTTTTTGTTTTGTTTTGGTAGATGTGTAGTCACATCTCACTGTGGTTTTAATTTCCATTGCTGTGAGTCAGAATTGGCTCCACAGCAATGGGTAATGGCAAATTGAAGCCCTGGTGGTGCAGTGGTTAAAAGCTTGGTTGCTAAACAAAAGATTGGTAGTTCGAATCCACCAGATGCTCCTTGGAATCCCTATGCAGCAATTCTCCTCTGTCCTATAGGGCCGCTCTGAGTCGGAATTCGTTTGGCAGCAACAGGTTTGGTTTTTGGTTGTGTTAATGGCAAATCGGCTAATGATGTGAACATCTTTTCATGCACTTTTTTTTCTCATCTCTGTAACTGCTTCATTTATATATTTCTTTATATCTCTAGTCCAGTTTCTAATTTAAAAAAAGTTTCTAATTAGACTGTGTTTATTTATGTTTACTGTAGAAATGGAGTTCTTTATATATTCTTGGTACTAGTCCTTCATCACTTCATCAGATATGTGGTTTGCAAATATTTTATCCCAAAGTTTATCTTCCTTTATACTCTTAAGGATCTTTATACAGAGCAAAAGTTTTTCATTATGATGAAATACAATTTATTATTTTTCCTTTTATGTGTTGTACTTGTTTTAATATTTTTGGAAAATTTCCATTGTGGAAAAATATATATTACAAAACATTTGCCATTTTAACCATTTTTTGGATATATGATATTTCTATTTTTATTGTAAAAATATAGATAATACATTTGCCTATTCAACAATTTTTGAATGTACAGTTCAGTGAGACCAATTACATTAATCATGTTGTGCAACCGTCGCCGATATCCATTGCCAAATTTCACATCACCATAAACAGAAGCTCACTACTTCCTAAACCATGATTTACCCTCTTCCATCTCCCTCCTGCCCCCGGTAACCACTATTAGGCTCTGATTTCTATATATCTGCCTATTCTAGGTATTTCATATGTGAGATCTACAATATTTGTCCTTTTGTGACTGACTTATTTCACTTAGCATTATGTTTTCAAGGTTCAGACATGCTGTGGACCTCATTTCCTTTTATGACTGAGTAATATTCCATTGTGTATATATTTTTCTTTTGTTAATAATTTATTTTATTTTTATTGTTGAAATATACACAACAGAGCCTACACCAATTCAACAATTTCTACATGTACAATTCAGTGATATTGATTACATTCTTTGAGTTGTGCAACTGTTCTCACCCTCCCCTTTTTTTTCTCTTGTCTTTTTTTGTGTGTGTGTGAGAATTAGGTGAAAGTTTACAGAACAAATTAGTTTCTCTTTCAAAAATATATACTCAAACTGTTTCATGACATTGGCTGCAATCCCACAGTGTGTCAGCATTCTCCCCCTTTTCCTTTCCATCCTGGTTTCACCGTGTCCATTCATCCAGTTTTCCTGTCCCCTTCCACGTACTCAGCTGTGTTCCTGGGCAGGTATTGCTCATTGATCTAGTACACTTGGTTGATCTAAGAAGCACGTTCCTCACATGTGTTATTGCTTGTCTTGTAGGCTTGCCTAATCTTTGGCTGAAAGGTGAATTTCAGGAGTGGCTTTGAGTCTGAGTTAGAAGGGTATCCACGCGCTGTAGTTTCAGGGGTCCCTCCAGTTTCTGTCAGACCAGTCACTCTGGCCTTTTTTTGCAAATTTGATAATTTGTTTTACGTTTTTCTCCTGCTCTGTCTGCGACCCTCTATTTTAACCCCAGTCAGAGTGGTTGGTAGTGGTAGCCGGGCACCATCTAGTTCTTTTGGTCTCAGGATCATCTACGCTGTGGTTCATGTGGTCCGTTAGTCCTCTGGACTAATTGCTCCATTGGGTCTTTCTTATTTTTCACTCTCTTTTGCTCTTTTTTTTGCTCTGGACTAAAAGAGACCAATAGTTGAATCTCAGATGGCCGCTTGCAAGCTTTTAGGGTACTCACCAAAGTAGGATGTAAAACACTGTCTTTAAGAACTATGTTGTGCCAGTTGATGTAGATGTCCCCTGAGTCTATGGTCCTTTGCCTTCAGTCCTGAGAATTTCATCCCGTGAGGTGTTTAGTTATGTCTAAGAAGTTTCCCCAGCTGTGCCATTCATGTGCTCTATTATCTATATTAATATATCAGGAGCACCTACAGTCATGTATTTAGAAATTTCCACCTCCAAACCTGTATCTGTCAATGGGTGTGTTCCCTTACCCTCTCCCTCACCTCTGTGCATGTCTATCTATCTATCTACCTACATATCCATCCATCCATCCATCCATCCATCCATCCATCCATCCATCCATCCATCCATCCATCCATCCATCCATCCATCCATCCACCCACTCACCCACTCACCCACCCACCCACCCATCCATCCATCCATCCATTAGTAGATTATTGTGTGTTGATTCTATTATTGCACGATTGTCTATACTAGAACAGTTGTCATAGATGTCCTTTATTTCTGTATTCTTCTCAGTGTCCTCTCTTGCCTTGGTCATGTTGTGTTGACTTCTCTCATATTGTGTATTGCCTTTTCCTTCACTAGTATTAACTTGTGTCTATCTCTTTGGTAATTTTCCCTCCCCCCTCCTATCCATTGTAACCATCAAAAAGTCTTTGTTTCCTCTTTTCCTGTTTGTAAACCTTTTGTTACTTTATAAAAGCGGTTTCACACAATATTTGCCCTTATTGTGGTTGACTTATTTTACTTAGCGTAACATCTTCTAGATTCATCTGTGTCACGAAATGTTTATCTTTGCATAGTATACCATTGTGTGTATGTACTATAGTTTGTTAATCCATTCATCTGTTGATGGGCACTTAGGTTACTCCCACTTTTTGCCATTGTGAATAATGCTGCAATGAACATGGGTGTGCATATGTCTATTGGTATCAAAGTTCTTATTTCTTTAGAGTCTATACTTAGGAGTGGGGTTGCTGGATCATATGGTATTCTATTTCTAGCTTTTGAGGAAGTACCATATGATTTTCCATATGGTTGTACCACTCTACATTCCCACCAGCAGTGTATAAGAGTTCCAAATTTCCCACATCCTCGCCAACATTTGTTACTTTCTGGTTTTTTTTTCATCCCTGCCAGTATGTCAGGTGAGATGATATTTCTTTGTAGTTTTGATTTGCATCTAATTGCTAATGATCTTGAGCATTTTTTCACATGTTTGTTAGCAGCCTGAATATCTTCTTTGGTGAAGTGTCTATTCATTTCCTTTGCCCATTTTTTAATTGGGTTATTTGTCTCTTTTGTTGTTGTTGTTAAGATATTGAAGTTTTCCATAAATTTTAGAGATTAGACCCTTGTCAGATATGTCGCAGTCAAATTTTTTTTCCCAATCTATAGGTTCTCATTTTACTCTCTTGGAAAAGTCTTTTGTTGAGCAGAAGTGTTTAATTTTTAGGAGGTTCCATTTATCTAGATGATTTTCTTCTGTGTGTGCATTTTTAGCCATGCTTGGTAATCTATGCCATATATTAGCCCCCGGTGTTGTCCTAATTTTTCCTCTATGATCTTTATAGTTTTAGGTTTTATATATTTAGGTCTTTGATCCATTTTGATTTAGTTTTCATGTATCGTGTGAGGTATGGATTCTGTTTCATTTTTCTACAGATAGATGTCCAACTTTGCCAGTACCATTTGTTGAAGTGACAGTCTCTTCCTCATTCGATGAATTTTGGTCCTGTAGATCAGCTGTCCATAGGTGGGTGGATTTCTGTCTCAGTCCTCAATTCTGATCCATTGGTTCATGAGTCTGTTGTTGTACCAGTGTCAGGTTGTTTTGACTACTGTGGCTGTGTAGTAGTTCTGAGATCAGATAGTGTGAGGCTTCCTACTTAGTTCTTTTTTTAATAAGGCTTTACTTATTTGGGCCCTCTTTTCCTTCCGTATAAAGTTAGTGATTAGTTTTTCCATCTCAGTAAAGAATGCTGTTGGGATTTGGATCAGGACTACATTATATCTATACATCACTTTGGGTAGTATTGACATTTTCACAATGTTGAGGCTTCCTATCTATGAGCATGGATGTTTTTCCGTTTATGTAGATCTCTTTTGGTTTCTTGCAGTAGTGTTTTGTAGTTTTCTTTGTATAAGTCTTTTCTGTCCCTGGTTAGATTTATTCCTAAGCATTTTATCTTTTGGGGCTTTATTGTAAATGGTATTGTTTTCCTGATTTCCATTTCACAGTTGTATTTGTTGATGTAGAAGAATCCAACTGATTTTTGTATGTTAATCTTGTATGCTGTCACTTTGCTGAATGCTTCTATTATTTCCAATAGCTGTCTTGTGTTGTCCTTAGGATTTTCTTTGTATAGAATCATATTATCTGTGAATATGGATAGCTTTGTGTCTTCCTTACCAGTGTGGATGCCCTTTATTTCATTTTCTTTCCTTATTGCTCTTGCCAGGACTTCCAATGCTGTTTTGGATAAGAGTGGTGATAAAGGACATCCTTGTCTGGTTCCTGCTTTAAGGGGGAATGCTTTCAGATGCTCTCCATTGAGGATAATGTTGACCATTGGTTTTGTATAAATTCTCTTTATTTTGTTAAGAAATTTCCCTTCTATTCCTATTTTGCTGAGTGTTTTTTCTCAGGAATGGGTGTCTGTCTTTATCAAATGCTTTTTCTGCATTGATTGAGATGATCATGTGATTTTTTTCCTTTGTATTGTTTCTGTGTTGGATTATGTTGATTTTCTAGTGCTGAACCAACCTTGGTTGCCTGGTATAAATCCCACTTGGTCATGATGTATAATTACTATTATTATTTGATATGCTGTTGTTTTCTATTGGTTAAGATTTTGTTGAGAATTTTTAAATCTATATTCAAGAGAGATATTCATCTGTAGTTTTCTTTTATATTGGTGTCTTTGCCTGGCTTTTGTATTAGTGTTATGCTTGCATCATAGAATGAGTTTAGAAGTATTCCTCAGTTTTAGTAGAATCATTGTCAACTCTTCTCTGAATGTTTGGTAGGATTCTCCAGTGAAGCAGTCTGGACCACAGATTTTTTTGTTGTTGGGGGTTTTTTTATGACCCCTTCAATTTCTTCTTTTAATATAGGCCTGCTTAAATTTTCTAACTCAGTTTGTGTTAGTTGAGTTATGTAGTGATTTTCTAGAAATTTGTCCATTTCCTGTAGGTTTTCAAATTTCTTGGAGTACAGTTTTTCAAAGTATTCTGTTATGATCCTTTTTTATTTCAGTTGGTTCTGTCATAACGTCACCCATCTCCTTTCTTATTCGGGTTATTTGCATCTTCTCCTGGTTTTCTTTTTTCAATTTGGTCAGTGTTTTGTCAATTTTATTAATCCTTTCAAAAAGCCAGTCTTGTTGATCGTTTCTGTTGTTTTTCTGTTCTGTTTCATTTGTTTTTGCTCTAATTTTTATTATTTCATTTCTCCTGGCAAATGTGGGCTTATTTTGCTGCTCTCTCTCTAGTTGTTCAAGCTGTAGGGTTAATGTTTTGATTTTTGTCCTTTCTTCTTTTTTGATGTGTGATGTTATTGCTATAAATTGAGCTCTGTGTCTCAAAGATTTTGGTGCGTTGTGTCCCAAAGACTTCGGTGTGTTGTGTTTTCGTTCTCATTTGATTCTACGAATTTTCAAGTTTCATCTTTGATTTTTTCTATTACCCAGTAGTTTCTAAGCAGGGTGTTATTTAGTTTCCATTATTAGATTTTTTTTTCTTGCTGTTCCTGTTATTGATTTCTGCTTTTATAGCATTGTTGTCAGAGAAGATACTTTGTATGATTTTGATGTTTTTGAATTTGTTAAGGCCTCCTGCTTTGTGGCCTATTCTGGAGAATGACCCATGAGCATTGGAGAAGACTGTGTACTCTGCCTCTGTAGGGTGATGTGTTCTATATATGTCTATAAGGTCAAGTTGGTTGATTGTGTTGTTTTGATCTTCTGTGTCTCTGTTGAGTTTCTTTCTAGTTGTTTTGTCCTTAAACGAGGGTGATATGTTAAAGTCTCCTAGTATTGTTATGAAAGTGCTTATTTCTCTTTTCAGTGCTGTTAGATTTTGTTTTATGTATTTTGGAGCTCTGTCGTGGTTGCGTATATATTTATTATGGTTGTGTCCTCTAGGTAGACTGACTCTTTAATCATTATAGATTGTCCTTCCTTGTCTTTTGTAGCGGATTTTGCTTTAAAATCTATTTGATCAGAGATTAATATTGCCACTCCTACTCTTTTTTGGTTATTGTTTGCTTGATATGTCTTTTTCCATCCTTTAAGTTTTAGTTTATTTATATCTTTGTGTCTAAGGTATGTCTCTTGCAGACAGCATATTGATGGGTCATGTTTTCTAATCCATTCTGCCCCTCTCAGTCACTTTACTGGTGCATTTAGGCCATTTACTTTCAGTATGTATGAGTTTATCGCTGTCATTTTCTTTTTTTTTTTTTGGCATTGACTGATTTTCCTTCCACTTAATTTTCCTTGCTGAGTTTTTTTTTTTTTTTTAATTGTGGCTTGTCTTTTCATTTCCTTCATCTATTTTGGTTTTGTGTGTGCTGAATCTTTATGATTTTTTTCTTTTATACTTTGACAAGTAAGTTTGTTGACTTTCTTTGGGTTTACCCTAAAATTTACCTTTATCTTCCTAAGTTTAAAGTAATTTATTTCTTGATGTTGCCTTGACTTCTTCATATGGAAGTCCTAAACCTATACCTTTTATTCCCCCTTTATGTTTTGAAGTGGTCATCAGTTACAGATCGACACCTCTGGATCTCTGTTTTCCATCTTTTAGCTTTATTTTATTTATTATCTAGGTTGATATCTGCCTGATGTTGTCATGTGTTTTAATCTCAAGTTGTTGTCTGGTGTGTGAAGAACTCCCTGTAATATTCCCTGTAAAGTTGGTCAGGTTTTTACAAATTCGTTTTATTTTTGTTTATCTGGAAATGCCCAAATTTCACTGTCATATTTGAGGAATCATTTTTCTGGGTATAGAATTCTTGGTTAGCAGTTTTTTTTTCTTTCAAGGTTTTATATATATTATCCCATTGCCTTCTCGCCTGAATGGCTTCTGCCGAGTATCAGAACTTAGTCTTATCGAAGCCCCTTTGTAGGTGATCTTCTGTCTTTCCCAAGCTGTTTTCAAGATTCTTCCTTTGTCTTTGGTCTTAGAAAGTTTGATTATGATACATCTCAGTGTTGTTCTATTAGGGTCTATCCAATATGGGGTTTGTTGTGTTTCTCATATGGTTATCTTTTCATTTTTCATGATATTAGGGACATTTTCTGTCAACGTGTCTTTCACAATCCTCTCTGCTTTTTGTTGACTCTGCTTCTGAGATTCCAGTTACATGAAACTTATTCCTCTTAATTGTTTCCCACATAACTCTTAGACTTTCTTCATTTTTTTTTTTTTCTTATCGTTCTTTGAACAGGTTAGTGTCAAAGGATTGGTCTTCTACTCCACTGATCCTGTCTTCCATTGTTCAATTCTTCTGTGGCTTTCCATTGAGTTGCCAATTTCTGCAATTTTATTGTTAAGCTTCTGGATTTCTAGTTGCTGCTTTTGTATTGTTTCCAAATGTCTATTTATTTTTTCATCTTGTTCTTGTATTGTTTTCCTGAATTCCTCTAGTGTTTTGTCTGTGCATTCCTTGGTTTTGTCTGTGCATTCCTTGGTTTTGTCTATGTTCATAGTTTTGTCTGTTTTCCTTGATTGATTTGAGGACCCTATACATAAACCCTTTGAATTCCTTATCAGGAAGCTCCATTACCTTTTTGTCCTCAGGGAGAATTTCTGGTTCTTTATTATGGTCACTTCCTGGGTCCATCTCACCCTGCTTCTTTAGGTGGCTTGCTATTTTCTTTTGACTATGGGATATTAAGGGGTTATTGTATTTATTTTTTATTTGTATAAATGTTTGCTGGTCCCTGTTTTGTTTTATTTTATTTTATTTATTTTTTGATGATCCCTGGCAGGTGTGGCTGGAGTGGTGCTCTGGTTGCTGGCTGACCATGCTGGAGCCTACTCTACCTATCTTTGGGCAGGTGGAGTGGTGGGTAGGTGAGGGAGCTTGGGTCTCTGTTTACTGATCTTTCAGGACAGGTGAAGGTGGGTTGGTTTGGGTTTGGCCTACATCCGTCTTCAATTCAGAATGATGTTTTCCATGCAGGTAGAGCAACCAATACGGTGGGGGAGTGGGGGTGTGCTCCTCTCCTCTTGCTGGTTGGTTGGCTGTGGGTGGTAGAACAGGTGGCATCAAGGGGAAGTTCACATACTTGCTCTACTTTCACATCCTCCTAGGCAGGGGGAGAGAGGAAGGAATGTCAGGCAGATGTTTGTTCAGTCTCACTTAATTTGTCTGTCAGTGGTGGAAAGAAGGAGGGAGGTGCAGTGGATAGGTATGTATGCATTCACTCTTTTCTTTTACCTGTGCTGGGCTAGAGGAGGAAGGACAGGGCCTCCAGGGGCAGGTGCACCTAGTTGGGCAGGTTAAGGGGTGGAGTTGCTCCTGGTAAATCCATGCACAGTGGTAATGCCTCATGTCAGGTGGGAGAAGAGAGAAAGGGACTACAGAAGGATGTGTGAGCAGTCATGGTTCTTCTGCTCCTCACTGAGCGGGTTGAGAGATGTAGTCATGTCTGGTGGGTACACACACAGAAGTGCTTCCTCGCATCAGAAAGGGGAGGGAGGAAAGAGCTGTTGGGGGGTGTGCATGCAGTCATGTTTCCTCTACCCCTCACTAGGTGGGTTAAAGGAGAGATGCATGCCTGGTGACTTCAAGCACAGTGATGCCACCTCACATCAGTTGATTGAGGGGGAGGAAGGTGCTGTGGTGGGTTGTGCACATAGTCACAGCTCCTCTGTCCCTCACTGGGTGAGTCAAGTCAGGGAGTTGCACCTGATGGATGCACACACAGAAATGCTGCCTTGTGCCAGATGTGAGGAGGGAAGGGGCTATGGGGGGATGCATGCACAGTCATGGCTCTTCTCCTGCTTCCTGGGTGGGTTAAGGGATGGAGTCACACCTGACAAATGCACCTACAGAAGTGCCACCTCTCACTGGATGGAGGGAGGAGGGTGCAGTTGGCGAGCTCTCTCACTGCCCCACTGCTGCAGCCCTCCACCAGACCCTTGGTGGTGGGGGGGAGTAGATGGCAGGTGGGCACATGCATGGGGTGAACCTAATCTCACTCATCAGAATGCACCTAATCTCACTTTCAGGTGGGCAAGGGAGAGTAGTGGATGGAATTGGAGTGTGGGGGTGGGGAAGAGAATAGGCTCGTGTTATGGTCCCCCAGTCAGGTAAGGTGTTTGGGGTATGCACCTATCTGCCACCTCTGATCAGGAGGATGGGTTGTGGAGAAATGCGTTCCTTTAGCTAGGATACACAGATGCTAGGACACCTTGCACTCACTGCAGCCGGTGAGCAGGACCTGCCCTCTCTCAAGTGTGAGAAGGGGGGCTTCCTGGGTACCAGTTGGGTGGGAGGGCTTCCACTGACACTCCACAAATCCTTCACTCCATGAGCACAACCACCCCCTGAAGTCAAGGGCAACTGCTCCTGAGTATCTCTGTGTCATGGATTGAATTGTGTCCCCCCAAAATATGTGTCAACTTGGTTAGGCCACGATTCCCAGTATTGTGTAGTTGTTCTCCATTTTGTGATTGATATATTTTTCCTATATGTTGTAAATCCTAATCTCTGCATGTGGTTAGTGATGCAAGATTGGATTATGTTAAAGAGGATTAAGGGTGTGTGAAGGTTAAGATTTTGTGTCAACATGGCTGGGCCATAATTCTCAGAGTTTTAGCAGTTGTATAATGTTGTGATCACTTCCCTGTCGAAATCTGGTATGTGATCACCCCCACGATGGAATCTGTTGACTGGTACTGGTAGGGGCAGGGCCTGTGGTGGCTCACTTCCCCTTCAACCTTCATCTCTCTGCCTTCCTTCCTGCTTTCTTCCTGCTTGCATTGCCCAGGCTTTTGACTAGTTCTGGATCCTGCAGCTGCCTTTTGTTGTCTGACCTCTGGGTCTTTGGACTTGAATTAGCAGTTTACCTGCCAATCTTAGGATTTGTCGATCTTCACCACCTGTGAGCAAGAGCACTGCTTTCTGACCTGTTGATCTTGGGTTCACCAGCCCCTGCAGCTGTGTGAATTGGGAGAGGCCTCTATCCTGATCCACAGACTTGGGACATTCCAGCCTCTACAGCCATGTGAGCTGTTTCCTTGGTATAAAAACTCTCTCTCTATATATATTTATATGCTTTACTGGTCTTGCTTCTCTAGAAAACCCAACCTAAAACAAGGTGGGATTGTAACACCCTTCCTAAGGTCACATCACTGATTCGATGTAAAGGGGTATTCCCTGGGGTGTGGCTTGCACCACCTTTTCTCTTACAAGAGATAAAAGGAAAGGAAAGCGAGCAGAGATTCGGGGACATCATACTACCTAAAAAGGAGCACCAGGAGCACAGCACATCCTTTGGACCTCAGGTTCCCACACAGAGAAGCTCCTAGACCGTGAGAAGATTGATGACAAGGACTTTCCTGCAGAGTCAACAGAGTGAAAAAGCCTTCCCCTGGAGCTGATGCCTGGAATTTGAACTCGTGGCCTAGTAGACTGTGAGAGAATAAATTTCTGCTTGTTAAAATTATCCACTTTAAAGGTTAAGGAAGGATGCTACATAATGATTAAAGGGATAATACACCAAGAAGATATAACCATATTAAATATTTATGCACCCAATGATAGGGCTAGAAGATACATAAAATAAACTCTATCAGCATTGAACAGTGAGACAGCTCCATAATAATAGTAGGAGACTTCAACACATCACTTTCGGTGAAGGACAGGACACCCAGAAAGAAGCTCAATAAAGACACGGAAGATCTAAATGCCACAATTAACCAACTTGAACTCGTAGATTTATATGCAGAACACTCCACCCAACAGCAACCAAGTATACTTTCTTTTCTAGTGCACATGGAACATTCTCAAGAATATACCAAATATTAGGTCATAAAGCAAGCCTTAGCAAAATCCAAACCATTGAAATATTACAAAGCATCTTCTCTGACCATAAGGCCATAAAAGTGGAAATCAATAACAGGGAAAATCAAACACTGGGAAACTGAACAATACCCTGCTCAAAAAAGACTGGATTATAGAAGACTTTAAGGATGGAATAAAGAAATTCAGAGACTCCAATGAGAATGAAAACACTTCCTATCAGAACCTTTGGGACACAGCAAAAGCGGTCCTCAGAGGCCGATTTATATAAAAAAATACACACATCCAAAAAGAAGAAATGGCCAAAATCAAAGAATTATCCCTACTACTTGAACAAATAGAAAGAGAGCAACAAAAGAAACCCTCAGGCACCAGAAGAAAACAAATGATAAAAATTAGAGCAGAACTAAATGAAATAGAACAAAGAAAAACAATTGAAAGAATTAACAAGACCAAAAGCTGTTTGTTGTTGTTGTTTTCTTAATATATTTTATTATGCCAGTTGACTTAGACGTCCACTGAAACCATTGTTCCCAGACCCCTGCCCCTGCTATGCTGGCCTTCGAAGCATTCAGTTTATTCTGGAAACTTCTTTGCTTTTGGTTTAGTCCAATTGTGCTGACCTCCTCTGTATTGTGTGCTTTCTTTCCCTTTGCCTAAAGTAGTTCTTATCTACTATCTAATTAGTAAATGCCCTTTCCCACCCTCCCTCCCTCCCCCCTCTCGTAACCACAAACAAATGTTTTCTTCTCAGTTTGAACTATTTCTCAAGTTCTTATAATAGTGGTCTTAGACAATATTTGTCCTTTTGCAACTGACTAATTTCACTCAGCATAAAGCCTTCCAGGTTCCTCCATGTTATGAAATGTTTCAAAGATTCCTCACTGTTCTTTCCCGATGCGTAGTATTCCACTGTGTGAATATACCATAATTTATTTATCCATTCATCTATTGATGGACACCTTGGTTGCTTCCATCTTTTTGCTATTGTAAACAGTGCTGCAATAAACATGGGTGTGCATGTATCTGTTTGTGTAAAGGCTCTTATTTCTCTAGGATATAATCCAAGGAGTGCGATTGCTGGATCGTATGGTAGTTCTATTGCTAGCTTTTTAAGGAAGCGCCAAATCGGTTTCCAAAGTGGTTGTACCATTTGACATTCCCACCAGCAGTGTATAAGTGTTCCAATCTCTCCACGGCCTCTCCAACATTTATTATTTTGTGTTTTTTTGGATTAATGCCAGCCTTGTTGGAGTGAGATGTAATCTCATTGTAGTTTTGATCTGCATTTCTCTAATGGCTAATGATCATGAACATTTCCTCATATATCTGTTAGCTACCTGAATGTCTTCTTTAGTGAAGTGTCTATTCATATCTTTTGCCCATTTTTTAATAGAGTTATTTGTCTTCTTGCAGTTGAGTTTTTGCAGTATCATGTAGATTTTATAGATCAGGCACTGATCAGAAATGTCATAGCTAAAAACTGTTTCCCAGTCTGTACGTAGTCTTTTTACTCTTTTGGTGAAGTATTCGGACGAGCATAGGTGTTTGATTTTTAGGAGCTCCCAGTTATCTAGTTTTTCTTCTACATTCTTTATAATGTTTTATATACTGTTATGCCATGTATTAGGGCTCCTAACATTGTCCCTGTTTTTTCTTCCAAGATCTTTACCATTTTAGATTTCATATTTAGGTCTTTGATCCATTTCGAGTCAGTTTTTGTGCATGGAGTGAAGTATGGGTCTAAGAATTAACAAGACAAAAAGCTAGTTTTTTGAAAAAATCAACAAAATTGATAAACCACTGGCCAAACTGAAAAAAGAAAAACAGGAGAGGAAGCAAATAACCTAAATAAGAAATAAGATGGGCTGAAATTAAAAGAATCATGTCAGATTACTATGAAAAACTGTACTCAAATTTGAAAACCTAGAAGTGGATGAATTCCTAGGAACACACTACCTAACTAAACTAACACAAACAGAGGTAGAACAACTAAATAGACCCATAACAAAAGAAGAGATGGAAAAGGAAATAAAAAAACTCCCAACAAAAAAAAGCCCTGGTCCAGACGGCTTCACTGCAGAGCTCTACCAAACTTTCAGAGAAGAGTAAAAAAAAAAAAAAAAAAAGGTATTTAGGAGCATAGAAAAGGATGGAATACTACCAAACTCATTCTATGAAGCCACCATATCCCTGATAACAAAATCAGGTAAAGACACCACAAGAAAATTATAGACCTGTATCCCTCATGAAAGTAGATGCAAAAATCCTCAACAAAATTCTAGCCAATAGAATTCAACTACATATCAAAAAAATAATTCACCAAGGCCAAGTGGGATTCATAGTGGGTATGCAGGGATGGTTTAACATTAGAAAAACAATTAATGTAATCCACCACATAAATAAAACAAAAGACAAGAATCACATGATTTTATCAATTGATGCAGAAAAGGCATTTGTCAAAGTTCAACACTCGTTCATGATAAAAAAAAAAAAACTCTCAGCAAAATAGGAATAGAAGGAAAATTCTTCAACATAATTAAGGCGATTTATACAAAGCCAAAAGCCAATATCACCCTAAATGGAGAGAGACTGAAAGCATTCCCATTGAGATGGGGAACCAGACAAGGATGCCCTTTATCACTGCTGTTATTCAACATTGTCCTGGCAGTCCTAGCCAGAGCAATTAGGCTAGATAAAGAAATAAAGGGCATCCAGATTGGCAAGGAAGAAGTCAAAGTATCTCTATTTGCAGATGCATGATCTTATATACAAAAAACCCTGAGGAATCCTCCAGAAAACTACTGAAACTACTAGAAGAGTTCAGCAGAGTATCAGGATACAAGATAAACATACAAAAATCAGTTGGATTCCTCTACACCAACAAAAAGAACCTCGAAGCAGAAATCACCAAATCGATGCCATTTACAGTAGCCCCCAAGAAGATAAAATACCTAGGAATAAATCTTTCCAGAGATGTAAAAGACTTATACAAAGAAAACTACAGTACACTTCTGCAAGAAACCAAAAGAGACTTACATAAATGGAAAAACATACCTTGCTCGTTGATAGGAAGACTTAACATTATAAAAATGTCTATTCTACCAAAAGCAATCTATACATTTAATGCAATTCCAATCTAAATCCTGACGACATTCTTTAATGAGATGGAGAAACAAATCATCAACTTCATATGGAAGGGAAAGAGGCCCCGGCTAAATAAGGCATTACTGAAAAAGAAGAATAAAGTGGGAGGCCTTACTTTACCTATTATACTGCCACAGTAGTCAAAACAGCCTGGTAGTGGTACAACAACAAATACATGGACCAATGGAAAAGAATTGAGAATCCAGACATAAATCCATCCACATATGAGCAGTTGATATTTGACAAAGGCCCCAAAACAGTTAAATGGGGAAAAGACAGTCTTTTTAACAAATGCTGCTGGCATAACTGGATATCCATCTGCAAAAAAATGAAACAAGACCCATAGCTCACTCCATGTACAAAAACGAGCTCAAAATGGATCAAAGACCTAGACATAAAATCTAAAACAATAAAGATCATGGAAGAAAAAATGGGGACAATGTTAGGAGCCCTGACACATTGCATAAACAGTATACAAAACATTATTAAGAATGCAGAAGAGAAATTTGATAACTGGGAGCTCCTAAAAATCAAACACCTATGCTCATCTAAAGACTTAACCAAAAGATTAAAAAGACTACCTACAGACTGGGAAAACGTTTTTAGCTATGACATTTCTGATCAGCACCTGATCTCTAAAATCTACATGATACTGCAAAAACTCAACTGCAAGAAGACAAATAACCCTATTAAAAAATGGGCAAAAGATATGAATAGACACTTCACTAAAGAAGACATTCAGGTAGCTAACAGATATATGAGGAAATGTTCACGATCATTAGCCATTAGAGAAATGCAGATCAAAACTACAATGAGGTTATATCTTACTCCAACAAGGCTGGCATTAATCCAAAAAAACACAAAATAATAAACCTTGGAGAGGTTGTGGAGAGATTGGAACACTTACACACTGCTGGTGGGAATGTCATATGGTACAACCACTTTGGAAATCGATTTGGCGCTTCCTTAAAAAGCTAGCAATAGAACTACCATACGATCCAGCAATCGCACTCCTTGGATTATATCCTAGAGAAATAAGAGCCTTTACACAAACAGATACATGCACACCCATGTTTATTGCAGCACTGTTTACAATAGCAAAAAGATGGAAGCAACCAAGGTGTCCATCAATAGATGAATGGATAAATAAATTATGGTATATTCACACAGTGGAATACTACGCATCGGGAAAGAACAGTGAGGAATCTTTGAAACATTTCATAACATGGAGGAACCTGGAAGGCTTTATGCTGAGTGAAATTAGTCAGTTGCAAAAGGACAAATATTGTCTAAGACCACTATTATAAGAACTTAAGGAATAGTTTAAACTGAGAAGAAAACATTTTTTTGTGGTTACGAGGTGGGGAGGGAGGGAGGGTGGGAGAGGGGCACTCACTAATTAGATAGTAGATAAGAACTACTTTAGGCGAAGGGAAAGAAAGCACACAATACAGAGGAGGTCAGCACAATACTGGACTAAACCAAAAGCAAAGAAGTTTCCTGAATAAACTGAATGCTTCGAAGGCCAGCATAGCAGGGGCAGGGGTTTGGGGACCATGGTTTCAGGGGACATCTAAGTCAATTGGCATAACAAATTCTATTAAGAAAACATTCTGCATCCCACTTTGAAGAGTGGCATCTGGGGCCTTAAATGCTAGCAAGCAGCCATCTAAGATGCTTCAACTTGTCTCAACCCACCTGGATCAAAGGAGAATGAAGAACACCAAGGACACAAGGTGATTATGATCCCAAGAGACAGAAAGGGCCGCATGATCCAGAGACTATATCATCCTGAGACCAGAAGAACTCGATGGTGCCCAGCTACAACCAATGACTGCCCAGACAGGGAACACCACAGAGAACCTCCTGAGGGAGCAGGAGAGCTGCGGGATGCAGACCCCAAATTCTCATAGGACAAGACTTAATGGTCTGACTGAGACTAGAAGGACCCCAGTGGTTATGGCCCCCAGACCTTCTTTTGGCCCAAGACAGGAACCATTCCCAAAGCAAAGTCTTCAGACATGGATTGTACTGGACAATGGGTTGGAGAGGGATGCTGGTGAGGAGTGAGCTTCTTGGGTCAGGTGGACACTTGAGACTATTTTGGCAGCTCCTGCCTGGAGGGGAGATGAGGGGATGAAAGGGGTTAGAAGCTGGGGAAATGGACACGAAAAGAGAGAGTGGAGGGAGGGAGCTGGCTGTCTCATTAGCGGGAGAGTATTTGGGTGTGTGCAGCAAGGTGTATATGGGTTTTTGTGTGAGAGACTGAGTTGATTTGTAAACTTTCACTTAAAGCACAATAAAATAAATAAATAAATAAAAACGATTCATTTGTGGTATTTCTGTTATAGCAGCACTGGATGACTAAGACAGGGAGTATGTCAGATCCAGAACCAGAGTATCTTAGTTATCTACTGCTGCTATAACAGAAATACCACAAGTAGATGGCTTTAACAAAGAGAAATTTATTTAAAAAAAAAAGTTGGCCAGAAGTCCAATTTCAGGCCATCAACTCCATGGGAAAGCTTTCTCTTTCTGTCAACTCTGCAGGAAGGTCTTTTTGTCAATCTCCCTCTGGACCAGGAGCTTCTCCACACAGGAACCCTGGGTCCAAAGGATACACTCTTCTTCTGGTGCTTCTTTCTTGGTGGTATGATGTCCCCTCTTCTGTGCTCGCTTCCCTTTCCTTTTATCCCTTATAAGACAAAAGGTGGTGCAGGCCACAACCTAGGGAAACTCCCTTTACATTGGACCAGGGATGTGACCTTAGTAAGGGTGTTACAATCCCACTCTAATCCTCTTTAACATAAAATTACAATCACAAAATGGAGGACAAGCAGACAATACTGGGAATCATGGCCTAACCAAGTTGACACATATTTTGGGGGGATGTAATTCAATCCATGATATTCCTTGTCTGTGTCTCTTTTCATGTGTGCCTTAGGAGGTTATCTATCACTTTGGGAAAAGTCATGAAGTTGCCTTACTATTTTCTTCACCCAAGGTCGCTGCTCGCTCTGTCCTAATTTAACCACAGCAGGCCGGGATGGTTGGCTGAGCTTCGACATCCTGTGTTACACCTGTTTCACCATTTTCGTTATTCCTTCCAATTAGTGTTCGGTTCAGTCTTTAGATTTCCCTTTTTTTATGTTCAGGTTCCTGAATTGTTATCTGCTTCTGTTTCACTTGTTTTTTTTTTTTTTGGTATTTGGTGCTGGGGAACGTTACGGTACTTGTGACTAAGCCACCATCTTGACTCCACCTCCGCTCACCCTCCTTTTCTCAGTTGCTTCTTCCCCATTAAACTTACTACACCCTAAAGTTTTTATATAATCTTTTGAGTTGCTGTTGTCAGTTTTATCCCATATAGAGAGATCTTAAAAGAGCTCAATGTTTAAGGCAGGCATTCTTTACTAGTTAAGCTAAACTGTCTGTTTGGTTTTGAGGAGACTTCAGGGGATATTTTTGGTTTAAGGTTTAAAGATTGTCTCAGGGCAATACTTTCATGGGTTCATTCAACCTCCATCATTCCGTAAAATCTGGGTTCCATAGAATTTTAAATTCAGTTCTACATTTTTCCCCCTTTTGATCAGGATTCTTCTATAAAATCTTTGATCAAGACATGCAGTATACCATATGACCTCATGTCTTAGTTATCTAGTACTGGTACAACAGAAATAGCACAAGTAGTGGCTTTAAGAAGTGGAAATTTATTTTCTCATAGTTAGGATGCTAGAAGTTCAAATTCAGGGCGCCAGCCCCAGAGGAAAACTTTCTGTCTCCATCAGCTGTTGGGGAAGGTCCTTATACCTTACTTCCTTGGTGATCTTCATGTGGATTGGCATCTGTCTTCCCCCATCTCTGGTTCCTTCTCTATGCATTATCTGCCCTTTTTATATCTCAAAGGAGATTGGCTTACAGCATAACTGGCTATCTGCAAAAAAATGAAACAAGACCCACACCTCACCATGAACAAAAACTAACTCAAAATGGATCAAAGACCTAAATACAAAATTTAAATGATAAAGATCATGGGAGAAAAAATAGGAACAATGCTAGGAGCCCTAATACATGGAATAAACAGTATACAAACCATTTTTAACAATGCACAAACACCAGAAGAGAAACTAGATAACTGGGAGCTCCTAAAAATCAAACACTTATGCTCAACAAAAAGCTTCTCCAAAAGAGTAGGAAGACAACCTACAGACTGGGAAAAAAATTTTGGCTACGACAAATCCTGTCAGTATCTAATCTCTAATATCTACAAGATACAGCAAAACCTCAACAACAAAAAGACAAATAACCCAGTTAAAAAATGGGCAAAGGATATCAATAGGTACTTCACCAAAGAAGATATTCAGGCGGCTAACAGATACATGAAGAAATGCTCATGATTCTTAGCCATTAGAAAATTTCAAATCAAAATTACGGTGAGATACCATCTCACCTCAACAAAGCTGGTATTAATCCAGAAAACACAAAATAATAAATGTTGGAGAGGTTGTGTAGAGACTGGAACACTTACACACTGCTGGTGGGAACGAAAAATGATACAACCACTTTGGAAATTGATTTTGGTACTTCTTTAAAAAGCTGGAAATAGAAATACCACATGATCCAGCAATCCCACTCCTTGGAATATATCCTAGAGAAATAAGAGTGGTTACACAAATAGATACATGCACACTCATGTTCATTGCAGCACTGTTTACAATAACAAAAAGATGTAAACAACCAAAGTGCCCATCAACAGATGAATGGATAAACAAATTATGGTTTATTCACAGAGTGGAATACTATGCAACAATAAAGATGATTCCGTGAAACAGCTCAGAACATGGAGTAATCTGGAAGGCATTATGCTGAATGAAATTAGCCAGTCACAAAAGGAAAAATATTATATTATTTGTCTATTATAAGAACTCAAGAAAAGATTTAAACACAAAACAAAACATTTTTTGATAATTATGAGGGTGGGGAGGGAGTGAGGGGGTATTTACTAATTAGATAGTAGACAAAAATTATTTTTGGTGAAGGGAAGGACAACACACAAAACAGGGGAAGTCAGCACAACTGGACTAAACCAAAATGTAAGTTTCCTGAATACAACTAAACACTTCGAGGGACAGAATAGCAGGGCCAGGGGCCTGGGGACCATGGTGTCAGGGGATGTCTTGATCAATTGGCATGACAAAGTGTATAAAGAAAATGTTCTGCATCCCACTTTGGTGAGTGGCGTCTGGGGTCTTAAAAGCTAGCAAGCGGCCGTCTAAGATGGATCAATTGGCCTCAAACCTCCTGGAGCAAAGGAGAATGAACATCAAAGACACAAGGAAAATATGAGCCCAAGAGACAGAAAGGGTCACATAAACCAAAGACTCCATCAGTGAGACTAGAAGAACTATATGGTGCCTGCCTACCACCAATGACTGCCCTGACAGGGAACACAACAGAGAATCCCTAATGGAGCAGGAGAAAAGTGGGATGCAGACCTCAAATTCTAGTAAAAAGACCAGACTTACTGGTCTGACTGAGACTGAGGGGACCCCAGAGGTCATGGTCCTGGACTCTTTGTTAGCCCAAAACTAAAACCATTCCCAAAGCCAACTCTTCAGGTAAAGATTAGACTGGACTATAAGGCATAAAATGGTACTGGTGAGGAATGTGCTTCTTAGCTCAAGTAGACCCATGAGACTATGTGGCCACCTCCTGTCTGGAGGTGAGATGAGAAGGCAGAGTGGGACGGGAGCTGGTTGAATGGACACCAGAAACACAGGGTGGAAAGGAGGAGTGTGCTTTCACATTGTAAGGAGAGCAACTAGGGCCACATAATAATGTGTGTATAAGTTTTTGTATGAGAAACTGACTTGAATTGCAAACTTTCACTTAAAAAAAGCACAACAAAAAAAGAAAAGGTGATTGGCCTAAAAGATATGGCCTCTTAACATAACAAAGAAAACTCATTCTCAAACGGGATTATAACCACAGGTATATGGGTTAGAACTTACAACACATATTTTTTGGGGGGACACAATTCAATCTATAATACCTCTCTTATATAAAAAGACAAGAAGAGGCAAATGTTCGGATACCAAACTTATTAGTGTTTATCAGGAACAGGAGGGAGAGGGAAAGGGAAGGTTATTGCTTACAGAGTACTGAGTTTTGTTTTACTGTGATGGAAAAATTGCATTAATTAAGGGTAGGGCTGCACAGCCAATTAACATCATTGTTTTCAATAGTTGTACACCTGTACGCTAAATTGGCTAAAGTTGTGTGATAGCTATATTTACAACAGTAACAACAAAAAAGAGAGAGTAGCTGCTGAAGCTGCTTCTGTACAACCAAACAATTCATGGGATTTGGTTCCTTGGTTTGGTGGTTTAGGGTCGTGGTTTCATGGAATACCCTACTAAATTGGCCTCATATCATGTTTAGTGCTTCTGTTCGATCTCCTAGTTTATTGCCTAGTGCCTGGGGTCTTAAAAGCTTCCAAGTAGCCGTCCAAGTTACAGCAATTGGTCTGTATTCACCTAGAGTAGCAGGAAGAAGGAGAGTCAGGAATAGGAAGAGAAAATGGAATGTGAGACTAATTGCCTTCATGAACAACTGTCCTTGATGGTTATTGTTGTTGGGTGTTGCCGATCACAGTGGCCCTATATACAACAGAACAAAATGGTGCCCGGTCCTCTGCCATCCTCACAGTTGTTGCTATGTTAGAGCCCATTGTTCCAGCCACTGTGTCAATCCATCTTGTTAAGGGCCTTCCTCTTTTTTGCTGACCCCCTACTTTACCGAGTATGTTGTCTTTCTCTAGGCACTGCTCCTTCCTGAAAATGTATACAAAGTACATGAGACAAAGTCTCAACATCCTCACTTCTAAGGAGCATTCTGGCTGTACTTCTTCCAAGACAGATTTGTTCATTCGTCTGGCAGTCCACAGTATATTCAATATTCTTCATTGACACTGTAATTCAAATGCCTCAATTCTTCTTCAGTTTTTCTTATTCATTGCCCAGCTTTCAACAAGCACATGAAACAATTGAAAAATGCCATGACTTGGGTCAGGCACCTCTTAGCCCTCAAAATGACATCTTTCTTTTTTTAAGATTTTAAAGAGGTCTTTACAGCAGATTTGCCCAGTGCAATAAGTTGTTTGATTTCTTGACTGCTGCTCCCATGGGCATTGATTATGGATCCAATAAAATGAAATCCTTGACAACTTCAATCTTTTCTTCATTTATCATGACGTTGCTTATTTCAGTTGTGAGGATTTTTGTTTTCTTTATGTTAAGGTGTAATCCATATTGAAGGTTGTGGTCTTTGATCTTTATCAGTAAGTGCTTCAAGTCCTCTTCACTTTCAGCAAGCAAGGGTGTGTCATCTGCACATAGCAGAATGTTAATGAGATTTTTTTCCAATCCTAATGTCATGTTCTTCTTCATATAGTACAGTTTCCTTAATTATTTGCTCAGCATACAGATTGAATAAGTATGGTGAAAAGATACAATCCTGAGACACACTTTTCCTGATTTTAAACCACACTATATCCCCTTGTTCTGTTTGAACAACTGCCTCGTGGTCTATGTACAGGTTCATCATAGCACAATTAAGTGTTCTGGAGTTTCCGTTCTTCACCATGTTATTCAAACTTTGTTACGATCCACACAATTGAATGTCTTTGCTTGTTCAATAAAATATAGGTAAACATGTCTGTGATATTATCTGCTTTATGTTGTTGTCATTGAGTGTGATCGAGTCGATTCTGACACATAACAACACTACATACAACAGAACAAAACACTGCCCGGTCCTGTGGCATCCTCACAATCGTTGTTATGCTTCAGCACACTGTTGCAGCCTCTGTGTCAATCCGTCTTATTGAGAGTCTTCCTCTTTTTTGTGGACTCTCTACTTTACTAAGCGTGATGTCCTTCTGTGGGGACCGATCCCTCCTGATCCCACCCAACAAATGACATGTCCAAAATATGTGAAACCAACTCTGACAATCCTTGCTTCTTAGGAGCATGCTGACTGTACTTCTTCCAAGACAGATTTTGTTATAAACCAAAAACCAAACCCTTTGCCATAGAGTCAATTTCAACTCATAGTGACCCTACTGGACAGAGTAGAACTGCCCCATAAGGTTTCCAAGGAATGGCTGGTGGATTCGAACTACAGACCTTTTGGTTGGCAGCTGAACTCTTAACTACAGCACCACCAGCAGTCAGGGTTATTCAAATTACCTACTTCGTATTGGGTCAGTTGTGGTAGCTTGTGTTTCTTGAGGCATTGGTCCATTTCATCTAACTTGTCAAATTTATGTGTGTTTAGTTGTTCTTAGAATTCCATTAGTATCCTTTTGATGTCTGTAAGTTCTGTGGTAATATATCCTGTTTTATTTTTGATATTAGCAACATGTCTTCTCCTGTTTTTCTTTGTCAGCCTTGCTAGAGTCAATTTTATTAATTTTTCAAAGAACCAGCTCTTGTTTCATTAATTTTCTCTATTCTTTGTTTTCAATTTAATTGATTTCTACTTGTATACTTCTGATGCCCTCTCCTCTATTTGCTTTGGATTTATTTTATTCTACTTTTTCTAGGTTCTTCAGGTGGCAAATTATTGATTTAAGAGTTTTTTTTTTCCCGTCCATTTTCTAATGTATGCATTTAGTGTGATAAATTTCCCTCTCAGCATTGTGTGGTGGAAAGATTTTTTTATGTTGTAGTCTCATTTTCATTCAGTTCAATGTACTTTTATTTCTCTTGAAAGTTCCTTTTTGACTCATGAATGATGCAGAAGTGTATTGTTTGTGTTTGGAGATTTTCTTACTCTTTTCCTTTTATTGATTTTTTGTTTGATTCTATTGGGTTAGAACTTTATTGGGGTTTGCTTTATGGCCCAGAATGTGGGCTATCTTGGTATACGGCACATGAGCACTTAATATGAGTGTGTATTTTAATTCTGTTGGATAGAGTGTTTTAGAAAAGATGATTAGCTCCTGTTGGTTAACGCTACTTTTGAATTTTTCTGTATACTTGCTGATTTTCTGTCTAGTTCATCATCATTTGTTGAGACAGAGATGTTGAAGTCAAAGCGTCTGACTATAATTCTGGATGAATTTATACCTCCTTTAAATCCTATCCATTTTTGTTGCAAGTATTTTTCAGTCCTGTATTTTGGTATATACATATTTAGAATTGCTGTATCTTCTTGGGTGACAGACCATCTTGTCATTATATAATATCCCTCTCTGTTTCTGGCAATTTTCTTTGCTCTGAAGTCTACGTTTTCTGATAGTAATAAAGCCACTCATACTTTTTTTTAAATTAATGTTTACCTGATATATCTCTCAGCCTCTCTATGTTGTTATATTTGAAGCGAGAATCTTGTACATAGCTTATAGTTGAATACGTTTTGTTATCCACTCTGTCAGTTTTTGACTTTTAGTTGGTGTATTTAGACCATTTACACTGTAGAAATTATTAGTATGTTAGGTCTTACATATATCATTTCATTTTTTATTTTCTTTTTGTTCTCTCTGCCTTTCATTTTTCTATTTTATTTTTCTTGCCTCCCTGTGAGCTAATTGAACATTTATTAGAATTCTATTTTGATTTATTGATAGAATTTTTTAGTATCTCTCTTTGTATAGCTCCTTTAGTTTTTCCTTTAGGTGTTGCATTATCAAAATCTATTGGCGGTGTCATTTCACCAGTTCAAATGAAGTATAGAAACTTTGCCTCCCTTTATGCCCCTTTCTGAGCCCCATTTATAGTTTAACTGTCTTAAATATTATTTCCTGTACATACATTTAGAACTACACTAGACTACATTATAATTGTTGTTTCAGCCACCAAATATAACTTAGAAAATTTGAGAGAAGAAAAGCCAATCGAATCATGTGTTTCTTACTTCCTGATGTTCTAAGTTCCCTCTTTTTATTGTTTTCTTTCTGTTCAAAGAACTTCCTTTAGGCATTCTTTTTAGGGTAGATCTGCTGGCAACAAATTCTTTTAGTTTCCCTTCATTGGAGAATATCTTCATTTCTTCAGTCCCTTCTGCAGGATATTTTCATTAAGCATATGATTCGGTATTGACAGTTCTTTTCCTTCAGCCCTTGAAATATTTACCACTTTCTTCTGGCCTCCTCAGCTTCTGATGTGCAATCTGCCACAATTCAAATGATTTTTCCCCCTATATATAAAGTGTCCTTTTTCTCTGGCTGCTTTTAATTTTTTTCTTTGTTTATAGTTTTTAAAAGTTTAATTGTTACGTGTCTTGGAATGAATGCTTTTGGATTTATCTTGTTTGGAGATCTGCTTTTGGAGTCTCTAGGTTCATTTCTTGTCAAGTTTGGGAATTTTCAGACATTATTTCTTCGAGTACTTTGTCAGCTCCATCCTTATTCTTCTCTCCTTATGGGATTCCAATGACATGGCTATTATATCTTTTGTTGCAGTTCCTCAGGTTTCTGAGGCTCTGTTTTTTACTGTTTGGTCTGTTTTCTCACCGTTGTTCAAATTGGATCATTTCTATTGTTTTATCTTGCATCTTTTGATTCTTTCCTCTGTCCCTTACATTCTGCTGTTGGCCTATTCACTGAGCTTTTTATTTTGGTTATTACTTTTTTCAGTTCATAAATTTCTATTTGGTTTTTCTTTATATCTTTTATTTCTTTGCTGAGACTTTCTATATTTTCATTTGTTTGAAATTGTTTTGAAATGCTTAAACAAATAATTTCTTTTGTAAGGATCAGCACAAAGCTGGTTCCTATGAGGCAGAGGTTAAAGATGTCGCGAATGTCCAGTTTTCCCAAACTGCTCTGCCACTCCGTCACCTCTAACATCAACTACTCCCTCTTCCCTCTGTACTCTCCCTCTCATCTTTGGGTTCTGTAATGCACTGCAAAGTCTCACAAAACTCACGAAAAGTATAAAGAAAATTACTTAAGTGGTCGTAAATGCTGGCGGAATCGACTCAACGGCAGTGGGTAAATGCTGGCAAGTCTCAAACCTAAAGTTCAGGTATAGGCTTCTCCGGACCCACATGGCTGTAGGGACTGACTAATTGAAACCAGCAGTTCGGACCACGGGCTGCTGGCTTACAAGGCTGTGGAGCTGATGAATCAGGTCACACAGTAGGCAGCCAGGGCCACGGGGCTAAGTGGGCTGGTGAATCCCAGAATCGGCAGGTCAGACAGTGGGCCTCTGGCTCAAGTCACAAAAACCGAAGGCCAATGGATCATGAACCTAATGCATGATCCAGATGCAGAAAGAGAGAGCTCCACCAGGTCATCCACACATATATCTTAGGTGCAGGCCACACCCCAGGGAAGGGTGTAACTTGAGTAAGGGTGGGACCTGAATCATGCTCTCCTGCAAGGCTGCAACCCAAGATAACACCCTACACCAATCCTGCCCACCTATGTTCAGGTCAGGATCCACAAAAAATAAAATGGAGGACAACCAGACAATATGGGGAATCATGGCTTAGCCAAGTTGACACATAACCCCAACATTGCAGGTTCCATATACCTTATTCACATAGTCCCTCTCAATCATTGTGTATGAGTCACAAAGACCATGTCTAGAAGGGCCATATTAAGTAACGCATTACACTGCACACATTTTTCATGGCCTCTTTAAAATATTTATCAGATAATTCTAACATCTCTGTCATCTCAGTGTTGGCATCTAGTTAAATGTCTTTTTTCATGCAGTTTGAGATATTCCTGGCTCTTGGTATAATAAGTAATTTTCTATTGAAATCTGGACTTTTTTTTTTTTTTTTAATGATATGCAACTCTAGATGTCATTTAAACCTTCTTTTTTAGCTGGCCTTCTATGACCCTGCTCTGGAGAGGAAGATGGGTGTGTGATCTCATTACTATCTCTTAGCCATTATTGACACCCGGAGAGGGGGGCTCACTGCTATTTGATGTTGGTGGGATTTCAGCTCCCTAACTGATCTCCACTGACACCACAGTGTGGTAGCCTCATTACTGTTGGTTAAAGTGAAAGTCCTGACCCTCCACTGTGCTTCCTCTGACATCACCCTAGAGGGGAAAGGATGGACTCCTCATTTATGCTAGGTGAGGGTAGAAATCTAGAATCCCCATTTCATCTCCATTGACACTGGAAAGAGTGAGGGGCATTACAAGCCAGATAAAAGTCCTGGCTTCCTATTCAGCCTTTTCTGATACCTCCCTGGCTGGCATTTGGGGCAACTCATTACAGACTCATGAGGATGGAAGTCTACGCTCTCCACTTAGCCTTAACTGGTGTAGGTTCTGGAAAGTCCTAATTTTGCGGGGGGCGGGGGAGGGATCTGTTTGGCTGGAGTAGAGTACTTATTGTCTAAAAGGCTTCTATCTTACTAGGCTGCCCCTCTCTGGTCCTTTGGCTAGAGAAAGTAAGTTTTCTTTGGGGCTTTTTTTTTTTTTTTTGTCTCTGCCTGTTGACATTTTCAGATTGCTGGGTTCTTCATCTGCTAGTCTGGGATAAAAACCAAAAACCAAACCCAGTGCCGTCGAGTCAATTCCGACTCATAGCGGCCCTATAGGACAGAGTAGAACTGCCCCATAGAATTTCCAAGGAGCACCTGGTGGATTCAAACTGCCAACCCTTGAAGAAAATTCAGAGGCATCATCACTGTGTCATTCCTCAGATCCCAAGGCCCCTAACTGGTCTGTCTTCTCCTCTCCAACTTTCAAAGACGTCTTGTATTCATTTTACACACAATGTTCAGGGTTTTAATTGTCTAGAAGGAATAGGAAAAATTACATCTACTCCATCTTCCAGAAGTGAAAGTATCCAGCTTTTGTTTTTCAAATATGTTTATTGTGTTGGTTGTTCTTCAGCTTTCAGCCAGGATCCATCTGATATCAGCAATGGTATCCCTCGTTCCACGTTCTCTTCTGAATCTGGCTTGAATTTCTGGCTGTTCCCTGTAGATGTATTGCTGCAACTGCTTTTGAACTACTCAGCAAAATTTTACTTGTGTGTGATATTAATGATATTGTTCAATAATTTCTGCATTCTGTTGGATCACTTTTCTTGGGAATAGGCATAAATATGAATCTTTTCCAGTTGGTTGGCCAGGTAGCTGTCTTCCAAATTTCTTGGCATAGACAGGTGAGCACTTCCGCAGTGCTTCGATTTGTTGAAACAGTTGTGGCAGTGATTTAAAATTTTTTTTCTCAAATGAAATCTATGCAAAAACTAAGCTTACTGTAAGGATAAAACTAAGATTACTTGAAGAAAAAATGCTTTGAGCTCCATACATTGCACTCTTTAATTCTTCTGCAATGAAGCAATAATGGAAGGGGCTGGATTTAGGTATAGCATAGTCGTGAACACTGACCTTTTCACAAGCATGACACGAGGACAAGAACAAGAACCCTCTCAAGGCTCTCTAATCAGCCAAAAATGTGACACTAGCCCCTACCACTCCCCTTTCCTTGTAGCTAACAGGGTACATTCTCCTTGTTGAGGAAATACATATAATGTGATTTCTCATCACTTATAAGTGAACATTGCAAAGATTGAAAATTGTTGTCTCTTTAATGAATATTACTTTCGCCACCCATTAAAGAAATACGTATTGAGTGCTACTGTGTGTGCCTGACACTATGGACACTAGGCAGAACCATTTACATAATTTTGGGGGCTAAGTGCAAAATAAAAATGTTGAGCTTCTTGTTCAAAAAGCAGAAAAAATAATGCCATTAAAAGTACTAACATACACGTTTTTCTTTTATCCCCACGCCCTTGATCTGTTATACTGTACTTTATTTACTATTTAATGAAGTGTTCCCTCAGGCAATGGGATAGTTCACTTCCAAGACATCTCTCCTTCCCACATATCCACTACTACAACCCACAGGCCTTCTCAAGTCATTACAAATTCCACACCAGGGTGTACTCGGTACTTGCTTCATAGGTGGGCAAGAGGCTTGCTAGTCACCTACAAATGTGCCATGGGGCTGCAGCCTGGAATGGGAATAGCTGCTGCCATGCCCTGCCCTGAGAAACCTGCAGTCAAACATCTGACCCCAACCCTCATTGCACCCAGGCCCTCAGGACAGCATCAGCCTTGGGCAGGTGCAGTGAGAGGGAGGTTAGGTAGTTCCTAGGGCACTAAGGACAACAGAGCAAGCAATCTAGGACCTATACCAGGAATGCAAGCAGGAGGTAGAATCAGATGTGACTCAACACTCCAAGCCTGTGGCACAGGCTCGATTGCCCCATAGGGCCTCACTTATAAAACACAAGTTTAAAGATCAAATTATTAAGGCTTTCAAGACAGCGACCACAAAGCACTCAATCCAAGCCTGGAACCATTCGCAGAACAGGGCCCTATGCACATGTCTTGGTCTCATGCCCGTGAAGCTGTGCGAGCACTAGGGAGACAATGGTGGAATGCCTTGAAATTCTTTACAAAACTTCAAAGAAACTGGTTTACAAATTAAAGCTTTAATCTTTTAAGCATATATTTCACATATTTTGTTAACATACAGTCAAGGAAGTTGACTTTTTTAAACTAAATTTTTATTCTTTTTGACTTTTGGAAGGCATTAACACTTTCAAGTGGCCTTGATGAGGTGAGTCTGTTGACTTTTTTTCTTTACTTCATCAAATATTGGTATTATGGTGAAGACAGTTATTATACTGTCATAAATTTCTTGATGATCTCATTATTATTCTGTGATTATTCCTTCAAGACAGAAACTGAGCTCCATTGCGCAATAGAGACTATTTTATTTCATCTAGAACAGAAACGCTGCAACTTATTTATTTTCAATGGTGAACTGAAAATTTGCAAATGGCTCTCATCAACATCCTTATTCTTTTTTTAAACTAGGTCTTAGTTTTTAACTTCAGTGATGCTTAGCATGAATTCTGTGGGGTGAGTTTGTATCTTTATCGGCACTGGGTTTTTTTTTTTTTATCACATATCATGTTTAGTCTTAGTCTTTCAATGTTGCAAAGTAGGTATTATTGTTTCCATTTTACAGATGAGGAAATTCGGTTAAATAATTTGCCCTAAGAAAATGACAAAGGTGCTGTTTCTTCAACAGTCGAGTTCTTCCCACTGTGATATGTAGTCTCCCCAAAATGTCTTTTCTTTGCAAAGAAAGAAATATGCTTATTGTTATGATAAAAAAAAAAAAATTTCTTCTAAATATGGATGACTCTCAAAGGCAACTGGACAATCAAAGTCTTATCATTTGTTGTCGTTTGGCATTTTTGTTTGTAGATTTAGCCATTACAATATATAAAAACATGTTGTATCAAGAATAAAGCTAATTTAAAGGAACATTTAAAAGAACTGGCTTAAGATCTTCACCTTTTTCCCTTAGAAGTAATAAAATACTCCCATAGACCTGTCCATTTGGAGTTCAGACATGGAAAATTACCAGCTGAAGGACAAAGAGGATATTTATAATAACTGTATTCTCCTAAGAAGTCCTCTGGCAGGGACCTCAAAGACAGCATACCAATTAGGTTGCAGGCTGACTATTTTTAACATTTTGCATCACTCAGTTAATTTGGGATTTGTGTATCGTTCTCTTTGTTCCAGTGCCTCTGTTACCTCTGACCAATACTATAGCTTTTACGTAGAGCTTACCTGGAGGATTAGCTTGAAGCCCTTGAAGCGGTAGACCTGTGATCACCCGACGGAGTAATTTCTCCTAAGTAATTAAAACATATTTGAGGTATTCACTTACCTAGTCATTCATTCTTCAATATTTAGAAAATATTTTGACCCAAGTGCAGTATATTTGGAGAGCTTACTGTCATGCTATTTTCCTCTCTTACAAAGACTTTGTTTATATGGTTAGAAGCAAATGGATAAAGATAATAAAGATTGGATAATTTTTAACAGTATTTGTAGTCTCTATGTTGAGAGGCAATTTAGCCTATCATTAAGAGTGTAGACTCTGAACCCAGCCAGCTCATTTGAATTCCAGTTCTGCCTTACTAGTGAGACCTTGGGAAAGTTGCTTAGATCTCCCTGGCCTTAGTTTCCTCATCGTTAGTGCACATGTATGCAAAGTGTTAACAACAGAGCCAGGTAAATGTAATTAAGCATAAATGTTAGTATTGTGTGATTTCATATTATTATTAAAACTAAAAGAAGCTTTCAGGGTCATCTAGTCCTAATCCAAACCCTCACTATAGAGACTGGGAGACAAGTGTTTCAAGTCTTTTCAGAGCCCAAGTTTCAGAGTCAATCAACAAAAACACTAGAAATATAATAGAATTCCTCTTTCTTAGGCAGGATCTTTTTGCTTACCTAACGTGTGTGGCTAAGTAATGCTTGTCTACTTTTCTGAATATCATGTTCTCGGTGATTTTAGGCCCTTCTTGAATTGTCCACACTACAATGTGTATCATGCTTCCACGTGAAATTATTTAAATCACTGTGTACAAAGCACCATCCCTCCTCAAAATTTCCTGGCTGCTTGGTGCTCCTCTTTCAAGATTCAGCTTGCTCTGTGACATCTCATTTGGAAAATCTTCCCTGAGCCACCTCTCACATTCCATCTGTTCCAAGGCTGGGTTACGCCTCCTCCTAATTGCTCCATCAGAACCCCGTGCTTGGCCAAATTATCCCACCAGATGTATTTGCTGAGTTTCTGATATTTCTCCCCTAATCGATTTTTGGAAACCTGGTGGCGTAGTGCTTAAGAACTATGGCTGCTAACCAAAAGGTCAGCAGTTCAGATCCACCAGGTGCTCCTTAGAAACTCTACAGGGCAGTTCTACTCCGTCCTATGGGGTCGTTCTGAGTCAGAATTGATTTGACAGCAATGGGTTTGGTTTGGTTTAATCTATTTTTAGCTCCTTGGGGCAGGAAGAGTCCCTGTGTAGTGCAAAAGGTTAATGCGTTTGGCTACTAACTGAAAGGTTAGAGGTTTCAAGCCTACCCAGCAGTGCCTCAGAAGAAAGGCCTGGCAATCTACTTCTGAAAAATTAGCCATTGACCACCCAACGTGGCACAGTTTTAAGCTGACACTCATCGGGTTGCCAGGAGTGGGAATCAACTTGATGATGACTGATTTTTTGGGGGAGTGGGGCAGAAATATGCCTATACAATTAAGTGCCTATTGTTTCAAAGAGATGCTAAATGTTTGATGGGATAAAGGTAAAGAGGGGAAAAGGCTATTTGTCTGCTACCCTTGTTCACATCTCTAATCTCTACCCTACTCCTCTTTCTCTACGGTCCTCCCCTTCTGCACTAGCTCACTAAGAGGGGGAGGTCACTACACTCACAGGCAGAAAAAAAAATTTATTTTCCTCTATTTGGACCAGATCTTTGACTTATATCGGAGTAAACTCCAGGACTGCTGGGTTAGGACATAATTTATACAATGTGTCTTTTGCTGATGATCATAACGTGTCTACAGTATAACTTCCCGAGTATTTTCTATGAACGATTATGAAGCATTGTGTGAAACAAAAATAGTCCCATAGCATATTAATAACAGGTCTGTGAAAAAAGGGAATTCCATGTCTAAATATGGTTGGGAGGTGCTGGATGGTTTTTTCCCTTCTTAGATGTCACATTGTGCTGTGGTATGTTAGAGGCTCTGTAAATGTCTGTAGTTAACAATAAACAAAAAATCCTGCACATTACTTTGCATGTTTAATACACGTTCGCCTCAAATTATTTGACCATAAGCTGTTAGATGCAGCATGTCTTGGCTCTGGTGGTCTTTGGTTCACACCTGGGAAATCACGTTTCTCACTAAGGCCACGAAGGAAATATGCTCACAACTGCTGGCCTCAATGCAGAACATGATCCACGCTGATCCTCTGCTGAGTTGTTGTTTCCCTTTTTTCTTTTTTTATTTTAAGTTCTCCTTTGTCAATTTGTCCTCTAATTTCCAGTGAATTGGGGCACCATTTTGACTTATCCGTAATACAAATTCTAATTACCTTTTACAGGAGGCAAAGTAGTAGTTTCCAAGGGCTGCTGTCACAAAGTATCACAAACCAGGTGGCTTAAACAGCAGACATTTATCCTGTTACCCTTCTGGAGGCTAGAACTCCAAACTCAAGGTGTCAACAGGAATGTACTCTGAAGGCTCTGGGGGAAAGTCCTTCCCTGCCTCTTCCAACTTCTGGTGGTTGCCTGGTTTGTGACAACACAACTCCAATCTCTGCCTCCATTTCCATAGGCTGTCTTCCCTCTAAGGAGCGCTAGTGGCACAGTGGTTAAACGCTCTGTAGTTTGAACCCACCAGGCCCTCTGTGAGAGCAAGGTGTGGCAGTCTACTTGCATAAAAATTACAGTTTTGAAAACCCTATGGGGCAGTTCTACTATGTCCTATAGTATGGGGTCACTGAGTGTAATTGACTCAATAGCAACAGGTTTGTGTTTTTTTTTTTTTTTTTTGCTTCCCCTCTGTGTCTGTGTTTGTACCCAAATTTACCTACACTTATAAGGTTTTCCAGTCATTGAATGAGGACCCAACCTAATCCCTTTTGGTGTCATCTTAACTCCATTATATCTTCAAAGACCTTATTTCCAAAGTAGGTCACACTCACAAATATTGGGATTTAGGACTTGAACATGTACTTTTAGCAGACACGACTCAGCCTACATCAGGCAGTGAGGAAATGTGTGATGCCCTGAAGTGTAGTAATTATCAAGAACGCTACATATACCTTGTTTTCTTGAGTCTTGGCCTGTCTTCCTTGGACTTTTTCTTTATTCATTTATAATGAATTAAGAAATGCACTTCATTCGAACCTTATGGAGTATGTACTCTGTTTTTATTGTTAATTTTTTCTTTGTTTAATAATCCTTAATTATTTTCATACATAGCCAGAACAACTGGAGAGGCGTACTTCAGCTCAGATTGTCCCTGCGTGTCTGAATTTAGTAGTCCAGGACAGTATATTTGCTGCTCAATCACAGCAGAACAGTGTACTTTAAATTTAATATATTTGCAGCTTGTCATTTTTTAATTTTATTAAACTTTCTACTTGCTTCCCAGACTTCCTGGGTGGTATAAATGGTTAAAATCCTTGGCTGCTAACTGAAAGGTTGGAGGTTCAAGTCCACCCAGAGGCCCCTGGAAAGAAAGGCCTGGGAATTTGCTTAGGAAAAATCAGCTGCTAAAAATGCCACGAAGCACAGTCTGCTCTCAGGCACATGGGGTTGCCGGAAGTTGAAATTGACTGGAGAACACCTGGTTGGTTACTTACTATCCCATTTTTCTCTGATGGGCAAATGAACTTATTTCCCCTGCATATGTTCCCATTGCTGATATCTTTAATCGATATTCAAAGAAACTATAAATTAGTTTGTATCACATTTTCAAAGGAAAATGCGTTAAGTTGCATTTTATTTATGAACTAAAAGAAAACACTGCTTTTTTTCCCAAGTGACATAAAAATGATTGTGGTACTTAACTGTCAATCAACAGAGACAGGTCAGGACAAGGTCACCCCTAAATCCATCCATGACTGCAGTTATCCTAAATAGCTCTCAAACACCAGGTCAACCCACTCAAATAAAGATTTTGTTCAGTTGTCTTATTTTTCTTTAGTTTTTGTTTGGACAGATGCTTATGTTTTATGAAGATAGCAGAATTTCAAAATTAATTAGATTGTGGTGATTGTAAAAGACTAAATACTGAAATGTAATTTTGACTTCTTCATGGAAAAATATCTCTCTATGAAGTTCCTGAAGAGTCCTGGTGGCACAGTGGTTAAGCACTCAGCTGCTGACCAAAAGGTTGGCAGTAGGAACACACCAGCTGCTCTGCTGGAGAAAGATGTGACAGTCAACTTCTGTAGAGGTTATAGCCCTCGAAACTCTATGGAGCAGTTCTATTCTGTCCTATAGGGTCACTAAGAGTTAGAATCTACTCAACAGCAACAGGTTGATGCAGTTCCTAGTCCCACGATCCTCCCAATCCAGTGAGGCTACCTTGGATTCAGAACTTTTCCCATCTTGGATACGGTAGATTAAATCTTCCCAAAGCCCAGAAGCTGTTGCAGGCTTGATACTTTTCTGCTTAGAGAGAACTCTTTCTTCATTGTCTGGTCATGAATCTGATTGACTGGTCATGAATCTGATTGACCACACAAGGCTTAGACATTGGTCCAGGAACTGCCATATCTTCTCAGCTTTGTTCTTAGAGCAACGCATCAAACCACCCTCCCACCCCACCCCACCTCCCCAGACCTAGAGGAAACAATCAGATGAATGAAAATTATCTCCACCTACAGGTCAGGACAAGGAGGCAAAGGACAGTAAGACTCCTGAAATTTATACATTTACTGATTTTACCAAGAGTGTAACATTCTTTTTATCTATCCTGGGCTCTGGGCCTGAGACTTAAATCTTCAATCTCACTTGTTTCCTTCATTTCTTGGTTCTGCTGCTTGTTGCCATGGGTCATATAAAGCAAATCTGCTTGAGTATTAAAAATAGTTTTCTTGTTCTGCCTGTGCATTTGAACCCTCTTATTTTCTCTGGTACCAAGCAAACATCTTTTCTGGTTATTCATATTCCTTCTTTTCTTCAATTCCTATTCCAAATTTCCTTCCACCTTAAAGTCTTCTTAATTTAATTGTTTTCAGGAGCATTTTTATACATCAATTTACTTATGCTATGATCTCACTGTGAACTTTGTTTTCATCTTCTCATTCAACACCCTCCTCGACACCCTCAAGGGTTCAGATCACATCTTCCATTTTCCTTTCTGTTTTTAAGGCACTAAGTGGGGCAGGTGCTCTGCCTTTCTTCCTTTTTGCTGCAGCTAAAAAGGAATGGAATGCAAAGATTTTCCTGCCGGGGAGGATTTGGGAAGGAGAATGAGTTTTTTAGTGGCTAATGATTTGTACTCTGGGCTTACTGGTCCATCAAAGTCTAGTAAGTAATAACAGGAGGAAAAGAGGGTTCCAAAGGAAGGTAGAAGGGAATAATCAGAAGGAGGAAAAAGAGTTCCCTGAGACTACAAGGAGGATCTTGGAAAAATGGACTGGGAGAAGATAAGGTTTATAGGAGGGAAACCTGGGAACCTAGGGGTCGGCCCCAGGGAGGGTGATCATTAGGGAAGATCTCAGGCATAGCCAGGAGGCTGGACCTACTAAAGGCCCCAGGAGAGACCCTGTTCTAGGGTCCAGATGTACCAGAACTGTATCACAGCTCATGGGCCACCCTCACTGAAAGCTTTTGTGTGAGCTGACATCTCTCCTTCCCTGTGTTCAGGGACTAAAAATGACTCTCTTCTCCTGATGCCTTGTGAGGAGTTTACCTGACAGCATTTAACACCAGTTCTCCTCCCATCTGTTCCTGACACCCAGTTTCAACACCGGCATCCATCTGTATTAGGCACGGTTCTGGCACATAACATTTATATGTCGTCTCTGGAATTTTTATCTTCAGCACAGATTTCCCTTCTGGGTTTCAACTGCTCGTTTGCATGTGTACTCAAGTGTCATGGATATCTCAAGCTTATTACATCCCAAAACTGACTCTTGATCTTCCTCGTCTTAGTAAATGATATGCCTACCCATTCAGTTGCTTAAGTTATAAACCCAGATGCCATTCTAGGTATACTGAAATTAAGTAATTTAAAGAGAATTAAATACAAAGCTGTTTACAAGGATGAAGGTAGAGTTTAAAAAAGCCACCAAGCAATGACAACGAGAACTCAAAACCCATTCCTAGAACTGAAGGGCCAACAGAAGGCAGTATTCCTGGAACCTGAGGCAGGGAGGGTTGTGCGGAAAGGATATGGCAGGATCTGTGTTTCTCAGCCAATGACCTACCCTCAGCAAGCTCAGAGCCCGGGGGTGCATGTCAGGAGCAATACTCCAAAGTCATCCTCCGCCCCACCTCAGAACTCCTGCCACTATTCCGGAAGCTGAAGGGCAAGAAAAAACCTGTTGACATAACCCATAGAGGGTCAGCCTCCCAGGGTAAAATACAGGGCAGGGTGGAAAAGGGTGAAGATGAATCAGGGTGAACAAACAGAAGGTATGGAGCACAATTACAAAATGTTTTATTGATTCACATCTGATTATTCCATTTCAGTAACCCTCTAATAATGTCCTAGCATTCCTGAACCAAAAAAAAAAAAAAGAGGGGTAGAGGTTGAGCACTAGACAAAGCAGAACTTGAGGAAGAGGCCAAGCCAGAGACACCTGGGCGAGGACAGTGGTTAATGATTTCCTCATTGCCTTTGTCTAATACTAGTACACAGGGCACTCAGTAAGTGTTTGTTGACTACCTCCAACTACCTCCACCCAGAAGCTGACACTCTTTCTAGCTTGTTCAGTTCAGTGAGAGCATGAAGTACCTCTTGAAGATTGGCTCTGTTGTGCTCACTCACACTGACATATAATCAAATGTTTTACTTTGGTTCCATTATCTTTTCATCAAAACACTTTGAAAAAAAAAATGATTGACACCACCAAGTTCATTCAGTTGATGACAAACAATCTTCAAAGAAGAATTGTCTCTCCCTGATCTGGTTCAATAGCTTGCAATATTAAATTCATAAATTGAATTACTTCTGCCTCTGACTGACTTTCCTTGAAAGCAAATGTTATTCTCTTTCTTTCTACATAATCAATCATGGATTAAAGTAAGTAACACAGGTCATTTGCTATAGATCAATTTCTCTATAAAACCACAAAAGGTAAGGTCAGAAAGAAGAGAGTGAAGACTCTCTAGATAACCAAAATAAAAGCTCTACAAAGAAAATCTCAAACCACTTCTCTTATGGCTTCCAGAAAGCTGCATTCTCCTATCTTTGCAAGTTATTGTGTGGGGCTTAAACCATATCAACACTTTCTTGGATAGTCCTCAAAGGTTAAAGTTGAATTCCTCTTTGTTTGACTCACTTCCAATAAATAGAATGAGGCAAAAATGAGGCTACCTGCATGAATTTGTTGCTCAGTCGTGAAAGGCAATACAACTTTCCTCTGGCTGTCTCTAGGATAGGTACTTGTGGAGTTCTGAGCTGCCAGGTGAGAAGTCTGGCTATCCTGAAGCTGGAGAGATCACACAGAGAGACCACCTAGAAATAGAGACAAGAAGCCCCAGCTTTCCCAGCCATCAGCTATTCCAGTCGTTCCAGCCCAAGCCCCATACATGCGAATGACAAGCCTTTGAGATGATTCCCGTCTCATCACTGACTGCAACTATCTGAGATACCCTGATCAAGAAACACCTGGTTGAGTCCAGTCAGCCCTCAGAGCCATGAGACCTAATACTAGTAAATGAATGTTTTTATTTGACTCCACCAATATGGGGGTAGTTTTTTTTTTTTTTTTTTAACACAGCAACAGTAACCAGAACATTGGTCTTTCCCTTCATTAAACTCTAAATGTTGGATGTCTCTTGCCCTAATCCTGGATTTTCTTCTCTTATCTACTATGCTCTTTCCCTCAATAATCTCATTCTCCCTCTCTGTGGCTTCAAATAGCATTTGTATGTCACCTCTGAAATTTTTATCTTCAGCACAGATTTCTTTTCTGGGCCTCAACTGCCCATATGCATGCCTAGTCAAATATCCTGGACATCTCAAACTTGATACATCTCAAAACCAATCTTTTATGTTCCTCATATTAGTAAATTGTCTTTCTACCCATCCAGTTCTTTAAGACATAAACCCAAAAGTTATTCTAGACATAGCCTTGTCTCATATGTCCCCGTGGAACCCTGGTGGTATAATGGTTAAGCTCTCAGCTGCTAACCAAAAGGTTGGTGGTTCAAACAAACCAGCCACTTATTGAGAAAAAGATATTGCAGTCTGCCTCTGTAAAAATTTACAGCCTTGGAAACCCTATGGGGCAGTTCTACTCTGTCCTATAGGGTCACTATGAATCAAAATTCTACTCGATGGCGACGGCAATGACTTTGGTTTTAGGGCTTTTTAACATGTCCCCAAACCAATGTATTATCATATCCTAGCTATTGTTTTTCCAAAATTATGGTAAATGTGAATTATTTTTTCTCTACTTATACCACTCTAGTCCAAGTGAAGGACATCATGCTTGGTAAGGTACAAGGTTAGTGAAAAAGAGGAAGACCCACAAGGAGATGGATTGACACAGTAGCTGCAACAATGGGCTCAAGCATAACAATGATTATGAGGATGGCTCAGGACTGGGCAGTGCTTTGTTCTGTTGTATATAAGATCACCGTTAGTCAGAACCAACTTGATGGCACCTAATAGCAACAGTTCAAGCCAGACATAATGTTCACATAGGATAATACAATAATTTCTCAATGTTTCTCAAACTAATCTTCTAATCTTGCTACCTCCATTGTTACTACTACTGAACCATATATTCTTTATACAATAGCTAGACTAATTTTTTAAAACATAGATCATACAATTTTACACCCTGTTTAAGAATATTCAACTTAGGCTAAGATTTCCTAGTCCTTGACGTGGTCTGTGAGACCCTGCATGACTTGGCCCTGCTTTCCTCTGCAAACTCATCTTGTCTTGACCTCTCCCTTGCTCACTATCTCCAGTCAGACTGGATTTCTTTTAGTTCCTTCTTCAGCACTTACATGTACTTTTTGGGGGGGGTTTGCATATGCTGTTCCTTCTGTGTGGAATGCCATTCTTCCCTCCTGGGGTACCACCCTCACTCCATCCCCCAAATGCTTTCCTTCTCTTGCTTAGCACATATGCATCTTTCTGTTTCTAGGTTAAATGCACTTACTTGAGTGGCACCTTTGACCTCCACCTCCAATCTGATTTTTGCACCTCTCTCATTCTCCTTCAAAAGCCTCTGTTATTGTCATTTATGGCTATTATCAGGATTAGAGATTATATGTGTACTTTATTGATTTATTTGGCTTATATCTTATCTCTTTCACTATTCTGTAAGCCACACGACAGCAACGATCAAGTCTCATTTGTTCACTGCTAAACACCCCAAATTTAGTACAGTTTCCAGAGGTTCTCAACACATATTTGTTAAATAAATAACAATTGCTCTTAAGGGCAACATTTCAGAGATGCTTAGTACTTTGAGAAAGCTACTGTACCTCTCATGTTGTGATAATGCAATCATGTAGGTAGACATCTCAGAGGAGAACATTCGAAGAACTTCATTCAGAAGTAAGCCAAGGTCCAGAACCGATCTTCAGAAAATTCAAAGAACCTTAGATTACCTCCATTTAGGAATTCTATAAATTAACCTCTCCACTCTTCTGTTATTTCCCTGCAAACTTAAGCTTCCCCTCTGACCCGTCTATAGAAATTGTTCTTCTCTAAACTTGTTGCCATTAAGTAGATTCTGACTCATAGTAACCCTATTCAACAAGGCAATTCAGAGTTCATTGAAGCAAAGATCACCCATACAAAAATAAAAAATCACAACCTTGTTAACAGGGATTTTACTGAGGAGAGAACTGTTATTCTTTTAAGAAAAGAATTGAATCCTATTCCTACTACTTCTGGTATTTTTACCTCTAACTTTATAACAATAGAGAACAACAAAATAAAAACAAAGCAAAACAATAAAAAAAAAAGCTTTCATAGTTTCAATATATATTATTACCTCTCTGGATAGCTCCATGACCAGATAAGCAACAAGTCCGAGTTAAAATAAATAAAAACAAGATAAACAACCAAAAAAACTACAAAGTTTGGGTCACATGAAATGACCCTCCTCTCTCTATGAAATATCATCACAATCCTGGCTTCTGATTTGCTGCAGTATCAACCCTAACAAAAACTCTACAGTGGGATGTGAGTGAGGAATTGGGCCCATGATTACACACAGTGCGGAAAAAAATCCTTTGGTGAATACCTGTCACGTGCACGAAGTGATCCACCAGTATTGCCCCATCCATAACAATTCAGAATAAAATAGGTCAGACGAGCATTAGTCAATCACATTTTCCTTTCCTTCTGGGATCAGAAACATCCCAGCTTTCTCCTGCTGCCCTGAGTCTGATACCAGCATCTATTTTTTTTTTTTTTTTAACCTACAAGATTGTGATTGCCTATTTTTCCCCTCTGTCAATACTTTTGGTAAAGAATGCACTAAATAAATTAAATCAACAGACAGGAGAGCCTATGTGTGACTTAGGCAGCGCCCCCTCTCATCTCTGTCCCTTCTGTAAGTGACAGGTTAGCTGCTCATCTAAAAGCTGCCAAGCAAATGCTTTGAGCACCCAGATAAATTAAAATAATTACAAGAAAGTTGTGTTAAATGGAAGCAAATGACAGCATTGTGTTCTGTAACTGCATCTATTGAATGAAAGCACTAAGGGCAAAAATCTTGAATTTTTGAAATAAGTATTTTTCAAAATAATTATTTAAAAAAAGATAATATGTATTTGTTCATTGTAATAGGTTCCTTGAGTCCTACTGCTTAATGCTTTTTCTTAAAAAAAAAAAATTACTAGCAAGAGTCCATGATCTATATTTGTATGTGAGTATAACTTTTCCAAAAAAGCTACTAGCAAGATGTTAATAAGTTTTACTTTTTTTTTTAATCTTGTTTAAAAAGGTTTTGAAATGCTGGGTTGAAATAAATAAGTTTCTTTGGGATTCAGGCCCTTTAATATATGCTACGGTACACTTGGGGATCTCCAAGATGAAGGCACAATGTGCGGTACATTCCAGATTCATTTGATCTCAGGACACTTTTATTTCTGGGATATCTCAATGGATTTGTGTTGAATTAAACACTTCATGGGACACTCTGCTCTAAAAAAGAGAAAAAAAAATCCATAAGCATGAGGTCACCCAGAGGACACTTTTAGGCACTGTTTTTTTAATTACTCTTCAGATTTCTGAGTTTCTGGAATGGAGCCCTGGTAGTGCAGTGGTTAAGAACTATAGCTGCTAACCAAATGGTTAGCAGTTCAATTCTACCAACTGCTCCTTGCAAATCCTATAAGACAGTTCTACCCTGTCCTATAAGGTCACTATGAGTTGGAATTGACTTGATAGCAATGGGTTTTAGTTTTTTGGGTTTAGAGTGGAATGCAGTGAGAAGTCTAATGACAAGTCTTTAGGCCCTGACTCAGTGATGCTAGCCACTCCGAGTTTCAGGATTGACTATAGGCTTGCTGTAGAATTGAGCCAAGGGAAGATAAATAATAAAAGATAAAGAAGAATGGAAACATTACTGATGGTGCTCACCTGGACTTCAATACCAGACTTGGAAGAACTGTTATGATTTTCCTCATGTAGCAGGGCTCAGGGAAGTGGCATCATGAATCAGACCTTAAAACTTCAGAGAGTTCTCTTCTTCTGTTCCTATTTGGTGTTGCCCAGCCCCTGTCTACTAGTTAGTCATACTATGGTGGCTTCCATATTGCTGAGATGCCAGAAGGTATGCCACCATTATTTCAGTTACCAGCAGGATCTCTCATGGTAGACAGGTTTCAGCAGAGGCTTCAGACTAAAAGAGATGAAAATGAAAGGCTTGGTGATCTATTTCTGAAAATTAGCCAATGAAAACCTTATGGATTGCAACAGAACATTGTCTGACTAGTTTGCTTTGGACATATCATCAGGAGAGATCTATTGCTACAGGAAGACATCACGTCTGGTGAAAAAGAGGGCCATTGAGAATGAGGGAAAATCTTGGTGAGATGGATCGGCACAAAAACCACAATAATGGGCTTGAACATGTCAATGGTCCTGAGAATGATGCAGTATCACGCAACATTTTGTTCTGTTGTGCGTAAGCTCACCGTGAGTTAGAGTTGACTAGATGGCAGGTACCCGTTTCTATTTGGTGTTGTAGCCAAGGTAAGAATTTAGCTTTTTGGTCACATTGATGATTTAAAATTTTAGAGAAAAAAACAAAGGAGAAAAAATAACATGTCACAGTTTGTTACGATTGCCTGAAAGATGTTGAGAAATGAGAAATACTGTCACTTCTTTCCTTGACTGTAGAGTATGACTATTCCTTCATTCGCAAATACTTATTTTATAACTACTATGTATAAGACATTGGCTACATAAGAAAAGAAGAGAGAGACTTCCTCCAAAAAGCTTACACTCAAGGAGAGGAAAAGTAGCCTTTATAGAATTAACTGTAGTATAGATCAGAAAATGTTAACTGCCTTAAGAAAAGAAGAGCTAGGTGTTGCAAGGAGGAAATGTTTAACTTTGGTTGGAGAAATTTGCAAACACTTTAGGGTTGTGGTAGAAGACGCTTTTTTTTTTTTCTTTTGGCAGCACTAGTAAAATGGGAAAGAGCATTCCAGAGGAGAGTAAGGAACAAAGGAAAGAAGCACATCATGGGGGTATGAGAAAAAGCAAATCCTTTAGTTGAACAATAGAACAAAATGCATGAAAGGGGGTAATAGGAAGTTGGCTGTGACCAGGTAACACTGAATATCATGGAGGAACTAACACCTGAAAGTGTTTATGTCTTTGCATATTATTCAATCCTCAGGACAACTTTAAACCCCCCAAAAACCCATTGCCGTTGAGTCAATTTCAATTCATAGTGAGAGTTCTCAAGAAGTTTCAGGAGTGTTCAGAAAAAGAGGAAGGAGCCTGTGTGATTAAATAGGGTGGTTGGAGCAGCCTTGCTGAATAGGAGATATTTGAGTCAAAATCTGAATGATGTAGATAAGCAAGCCGAGGAAGTACAAAGCCAACAGTAAGTGCAAAGACCCTTAGGAGGGAATATGTTAGCATATGAGGGGCTGGAAACTGAGCAAGGGAAAGAGTAGGAAGCTGACCGGGGTAAGCCTTGCAGTCTACCTTAAGAACTTGGGTTTTTGTTATAAGTGAGAAGGTACTTAGCCGAGTAGTGATCTGATCTGTTTTCAGTTTTGAAAGGATCACGCTTCTTTCAATATAAACTACATACCAAAGGAAGGGCAAGAGCAAAAGCAATGAGGTGGCTATTGCAATAACCTAGACCAGAGCTGAAGGTGGCTAGATGAGGATAGGAGATCAAGCCATGACCTTGAGTTCATTGACATCGTACTGCATTACCTACCTGAGAGACAGCAAACAACGGAGGCCAGATGTGAAGGAAATGATACAAAAAAAAAGCACACAACATTATTCATAAACAAAGGATAAGTATGGTTTAGCAAAGGTCATGGTGATAGGTTTTGTGTTAGGGAATGTGGGAGTGGCAGTCCAAGAGCAGAAGGCTAGGGGAACCTTTACCTCCAATCCACTTTGCGTAAGAGTGGACTTCATGAAGGAGTTAGAGTTGTATGTAGCGCAAGATATTAAAAAAAAAGGAATAGAAGAGTCCAGTATGGACCATGTCATGTGACAGAACAGAAGTGAAAAGGGGAATATCAGAAGGCAGAGGGGCAACACTATTTAAATGCTTAGTGTGTGAGAGTTAAGGTTGTGTGTCAACTTGGCAGGACCCCGATTCTCAGTAGTTTGGCAATTATGATGCAGTTTGGCAGTCCTATAATGATGTAATCACTTCTGTAATGAGATCTCACATAATATGATTACCTCCAAGATGGGATCTGCTGTGGAAAGGGAGTTTCCTTGGAGGTGTGGCCTGCATCCAATATAGGTGGACTTTTGCTCACTCTCGATCCTGCAGCTGGCTTCTGTTCATCTGACCTCCAGTTCCAGGGAATTGAGCTAGCAATTTGCCTGTCGATCCTGGGATTCGTCAGCTTTCTTGGTCTGGATCTTAGTTTTACCAGCCCCTGCAGCTATGTGAGTTGGGAGAAACCTTCAGTCTGTCCCAGAGACTTGGCACTTTCCAGCCTCTACAACCACTTGAGCCATTTCTTTGATATCTGTCTCTCTCATATATATATATATATATATACACACACACACACATACATATGTGCACATACATATATATACACATACATACGTACACATACATATATATAGACGCTTCACTGGTTTTGCTTCTCTAGAGAACCCAGCCTAAGACACTTATGTTGAGTTTACAGAGAGAACCTGATGGAAACAAAGACTATACGTTATTGGAGACGGAGGAAATGAAGGATGTTAAATATAAGATGAGGATTCCCAGGGTGGCACAAACGGTTAATTGATGGACTGCTAAGTGAAACGTTGGTGGTTCAAACCCACCCAGAGATGCCTCAGAAGACAGAATTGGCAATCTGCTTCTAAAAGATCATATCCTTGAAAACCCCATGGAGCAGCTCTACTCAGCACACATGGGGTAACCATGATTCAGAATTGACTCAACAGTAACTAACGACAACAATTACGAGGTGAGGACCTTGCATCACTATGTGTGTGAAATTCAGCGTAACTTAAATAAATTGAGTGCTATTGATTTTTTTTTATTGATTGATCCCTTTTTTCTTTCAGAGGCTGGACTAGATGTATAAAAAGTTGAACCAATAACCTTGTTTTTTTTTTTTTTCTGCTTTCATGGAGATTTAAACCTAATGGGAAAGGGAGATAATTTAACAAGCATTTCTAGAACCACGTATCAAGTGCTTTGATTGAGAAAAGGTACACGGGAAGGATATGCAAGGAAAAAAAAATATCATTGCCATTGAGTCGATTCTGACTATAGAGACCCTATAGGACAGAGTAGAAGAGACCCATAGGGTTGCCAAGGAGCAGCTAGTAGATTTGAACTGCTGACCTTTTGGTTAGCAGCCATAGCTCTTAACCACTGTGTCACCAGGGTTGCAAAAAGGGAGTATGTAAATGGACATGTAGATTTGAGAAACTAGCTCACTAGTTTCTTAGCTTGTCACATAATCTCTTTAAACTTCAATTTATTCATATGCGAAATAATGGAGCAGGACTTCATGACTCAAGGTTTTTTTCATTCCTAAATGTCTAAGCAAGGAGTACTGGTGGTATAATGGTTAAGAGCTCAGCTGCTAACCTGAAGATCAGTGGTTCAAACCTACCAGCTACTCCAGGAGAGATAGATGTGGCACTCTGCATCTACAGTGTCAGAATTGACTTGATGACATGATTGTTCACAAGGTCATGGTTTAAAGAATCTAGGCAACCAAGACAAGAATTAACAGCCCATCTTGTTTCTATTGTTTTGAGTCCCACTGCTTCTTCAACGTTGGTTTTTGTTCTTATTATCAAACTTACCCTGAAACAAGTTCAGTAATTGTTTGAAACAAAGGATCATCACTCAGAAAACTTCATTTCAGCTGGGTTGTGATTAAAAGACTTTGAAAAACTCAGGAAGTATGGTTTTCTCCAACATTGTTTTTCTTCTTTTCCACAAAAACCTTTTTGTGGAGGTTCCAGTGCAAGATTAGATCCTAATTTGATTTTCCACATTATAGAACAGTCTTTACCACAGCATTGAGATATGGCTTTATCTGTATCTAGAGGGACTGATTTTGAAGGAAATGCTGCTGTTCAAAGAGATAGTCCAGCTTTGCTTTTCTAAATTATTCAGAGCAGAAGTAATTGGCTGATTTACTGATATGTAGATAAATATCAGGTATTATTTAGCAGCATCAACCTGCTTGAACATCTTTCCACCACTCTGGGAATATTGAACCTGAAAAAAATCGAAGAACTCTGTTTCCTACAGACTAAATATAAGGTGTTAGATAGCATCCGTAGGATACAGGAAAATTGAGTAAGCTCCATTTCCTGGCACAAAAACTTATCATCCTCTTCAAATCCCGACAGAAAGTCTTCTCTGTGTGGACCTGTCAAGATTTCAAAATGGAGGAGCTGAAAAGAAAATAAATTACTACCTGGTTGTGTACTAGCAATATCTAAATATTTTCCAACTAGAACTAATGAAATCACAAATATCTTATGTAAAAACATAAAATATAACTTCCCTTTAAAGTCCTGCTGGTTCCTTTGTTTTTAATCTCCTCCTATCCTTTTAATAACCTCAGTGGCGTAGTGGTTAAGTGCTCTTTGGAAACCCTATGAAGCATTCTACTCTGTCCTTTAGGGTCACTGTGAGTCAGAATCCACTCGACGACAATGGGTTTGGGTTTGGTTTTGGTATCCTTTTAATAAGAAGCCTGGTGGCTCAGCTGCAAACCAAAAGGTCGAGGTTGGGATCTGCCAGCAGCTCTGCTTGAGAAAAGACCTTGGGACCTGCTCCAGTAAAGATTAAAAACCCGTTGCAGTTGAGTCGATACCAACTTATAGCGACCCTATAGGACAGAGTAGAACTGCCCCCATAGGGTTTCCAAGGAGCTGCTGGTGGATTCGAACAGCCGACCTTTTGGTTAGTAGCCAAACGCTTAACCACTGCAACACCAGGGCTCTCCTCCTGTAAAGATTACAGCCTAGGAAAACTTATGGGGCAATTCTACACTGTCGTATACAGCTGCCGTGAGTCAGAATCAACTCCACACAGTGGTTTTCGTTCCCTGTTTTCAGTTTCCCACATTGTGGACCCCACCATCTGTTGTCTACTGCATCCCACTGTCTTCTCTTTTATTCTTTCTTCACTTGCATGAGCTTTGTTCATATTGCTGTTAGCCTAAAATAAGACTCCTTTCTTTGTAATTCTGTTTGAAAATAACAAACTATTCCTAAATTCCCTTCATGGTGGTCCACCTAGAGCACTACCAGCTAATAAAGAAAACCAGCTTTTGTGGAGTTGGTTCAGACTCATGGCAAGTCCATGTGTGTCAGAGTAGAACTGTGCTCCACTGCCTTTTCAATGGCTGATTTTGCAGAAGTAGATCTCCAGGACTTTCTTCTGAAGGGCCTCTGGATGGACTTGAACTTCCAGCCTTTTAGTTAGCAGTCCAATGTGTTAACCAGGGACCACGGTTAGCCCCTATAAGAAGCACAAAGCATCCATAGACGTTGCTGCTCAAAGAGAACATTTTAGCTTGTGCTAGCTCACCGCCTGGCTTGCCCTACTTTCCTCCACACAAGGAGCAAGTCCTTCTAACCTGTGACAAGGACATTGCTCCTTTTGCCCATCTGCTTCTTCCTGCTGTGTGTTTCTGTTGGCACTGACAAGGACTGGGCACTGAGTGGCAGTGGCCTGCAGCTATTTGCAGCAGAGCTTAGACCCAGGGTTGGCAATCTGTCTGCCTTTCTGTCCTGTACTACAAGTCCTTATGGAGTGGAAAGATACAGTTGAGAAGAGCAGAGTAAATTTCATACTAACACCATCTCCTACCAACACGCTTCTCAACCCTTCATATGCTAAGAAATAGAGCAGGAGCACAGCATTAGAATATTTTCAATAACAGAGCTTTGTGCGAGGGAGGATTCCAGGTGCTGAGGGTAGATCTGAGCACCAACCAGACACAGGGTTAACTTTGCAGCTGGTCAGAGCAGGTGAACACCCATGTGGCAAAACCTTAGGGATCCTGAGACCATTCTTATATCTAAAAGCAACCTGTATGAAATGCTTGAAATGTCATCTGCAGAGAGTCAACCCTTTGCTGGTCTTCTCCTACCTGATAAAAGGCAAATGCCTCCAAGAATACATTTGGAAATGTATTTGTCAATATCGGAGTCCCTGAGTGATACAAACAGTTAAGTACTGAACTACTAGCAGAAGGGTTGGTGGTTCGAATTCACCCAGGGGGGCCTCAGAAGACAAGCCTGATGATCTGCTTCTGAAAGGTCATAGCCTTGAATACCCTCTGGAGCAGTTCTACTTTGCACAAATGGGGTTGTCATGAATCGGAATTGACTTGATGGCAATCAACAACAACATTCCTCAATATTACCTTAGTAAGAAAGAGTTTACAGTTCCTGTCGTCAAAATCCTGGTGGCGTAGTGCTTAAGTGCTGCAGCTGTTAACCAAAGGGTCGGCAGTTTGAATCCACCAGGCACTCCTTAGAAACTCTATGGGGCAGTCTTACTCTGTCCTACAGGGTCGCTGTGAGTCGGAATCGACTTGACGGCAATGGCTTTGGTTTTTTTTTTTTTGGTCATCAAAATCAGCCTGCTCTTATTAGTGGTTGTTATGGATCGAAATGTGTCCACCCAAAACATGTGTTGGAATGCTAACCCTTGTTTCTGTGAGTGTATTTCTGTTTGGAAAGAAGCATTTTTTGTTACATTAATGAAACCGTACTAATGTAGGGTGTGCCCTAAACCTAATCACTTCTGAGTTTTAAAAACAGTAGATTAGACACAGAGGCAGGCACACCCTGGAGAAGACAGATGTCACATGAGGATTCCTAAGGAACCAACAAATACTTGGGGCTGGAAGGAATCAACATGGCCAAGAACTTAATTTGGACTTTTAGGCTACTGAGGTGTGAGAAAATAAATTTCTGTCATTGAAAGCCACCTACTTGCAGTATTTCTGTTATAGCAGCACTAGGAGATGAAGATAGTGGGAGGTCATAAAGATATTTTCCCGCAATGAACAAAGAGAAAGAATGATAAAACCCCTTGTTGTCCAGTCTATTCCGACTCATAGCAACACTATAGGACAGGCCATTGAAAAAACTTCCCCTGGCACACACTCTGGCACAAAGACTGATCCAACTGGCAGTGCATTTTCCAAGCTCTGGGAATTTTGGTCCTGTTCTTATCCTGCTCCAGTTGTATTAAGTGCAAATAGCACCAGGGCGTTTGACTTCCCTGTATTCCCCAGAAGATGCAGTATCCTTCTGTACCCACATAAGACCGCATAGTGCAGTAAGTTTTACCTCTATGTAGAGAAACAGCATCTCCCTTATTATTTGAGGTTTTAAGTAAATGTATTAACACTTTGCTTAATTATTTCTCAGGGTACTCTCTGTGGCTAATTATGCAGAGTAATGTGATCTGGTCTTGAAAAACCAAAACTCCACACACGTTGGCAATCACTAGTACTTACATAAGTTATATCTTTAAAGCTTTAATTAGAAATTAATGAATGAGTTTTAAACTTAAACAGATAAATCATACACTACAAAAAATAGAGGAAAAATAGACAAAAGAAAAACTGCTAAATTCATACAGCCTTAGGATTCTTCTATAGAATTTTTTTCCAACTTTAGTCTCATTCAGATGACTCATTCTCAACATTATTTGTTTTTTTATAATCAGATTTCTGATATTTTAGTATTGAAAAAACAAGACACGGTTATTAAAAAATCATAGTTCAACGATATCACTGAATTTAAGAATCTAATTCTTTCTTGTTTTTTAGAATGACCAGATGCTGTCAGAGCTAGAAGGCCTTTTAAGGCAGTCTTCACTCGCAAGTTCTTCGGTATCAACACCTGTGGTATGATTTCCTGTCAGATTTTGTCAGCCTTATTAGTGCGTATATAGGATACCGCAGTTTCTGCCAAAGATTAATCCCTGCTGGGCAGTCTACGAGCGAATGAGTTAGCCAACTGACTTATTTTTTGGAAGATCCAGATTATTTCATAATACAAGAAATAATAGTTGAGACCAGGTCTCTGCTCTGCGACCCAGGGAAAGCAATTTGGTATCTCTGGTCTCCTGTTGTTCCAGGTATAATTGAACAAGTTGCAATAGGTCCTTTTCTGGTAAAAAAAATTCTAGGCTGATAAGCAGGTGATTAATTCCAGGGACAACATATCAGACTGGGAGTCTGAAATACCCTGTACTGCTGGGTAACATAAAAAAAAAAAACCCAAAACCAAACCCAGTGCCATCGAGTCAACTCCAACTCATAGTGACCCTACAGGACAGAGTAGAACTGCCCCATAGAGTTTCCAAGGAGCGCCTGGTGGATTTGAACTGCCAACCCTTTGGTTAGCAGCCATAGCACTTAGCCACTATACCACCAGGGTTTCTGCTGTTTAACATACAGCTTCAAAATGAAAAGTTGAAAGTGGGGCAAAGTTTGACTTATGCCATGGTAAACAAATGATAAAGACATCATTAATTAGAAAAAAAAGATTGATTAAACTTTTGTAAATAAGAAAACAAGGTCAGCTGTTTATATTTATAAAATATCTTACATTTTCTGCAATAAAATGTCTGTAGAAAATGTAAGATAAGTGTGTATTCAATATATAAGGCAGAACCATTATTTTTATATTTGGAATAACAAGAGTTATTTTCTGTTAATATGCAATTCTAGACATTTTATTGATTGATTTACTTACATTTATTTCATAACTTTTTCATTAGCTTCATTGAAGTATAATTTATTATAGAAATTCACTAATTCTAAGTGCATAATTTGATAATTTTTTGAGATAAAATTCAGATAACATAGGAATCACCAACATAACCATTTCAAAGTACGCAAATCAATGGTTTTTATTATACTCACCATATTGTGCAATAAAAAAAAAAAAAAGTTCACCACTAATTCCAGAACATTTTCATCACCCAAAGAGAAACCTTATAGCAATTAAGCTCCCTATTAGCTCTTCAGAAACCCTGGTGGCGTAGTGGTTAGGTGCTACAGCTGCTAACCCAAGGGTTGGCAGTTCAAATCCACCAGGCGCTCCTTGGAAACTCTACGGGACAGTTCTACTCTATCCTATAGGGTCGCTATGAGTCGGAATCGACTTGACGGCACTGGGTTTGGTTTTGGTTTTTATTAGCTCTTCCACTAGCCCTTGGCAACCAATAATCTACCTTCCGTCTCTATGAATTTGCCACTCCGGAGATCTCATATAAATGAAATTATACAATATGTGACCTTTTCTTTTGGCTTCATTCAAGGTTCATCCATGTTGTAGCATGTATCAGCACTTCATTCCTTTTTGTGGCTGAATAATCAATTGTCTGAATATTCCACGTTTCGCTTATCCATTCATTTGAGCTTTTCCATCGTTATCTTTCCACAGATATAGTTGATTTGATTCCTATGTACTCCATCCAGTGAAGTCCATGCTTATAGTCACCATTTATGTTGGTGAAAAAAGGTATTTGCAATGAATAAGTCGTTGGTCTTGCAAAATTCAATCATTTGATCTCCGGCATTGTTTCTATAACCAAGACCATATTTTCCAACTACTGATCCTTCTTCTTTGTTTCCAACTTTTGCATTCTAATCGCCAGTAATTATCAATGCATCCTGATTGCATGTTGGATCAATTTCAGACTGCAGAAGCTGATAAAAATCTGCAGTTTCTTCATCTTTGACCTTAGTGGTTGGTGATTAAATTTAAATAATAGTTGTATTAACTGGTCTTCCTTGTAGGCGTATGGATATTATCCTATCATTGACAGCATTGTACTTCAGGATAGATCTTGAAATGTTCTTTTTGACCATGAATGCAACACCATTGCTCTTCAAGTTGTCATTCCTGGCATAGTAGACCATATGATTGTCTGATTCAAAATGGCCAATACCAGTCCATTTCAGCTCACTAATGCCTAGGATATCAATGTTTATGCATTCCATTTCAACTAGAATGCTCCTTAGAACCAAGGACAGCAAGACTACATCCTACATACTTTGGACATGTTATCAGGAGGGACCAGTCCCTGGAGAAGAGTATCATGCTTGGTAGAGTAGAGGGTCAGCGAAAAAGAAAGAGGAAGACCCTCAAGGAGATGGATTGACACAGTGGCTGCAACAATGGGCTCAAGCATAGCAATGATTGTGAGGATGGTGCAGGACCAGGCAGTGTTCGTTCTGTGGTACCTGAAGTAGCTATGAGTTGGAACTGACTCTACAGCACCTAACAACAACAACGACAACATTCATCAGTTGGATGTCTCCACTTTTTGGCTGTTGTGAATACTGCTGTTGTGAATGTTCATGTCCCAGTTTTTGTGTGAACATACGTTCTCATTTCTCTTAAATATGTACCTAGAAGTTGAATTGAGTATTGCATTGGGCAAATGTGCTGCAAAAGAGCTCTTCAAAGTGTTAAAGAGCAAAGATGTCACTTTGAGGACTAAGTGTGCCTGACCCAACCCCTAGTATTCTGAATTGCTTCATATGTGCTGAAGAAATCTGAATATACCAAGGACTGACAGGAGAATGAACAATCTCTCTTGGAAGAAGTACAGCCAGAATGCTCCTTAGAAGCAAGAATAGTGAGATTTTGTCTCACGTACTTCGGACATGTTATCAGGAGGGGCTAACGAGTCCCTGGAAAAGGACATCATGCTTGGTAAAGTAGAGGGTCAGTGAAAAAAGAGGACTCTCAACAAAAAAAAGGATTGACACAGTGGCTGCAATAATGGGTTCAAACATAGCAATTATTGTGAGAATGACACAGGACCAGGTAGTGTTTTGTTCTGTTGTACATATGGTTTCTGTGAGTCAGAACCAACTCAGCAGCACCTAACAACAACAACAGTGGAATTTCTGGGTCATATGTTAGTTCTGAAGAAACAATGGTGGCGTAGTGGTTAAGTGCTACAGCTGCTAACCAGAGGGTCAGCAGTTCGAATCCACCAGGCTCTCCTTGGAAGCTCTATGGGCCAGTTCTACTCTGTCCTGTAGGATCACTATGAGTTGGAACCAACTCGATGGCACTGGGTTTGTTTGGTTTTGGTTTATGTTAGTTCTGTGTTTAACTGTTTTGAGGAATAGCCAAATTGTTTTCCACAGTGTCTTTGCCATTTTATATTCCCACCAGCAATGTGTGAAGATTCCAATTTCTCCACACCCTCCCCAACACTTGTTTTCTGTTTCTCTGATAATAGTGAGTGTCAAGTGGTGCCTCATTGTCATTTTGATTGTATTTCCCTAGGAATTAATGATGTTGAGCATCTTTGCATGTGCTTATTGGCCATTTGTATATATTCTTTGTAGAAATGCCTAGCCTAGTCCTTTGCCCATGTTTTAATTGGGTTATTTGTCTTTTTTTGTTTAGTTGTAAGAGTTCTTTATATATTCTAGATATCCAGGCCCTTATCAGAAAAGTGATTTTCAAATATTTTCTCCCTTTCTGTGAGTTGACTTATCACTTTCTTAATAGTATCTTTGGATCCACAAAATATTTCATTTTAATGAAGTCCAACTTACCTATGCTTTTTTGTTGTCGTTGCTTATGCTTTTGGTGTAATGTTTATGAAACCAGTGCCTAATCCAAAGTCCTGAAGATTTTCACTTATGTTTACTTCTGAGTTTTATAGTTTTAGCTCTTACAATTTGAGTTAATTTTTTTAGAGGTGTTTTGTAGCAGCCCAACTTCTTCTTTTGCGTATGTATGTCCAGTTGTCCCAGCACCACTTGTTGAAAAGACTTTTCTTTCCCTATTGAATGGGTCTTGTCAACATTATTAGAAATCAAATACCAGAGATGTGTGGATCTATTTCTGGATTCTCAATTCTATTTTATTGACCACACTGTTTTGATTATTACAACATTGTAACTATTCAAGATCTTTGTCCATTTTTGCAAAAAGGGAAGTTGGAATTTTCTAAAGATTTGTTGAATCTGTAGGTCAATTTGGAGAGTATTGTCATTTAAAAAATATTAGTCTTCCAGTCACGGACCTGAAATGTCTTTTTGCTTATTTAGGCCTTCTTTTATTTCTTTTGAGAATGCTTTGTAGTTTTCAGTGTACAAATTTTATACGTCATATGTTAAAATTATTCTTAAGAATTTTATTGTTTTTTATGCTCTTGCAAGTAGAATCACTTTCTTAATTTTTTTTTTTTTCAGGTTGATCATTGCTAGTGTATAGAAATACAACTGGTTTTTGTGTGTTGATCTTGTATCCTGCAACTTTGCTAAATTAATTTATTATCTGGATAGTTTTGTGTGGGTTTTCTATATATATGACATCTACAATAGAAATAACTTTCCTTTTCTTATTCCTCATTACAATGTTGAATAGAAGTGGTGAAAACAGACATCCTTGTCTTGTTCCTAATCTTAGTGGGAGAGTTTTCATTTTTCTCCATTTTGACGTTAGTCATGAGTTTTTCATAGATGCTTTTTATCAGGTTAAGTTCCCTTCTATTCTTAGTTTTTTGAGCATTTTTATAATGAACAGGTATTGAATTCTATCAGATATCTTATCTGTATCAGTTGACAAGCACCTTTCCCTACCCCCCTTTCATTCTATTGACGTGGTGTATTACACTGATTGCTTTTCAGGTATCTAACCTGGGATAAAATCCTGGGATAAATCCCTTAGACATGGTGATTTCATAATGCTTCAAATATGCTGCTGGATTCAATATGACAATAATTTAATTGAAGATTATTGCATTTATATCTTATGAGGCATTTGTCTATAGTTTCTTTTTCTTGGAATGCATTTGTCTGGTTTTGGTATTAGGGTAGTATGGTCTCATAGAATGAGTTAGGGAGTATTCCTTCACCTTCTATTTTTTGGAAGAATTTGAGGATTGGCGTTAACTCTTCCTTAAACGTTTGGTAGAATTCACCAGTGAAGCCTGGGATTTTCTTTGACTGGCTATTTTTGATTGCTTATTCAATTAAAAAAAGAAAAAAGTTGTTATAAACCTATTCCGATTTTCTACTTCTTCTTGAGTCCGTTTTGGTACTTGGTGTCTTTCTAGGAATTTGTCCATTTCATTGAAGCTAACTAATTTGTTGACCTGCAATTGTTCATAGCATTCCCATGTAATATTTTTTTATTCTTATAAGGTCAGCAGTTTGTCAATTTTGTTGATCTTTTCAAAGAACCAACTTTTGATTTTCTTGATTTTATCTATTGTTTTTCTATATTCTATTTCACTAATTTCCATTCTAGTCTATTATTCATTTTGTCAGCTTGCTCTGGGTATAGGTTTTTCTTCTTATTCTAGTTTATTAAGGTACAAGGTTAAGTGATTGATTTGAGATCCTGTTTTTTAATGTAGGTATCTACCAGTATAAATTTCTCTCTGAGCACTTCCTTCAATGGATCCCATAAGTTTTGACAACCTGTGTTTTCATTTTTGTTCATCTTGTTTATTTTCTAATATTCCTAGTGATTTCCTCTTTCACTCATTGAGTATTTAAGAATGGGTTATCTAATTTCCACATATTTATGAATTTTTCAGATTTCCTTTTGTTATTTATTCCTAGCTTCATTTCATTATAGTCAGAAAAGATACTTTGTATGATTTAAATCTTTATAACTTTATTGAGACCTCATTTCATGGCCAAATGTTCTATACTGGAGAATGTTCCATGTAAACTTGAAAAGAATGTCTTTTAGATCTAGTTGGGTTATAATGTTGTTAAAGTCTTTCATTTTCTTGCTGATCTTCTGTCTAGCTGTTTTACCCATTATTGAAAGTGAGATTGTAAAGTCTCCAATTGTTATTGCTGAACTGTCTATTTCTCTCTTCTATTCAGTCAGTTTTTGCTTCATACATTATGTGGCTCTATTGTTTAAAAAAAAAAAAAAAAAAACCCTTGCCGTCGAGTTGATTCTGACTCATAGTGACCCTATTGTTAGGTACATATATACTTATAATTGTTTTATCCTTTTTGATTGATGGACCCTTTTATCGTTATATAATGTTCTTCTTTGTCTCTTATAATAATTTTTGTCTTCCAGATTGTTTTGTCTGGCATTGGCATAGCCACTCCAGCTCCCTTTCAGTTATTGTTTCATGAAACATTTTTCCATCTTTTTCTTTCAATCTATTGGTGTCTTTGAATCTGAAGTGAGTCTCTTGGAAGCAGCACGTAGTTTGATCATTTTCTTTAACCATTTTTTCAATCTCTGCCTTTTGATTGGACAGTTTATTTCATTTATATTTAATGTAATTGCTCATAGGGAATGACATTCTTCTGCCATTTTGCTATTTATTTTCTATATGTCTCATGCCATTTTTTGTTCCTGAATTTCTCACAGATATCTTTGTTTTAAATAAGTATTTTCTAGTATACCACTTTAATTCCCTTGCCAGTTTTTTGCTACATGCTTTTGTTTATATTTTTACTGGTTGCCTTGGGGTTACAACTGATACCTTATTTTTTTAAAATCTATTTCAGATTAATACAAACTTAATTTTAATATTATACAAAAACTTTACCTCTGTATAGCTCTCCTTCCCTTTATGCTTTTACTGTCACAAATCACATCTTTTACATTGCGTGCCTATCACTATAGATTTATAATTATTGTTTTATGAAGTTGTCTTTTTAATCAAATGGGAAAAAAGAGAAATTACAAAACCAAAACATACAGTAATTCTTAATTTTTAATCTATGTAGATTCTTTTACCAGCATTCTTCATTTTTTCATGGATTTAAGTTACGGTCTAGTGTCTTTTTATCTAGCCAGAAATAATTTCCTTTAGGATTTCTTGATGTGGAGGTCTATATTAGTAATAAGCCCCCTTAGTTTTTGCTTATTTCAAAATGTCTTAATTTGTACTTCATATTTTGAAAGAGTTTTATGAATGTAGAATTCTTGGTTGACAGGTTTGTTTTGTTTTTGTCTTTTTTTCTTTCAGTAATTTACATATGTCATTCCACTACCTTCTGGCCTCCATGGTTTCTGATGAGAAATCGGCTGTTAATCTTATTGAAGATCTCTTGTATGTGAGGAGTTATTTTTGTCTTGCTGTCTTCAAGATTCTCTGTTTTTGTTTTTAGATGGTTGCATTATAATATGTCTCAATGTGGATCTTTGAGTTTATCTTACTTGCAGTTCATTGAGTTTCTTGGACGTGTAGATTAATGTTTTTCTTCAAATCTGGGAAATTTTCAGCTGTTATTTCTTCAAATATTCTTTTTACATCTTTCTGTCTGCCCTCTCTTCTGCATCTTGGTATAGATGATGGTTTCCCATAGGTGTTTTAGGCTCTATTGATTTTTCTTCATTTTTTTTTTTCTTTTTGCTCTTCTGACTCAATAAACTCAGTTGTCCGACCTTCAATTTTGCTTTTTGTTTCCTCTGTCTGCTCAAATCTGCTGTGAGCTCCGCTAGTGAATTTTTAATTTCAGTTATCTTTTCAACTCCAGAATTTCTATCTCTTTATTGATAGTCTCTATTTGGTGGAACATTGCTTTCCTGGTTTCCTTTTGTTGTTTGCTCATGGTTTCCTTTAGCTCTTTGGGCATATTTAAGAGAGGAAATTTAATTTTTTTTTTTTCTAGTAAGCTTCATATCTGGACTTCCTAAGGAAAATTTGTTAACTTCCTTTTTTTTTTTTCTGTGACTGGTTCATATTTCTAGTTTCTTGGGAGCCTTATGTATATATTTTTTCTTTTTGCTGAAAACAGGACATTTTGGATGTTTTAACATGGCAACTTTAGAAATAATATTATTTCTTAAATACTACTCAGGGTTTGCTATTGCTGTTACCCAGAGTTTGCTATTTCTGCTCATTATGGTTTTTGTTATTTTTTTTTGTTTAGTGGGTGTCTCAGTTATCTAGTGCTGCTGTAACATAAATACCACAAGTGAGTGGCTTTAACAAACAGAAACTTATTTTCTCACAGTTTAGGAGGCTAAAAGTTCAAATTCATGGTGCCAGCTCTAGGGAAGGCTTTCTCTCTGTGTCAGGTCTGGGGAAGGTCTGCCTCTCTTCTCAGCTTCTGCTTCTTGGTTCTTTGATCCTCATGTGATGTGGCATCTATCTTCCTCCATCTCTGCTTGCTTGCTTTGTCACTTGCTCAAGCTATTCTTTTTATATCACGAAAGAGATTGATTTAAGAACACCCTACACTAATAAAAAAAAAATTTTTTTTTTTTTACTGCCTCACAAATGCAACAAAGAAAACCCATTCCAAAATGGAATTATAAACATAAATACTAAAAAAAAAAATTGCTGTTGAGTCTATCCTGACTCATAGAAACTCTCTAGGACAGAGTAGAACTGCCCCATAGGGCTTCCAAGGCTGTAATCTTCATGAGAGCAGATTGCCACATCTTTCTCCCATGGCGTAGCTGGTGGGTTCCAACTCCCAGTCTTTTGGCTAGCAGTCAGGCACTTTAACCACTGCACCACCAGGGCTCCTTACAACAGGGATAGGGATGAGGGTTTACAACACTTATTTTTTGAAGACACAATTCAATCCATAACATTCCACCCTTTGGCTCACCAAAATTTATGTCCTTCCCGCATGCAAAACTCATTGACCCCATCACACCATCCCAAAAGTCTTAAATCAATTGCAAGTTCAAAATTTCATTTTCTTAATCATCTAAATCAAATATGGGTGAGACTTTAAGCATATTCCATTCTGAGGCAATATTCCTTTTCATCTGCCAACGTGTGAAATCTAGAATACAAGTTATCTTCTTGTATTCTAGTTATCAGGGTGGAATATGTCAAAGTACAATAGTGGAACAGGCACAAGGTAGACATTTTCTTTAGAAATGGGAGGAACTGGAGAGAAAGTAGGAATAACATGCACCAAGTCCAAAACACAGCAGAACAAATTACACTGGCTCTGAAGTCTTCAAAACAATCCTCTGTTCTCCCTGACCACCTGGGCAATGACCATGTCCTCCAGACTCTGGGTATTGGCCATGCTTCCTGGCTTCTGAGTGTATGGTCCTCAGCCTTGAGAAAAGCCCCCACCTTTCAGGCCCACAGGTATGGAAACCTTACCTCCTCAGCTCTGGTTAGTCCTGTTCCCTTAGTCCATCTGAATTTGACCTTACCCCTTCAGGCCCTGTAGGCTCCTTTCTGCCCTTTGGACATAGCAGCCCTGTCCCCTCATCTTTGATTGGTGGTCCCATCAGCTTGGCATATCCAAACAGCAGCCCCTTGTTCAGACCAAGCTGGTAGAGATCTGACTCTGAAACTCGGGAGGCTGTGGTTCTACTCTTTGAAACCCAGGAGGCCATGGCTCTACCCTTTGAGTCTTAAGAGACTGGTTCCATGCTCTGAGACCTAGGAGACCATGGCTCCACCCTTTGTGAAGGCCGTGGCTACACCCTTTTAAACCAAGTCATCCCTACTACCAGTGTTCTTTCCAACAGTTCTGTTGATTTCCAAGCTGTTCCAGATATGACACTTTTCTTTTCTTGTAGGGCAATAGATGTAGCTTCTTTGTCCTGCTTCCTTCATGTAGAATTCCAAGAGGCAGAAGGCTTTCCTTCCTTTTGTCCTGTCTCTGCTGGTGGGTTTTCTGCTGTGGGAGTTGGTTAGATCCATCAGTCATAGGCTTAATCACTTTAACAAAATATTGTGTCAGCAAGTTCTTGGTGAGAGTCTTAGAGCACATCTCTTTAGTGTGTACAACAAAATTAACCATACCTTTATGTTCTATTTCCATTTTGCACAGTTCAGTTATAAGTCCATCTCTTTCCTCTCACATTTTACTATAAGGAGTAGGAGAAATCATGCAGCCCTTTATGATCTTGCTTAAAAATCTCCTCGGCCAAATGTCCAACTTCATCACTTACAAGATCTACCTTCCACCAAACACTTGACCATAACTTAGAAAAGTTCTTTGCGTAAAAACGTCACCCCTCTTCCATTGTCCAATCCTATATTCATTTTCATTTATTTATTATTGCCTTAAGTGAAAGTTCACAGTTCAAGTCCATTTCTAATCAAAAATTTAGACACACATTTTTATGTGACCCTAGTTGCTCTTCCTATGTGACAGCACACTCCTCCTTTCCACCCTGTATTTCCCATGTCCATTCGGCCAGCTCCTGTCCCTCTGCCTTCTCATCTCACCTCCAGACAGGAGCTGCCCGTTTAGTCTCATGTATCTACTTGAGCTAAGGAGCGCACACTTCACAAGTATTATTTTATCTCTTATAGTTCAGTCTAATCTTTGTCTGAAGAGTTGGATTTGGGAATGGTTTTAGTTTTGGCCAAACAGAGAGCCCAGGGACCATGTCTTCTGGGGTTCTTCCAGTCTCAGTCATTAAGCCTGGTCTTATTACCAGAATTTGGGTTCTGCACCCCACTTTTCTCCTGCTCCTTCAGGAACAATCTGTTTTGTTCCCTGCCAATCTGGTCATTGGTGGTAGCCAGCCACCATCTAGTTCTGTTCTTGGGCTGATGGAGTCTCTGGTGTATGTGGCCCTTTCTGTCTCTTGGGCTCATATTTTCCTTGTGTCTTTGGTATTCTTCATTTTCCTTTGCTCCAGGTGGGTTGAGATCAATTAATGCATCTTAGATGGATGCTTGCTTGCTTTTAAGACTCCAGATGCCACTCACCAAAGAGGGACGCAGAACATTTTTTTAATAGATTTTGTTATGCTGATTGACCTAGATGTCCACCAATTGACCTTGATGTCCCCTGAAACCATGGTCCCAAGACTACTGCCGCTGCTACTCTGTCCCTCAAAGTCTTTGGTTGTATTCAGGAAACTTCTTAACTTTTGGTTTAGTCCAATTGTGCTGAATTCCTCTGTATTGCTTGTTGTCCCTCCCTTCACCTAAAATAATTCTTGTCTACTATCTAGTTAGTAAATACCACTCTCCTTCCCTCTCTACCCTCATAACCATCAAAGAATGTTTTCTGTGTTTAAACCTTTTCCTGAGTTCTTATAATAGTGGCTTCGTACAATGTTTGTCCTTTTGCTACTGACTAATTTCACTCAGAATAATACCTTCCAGATTCATCCATGTTATGAGATGTTTCTCGGATTCATCATTGTTCTTTGTCATTGTGTAGCATTTCATTGTATGAATATACCATAATTTGTTTATCCATTCATCTGTTGTCTGGCACCTAGGTTGTTTCCAGCTTTTTGCTATTGTGAACAGTCCTGCAATGAACATGGGTGTGCATATATCTATTCATGTGAGGGCTCTTATTTCTCTAGGATATAGTCTAAGGAGTGGGATTGCTGGCTTATATGGTACTTCTACTTCTAGCTGTTTAAGGAAGCATCAAATCAATTTCCAAAGTGGTTGTACCATTTAACATTATCACTAGCAATGCATAAGTGTTCCAGTCTCTTCACAACCTCTCCAACATTTATTTTGTGTTTTTTTGATTAATGCTAGTCTTGTTGGAATGAGATGGTATCTCATTGTAGTTTTGATTTGCATTTCTCTAATGGCTAATGATCTTGAGCATTTCCTCATTTATCTGTTAGCTGCCTAAATGTCTTCTTTGGTCAAGTGCCTGTTCATATCCTTTGCCCATTTTTTAATTGGGTTATTTGTCTTTTTGTGGTTGAGGTTTTTCAGTATCTTATAGGTTTTAGAGATTAGACACTGATCTGATTTGTCATAGCCAATTTTTTTTTTTTTTTCCAGTCTGTAGGTTGTCTTTTACTCTTTTGGTGAAGTCTTTTAATGAACATAAGTGTTTGATTTTTAGGAGTTCCCAGTTATTTAGTTTCTCTTCCAGTGTTTGTACATTGTTAGTAATGTTTTGTGTCCCGTTTATCCCATGTTAGGGCTCCTAGCATTGTTCCTAATTTTTCTTCCATGATCTTTATCACTTTAGACTTTATATTCAGGTCTTTGATCCATTTTGAGTTCGATTTTGTGCATGGTGTGTGGTATGGGTCTTGTTTCATTTTTTTTGCAGAAGAATATCCAGTTATGCCAGCATCATTTGTTAAAGAGGCTATTTTTTCCCTAGTTAAGGTACTTTGGGCCTTTGTCAAATAGCAGCTGCTCATAGGTGATGAAGTTACATCTGGATTCTCAATTCTGTTTCACTGGCCTATGTATCAGTTGATGTACCAGTACCAGGCTGTTTTGACTACCATGGCAGTATAATCAGTTCTAAAATCAGGCAGTGTGAGGCCTCCTACTTTGTTCTTCTTCTTCATTAATGCTTTACTTATCTGGGTCCTCTTCCCTTTCCATACCAAGATGGTGATTTGTTTCTCCACCTCATTAAAAAAATGCCGTTGGAATTTGGATCAAGATTGCCTTGTATTGTAGATTGCTTTGAGTAGAATAGACATTTTTTACAATGTTGAGTCTTCCTATCCATGAGCAAGGTATGTTTTTCCACTTATGTGGGTCTTTTTTGGTTTCTTGCAGTAGTGTCTTGTAATTTTCTTTGTATAGGTCTTTCATGTCTCTGGTTAGATTTATTCCTAAGTATTTTCTCTTCTTGGGGGCTATTGTAAATGGTATTGATTTGGTGATTTCCTCGTCAAAGTTCTCTTTGTTGGTGTAGAGGAATCCAACTGATTTTTGTATGTTTATCTTGTACCTTTTATTAGTTCCAGTAGTTTTCTTGTGGATTCTTTGAGGTTTTTTGGGTATAAGATCATACCATCTGCAAATAGAGATACTTTTACTTCTTCCTTACCCATTTGGATGTGCTTTATTTTTTTTATAGCCTTCTGTTCTTTTTAACTCTTTCAGTTGTTTTTCCGTTCTCTATTTCATTTAATTCTGCTCTAATTTTTATTATTTACTTTCTTCTCTTGCCTGAGGGCTTTTTTTGCTGCTTTCTTTCTAATTTTTGAAGTTGTAGTGTTAATTCTTTGATTTTGGCCCTTTCTTCTTTTTGGATGTGGATATTTGTTGATATAAATTGACTTCTGAGCACTGCTTTTTGCTGTGTCCCAAAGATTCTCACAGGGTATGTTTTCACTCTTATTTGATTCTATGAAATTCTTTATTCCATCCTTAATTTCATCTGTAACCCAGCAGTTTTTGAGCAAGGTGTTGTTCAGTTTCCATGTGTTTGACTTTTTTTCCTTGTTTTTTTCTGTTATTGATTTCTACTTTTATGGCTTTATGGTCAGAAAAGATACTTTGTAATATTTTGATGTTTTGGATTCTGTTAAGCCTTTCTTTATGGTTTAGTATGTGGTCTATTCTGAAGAATGTCCCATGTACTTTGTAAAAGAAAGTATAGTTGGCTGTTGTTGGGTGGAGAGTTCTGTAGATGTCTATGAGGTCAAGTTGTGTGATTATGGAATTTAGGTCTTACATGTCTTTATTAAGCTTCTTTCTGGATGTTTAGTCCTTAATCAAAAGTGGTGTGTTGAAGGCTCCTACTACTGTTGTGGGACTGTCTATCTTTTTTCAATGCTGTTAATCTTTGTGTTATGTATTTTGGACCCCTGTCATTGGGTTCATAAATATTTATTATGGTTGTGTCCTCCTAGTGTATTGACCATTTAATCATTATACAGTGTCCTTCCTTATCCTTGCAGTCTGTTAAATTTGTCATTATGTTCTTCTCTTATCTTCTTATGTTCCTCTGTTGCTTTGTCTGAGTGTTCCTTGGTTTGTCCTGCATTTTGCCTAATCTCGTTCTTGATCTCTTGAAAAGTTCTGTGTATCAATCTTTTGTATTCTACTTCTGGTAATTCCATGAAATTTTCTTCCTTTGGAAGATTTCTTGATTCTTTGTTCTTGGTTCATGTTGCTGAAGCCTTTGTGGTCTGCCTTTTTATGTGATTTGGTTTTGAATGTTGTCTCTGGGCCATCAATAAGTTATTACATTTATTTATGTTTGCGTACTGTGTCCTAGCTTCTTCTTTTGTTTTGATATGCCCAAATAGGCTCCCTGTGTGAGCTAGTTTGATTATTGGCATCTATGAAGCTCTAACATCCTATCACCAGGTGGTTATAGTTGTTACTTGGTATGTGAGCCCAGGAGTCCATTTACTTTGCTTGTATGGATTCAGCTCAGGTGTTCAGATAGTTGGTCACCAAGCATGTGGTGCAGGCTCTCACCTACAGTCCTAGATGGGCAGGGGTGACTGCTATAGGCACAAGTATTTGGCTGCAGTGGGGGCGGGAGGGGTCACATGCTGAACAAGACAGGGGGCTGATGGTTGCCTCTGAGTGTTTGGGAGGAAAGCATGTCCCTGTTCCCTAGAGTGCATAAATGGATGGGTTTTGCAGCCAGACTATGGCACCTGATGCTGTTGGCTCTAAGGACTGGGAAGCACCTCTTATTCTTGGACCCCTGTCATGGGTGGCTAGGTGGCATGGGTGGAGCCACCAGTCCTCTGGCCCCTGATGTGGGTAGGTGAAGACCCTGCTTAATAGGCAGAGTGGTGTCAAATGTCACAAACCTGCCACTCTACCATATAGCCGATACAGTTAAAGTTAGGCTTCAGGTATATACCCTGTTGTACTGTGCTAATGAGGGCCTACAGTACTGAAATGGGCTCACACAGGTCTATGCAGAGGTAAAAAAAGGTATTTAAATTCCATGGACCTCTTATGCCTGTGCCTAGGCAAAGGAGCTGTGCCTGATCTGAGTTTCCAGCTTAGGGGAGCTGGCAGATTATTTTTTCATATTAATTTGTTCCATCTCCAAGGCCTGGAGAATGGCTCAGGGCGTGTGCCAGGTCCTACTTCCAGCCTAGGAGATGAGGCATTCTCTGAAGTAAGCCCAGATCCAGTGCAAATCAGGGAGGGGGCAGGCAAATGGGAGAGAGGTTTTTCCCAAGGGGTGTTTTTTGGTCCACATGGTAGGTTAGATGTATATACTTATCTTTTGCCAACTGAGCACAGCTTTTCACTGGTTCTGTAGATGTGAGTAGACTTTCCACTGCTCAGTCTTTCCCAAAGTGGAAAATGCATCCCAATCGCCACTACTTGCCTCATCGGTCATCGCTCATGTCAGCTGATCCAGCCAGCAGGGTGCTGGTTCCTGCTGTGTCAGGTCCGGCAACTCCTCACTGCTTCTGAACTGTCTCTCCCTCCCTGCCATTCAGTCTGATTCCTCAATTTTGCCTTTGATGTCCAGGGCTCCTAGATTGTCATATATAATCAATTTACTTGTTTTTTCAGGTCTTTGTTGTAGGAGGGACCACAGGAAGCGTCTGACTGCTCCACCATCTTGGTTTCACCCCTCCATATGTTCATGTTTAAATCACATTAAATTTCCTTTTAAAGCCTCACCAGAAGCACATTTAACATCCACATTTCTAGCAACATTCTGTTGATGGTGCTATATGTATTTCTAAAACTACAGAGACTTTCTCTGTAACTCTCCTCACTTTTTTCTGAGCCCTCACCAGAATTGCCTTTGACATCCATAATTCTACCAAGAGTCTCTTTAAGGCAATCTAAGGTTTTACTATGAAGCACATCAAAATTCTTCCAGTTTCTACCCATTATTCAACTGCAAAACCCCTTCTGTTCAATCTGTTAGAGCAGCACCCCACTCTTCGGTACCAAATGAAATGTCTTAGTCTAAGTTTTCTAGAGGACCAAAACCAGTGACGTGTACACAGATAAATATATAGAGAGAACTTTACTTCAAGGAAATGGCTCATGCAATTGCGAAGAAATGGCTCGCACAATTGTCCGGGCAGGCAAGTTCCAAATCCATGAGTCAGGCAACAGGGTAAAGACCTCTGCTGTCTCACATGGTTGCAGGGACTGATGAGCCCAAAATCTGCAGGTCTGGCAGCAGGCCAGTGACTTTTGCAATCTTATGTCCCAAGAACTGGAGGTCAGGCAACGAGAAAAATGCAAGGCCAGACCATCCATTTATACAGTGGAACTAGACGTCACCCCCAAGGAAGCTCCCCTTTCAACCCATTGGCTACTCACATCAGATGACAAAATAGAAAGTAATTACATAGTGTCTGCCACTCTACGAGAAATTGGCATATAACATTAACCATCAGAGTGGGCATTCTGAACTAATTTTGTGAAGTGTGTGTTATCTGTCATGTGTGGCCACTGAAGTCTCTGTGGTTAGCCATCATCAGAAATAGATTTCCCTAAATACCTGGGAACAAAAACAAACAGAAAAAGAAAAAACAAAAATTTCCCGGTCTTCGCAGATGAGCTCTATGTGTGTGTGTTGGAACACAACTTCACCACTCAGCCAGGCAGTTTACAACTGTGCCTTAGCCTTCACGTCCTGCTTCCGCAAAGCCTCCAAGTCAATTGGAGATGAGAACTTAGGTCTGTCTCAGGTCTTTCCTGAGCGTCCTCCCAGCCCTAGGCATGAGCATAACCTTCTAGATTCCCAGGAACACGTCCAAGCTTTTCAAAGCCCTTTATTGCCCAAATATTCTCATTCCCCAGCCAATGTTCCTAGGCTTTTAGGTTAGTCTATTGTTTTCCCCAACTATTATCTGTTGACCTAAGCAGCAGCAACTTTAAAATTCAACAAATACCCCTGAGGAACCACCTCAGCACTGGGAGACTTCCAAGTTAGGCAAGATAAAAGCAAACCCTTTGAGCTGGTCCTCTAGAGAGCCATAAGACAGATTAAAACAGCCACAGCTGTTTGGGAATAAGCTCCATTCTGCATCCTCTAATATGGATAACTATACTGGGAATCTGGGCTGTTGTTCAAAGCCACCCTCAAGCTAGGAAGTGGGAGAATGGACAGAATAAGCTAAAATACCACAGAGCTCTCTAACAAAGGCTCAGCTGTTTTTTCTTGATTAAATGTTTTCTTGGTTGTTGCAAGCTTTTGTTTTCTTTCCAGAGTAAAGTTGACTCTGACAGTTTTTGTTAGCTTATTTGTTGCTTTTGTAGAAGGATGAACTTTTGGAGTTCCCTACTGTGCGATTTTCCCTGATGTCATTCAATTCGATGACTTTTAACAAATGTATAAAATTGTGTAATCACCAGCGCTTCACCCCCAAAAGATCTCTAGTACCCCTTTGCAGTCAATTCCTTCTCCCATCATCACTCTCTGGGAACCACTGGTCAACTTCGTATCATTACACTTTTGCCTTTTCCCAATTTTTATATAAATGGAATTATAGCGTCATTTGTGCCAGCCATTTATTTTAAAATCAAGTCTTCTAAAGAAAACAATGTAAATTCTTTTTTACTTTAATCAGTTGATGATCAGTATTGGTTCCCTGCAGAAGTTTTTAAAACAGTGAAAAGGAAGTGTCAGAGCCAGCACCTCGTTCTAGTTCCTTCCACAATAACCCTAACACTCATAAAATACGGAGTAGCAAGAAGTGCATAAATGGAAAGTATTAAAGAGTGGAAAAAAAAAAAAAAAGAGCAAACATCATAATTTGGAAAATAGTGCCCAAGAGAATTATGTAAAGGTCATAGAATATGAATAAATATTAATGCACTTACCATGCAAAATTGGAAAAAACGGTGCTGTTACAACTGAAATATTATTCAAAGACAAGCGTTGTAATTAAGGGTTTCCTTTTCCCATGGCAGTGGTAGAGAAATGTAGGTTTATTCTCAGGTTTTAGCCAGTTCAAAATCATTTTAAAAATTCAAATGTGAGTCTTACTGCACTAATGCTTAAAGACTGAACGAGTAGCAAGTTAATTCCTCAAAAGCATGGCATTTGAGGTGGCAAATGTTCATATTTCTGCCTAGCATGTTCAGGAATGCTATAGTACCAATTAGCTATTTTAACCCTCAGAAGCTTACAGCTAACTGAAAACAGTGTCAGCTCAGCTCCTCCCAAGAAAACTAGACATTTTTGGATCATCTATAGTTGGAATCAAATTGACGACAATGAGTTTGGATTTGGGTGTAGTTAGCTAAGATCTCTATTTATGTCAGAATGTTCTGTCTCCCCTACAGACCTCTACTGTATTATTCTAGTTCATCAGAATAGTTTTGGGGGACTATCCCGCATTTGAGACCTGGCATGAATGTGGACCTAAGATACTTACTCCATCCAGTAGCTACCATACTTATACCTACTCCAAACTCCAAACTACTGCAGTGTTAAAATGTTGGCAAATATTTAGAGAAGCAACTTGGATCTGATCCACACGTGAGTCAGAGGCGTGATTGCTCAATTTTAGCTTCCCAAAACACGCCCTAAAATAAGATTGGGATCAGAAATCAGATACTAAATCTAGCATGTGTCTTCTCTAGTTTACTTTGCATTTTAATTCTAGTATGTAGGAAAGGTATATATCAAGAAGAAATTTATTTGCATTATGAGGGAAAATAATAGGAAAATGTATCTGTAATTTTATATTATTTTTCTATACCAAACAAAAACTCTTAAGGGTGATATAATTAATCTTGCTTTTTCTTAATGATTGAAAAATCAAGAATAAATGGGAGAGGTAGAAAGATCATACCTGGTTGGATTAAAGTTAAAGAATTGCTTAGTTTTCAAATGGTAAATAATCACAATAAACATTAAGTAATGCATACGAAACAGTGTTTCTTAAATTTTGCAAATTTGGAAAGTAAAATGCCAAAGATAAAAGGGGTCATGGATAAAAAAGCATTGTAAAATGCACATTAATATTTTTATACAAAAAAATGCCTTGCTTGTGAAAGGTAAACTATAAAATGTATAAATATATAAAAATGACTTATATACAGATTGGAGCCCTGGTGGCACAGAAGTTAAGAGCTTGGCTCTAACTAAAAGGCCAGCAGTTTGAATCTACCAACCACTCCTTAGAAACAGTACGGGCAGCTCTGCTCTGTCCTATAGGGTCACTATGAGCCAAAATCAACAGGACAGCAGTGGGTTTGGTTTTTGTATATACAAATTATTCTTTGAATAATAGAAATGATACAACAGCAGGAGCAGATGAATTGAGGCTTTTGACAGTGATAGCCAAAGAGACCCGTTTAATTATACTAACACCAAGTATGAAAATTTTACTCTTTTGAGGGTGGAAACAAAGTCTCGCTATTTTTATATCCTCCATAAATGTATGCACATTGTGAGGCAAATAATGAACTTCTTAGTAAAGGCTTACGGAAATAAGGCAAATTCATATTCAAGTCACACAAATACCTTTTTATATAACAATTATTATTGTTATTTTGGTGAGTAGCATTAAGAAATCTCTATGATAAAAAATGTCCTAATTGTAAACAGAAGAAATTATGTTTTAGAGACACTCACATACTATAATACTTCTAAGGATTTTCAAATGTTTTTAGCCTCAGGCACGAAGCTACCTATTTATTATACCATGTTGTTTCAGGCTTCTGTGTCCTTGCTCATAGACTTCTCATGGAAAAGTGTTTTCCAAATTCTTTGCCTGATTAACTGGTATTTATTCTTTGAGACTCAGGTCAACTTTCATCCCTTATAGGAAGCCTTGCCTTATTCTTCAGATTGAGTTTGGTGCCTCTCTCCTATATGCTTGTATCTGTTCTTGATTCTTTTTCCAATGGCCTGTAAACATTTTAGGAAAAGCCATGATGTACTAATTACCTTGTTTCTCACCTGCCTTTCCTAGTCCTTGCAACATAATAGACATTCTATTGCTATTTGTTGAATGAATCAAAATCATTACGTTTAAAAAACAAACAACCAAAACCAAACTCACTGCTGTGAAGTCAGTGTAGACTCAGCAATCCTGTAGGACAGAGTAGGACTGCTCCACAGGGTTTCCAAGGCCAAAAATCATTACCACGCAGACTGCCAGCAGAGTGGCTGGGGAGATGGACTTGCCGATACTTTGGTTAGTAGCCAAGCACTTAAACACTGTATGGACAGGGCTCCTTGTGTTTTTTTTAAAAGAGAAATCACTGAACTATTTTATGAATAGTTATTCCCATATTTAAACCTGATAATATTTTAAATAATAAGAGTAATATTGCCTTTTATATAAAATATTACTGCCCATAAGTAAGATATGTGTTATTGTTATGTTTTCTGTCACTTCAAAAAATTTCATGAACTTCCATTCTAAAACAAGGTATTTGGTGGGGTGGAGTAAATTCAGCACGATTAAATGCAACGTGGTATCCTAGATGGAGAAAATGAAATTCCCATTTATCTGCTGTCCCCATATATGCTGTTTCTCCTATGATTAACATTTTGCATTTCTGGGTTTCCACGTGTTACAATTAGTAAGCCGATACTGATACATTACCTTAAAACAAAGGCCATGGTTTACCTTAGGGCTTGATAATTGCAATTGATGTAATATGAAAGGGCTAACCCCTTAATATGGAAAGATAGACTCCTACAAATCTACAAGTAAAGTCTAGCAGTAGAATAGAAATATGTGCAAAAGATATGAAAAAACACTTTATAGAAAAGGAAAAGTGCTTAGGCTTATCATTACAAGAAAAAGTCAGATTAAAATGTAAATGTAAAACACCACGTTTCACCTCTGAGGTTGGCAAATATCCAATAGTTTGACGATACACCATGTTGGAAAGAGTGTGGAGGAAATAAGTACTTTCACACATTGCTGGTGGGAATGTAAATTAATCCAGCCACCTAGAAAGGATAATGTTGCAATACAAATTAAACACGCACATGTTTTTAAACTCAGAGATTCCATTTCTATAAGCTCTTCTAACTGAAAAGCTCGCAGATGTGCAACCCGATATGTTAGAGTTTACGCGTGGCAAAGGACTTTCAAAAATTTAATTGTACATTTAACTGAATATTGGTCAGATGATATATGTTACACAAAAATGTTAGAATAATATTCAACCACATTAAAAGACTAAAGCAGTATTTTATAAACAGATATAAAAGCACTCCAAAATTAAGTGGAAAAAAAAAAAAACCCCGCAAGATGTTAAATGGTGTGTTTAGTAAATTGACTTTTGTGTGAGGGGTAAAAGAAAAAAACTAAGTGTAAATATGTATTAATTCATATTTGTACAGAATATTTCTGAAAGAATAGTTAAGAATCCAAAACCAAGACGGGGATCAAGGGTGTCAAAAAGAATACCTCTTTGTACATTTTTAATTTTATACCTTGGGAATGTTTCATTTATTTAAAAAAAAAAAAAAAAGAGCAGTGTAGCGAGCAGCATAACTTAGCGGGAGGCAGCCTAAACTGGCTGAGTGACCTTGGGCAAAGTATTTAAACTCTATACATCCCGCTTTCTTCATTTTCAAAAATGAGTACAATAATGCTAAACCAGTTGGCGACCCCATGTATGATGTCAGAGTAAAACCTTGCCCCATATGGTTTCAAGGTTGTGACCTTTTGGAAGCAGATCACCAGGCCTTTCTTCCAAGGCATCCCTGGGTAGGTTGAAATAGCCAACGTTTGAGCTAGGAGTTGAGTGCTTAACGATTTGGACTACCCAGGGACTCCTATAACAATATGTTGTTGTTTGCCATCAAGTCGGTTCCAACTCATAGAGACCCTATGAGCAACAGAAGGAAACATTGCCCAGTCCTGCACCATCCTCACAATCCTTGTTATGCTTCAGTCTATTGTTGCAACATTGTTGTAGCCACTGAGTCAATCCATCTCATTGAGGGTCTTCCTCTTTTTCACTGACCCTCGACTTTACCAAGCATGATGTCCTTCTGCAGGGACTAATCCCCCCTCACAACATGTTCAAAGTATGTGAGATGTAGTCTCGCCATTCTTTCTTCTAAGAAGCATTCTGGTTGTACTTCTTCCAAGATAGATTTCCTCATTCTTTTGCCAGTCCATGGTATATTCAATATTCTTCGCCAACACCACAATTTAAAGGCATCATTTCTTCTTCGGTCTTCTTTATTCATCGTCCAACTTTCACATGCATAGGAGGCAATTGAAAACACCATGGGTTGGGTCAGGTGCATCTTAGTCTTCAAGGTGGCATCTTTACTTTTCAACACTTTAAAGAGGTCCTTTGCAGCAGATTTGCCCAATGCAATGCGTCTTTTGATTTCTTGACTGCTGCTTCCATGGATGTTGATTGTGGATCCAAGTAAAACGAAATCCTTGGCAACTTCAATCATTTCCTGGTTTATCATGATGTTACTTATCAGTCCAGTTGTGAGGATTTTTGTTTTCTTTGTGTCAAAGTGTAATCCATACTGAAGGCTGTGGTCTTTGATCTTCATCAGTAAGTGCTTCAAGTCCTCTTCACTTTCATCAGACAAGATTGTGTCATCTGCATAATGCAGGTTGTTGATGAGTCTTCCTCCAATCCTGATGCCCCATTCTTCTTCATATAGCCCAGCTTCTTAGATTATTTGCTCAGCACACAGATTGAATAGGTGTGGTTAAATGATACAACCTTGACACACACCTTTCCTGACTCTAAACCACACAGTATCCCCTTGTTCTGTTTGAATGACTGCCCCTTTGTCTATGCAGAGTTTCCTCATGAGCACAGTTAAATATACCGGAATTCCCATTCTAAGGTTGTTATGAGGACTAATTACAATTAGAAGAGTGTCTGGTATATAAAAGTGATTTATTAGTGTTTTTTCACCAAAATAAAAACAGAATAAGACACACACACACACACAAACACAGCCATACTAAAAAAAAAAAACTAGGTGTCCATAATAAAGCAGGCCCAACTGGACTCAGATTCCTAGGACAGTGCAGAAAACGAGATAACAACAAAGCAGGGTCCCAGAGTAGTATTGACTTTCGAGGACTGCACTCAATGAACTTGAAGGAAGAGAAATTAGACATTTTTCACCTTAATTTTTGCAAATTTGGTCCTACATTTGCTGCGCCAAAGGGGCTGAACACACATACACCACAATGTTATCAGGTAGTAATGTGATATAGGGCTTAAGGAGAAAAACTTATTAGTTGAGAAGAAGCAAAACACAAGTGGTCCCCTAGTGCTTATCATGGCAGAGTGCTTGGACCAGGCACAGCTGGACTCAATGCCCCATGAACAGGACTCCAGGAGAGGGACCTAGCTCTCCTCAGGTCCAAGAACACCATGGGAGCTTCCCAGTCCAGAAATTGGCCTGAGAAAATGCAGCCTCCTGAGCTCAGCCTCTAATATCAGCAATTCTTCCACTGAGCTCAGTCACATTTACTGAGCCAGCTTTTGGCTGAGGTACTAAACGTGGAGAAAATGGACCTCTCAGTCCAACCAGATTTATCTCTCTCTGGTATGGTATTATGATTTAATATCTCTTTTGTGTCTTCCCCGAAGTAACTACAGAGTCCGGTACTAATGAGACTAGAAAGTCTTCTAGTTATAATCCCTTATTTTGTTCCTTAATAATCGACTTGACAGCAGGAGGGTTTTTGGGTTTAATTGGTGAATCCCCAAGGTGAGATCATCTTGAGAAATCAGATCAAGTTTGGATTTCGTCTTGGTATTTCTAGAGATAGAAATAGCATCAAGTGAAACTCCTTCCATTCTTTGAGATATTAAATTCGAGAGAATTCATTGCTTAGTAGAATTACCAGCTGCCCTTGAGTCCATTCTGAATCATAGTGGCCCCATGTGTGTCAGAGTAGAACTGTGCTCCATAGGGTTTCATTGGCTGATTTCTTGGAAATAGGTCCTCCAGGCTTTCTTCTTAGTCACCTCTGGCAGCTGAGCATATTAACTGTTTGCATCACCCAAGGACTCCTAGTCACTATTCAAATCAGAAGCAGGACTTCATCCTTTGGCAGGAATTAAAAACAATAAAATAAAACCTTATAAATATTTTAAACAGAGAATAAAATTTTCTTTGATGGTTACAAGAGTGGGGAGGGAGGGGGTATTCACTAATTAGACAGTAGATAAGAACTACTTTAGGTGAAGGGAAAGACAGCACACAATACAGGAGAGGTCAGCACAACTGGACTAAACCAAAAACAAATAAGTTTCCTGAATAAGCTGAATACTTCAAGGCCAGTGGAGCAGGGGCAGGAGTTTGGGGACCATGGTTTCAGGGTACATCTAAGTCAATTGGCATAAAAAAGTTATGCCATAATAAACATAATAAAATGTTTCTATTAAGAAAACATTCTGCATCCCATTTCGGAGAGTGGCATCTGGGGTCTTAAACACTAGCAAGCAGCCATCTAAGATGCATCAGTTGGTCTCAATCCACCTGGAGCAAAGGAGAATGAAGAACACTAAAGATATAAAGTAATTATGAGCCCAAGAGACAGAAAGGGCCCCATAAACCAGAGACTGCATCAGCCTGAAACCAGAAGAACTAGATGGTGCCCGACTACAACCAATGACTGCCCTGACAGGGAACACAACAGAGAACTGCCGAGGGAGCAGGGGAGCAGTTAGATGCAGACTCCAAATTCTCGTAAAAAGACAAGATTTAATGATCTGACTGAGACTAGAAGGACCCCAGAAGTCATGGCCCCCAGACCTTCTGTTAGCCCAAGACAGGAACCATTCCCAAAGCCAACTCTTTAGACAGGGATTAGACTGGACATTGGGATAGAAAAAGAAGCTGGTGAAGCATAAGCTTCTTGGATCAAATAGACAATTGAGACTATGTTGGCATCTCCCATCTAGAGGGGAGATGAGAGGGCAGAGGGGGTCAGAAGCTGGCAGAATGGACATGAAAAGAGAGAGTGGAGGGAAGGAGCAGGCTGTCTCATTAGGGAGAGAGCAATTAGAAGCATATAGCAAGGTGTACATAAATCTTTGTATGAGGGACTGACTTGATTTGTAATCTTTCACTTAAAGAACAATAAAAATTTAAAAAAAATAAAATAAAACCTTATAAATATCTTATGCAAATCCAGGTTTGAGTAAGACTTGTTGGGTAACAACGATAGCCAGGCTACCCTACAACGCCCTCCCTTACAGAAAAGTAAACGCATAGTGGGAGGCGTAAATTCAACTTAATGATCAAGCCCTGAGGTCTGGCTCCAGTTGCTAAAAAAAATTCTTCTTCATGGCTTTCCCTGCTATTTGTGAAAAGGACATAACTCCCAGCACTTTTTTCTTTATATTCTATGCTCCCAGTCCCTGACACGTTTTTCACATGGGGGTAGTGTTTCTTTGGTCTTCTAGATCTATCTGTCTTCTAACTCTTGACGGTTTATTACTCTGTCTCCTCCTTTTTCTAAATAGAAAATAATATGCTTGCTTTAAGTGTCATATCTACACTAGCCTTTTCGGTTGCCTTATCCTAACTCAGTTACTGATAACCTATTGTCTCAAATATGAAACACTGGTGGTGCTATGGTTAAGAGCTACAGCTGCTAACATAAAGGTCGGCAGTTTGAATCCACCAAACGCTCCTTGGAAACCCTATGGGGCAGTTCTACTCTGTCCTATAGGATCGCTATGAGATGACAATGGGTTTGGTTTGGTTTGGTTTTTGGTTATTGTCTCAAATACTCTCATTAACATAGGTCGAGGCAAAAATACATCTGTGACTTAAGGAGAAGGGAATTGCTCACAAGAATGAGAAAAAAAATTCAGATGTTCTTAGCACGAACTAAGAAGAAAATAAGTTTTCATCTTTAACTTTCCAACCAACTATATGATCTAGCTTGCTTACCTCCCTCAAAATAAAATCCTATTTGAGTATTCAGCAAATATCTGAGGCAACAAATTACAACTCCTAGTTTAATCAGCATTTTCTTTTTTTTGTTGTTGTTGCTGTTTGTTTTTTCATGATTCTGGAGATCTGTAAAGGGTCCTTTAGGATTCTTACAGAAATTGCTTTTGGAAGTTTTCTTAATCTGGAAAGAAGTGATGATGAATAAGGATGTACAAGTCACTATCAATTTTCCTCAAACTGGCCCATGCCTGCTTATCCTTTTGCCGTATGTGATGACACGCATTGCAGTCTCTGTGAAAATGCCCCATCCGCCAGTAGAAAAAGCTTAATAATTTATTTGCAGTCCATCTTTCTCCAGACAAGGGCAGGCCATGTATTTGCTGAGCTGTGTAACCACCTCTGAGTATAGTCACATGGTTGGCTGCAAATGGTTCTTCCTGACATCTTTCCATTTTTCACGGTATTGATATTTAGCCCCTGAATGCCTGTTCTACATTTTCAAAACAAAACAGAAGTGAGGAATCAATTGTGTGTTGTCGGGAAGAAATGTCATGACCTTGATTATAACTGTCACTTTTGAAGGGGAAATTATAGATGTGAAATTGTTCGGGATCAGATCCAACACATAGTACATCTAATTTAGAAGTGCATTCTCCATTCTGTGGGTAAGTTCCCCAAGTCCCCAAGCTTACACTGAGAGAGAAGCCTTAAGTCATTCTGTCTGCTGTAGCCAAAACTCTGTTCTTATGCTAGGATCAAGGAACCCATACTGGGGACTCTCTACAGTGAGTCAAGAGAAGACATACTTGTAAAATAACCTAAATTAATGTGACCATGAAAACATGTTAAGAAAATTATTGAACTAGTGAATATTCTCCAATCCTGTTGTTCATGGTTTTGTTTTGTTTTGTTTTTTTACTAATCCTGCTTCCATTTACAAACATCTTGGAACTTACTGATGCATTGATCTTTTGCCCTAAAATAGAATACAAAATAAATGAATGAAAATGTTGCCATTGGATATGAATTTAGAAACTCCCCAAGTAAACTCATATCAAGGTCTCTTTAGTCTCAGGACTAAGGCTGCAAGGACAACATTATAGGAAGACCATGGTGGAAACTTCTTCGCCTGGTAGTCACCTTCAATTTATTCTGTGTCTTCCAGAATCTATAGACTCCAAACAGCTAAGAACTTACAGCATCTGTCTGTGGGAAACCCAGTTGTCTCTTGAAAATAAAACCAGAAGAAGAAAAAAAAATCACCTAAGTATATTAAATTACTTTCTGAACTGTTCTGATTAGCATCACCTTGGTTTTATTCAGACTCATAGCTCTTGCTTATATTCATGGCTCAGAGAAATGGTTTGGTAGAATAAAATTGCATCCTTTCTCCTACTTTCCACAGAGATACCGCACATTAACTTAATTTAATGTGATGTCACACTGAGAAGAATGATGCTAAAACTCTCCCGTGATTTCTGTACAGAGAACCAAAGTACCAAAAAAAGCTAGGGTTTTTCAGAACGGAAGCTAATTTTTTGTACTTTTATAGTTAGTTTTAGGAAATCTCAAAATTACGTTTTTATATGCTAAATCATCTTATGTGAATCCCCTTGAGGTGACACCTTGATGTCCTTTAGCGAGAGAAATCCCTCTGATGTGGCTTGACATGTGGCTCTCATGGTCAATTTATACATGGATTTTCCATTATAAATGACTTTCCTTCTAATATTTGGTGCCATATGTTTATACTGTATACAACATTTGGTTTTTTCTGGTAATTACCTTAAAAGAAAACAGCAGCTCTAACACTCTGACAGGCACGTGGCCTCCTTGTGGAAAAGTACTACTGTTTGATCAGTTGTAATCCCACCCGAAGGTGGAGGTTGCTCTTCCAGGCTAGACCACCGAGGTCCTTGTCTGGAGCTCTGTAGTGCATGTTCAGAGAGCATGGAGCCGTCCCATTCATAAGGGAATTGTAATCAACTGAGTTCTTTACAATTCATGTTGTCAGGGGCAGGAGGAATGCACATTTTGGACGAGTGTTCTTTTGCACAAAAGCACATATTGGACTAGTGCTGTTGACAGCAAGGACCTTCATGAATCTAGGGAGTGAAATGGATGGTATAGAAATGCCGTCAATCAGATGTGTCAACAGCAAAGAACAAAGAGAAAGAGAAGGAAAAGGAGGAAGGGAAAGAGAGAGGAGGCAATGTAAAATACTACTGTAATACAAGTACACAATTTTAGTTTGGACAATGAAAAACTATACTCACATACAAAAACAACAAAATTCCACATGCCAGTGTCAGGAACTGTGAAAGACCTGACATGTCAGCCTACCTGCAAGCCTGTCTTCCAAAGCACCTCTGTGTGCACTCAAACTGCCAGGCTTTCAGCTACTAGTCATGCACTTAACTGAGCTATGCCTATAGAAAGTGTTTCATAATGACTCCATGGGTGGACTATACTGCTGGAAACCAGATACTGGCAGTAGGGGTTAGAGGTGATGTATCTACCTCACATAAATAGAATAGTACGCCAATTGGTAGAGAAAATTGTGCAAGAAATTGTTTCTCTACGTGAGCTTTGAAAGAAACACTACCAGGATCATTACTCATGAATAACTATTTAGAGGCGCTTCCTTCAAAACAAGCCCCTTTGAAAAGCAAAAAATACAGATGGTACATAAATTGCGGAACTCTAAGCACTCTATTTCTTGACTATGAGTGAAAAAATTTGATACCTTAGGGCCATTAGCTCTGAGGTCTCCTTCTTCATTAACATTGATTCGTTTTGCTTTAACATTTAATGCTGAAAAAAATCTGAGGTTAATTATTAGATTATTCTCATTTACATCAAACATGTTTCATTGCTCCTAGATATTCATTCAAGATGAATAGAGAATAGGAATTAAAATTAATAAAATCATGTTTTCAAACATTTCTCTTATGTAGTTCATTGGTTTAAAAGTGTGTTCTTTGGAATGAATCAGTATATTGAAATCAAGGAAGTCCAAAATATAACTACCAAATATTGTAGGAAACACTAGAGGCCAAAGAGAAACCCCTTTTTCAAAGATTTTCCTGTACTTTCCAATATCAAAAAATCTAACTGAGGCAGTTATGTGTGTAATTTGAAAGGTGAGAATGTTTTCAGGGCTAGCGTTTTTGTTTGTCATTTTTCTCATATGATGCTAAATATTAGTAGCCTGTCTTCTTTTACTACCAGTCCAGCTAAGCTGTTAAACAAATACATATTCCAAACATTGTAGCTCATGTATCGCATAGTATGTGATATAATGAATTTCACTGTTTTTGGCATTCTGCAATAACTTTAAAAAATGTATCACATCAAAGCTCCATGAGGGCAAAAACCAAACCAATTCCTGTGGAGTCAATTCCAACTCACAGACACTCTGTGAGTGTCAGAGTAGAACTGTGCTCCACAGTGCTTTTAATAGCTGAATTTTTGGAAGTAGATTGTCAGGACTTTCTCTGAAGGCTCTACTTGGATGGACTCAAACCACCAATTTTTCTCTTAACAGCTGGGCACATTACGTTTGCATTCCCCAGGAGCTACCCATGAGAGCAAAGACTATGTTCATTTTGTTCATTTCTGTTTACTCAGTAGTTGGCATGTAATAGGCACAAATTTTGCTCAGTGAGGTAATATAGTGACCCTTTTGTGGCAATAGAATTCTACTTCGAAGTAGGCACATTTTAAAGGCATCTTTTTTCTCAAATGAGTCTCTTCATCAGGAGTCTTGAATCTAGCAATGTGAATAGTTCAAATAGTTCCATACGTCTTTTCTGCTAGTTGTTTCCCCAAATATCTACCACTGTAATTTGAATAGACTAATTCTTTGTAATATATTTCAATGCAAACGTTGTGAATGGATTATTATCTCACTAATAAGGTGCCTCCTTTTGGTGCGGGATTTCAGAAAATCATCTCGTCTTTATTTTTTAAAATTCTCATGTTGCCATTCTCTCCCTCTGATGAATTACATTATTTATGCTAGATAAAGAAGAATCTGATATATTTCACTGAAACTTAAATTTGAAAGAATAATTTAACTGATACAGTGACTGCAAGATAATATTTAGTTAATTCTGGTAATAGTTATTATAATCTTAATTAAACTTGTTATAGAGCTAAACAAAATTAATTTGATCAAGCACATCTACAATGTATTAACAAATTCCTCTGCAACTAGTGTGTCAGTATTTTTGACTTCTGATAACCACTGAGTTATGCCAAGGATCTATGGTGACCCCAGGTATTTTACTAGATAGAAGAGTAGGTTAAGTCCTTTCAACACTACCTGCCTTGTGTGTTCTTACATTTCTGTATTAATAAGTTAGGGTCCATGAATTCCCCCATAGCATACTTTTTCACCTTGCAGTTGGTTTGATAGCAAGGATAAATCATTTGTCCATGTGCATGACATGGACCGTGTATTCCTCCTGCCTCTGAAGTGTCTTCATAAAATTCAAGGTGGGTAGAAATACATTCTCTTGACTATTGGAACTACTGAATGAAACAGAAAACATCTATGGCACACACTCATATTCATTAAAATTTCTAGTATTAGTTGCATTTAAATACCTCTTAATTTTGAGGGTAAAGTTGGTTTTCTGGTCATAAAAATCTTAAAATACAACAAAAAGATAACCTCAAGGTATGGAAATTACTCATTAACTAATTTTCAAAGATAAGTAACAGTAAGCTATTTTCCAATTCCATTAAATCATGCTTGAAAGGAAATGTTTATAAAAGATTAACTATATTGCAAATAATTCTAAAGTATTAGTAAAAAAATAAATAAAAGCATGTACATTGTGATCACATAAACAGTGTCCAGAGAAAAATGACTGGAAGGAAGTATACCAAACATACAAGCTGGTTGATTCTATTGCTAAAAGTAATTTTATTTTTTTTCTACTTTTCTATTTCTTCTACAACAAAAGCAATATTATTTTATAATACATCTGTATATATCTGTATATGTATATTTTATTTTTTGAAAAAGAAAATAATTCAGGTTTAATTTTTTCATTGTCTTATTTTCCACTCTAGATTGCTGCTTAATTTAACATTTTTCCTCCTCTGCTTTGATCCTTTAGCTTTTGTGAGCTGTGCTACTTTTTACTTACTCTTTTTTCATTTGCTTTCTGGGTCTCAATTCCTGTCATTGTTTTTCTTTTGTCTTCAGTATTTAGGACTAGCCTGTGGTTTTTTTTTTGTGTCACGTCCTGATTCTTTGTTTCCATCTCTGCTCTTGACTATGGCTCAGCCAGTTTTCACTCACAATCACCTTGCTATCTCTTTTTTCTGACTCCTAAGACTTCCCTATTTCTAAAGATAGAATACTAAGTTAATAGCAAATAGTTCGTTAATGAAATGATTTATCATTTTCTAATCTGTTCCCACAAAGATCTCTTGCAGCAATAGAAATTCTGTTGACTCTGCAGTCCCTGAGGAATTCCTTTTTTTTCCATATTTAAAAAAAAAAAAAACCCAGAGGGTGCTGGCCAACATGTTTTTATTATGATGGTGTTTTAAAATTTATGTACATTCATTACCTTCCTCTTCTGCCTATTCTACTGTTTGTTTCTCTTACTCTTTCTCCTTCACCTTCTTGCATACTACAGTTGGTCCCATCATCCCACCAGTCTCTCTGTCTTCTAAAGGCTTGAAAATTGTCATATGTGACTGGACACAACGCTGAGGGAACCTTCGACTGAGAAGTCAGGAGATACTCTGTTAAGAATGTAGTCTTTAGAGCAGACGGACCTGGACCTAATCCCAGTTTTGTGACTTTGGATAAGTCACCAGCCCTCTCTGAGTCTTGATTCTCACTCGTTTTCAAATGAGGTTAATAATGTCCTCATCAGGTGCTGCGAGCATCCAGTGGAAGGAAGCTGTGTGGGAAAGTGCTCTATAGGCTCTAGCGTCTTCTCCATCCTTTGCCATTTGTCCTCTGACTCAGGTGATCTTTATCTCTCTCTCCAATGCTTACCATTCTCTTCACTCTATATCCAGCTCCCCTCAAAAACATGTGACCACATGAAAATTCCATGCTTTCTTTAGTTTTGAGCCTGCTATTGCTGTTCTTTCTGCCTGGAATATTATCAATTCCCTCTCAACCTGGTAACATTGCCCTCTTTCTTCAAATCTCAACTTAACTGTTGGCATCTCCAAAATCCTTCCACTACTGCTCTCCCAACCTCACCCTAGCCCCAGCTGGGAGGTAGCCTTTCTCTGTGCCTCCTTCTTGGCCTTCTGTATTTGTCTCTGTAGTTCTTCTCACGTAATTCTTTACCTATCTTGTCACTTCTCTGAGCTGTGAGTTCTCTGAAGGCCGAATCTTTAGAGTCTTTGTTTCCTATCTCCACACCCCAGTGCCTAATCAGATATCTGGTATGCTGCAGAAAATCTGTAAACACAGAATGAATGAATGAATGAATGCCAATGGTATTATTTGTAGCAAAAGATTATTGAATCATGTCTTTGAATAAATGCATTGAATTGGAATAGAGAAAAATTACTAGTAATACAGCCTCCTCTTTGTGGGCATGGCACGTCTGCAGTAAAGTGACTGATTCTATAGTCCATGTAAAGAGTATCCTTCTGTCATGAAATAATATCCCGCTGGTACCCTGGGAGGAAAGAGCATGGATTTCATAGATGTGGCTGAGTTAAGTAATACAAGAGGAGAAAAAATATCAGCTACGTGTTACATAATTATATGGAATGTATGCAATTCCAAAAGAAAGAGTAATTTGACTGGAAAATAGTTAACCTGCAGAAAAGAAGCCCAAATAATTACCGTTCACTTCCAGACAGTTCCTTGAATTGGATTCATATCGAGCTAAGGCTATCTGAATTAGAGGCAGCTGGATAATCCAAACGTTGTGCAGCATACAGAATCAGATTGAGTGCTTGAGTGTCTGCACCCTAGGAAATTGATTTGACGACTATGTCAATTACTTCTGGCACCAAGCTTTCTGTGGGTTGCATTACAACTGCTCTTTTGGTCAGCTGTGACTGCTTCCCTATCCACGCCTATTGTTTTAGATTTATTTACTGCACCGGCAATCATAAATCATGGACTTTTTTCTATACCATCTGGAAACTCTGGTGTCATTGTTTGGGTCACTTTTGATTACTTGCTCTTATTCTCAGCTCCTGCCAAGGCTGATGTATCCTGAATTATGAAAGACTTCCGCCACAAGCTGACCTATTTGTGAGCAACCTTTCAGCATCAACATATGTTTATTTTATCCAACACATGGTTGGATAAAATAAAAAGTGTATTCTCTGACCCTCCAGAGAATTATTCCTTTGCCTGTGATACTGAAATTTTTAAAGCTTACGATTTGCCTACAACTTGCTTGTCAGTCCACCCTACATTTCTATCATTCTCACAAGGTCAGGTTTAACACATTGTTGAGCCACTTTTTCTTGATTCTATAATTTTCTCAAAACTCTTACCCAATCTCAATCTCTGCCTAAAATATTTCATTCTGAGTCTAAAACTAGTGTGAAGGTTTTCTTTCTTTTGGCAAGTAACCCTTAAACAATGAGACAAACACCCTTTTTATCTCTCTTTATTCTAGTGTTCAGGATTCTAACAACTGGGGTTAATTGCTGTACTACTTTCCTGACAAGCTTGCCAGGAAACATCTTAGCAGTGTTCTTTTTCCAAACAAATGACGCTGATGTCTACCTGCACCCACAGTGTCAGCAGATGACTTCCATTTTCCACATATGCTTCACTGGTGGTCCGGATCAAATCCGAAACTGTGCCATCAAGCAGTTTTTATCCAGAGAAGCAATTTGAATATTGGAATTTTGTTGAATTTCTCAGTCCACAGCTGCTTGCATCTGACATCTGCTTCAATTTTTTTGAGCAGCCAATGACTTTTTTTCTTTCCTGGCAATCTCAAGGTTGAGCTTCAGAGGGCTGCATTCATACCTACTTAGGCCTCACCAAGCATCCTTCTCTACGTGGTGTAATAATCCACATTGCGCTGCATGTCTGAGAAATCTGGCACTTTTCTACTCCTTCTCCTTAACACCAAGTGCCACCTTAACTATGATTAGGAGAATCTCATTGTTCTTATGCCTTAGCTTCCTAGTGCTGCTACAACACAAATGCCACAAGTGGATGGCTTTAAAGAACTGAAATTTATTTCCTCACAGTTCTGGAGGCTGAAAGTCCAAATTAGGGTCTCAGCTGTTTGAGTCCTTTTGTGGGCCTCTGCCTTCACTTTTGCTGTCTACTCATGATCTCTGGGGTTCTTAGTTGTTTCTCTCTTCCCCCATGTATGTCCAGTTTGGTCTTGTTATTACTCAGAAGAGATTAGTTTTAGAACCCACCCTATTTGGATATGTTCTAATTAACATAAAAAAAGGAAGCTCTATTCCAAATAGGATTACATCCACAGGTATGGGGTTAGGACTTCTACACATATTTTGGGGAGATACTATTCAATCTATAACATTGTATAGTTTTTTTCATACAAGAAAATATTTTTTGTTGTTGTTGGAACCCCTGTTAGATTAAAGGGAGACAGATGAAATAGCATTGTTGGAATAAAAGAAAAATAAAAGAAAAAGTCACCCACGAGTCTTCAGCAGACATTTTGTAATCTACTATCATAGAAAAGCAGAAGTGGGTGAATTGTTTTCTTGCAAGACAAAGTCACAATGAATGTGGTCTTATTAACTCTGCATCTGGATATACCAAAACTACCGTTTCACATCTTTGACAACAGCGCGCATTTGCATAATGTCATGTCAAACCAGATCAGATCACTTTCTGTTATGTTAGATATACAATGCCTCAACAAGGCATGATATGATCAAAGCAACATGCAAGAGCTTTGAAAAATTCATATCCCATTTATTGGCCCACCTTACAAAATGCAGAATGACACAAGCCACGCGTCAAGCCACAAATCTGAGGCTTGAAGTTATAGGATGTTTCAGCAATTACTTGTTTTTAAACTATTTTTAATTCCACCTATAAGGCCCAAAGATGCACAGTGTTAGGTGTTAACATACTGTCATATTTCCAGATACTCTAAGTAACAGACCTTGCAGTAAAGGAAAGAATGATATTTCAAGAGCACTTGTGATTTTGTCATCTAAAAGAAGTATAAAAGCACACCATTTTCTCTTGTTAAAAGGGTGAGGGTGACTATTACTCTAAATTGTGGTTTTGTTTCTAAAGAAAACTACCATGAAGGAGACTGTTGGCAAGGTGTGATACAACTTGAGACGTGTGTCTGCTGTGTTCTCATCCCCTTTTCCTTCCTGTCTGTTTACACAATTAAGGAGAATGGAGATGAGAGAGTTAACTTAGCACTGTTCTTTCTGGCCAAGAAGCTCAGTGAGGAGAGAATTCCTTTTCTGTCATTCACATTTGCAATTCTTTTCATTGGGCTTTTCGGACCTGAGGAATACAGAGAGTATCCTGCCTAAGAATTCCGTACTTAAAAATACTTAACACGCCTTTAAAATATCTCAAGGTCAAAGGAGGAAATGAAACACAAGGCTGGTATTGAGGGCATTCCAGTAATAAGAGTGGATTTTATATTTTCACAATCAAAAAAATGTGGAAAGCCAAGAAGACAATGTGGAATCCTGCAGATTAGAAGTCAGGGGAGCCGTACAGGCTCCAGTCTATGAACAGCGAAGGTTGCTGTTGAATGGACACTAATTCTAGGCAGAAGAAAAGTTATTTTCTGAAATTAGGAAGACCCTGAAAGTAAAACTCTTCTTTTTTGCCTTATTTTGTTTTAAGCTCACTGCAATAAAGGACTGACAAAATGACCAAAAAAAAAAAAAAACAAAAGAACTTTGAGTATTGGTGATCCTCAGAGGAGCAACAGTGAATGAAAAAGTCAGGGAGCCAGAGAGGCACCAAAGAAACACACACAATAATGCTGTTTAACCTTTTATGAAGATTGCTATTGTATGGCAATGCATGAAACACTGGATATTGGGCTCATTACATCAATGCTATCTTGGCACTTTCTGAGGTCACACCAGTCATCTTTTATTCATGTTGTCACTGGAATGGAAGTTATGCTAATAGAGCTGGGTCAGGCACACCAAGGCATAAGGAGAGGTTGAACATAAATCCCAGGCAGCAGGCTCATCAACAATCAGGGCTGCCACAACGAGGCTGCACCAAACAAGGGCAGAAGGGCCCACTTTTAAATCTTTGTCCTACGTCCCTCAGATGACCAAATGGCAGTCAAGTCCCTTGTGACCTATTCATTCACCCTCCCATCCATTCATTCATTCATTCATGTCCATTAACAAAACAAAAATGGCAAAGGAGAAATAAGAGTTCTCATTTCAACCAACCCCACAGTAAGATATGTCTACCATTTATTGGGTTTTATAAGCCGTATTTATGCCAGATTTGTGTTCAAAGAAGTGTGGCAAATATAAACATTATTATTTAGGTTTTTAAAACATTTAAACAATTCCTCATCTTAATATTTATTATGATTTATTTCGAGTTCCAGTTCTTCCATCCTGTTCAGCAGTATCTAGCATCTCAGCTAAAGCTTGAATTATTTTGTTTATGGTCCCTTATTCAATATCTTGTGTTGTGACAAATAAATAAGATATCATTCATAAGGAGACAATTCAATGGGGTTTCATGAGGGTATTGTTTTTTCTTTTAGTGTACCGAGCTGTGCTTAAAAGGGCAGAGTATCTATAATAAATACATATTTTAAAGGATTTATTTTTAATAGATCATGTATGAATCTTTAAATAATTCAAAGAAAGGAAACAATTCTCCTAAAAAACAAACAACAACAACAAAAGACTGCTTTAAATGGCTAATTTTTCAAATGCATACAAGCCATAATTTTCTGTCTTCCTAAGCACAGACGGCAACAACGTGGTATCACCAGGTATACTCAGTACATCTGACAACATCTAGATGGGGGGGCTAAACCTGTCCTTTCCATTGAAACCTTAACACACCTTCAAAAGCAGTCGAATCTCTATTTTTAATTTTCAAACTAAAGACTTAATCATTTAATTTTAAAAAATACTTCAAGCACAATACCTGGTTCTTTAAAATGTTCTGCAAACCATTAGGTATAAATAATATGTGACATGAATTAATGTTAGAGTTGATGACACACTTCAATATTCATATTGCAGTCATCATTTACAACGAATCTAAATAAAATAGCTATAGGTATGGAATGTAAATGGAAGCCAATACTGACAATAACGAAACCAGGCTTGTCAACAGCAGTGTTAAAACCAATGTGCTTAATTAAAAAAGTGAAGTCAATTAAAATCAAAATAACAGTGCAGCGTGCACAAAAGCTGAAATAATCATTAGGCCTTGCTGAATAATGGAAGAGTATAGAATTTTTTTTTAATGGAACAGCAGGGGTGATACATTACACAAAGCAACAATCTACAACAATATGACAATTGAATTACTTCAGCCCCATTAGGCAGGTGCAGAGGAATAATTAACACGAATTTTTCCAATGAAAAGGGAAAAAAAAATAAACTTTTTTTCTCTCTAATAACACTAACAGTTTATACTGTCGACCCAACCCGCACTAAAAATGAGAAACTATGACAGCAAGAAGGGTAAAAAACTAGGTGGTTTTTAATAATTGGCATTTAATAGATAAGAGAGATTTCTGTATACTCGTTATGTAAGTTAAGGGCTGTAGAAAAAGATATACGCAGCCCTTGCGGTACAACGCTAACTTTCAAAATGTATTTTGCCTGTATGCATTGCTTTGGATTTTTAGGATTTAAAAACAAAATAATAAAGAATTTGCAATCGTTTCTGGCTGTCTAATCTAATTCAGATATAAAAGGCATCCCACAAAGCCCTAGGCAATATTTGTTATTTTCTTTGCAGCTCAAATTCAAAACAAATTGTGACCTCCAGTTTAGAGCTAAGAAAGAAACTAGTTACTAAAATCCCAACAGAAAGGAAAGCAACTTCGTGTTTTTTCACGAAGGACAAGGGTTTAATATCTGTTTGCTGCTTTCTCTGACAAAATATATATATATGATGTATATATATATATATATATATATCACCCTGTTTTAAAACAGTTGTGATAAAAGTGTTATTGTTTCATTTACATCCAATAGGAATCATCTATGCTGAGCTAAATGGCTACGCACTTAAAGGACCGAAACTTGTCATTTCTTTCTTTACCACCAAGGAAATTAAAAAATAAAAACCCTTCATCCTCAGATGATCTCTTCAGTTTAGGTACCAACTGATCAAATGAAACATACAGAGGCTTTCAAAGGATGGTGTCTTGGTTTGGATAAGACAACTGCTCTCATAGGAAGTATTTTATTTTTAGACGTGAAGAACTTTACTAGTATGGTCTCATTAACTCCTACTTAGCTTCCAAGGAAGTTCTACCTCAATCATTTTGAAAAAAAAAAAAAAGATACCAAATATGCAAGGTTCAGTAGCTGGAAAGGTTCTCCTGAAGTTACCTATAAAATTAGTGGAAGAAACAGAACAGATGTGCTGGTCTTTCCATTATAAAATTTTATCATTTGGTGGGTAGATTTGCCATTTATACCAATGGGAGGGTGGACATGGCTGATGACATAAAATGAAAGTCATTTCCTTGTTTTACCATATCTTTGCAATTCCAAAACAATCTGTATTTTCTCCTATAGGTCGCTATGAGAAATATAATTGTTGAGGTAAGAAAAAGAAAACTTTTTTGATTTTAGTTTAGCCCTCCTTGAATAGGAGAAACAAAGAATCTCACAGGAAATCTTCAATTCCCAATTCCTATCATTTCTCAATTATCCAAAATCTGATGCTTGGATTGGTGTAATATCAAGGGATTTTATACATAAGAAAGCTTGAGCTTTAATGTGAGAAATGCAATCAAGTATTTTCCCATGTGGTTTGGAACTGACAGTAGAGAGTATGGAATTTCCACTTGGGCTTTTGGTCAAAATACTACTTTCTTCAACTCATAACATAGATTCCAGCAAAATGTTAGAATGAAGGTTTTTAGGCACTGTGGTGCAGTGAATTGTTATTATATGGCCCTTCAAGTCATGGTCTTGTAACTCCCACAAAATGATTGAGTGGGAATATGCAAATAATGTGCTTGTGGCCCACCAAGGGGGTTGGACAGTTTTGCTAACACAAATAACGTGTCATGGAACCCTTGTAGGGGATTGGTCAATTTTGCTGTTCTGCTAGGCTTAAAGGGAAACAAACCCACAGGTTGGAGGGGGACCTCACTCTCATCAAGAAGAAGAGCTAAGAGCAGAGTGGTCCTTTAGACCTAGGGTCCCTAGACCGAAAACAGAGAGACAGAGCTGTAACACTGAAGGCGGCACGAGACTGCAGCAGCATGAGACTGGCAGGCTAGGCTCACTGACCCACAGGGCAAGAGAGCTAAGCGCTTTTGGGCAAGAGGCTTCTCTTGGCAGAGTGGAGTGCCTCTGGACACTCATCAACAGAGCTAATGAGCTTTGAAACACTTGCCTAAGCAGTGGGGAGGCCAGGCTGAGAGTGAGGGCCGATGGCCAAGAGCCGAGAGCCAAAAGCTGAGGGCCAAGAGTCGAAGGCTGAGGGCCGAGGGCCGAGGGCCGAGGGCCGAGGGCCGAGGGCCGAGAGCCAAGAGTGAGGGCCGAAAGAGTGGTCTGCCTGTGGGCACGGCTGAGAAGAAGCTGTCCTGATGGAAAAACTATCCTGACTTGTTTCTGTTACCTCCAAGTTGATCCTGATACTGAGTTGTAACCTGTGAGAAACCCAGCAACCCAGTGCCATCAAGTTGATTCCGACTCATAGTGACCCCATAGGACAGAGTAACCTGTTACTTCCCTATTAAACCTCGTAATTGTGAGTATGCTCTGTGAGTTCTGTCTGGCCACTACAAGGAATTATCAAACCCAGCAGCCATGGGAGGAATAGCTTGTGTCACAATTGGTGAAAAAGTTGGTGAGTGGCGGTATAGACCTTCACCTCACAGAAATCAACATTGTGGTGATGTCGATGGTGATTATCCTCACCCCTCATGAAGTTAGATGAGTAGGTCTGATGCTAAGCCATTCTTACAGGATGTTTGAAAGGGTAGTCAACCTTCTCAATTTATATAGGAGCCATCACATAAGTAAAATATTCTTAAGAAAGATAGTCTTTATTGATAACAGGTCAACAAAAATGCAGTAGGTTTAACATACAGACAACATATTTTAAGATGGAAAATATTAAAACTTGAAACTAGATATGTTTTTCAAAATAAAAGTTTAAAATCAAAATTAAAAAATAGATGGGTTTATTTGGTACTCAAATAAACTGAGATTTCTGAACAAATTAGTTCTAACTGGAAATATGTCTTCTGGTAGCTTCTGGTTTGACCTTTTGGGGTGGGAAGAGACACATAGAATCCAATTGCATCAAATCATAAAATTCAATGAGTGAGGACTACGTGGGGGAGGACAGGTTAATAAGAAATGGCTGTCCTATGGTCTTTTTTATGCTTATGTTGATGGATTGAAGGACTGGAATTCTAATCCATGTGAGTGGCTAAAGAAATGTGGCAGTTTTTCCCTTACCAACTCTTGATGGCTTTGAAGAAGATGATGGTTGTTATAAACCAAAAAACCAAACCCAGGGCCGTCGAGTCGATTCCAATTCATAATGACCCTATAGGACAGAGTAGAACTGCCCCATAGAGTTTCCAAGGAGCACCTGGCGGATTCGAACTGCCGACCCTTTGGTTAGCAGCCATAGCACTTAACCACTACACCACCAGAGTTTCCAATGCTGGTTATAGTGAATCGTTAATTAAAAAGCATCAACTGGAAGTAGAACAGAGTGTTACTGTGATCATCTAACCTCCTTACATTATTACAGAGTCCCACTTCAACCAGAAAATATTAGACAACTTCCCTGAGATTCAAAGATCCCCCACATCTTTGGCCAGCCTCAACTTTTTATTAAAAGTTTCAATGTTCAGTGAATACTTGGAAATACCATATTTACTGCAAAAAACATAATTTATGCCCACATTGAGTCAAATCAACCCATTTTTGAAATATAAAAAGCTATGGCTAACACTGTGATTTTTTTTTAATATTCTCTAAAAATTCTTAATATATTCACTATATATGAATAAGGAAACCCTGGTGGCATAGTGGTTAAGCGCTACAGCTGCTAACCAAAGGGTGGGCAGTTTGAATCTGCCAGGTGCTCCTTGGAAACCCTATGGGGCAGTTCTACTCTGTCCTATAGGGTAGCTATGAGTCGGAATCGAGTCGATGGCACTGGGTTTGGTTAGGTTTTTATATATGAATATGTATGAAAGAAGTGTTTCTGTGATTAAGACAAAGTTTGTATGAAAAAAGAGTCAGAACACACTACGGGTATTTATAAAAAGCAGATTAACTCAAAAGGACAATTATCTGTTAAAATTGGCACTCTTTTTATTTCTTCCCTTAGGAGAAAAAAAGTAAAAATGACCACAGCAGATCCTATCTCTAATTTGAACTGCAGCTCTGCTGAACAGTGCCAAGCCAATCTGGAATAAAAGTGGTAGTGTTCTATATCAACCATGCTATGTGTTTTTACTTCTTCCCCAGCACCTTTTCCAAACTAAGGAATTTAATCCTCCTAACAGATTTATGAAGAAGTAGCTAATAAGATTCCCATTTTACAGATAAGAAATGAATGGCTGAGTAACTCGCTAAAGGTTTACAGACCAAGTAAATGATAGAATTGGAATCTCACCCCGGTAAATGATAGAGCGGTTCTAGAGATAGTCTGACTGTTTAAATATAATGTCTTGTTAAAAAAAAAAAAAAATTTTTTTTTTCTTGTTTACATAGAGAAGTCATCTCATTTTTCCAATGTCTCAAACCCTTATTTGAACAAAACGCTTTCAGATTTTGGCCTTTCTTATTATGAGGCCTCATAATGACTTCTCTCCCACAAGTTCCCCAACCTACTACATTTTGGTGGGCTTTCTGATCCATATAATATTCCTTGATATTGGGTGAGTGTTGAAAAATGGCCACATATGAAAAAGTGTTTTCACTGGAAAATCCTAAGGGTCACAATAATACATTTACATTGTGAAGTAGTAATTAAATGATTGATTGGCAATGATAGGCAGAGGTTGATTCACAAACTTTCCTTTTGTAGAAACTGCTTCAAAATATGAATTGAGTCAGGGCTCTGGGCATTCAGAAATACTTATGTACATATCCGTGGGAATGGCAAGGCGATTGTGCCAAGGTATTAACTAAGGGCGGACATGGAAAAGAACTTGTCTTAATAGGATACATAACAGAAAGCATGCAACCACTGGTCAATAAAATTCACAATGTCCTGGTTGTTCATGTGAACATTATCTTTGCTGTTGGGATTTGTCTTGTGGTTGGAAGGAATGTCACACACACACACACACACACACGTGCATGCATTAAGTGTTGTGTTCAGGGAAGAACTACTTTGGGACTTTTGTTCTGGGGTATGACACATGGCTGCATGGATGATATTCTCCTCTCTGAAAATGCATTGTGGGTCACAGAACATTGAGAGTCTTAGAGCCCGCACATCAGGGCTCTCTGCAGAGACACTCCAGCTTCTGGAACAGTTATAGCAGCCCTGTCTGCTGATGCCCTAGCTGCATAATAGTTCTATGCCTTTAGAGGGACCTCCCACCCCCTAACCTACACCCCCCCCCCCATTGCTGTCAAGTTGATTCTGACTCATAATGACCGTATAGGGCAGAGGAGAGCTGCCTCATAGGCTACGGAAGCAGACTGTCACATACATCGTTCTTCAGTGGAGTGGCTGGTGGGTTTGAACTGCCAACATTTCAGTTAGCAGCCGGGTACTTAACTGCCAGGGCTCCTTAGTGGGCTCCCAGGGTATTCTAAATCAGGGGAGACAATTCTAGAAGCTTTGATACAACTCAAGACCAAATTCTTTCTTGGTGGTGAGCAGTGGCAGCAGAGGCAGTAGTGGGGAGGTGTCCCAGAGATTCTCAAGCACATTGGCCTCAATAAGGTCTGTGACTAGACAGCAAGTTTTAGGAGAAGAGGGAAACCACAGAAGCTGTCTAGAAGGTAGTCCCTAGTGCCAAGCCATGGCCTGGAGCCAGTTTTTGGCGCAGTCTTCCTGGTCTCCTGAAAATGTGAAGAAAGTCAAGATAGTGAGTTTTTCATGAAGGAAAATCGGTACATTTCAAGGTTTTACGTCAGATTTTTATCTGAGATTGTCTTTCCTTTTACTTATGTTAATTTTTTTTTATAAATCAGGAAATGTTTGTGATTACTGCTGACAGGTGATTTTATTTTTTAATAGCCTTTCATGGAAAAATTTAAAAAGTTATTAATTGTACAATAATACATCTTTCCAAAAGCAATACCTTACCTTAAGGCTCCGGATAAGTAAACCCAGAAAAGCATTACTGAAAAAGAAGAAAAAAGTGGGAAGCCTCACTCTACCTGATTTGAGAACCTATTACACCACCACAGTAGTCAAAACAGCCTGGTACACGCACAACAACAGATACATAGACCAATGGATCAGAATTGAGAATCCAGACATAAATCCATCCACATATGAGCAGTTGATACTTGACAAAGGCCCCAAAACAGTTAAATGGGGAAAACACAGCCTCTTTAACAAATCGTGCTGGCATAACTGGATATCCATCTGCAAAAAAAATGAAACAAGACCCATACCTCACACCATGCACAAAAAGGAACTCAAAATGGATCAAAGACCTAAATATTAAATCTAAAGATCATAGAATTAAAAATAGGGACAATGTTAGGAGCCCTAACACGTGGCATAAACAGTATATAAAACATTATCAACAATGCAGAAGAGAAACTAGATAACTGGGAGCTCCTAAAAATCAAACACCTATGCTCATCCAAAGACTTCACCAAAAGAGTAAAAAGATTACCTATAGACTAAGAAAAGGTTTTTAGCTATGACATTTTTGATCAGCACCTGATCTCTAAGATCTATATGATACTGCAAAAACTCAACTACAAAAAGACAACCCAATTAAAAAATGGGCAAAAGATGTAAAAAGAAACTTCACCTAAGAAGACATTCAGATAGGTAGCAGATACATGAGGAAATATGCTCACGATCATTAGCCATTAGAGAAATGCAGATCAAAACTACAGTGAGATTTCATCTCACTCCAACAAGGCTGGTGTTAATCCAAAAAACACAGAATAATAGATGTTGGAGAGGTTGTGGAGAGATTGGAACACTTATACACTGCTGGTGGGAATGTAAAATGGTACAGCCACTTTGGAAATCGATTTGGCACTTCCTTAAAAAGCTAGAAATAGAACTACCATACAATCCAGCAATTCCACTCCTTGGAATATATCCTAGAGAAATAAGAGCCTTTACACGAACAGATATATGCACACCCATGTTTATTGCAGCACTGTTTACAATAGCAAAAAGATGGAAGCAACCAAGGTGCCTATCAATGGATGAATGGATAAATAAATTATGGCATATTCACACAGTGGAATACTATGCAATGGTAAAGAACAACGATGAAACTGTTAATCATTTCATAACGTGGAGGTATTTGGGAGGCATTATGCTGAGTGAAATTAGGAATTGCAAAAGGACAAATATTACAAGAACTCGAGAAATAGTTTAAACAGAGAAGAAAATATTCTTTGATGGTACAAGATGGGGGAGGGAGGGAGAGGGGATTTCACTAATTAGATAGTAGATAAGAACTATTTTAGGTGAAGGGAAAGACAACACACAATACAGGAGAGGTCAGCACAACTGGACAAAATCAAAAACAAAGAAGTTTCCCGGATAAACTGAACACTTCAGAGGCCAGCGTAGCAGGGATGGAGATTTGGAGACCATAATTTCAGGGAACATCTAAGTCAATTGGTATGATAAAATCTATTAAGAAAACATTCTGCATCCCACTTTGGAGAGTGGTGTCTGGGGTCTTAAACACTAGCAAGTGACCATCTAAGATGCATCAATTGGTCTCAACCCACCTGGACTGAAGGAGAGTGCAGAACACCAAGAACACAAGGTAATTATGCGCCCAAGAGACAGAAAGGGCCACGTAAACCAGAGATTACATCAGCCTGAGACCAGAAGAACTAGTACCTGGCTACAGCCCATGACTGCCCTGACAGGGAACACAACAGAGAACCCCTGAGGGAGCAGGAGAGCAGTGGGATGCAGACCCCAAGTTCTGGTAAAAAGACCATACTTAATGGCCTGACTGAGACTGGAATGACCCCGAAAGTTATGGTCCCCAGACCTTCTGTTAGCCCAAGACAGAGACCTTTCCCAAAGTCAACTCTTCGGACAGGGCTTGGACTGGACTATGGGATAGGAAATGATATTGGTGAAGAATGAGCTTCTTGGATGAAGTAGACACATGAGACTATGTTGGCATCTCCTGTCTGGAGGGGAGATGAGAGGCCAAAGGGGGTCAGAAGCTGGCTGAATGGACATTCAAAGAGAGAATGGAGGGAAGGAGTGCGCTGTCTCATTAAGGGGAGAGCAATTAGGAGTATATAGCAAGGAGTACATAAATTTTTTTAGCAAGGAGTACATAAATTTTTGTACGAGAAACTGACTTAATTTGTAAACTTTCACTTAAAGCACAATAAAAAGTTAAAACCTGTTAAAATTCAAAAAAACAATACCTAATATGATTCTAGAATTTAACAAATGCTTGATTTTTATATTTTAATAAATATTAAATTCTAAATTTTAATAACTTGATATTACAGACGCTTTTCATAACTCTAATTTTGTACTTACAAAATCTTTTGCAAATAATTTTCATGTACATATTTTTCAGATTTTTTAAAAACATTCATTTCAACCTGGTTAATAAAAATTCTTACCCGAATACTGCAGAGCCCAATATGTATTAATAAGTTGCTCATAAAAATGTAAATCAGTAACTGTTTTTAAAATATAAAAACAAATACCTGCAACGCCCCAAATAGAAATTCTGTAAATTAATATAGTTTTTACCTTTGCAAATGTCAGCTTATGCCTATGCTTTCTGCTTAATAAAAGCATATTTTTCAATGATAAAGTGCAAGAATAGGCACCAAAAATTGAAATAGGCATAATTTTTTTTTTTATTATGGCCTATGATTACTTTTTTCTGAAGATTAACACATTTTTTTATGATTACTTTTTTCTGAAGATTAACACATTTTTAGGTAGAAATAAATTATTACCCTTTGAAAAAAGTATTCTTTTTTGAGACACATTAGATATAAATTTTCTGTATGATTTAAAGATATTTTCCCTAGAAAGATTCTTTGGAAATATATTAAGATGATATAAATATTGTGTCTATTAGTAAGTCAGTTCTTTGCAATCTGTTTAGTTTTCATTTCAAGGACATTTAAAATTCTTGGTTTTTTTTTTTTAATTTTATTTTCTTAAATACATTCACTTCTTCATAAATTGTCTTTCTCTACAGTTTTTATATTACATCAGGAAATACAACATGTTTATTATCATTTGTTTTCACTGTTGTCCACCGGATTAGCATAAGTAGGCAGAACAGTATAAATTGGAAACAAGAAAATTAGACCTTTTTATTGACATTAACTTCTTCATATATTTTCTCTAGGAATCCATACATTCTGTCATGGTAATCATAAATATTTCTGCAATATAACAACAACAAAAAACCCTGTTGCCATGGAATCAACTCTGCCTCATAGTGACCCTATAAGACAGAGTACAGCTGCCCCATAGAGTTTCCAAGAAGCAGTTGGTGGATGAGCACTGCAGACCTTTTGGTTAGTAGCCGAACTCTTAAGTACTGCACCACCAGGGCTCCAAAGTAGCCTTGAAAACATGATAAAGAACACAAGAATACAAAAACGTAAAGTTCATTCTTAGTCTTCTCTTTTCGGCTTCCCTTCCACTCTTACATGATGTAGAAAGAAAGGCAGCCTGGTAGTGACAAAGCTGGCCAACGTACCCTTGAGGAAAAGACTCGTTTTCTTCAAGACTGAAAAAGGCAGATTTTGACGCTTTAACTATAGGTATAAAATTTATAATTAACCTCTAGAAATGAGCTTTAATCTCTGATCAGCAAGAGTAAAATACACTGCACAGTACTGATTACAGCAGAGCTGTATATATGAACACGGTCATCCTTTTTTTTTTTAATTTGATATTAAATCAAAAGGGATTTAAGTAATATGCGACAGCTAATTACTTGGGGCTGCAAATGTGTAAAAGTTAGTAATGAGAGACAATGTTTTCACTTTTAGCTCAAATCTATGAATTTGCCAATCTAGACATAAAAGAAAAAAATATATTTTTTTACGATTCTTTAAAAATGTATTTGAAAGCTACAAAGTTTAGGAGAAAAAAAATCACAACTGAACCAGAGATTTCAGAATATCATATAATTTTCATTCAGATTAGATGTATTTTAGTTCAAATTGACTTTTGTGATTCTTATCTAAACTATAAAAATGGATATAAGGTTTCTTGCTTGAGAAAAATCTGCTTACAACATTGCCAACACTGAACTACCAGATTTCAGTTGGAAATCAAAAAATTAAAAAGTGATATATTTTTTAAATGTTACAAGAAAAATAATCCAGCAATGCATCAAAAAATTAATGTATCATGCTCAAATGGAAGTTCAAGGATGGTCTACTCTCCTCTTTTTTGACTTTTGCCTGTTTATATCTCCGGCACATTTTTACACTGTTTTTTTTTTTTTTTGTCTCTTTCTAATAGCTTGATAAATATTCCTTGAGTAATTGTTCTTAGATGGTGTTGAGTTGGTTTCAACTCATGGTGACCCTATGTCCAACAGAATGAAACACTGCCAGGTCCTGCACCATCCTCACAATCAGTGTTATGCTTAAGCCAATTATTGCACCCACTGTGTCAATCCATCTCATTGAGGGTCTTCCTTTTTTTCACTGACCCTCTACTTTACCAAGCATAATGTCCTTCTCCAAGGACTGGTCCCTCTTGATAACATGTCCAGAGTAAGAGAGACAGTGCTTCTGGGGAGCATGCTGGCTGTACTTCTTCCAAGACAGATTTGTGCAGTCTTCTGGCACTCCATGGTATATTCAATACTCTTAGCCAATGCCATAATGTAAAGGTATCAATTCTTCTTCTGTCTTCCTTATTCATTGTCCAGCTTTCACATACATATGAGGTGAGTGAAAACACCACACCTTAGTCCTTAAAGTGACACATTTTCTTTTTAACACTTTAAAGAGGTCTTTTGCAACAGATTTGCCCAATGCAGTGCATCTTTTGATTTCTTGACTGCTGCTTCCATGGCCGTTGATCATGGATCCAAGTAAAATGAAATCCTTGACAACTTCAATATTATCTCCATTTATCATGATGGTACATATTAGTCCATTTGTGAAGATTTTTGTGATGGAAGGATACCTACCATATTATATCATTTATATAAGTTTCATATAAATTTTTTAAAGTGAAAAATTAATATATTGTTTATGAACTCCTACATATAAAAAAAAAACACATATAGTGTAAGTTAAAACACCAAATTCAGGATATGAATTAACTCTGAAAAGGAAATAAAGACAAGTAGAATCCACAAACATCACCTGTATTTCCAAAGTGTTCTTACCTTAAGCTATGAGGTCTGTCCATGAGATTTCCATTGTTTGATTGTGCCGTTTTTCAATGTTTAAAATATTTATCGCAACAAAGAGGGTAAGATTTCTATTTCTGACAATACATTAAATGAGATGTTCACAACAAAGTCTTTTGGCACACCTAAAGTCATTCACCCCCATGTGTCTGTCAGTTTGTTGTACTGTGGGGGCCTGTGTGTTGCTGTGATGCAGAAAGCTTTGTCACCAGTATTCAGATACCAGCAGGGTCACCTGTGGAGGGCAGGTTTCAGCTGAGCTTCCAGGATGAGACACACTAGGGAGAAGGACCCGGCAGTCTACATCTGAAAAGAATTAGCCACTGAAAACCTTATGAAGAGCAGCAGAACACTGTCTGATATAGTGCGGGAAGATAAGCCTCCCCAGGTTGGAAGACATTCAAAGTATGAGTGGGGAAGAGCTGCCTTCACAAAGTAGAGTTGACCTTAACTATGTGGATGGAGTCAAGCTTTTTGGACCTTCCTTTGCTTGATGTGGCACGACTCAAAATGAGAAGAAACAGCTGCAAACATCCATTAATAATTGGAACCTGGAATGCACGAAGTATGAATCTAGGAAAAATTGGAAGTCATCCCAAATGACATGGAATGCATAAGCATTGATATCTGAGGCATTAATGAACTGAAAAGGACTGGTATTGGCCATTTTGAAATGGACAATCATATAGTCTTCTATGCCAGGAATGACAACTTGAAGAGGAATGGTGTTGCATTCATCCTCAAAAAGAACATTTCAAGATATAGCCTGAAGTACAACACAGTCAGTGATAGAATAATATGCATAGGTCTACAAGGAAGACCAGTTAATACAACTATTACTTAAATTTATCCACCAGTCACTAAGGCCAAAGATGAAGAAATTGAAGATTTTTATCAGCTTCTGCAGACTGAAATTGATCAAACATGCAATCACGATGCATTGCTAATTACTGGTGATTGGAATGGGAAAGTTGGAAACAAAGAAGAAGGATTGGTAGTTGGAAAATATGGCCTTGGTGATATAAACAATGCCAGAGACAGAATGATAGAATTTTGCAAAACCAATGGCTTCTTCATTGCAAATACCTTTTTCGCCACCATAAACGACGACTATACACATGGACCTCGCCAGACGTAACACACAGAAGTCAAATCGACTACATCTGTAGAAAGAGATGATGGAAAAGCTCAATATCATCAGCTAGAACAAAGCTAGGGGCCAACTGTGGAACAGACCATCAATTGCTCATATGCAAGTTCAAGCTAAAACTGAAGAAAATCAGAGCAAGTCCACAAGAGCCAAAATACAAACTTGAGTATATCGCATCTGAATTTAGAGATCATCTCAAGAATAGAATTGACCTGTTGAACAATAATGACCAAAGACCAGACAAGCTGTGGAATAACATCAAGGATATCATACATGAAGAAAGCAAGAGGTCATTGAAAAGACAAGAAAGAAAGAAAAGACCAAGATGGATGTCAGAAGAGACTCTGAAACTTGTTCTCCAAAGTTGAGCAGCTAAAGCAAAAGGAAAAAATGATAAAGTAAAAGAACTGAACAGAAGATTTCAAAGGGTAACTCAAGAAGACAAACTAAAGTATCATAATGACAGTGCAAAGAACTGGAGATAGAAGACGAAAAGGGAAGGACACACTCTGCGTTTCTCAAGCTGAAAGAACTGAAGAAAAAATTCAAGCCTCGAGCTGCAATAGTGAAGGATTCTGTGGGGAAAATACTAAACGACGCAGGAAGCATCAAAAGAAGATGGAAGAAATATAGAGAGTCATTATACCAAAAAGAATTAGTCAAGATACAACCATTTCAAGAGGTAGCATGTGATCAGGAACTGATGGTACTGAAGGAAGAAGTCCAAGCTGTACTGAAGGCATTGGCAAAAAATAAGGGTCCAGGAATTGACAGACTAACAACTGAGATGTTTCAACAAACGGATGCAGCTCTGGAAGTGCTTACTCGTCTATGCCAAGAAACATAGAAGACAGCCTCCTGGCCAACTGACTGGAAGAGATTCATATTTATGCCTATTCCCAAGAAAGGTGATCCAACCAAATGCGGAAATTATTGAACAATATCATTAATATCACACGCAAGCAAAATTTTGCTGAAAATCATTCAAAAGCAGCTGCAGCAAGCAGTATATCAACAGGCAACTGCCAGAAATTCAGGCTGGATTCAGAAGAGGATGTGGAACTAGGGATATCATTGCTGATGTCAGATGGATCCTGGCTGAAAGCAGAGAATACCAGAATGATGTTTACCTACGTTTTATTGACTATGCAAAGGCATTCTACTGTGTGGATCATAACAAATTTTGGATAACATTGAGAAGAATGGGAATTCCAGAACACTTAATTGTGTTCATGAGGAACCTGTACATAAATCAAGAGGCAGTTGTTTGGACAGAACAAGGGGATACTGATTGATTTAAAGTCAGGAAAGGTGTGCCTCAGGGTTGTGTCCTTTCACCATACTTATTCAATCTGTATGCTGAGCAAATAATCTAAGAAGCTAGACTATACAAAGAAGAATGGGGCATCAGGATTGGAGGACAACTCATTAACAACCTGCAATACGCAGATGACACAACCTTGCTTGCTGAAAGTGAAGAGGACTTGAAGCACTTCCTCATGAATATAGACCACAGCCTTCAGTATGGATTACAGCTCAACATAAAGAAAACAAATATCCTCACAACTGGGCAAATTAGCAACATCATGATAAAGGGAGAAAAGTTTGAAGTTGTCAAAGATTTCATTTTACTTGGATCCACAATCAACATCCATAGAAGCAGCAGTCAAGAAACCAAAAGATGCGTTGCATTTCGCAAATCTGCTGCAAAGGACCTCTTTAAAGTGTTGAAAACCAAAGATATCACCTTGAAGACTAAGGTGCCCCTGACCCAAGCCACGGTATTTTCAATAACATCATATGCATGTGAAAGCTGGACAATGAATAAGGAAGACTGAAGAAGAATTGATGCCTTAGAATTGTGGTGTTGGCTAAGAATATTGAGTATAACATGGACTGCCAAAAGAATGAACAAATCTGTCTTGGAAGAAGTACAACCAGAATGCTCCTAGAAGCAAGGATGGGGAGGCTGCGTCTGACATACCTTGGACATGTTGTCAAGAGGGATCATTCCCTGGAGAAGGACATCATGCTTGGCAGAGTACAGGGTCAACGGAAAAGAGGGAGACCTTCAACAAGGTGGATTGACATAGTGGCTGCAATAATGTGCTCAAGCATAACAACAATTGTAAGGATGGTGCAGAACTGGGCATTGTTTTATTCTGTTGTGCATAGGCTTGCTATGAGTTGGAACCAACTTGATGGCACCTAACAACAACAACAACAAAGTCACTGAAAAAATTATACTGTGTAAAGATCACAATCAATTCATATTTGACCTGGTGTAGAAGTAAGAAATTTCCTTAGAGGCTAGAAACAGAAAAAAAAAAAAAAAAGTAAGAACTCAGAGAGACGAGTAAGCTCTGGAGCCAGTGTTTGTCCAGATGGTATCTGCAGATCCCTGTAGATGATTCAGAACTTGCTTTTAGAAGGCCAGCTATGGGGAGAGGGGTACACAGCCTGAGGCTGCAGCAGCATGAGAGGGTAGATTGCCCATCCCTGCATGAAAGAGAAATTCCTGGAAGGTACATACAGAGTCGAGTCTAGGAAAACCTACCCAATAAAGAGTGGGAGTGAAGTAAATCACTGCCTCTCCCTGGCTTGGCCAGAAAAGAGGAAAACAATTTTCCTTGTGATTTTCTAGGCGCCAATCCATACTCCTGGTAATCTGTGGTCTGGATTCACAATACTTGTGTGTCCTAATGACCATAATTAATTGTTGTTAGAGCCACCAGTTAACTAGTAAAGGTAAAAGAAAATCCTCTCTAGAAGAATGCAATTAAGTGAAGACCTTAAAGACATCCCTTCCAAAAACCCACAAAAATAAAATCATTACGACAGATGAGGAAACAAAACCACCAAGAGCAATGTTATTCTACCCTTCCCAACAGTGTCAAGAAGAGCTCCCCAGGGCCTTTAGCTTCTACCTGGAGGGATCAAGAACACCTCCCCAACCCACACACTCAAGCAATATCTGGCTTCCCTAGACCACCTCTGCAGGAGTCAACAGAGAAAGCCAAAAACCCACCCTTCATCCTGCTAGTACTCGGAGACTTGCTAGCCCAGTATGACTTCACTGTAGCAGAACTAATCTCATTCTGCCATTACCCCTATTGATGTCAGTCATCTCAAGAAGCCCCAGACCGCCATATCCTCCAAACCCACTGTAAGCTCTGTAAGGCTACGCACATCTACCGCACTGCCCTCATCTCTCATCTCACTTCAGTTCCGTATCTTTTGGAATGCATGATCCATCATTAAAAAAAAAAAAAAAAAGGCTATGTCGTCAACATCTCCTCAAACTTTCTCTCCAAAATCTTGCCCTGTTAAGAAACCTGACAATATTCCTTCCCCACAGTCCTTTCCTGTGGTGGTGGTGGTGGTTCTTGTTTATTTTTCTCTCCCCAATAGGCTTTGTGTCTTTGGGTTCAGAGTTAGTGAGGATGTTCTCCTTGGTCCTCATTGCTGTTTCCAGACAAAGTTTTCCTCTCACCTCCCTAAACCATCTTAGCTTTAAATTTCATCTTCTCAGGCTACATAACCCAATTTATTTAAAATGCTGCAATCAGAAGAAAATGTCTCCATATGCTCACATTCACTGTCTCTCACACAGTGGCACCTCTACCTTAGATGAACTAATCCTACTTCTATCTAAAACCAACCTTCCCTTGTTGCAGGGAAATTCTAAACCTCTTCCCTCCCTATGTATTCAAAGAGAGTGCTCAGGAGAAGTTTCTCTTTCTCTCTCCTACTCCTACATCTCCTGTTTTTTGTGTGTGTGTTTCCTTTCTTTCTGTATTTAACACAACAAACATACTGTCATTTATTCATATTAAAAATAAAACAAAAATAACTTCTTTTGACCCCATTTTCCTTTCCAGACAGTCTCATTTCTCTGTCCTGTTTAGAGCAAAACTCTTTTAATGAGTTGTCTATTTTTGTTGTTTTCTCTGTCCCTCTTTCTCCCCTCTCTCTCTTCCAATTTTCTCTTAAATGTACTTCAGTAAGGTTTTGTTCCCAACTACTCTAAGCAAAATGCTCTTATCCAGGTCCCCAATGACCTCTGCATCATGAAATCCAATGAAGAATGAATTTTTTTTTTTTTTTAAACAGTGGCATTTGACACAGTTTGTCACTACCTTCTTTTTGATGTGGTTTCTGCATTTGGCCTTTAGGATGACATACTTTCTTGGTGTCCTTAACTATCTCAGTGGCATATGCTTCTTAGGCTGCTCTGTTGGTTCTTCCTCTTCTCTTCACTCTCTCTGTGTTGCATATATGATAGCTCAGCCCTTGATCTTCTTCCTTTCTGTATTTCCACACACTTCTTGGTAATCTTATCTAGCCTCGTGACTCTAAATACCTTTTACATGCCAAAGACTTCCGAATGTATGTGCTATACCTACATCTTTCTCTTGGACTCGAGAAACATATATCCAATTACATATATCCAACATCTCCACTCATATGTCTAGTAGAAATCTCAAACATAACAGTCCTGAAACAGAATTCCTAATTATATACCTCCCTCCCTATACATGCCCCACCCATAATCCTCTCTCCACCTTGGCTTATGGCAACTCCATCCTTTCACTTGCTCAGATCCCAAGTCTTTTCCTCTCAAACTCTACATCTAATCTGCCCAGAAATCCTGATGCCTCCCCCATCAGGATTCAGTATCTAAAAACATCTTACCACCTCTAATATAAATTTACCAGTATCTTTTGCATGAAGTGAAGGGTTGCCTGGCTTCTATTCTGCCCCTCTGTAGTTAACTCTGAACATATCACTTCCAGAGGCAGTTTTAGCACATAAATCAAATCATGTCACTCCTGTGCTCAAAACCTTCCGTGGTCCCCTGTTTGATTCACAATAAAAACTGAAATCCTTGCAATGAAGTACAAGGCTCGACATGATCTGAATCCTGTTACTCATCTCATTTTATCTCCTACTACTGTCCCCGACTTGCTCCCTCCACTTCAAACATACCGGTCTTTTGTTTCTCAGACACAGCCTAGGGCCTTTGCACTGCTGATTCCCTTTGCCTGAGCTCTCTTCCCCTAGATCTCAATTGTCTGATTCTCTCATCTCCATCCAGCAAGACCTCCCTCAGCACCTTATCTGAAATTGCAGCCCACCTCATCCGCTGTTGGCACCCACAAGCCCTTTATTCTGATTTTTTTTTTCCCTCCATAGCACTTATTATGTGCTAATATACAAGTATTTATTATTTGTCTTTCCTTACTTGCATGAAAGTTCCATGAATGGCATGAAAATTTGTTACTGTCTTTCTTTGTTGATGTGTTCCAAGTGCCTAGACAAGTATCTGTCACAAATTAAGCAAAAGTCAATCTAAATTTATTAAATTAATGAATAATAATAATTATAAAAATTACATAATTAAAATCATATATAAACATAGTGTTAATGTATTTAAAGAAAAAGCATAGGTTGTAAAAATATGGCATAGAAATAGTAGATTACCAAATTTGACAAAGCAGATTTAAAATGAAACAAATATGATATCTAAAAGAAACAAATATAATAATAGAAACTTAATGGATGTGGTAATCAGGAAATTAGAAACAGCTGAGAGGAGAGACGTGGACTGGAAGCAAACCTGAGGAAATTACATAGACGGCAGCAAAAGTGACAAGGAAGAGACAACTGCATGAGGGATATCAAGCAAAGCAGAAGCTGGAGAGAAAAAGCCTGAGATGTATCTTAGTAAAATTCTAGAAAGACATAGAAAAAGAGAGGGAAAATACTGAATGAGAATTTTTCAGAATTGATGAAGACACAAACCCTCATTTCCAACAGCCCAATGAATTCCAAATGGAATAAGTAAAAAGAGAACTCAAACCTAGTCACATCAGAGTGACACTTTAAAACAACAAAGTTAAAGAGAACATTTTAAATAGATCCACAAAGAAAAATCAAGATTTCCTTAAATGGAATAACAATTACACAAAGAGGAGGCAAATCAACAGCAGCAATGGGAGTCAGATATGAGAAAAACAGAAGTGAATTGAATTTTGTACTCAGTAAAATCACCCTTTCAAAATAATGGTACAACAAAGGAACTCGTAGACATCCAAAAACTGAAACCGCTGGCTACCAAAATTCTAAAAAATGCACTTCAGAAAGAAGAAAAGATGACAGGTAGATTAAAAAGAAAAAAATGTTGTTATATTAGTTGCCATTGAGTCGGTTCCAACTCATAGCAACTCTATGTACAATAGAAAAAAAACACTACCTGGTCCGGTGCCATACATATAATCATTGCTATGTCTGAGCCCATCGTTGCACCCGATGTGTCAGTATAACTCACTGAGAGCCTTCCTCTTTTTTGCTGACCCTCCACTTTACCAATTATGAGGTCCTTCTGCAGGGACTGGTGCTTCCTGATAATATGTCCAAAGCACATGAGACAAAGTCTCGCCATCCTCACTTCTAAGGAGCATTCTGGTTGTACCTCTTCCGCGTAAGATCTTTTTGTTCTTCTGGCACTTCATGGTATATTCAATATTCTTTGCTAACCCATAATTCAGAGGTATCAATTCTTCTTCAGTCTTTCTTATTCATTGTCTAACTTTTGCATGCATGTGAGGGCGTTCAAAATACCATGGCTTGGATTAGGCTCACCTTAGTCCTCAAAGTGACGTCTTTCCTTTTTAACACTTTACAGAGGCCTTTTGCAGCAGATTTGTCCAATGTGATATGTCACTTGATTTCTTGACTGCTGTTTCCATGGCTGTTGATTGTGGATCCAAGTGAAATGAAATCCTTGACAACTTCAATCTTTTCTCCATTCATCAGGATGTTGCTTACTGGTCCAGTTGTGAGGATTTTTTTTTTTTTTTTTTGAGGTGTAATCCATACTGAAGGCTGTAGTCTTTGATCTTCATTAGTAACTGCTTGAAGTCCTCTTCAGTTTCAGAAAGCAAGGATGTTTTATCTGCATGAAGCAAATTGTTAATGAATCTTTCTCCAACCTAATGCCATGTTCTTCCTCATATATTCCAGCTTCTCAGGTTATGTGCTCATCATACAGATTGAATAACCATGGTGAAAGTATACAACCCTGACACACACCTTTCCTGATTTTAAACCATGCAGTGCCCCCATATTCTGTTTGAACAACTGCCTCTTGGTTTATGTACAGGTTCCTCATGAACACAATTCAGCATTCTGGAATTCCCATTCTTCATAATGTTATCCATAATTCATTACAATTTACACAGGCAAATGTGTTTGTATAGTCAATGAAATACAGGTAAACATCTTTCTGGTATTCTCTGCTTTTAGCCAAGATCTATCAGATATCAGCAATGATATCCCTTGTTCCATGTCCTACTCTGAATCTGGCTTGAATTGCTGACAGTTCCCTGGTAATGTACTGTAGCAACCTTTTTTGATTTGTCTTCAGCAAAATTTTACTTGCATGTGATATTAATGATATTGTTCAATAATTTCTACATTTTGTTGGATCACCTTTCTTTGAAAAGTGGACGTGTATCAATCTTTTTTATTTGGTTGGCCAGGTAACTATCTTCCAATTTCCTTGGAATAGATGAGTGAGCACTTCCAGCATTAAATCTGCTTGTTGAAACATATCGATTGGTATTCCATCAATTCTTGGAACCTTGTTGTTCACCAGTGCCTTCAGTACAGCTTGCACTTCTTCCTTCAGTACCATTTGTTCTTGTTCAAATGCTACCTCCTGAAATGGTTAAACATCAACCAATTCTTTTTGGTACAGTGACTCTGTGTATTCCCTCTCTTCTTTTGATATTCCTGTGTCATTCAATTTTTTGCCCATAGAATTCCTGAACGTTGCAACTCAAGGCTTGAATTTTTTCTTCAGCTTTTTCAGCTTGAGAAATGCCAGATGTGTTCTTCCATTTTGGTTTTCTAACTCCAGGTCTTTGCACATGTTATTATACTACTTTGTCTTCTTGAGTAACCCTTTGAAATTTTCTGTTCGGCTCTTTCACTTCATCATTTCTTCCAGGAGCCAACTGTGCAACAGACCATCAATTGTTTATACAGAAGTTCAAGTGCAAACTGAAGAAAATTAAAACAAGACCACGAGAGCCAATGTACCTTGAGTATATCCCACCTGAATTGAGAGACTGTCTTAAGGATAGATTTGGCACCTTGAATACCAATGACCAAAGATCGGATCAGTTGTGGAATGACATCAAGGGTATTACACACGAAGAAAGAAAAAAGTTATTAAAGAGAAAGAAAAAAACAAAACTGATGTCAGAAGAGATTCGGAAAATGAAAACAATTAAGTATATATGAAAATATAACAATCAGCATAAAACCAAAATCCTAGGTGATAATGACACATACCACTCAGGAGAGGACTAATTGGAGCATACAGTTCTAGTATTGTTTTGGAGAAGGGAAAATATTAATTAATCTTAGGCCTGGTTGATGTAAATATATGTGTAAAAATTTTAAGGATCTTCATTTAAAAATATAAGTAGAATACATAACCTTCCAATCTAGTAGAGAGGAAAGAAATAAAATGGGAAGAAAAATAAATAATTAAAACTCAGTCTAAAAGGAGAGACCGAATTAAGCAACTAAAGACAATGGGAACAAATAATGACAATGAAACACCAATTTAGAACACTGATTTACAACCAAATGTATCAATAACCACCATTGATACGTGTGGCCTAAAAGCTTAAGTTAAAAGACAAAAATTGTTGGACTAGGAAAATACAAGAGAAATAGCCGTGTTTTCAAGAAAAGAGACATACCTAAAACAAAAAATTGAAAGTAAAAAAAAAAAGGAAAAATAAATAACAGATGAATAATAAAGGAAAACCAGTAACTTTTATATGTATAAAGCAAAGGTTAACATATTTACAGGTAGAAATTGACATGGCACAATGGGAAATTTTTAATATAAATTCTCTTTCAGATTAAAAGATCAAGAGCATTAAGTTAAAGCTTAGATTTAGACAGCACAATTAACAAACTTTACCTAACGGGTACGTATAAATATTTATAGTGTCAAAGGTTCTGTATGACTTGATCAAGATTATTAACGAGGTTAACCCAGTGCACGTACAGCGCAGCTGAGAATGCACATTCTTTTTAAGCACATAAAACAGTTAAAAAATGAGCCATTATTAGACCATAAGGCAAGTGTCAAAAGTATTCCAAACATTCAGTGTTAGACCATTTTCTGTGATCCGTATGCAGCTAAATTATAAAATTGATTATTTTAAAAATAACTGAAAGCTGCCTCACATATTTGAAACATATGTATATAATTTGTGAATCATAGAAAAAATAAAAATAGAAATGACCAAATAATAATGAAATTATTACATACCCAAATTTGTGAGACATAGCTAAAGCAGTACTTAGAGGGAAAGCTATAGACTTAAATGTTTCTATTAGAAAGGAAGAAGCTGAAATTAGATGACAATAGCATCCACATGAAGAAGTAATTAGAAAAACCTAAGGCTATAAAAAGGAAAGAAACATTAATGAAATCAAAACAAAACCCGTTTCTGTCGAGTCAATTCTAGCTCATAGCAACCTAATAGAACAGAGTAGAACTGCCCCATAGGGTTTCGAAGAAGCACCTGGTGGATTCGAACTGCTGACCTTTGGGTTAGGAGCCCTAGCTCTTAACCGCTATGCCACCAAGGCTCCCTCTAATGAAATCAGAGCAGAAGTTATAAAATAGAAAGTAGAGATATAATTGAAAGGATCAATAAAGCTGTAAGTTTGTTGTTTGAAACTAAACCTCTGTAAAGGTTGATCAAGGGGAAAAAACATATATACAGAGAGAAAGAAGGCAACAGCAAACAATATTGTTGTTAGGCTCCATCGAGTTGGTTAGAACTCATAGTGATCCCATGTACAGGAGAACAAACTACTGCCTGGTCCCGTGTTGTCCTCAGTCATTATTATGCTTGAGCCCAAAACAATATTAGAAATGAAAAAAGTACCAAAAGAACAGATGGGGAAGTGATCAAGAAGGTAAGAGGATATTAGGGACAATGGGTATGTCAATTGATTTGGAAATTGAGATGTAATGGGAAATTTCCTAAGAAAATACAAATAAATTCACCTTTCACAAGAAGAAATTGAAATGTAAATTATATATAAAATCAGCAATTAAAAATCTTTCCACAAAGAAAATATCAGCTCCAAGAGGGTTTATATGTGGTTTCTACCAAACATTTAAGGAACAGATAATCCAGCTATTAAAATCTTCAATAAACTTTTTCAGAGTAAAGATAAATAAGTAAAACCACCCAACTCAATGTTGAGGTTTATGTAAACTTGTCACCAAAACTTGAGAAAGGCAGTAAGAATGGAAAATTACAGGCCAGTTTCACTAGTGAATGAGAGAGACTCATGCCTATGGGGTCATTGCCTTGGCTGGCACTGGATTTCTCTGCTGGGTCAACCTCAATTAAGCTGCCAAAATGGAAAGTACATGCTGATGCTGGGACATAGGACAAGTTCAGGGCTCTGAGCTGCTGAAGGTCCATGGCTAAGCTTTGATTTTCAGCCGAGCTGTGGTTCCTGAATGAGCTTTTGCCCATCTGTGTTGTGACTAGGTGCCACTTGAGGGATACAGCACCAAGGGTAGTGAGGGTGGGGGGAAGAAGAGAGCATAGGGGCCCTTACCCCAGGTGACCCCTGCTGGCACACAGGAGATCACCCATCCCTTCTCAGGCTCCGCACCACGAATCAGGCAGTCCTTCAAATGGCCATCCTCCCTTGCCTCCATAGCTGTGGGATGTGGAGCTCTCCCACTCAGGAGTCAGAAGCTGGGTGGACCAGGGATGGACATTTCTTGAGAACAACCTGCTATTCTCGCTTGCCCACAGTCTCTTATCTGTCCTCCAGCTGATGGAAGAATGCAGAAGGCAGGAGTGCATGAACACTGAGGGAGATCTCATTCTCGAAAGGCCATGATGACGGCTTAAGGAGTTCAAGGGGATATATGGCTGGAAGATGAGTTCTTCTATGTTAATGTCATAAGATTCTGAATGGTAAATTTAAAATGACCAAAACAACAACAACAAAAACAAATTACCAAATTAATGTTCCTATTTCTCTGCATACTCGGGGTAAAGCTTGCATTTGCGGTCATTGATAAGGCAGGGCAAATGACAACCTCTGAAAGTTCCTGGAAGCCATGAATGATGCAGCCTCATGAGGGATGATTTAACCAGCATTGAATATATGGTATTAGGGAACTGCAGGGGCAAGAAGATCCATATTGTTTAAATAAATATGAAGAACACAGCATTTTCAGTAAGAACATTGTTTCTACCTTTTTACCCAAGTGGGAAATACCAAATTGGCCAGGGACAGTGCATTTGACAGTAAAGAACATGGAGAGATGGTACTTTCAGGAGCACTGATTGAACAATAAATCAGTAATCTTCAGGTGCACTGACTGAACAATAAAATATGTAATAAATTTCATAACACTTTTTTTTTTTTTGCATTCAAATTGAATACAGACAAGGGGCCTGGGACCTGCAAGTGCTGACGCAGCTCTGGAGGTCTATATTCATTTACTTCTTGAAAACTCTGTTGGAGGCATCCTGATTCCTTTGAGTCACTATTTACTAGGTCATGTCATTCTGCTGGAGTAGGAATAATTATTATTTTCATATTTGAAAGGTAGGGGCTGAAGCAGACTTGTCCAAAATCATAGTAACCATCTGGTAGTGAAACAAATTTTGTTACAATACTGATATATTACCTCTGTTTTTAGATAATAAACTGACATTAAAAAAAAACAAAAACAACTTCCAGTCCTACACTGATTTATGGCAACCCCACATGTGTAAGAATAGAACTATGCTCCATAGGCTTTTCAGTGGCTGATTTTTTGGACACAGATTACCTGGCTTTTCTTCCCAGGTGCCCCTGGGTGGACTCCAACCACCAACCTTTCAATTAACAGCCGAGTACCTTAACTGTTAGTTGCCCAGGTGTCTTAGTCATCTAATGCTGCTATAACAGAAATATCACAAGTGAATGGCTTTAACAAAGAGAATTTTATTCCTTCACAGAACAATAGGCTAGAAGTATGAACTCAGGGTGCCAGTTCCAGGCGAAGCCTTTCTCTCTGTGTCAGCTATGGGGAAAAGTCCTTGTCATCAATCTTCCCCTGGCCTAGGAGCTCTGGGCATAGGAACCCCAGGTCCAAAAGACATGCTCTTCTCCTGGCACTGCTGTCTTGGTGGTATGGGGTCTCCATGTCTGTCTACTCATTTCTCTCTTTTATATCTCAAAACAGATAAATTTAAGACAACCTAACCTTGTTAATTGAGTTCTGCCTCATTAACATAACTGTCACTACTCCTGCCTCATTGACATCAGAGAGGTAAGATTTATAACACATAGGAAATTCACATCAGATGTCAAAACGGTGGACAATCACACAATACTGGAAATCATAGCCTAGCCAAGTTGACACAGATTTTAGGGGGACACAATTCAATCCACAGCACCAGGGAACTCCAAATGGCATTAAATTAACCCTTTCTCGAAGATACAACTAAGACAAAAGAGTATAGTATATTTTGGTGAAATAGTATAAACTCCTAGTCATGTTTTTGTAAGAATCACCCACTAGGAATTTCAATCCATAATTGGGAGTGTGCAATTCTGAGTGTGAATTCAATTAGAAGGCAGAAGCTTATGGTGTGGGAGGAATTTAGGAATAGATCTCAGATAAAGGGAAGAGCTTGAAGTAGAGCTGAGACACTCTTCTTTCATGTACCGTATAAGCTAGAGAGACACTTTTATATCCCCAAGGCCTCTCACTTCAAGTCTTCAAGAAATCTCCTGAAACACATCAATGTTTTACAGCTTTATCTATGTGTCATTATGCCCTTTAAGATAATTACTAGACTCAAATAATATCTACTAAAAAATCAAACCCGTTGCCAACGAGATCATTTCAACTCATAGCGATCCTACAGGACAGAGTAGAACTGCCTCATAGGGCTTCCAAGGAGTGGTTGGTAGAATCAAACTGCCAATCTTTGGTTAGCAGCCATAACTCTTAACCTCTGTGCCACCAGAGCTCCTATACCCACTAAAAAAAAAAAAAAAAAAAAAAACCCAAAAAACCGCAGCCAGATAAATTATGTGGCGATGTGGTACAATCATAGATGATAGGTTTTAGAATCTGAAAAATCTGGGTTTGAATCCGGACTTCAGTCACTTATGAGTTGTGTGACCTTGGATAAGTTACTTAAATTTTCTGAGCTCCAGTTATTCAACTAAAAATATGAAATAATGATGCTTAACAATATATGGAGTTCCTGGCTGCTGCAAACTCAAAAGGCAGGCTTGGCAATCTGCTTCTGAAAGGTCACGGCCTTGGAAACCCTGTGGAGCAGTTCGCTCTGCACACATGGGTTGCCATGAGTTAGAATTGACTTGATGACAACCAGCAGCAACGGCAATTTCACAAGACAGATAATGCAGGCAAAGCAGGTACCCAATAAAAAGAAGTTATCACTATTATATTACCACATAAAGCCCTTTGTTGATGCAGGTCATTATAATTAATAATAATTTGTGTGTCATTAAATTTAGATAGAATGGAAAGATGGGTATTTGGAAGCAAATTCAGTAAATATTTCATCATTGTCACATAATACATGGTAAAATAATGGCCTAAAAAAGTTCACATGCTTGCAGAGAGGTTAAATTAACCGAATGGAAGCCAGCAAAGCAAATAAGAGATAGATTGTATGCAATATGAGGTTAAAAAGAAATCAATCATTTCCGCATAGTGTTAAAATATTCTCAAATGTTCACAGTCAAATTTTAGCGGAAAAAAATGTAGTCAAAACAGGTGTTATATTAAATTAGATGGTAAATTTAAAAAAAAAGTTGATTCATTGATTCATTCAAAGCTCTTGGATAAACAAGCTGCCGCAAGTACATATGTATAAAATCTTAACTGTCGTAGTCATCTACTGCTGCCATAAGAGAAATACCACAAGTGGATGGCTTTAACAAAGGGAAATTTATTTCCTCACAGTAAAGTAGGCTAAAAGTCCAAATTCAAGGCATCAGCTCCAGGGGAGGTTTTCTCTCTCTGTCGGCTCTGGAGGAAGGTCCTTGTCCTCAATCTTCCCATGGTCAAGGAGCTTCTTAGGTGCAGGGATCCCAGGTCCACAGGACATGCTCTGCTCCTGTTGCTGTTTTCTTGGTGGTATGGGGTCTCCAACTCTCCGCTTGCTTCCATTTCCTTTTATCTCTTGGGAGATAAAACGTGGTGCAGGCCACACCCCAGGGAAGCTCCCTTCACCTTTGATCAGGGAGGTGACCTGAGTACGTGTGGTGTTACAATCCCACCTAATCCCCTCAACATAAAATTGCAATCACAAAATGGAGGACAAGTGCACAATACTGGGAATCATGGCCTAACCAATTCGATACATATTTTTAGGGGGTTCCCATTCAATTCAATCCATGACATTAGCAATATTCTCTCCCCTCACCAATAACATCAATTCTCCCGTGTATTTAAAAAAACAAAAAAAAGTTTCTTATTACCAGAAGAAACATTCCTGCCTCAGATCTTATAGAAACTACACAATGCCTTGGAAAGATATCCTTTTACATCCTGTGAAGGGAAACTAATAACCAGCTACAGCCTTAATGTATCTATTATCACAACATTGACTAATGATAGAAGGTATACAAAAAAAGTACTGTTAATACTATTTGGAGAATAAGTAAATTATTCCCTGGAATTATGGCACAAAGAGTTCTCATGGCCTTATTAGTCCAATTTTTTAAAAAATTTATTTGTCTTATCTTTTAATATTTTAAATTATTTACCTGCAACATATCATAAAATCTTCATTGCATTCATGTTTTTACCTATCATTTAGGAAAACCTGGAGGAAAATATGATTTTGAATGTTTGTTGTTCATCATAGTGTATGTTTTTTTAAATATTTTTATTTATAAGCTCACTTGCCTGGGTGGTCAAAAATCATAATGGGAATTTTACTTGTGGCTATGACCAAATAACTGGAACCAGACCTGGCTTATCACTGTCAACAATTAAAAAACTATGCAAAATATATTAAACAACAATTTTTAGACAATGATCTTGAAGAGAATAGAATCTCAAGAGCTGAGCCTTAAGCTTTTTGCTTTTAGTAACTTTAAAGACTATGGTACAGGGAAAGCAAACTCAAGCAGAGCCAACTTGAAGAGACAAAGACTGAAGTTTGGGGATGTCCAGGTAGCTGAAGATTGTGGAGGAAAGTACTGAGAGAAAGGAACAACGAAGAAAAGAGCTCCAGACATTGGCATTGGAGTCTCCTTGACTCTTATCTTAGCTTAGAGCCATAAAAAATATATTAATCAATATTTTGAGCATCTTTGTAATTAACATCTTTTCTTTAAAAAAAAAAGGACACCATTATTAAAAAAAAAAAAAAAAAAACCATTTTCACAGGCAAGGAGGAGCTATTTACAATACTTATATATCTGACAAAAGATTTGTATCCAGAATACTTAAAAAGAAGTCTTAGAACTCAATAAGAATATACACAACATGTCTTAGATTCTTAAAACTACCCTAACAAAATGGGTAGATTTAAAGAGTAGAAAAGTGTTGTCTCACCGTTTTGGAGGCGAAAAGTCCAAATCAGGATATTGGGCATATTGATTCTTCATGAGGGATCGGGAAGGGGAAATCTGTTCCATGCCTCTTTCCCAGCTTCTATTGGCTCTTGGCAATCCTTAGCATTCTTTAGCTTGTATCTGTCTCCTTCAATACATAGGCATGCTTCCTCTATCGAACCCTGTCTCTAGGTCAGTTTTTTTCTTCAGATGGAATTAGGATCCACCCTACTCTGCTATGATTTTATGTTAACTGATAACATCTCCAAAGTCTCTATTGCCAAACAAGGTCACATTCACAGGCACCAGGGATTAGGATTTCAACATATCTTTTTGGAGAACAAAATTCATTCCAAAACACAATCCAATTTTTAAAATGTGCAAAAGACTTGAACAGTCATTTCACATAAAAGGGTATATAAATGATCAGTAAGCACATAAAATTATGCTCAACTTCATTAGTCATCAGTAGTCATTGTTGTTATCATGGTTATGTGCCATCAAGTTTGTTCTGACTCACAGTAACCCTATGTTCAACAGAATAAAACATAGTCAGGTCCTACACCATCCTCACAATTGTTGCTAAGTTTGAGACCATTGTTGCAACCGTTGTGTCAATCCATCTTATTGAGGGTCTTACTCTTTTTCACTGACCCTCTGCTTTACCAAGTATGATGTCCTTCTCCAGGAACTGGTCCCTCCTGACAACATGTCCAAAGTATGTGAGACGAAGTCTCACCATCTTTGCTTCTAAGGAACATTTTGGCTGTACGTCTTTCGAGACACATTCGTTCATTCTTCTGGCAGTCCATGGTATATCCAATATTATTTGCCAACACCATAATTTAAATGTATCTATTCTTCTTCCATATTTTTTATTCATTGTCCAGCTTTCGCACGCATATGAGGTGGTTAAAATTACTCTGGCTTGGGTCAGGCATATCTTAGTCTTCAAGGTAAATTAAAACCTTAATGATTTACTAGTGCACACGCTAGGATGTCTAAAATTTAAAAGACTGCTGGTGACACATATTGGTAGGATGGTATCTTAGTTATCTAGTGCTGTTATAACAGAAATACCACAGTTGGATGGCTTTAACAAACAAATTTATTTTTTCACAGTCTAGTAGATTACAAGTCCAAATTCAGGGCGTTAGCTCCAGGCGAAGGCTTTCTCTCTCTGTCGGCTCTGGAGGACGGTCTTTCTTGTCAATTTTCCCCTGGACTAGGAGCTTCTCTGCACAGGAACCCCAGGTCTAAAGGTCGTGTTCTGCTCCCGGTGCTTCTTTCTTGGTGGTGTGAGGTCCCCACCTCTCTGCTTGCTTCTTTTCCCTTTCATTTCTTAAGAGATAAAAGGTGGTGCAGGCTACATCCCAGGGAAATGCCCTTTACATTGGATCAGGGAGGTGACCTGAGTAAGGGTGGTATTACAATCCCACCCTAATCCTTTTAACATAAAATTACAATCACAAAATGGAGGACAACCACACAATACTGGGAATCATGGCCTAACCAAGTTGATACACACATTTTTGGCGGACATAATTCAATCTACAACAAACAGGGAACAACAGGAACTCTCATATATTATTGGTGGGGGGTATAAAATGGTACATCCACTTGGGAAAACTGATTAATAGTGTTTTAGAAAGTTAAGCACACACCTTTTGACAACAATATTTCTCCTAAGCATTTTACATAAGCATTTGTTCCCACAAAGACTTGTATATGAATGTCCATTGCAATTTTGTTTAAAATAGCCAAAATTGGGAAGAACACAAATGTCCATCAACAATATAATACTTCTCCACCAAACTATGCAACAACATATATGGATCTCAATAGCATTATATTCAACAAAAGGAGTTAGAAACAAAAGAACATATACTGTATGATACCATTTATATGAAACTCTGAATCAAGCAAACCAATGTACAATGACATAAAACAGTAATCGCTTGAGGTGGTTGACAGCATGGCTGACTGCAAAGAAGAACAAGAGAAATGGAGGAGGAGTAAAAATGCTCTATATCCCAACTGTGGTGGTGATAACAAAGGACACATTTAAGAAAAATCTTACCTGTATCCTTCAAATATACCTTATTAAACTTGGTTTTAAAAATAACAAGGAACCATGAAACTTACAGCTGTACTTACAAAACATGATTTTATATAAGAGTATAATTTTTAAACATATCTAAACTTATGTGTTTCAGTTTTTTCACATTTATATCTAATGAGATTTTAGTTACTTTTATATTACATAAGATGGATTTACTTTCTTGCTTATGTTAAAACTCTTTATCCTGAACAAATGTCCCTTCCCTGTTGGGAAAGTCATGTAGTTTTCAAACTGTACAGGCTAATCACAGTGAACTAAACTTTTGGGTTTTTTTTTTTTTTCTTTTTTTGGCTAATACAATTTAAATCATCTTGAAAATTATATAGATTATTGGTGAAAGTAATTAAAATTTAGAAAAAGGTAATTGTAATTTCTGATGGATGAATTGATCAGGATAAATTAAGAACTGACTTGAACCCTCATCTAAAGCTAGAAAAAGATTAAATTCTAGAACTTTAGTTGTGTTTTTAATTTTTACACACCAGTATACTTCTAAACCAAAAAAACCAAACCCACTGCTGTCAAGTCAATTCTGACTCATAGCAACCCTATGGGACAGAGTAGAATTGCCCAACAGAGTTTCTAAGTATCACCTGGCAGATTCGAACTGCCAACTTCTTGGTTAGCAGCTGAAGCACTTAACCACTACGCCACCAGGGTTTCCACAGTATACTTCTATGTACCCTATCTTCACTGAGAATTGGAGGCAAAAGATCTCTCAATGTATTTTGGTACTTATGACAAGGCAGAAATCTTCTAGAAATATCTCACAACATATATATATGAAAGAGGTTCTTTCCTAAAACCTATTATCCTTAAAACAACTCATTTTATTTCCAGACCAAATTTTTAAAATTGTTAAATTTTACATAGATTGAGGAGAAATCAAATCTTTCTAGGATACTGTCAAGTAATAAAGGATTAACTTCTAAATGTGATTTCTGAAAACTGATAAAGGAAGTCCTCTCTGTGCATAGTACCAAGTTAATGAAAACATGGGCATACCAGAACTGTGTACTCTCTTTGCATGGTTTCATAGTAACTGAAGTGCAAAGCAAGGGCATGACTTAAATATGCAAAAGTTTCAGTAAACACAGCACTATGCAAAGCAAGGACTGCCTGTAAAACGTTCAAAGCAGAAAAAACAGTCTCTTTAACAAATGCAGAAAAATGAAAACAGGATCCATACCTCACACCATACACAAAAACTAACTCAAAACGGATCAAAGACTGACATGTAAAGCTAAAACTATAAAGTTCTTGGAACATAACATAGGGACAAAACTTGGAGACCTAATTTTTGGCATAAGCAGTCTATAAAACAAAACTATAAATGTACGAACAATGAAAGACAAATTAGATAACTGGAACCTCTTAAAAATTAAATACTTATGCTCATCAGAAGACTTTACCAAAAAGGTAAAATGAGAACCTACAGACTAGGAAAAAATCTTTGACAACATATCTGATAAGAATCTAATGTCTAAAATACGTAGAAAACTTCAACACCTCAACAACAAAAAGGCAAACAACCCAATAAAAAAAAATGGGCAAAGGACATGAACAGACACTTCACCCAAGAGAACATTCAGGTGGCTAACAAACACATGAAAAGATGCTCAAGATCATTAGCCATTAAAAAAAAAAAAAAAAGCCCTTTGCTGTCAAGTCAATTCCGACTCATAGCAACCCTATAGGACAGAGCAGAACTGCTCCAAAGGGTTTCCAAGGAGCACCAGGTGGATTCAAACTGCTGACCTTTTGATTAACAGTCATAGCTCTTAACCACTATACCACTAGGGTTCCCTTTAGCCATTAAAAAAAAAAAAAAATTTTTTTTTAGCCATTAGAGAGATGTAAATCAAAACTACAGTGAGAGTCCATCTTACCCCTGCAAAAATGGTACCAATAAAAAAGTTTAAAAAAAAATCAGAAGACAACAAATGCTCGTGAGTTTGTGGGGAGAATGGAAATTTTATACACTACTGGTAGAATTGTAAAATGGTACAACCACTATAGAAAAGGGCATAGCACTTCCTTGAAAAGCTAGAAATAGAAATACCATATGATTCAGCAATCTAGCTCCTAGGTATACATCCTAGAGATATCTAAGAGTAGTGACATGAATAGACATATGCACACCTATGTTCACTGCAGCATGATTCACAATAGTGAAAAGATGGAAACAACCCAAGTGCCCATCAACAGATGAATAGATAAACAAATTGAGGTGCATGCATACAATGGAATACAATGCAAGTATGAAGAATAATGGGAGTTCACAAAACATAACATGGATGAACCTGGAGGACATTATGCTGAGTGAAATCAATCACAAAAGGACAAATATTGTATGGTCTTGCTTTTATAAAAAGTCAAGAATAGGAATACACACAGAAAGCAATGTTCTTTGATGATTACCAGGGATGGGGGAAGGAGGGTGAATCATTCTCTAGACAGTAGACACTTGTTATTTTTGGTGATAGGAAAGGCAATATTCAATTCAACTTGCTCAAGGTAAATGAAGACAGCAAGAAGTATGCAAGAATAAGGGACAATTTCATTAAATTCTACAAAATACAATTTTGCAATAACAGCAACAACTGAAAAAAATATGTGTGTGGTTACATAGGTAAATACGTATGCATATATATGTATAGGGAGGCACATGTGAGTATATGAGTGAGCACAGGATTGGTTCACTGGGTTTCAAGGCTTAAGACCATAGTCTCATGGGACCCACGACCCACCATGGGACAGCTCGGTCAATTGGCATAATATAGTTCATAATGTTCTACATCCTAGTGTGGTGAGTAGCAACTGGGGTCTTAAAAGTTTGCAAGTCACCATCTAAGATACAACTATTAGTCTCTACTTACCTGGAACAAAAGAGAACGAAGGAAGCCAAAGACTAAAAGAAGAAACTAGTTGATAGGACCTATAACTCACATAAACCATGGTCTTATCTAGCCTGAGAACAGAAGATCTAGATGGTGTCCAGCTACCACTATAAACCATTCTGACCAGGGACACAGTAGAATGTCCCAGATAGATAGGGAGAAAAATGTAGAACAAAACTCAAATTCCTAAAAAAGGCCACACTTACTAAGACACTAGAGGAAACCCTGAGACTATTACCCCAAGATGCCCTTTGAACTTGAAACTGAAGCCACTCCTGGTGGTCACCTTTCATCCAAATAGTAGTTTGGGGAGAGGCAGAGCGTGCATGGTGCTATAGACAGAAGCACCATCCCATTCCTTTGCAGCAAAGACCTGAAAAACTAAATAAAACAGATACAAATGTCAGTCCTGGAACCCTAAGCATCAAACGAAGGGATAAAGAACTCCACCTAATGGAAGAAGAAATTGATGGAGAACAGAGACCAAGGAGGCCTATGGAGTGAAGGTCCCTTGCTAGCTAATGCAGCACAGCTTCATCATCTTGGACCACAGCCACCAACATTCCCAGACAGGGAGTATGGGAAGGCAATTTAATGGAGTTCTCGGCGGGAGACAGAGCATCTGGTAATAAGAGACAAGCACTTTCCCACCCCTCACCCTTCTCCTGTGTATGCTGCCACAGTCACTTGGCTGGATAGACCCTGGCTCACTGCCACCCCGGATTAGCCCCACCTCCCAGGGCTGGCTCCCTCAGTGCCATATTTTTAATTTTTCTTTTTCTTTCTCTTTCCCTTTCTTACTTTTATTTATACCTCTCAACTAGGCCCTGCACTGACTCTGCCCCTTCCTGATGGGTCATGCCATGCTGCCTGGCAAGAGAGACACCAGCTTACCACCACCCTGGTTCTGCCTAACACCCAAAGGTCAGTTCCCTCAGTGCCATATATTTTTTGTGTGTTGTCATGGATTGAATTATGTCCCCCCCAAAATTTGTGTATCAATTGGGCTGAGCCATGATTCCCAATATCGTGTGGTTGTCCACCATTTTGTGATTGTAATTTTACGTTAAGAGGATTAGGGTGGGATTGTAACACCACCCTTACTCAGGTCACCTCCCTGATCTAATGTAAAGGGAGTTTCCCTGGGGTATGGCCTGCACCACCTTTTATCTCTCAAGAAGTAAAAGGAAAGGGAAGCAAGCAAAGAGTTGGGGACCTCATACCACCAAGAAAGCAGTACCAGGAGCAGAACACATCCTTTGGACTCAGAGTCCCTGTGGCTGAGAATCTCCTTGAGCAGGGGAAGATTGAGGACAAGGACATTCCTCCAGAGCCGACAGAGAGAGAAAGCCTTCCCCTGGGGCCGATGCCCTGAATTCGGACTTGTAACCTACTAGACTGTGAGAAAATAAATTTCTTTTTGTTAAAGCCATCCAGTTGTGGTATTTCTGTTATGGCAGCACTAGATGACTAAGACATGTGTTTTTGGGTTTTGTTTGTTTATTTCTTCTCTCTTTTTCCCTTCCTTTCTTTCCTTTCTCCTGCCCACCTAGCCCCTTGTGCTCCCTTCACCCCTTCTTGACAGGCTGTGCCACACTGCTCAACTGGAGAACCACCGGGACATGGTCTCCCCGGTCTGTCCTGCCCCCACCACTAGCTCCCACTGTGCCATCATTTGTTTCTTTTGCTTTTGTTTCTCTCTCATCTTTCTTTCTCCCACCTAGCTCCACGCATGATATCTTCTCCCTACCCTCCTTCCTCTCTGTATCACGTGTCAAGTGCAGCGCCCCCAACTGCTCCTTCAGCCCTACCACACCCAGCACTGCATCCCCAGAAGCACCAGCATGGACCTCCAGACACCCGGACCCTGCCCAGCATCACCACCCCCCCCAGGCCTGCTTCACTGAGAGCCACACTCCCAAGCAACAATGGAGCAGACCCCAGGACCTGCCCCATTCAGGCCCCAGGTAATGCGGCAGAGAGTCAACTCTTTCCTATCCCCCCCAGCTGGACTTACCCTGCTGCACCATAGCTGAGCAATCAGCCCTGCCTACTTGGACAAAGTGGTGAGAACTATCGTGCCCACAGACAAGCAAGCAACAAAACATGCCCAGCCTACCCACCCAGACATAACCAAATAAAACAAAAAAGTAGAACAAAATAACCAAACGTGCAACCAATAAATGAAGAAAATGATTCCTGAATGTCTCAGAGACAGTAAACAATATCAAAGCATATTAAAAAAAAAAAAAAAAAAAAAAAAAGGACAAGATGGCTGCAGTAAGCAACCAATATAACACACCAGATCACCTTATGGTAGAAGAAAATGCACTGGAACTACCTGAAGAGGAATTCAAAAGTCAATATTCAGGGCTTTCCAAGAGATTATGAAGGAGATCAAGGAAAACACATGCAAAACTGAGGAAAAAAACAGACAAAATCATAGAAAAACAGACAATATCAAGGAAAACACAGAGAAAGCAGTCGAAGAACTCAGGAAAATAATACAAGAACAAAATGTCAAATAAACAAACAGAAATAATACAAAAACAACAATTAGAAATCCAAAAGATAAACAACAAGATTTTGGAAATGGATGACACAATAGAAGGTTTTAGGAGCAAATTTGAAACAATGGAAGACAGGGGCAGAAATTGAAGACAAATCCATGGGTACCACTTTGATCAAAAATCAGAGGAAAAAAATGAAGAAAACCTAACAACTATGTGGGATACAATCAAGAGCAAAAATTTGCATGTGATCAGAGTTCTAGAACAGAAGAAGAAACTGGAAAACACAGAGAGGATCATTGAAGATTTGCTGACAGAAAACTTCCCTAATATCATGAAAGATAAAAGGCTGACCATCCAAGAAGCTCAATGAACCCCATATAAGATTGACCTCAAAAGAAAGTCAGCAAAACATATCATAATCACTCTTGCCAAAATCAAAGACAAAGAAAGAATACCAAGACCAGCTTGAGAAAAACAAGAACTCACTTACAAAGGGGCAACAATAAGATTAAGCTCTAATTACTCAGCAGAAACCATGAAGGCAAGAAAGCCTTGGGAAAAAAAAAAAAAAAAATGCCAACCAAGAATATGTCCTGCAAAACTCTTGCTCAAATATGATGGCAAAATTAGGACATTTCCAGATAAACAGACTTTAAGAGAATACGTAAAAACCAAACCAAACTTACAAGAATTATTAAAAGGAGTCCTTCGGTTAGAGAAAAAACAACATCAGACAACAACCTGAAGCTAGGACACAGGACAGCATCAGCCAGACACCTATGTAATGAACTCTGAAGGATAAGACAAAACTAAAAGATTTACAACAGGGAACGAATAATGTCAATCTGTAAATGAAAACAACGTCAACAGTAAAAGAGGGAATAAACAGTGTAAGTATAAATCTTTCAAACAGAGAGGAAGTCAAGATGATATTAAGTAATAAAACACTGGTTTAAACTTATGAAAAAAAAAACAATGAAGATGGGGTAAATTTCAAGTAACCACAAAGAAAGCTAACAAACCTACTCATCAAAATAAAAAAGAATAGAGAAATGAGTGGTCACATGAATAGACACATGTAAACCCATGTTCATTGCAGCATTGTTCACAATAGCAAAAAGATGGAAACAACCTAGATGCCCATCAACAGATGACTGGATAAACAAACCATGGTAAAAAAAAAAAAAAAAAAAAAACCACGGTGCATACACTCAATGGAATGCTATGCAATGATAAAGAACAATGATGAATCTGCAAAGCATCTCACGGTATGGACGAATCCGGAGGGCATCACGCTTAGTGAAATAAGCCAATCACAAAAGGACAAATATTGTAGAAAACCACTACTATAAAAATTCATGAAAAGGTTTGTACATAAAGAGAAACAATCTTTGATGGTCATGAGGGAGCAGAAGGGTAGAGACAGAAAAACACTTAATAGACAATAGATAACTGGTAACTTTGGTGAAGGGTAAGATAGTACACAATACTGGGGAAGCCAACACAATTTCTCCAAGGCAAGGTCATGGAAGCTCCACAGACACATCCAAACTCCATGAGGGACCAAATTTCTGAGCTGAGGGCTGTGGGGACCATGGTCTCGGGGAACGTCTAGCTCCATTGACATAGCATAGTTTGTAAAGAAAATGTTCTACAGTTTAAGTGAGCAGCCATCTAAGACACTCCACTGGTCTCACCACTTCAGGAGCAAGGGAGAATGAAGAAAACTAAAGATACAAGGGAAAGATTAATCCAAAGGGCTAAGCAACCACAACTACCACAGCCTCCACCAGACTGAGTCCAGTACAACTAGATGGTGCTCAGCTACCCCCATTGACTTCTCTGACAGGGATCACAATAGAGGGCCCCAGACAGAGCTGGAGAAAAATGTAGAACAAAATTCTAACTCACACAAAAAGACCAGATTTACCAGCCTGACAGAGACTGGAGAAATCCCAAGAGTATGGCCCCTAGACACCCTTTTAGCTCAGTAATGAAGTCACTCCTGAAGTTCACCCTTCAGGCAAGGATTAGACAGGTTCATAAAACAAAATAAGATTAAAGGGGTACACCAGCCCAGGGGCAAGACTAGAAGGCAGGAGGGGACAGGAAAACTGGTAATAAGCAGCCTAAGGTCAACATGTTGACAGGTTGTGGGGTTGTTAATCCATGTCATAAAACAATATGTGTACTGTTTAATGAGAGGCTAGTTTGTTCTGTAAACCTTCATCTAAAATACAATAAAAAGAAAATCAAGTTGTAAAACAAAAAAAGCATAGTCTCAGTAAATACAAAATCCACAAAAATGAAAGACATAAACAAACAAACAAAAAATCCACATACAAAAGGAACTCAGCACATGAAAGCAAGAGGAACTAAGAAACAACTACCACAACCTCCATCGGACTGAGTTCAGGACAACTAGATGGTGTCCAGCTACCACCACTGACTGCCCTGACAGGGATCATAATAGAAAGTCTTGGACAAAGTGAAAGAAAAACATAGAACAAAATTCAAACTCATAAAAAAAGATCAGACTTACTGGTCTGACAGAGATTGGAGAAGCCCCAAGAGTAAGGTCCCCAGACACCCTTTTAACTCAATACTGAAGTCACTCCTAAAGTTCAGCCTTCAGCCAAAGATTAACCCAACCCAGGGCTGTCGAGTCAAGATTAGACAGGCCTATAAAACAAACAAAAACACACGTAGTTCAACCATGCAAATGAAACTAAATGGGTACAACAAAGACAAGAAGGCAGGAAAGGACAGGAAAGATGGATGAATAGAAATGGGAACATGAGATTGAGAAGGGGAGAATGTTCACACATCACAAGGTTGGCAACCAATGTCGTAAAACAGTATGTGTGTTAATTGTTTAATGAGAAACTAATTTTCTGTGTAAACTGACACCTAAAGCACAATAAAAATAAATAGATAGCAAATAATAGATTGGCTTATAAAAGGAAAAATATCACACATGAGTACTGTGCTCCATTAAATAATCAACTATATGAGACCAAACTGTCATCATTTACCCTAAAACAAAGATGAGAAGCTAAGGAAGAGTGGTGAAGCTAGATTAACGGAAACAGAGAAAACAAAATGAAAATGTTGGTATCTGGTGAAATATGTTACCTATGTCATGCAACATTTTGTATAAAAATTGTTAAGTGGGAACCTAATTCGCTGTGTAAACTTTCACCCAAAGCACAATAATTTTTTCTTTTTTTTAATGAATTTACTAATTGCTGGAGACTGTGTGGCCTAACTTGAGAGAGAAAAACTCTAGGAGGTCCAGTCTTAGGGTGGGGACACACACTCATGAGTTTTACCTCTATGAGCCCCACTGGGTTCTCACTATGGAGATTGGAGAAGAAGTCCCACATGCTTCTGGCAGAGGGAAGGAAAATGTAATCATTTTGAAAAGTGCCCAGTGAGCTGTTTTCACCTTAACAGTCTGCTTTCAGTGGAGACTATCTTACCAAAGCCTAACCAATGTGCATTTTACCTGAGCCTAACAGATGTGTGGGGGAAGGGAAACATCCAACCCCATCTCCCTCCAGCCTTCCAAGTGGAGAAAGGGAAACACTCAACCCCAGACTCCCTCTAACCTTCAACATGGAGGAAGTACAAAACCCATCTCCAGCTCCCTCTAACCTTTTTTGTTTCACACAAGTGGTGGGAGAAAAAAACCTCATAAACAATTATGAAGATCACAGCCAAGAAATACAAGCTCATTAGGAGACTGAGTTCAAATCATTTGATCATAAAATGCTTCCACTCCCCCTACTTCTTACAATTATGTCAATAAGGCTCCTGTTTTTATAATAATAGGAGATTGTAGCTGAAGGTGAATGCAAAGCTCAGACCCTCCTTAAGGATTTTCTAGGAAAAACTAAAGACAACATGGGGACGAAAACAAGGACACCAAAGGGAATTTTAACCTCTGACACCTACAGTTACAGCAAACAATAAACACAGTCTAACTCCTAGTCAATAACCATTTAACCTCACACCAAAGGCTTATTTGTCTCAGTTCTTCTGCCTAATACATCATGACTAACTTGCAGCAAAAAAAATTACAAGACATGCTTAAAGGCAAAAAAACAAAACAAAAAACGCAGCCTGAAGAGATAGGAAAATCATTAGAACCAGAGATTTGGGAAAAATTAGGCCAGGAATTGAAAATAACTATTATTAATATGCTGAGGGCACTAATGAAAAAAGTACACAGTATTCAAGAACAGATGGGAAATATAAGACAAGAAATGGAAACTAAGAAATGATTAAGAGAAAATGCTAGAAATCAAAACACAATAACAGAAATGAAGAATGCCTTTCTTTGATGGGCTCATTGATCAAACACAGTTGAGGAAAGAATCAATGAACTTGAAGATATGTTAATAGAAACTTCCCAAACTGAAAAAGAAAAAGAATTAGAAAAACAAAATAGCCAACAACTGTGAGACAATTACAAAAGGTGTAACATGAATAATAAGAAATCAAAAGGAGAAGAAAGAAATCAAGGAACAGAAGAAATCTTTGAATTAGTAATGACTGAGAATTTTCTAAAATCAGTGACAGATTCAGGAAGTCCAGAGAATACCAAAAAGGATGAATACCAAAAATCCTACCCCTAAACCCAGTGCCATCGAGTCAGTTCTGACTCATAGCGACCCTATAGGACAGAGTAGAACTGCCCCATAGAGTTTCCAAGGAGCACCTGGCAGATTTGAACTGCCAACCCTTTGGCTAGCAGCCATAGCACTTAACCACCACGCCACCAGAGTTTCCAGTCTACCCCTAGACATATCGTATTAAAGCCACAGAAAACCAAAGAAAAATAGAAATTCTTGAAAGAAGCGAGAGTGGGAAAAATCACCTTAGCCATAGAGGAACAAGGATAAGAATTACATCAGGCTTCTCTTCAGAAACTATGCAAGCAAGAAAAAAGGGGGATAAAATATTCAAAGTATTGAATGAAAATTTTAAAAAAAAGCAGCCTGTAATCTTGTACCCAATGAAATGGACCTTCAAAAGTGAGGGAGAAATAATTTTCTAGTCAAACAAAAATAATTTATTTTCTCAGAGAAAAAAGGAAATAATATAGGTCAGAAATTCAGATTTGCATAAAGACAGGAAAAGTGATTGCAAATAGGTAAAAGAAGGTAAAATAAAATATTTTCTTTTTCTTAACTTATTTAATAGATAACACTTTGTTCAAAATAACAATAGCGAAAATATGGTGATGATTATATCTTATAGATAAATGAAACACATGACAGCAATGTTGTAAAGGATGGAAGGAAAGAATTGGAAATGCTTTGTAATGAAGTACCTGCATTACAGGTGAAGAAATATATTATTAACTGAAAGTGGACTTAAATTATTTGCAAATGTATGTTACTAATTCTATGATAGTTACTAATTCTACGATAATTTCTAAAAATATTTTTAAAAGAAGTATACTTGATATGCTAAGGAGGAGAGAAAATGGAATCAAATTAAAGGTTCAATTAATATGATACAAGTCAGGAAAAAAAAAATGTGTAGAAAACAAAAAGCCCAGAAAACCAAACCAAGGAAAAAGGGCCATGAATAGAAAATAATTACAACAGTTATAAATATGGTAGATATTAATCAAACCATATCAGTAATCACTCAAAATGTGAATGGCTTAAATACACCAATTAAAAAACAGAGACCATTAAGTGGATAAAAAAGAGAGAGAGAGAGACCAATTATATGTTGTCTACAAGACACATGCTTTAAATATAAAGACATAGGTAAACTGAAAGTAAAGAAATGGGAAAAGATATACCATGCTAACACTAACCAAAGTAATGCTGAAGTAGCCATGTGAATTTTAGACAAAGCAGATTTCCGAGCAGGAATAAAGGTGGCCATCATATAACAATAAAGGGGTCACTTCTGCAAGAAGATACAATAATCCTGAATATGTATACACTTAACAATAGAACACCAAAATATATGAGGCAAAACTGACAGAACTTCAAGGAGAAATAGAGAAATCCATTGTATTTGGAGATTTCAACACCCCTCTATCAGTAAATGAAGGATCAGAAAGCCAATAAGGAGATAGTAGAACTGAAGAGCACCTTCAATCAACCGGATCTGATTGACATTTACAGAATACTTCAACCAACAACAGCAAAACATACATTCTTCTCAAGTTCACATGAACGTTCACCAAGATAGACCACATCCTAGGCTATGAAACACTCTAAGAAATTTAAAAGAATAGAAATCATACAAAATACACTCTCAGATGACAGTGGAATTAAGCTAGAATTCAATAATACAAAGATAGCTAGAAAATCCCAAAATATTTGGAGATTAAATAACACATGAGTCAAAGAAGTCTCTAGAATGATTAAATTTCTTTAAAATAAATGAAAATACAACTTACAAAACTTGTGAGATGCAGCAAAAGCAGTGTTTAGAGGGAAATTTATAGCACTGAATGCATATTTTAAAAAAGAAAAAGGTCTAAAATCAGTAATCTAAGCTTTCCCTTTAGGAAACTTGAAAATGAAGAGAAAATTAAATCCCAAGTAAGCAGAATAAATATCTGGAAGTGAAATTTCTGGATTCTATAGTAAGCCTGTGTTTAGCTTCGTAGGAAACTACCAGGCTGTCTTCCAGATTGGCTATAACATTTTGCATTCCTGCAGGCAATGAATGAGAGTTCCTGTTGCTGTACACCCTGGCCAGCATTTGGTGTTGTCAGTATTTCGGATTTTAGTCATTAAAATAGGTGTGTAGTGGTGTCTCATTGCTATTTCGAGTTGCAACTCCCTAGTAATGTATGATGTTGAATCTCTTTTCATATACTTATTGCCATCTGTGTATCTCCTTTGCTGAGGTATCTGTTCATACCTTTTACCCATTTTTTAATGGGGTTATTTGTTTTCTTATTGTTGACTTTTAAAAGTTCTTTTTATATGTATTTTGCAAATATTTTCCTCCAGTCTGTGGCTTGTCTTTTCATTCCCTTAGTGTCTTTTACAGAGCAGAAGTATTTTACTTTAATGAAGTCCAACTTATCAATTTTTCCTTTTTAAATCATGCTTTTGGTATTTTGTTTCAAAGTTCATTGCCAAACACAAGATCACCTAGATTTTCTCCTATGTCATCTTGTAGTTACTGTACAGTTTTACATTTAACATTTAAGTCTATAGCCCATATTTGAGCTAATTTTTGTGGCAGATATAAGGTCTGTATCTAGATTCATTTTTATTTTTGCATGTGGAATATGCATGATGGTGTATAATTCTTTTTATACATTGCTTGGTTCAATTTACTAATACATTGTTGAAGATTTTTGCATCTATGCACATGAGAAATATTGGTCTCTGGTTTTCCTTCATAGTAATCTATTGTCTGGTTTCAGTGTTAGGGCAATGTTGGCCTCATAGAATGAGTTAGGAAATATTTCCTCTACTTCTACTTTTTTGTAAGAAATTGTAGAGAACTGATATCATTTCTTCTTTAAATGTTTTGTAGAATTCACCAGTGAAACCATCTGGACTTGGTGATTTCTGTTTTGGAAGGTTAACTGTTGCTTCAATTTGCTTACTAGATATAGACCTATTCAGATTATATATTTCTTCTTATGTGAGTTTTGATAAATTGTGTCATTCAAGGAATTGATCCATTTCATCTAAGCTATCAAATTTGGGGTGATACAGTTGCTCATGATCTTCCTTTATTATCTTTTAAACACCCATGGTATCAGCTATGATGGCCCCTCTTTTATTTATAATATCAGTAATTTGTATCTTCTTAATTTTTTCTTGGTTAATAAAAAGGTTTATTAATTTTGTTGATCTTTTAAAAGAATCAGCTTTTGATTTCATTAATTTTTTCTGCTAATATTCTGTTTTCAATTTCATTGATTTCTGCTTAAACTTTTTTTGTTGTTTGTTTGTTTATCCAAATGAACTGAAAACTGATGTCCACACAAAAGCCTGCACACAAATGTTCATCACAGTTTTATTCATAATTGTCCAAAATTGAAGGCAATCAAGATGTCCTTCAATCGATACATGGGTAACTATGAACATTCATACAATTATTATTCAGTGATAAAAAGAAAGGAGTATTAAGCTATAAAAAGCAGAAAACCTTAAATGCATACAGAGAATGAAAGAAGACAGTCTGAAAAGACTACGTACTGTGATTCCAAGTATACGACGTTCTAGAAAAGGCAAAACTATAGAGGCAGTATAAAGATCAGTGATTGCCAAGAGGAGAGAAGAGGAAGGGTGGGATGAATAGGTAAAGCACAGGCCAATTTAAGGGCAGTGAATCTACTCTGCATGATACTTAATGGTAAATACATGATATTATGCATTTGTCAAAACCAATAGGACTGTACAACACAGAATGAACTTTAAACTATGGGCTTTAAGTGATACCAAAGTATCAATGTTGGTTCATCAGTTGTAACAAATGTACCACACTAATACAATATGTTAATAATTAGGAGCTGTGCACAAGAGTGGAGGGGATATATGGAAATTCTCTGTACTTTCTGCACAAATTTTTTGTAAATCTAACACTGTTCTAAAAATATACTTTATTAATAAAAATAGTATAAAAATTAACAAAAAACAAAAAATGCTGCAAGTCTTATATTGAGAAATAGCAGTCCCTGTCCCCCACTTCTCTCAATGTCTCTGTTTCAAACCTTAAAGAGAATAATTTTCAACAATTTCATTGTTTTTTTAGGTATTTACCTCCATAATTTTAAATAGTGCATTTATAATTTTATTTCTTGATTTATCAGCTTCTGAGCTCATTTCTGTTGGAGCTCTATATTCTTTTTTTTTTTTTTAATTTGGGATTAGTTTCATTGTCTGTGCTGCCTCATTCTGGGGTTCCCCTTCCCTTCTCTCCTATGTAAGATCCCCTCTCTCCTGGACCTGGTACCTCCCATATTCTTGGTTTACTTTCCCATGTTTTAGTCCACTTTTTCTGAGAGTTTGTGGGAAATATTTTTTTAGACCCTATCTATCTAAAATGTCTTTGTCCTCTAGTCACATTTAGTAGTTTGGTTGGGCCCAGAATTGTATAAAACACATACTTCCTTTAGAATTGTGATGGCAACACTTCACTCTCTCAACTTCCATGTTGCTCTTAAGAAATGCAATACTTCAATTGGTCTCAACCCACTTGGATCAAAGGAGAATGAAGAACACCAAGGTCACACGACAACTAAGAGCCCAAGAGACAGAAAGGGCCACATGAACTAGAGACTTAACATCATCCTGAGACCAGAAGAACTAGATGGTGCCCAGCTACAACCGACGACTGCCCTGGCAGGGAGCACATCAGAGAACCCCTGAGGGAGCAGGAGATCAATGGGATGCAGACCCCAATTTCTCACAGGAAGACCATACTTAATGGTCTGACTGAGACTAGAGGAATCCCGGCGGTCATGGTCCCCAAACCTTGTGTTGGCCCAGGACAGGAACCATTCCCGAAGACAACTCATGAGACATGGAAGGGACTGGACAGTGGGTAGGAGAGAGATGCTGATGAAGAGTGAGCTACTTGTATCAGGTGGACACTTGAGACTGTGTTGGCATCTCCTGTCTAGAGGGGGGATGGGAGGATAGAGAGAGTTGGAAGCTGGCAAAATTGTCACGAAAGGAGAGACTGGAAGGGCTGACTCATTAGGGGGAGAGCAAGTGGCAGAACGGAGTAAGGTGTATATAAACTTATATGTGACAGTCTGACTTGATTTGTAAACGTTCACTTGAAGCTCAATAAAAGTTAATAAAAAAAAAAAAAGAAATGCAATACTATTTTGTTTCCTTATTTTTTTCTAAGATCTATTGTTTCACTCCCCAAGCTTGGAGTATTTTATTTTTTACTTCCATTGTACTGAAAGGTTATGGTGATACGTCTTGGTGTGTATGTAAATCATTATTCTAAACATTTGGTAAACCGTTTCAATGGAAAGTCCTGTTCTAGAGTGCTGGGAAATTTTCTTGTGCTATTTCTTTGATATTTGTCAGCCTTACATTTGTTCTGTTCTGTCCTCCTGTAAGTCATAGATAGTGTAACCCAGGAATGATCTTCTAATTACCTCTGTCATTTAGGTGTACTTTTTTAAAATTTCTTCAACGATGTTTAACAATCTTTATATTGGTTTTTGTTTTAGCTAGTACATTTCCAAAAGCTCTTTCTTATTCTCAGTTTTTTCCTCCATTTTTACTATTTTCTACATTTATCTTTATTTTCCTTTTTGAAGATTTTAATAATACAGTAATAATTTTCATTTTTTCTTACTCATCTGTATTTCCTTTTTCTTTTTTTTTTGTTTGTTGAATTTTTTGTCTTTTTTCTGGAGATTCTCCTCAGATTACTAGGGGTTCTTGTATACTCACTCATACTTAAGAGAATCCACATGATGATTAGTTTCATTGTAAGGAAACCAGACAGTCAGTCAGTGGTGTGCTGATGCAGTGCAGTGAATTACTTAATATGGCCCTTCTAGAAGTTATGGTCTAGTAGCTCCCACAAAATGCTTGGGTGGAATTATACAAATAAGGTGTTTATGGTCTACCAAGGGGATTGGATAGCCTGTTAATAATGCAAATGAGATGCATGGAGCTCTCGTGGGGTAGGACCATGCAAATAAGGTGTATGGAACCCTAACAAGAGGATTGGTCAGTTTTACCATTCTCCTAAGCTTGAAGAGAACCAATACCAGAAGTGGAGAAGGGGACCAAGAAGAAGAGCCAGGAGCAGAGTGTGTCTTTTGGACCGAGAGTCCCTGCACTGAAAACCTCTTACACTCAGGAGACAGAAAGCTGTAATACTTGAGAAGGTGTGAGACAGGGAGAAGTGGTGGCAAGCATGGCAGAGAAATGGCAGCAACAGAACCAGACACTGATGGTGGGCTTCCTGGCCCACAGAATAAGGCGGCTACAGTAGGTATGCCAACCCACAGGCAAGAGAACAGGGTGCCTTCAGGCAGGAGGTTTGCTGGCAGAGTGGATAGCCTCTAGGCACTTGTGATTATAGTGGGCTTGCCAACTCATAGAGTGAGAGAGCTGAGCACCTTTGGGCAGGAGGCTTTCTGGTGAAGTGGGGTGCTTCCGGGGACTTATTGGCAGAGCTAAAGAAAGAGAGAGCTGTAACTCTTGCCCAAGAAGGGCAGAGTATGACCATACATTTTACTTATAAATTGTGAGCTACACAATACATTGTTATTACTATTATTTACACAGTCAATTAAGTCTACACAATTTAAATTATAAGAAAAAAAATTTATATATTTACTCATGCAAAGAAAATGTCTGGTGTTCTTCATTCCTTTCCGTAGATTCATATTTCTATCAGATGTCATTTTCCTTCTGCCTAAAGGACTTCCTTGAAAATTTTTGGAGTGCATGTCTATTGGTGATGAGTTTTTTTAACCTTTGCACATCTGAAAATATCTTCATTTCACCTTTATTTTTAAAAATTATTTTCACTCTGCAAATAATTCTAGATATAAGCACAAGGAACAACAAAAAAAAATAGGTAAATTGAACATCATTAAAATTAAAAACTTTTGTGCATCAAAAGACATTATTAAGAAAGTGAAACAGCAAACTACTTAATGGGAGAAAATGTTTGCAAATCATCTGTCTTAGTTATCTAGTGATGCTATAATAGAAATAGCACAAGTGGATGGCTTTAACAGCAGAAATTTATTCTCTCACAACTTAGGAGGCTAGAAGTCCAAATTCAGGGTGCCAGCTCTAGAGGAAGGCTTTCTCTCTCAGTCAGGTATAGGGGAAGATCTTTGTCTTATTTTAACATCTGTGGGCCCAACATTCCTTGGAGATCTCCATGTGTCTTGGCATAAATCTTCCCCTGGGTCTAGGAGGTTCTCAGCAGAGGGACTCCAGGTCCAAAGGATGCTCTCCTCTCCCAGCTCCTTTTTCTTGATGGTAATGAGGTCCCTTTCTTCTCTGTTCACTTCTCTTTTTTATATCTCAAAATGGATTGACTCAAAATACAACCTTATCTTGTAGATTATGTCCTGTTTCATTAACATAAGTGCCTCTAATCCTGCCTCTTTAACATCATGTTGTTGTTGTTGTTCTTGTTGTTAGGTGCCATCAAGTCTGTTCCTAATCATGGGAATCTTATGCACTATAGAATGAAACATTGCCCAGTCCTGCGCCATCCTCACTGTCGTTGTTATGCTTGAGCCCATTTTTGCAGCCACTGTGTCAATCTATCTCCTTGAGGGTTTTCCTCTTTTTTGCTGACCGTCTACTTTACCAAGCGTGATGTCTTTCTCCAGAGACTGAACCCTCTTGATAACATGTACAGCGTATATGAGATGTTGTTTCACCAGCCTTGCATTTCTGGTTGTACTTCTTCCAAGACAGATTTGTTTGTTCTTTTGGCAGTGCATGGTATATTCAATATTCTTCACCAACACCACAATTCAAGGGCATCAGTTCTTCTTCTGTCTTCCTTATTCATGGTCCAGCTTTAGTATGAATGAGGTGATTGAAAACACCATGGCTTGGGTCAAGCCCATCTTAGTTCTTAAGGTGGCATCTTTATTTTTCAACACTCTAAAGAAGCCTTTTGCAGCAGAGTTGCCCAACACAATGTGTCTTCTGATTTCTTGACCACTGCTTCCATGGGTGTTCATTATGGATCCAAATAAAATGAAATCCTTAACAACTTCAATCTTTTCCCTGTTTATGATAATGTTGCTTATTTGTCCAGTTGTGAAGATTTTTATTTTCTTTATGTTGAAATGTAATCCATACTGAAGGCTGGGGTCTTAGGTCTTCATCAGCAAGTGCTTCGAGTCCTCTTCACTTTCAGTAAGCAAGGTTGTGTCATCTGCATATCACAGGTTGTTAATGAGTCTTCCTCCAATCCTGATGCCCCATTCTTCTTCATATAGTCCAGCTTCTCGGATTATTTGTTCAGCATACAGATTGAATAAGTATGGTGAAAGGATACATTTCTGATTGCACACCTTTTCTGACTTTTAAACATGCAGTATCCTGTTTTCTGTCCAAATAACTGCCTCTTTATCTATGTACAGGTTCATCATGAGCACAATTAAGTGTTCTAGTATTCCCATTCTTCACAATGCAATTCATAAATTTTTTATGATCAACACAGTCGAAAGCCTTTGCATAGCCAATAAAACACAGGGAAACGTTTTTCTGGTATTCTCTGCTTTCATCCGGGGTCCATTTGACATCAGGAATAATATCCTTGGTTTCACATCCTCTTCTAAATCTGGCTGAAAATATGGCATTTCCCTGTGTACTGCCGCAGCTGCTTTTGAATGACCTTCAGCAAAATATTACTTGCGTGTGATATTAATGATATTGTTGGATGATTTCTGCATGCGGTTGGATCACCTTTCATGAGAATAAGCATAAATATGAATCTCTTCCAGTTCGCTGGCCAGCAATTTGTCTTCCAAATTTCTTGGCATAGATGAGTGAGCACTCCCAGCACTGCATCCATTGGTTGAAACATCTCAATTGGTATTCCATCAATTCCTGGAGCCATATTTTTCGCCAATGCCTTCAGTGTGGGGTGGACTCCTTCCTTCAGTACAATTGGCTTCTGATCGTATGCTACCTCCTGAAATGGTTAGAGATCGACCAATGCTTTTTGGTACAGTGACTTTGTGTATTCCTTCCATCTTCTTTTGATGTTTCCTGCATCGTTTAATATTTTCCCTGTAGAATCCTTCAGTATTGCCACTCAAGCCTTGAATTTTTTCTTCAGTTCTTTCAGCCTGAGAAATGTTGAGCGTGTTCTTCCCTTTTGATTTTCTACCTGCAGGTCTTTGCAAATGCCATCATAATACTTTACTTTGTCTTCTCAAGCTGCCCTTTGAAATCTTTCGTTCAGCTCTTTTACTTCATCATTTTTCCCTTTTTCTTTAGCAAAAACTTTCAAGAGTAAGTTTCAGAATCTCTTCTGACATCCATTTAGGTCTTTTCTTTCTCTCTTGCTTTTTTAATGCCCTCTTTCTTTCTTCGTGTATGATGTCCTTGATGTCATTCCACAACTCATCTGGTCTTCAGTCATTGGTGTTCAGTGTATCAAATCTATTCTTGAGAAGGTCTCTAAATTCAGGTGAGATGTCCTCAAGGTTGCACTTTTGCTCCCATGGACTTGTTCTAATTTTCTTAAGTTTCAGCTTGAATTTGCATATGAGCAATTGATGGTCTGATTTGCAGTGGGCCCCTGGCCTTACTCTGACTGATGATTTGAGTTTTTCATCATCTCTTTTCAAAGATGTAGTCCATTTGATTCTAGTGTATTCCACCTGGGGAGGTCCAACTGTATAAAAGTCACCATTTATGTTGGTGAAAAGAGGTATTTGCAATGAATAAGTCTCTGGTCTTGCAAAATTCTGTCTCAGTGTATTCGACATCATTTCTATGACCAAGGCCATATTCTCCAACTACCTATCCTTTTTCTTTGTTTCCAACTTTCACTTTCCAATCACCAGTAATTACCAATGCATCTTGATTGCAAGTTTGATCAATTTTAGACTGCAGAAGTTGATAAAAACCTTCAATTTCTTAATCTTTGGCCTTAGTGGTTGGTGTGTAAATTTGAATAATAGTCATATTAACTGGTCTTCCTTGTAGGCGTATGGATATTATTCTTTCAGTGACAGTGTTGTACTTCAGGAGAGACCTTGAAATGTTCTTTTTTTACGATGAATGCAACACCATTCATCTTCGAGTTGTCATTCCCAGCATAGAAGGCCATATGACTGTTTGATTCAAAATGGCCAATACTGGTCCATTTCAGCTCACTAATGCTGAGGATATCAATGTTTATGTGTTCTATTTCATTTTTGATGATTTCTAAGTTTCTTTGATTCATACTTTCTACAATCCAAGTTCTGATTATTAATGGTTGTCTGCAGCTGTTTCTTCTCATCACTGTGATGTTCATATGATGTTCTTCTAACATCATAGAAGTTAGAATTTACAACACGTAGGATAATTACATCAGATCACAAAATGGAGGACAACCACACAATACTGAGGATCAGGACCTCGCCAAGTTAACCCACATTATTAGGGGACACAGTTCAATCCATAACGTCATCTGTTCAGGTCTATTATCCAGAATATATGAAGAACTCTTACAACTCAACAGCAAAAAGTAAACAACATAACTATTAAAAGGGCCAAAGGACTTGTTTAAACATTTATCCAAAGAAGATGTACAAATCGCCAATAAGCACGTGAAAAGATGCCCTACTTCATCAAAAAATAGTTATCAGCAAATCAAAAACACAATGAGACACCACATCACACTCACTAGAATGGCTACATAAAAAAGTGAAAAATAAGTGTGTTGGTGAGGCTATGAAGAAATTGGAATCCTCATACTTTGCTGGTGGGAACATAAAATGGCACAGTCATTCACAAAAAAAGTTAAACATAGTGTTATACTATGACCCAGTAGTTTCACTTTTAGGTAATACATAAGAGAATTGAAAACATATATTCATACAAAAACTCGTAAACCAATGCTCAAAGCAGCATTATTCATAATAGTCAAAAAGTGGAGATGGCCTAAACATCCAAAAGTGTATCAACTGATGAAAAGATAAACTGTGGTATAGCTGTACAGTGGAATATTGTTCAGCCTTAAGAAGAAATGAAGTCCTAATACATGACTGATGATATTGAGCTTTTTTATCATCTCTTTTCACAGATGTAGTCCATTTGATTCTTGTGTATTCCACCTGGTGAGGTCCAACTGTATAAGTCACCATTTATGTTAGTGAAAAAAGGCATTTGCAATGAGTAAGTCTCTGGTCTTGCAAAATTCTATCATAGGATATTCAGCATCATTTCTATCACCAAGGCCGTATTCTCCAACTATATGGATGAACCTTGAAAACATACTCAGTGAGTGAAGCCAGTCACGAAACACCACATATTGCACAATTTTGTTTATATGAAATATTCAGAACAGGTGACTCTACAGAGACAGAAGGTAGAGTAGTTGCTGCCAAGGGAGGGTAGGAAGGGGAAATCGGGAAATATGAGGAGGTTTTTTGGAAGGAGAGAGGTGATGAAAAATGTTCTGAAATTTGATAGTGACTATTGATGCAAAACATCATAAATATACCAGAAATCACTGAATTGTACAGTTTAAAACGGCTAAAATGGTGAATTCTGTGTTATGTGAATGTATATGCATATATATATGTATACACACACACATAGACACATATGTACACATACAAATTTCTAGCATGACAGTTTTATCCTTCGGTTTAATGATTTTGCTTTTGTGTATTCTTGCTTGCAATGGTTCCAAAAAGAAATGTTCCTCTGTATGTAACATTTATTATGCCTCTAGCTGCTTTAAGATTTTCTATTTATCACTGGTTTTGAGCAATTTGATGATGATATGCCTTGATGTAGTTTTGTTTATGGTTCTTGTTCTTCAGGTTCATCGAGCTTCTTGGATATGTGGGTATATAGTTCTCATCAAGATTTGAAAAATTTCAGCCATTTTTCCTTCAGATATTTTTTCTGTCCTCCATCCCTCTTTTCTTCTTCAAGGTCTCTAACCACACATATATTAGTCTGCTTGGAGTTGTCGAAGAGCTCACTGATGTCCTTTATTTTTAATAGTTTCAAAAAAAATAAAAATGATTTATTTTGACTAGTTTCTATTGCTATATTTTCAAGTTCACTAATCATCTCTTCTGCAATATATAATTTGCAGTTATGTCCTCCTAGAATGATTTTCATCTTAGACATTGTAGTTTTCATCTCTGGAAGATCATGTTTTTAAAAATTTTTTATATATTCCATGTCTCTACATAACTTTTTGAACATTTGGAATACAGTTATAATAGCTCTTCTAATGTAATAGTCTGCTGATTTGAACATCTGTGTCAGTTCTGGGGCAGTTTTGATTAATTGATCATTCTTCTTGCTACTGGTTGTAGTTTTTACTTTTTTGCATACATCTTTAATCAGATGCCAGGCAGTGCTGGAATATTCACATATAGATTTTCATGAGTGTTGTTTTGGGATGCAGTTTTGTTATTTGGAAACAGTGACCCTCTTCAGATCTCTAGGGTTCTCCCTCTGCCCAGCTCTGTCCCATGAACTCTATTGGCCTTAATATCCCTGGACTCTTAACGCCATCTCCACAACTCAGGAAGTCCACTGGGTTCTGCTTGGGTTCCTCCTCGCTGTGCCACAGTCTAAAAAATTTCTCCTGGCAGTAACGGCAATTGTGTCACCTACCACATTTGCTTCCCATCTCTCAAGAATCACTATCTTCAATTATCTGATGTTGGCTGTCTTGAAAATATAACTGATCCAGCATCATTAAAAAGAATATTCTGTTCCCACTATATTGCATTGCTATTTTGCTATAAATTAAGGCTTTTTAAAATATATTTTCAGCTCTGTTTTTCATCTTTCTGTTATCTTTCAGAGCTCTATATGCTATTTTTGCATCAATACAATCATTTAATAATTGTACTTTAGAATAAGTCTTGATATATGATAAACCAAGAGTTAACTAATCTTGTCCTTTGTATTTCCCTATTAATTTTAGAGTTGATTTTTAAAATTTCACTCCCAAAACGGATTTTTGATTGAAAATACGTTGAATCTTTTGATCGGTTTGGGAATAATTTGCATCATTATACTACTGTGTCTTCCAATTCATGTGCATGGTATGTGATATATTCCTTTATTCATTTAGGCCTTCTTTAATTTATTATTTTGTAGTTTTCTATGTAGTAGTCTTTTATCAGATATACTATCTTATTTAAAATATTAGTAGTATTCAAAATAATATCGTTTCTTAATTTTATTTCCTAATTATCTTTTGATCTACATAAAAATAAAATTTATTTCTTTTATCTAAACGTGTCCCAAATTTTGCTGATTCCAATATCTGTATCAGTTCTTGGAAGCATTCAGTTGATTGATTAGTTCTCTTATTGCGAACTGTTTTCCCACTTCTTTATATATGCCTGTCAGTCTTTGATTGGATGCCAGGAATTGTACATTTTACATTGTTCGGCATTGGTTATTTTGTATGTGAATTTTCTTTTTATCTGTATTCAAGTCATCATGAAGTGATTCTGAATCTTTCTTTATGTTGTCTACTAAATCCTACTCTTTAATTCTGTTTTCACAAGAACAACCTCAATTACCACCTCTTGTTTAGATTTCTTTCGTTTCTGAGTATATTCTCTCTCAGTCCCTTTGCCTTCTGGACCACCTTATACATATAGCTGCTAGAACACATGCATGTGTGTTACATATAATGTGCTTATACAAAAGTTTACTAGGAGTATTCAGTCATAATTATAATTAACAACCGTATACTTCGTACATACTATACACCAAATGCTAAAAATACATTATTTCTAATCCTCAAAAAATCTCCCTGAGTTGACTAATCCTATCTTTATTTTATAGGCAAGGAGATTGAGCCTCAAATACTTCTCATCTTTGCAAGGTTTGATACCCCATGTGAGGACAGAGTAAGGGTCTAATTCATATATGCTTAGCTCCAAAAAAAAAAAAAAAATTTTTTTTTTTTTAGCTCCAAAAAAAAAAAAATTTTTTTTTTTTAGCTCCAAAGCATATACTTATTCTAGGGTTCCACAGTTCACTTCTATTGAGTATGCTTTATGTTAAGAATGTTCTCCAGTTGTTTTTCAGTCTTTTCAACTGAACTATAACTTCTTGAGATCCTCCAAGCACAAATTGCCTCAGCACACAAGAAATATTGATCAACTGGTTGAATTTTTGTGATACAATTCCTCAAAATCACAATAGGCAGGTAGCAGAGGTGTGTTCAACATGGAGAGACAGGAAAGCTCTTTGGCTCCAAAATTATGCTCACTGGACAATGGTCCCTTGATGAGAGAAAATTGCTCTAGAAAAATGAGCTAGTAACAATGAGATCATTTTCTCCTTGAAAAAAATGTTCTCAGTTCAATAATACCTGGATATTATATTTTACTGATAGTCTCTGAAGAGTCAGGAAATAGTAGGTCATCTCTAAGGTTGTTTTAAAACTAATTCAGCGAGTTTCAGTCTTCAATTTAGTCAAGGCTACGGTGAGAAAATGGAAGCATCTATCAAATTATGGAACAATTTAGACTGAAAGATCCTTACCTTCGTCCTATGCACATTCTCCCCACACCAAAAAAAAGAATGAAAGCACTTTGCTTAAAGAAAAAGATTTGTGACCTGGTTCATTCTGTCTATTCAGTACATTTCACATATTTTCACTACGTAACTATTCAAGCTTTTCCTTTCCTTTCCTTTGGTAATGACATCTGGTATCTTCATTATGAAGTGTAAACTTATTCATCTTTGGGTATAACTGGGTTAAAGAGATTAAACACAAATGAAATGGATATAAATCCATAGAAGAAATAGCTATCCTAAGGAAACCTGGGCATTTACCTCATCATTGCAATGGAAATGACCGTTTATAAACAACTCTTATACAGTCTTAAGTGTGAGGACTGTGTTTGTATCCAGTTGGAATATAGTGACCTGATATATGTAAGCAATAATTTTTAAGTATAACCAGATTATTTAGTCAAGATTATTTACCGATAAATCCTGTTAAGTCATTGTTTTCCTAAACATTCTTTCCATAAGTAAAACTGAATTTGATTTGATATTTTAAGCTTTTTTAATGGTGACAGGTTGCATTTAATTGTGTGCAATATATTCAAGTAAGCCAATTCCAAATGGAGCTGAATGATCTCTTAATGTTAACTGTGGTTTTTTATTGACTCTTTTCCCTGCATGTTCTTTTATTTCATCATTCTCTTTCTCTGTTGCCTTTTATGCATATTTTCAAACAATAGTTGTCTTGCTCCACAGAATTTTAAATGAGATCATCATGTTTCTGTTCCTATCAATATTGTAAGTAAACACTATTATCCCTGTTAATATAAATCGATCAGCATTTCATTTATAGTATAAAATTCTATTACTGTCCATTAAATTCCCTGAAAAGGAAGACCTTAATCTGAGACATATTTCTTTTACATGTAGCTAGAAAATGCTTCCAAATCCTCTTGGCACTTGAGTGTTGTGTTTAGAACCTGGGTGTGATTAAAAAGAAAAACGCTACATGGATAGGATTTGCCATATCAATTGGCAGGGATTTAGAAAACATCCACAAAACGGTATATAATGAAATTTTCAAATAAAGGACAGATACAATAAAAAATCAAGACTAATGCTAAATATTTATTAAACTATTATAAAATAGCTCATAAACCAACATAGTGCCTTTCTCTGCCATTTTCTTGAGCTAAAATCTGAGGATCTATTAAAAAATGATGTGAGCATTTTTCTAGCATTTATATAATATATAAATCAAATTTTTTTTTAAAAAAGAATCCTCTGCCCCCCCCCCCACTTCTGGCTTATTATTACATTCATTTGATTTTCTCAGATATAAAAGCCATTGGAGGTCCTTTGCTATGTGGTTTTGTTATTGTAGAGAACATGAAATTAGGAGAGCCTCTGGATAAAACCAGGTGTGGAAGGAGATGGGTTTTTGCATCGGGGTGGCTTATTGGATCTGTTTCCATGTTTGTTTTCTGGATTCAGTGACTAATTTGGTTTCTAATCATGCTTTTGACCCCATTTCCAGACTGTTTGTGGCAACGGGTAAAAGAAAGGCCCTGCAGTAGGTAATTAAGTCTGCAAAAGCAGGGCTGCTTACTCTTCATTGCAGCAGATAATCAGAGTGCTGTTGCTCGAGTGTAAAATGCAGAAATTAATGATCCTATATAATACAGATTAGGGCTTTCATTTTAAAAACTATCAGTGCAGAAGAACAAAGGTAGAAAGAACAGCATGATATTTGGAATTTCAATATACGGTAAAGCTCGCAAATTTTGAAAGAGGCTTCCGAGCACAAGACTCAACAAAATTCGCCTTGTATTCTAAGGTGATTGATTAGTTCAGAACTCAAATATATTACTGCCCCACTGTATCTTTGAAAGGGCACAATTAAACACATGCGTCTATGCCTCTTCACTTGTAAACATGTCCTATTGTTCATTCAGTTCAAATTGAGCACCTGAAAGCGCTTAGCACACTAGCTGTCACATAGTAGGTATTCAATAAACATTACGATATCTGAATGCAAAAAAGACAATATTCGTCATAAAGGGATTACAAGGCAATTTCCAAGAGCCGTTAAAACAGAATGCACATGTATTTTTAAAAAATGCACAATCTCATTAAAATCCCCATATGTAATATTATTTGACCAGGATGTGTTCACTGTTAGAGCTCAATAGATTGTAGACAAAACTATCCTTTTTGTAGAAAGTATCAGTTAGTGTACAGTGTACCCTTCATAGAAGAGAGCAGACCTCTAGCAAATCCTCGGTGCTGATACAAAACCTACTGCTAAAAATGCATATTCTTTACAACGCTGCCCGATGATTTAGCTCTCACTGTGCGTTAACAAACTGAAATACTTCAACAACATGATCAAATTAACCAACGATCACATCAATAGATTTTCAGTGTCTTTTCCAAAACTGCATAGATCATTTTGACCACACGTTTTCCTCTATTTGCTGACTATTAGTAACTTTTTTCAAATATTTTTTTCCTATAAAGTTATTTCTCATTGGTCATCAGTGATAAACTGGTTAATCTGTTAAGCAATTGATTCAGATGCTGATGAGAACATACTGTATTCTTCACATTGCACTGAGATACAGAGTAAAAATGGTAGTACAGTTTTTATTTTCAGGGACAATCCACATCAATAAAAATGTGTCATCTTGTCCTCTAGTGTAAACAAGTTCTCACCAGATCATGGTCAATGGCATTTGGATCAGAAAACACAGTAAATAAATAGGTTAAATATTATTTTAAGAAGTAAAATCAGGCCTAGAATTCTAAAATTCCAAACTCAGTGACGGTGAAGGAGACAGCATCATTCCCCTGCAGCAGTTGGTAAAGCATTTGGTGTGTTGATCTGGCACAGTCCTAAGCCTGTATTAGGAAAATGATCAACACATAAAGAGCAGCATTTGTTGCATATTGGTAACCATTCTAATCTATTTATAAAATATGCTTTGCAGCATTGTTTTCTAAACAGAGAAAAGTGGAACTTTGGCATGTCTCCTCCATCAGAGCACTTGCACTTTAAATGAAAAGAACACGGTCCAAGAGTTAAAATAGTGAACTCTACAGCCAAGCACCTGTGCCTTGCCGTTCAATTTTCTTACTGGCCAGGGCCCCCTCAAGGGTTTAGGGTTTATTCATCATGACCAGTTGGCCAATAGAGTAGATTTCAATAAAGGGCCTTCCAAGTTATATTGTTGTTGTTAGCCACCGTTGAATCAATTCCAGCTCATGGTGACACTATGTGTGCAGAGTAGCACTGCTCCATAGGATTTTCCGGGTTATGACCTTTCATGAGGAGATCATCAGGTCTGTCTTCTGAGGGGCCTCTGGGTTGTTTCTCACAGATGGCCTTTGGGTTAGTAGTTGAACACTTAACCCTTTGCACCACCCAGCGACTCCATCCAAGTTATATTAACCACTGCAATGCCATCACCATCACCAACCAGCCAGCACTGCATATATAGTATCTCACCACACTAACATTGTGAGGCCATGCATCTGCTCATAGCCCAATGTGTTGATCTATTCCCTGCCCTATAAATCATTTTAGAGAGGTTTTTCCTCTTAAAGCTTTGCTGAAAGCAAAATTAGAAGTATTGTTTGGTTATTTTTAACCTAAAAGAGGCTGTTAAAAGAGGAACACCATAGCTATTGGACAAGCTAAGTTCTTAGAGGCTGCCTCTTCTTGCCACAGCTGCCCAGAAGTGAGTAGTCTGGCTTCTGACCCATGGAGGACAAACCAAATGAGGGAATCCAGAAGGTGATGCTCTGATAGTGAAATGACCAGCAATCTATGGCTTCCTACGCTGGCAATCCCAGCAGTTTCTAAGTCTATGGATTTGACACTCTTGAGAAAGGTTTTTAGTCAAAAAGGCCACCAGCCAATTATTCAATGGTAAGTCCAAGCATGTGACCCAATTGTTCTAGCAGGCAAGAAGAGGCCATCAAGTATTGGCAGAAGAGTAAGTCTGGATTTGGCCACTTCCACTTGCAATATGGGTAAACAATAGGCATAGGCAAGAACAGGAGACTACAATCCCAAAGATAAAGGATTTAGGGAGGGAAAAAAAAAAAATTCCTATTCTCTCCTTTTACACTAACCATGGCATGAATATCCTTTGGTTTACAATTCAAGCCCATTTATCCAATTACCAAAAATAAATTATAAAACCTAAAAGATTGCGAGATACTACCATTATTAGAGTGTTTGTTTTTATTTTCAATGACCTCTGCCAAGCTTTTGCATGAGACTGTGCCCTAAGCATTCTCACAGGTGGACTTTACTAACACCTTCCTGTGGGTGAGAACAGTCAGAAAGCTGAATGACTTGGGACTGTCATTCAGTTAATAAATGGAAAAGCTGGGACTGCAGTGTTCAACTACAAAAATGAAATCAAAAAACCAAACCCAGTGCGGTCGAGTCGATTCCGACTTCGTAGCAACCCTGTGAAGAAGTGCAAATAAAAATGAAATTCCTGAAAAGAAACAATGATGGAGAGTCAATATCAGATTCTGTTGGCACTTTAAAGCCTATGTCAAAGGCTACAAAACTTAGGCTAAATTACTCTTTGACTTTTATAATTTATCCAGATTATAACTCTGATTCTTAGCCACAAATGTTCTCTTTCTTATCTATTTTCCTGCTCTCGCCATTTAACACTACAGGTTTATGCCAAATTTGAATGACCTGTCTTTTCTTTTATAAGCTTCTATCCAAGATGACACTTCTTGGATTAATCTTTCTTTGCTCCATGTAATTCAGCTAAAAGTAAGAGACACTCTACATAGACCAAAATCATCTCAGAGCTACATTTATCTGTAAGTAGAATTGAATATACTGGGTTTTATTAAATAATCAAATATATTTTAAAACTACCATTAATGAAACATTTTGACCCTGAGATAAGAATAGACATGCCAACAACTCAGAATAATTAGATCATGCTGGCATGACTAATTTTGTAATAATATAATATATAATAAAATAGGCAGAATAATCAAAATAGATGGATTGATATTTAATGAAGGAGCCCTGGTGGGACAAGGGTTAAGTGCTTGGCTGCTAACTAAAAGGTTGGTGGTTCAAACCTAACCAGTGACTCCCAGGAGAAAAACCTGCTGATTTGCCCCATAAAGTAAAATGTGGTTTTTCATGATCTCCGTTGTGCCTAGAAAACCCTATAGGGCAGTTCTACTCTATCACATGGAGTCCTTATGAGTTGAAAATCAACTCGATAGAGGCCCAGAACAACAGTATTCAAAAACGTGTTTTCAAACAACTTAGAAAAATGTGTGTGTGGGGGTGGGGCGGTGTACTTAAGACCCTAACTTTATCCCATATAGCAAAATAAATCCTAAATGTATTAAATAAATAAAGAAAAAGATGCATCATAGAAAAAGATTGAAGGAAACAGTGGGCTATGTGAGAAAAACCACTGAAAATCTTATTCTGAACTAAGAATAAACTTAAGAAAGAGTAGAATAAAACTAATGTCAACAATTCACATGTATTAGTGTTTTCTTTGTGTCGTATTTGGTCCTAAGGACTTCCATGTCTTACCTCATTTAATATCCATATCCTTTGTAATGAAAGTCATATTACACCTGTTTTACAGACTAGATAAAAAAATACTAAGAAAGGCTAAGTAATACGTCCAAGGATACCTAGCTCAGTTCGGAGCCCATATTCAACATTGCTGGGGAAAAAAAGAAAAAATATTACTGTGATGCTTGAAGCTATGGTGTCAGTATTTCAAATACTAACAAGGTCACCCATAGTGGACAGGTTTCAGCACAGCTTCCAGAGTAAGACAGGCTAGAAAGAAAAGCCTGGAAATCTATTTTCAAAATTAACCAATGAAAATCCTATGGAACACAATAGAATATTGCCTGACTTACTTGCTCTGGACACTGTGATGTTTAAGATTGTGTGTGAACTTGGCTGGGCCATGATTCTTAGTGTTTTGAAAGTCGTATAATGTTGAGATCACTTTCCTGTTGAGATCTGATACGTGATCACCCCCATGATGGGATCCGCTGTTAGTTCAAACCAGTTGAAGGGGAGTTGCCTTGGGCCTGTGGCCTATACTGAGTGTGGGTAGACGTTCAGACAGGGCTTGGGGGTTTGTGCTCCTTCTGGATCCTGTAGCTGGCTCCTGTTTGTCTGACCTTCAGTTCTTGAGACTTGAGCTAGCAGCTTACCTGCTGTCTTGGCTGCTGATCTTGGGATTCCCAGCCCCTGAGGTTAAGTGAATCAGGAGAAGCCTCTTTGCTGACCCATAGACTTGGGATTTTACAGCCTCTATTTTTTTTTTTATGATCACGTGAGCCATTTTCTTGATGTAAATCTCTCTACATACATATATATTTATACACTTTAATGATTTTGCTTCTCTAGAGAACCCAGACTAAGACAGACACCTTATCAGCAGGGAGCAATCACCCGGGGAGGACATCATGTTTGATAAAGTAGAGAGCCAGTGAGGGCAAGGGAGACCTTCAGTGAAATGGATGGGCACAATAGCCGCAACAATGAACTCAAACATGCTGGAGATTGTGAGGCTGACACAGGACCTGGCAATGTTCCATTCTGTTGTACCTCAGTTAGCTATGAGTTGGAGTCTACTGATAGCAGCTAGCTAGTTATCTAATCCCAAAAAGGTGTCCCCAAGTGTGCAATGGTTAACACACTTGGCTGCTAACCTGGAAGGTTGGAGGTTTGAGTCCAGAGGCACCTGGAAAGCAAGGTTTGGCAATCTACTTCTAAAAAAATCAGCCATTGAAAACCCTATGGAGCACAATTCTACAATGACACACATAGGGTTGCCATGAATCAGGATAGACTCTCCAGCAATTGGTATTGGTAATCCCAAAAAGTAAGTCACTAGATGCCCTGGTATCAGGGAATCCTGGGAAGTGTGGTTTTTCATAAATTCTTTGCACCAGAGTAAAAGATCCAGGCAATGGGGAGAGGAGAAAATGCTGATGCTGGAAATTGGCCTAAGAGCAGCATATAACAATCTGCCCTCTAGTTAGCACTCTGACTAAGGCATATAATGTGCACCCAAATGAACAGAGGGTGGACCTAGAATAAGCACTGCATTGGTGCGAATTGCTTCTCATTTTAGAAAGAATGAACGTCACACAAGAAGCAGAAACAAAAGTAGCTGTTTAAAACAGAAAAATGAATAAAAAATCTTCAAAACCGGAGAAAGAGCATGGCATCTTAAATCTTCTGCAGAGGAGCAGGACTCAGATAGTGGATAGCATCCAGCGAAAACAGCTGCGGCGGTTCTCTTTTCCCATCTTCAGAAAATCCAGACTGGCTGTAGCAGGATTTGCGCTGGGGATTTACTTCTTAAAAGAATTGGAAAAATCTTCATTGGGAGAGCTAAAGTGGATGTGAATTTTAATATCTTAAAGTCCTGCTTTTGGTATGGTGGAAACCCTGGTGGCATAGTGGTTAAGAGCTACAGCTGCTAACCAAAAGGTTGGTGGTTCGAGTCCACCAGGCACTCCTTGGAAATCCTATGGGGCAGTTCTGCTCTGTGCTATAGGGTCGTTATGAGTTGGAATCAACTTGATGGCAACTGGTTTGGTTTTTAACAGGTTTTGGGATGGTGACAGGCTAGTCTTTTCTCCGTCTGCACATCGAAAAATCAAATCTGCAGGTTGGCTTGTTCCATCTAAATACACAGACCTCAACACAGCTCTGCCATTCTAGAGAAAGTTCAGTTTACCTATACCCCTACAGAGGAAAGCCACAGCAACTATCCGCACTACCCGATTTAGCTGTTCATTTCTAAGTATGTAAAGACTATCAATCAGTTCAGTGTTAAAAGAACCTGATATTTTTCCAAGAGGAGCCAGAAATGTGGATTTTTATGGGAAAATACCTAGGTTTGAAATGTTGGCATCTAAATAAAATTTTCAAATCCGTACTGGCCAAAAACATCTGCAAACTGGATCTAATACTCTTGTCTAATTTTGTGACTTCTAAAATACAGCAAAAAGATAGAAAAATGAAAACTATGATAGAAATTTAAGAGAAATTATCAATCTGGAGTGTCAACATGCGACAAATAGGAATTCCAGAAAAAAATCATAGCTTATAATTGTATAGAGGGCTATTGTTTAAATATGCATTATATTGGGTTTTACTTTGTGGGTCATGGTTTTAAATGCTGTTCATATGTTTTGACTTATATAATCATCACAACGACCCTGTAACATAAGTATTATGATAAGCCCACTCTATAAATAAGAAAATTGACCTAAAGAAAGGTTATGAAATCTGCCTAAATTTTCATAGCTTGAAAGTGGTGGAGCCGGAATTTGAACTCAAGCAGCCTGGATTCAGAATTCCGGCCTAACTACCTGACTAAGAAATAATAGGGATAAAAAAGAAAGTTACTTACAAATATAGACAACAGTACACAGAGCCAAAAAAAGACATGAACTTTAATATTGAATGATATAGCAGTTACTGAACACAATGACTGAAAAAATACACAAACCCAGACATATTCTTGTGAATATCAGAACACCAAAAAGAAAACAGATTGGAAAGTTTCCAAAAAGAAGAAAAACAGAACAAAAACATCATCATAAAGCATATTATTAAAAACCAAACCAAACAGTGCATTCTGGAATTCTAAGAAACAAGTCTTAAATAATTTTGAATATAGAATTCTGTATTGTACCTACCTACCAACCTGAACTCCAGTTCATGTCCCACATACCCGTACTGAAAAACAAAAAGCAATCAAATCTTATTGAGCTATAATCAAGCAAAACAATCAAAGTATATATATGAAAAAAAAAAGACATAGGACACAAGGGGCAGGGGGAGGAACTATTCTAGGATAAAAAACAATTCCCAGAATATCAGGTTTATACCACATCTAAACCAAATGTAATTGATCCAAATTAGAGTAGGAAGTCAAAGTTTTCACAAGAATTTCTTCAAGAAGAAAATGCATTTTATGAAAAAGTTGTATGTAGAAAAAGCTGAAGGATCTCCAGAAGGTGGTGAAGATGGCATACATTTTTTCTGTCTATCGGGAAAAAAATGGAAACTAGAAATGCAGGATAAAAGTTGTTCAGCAAAGTCTTGGCCCAAATATGAAGTGAACGAATACGTGGCAGAATAATCAGCAATTGATAGCAATTCAATGATTCCATTTGAACTTGATGCTTGGAATGTGTTCTTTTTCAAGCAACAAAGATATAACAACATGGAATTACGTTCCTTCTGTACAAATCCAACAGGTGTTTGTTCTGTGAAGAACAATATTTATATAACAATATTGCTTTGCGAAACAAAGGTAAAGCCTTAAATACCTCATTTAACATCACAAATGAGGTATTTAGAAAAAAATGTTATTAAACCAACAAGTTGTGAGGATGGTTTCAGTAAGCTGAAATAGTAGATAAGCTTTAAAGTTGAAAATTTAAGACATAAAGTTATAACAATATTATTTAGAATTAAGGTTGTGGCTACCAGAAGAACCAAAAATCAAAAATGATTCAGAGTGATGGCTTCAGAAGACTTTGAAGGTATGGAAGCAGAAGCTGGACTTTCCATTGATACCTGTGAGTACTTTGTTTTCAAGGTGCATATGTTTTCCTTTTATGATAAAAATTAATTAAAAAAAATAGTTAATTATCCATACTATTTTAAACGAAATATATACCTTACAAATCTCAGGAAAAAAAAAAATTTTACACCTGGGATACTCTGGTACTCAGAGACATTATATAAGGTTGTCGTGTATTACATAGGAAACCTCAGACTCAAACTTAAGCCACAGAGATTTTGCTCATGTATCACAAACCATGCTTCAAGATAACGCTGTTTCAAAAAGAAAAGATGGGCAGTGGGAAGGCAAAGTTAAACTTCGGCAATTTAATATCCCAAAGGAATAGACTTTTTCAAATAGCTAAATTTTAGGATAGTTGAATTTTAGTCCCTATAAACACAACGTTCTGTTTGTTTTAACTATTTTGATGCTAACTTATGTGAAATATGGAACACATGACTTTCTCTTAATAATATGTACTTAACATAATTTTATTTTCCTTTTTGTAACTCAGGCTTATTGTTTTGACCAAATATTGTACAGAGCTCTAATAGCCCATGTTTACCTGCACTAGTTGCCTTCCAGTCGATTCCAACTCGTGACAACCCCATGTGTCACAGAGTGGAACTGTGCTCCATAGGGTTTCCAAGGCTGTGAGATTTGGGAAGCAGATAGCCAGGTCTTTCTTTTGAGGCACTTCTAGTGGGTTTGAGCCACTAACCTTTCAGTTAGTAGTTGAGTGCTCGACCATTTGCACCACCTAGGGACTCCCATAGTCCATGTTATAATACCCTGAATAGCTAGTAAGCGCTAGAGGCCTTTGCTCCTTCAGCAAGTAGCCCCAGCTGCGGCTGTCGCAATTCTGGAGCTTACTCTCTCCTCCTCTGTTCTATGGTGGCCGTCATGGCTTTCCACTGGCAACGTGCTTGCTGTAGCAGCCCATTTCTCCTGGTAATTCTTACACTAATCGTTTTGTAAAACTGGCGGAAATAAGATAGCCACACTGATTATAATCAAGTATAAAATCAGAACAAGCAGAATCTGAGTGAAAGCCTGAAGGGCAGAATATGAGTGAAATCCATAGGCTTTATGTGTGAACACTGCAGCAACGATTTTGACTCCCCAGAGCCTATTTGCTCACAAACTTGTGCTCTTCTCTGTGTTAGACAGAGTATGTATTCATACATTTAGTTAATTATACAAATACACAACGTGAACTTCATCTATTTAAATCCCAATATTGGGATTTATATGGAACAAGTATTGTGAAGCAGGAGGGCAACTACAAACCACAGCTCCTCCATCTGAGCCGTTCGTGCTGTGGTGTTTCGCAAAGTTGCATGTTAACAAGACGTGGAATACAAACATTTGGAATTTAGATATATTTTCACAATTTTTACCTGTGTTTTTTCCATCTGCAATGGGCTGGCTAGGAAACTGAACTAAATGTTTCAGAAAATCATTTATCTGAGAGTAATCTGTATAAGGGTGCTCATTCCTATACATAAAACATAATGCATACAGTAAAATGTCACAATTTTTTCTTGCAATTCAATCTGATGCTTAATTAGAAGAGAATATAGTGACCTAATTCCTCTAAACACTATTCCTAAATATGTTAAAGCTAATTATCACCTTATTTAGTCATTGGATAGATTCTAAAACCTATAAAGTTGTGGATGGAGTACCTGGAAAAATAATGTTTCGTCCTCCTTTAACTTTATACTGTTTTTTGTTTGTTATTTCATCTAATACACTTTGGAGATTTTCATTTGTTACTGTTTCAGACAAGCAGAAGAAAAAACAACATGACATATTTTGATATTATTAATTAAAATAATCACCATTTGTTTATGTTTAGTGGTCTCCCTGAATTTGCTTTTAGCCTTGACGGTCCTATGTTGATGGAACGCTTTTCCTGAAACCATGCTTATTATGTCACCATTCTGCCTCAAAACATTCACGAACCTTCAATTTCTATGTTTTTACATAAAATTTCTCTGTAGAGATTGTTAAGCTTTTTCTTCAATAAACCTTCGTTCTATAACAGGCCTAACTTTCTTATTCCAAAGTCTTTTTAATGTTTTATGTAAAACCTTTACCATTATATTGCCACTTGTTTAGCATTCTGCTTATATTGTTCTTCTTAATCTCTTGCCTTTGCATATTCATTGTTTCCCACTATAATATCCCCTTTCTTTTACTCTGTCAACCCAAATATTCTCCTTCCTTTGTATCTTCCAGGAAGCCTTCTTGGCTTAATCCCATCCCATTTTGGTATCTTTTTTAAGTGGCTGTAAACTATTGATATTATTTGCGCTGTTGTATATGTTTTCTTCTGCCTTTTTCATAAGCATATGCTCCATATTTTACAACAGAAAGATACATCTATCACCAGCAGGCACAATCTTCTTTTTTTTCTTTCATTTGTACCTCCCTTGGCCAAGATACGGTCTGTAAATTTTACCTCCTTAATGTATGTTATTGCTAGATTAATTACAGAGGATTTTGGAAGAAAGTGAATATGATCAAATTCTATTGTATATTTTATAAGCTTTTCTATTTGATTGACTATTTCTCAGACATTTTGCTAAAATTCATGAACGTTAGAGCTGCAACAGGTGTTAGAGGTCATCAAGCCTGATCTTTTTTATGTTTACGGATATGAACATTGAGGCCGAGAAAAGTTAAGAAACTTAAATTACAGTACCTAGCTAGTTAATGGCACTCTACAGACTAACGTCTGGTCATTTGCTTGCAGTACCCGGCTTTTGGCTCTATAGCAAGTTGCCACTACCATATTAGAAGAGTGTTCTCCTTCACATCCTATGAAGAACTATTTTAGCCACCCATATATCATGCCTTAGATTTGGGTAGACCTCAAGCATTGTGGCTCTTTTTCACAGATGTGCTGCTGGATGTTAAGTGACTGGCCAAGGTAGCAGAACAAATCTGCAAAGGAGTCAAGACAGAACATAGCTCTGCTGTGTTCTGCCCTCAAATGTTATCTACTAAACCACTCTGCCTTTCAGAGAGCCAATTCTGCCTTCCCCAGAGGCTAAATAACTCCCTAATGGTAAGTTAGTCACTTAGGAGGCACATTAACTCTTCCAGGCCACGAGGGTATCATTACATTGAAATAAGCTATTTCTAGACCACTGGCTGCAATGCAAGCATGCTATTCTAATGGTACCCTAGCGGCCTGAAAGAGCTAGTGCACCTTCCTTAGTGCTATACCTGCTACAAAGCTTAGGGATGCTTCTGAAACCCCTTGCACCTCGTAGAACACTTAAACATTTATTAAGGCATAATCAAAGGCTTATTAAGGTTATACCAAATTGAATCTTTGAAGATTTTTTGTGTGTGTCTTCAGAAGTCTCATTTCTGCTTTGGCGGTTCTCCCTCCATCTCTATCTTAGTCCCCTAGTATCTAATTCACCCAGGGACCCGGTGTCCTCATACTGTCTCCAGGTATTCAGTTTACTATGCTGGCAAGACCTGAGCTCCCTGGTTAAGATCTTGCTCTGTTAGACTCAAACTCCTCACTCCTCCATGACAAAATACATCAATATTGGTCCCATTTCCAGAGGGGTCTACACCTGCTATATTTTATTAAGAGACAAAATAACTCACATTATGGTATTAACAGGTAATTGTGAAATCATGTATTACCTCTAAAACATACTTTGAAACTATTTTATTTCATTAGATCAAGGAATACATTTACATGATAAGAAATTCAAAAGGTACATGCAAAAATTCAAAAGTTTTACAGTAAAATCTAAGTCTCCTGCTCAGATTCGTTCCCAAAAGTTCACTTCCCCTTCCCCGGGGAGAACTCTTTTACCAATTACTTGCATTTTTCCAGGTGTTATCTATGAATATATTCACATATATGTATATATCATGTTCTTTACACAAATATTAGCTTATTAGACACATTGTTCTATATCTTGATTTTTATCTTAAAGACATAAATTGGGGATTATTCTATTTTGATATACAAAGAGTAATAGCTTTTTAACAGATACATAGTTTTCCATCATATGGATGCACCATGATTTATCTAATCATCTCATTAACGATAGGAATTCAGGGTTTTTCCCCCAATATTTTGTTATTAAAACAATGCTACAGTAATTTTTTTAATCAGCTTTTATTCATATCTGAGACTGTATCTGTATAATAAATTCCTACAAATGGCATTTCCAAAACAAAGATATATTTCTTTTTAATATTGATTGCCGTTGACTGCCATTGAGTCAGTCCTCAAGTCATGGGGACCGTAGGCACAACGGAAGGAAATGCTGCCTGGTCCTGCACCATGCCCATAATTGGGTGTGGACCAGACCATTGTGATCCATAGGATTTTCACTGACTGATTTTTGGAAGTAGATCCTCAGGTCTTCCATCCTATAAATATTGATAAATATAGTTAAATGTGTGTCTAGAGAGTTTGTCCTTGGAAACTCTGTGGGGCAGTTCTACTCTGTCCTATAGGGTCTCTATGAGTAGGAATCGACTCGATTCCTACTAAGTTTTCCTGGGTTACAGAGTTTGTAACAATTTACATTGTCTTAACAATACATTGTGCTATGTTTCAATATTGACCAATTTAATAAGTGGCAAACTATTTCTCATTGAAGGAGTCCATACATCTGACTCATGGAGCCAAGATTTCCAATTAAGACTACCTGACTACTGAACCAATGGTCTTTTCTCCTCCTAGCCTAGTTATGGAGACAAATGTGGGCAAAGGGCTTTCCATGCAACCACACAAATCACAACACATTTGTAGGCACCTACTTCATCTGACCTAAAAAGTCAGGAGTGAAAGGAAGAGCGGAAGGACCCAATAACTAATTTATTGGTATGCACAGGTGTAAAAACATACCCAGAGTAGAAAGGGAACAGGAAGGGAGGAGAAACACATGGACCAATGGAAACAAAGTGAGAGACCTCTGTCTGGCACATTGATGTAAGACTCTAACTAAGAAGAGCTTGGTGAAAAGGTGTAATATCAGTCACCCCAAGATAGAACTCTGACTTGACTGTGTAACTATTACTAGTTCTCTTTGTTCTTATTCTACAAGTATCTATTTATAGGTTTTACTTTAAGAAAAATTTATAACAGACTTTTTACTCTACATATTCAGCAGGAATGAGTAACGATCATGATTGCTTCCTTCTTTCATTTTATTTGTTCTCCTTTTTTTCACTTTTTTTACATTTTTGGATTATTTTATCTAAATCAGTGGGACTAGTAGTATCAAAAAGTACCCCCCAAGACTCTCCTTTCATTAAAAAAATTAAATAGAATAAGTTGATCTTTTCCAATAAGAAGAGGAAAAAAAAAACAAAAACACCCAACCCAACATAATAGTCTTTATAGCCTCATAAACCAGGGTACCACCCAAGATGTTAACAAGCTGGCATGTTTTGAGCATCAAAGATAGACAGGAAACTGTGTTTACATGTTTGGCACAAAAACTAATGAGGAAAGTCAATTGGCCCTTTGTCTTGAGGGTCTGAAGCACTGAGCTCTAATGTTTGGTTTCTTCGTTGGCACTTGTTCAAGTCATCACTCGTGGCCTGACAAAGCCGCACTTGTGTTTTGTTAGTGGCCATGCTGAACTCTCCCGCTTGGGCTGTGTTGTGTCTCAATAGAGTGCTGCAGCAGAGGGCACACTTATTTGAAAACACTAAATCAGAGCATGATGATCTTTGCCCAACAAGAGCAATGCAGAGAACAACAAGAAATGTTCAGAGTACTGTTCCTTTTGTGTGGCCAGGGAGGGAGGCAAGAACAGGGGACAGGAAGGACTAGTGTGTGTGGTCGAGTAATCTGGAAGTGGCAGTGACAAAACCCAGTTTATAAAAGAAATCTCTTCCCCTTCTAATCAGGAGTCCTGCATTCACATCTGAACCTGCCATGATACAGTACATGGCATAATCCATGAGGCTTGATTCAGGCTTACAGGGGTAGGAGATGTCAAAGTGACCCCAAACGTCTTTTCTTTCTGGAATTCTAGCGTGTCATGCAGAATAATCATGTTACTCTGAGCAGAAGATGACTTTGTCTTTGCAAGTATACTCTGGTAGAAAGGAAACGTTTCCAAAGTCGGTCACAGTGTAGTGTTTTCAACTGTCCCTATAAGGCTTCTCTTTTATCCTTCTTTCTGCTTTCCCCACACTCTCCCTTCCTGTCTTATTAATTTTTATATTGCTTCCATTAGGAATGCTTTGGGCCGTCCTGGAATTTCTATCTGCACAACTGAACAAGTATCCAAACATTTGGCTGCTATTTTCAAAGTTCTGAACCAGAAAAGAGGACTCAAAAATCTGGTGGCAAACAACATTTTTAAGTGACAGTTTTGGCAGTCTTACCTACAGATCCAGTAAAAATAAAACCCAGAACAGTTTGTTCTCAAACTATTTCTAGGACCAGTTCTGTGAAGAAAGTTACTGAACTACACATAATTAAATTTTTTTTTTAAGTGACTGAAATTTTGCATGTTCAAAACGAGAATTTGGGATAGGTTAAGATCTGTGCTTGTCTCTGCCAAATCCCTAAAGTTCTCTCTGGCTGTCTGCCTGGCATCAGATCTTCATGAAGGGTGTAAGCGTACACTCCCAGCATTCCTTGCCACAAGTATGCGTGATGCGTACAGGGAGTAAATGAGACGAAATGCTAAAGGAGAGTTACTTCTTGGGAAATCACATGATGAAAAGTTCAAAGTTTAGAATATATAGAATCTATTTGACTAAACCAAAAAAACCGAACCCTTTGCTGTCGAGTCGGTTCTGACTCATAGCAATTCTATAGTACAGAGTAGAACCTCCCCATAGGGTTTCCAAGGAGTGACTGGTGTATTTGAACTACCTGCTTTTTGGTTAGCAACCAAGCTCTTAACCACTGCACCGCCAGGACTCCCTTTGTCTAAAAAAAAAAAAAACACTGCCATCAAGTTGATTCCGACTCATAGAGACCCTACAGGACAGAGTAGAACTGCCCCATAGAGTTTCCAAGGAGCATGTGGTGGATTTGAACTGCCAACCCCTTAGGTTAGTAGCTGTAGCACTTAACCACTACGCCACCAGGGTTTCCCCTTTGTCTAAAGCATCCATCAAACACACACACACACACATATGTATATATTCACATATTTGCAGTGTTTTCTCAGCTAATTACTACTTAAATTTTACTTAAAACATCTTAAAAGGAGTTGTCAGTTGCACTGTGCTTTAGTTTTACTATTATGTAGTCCACAAGCTTCTCAAGCTTTCATTTTCTGAAGAAAGGAAGGCATTAATATTACATGTGGATAAAGTAATTCCAAATCCTATTCCTGTTGTTAGTAATATTTACATTTGTTTAATAACCATAGTATTGCAGCAACACACAAATGACCTATTGTCAGTAGTAGAATAAGTAAACATGGTGAAGCTTTCTAGAATAAGCAATTCCGTATAGGAAAAGAACATGCTGGGGGGCTCCTGGCTGTGAAACCCAGGTGAGGTGATGAGGAGTGACTTCCGTATCTGAAGTCCACAGCTCTAGTCTGGTCAAAGGAGGCACTGTTTAAACAGGATTTGGTTTTATTTATAGTCCAGTCTATTCTCGGATTTGAGATCTAGGGCATCTACTGGGAAGAGATAAGCTGCATTCAACCCAATCCCTCTTCTTCCTTTTGCCTCCTTGCCACCCCATCTCTCCCTCCAATCTCCCCTGTGCCCTTCCCACCCCTATGTGTCCCCAGGCTCCTGCTTACCCACTGAGTGCACAGATAGCTACCATTGTACCAGCTTGCTGGGCTAGGGACTGGGAGCAGAAAAGAGCTGAGGAGCAGTCATCGGTTAGTTCTCCACTGAGGAGCTGTCCACAGTCTGGAGCAGGACACATGTGCTTCTGACACAGAGGGGCAGGTCCCCTAATGTGCACACCAGTATACTCTGAGAGGTCCACTGCGCTGCACAGAGAGTGTGAGGTCTGGGAGGGCATCCTGACCCACCCCTCTGCCTCCACCTACGGGAATGATTCCCTCAGAATCTATCAGATGAAAGTCGAAAGCTAACCACTGTTACAGCCTCTTAAGAAAGTTTTTTCCCCCTCTATAAGACGTATATAAACCCTTCCTGTAAATAGTTTCCAGTTTTAACTCACACAAGGCCTTTTTTGAAACAACATGAACTGACATGTTTATTTGCCACCTACCAAAAACCAAACCCATTGTCTCTGAGTGGATTCTGACTCATAGCAACACTGTATGACTGAATACAACTTCCCCACAGGCTTTCCAAGGCTGTAATCTTTAGGGAAGCAGACTGCCACATCTTTCTTCTATGGAGTCGCTGGTGGGTTTGAACCTCTGACCTTTGACTTAGCAGCAGAGTGCTTAAACACTGCACCACCAGGGCTCCTTATTTACTACCTAGAGTACTATAAATGTATGTTAATATATATATTGATTTATTCTAAATATATAATCATCTACTATATTCATGATATTTTATATATAACATATATTTATACACACCATTGTAATCAGGTTTTTGTGTAAATATGTTAGAGTTCAGAAAGAGTTTAGTTACTTAACAAACCTTACATATTCAGTGCTGTTAAGACACGGTGGTCTTCTTCCCCTTGAGAAAAGGAATCAGACAAGGATGCCCTTTATCACCACTCTTATTCAACAATATGCTAGAGGTCCTAGCCAGAGCAATTTGGCCAGAAAAAGAAATAAAGGGCACTGAAATTGGTAAGAAAGAAATAAAAGTATCTCTATTTGCAGATGATATGATCTTATACACAGAAAATCCAAAAAAAATCCACAAGAAGTTTACTGGAACTTATACAAGATTTCGGCAAAGCATCAGGATACAAGATAAACATACAAAAATCAGTTGGATTTCTCTACACCAGCAAAAAGAACTTCGAAGAGAATATCACCAAATTAATACTATTTTCAATAGTCCCCAAGAAGATAAAATACTTAGGAATAAATCTAACCAGAGATGTAAAAGACCTATACAAAGAAAACTACAAGAAGCTACAGCAAGAAAACAAAAGAGACCTACATAAGTGGAATACTTTGCTCACGGATAGAAAGACTCAACGTTGTGAAAATGTCTGTTCTACCCAAAGTGATCTACATATACAATGCAATTCTGATTCAAATTCCAATGACATTTTTTAAGGAGATGGAAAAACAAATCACCAACTTCATATGGAAAGGGAAGAGGCCCTGGAAAAGTAATGCATTAATGAAGAAGAAGAACAAAGTGGGAAGCACTATCTGATTTTAGAACTTATTATACCGACATGGTAGTCAACATAGCCTGGTACTGGTACAACAGATACATAGACCAATAGAACAGAATTGAGAATCCAGACATAAATCCATCCACATATAAGCAGCTGATGTTTGACAAAGGCCTGAAGTCCATTAATTGAGGAAAAGACAGTCTCTTCAGCAAATGGTGCTGGCATAACTGGATATCTATCTGCAAAAAAAAAAAAAGAAAGAAAGAAAAGAAACAAGACCCACACCTTGCACCATGCACAAAACTAACTCAAAATGGATTAAAGATCTAAATATAAAATCTAAAGTGATAAAGATCATGGAAGAAAAATAGGGACAATGCTAGGAGCCCTAATACATGGCATAAATAGAATACAAAACATTACGAACAACGCACAAACGCCAGAAGGGAAACTAGATAACTGGGAGCTCCTAAAAATCAAATACTTATGCTCATCCGAACACTTCACCAAAAGAGTAAAAAGACAATCTACAGACTGGGAAAAAAAATTTGGCTACTGCAAATCAGATCAGCGTGTAATCTCTGAAATCTACAAGATACTGTAAAACCTCAACAATAAAAAGATAACCAAGTTAAAAAATGGGCAAAGGATATGAAGAGGCACTTCACCAAAGGAGACATTCAGGCAGCTAGCAGATACATAAGGAAATGCTCATGATCATTAGCCGTTGGAGAAATGCAAATCAAAACTACCATGAGATACCGTCTCACTCCAACAAGGTTAGCATTAACCCAAAAAACACAAAATAATAAATGTTGGAGAGGTTGTGGAGAGACTAGAACACTTAAATAATGCTGGTGGGAATGTAAAATGGTACAACCACTTTGGAAATTGTTTTGGTGCTTCATTAAAAAGCTAGAAATAGAAGTACCATACAATCCAGCATTCCCACTCCTTGGAATACATCCTAGAGAAATAAGAGCCCTCACAAGAATAGATATATGCACACCCATGTTCATTGCAGCACTGTTCACAAAAGCAAAAAGATGGAAACAACCAAGGTCCCCATTAACAGATGAATGTGTAAACAAATTATGGTATATTCACACAATGAAACACCATGCGATGATAAAGAACAACTATGAAACATCTCATAACATGGCGAAATTTAGAAGGTGTTATGCTAAGTGAAATTAGTCAGTCACTAAAGACAAATATTGTATAAGACCACTATTATAAGAACTCAAGGAAAGGTTTAAACACAGAAGAAATATACTTTGGTGGTTATAAGGGTGGGGAGGGAAGGAGAGGGGTATTCACTAAGTAGATAGTAGACAAGAATTATCTTAGGTGAAGGGAAAGTCAGCACAACTGGACTAAACCAAAAGCTAAGAAGTTTCCTGAATACAACCAAACACTTTGAAGGACAGGGTAGCAGGGGTGGAGGTCTGGGGACCGTGGTTTCAGGGTACATCTAGATCAGTTGGCATAACAATATTTATTATGAAAATATTCAACATCCCACTTTGGTGAGTGGCATCTGGGGCTTAAAAGCTAGCGAGCGGTCATCTAAGATGCATCAATTGGTCCCAACCCACCTGGAGCAAAGGAGAATGAACACCAAAGACACAAGGAAAACATGAGCCCAAGAGACAGAAAGGGCCACATAAACCAGAGACTCCATCAGCCAGAGACCAGAAGAACCAGATGATGCCTGGCTACCACCAATGACTGCCCTGACAGGGAACACAACAGAGAGTCCCTGTCAGAGCAGGAGAAAAGTGGGAGGCAGAACGCAAATTCTCATAAAAAGACCAGACTTACTGGTCTGACTGAGACTGGAGGGACTCCAGAGGACATGGCCCCTGGACTCTCTGTTAGCCAAAACTAAAACCATTCCTGAAGCCAACTCTTCAGACAAAGACTAGACTGGACTATAAGACATTAAATGATACTTGTGAAGAGTGTGTTCTTAGCTCAAGTAGGTGCATGAGACTAAAAGGTCCGCTCGTGTCTGAAGGTGAGATGAGACGGCAGAAAGGGACAAGAGCTCGTTGAATGGACAAGGGAAATACAGGGTGGAAAGGAGGAGTGCGCTGTCACATTATAGGGGGAGGAAGTAGGGTCACATAACAATGTGAGTATACATTTTTGTATGAGAAACTAACTTGAACTGTAAACTTTCATTTCAAGCACAATAAAAAAAGATACCTCAAGACACTAAAAAGTAAAATAAAATAAACATGCTGCACTTCAACAATCAGATGTGGAAGTTGGATCAAGGCCAACCTTACAGAATATTAACACAAGTTTATTACCTGATGTGAATTTCGTGGTTCTGGACCACACCCCACAGAACAGAGAAGATGATGACTGTGTGCTTTAGTGTTCATCTGTTGGCACCACCAGTGTATTATCAGCCTAAAGATTCCCCAGGGATGATAAAATTTAAGGCTGATGCATTAGAATAGTTAGCTAAGGGCAATGCATTTAAGCATCCGGCCAGGTGATAATGTATTCACCTATTGAGAAAACTATAGACCTAGAACAAAAAGACATGCAGTAGGGAGGGTGGGGGGAGGAAACCTTGGGTAATTTCCTTCTAGGGGTGGAACAGTTTCACAAAACTGTACAGAATGCAAAACTAGAGTTGTTTAGAACCAAGCATCCAAATTTGAGTACCAGTAGGAAAATTGACCCTGAATGGTAATGAAAGAGAAAACATATTTTTTAAGTCTCTTGAACCTATTTTTACAGTGACATACAGAATTATCTTGTCTAAATAACTTTTTTTGTATTGTATGTTTATCATAGTTATAAGAGAATGAAACCAGCAACCACTGATGTACGCATTCTAAAAACAGTAGATTACACATCAGAGAAATCAAGAGACTTAATTAAACAGTTTCACGGGACATTTTCCTTGAGGACCATTGCTCTCTGGCCTCTCTATTATCTTAAAAACCACAAGGCATATAAATAACTCAAAATCTGAGATGCTATATAAATGCAGACATAGACTGCAGATGTTGGCATCATTTATTGCAAATATAAAAATGTGTGCATTAAATTTTAAAATATGATTTTATAAGCATTTAATGAGGGTTAATGAATTTCATTCAGGACTTGTCAGAATACTAACCAATAATATCTATCACTTAGTTGGCAAAAATAGCTTAAAAATAGAACGACCATTACTCTAGCTATGAAGGGCTCCATGAAGGACTAGAATATCCAATTAAATAAGTCTGCCACCTGTGCTATTAATACTGGCATTCTGTATAAGTCTATAGGCTACTTCTTCACTAAAAAACATTCAATTTAAAAAATTTAACAAAGACTATGTTTTTTATATAACCTGCATTGCTGTAAAACAGTTGGGAAGATAAGAAGTTCCCCTTCTTGTCAAACTTAGAAATGATAATATGCTCCTAACTAAATTTGACATATTTATGAACTGACAGTACTCTCAATAGAAATTCAGAAACTATTACCAGAGATTTTCATTAAAATTGGAAGTCTATATATAACAATGACATATTTTTTAAATAGAAAAATGATAAAAATATTTCTTATGTTTTCCTTTTTATGAGTTCTGCCTAAAGTCATCAACATTATTTTATTAAGATATGCAAGTTGTAGCAGTAAATTTCTCTCCACTGTATATGTTCTGCTATACTGCTTCTAACTATATGTTGATCTACTGCATCTCTAGGGTCAAGTGATTTCTTTTTAAAGATTTGAGGCTACCCTATCATTATTTATAATCTTATCACCTATAGATTATTATTTTTAATCAAAGGACATACTGTTCTGGGTAGCATCATTTTTTTATACAAAGAAAGAGATGTTTGACACTAAATAGACAATAGATAAGTGGTAACTTTGGTGAAGACAGAACACAATACTGAGGAAGCCTGTATAACCCCTACAAGTTAAGGTCATGGATGCTCCATAGACACATCCAAACTCCCTGAGGGACTGAATTGCAGGGCTGAGGGCTGTGGGGACCGTCGTCTTGGGGAACATATAGTTCAATTGGCATAACATAGTTTATAAAGAAAATGTTTTACATTCTACTGTGGCAAGTAACGTCTGGGGTCTTAAAAGCCTGTGAGCGTCCGTCTAGGATACTCCATCTAGGATACTTGCTCCTTCTGGAGCAAGGAGGAATGAAGAAAACTAAAGACACAAGGGAAAGGTTAGTCCAAAGGACTAATGGACCACATCTACCACAGCCACCATGAGAACAAGTCCAGTACAACTAGATGGTGCCCAGCTACCACCGCTGACTGCTCTGACGGGGATCACAATAAATGGTCCTGAACGGAGCTGGAGAAAAATGTAGAGCCAAAATTCTAACTCAAAAAGAAAGACCAGACATGCTGGCCTGACAGAGACTGGAGGAACCCTGAGAGTATGACCCCTGGACACCCTTTCAGCTCAGTAATGAAGTCGCTCCTGAGGTTCACCCTTCAGCCAAAGATTGGACAGGCCCATAAAACAAATGAGATTAAAGGGGCACACCAACCCTGGGGCAGGGACTAGAAGGCAGGAGGGGACAGGAAAGCTGGTAACAGGAAACCTAAGATTGAGAAGGGAGAGTGTTGACATTTTGTGGGGTTCTTAATCAGTGTCATAGAACAATGTGTATACTAACTGTTTAATGAGAAACTAGTTTGTTTTGTAAACCTTGATCTAAAGTACAATAAAATAAAAAAGAAAGGAAGGGGTATTTGAATGCTAGGCTGGGCACGAAGCAGAGGATCTAGCTAGCAAGTAGTTTAGGACTTTTGATACTTTGGTTTACAAATAAAAACATAGTCATCACCTGCTACAATAAGAAACGATATGGAAGTACAACTATTTCTAAAACTATTCAGAGAAATCATTCCACAGCCCTGTTCATAGCACTTAGAAAATAAGAACATGACTTAAAAGTTGTTGAATCCTTAGTTTAGAAACTGATACTTTAATAGAGATCTGAGTGACTTGATGCTGTTATCTCTACATTCCCAGTTTTTTGACCTTTGGAATTATTCATAAGCTTCAAAGGTAGTCCTATGTTTTAAGCATGTCTTTGAAGTGTCTGACTAGATTCAATGTTTACAACAATCCTCTCTGCATGAATTGGGTCATGTTGTGACCATACAGTGTCCTCGAACCAAAGCAAAATGTAGTTACGATTCAACACATATATAAGCCCTCCTATCTCTTTAATGGGGCAGTCCTACTCTGTCCTATAGGGTCGCTAAGAGTTGGAATCGACTCGACGGCACTGGGTTATCTCTTTAACGAAAGATTAATTTGACTCAGCATTTTCAGAACAGTTGAAACAGAGCCATAATTTAACTTAATTATTTTAGTGGACTTTTGGCAAGTATCTAATAAAATGTTTCCTTGGAAAATGTAAGGTTCTTACTAAAAATCCAAGAGGTCATTTGTTGATGTCAGCCCCCTAAATAGAAGATAGCTTTTCCTGTGTCTAATTTTCCATATTTCCAAGAGTCCTGTTGAGTGGGGAGTTGATGCAAATGGACCAAAGCTCCAAGCCAGACTTCCACAGAGAAAATCTGAGTCCTACAAGTTCTATTAAGCTAGCTAATTTTCAGTCAAACAAGCTAATTTCCAGACAGATTCTTCTGATGTTTTCCCTCTGTTTGTAATTTGCATCATTAAATAGCTCGGTGTTTCAAAGCAGCCACAGCTCTGAGGTCACAGGGCTTCGTGTTAAATAGCAACAACCACATTTTTTTTTTTTTTTTTTTTAAAGGAACAGAGAGCAGCTGATCCTGCTGCAGCGTGGTTTTCTTTTTTTCTTAGTGGGAAGAGGGCTGAAGTGTCTTGTGGATCACAGAAACGTTGCTTTGGTTCGGAGAACAGCTTTCGTCGGTGCCTTTGTGCGCCAGAGAGCAGCCCACGAACACAGGTGGCCTTGATTATCAAGATTTTTTTAATAGTGTTCCCCTCCTCTTCCCAGAACAGCAGGACATCTCCCTGACATGAATATCTCATTTTAAGTGGCACAAAATTCAAAAACCTTATAGAGATATTCCACACCTAAAAAAAAAAAACAAAAAAACCAGCATTGAACTTCAAAGAGTAAAACTGGTTGACAAACATTACTAGTGCTATGAAAGGCAGATACATAGAACTATGGCCTCTCACATTCCATTCTTCCTAAAAGGTTTTCAAAAGGCTGCTTCCAAAATAACGTGCCAAATACAGAGGCTGCAGGGAAACATCTTTTTACTCTCTTTTTTTATACCTCTCCAGAATCAAATCATTTCTTTTTGTCTCTCTGGCCACAGGAATACGTACCTTGGATCACTGGCACATGGAGCATTGCTTCCACCCTACAAACTGACATTGGTACTAGTATTAAAAAATCTTCAATCATGTAACTCCAAGCCATTCATATTAATGTGGCTGAGTCAAATTACCCTTTCTTTTCTTCAGGGGGAAGAAAGACCATAAAATGCTCTCTGAATCCATAAGGACAACCCCACTGGCACAGACAGGAATTTTGCTCTGAAGCACCAGCACTGTTTTCCTCGAAACATGACCTAATGTCTGCCAAGAGTTTCTCTGGAAACACCATATTTGTTATTGAACCGTCTTCACCATATCACACATTGCTGACCCATTCTATACCAATGTTCCTGGGGAGCTAAAGATGACTCAGAAGGAAAACTGTCACATTGAACAAAGAAATCCAATAGATGTTTGTCACAGGGTAAGATCTAATGCAATTTGCAATGTCTCTGGGTTTCTATTGTGACACTAGTTATTTTTAGCACATTTTTTTTCATGTTACCAAAACTCAGAAAGTATATTTTAAGCTATATGATCATTTTTAAAAATATTTACTGAAAACAGCATACCCAGAACTTTATTTCCCTGTAGGCTACAGAACTTAGAAACAGATAATATAGAAAAGTTCAACATTGTAGGACAACGCTAAATGTAGGAAAGTTTTTGCCAGACTATAATGAGATCTTAGAATTATGAAATGCATAGATGAAATGTCTATATCCTTCCAGAGACATGAATTTTTATTGTGACAAGGTAAATTTGTTCATTACAAAACATTTCTCTCTTGGATTATTCATATAGTTCACTAACACCAATTCCTTTCATAAGAATCCTGTTGCCCTCTTCTAAGGTTCCTCAGCACTTGGTTTCTGTTTTGAATACAATGCTTACTATTTCACATTTTATTCTCACTCCCTGGGTAGAATATGATTAGCTTGTATGCAGGAATTTATACATATATGGCACTTAGCACAATGTTTCACACAATTGTTGAGCCAATGTGACATGGAATTTACCTTAATCTAATTTCTTTGTCATGGTATCTCTTTACCGTATTTCATTTATTTTGCAAAGTCTTGATACCCACCCACTGCCATGGAGTTGATTCTGACTCGTAGCAACCCTATGTTGGGGGAAAGACAGGAAACTCTCAAAGGCCTCTACAAAGTAGACAAAATGCCAATAAGACCCATTAGCACAGTGAGTCTGAAGAAGCAAAGGAAACCAGATCCTCTTCTGTAGGACGTGTGTACCACCACTTGCACACAAACAGCTCTGTGCGACTTAAATGGGTGGATTCTCACATAAATTTGCTAAGCACCATACTCCGGGGATGTTAGCAAAATGGGAGAAGATTTAGTTATGTGTCTTTACTTGCCTGGTTAGATCCCTCCAAGGAATAGGAAAATACTTCGGTAAAATAAGTGACGCAAGAAAGGTTCTTTGGAGTGCATTCTGATGTGTGCAAAGATGACACAGTTAATTAGCATTATATCCTATCTTTTAGAAGATGCCCAAGATCTGAGATATGACAACTACCTTTTTGACAACTTACAGCTGCTAAACTTCTCAGGTAACCATAACTTTTACTAGTTCTCAACGCAGACCTCAAGCGACTTCTCCTGGGAGCAGAGCAGAGAGCATCTACCTGCAGTTCACAAAACGATACTTGAACTAGAAATGTATTGTTTCCATACTTCTGGATGGAACAAGGCGAAAAAACAGTGCACCTATGGCCTCACATGTGACTGATGGATAGCAAAACACACAAGGCAAAAAGCAGCATTAAATACATCTTGACTTTACTGGTGGTCAGTAATAACAGATGTATTAACTAAGGATGTTTTGCTTATCCGTTGAGTTAGGCTGAAGAGAATTATCAGGCTTTTAATTTTGCTCAAGAAAACCAGTCAGTCTTCAAAAAACAATTTTTTTTGGCCCCTACTCTATCGGGCTGCACAGAATTTTCAAAGCAGCACGATGTTGTAAAAAAATGCCCTTTTAATCAGATTACCCTTGGCGAATGTCCCAAACTCAGGCTGAAGTGCAGTGCTGTGGTTTCTCAACAGCTTACACTAAGCCTGCACCATGGAAATAATCTACTTTTAAAACCCAGGAAACAAATCGACTGCACTAAAGACATAAGTCCCTGTCATTAGGGAGTGATTAGGCTAAACATTTTTATACACTCTACTAGCCCACTTTCAAATTATGTATCTCTGGCCGTTAGGAAGAATGGTACTTCAGGTGAGCGATCAGAACGACCAGGCGGAAAAGTTAATAAATCCAAACAAATATAACAGGAAGAGGAAGAATTAAAAGAGCTCTTATCTCAACTTTAACCTGCTAATACCCACATCAGGATTTTTCTGAACCAAAAATGGAGAGTTTGGTCAGTTAACACACAGACACACACATACAATATATTCCTTTTTTGCATAGCTTATTTCTAAGGCTTAACACATCCCACGTCTCTGTTACCTATTTCAGCCTAACACGCTTTCTGTGTTGCATACTTTATACAGGAAATTCTGTAGGGTTCAAGAGCCAGAATTACCATTTCTATATTTTGTCATTATAAGCCATAACATTCATTTTTCTCTAACAGTGGGGATTAGTTTTGGGGATTTGGTAGCTCAGCGTCATGTTATATTGTGGAAGATAATAGGAAGTTATAGCACGGTCCCAAACATATCCACCCCCTCTTCCCCCATAGCTCCCCCCATACACACACACATCCGCCAGTAAAACACTCTTGGGATAGTAGATTTAAAATCTCTTATGACTTTTGCCATTATCCTACCTTTTAAAATGTTTATCCACATTCATGAAACCCTCAGCATTGGGTTTCTTGGTTTTAAAACCATTTCTATGGTTGTTTCCTTATTTCTTTTGTTTTTAGTTTGGTTTTGAGAATTATTTTAGAAGGGAAAATTATTAATAAGCTACAAAAAAGGTAGAACATGCTGGTTTCTTTAACAGAGGCTGAATGTATGCTCTTAGCCAGTGGATATAGGTTTTATTTTTTTTCCCATGAGATTGAAAAAAAGATTGAATTTAAGAATGGGATAGCCAACTGGCCCAAAGCTTTTGCTTGTGCAAGGGCTGCTTCTTACTTGGACATTCTGCTGAGAGTTTAATTTCTAATTTATGAAACATTTCATTAATCCTCAATCTGTCAGCTCTTGACAACAATAGAGGCTGCCACACAAAAGATTAATATTTATTAAATACTCTGCACTTTGGAAGTTTTTGAAATACTCTGTTCATTTTAGTCCCCAAACCACCTAATTCTAAACAAACAGCAACCTTCCTCATTTTCTCAGAAAGCAGATAGACAACACAGCAAAACAATTTTTAAATACCAAAACATGCAACCCTAGATCTACACCCAACATACAGAAAAAATAAAAACACGGCTCTCCTTGAGCAGAATTGCTGGCATTCACATTAAAAGCATCCCCTATCCCAAGTATTTCAAGCATACATTTTTTTTGTATGTTCTTCTTCCTCACCCCACCCCGACTTTTCCAATCTCATAAATAATTCATGGAATGATAAATATGCGATTTCAAAAAGTGCAGACCAGGCAGCACTGCATTAAAAAAGAGAGAGAGCTTGGGCTTTTTACACACAAGTCCTGTGCTGCACTTTACGGCTGACAAATTTCTCGTATTCAAACCCTGTATTGTGTATAGGATAGGAGCGTGACTGCATTTCTGCTCAGATACCTTGCTGGACATGTTATGAATTGTTTGAGGCGGTCTGTAATACACAAAAAATAAACATTTGAAGAATGAAGTTAGCAGTGGGTTAGAGTTTGGTGTTTTACCTTTGGAATATTTAAGTGGCTAGCTTAAATTTTTACTCTAGCAATAACAAGTTCAGAGATAGCAGGTACTACATACAGGATAACTCTCTGGTTGATAACACCCTAAAGGTCTCCAGCTCCTAAGGCTTCTCCTAAGCAAAAGTCATTTATTTGACATCATGTGTACATTCTTCAGAGGCCAATTTAATAAGATCAATGGTAAACTGTGCTGCCTGAGCTTTCAAACAGGTAAAACCACCCAGCTAAGAGCCAGTCTATAAAGCAAAGCAGAGGACCTCCATTTTGTGGGCTAATTGCTTGATTACCAGCCTGAAACAAAATGGAGGAGAGACCTTTTTAAAGCAGCTCAGGGCTGATATCTCAGGGAAAAAAAAAAAAAAAAAAACGGTAGTAAGGAGGTAAAAACCATTTTTAAAGCATTTAACCACGTACATATGGAATGTAATAAATATGGATTACTTTGTATTTTTATTCTGGAAATAGACACAATAGATTGAAATAAAGTCCTTATTGAAAGGGAGCTATTCTAGCTTAGCAACAGTTAAGTTTCAAAAATAAATAAATAAACCTGATTTCAGTATGAAATGTAACCTTTCAAATGAACACTTAAATTGGAAAACACCGTGGGTAAGAAATAGACCACAGCATTTAATTTGGACGGGCTAGTTGGAAGCCTATATTTACTGTACTATAATTTCAAATTTAATTAAGTCACACTGCTGACGCCAGTAGCATCAACACAGTAAAGATGATTAATTGCAGGCGTAAATGAAATATAAACAGCCTTAAAAGTAACATTAAAGCAGAACCTTGAGGGCAGAAATGGTAGGATAGATTTAAGTGTAAGCGCCTACCTGTATCTTTGAGACACGTGCCAGAATTGGGATGTGAGCCCTGCATTTGAATGTAATCACTGTACCAAAAATATAACCTTTTATGGGTCATTATTTTCCTAAGACATGTGTCCAACCTCATCTTTTCCTCTCCTCCCTGTACCTCACTCCCCCCAAGGTGATTTGTTATCTTATAGAAGACTTCTCACACAATTTGCATTGTCATCTTATGGATTGGCTACTGGTCCACAAACACAAGCTGACACACCACAATGGTGGTACTGGGCTGTCACAACAAGGCAGCTGGACTGTTATATATTCCACTTTGCTCCCATTGTACTTCAATTCACAGCAGCAGCAGGACAAAGAACCTGACAGAGCTAACCACGGATTGTCACCTTGATTTGTCCAGTCTAGCAGATACGCAGAAATGAATTATATTCTCCTGCTTATGAACACAACACAGAAGCAAATAAGCTTGCAAATAGTATTTCCAAACCATACTATCTAAGAAACACCAAGCTTCTTCATAGATACTACCCGCTGCCTTGCTCAGTAGGTTAGGAAAAGCAGAAAGAACCATCCAGTTAGTGAAGACACAAAAAGACTCTCCTTCAATAATATATTCTTGATATTAGAAATTAAACTCTCTCTGATGGAGAGATATATACATTTTTTATTGTGCTTAACTTTTATTTTTGATAAATGCTATCACAATGCTTCAAAATGTAAAAAACATTTTTTTTAAGTGTGTTTTGTGAAACCTAGTCAATAAAGCTGTTGTTCTTTTAAGAATAGCTGTTAAATTTTAGTATTTTTTTCTTTAAAAGGACAAGATGGACGACTTCACTCAGTATCTATTATAATGCACTTATCTATAAACCCAAAGCCGGTCGTATTTAAATTTTACTGAATATTAAACTTTAAGCCTGAAAGCGCCCAAAATAGTTGGCTGCTAATGAGGAAATTTCTGGAAGGTACTTTTTTTGATGCCAGTTGTTTAATTTACTACTTTATTGACAAGGTGTTTGTATGCCTTTGAGATTCAGGCAGTTTTAACAGCTACACATGGATAAATGAAGCAGACAGGGCTTGAAAATTTCTTTATGAAGATGCCATCAAGACCAGAGAAAAGGGGGAAAATGAAACTATTTCCTATTAACTTTCAGAAAGAAGGTAAAGAATATCCTCTTGAGCAGCAAGAGAAAAAAAATTACCTTCCCCAAAACCCCTCAAAATGATGAAGATCATTTTACACACGCACACGCACACACACTTATGAATTCTTTTTTATAGAAAATGCTGCATGCTCAGTGATCCCTCAAAAGACATGTTTTCATAAAACCACAGCCACACGTTTAAGAATTCTTCGAGCAACATAATCTAACCTGCATTTATATATATATATATATATATTTTTTTTTAATGCCATCCACCTCACCAATATGTGCAGAATGCTTGTCTCTGAAGAAAAGCCTTTGAGAAGCATTTTACTTCCTCTCTCTATCTTTTGTTTTTAATCATGACGGAGAGCTCATCTGAAGTTGCTACATTTAAATGTCAAAATATTGCATTTTGTACGACAGCATATACTATTTAAAATAGCCACAGTAAAAATATGTTCTGTTCAAAGGGCTGGTTAATTTTGATTTTTAAATTGTACTATAGTATCATCTTCTGCTTAATACGTATGGATTCTGCTCTCGAGGCAGCACTTGGTGCTCGGTGTTTTAAATGGTGACTAGCAGAAACCCACACTCTACGTGGAGTTATAGATAGTATGTATGAAAAGAACATAAAACCCTGCCCGGTACAGAAATGCGAATGCAAGCTGATCAAAGGGCTACTCGTTCACAGTAAAGGATTCAGTCAAAATCTAACTTTTGCTTTAAGAGGATACATAAGAAAACGCCCTATAATTTGCTTCAGAATGATGTAAGAAAACTCTAAATGTACCAAAAAGTTCTATTTATTATCGTCCAAGGAAAATTGTTACGATGTGTTTTTCCTCGGAATTCTATGCAGTCAACTGTAAGAGCTCTTCACCATTCACCTGACTGCAGCGGAATCGGGCTTGATGGTTACAGTGGGTGACAGAAAGGGGCCATTGCAAGTGCTATTATGCAGTTTGGAGGGGAAGATTTCAGCACCTTTTAGCTTTAATCTAGTTATATTAGGTACTTTTCTTTTTTTTGCTTTTACTAGTTGTGCATGGCTTCCAGTACTGAAATCCTGGTTGTACTCTGTGACCACAGAGTGCAAGGACCCTGTGCTTTGAGATGTAGCATTATCTGATGGATTTTGAAGCTGCTTTGGCATTTGGATCTGTTTTAGAGTTGTAAGTCAAATTCACGCGTTAGCGCTTTCATGCGCATGGTCCTTTTTGGAAAAAATGGAATTCTGATCTATTCCTTTATTTTAATTGTAAATTCTAAGAACATAACAGAGTAATAAGGTTTATGCCTAATACATACCAGAAATATATGCCCAGTTTAGGGCTTCTCTGGAAAAAAAAAAATGTCATCGCAAGGGTTAACATGATTTCCTTAACACTTGTCTTTTGTGTTTTTAAAATTGAGTTTGTACATTTCACCTTACATTGTGTCACATTAAACATGATTTTGGAATTTGCAATTATTTGCAATTATTTTATAATCAGTACCCATTAAATCTCTGCATTAAAAGTAGAAGAGCACTCTATGGTAACTAAAAAGGAAAAAAATGATATAAAATGTAAAGGTTTAAATTAAAACACACAACCCATTATTTTAAAGAAACTCAATAAATATGCTTAAGAAAAATGACATTTTAAATCATCTTCTGAAGGACACAGATAAAATGTTTGGAAACAAAATATTTTGCCTTAGAAAACAATCTAATTGTTTACCCCCAATTGTTTACACCTCTTCCCATTGCATTCTCATCCTATCCCAAAAGATTCATGAAACATAGGTTAAAAGGGGGAAAAAAGGGGGAGGGAGTATCAAATCACTGTTCGGCACTGCCCTAAACTTTCATTACATTTAAGAGCAAGGCAAACCACACAGCTCTGCTCCCTGATACATTGTCGAGTGGGCCTTCTAAGGGTCTATTTTCCACATAGGGTCAAGACGGCTGACATGGGATTAATCAGCTACTCCTCCTAAACCATGAATCAGAACAATCGCTGTCAGTTTCATATGGTACAACTGTCTGGAAATAGAAGTGTTGGAAAGTGAGAAGAGAAAATGTTAGCAGATAGCTGTAACTCCAATTTGGCTACTTGTGATTTGGTACAGTAACCAAATTAAAATGATGAAATGTATGTTCACCCAAGTGCTTTGGGTACATTCCTGCCCCCGTCTTTTTTTTTTTTTTCTCCCTTTGAGATCTTGCTCTTACATCAATGTGACATTTTATAAAAACTTCACACTCGTTCACTTTCTTGTGGTAGACATCATTTATGTTCAAGTCCACATTTAAACATGTCTGTTGACCCAGGGTTAAATTCAAGGAAGGCTGTGCAAAATGCGTGCAGCTCTTCTGCATACATATTGCAGAGCCAACATTGTATTTAACCTTTTGGTGAATGTTTGCATTACAGAATTGGAAAATACTAGGTGCAAATGTCTGCATAAAGGGGAACTGAAATCCTTCACTGTTTGAGAGGAGTGTGACAAGCTTCTTTTTATATGAGGACACACTTATATTAAAATGGCACTACTCCTAAACCAGACTGCTTCTATTTCTGATAATGTAGAAACAGGCACTTATTGATCAAATGTTTGGGTAAACAATTATCTTTCAATTTATAAATAATAGACTAAAACAAGAATTACTTTTGGTGGGATAAAGTATCGCACGCAAAAGCTTTTTCTATTTGTTAGCCTTAGAATTGGAAGTTTCCAGGAAAACAAGTGTTAAGACCGAATCATGTAATATATGATCAAAGTGATTAAAAATTGTGTCATGAAAATGAAATAATATTTTATTAGAGATAAAAATGCAGGGACTTTTCAAAATGAAATCTTACTTTGAATTGTTAAATATAGCATTATTCAGTAGCAATGTTTTGTTCAACTATGATGGGGATGCAAAAAATAGAACTTCTATGATTTACAAAGTAAACAGCTGTATTTAACGTGGATACATATTTTAAAAGCTAAAAGACTGTTTTTCAAAACGTCAAGAATGAAAGTTATGTGTATGTTAATATCATGATATACAAAGCTATTTATAAATGCGATTATTTCCTGTGTACACTGAGATCAGCTTTTACATAACAGATGGAAAGTAATAAACTTATTTTGGTATCGCATGATACTATCACAAATGTGTTCATAGCACATGACAAAACATAAAAATGTTCCAATTGCTAGTAAGTAGTGCAAAAATTGTAAATATATAAACTAAATCCATTCTACATATATCCAAATTGTATTTTATTTTCTCCATATATATAGTATAGACTTTCAGATAATTGAGATGATTGCTATTAAAACACTGCAGAATTAATATGTTAAATGAAATGGAAATAGTACGAAATAAAGGTCTGTAATAAAAAATATTTTTCTTCCACACACAAAGAATCTACAGTCATCCATTTAAATTCAACATTTAGTGCATCTACACTAAAATTCTCAAGAATATTGAATCACCAAGGAAAAACTGGAAGGATCTGTAACCATTTATCACCGGGAGTTACTCTGCTTCAAGAAATTATTTGGAAACAAACATATAGCTATCATCACCTTCTTTACATATACCCACCATCTTTACATATATAATAATATTTAAAATGTTTTTTTCTGTTAATATCAATATTTATTTCATCAAACAGTATGGGGAAAGAAATTAAAGTTTTTTACTGTCGCTTTAATGAAAAACCCTTTTTTGATAGGAAAATGTGCAAAATAATGTGAACATAAGTTAGTTATGCAAAAGTACCTACTAGAAGCAATGCTTTTGGAAATAGCTGACTTATTTTTATCTAAATTAGATAAAAGATTAATGCATTTTGTAATTGATGAAATACTTGATTCTAAAAATTATTGGTTATAGTGTAACTCAAAATGACTGTTTTACAGTACTCTGACAATGATTTATAAGATGTTTGATAAAATTACTGCCAAGTTTTCAATTTATAGAAGGCAGCCTAAATAATTTGTAAAAGGATATTTAGAAGGCTTTTTATCTTTTTTTCTGTTTTTAATAATTATTTTTTTACTAAGTAAAAACACAACAAATTTTTTTTTAATTCCCCGAATGTACTTAGATTCTATATGTATTTATTTAGCATTTCAAGGATTTATTCTAATTTTGAGTACCTAGTGCTTTTCTTGTCATTTCAAAATAAAATCAATAGTATCAATGCTATTGCATTAATGCTTGAAAGGAAGCATTGTATGAGGTGATTTACGTGAGGAATGATATTCTAATCCTTTTTGAGATCAAGAGTATTCTGCTTATCCAAAATCAAATAACATATGCTATATATTTTTAAATGATTTTATAAGATGGTCAGAGATGAAAACACATGCCATGAATTTCAAAGTAAAATCAGGGTAACCAAGCACTCATAAAGAACAGCTTTAAGGCTTAGTATTATACCTGAATACCGTTTCCGTGAGACAAACTGCTACAGAAATGCACAGGTGCCTACAAAGAGTGGGGAGAGGAAAGAGGCAGGAGAGGAGGAAAAGTGGGTCCTTGATAACCTTTACTAAGGCAGCCCGTTCATTGATGTGACTTCTCCCTTTCTCTCCGGGATGATTTGCACTGAGAAAGGCTGGACACCTAGATCAAAGCCCCTCTCAGCCTCCAGACTCTTTCTAACTTGTCCTCAATTACAGATGACCTTTAGGCAAAGAAAGAAAGAAATGTTTCCTTACCGTTAAATGTGACAAAATTAGTATTTTCAAATTGCTGAGTACACATGCACAGCTGAACCTCAGTCTCTTTATACTTGCCTTCCCTCCACTCACATTTCATCTACCTTCTGCAGAGAATTTAGGAAAAGGGTTTTAAAAAAAAGTATTATGTGTGCTTTAAAACAACATAATTAAGATTTAAAAAAAACAGTGCTTTAATATGCTTTAAAAATTCCATTTTAGTCTATGTAAAAGACTAAAAGGATCAAAAAGCAGGAACGGATATGAATAGTTATAGAATGGATTTTTTTCCTGAAAAAAACTTTTAAATTATTGTAAAACCTGGATACCTTCAAATGAAAATAATAGCATGAGGGCTGCCAATCATATCAAAGTTTCCTAGCTACAGAAACACCTTTATCGTGATTTGAAAACAAACATTTCCTTAAACTATTTGTTTGCCAAATATCTGGATGATAACTGAGAATTAGAAGACTGCAAAAAATATAATTTGAAGAGGAGAGAGGTTCGCTGGCAAACTTGAAGGAACTGTTTTTAATATATCTGAAAAGGACCATGGCATTTTAAAAATGACCTTTAATTTAGCTTTATGTAAATTTTTTTAATTTGTAGCACAATTACGTTTTTTGAATAAATGCTACACTAAAAATTTACAGGAAAGAAATATAACTGTTACGGGATAATAGTAGTTTGTCAAACAAGAAGAATTTTTAAATATCAACATACTCACATCTAGGTAGTATTTGCTTACAGAAGTTCCCTTATAATTAGGAGTTTAGCCTCAGAGACCCTAAGTCACAAAATCAAATCATCTAGTCTCTACTCAAATCATTGTTTAAATCTGTTAAGACACGTTTTTTTAAAGGCTTTATACCTTCAAAAGCCATTCATGTCTGTCTAGCCTTATACCAGAGAAGTACTCTATTGAGTCTATTTTGTTCAAAGTGAAATGTCTTTGTAATTATTATTTTTCTTTTCTAAACCCATTGCGTAAAATCTGAAAAAAAAAAAGAGAAAAATGTATAAAAAGAAAATAAATCATATACAGTCTCCAAAATCATATGCAATTCTTGGGAACATTTTAGAGTTATTTCCTTCCAGTCTTTTTTTCTAGGATTTTGTCTTTTACAAAACTGATGTTATAAACTATATACAACATGTCACTTAGCACTTTTGTGTCAAAGTGTGATATTAGAAGTTTCCCTCATCACACAAGTTCTTTGTAAACAAAGCTGTAGAGATTCTGTGATAGTCAATCACATGAACATGTTAGCGGAATCACTTTTAAAGAAACAAGGTAGGAAACGTGTTATTTGAAAGATGGATATGATGAATACTTTTGTGAAGATAATAATTACCCCTGGCTTTATTTTTTTTTCTTATTTCAGTAGTTTAGACTTTTTAGGGCTTATTTAAAAATAATAGAAGCACACTGGATTTTAGTGATGAATGTTTATCAGATAAGTAGCTCAGCTTTAACAATGTTAACACTTTCTGTACTTGGGTGTGCATTAGAAAGGGCTGTAAAGAGAGTAGCTGGGATTTGCCGGAACCAAAGTTACAGAACCAAGAATCTGCAGGTTTAAAAAGGTAATGTTAGAATCCTACCTTTATTCACAGCAAACCATAGATATGCAGAGTGACCATTTGTGTCATCCTAAAAGGACACATAGCTATGAATTCCACATTCGTTTCAGATAACCCTGTTGTTTTGTATGCTGAGATGGTATATTTGTGTATCTAATATATGTACATTCACCTTAAATGTTGTAGAGGGAATAAAAGTCTCGGGAACTGCTGAATTAAATAATGATAAAAACGTGCAGGGAGGTGTGTAAACAAACAACCAAAAATCTCGTGGCCATTAGACTCCTTGTGGCACTAGAGGACAGGGTAGAAGTGCCCTGTAGGGTTTCCAAGGCTTCGATCTTTATGGACTCCCCCAGAGCAGCTGGTGGGTTGGAACTGCCTAGTGCTTAACCACTGCACCACCAAGGGAATGTAAAGAAGGTACCCATTTTAGAATATGTAAAAATGTTGCAGGTAACATAAGCATATCTTTTCTTTGTCCAATCTCTCATTATAAAAAATTTCCTTGAAGAAAATAACGGTCATTTATATGAATAGAGTTTTGCAGTTGTTCAGAAACAACTTGCAAAAAGAAAGAAAAAAAAAAAAAACAGTATTTATAAGATAGATATTTCTGACATCTAGCCAAACATTTTTTCCTCCTCTTTCAACAATCATTCTAATTAATTGAAATGACCTGATAGTAAAAATAGGTGGAATAGTTTGAAACAAACGCAGTGATCAATTCAACAGTTCAACTGAATTTTCTATTTAATTGAACCGTCATTTTGTTTAATTTGGGGAATGTGTGTGTGTGCGTGTGTTTTGAGAAGAGAGGAAATGATGGGTAGGAAAGCTTTATGCCTAAGGAAAAGTAGAAATGATCAGAGATGCAGAAAATATTTAAAATAACACAGGCAGACGTCTCTGAAACCCTGATTACAAATGTCAAATGTTTCCTCAGCGTTTCAACTGTAAAACAATCCTACTTTACAGAGCTAAAACAGGATGGTAGTTGCATGTTAAAGATCTATATGTGGTATTAGCTGTCCTATTTTTCTTATTGGGAGTTTATTTTCAAAGCAAAGTGCATATGACATATTTAGAGATTTGGTTCTATATCTCCATGCTTGAAAAGGGAAACAAGGTTGATTGTTTTAAACGATCTTATGAAAATGAATATGTCCTAAGGTGTATGCATTTGGTTCTCTTGCTAGATTTTTTAATTTCAAAAAAAAAAAAAAAATCTAATCTCTGCTTGTTAAGCAGGTTGTGTATTAATTTATTTAAAATTACAGTATACTGGGTATCATGTTAGCTCCACACATACAAAGCAGGGTACCACAGAAAAAAGCAGGGTCTAAATGTGGGTGTCTATTTTGTTACAGCCTTCATTTTGTAAAGTAACAAAAAAATGATCATTCTGGTAGTTAATGAAAAAGTGATCTTTTCCATTTTTTTCCCTAGTAAATCATTAAGTCAAAGAATGAGAACTACTAAATTTGCAGAAAAATGAAAACTAAAGATTTTCTTTTGTGTTTTCCTTGGGGATTTAAAAGAAGGTTGCTCTCTTCCAATTTATTTTGTACCAAGAGGTTAAATTTTATTTTATGGATAATTTAATTACCTTCAATGCCTCATGGATTCAAAACATTTCAAGGAATATTTCCATTTTCCCCCTTTGCCTCCAAATCTCACATAAGCACTCAGAGGATGGAAGAAATCTTTGAAATGCAACTGTCTTCACATGGGGCTGATTCTTTGGAAACATTATAATCTTTGTCTTTTTAATGGAACTTTCATACCAATTTAAAATTAATATCTTAATATAGTAAAATATGCTTAATACCCATTTTCACTTAGCCACTTCTTTCTAAGATGCTATAAGGAATTGCATTGGCATAGCCCATTCGTGCACCGTATAATTGCTTCCTGGTTTTTGGGTACCCAAATTATATAAAGCATAAGAGTTTTTAGTATAAAGTAATGAGATCAGTTTAACGAGCAAACCCGAATGTACATTTTCAAATAAGCGCTTTCATTCAGAGGCACCACCTTAAGAGTCTGTATTCATTCCATTTGTATGATCGTTCTCTTTAAAATCATTTTATGATGGACGTCCCTTCTGTAAATCTTCAAAAAGTTCAAGTTATCATGTATTGAGGGGGTTTACGATTTGAAAGTGTTATTCAGTGCCAATATTTGTTAATAGGTGGGTGACAAAACTTGTTTCGGGTAAAAGAAAAGATTTAAATTTAAGAGGCTGGGTAATATAATAATAGGACCAGTTTTCTTCTGTGATTCATGAACAGATTCAGAAGAACATTCTAAAATAAGGTTTCAAAACAAGTTTTGAACAAAGACAGTGGTGTTAGTGACCTATATGTGAAAAATTTTTTTTTTTTTTTTTTTTTTGTAGGGACAGCAAAATGGCTTATTGGAAGGACAATAGTCATTTGGATATATGCATAGCAATTTGCTCATTTTAAAAATACATGTTCTCATTTCTTTATGGCAACACTTTGTATGCCTGTCACTGCATTTATATCTTCTTGAAAGAAGAAAATAGTAGAAGCAGTGCAGTTAGTGACTGGTGTAACACTACATTCTGTAGCTTGAGGTTTAGCCATTTGTAAATAGCCTTTACACTTGTTTCCAACTTATTGGATTTTGCCTATAGAATCGTTTATTTAGTCATTTATTCCATTAGTCACACAAGAAACTTTGTCTTAGTATCTCAGTATCATGATTTTAGACCCCTAAAATGGCGTCCAGTTTGGATTACTCACTTCATGTATTAGACTTGGGTTTGAATGAACTCTCATTGTTTCTTAAACCAAAATACACCTCAAAGGAAAATGATTTTCAACCCATGAGAGTAATCTGTATTTTAAAGAACATGTCACAGATTGTGAAAATAATTCCCCAAAGTTGCTTATAGTAAAATATTGACCTATGTCCAGTCAATGGTTTAGGATGACGATTTGAAGGGGATAGCACTAAATTGAGTGTTCAATTTCTGATGTGTGAGTCTGAACAAGTTTCACAAAATTTTATTTTCACTCATCTATTTATTTCAGAATTTATAATTCTGAAGTTTAAAACACAAAGACTTTAAGCCATTCGATCACTTTTTCTTATGAATTGTTTCTTATTTAGAAGTTAAAATCAGTTTGGAATAAAAGGTAGGTTGAAGAGTATACTAACACAAAGTTTAATTGTAAAATAAACTCATTCTGAGATGTAACATTTTGTGGGCTCATATCTCCCATTCCAGTCAATAGAGTTCTTAAAATACCATGTCTTGTTAGGAGAAATTGTTATTTTTTTACCACAAAAGTTTGGAATAAGAAAGAACTCATATATTTCAAAGCTCTCTGTTAGAGGAATAAAACAAAGCATCTAGAAATATTATTAGTTTTTTTTCAATATGTAATTATAAGCATTTTATGTACTAAAATGCTTAAATTAATTATTCATTGGATTATACTGGATTCTGTTTAGCCAAGGAACTACCAAATCCATGGATAGATTACCCTAGAACAATTTCTTATGTGTAGGTTTCGGAATTTTTGAAAGAGGACTATGCGACGCGTTTGGTTTCACCTCTATTTAATTCCGTCTTGATTTATTGTTCTTAATTGTTCTTAAATTTCCATTTGTGAATAACCTTTAAAAATTACCTGTGAAGATTCTTCATGACTTATTAATATCTTGTTTCATCCTCTACTTCTGAAGGCCTGAAAGTTAACTTCAAGCAAAATTTCTTAAACCACTTCTGTATTTAGGTTTCAAGAATTTTCTGAACATTTTAGAGAAAGATTCTCTCCTTCGTATATGCTAACACCAAGCATCATCCTGCAAAGTTATAAAGTAGAAATAATCAATAGATTATTTTCAGAGCAAGAAGGGAGCTGAGCAATAATTTAGTTTAATCCCTTATTTAGTATGTGGAGAAACCAAGACCCAGAGGTATGAGATGCCTTACTCAAGGCCACATAGCTACTTGGTAGCACAAGGTATGAAGAACTCAAACCAGTATGTCTTAGGACTCACCACCCTGCTCCACGGACATTTCAAAAGTACATATAATCACTTTTCCTTGATCTTTTTGCATTTAGCTGACTCAATGCTGCTTTGTTCAAACTGGTTATTAATTTGAAAAAAAAAAAATAGAACTTGTTTAGGCTTTTTTAGTTTTATTTTTTCTGAACACGGAAAAACACATTTTTGTTAAGGGAATAAAAAGAAGTTGAGACTAAAACAGGTCAAGCTTTGAAATCACCAAACTGAAGCTGATTTGAAAGTTTTCTGAGGCAGTCAGTGCGTCATCACTATCAGTAGTGACGGTAGCCGGAAGCAAGTTTCTCTCTTGTCCTATCAGTACTGCGGCACTGCTGATGAGGGACAAGGGGACTGGGGAGGGATGGGGGCAGGCTGCCACAGGGATGAGCAAAGCAGCGAACCCTTTATGGAAACCACAAGGCTGTTCAGGATGTTCATTGTGTTCTTCCTTATTTGGAATTCTGTTTATGCTCCTAACATTAGCACAGATTTTCCTTAATGAATGCATTCCTGCTGAAAGATGGTTAGGGACACACTGTGTGGATCTTTTTAATATTAGTTCATTCAATTAAAACCGTTCCGACTTGCAATGAGGCCTTTTCCTTTTGATGTTATACTCAGGTTTTCAGATAATGTCCATGACAATATATGTACGCCCCACAAAGATGATCTTCTCAATCAAATTCATTAAGTGTTAAATGTAATATTAATATCTAAAATTGTCTCGGGAAAGTTGTTGTGCTTCTGTTAGGTGTTATGAAAGTGGAGGTAAAAATTTGGCTGTTCTATAATTCAGATCCATGCATCTAGTTGAAACTATTTTCTCCCAGCAGGCTCAATGACTCTACTCCAAAAAATAAAACATATTCTGCTTCTTTGGACATTTTTCAAAATACAAATTAGGCTATTTCCGCCCTTTTTTAAAAAAAATAAATAATGGAGGGTAATACTCTCAAAGTCTCCCTGCTCAAAACCGAAGGGAAAGCATCACGCATTCCCGATGATTGTATTTACTAAATCACTCGCAAATTAGATGCTTCAGAAACAACCTGCTACACAAAGAGCAAATATTCCATTCGTGCGTTGCCTGAAGGCTTTGGACTGCATTACCCTACATATCCATCACAGAACAATGGAATGAAATAATTCCGGGAGGTTAGAGAAATCAAACCCACTCAGCCACTTTTCATAGGGAATATTTGGATAAGCAAGGCTTGGTGCAAATATCTGTTACCAGTCATTATGACAAGTTGGGGACATTCCATAATCTTATTAGTACACAGTCATTCACAGTTTGCTTTTTCTGTATCAAAACAAGCACTGATAATAGGAATAAATTGTTTATTTCCCATGTTACTGGGCAATTATAAATATTTCAGCAGAAGGGTTATACTGTTCCAAGGTTAGAATCTAATAGAATAAATCAGGATGCAAATGGCATTGTCTAGTAAGCACATGCCGATGTTCCCAAATAGTCGTCATTTGATTGGCTTCTAGAGAAGAGATTTAAAACAGAATAAGTTATGGAATCACTTTTTTAAAAGCTGCTAGCCTATCACTTATCACTTCTGTAGGATGACCTTTATTTTTTCTTTCCTGGACAGTATTCATAGGAAATAATACTATATACTCTACATGTAGCTATTGCTATTAACAGCTGAGGACAACTTATTTCAATTCTAGAATATTTTAAATATAAAAATTGCAGCGTTACACAGACCTTTGTTTATCTCATCACTTTGATTATATAAGGTTTTTAAAGAGCTCTGGCTAATTGTAGGCAACTTTTTCCACTATTTTTGTTTTTATAATTTATTTAAATATTGGTAATTACTAACAAGTCAGATAGAGGTTCAATAACCTCTCCTAAAAATAAAAATAAATGTACAGAATCATGGAACTAGAATGAGAAAATTTTGAAGCCAACCAGCTCACTCTACACGTCAAGGAAAATGTGTCTTATTTCATAAGACAATTTGATCTGAATTTCAGTTAATCTTTGGCAACACAGCCAAGACTAGAACCAAAGTCTCATAAGACACTGACTTGGGTAGTGGTCTTTGTACCATGTTATGCTTTCACCTTTTCCTTCCAGATCTATTTTTGTCCTGGCAGGGAAATGGGAGGAGCCTAAGAAGTCTACCTACCCCTTTTGTATTCTGCTCTGTCACTCAAAATCCTATATTCCTAGGGAAACGCTTGACTGTTCTATCTTCACAGTCATGGTTTTCATCCTCTACTCTTTTCATGACTTTTTTTTGGTGGGGGGGAGTGTTTTTTCTATTTTAGATACAATAAAATATTGTGGTGGTTTCACTTAAGATGTTCTGGGCAGCACAAGAAGGAATCAAGATTTTTTAAAACAGGAATATTTCTTCAACTTCTAAGAAATGGAGTGAACTGAGAAGGCACCCTTCTTAGCAGTCACTAGGAGATACTTAAGGGAAGAAAATCAGGAATAAGGCATTTTCCGGAAAACCTTCACTGCTTTCTGATTAAGCGTCAATCAGCCATCTCTTCATCCATTACAAAGAGAGACCAGTGCTTCTTTGGTAAAAAGCAATCATAAGAGATGTAGTAAAAAGCAAACTCTCCTCCTGGGAAGCAGCTAAAGGACACAAAAGTAAAATAAAGGCCCAGACCAGCTGTTCTAAAAATCTTTAGTGTAAGAAGGATGGACAGAAACAAAGAATATATTTATATGAATTTGGTATTAAATATAACATGAATTAGTTAATAACACACTCACATATATTAGTTCAGTTGTTTTTTGTGGTGGTAGCAAATATCTCTGAGTCCCTGAGTGGCATAAAAATTTAAGCCTGGACTATGAGCTGAAAGTTTAGTGGTTCAAACCCACGCAGAGGCTCCTTCGAAGGCAGGCCCGGTGCTCTGCTTCTGAAAGGCAAAAGCCTTGAAAATCCTACGGAGCAGTTCTATTCTGCACACCTGGTGTCTCCGTGAGTTGAAATCAGCTCTACAGCAGCTACCTACAACAGCAAACATCTCACAAGTGTGTACCACTGAACGTAAAGAGCTGAAAGAGTATAGAGGCAGGCGTGTGAGATGCCTGGCAAATTTGAGTTCTTCCAAGAAAGTCAGAGAACTTCTCATAATATTCCTCTGAAACATGAACGGGGCAAGTATTTTGCTCCTTGGCAATCACCAAAATGAAAAAAAATCCAATTATCTGATGAAGGTTGTTCAGCTCACCACTGGTGGATCCCAGGTGAGAATACCACCTTCCAGAACACATCCTTTATGGAAATGACATCCCCAAATTTAAAATACTCTGATCTTTAAGGCTGATATCTTATGTATTGTCATGTAGAGTTTTTTATTACTATTATTTTTTTTATTTTATTGTGTTTTACATGAACGTTTACAGTGCAAATTCATCTTTCATTCAAAATTTTATACAGAAATTGTTTTGTGACATTAGTTGCAATTCCTGCAATGTGTCAGCACTCTCTCCCCTTCCCTTTCCAGCCTGGGTTCTCTGTGTCCATTCATCCAGTTTTCCTGTACCTTCCTGCCTTCTCATTTTTGCTTTTGGGCAGGTGTTGCCCATTTGATCTTCTATACTTGTTTGAACTAAGAATTACATTCCTCAAATGTGTTATTGTTTGTTTCATGGGCCTGTGTAGTCATTAGTAAAAAGGTAGACTTCAGGAGTGGCTTCAGTTCTGAGTTAGCAGTGTGTCCAGGAGCTGGAGTTTTTTTTCTTTTTTTAGCATAATATTCTTTCTGGGTATATCAGAATACATATACTTATTTTATATGTATATATATATATACATATATATATATAAACTCAACTGTTAATTATACAATAAGATGCAGGAACTAAAACTTTATAGAACTTTCTTCCCACCCAACCATCCCCTGAGAAAATTCCAACCTGAAAAAGCACAAATAGTAAAATATAGGCTACTAAGTTTTTTTTTTTTTTTAAGGAGCATAAAGAAATCAAGCTTGAGACCCACTGAATTTAACAATTTCCTTTTGGGTGGTTAAAAAGTATTTTATTAAGGCTTTCTTCATTTTCAAAGCCTTACAAGGATTGGGACACCCAATCTTTAGTGTGCAGTAAAATGAAATGGCAATTTTCCAAGAGCCGTGAGACTGCAACTAATTAGCACATTAATTTATATAAATAAAATTCTCTTTGCTGTTCCCCAGTGTTCTGCCCGGGAAATGCAACAAGATGAATGAACATGACAAATCAAAGTGAAATTTACTGGCTTAAAAAAAAAAAAAAGGATACAGAAATAATTCCTTGACCTTATTCCAACTTTTCTGTCCCTCTGTCATCACTGCTGATTTTGGACAGAAGTAACTATTGCCTCTAAATATGTGCTTCTCATTCTGACAGAATTAAATTTGAAAGGCAAGTTCGCACGGAGGATTATATGCAGCTCTTCACTCTTGGACTTGAACTTTCAACTAACAGACAAAGGTCACAATTCAGAAACTTTTTTTTTTTTTAATTCTTACATTTACTTTTAAAGTTTTTGTTACATATGTCTTCTGAACAAAAATACAAACATTAAGTCTCTCTACATTTAATTTTTTTCTTATACACAAAAAATTCTGTTTAATTATTTTTAATTTTAACTAATTTTTATGGCTAACCCAATTTTTAAAAAAATATCAATATTGTCTCAAAGAAATTTGAAAAGAAAAGCAAGGCCCTAATTTCCAAAAAATGATTTCTTCAGTTTATGGTTTATTATAGCTGTGTTATTCTGATAATAAATTTAATGTAATAAGTACTTTCACATACATGTGCATATAAAGCACACATATACGCATATCTTATTAGGAGGAGGAGATGGAATGTGTAGCTGTCTCTATGAACAACTGCCCCTTTTGCCATGAAACCAGAAGGACTGGATGTGCCCAGCTACCATTACTGAATATTTTGATGAAAGATTCTGTAGAAGAATCCTGATCAAAATGCGAGGAAGGCAGAACAAATGCCCATGGAATTCAGATATCCTGGAGCCATGGAGGCTGAATGAAGCTCTGAGACTGTTGCCCTGAGATAATCTTTCATCTTAAAAAAAAAACAAAAAAAAAAACTCCTTAAGCATTCTTAAAACCAAACACTAGTAAAGAATGTCTACCTTGAGCATTGTTCTCTTTTAAGATCTATCTATATGGATAAAATCAGCAACAGGAACTCAAAAGATTAGATTGGAAACTTAGGAGGCAGTGGGGGAGGAACAAATTGGAAATGGAGGTGGAGACTGGTTGCACAACTGAAAGACTATACTCAATGTCACTGAATTGTATATGTAGAAATTGTTGAACTGGTATATGTTTTGCTGTGTATGATCTCAACAACAATTTTTTTTTTAATAATTAAAATGGCAAAAAAGACTTATTTTTACAATCATTCACACATACATATGTACATTTAACTGTTTTGGTAGAAAACTTTGTACTGTGCACAGCCTGCATAACAACAAGTGGTGGTCCTGGTATAACTGATTACTTAGTATTAAAATCAATTTTATGAAAAAAATTGAATAGAATGGAAAATAAGAGAATACATTTCACATAGCATAGAGAAGTGTTATTTTGTGAGACTTTTTTTTCTGTTATGTTCATTTGCATGAATGTATCATTATGATGTAATATGTTTCTTACTGTAAATTATGTTCATTAAATTTAGAAGATACACCAATAAGGAAAGAGCATGAAGAATATAGAATATAGACTATTAAGTGCATCTCTTCATTCAAATGTTTAATAAATATTTATCACTAGGGTACAGCAGTGAACAAGCCAAAGTCTGAGGTTTCATGAAACTTACTGTAGTGGACAGGCAGAAAGTAAACCAGTAAACAAAATGGATATGTGATACAATCTCAAGTAGTCATGATAAGTGCCATGAAGAAATTGAGGACAACAAGAGGGTTAGAGAATGAGACCATGGGTGGGATGGAGGTTAAGGGAAGAGTCTGAGGAGGTGGCATTTGATTGGGGACCGTCAAAGTCCCCGAGGTAAAAACAAGATTAGCATGTATTGAGGAAGTGTAAGAAAGCTAGAGTGGCTAACCAAGGGAGAGAGCGGTTAGAAACAGCACACAGAGGGGCAGCTGCCAGTCATGTAGGACCTCATCAGCCATGGGAAGCACTTTGAAGTTCATCCTAAGGGTGATGATAAGGCTGCCATGGACAACTATGACATTATTTCTTTTTTCAACAGAGCTGACTGGGTGCCGTATGGAGAATAGATTATTGTGGGAAAGGTTACCAAAAAAAGAAAAAACCCAAACCCATTGTTTTCCAGCTGATTCTGACTTAGAGCAACCATATAGGACAGAGTGGAACTGCCCCATAGGGTTTCCAAGGTTATAAATCTTTACAGAAGCAGACTGCTACATCTTTCTCCCACAGAGCAATTTTGGTTAGCAGTTGAGCACTTAACCAGTGCACCACCAGGGCTTCTGTGATGGCGGAAAGGTTAGAGAGAAAAAAGGTAGACTAATTATGAAGCCATTAGAAGTATGTACAGGGGAAACAAGATGACGCTACCTTGGTGTAGGTCAGCGATGAGGGAGGAGTGAAAAATGATTAGAGCTACATTTTGCCCAGTAGGATTTGCTGATGGAATAAGTGAGGTATATGAAGGAAAGTGGAGCCCTGGTGGTGCAGTGGTTAAGAGCTCAGCTGTTAATCCAAAGGTCATCAGTTCAAATCCAACAGCTGCTCCTTGGAAACCCTATGGGGCAGTTCTACTCTGTCCTATGAGGTCTCTATGAGTTGGAATCCACTCAGTAGCAATGGGTTTGTATAAAGGAAAGAGACATATCGAGAAAGACTGTGATATTTTTGGTCCTATCAACTATGTGAATAGTGATGGAGTCTCTTACAGACGTGTGGAAGACTTGGGAAGGAGAGGGTTGAAAAGTTATTGAGTAATTAAGCAGTTCCTATATATTTTTTTTATGAATATATTGCCATTATTACAGCATTCGAATAGACATTGGTTAAGGACTTACTAAGAGTCATGCTCTGTGCCAAGTGCAAGAATGTAAAGTCAAAATATAAGCATTGTTTCTGCAAAAACAACAACTAAAAATTACAGTATCATGTAATTGGGGTAAGAATAAGTAATGAGAGGAAGACACTAGAGCGGCAGAAAGGAAAGAATCTACGTTAATATAAGGGCTTATCAATCCTTCTAATAAAGATGATGCTAAAGCTGTGGTTCGAAAGATGAGCTGAAAGTAGTGAGATTATTAACTGCTGGGGATGGTGGAGGGGAACTCTAGGTATAGAGAACAGAGTGGGCAAATGCATAGAGAAATAAAGCACGTCTGTGTTTGAGAAACAAGAAGTTCAGTCTACCTGGAGGAAGGCCTGTGTTGGATGTGGCTAAAATGTTAGTCAGGGACAAGATCAAGAAGAGTCTTGTCTCACAGTCTATCAAGTTTGATTTTTACACGAATCTATGGAAAGACAATATAGGATTAAAATCAAGGGAATGATATGATATGAAAAGTTAGATGGGGGCAAGGACGAAGGCAGAAAATACAGTGAGGGTGCTTTTGTAGTAATCATGGATAGAAATGATAAGATCCGAAAATAAGGCACTGATTGCAGGGATGGAAAAAAAGGATTAGGTTCTCACTCGATGAAAGTAGACAATTTGAGGTAAGCCCTCTTTGAAGGAAGGAGACAGGATATAAAACGAATGGACATAGAGAGTGAAAGCAGATTACACTTCAGATTCATTTTATGCTTGGTCAAGAAATATGTAAAGAGGTCCAATTCTATCACCTATCTAGATCCCTTCCCTGCCTTCCCACTCCTCTAACTTAGCCTTTACCCGAGTCCCTGATCCTTTACAGCCTGGACTCCTAGTGTAGTTCTTGATGTCTGACACAATTTATGACCTGACCTTCATTTTCCATCTGGCTGGCAAATACTAACTTCCTCATTGCTCCATTGCAGCAGTGTGTCATAAAGGACAGTAACAGATAGAAAAGCACCAGTGTAGGCCTTAATTCTAGGGCAGAATTAGCCACCACTCACTGCTTGATCTTCAGAAAGTTTCAACCTTTCTGGCATGTAAGGGCATTCATCACAGGGTTATTAGCCATTATGAGAAAATAAAAATATCCAGAATACCCAAATGTATATTACTGATTAAGTATGAATTTTTGAAAAATTATAAAATATGATACTATGCAGGCATTAAAGGGTGTGCTTTTAGAATATTTAATAACCATGGAAAATGTACATGGTCTAGTCTTATGTGAATAAAGGCAGGTTATAAAATTGCATATTCACTATTTTGTTTTAAACTATGAGTAAATACATATACTTGATGAAAAAAGATTGAATACATATACAATAAAATGATATTAATGGATGGTTATGGACAGGTGGGGCCAAGATGGCAGAATAGACAGACACTTCTGGTGAGCGCTCTTACCACAAAAAACCAAAAAAAAAACAGGTGAAACAAGTAAGTTTATGACAAGCTAGGAGGCCTGAACATCAAAGGCAAGGGTAGAAAACAAACTGAGGGGCAGGGAGAGGAAGTGATGGTTCAGAAGCAGAGAGGAGTTACCGGACCTGAATCGCCAGAAGCCCTCAGGGACCATTCCCAGGAGTGGCTACGGCAGGCTGGTACTAGCATTTGGCTGCAGTTTCCTCAGGAAGAAGCAGCCAGCCACAAGGCCTACTCACACCTCCGGAACCAGAGAAGAACAGCGCTCTCCGCATAGGCTAAGTACTTACCTATATTTCACTGCATCCCCTGCCCCCAAGCCGGCTTCAGGGGCTGACTTCCCTAGGTGTGAGAAAGGCCCTGATGAGTGCATAGAGCCATTCTCCAGACCCTGGAGAAGGAATAAATTCTCAATTGGGGGAAAAGATAATTTGCCAGCTCCACTAACTGGGGGAGCTCAGGACAGAAGCAGCTCCTGTCCAGGCATAAATGGTCCATGGACTTTGAGTACCTTTCCCCTCTGCATGGACACGTGTGGGCCAATTTCTGGAGAATACGCCCTTGTTGGCCAATTACAACTGTTTCAGCTGGGGGGTTGGTGAGGTGGGTGTTTGATGTTTGACATGGCTTTGCCTATAAAACAGGGTTCTCACCTACCCACATCAGGGGCCTAAGGACTGGTAGCTCCACTCAGGTCACGCAGCCACCCATGACTGGGGTCCAAGGATAACTGGTACCTCTCAGTCCTTACAACCAAAAACATTGGGTGCCCATGGTCCATCTGCAGAACATACCCACCTGTACACTCTAGGGAACAGGGACACGTTTTCTTCAAAGACACTTGGGGGACAGTTCTCAACCCCCTGCCTTGTTTAGAGCATGACCCCCTGCTGCAACCAGATACTGGTACCTACACCAATCACCCCTGCCCCTCTAAGACTGTAGCACAGAGCCTGTACCACACACTCGATGATCAGCTACCTGGATACCTGAGCTGAATTCATACAAGAAAAGTGAAAGGACTCCTAGACTGATATACCTGATAACAGCTTTAGCCATCTGATGACAAGATGTCAGAGCCCCAAAGGGGAAAATAATCAAGCTAACTCACTCAAGCAACCCATTTGGGCATATCAAGACAAAACAAAGAAAGAAGCTATGATACGGTAAGCAAACATAAACTAATACAGTAACTTATAGGTTGCTCAGAGACAACAGTCATTATCAAGTCACATAAAGAAACAGACCGTGATGGCCTCAACAATCTCTCAAAACAAAGAATCAAGGGATCTTCTAGATGAAAGTGCCTTCCTGGAATCACTGGAGGCAGAATACAAAAGATTAATATATATAACTTTTCAAGACATCAGAATAGAAATCAGGCAATATGCAGGATAAGCCAAGGAACACACAGATAAAGCAGTTGAAGAAATTAAAAAGGTTATTCAGGAACATAATGAAAAATTTAATAAACTGGAAAAATCCATAGACAGACAACAATCAGAAATTCAGAAGATTAATAATAAAATTACAGAAGTAAACAACTCAATAGAAAGTCAGAGGAGCAGAATTGAGCAAGTAGAAGGCAAAATTTCTGAACTTGAAGATAAAATACTTGGCACCAATATACTTCAAGAAAAATCAGATAAAAGATTTTTAGAAAATGAAGAAAACTTAAGAAGCATGTGGGAATCTATCAAGAGAAATAACCTACAAGTGATTGGAGCACCAGAACAGAGGACAACAGAAAATACAGAGAGAATTGTTGAAGATTTGTTGGCAGAAAACTTCCCTGATATCATGAAAGATGAGAAGATATCTATCGAAGATGTTCATTGAGCTCGACATAAGGTAGATTCTAAAAGAAAGTCACCAAGACATAATCAAACTTGCCAAAACCAGAGATAAAGAGAGAATTTTAAGAGCAGCTACGGATAAATGAAAAGTCACCTACAAAGAAGAGTCAATAAGAATACCCAGCAGAAACTATGCAGGCAAGAAGGCAGTGGGAAGACTTATATAAAGTATTGAAGGAAAAAAAAAAAGTTGCCAGCCAAGAATCATATATCCAGAAAAACTCTCTCTAATACGAAGGTGAGATTAGGACATTTCCAGATAAACCGAAGTTTAGGGAATTCATAAAATCCATACCAAAACTACAAGAAATACTAAAGGGAGTTCTTTGGTTAGAAAATCAATAATATCAGGTATCAAACCATGATTAGAACACTGGGCAGAGCAATCAGATGTCAACCCGGACAGGGAAATCACAAAAATAAATGAAGATTAAAAAAACACTCAACACAAGGAAACAGTGATGTTATTATGCAAAAGAAGACAACATTAAAACAATAAAGAGGGATTAAGAAATGTAGTCATAGATCTTTCAAATGGAAAGGAAGACAAGGAGATACAAAGAAAAAAAAAGTTAGGTTTAAATTTAGAAAAACAGGGATAAATAATGAGGTAATGACAAAGGAGACAAAGTATCCTACACATCAAAATAAAATACAAGAAAAAAACAGAGACTCAGCAGAAACAAAATCAACGACAATGAATATGAGGAAAGGACAATATAAAAAGACAATCTACTCAGCACATAAGTAGGAAAAAGAAACTGTCAACAACTCACAAAAAAAGACATCAAAATGATAACACTAAATTCATACCTATCCATAATTACCCTGAATGTAAATGGAATACATGTACCAATAAAGAGACAGAGAGCTGCAGAACGGATTAAAAGACATGATCTGTCTATATGCTGCCTACAAGAGACACGCCTTAGACTTAGAGACACAAACAAACTAAAACTCAAAGGATGGGAAAAAACATATCAAGCAAAAAACAATAGAAAAAGAGCAGGAGTGACAATATTAATTTCTGACAAAGTAGACTTTAAAGTGAAATCCATCATAATGGATAAAGAAGGACACTATATAATGATTAAAGGGACAATACACCAAGAAAATATAACCATATTAAATATTTATACACCCAGTGACAGGGCTGCAAGATACATAAAACAAACTCTATCAGCATTGAAAAGTGAGCTAGACAGCTCCACAATAATAGTAGGAGACTTCAGCACACCACTTTCCATGAAGGACAGGACATTCAGAAAGAAGCTCAATAAAGACACGAAAGATCTAAATGCCGCAATCACCCAACTTGACTTCACAGACATATACAGAACACTCCACCCAAGAGCAGCCAAGTATACTTTCTTTTCTAGTGCACATGGAACATTCTCTAGAATAGACCACATAATAGGTCGAAAAGCAAGCCTTAGCAGAATCCAAAACATTGAAATATTACAAAGCATCTTCTCTGACCACAAGGCAATAAAACTAGAAATCAATAACAGAAAAACTAGGGAAAAGAAATCAAATACTTGGAAAATGAACAATATCCTCCTGAAAAAAGACTGGTTTATAGAAGACATTAAGGATGGAATAAAGAAATTCATAGAGTCCAATGAGAATGAAAACACTTCCTATCAGAACCTTTGGGACACAGCGAAAGCAGTGCTCAGAGGTCAAGTTATATCAATAAATGCACACATACAAAAAGAAAGGACCAAATTCAAAGAATTATCCCTACATCTTGAACAAGCAGAAAGAGAGCAACAAAAGAAAACCTCAGGCACCAGAAGAAAACAAATAATAAAAATTAGACCAGAACTAATGAAATAGAAAACTGAAAGAATTAACAGCCAAAAGCTGGTTCTTTGAAAAAATCAACAAAATTGATAAACCATTGGCCAAACCGACAAAAGAAAAACAGGAGAGGAAGCAAATAACCCGAATAAGAAATGAGATGGGCAATATTACAACAGACCCAACTGAAATTAAAAGAATCATGTCAGATTACTATGAAAAACTGTACTCTAACAAATTTGAAAACCTAGAAGAAATGGATGAATTCCTAGAAACACACTATGTACCTAAACTTACAAAAGAGAGGTAGAACAACTAAATAGACCCATAACAAAAAAAGAGATTGAAAAGGTAATCAAAAAACTCCCAAGAAAATAAAAGCCTTGGCCCAGACGGTTTCACTGCAGAGTTCTACTAAACTTTCAGAGAAGAGTTAACACCACTACTTCTAAAGGTGTTTCAGAGCGTAGAAAAGGATGGGATACTCCCAAACTCATTCTATGAAGCGAGCATATCCCTGATACCAAAACCAGGTAAAGACACAAACACACACAAAAAAGAAAATTACAGACCTATATCTCTCATGAACTTAGATGCAAAAATCCTCAACAAAATTCTAGCCAACAGAATTCAACAACATGTCAAAAAAATAACTCACCATGACCAAGTAGGATTCATACCAGGTATGCAGGGATGGTTCAACATTAGAAAAACAATTAATGTAACCCATCATGTAAATAAAACAAAAGACAAGAATTACATGATTTTATCAACTGATGCAGAAAAGACACTTGACAAAGTTCAATACCCATTCATGATAAAAACTCTCAGCAAAATAGGAATAAAAGGAAAATTCCTCAACATAATGAAGGGCATTTATACAAAGCCAACAGCCAAAATCATTCTAAATGGAGAGAGCCTGAAGAGCATTCCACTTGAGACTGGGAACCAGACAAGGATGTGCTTCATCACCACTCTTATTTAACAATATGCTAGAAGTCCTACCCAGAGCAATTAGGCTAGATAAAGAAATAAAGGGCATCCAGATCGGCAAGGAAGAACTGAAAGTATCTCTATTTGCAGATGACATGATCTTATACACCGAAAACCCTAAGGAATCCTCCAGAAAACTACTGAAACAATAGAAGAGTTCTGCAGTGTATCAGGATACAAGATAAGCATACAAAAATCAGTTGGATTCCTCTACCCCAACAAAAAGAACATCAAATAGGAAATCACCAAATCCATGCTGTTTACAGTAGCCCCCAAGAAGATAAAATACTTAGGAATAAATCTTACCAGAAATGTAAAAGACTTAAACGAAGAAAACTACATACTTTGCTCATGGATAAGAAGACTTAACATTGTAAGAATGTCTGTTCTACCAAAAGCGATCTATACATTTAATGCAATTCGGATCCAAATTCCAATGACATTTTTTTAATGAGATGGAGAAACAAATCACCAGCTTCGTACGGAAGGGAAACAGTCACCGTATAAGTAAAACATTACTGAAAGGAGAACTAAGTGGGGGGCCTCACTCTACCTGATTTTAGAAACCATTATACCGCCACACTAGTCAAAACAGCCTAGTACTGGTACAACAACAGATACATAGGCCAATGGAACGGAATTGAGAATCCAGACATAAATCCACCCACATATGAGCAGTTGATATTTGACAAAGGCCCCAAATCAGTTAAATGGGGAAAAGACAGCCTTTTTAACAAATGGTGTTGGCATAACTAGATATCCATCTGCAAAAAAATGAAACAAGACCCATACCTCACACCATGCATAAAAACTAACTCAAAATGGATCAAAGACCTAAATATAAAATCTAAAACTATAAAGATCATGGAAGAAAAAATAAGCACAATGTTAGGAGCCCTAATATATGGCATAAACAGTTTACGGAACATTACTAACAATGCAGAAGAAAAACTAGATAACTGGGAGCTCCTAAAATTTGAATACCTATGCTCATCCAAAGACTTCACCAAAAGAGTAAAAAGATTACCTATAGACTGGGAAAAAGTTTTTAGCTATGACATTTCCAATCAGCGTCTGACCTCTAAAATTTACATGATACTGCAAAAACTCAACTACAAAAAGACAAATAACCCAATTAAAAAATGGGCAAAAGGTATGAGCAGACACTTCACTAAAGAAGGCATTCGGGTAGCTACCAGATACATGAGGAAATGCTCATGATCATTAACCATTAGAAAAAACCGAATCAAAACTACAATGCAATCCCATCTCACTCCAACAAGGCTGGCATTAATCTCAAAAATGCAAAATAATAAATGTTGGAAAGGTTGTGGAGAGACTGGAACACTTATACACTGCTGGTGGAAATATAAAATGGTACAACCACTTTGGAAATCAATTTGGTGCTTCCTTAAAAACTAGAAATAGAACTACCATAAGGCCAAGTAACCTCACTCCTTGGAATAAATCCTAGAGAAATAAGAGCCTTTACACAAACAGATATATGCACACCAATGTTCACTGCAAAACTGTTTACGATAGCAAAATGATGGAAACAACCAAGGTCCCCATCGATGGATGAATGAATAAATAATTTATGGTATATTCACACAATGGAACACTACACATTGATAAAGAACAGTGAGGAATCTGTGAAACATTTCATAATGTGGAGGAACCTGGAAGGCATTATGCTGAGGGAAATTAGTCAGCTGCAAAAGGACAAATATTATGTAAGACCACTACTATAAGAACTCAAGAAATAGTTTAAACAGAGCAGAAAATATTCTTTGATGGTTACGAGAGTGGTGACGCAAGGAGGGAGGGAGAGGGATATTCGCTAATTAGATAGTAGATAAGAACCTCTTTAGGTGAAGCGAAAGACAACACACAATACAGGCGAAGTCAGCACAACTGGACTAAATCAAAAGAAAAGAATTTTCCTGAATAAACTGAATACTTCCAAGGCCAGTGTAGCAGGGGTGGGTATTTGGGGACCGTGGCTTCAGGGGACATCTAAGTCAATTGGCATAATAAGATCTATTGAGAAAACGTTCTGCATCCCACTTTGGAGAGTGGCGTCTGGAGTCTTAAACACTAGCAAGTGGCCATCTAAGATGTATCAATTGGTATCAACCCACCTGGACCAAAGGAGAGTGCAGAACACCAAGAACACAAGGTAATTATGAGCCCAAGAGACAGAAAGCGTACATAAACCATAGAGTACATTAGCCTGAGACCAGAAGAACTAGATGGTGCCCAGCTACAATCAATGACTGCCCTGACAGGAAACACAACAGAGAACTCTTGAGGGAGCAGGAAAGCAGTGGGATTCAGATCCCAAGTTCCCATAAAAAGACCAGACTTAATGGTCTGACTCAGGCTAGAAGAACCCCGGTGGTCATTTCCGCAGAGCTTCTGTTAGCCTAGGATAGGAGCCATTCCCAAAGCCAACTCTTCAGACAGGGATTGGACTGGACAATGGGATAGAAAAAAATGGTGGCGAAGAATGAGCTTCTTGGATCAAGTAGAACACTTGAGACTATGTTGCCATCTCCTATCTGGAAGGGAGATGAGAGGGCAGAGAAGCTGGCCAAATGGATGCCAAAAGAGAGAGCGGAGGGAATGAGTGGGGTGTCTCATTAGGGGAAGAGCAATTAGGAGTATATAACAAGGTGTGTATAAACTTTTGTGTGAGAGACTGACTTATTTGTAAACTTTCACTTAAAGCACAATAAAAAATTTAAAAAATAAATTCAAAGAATTATATTAATGATTTTTTTAATGAAGATTACGGGTGATTTTTATTTTCCTCATTGTGACTTTCCTGTTTTTTATATTTTCTATTATAAAAAAATAGGTTGATTTTATAATCACCCAAAAAAAGTAATTAAAACAACCTATGGTTGCTCATCCCGAAGAACAATTTCAAATACAGTATAGATCTGATTAGAATATATTCAGCTGCAAGTATAAGTAAACCCAACTAAAAGTGTCTTAAAGAGCCTTCCACTTCCACTTCGGGCAAAGTCAGTCAGTCACAAGAGAATATTGCTTTACTTCCTAACGGTGAGAATATGCCAGATAACCTACACAATCATAATCTCGGTTTTCTTATGTGTGGGGGGGGGGGGAGGAGTGGGAGTGTGTGTTTTAAACCATTACAGAGCTAAAGGTAGAAACCTAAATAAAATTTAGAAAGTGACAAGCTCCTCCTGGGAGTATAGATACCCACACCGCTTTCTTTCTTGGAGGAGAAGCAGGAGAAGGACAAAATGTAACCAAACCCATTGCCATTGAGTCGATTCTGACTCATAGCAACCCTATGGGACAGAGAACTGCCCCAAATGGTTTTCAAGGAGGGGCTGGTGGATTTCAACTGCCAAACTTTTAGTAGCCAAGCTCTTTAACCACTTCACCACCAAAAGAAAATCTTAGTTTAGCTTCTAGTGCAGTCATATCTATATAGAGAATCTGCCCCCATTCCCAACTCTTTCCCATGGGCATTCTTTGCACACTTCCATGGAAGACTGAGGCAGAGAAGTAGAACAGAAGGTCTGGTGAAGGCTGGGAGAGGGTAGGCAATCCTTGTCCCACACAGAGCGTGAGGCGATAGCTGCCTAAGGCTGGAGAGAGACAGGAGAGTTGAGAGAGACCATCTCCTAATGCTCAGGTATGCAGAGCCTTCCAAAACCTGGGGGCGGGGCCAGGGAACTAAGAGCAACTTCTCATACACAGTTCAGCCCTTCACTGAATCCACTACTTCAGCCTTTAAAGTTTGGGGGTATGGCAACAGGGTGGAAAGAAGCCTCCTAGGGCAGGTAAAGCTGGGGTCAGGAACTGAAAGCAGAGAATACCCTAGCAGCCCAACCAGTTGGCAGCCAGCTATAAACTCAAGATCTCCCATGGCTGGAAAGCTGGTAGGGAGCTGTAACACACAAAGAGATATCTAGAATCTCTCAGGTGCGTAGAAATTCAGCCCTGCCAAAGAGAAGGTCCTGAACTTACCCTCAAATCATTTGAAACCAGTAGTGACTGGAATCAAACTGAACCAACAGCAAAGCACAGGCCCAACTCATGTATAGGTTAGGTTGAGTCAGCCCCCTCTCTACTGGCCAGAAAGAAGGACTAGTGTGCCTTCTTCTGGGTTTTAATATTATTTACTTCAATATATACTATTCTTTTAGATGCACAATCTGGCATAAAATAAAAAAATGTATGAGATACTTAAAGAATCAAGAAAATGTAACACATCACCAATAGGAGTAGATCCAGAGATGGAGTAGATATTGGAATTATCAGACAGGGCTTTAAAATAATTATGATTAATGTGGAAAAAGTGGACTATATAACTCAACAGATAATTTCAGGAGAGACATGGAAATCACAAAAAAAAGAAGAAACGTAGAAATGAAACCCACAGTATTAGAAACAAAGAATTCATTTTATGGGTTTATTAGAAGCCTAGACACAGAGTAGAAAGAATCAGTGAACTTGAAGACAAATCAATAGAAATTATTCAACTGAAACACAGGAAAAAAATAAAACAGAGCATCTGAGATCTGTGGGACAATATCAAACAGTGTAACAAAGGAATAAGTGGAGTTGCAAAGGAAAAGAAGAGAGAAAATGGGATACAAAGGATATTTAAAGATACAATGGCCAGAAATTTTCCAAAGTTGATTAAATATATCTGCCACAAACCACAAAAAAGCATATCCACCAAAACTAAACCCATTGCTGTCAAGTTGATTCAACTCATAGTGGCCCTGTAGATTAAAACTGCCTAACAGGGCTTCCAAGGAGTGATGCATGGATTTCAACTACAGACCTTTTGGTTAGCAGCCAATGTCTTAACCACTTTACCACCAGGGCTCCACTGAACACCAGTTAGGATAAAACCCATTGTAAGAGTAAATAAAACTTTTCCAGAAAATTCCTGGAAAACTGCCTTTCTCCCTTCAAAGGCTGGAATTGTACCATATGCGCTTCACCAAACTAATCACCAGCAAAGAAGAGACATTTACGATTGGCTTAGACTAATAATACTTGCCCTTGAAACCTCCTCTTAAGCATGTGGTCCCTGGTACCTAAACAAAATAGGACTTCTTTTAGCAAAGAAGAAAAAAAGAGTTGTTGGATAGAAAACCAGAAATGCTTGGAATTTATTAAAATGAAAATTCAGTGGGAAGCCACTTCATATTACAACATAGAAAAGATGGACACCCTCTAAAATCTCACAATTGTGTTACTATTGAGTACCTCTTCTCGCTGTGACTTGATTATTCTTATATTTCATCCTGCATCCTGTGCTCTGTGGTGGGGCGGGGATACCGAAAAGGCATCGTTTCTTCTCTCAGTGCTCGCTTTGCAGTAGGGAAACGCAGATTTAAAACTGGTGTCATTGGAAGAACAATAGCACAGCATGGACCTGACTTTAGTTCCTTCACTTATTAGTTAAATTAGCTTGAATAAGTTACCTAATTTCTTTATGCCTCAATATCTGCATCAGTGAAAGGGGCTATTATGGGCCATCCTCATATAATTGTGATGAGTATTAAATAGCATAATTTACTAAATGTTTAGCGAAAATGTTCAATAAACGTTAGCTACCACAATGATCACAAAGATGGCACAGGACAAGTCAGCATTTCATTCCATCATACATCAGGTTGCTGTGAGTTGGAGGTGACTCAATATCAACTAACAATAACTACAAAATCATTATTATTATTTATTATACGTTTACAGAGTTCGGGACGTATGTATAAGAGGTAATGTTCAAGTAAGTCAACACAAATGGTAAAGCTTAGGTACGTCTGGATATGCGAACTGTTCACCTGTTGTAGGAAGGACTACAGTAGTAAAGAAAGGCATTTTAGGAAGAATGACCACAATGAAAAAGAAGTTACAGAGACATAGAAAACGAAAGGGAAGGGATCCTGGCAAGCAAGTAACCCTGAGTGTAGGCTTTATGAGCAGACTCTGGGTTTGGGAAATGAAGATGTGAGAAAACTAGGGTAAGGCATGGAGAATCATATACGACATGATTAAGATACCAGACTCTATTCTACAGGCAAATAGGGAATTATTGAAGGATTTTACACAGGGAGGTAGTAATACCAGATGCCATTTCCAAAGGGCATTATGACAACAATGGATACAGATGGAGGTTGGGAAAGAGAGGCACCAACGATTTGCAATAATCCAGTTAGAATTAAGGCTATTAGGAAAGCCTGGAAAAGAAGGAGCAAGTATGAAACATGTTATAAACAGGCTTAGTTCTTAGGAGATAGTTCAATTTGAAATAATATGAAGTATGAAATTTATGATTAAAAAATTGAAAGGCTATTGAATCCATTCAATTGCAGAAAGTAAAATAAACTAGTAGTAAATAAAGTGTTGTAAAGTAGGCATTCTGCAAAATGCATTTTAATTATTAAATTGACCATTTGAAAATTATTATTTGTAGCCAATAGGTACTATAGAGCTATTTAAAAACAGCCTGAGTGGTTAAAAAAAAAAAAAAATTTTTTTTCAAGATAAATATTTTCTTCTAGAAGATCAGAACAATTTTGGTTACTTTATTAACTAAATTATGGAATTTTTTTTAAGTATTATGTTATAGTTCCATTCATTCCTGGTTGAACCGTTATAAATTATAAGTGCACAGATTATGAATTAATGAAGTTTTAAGATACCTAGTCTTGACCTATTGCTAAAATGTAAATTTCTCTCATATGTTTTCTCTTTGAGATAAAATAAAACTCTTCATAAGACTTTCTTTAACTTTATAGTTAGAATGTGGTGCCAAAGGAGAATACAAGTAAGTGTTTTCTAGATTCGTCACTCAAATTATAAATGAAGTAGCATTTCCTCTTGGACAAAATCTGTTTCTGCGTTAATTTTGGTGCTTTGACAATACCTTGTGTCTCTCTTTCACGACTTTTCCCATCAATCCATTTCCAGCAGTCTGTCGGGGTTGTTCACTAATACTGACTCTGCGTGAACCAAATCAGTCATACGCTTCATCCCCATTTCACAGAAAACTCTTTAGGCAAATTCTTTAATATATAATGTCATTCGAAAGTAATTTTTATACAAAATTTATTATGTGTATTCTTAGCTGTCATAACTGACAATGGAAATTTTTTTCCTTCTTATGCTTTTCTACAATGCAGCTAAAAACACTTGAAACTATAACCTGAAATTTGTAGCTTGCGGACGATTCCTAAAAGGTTTATCAAGCATCTAGCAATCCCATATCACAATTTTCATAACATTTTAATACTCTCATCCACTTTATTAAAGGAGCCAAAAGAGTGTGAGACAGTATAAACTAGTTAAAAGCGCTTTAAAGCAGGAACAGGGTTTTGGTCTCAGCTCTACCTCTAGTTGCACTTCCTTGAATTGTCCATTTGAGAGTTTTGTGTGTCCACTTGCATATCCTAAGCTGGGGATATAACCACAGCAATGGACTCATACATACCAATGATCATGAGGATGGCACAGGATCGGCAACATTTCCATTTGTTACACATAAGGTCACAGTTAGTTGGAGCTGGCTAGATGGCAACTAATGGCAACAATTAATTGGGGATAATGGTTCTTGGGTCTACTTTGACACAAATGATGCTGTGTGAATAAATTCAACAAATTGTCTAAAGAATGTAAGTGAAAGGAAAATACTCCCTACTTTATAATCATGACCTAGGGGACTTAGCCGTTAGGTCATCTACTACTTTGCAATAATAAATAAAGAGTAACTTCTGAATCTCTACCTTTTTCCAATATCTTTCAACTGTACTTCTTAATATTAGCTGATTTCTGACGCAAAATGCTCTAGGTAGCAGCAGAGTTTCCTTCGGCTACTACCATTTCTTCTTTGCTTCGTATTCATACACAGCAATGCCAATGCTATCCATTAGAGATTAAGCAATTAAATATGTCTGCTAGATACATGAAGTCCTTGGATGGTGCAAATAGTTAAGCACTCCACTACTAGAAGAAAGGTTGGTGGTTCTAACCCACACAGAGGCACCTCGGAAGACAGGTGTGGTGATCTGCTTCTAAAAGGCCACAGCCTTGAAAGCCCTACAGAGAACAGTTCTACTGTGTACACATGGGGTAACCAGGAGTTGGAATTTATTTGATGGCAACTAACAGCAACAACAGTAGCTAGTTACTTTCCTCTGCCAACTGCAATCTTTTAGAACACCTCCCTAACTCTCCACCAGAAAGGCTACTTTGCCATTCAAAAACGTTTACATAAAACACCAAACTTAAAGATTTTACCACCCCTAGAACAACAAAGCCAAAATAGAAAAAAAAATTTAAAGATGAATCTATGTGTGTGTGTGTGTGTGTGTGTGTGTGTGTATAAAATCAAACCAAGCCGTTGCTGTCGAGTAGATTCCGACTCATAGCAACCGTACAGTACAGAGTAGAACTGACTGCTCTATAGAGTTTCCAAGAAGTGCCTGGTGGATTCCAACTGCCAACCTTTTCGTTAGCAGTCGTAGCTCTTAACCACTACGCCACCAGCGTTTCTATACGAAATTATATATGTAGGAACCCTGGTGGCGTAGTGGGTAAAGAGGAGTTTGGCTGGTAACCAAAAGGTTGGCAGTTCAAATCCATCAGGTGGCACTCCTTGGAAACCCCACGGGGCAGTTCTACTCTGTCCTATAGGATCACTGTGAGTCAGAATCTGCTCTACAGCAATGGGTTTGGTATACACGCACTGACTTTGAATTCACGTTGGAACCTTTTTTTCTTTTTCTTTTCACTTTTTTTTCTTCTTTTAAATGCCACACACTCCCAGTTACTCTCCCCTAATGAGACACCCCACTCTCTCCCTCCACTCTCTCCTTTCTTGTCCATTTTGCCAGCTTCTAATGCTTTCCACCCTCTCATCTCCCCTCCAGGCAGGAGATGCCAACATAGTCTCAAGTGTCCACCTGATCCAAAAAGCTCACTCCTCACCAGCATCCCTCTCCAACCCATTGTCCAGTCCAATTCATGTCTGAAGAGTTGGCTTCAGGAATGGTTCCTGTCCTGGGGCAACGGAATGTCTGGGGGCCATGACTACCGAGGTCCTACTAGTCTCAGTCAGACCATTAAGTCTGGTCTTATGAGAATTTGGGTCCTGCATCCCACTGGTCTCCTGCTCCCTCAGAGGTTCTCTGTTGTGCTCCCTATCAGGGCAGTCACCGGTTGTAGCCAGGCACCATCTAGTTCTCCTGGTCTCAGGATGATGTAGTTTCTGGTTCATGTGGCCCTTTCTGTCTCTTGGGCTCGTAATTGCCTTGTGTCCTTGGTGTTCCTCATTCTCCTTTGATCCAGGTGGGTTGAGACCAATTGACGGATCTTAGATGGCTGCTTGCTAGCATTTAAGACCCCAGACACCACTCTTCAAAGTGGAATGCAGAATGTTTTCTTAATAGATTTTATTATGCCAGTTGACTTAGATGTCCCCTGAAACCATGGTCCCCAGACCCCTGCCCCCACTATGCTGGCCTTCGAAGCATTCAGTTTATTCAGGAAACTTCTTTGCTTTTGGTTTAGACCAGCTGTGCTGACATCCCCTATATTGTGTTCTGTCTTTCCCTTCACCGAAAGTAGTTCTTACCTACCATGTAATTAGTGAATACCCCTCTCCTACCCCTGCTTTTGTAACCACAAAAGAATGTTTTCTTCTCAGTTTAAACTATTTCTCAAGTTCTTATAATAGTGGTCTTATACAATATTTGTCCTTTTGCAACTGACTAATTTCACTCAGCATAATGCCTTCCAGGTTCCTCCATGTTATGAAATGTTTCGCAGATTCCTCACTTTTCTTTATCGATGCATGGTATTCCATTGTGTGAATATACCATAATTTATTCATCCATTCATCCATTGCTGGGCACCTTGGTTGCTTCCATGTTTTTGCTATTGTAAACAGTGCTGCAATAAACATGGGTGTGCATATATCTGTTTGTGCAAAGGCTCTATTTTCTCTAGGATAAATTCCAAGAAGTGGGATTGCTAGATGGTATGGTAGTTCTATTTCTAGCTTTTTAAGGAAGCGCCAAATTGATTTCCAAAGTGGTTGTACCATTTTACATTCCCACCAGCAGTATATAAGAGTTCCTATCTCTCCACAGCCTTTCCAACATTTATGCTTTTGTGTTTTTTGGATAAATGCCAGCCTTGTTGGAGTGAGATGAAATCTCATTGTGGTTTTGATCTGCCTTTCTCTAATGGCTGATGATCGTGAACATTTCCTCATATATCTGTTAGCTACCTGAATGTCTTCTTTAGTGAAGTGTCTATTCATATCTTTTGCCCATTTTTTAATTGGGTTATTTGTCTTTTTGCAGTTGAGTTTTTTGCAGTATCATGTAGATTTTAGAGATCAGGGGCTGATCAGAAATGTCATAGCTAAAAACTTTTTCCCAGTCTGTAGGTAATCTTTTTACTCTTTTGGTGAAGTCTTCGGATGAGCATGAGTGCTTGATTTTTAGGAGCTCCCAGTTATCTAGTTTTTCTTCTACGTTCTTTATAACGTTTTGCATACTGTTTATGCCATGTATTAGGGATCCTAACGTTGTCCCTATTTTTTCTTCCATGACTTTTATCATTTTAGATTTTATATTTAGGCCTTTGATCCATTTTGAGTTAGTTTTTGTGCATGGAGTGAGGTATGGGTCTTGTTTCATTTTTTTGCAGATGGATATCCAGTTCTGCCAGCACCATTTGTTAAGAGGACTGTCTTTTCCCCATTTAACTGTTTGGGGCCTTTGTCAAATATCAACTGTTCATATGTGGGTGGATTTATGTCTGGATTCTCAATTCTGTTCCATTGGTCCATGTATCTGTTGTTGTACCAGTACCAGGCTGTTTTGACTACTGTGGTGGTATAACAGGTTCTAAAATCAGGTAGAGTGAGGCCCCCCACTTAGTTCTCCTTTTTCAGCAATGTTTTACTTATACGGTGCCTGTTCCTCTTCCATATGAAGTTGGTGATTTGTTTCTCCATCTCATTAAAGAATGTCCTTGGGATTTGGATGGGAATTGCATTAAGTGTATAGATCGCTTTTGGTAGAATAGACATTTTTACAATGTTAAGTCTTCCTATCCACAAGCAAGGTATGTTCTTCCACTTATGTAAGTCTCTTTTGGTTTCTTGCAGAAGTGTACTGTAGTTTTCTTTATATAAGTCTTTTACATCTCTGGTAAGATTTGTTCATGTTGGAATCTTGGTGGGAGCTCTTAAAGCTTTCAAGATTCTGATCTTTACTTTCTAATCTGAGATTCCCATTGGGCTTTTACACTGTTGCTCCCAAGGCTGCAACAGGAGCCCGGTGTCTGTAGCTAGAACTCGTATTAAAAGCTTTAAACTCCGGTTATTGCCCCGGCTACAAATCCATGCCTATCTTTATTTGAAGTGCACTAACAGTTTGTTAACTCACAGTCTGCTTTTCTTTCATCAGTGCACACTGAACACTGTATCTTCCTTCATTCAAGCCAGACCCCAGGAGCCTGGCACAGTGTTTATACAGAGTGCAAACTCCCATTTGGCCAGTGTAGAGCTGCCCTTGGAATACTCATCTCTGGCCACAGTTGTGTTTATCCTTGGCATCTGGTTTCGATTATCTTTTTGTGCCTTTTTGGACTGTAATCTGTTTGTTTCATTTACTAAGTGTCCCATTAGAGAATGGTGAACAGGGCCATGAAACAGTGTCAAGAAGCAGAAAGGCTCAGCCTCATTCCTAGCCCTATGGCACTTAATTACTGCCCTTTGCTTGCCAACTATTTCTTGGCGTCTAATTTAATTTGGGGACCTGCCTAAGCTTTTAATTGAACTTGGAGAACTCCTTTCAAATATTTATACCCACTTGTGTTTCTCCTCATGCCACATCATCAATAACACTGTACTACATTTTAGATCAGATCCACTCCTTTATTTCTCCCCAAAATGTTGCCATTCTTCTTTTTCTATTTAGTATATTGCCTCACAACCCTAATCCTGATAAAACTTTATTCTTTTAGAAAAGGTGTGCCCTCCTTTTCTTCTAAATCTTTTCAAGCCTCATGATAGCAGAAGAATTTTACAACACCTTCTCCATCCATAAAGGCTTTATTCACGCACTTTTACCCAACTTGTATCTCACCCTTCTAATAACTTTCTTGTATAAAAATAGGCAGCACAAAGGAAAGAACATAGATTTCTTTAAATTGTCAGACTGACATTTCTGATATTTTATTTCCTAAGCTACTTTTGGAAACCCTGGTGGCATAGTGGTTAAGAGCTCGGCCACTAACCAAAAGGTCAGCTGTTCAAATCCACCAGATGCTCCTTGGAAATCCTACGGGGCAGTTCTACTCTGTCCTATAGGGTCACTATGAGTCGGAATCAACTCAATGGCAATTTTTTTAAAGTTATTTTTGGAGCCCTGGTGGCGCAGTGGTTAAGAGCTCAGCTGCTAACCAAAAGGCCAGCAGTTCAAATCTACCAGGTGCACCTTGGAAACCCTATGGGGCAGGTGTACTCTGTCCTATAGGGTAGCTATGAGTTAGAATGGACTGGATGGCAACAAGTTTTTTGGTTTTTAAGTTGCTTTTCACGTTCTCTTGAATTTCATCAACATCAACAATTGCTTGATTACTCTTTCTTTCTTTCTTAATCTATAGTGTGCTCCTGGTTTTATGTCCCTCTGCAAATAGCCTGAACCTCTCAGGGTATCATTTTAAATAGTCTTTGTTGACACCTGCAAATTCAGATCCATCCTTCTGCAACTACTGCCGTTTAACCCCCCAGTGCTACAGCAATCCAGTTATATTCTTTTTTAACTCCTGTATAAGTATACACAGTACTGTATGGATAAGCACGTGTTAGTGCAAATAAGTCTATGATTTCTAACCTCCCTTGGGATTGCTATACTGTTTATTAATCTTTTTCTTCATCTTTCATCTTTTACTTCTCTTATTGTTCCCACCTACCTTTTCCAGACATTGTTCAAGTTCCCTAAAGCACAGAACCAATACTTTATCATGTTTTCAGTTGAAGACTTTCCTTACCAACATGTTAAATCCCTGTTTTAGCAATAGATAATGATTTTATTCACAATACCTGTAGTAATTTACAAAGTGTAGTGCCAGTGCAAAAATTGGCAAATCAAATGAATATAATAGACAACCCAGAAATACAATCAATTATATATATACATATAACTGAATTTAAATAATATATATGAAAAAATTCAAATTAAAAAATATATTATTCAACAATGATGTTGGAACAAATGACTAGTCATTTGGGAAAAAACATAAATCTGGATCTCTACCTAATTTTTTACACCTGACAAAATCATCATCATCATCATAACAATCTCCTTTTTACATCAATGAAACCATATCCTTGTTGTTGTTGTCAGGTGCTGTCGGGTTGGTTCCGACTCATGGTGACCTCTACATGCAACAAAACGAAACACTGCGTGGTCCTGCACCATCCTCACAATTGCTGCTCTGCTTAAGTTCATTGTTGCAGCCACTGTGTCAATCCATCTCGCAGAAGATCTTTCTTTTCTTTGCTGACCCTCTACTTTACCAAGTATCATGTACTTCTCCAGGGGCTGATCTCTTCTGATAACATGTCCACAGTATTTGAGAGGTAGTCTTGCCATCATTGCTTCTAAGGAGCATTCTGGTGATACTTCTTCTAAGACAGATTTGTTAGTTCTTTTGGCAGTCCATGATATATTTGATATTCTTCTCCAACACTATAATTCAAAGGTGTCAATTCTTCTTTGGTCTTCCTTATTCATTGTTCAGCTTTCACATCCATAGGAGGTGACTGAAAACACCATGGCTTGGGTCTGGCACACCTTTGTCTTCAAGGTGACATCTTTGCTTTTCAACAATTTAAAGAGGTCTTTTGCAGCAGATTTGCCCAATGCAATGCATGTTTGATTTCTTGACTGCTTTTGCATGGGTGTTGATAGTAGATCCAAGTAAAATGAAATCCTTGACAACTTCAATCTTTTCTAAGTTTATCATGATGTTGCTTATTGGTCCAGTTGTGAGTTTTGTTTTCTTTATATTGAGGTGTAGTCCCAGCTGAAGTCTGTTGTCTTTGATCTTCATCAGTAAGTGCTTCAAGTCCTCTTCACTTTCAGCAAGCAAGTTTGTATCATCTGCATAATGCAGTCTGTTAACGAGTCTTCCTCCAATCCTGATGCCCTGTTCTTCTTTATATAGTCCAGCTTCTATTATTTGCTCAGCAAACACATTGAATAGGCATGGTAAAAGCATACAACCCTGATGAACACCTTTTCTGACTTTAAACCATGCAGTATCTCTTTGTTTTTTTTGATTAACTGCCTCTTGATTTATGTACAGGTTCCTCATGAACACAATTAAGTGTTCTGGAATTCCCATTCTTTGCAATGTTATCCGTAATTTGTTATGATTCACACAGTGGAATGCCTTTGCATAGTCAATAAAACACAGACAACCATCTTTCTGGTATTGTCTGCCTTCAGCCAGGATCCATCTGACATCAGCAATAATATCCCTGGTTCCACGTCCTCTTCTAAATCTGGCTTGAATTTCTGGCAGTTCCCTGTAGACATACTACTGCAGCCACTTTTGAATAATCTTTAGCAAAATTTTACTTGCACGTGATGTTAATGATATTATTCAATAATTTTGCATTCAGTTGGATCACCTTTCTTGGGAATAGACATAAACTGGATCTCTTTCAGTTGGTTGGCCTGGTAACTATCTTCCAAATTTCTTGGCATAGACAAGTGAGCACTTCCAGCACTTCATCCATAGTCATAGGAAACAATGCTTGATATATTTATAAGTTGGTCATAGAGTAAGTATTCCTAATCATGTCATAAAAACCAGAAACTTAATAAAAGAAAATGTGAATAAACTTGGTAGAATCAAAATTATGTGAGGCAAAAACAAAACAAACAAAAAACAGGCAAACAAGCGAACCAAAAAGCTAAAATGGTACAATGATGCTACTGCTTCATGGTTTATCATGAAAACTAGAAACATCTATCTATTCAGCCATATGGGACTTGATTAAATTATAGTACATGTCTATAAAAATATCACAATAAAACTGAAAAATGAAGTTGCAGCATCTGATGTCTTAGAAAGATAGCTGCTAGGTGAGTATATTATGTGTGTGTGTATGTACATGTGTATGTATGTGTGTATGTATGTACGTGTGTATGTGTGTCTTTGTATGTATGTGTATGTATGTATGTGCATATGTGTGTATGTACATATGTATGTGTATATGTATGTACGTGTGTATGTATGTACGTGTGTATGTATGTGTGTATGTATGTACTGTGTGTACATGTGTATGTACGTGTGTGTATGCACATACATGTGTATGTGTGTATGTGTGTCTGTGTGTACATGTGTGTGTACATGTGTGTATGTATGTACATGTGTATGTGTGCCTTTTATGTATGTGTGTATATGTGTACGTATGTATGTGTGTATGTACATGTGTATGTGTGTATGTACGTACGTATGTGTGTATGTATGTACATGTGTGTATGTGCGTACATGTGTGTATGTATGTGTGTATGTAAGTACATGTGTATGTATGTACGTGTGTATGTATCTGTGTGTATTATGTACGTGTGTGTATTATGTACATGTGTATGTATGTGTATGTATGTACGTGTGTATGTGTGTGTGTACGTGTGTGTACGTGTGTACATATGTATGTGTGTATGTACTTGTGTATGTGTGTGTATGCATGTAAATGTGTATGTGTGTATGTATGTGTGTGTGTGTATGTGTATGAAGAGCATATACATTATATGTGAATTTCTATAGTAGGATAGTGAAAATAATCTGGATTGTTGTTTTGAATAAATAAAATATCTCACCTTCCATTTCTAACATATTTTATATGCCAGACTCTATTTTGGGCAATCTAAAATATTATTTTGCCATTTTATAAATTGAAAACCGTCTTAGAGAGTATGAACAAGTGGCTTTGTCCTAAGTAGTTAGGGCCATGAAGGGCCCTTACTTTTAGTCCAGTGCTTTTCCACCAACATGATACCTGATACTAAAGAGAAGATAATAATTTCAGCCCAACCAGTTATTTTCTATCTCTAGTAAGGCAAGGGACTTTCTCGGTAGTGCCAACAGTTAATGCGCTGGGCTGCTAAGCAAATGGTAGACGTTCAAGTCCACCTAGAGGCACTTCAGAAGAAAGTTCTGATGATCTACTTCTGAGAAAAATCAGTCATTGAAAACCCTGTGGAGCACAGTTCTATTCTGACACACATGGGGTTACCATGAGTAAGAATTGACTCAATGGCAACTGGTTTTCTAAAGCAAAGAAGAAAAATAATTGTGATTAACCTACCAATATAGATTCATTTGCTATAAAGAAAAACAGATAGTGAAGCACTAAAGAAGGTACCAAGGAAAGTTCCTTCTATTGATTGATCTGGAGCCTTGCTGTGGAGCTATTGCTGCTAGTGTACATTCCAAGGATGACATCGGCTGGTTTAATATGGGTGGATATGATGGACTGAACACCCTCTGAGAGATATGAAACCAGGTAACATGTACCTTAACTATTTGAGAACACTATTGAAAAATATCTTTTCTTCTGTTGCCTATGATTTAATTCCATGAATCTCTTCCCTACCCCCGAAAGATAAGCTTGATTCATACAAGAAATCTAGGTAGTATGGGAAGAGACAAGGGCATTGGGGGTGGTTGTTACTCACTTCCAAAGTGGAGAGGAAAATTAGGATCATCCCTCTATCTTTATCCAGATAAGTCCTTTCATTTACAGTGGTGGTGGATTACTGAGGAGTTTTCTTTCACAGTTAGAAGATTCATTAACCTAAGTGTGGAATTCAGAAGAAATCTAGAAGTACGGAATCAAAGTTATACAGGTATCCCAATATAAGATCCAAAATAAATCTGAAATGGTGAAGGGGGACAGGACTTAACTTTTTTTTTTTTTAAAAAAAACCACTGTCTTTTAAACAAACCTGTGTTTTATATACATTATCTGCACTTTTAATCCTCATGACAGACTCTATCTCTTCCAATGTCTTTGCAGGTGAAGAAGCCAGCTTAAAATATCTGAGAACACAAGTTACCAAACAAAAAAACACCTTCCTGTATTTTATGACTGACTTCTCAAGTGGGTATATAGAAAATCTCTGGCAAAAATGAGGTATCTAGGTCAGTCTTCTCAACTCCATATTATTTTACTGTGTTCAATAAACATGTCGATTCTTCCATTTCTGAGAAACATCTTCATTTGTGTTTGCTACACTTCTTGAACTGAAGTAGTGCATACTTTCAAACTGATGTCTGTAAATGGCACGTTTATATTTTAAAACCAAAACCAAACCTACTGCCATTGAGTCGATTGCTTTTCATAGCACCCCTATAGGATGGAGTAGATTTGCCCTATAGGGTTTCTAAGGCTATAAATCTTTACGGAAGCAGAAGGCCACATCTTTCTCCCGTGGAGCAGCTGGTGGTTTAGAATCTCCAATCTTTTGGTTAGCAGCTGAGTGTTTTAACCACTGAACCACAAGGGCTTCTTTTTATAACTTAGGTAAACAGTAAAAATAAGAAAACGATAAATGAAGCAGTTCCATTGGCCATGAGTTCTGCAAGTGTATATGGTCTGCTGTGTTATTTTATAGATTGGGTTATGACTCCAAAGCGGCATAGCTACCCAGGGCTGCCGCGCAGAAACTATTTCTTTTCCTAACACATTCCAGGTTATTGGAGCAGACCTATTAAAATAACAGGCTTACTTTTTAGAAGATGGCATCTGGAATAAAAGTAACTGATACGTAAACCTTAAAAAAAAAAAAAAAAATACAAAAACCCCCAAAGTCTGTTCCTTTCATCAGATTAGAGAATTGGTATTAAGGTGCATGTTAGAAAACCGTAGATAGGTTACAGACACTTACGCTGGTAGATTTAAATCCTTCACATATAAACATCAAGAGAGCACTATCTTACTAAATATTCAAAATATGTTCTGAGCATCTAAGAAGATAATTTTCTTCAAAGAAATAGTATAATAAGGACATCCATAGAAAGGAAGGTGTTGTTGTTAGGTGCCCTTAAGTAAATTTTGACTCATAGCGACCCCATGTAACAGAGTAGAACTGCCCCATAGGGTTTTCTAGGCTGTAATCTTTGCAGGAACAGATTGCCAGATCTTTCTCCCCGTAATAAGGATAAATTCCTAAAACTTACAAAACAAATACATTTTTGTTGTTGAACTATCAGAAGTTTCTTATTTCTATATTTTTTCTTTTTTTAGTGTAGCGCCACCTCAGCCCACACTAAGTGTATAGAATGAGATATGAATAAATTTCTTGCTACACTGTTAACTTGGGTCATTTTGTTTAAGAAACTGAGGGGCAACATATTCTTGTCTAAACATGTTATGCAAATTATCAGCATAAGAGGATTTTAAACATGTAGGTAGTGTAAAACATGTCATACTGACAATCTGTACATTTGGTATTCATTTATACCGTCAATTACCACGGTTATACAGCCGTTCTACGGGTAGCCATTTTATATGCGTGTTGAAAAGCCAGCTGTGCGCATGCGCCGGCAGGTTGCTGGAATTACACCCTGAACGCGTTTCTTCTGAGTTGTGGCATGGATGCTGTAATTCTCCACTGTTTATAAAATTGCATACATGAGATACCCCAGCAAGGTGAGTCTGTCTATTCAGAATGTTTGAAGCGGAAATATGTTAACATGGAAGGAGTTTTCCCTTTGCTCATTTTAGACTTGGTCACGTGATCGTAGGCTGGCATTTACACCAGACATTTTTCAGAAACCTCCTGGTAGCCATATTATTGCTTTCTTCAAAAGACAACCGCATGTTGCCTATTTTATAGCTGTCTTTGCAACTCTGTACTGCTCGTTACACACAACCACGCTTTTAAAAATGTACTTTGTTCAATAAATTTTATCTTATAAAGCAGAAAAATATGATTATCATCTAGGCAATCGGTTATTCTGCATTGTGAGATATGTCTTTTAAAAGAAAAACTCTAGAACAGTCAGTCATGTGACATACAGAGGTATCTTTTTGTGAAAAAAATTACCGTATTTTATCTATAAGAGAGGCAATAGAAAAATGCTACTAAAATTTCAGCGTGATGTTTTAGTCGTTTGCAGATGCAGAGAATGTTCCACATTTGCTGGAATAAGGTCTCCTGGAACCAGACTGTCAGTTTGAACAATTGTGTGGAGATAGGACAGATGGACAGCTGTTTCTTTTTTTAATCCCAGATTTTGTTCCTTTACTTTAATGTTGAAAATGATTTTTAAAATTGTGGAAAACAATGAACACAGACTTTTTTAAAAAAAGAAAATAGAGTTGTAGATATGGAACTATTAAAAAAAAGATAGCTCTTGTTACTTGAATTAAAAACCTCTTGCTCATCTTAACTGAAAACAATAGATGTTACTAACTGCACTGTGCCAATACCAATCATTATTTATAACGTAAGTGATATGATCAAGTCTCTTTTCAGTTTTATACAAAGAGGCAAAAAATACTGATTAAGTCAAATTTGAATAATCAACAGGACATCATCAGTTTCTGTTAGTGCTTATGGATTTTCATGTTTTGATCCCAGATGTAGACTTCTTTCTTAACTGTGCACTGCAATACGGATTAATCCAAACTAAAACTATTTTTAAAACCCTTTCGTCCGTATTTAAAACATGATAAGGCCTCTATTTTTAAATTGACATTTCTTTCTTGAATCATAATTGCTTCCCCATATTATAAAAGAATGAAGATTTAACAAATGCTCTAACTAAATTGACCAAAGATTATGAATAATGACTTTACTCTGCACAAATCCTCTGTAATTAGAAAGGGAAGCAAATAGTCTGTAATGAACTAACTATATTTGATATATAAGTACTGAAAATTGAGCACAGTTTATGCTAGCACTCAAGCTAAAAAAACAAAAACAAAACTATATTTATATTCTTTCATGGGCAGAAACCCCATATTCTCACCATCCATCAATAGAGTAAAAGACTCAAGTTAGAACAGTGCCACACAAAAAAAAAAAAAAACAGTTTTAATTAGTTGGAAACCAAAATGCCTCTAATAGAAAGATTTTAAATAGCAAAATGGTCATTATCCCATTATGTTACTTGAGATTATTCCAGATAATATAGCAGACCAGGAGCTATTTCTGTAGCCTACTCAGAAATCTGAATTTGTTCTTCAATTAAGCAAAAATCATTTCATTGGTCAGTTCCCATACTATGCAGCAATGCTGATGTGTGATAATTTTATGTAGGAAATACAGTTCTGTTTAATGTTTTTAATGGATTAAATCTGTTCATACAACAGTGGTTGATTAAAGAACCTATTTTAATATCTTAACTTTAAACAGACTACAATGCTTTATAACTCTAAATTGTTAGAACCCATTTTTAATTCCTTTAATACTGATAAGCTTCCTTGCCCTTCCTCAATTTCAACTTTAATTAAATCCACAACACAACCACACTGAATAGGAAAGGCCAGTTTTATTTACATAAAACAACAATAGCAATAACAATGAATGAATAGCGCTTAACTGACATCAGTCCTAACCACAAATATTACTCTTAACCTCTTCAAAGAGCAATCCCTTTTCTACCCAGCCATATGAAAATACCCACTGTGGTAGAACTCGCAAATAAATACATTTTTGGAAGTAAATCAGGGCATTCGACATCACAGTCATCATTATTAATTTTTTTTTGGTAAACTCAGGAATCCTCCATCTTATCTACAATACCAGCACTGCTTCCATTTTATGATTTCAGATACCGTAAAAATTACCCAAGCACTAAGTTCTTAGTATAGGCAACTAGGAAATTAGAGTACAAGTCACAAAAACCTGGAGCATCAAGAGGTTAAGGGGCAAGATCAGAGAAAGGAAAAGGGTAAAACCGTGTTTTTCAAGCAGCTCCTTTTCCCCCAGGTTATATTCAGACCTCAGGCCAGCCTCAGGCGGAGTCAAAGGAGGAGTTTGCCTGGAGCAGCTAGCCTGGAGGGAGCATACCATCACTTTATTAACCAAGCCCTGATGTGGTTGCATCCGATTAACGTCTGCTCACAGTCTGAGGACTTTCAGGGTCCTTGAAGGAGATGTGCACTGGCCACAAAGTCACTCTACACCCTCACAGAGTCAAACACATGTATTAGGTATTTGGTGATCAGAGTTAGATTTTCTAAACGTGGCCTCCACAGAAGTTGAAGTGTAATCCACAATATCTGTTCAGTAGTGGTTACTCTGGAGGCCCTGGGTGGCGTAAATGGTTAAGCACTCAGCTCCTAGCCAAAAGGTTGGTAGTTCAAACACACCCAGAGGCACCTTGAAAAAAGGCCTGGTGATCTGCTGCTGAAAGGTCATAGCCTTGAAAATCCTGTGGAGTGCAATTCTACTTTGACACACATGGGGTTGCCATGAATTGGAATAGACTAGATGGCAACTAGGTTGACAGACAGAGAGAAACAGAGACAGAGACAGACAGACAGACACAGAGAGAAAGAGAAAAGTTACTTAAAATCTAATGTACACTCTCTCCGTAGCAAATTTTCTAACCATATCCTAAGAGCACTGATCACCGGTTCACTGTGTCTACTTTAACCCAGTATCTCTCTTCCCATAACCCACACACCCACACCCACACCCACCCCATCAGTTTGCTATTCCGGTAACACTGGCCCTCCTTTGTTCTGGATGGGAGCCACTCCTCCAAAGAGAATTTACTGTAGTACTAATGTACAACCTTGTTACATATATTTCTCTCCTTCATTTCTCCCTTAAGTATATCTGAATCTTCAAAATCTTGAAAAATCTTCCTCTATGAATTTTAATCACCGTCCTGTAATACAACATTGTTTTAAAGCTAAACTGTGCAAACAAATAATTTACCTTCAAACCCCACTCCTTCACAGCACCTACCCCTTACCTCCTTAAACCCCTATGATTTGATTTGCAGACCCATAAATGCCCTGAAACTTCTCATATAAGTAATTTTCCTAATGGAATTTAGTTTCTTTATTCTGACCCTACCCAAATTCTCCACCTCACTTAATAACACAACTTATCTCCTCATTTTTAGTCTTCCTGATACTATTTGTCATTTTCCCCTGCATCTCTCATTGACTAGGTCGTGTTTTCTTTCTACCAGCAGGTTTAGTGATCTCCTTTGTTGTCTACGTGCTGGCTTTCCTCTCCATTTATCCTCTTGTAGATCATAGACACTTAATGCTTTAATTATCAACGATAATGACAGTTCTAAAATCCTTACCTCCTGACATCTCACTCCCTAAATTCTTTATAGGTCTTCTATAAGTAAGTGTCTCATTGCCTTTTGAGTCCTTCATTTACAAAAAAAAATAAAAATCTATACCCATAGCTATGTGCCAGGCATTCTTATAGGCACAGAAGATATAGCAATGATTTAAAAAGCCAAAAATATCTGCCCTCATGGAATGCCCTATTGAAGGGGATAGACAAAAAAAAAATGAAAATATAAATTTTTTTTTCTATCTTTTCACTTTCAACCTATTTATGTCCTTGTGTTTAAGGTGTGTCTCTTGTAAGCAACATGTAGTTGGATAATGAGGGAGGAAAAACTTAGAAAAGGAGAGTGAGAATGGTTGCACAACTCAAAGAACGTATCAGTATCACTGAATTGTATGTGTAGAAACTGTTGAACCGGTGTGTGTTTTGCTGTGTATATTCTCAATAACTACAACAAAATAAATAAAATTTAGGAAAAAAAGAGTAGTTGGTGAGCCTGCTTATGTACAACCAAAACCTCATGGGATTTGGTTTCTTGGTTTGGAGATTTAGTTCATGGTTTCATGGGACATTTCAGTTAATGGGCCTAATAACATGTGTAGTGCTTCTGTTCCACCTCCTAGTTCGATGGGTAGTGCCCTGGGTCTTAAAAGCTTGCAAACAGTCATCCGAGGCACAACAATTGGTTTTTATGTGCCTGGAACCATAGAGGACGGAGAGCCAGGAATAGGACAGAATGTGGAATGCGTGGCTAATTGCCTCCATAAACAACTGCCTCCTTTGTGATGAAACCAGAAGAGCTGCATGGCGCCCAGCTATCATTATTGAACACTTCGATCAAAGATTTCATAGAAGAATCCTGATCAAAAGGGAGAAAATGCAGAGTAGAATTTCAAATTCTTATGGACTCCAGACTTCCTGGACCACGAAAGTTGGATGAACCCCTGAAACTATTGCCCTTGAGATAATCTTTAAACCTTAAACAAAAATATCTCCTGAAGTCTTCTTAAAAACCAAACAATAGTTAGCTTAACTAGTAAAAAATGACTTCCTTGAGCATTATGCTTTTTTAAGAACTAGCTATATGGGATCAAATTGATAACAGCAACTCAAAAGATTAGATAGAAACCTTAGGGGGCAGTGAATTTATGTTAATGAGAGAGGAGCAACTCAAAAAGAGGGTGAATGGTTACACAACTTGAAGAATGTAATCAATGTCACTGAATTGTACATGTAGAAACTGTTGAATTGCTGTATGTTTTGCTGTGTATATTCTCAATCACAGCAACAATAAAAATACTTCACCTAAAGAGTAAAAAGAGAACCTACATCCTGGGAAAAAATTCTTAGCAACAACATATCTGACAAGGGTCTAATCTCTAAAATAAGTAGAGAACGTCTACAACTCAACAGCAAAAAGACAAACAGTCCAGTGAAAAAATGGGCAAAGGACATGAACAACACTTCATCAAAGGACATTCAGGCAGTCAACAAATACATGAATAAGTGCTTGTGATCATTAGCCATTACAGAAATGCAAATCAAAACTACAATGAGATACCATTTTAGTCCTGCAAAAATGGCATTGATAACAAAAACAACAACAACAGAAAACAACAAATGATGACAAAGTTGTTGGGAAACTGGAACTTTTATACACAACTGGTGGCATTGTAAAATGGTACACCCACTATGGAGCTTCCTCAAAAAGCTAGAAATAAAAATACCTTAGGATCCAGAAATCCCACTCCTAGGTGTATACCCAAGAGATATATGAGTAGTAACACAAACATATGAAATGTTTGAAACATTTAAGGTGGAGTTGTCTGATAGCCAAATGTATTTCAGATAGGCAACTAGATATAAAGGTTTGAAGTTAAGAGGAAGATTCTAGCTGCAGAAAATAAATTTTAAAGTCATAGGCATAGAAATGGTGTTAAAAACTACGAAGATGAATGATATCACCTTGGGTGTGAATAGAGAAAGAAAAGAAAAAAGGTCCAAGGATTAGAATTCAGGGATATAAGAAGGAACTGACAAAGTGACTGAGAAAGACTAGCCAGAAATGCCAGGCAAATGATGGATATCAAGAGAAGAAAGTGTTTCTGGGAGAAAATCATCAGTTGTGTTCAGTGCCACCTGCTGTATATATAACATGAGAACTGAAAGTTAAGAATTGAAATTAACAATGCAGATGTCTTTGGCAACCTAGAGAAATGCGATTAAAATGGAATGTGGAGAAAAAGCCTGATAGAAATAAGTACAATAGTGATGGGAGAAAAGAAACTGTTCACAATGAGTAGAGAACTTCCTCAAGGAGTTTTGCTATAAAAGATAGGAAAGACATGGGGAGTAGCTGGAAAGCAAAGTGGTGCCTGCCAAGTGAGGGTTTTTAAGATGGGTGAATTAATAGCATGCTTGTATGTTGATGGGAATGATTGAGTAGAGAAGGAAAAGCTGGAGTAATAGTCTAGTGTAGACAAGAATGGATGAGATCTCTTGTACAGAGTAAGAGACTGGCCTGAGTAGAAGCATGGACAAACATTTTACCCATGGTAACAGGAATATAAAAGCACAGATGCTGGTAAGTGGGTGATGCATTAGTGGAAACTTGTGGACGTTTTCTTTATAATGCTTTCATTGTCTCAAAAAGATAGGAAGCCAAGTCATCAGATGATAATGAGAATGAAGGAGGAGAAACTGAAGGTTTTATGAAATAGAAGAAAGCATGAAAAATCATCTAGGAGAATGGAAGAGAAAACAGTGTTAACTGCATTAAGAGCAGAAATAAATTTAGGAAATTCACAAATATATGCAAATGAAAATGTCATGTTCCTAAATAACCAATGGGTCAAAGAAGAAATCACAAGGGAAATTTGAAAATACTTTGGGATGAATAAAAATGAACACACAACATACCAAAATTTATGGGATGTTGTTAAGGTGGTGATGAGAGAGAAGTTTGTAGCTGTGACCACCTATATTAAAAAAGGAGAAATATGACAAAGAAAGGTCATAAGACACTAGAAATAGAAGAGCACATTAAACAAGCACAAGGAAAAAAATACAGATTAGAATGAAAATTAATGAAATAGGAAAATAATAGAGAAAATCAATGAAACCAAATGTTTGACCTTTAAAACGATCAACAGCATTGACAAAACTTTAGTTAGACTGACAAAGAAAAAAAGAGATACAATGCAAATTAAAAAATTGTAGATGAAAGTGTCAACATTAATACTAACCTTACAGAAATAAAAAGGACTATAAGGGAATTCTGTGAACAATCACAGGTGAACAAATTAGTCAATCAATGTAATGGACAAATTTCTAGAAAGACATAAAGCACCAAAACTGACTCAAGAAAAAGGAGAAAATCTAAGTAGGCCTATAAAAAGTAAAGAGGTTGAATTAGTCTGTCAGAAGTCCCCACGACCATCATCAGGTTCTATAATTCATTAGGACTCACACGACTCAGCATGTAATTATATTCATAGCTATAATTTATTACAGTGCATTGAGAGCAAGCATTATCAACAAAGAGAAAAAGCACGTGGCATAAAGTCTGGAGGAAGCTTCCAAAGGTTCTCTCACTGGAATAACACAAACCAAAAATCCAGATCCATTGCCATCAAGTCTATTTGGACTTACGTGACCTTGAACAGACAGAGTGGAACTGTCCCATAGGGTTTCTAAGACTGTAAATCTTTATGGGAGCAGACTTCCACATCTTTCTGCCATGGAGGAGCTGGTGGGTTCAAACCTCAGACCTTTCGGTTAGCAGCTGAGCACTTTAACCACTGTACCACCAGGGCTCCTTGGAATCACACCAAACCAAACCAAACCCATGGCTGTTGAGCTGGTTCCAACTCATAGTGACCCTATAGGACAGAGTAGAACTGTCCCATAGAGTTCCCAAGAAGCACCTGGTGAATTTGAACTGCTGATCTTTTGGTTAGCAGCCATAGCGTTTAACCACTACGCCGCCAGGGTTTCCTGGAATCACACAGTATGTGCTTATTTCCCTCAGAAACAAGTTGTAACAACACAAGTGAAATAATGCCAGCCATGAAACCTCGTTAAGAGACCAAGTGCCCATGGCTTTCACTGGGGGCTGGTCATGCAGGCAGCCTCTGCCTGGCTTGTACCACTGGTGCAAATACTCAGAAGGAAAACTGATTTGGTACAGTAAGTCACTCTTATCAGTTCTGGAAATGGTAAGAACCCTCCAAAATCCAAGTTCCCAGTTAAAGGCCAACCTCGTAAGCAGACCTTTCTAAGGATATTAGTCAGGCCTGCTGTGTTAAGTATCATGGCAAAATTAGTAATTTAAAAGTTTCCCACAAAGCAAATACCAGGCCCAGATGGCTTCACTAGTAAATTCTATCAGCATTTCAAAAAGAGTTAACACCAACCCTCACTCTTCAAAAAACAGAAAAGGACACTTCCCAACTCATTCTATAAGGCCAGGGTTACCTTGATATCAAAACCAGGAAGACATCACAAGAAAAGAAAACTGCAGATCAATATCTCTAATGTATACAAATGCAAATATTCTAAAAAAAAAAAATACTAGTAAACTGATTCCAGTATCATATAAAAAAGACCATACAACATGACCAAGTGGGATAATCAAGATTGGTTTAACTTCCAAAAATTAATTTATGTAATACAATGGTTGGAATACAATATAGCTATAGAAAAAAAGCCCAAAACCACATAAGCATCTTAATAGATGCAAAAGAAAAAAGCATTTCACAGAATCCAACACATAATTAAAGCACTCAATAAACTAGGAACAGAAGGGAACGTCCTCAACCCAATAAGATTATCTAAAGAAGCAAACTTTGTACTGAATAGGGAAAGGCTGAAAAGTTCTCCTTACAGTTAGCCACAAGAACAGTATGTCTTCAAAAAGAAAAAAGGGCCAAAATCAAAGAATTATCCCTACAACTTGAAAAAATAGAGAGCAACAAAAGAAATCCACAGGCACCAAAGAAAACAAATAATAAAAATTAGACCAGAACTAAATGAAATAGAAAACAGAAAAACAACTGAAAGTGTTAACCAGACCAAAAGCTGGTCCTTTGAAAAAAATCAACAAAATTGATAAACCATTGGCCAAACCGACAAAAGAAAAACAGGAGATGAAGCACATAACCCGAATAAGAAATGGGATGGGTGATATTACAACAGACCCTACTGAAATTAAAAGAATCATATCAGATTACTATGAAAAATTGTACTCTAACAAATTTGAAAACCTAGAAGAAATGGATGAATTCCTAGAAATACACTACCAACCTAAACTAACACAAACAGAGGTAGAACAACTAAATAGACTCATAACAAAAGAAGAGATTGAAAAGGTAATCAAAAAACTCCCAACAAAAAAAAGCCCTGGTCCAGAGGGCTTCACTGCAGAGTTCTACCAAACTTTCACAGAAGAGTTAACACCGCTACTACTAAAGGTATTTCAAAGCATAGAAAAGGACGGAATACTACCAAACTCATTCTATGAAGCCACAATATCCCTGATATCAAAACCAGGTAAAGACACCACAGGAAAAGAAAATTATAGACCTATATCCCTCATGAACATAGATGCAAAAATCCTCAACAAAATTCTAGCCAATAGAATTCAACAACATATCAAAAAATAATTCACTATGACCAAGTGGGATTCATACCAGGTATACAGCAGGGATGATTCAACATTAGAAAAACAATAAGTGTAATCCACCACATAAATGAAATAAAAGACAAGAATCACATGATTTTATCAATTGATGCAGAAAAGGCATTTGATAAAGCTCAACACCCATTCATGATAAAAACTCTCAACAAAATAGGAATAGAAGGAAAATTCCTGAACATAATAAAGGGCATTTCTACAAACCCAACAGCCAACAGCCAACATCACCCTAAACGGAGAAAGCCTGAAAGCATTCCCATTGAGATCAGGAACCAGACAAGGATGCCCTTTATCACCGTTCTTATTCAACATTGTGTTGGAGGTCCTAGCCAGAGCAGTTAGGCTAGGTAAAGAAATAGAACTACCATACCATCCAGCAATCCCACTTCTTGGAATTTATCCTAGAGAAAATAGAGCCTTTACACAAACAGATATGTGCACACCCATGTTTATTGCAGCACTGTTTACAATAGCAGAAACATGGAAGCAACCAAGGTGCCCATCAACGGATGAATGGATAAATAAATTATGGTATATTCACACAATGGAATACCATGCATCGATAAAGAAAAGTGAGGAATCTGCGAAACATTTCATAACATGGAGGAACCTGGAAGGCATTATGCTGAGTGAAATTAGTCAGTTGCAAAAGGACAAATATTGTATAAGACCACTATTATAAGAACTTGAGAAATAGTTTAAACTGAGAAGAAAACAGTCTTTTGTGGTTACGAGAGGGGGGAGGGAGGGAGGGTGGGAGAGGTGTATTCATTAATTAGTAGATAAGAACTACTTTAGATGAAGGGAAAGACAACACAGAATACAGGGGATGTCAGCACAGCTGGACTAAACCAAAAGCAAAGAAGTTTCCTGAAAAAACTGAATGCTTCGAAGGCCAGTGTAGCATGGACAGGGGTTTGGGGACCATGGTTTCAGGGGACATCTAAGTCAATTGGAATAATAAGATCTATTAAGAAAACATTCTGCATCCCACTTTGAAGAGTGGTGTCTGGGGTCCTAAACGCTAGCAAGCAGCCATCTAAGATGCATCAATTGGTCTCAACCCACCTGGATCAAAGGAGAATGAAGAACACCAAGGACACAAGGCAATTAGAAGCCCAAGAGACAGAAAGGGCCACATGAACCAGAAACTACATCATCCTGAGACTAGAAGAACTGGATGGTGCCCGGCTATAACTGATGACTGCCCTGACAGGGAACACAGCAGAGAACCCCTGAGGGAGCAGGAGAGCAGTGGGGTGCAGACCCCAAATTCTCTTTAAAAAAAAAACCAAAAACAGCCTTAATGGTCTGACTGAGACTAGAAGGACCCTGGTGGTCATGGCTCCCAGACCTTCTGTTGGCCCAGGACAGGACCATGGTAGTCATGGCTCCCAGACCTTCTGTTGGCTCAGGACAGGAACCATTCCCAAAGCCAACTCTTCAGACATGGATTGGACTGGACAGTGGGTTAGAGAGGGATGCTGGTCAGGAGTGAGCTTCTTGGATCAGGTGAACACTTGAGACTATGTTGGTATCTCCTGCCTGGAGGGGAGATGAGAAGGTAGAGGGGGTTAGGATCTGGCGAAATGGATACGAAGAGAGAGTGGAGGGAGGGAGCTGACTGTCTCATTAGGGGGAGAGCTATTGGGAGTATGCACCAAGGTGTATATAAGTTTTTGCATGAGAGACTGCCTCGATTTGTAAACTTTCACTTAAAGCTCAATAAAAATTATTTAAAAAAAAAAGTGTGTGTTTTCTCATAATTTCTTTTGAACATTTTTCTAGAGATTCTAGCTAGGGAAATTAAGTAAGAAAATAAAAGGCATACAGATTACACAGGAAAATATAAAACTAATTGTTTTATTTATCCTAAATAATCCACTAAAATAGTACTAACAAGTGAGTTCACCAAATTTGCATGGTCCAAGGTCAACATACAAAATTTAGTTGTATTTCTATACACTAACAATGAAAATCTGAAAATGAAAAACATCCATTTATAATAGCATCAAAAAGAATAAAACACTTAGAAATAAAATTAACCAATAGATGCAAAATTTATACTCTGAAAACTACAAAACATTGTTGAAAGAAATTAAAGACCTAAATAAGTGTAAAGTCATTCCTCTTTCATGGATGGAAAGTCTTAATATTGTTAAGATGGCAATATCACCCAAATTGATTCCCCGATTCAACATAATACATAGCAAAATTTCAGCAGAAGTCTTTACAGAAATTGACAAGCATAACTTAAAATTCATGTGGAAATTAGGCAAGATGATTTTCAAACGGAAGAACAAAGATTCAAAAACTTACTACAAAGGTGTACTAATCAAGACAGTGTGGTACTGGAATAAAAATAAACATAAACATCAATGGAATAAAATTGAGGGTTTATAAATAAACCCTCATGTTTACAGTTAATTGATTTTAACAAGGGTAGCAAGGCAATTCAGTTGTGAAATATAAATGGTGCTGGGACAACTGGATATCCACATGCAAAATAATAAAGTAGGACCCCTTCCTCACATTATGCACAAAAAATAACTCAAAATAGATCATATGCTCAAATTTACAAGTTAAAACTATCCATATATCCACACACTAGAATATATAAAGAACTTTTACAACTCAATAATGAAGACAAATAACCCAATTAAAAAAATGTGCAAAGAATCTTAATAGACACTTCTCCAAACAATATATACAGGTGGCTAATGAGCACATGTCTCATATGCATTCGAAAGCTGGACAATGAATAAGGAAGATCAAAGAAGACTTGACACCTTTGACTTGAGGAGTTGGCGAAGAATATTGAATATACCGTGGACTGCCAAAAGAACTAACAGATCTGTCTTGGAAGAAGTACAACGAGAATGCTCCTTAGAAGGAAGGATGGCGAGACTATGTCTCACTCTGGGAGTGTTATCAGGAGGAATCAGTCCCTAGAGAAGGTAAATTGAATGGTCAGCAAAAAAGAGGAAGACCCTCAATGAGATGAATCGGCAGTAGCTGCAACAACGGGCTCTGAAGCATAGCGGCGATTGTGAGGATGATGCAGGACCAGGTAGTGTTTCGTTCTGTTGTACATAGGGTCGTTTTGAGTCAGAATTGATTCAGTGGCACCTAACAACAACAATAACAATGATCACATGAAAGGATGTTCAACATCTTTACCCATGAGGTAAATGCAAATCAAAACCACAAAGAGATTCCACTTCAAGAATGGCTACAATTAAAAAGGCAGATTATAATAAATGTTGGCAAAGATATGGAGAAATTGGAACCTTCATACTCTGTTGATTAGAATGTAAAATGGTACAGGCACTTTGGAAAACAGTTTGGCATTTCCTCAAATGATTAAACACAGAGCTAACATATGACTTAGCAGTTCCACTCCATTCAAGAGAATTCAGTTCTCCTTTCAAAAGAAATGAAAACATATATACACATAAATACATACGAATCACAGCAGCACTTAGTCATAATAGCCAAAAAATGGGAACAATCAAATGTCGATCAACTGATGAATTGATAAATGGCAAATCTGCTACAAAGGACCTCTATAAAGTGTTGAAAAGAAAAGATGTCACCTTGAAGACTAAGGTGTGCCTGACCCAAGCAATGGTGTTTTCAATCGCATCCTATGCATGCGAAAGCTGGATGATAAATAAGGAAGACCGAAGAAGAATTGACACCTTTGAATTGTGGTGTTGGCAAAGAATATTGAATATACCATGGACTGCCAAAAGAATGAGCAAACCTGTCTTGGAAGAAGCAAAACCAGAACACTCCTTAGAAGCAAGGATGACGAGACTATGTCTTAAATACTTTGGACATATTGTCAGGAGGGATCAGTCCCTGGAGAAGGACGTCATGCTTGGTAAAGTACAGGGTCAGTGGAAAAGAGGAAGAGACTCAATGAGGTGTATTGACACAGTGGCTGCAAAAATGGTCTCAAGCATAACAACGATTGTGAGGATGGAGAAGGACAGGACAGTGTTTCATTCTGTGGTACGTAGGGTTGCTATGAGTTGGAACCGACTCCATGACACCTAACAACAACAATGTAGCCATGTAAAGAAATATTATTAAGCAATCAAAAGGAATGAAGTACTGATTCATGCTACAACAAAGATGAAGCTTGAAAACATAGTAAGTGAAGGGAGCCAGTCACAAAAGACTAAAAAATACCAGTCACAAAAGACTGGTATTGTATAATTCCATTTATATGACATATTCAGAATATGCAGATCTGTGGAGACAGAAGGTAGTTTAGTGGTAACCTAGAGCTGGGGGTTTGGGGAAATGAGGAGTTAATGCTAACAGGTAAGGTTTTGTTTTAAAAAGGTGATAAGAATGTTCTAAAATTGATTTTGGTGAAGATTTCAAAACCCTATGACTACGCTAAAAACCATTGTATTGCACACTTCAGTTAGGTGAATTGTATGTTATTTGAATTATATATCAAAAAAGCTCATATATATTTTAAAGATCAGGTACTTTTTCATATCCATCAGTTTCAAAGTCTGACAACACCAAAAACAAAGAGCAATGGGAACCCCTATAAATTGGCAGAGTATACAGTTGGTACAACATTGGAGAGCAGTTTGCCAACATCTATCAAAAATGAAGAGCCCACACCCTGTATCTCTGCAATTACAGTTCTAGAAGCTTACCTTGGAGAAACCTTCACACTTGTCCATAAGGAAATATGTGCAAGAATTTCAAAGCAGCACTACTTGAAACAGCAAAAACATGGGAAAGAACTTGTGTCCTTCCACAGGAAAATAAATAAATTTATAATGTAAATAATCATATACTAGAATGCTACAGCACAGTTAAAGTAGTTGCATGTGACAGCATGAATAAGTGCTTCAAGTCGTCTTCACCTCAGCAAGCAAGGTTATGTCATCTGTATATTGAAGGTTATTAATGTCTTCCTCCGATCCTGAAGCCCCGTTTTCTTCATATAGTCCAGCACTTAAACATTTCTGAGTCTTTGAATTTAATCATTTACTAGGTGACAACTCAGTTACTAGTAGCTCTTCTCCCTACTACTAACTTTGATTAGTATGCATGACAATATCTACACTAATTACAAGGACTAGTGTTCCCTCCAGGAGCCCTGGTGGTATAGTGGTCAATGCTTGACCGCTAACTGAAAGGTTGGTGGTTCAAAGCCACCAGCAGCTCCACAAGAGAGAGATGTGACCATCTGCTTCCATAAAGATTACAGCCTTGGAAACCCTACAGGGCAGTTCTACTCTGTCATATAGGATCGCCATGAGTTGGAATTGACTCGACGGCAATGGGTTACTGTCCTCTCATCCCACCTTCCCACCTTGCCTTGTAATCACACTTTTTACACAGTTGTAGAAATGTTTTTAGTCAACAAGGAAAACATATAACAATCATTAAATTTAAAATAAAAAATCGACATTAAACAACTTTAAAACTCCAAATTACCAGATGTATGTATATAACCTTGTAATCTGTTGTAGGTAAAGAGGAAATCAAGGGCTCTGTCGCTCTGTAGAACCTCTGAACCATCTACTGAAGACCACCGTTCTTTCCTAGTGTGTGCCTTCTTTAATTATCTCTTTGTATCATGTTCATTCATTCAACAACTACTTATGGGTGTTTCAGAATGATCAAAATAGAATCTGGAGATACTTCAGGGGCACCTGGGCACCTACTCTGCTTTTGCACTCCTACCCCTCATGCCCACTGTTTAAGTTTCACATGCTTCATAAAAACTTACCAGCAACTTAGTGGCTTCAAATGTTGTTGCTGCCCTCAAGTCAGCACCCGACTCATGGTGACCCCATGCACAAGGGAACAAAATGCTGCTCTGTCCTGTGCCATCACCATGATCAGTTGTGAAACAGACTGTTGTGATCCATAGGGATTTTGTTGGCTAATTTGCAGAAGTAGATTACCTGGCCTTTCTTCCTAGTTCATCGTAGTTTCTAAGTTTCACTGAATTCTGTTTAGCATCATGGTAACACACAAGCTCCCACTGACAGACAGGTGATGGCTGTGCATGAGGGGCATTGGCCAGGAATCCATGTATCATCTCACAGGTCTGTAGGTTACAAGTCCAGCACACATGGCTGGGTACTCCACTAAGGGTATCATGAAACTAAAAGCAAGGTGTCAGCTGGACTGAGTTTTCATCAGAGCAGGGATTTGGAAAAAAGTCCACTTCCAAGCTCATTCTAATTATTAAGCCAAATCTAGTTTCTTGTAGTTGTAGGATTGAGTTCCTGTCTTCTTGCTGGTTCTCACCTGGGGCCACTCTCAGCTCCTGTTGTTATGTGTTGTCAAGTCTATCGCAGCTCACAGTGGCTCTATAGGCCAGAGTAGAACTGTTCCATATGGTTTCTGAGGCTGGAATCTTTATGGATATTCTTTACGGATGCAGATTGCCAGGTCTTTCCTCTGGCAGAACAGCTGGTGGGTTCAAACTGCCAGCCTTTTGGTTAGCAGCTGAGCACTTAACCATTGTACCACCAGGGCTCCTTTCCTAGCTCCTGTTGTTGTTGTTGTTAGGTGCTGTTCATATAGGGCACGGTAGAACTGCCCCATAGGGTTTCCAAGGATTCGAACTGCCAACCTTTTGGTTAGCAGCCAAGCTCAGCTCCCAGAGTTTGTTAAAATCCCTTGCCAAGTGGCCCCCTCTGTCTTCAAGTCAGCCAAGTTATCTCATGCTTTGAATCTCTGATTTCTTCTTCTGCAACCAGATGGAGACACTCTCAGCTTTTAAAGGGCTCATGTGATTCAATAAAACACACACAGATCAATTTACAGTCAACTGTGTCATATGAGACAACTTACAGTCAGCTGTGCCATGTAACACCCAGAAGCACTTTGGAAGAAAGGTCTGCCAATCTGCTTCCAAAAGCTCACAGCCATGAGCGCTGAATGGGGCAGTTCTACTCTGCACACGAGGGTCACCATGAAACAGAACCAACTCAACAGCAACTAAGAAATCACAGAAATAAAATTAGTTGTATTCACACCCTGGAGACTATACAAGGCACGCACGTGTAGGGGAGGGGACAGCACATTTTGGAAGCCATCGCCACCATGGTCTTTCTGCTGCAGAGTTTGGCTCAAACCAAGAGAAACTGATATTTGTAAAGGTAAAGAGAAGCATGTAGATTATTAACATAAATTCTGTGGAATGGAGATGTAGCAGGAATTAGGCTTTCCGGATCCAAGATGACTCACTTTAGGCTGAGAGTGTCACCAGCAGCTGTGTGTTGCTTTTAGGGCCCTAGTGAGCCATGGTAAGCTCTGCTGGTAAGTGAGACATACACAGCGTAGCCACCTCAATTTTGATAAAATTCCACTTATGTGGACAATTAAACCAGGTAATTAATTTACTTCAGTGTGGGTATGTGGCTTGTGGAGCTTTTGCAGACAATGTCTAGAACACCAGAAATGTTGTTGCAGTTGATGTCAAAAGTGAGACCAGACACTCTGTAGAGACAGACATACATCTTGTTTTCATGGAGCTTACAGTCTAGTAGGGGGTACAGATAAGAAAATAGATGATAAGGAGACAGCATGCTGATTGTGTCCTAGAAAAAGGGAACAGTTGTTGCAAGTGTCTGGAGAAGAAATCAGGCCCGAGTACACTGGAGGAACTGGAGTATCTCAGTGTCTTTAGGAGGTAGAGTATGAGTGGAATCAGTGGCCCAGTGATGAGACTGAGAAGCAGGAAAGGGCAAGGTCGTGGAGAGCCAAGTGGACCACATACAGTAGCCTGAAGGCACTTGAGTCCAGCAATTCCATGTGCAGGAATTTATCCTAAGGAGACATAATTGGATGAACCGATAAAGACTCATGAACCAGGATATTCATGGCAACATAAATTAAAAAGCCATTCCTCCATACCCCACCCCTTAGAAATAAACTCAATGTTTCTCCAAAATGGATTGATAACAATAAGTTATGAAGTTGGCAGCTTTAAAAACAAGACATGTATCCTGTACTTAGCTGGCATGGAATAACACCATATTAAGAATAAAAAGAGTAAGAAGGAGGAGTTGGAGAAGAAGTAACATTTACTGAAGTCATTATTATTTACCAGACAGTGATCTCAGACCTTCCATTTATTATTACATTCAATCCTTTCAATGATACAATCAGGTGAGAATTTTAATAAGCCCTATTTTATAAGTAAGGCAACTGAAACACAAAGAGGGCAACTAAACTGCCTAAATCCACATAGTTATTCAATAGCAGAGCCCTGCAGGGCAGTGTGAATCCACAGTCTATATTCCTCACTTAAATTCTGAAAAATAATAAAATACCAGGAAGGGAAGGAGGGAGGGAGACAAAGAGAGAGGCAAAAAAAAAAAAAAATCTTATGAATTGTTATCTTTGAGTTGTAGGATTTTAGGTAATTTTTTTCTTTCTTTATATTTTTCTAAGTTTGAATTTTTACAGGGAGAAACTTCATTTCTCAACACAATATTTGAATTCTCAAAAGAGGAAATAAATTCTGAAAGGCACAAAATTTCCACGTGTAGAGGATTTATTATAAACGTAATGGACAATTTTCTCCCACCTTCTCTGAGACTTATCTCTTCTATTATTCAGGAATATGCACTCATAGTGCAAAGGAAAAAAAACAAGAGTCCTACATAAGCTGTTTCTCTCTCAGCTTTGTTTAGACACAAGATTTGGCTTTACTTATATGATATTTTTTGCCTCTTCCTTCTGAATTCTGCAGTAGTGTATGGCTATGGAAAAATGGCTAACTCTAGTACTGGTTTATGATGGACAAAATAAGCATGGCAAGAGCAAAGCCCTACAACTGCAAGGATGCTTTTGGCAATGATACTAACAAAAATCAATTGACTCTCTGTGTGCATTGGACAGAATTAAACCGAGGGAAAGTATCATTTGTCACGAGAGTTACTATAAGTGCATAGCACTAGAGCCACATTTTGATTCATGGCTGAAGGAAGGTTGACACATTCTAAGAGTCACTGAAGTGCTTTCTTATTTGTCTGGCTTATTAAATAGTTTTAGAGCAAAATGAAATATAGTATCCTCTACCAAATGTTTTTGGTTTCTTGTATTTTGATGCTATTTATTATAATGTTATTATTTATGACATTGTCTTTCTGGAAAATGTTTCAATATTTATCAAAGTTTGTTTACCTTTACAAAGTTGTTGATTTTTGTTCTACTTTTGAATGCCAGAGGTATTTAATTTTTTTCAACATCTTTAGAAGAATTTACTACAGTTGTCAATTTTAGGAGACAGAATTTGATATGTAGTTATGTACTTCATCAGGTTTGCCTTAGTCTCTTGGATATTCTTTTTTGTTTTTAAATTGTGTATGATTTAAAACATTAAATCAAAAATAACTGAAGTAATTGTAGAATTGGCTCATATAGGAGCTTGTATTATAGTAAGAATTCAGGGGAGAAAAAATGAAAATATAAAATCAACTCAAGCAAATCACTTGAATAATGTGTGTGTCTTAGAAGTGAATTTTTCATGTTAGGTAGTAAAAAAAAACATGAAATCTATGATGTACTTAAGATATAGTAATTTTTGTAGAATTAATACCTGCAATTCAAGGGAAAAAGCCAAACAGAGGGTAGGTGCCTATATTAATAAAGTGAAATACAAAAACACATACGATCACTTATGAAAATTATTATATCTGGCATAAGGATTTTTTTTTTTTTTTTTTTTACGAAAAAGCTACAAAGCTGTAAGCTTCACCAATGTATCATGTAGTGGCAGCAACATAGCTGCAGGTGGGGGATTTGTCTGAAGGAAAGGTGAGTGAATTCATTAAGGCTATTATAAAAAGAGGCAAGAGAAAGTTAGGAGATAAAGGTGTGCCCAAAATTTGCCTGTAAATCTGAACTGAAAATGAATTGTCTTGAATATGGACTTTTGGGACATCACCAGTCACTTTTCTTGCCTCTGTTCAGCTACTGGAGCCCTGGTGGCACAGTGGTTAAGAGCTATGGCTGCTAACTGAAAGGTTGGCAGTTCGAATCCACCAGCCGCTCCTAAGAAAGCCTATAGGGCAGTTCTACGCTGTCCTCTAGGGTCATTATAGTCGGAATCGACTTGACAGCAATGAGTACGGGTATTGGTATTCAGCTACTACGGCTTTGAATATCAGCTGTATCCACATGATTCCCAGATCTATAATTCACCTCAGAATTCTCTCCTGAACTGCCAGCTTGTATATCCAATTGCCTACTGGACAACATTTCTACTTAGATCCTCAAAGAGACTTTGGACTCAGTATGATCGAAAGCACCCTCATCATTTCTCCTCTGCTCTCCTTTCGTCCAGATATTCTCCTCTTTGTTCATTCCCTTTGTTGGAGTGTCACACCAGGATGACTCATTTGCTCAAGCTGGAAATCTAGAGGTCATCTTACGTATCTTCATTTCCCTCATTCCTCTATCTACCTTGTCATGGAAATATGACAATTCTACTTTTAATATATCTTGCATCTTCCTTGCCTTCAGATCCTGTTGGCCACTGTTCTAGTTTATGTTATCGCCATATATTGACTAAGATGATTGCAGTTGCCTTCTAGCTCAAATTCCTGCTCCTCCTTACACTCCTCATTTTACTCTGTGTATTACCCTTTGTGCTTTCCCCACTTGTTTAAGCACTCAGCTACTAACTGAATGGTTGGCAGTTGGAACTCACTCAGTGGCTCTGTGGGACAAAGACCTGGTAACCTGCTTCTGTAAAGATTGCAGCAAAGAAAATCCTGTGGGGCAGTTCTGTTCTGTCACATGGAATTGCTGTGTGTCAAAATAGACTCAAAGGCATCTAACAACAAGAACAGTCTTCTCTGTATCTCCTTAAAAACTCCTTCATGTTTCCTCCTAGAGGTTAATAAAGCCAACAGTCCTTTGAACAGAAAACTACTTGTGATCTGCTCCAACATCCTCTCTCTCCAAGGTTCTCAATGAACTGCATGCTCCAGACGTGAAGAGCTGCTCGCCATTCCCTGAGCGTAGCACATGGGAAACCCTGGTGGCGTAGTGGTTAAGAGCTATGACTGCTAACCAAAAGGTGTGCAATTCAAATCCACCAGGCGCTCCTTGGAGACTCTACGGAGGCGCTTCTACTCTGTCCTATAGGGTCACTATGAGTCAGATACGACTCGACGGCAACGGGTTTTTTTGAGCATAGCACACTCAGTGATGCCTCTGAGATTTATATAGGTCATTTTCCTTCCCAGAAGGCCCTTTTATATCTTTTCTATCTGATGAACTTCTAGTCGTCAAGCAAGTCTTACCTATGGTATTCTCTGGAAAACTTCCCTAACTCTTCCAATGAAAGTTGGTCTTGACACATATACACATGTGCAGCACTTACCACACTGGGTCGTGATTGCCTGTTCCCTGTGAGCCACTTGAGGACAGACTGTGTCTTTTTCCCCTTGGAGTCCCCGATGCCACAGAAGTTCTAGAATATGGCAATATTTTAAACAATAATGGGAGAATATACTGTTTACCAGAATCAGATTTCGAAAGGCTTTGAATATCACACTAGGAGTTTTATTCTATAGGCCTAGCTGTGAAGCGCAGGAGGGACGCAATCAAAGCTATGTGTTGGAGACAACACTGGGGCAGAATAATGAATGGGCTAAAGATGGGGTGTATTTGTTGTAGGGAAGGCATAAATATCTGTAGACACAGTTATGGGTCTATTTGGGTATTAGTTTGAAGAATAGAGAGGTAATTCATGTCGTGTTTTGTGTCTGGACTGAACTACATTCTGAATATAAAGTAAGAAAAAATAAGAACCATTAATCTGTTTCATACCCATGAGAAGTCCCACCAATACTGCAATTTTGGTAACAGATTAGGCAGGAAAGCATGATTGCCATGCTTAGTATTAATTAAACAGATAGGGGATTTAAATATTTATTCCTAAAACATTTCTAGCTTCTTGTAAAACCCACTGCTGTGAAGTCAATTCCAACTCATAGCAACCCTACAGGCAGGGATGGATTACCCAATAACGAAGCTACACACAGGCTTACTTGTGCTTATTTGTTAATCTGTAGTGCACAATTCCACCTGTTTTTTACCATATCTTTGATGAAAACTGAAAACTTGTGTGCAATTGTGCACTACAGAGTAGTACATAAACAATTAAGTCCATGTATATCTTGCTTACTGTCAACCTATGTGTACCTGGCTTACTAGTTAATCCACCCCTGCCTATAGGACAGGGTAGAACTGCCCCATAGGGTTTCAAAGATAGTAAATCTTTATGGAAACAGACTGCCACATCTTTCTCCCGTGAAGCAGCTGGTGGGTCCTAACTGCCGACCTTTTGATTAGCAGCTGAGGGCTTCAACCACTGCACAACCAGGGTTCCTTTAGCTTCTTATAATAAACCCTTATATGGCTGAAACAATCATAAATTTCTAGAAACCAAGTAGTAATTGTTATGTCTAAGCTGGTATTCCTTGTTGGCACAATGTATTCCACAATTTATTTGTCACTGTACATGGGACATTTCCTAATTTCTTCCACATCAGGCCTTAGGATATTCACATGGTATGTTGAGAGTTGGTGAAATTGTCCACGAAGATAAAGAATGAATATCAAAAATACTTTTCTATAAATTAGGAAAAGATCACCAAACTCTCAATAATGAATTACCTGTGCCTAGTATTTTTGTCTGGGCTGCTGACCAAAACATGGACAGTTCACTCTGCCAGCCTCTCCTTGGAAACCCTATGGGGGAGTTCTACCCTGTCCTATAGGGTCTCTATGAGTCAGAATCAACTGGATGGCATGCAACAACAGTATTTCTGTCAGAGTTTTTTTTTTTTTTTTAACCACAATCTGAATATTCTTAGATAACGAGTCCTAGGAATTTCATCTAAAAAGGTCTGCATTGAAGATAAAAGTATAAATGAATCTCAGAAAATTCTACATTTTTTCCCAACGTTTGATAACACAATTAAATTAAAAGGCTACCTTATGTTACAGACTTCGAACTTGAGAAATAATAAAACCAAACAATTCCTTTAGGAAATGGATGGAAAATACAGTAAAAGCTCAGCAAAGTCAATAAACTTTTGCTGCATCGTATATCCAAGTTATCTGTCGGCACATATTTATAATCATAAGTTTGTTTTCTTTTTCCTGTAAAGTACGTATAATTAGACATGTCCTGTCCACTTCATATACTTATTAGGGAGTGAAATAAATTCATAAAATTCTAAACTTTAAGGTGAATTTTTGATTTTTATCATTTAAGAGAAAAATAGATTGTGGAAGGAAAGGTTAAGATAACAATCGAAGTAAAATATGGCAAAAAATAATTCTTTTAAATTATAAGTGTTCCATAAACAATGAGTAAATAAGCTAGACTAGGGTAACTGCATCTCAAGGGTCAGCGCTGAATCTGCTTTACTCCATGAAGGGTTGTTTATGACAATCAATATTGCCGCTCATTTTTGAGGATCTTTTGTGTCCTCTGTGCCTTGCATTAAATGCATCGACATGTTTGATTTTTAATTTAGCCTTGTTAAAGCAATTTAGCTCAACCTTCACTGAGGAAATGCTGTTATTTGCAATGACAGTGAATGCTATCCTGCCTCTTAGAGCAAATGAGACTGTCAGCCTCATTGTCAAGATTTGAGTTGACATAGTTAAGGAGGCAGTGAAGACAGAGAATGGTGCGTTCCAGGTTTTAACAGGATGGGTTGGGGGAGACTCAGTGGTTTTTAGTATCTTTCCTTTAATTCACCACCTATTTTTCATTCTGTGATAGCTTTCAATTCTTTTCCTTATCCCGTAGGGTTGAAATCTCAGTCATTTTTGATTCTTGTATCTTCTGTATCACTTATACAAAGTCATGTTGATTCATATTCCATGTCCAGTCCAACTGCCCTCATCCTAACTGTGTACTTTTAATAATACCATCATGGATCCCCTCATCTTTAGTTCCTGTGTAAGCAAAGCCACCAAATAGACTACTGCTATGTTCAGCTTTCAAAAAGTCACGTTCTGTCATGTCTCCCCAAAACTTTTAATGTTTGACATGACTTATGAACTATTATCTAAAATTCTTTGACTACTACTTATATTTAGTCATAATTTTCCCAAAGTCCTTTGTCTCCCTTATAGTCCCTTCACCCAGGCAAGCCTTTCCCTTTCTCTTCATGTTTCCCTTTACTCAAAATGTCCTGTCCGTTCATTCAAATGCTCTATTCCCAGTCCTCTCCAGGACAGGTCTCCAAAACCAACTCCTTGCTCTGTCTTCAACTGGCTGTTTCACTCTGCTTGAAACAATATGGTAGTTCTGTTTCTCTACCACTAACTTGGTCTGTGTATGTGTTTCCCTGAATTTTGTGCTGTTTGAGGGCAGGGGCTTTTCCATACTTCTGCTTATGCTATATACATTAGGCATTTGGAACTTATTGATTATATCTATCATTAATTTCTATTAGCTATTGACAACATAGTATACATAGAAGATAATTTCCTATGTTAGAGAATCAACTTATATTTTCTAGTAACTAAAAAGAGTTTTTTTTGTGTACTGTTCTATAAAGCTAATCTAAAAATTCAACTATTTTCAGGAATCTATAAATATTGCTAAGCTTTACAAAAGATGGACATTATTTGTTTAGTTGTTGTCTGTCTCTCCTTCTCACCTCACTAAAAAATAAATTCTACAGGAGCAGAAACTTTGCCTTTCTTATTTACCACTTTATCCTTAGCCTCTAGAATAGAGACCAGTGTCCAGCATCTAGCATACATTCAGTAAAGACCTGTTGGATAAATTAATACATCTCCAGTAACTAGCACAGTGCATGTTGTATTGTAAGCCATAGAGAAATATTGATTAAATGAATAAAGTAATGAATTACGAACATTAAGGAATAGCATAGTAAGGTTGACATTAGGAATGTGTCTGAATATTTTGAATATCCTATTAGAAACTTCTGGTTACTGTCATTGTAAAATTTGGAGTTAACATTTAATCCAACACACTATGTCTAAGGGAACAAAGACTCAGGCATGGTTAGGAAATTGAAGACACAGGGCTAGCACTCATGCCAGAAAGTTCCAGGACAATGTGGCTGCCCATCATCTTCAAGCAGACCACCTCCATTCAGATGGGGTTCAAAGTAACTTGTTGGGATGAAGAGAAGAAAGGGAAGGAAGGTAAACACAGTCTTACGGTGCCAGGGCAAGAAATTCAAAGAGAGCTTGCAGGGCTGGGTACACAATTTTGGGGGCTCAGTGAACAATGACATTTCTGGGCCCCTTGTTCAAAAACCAATGAAGTGCCTGCCATCAAAGGTACTAACATATAAAACTGTTCCTTTCTCTGTGGTCTCTCTTGACCTGCCATGATGGTTTTTGTTTTGTTTTTTTACTTAATGTGCCTCAGCATGGGACCACTCACAGGGAAAGTACAGACCTCAGGGCCTCCAGGCAGGCATATAGCTCATTAGCTACTGGGAACCCCTCCCAACAGCCACCTGACCGATGCACCCAACCTGGTCAGGACTGGGAAGGCAATCTTCCTTACCCTCTGCCACCCTTCAACTCACAGTAGATGGGTGACCTCCCCTTCCCTCACCCCAAGTGATTGCAACTCCTTCCCCTACCCTCCCCCCATGCTAGGTTCCTGAACCAGAGTGGATGAGAGGGTCACCATTGAGAGGTGACACCCTGAGACAGGTACATTTGCCTCCAGTTTCTGCCCCAGGATGGCGCTGGGCATGCACATTGTCCCCGAACCCTCCCCATGTCCATGCCCAGGCATCAGATGGGGCCCAAGGGCGATGGAGGAACAGGGATGTCAATCCAATGGCTGCTACAGACAGAGGGCATCAGAAGCCCTGGGGGCTGGGACAGAAGGGGGTGCTGGACTGGTCCTAGGACACCAGGAGACCAGTGTCCAGACTGCACTGAGCCAAAACTCTTAAGTTCTGTCTAACTTCACTTACAAAATAGAAATTCAAATATAACATTCTTAAAGTTTTCAAGACTGGGTGGTAGAACATTAAAAAGAAAACCGGGCACTAGGTCCTCTGGCTCCTTTCAGGGCAGTGAGCAGGGGGACAGAGTTCATTCTGGGTGGACCACATCAGGAAAATACTTCCAACTGCTACTGGCTTAACATCCATGTACCCAAAACCCATACATCCATGTAGAGGTAAAAAATAATGAGCAGTGATTTCTGCCATGGGTTCTATTGTAGGTGTTCTGTTGTAGGTGAACAGCTGGTGATTGTAAAAGAACAGGAAAAGGATGGGAAAGTTAGGGAAGCATTCGATTCAGAGATTTTAAAGTTATAAAGAAAGAGAAAAGAGAAGAGCAAAGACAGTCTTCACTGGGAAAGGCACCACTTATTTCAATCAGTTTTTCTGAGTCTCCAAAATACATACATATATATATATATAGAACATTGTAACTATAACAACTAGGTAAATAGTGTGATGTGAGGCTACATAAAACTTGGAAAATCTCTAAAATGGGGAGACATCCTTAACATTTATGGAGTACAGTCTATGTGCCAGGAATGTTACCAACATTATGTTTAATTTTCACACACACACACACACACACACACACACACACACGTTAAAGCAGATATTATTCCCACTTTTTCAGATAAAGAATAGAGTTTAGCAATTGTTCTAGCCCTGCCAGGGCATGAAGTAATAAGTGGAATGGCAGGGCAGAACAAAACACATTTTACACGTCAAAGATTTTCTACAATGAGCACATAAAACTTGCATAAACCAAAAAAACTCTTTGCCATGGAGTCAATTCCAACTCATAGTGGCTCTATAGGACAGAGTAGAACTGCCCCACAAGGTTTCCAGGAGTACTGCCTGGTGGTTTCTAACTGCCGACCTTTTGATTAGCAGCCAAAAGCTTAACTGCGCTGTACCACCAGGGCCCTTAAAACTTACATAGTCAGAAAAAAATATAAAGTACGGTGAAAGAGAATAATAATCAACTATTTCTGCTGGAGAAGTTAGGTTTATGAAGAAAATAAAAACTGGTAATACTTAATTCACTTATTAGACTGTTATATTATTTGCTGTTCTCCCAGCTCTGCCCCGCCCGCCCCCTCCCCCCTCCCCCCCAATCTCTGAAGAGATTTATTTTGGAAAGGAGCACATATCTCTTTACCTTAGCTATAGATGAAGAACTGAAGTATTGCCCATAGAAAGAAGAAATGGCAGAACTGATTATAATATTTTTGCAAGTGAAATGATATAGAATATGTACTTTAATAAGAATTCTAAAAACTTAAAATTCTGAAAATGCTTTAATTTATAATTTACCTACATTTGTATTTTCCCCAAGGAAATTGTCCCATTTCTAAAGCTTTTGATTACCACTCCTTTCACCCCTAAGTTTTTCTGCCTAAAATTATTTTAGAGATCGTGTGTGTGTGTAAAATGCGGAGATGATGCTTATTTTAATATTATTTTTCAAATTGAATGGGTTTTAATTTTATTTTTAAAAATAAATCAAGTCCATTTTGAAGAGATCTTCCTCAGTTACGATTCTGAAGAGATGGTTCAATTAAAACCAAATTGGTTGAAGATGGCTTTATACATTTATTTGAGTTGGAGTCCTGAGTCATAGAAATCTATTGAAGGGGTTCTATTTATTTTCAAAATACTTATAAAACTATACCATGCTTAAAATGTCAAATGGAGGATTCTGAAGGAGTTTATTTTTACAAATAAAATCATCTTGGTATACTTCCCAAAATTAAAAAGAAAAAAAGTCTTAAAAATATGTCAAGGCTACAGGAGAAAATGGTCAAAACATTTTACTTCAGGGAAGACATATTAATACAATAAAAGTCCTGTTTCTAAGATGAAAGGTCAAATCTCTGAATTCATTCTGTGTCAGTTTTCATTTACTGTGTTTTTATTATCAATACTATGGTAATTTAATATTCTTCATATTTGTGGGAAAAGAATCATCAATAAGCTAGTATTCATCTGCAACACCCGTGGTTAAGTCTGGGGTTATTATCCATTCTTTTATTACCATTTTGCTAGAATATTTCTAGGTCTGGTGATATCTGAATTCAATGCCAATTCTAAAACCATTCATTTGATTCATTTCTTACACATAATAATAAAGAAGACAAATAAGGAATTGGTGTTGTGTTCATTTAACAATTCATAATTACAGTCCCTATAATTTCATATCTGAATAATATTAAATGATAGTTCTAAACCAATGATTTGTTGTCTCTTACTCAAAGCATATCATCAGGGACCCTGAATAAATAGCCACGATGAAAAAGGGATCCCTGTGGCAGAAATTAAGAAATAAAATACAGAAGGATTAACCCCCAGCTTTCTGGGCTTTTATCTCTAGCATGCCTCAAAACCAAAGAGAGACTGCCTAACCATTAAAAAAGATGAAAGGTGTTAATTAGACTAAGAGATAGAAACCTATCACCCTTATGTCGGGCAGACCAGATTAAATCTTCTAATGGATTAAATGCACGCACACACACAGAAAGAGAGAGAATGAGAAAACTGAGAGCTAGAGAGACAGAGGAAGTTTTGTCTCTACTAAAATCCCATTGATTGTCTCATATGTGTGTGAACTAAACAATTTGGGCAATATTTTCATAGACATAGTCATTACCACTATTCCTATAAAATTTTTTTAACATTCAATAACTCAGTACTAAGCCTCCTATGGTTATATTTTAGTATTGAGCTATTGAATGTTAACATTATATATTAGGCACATTTAAACTACCCTGGTGGCGTAGTGGTTAAGTGCTACAGCTGCTAACCAAAAAAGGTCAGCAGTTCAAATCCACCAGGTGCTCCTTGGAAACTCTATGGGGCAGTTCTCCTCTTTCCTGTAGGGTCACTATGAATCAGAATCGACTCAACGGCAACAGGTTTGGTTTTTTTGGTTTGGTGATGTCTCAAAATGGATTTGACATCTTTTGATGTTAGTTTTCAGAAGGAAGGGAAACATATTGTTCAAGGTAATGATTCTAAGTAAGTCATTTTTGTTTCTTTTTACATTGCATCATTTTGAAATTTATAGATTTTACTTGTTAAAATCTAAGGGAACACAAATACGTATTTTACAAATCATAATATACACTCCTTATGCATATATGTATATATACATATATATTATTCATAACACATATATATGTGCACATACGTATATGTGTCTGTTGTTATTGTTAGGTACTGTCGGGTTGGTTCTGACTCATAACAACCCTGTGTACAACAAAAGAAACACTGCCCAGTCCTGCCCCATCCTCACAATCCTTGTTATGCTTGAGCCCATTGTTGCAGCCACTGTGTCAATCCATCTTGTTGAGGGTCTTACTCTTTTCCCTGACCCTCTACTTTATCAAGCATGATGTCCTTCTGCAGGGACTGGTCCCTCCTGATAACATGCCCAAAGTATGCAAGATGAAGTCTCACCATCCTCACTTCTAAGGGACATTTTGGCTGTACTGCTTCCAAGACAGATTTGTTCGTTCTGGCAGTCCTCAGTATATTCAGTATTCTTTGCCAACACCATAATTCAAAGGCATCAATTCTTCTTCAGTCTTTATTCATTGTCCAGCTTTCACATGTAACATATAGAATAAATTTGCACTACAGAGAACTCACTGCTATACAAACCTTCCAGAAGCTTGTTTTCTACATGTGTATGTACATAAATTTACATAAACGAAAATAGGATCATGCTGGTCATATCTTACCTATTTCACTGAATAACATATTATGGTTATATCTCCATGTATGAGGCATATTTGTATACATTATTATTTATTATTTTAAATAATTATCGATGTCTATTTATATGTACATATTCAGATTTATTTAACCAATTCTATTATCGAATATATGGTTTGTTCCTATACTGTGATGAACATCTGGGCCACTAAATGTGCACATCTTTAGTCATATCTATAATTATATCTGCAAATAAATTCTTGGCCATGAACTCTTGAGTTAAAGGGTGACATATTTCAGGCTTTCACCTCTAGGCATATATGCTATAAATTGCACTAGCAATGAACAAAATTTTCTTTCTTTTCTTTCCCCTGCAACTTTAACTATGGGAAACTATTAAGTTTTACAGTCTGTTAGTTTGATTTTTTTTTTTTTTACTACTTTTAGTAAGTCTGTTGACATATACCTTGCTTTGATTTTAGAGTATTTATAACTCTTCCATTTTGCTTATTTATGCATTTCTGATGATGTTTTTATATTTTCAAATAATTCTCTGTGAAGTAGTTTGTTAAATCTGTGTAAAAACGATAGAATAATTTTTAAAAACTGCATTTGCAATATATCAGTGAGTTATTTTAACAACAGAAAAGTTAAGGTTATCCAAGTTCTTGGAGGGAAAGCTGAAACATCTGATACTTTCAGTGATTTCATTCAGCTTCTCATAACCCAAGTCATATGCTCTCTTTTTCATCAACATTTACTACAGAAGATCAACCTTTTACATAAATAACTAAAAATCCAAGTCTTTTGACTTAAGAAAAATTATAGATAGTATTCAACAATTTAAATTTGCATTTCTTCTTTTTTCCATAAAACGTTAAATAATACTATACTTGAGGACATTCTGTGTAATTCCATAGATAATAATTGGTTCACAATGAATTCTAATTCTAACTTCACAATTCACCCTTTGTCATCACAAGAGTTGCCGAACAATCTTAGCTTATGTCAAACACTTAGAACAGCAGAAACAAAATGGAGCAAAAAGTATAGCCATATTTTCAATATGTTTAAGTATTCCAAATATTCAAATTATTGTTGGATATTTGTTTTTGATATAGAAATAATACCCTTTGGGTATTTGAACTCAAATTGTCAAAGAATTTTTACCTGATTACCTTAAATAGTTCTTTGCTGTAATAGCAGGGTATGGTGCACTCAACAAGGTAACTGGTGAATTAAATTTGTTAGACAGCTGCTGTGGTGAAATGAGTTCTTTTACATGACCTTTCTCATTGGTTCTTGGGGAAAATTGCTTGAGAGATTTTTGCCCCTAATACTGGAGGAGTTACTGTTGTCCTAGTTTTCTATCCCAGAAGGTTTGTTACTTTTATACAGGTTAATTGACATTTCATGGGTAAGATGCAAACAACTTGTGATTTGACTGTTTGGCCCTGGGCTGCAGGCTGCCATGTGTTTGGTCTGTTTCATACACTTTGCAGGGATTGGTCAATATAGTTATGCAAATGAAATGACTATAGCCTACTCTGCAAATGAATTATCAATGGCATACTGAGAAGGGATTGGTCAGTTTGTGGCCCTGATGGGAAAGCCATGCCTTGAAATTGACCAAGAGTTTGCTTATGTATGGAATCAACCTAATACAGACAGACAGAAAGAAGAAAGAAACAGAATGGAGAAAAGACAAGAAGGGGGAAGAAGCAGAGAGAGAGTTGTAACATAGGTAACACTGACTACAGCCCAAAAGAGACTCTGTGGCATAGTTGGTGGTGACAGGCCCCTGGAAGATGGCCTGTGGCAGGGTCAGTGGTGATGGTAGGAAGGCCAAAGGCAGAAAGGCCAGTCCTCAGAGGGCCAAGAGGAGGCCTGTCCTAAGGGGGCTAAGAGAAGCCTGTCCTGAGGGGGGCTGAGAGGATGCCTGCTCAGCAGATAGGGGGCATGCACGGCAGAGTGAAGGGCTTGCTTGCTTGCAAGGCCGAGAGGAGCTGAGAGAGCTTTCCTATACTGAAGAAGGGAGGGATGTGCTCTCCTCTTCTGGGGAGCCGTCTAGATTTTGCCTACGTGCTTCCCGATCCTGATTCAGAGTTGTAGCCTGTTAATCCTAATCCCAAACTGTACCCTGTTATTTTCTTAATAAGCCCCTTAACTATAAGTATGGTTTGTGAGTACTGTGTGGCTATTGCAACAGATTCTGGAACCCAGCAGAGAAGTAAAGAGTGCCATGAGAAAGATGGCTTATCCGGAATTGGTCAGAAGGTTGGAGAGTAGAGGTATGTCTAACCTCTACCTCAAAGGAATCAGCCTTGGGCTTCTAATCTTGATTCTTATTGCCCTCCCTGAAGTTAAGCAGGTTCTGATGGTACTACTGGCCTTTTATAGCTGCAAAATAATTACCAGGGCTTTGACAAACTTCTTAGCTCATAAAATTATACATTTATAGCATCAGACCAACACTGGGTACAGAAGTCAGTCCTTCATTTCATTCATATCATTAACAGAGGTTAAATACCTTGACAATCAGAATCTTTGTGCTGTGTAAGTGTAGTATACAACATCTCTGCACAGTAAATTATGGTGGAGACTGCAGAAATATACTGGTGGGCAGGCTCTGCTGACCATAATGGTGGGCAGCCTCCCTAACCACCATGGCACTGCTCACTGGTACCCAATGGAACATGGAGATTTCATCCTACTTGAACCCACTTTCTTACCCTGAGCCTATTGACTGTCTCAAGGGCTAATGCTTAGTTGGTCAGGGTTTCAAAACAGTGATCTAATATTTTGAAATAATAAAAGATACTGGGTGCTCTCATTTTAATATGTTTATTTCCATCATATCTTAGGGAGAACCTCAGCTACAAAAAATATGCTTGGAATTCTCTTCTCTCTTGTAACACTCTCTGACTCTTGCACCCAATCTGGACATCATGCATGAATAATAAGAACCAAATAGTGTTCACAGCAATTGAAACCTGCTTTTCATAACAAGGGAGGAGATATAAAATGGAATCATTTTTTACTCTTTTCTCTCCTTCCAAAGACATTCAACTGGTAATTCTGATTAATGCTTCTTTAATACTCTATTCCTGTTTGTCTGCCTACGAGTCAGAATACCTTCACAGCAACAGGTAACCGTGTCTGTCTGCCTTAACTCAGGTAACCATTATCCTTTACCTGCAATTTTACAATGGCATCCAGCTTCCTAACTATTTCTATTGCATCCAGAATGATGTTTCCAAACAACAAAGCCAGTCATGTTATTCTGCTGCTTAAAACTTTGTTCTAGTTTCACACTGCTCTTGGGATGAAAATCCTTAGCTCTCTTGACTCTGGACCTGTTACATCTTCCTTTTAGGGCACAGACCAACTTTTCCACTCTCATCCTCATTTCCCCAAATCCCTTTGCCATGTTCATCCTTATATCTAAATTTAGACATCAACAGAATCAGTAAATCTTCCCTAACCTCCAAACCTAGATAAGGGAGTGGATTTGGCCCCGTATTACCTTGCGTTTTCCCTTGACAACATTTATCACACTAATTTCTAGTTGCCTCTGCGGTAGACCACAGCTCTTTAAGATGTGGATTGGCTACTGTGCCTCAATGCCTAACACATAGCCAGTGCTCAGTTAATATTCAATGGCCAATGATAACTGGGGCAGGGCAATAGTTTGTTTCATAAGTGGATAGCAGATAAGACTGTATTAATTCAAAAAAGTATTCTTTTCTGTAAAGTTCTTTTTATTGAATATTTGAATTTAAATGTTTTCACAACCTACTAAATGACAGAAACTTGGCAATCATGTAGGCTGGCTCAATTGAGACATTTTATTTATTATGAGCACCAACACTTAGGAAATTGAAATCTCTTTCAGAAATCTTTTAATTAGGTAGTCTTTTTTGTTTATATATGATATTGTACATCCTGGCACTAATAGAAATTAACTTGGATTCCATTTGGAATGCATTCAGATAATTATTCTTACTTCACAGAGAAATGCAGCAAAGGATAACAATGAAGTTTCACTTTAAAATTGAAGTTGGTGTAACTCCAAAAATCCAGAACATTCATTACAGGCCAATAAGCTATGTCATTCCTAAATACTACAACCAGGATTGAGTGCCTTGTCAGTTTTTTTTAAACTTCTAAAGCACCAATAAAACCTCTTTTAATTGTGGTAAACTTCCATCTGAACTACAATCTTATCTTGTTGTAATCTAGTGTTTCTTAAGCATTCTGGATCAGCTTCCAGCATTTTCTACAACCCACAAAATTGTTTCCAAAATTGCATGTGTGTGTGTGTGTGTGTGTGTGTTAGCATTTATCTTTTTGTTGAGATTTTCAAACAGATTTGCAGCTCCAAAGAAATTAACAGCCAACGGCTATCTTTTTAAAGGTAAAAGAAAAACTATATAATCCACTTTAAATATTCCCAATAATATAGATAAAAGCTTTGGGAGAGATTAGTTAGACATCTGTTAAATCAGAATAGTTGTATTTTAATTTGTTTCCAAACACATTGCACTATAATCTGGAAATAATGGTTATAAGGGAGAACACGTTTGGAATTTTAATTTTCATGTGCAAGTTGCAAAATTGACTCTGCCATACAGAGTCCTATTCTGCTAACTAGAATAAAAGTATTTCTAGAATACTGTAAAAGTGCTTCTACTAGCCCCATATGGATAGCTTTCTAGAATCTTCTACAGACAGCACCATAATCCAACCTTCACCTTCTCTGCTGATAAGTGAATCCTTCATATTTTCTTCACCAGTTTTTTCGTCCTTTCTGCCCTTGCCAACATAATATCCCATTTATTCTTATGGCCTAAGCTTCACTGATTCAACTAGAGTCTATTTTTTGTTGCTATTGTTGTTAGCTGCTATTGAGTCAGTTCCAACTCATAGCAGCCCTACGTACAACAGAACAAAATCCTGCCTGGTCCTCCACCACCCTCACCATCATTTTTATGCTTGAGCCCATTGTTGCAATCACTGTGTCGATCCATCTTGAAGCATTCTGGCTGTACTTCTTCCAACACAGATTTGTTGGTTCTTCTGTTAGTCCATGGCATATTTAATATTGTTCGCCAACGCCATCATTCAAAGGCGTTGATTCTTCTCTGGTCTTCCTTATTCCTTGCCCAGCTTTAACATGCATTTAGTCTCTTTAGAGTCTAGTATATTAAAGCAGGAAAGAGATTAAGGATTTAAAAAAAAAAAAAAGAACCCTGAAATACCTTATTTGAAAACACAGATGTCTTAGACTGGGTTCTCTAGAGAAGCAAAACGGGTGAAACACACACGTGCATACACACACACACACACACATATATATGTATGTATGTAGAGAGAGAGAGAGAGAGATTTATATCAAGGTAATGGTTCATGCAGTTGTAGAGCCTGGATAGTCCCAAGTCTGTGGGTCAGGAGTCAGGCTGGAGCCTTCTCCTGACTCACGTAGCTGCAGGGGCTGACAAATCCAAGATCAGCAGGTCAGATGGCAGGCTGCTGGGTCATGGGCTATGGAGGCTGGTGAATTCAAGATTGGCAGGTAAGATGGCAGGATGCTGGCTCACAGGCTGTGGAGGCTGACGCATCTCAAGATCATCAGGCAGTACAGCAAGCCACTGAATCAAGTCACAAGAACTGGCTGTCAGATGATGACAAGCTGGATGCAGAATCCAGAGCAGAGAAAAAGCCAGTGAGCTTTGCCAGAAAGTCTATATACATCAGATGCAGGCCACACTTCCAAAGAAACTCCTTTTCAATCATGGAGGTGATTATATCATTACATAACTACCAAACTACATTATAATGGCCAAATCACTGAGAATCATGGCCTAACCAAGTTGACACCCAACTCTCACCATCAAGGTCCACCCCTTGTCAACTTGGCACATATACACACCTCCTTAAACCATAGATAACCTCTAAGTAAAGGCAATTATGAAGTCATACTTGTAATACAACTAACACGATACAACTAAAGTGATACAACTAACATGTACAACCAAAAGCACACCAGCCCTATTTACATCTTGTATTTTATAAGTGAAGAAAACAAAAATATTTGATGCACACATACAAGGAAGAAATACTCATATCAACTATAATCCTTGTTTCTGCAACTTACCAGGTGGTTGTAACTGGTATTTAAACTACCTGTGCCTGTTCCTTCACTGTACTTTGAAAGTAGATAATTGTTTTCTGGATTTCACAGATGAAGAGGAATTTTGCACTGGAATGCAACTTGGGCTTGGGGTTGCTTTAAGACTTTTGAGATGATAAAAATGGGTGAATGCATTTTACACTTGGCAAGGACATGCATTTTGGGGGATCAAAGGGTGGAGTTGAATTGTGTCCCCCCAAAAATGTGTGTCAACTTGGCTAGGCTATGTTAACGAGGCAGAGGCAGTTAGGTTAATGAGGCAGGACTCAATCTACAGAACTAGGTTGTATCTTGAGCCAATCTCTTTTGAGATAGAAAAGAGAGAAGTAATAGAGAGGAGAGGGAGTGCATACCACCAAAAAAGAAGAACCAAGAACATAGCGCATCCTTTGGACCAGGTGAAGACTGATGTCAAGGACCTTCCCCCAAAGCCGGCAGAGAGAGAGAGAGAGAAATCCTTCCTCTGGAGCTGGCACCCTAAATTAGTACTTCCAGCCTCCTAAATTATGAGAGGATAAATTTCTGTTTGTTAAAGCCATCCACTTACCATGTTTCTGTTATAAGAACACTAAATAACTAAGACAACAGATTAGCATCTGCCATAAGAAATTGTGCCCAAAATATTAGAAAAGTCTCTAAACTGAAAAAGACATAGATCAGCTAAGATTTCCAGAATACCGAAGTCCTCTCAAAAGGGAAATATTAAAATTATATTTTGAATAATTTATGATTAAAATATTCTTTTTTCTTTCCAAATGAGTGCCTAGAATTTTGCAATAAAATTCTATTCTAGACATGATTGTGTTTGGGAGCTTTTTAATAAGAATCTAGCACATTATTTTGTTTGGCATTTCAAACAACATCTTGGCTACACCTCAACAAATATCAGAAAGTAATGAATTTTAAGATGAAAATGAAAGTAAACATTTATACCCTTCAGTTGGAGACAATTTCATTTTTGCAAACCCTATTCTGTATGACTATCACAGAACTCCAGCACCAAACCATGAAAGAGTCATGGAAAGCTTCTTTGGACTACTTAACGATTTTCATTAACTTTTATGTTAAGAGCTTTGCTCTTGTCGCTGAACTCCAAATGGGTCTTTTCCACCGCCCTTCTGAGTGCTATGGTATAACTGATTCCAAGAAAGAGAGAAAAGTTTTCAAAATATGGTAGACTTTTGAAAAGAACTGAGAGAGGGAAAAAATGATAGAAACAGAACAAAATGGTAGAGAACTGATCTTAATAATAATTAAAAAAAAAACCCAAGTTAAAATCTCAGACTGTCTCCTTTTACAGAAGACTGTTTTGTGTTTTATTATTTTGTTTAACTTGGCAAGGAAGTTCGTATCAGTCATTGTCATAGATGATCCTCTATAATACTGATTACCTTTTCTGCTAAAGTCATTGTCCTTTTGTGATGACCATGGGAAAAATTACATGTTACTATTCACATAGAAACAAGATTAGATCCAGTGCATAACAGAAACTGAGGGTCTGGGAATGGTTAAATGAGGGTAGTGATGGATAGACCTACTGTTTAAATTACTAGGAGCTTTATGAGAACATTAAAAAGGTGTTTGTTTTTTTTTTTATGAGAACTTTAAAAAGGTGGCATGCATGCTTTGAAAGGACTATTTCAAAGAAATACAAAGCCTTAATGACAATGTTCCAATAAACTCCTTTCATCTGCAATCTAGAACTAAATGAATTACTTTGAATGTCAGAATTGTTCAGTCCAGAAAGTGAAGAGTGAGGCCCTGAAATTAATGATTCTGCTTTAACCAGAAGGCAGGAAGCATGTGTGATGATGGAGAGGAAGATGAGAGACTGATGATACATCTGATTTCATAGCCACTCTTACATACACAGATAACACCTCAAGATGTGTCATTTTTAAATATGCAGGGTGATGAGCACACATACTTACACATCTACATATACATTCAGACATGATCTAGAGTCTGTTGACCTTCATCCAGTGCCAGGTCCTTTAAATATTGAGTGAGTTTAGTCTTTCTTTACTGAAATGAAATACACACTCTGTGCTACACTGAGGTCTGGGCTGTGAATGCACTTCTGTAAATTGAAATAATAAATTAAATACACCTTCTTTTAGTTACAGTTGGATATAAAGGTGACTACTTTCCAGTGGAAGAAGACATTAACTCTCTATAGCTTCTCACCTCTTTCTTAAACTGGAAAAGACTTTAGGGTATTTGGAAAATACTGACTACATCCTTCAATTCTCAGGACTTGAAAATATTTATCTAGAGTTTGCTCATTCACATATGTTAAAAAAAAAAAAAATTGCCATTGAGTTGATTCTAACTCATAGCAACCCTATAGGACAGAGTAACTGCCCCACAGGGGTTCCAAGGAGCGTCTGGTGGATTCGAACTGCCAACCTTTTGAGGTTATAGCAAATAATTCCAGATAATGATATTTGAAACTAGCCTACCTATCTGAAGAATGAAGAGAAAACAAGGAAGCAGAAAAGCCTGGTTCACTACCCAATTTGCATCAACACCTAAATAGAACCTAATGCAAAGATAATAAATATCCAGATGCATTTTGGAGGGTTTTAAACAAGTGATCTTTTTTTTTCCAATCCTTTTTCCTCTTGTTCTAGAGGATTAATGTTTTGTTTAGCCAGTGATGAAGGACAGAAGACTCTTTGATACTCTAAATAACTTTAAAATATTTAATTTAAAATCACCACCAGCAATTGTCCTTGACCTTTATGTTGAATCCATGGAATTTCAGGCTCAGAGAGGGAAGGAAAGAACATAACCAAGGCCAACAACTCCCAAGGGCAGTCCTAAGACCAGAGCTAATCTATGATGTTTCATTTGGCTCATGACAAATTGAGAAAAACAGGGATGATGTCTGGAGTTTTTCTTAATTTAAAATTACTCATATTAAGGTAATATTGACTATTATGAGATTATGTTTGTTCTACTTGTTTACTGTTAAAACAATACATTTATAAAATGGTAATGCTAGATGGGATTTTGTATTTTAATTTAAAACATTAAGGACATTGAAAAGTAAAAAAGTTCTTTCTTATGTACAGCCAAATGTGCCTCTGTCTAACTATAGCTTATCATTTAATTCTTCCTTCTGGAGCTACAAAGAGCAGACGTAATCTTGTTTCATAAGAAACTGTCAAAATCACACATAATGTCCCACAAAGCCTTCTCCAGGTTGAACTTTTCTAGTTTTCTCAAATCTTTCTCCTATTAAATGGCACACTCATGACTGTCTAAAATGCATTACTGAGAAATAGACAGAGTACTCCTGACGTGGTCATACCAGTGCCATGGCACCATTACATTTTGATGCTCTCTATTAATGCAGACCATTTTTTTTATTAATGCAGACCATAGTTACCCCTACAGTTTAAATGATATCTATACCTCCTTTCCTAAGCTCCTACTAAAGTTTCATAACCTTCCCTTTGAAAACGTTTTCTTAGTGATATTTCTTTAGCATATGAGCAACAAAACTGCGTTGCCATCGAGTCGATTCCAACTCATAGCAACCATATAGGACAGAGTAGAACTGCTCCATTGGGTTTCCAAGGAGCGGCTGGCGGATATGAACTGCTGCCGACCTTTTGGTTAGCAGCCATAGGTCTTAAGCACTGTGCCACCAGGATTTCATATGGACAAAACTTAATTTAATAAAAAAATTACAAATTACCAAACACTTTTTTTTATGTGCTAGGCACTAGTGATGTCAAGAAGAGAAGGGGCCTGTGAAACTCAACCAGTGTTGTCAGTGTCATGATGGAGTTGCATCCACAGTGATCTGTAAGCAGTGTTGAGGGGACTGGGGGGACTGCAGACTCAGAAGCATAATGAGATGGTTTTAGCCTCCTTTTTTCTCAAATAGCGCAAGATGTTTCTCTCGCTACTAAACCATCTTGGAAGAAAAAGGAGACGTGGTGTGAAGAAATGAGCGAAGTCTGTAATTAACTACCTAGCTGAATTTTGTTAAATGGTGTATAACTGAGGGTCATTTTTTAAAAAGACTTTTTTAAAAATTTTATCTATTTTGGTGCTGTTGTTGAGAATATACACAGCAAAATGAACAGCAACTGAACAGTTTGTTTCTACATGTCCAATTAAGGACATTGATTACATTCTTCAAGTTGTGCAACCATGGACATTTTAACCATGACAACGAATATCCTTGATTCATTAATCTTTCTCACACTGACAATATTATACCATCTGCATATCTTTCTCACTCTGTCCGGAAGGTTTATAGGTTTATTAAATGGAGCAAAAAAAGGATAAGAACCTACATATGTGTCTCATATGTGTATTTATTTGGCATTTATTGCACAGTTTTTATAGATACACTTTGTATAGGGTTGCTACGAGTCGACTCAACAGCGATGAGTATCGTATATATAATTGTGTAATTGTCAGCACTTGCAATAGTGGCTTTTTATTATAATCTTCTAGAAAAGTAGGCCCACAGATACAGAGTTCTACACCAAAACATTCCCGTGGAGCTGCAGAACATAGATGGTTTGGGATTTTTGTCTACAAAGCTGTCTTTGACCTTTATGAAATTCACTGAAGTTATCCTTACTTTGTTCATTTATCACAGTTCAATACAATTTCTTTCTTGGATCAACTATTTTGAACTACTGCTGGCTTTTCCCCTCCTGTCATAATATGAATTTCCTTAACTTTTGCTTCTGAAATTTAAGAAAAGGGTATCAAACCAAAGATTTTCTTGGATGCAGTCCATTTAAGTCCCAGCTGTAACTGCCACTGGAATTCACATAGAGTTTTTCTTCTGAGGACCTCAAAGCCTTTATAAATCTCATACGACCTCCAAACATTGTTGTAAGAAGTGGAGGTTGGGAAACCGTTAGCACTGTGGTCATTGTCATTCCAAGCCCTGAGCGTAAGTGATTTTCACAGGGAGCCAAGACCAGTACAAAAAATAAAATAAAATAAAAAACTATATTAATTATATCCGTGTGGAGAATAATCTTAATTTATTCTTAATCTGCATTAGACAGGGGCAAACTGAAAAGTGTCTGGGCTCTAAAATGTCAACACTGCATTATGGAAAGATTGTTGGTCTTTCTTTGAGAGTAAGTTTTAAAGCAATAGAATTCAAAATTCCTCTGCAACCCTATTCCATACCCCCCCTAAAAAGAATGTCAGCTACATTCAATTGCCAACATCTTCTGTTGTAGGTAAGGTCTACTACTTTTATCTTATTTTTTCCCTGAATATTTTTTTAACAAATGTTTTTGCTTTCTTCGGGGATATATTCAATGATACATTTTAAGTGACGTATATCTTGACTATGATTCCATTGACAGGAGAACAATGAAAGCAGTTGGTGTTGTGATGGTGTTAATATATTCATGCAATACATTGTTAGACATATGGGGTTCCAGGTTTTTTCTCTGCTTGTGGTGTTTAAAAGGAAACTTCTAGACATGCGTTTTACATACATAAAATATAGTGTTCAAATAGGGACAATGTATGAGAACATCGGTATTTGTCAGCTCTCTGCTGTCAGCAAAGATGAGTTTTCAGTGTGTGGTATTTTAGACTTCATTATATTGTCCCAAGGAGCAGTCCAAAAAAAGCAGCAGGTAAAAAATCAGGAACATCGAAATGAAATGATACTTAAGGGGATGAGGATTTTTTTTTTCCCCCTCAAATTGTCTCTATTGACAGAGTTGACTTCACTTTGCCATTGAACTATGACAAGGTGATTATTTTTAAAAACCAAAATACTGTGCATAATACATTTTAGCCTGCAGCTAAAAGTTAAGTGTGAATATTCATTCATTTTTGTTCTTCCTTGGGGAAAAAAAAATGTGGTCTAAACAGCAAATAAAGTATTCTACTCTCCTTACTTACATAGAGTTAATGAATGATGCTTAAATGGAATCATTTTTAACAAAGGGGAATTCCTTTTATGTCAACACTGTGATTTTGTTGAAGGGGAAGAGAAATGATAGTTTTTATTCACAGTAACCTGAGCGTCAGCTTATCAGGAAAAAACTGATGTGTTTAAATATCATAAAATACATCGTGTCCATAAACACAACACGCATGCAGTCACACAAACTTAAGTTTGTTCTGTCAACAGACACGTGGCAGTATGGCCAAGAACGTGCACTTAATTTTTTAGACCTACCTTAAAGTAATTGCAAGGCCCGGCTCTGTAAAGTCCTCCCTGGCATGAAATGGATATAGTATCGTTTGGTTTTGATACTCTATCGAGGCCAGAGTTACAGTCAGTGGCATTCCTTGGCCAGGGTCAGGCAGTAAGTCAGGGAAAGCTCATCACCTCTTGCTTTACAGGCTAACGTGCTACTCATCAGGCATGGCTCCCAAACCTGGACAGAATTATAAATACAAGTGCCCGTTTCAAGAAGAGCTAGTTCTGAGGATTGATCTGGTCAAAATTTTGTATAATAGACCTGCAGAAACCTGCTGAAACCTCTTTGTCTAGAATATGCACTTAACTCAGTATCTTGCGTTTTTTAAAAAATGTCTCTTTAATAACTTTACAAGCCTACAGGCAGGACCACACACACATTCTAGATAATATAAATTCTGGTCATTTGTCCTCTTCACTTTTATCCATCTGGTCAGATCAAGCAACATCCACATCCTTTTAAATACTAGCAAAGTAAAATAAAGTTAGGTGGCAGATAAAGGATTCTTTACCTCAAGCCAGATAACAAAATCACGTTATCAGATACTGTTTTCAAAATTCTTTCTTTAAGCGTGAAGATACATCTTTTCTCCTAGATACTTCGAATTCCAGTCTTACTCGTCTCATCCTCAGTCACGCTACAATGATTCTGCTTCTGGTCAGCCTTCCTTTACTTCTGGATTTACTCGGAGAGATGGGCTTCATCTTCGATAAGCAGTAAAAGTTACATCAAAGCTCTTGCCTTTCCATGACTAGAAGGAGGTGAATTGCTAAGCAAGACTCTTCTCGAAGAATTTTGCTAAAAGTACCTATTTTACTATATTTTTTCAGCTTTTTAAATTTTATGTATTTTGTTTTTGTTGTTAAGAATATACATAGCAAAACAAAGACCAATTCAACAGTGTCTACATGTACCATTTAGTGACATTGATTAAATTCTTCCAGTTGTGCAACCACTCTTATCCTCCTTTTCTGAGTTGTTCATCCCCCATTACCACAAATTCATTGCCCCCTAAGGTTCCTATCTAATCTTTCAAGTTGCTGTTGTCAGTTTGATCTCATATAGATAGCTCTTTAAAGAGCTTAATGCTCAAGGCAGACATTTTTTACTAGTTAAGCTAAACTACTGTTTGGTTTTAAGAAGACTTCAGGGAATAATTTTTTGATTTAAGGCTTAAAGATTATCTCAGGGCAATAGTTTCAGGGGTTCATCCAATCTTTATGGCTCCAGGAAGTCTGGGGTCCATGAAAATTTTAAATTCTCTTCTCCATTTTCCCCCTTTTGGTCAGGCCGGGATACTTCTCTAGAATCTTTGATCAAAATGTTCAGTAATGTTAGCCAGTCACCATCCAGTTCCTCTGGTCTCATGGCAAAGCAGGCAGTTGTTCACAGAGGAAATTAGCCATACATTCCATATTCTTCTATTCCTGACACTTCTTCTTTCTCTGTTGCTCCAGGCAAATAAAGACCAATTGTTGTGCCTTGGATGGCTGCTTGCAAACTTTTAAGGCACTATGCAATGAACTAGGAGGTAGAACAGAAGCACTAAACTTGTTATTAGGCCAATTAACTGGAATATTCCATGAAACTATGACCTAAACCTCCAAACCAAGAAACCAAATTCCATGAGGTTTTGGGTTGTACTCAAGCTGCCTCAGCAGCTAATTTTTTTTGTCATTGTAAATATATCTATCACACAACTTTTGCCGATTCAATTTTTTTACAGGTGTATGACTTATTGGCAGCAATGACAATAATTGGCTGTGCAACCCTACTCTTAATGTGATATTTCTATCACTGTTAAATCCCCTACCTCCCTCTCTCCCACCCCTGGTAACCAATAATAAACTTTGTAATAATAAACAATAATAAAATTTGTCTTTTCTTGTCCTTTTATATAAGTGAGTTCATATAATATTCTTCCTTTTGTGATTGACTTATTTCACTCAGCATAACACCTTCCAGCTCCATCCATATTGTGGCATGTATCAGGACTTCATTTCTCCTACTAGCTGTGTAGCATTTCATTACATGTATGTACCATATTTTTTTTTTTATGCATTCATCTGTTGATAGGCATTTAGGTTGTTTTCACCTCTTAGCTATTGTGAACAGTGCTTCAGTGTACATTGGTGTACAAGTCTCTTTTTGAGTCTCTGCTTTCAAGTCTTTTGGATATATACCTAGGAGTGGAATTGCTGGATCATATGGTAGTTCTATTTTTAGTTTTTTGAGGAATTGCCACACTGTATTCCACACCAATTTTACCATTTTGCATTCCCACCAGCCATGGGTAAGGGCTGCAATTTCCTCACATCCTCACCAATGTTTGTTTTCTTTCTTTCATTTTTTTTCACCCTAAGCCATCCTAACCCACTGCCCTCGAGTCAATTCTGACTCATAGGGGCCCTATAGGACAGAGTAGAACTGCCCCATACAGTTTCCAAGGAGCACCTGGTGGATTCTAACTGGAGACCTTTTGATTAGTGGCCATAGCACTTAACCCCTACCCCACCAGGGTTTTAGCCATCCTAGTGGGAATTTTTTTTTAGTGGAAATGAAATGGTATCTCACTGTAGTTTTGATTTGCATCCCTCTGATGACTTATGACTCTGAGCATTTTTTCTTGTGTTTGGTGGCCATTCGAAGGTCCTCTTTAGTAAAATGTCTGCTTAAGTCCTTTGCCCATTTTATAATTTCGTTGTCTTTTTGTTTTTAAGTTGTCAAAGTTTTATATGCATTTTGTTTATTAGATTCTTATCAGATATGTGGTTTCTGAAAATATTCTCCCAGTCAGTAGATACACTATAAATAGTATGTAGGGAGGAATATTATGGACTGAATTGTGTCCCCCAAAACTATGCATTGTAAATCATAGCCTCTATACCTGTGGTTACAAAATCCCATTTGGGAATGTGTTGATATACTATAAGTTCGCTTGGAATGTGTTGTCTTTGCTATATTAATGAGTCAGGAGTAGTGTATGGTGTATCTTGAGTCAATCTCTTTTGAGATTGGAAAAGAGATTAAGTAACTAAGGGAGAGAGCAGAGATGGGGTAAGATAGATGCCGAGACACATGGAGACCTCCAAGGAACCAGAAATCAGAAGCTGTAGAGACAAGGACCTTCCTCCAGAGCCGACAAAGACAGAAAGCTTTCCCCTTGAGCCAGCACCTTGAATTCGAACTTCTAAGCCTACTAAACTGTGAGAAAATAAATTTCTGTTTGTTAAAGCAATCCACTTGTGGTATTTCTATTAGACCAACACTAGATAGCTAAGGCAATACCTAAGATATGTCTGAAAGGATATAAAATTAAAAAGCATAGGTACCTTTGGGGAGGGGAACTGGATGAATTGGGGACAGGGGCACAAAGGAAACTTCATTTTTATTTTTCAAAACAGGTATTATCTACTAAAAAATGTGTTTTAAAAATATAAATCGTGGCCTTCAGAGAGAACAAGATTGGCTCTGAGACCAATAGGCACCCTCCAACTTGTTGTTGGGACTGTAACTTGTGAAATCTGAGTTTCTTTTTCCCCAATCAACCTCTCACCTGAAGCAGATAATTGAATCATAGCATTTCAGAACTAAATGAGACATTAAAGATACGATGTCTATCTCTTAGTAACGCTCAACACAGTTCACCAATCCCTTTTTGAGGTTTTCTCTGTTCTTGGCTTTCATGACATCACACTGTTTGGATTTTTCCCTCTCTGGTCTCTCAATTTCCATCTCATTTATAGTTTTTTTCTTCTCCCTGATCTCTCTATATGGGAGAACTTCAGGCTTCTGTCTTGAATCATCTTATCTTCTCACTGAATATGCATTCCTTATGTTGTTTCATTCACTCCCAGAGCTTGAAATGCCATCCATTTGCTGACATGCCCCTGGTTTATATATCCAGTACACATACATTTTCCATGCTCAATCAAACTGCCAAAATAAGATCTCCACCTAAATGTCTCCCAAGATCTTAAAGTTAGCATACTTAAAACAGTCCTTAAGAAGCTACCAAGGGCCAATCTGCATCTCTTTCCATCTTCCCCATCTCAGTTAATGGCAACTCTGTCTGTACGCTTGCTTAGATGAGAATTCTGGGAGATCAGGCTTGTTGCTCTGACATTCGGTCATTTGCCAACTCTTCTGTTTATCCTGGCTATAGCATGAATTCCATATTCTTCTAGTCCTTGATCTCCCTGCTGCTATCACTAATAGTCACTCTTGCTGCCCAAACGTTTCTGTTTACCATGAAATATCAACTTCTTTTAAGTGCTATGGGAGGGGGCTATGTTTTGTTCAATATTTTATGAGTCAATGTTATTTTTAAACAGTTGATCATCTCCTTTTCAAGCTAGCAACATTAGCCTTTAAATGCTGTCTATTTTACCAGTTTCCCTCCCTTTTCTTTTTTATTGTTTATAAAAACCTATTATATTAACTGGAGCCCATAGTGGTGCAAATATTTAATGCACTTGGCTACTAATCAAAAAGTTGGAGGTTCATGTCTACCCAGAGATGCCTTGGAAGAGATACCTGGAGATCTATTTCCAAAAAATTAACCACTGAAAACTCTATGAAGCACAGTTTTACTCTGACATACGTGGTGTCACCACGAGTCAGAGTCAAGTCAATGGCAACTGGTTAATTATCTTAACTTTTTTCTTTTTCTATCCTGTTTAAGAGCATAATGGTTTATTACTATACCCTGGTGAGAATTGATTCTACAGCAATGGGTTTTTTTTTTTTTTAAACAGCGTACTGGGTTTTCCTAAATTTTAAGTCTGCCGATAAACCTTAAAACTCAGGATCAGTGCACGCTAAAGTAAATAGGCCATAGCAGCCCTCAAGAGACAAAGCTCTCACAATAGTTTTTAGCTATAGCCTTAAATAGAACACAGAGTTTCCAGCTGACCTATGGCTTGTCCAGATAAGCTTCACATCACTAGGTACCCATAAAAAGGCATACAAGGTTTTAAGTAGACTAGATAAAATTAACATGTGATGGTCATATGACTGATACAGCATTGCTAAAGCATGAGCACATTTATTATTTCGAGTAAAGGTTATGGATTTGCAGTAGTACATCCACATTTCCTTGTTAAGACATCCTTGTGTAAAAATGTCACACAATTTCAAAATGGCCACTGGAGTGCAATTTGGAATAGAAAACAAAGTAAAACTACCTAGTTTATATGGGAAACAAACTAATTAGGTTGTGTCATTAGCACAGATCTCTAATCAAGTGGGCTAATTTAACTCCAAATTACACAGGAAAATGGAGAGTCATGTTAACCATTCTGTAAAATACAAATAATTATTATAAAAATTAATTAATCTGACTTAAAATATAAAGGAAATTTAAAGTGGACTACAATGTGAATCAGGCTTTACCACTCAATGTGACTAAGAGAAAGACCATTGCCTCTCTCTGTACGATGAAGATAACTTTTTTTTTTAATATACTTTTCAGGAATGGTCTTTTAATTATTCATATCATTGAAAGAAACAGACTATTATACCAAACTTATTACGATACTTATAATTTTTTGAGTATCTTTTAATAGATTTGAGCCTTTAATCAATTATCCCCTATTGGTATCCTTTTTGTATTCTAAAAATTATGTACTTAAAATTCAGAAACCAACTTTCCTCAAACCTTCAGTTAATGGGTATTGACAAATTAAATTCTCTCATGTTATGCCTGCAAATTTTCTCTAATCTTCCTAGCCTAGGCAGAAGTAATCCCAGACACTGTATATTTCTAATTAACTTTTTATGTGTGTACCCATTAATTTCCTCAATTAGATTATAGACTTGAAGGGGATAAAAAGTACCTTATATTTCTTCATATTTTTATTACAAGTAGGATAACACCTTACTCACAGTAAATTTATAATAAATATTTGTAGCTCATCAGAAAGAGACATATGGCAAGAAAACATCCTAAAATCAAAGAGTGAAATAAAACCCCAGAACAGTAGTTCTCAAGCTTAAAGATCACCTGAGTATCTTTTAAAAATCCTGTTGCTTCAGTCATAATCCAGAATAATTCAATGGGATATTCTGGCTTTGGGGCCCAGGCATCTATAGTTTCAAAAGCTTCCCAGTTAATTCCAGTATGCAGCCAAGTTCGAGAAACACTGTTCTAGAGAAGTAGCTCCCCAAAACAATTGATCACCAGTAATATCTGGGCAGGTTTTAAAAAAAAAATACAGATTATAGTGTACCACTGCTTGATATTCTGATTTAACAGGTATAGGTAGGGTGAAAAACACTGCTGTATTAAGAAACACCAACAAAATCCCCATAGATGAGTCTAATATGTAACTGGATCTGAGTACCATTGCCTTAGGTCTACATAAGTGATTTCCAGAATATGGTCTCCAAACCAGCATCAGCAACATCACCTGGGAACTTACTGGATATGCATATTCTGGTTCCAACCCCAAAATGAATCAGAAACTCAGGGAGCGAGGTTCTGACGCACGCTGAAGTGTGAGGAGCACTGAGCTATTTTACTACAATATATGGATGTCCCTTATGCTGAACTAAAATATTTGCTACTAAAAAAACTACAACTTTCTGTTTTAAAGTGATGGACAAATTCAATTGATGAATAGGATTTTATATATTTTAAGTTTCGCTGAATACTGCTTGTCTTAAACTTTTGGCACCCATTCTTGTTTATATGTTAGTGTCATTAGCAGACAACAAAGTAATTTTTTTTTTTAATTTTTTTAAAATAACATTAACCGCAAACCAAGATCCTGCTTAATTCAGGAGTTCACATTCTTCAAGAGGTCTCTGGATATTGCAAGCAGTTTGTCTCATCTACTAAGCCTAAGTGTTGGTAGTTTGAACCCACCTAGCAGCACCATGGAATAAACGCCTGGTATTTGCTGCCATAAAGATTACAGCCAAGAAAATCCTATAGAACAGTTATACTCTGTAACACATGGGTTCACCCTGAGTCAGAATTCACTCGATGGCAACAGATTTACTTTTTTTTTTAATTAGATGCCTGAAACTTTAAGTTTTACATGTAGTATCTAATTTAATTTTCTCAATTACCCTATGGAGAAGGCTTTACCATATTACATTTATAGATGTAGGAACAAGGATCAAAGAACTAAGGAATGTAATTACTGAAAAAGAGATGTCATTCCATTGCAGGTTGTTCAGGTTCCAAGCACTTGTGCTTGCTCTGCCCCAAATTTGAGAATCATACCTCTACTATACTGAATACTCCATCCTGGTTTCAGCTGATCATACTGAATTAACATGTTGGATTTAAACTTGGGCTGAAGTAAAACAGGGAGCATTGATCCTTGCCCGCCCCCACCCCCAGGACAACATAGATTAACAAGCAGTTCTAATGGCAAGAGGAATGACAAGAACTTGATATTATCAAAGCTTTAGGGGTCCATTTGTCCAACTCATGTGGAAATCCTTCCTGCATTTGCAAAATTAAAGAATTCAATTTGTTTTGTTAATTTAGGCTGGACACCTGAAATAAATACACTTAAGTCTCTTCCATAGTTAAAACAACAAGGAGGCACAGACAACATGGCACCCTAGAAAGATGCATCATGTGCTCATTCTGCAGCAAAGGCCAGAAAAACAAAGTAAAAGAGATACAAACATCAATCCTGGAAACCTAAGCATTAAATGAAGGGATAAAGAACCAGATTAAACACTGAATGAAAGAAGAAACTGAAGGAAACAAAGAGCAATACAGAGTGGAGGTCCCTGCCAACTAACATGACACAGCATCGCCATCTTGGATCACAGCCAACAGCGACCCTGGACAGGGAATACAGAAAGGGAAATTCATGGAGCTCACAACAGGAGACAGAGCACCCACCCTGTACACCACCACTCCCTTCCTGCTGGCCCTCACTGTGCTGTCCTGGCTAAAGAATTCCAACTCAGGCCTGCCACAGCACTGAGCCTGCACGGCCGCTACCCACCACCTGCTTGAACAGCTGCTGAGCAGTGAGAATAAGCCCGTACCACTCTCCAGCTGATACCCCTGCCTACTGGCAACGGGCTATGAATGCTTCCATAGCACGCACCTAGTCTGCCCTTAGCCACCTCTCCAAACCAGTGTACAGCAAGGCAGGCTGGCCCTGACTGCTGCTTCCCTGCCCACTTGGACAAGTGGTGAGAGCTATCATGCCCACACATGAGCAAGCAGCAGAGCACGCCTGGCCCACCTGCCCAGACGTATCAAAGCAAAAAAAAAAAAAAAAGAAGCAGGATGAGACAAATGAATATACAACTAGTAGATAAAGAAAATAATACCTTAATGTCTCAGAGACAGCAGACAAGATGGCTCCAGCAAGTGACCAAAATAAAGAACCATATGACCTTCTGGTAGAAAAAGAAAAACGTAGTGGAACTACCTGATATGAAATTCAAAAGATTAATATTTAGGGCTCCCTAAAAAAAAAAAAAAAAAAGTTTTTTTTTTAAGAGATTAGGAAAGAGAACAAAGAAAACACAGACAAAACCAAGGAAAAACCAGACAAAATCATGGAAAAGACACACGAAATGAATAAAAACATAGCCAAAATCAAGAAAAAAAAAAAAAAAAAGACATGGCAATAGAAAAATTCAGAGAAATAATACAAAAACAAAACATCAAAATAAATAAACAATTAGAACTCATACAAAAACAGCAACTAGAAACCCAAAAGATAAACAACACAATTTTAGAAATGGACAACTCAATAGAAGGTCTTAGGAGCAAATTTGAAATGGAAGAGAGAATCAGTGAAATTGAAGACAAATCAATGGACATCTCTTTATTTGAGGGAAAATCAGAGAAAAGAAATGAAGAAAACCTTAGAATTATGTGGGACACGATTAAGAGCAAAATTTGCGTGTAATGTGAATTCCATAACAAGGGAAGAAAATGGAAAACTCAGAGAAGATATGCTGGCAGAAAACTTCCCAAATATCATGAAAGACGAAAAGCTGACCAAAAGACCACCCAAGAAACTCAACAAGACCCATATAGGATGGACCCCAAAGGAAAGAAAGTCACCAAGACATGTTATAATACCAAAACCAAAACCACCAAAAGCAAAGAATCGACGGCAGCAGACTCTGTGGGTCAGGCAACATCCAGTTCATGGTGGGCCACTTAGGCCGTATAGTGACTTGGTGTCCCATGGTTAAGTGTTCAGCCTTTACTAAGGCCCAGTAACAAGCCAAAAGCTTTTTTTCTGAAAAGAGAAGTAGTTATCTGCAGAGGATGGCAGTCTTTGCTCCAAAATCCTAAGGTTCTCTCTGTGATTCACCAATAGGGGACTGCCAAAGACTCCAAACAGAATCTCTATCTGTTACTGACACCTTACCATTGGATCAGTTGAATCATATGGCCCAAGTGGCAGAATGGCTTGCATAGCAGGCTGAACCTGTTGCAGAGTCTTCTTTTGTTCTGGGCCACACTCAAAACTAGCAGCTTTGTGAGTCACTTGATAAATAGGCCAGAGTAGCACATCCAAATGAGGAATATGTTGCCTCCAAAATCCGAAGGGCCCCACTAGGTATTGTGCCTCCTTTTTAGTTGTGGGAGGAGCCAAATCCAATAGCTTATCCTGTCTTTAGAAGGAATATCTCGACACACCCACCACCATTGGACCCCTAGAAATTTCACTGAGGTGAAAAGCGCCTGAATTTTTGTAGGATTAATTTCCCACCCTCTTGCACACAAATGTTGTACCAATAAGTCCAGAGTCATTGACACTTCTTCCTTAATAGGTCTAATCAGCATAGTGTCATCAGTGTAATGGACCAGTGTGACATCTTATGGAAGGGAAAGGCAATCAAGGTCCCTGTGGACTAAATTATGACCTAGGACTGGAAAGTTGATGTATTCCTGAGGTAGGCAACTGAAGATGTTTTTCTGGCTTTGCTAGCTGAAGGCAAACTGCTTCTGGGGGTCTTTCAAACAGGTATGGAGAAAAAGGCATTAGCCAGATCAATAGCTGCATACCAGGTACCAGGAAAAGTATTAATTTGCTCAAGCAATGAAACTATATCTGGAACAGCAGCTGCAATTGGAGTCAACACTCAGTTAAGTTTTTGATAATCCACTGTCATTCTCCAAAATTTGTCTGTTTTTTGCACAAGCCAAACAGGCAAATTAAATGAGGATATGGTGGGAATCACCACCCCTGCCTCCTCCAAGTCCTTGATATTGGCAGTAATCTCCACAATCCCTGCAGGAATGTGGTACTGCTTTTGGTTTTCTATTTTCCTAGGTAGAGGCAGTTTTGGCTTTTCCTACCATAATAGCCCTTACTCCATTTGTCAGGGATCCAGTGTGGGGGTTCTGCCAGTTGCTGTGTATATGTATTCCAATTATACATTCCTGAACTGGGGAAATCACTATAGGATGGGTTTGGGGACACACTGGACATACTGTGAGACAGACATGAGCTAAGACTCCATTAATAACCTGATCTCCTTATGCCCACACTCTGACTAAACAGTGAAACAATAAATTTCTTTTTGGTTAAGCCATCTGCTTGTGGTATTTCTGTTATAGCAAGGTTTGATAAATAAGATACATGGAAAAATATACCATGCTCATGGATGGGAAGACTCAATATTCTGAAAACGTCAATCACACCCAATGGGATCTACAGATATAATGCAATCTCGATCCAAATACCCATCGCATTCTTCAATGAGATCGGAAATCTAATCACCAACTTTATATGGTGTCATGGATTGAATTGTGCCCCCCAAAATATACACATCAATTTGGCTATGCCATGATTCCCAGTATCATGTGATTGTTCACCATTTTTCATCTGATGTGATTTTCCTATGTGTTGTAAGTCCAATTAATATGATGTTGGGTGAGATGGGTTACTGGCAATTATATTGATGAGATCTACAAGATTGGATTATGTCTTGAGCCAATCTCTTGGGATATAGAAGAGAAAAGTGAACAGAGAGACAGGGGGACCTCTTGCCAGCAAGAATACAGCACCGGGAGCAGAACTCATCCTTTGGACCTGAGGGTCCTACACAGAGAAGCTCCTAAACCAGAGAAAGATTGATGACAAGGACCTTCCTCCAGAGCTGACAGAGAAATTCTTGTCCTGGAGCTGACGCCCTGAATTTCGACTTGAGGCCTGTTAGACGTGGAGAAAATAAATTTCTCTTTGTTAAAGCCATCTTTCTCTGGTATTTCTGTTACAGCAGCACTAGATAACTGAGAAATATGTAAAGGAAAAAAGGCCCCAGATAAGCAAAACATTATTGAAGAAAAAGAACAAAGAGGCCTCATACTACCCGATCTCAGAACCTAGTACACAGTCATGGTAGTCAAAAAAGCCTGGCACTGGTGTAACAACAGACACATAGAATAATGGAGCATAATCAAGAACCCAAATGTAAATCCATCCACCCATGGCATGGTTAGCTGATCTTTGAAAAAGGACCGAAGTCCATTAAATGGGGAAAGATGGTCTTTTTAACAAATGCTGCTGACAAAATTGGGTGTCCATCTGTAAAAAAAAGAGAAAGAAACAGGACCCATACCTCACACCATGCAGAAAAACTAACTCAAAATAGGGAGACCTAAGTATAAAACTTAAAATAATAAAGATCATGGGAAAAAAACAGAGACAATGCTAAGGACCCTAAGACATGGCATAAAGACAATACAAACCATAACTAACAACGCCGAAACACCAGGAGAAACTAGATAACTGGAAACTCCTAAAAATTAAACACTTATGCTCATCAAAAGACTTCACCAAAAGAATAAAAAGAGAACCTACAGACAGGGAAAAAAAAATTGGCTATGATATATCCAACAAGGGTCCAATATATAAAATCTATAGAGTACTTCAACATCTCAGTAACAAAAAGACAAATAATCCAGTTAAAAAATGGGCAAAGGATACTAACAGATATTTCACCAAAGAAGACATTCAGGCAGCTAACAGACATATGAGGAAATTCTCATGATCAGTGGTAGGCATTAGAGAAATGTAAATCAAAACTACGATGAGATATCATCTCACTCTACATTATTGGAACTAATAAAAAAAAATTAATGTTGGAGAGGTTTTGGGGAAATTAGAATTCTTATGCACTACTGGTTGGAATGTAAAATGGTACAACCACTATGGAAGATGATAGTGCACCTCTTTAAAAACCTAGAAATGCCATACAATCCAGCAATCCCACTACTAGGAATATATCCTAGAGAAATAAGAGCCACCGTCACATAAACATATGCATACCCATCTTCATTGCAGCATTATTCACAATAACAAAAAGATGGAAATAACCTAAGTCTCCATCAACAGATAAATGAATAAACAAATTATGGTACACATACACAATGATAAAGAACAATAATGAATCTAAAAAAAGCTCACAACATGGATGAATCTGGAGGGCATTATGCTGTGTGAAATAAGTCAATCACAAAAGGACAAATGTTGTATGAGGCCACTACTGTAAAAACTCAAGAAAAGGGTTACACACACACACACACACACACACACACACACACAAAATCTTTGATGGTTTTGAGGAAGGGAAAGGGTGGGAAGGGGAAATCACTAGCTAGATAGTAGACAAATGTTAACTTTGTTGAAGGGAAAGACAACACACACTATAGGGGAAGTCAGCACAACTTGACCAAGGCAAAGCCATAGAAGCTCCCTAGACACATCCATTCACTTTGAGGGATCAAGTAACTGGGGCCAAGGGCTGGGGACCACGGTCTCGAGGGACATCTAGGTTAATTGGTGTAACATAGTTAATAAAGAAAATGTTTTACGTCCTACTTTGGTGAGTAGCATCTCAGGTCTTAAAAGTTTGAGAATGGTCTTCTAAAATGTATCCGGTGGTCCCATAACATTCGGAGCAAATGAAAATGAAGAACACCAAAGACACAAGGAAAATATTAGTCATTAACCACAGCCTCTACCAGCCTGAGCCTAGAAGAATGAGATGGTGCCTGGCTACCACCACCAACCGCTCTGACAGAGATCATAATAGAGGGTTCCAGACACACAGCAGGAGAAAAATGTAGAACAAAATTCAAATTCACGAAAAAAGACCATACTTACTGGTCTGACAGAGACAGGAAGACTTCCCAGGAATATAGCCGCTGGATATCCTACTAACTCAGAACTGAAGCCACTTCCAAAGTCCACCTTTTAGCCAAAGATTAGACAAGCCTATAAAACAAAATATAACACACATGAGGAACATGCTTCTTATCTCAGTCAAGTATATGAGACCAAATGGGCAATACTTGCCCAAAAGCAAAGACAAGAAGGCAGGAAGGGACAGGAAACCTGGACAAATGGACACAGGAAGCCTGGAGTATAAAGGGAAAGGGGGAGAGTGCTGACACACTACAGGGATTTCAACCAATGTCACAAAACAATTCGTGTATAAATTTTTGAATGAGAAACTAATAAGAACTGTAAACTTTCACCTAAAACATAAGCAAATGAAAAGACAAAAAACACGGACATGGAGAAAATATTCACAATATATATACCTAACAAATGACTTGAATCCAAAATATGAAAGGAGCACAACTCAATAATAAAAGAAAAATCCATCCTATAAAAATATGGACAAAAATATGAAACAGAGGCTTCACAAAAGAAGAAACGGTCAGTTATTCCATGAAAAGGGTGAATTAATTAATCATCAGAGAAAGCAATTAAAATCACAATGTGGCACTACTGCATCCCACTGAATGGCTAAAATTTTCAAAACTGACAATACCAAGAGTCAGTGAAGGTGTGGAATGTGTGGAACTCTGATAGAAAAGTGGAAGTTTGCAATGTCGTACAACCTCTTTGGAAAACGGTGGTTCTTGTTTTTAGGTGCGGTCAAGTTGGTTCATGTATGATGTCCTTGATGTCATTCCACAACTCTCGTTGTCTTAGGTCCTTAGTGTTCAGCACATCAAATCTGTTCCTGAGATGGTCTTTAAATTCTGGTGGGGTACTCAGGGTCATACTTTGCGATTTGTTCTAATTTTCTTCAGCTTCAACTTGAACTTGCGTATAGGTAGTTTCTTTTAAAGTTAAATATGCCCTTACCATATTTCTCAGCAAAATTGTGCCTTATTCATTTACTCGAAAGGGAGAGGAAAACATATAACCACCAAAAGACTAGAACAAGAATGCTCGTTGTAGCTGTATGAGTATTATCTACAAACTGGAAACCCAAATGTGAAATCATGGCATATTGACACAAGAGAATACTAGCCAATAATAAGCTGAAACAAAATATTGATACACAAACAACATGGATTAATCTCAAAAAATACGTGAAGTCAGGCATAAAATGAAAAAATTGGGGCACAAAAGAGTATATACTGTATGTTTCCATTTATATGATGTTTAAAAACAGGCAGAACTATAATGATAAAAATCAGATCTGTGATGCCTGGGGAGCAAATGGGAGGGGGGAGCTACTCAGGATGGGGCACCATGACCACAAGAAAAGTTTTTAGGGTGATAAACTTTTTGATAGCTTGATTAAAATGGTGGTTACATGAGTATATTAACCAAACCAAACCAGCTGCTGCAGAGTTGATTCCAACTCATTATGACCCTATGTGTTTCAGAGTAGATCTGCGCTCCACAGTTATGGATAACTGCGACTTTTCAGAAGGGTCCCTGGGTGGTGCAAACTGCTTATGCTGACCTATTAATCCAAAGGTTGGAGGGCCAAATCTACCCAGATGCACCTTGGAAGAAAGGCCTGGCAACATGCTTCCATAAAGATTATAGCCAAAAAACAACCTTACAGAGTAGTTCTACTCTGTAATATGTGAGGTCACCATAAGTCAGATTCTACTCAACTGCAAAGGGTTTGGTTTCATTTTTTACCTTTCAGAAGCAGATTCACAGGCCTTTCTTCAAAGGCACCTCTGGGTGGGTTTGAACTGCTAACCGTTTGGTTAGCAGCCTACCTCTTCACTAGGCCCAAACTTTTACTTAAAATTGGTACATACAATATACTGTATATAAATTATATCACTATAACATTGATAGAAAGAATCCAATAGATTCTTTATTAGTATGTTTTACTATATAGAAGATATCAATGACTAGTTAAGACCATATCCTGGTTTTTATTAAGACTGAAAAAAGGTGTACATGTAGAAAAAAATGTGAATTCAATTTACAGCCCTCTGTGAATTTGGAAGACATATATTAGTGTGCTTATTTAGAAAGGAATATTTTTAAGGAGCCCTGGTGGCCCAGTGATTAAGCATTCAGCTGCTAACCAAAAGGCCTGCTTCTGTAAAGATTTACAGCCTTGGAAACCCCATGGAATAGCTCTACTCAGTCCTATAGGGTTGCTATGAGTCTGAATTGACTCCAGAGCAGTGGGTTTGGTTATTGTTATTTTAAAAATCCTGCATTTAGTACAAAATTAAAAAGATAACAATTATGAATTGTCCCTCCAGGGTATTTTATGTATTAGTTTTATACATCTTTGTGTTAAATGAAGTGAAACCACTGAGACTCAGGGCAGATAACTTCATCACTAGACAAGGATTGAATTAGTAATTTCCTTTTTTTTTTCTTCTGGACAGTAAAAAATACAGCTCCATCACCATATTTTAGACTGTGACAAGGCAAGACTCTGAGTGCTGCATTTTAAAATGGATAGAAAAAAAATTTTTTTTTTTTTTTTGGTTAGGGCAACACAAAAATTATGCCATATCATGAGGTCATAATAAAAAAATAGCTACAATCGATCCGAAGTCCCCATACCGTTGGATTAAGGTACAGTTTTTTTTTTTTGTGCCTGACATCACCTAAATGACTAACTTAATATAAAACGTTTTTGTGTGGCCACTAAGGTTCGCATGATGATAGACTCACTGGATGACATGAAAGACCTCTCATAGGACCTCTTATGAAAAAGGTAAAACCGAGTTGATAATGATACCAACTTGCATTTCCATAAATACATACTCATCAAAAAAAAAAGCCCTTCCAAATTCAGTCGGATCCATATCAATTTCAGATATGGCTATCAACAATCTTTATATTTTACTGTAGGTTAAATTAAATCCAGGGCTCAAAAAGCACAGTTAGGAGTCCCTGGGACCCATGAATGGTTAAGAGCTGACTACTGGCTGAAAGGTTGGTGTTTCAAACCCACCCAGAGGCACCCCCAAAGACAGGCCTGGCAATCTGCTTCCTAAAGGTCACAGCCTTGAAAACCCTATGGAGCAGCTCTACTCGCATGCATGGGGTCACCATGAGTCAGATTCAACTTGATGGCAACTAACAACAACAAAAGCACACAATTACTATAAACACAACAGTTTATCTTTTGTACAGCTTTTGTATAATCTTTTGTATAGCTTTTAAACATTATTTTCAAGATCTGTTACTGGCTTAAATATTTTCAGCGTATGGTGTTAATTATCAAAGAAAAAAAGCCCAGATATTAAGTCTTCTTAATCTATTTCATCTTTCCCTTTTGTCGGTCTGTCTGGTTAATATGGGTTTTCCTCAACATTCTGTTCTTAAATCTCTTCACTTTTCCTGAGATACTTCGTCCGTACCCTTGGTTTTGACAACTCACTATATGCCAATGTCTCTTGTAATGTTGTTTCTCAAATCTCCTTTATTCACCCACTTAATTGGTCACCAAGGCCTACATATCTAACTTCAAATATTTCTCAATTTAAATTTATCTTTACTCACGCTTCCATCTTTTTAGCCCTTAGCATCTCCTGCGTCAATAATTACATACGCCTCCTAATTGATGGCTTTGCCAAATGTCTTGAATCCAGTCCATCTCTCCATCTCACATACTCATCAAAATATTTCTACAAAAACATTAATCTCATCATGTTTGCCCCTGTTTAAAACCTGGGACACTTCCCCAATGCCTTTCAGGTGGAGCCCACAATACTTAACACGGAATTCAGTGCCTTTCACAATTAGACATCGACCTATCTTTCCAGACTTGATGCCCAAAGCTTCCTTCTCCTCTTTCCCTCCCAAACTGTAGATTTTCCAAACTGACCACCATGTCTGGTACACTGTCTCCTCTCTCATGTTTTCCAATAATTTCCCCAGCTGCAAATTCTTTCCTTAGGGCCCAAATCATATGTTACCAGGGCTGTGATACCTTCTGTTTTAAATGTATGTATTAAATATTACTTAAACAATTAAATAGAAATGTTTTATGATTTTAAATACCTCATATTTATTTGAATACAATTTATGTATGTAATACACAAATCTAAGCCTTCGCATAGTCAATAAAACACAGGTAAACATCTTTCTGGTATTCTCTGCTTTCAGCCAGGATCCATCTGACATCAGCAATGATACCCCTGGTTCCATGTTCTCTTCTGAACCTGGCTTGAATTTCTGGCAGTTCCCTGTCGATATATTGCTGCAGCCACTTTTGAATGATGTTCAGCAAAATTTTACTTGAGTGTGATATTAATGATATTGTTCGATAATTTCTGCATTTGGTTGGATCACCTTTCTTTGGAATAGGCATAGATATGGATCTCTTCCAGTCGGTTGGCCAGGTAGCTGTCTTCCAAACTTCTTGGCAAAGACCGATGAGGGCTTCCAGCAATGCATCTATTTCTTGAAACATCTCAATTGGTATTCCATCAATCTATGTAGTCAATATTACTTCAGATTTGCTCAAATATCGTTATTCCCATTGCTCTGTATTCTCCCCTGCATTACCATATATCCGTCTCAGATCACTTTCATTCTTCCTAAAGAACTCCCTTTAGTATTTCTGCTGGAGTTAGTTTACTAATAGAGAATTTTCTGTTTTTATTTGTCTGAAAGTATTTTGTAGAGTTTTTTTTTTTAGAGAATAGTTTATCTTTTTATGGACATGTGTTGGCAGTTATTTTCATTTATTCCTTTAATTCTTGCAAATTAGGGTCTCCTGGCTTCCATTGTTCTGTTGAGAAGTCAGCTGACAGTGCTTTTGTTGTTTTTTTGAAGGTAATTTGTCTTTTTTTCTCCTGTTACTTTAAGATTTTCTTTTTGTCTTTGGATTTTGGCAAATTTGCAATGATGTGTTTCAGTGTGCTTACCTTTTTTGTGGCTTGGTGTCTTCATCAGTTTTGGAAAATTGTCAGATATTACCTTTTCGATTATTATTTTTGCCCCGTTTTCTATCTCTTCGCCTTCCAGGAATCCAATAAACATATGTAAGACCTTTCACCAAGTCCCATATCTGCCTTAAAACCCATCAACTGAATTCTTATTGTTAGCTATATTCACAGTTTTAGAATACTCATGTGATTATTTCGTATAGATTGATTATAAAATTCTTCATCTTTTCCACTATTTTGTTTAACGTATTAATATTTTTTTAATTTCAAAACTATAATACCTGGATTACTAGTATATCTGTTTCTGTTGTTGCCTCCCTTCCCCACTTGTTTCTGTTTCTGGCTATAGAATGACATTTCCGAATTCACAAATCTTATCACGTGCACATCAGCCTGATTTCCAGCTGCTGAGACACGTACCTCTTTGCCTGAGCGCTTTCTGTGACAACCAGAGTTCTTCTGTACAGATTTAGCCTTTCAAGTTCTTGCATTTTTGTTGTTATTGTTTTGATTTGGGTTTTTATTTGTTTGTTTTGTTTTTGTATTTTTATGGCTGATCCAATTGGTTTGGGTAGAAGCATTGATCTTTGATAAAGTCCTCAGTCATAGTCTAAAGCAGCTTCACCTACTTTCTCTTTATATTTATAAAGTGATAAAATATTATAATATAATAATGAAATTGAGTTATATGTTTTATTGTTTTGAGAGTAGCACAATTCTAAAAATAAATTAGTAGAGACCAAAAGATTAGTCCCTGCATTCACAGTGTTTAGAATGTTTAGGGACTACAGAAACTGCTATTAAGAGCAATTAAAAAAAATCAGTGTTTATTGAAAATTATTACTGCGTGCCTTAAAAAAAAAAAAGTTTTTTTTTTTTTTTTGCCTGTGGTGTATCCAACACTGTGCTGCAGGGACCACGGCAGCAGAGTACATGTATGGATTACACTGTTAGACACGTGGGCCGGGATTTGGGTCCTGGCTCTGCCAGCAGCTGTCTTTGTGACAACGGGCAAATGTATGCACCTCTCTGAGTCTCAGGTTCTGTCTGCAGAAAATCAGGGTTGGACAGAACTATTTCTAAGATTCTTTTCTCCTTTAGTACTCCCTACATTATAAGGCCTATGAAATCAAGGCCCAAGTCTATCTTGTCCAGGGCTACATCCAGAGTGTCTAAAACAATGTCAGACACCCAATAAATATTGGGTAATTTAAGGAATAATCAAGAGAGACTCAATTAATATATGCTATATATATTATTAATATGAATTAATTCCTAAAAGTATGTATACATGTGTTTTATCTCTGGACTCTTTAAATGTATGACTTTGTCCAAGCAGAAAATTTCATCTTTTTCACATACATTTACTTTTCTCCTTTTGTCTAGACTGAACCAGTTTATATCATCACCGTTTTTAACTACTGTTCTTTTTTTGTTCTTAAATTTCATATCTGTATTTTTAATTGATTAGAAATTATCAAAATTCTTCTAATCAGTTGTTCTTCAGGAAGTTGAATTATGAAAATATTCTTAGAAGAAAGCCAGTTTTCCATAAGAATTCTTTACGTAGAGTAAAATTTAGTATAAAAATACTTTACTTTACGTAAAGAGTTTATTGCCAGTGCAGCTACGTACCTCACACAAGCAGCACTTTTTAAATATGGCTGATCCTTAGCTTCAAAAGAACTGCCGGGCACTTCTGTTTCAACCAGCTGCTATGAAAGAAAGAAGTATTAATGGATCTACCACACCTTCAGCCTCTTGTCTCCAGTCACTGTGCCGAACTGCAGGATTCCCATTAACATTAATGGGAGTTCCATGCGCACATCACCTAGAGAAAAGACCCCTCGATGTTTGATCATTATCTTCTTAGACAGGTAGGAATGGCATCAATCAGGTATCCAGCTTGGTTTCACAGTATGTACTATTAAAGGCATCAGGGCAATAAAAACACAAGCTTTCTAACATTTTCTTTATAAAACAGCAAGAACGTGCAGAACAACCAAAGGAGAAGATTTTAAAAGCATACAAGGGGTGTGTGGCTCTCCGGCATACCTTTTTATAATTACAAATGACCTAAAACCTAAGTGTATACACTATTTCCTTTCTAAGACAGCCATAATGGGATAATAAAGACAAGCTTCATTACATAAAATGAATTAGATTTACTATAAAATAGCCAGATAGTGAAGAGACGGTGGAGTTTATATAGAAACGGCTTGACCTCTCTTTTTCTTTTTAATATTTTTCCACCACACCTTTAATAAATCAAACACTTCTATGTGGTTAGAAAGAAAACAATGTAAGTGATTTGTTCTAGTATGTGAGCTCTATCGCGTTGGAAGGAATGCTATGAAAATTAAGGCCTGTTTGGAATTCAGATATTGGAGAAAAACAGAAAACCAAGCCAGCTGCTGTGGAGTTGATTCTGACTCACAGAGACCCCATGAGCTCTGCAGGGTTTTCAAGACTGTGCCTTTTGGGGAGTAGGTCACCCGGCCTTTCTTCTAGGGGGACTCTTGGTAGGTTCAAACCACCACCTTAAGAGTCGAGTCTTAACCACATGTGGGCTCCTAGATATTGTAGAGACCTACATATGTAGTAGGCTGGGAGCAGCAACATAGTGAAAAGGAAAGCACACAGGACTTCAGGTAGGAGATCTGAGGTCATAGCTTGGCTTTGGGACTGTGACTTTATCAGCTGTGTAACCTTGGACAAATTATCTAACCTCTTTGAATTTTTTTTTTTTCATTTTTAATGTGTGCCTTAAAAACACCTATATTTCAGTCTAATTTGAGACAGTGCATAAGAACTAGTAAATGCTTTTAAAAAAAAGTGATTATTATTATCACTTTATGTGTATGTACAGTTATTAATGATAAAAGGTAATATGCATTATAGAACAGGCACAGGTGATAATCACATCTCAGTCACAAACTAGCTTTGTGATCCTAGGCAAGCTGTTTTTCTATATGAGATCGATATATGTGTATTATGTATACACATATTTATACATATATGTGCATATATTTTCTTGCTGGCCCTCCCAAATGTGCTTTCCGTCAGTAGTTCCTGGATACCTGCCATTCCCTGAGGGTTCTATTCTCAGGGAAATCTTCCTTGTTGGGGATCTCCCCTCTGGCCTCAGCTTCCCATTTTCCATGTGAATGGTCAACTCCAGCTCAAGACTTACTCAATTTGGAGAGCTTTGTTTTTGAACATTTCTAACAAATCCTAGTAAGATTTCATAACTCATCGTTATAATCTCTACCCTTTACTACCTCTACACTGGAACCTAAGCAAATTTCCATGGAGCCTTGGTGGCGTAGTGGTTAAGAGCTAGGCTGCTAACCAAAAGGTTGGCAATTCAAATCCTCCAGCCTCTCCTTGGAAACCCTATGGGGCAGTTCGACTCTGTCTTATAGGGTCACTATGAGTTGGGATCAACTTGACTGCAATGGGTTTCATTTTATGGCTGAAAAGTAGAGGGAGAAGGATATAGGAAGAAAATGAATTTATTTGTACAGTGTCTCACCACTGATAAGACGGTTGTACACATTTGTCTAGTCAATCTCCAGGAAAACCCCATGTGAAAGGTATCATTATTCCAGTTTTACAGATGAGGAAGCCAAGACTCAGCAAAATTAAGTTACATGTCCAAGATCACACTGCTTGCTATTGAGTGGGAAAATGACTACCGAATGGTTTTAGCCTTTTAGAATTCTTTCTCCTTACTGAATGCAACTCTTGGATAGCCCATCTTTGCATGGGCAGATGGAAGAAGGCTAAAACAGATATCAGTGACACAGTGTCTAACCCCAGAAGCGATATGACTAACTCACAGACTTAAGCATTAGGAAGTCTAGAATTTAATCCCTTTTGTTCCCAGCAACCTTTTCTAGGCCCAGCACTGAGTCCTATAGGACCTAGCGAGAGCAATGGGAAACTTAATCCTTTGACAGAGGAGAAATCTCTAGGTTCAAATCCCAACTCAGTCACTAACAAGTTGTGTAAGCTTATAACCGTAAACCTTGCACAAGATTTTAATGGCTATGAGCCTCAGATTTGTTCAATTGTAGAATGGAAATAAAAATAATTTCTACTCATTGGGTTTTTTGTAAAAATCAAATGTGAAAATATATTTGGAAGTGTTTCTCAAACTATAAATATAAATGTAAGTTCTTGCTTTTCCTAAGTAACTTTTAAATAAGTTATATGAGTGGCATTAAAAGTCTTATCAGTCTAAAAATATCTCTCAAAACTGAAGTGTCCCAATGTCTAAAATTCATTTAATTAATGTTGCTACCTTGGAACAGACATTATAAATCCATAAAGCTCCTATCAAATATAAATAGCTACCCAAGAAGTTTAATTTAATTATACCATTGATATATTTGTAGATTAAATTTGTAAGATTATATCTTGTTGCCCACTAGGAAATAGACCCTAAGGTACATGGGAAAAAGGTCTTTAAATGGTTTCCTTTGGATTTTAGTGTGAAGTCATATAGAGCCAATGTTATTTCTAGTAGTAACAGATGATTGAGTGATGGGGTATAGGTCATTAATTTATGGCTAAAATGCAGGGTCATTCATACCTGTGTTTTGGGGAGACCTATACTCTTAAAGTGCCTTTTAATTTTCTGTCCTGGGTACTTAACTCTTACACTATTGGCTCAAAGCACACTGGTGGTGTAGTGGTTAGGTGCTGCGGCTGCTAACCAAAGGGTGGGCAGTTTGAATCCACCAGGCGCTCCTTGGAAATGCTATGGGGTAGTTCTACTCTGTCCTGTAGGGTCGCTAGGAGTCAGAATCGACTCGATGGCAATGAGTTGGTTGGTTGGTTGGTTAGACACAGTATGAAAGATTTGCTCTGTGTTCTCAATTAATAAAACCAAAAAACAAAAGCAAACCAAAACCTGTGCTACGCCACCAGGGTTTCCATACTGTGTCTAGAAGCCTTGAATCATATCTTCTCTACCCAAAACATTGTGTTTTGCAGGAGTCCCTGGACCTTCAATCATCATATTCCATGGCGGGTAGGGGGAGGGGGTCGATGACACTATGGACAGGTTCTTAACACGTGCTCGGCAAACCTCTGAGAGTAGTGTATTAAATTACAGAAGATACCCACCCATGAGCTAGAAAATAAAGACAATGAAGGATGGGGGATGATACAAAGATATTTATATTACTAAATTAAAATGACTAATGGAAACCTCAAGGTCTAGCTCCTCAGGAATTGAAAATACTATTAAATTATTTTAGCAGATGTTGGGAGCCCACTGTTTTCTTCATATTTATTAAATGAGAAAAACTAAAATTGAAATTGGAAATACTTCTATTCATTACGTATTTAAATAACAGCCAGCAATTCATAATACAAAAATAGAAGAAATGTAGATCATTCTCTCAAGCCAACCTGCTTGACAGAAATCCTCCCATCCTCCCTCGACTACTATCTAGGTAATCTCTGTGTCTCAGTTTCTTTTTCTGTAAGGTGGGGATAACAATGGCACCCGCCTCATAGTATTGTTAGGGATAAATGAAATAATACATACAAAGAGCTCGAACAGTGCCTGGCACATAGTACATGTTCAATAATTATTAAAAATTGTATTATAAAACACAAAAAGCAATGTTTTTTATTCTGAATCTGTATACATTTTATTCAACCCATTTTCGAGCACCTACCAGGATTCACGGTGGTGAACACGAGAAGGGCCAAGTAAGGAGACAAACAGTAAACCCATGATCAGATAAGCAAAACAGAGCCTAGAAGGGCAGTAGGGGATTGGGAGCTAGTTAAAGGGGTTGGTCAAGGAAAGCCCCTCTGCACTGGTGACATTTGAGTCCAGACCTAAATAATTAGGTAAAAGCCTTGGGATGATCTAAGAGATGAACAGTCTACCAAAAAAACAAAACCCGTTGCCATCGAATCGATTCTGGCTCATAGTGACCCTATAGGGCAGAGTAGAACTGCCCCACAGGGTTTCCAAGGAGAGACTGGTGGGTTTGAACTGCCAACCTTTTGGTTAGCAGCTGCACTCTTACCACTGTGCCAACAGTCTAGGGAGAAGAGAAGGGTATAGGCCCTGAGGTGGAAAAGAATGTGGTGTGTTGCCCCTTATGTATTCCAGGATGTGCCAGCCAGAAAAAGCATTTCTCAGTGAGAAGCTCGAATATGATAATCATGTATATCACATTCACATAATACTAGCTTTAAAATACATGGTTTCATTTGCTTTCTCAGCAACTTATGCAGACATGATTATACCCATTTTATAGATGATGAAATTATAGCTTCAAGAGGTCACACAACTTTTCCAGTTGTATTATTACTAGCTGCCCTGGAGTCCACCCCAAACAGCTCAAAAATTTTCTCTAGAAGTGACGACTTCGTCTTTTTCTGCGCATGTACAGCTGTGCCAAGGTAACAGAGACGCTCTGGGAGCTCAGGATTTTACCAAGCTTGCCGTGGAGAGTTTGTCCTTCAGTTTGTTTGCAGTGGTCTTGTTACCTTTCTTATCCTTCTTTAACCGGCTGATCTGGAAGGCAGTGCAATACTTCCCATGCTGTCACTAAGTGTCAATGGTACAGAAGTGCTCTAAAATTTGCTAAGGTTGCTGTGTGCTAATTAGAGGTCCTCGCACAGCCAGGGGAAAGAAAAACACAATCAAACCCTTTGTCCTAGATTCAGTTCCGATCATGGTGGCCTCCCTGTGTACACAGTAGAACTGCTCCGTCGAGTTTTTTCCTCTGTAATCTTTATGGAAGAAGATCACCAGGCCTTTCTTCTGCAGGACCACTGGATGGGTCTGACCCACCAATCTTCAGGTTAGTAGCCAAGTGCAAAGAGTTCGCACCAACTGTTGTTCTTGTCGTGTGCTGTCGAGTTGGTTCTGACTCATAATGACCCTGCAGGACAGAGTGGAACTGCCCCGTAGGTTTTCCAGTCCTTATGGAAGCGGATTGCGGCGTCTTTCTCCCTCGGAGTGGTTGCTGGGTTCAACCTGTCGACCTTTCAGTTAGCAGCAGAGCGCTTAACCACTGCACCACCAGGGCTCCTTTTGCATCACCCAGGGACCTAAAATTTTATGGGGTTTTGATCTTTTTCTTTAAACAGTGCTAGTGGCCACACTTTAAAATCATAAGACCAGCTAATTTAGAATACCAATACATTAAAGTAGGATCTCTCTATCTGCAGCAAAGCCTTTTATTTCTTCCTTTCCTTTCATTCCTTACCTTCTCTTCTCTTCCTTTTACTTGCCTCTCTTTTCTTCTTCCTTTCTTTTTCTTTCCTTACATTTTTATGGTAAAGCTGTCAATCAAAGGCAAATCTCCCAAATTTAGTTTATTGACTCAATCATGTTTACATTCCAAGAAATTAAGATTGTAACCTGCAAAACATAACCGAGCTCCATCCATAGCCCAAGAAACATAATTAAAACAGTGAACCACAGGGGACATCAGTTATTACAAGGATTTATGATGGAAGCTACTAATGATCAAAGGCAGAGAATAATTTATACAATTGACCAATATCACGTAAGTGAAGAACTACTCATCCCCATGAACAACGCACCTCTCTTAGTAACTGCTGCCATCTCCTATTTCGTGAAGAGAAAATGCATCTTCTTCTTACACAGAGCTTAAAACAAAATCTCATTTAAGGACATAAACCCACAATTTAATGGATTGATCCAAATATTGTTTTAATTTGGAACCTTCTAATTTTAACGAAATTATGAAAGGAACATACAAATAATTGAGTCAAAAGTATTGATTCTTTTGTTGTGAACTCATTCTGCATCTCGACATATACTTTGAGACCGCAACGTATTATAGGAGCAAATTATAGTACATGACGCTGACTGTGAAGAGATGACAGCTATGATTTTCTCATTAAGACCAACCTAAAACAGTGTTTGCATTCAGAATGAACCAAGCTGAATGAACCTTTTTAATATGTCTTAATTTTATGATACCGACTGCCACTGGGACTCTACAGAGAATTTAAGCTAGAAACTCCTCACTGTCACTCAGAATTTTAGCAATCTTTCCTTGATGAGTCTCAACAAACCCACATAATTAACAATGTAAAAGATGCAGAGGAAAATACAAAATAGTTGCTGAAATTACAGCATTCTCTTCGCCAATCGTCATCTGTCTTTCTAGATTCAGTGGGAACAAATGGAGAAAAATGGTGAGTTTTAATCCTCCAATAATGCATAACAACAATTTTTGAAGCAAGCTGCTTAAAGCAGCTTATTATTTAATTTTGTATAATACATCTGGTCTTATGCCTGGGAAATCTTCCATAACCATTTCTACTGGTTTTTGCCTTAATTTAAGTTAGCAAAAAAACTATCTTCCATCCAAAGAGGCTAGTACATGGCTAACAGACATGAAGTACACCAAACAATATTACGCGTGTAAAGGCAAAATCTGAAAGGATATTGATTTTCTTTCTCTCTCTTTTTTTTTTCTGCCATATATTGCTTTATGTGTAGAAAACCACTTTTCTCTCAGCCGAGATATTTTTCTTAGTTGCCCTTTCTTCATTACAAACACCCAAGCTTTCTTAAATATCAAAAGAGCCCAGTAGTATACCTGAAATAAAAACTGTTTCCCTTTATGTAATCATCAAGGCGCTTTTAGAGTATCTTTCCCCAATGATTACAGGGTTTTTCCACATAGGCTGTCGTTTTAAGGTGGAAAAATTTGCAAGGACAGCCACACCATCTGTCATTAACCGGGTTCCCTGACACCCTGAGCTGCTCTAAAATGGCCAGAGGCCTCATGCATAACAAAGACCTTGCCCCTTGGCATTGTTTGTTCCTTGACCTGTGCAGAGAGTCCTTCAAAAGGGGCTTTACTGCGACCATTTCAGGGTTGCTTTTCAGGAGGAGGGGGGCTTCTAAAGAAAAAAAATTATTTATATGTATAAGAAATTTGAAATGCTCTTGACTTACATCTAGGCAAATAGAATAAATCCTAGAAGAATTGTGTTCTTAGCTTTGTTTCCATGATCCCTGAATGAAAACCTACATAGCAATTTTTTTTTTCCTTTCAGCTTTGGAAATTTCCTTAAGATATAATTTAGGTGTTAAGCAAGACATATACCAAGCCAGGGTGTGTAGGTTAAATGTAACTGGACCATTCAAATACAGGAGCTGTTTCATAATAAGTGAAAAACACACCTTCTGACCAACAAAACCCTGGTACCTCTCACAGTGGAAGTCAAGACAAGCTATTCTTACCGCCATGTCAAGGGCCACTTACGACTTAGAAATACAATACAGTACAATCACACGGTAGGTCACTTGTGCCCAAAGAGGGATTACAGCGGTAGCTCACAATATTTATGAAAGAAACACAAAAAAAGAGAGAAAATGTCAACTATTGTGAAACTTTTTTTTTTACTTAGAAATGTATACATTCACATGCCTGGCATATAAAGCCAGAAAACTGAAGCTTCCCTTTCTCCAATTTGCCATGGCTGCAAAATGTGTGCTCCTCAACTTAGAGAAATCTAAGCCAGGCTTCTCTCAGAGTGAGATTTGAAAATTAAGCCGATCGTTGTTAAAAGAAGCTGCAGCCATTTTCCAGGAATGAATGAATAAATACAAAAGGATATTTCCTCTGTCATCATAATTAATGGCAAGGTTTTATGATCTTCATTTAGTCCCCAAGACATAGTTATATACAATACATGGAGTGTGTGTTTATGTGCACATGATATAAATATGTAAAAGCCACATCATTAAATCTTTTATATGTCTGTATTCATAATACACAAAGCTGTCTTTAAATTATTTAAAGATCTATTCTCTCTTCCATATACATTAATACTAATAAGAGTTGCCGTCAACATCAAAGGGAAGCTAGACCCTAATTAGAGTTCCAATCTGCCCTGAGAGTCACATTGCAGAGGGAACAAATTTGGAATAAGTTGAGCATTAAGGAAACTAATAATCAGTTCTCGTTCTCTACTTCTGATTATTCCAAGAATTCCCGTGATTTCTTAACAATAAAATACACTTACTTTCTATCACAATTTGTAGATGTAAAATTCCATATGAACAATTCATGAACAAAAAGAGAATAGTTAAAACAGCTCAAGTGGTCATGTCTTCATGTGTTAGGATATTAGTTAGGTTACAATGTCTCCAGGATTCTTAAATAGCTGTCATTTTTTTAAAAATTTTTTGCTATTGCCTCATTTTCTTTCCCTTTAACCCTTTAGATTATCATTTTGAACATACGCGTATGGTCTTTCAAATGGCAAATTCCCTGTTGCCATTTCTTTTATTACACATGAGACTAGCATTGAAAACTTCAGCTATTTATTAAACAAACATTTAGTGAGGACTCTCTAGGTACCAGAAATTTTGCTGGTTGCTGAGAACATAAAGACAAAAAAATACAGTTACTGCCCTCTCGTTGCTAAATGGTTACAGAAGGATGCAACTGAACACACATACATTTAAGCATATGATGGGAACTATTTCTGGTTATCAAAGTAATATATGCAAATTTTTAAGGATCTTAAATTAAAATAAGTATGCTGGGACTTTAATTTCACTGCTACTTTACTATTCCTGGCCTGAACAGACTCGTTAAAATTATCATCATGACAAATTTCAAACATATACAAAAGAGAGTAGTGTAATGGATTCACAAGTGTATATCACCAGTTTCCATAATTGTTAACTCGCGGCCAATCTTGCTTTATATACATCCTCTTCCATATTATTTTTAAGAAATTCCATCCATAAATATTTCAGCCTGTATCTCTAAAAAATAACAACTGTATCATTATCATACAGAAAAAAATTGCAATAATTCATTAATATCATCAAATATCTACTCGGGGTCCAAATTAAATTGATTTTCAAATCTGACATTTAAAGTTTGTTTGAATCAGCACTAAATAAGACCCACACTGAGATTGGCTGATATGTCCCATAAGGCTGTTTTCATCTATTGCTTCTCCCTCCTTTTCTTCCTTGTCCTTCTCTCCTGCTTCTCCTTCTTCCTTTTCTTCCTGGCAGTTTACTACCTGAAGGACTGGAAATTTTATTCTATAGCTTTTCCCACAGCCTGGATGCATCCTTGTGGTTCTTTTTGGAAAACATTGATATACTAAATCATTATTCTGAAAATTGTTAAATAAGTAGAAAGAATCATCCATTTATCTTGCCTTCCCAGCATGAAATATTTGATCAGAGAAAATTCTCCTCTATAGAAGAAGAATCACAGCTAATTAATGCAGAAGAAATGGCGGAATTAGAAAAATCACCATTTTGAAACCTCTATTCAAATAATGTGTCTAAGTCGTAATCATCAATGGCTATTAAAATAATTATGCAAGAAGTTAATGGGGAACTTTATAATGGCTGGATGAAGCTGACAACACCTGAACCCACTGATTAATATTAACATCCCCAAACTGGGACAACAAGAAGTTCCATGCTTTCTGATACGATTCAAGGAATTACATAGCACCATTCATGAAGTATTCCAGCCAATAAATAATTAACCAGAACTAACTCAAGTCCCTAGATCTATCACTTTATAGGAAATACTGGGGATAGAAGAGCGTGTTAAATAACATCATAAAGATACTGTCAGCATGCTTGCAATGTGGGAAATCTTACAGAAGATAAAAAAAAAACCCAGTTTCTTCAATAAATAAATGCCCTGAAAGATCATGGGGGAGGAACAACTGGTATACAGTATTACAACATACTTAAGAAAGGTGTCAAAAACTAATGTGAGACACAGTGTGATGAACGTAATCTGCATCACTGAATTGTATGTGTAAAAGTTGTTAAATTGGTAAATGTCTTGTTACACATTTTTATTACACTTTTTTTTAAAAATCTCAAAAAATACAGTATAAGAACCTTGTGGGATCCTGATTCAAACAAATTAACTATAAAAAGATATTACTGAGATAATTAGAAATTCTGACCGTGAACTGGGTATTAGAGACACTAAGGAATTATTGTTACTTTTGTTTTTGTGATCATGGCACCATATTTACTTTTTTTTTTTTTTGTTACACATACACATTGAAGTATTTGTGGGTGAAATCATAAATTTTTGGGATTTCCTTTAAAATATTCTAGTAGCTGGAGTAAAGTGAAAGTGGTGGCAATAAACTAAACAAGATTGGCAAAATGTTGATAATTGCCATAGTTGACTGATGGGTACATAGGCTTTCATGTGTATGTTTGCACGTTACCACACTAACATGTCTTCTTGAAACATAATCATTTTTTTTCCAACTAGAAGTATCTTTGATTATCTTACCCGAGATTGAGAATGACATTGACCAAACTCTCAGCATGATTTTTCCTTGAGCAATTCCTTCATGTTTCAGAGATTGAGGTATTCATGCTTAATTGAAGAAAAATAACCCAATCATTGAGACTCAAGGTCCAGTCTATGAACCAGCAGTATTGCCAATACCTGGACAGGTAGGTGTTAGAAGCGTTGACCTAACTAATCAGAATCTGCATTTTGTACAAGATCCCCAGGTTATTCCTATGCATGTTATGCTTGAGAAGTACTGGTCTAGATTCTATTTTATGCATAGATCTTTCTAACTGTTTATTTATTTATTAAAATACACATAACAAAACATAGACCAGCTCAACAACTTCTAAATGTCCAATTCAGTGGCATTGGTTACATTCTTCAAGTTGTGCCACCTTTCTCAAGATACTTTTCCAAATTATTTCACTATCGTTAACATAAACTCACTGCCCCCTAAGCTCCTCATCTAACTTTTTGAGTTGCTGTTGTCAATTTGCTCATGTGTAGATAATTCTTTAAAAGCGCACAATACTCAAGGTAAACATTCTTTACCAATTAAGGTAAATTATTGTTTGGTTTCCATTGCTTCATATGCATGCAAAAGCTGAACAGTGAGTAAGGAAGACTGAAGAAGAATTGACACCTTTGAGTTATGGTCTTGGTGAAGAATATTAGATATACTACGGACTGCCAGAAGAATGAACGAGCCTGTCTTGGAAGAAGTACAACTAGAGTGCTCTTTAGAAGCAAGGATGGCAAGACTACATCTCACATACTTTGGACATGTTATCAGGAGGAATCAGCCCCTGGAGAAGGACTGGGTAAAGTAGAGGGTCAGCAAAAAAGAGGAAGACCCTTGACTAGACGGATTGACACAGTGGCTGCAACAATAGGTTCAAGCATAACAACAATTGTCAAGATGGCACAGGAGCAGGCAGCATTTCATTCTGTTGTACATAGGGTCACTATGAGTCGGAACCAACTGGATGACGCCTAACAACAATAACAACACTATGTTCAATCTTTTGTTTCCTCTGGCTCCTTCTTAAGCATATATAAACAAGCTCAAATCTTTCACCTTCAAAGACAAAATAAGTATATAAATAATCAAACAAACTGTTTGCAATTCATTCCTGACCTAGCACCCTTGGCTCCTTGGAAATATATGTATACTTTTATTTGCCTCCTAGGGCTGCCAAAGTACCACAAATGGCCTAAAACAACAGAGATTTATTCTTTCACAGTTCTGGGGGCTAAAAGTCAGAAATCAATGTGTCAGCAGTGCCATACTCTCCCTGAAGCCCTCTAGGGGAGGAATCCTTCCTTTTCTAGTTTCTGGTGGTCCCATGTATCCTTGGCTTGTGACACCATAACTCCAACCTCTGCCTCCATCTTCATATGGCCATCTTCCCTCTCCATCTCTTTGTGCCTGTGTGTCTTCTTATTTATAAAGATACCACATTTATTGGATTAGGGCCCACCCTATGCCAGTACGAACTCACGTTTACTAATTACATCTTCAGAGACCTTATTTCCAAAGAAGGTAGTATTCATAGGTACCAGAGGTAAGGACTTCAACATATGCTTCAGGCCAGTGTAATTCAACCCATAGCAAGCATTAAGCCAAATCACTCCTTTTTTGCATAATCGTGCTTTAGTAGGTTTCTATTGCTTGCAATCAGTTGAACTCTGACACATCAAGGGTCCATCCTTTGTCCTCATCTCACTCTCCATTTTCACTGAAATTTTATTCATGCTCTCACAGCTTCTATTGCTGTCTACAAGCTGAGAATTCCCAAATCTGTGTGTTCCTGTAGGCCCTTCTCCCTTGGTCTCCATATCTACTACTCTATGTTCCATACAACCTTCTATCCAATAAGTCCAAAATTGAATTTATTGTCTTCATCACTAAACTTTCTTCTCTTCACCCATGTTCAATTTTCATTTGTAATTGCATCGACTACTCAGTCACCCTTGGCTGAAAACTAAAAGTCATCCTTGGTCCCATATCCATGTTACTGCTGCAGTTCAAACTCTAATTTCCTTTCGCTTAGATTAATCAACATGCTCCAAAAGAGTCTCCTTAACTTTCATTACACTACCTTCTGATACTTTATCCATGGGCTTACATACAGATCTTCATAAAAGGCAAACTAAATAAATTCTCTCCTGAGCTCAAAATCTTTCAATGCCACCCCTGCCCGCTGGATACAATTCAAAATACCTGGCAGGAGGTACAGGGCTGTATGGTCCCTGCTTTCTCTCCAGTGTCATTTTCTGCCAAACATAGGCAAACAGCCAATGCTCTAGACAGATAAACTCAATGTTCTAGACAGTAAATCCAACCACTTGCAGTTCTCATAAATTTGTCATGCAAATTCACAGAACTTGTGCTAGCCTCCTCATGGACTGACCCATTCCCCAGACCACCTAGAAAACTATTACTCACCCTTGAATAACTCACACCAGGGCCCTCTCCTCAATGAAACATTTGTTGACTTCCTTGGACTATACCCATCAAACCCTTCTTTACACTACTGCTGTATAAACCTCATTTATAATCCTCAAATTAACATTTTATTTTAAATATTTGTTTGCAACTGATCCCTATTTGCACTGTGAAGTCTTTGAATGTAAGACCATACTTCATTAATCTGTATATTCCCAGTACTTGTCACACACACTGCTCAGCTACTATCTGAAGAATGAATAAATGAATGAAGGAGTTATATGAAGTATCCATTATAAACTCTAGATCATCTCTAATCCAGAAGATCTCTAGAGACCAAATTGGAAAACCATTCTAAAAAAATGAAAGAACGCTGAGATTAGCATGGCTTCCGAAGGAAGCAAGGAACAAATCACATATTGTTATAACTCCACAGTGGTCTCCCAGATTCTCAATTTCTGCATTATTTGCTACAATCACAACATGTTGATACTAGAGCTCACTTTATTTTATGTTTAGTTTTCTTATATACTATGCTGTTGTTGTTGTTGTTAGGTGCCGTCGAGTCGGTTCCGACTCATACCGACCCTATGCACAACAGAACGAAACACTGCCTGGTCCTGCGCCATCCTTACAATCCTTGTTATGCTTGAGCTCATTGTTACTGCCACTGTGTCAGTTCACCTCATTGAGGGTCTTCCTCTTTTCCACTGACCCTGTACTCTGCCAAGCATAATGTCCTTCTCCAGGGACTCATCCCTCCTGACAACATGTCCAAAGTATGTAAGATGCAGTCTCTCCATCCTTGCCTCTAAAGAGCATTCTGGCCGCACTTCTTCCAAGACAGATTTGTTCATTCTTTTGGCAGTCCATGGTATATTCAATATTCTTCACCAACACCACAATTCAAAGGTGTCAACTCTTCTTCGGTCTTCCTTATTCATTGTCCAGCTTTCACATGCATATAATGTGATTGAAAATACCATGGCTTGGGTCAGGCACACCTTAGTCTTCAAGGTGACATCTTTGCTCTTCAACACTTTGAAGAGGTCCTTTGCAACAGATTTGCCCAATGCAATGCGTCTTTTGATTTCTTGACTGCTGCTTCCATGGCTGTTAATGGTGGATCCAAGTAAAATGAAATCCTGGACAACTTCAGTCTTTTCTCTGTTTATCATGACGTTGCTCATCGGCCCAGTTGTGAGGATTTTTGTTTTCTTTATGTTGAGGTGTAATCCATACCGAAGGCTGTGGTCTTTGATCTTCATTAGTAAGTGCTTCAAGTCCTCTTCACTTTCAGCAAGCAAGGTTGTGTCATCTGCATAACGCAGGTTGTTAATGAGTCTTCCTCCAATCCTGATGCCCCGTTCTTCTTCATATAGTCCAGCTTCTCTATTATTTGCTCAGCATACAGATTGAATAGGTATGGTGAAAGAATACAACCCTGAGGCACACCTTTCCTGACTTTAAACCAATCAGTATCCCCTTGTTCTGTCCAAACAACTGCCTCTTGATCTATGTAAAGTTTCCTCATGAGCACAATTGTCCTGGAAATCCCGTTCTTTGCAATGTTATCCATAATTTGTTATGATCCACACAGTCGAATGCCTTTGCATAGTCAATAAAACACAGGTAAACATCCTTCTGGTATTCTGTGCTTTCAGCCAGGATCCATCTGACATCAACAATGATATCCTTGGTTCCACATCCCCTTCTGAAACCAGACTGAACCTCCGGCAGTTCCCTGTCAATATACTGCTGCAGCCATTTTTGAGTGATCTTCAGCAAAATTTTGCTTGCGTGTGATATTAATGATATTGTTCTATAATTTCCACATTTGGTTGGATCACCTTTCTTGGGAATAGGCATAAATATGGATTTCTTCCAGTCAGTTGGCCAGGAAGCTGTCTTCCATATTTCTTGGCATAGACGAGTGACCACCTCCAGCGCTGCAACTGTTTGTTGAAACCTCTCAATTGATATTCCATCAATTCCTGGATCCTTGTTTTTCGCCAATGCCTTCAGAGCAGCTTGGACTTCTTCCTTCAGTACCATTGGTTCCTGATCATATGCCACCTCTTCAAATGGTTGAATATCGACTAAGTCTTTTTGGTATAATGACTCTGTGTATTCCTTCCATCTTCTTTTGATGCTTCCTGTGTTGTTTAATATTTTCCCCATGGAATCCTTCACTATTGCAACTCAAGGCTTGAATTTTTTCTTCAGTTCTTTCAGCTTGAAAAACGCTGAGCGTGTTCTTCCCTTTTGGTTTTCCATCTCCAGCTCTTTCACATGTCATTATAATACTTTACTTTGTCTTCTTGAGAGGCCCTTTGAAATCTTCTGTTCAGTTCTTTTACTTCATCAATTCTTCATTGTGCTTTAGCTGCTCGATGTTTGAGAGCAAGTTTCCGAGTCTCCTCTGACATCCATCTTGGTATTTTCTTTCTTTCCTGCTTTTTCAATGACCTCTTGCTTTCTTCATGTATGATGTCCTTGATGTCATTCCACAACTCGTCTGGTCTTTGGTCACTAGTGTTCAATGCGTCAAATCTATTCTTCAGATGGTCTCTGAATTCAGGTGGGATGTACTCAAGGTTATATTTTGGCTCTCATGGACTTGCTCTGATTTTCTTCAGTTTCAGCTTGTTCTTGCATAGGAGCAATTGATGGTCTCTTCCCCAGTCAGCCTCTGGCCTTGTTCTGACTGATGATATTGAGCTTTTCCATCGTCTCTTTCCACAGATGTAGTCAGTTTGATTTCTGTGTGTTCCATCTGGTGAGGTCCATGTGTATAGTTGCCGCTTCTGTTGGTGAAGGAAGGTATTTGCAACGAAGAAGTCGTTGGTCTTGCAAAGTTCTATCATTTGATCTCCGGCATTGTTTCTATCACCAAGGTCATATTTTCCAACTACTGATCCTTCTTCTTTGTTTCCAACTTTTGCATTCCAATTGCCGGTAATTATCAATGCATCTTGATTGCATGTTTGATCAATTTCAGACTGTAGCAGCTGATAAAAGTTTTCTGTTTCTTCATCTTTGGCCCTAGTGGTTGGTGTGTAAATTTGAATAATAGTGGTATTAACTGGTCTACCTTGTAGGCGTATGGATATTATCCTATCACTGACAGTGCTGCACTTCAGGATATATCTTGAAATGTTCATTTTGACGATGAATGCAACGCTATTCCTCTTCATGTTGTCATTCCCAGCGTAGTAGACTATATGATTGTCCAATTCAAAATGGCCAATACCAGTCCATTTCAGCTCACTAATGCCTAGGATATCAATGTTTATGCATTCCATTTCATTTTTGATGATTTCCAATTTTCCTAGATTTATACTTCGTACATTCCCCCCACACGTCTGTCAGTTTGTCATACTGTGGGGGCTTGCATGTTGCTGTGATGCTGGAAGCTATGCCACTGGTATTCAGATACCAGCAGGTTCACCCATGGAGGACAGGTTTCAGCTGAGCTTCCAGACTAAGACAGACTAGGAAGAATGACCCGGCAGTCTACTTCTAAAAAGCATTAGCCAGTGGAAACCTTATGAATAGCAGTGGAACACTGTCTGATATAGTGCTGGAAGATGAGCCCCCCAGGTTGGAAGGCACTCAAAAAATGACTGGGAAAGAGCTGCCTCCTCAAAGTAGATAGAGTCGACCTTAATGACGTGGATGGAGTAAAGCTTTCGGGACCTTCATTTGCTGATGTGGCATGACTCAAAATGAGAAGAAACAGCTGCAAACATCCATTAATAATCAGAACCTGGAATGTACAAAGTATGAATCTTATGTACTATAACACCAACCATATTGCTGATCCCTACAAAGTGATGTCTTTCTGCCATGGTGTAATGGAGAGGGCATTGAATGAGAAAGCAGAGCACATGGGTTCCTGGCTCAGTTACTCGGAGGGGTCACAATCTCTTGAGCATCAGCTTTCTCAGCTGCAAAATAGAATTTTGATGACTAGCCAGTTCCTCTCAGATTGGGTCTGAAGATCAGATGGTCTGTAAACTGTCATTCAATAAAGGACTTGTTCTGGTGAATTGGTAATGTTTCTTCATAGCACCAACAGTGTTTGGTCATTTGGGAATCTGGTCTCAGCTCTCTCTAGCCCTACTGGCTAACTGACCTTGAGAAGATCATTTAAATTTTCTGAACCTCCATTTCCTTAACGCTAGAAGTGGAATAATAATATCACAGCATTCTTCTAAAGCAAAAGAAAAATATAAATATTCTGTACTCTATGACATTTATAACTAAAGATATTTTGATTATCCTAATTGATGACCTTGGGTAAGTCACTTAACTATTTAAGTTACTTTCCTCATGTATAAAATAAAAATACAATAGGCTTGCTGGGGGACTGAATGAGACAATGTGTGTAAAGTGTTCAACAAAGCACATGATTGGTTATCATTATTGATTATAATTATGATTACATTAATATTAGTAGTGTTCTCATTGCTGCTAGGTGCTGTGGAGCCAGTTCCAACTCACAGGCACCCTACGTGCAACAGAATGAGTACATGTTTCGGTGTAATGAATTACTTCATATGGCCCTGTAGCCATGAGCTTTGTGACTCACACACAGTGACTGACTGGAACTATGTAAATAAGGTGTATGGAAGATGTGATGGTTGAGGTTATGTGTCAAATTGGCTAGTCCATGATTCCCAATATTGTATGGTTGTCCTCCATTTTATGTTTTGTGGATCCTGACCTCTACATTTTGATGAGGCAGGACTGGTATAGGGTGTGTCTTCTGTCATAGCCTTGCAGGAGGGCATGACTCAAGCTCCACCCTTAGTTCAAATTATGCCCTTCCCTGGGGTGTGACCTGCATCTAAGATATTATGTGTGTGTCCTGGCTGGGCTCTTTCTCTCTGCATCTGGATCCTGTATCTGCTGAATAATCAGTTACTTTTGTGTGGCCTTTCTAGCCATGATCTTGTACCTCCCACCCAGGTGATTAGGCAGGACTGTGTGATAGGGAAATTGTGGCTCACCAAAGGAATTGGTCAGTTTTGTCATTATACTGGGTTTGAAATGAGCCATTCCAGAGGTGGGAAAGAGAGGATTCCACCACCACCAAAAAAGAACAGCCAGGAGCGGATGGCGTGTTCTTTGGAACCAGGATCCCTGCACTAAGAAGCTCCTGGAAAGAGCCTGAAAGCATTTCCCCTGAGAGCGGGAACCAGACAAGGATGCCCTTCATCACCACTCTTATTCAACATGGTGCTGGAGGTCCTAGCCAGAACAATTAGGCTAGACAAAGAAATAAAGAGCATCCAGACCGGCAAGGAAGAAGTAAAATTGTCTCTATTCGCAGATGACATGATCTTATACACAGAAAACCCTAAGGAATCCTCCAGAACACTACTGAAACTAACAGAAGAGTTCAGCAGAGTATCAGGATACAGGATAAACATACAAAAACCAGTTGGATTCCTCTACACCAACAAAAAAGAACACTGAAGAGGAAATCACCAATCAATACCATTTACAGTAGCCCCCAAGAAGATAAAATACTTAAGAATAAATCTTACCAGAGGTGTAAAAGACTTATACAATGAAAACTACAATACACTTCTGCAGGAAACCAAAAGAGACCTACATAAGTGGAAAAACATACCTAGCTCATGGATAGGAAGACTTAACATTATAAAAATGTCTATTCTACCAAAAGTAATGTATACACTTGATGCAATTCTGATCCAAATCCCAACGACATTCTTTAATGAGATGGAGAAACAAATCACCAACTTCATATGGAAGGGAAAGAGGCCCCGGATAAATAAGGCATTGCTGAAAAAGAACAACAAAGTGGGAGGCCTTACTCTACCTGATTTTAGAACCTATTACACAGCCACAGTAGTCAAAACAGCCTTGTACTGGTACAACAACAGATGCATAGACCAATGGAACAGAATTGAGAATCCAGATATAAATCTATCCACATATGAGCAGTTGATATTTGACAAAGGCCCCAAAACAGTTAAATGGGGAAAAGACAGTTTTTTAAACAAATGGTGCTGGCATAACTGGATATCCATCTGCAAAAAAATGAAACAAGACCCATACCTCACTCTATGCACAAAACGAGCTCAAATGGATCAAATACCTAAATATAAAATTTAAAATGATAAAGATCATGGAAGAAAAAATAGGGACAACCTTAGGAGCCCTAATACATGGCATAAACAGTATACAAAACATTATAAAGAATGCAGAAGAAAAACTAGATAACTGGGAGCTTCTAAAAATCAAACACCTATGCTCATCCAAAGACTTCACCAAAAAAGTAAAAAGACTACCTACAGACTGGGAAAAAGTTTTTAGCTATAACATTTCTGATCAGCCTGTGATCTCTAAAATCTACATGATACTCCAAAAACTCAACTACAAAAAGACAAATAACCCAATTAAAAAACGGGCAAAAGATATGGACAGTTCACTAAAGAGGACATTCAGATAGCTAACAGATACAGGAGGAAATGCTCACGATCATTATCCATTAGAGAAATGCAAATCAAAACTACAATGAGATTTCATCTCACTCCAACAAGGCTGGCATTAATCCAAAAAACACAAAATAATAAATGTTGGAGAGGTTGTGGAGAGATTAGAACACTTATACACTGCTGGTGGGAATGTAAAATGGTACAACCACTTTGGAAATCCATTTGGCGCTTCCTTAAAAAGATAGAAATAGAACTACCATAGAAGCCGGCAATCCCACTCCTCGGAATATATCCTAAAGAAATAAGAGCCTTTGCACAAACAGATATATGCACACCCATGTTTATTGCAGCACTGTTTACAATAGCAAAAACATGGAAGCAACCAAGGTGCCCATCAATGGATGAATGGATAAATAAACTATGGTATATTCACACAATGGAATACTACGCTTCAATAAAGAACAGTGAGGAATCTGTGAAACCTTTCATAACATGGAAGAACCTGGAAGGTATGCTGAGTGAAATTAGTCAGTTGCAAAAGGACAAATATTATATAAGACCACTATTATAAGAACTTGAGCAATAGTTTAAACTGAGAAGAAAACATTCTTTTGTGGTTATGAGAAGGGGAGGGAGGAAGAGTGGGAGAAGGGTATTCACTAATCAGGTAGTAGATAAGAAGTACTTTAGGTGAAGGGAAAGACAACACACAATACAGAGGAGGTCAGCGCAACTGGACTAAATCAAAAGCAAAGAAGTTTCCTGAATAAACTGAATGCTTCGAAGGCCAGCGTAGGAGGGGCAGGGGTTTGGAGACCATAGTTTCAGGGGACATCTAAGTCAATTGGCATAATAAAATCTATTAAGAAAACATTCTGCATCCCACTTTGAAGAGTGGCATCTGGGGTCTTAAATAAAGACGCATCAATGAGTCTCAACCCACCTGGATCAAAGGAGAATGAAGAACACCAAGGACACAAGGTAATTACGTGCCCAAGAGACAGAAAGGGCCACATGAAGCAGAAACTACATCATCCTGAGACCAGAAGAACTAGATGGTGCCCAGGCACAACCAATGACTGTCCTGACAGGGAACACAACAGAGAACCCCTGGGGGAGGAGGAGAGCAGTGGGATGAAGACCCCAAATTCTCATAAAAAGACCAGGCTTAATGGTCTGACTGAGACTGGAAGGATCCCGGTGGTCACGGCCCCCAGACCTTCTGTTGGCCCAGGACAGGAATCATTCCCAAAGCCAACTCTTCAGACATGGATTGGACCAGACAATGGATTGGAGAGGGGTGCTGGTGAGGAGTGAGCTTTTTGGATCAGGTGGACACTTGAGACTATGTTGGCATTTCCTGCTGGAGGGGAGATGAGAAGGTAGAGGGGGTTAGAAGCTGACGAAATGGACACGAAAAGAGAGAGTGGAGGGAGCGGGCTGTCTCATTGAGGGAAGAGTAATTAAGAGTATGTAGCAAGGTGTATATAAGTTTTTGTGTGAGAGACTGACTTGATTTGTAAACTTTCACTTAAAGCACAATAAAAATTAAAAAAAAAAAAAAAAAAGCTCCTGGAACCAGGAGACAGAGAGAGAGAGAGAGTCAAGAAACAGTGGCAGAGAAACAACGGCAGAAGACGGTGTGTTGGGCTTTCTGGCCCATGGAGTAAGAAATTTGAGTGCCTTTGGGCAGGAGGCTAGCTGGCAGAGTAGAGTACATCAGAGCATTTATTATGAGAGCTAAAAGAGCTTTGTAACATTTGTCTGAGCAAGGCAGAGACCTAGGGCCAGAGAGAAACGTGCCTACGAGCACAGCTGAAAAGAGGTTGTCCTGATGGAAGAATGTTCCTAAGCCTGAATCATAACCTGTTACTTTCCTAATAAACTCCATAATCATGAGTATTGTCTGTGAGTTCTGTGTGACCGTGGCAATGAATTATCGAACCTAGTAAAGAAGTAGAGAGTGTCTGGGAGGGACAGTTGATGTCAGAAACGGTAAAGATGGCGGAGAGAGGAGGCATGTCTTATCTCCACCTCATAGGAATCAGCCTTGGGCTGTTGATGCTGATTCTCCTTCCCTCTTTTTTCTTGTGAAGTTAGATGAGGTCAGACATAGCCTTATCCTATTTTTACACGTTTTCTGAAGGTCTTATTTTCACAGAGAGACTTTACTCACTAAAATATCAGCTATAATTTTTTATCTATATTTCTCATCAATTTGTAAGCCTGGATATTTAGGACTCACAAGAACTCCATCTGAGGAAAAACAAAAACAAATACTCTAAGAGTCAAGATGGTCTTAATGTCTCACAAAGAAAAGAAACCTATCCCCCAATAAAGGAAATTTGTATAAAAACACTACCTTTAGCTTTAAAATACTGGTGTTAGACACTGGTAAGTGTATTTCAAGATCTCCATTTTTTTTAGAGCAGATAGAAAAGCTTATCAATCATCACTGTTCATCCAATGTGTTCTAATATTTTAATTATAAGAAGATATTGAAATCAATTTTTCTAATTCAATAACAAAAGTTAGTATAATGTTAGTTGTTGCTGTTGTTGTTAGTTGCCATCGAGCTGGCTCTGACTCAAGCAGATCGCAAGTACAACAGAACAAAATGTTGTCTCGTCCTGTGCCATCTCATAGTTGTTTGTATATTTGCACCCATTATTTCAGCTACTATGCATTTTGAGTGTCTTCTAACCTAGGGGAGGTCATCTTCAAGCACTATATCAGACAATACCCTGTTGTAATCCAAAGAATTTTCATTGGCTCATTTTCAGAAGTAGGTTGACAAGACTTTCTTTGTAGTATGTTCCAGTCTGGAAGCACTGCTGAAACCTGTCCACCATGGGTATTTGACCTACTGGTGGCATAGCTCCCAGCATCACAACAACATACAAGCCACCACAGTACAACAAACTGACAGACAGGTGGTGGGCAGTGTTAGTGGGGACAGTAAAATGGGTAGGGAATTGCTTCACTCTGTAAGGATGCTTGCTTCTGCTTAAGTAAGCATTTCACTACATAAATACATGACCTAACAAATTACTAAATAATAGGTATTTATGTTCATTACTGAATATTTTCTGTAAGGTATAAGATTATTCCCTTAATATAGCAGGTTCTACCAAATGGCGGTGCAGTTAAGTGTCATTTCTATGAATTATTTATTACATATGTAGAGTGTGAGAGCAAAAATGCTTTAAAAAGTGGCACAGCTCGCTTCCAAGTGAACTAGTGCCTTTCTTCTCAATATATGGCTTCAACTACTATTCTACCATAACATGTGGAGTTGAGGTGCTACCCAGTGCCTACCATTGAAATCAGGTGAAAGTTTTAGAAGTCTTCTCCAAGTTTCCTCATGACAAGAAAATTTTTCTTAATCATTAAAATTAAATATTCTTAACGGGTATCACTTATTTTCTTGGACGAGTCTTGCTTTGATCTAAGATTATTTGATCAGAGACACAAATAACCTGCAAAGATAGAAGACAACGAAGGAGTGCATTGAGGTAATTAAGAAAATACATAGCACTGTGCCTGGCACAACGCAAGTGTCAAAATAAATATTATCTATTGATATTGTTGATGTTATTACTGGCTTACTGTAATATTTTAGGTGGAATTAGGTCCACAAATTATCAATTATAACAAGTGCTTACTACATTACTTTCTGGTAGTTCTAAAATAAAATAATTTGAAACGTTTCTCTTAGCTTTCAAGAAGTTTGAATGAAAAATATGGAATCTGCTCAAACATCCTTTGACTGATTGTTAAAGGAATTAGGGCTATCAAAATTATTTCCTGAAATATCTTCCAAATTTTCAATACTAAGAAAAATTATTATTATATTTAATGTGCTTTTGTTTATTAATGGATTTTTAGGTATGTCAAGATTAGTAGTCAAATTAGCAAGCAAGAGAGGTTTTTAAATTAATATGTACATTTTATTGGGCATGTAAGTCTACATTATAAATAATTCCGGCTACTTATGCTCTTATAAAACTAGCAGGTTATTTTGTGATTTTGCATTATTATAGATGTTTATAGAGTTTTGCTGTTGCTTTTGTGACACATTATGGATAAAATCTACGATTTGTTTGGTGCTGAGTACTTGATTATCTTCATGTCTACCCTGTGGATTCTCTTATAATTGGACTATGTTATTAAAGCTGAAATGAAAAACAAAAACAACCCTGATTGCACATTCTTCAGAATTCCTGTGGGTGTTTGTCAAGACAAAAGTAGGCCGCACTTTTATCCTTACCCTTCCCTCTTCTGCTCCAGTTACCAGTGGACACCTAGCTTTTTGTGACGGGGAAAGCAAGAGGAAAGGAAGAATCACAGGCTAAACCAATCAACCAAAAAAACTCGTTATTGACTCTGCCTTAAATCCTAACAGTGGATCTCAACAGGCCCTGAAACAACTAATTCAGTAACTTTATTATGCGTTTTGCCATGGCTTTTTTTTTAGTATTTATCTAGCATTTCTCTTGAGAATTTAAACTTCTTTCTTATGTATTTAGAAAATTTTTAAGCATTACCAGATTACAGATTTTGCATTCTTGGTGGTGTTTTCTGGAATGTAGCAGCTCATCTTTCACATAGCATTTTAAATGTGCTAATGTTTGAAGAAAAATACATAAGCAAATACAAACTACTACCTGCAGGACTTCAAGTTACGAATGTATGCGGAACTCTTTGAGCACGTTATGATATATTGGAGAGATTTTCCAGAGGCCAAATTTAAAATAAGTACAGGTCATTTTATAAAGCAGCTTTTTCAGGAGGAAAAAAACTCTTTAGCCAAAGTTAGAACTACCTAATACTACCTTAAAGCCTCGTCCCCAGGCCCAGCCTTTGCCTTAATTGCATAATCAGGTCAATTTTGATGCTCATTTGTAACTTTGCTATCAGGTATGGCCAGATGTTTCATTTAACCTCTAATATAAATAAAACATCTGATAAAGTTTTGCAATGCCTTTGTAAACAGCTGTTTGATCTGGAACGCTACTGCTGAAGCAGCTATACTGATCTGGTCATTCTCTTTACATTACGTCAAAGTAATTGTCTTGATCCTTGGGAAAACTGCTGCTGTCGGCATTATAAAGTCTTTTATTGCAGCACGTTAGATCTCTTCAAAATGGCTAATGTCTAGTCAACACATGTTTAGTCTACTCAACAAGAATTTATTAAGTATATTTGAAATGGAAGAAGAAATTGCTGGTCTATTTCTTTGAGGATAAAAATATAAGTTGAGTGCATTGTTAAGGAAGTTTTATTATATTTTTAGCCTGGTAAAATAATGTTATAGCAGACTTTATAGCATGAGCACTGAGCTAACAGCACACTTCACAGCCTTTTCCAGGTTTATTAAATAAGTCTAAGAATGATATTCTTCATCCTTTCATATTTTTATTCTTTGGTTAACATTAGGCATAGTTCTAACATTAGTGATCATATTATAAACATATCTAATAGGATGGTAAAGATTTGGGGCTTAAACTGCTTAAAACTAAATTAAGATAATACTTTAGGCACATATAAAATGCTCGGGATTTCTAGAAAAAAAATTTCTAGCTAAAGTAAATGACCTGGCATATTCAAAATTTTAGTAGATGAACATTCATGTTCTGCCCAATGAATATTGACCATACTCACTTATTTTAGATTTCTGGCTTAACGGCCCAAAAGCTCAGGTGTTATGCAAAATAAGGTACATACTAATGAGGAAAAAAATTGTTATAATATTAAATAGTTCAGAGATTTATTTTAATGTTTGGGAAATAATGATATCTTATTTAGAAATTTGCATTTCTGTTTCAGAAGACTTTAGTATTGTTAGACACTTAACATTTTTGGTTTAATGAAAAATCCATATTTTATCATAAAGAGTATATGGTACTTGCCATACAAACATCTCTATGATGTTTTATATTTTTGGTGGGACTATTTATTGTTTTTCAGCCTAAATTTATTAATGCTTTTGTCCACACCTGCATGCAAAAAGCAAAAAACAAAACAAAACAAAAAGCACTTGTTTAAAATAATTTGCAGGGTACAATATTAGTATCTACCTTTCTGTTTTATAAGCTGCCAAGCTATTTTTCCCTAGAGGAAAATTCCTCCACCCACCCTGTAAGAAGGCATAATCTCCTAAGTACTAGCATAGATGGGCCTCAGCCTCCTGACGTTTCTTAGTTAACTCTGCAATTATAGGGACTTGGGCACTGCAGCTTCAGGTTTACGGGGCATCTGGATTGTGATATCTGGAGGTATGTTATTGCCCAATCTTTAGCTTACATTGAGCTACGTGTTGCTGTCAAGTTGATTCTGACTCATGGTGACCCCAGGTGTGTCAAAGTAGAACTGTGCTGCATAGAGTATTGATTTTTCAGAAGTAGATTGCTGGCCTTTCTTCCTTGAGGTGACTCCAGGTGGACTTGAACCACCAACCTTTCGGTTAGCAGCTGAGTACATTAACTCTTTGCACCACCCAGGGACTCTCACAATAAGGGAAGCCAAGGATTTAAGAGAGGCTTAAAGGCAACAAGGAACGGAAGCATTGCCCACCAGCAAGGTTACGGTGAAGCTCTCCCTGAAATGCAGATGCAGCCTAGAGGACACTGGACATGAAATGCGTGAAGAGTAACGTTCCTGAGCGATGGGGGCCAGGATGGATCTAAACTGCATTACATAAGAATGTGGTGGCATTCAAGTTCTCCTACATGTGCGTTTGCATGCATGGGTGCTTAAGTGGGTGGTATTTTTACCCCAAAAGGGAAAATCCATTTTCAGCTTAGATTACATTTAGTAACTTATTCTTTCTACCAAAATAAGTGGATTAAAAGCACTGTTTTCATCACTCCCACAGAAGCTGAACATAGCACAGAGGGGTGAACACAGATACAGCGATTAAAGCTGCCGGGCCACACAAACATAAACAGAAGTCTTTCCCCAGAAATAAGCACATGTAGCCGGCATTTTGAAGAGTAGAGTGGGGGTAGGCAAAGCGTCTTCAGCAATCCAGTTGATAACGTTGTGCACCTGAGATGAGCTTTGAAGACCTCCATAGTTAGAAAACAAGGATAAATTCAATCATGAAAGGAAAGAGCCAGACAAAAAGAGAATGGGTAAGAACTGTTGCCAAGAACGCTTTTAACAGGACATGAGCAACTAAAGAAGTCTTGAACCAGAGTGGGGCATTTCTCTTAGATATGCTCGGCTAAAGAATATTTTCAACCAACTACTAATGAGGGGAAATCGGAAATTAATTACCTCAGAGTCTTTATATATCATTTAAAAAAAAAAAGTTGCCATCAAATCAGTTCCAGCTCATGTGATCCCATGTGTTTCAGAGCAGAGCTGTGGTCCGCAGGGTTTTCAACAATGATCTGTCAGAAATAGGTTGCCAGGCCTTTCTTCTGAGGCTTCTCTGGGTGGACTCAAAGCAGGAACTTTGGGGTTAGTAGACAAGTGCTTAACCATTTATTCAAACAAGGGACTCCTATGTTTATCATTTATGGCTTCGTAGATACTCTAAAAAAATTTAAAATAAGTATATATTATTGTCATTCCGGAGCGTGGGTTTGCTCATTCAAACCTAATCATTCTGTTAATGTTCAGACAAAGAATCCCTCCAGTTACTGCTATAAAGAGATGACTGCAGTCAAAATTCTGCTCCTGTCGTGAATATGCCAAAGAGGGTGAACTTCTCACAGCCAAACTGCCCACGAAGGTGTGCTGCCCGTTCTCCCCGTTGCTCTGTGCACTGTCTTCAGAGTAGTCACCTTGGGAGGACATATAGTGCTTTGAACAATGACAGCATTCCCAAACCATTGCAGGGAAATATCTTTTGGAATTGCATTCAGAACCTTAACACATGTTTTTGACTATTAAAGACAGACAATATTTTCTTTGGAGGGCACATTTAATTTGAGAAGGTAATAGCTAAATGCCATTCTGGACCACTTCTGATGGGTAGATTGGGATTATGTTTGGGAAGACCCTAATGATAATAGGTAAGCTCTATGATGTTTGCCTCTAGCCAGTCATATTATCTTGTAGAGACACTTGTCACCTTGTCTGATTACAAGGAATTTGGTCTAGAAAGAAAGTTGAAAATTATTAAAATGGCAATACATTCTCGTTTCCACTTTATTAATGGCCTTTTAGAACACTAGGGGTCAAAATATATACAAAGAGCAAAGCAAGGAATGATAGTAAAATAAAGCTTCATAACGAGGAGTACTCACTTAAAATTTGGAATGAGCATTTCATAATAATAGCACTGGGAGGGGCCTTGATTCCTCTGTCCCACTGCCTTGACAACAGTATATTAAGATAAATACACTTGAACACATTGAGACTGGAGCGACCCCCGAATCTAGTGCCTGGAAACAGCTTTTGAAACTTGAGCTGGAACTATCCCATCAAGTCATCTTTAAACTAAACAACAATTTAGCTCAATACATAAAGAATGTCTGCCTTGAGCATTGCGCCCTATTGAAGAATCACCTGTGTGAGGCTAAAATGACAACAGCAGCTCTGAAGCATAGATGAGAACTCTAAGGGAAGAGAGTCTAAGTGAATAGAAGTGAAACAACAGGGGCAGAGACAGAAAGGTGACACAGTGTGAAGCATGGCACCATTGTTGGTGAACTGCACATATAAAAATTGTTGAATGGGTATACATTTTGTTGTGTATATTTTCACCAAAAATAAAAACATTTTAAAAATAATGAATGCACTTAAATCCTTCTGAAGGGCTTTTGGATCTAAAATATGTTTTGGAACTGCCTGCAGGGTAAGCATGGGCTTTGGAGCTAGAGTGCCTGAGTTCAAATCCCACCTCTGTCTCTTCCTAGCTGTGTGATTTGGGACAAGTTACATAAACTCTGAGGCTCAGCTCCCTCATCTTAAAATGGAGACCTTGTGTTTTACTGACTAAGTAGTACTGAAAGAATTAGAAGGCACCAGAAAAATTTGGAAGCGGTCATCTGGGTCTTGGAAATCAGCAGAATTCAGAGAAGCAATCAGTGTTTCATGTAGGTGTATCTCTGTCTCTGGAGAAGTAATAAAGTAGCAATAGGTGGGCCACACCTCCAAAGGATTTGATAATAGAAGCAGTGATGTAGCCCAGTATAATCTCAAACTAAAACTGGGGGCCTGGCACAATAAGAATTATTTAAACCAGTAAAAACAACTAGAAATCGGAGTAAGGCTAGAAATCACATTTACTCTCCTTTCACAAAGCAGCTAAAGAATATTATGTTGCTATTTTAATAAGAATAACACCACACTGATAACAGATTCTATTCAAAATTTAATAAAGCATTAGTCCCTTAATCAAAACATGACTATGAGGCTTGGACTGGCGCTGGAAAGCAGAATAATGTGAACAAAAGAGAAATGGAACTGTGTCTGAATATCAAGTCTACAAAACAAATAACATCTCGTTACACATGCAGCAATTAAAGACAGGAACTAAAAAGCCATTCTCAACTTACTTTTGGCACGCTCCTGGCCAGGGAGAAGCTTGAATCATGTAATCAAAGCAGATATGTGGTAAAAATAGATAAAATGCCATAACATTATGCATTTTTTTGCTCAGGTTGAAAACATTACATAAAATTTTGCCCAAAACACATTAGCTATAAACATATATAAGCTAGCAATCGAAATTTGTAGTTACAGGTACAAGGAATATGAAGTTTGATTTGAAAGTCTGTATGTAATTTGTAGAAACCAAAAGATTTCCTTCTAATTCAGTAATGGTAATGATTAAGAAAACACTCTGAGATCAGACCTAAGATCAGACCACCTGGGTCTAATTCCTGACTCTGCGACCAACAGATTTAGGACAAGTTATTTAACCAGTTTTCTCTTAATTTATTAGGTAAAATTAAGATAATCATACTGCCTACCTCAAACCAAAACCAAACCAAACCCATTGCCATCCTCAAGAGTTGTAATAATTTAATGAGATAATGCTTAAAACTCACACATCAGCTATCACTGTTTGGAAAATGGAATTAGTTAAAGTGTTTTAGAAATAAAAGTTATCTTAAAACCAAAAAGCCAAGCCCACTGCCAACGAGTTGATTCTAACTCATAGAGACCCTATAGGACAGAGGAGAACTGCCCCGTGGGTTTCCAAGACTGTAACTCTTCCTGGCAGCGGACCGCCACATCTTTGTCCCTCGCAGTAGATGGTGGGTTTCAACAGTTGACTTTTCAGTAGCAGCTGAGCACTTTAACCACGGAGCCACCAGGACTTTCTAAAGTGTCTTAAAAAGCTATAATCCCATTGATGAATAAAAAAAATACAACATGATAATTCCCCAAACTGACTTGGTTAATCTGACTCATTCAAATCTCTGAATACTGACTTTTTAAAAATCATTTACAGTCAGGGTCCTCAAAGCAGTCAATGTATTTATATATACAGGTTCAATTAGGTTTTAATAATGCCACTATAGCATTTGATTCCATCTTGCAAGCTAAGTTTCAAGTTCGGGCTGACAGCTCATTTAACTTTTTGTTTATACAGACAATGAATTCTACTGTATTAAAAATCAAATAAAACACAAATACATAGGATTGATATGGAGTTAATATGTTTTAATAGTTGTTGTTGCTTTAGGTGCCTTCAAGTCGGTTCCGACTCATAGTGACCCTATGTACAACAGAAGGAAACTTAGCCCGGTCTTACACCATATTCATGATCATTGTTACACTTGAGCCCACTGTTGCAGCCACTGTGTTGATCCACCTCGTTGAGAGTCTTTCTCTTTTTCCATGACCCTGTACTTTACCAAGCATGATGTCTTTCCCCAGAGACTGATCCCTCCTAATAACATGTCCAAATTATGTAAGACAAAGTCTCACCATCCTTCCTTCTAAGGAGCATTCTTGCTGTACGCCTTCCAAGATAGATTTGTTTGTTCTTCTGGTGTCTGTGGTATATTCAATATTCTTCACCAACACCATAATTCAAAGGCATAAATTCTTCTTTGGTCTTCCTTATTCATTGTCCAGCTTTCACATGCGTATAAGGCGATTGAAAACACCATGGTTTGGGTCAGGCGCACCTTAGTCCTTAAAGTGACATCTTTCCTTTTTAACACTTTAAAAAGGTCTTTTGCTGCAGATTTGTCCAATGCAATGCATCTTTTGATTTCTTGACTGCCGCTTTCATGGGTATTGATTGTGGATCAATCAATCAATGAAGTAAAATAAAACCCTTGACAATTTAAACTTTTTTCCATTTATGTTGCTTATTGGTCCAGTTATGAGGATTTTTGTTTTCTTTATGTTGAGGTGTAATCCATACTGAAGACTGTAGTCTTTGATCTTCATTAGTAAGTGCTTCAAGTCCTCTTCACTTGCAGCCGGCAAGGTTGTGTTATCTGCATAATTCAGGTTGTTAATAAGTCTTCCTCCAATTCCCGTGCCCCGTTTTTCTTCATATAGTCCAGCTTCTCGGATTATTTGCTCAGCATACAGATTGAATAAGTATAGTGAAAGGATACAGCCCTGACGCACACGTTTCCTGACTTTAAACCATGCAGTAAGTATCCCTTTGTTCTGTTTGAACGACTGCCTCCTGATCTATGCACAGGTTCTTCATTAGCACTATTAAGTGTTCTGGAATTCCCATTCTTCACAATGTCATCCGTAATTTGTTATGATTCACACAGTCAAACGCCTTTGCATAGTCAACAAAACACAGGTAAACATCTTTCCAGTATTCTCTGCTTTCAGCCACATCCATCTGACATTAGCAATGATATCCCTAGTTCCATGTCCTCGTCTGAATACAGCTTGAATTTCTGGCAGTTCCCTGTTGATGTACTGCTGCAGCTGCTTAAGTGGGTTAAAATGGAAGTGCCAAGAGCAATTAGGAAAGGATTGAAAGAATACAGATGACAAATAATGGACTAGGAGGAAGTGATAGAGGCAAAAAGAAGTAGATAGAGTTGTCATCTTTTGTAGTAAAAGCCCTGGGAACTTACAGATAGAGTAAATGCTAGTGATGAAATAAATTGTAAATTCACAGAAAACAAGTAGTTTCTGATGTGAGCAATTGAGTAGACAGTAGGAGCATTTTACTATGATGAAGAGGACTGAGGAAAAACAGATTTGATGGAAAGGGTGAAATACTAGCATGTATGTGCAACTTCTTTAGGGTAATAATATAAAACTCTTTAGTGACTCAAGTAACCAAATACATAAGTTTTGTTTTATTTTGATTTTAGCAAACATCTATTCCTGGAACTATGAAAGTCATCAATAATGGCTGTCTGTGATCAATGTTATTCAATTACAAATCTCATGTTAACTGTTCTTCTCAATGAATTTAAGAAGACTGAACAAAGTATCTTTTTCAACCACAGTAGAATGAAACTAGAAATCATTAACAAAAGGAAATATGAAAGATAAATAAATATGTAGAAATTAAATGACACATCCTTGAATAATGAATGTCAAAGATAAAATCACAGGGGAAATTAGGAAATAGTTTGAGATGAATGAAAACAAAAACACAATATATCAAAACTTATAGGATGACACAATAGAAGTACTAACAAGAAAAATGACAGCTGTAAATGTACATTAAAAAAAAAAACTCAGCAGAGTCAACATGGCACCCTAGACAAATGCATCATGTCATCCTTCTGCAGCAAAGACCCAAAAAACTAAATAAAACAGGTACAAACGTCAATCCTGGAACCCTAAGCATCACATGCAGGGATAAAGAACTAGATCAAACATCAAATGGAAGAAGAAACTGAAGGAAAACATAGAACAAGGAGAGATACAGAGTGGAGGTCTCTTACCAACTAGCATAACACAATGTCACCATCTTGGAGCATAGCAGCAACAATCCCAGACAGGGAGTACAGGAAGGCAACTTCACAGAACTCCCAACGGGAGACAGAGCACCCAGTAACCACAGAAATACACTTTCCTATCCCTCACACTTCTGCTGAGTATTCCATCTCCAGCCTTTCCCAACATGCTACACCACGCCTCACAGCTAGAGAGCTACTGGCCCACCATCACCTGGGTACACCTGCCAGCTCCTGCTGCCCCCTTTCTTCCTTTTCTTTCCCCCCTCTCACCTAGCCCCATATGCCACACCCATCCCTTCCCCATGGGCCACATCATACCACCACAGGTAGAGAGCTGCCAGACCACTGTCAGCTTGGGTCCTTCCCCTACCTGCCAGCTCCTGCCATGTTATTTTTTTCCCTTTCCTCCTTTTCTTTCTCCCTCCCACCTAACCCTGAACCTGGGTCTGGCCCGCCTCCACTCACCAGCTCATGTAGTGCCATTTTTTTTTTTTTTTTTTGCATTTCTTTCTTTTCTTTGTCTCTCCCACCTAGCCATATATGCCACTTCTACCCCATCCTGCTAGACCATGTCACACTGCCATATGTAGAGTGCCACCAGCTCACTGCAAACTCAGGTCTACTCTGCCAATGCACATCAGCTCCCATCAGGCCATTTTATTTTCTTTTTCCCTTTCCTCTTTTTCTTTCTCCCACCCACCTAGCCCTGTATGCTACCTCTTCCCCTTCACACTGGGCTACAACCCAATGCTGTGGCTAGAGAGCCACTAGTCCACCACTTTCTATCTCCTACCTAGTCCCATACAACATTTTCCCCCTTCCTGCCAGCCATGGGTTTGCCCTGCCCCCACCTGCAGGCTACATTTTTTTTCCTCTCCTTTTTTTTCTTTTCTACCACAACCTAGCTCCATATGCAATCTCCCCTTCCCAGCAACCCTTGCCATGCCACTGCATCTAGAGTGTCCACAGTTCAGGCCCACTGCCACACTGGGCATGTATGGCCACTTCCTTTTCACTACTTGGCCAACTGGTGAACAGTGGGACACAAGCCCATACCACTCCCCATATGGCACCCTCCCTATCTGACGAGGGGCTTTGAATGCTCCCACACCACCGGACCAACATCAGGAGGCAGACAGCACCTGCCTAATACACTGTCAACCACTTCGCCAAATCAATGTACAGCGAATAGAGCTTGGCTTGCCTGTTGCTGCCCTGTTCAGATGGTGAGATCCCTTGTGCCATGGACAAGGAAGCAGCAAAGCATGCCTCGTCCACCTGCCCTGACATATCAAAATGAAACAAAGAAGCAGGACTAAACGAATGAACATAATAGCAATAAATAAAGAAAATAATATCTTAATATCTCAGAAACAGCAGACAATATCAAAACATATAAAAAAGTAGGACAAGATGGCTCCAGCAAGTGACCAAAATAAAGAATTGAATGACCTCTCGGTACAAGAAAAGGCAGTGCAACTACCTGGAATTCAAAAGACTAATATTTAGGGCTCTCCAAGAGATTAGGAAAGAGATCAAGAAAAAAGCATTTAAAAAAAAACAAGGAAAAAGTAGACAAAATCATGGAAAACACACAGAAGGCAATGGAAGATTCCAGGAAAATAATACAGGAACAAAATGTCAAAATAAAGAGTTAAGAATCATACAAAAACAGAAACTACAAATCCAAAAGATAAACATTACTGAGGAAAAAGAACAAAGTAGGAGGCCTCATTACTACCTGATCTCAGAACCTACTACACAACACAGTATTCAAAACAGCCTGGTACTTGTACAACGACAGACACATAGACCAATAGAACAGAATTGAGAACCTGGATGTAACAACATCCACTGGTTGGCTGATCATTGACAAAGGACCAAAGTCCATTACATGGAGAAAAGACAGTCTCTTTAACAAATAGTGCTGGCAAAACTGAATGTCCATCTGTAAAAAATTAAACAGGACCCATACCTCACACCATACACAAAAACTAACTCAAAATAGATCAAACACATAAATATAAAACCCAAAAATTCTCAAAGAAATAAGAGCAAACCAATTGTAGCAGCATATTAAAAGGATTTCACACAGTGAACAAGTGGGATTTATCCCAGGAATGCAAGGTGGTTCACCATATGAAATCTAGTCAATGTAATACATCATATTAAGAGAATGAAGAATAAAAACCATATGATCATCTCAACTGACACAGAAAAAGAATTTGAAAATATCAGTGTCCTTTTTATGACAGAAACACTCAGAAAACTGGGAAGAGAAAGAAATTTCCTTTATGTAATAAAGAGCATTAATAAAAATCCACAGCTAACACCATACTTGGAGTCCCTGAGTAGTGCAAATAGTTAACATGCTTGGCTGCTAACCGAAAGCTTGGAGTTTCAAGTGCTTCCAGAGTCACTTCAGAAGAAAACCTGGACATCTACTCATGAAATTCAGCCATTGAAAACTCTTTGGAGCACAGTTCTACTCTGACATACACGGGCGGCCATGAGTCAGACTCAACAGCAGCTGGTTTGTTTTATTAACATCATACTTGATGGTGAAAAACTGAATGCTTTCCCTCTATGATCAGGAACAAGATAAGGATGTGATCTTTTGCCACTTCTGTTTAAAATTGTACTGAAGTTCTACCCAGGGCAATTAGACAAGAACAAGAAATAAAGGACATCCAAATTGGAAAGGAAGAAGATTATCTCTATTGACAAATGTATGATCTCATATAGAAAATCTTAAAGATTCCACAAAAAACTATTAGAGCTAATAAACAAATTCAGCAAAGTGGCAGAATACAAGATCAACAAACAAATTCAGCTGCATGGATATGTCTCCAAAGAAAACACACAAATGGCCAACAAGCACATGACAAGATGCTCAACATCATTAGTCATTAGGGAAGTGGAACCAAAACCACAACGAGATACCACTTCATGCCCACTAGAATGGCCATAATAAAAGAGAGAGAAATAAAGTAACAACTGTCAGCAAGAATATGGAGAAATTGATTAGAACCCGTACATACATTACTGGTGGGAAGATAAAATGATGTAATTGCTTTGGAAAATAGTCTGTCAGTCCTTCAAAAAGTTAAACATAGAATTACCATACGACCTAGTAATGTTAGCCCTAGTTATGCACCCAAGGGAAGTAAAAACGTATTGTAAAAATGGCGTGGTAGCAGGGTTACACCTCCTCATCTAACTTCACAGTGGGGCAGGAGAATCATCAGCATCAATAGCCCAAGGCTGATTCCTATGAGACAGAGGTCAGACAGACCTCTTCTCACCAACCTTTTTACCAGTTCTGACACTAGCTGTCCCTTCCACGGCAATTGCTACTCCTCTTCTGGGTTCAGTAACTTGTTCCAGTGGCCATGCAGAACTCACAGACCATACTCACAGTTATGGGGTTTGTAAGGGAAGTTACAGGTTGCAACTCAGGATCACGCACAACTCAGGATACCGTTCTTCAATCAGGACAGCCTCTTCTCAGCTGTGCCTGCAGGCAGGCCTCTCCTTGGCCCCTCAGCCCATTAGCCCCTGGAACTGGCCTCTGCCCTACTTGAGCAAGCGTCACAAAGCTCTTTAGCTCTGCCGATAAGTGCCCAAGAGCACCCTACTCCATTAGTAAGCCTTGGCCCAAAGGCACTCACTCAGATCCCCTGTTTCGTGAGTTAGCAAGCCTAGCTCCTCTGACAAGTGCCCAGAGGCACCCCACTCTGCCAGAAAGCCTCATGGCCAAAGGTGCTCAGCTATCTCATTCTGTGGGCTGGGGAGCTCATTGCACCATCTCACACCAGTGTCCTGATTCTGCTGACGCCATTTCTCTGCTGCTGTTTTTCACTGTCCTGTGTCATCTCTGGTACTACAGCTCTTTCTATCTCCTGGGTCTTGGACGTTCTCAGCACAGGGACCTTGGGACCAAATGATGCACTCTGCTCCCATCTTTTCTTCTTGGTGGTAAAGACGTTCCCCTTTCCGCCCCTGGGATGGCTCATTTTAAGCCTAGCAGGATGGCAACACTGACCGATCCCCTCATTAGGGTTCCATACACCTTAGTTGTATGGTCCCACCCACACAAGAATGCCATGGACCTTATTTGCATTATTACCAAGCTGCCCAATCCCCTTGGTGGGCCACAAGCACCTTATTTGCATAGTCCTACCCAATCATTGTGTATAAGTCACAAAGACTATGGCTAGAAGGGCCATACTAAGTAATTCACTGCATTGCACATATATCTACACAAAAACTTATATACAACTGTTCTTGCAGCATTATTCATAATAGTCAAAAAATGGAAAAACTTAAATGTCCATCAACAGATAAATGGATAAACAAAATGTAACATATACATACAACCCATAAAAACCAACCAACCCATTGCCATCAAGTCAATTCCAACTCATAGCAACCCTATAGGTCAGGATAGAACTGCCCCATAGAGTTTCCAAGGAGCGCCTGGTGGACTTGAACTGCTGACCTTTTGGTTAACAACCATAGCACTTAACCATTACACCACCAGGATTTCCCAAATCCATACAATGGAATATAATTCAGCCATAAAAAGTAATGAAGTACTGATAGATGCTAAAACACAGATGAACATTGAAAACATTATGCTAAAATGCCAGATACAAAAGGCCAAATATTGTATAATTCCATTTATATTAAACATCCAGAACAGGTGAATCCATAGAGACGGAAAGCAGATTAGTGGTTGCCAGATACTAGGGGAAAGGGGGGATGAAGAGTGACTGCTTAACAGGTATAAAGTTTGTTTTTGGTGTGGCAAAAATGTTCTGGAATTAAACAATGGTGATGATTCCACAACACTGTGAATGTACTAAATGCCTCTAAAAGGTACACTTTAAAATGACTAAAATTGTAAGTTTTATCTTACCTGAATTTTATCTCAATTAAAAAAAGGGAAAAACACAGCTATTGGCAACACCTCTATGACCTGGCGTTGTTTGAGGGGCACAAGAGGCAAAAGGGTAATTTTTGTGTTTCTAGCATATATTATTGGGTTTAGTATGTATATTGCTTTACATTTGGATAAGATCGTAGAAGTAAACTGCATAAATCAATTTTCGGTATATGAAGGAAAAGTAAACAATAAGATAGAAGTGCTTATTGACTTTTTTCTGTTTATCAATAAAACTCCATGCTTCAGGAGAAGAGAAGGAATTTTATGTTATGTTAATGTCTATTTTGTGAGCTATGATATGAAGAATCCTGGATTTGAAGTCTGGCTCTTGCCAACGGTGTGACAGAACGCAAGTACATTAAATACATACCCTAGGATCTTGCTACTCAAAGTGTGGTCCATGGCAGAGCAGCAGCATCAAGCACCATTAGGGGGACTCTTAGGCCCCACCTCAAACCTTCTGAATATAAATCTGTATCTTAACAAGATCTCCAGGTGATTCACATGTATATAATAGTTTGAGAACCACTGCTCTATGTCAACAATCCTTGTTAAAGTGAAAAAGCTAGGCTTTACACCCAGGCTCTTTGATTTCCAAGTCAGTATCTTGGGAAGAAGATGTGGCAGTCTGCTTCCGTAAAGATTTACAGCCTTGAAAACACTATGGGCCAGTTCTCCTCTGTCCTATGCGGTCACTATGAGTCCAAATCTCCTTGACATCAATGGGTTCAGTTCTGGTTCAGGTCTTTCTACAACATCAAGTAGACTCTCCTTAGAAGCTAACATGTGACAACCTACTTTATACCTTTCTCCTCATGTACCAGCATCCCCAAATACAGTTTACTAGAAGGTAGATAATGCTTAAGAAGGAATAAGGAATTGTCACCTTGCTCTAAAAAGTGTCTACATACATGCTAGAGATGTATCTTCAACAAAATGAAATTAGAGTTCAGGAGAAAGCTTTCATTTTAGAATAAGGTGTATTTATTCTCCTAGATAATATCTCACTAGTTAAGAAATATTCATTAAAATAATGCACATAAATTTCTTCTCTCTTTTTCATAGTAAATTTTGTCATCACAGACCATACAACTGAATTACTTCCAAACTCCCTTTTCTTTGATCTACTTCATCTCAAACTGTGCTATTCACCTTTTTCTTCATTTTTCTGACTTTTTATATGTTTCCTATTTCTTCTTTTCCTCTTCTCTGTCAAATGTCATAATTTCACTAAACTTTATGATCTTTTTAAAAGCTTAACTATCATTAAAATATATACCTTCAGCTTTTTAAGTAATAGCAATCCTTTACTTTTGGACAACGCTATACAGTTAGCAAAGAGTTGTCATACCTTGTACAATTTAAGATTCAAAACAAATTTGTAAAATGGAAAAAAAAATTTGACTCCAGTAACAACTCAGGAGTAGTTATTGAATAAAAGAAAGGGGCAAATCCAGGTCATCAGCAACATAAAGAGAAAGACAACTGCCTGTCACGCTTTTTGAACTCTACCCAACAGTGCCAATTAAGGAAAGAGCCATACAATTACTAATAATTTTATTTTGGAAAGAAAACTTAAGCTCAGTGAAAAGTGAGCTTTTCACTCACTTGAAAATGTTGGAAACTCTACTCTGAGAACTTTGCTTGAAGACTGGAAAATCAAAACGTCAAAGAGAACATATATAGCAAACAATAAAAGGAATGCTAACACAAAAAATATATCATCCGAGGTAACTGAGGGTTTGTCCCAAGATGAAGGAACTGCAAATCAATAAAAATTCCATGAGATTCAACAAAGCAGTACATTTTCACAAAGTGGTGACTTTATAAAAACCTTGCAAAATGATGCAAAAGGATCTAAAAGCCAGAAGCTAGATAAAAGCACTAGAAAAAGAAAGAAGCTCACACTCTCTGAACTAATAACTCAATTTGTGCCCTTCAAAACAACTCCCAACAGCTGGGAAGCATCAGTACTTCGAACTTACAGCATTCAATAGATACTTCTCAACTAGGTAAGTCATATTCTGGTGATGGCCAGCAATTGTGATTAAGAAGGGAGAGAGACCTGGCTACAACCAATGACTGCCCTGACAGAGAACACAACAGAGAACCCCTGAGGGAGCAGGAGAGCAGTGGAATGCAGACCCCAAATTCTTGTAAAAAGACCAGACTTAATGGTTTGACTGAGACTAGAAGGACCCCAGAGGTCATGGTCCCCAGACCTTCTGTTAGCCCAAGAGAGAAACCATTCCTAAAGCCAACTCTTCAGACAGGGATTAGACTGGACTATGGGTTAGAAAAAGATGCTGGTGAAGAATAAGCTTCTTGGATCAAGTAGACACATGAGACTATGTGGGCAGCTCCTGTCTGGAGAACAGATGAGAGGGCAAAAGGGGGTCACAAGCTGGCTGAATGGACATGAAAGTAGAAAGCGGAGGGAAGGAGTGTGCTGTCTCATTGGAGGGAGGGCAACTGAAAGTATATAGCAGAGTGTATGTAAGTTTTTGTATGAGAGACTGACTTGGCTTGTAAACTTTCACTTAAAGCACAATAATAATTTTAAAAAAAGATTTTTAGATAAAAAAAATTGTGTGACTTTCAACTAGGGAAGTGAATAAAAAAACTGACTTTGAAATATAGAGAGGTGTCAGATACTTGGAACCTAACAGTCAACAAACTGTGCTTCTTTCTGGAAATGGGTCAAAGAAAGCATGCTACAAAAGTGCCTGGAACAAAAGTCCTCTGTCTCTTCAAGCTTCAGCTGGACAGGCAGTGGCTGACAGAGAAAGACCCAGTATGTGGTACCCAACACAAAGCAGGTGCTCAGAATGTTTGCTGAGGAAAAGTTTATGGATGAGATAGCGGAGATGGTTGCACAACATGATAAACATGATTAATGTCACTGACCTGTACATGTAAAAAATGTTGATTCAACAAATATTGTGTTAAATATATCTTTACCACAAAAAAAAAAGGTTCCCACCAAGTTGACTCCAATTCATGATGACCCTATGTGTACCAGAGTAGAACTATGGTTCACAGGATTTTCAAAGGCTGATTTTTCTAGAAGGGGATCACCAAGTCTTTCTTATGAGGTACCTCTGGGTGAACTGGAACCTCCAACCTTTTGGTTAGCAGCTGTGAATGTGATTAAATCAGTTGGGCTTCAGCAGAGTAGATTGCCTTCCATAATGTAATTTTATGAAATGTAATTACCTCACATGTAATATAATGTAATATAATCACCTTCCACAAAGCAACCCAATGTATTGTAATTGATCTATCAGTTGAGGCCATACCAGTGTAGAATGGATCCTAAACCTAATCACTTCTGAGTTATAAAAAGACAAGAATAGACATAGAAACACACAAGCACACAGGGGAAAGATAGATGCAAGGAAAGGCAAAGATCACCAGCAGATACCAGAAATGAGGAGAGACGCTCACAGAAGGAATTGACACAGTCAAGACCCTGATTTAGACTTTTAGCCTCTAGAACTGAGAGAAAATAAATTTCTCTTCTTTAAGGTCACCAACCTGTGGTATGTGTGTTACAGCAGCCCTAGGTAACTAAGAAAAAGCCGAAAGCTCAAGTGCCATCTTTAACCCATAGTCTTCCTCATACCCTGTTATGGATTGAATTGTGTCCCCCTAAAACATGTGTTGTAAATCCTAACCCCTATACTTGTGGTTAAAATTTCACTTGGAAATGGGTTTTTTGTTATGTTAATGAGGCAATATTAGTGTAGGGTGTGTTTTCAGTCAATCTCTCTTGAGATATAAAAGAGCAGATTAAGTAAACAAGGAAACAAGCAGAGATGGGGGAAGATAGATGCCACGTCACATGAAGATCACCAAGGAACTGAGGAACAGAAGCTGAAAAGAGACAAGGACCCTCCTCCAGAGCCAAGAGAGACAGAAACCCTTTCCCTAGAACTTGCACGATGAATTCGAAATTCTTTTTTTTTTTTAAACTGTGAGAAAATAAATTTCTATTTGTTAAAGCCAAAAAAAAAAAAAGAAGAAGGGAGAGAGAGGGAAGGAAAGAAGGAAGGGAAGAGAAGAGGGAGCCAAGGAAGGAGGGGAGTTGTAAGGAGGGAAGAAGGGAGGGAGGAAGGGAGGAAACCTATGGCAAAAAAGGGAACGAAGTTTAATGATTAAAAAATAAAGTGGTACCAAACCAGCTTTCCTTGAAAGGCAATGAGGTAAAAGTAGATCACAGAAGTAAGGATTTATATGAGGGAATAGAAAGTGGGAACAGTAAAGAGTTTTCATGCTATGAGAACTAGAAATCATTCTCAGCAAGAGAAAGTCTAAATAACTCTATTATTAGCTTTATGGTATCCTGTTGAGACCACTCGAAGAGTACAGTACACCACAGCAAATGCCCTTAGGAGTTCAGATGGCTCTTAGCCTTGTGGGAGCCAATCACAGGCAGTCCTTGGGACTTCCCCCACGCCCCTAGATTCAAAGTAATTTCAGGTTGTGCATTTTTCCAGTGGCCATTATGATATGCCACCGGCACATTGAGATAGGCAAGATCTGTTCACAACATGAACAGTTGTCTAAGCACTACTACAGTGATGTTCAATTTAAGCAAACCGTGGCGAGCTATAAAAAAGGTCCAATAACATTCAACCACTTCTACAAGGAATCTATCATTTGCAGAGAAATCAAGTACTTAACAAATCAAAACATTCTCCTTTGAAAATAATGCTAAATAGTTTATTGTGACCAGAACTTCCCAAGCCAAAGAAAATACGACTAAAGGAGATAGTCAAATATATGACATAGTATTGTCTAGGTTTTTTTTGGTCATGGAGGTGACTAAACAACCAGGATAAATAATTCCAATATAAATGTTCACAATATAGTTCCCTAAGAAAATCTGCAAACTTTATAAGAAGAAATTCTTCTGTCTGGAAGCAAAACTTTGATCAAAATTATAACACTAAATAAATTTTTAACTTTTTAATAATCAGGATTAAAATAAACTCAAATTTATTAATGTGAAGACTTGTAACTTAAAGAGCTAGATTTTACCCAGGTGACAAAATTTTATCCTCAGATTCTCAAGGGTTATGTAGATGCCATTCCCATTTCTCTGATAACCATTCACATTTCTGCTTAAAAATCTGTCTCAATTTCTCCTCATATAAATTTCTTAAATTTAGTAAGTTGACCCATATAAAGCTTTCAGTTTGCCCTTCAACAGCCAGTACTTCTATTAAAAATTGGAAGGTATTAGAACTCATTTTTGTTGTTGTTGTTCTTGTTTTTCACTGACATGTGTGGGGCAGACTCTAATTTCTTGCTTGACTCTTAACATGGAGTTAAGTTGTAATTCTCAACCCTGGTGCACATCAAAATTACCTGGGAGCTTTCAAAGACACTACGCCCAGGTCCCATCCCAAAGATTCTGATTATAATTTGTTTGTAGTGAAAACCAAGCATCAATATCTTTTGGAGTTCTTCAAGTGATTTTAATTTGCATCTATGACTGAGAAAAACTGGTTAAGAAAAGCAAGGTCTCTCAACCACTTTTCTTCTATAATGATAATCACCAATTAAAGAAATATTTTAGTCTTGAAAAACCATAACTGAGGTCAAATATTAGATAAATCTTGAGAAGCAAACAGCTGAAAAGGAAGCATGCCATTTAAAAAGATAATTATGTATATATAATTATTCTAAAAATTGCAAGATGGGAAACAACTCTTGGTAGATTCAGTATTAATTGATATAGACCTCATTGTAGAGATTCTGACCATATCTAGTATAAAGCAAAATTGTGAAACAGACAAAATAAGTCTCTGGTGTCCATCCTACTCTTCCCTTTCTTCTCACTCTATTCCCATTTCCTCCAAATTTTAAATATCCACGGGCTCACCATACAAGGCTTCTCCAGAGAGCTAAGCTCATGGGAAAAAATGTCCAGAAACAAACATAAGCGACTCCTTCTTTGGAGTCAAATTGTAGTAACACATCCCTGATAACATAAGAATAGTATAGTACAAACACACAGAAGTATGATAAACAAACAAAAAAATACCCTACCAGGTGGAATAATTGTACTTACTTTTAAATGTGGACATAGATCTTTCTTGTAGTAACACTTCCATAAAACTCCTTGAAGATTTCCTTGGCTACAAAAGAAAACGAACAAACAAAACTCTTTAGTTTTTGAATAAGACAATAGAATGTCGTGATTGAAACTTGGTTGTGCCACTCTGTGACCTTGGAAAAGATACTTAGCCATTCTAAGCCTCAAATGTATAATGGAAAAAATGATAAATTATGAATCTTAAACAGAATAAGATATCTAAAACAAAAGGGGTAGCATATGGACAGCTTCAATAAATATTAGCTGCTATTATAACAAAAACTGTTATTTGTAGTTTTACTGTTTTCTTAAGAAAATATATCCTTTTCTCTCAAGGTAATGTTTAAAGATTTTCTATTCATGTGCTTTTTTGTTTTTTCCAAAGCACTTCTACCCGTGTAATTTCATATTATACTTGGAGAAGGCAATCATTGAAGTCACAATAGCAATTTTCTTAAATAAAAATAGATTTATTCTATATAACACTTGACAGTCAAAATAGAAGACATAGAGGAAGTTTTAGGATAATGTTTATTTAAAAATCCCATCATCTCAAAACAGCCACATAAACCAGAGACTATCAGCCCGAGACCAGAAGAACTAGATGGTGCCCAGCTACCACCAATGACCGCCCTCACAGGGAGCAAAACATAGAGTCCCTGATGGAGCAGGAGAGAAGCATGGTGCAGAACTCAAATTCATACAAAAAGACCAGACTTAATGGTCTGACTGAGACTAGGGGAACCCCAGAAGACATGGCCCCTGGACTCTGTGTTAACCCAGAACTAAAACCATTTCTGAAGCCAACTCTTCAAAGATTAGACTGGACTATAAAATATAAAATAATACTCATGAAGAGTGTGCTTCTTAGTTCAACCAAATACACGAGACTAAATGGGCAGCTCCTGTCCGGTGGCGGGATGAGAAGACAGAAAGTGATAGGAGCTGGTTGAATAGATATGGGAAACCCAGGGTGGAAAGGGAGAGTGTGCTGTTACATTATAGGGATTGCAACTAGGGTCATATTACAATATGTGTATAAATTTTTGTCTGAGAAACTTGAGCTGTAAACTTTCACCTAAAGAACAATAAAAAAAATAATAATAAAATGAATAGACCATCATCAGAATCCCTTAGAAAACTTTTCAAATTCCTGAACTGCATGCAGATCAACCCAATCCTAATCTCACAGGGACCTTAAACTACTGAAGCAATTCTCACTCACAGTAAGGTTGGAGAATTCCTGCTTTAGGAAGACACTTCACACAACATACAGAAGCACTTGCTTACACTCAGGGCTGTTCATATACAAACAGAGTTATCATGCAAGGTGAGTAGTCCCTGTTTCTGGAGGGTTCAAGTACAACTATAATGGCCATTAGGTGCAGAAGATGGGGAGCATCTTTGAACATAGGAAGGGTGGCTGGCCTAGGGAAGGTAGGGTTAAAGCCCCTTCCAATCCAGAGATTCAATGCCAAACAAACTTTCATAAAGCATCAACTATGTGACAAGAAATTCCATAACTATTTCATATAATTCTTTTAATTACTCCGCAAGACAGGTATTACTATCCAAGAATAGTAAGACGCAAAGAGGTTACGCATTGCCCAAGATGGGATTCAAACCTCAGCTTCTCATTTCAAATTCCGTCTACTTTCTACCACCCCACACCACCTCCTCTAGGCATAAAACTACTTCCTTCTCTTTAGTTCCCTGTTTCTCTCTAATAGTCCCATCCACAGTCTCAAACTTTCTAATACTTCTTGAAGATGTGATTGCATCATTGCTGCCTCTTCCTCTGTACCATTTTTAATCACCCATAATACCCTGTTGATTTTACTTCCAAAATCGTTCTCTCATCTTTCTTTCTACTTTGCCTCCCCAATTCCATGACTCTAGACCAATGTCTTATCTATTGTGCAAGCCTCTTCTCTAGCCAATCCATTTTATTCACAGCCACCAAATTAATCTTCATAATGAATAAGCTAGAGTATGTTATTTTCTTGATTAAATTTATTAAATACTTTCCCATTTCTATTTGAAAAAATTAGTCTGACCTTTTTAGCAAAATGAGCATTCAAAGATTTCATACAAAGGATCCCATCTATCTTCTGGAACTATTTTAAATGCTCCTTTTCACCTAGTATAAGTTATGATCATAATGAAACAGTTATTCACCCTTGAACACAGCTCTCATTTACTGGTCTCTTTTTAATTTCTCAGGTTGGCGCTCATCTGTCTGATCACACATCCCAGGCAAAGAGGAATGGGAAGAACTTGTCTCCCAGATGCTTAGAAAGAGAAGCAGGGTAGGGTGGGAGAATGGGCAGCACCTTGACAATCTTAGTAGGTTAAGCAAAAATAGAGGTTCCTGGGTGACGCAAATGGTTAAGTCCTTAGCTACTAACCAAGACATTGGTGGTCCAAATCCACTCAGAGATGCCTTAAAAGAAAGGCCTGCTGATCCATTTTCAAAAGATTACAGCCACCAAAAACCTGATGGAGCACAGTTCTACTGTGAAACAAGGGGTCATCATAAACTGGAATCTACTCAACAGAAACTATTTTTGTTTTCTTTTGTTTTAAAGCAGAAATGGAAAATCCATGTACAGACAAATGGAATAGCAAGCTGGGCTAGAAAATAATAAATATCAGAAATGGAGGGGAGAATTTCTGCAGAAAGCCTGGAGAAATTCTCCAAGTTAAATCCTATGATTTTTCAAAAGCTCCTTTGATCGCAAGCTGGGTGGGGAGAATGATGTTGACATTGCTATCGTGTTCCTTAGCCTGAACCTATCCTCCATTAATCACTCCAATTTCTTGTCATTGGTGTCATACCTATTTGTTTTAACTTTTAGCACACATTACCACCATGAAGTCTTGCCAAATAGCTCTCATGGAAAAGATCTTTCCTTCCTCTGAATTTTCATAGCAGGATGTTTTTATTTATGTGTCATGTTTAATGCTTCCTATCTCATGGAGAGCTCTTTGAGGGTAGAGAACGTGTCTTTTTCATCTTTGACTCTGTCACAGCAGGATCTAGGGTATGTTGTTAGTTGCTATCAATTTGGCTCTGACACATGGCAACCCCAGGTGCAAAAGAACAAGGTGTTGACTGGTCCTATTGTGACAGACTAGCAAGAATGACCCAGCGATCTACTCCTGAAAAGAATTAGCCAGTGAAAACCTTATGAATGGCAGCAAAACACTGATATATTGCCAAAAGATGAGCCCCTCAGGTTGGAAGGCACTCAAAATACGACAGGGGAAGAGCTGCCTCCTCAAAGTAGAGTCAACCGTAATGACATGAATTGAGTCAAGCCTTCAGGAACTTCATTTGCTCATGTAGCAGGACTCAAAATGAGAAGAAACAGTTGCAAATATCAATCAATAATCAGAACATGCAATGTATGAAATATGAATCTAGGAAAATTAGAAATCGTCAAAAATTAAATGGAACACATAACGATATCCTAGGCATTGGTGAGCTGAAATGAACTGGTACTGGCCATTGTCAGTCAGACACTTATATGGTCTACTACGCCAGGAATGACAACTTGTAAAGGAATGGTGTCATGTTCATCATCACAAAGAACAATTGAACATCTATTGTGAAGTACAACACTGTCAGTAGTAGGGTAATATCCATACGCATACAAGCAAGACAGTTTAATAAGGCTATTATTCAAATTTATGCACCAAGCACTAAGGCCAAAGATGAAGAAATTGAAGATTTTTACCAACTTCTGCGATCTGAAATTGATCAAACATGCAATCAGGATGCATTGATTATTACTGGTGATTGGAATGTGAAAGTTGGAAGCAGAGAAGAAGAATTGGTGGTTGGAAAATGTGACCTAGGTGACAGAAAAGATGCCAGAAATCACATGATAGAATTTTGCAAGACCAGTGACTTCTTCACTGCAAATACCTTTTTTCAGCAACATAAATGGACCTCTCCAGATGGTATCCACAGGAATCAAATCGACTACATCTGTGGAAAGATATTCAGTCAGAACAAGGCCAGGGCTGACGTCAGAACAGTTCATCAGTTGCTCATATGTAAGCTCAAGTTGCAACTGAAGAAAATTTGAACAAGTCCACCAGAGCCAAAGTACAGCCTAGAATATATCCCATCTAAATTTACAGACCAGCTCAAGAATAGATTTGATGCATTGAAAACTAATGACCGAAGACCATACAAGTTGTGGAATGACATCAAGGACATCATACATGAAGAAAACAAGAGGAAATTAAAAAGACAGGAAAGGAAGAAGAGACCAAAATGGATGTCAGAAGAGACTCTGAAACTTGCTCTTGAAAGTCAAGTAGCCAAAGCAAATGGAAGAAATGATAAAGTAAAAGAGTTGAACAGAAGATTTCAAAGGGCGGCTGCAGAAGACATAGTAAAGTATTATCAGCACATGCACAAAGACCATACATATTAAATCTGTATACTGAGCAAATGATTTGAAAAGCTGCACTAAATAAAGAGGAACGCAGCATCAGGATTATAGGAAGACTCATTTACAACCTGTGATATACAAATGTCACAACCTTGTTTGCTGAAAGTGAAGAGGACTTGAAGCACTTACTAATGAAAATAAAAGACTACAGCCTTCAGTGTGGATTACACCTTATAAAAAAGAAAACAAAAACCCTCACGACTGGACCAATAAGTAACATCATGATAAACAAAGAAAAGATTGAAGTTGTCAAGGATTTCATTTTACTTGGTTCCATGATCAACACCCATGGAAGCAGCAGTCAGGAAATCAAAGGACACATTGTATTGGACAAATGTGCTGTGAAAGACCTCTTTCAAGTGTTAAAAAGCAAAGTTATCACCTTGGTGATTAAGGTGCTCCTAACCCAAGCCATGGTGTTTTCAATTGCCTCATATGCATATGAAAGATGGACAATGAATAAGGAAGACTGAAGAAGAGTTGATGCCTTTGAGTTGTAGCATTAGTGAAGAATATTGAATATGCCATGAACTGCCAAAAGAATGAACAAATCTGTCTTGGAAGAAGTACAACCAGAATTCTCCTTAGAAGCAAGAATGGCGAGACATCTCACACACTTTGGATATATTATCTGGAGGGATCAGTCCCTAGAGAAGAACATCATGCTTGGTAAAGTAGAGGGTCAGCGGAAAAACAGGAAGACCCTTAACAAGTTGGGCTGGGGTAGTGGCTGCAACAATGGGCTCAAGCATAACAACGATGGCGAGAATGGCCCGGAACTGGGCCACGTCTCATTCTGTTGTACACAGGGTCACTGTGAGTTAGAATTGACTGGATGGCACCTAAGAACAACAACAATTTTCTAAAATAGATCACCAGGCCTTTCTTCCTAATCTGTCTTAGTCTGGAAGCTCCACTGAAACCTGCCCACCACGGATGACCCTGCTGGATCTTTGAAATACCAGTTGTGTGGTTTTCTTTTTTCCCTCCTCTTATCTCCTTGGCATTCCCATTCACAAATGAAGAAAATTAGGTCAATTAATATGAAATTATTTGTCCAGGAAATAATCACCATGAAATGTGGTTTGCTTAATCATTCTGTACTAAAAGGCTCTCTTTTACTAGTTTCTTATAAAGCTGTGGAGCCCTGGTGGCACAGTGGTTAAGAGTTTGGCTGCTAACCAAGAGGTCGGCAATTCGCAACCATCAGCCACTCCTTGGAAAACCTATGAGGCAATTCAATTCTGTCCTATAGGGTCGATATGAGTTGGAATCAACTCAACCGCAACAGGTTAGTTTTTTGTTTGCTTTATAAAGCTTTAATATTTCATAATAAATGGTATTTATTATTATATTTCAAATTAAATTGTATTTCACAATTGTTGCTGTTGTTAGGTGCCATCCAGTCGGTTCTGACTCACAGCAACCCTATGCACAACAGAACAAAACACTGCCCATCCTCACAATCTTTGCTATGCTTTAGCCCATTGTTGCAGCCACTGCGTCAATCCATTTTGTTGAGGGTCTTCCTCTTTTTTGCTGACCGTCTACTTTGCCACATTTGACACCTTTCTCCAGGAACTGATCCTTTCTGATAATGTATCCAAAGAGTTTGAGACATAGTCTCGCCATCCTTGTTTCCAAAGAGCATTCTGGTTGTACTTCTTCCAAGGCTTGGTTTGTTCTTTTGGCAGTCCACGGTATGTTCAATATTCTTCACCAACACTTCAAAGGCATCAATTCTTCTTTGGTCTTCCTTATTCATTGTCCAGGTTTCACATGCGTATGAGATGACCGAAAACACCATGGCTTAAGTCAGGTGCACCTTAGTCCTCGAGATGCCATCTTTGCTTTTTTAACACCTTAAAGAGATCTCTTGCAGCGGATTTGCCCAATGCAATGTGTCTTGATTTCTTGACTGCTACTTTCATGGGTGTCAATTATGGATCCAAGTAAAATGAAATCGTTGACCTCTGAGGACTGCCATTGTTGTGTCCCAAAGGTTTTGATATGATGTGTTTTCATTCTGTATGATTCTAGGAATATTTTGATTCCATCTCTGATTTCTTCTATTACCTGGTGGTTTTTAAGCAGGGCGTTATTCGGTTTCCATGTAAATAATTTTTTTTTTCCTTACTCTCCCTGTTGTTAATTTCTACTTTGATGGCATTGTGGTCAGAGAAGATACTTGTATTATCTCAATGTTTTGGATTTTGTTGAGGGTTGCCCTGTGGCCTAACATGTGGTCTATTCTGCAGAAAGTTCCAAGTGCATTGGAAAAGAATGTGTACTTTGCAGCTGTTAGGTGAAGTGTTCTATACATGTCCATGAGGTCAAGTTGGCTGATTCTGCTTTTTAGCTCTTATGTATCTTTGTTGAGTTTCTTTCTAGATGTTCTGTCCTCTTACTGAGAGTGGTGTGTTGGAGTCTTCTATTATCATGGAACTGTCAATTTCTGTTTTCAGTGCTGTTAGAGTTTGTTTTATGTATTTTGGAGCCCTGTCATTGGGTGCATAGATGTTTATTATGGTTAAGTCTTCCTAATAGATTGTCCCTTTAATCATTATATATTGTCCTTCTTTGTCTTTTATGGTGGGTTTTGTTTTAAAGTCCATTTTATCTGAGGTTAATATTGCCACTCCTGTTCTTTTTTGGTAGTTATTTGCTTGATATAATTTTTTTCCATCCTTTTCTTTTTAATAAATTTACATCTTTGTTTCTAAAGTGTGCCTCTTGTAGACAGCATATTGATGGATCCTGTTTTTTTTATTCATTCTGTCACTCTGTGTCTCTTTATGGGGGCATTCAGGCCATTTACATTCAGTGTAATTATTGATTGGTGTGAGTTTATTGCTGTCATTTTGTAGGCCTTTTTTTTGTGGTGCTGTTTTCTTTGTTCCTCTTACTCTCCTGTGCTGAATTCCTTTTGTTTGTGGATTTGTTTTTTATTTCTTTCATTTTTGTATATTTTTGTTTTTATTTTAGACTTTACATTTTTCTTCTTTATTTTGACGAATAGCTTTGTTAACTTTCTTTGTGGTTACCTTGAAATTTACCCTTATCTTCCTCGGTTTGAACCAGCCTATTATTACTTGGCATCACCTTGCCTTCCTCTCCACTAGAAAGTTCTACACCTATACCATTTATTCCCTCTTTTATTGTTATGACTTTGTTGTCATTTATAGATTTACCCCTCTGGTTCCCTGTTGCAATTCTTTTGGTTTTGGATAGTCCTTGAGAGTTCATTTCTTATGTTGATATCTGGCTGGTACAATCTTTCATCCTAGATTCAGGCTGTGATCTGATGTTGTTTGCTCTTAGACAGAAGGACTCCCTTTAATAATTCTTGTAGGTTTGGTTTTGGTTTTTACATATTCTCTTAATTTCTGTTCATCTGGAAATGTCCTAATTTGACCATCATATTTGAATGAAGGTTTTGCAGGGTATATTATTCACGGTTGGCAATGTTTTTCTTTCAAGGTTTTATATAGGCCATCCGATTGTCTTCTGGCCTGCATGGTTTCTGCTGAATAATCAGAGCTTAGACCTATTGTTTCTAGTCTGTATATGACTTTGTTTTTCTCGAGCTGCTCGCAGGGTTTTTTCTTTGTCTTTGGTTTTAGCAAGTGTGATTATGATATGCCTTGGTGTTTTTCTTTTGGTGTCTATCCTATATGGGGTTCATGGAGCTTCTTGGATGGTCAGCTTTTCATCATTCATAATATTAGGGAAGTTTTCTGTCAGCAGTTCTTCAATGATCCTCCCTGTGTTTTCCATTTTCTCTCCCTGTTCTGGAAATGTGAGCACTCACAAATCTTTGCTTTTAGTTATATCCCACATAACATTCTCAGGGTTTCCTCATTTTTCTCTGTTCTTTTTTCTAATTATTCCTCAAACAGAATTGTATCCAGATGTTTTCTTCAATTTCACTGATCCTGTCTTCCATCTTTTCTAATCTACTCCTCAGCCCTTCTATGACACTGTTCATTTCTGAAATCTTGTTGTTTACCTTTTGGATTTCTCATTGTTGCTTTTATATGATTTCTAGTTGTGAATTTATTTAGGTATTTTGTTCCAGTATTATTTTCCTGAATTCTTCCATTTTTTAATCTGTATTTTCCATGAATTTGTCTGCCTTTTCCATAAATTTGTCTATTCTTTCCTCATTCTTGTCTGTTTTTGCTTCAACTCTTGGAAAGCTCTGAATATTAGAGATTTGAATTCCCTGTCAGGTAGTCCTAGTGCCTTTTCTTGTACTGGATGTCATCTGGTGTTTTATTTTGGAAACCTATTGGAACCATCCTCTCCTGTTTTTTGTTTGTTTGTTTGTTAATGTTTTGATATTGTCTGCTGTCTTCAGGACATTCAGTAGTTATTTTCTTCATTTCTTGATTGTAGATTTGTTTGTTTCATCCTGGCTTTTCGTTTTATTTGGTTATGTCTGAGCAGGTGGGCTATTCTTTGTTTTTTGGTAGTCATACTTTTCACCTCCTTGTCCAACGGGTGGGGCCAGTCACTGAGCTGTGGTGCAGCAGGGCAGGTCCAGCTGAAGGAAAGGGGTTGGGATGGGTAGTTTCTGGCATGTGCTAGAGCTGACAAGGCAGGCCAGGAATCAGCACTGTGCAGGTTCTGATAGGCTGTGCCTATGCTGCTTGGAGGTGTGATATTCAGCACATGGTGCATTCAGGCAGGAAAGATGGGGGAGGTTATGATATAAGAAGCTAGCATGGGTATGGGAATGGGGAGAGAGAAACAGGAGCCAAAAAATATATATATATGAAAAAACACAGAAAAAATAGTCCAAAGGGAGCTTGCCATTGGAGTGGAGAGATGAGAATCCGAGAAATGGATAAAAGGAAAACAGAAAAAAGCTAGATAAAAATTTGGAAAAGAAGAAAAAAAGGCCTCCTGGGGTCCCACCAGTGTGGCCTTGAAGACCAGGGAAGTCTCCCAGGTTGCACAGTATAACCTGGCTAGAAGGGATATAGATGTCACAGAGCACCAGGTATTCAGGAAACAGGAAAAGAAAGTAAGTATAGACAGACGAGAACTGAGAAATGATGAAAGACAGAAAGGGAAAAAGAGAAGAATAAAAAAAAAAAGAAAGAAAAAAAGAAAGGAGATGCCCCCAGGGATCCCACCTACGCAGCTGCACAAATTGGGGGAGTGGCTCTTAAGCCATGTAGGGCAGCCTCACTAGAAGGGGCTCTCGAGTGCAAAAAGAGAAAGAAACAAACCAAAACAGAACAAAACAAGGGGGAAAAAAGCCCCAGGGATCCCACCAGCATGGTGCTGCAGGCCCGGGGAGTGGTCCTCCAGTCAGAGGGGCTTCAACAGCCTTTCAAGAAAAAGCAAAGATGGCACAGGGAGCCAGGTGTTCAAGAGAAGGGACAGGGAGGTTGTGAGAGTAACGGAAGAAACCAAAAGAAGCAACCCCAGCTTGGGGACCTGGCCAGTGTGGACAGGGCGAACCTAAGCAGCCTGGGGCAGAAGCAGTTGCCTCCTGGCCAAGAGTCTGGGACTGGCAGAAAGCAGAGGAGGCCAAATGGGGAGGGGAAGAGGAGTGGAGGTTAAGAAAGAGTATATTTCTGGTTATCTTGTGCTCTGCCTCCTGCTGGGCGACTTCTTGAAGCTGCTTTCCGGAACACCCTGTCGGCGGATCTGTGATGTGGATGGGGCGAATTCAAGCTACACAGATGCTGCACTTCCACGTCGGCAGAGCTACAAAAAACATCCAGGAATCTCGGAGGTAGAGCAGCAGGGAGAGGATGGAGGGTGGGAAAGTGTCTCTCGCTGGTTGCCGGGTGTCTGTCTCCTGCTAGGAGCTCCATGAAGCTGCCTTCCTGTGCTCCCTGTCAGCTGATCTCCGGCAGGAGTCCAAGATGGTGAATCTGTGCTGCGTTATCTGATAAGGAACCTTGGCACGTATCTCTCCTCACTCTCAGTCCTCGCTCAGTTTCATATTCCATTCGGTGTTTGGCTGCGTTCTTTATCTCTTCCTTTGACACTTCAGGTTCCAGGAATGACGTTTGTCTCTGTTTTAGTTTATCGGGTCTTTGCTGTGGAGGGACGGTGTGGCGCTTCTATGGCACTATGTTGGCGGGAATTCCCGTATGTGTAAATTTGAATAATAGTCATATTAACTGGTCTTCCTTGTAGGCATATGGATATTTTCCTATCACTGACAGTGTTGTACTTCAGGATAGATCTTGAAATGTTCTTTTTGACGATGAATGCAACACCATTCCTCTTCAAGTTGTCATTCCCAGCATAGTAGACCATTTGACTGTCTAATTCAAAATGACCAACACCAGTCCATTTCAGCTCATTAACGCCTACGATATCGATCTTAATGTGTTCCATTTCATTTTTTGATGATTCCCAATTTTCCTAGATTCATACTTCATACATTCTTGGTTCCAATTATTAATGGATGTTTGCAGCTGTTTCTGGAAACCCTGGTGGAGTAGTGGTTAAGTGCTATTGCTGTTCACCAAGAGGCTGGCAGTTCAAATCTGCCAGGTGCTCCTCGGAAACTCTATTGGGCAGTTCTACTCTGTCCTATAGGGTCACTATGAGTCTGAATCGACTCGAAGGCAGTGGGTTTGGTTTGTTTTGGGGGCAGCTGTTTTTTCTCACTTTGAGTTGTGCCACATCAGCAAATGAAGGTCTCGAACATTTGACTCCATCCACATTATTAAGGTAGGCTCTACTTTGAGGAGGCAGCTCTTCCCCAGTCGTCTTTTGAGCACCTTCCAGCCTGAGGGGCTCATCTTCCAGCACCGTATCAGACAGTGTTCCACTGCTATTCATAGGGTTTTCACTGGCTAATTCTTTCCAGAAGTAGACCACCAGGCCCTTCTTCCTAGTCTGTCTTAGTCCGGAAGCTCAGCTGAAACCTGCCCGCCATGTGTAACCCTGCTGTTATTTGAATACCAGTGGCATAGCTTCCAGCATCACAACGCACAAGCCCCATAGTATGACAAACTGACTCATTTATCAGTAGACAATAATATTTGAAGTAACATTCCCAAGGGATTAAGATAGTCAATCAGCCTATCTGTGTACCTGAGAAATTTCTGGTAAACTTAAGAATTACAAAAAAAAAAAAAAGTTTCTTACAAAACCCAACAGCAAAAATAACTTGAATTAAAAAAATAAATAAATAAAACATTTTCAGCCCTACACATTGTCAGCAAGTGTGCATCCAAAACCAAAAGATGAAATTCATAACACACTTTGCCTTTTCCTTGCTAATTTTTGCCTTATGATTTCTAAAACCCCATGACAGATCTAGTGGTCTCTGTCTACCCAGGAGCAAAAGCACACCTGATTCTCTTCTCTCAATTAGGCCCTGGGTTTAGTCATCCATCAGCTACAGACTTGCTTTTCTCTCACCTGCAAGATACGATTTCGTGAAACAGTCACACCATCCAGTGAAGCCACTTGTACCGGTAGGTTCTGCTTACCTAAGAAGTGACTTATCCATTGGTTTCTGCAGTTCTGAGTCAGCAGCACCTCAGTGCTGGCCAGTGTTATTAGCAGTCAATGAAGTGATGCTGCCAGGGGCAAACTGAGGGAACCAAGAAGACAGTGAAGAACTGCTATAGCCTTGCTGCGGTTAGTAAAAGCAGTACTAGTGATAGCTGCAGATAATGGTGAAGAAAACCAATGCTGATATTTTGGGAACAGATTTAACTTAATCTCTAGGCCAGCTTTCCTAAACCATGCATTGGTTAGTATTTTTTTTTTTAGGGATTCCATAGTCACATAATTTTAGCTAGTTTGCTAAAAAGAGCTGCATATGCTAGAAAATTCGCAATGTAGAGTGTTTACTTGTTAAAAGCTCTCTGCAATTAGTCAAATATATTTGACTGTAGAACCCTCTTTGCTAATAACAGCCCTGATGTATGGGCTCCGAAGAACACACTTTGGGAAATGCTAATCTAGTTTGTTCCTATTATTACCTTCTTGGGTAATAGAAAGATGCTGATAGAAACAAGGCTCTGATTTGCACCACTCAACCAATGTTTTGTAAGGGGCTGAGTGTTCTCTCCAAGTGTTGCATTGAGAAGCATGACGTGGTGTATTTGAAAATGTTGGAAGTCTTTATTTGTGAAGATCCTATTCTTAAAATAAAATTTTGATCTATCTGAAAGCGTAGAAAGAGTCCTCTTTTCCTTTCTTCTCCCTAAACTGTCCCATCATTTAAAGATAATTGATCCTTGAATATTTCAAAGCATGTTTACTTTCGTGTGTTTATTTTTATATGGAATATAAAACACACGTTCTGGCTGTGAACCATGAAACATTTCACAGAAAGTTGCATGTCTCATTACACCGAAGGAGTAGAGATTATTAGTAGAGTAAATAAGACCTTTTATAGCATAAAAAATTGCTGACATTTTAAAACTATAGTATCTTCCTTTTAAAAGTTCACTTTTCTTTGTTTTTCACATGCGACTGCACTTGTAGTATAAGAGGAATTCTATTTTGTAAATTTCCCCTATGATTCATTAAAAAAAAAAAGAAAAGAAAACCAACTTAATAGAGTCCTATTTCTAGAACTAGTGGCATAAAAAAACCCATTAAAAACTAGTGGCATGGAGACTCTTAAATTATCTACCTACACATGTAGACATGTATAGTTCCAATGCAAAGTCACAGCTCCTTGTTATAAAAGTGAATAAATCCTGGTGTCTAAAAGATAGCAATATAATGAGAAAAGCTTATCATAAATACTATATTAGCTGAAAACTTTTTAATGAATGACTCATATCAAATGAAATTTCTCATTTTACACATGAATCTACAGTGTATAAGTATCCTACCACACTGGAATGTTTCACCTGAAGATCATTGCAAAAACAAATCCATTGCTATTGAGTCAATTCCAACTCATGTGACCCTACAGGACAGAGTAGAACTGTCCCACCAGGTTTCCAAGGAGCAGCTGGTAGATTCAAACTGCCAATCTTTTGGTTAGCAGCCTAACACTTAACCGCTGTGCCACCAGGGCTCCTGAAGGTCATTAATAACTTTAAAATAAGTCAATGCTGCCAGTTGATCGTGAAATATTTTTGTTTCAAATATGAGGTAATACTGAATCAAAATCGAGTCTTAAATTTTTACTTATACCTAGGAATTAATTAAAGATATGCAATCATAGGGTTCATCCAGTTAAGACTAATAAAAACTACATTTTTTTATTTAACCATTGCATCCATCGTATAAGCAGAAACATTATTATTCTTATTTAACAGATAATAAAATGGAAAATTAGAGATGAAGTAACCTACCCAAAGTCATACAGCTAGCCAGGGGCAGAGATGGAATCCAATCAGCTGGCTGAGCATATAAAAAAAAAAAAAAATTTTTTTTTTTTTTACAGCCTTTAATTCACCAGCTCAGCTGAAGAATATATGAGGTCAATGAAGTCATTCAATGAAGTTTTGTTCTAAGTAAAATACCTCTGGAATCTCAAAGGTGTGATCAGATCCTAGCTGCACAGCCGATGAGCCGATATGAAGCTTCCTTGACTACTCTAAGCCCTTCCTTCATCTTTATCAATTAAATGAGATACTGTATACAAAGTTTTCAGCTTTTTACAAAAGGGCATCTAAGTGATCAAAGCATGCTTACAGTTATTATTATTGGAATTACTCTTGGGGAAGTTATTCTAGAACGGATGATTAAAATTTGCTTTCAGCTTAAAGGCGCTAACCCATAATGCCTATCTCAATTTTTCCCATTCCACTCCTGACCGACACAGCCCATATAAATATCTTTTTTATCCTGCAAGTATCAGTTGTGGAGTAGACTCCAACTCATGGAGACCCCATGTGTGTCACAATAAAACTGTGCTCCACATGGTTTTCAAAAACAGATCATCAGGTTTTTCTTCTGAAGTTTCTATGGATGGACTCAAACCTCCAATCACTCCTCATGGTGTTGGCAGTTTTGTCTCCAACATCTGTCACATCAATGGACCTGGGATTGGGTAGGTGCTCTTGCCCCTTATCACTGTGTTCTAACCATTCTTCCTCTTCACTCCCACAAAATTACCAGCTTGGAATGCCGCGTTATCAGAATATACCAGTCATCTGCCAATTCCCCCTCTTTTTTCAAAGATGTTAGCTCCTGGATCATGTCACTGCCTCTAGTTCTATTTCTGTCTTACTTCCTGTTAATTTCAATATCTATGAAGATGATCCTTCTAAAATCCTGCCCTCTTGGTTCTTGAACTGTTTTCACTTGATGACCTCATTCTTCACCTAATGTCAGCCACTCCACTGCCATTCACTAACTTTATTTTTTCCAATATTTCCATCCTCTCCCTAATCTAAATTTCAAACTTTATGCTTTCCGATCACTGTTTCCTATATGCCCAATCTGTTCTCTCTTGGTGACCAGCTCCAAAAATCCTTAGTTCCTACTGGTACTTACAGCTCATGGATCATACAACCTTTGCACTCCTCTTTCTTCCCGTTAGCTTCACCTCCCTCCTCACAGCACTGAAACTCCATGATTAATCATATTAAGTATTCCTTTGCATACACTTTACTCAGTTGCTCCTATCTCATGCCATTACACTGTCTTGAGAAAGCCCCAACCCTGTTTTAAATTCAATTTTCCACTCTTTCATACCTATATCTACACAGCTAAAAAAAAAAAAATCACAAGAATTATGACCAGCCTCACTTCAAATTCATAAGGTGCCATTATTGGATAGTCAGCCAATAATGGCACCCTTACCAGGTCTGTTCGCTCTAAAATCCACACTCCCCCATCCAGATGACAATTTCATACTTTCTCCTCCAAAATCTTCAGCAGCTACTCCCTCCACCCTTTTCATTCTCAGCATCTGTCCTTACTTCCTACAAGCATTCTGAATTCTCATCACTATGTCCACTGTCTTCCTGTAATTATGCTCTCAATTCTGGCTCCTTTCCAGATAAACTGTCTGTGCCCCCAAAGCAATCTCCTTCACCTTAGATTAGCTCTCTTCCTCTTGCTTATCCAAGAACGTTATTCTAGATATTCTCCTCCTCTCTCTTGTTGTCAATCTTTTCTTCCCTACTTGGATCATGCCCATTAGCATAGAAATATGCTGTATTTCTCCCCTCTTCAAAAGAAACCTACTTAGCCTCATTTCTCTACTGCCCTAAACAGCAAAATTCTTTGAAAGATTTTTTTATATCAACTGTCACCATTCCCTCTCATGCCAACCTGTCTTGAACCCACTCCAGTGAGGAGTGTGCTGTCTCACTAGAGGGAGAGCAACCAGGAGTATACAGCCAGGTGTCTGTAAGTTTTTGTACGAAAGACTGACTTGGTTTGTAAACTTTCACTTAAAGAACACACATATAAATTTGAAATTTGCACCTGAAATCAAACAAAAATGGTCAACAATATTCTATCTATATAATATCCAGAGATTGAATCAGTTTTTTTTCACACATCATATTACATGAGCCCATTAAAGCTTTAAAAATTCATTTGTAAAAGTTTCTAGCTATTTTATTGATAAAGTTGGGCAAAATACAGGGAAAGTGATAATTCTCAAACATTTTTTAAAATAACGAATTAGCAGCTAACAAAATATTTATTATAGGAGCCATCTGCAAATTGGATGAAGGGAGTTTTGAAGTATTTTATTATGTAAATAGAAAAGTTATATAGTTGTATAAGGGGAAGATTTCTTTCCATATTATTTAAAGTCCCCTGCTTATACTTTAAATACTAAAAAAAAAAAAATACTTTAAATACTAACAAGGCTTTAAACAGGACAATAATCGTTTATCACATTCCCTAGACTTCACATGTTTGATAGTATCTAATATAGTGCTACATTACTCTGTAGGTGCTCAATAAAAAATAATTGAATTGAGAAGAGTTTTATGGCTTCTTCCTGGAACATAGCAGTTTGTTGCAGGCCATGAAGTGCTATTTTCTAAACAAGACAGATTTCCTGCTCCTTCTCCCATTTTGGTCACTTTATTGAGAAAAAAATAAATAGACACACAACAGTCATTTGACCAAATGCAGGCATCTTCTGACCACCTGCAGAAGTGACAAGCTCCCCAGCTCATGTGATAAAGTTAGTGGAATAAATTCAGGAGCCAGCATTACTGACACTCTTGAAATGACAATAAAAGACACTGGTTTTTCCGGAAGGTCATTAACTCTAATGACCAAACAAAGAGCAGAATTCAACTATTATTGAATTGGGAAATGAAAAAATATATATATATAAATGAATAAACCCATTCAAAGACAATAGACCCATGTAAACCCAGATGATATTATTCTTTAAGATCCTCTTGTATGTGGACCCTGCATTTCTAAGAAGCTCTGACCTGGGTAGTGGTATGGGGGTAGAGACACAGGTATTGGAAAGGGGTGAAAAATAAAACCTCATATAAAACTACACCATATTGCCCAAGGCCATCTGTTTTCCAGGAAGCAGCAATTTTTCATTATTCTGTTTCATTGAGAAGAACTGAAGAATAAAGGGACTATATCTTTTCCTGGGAAGTGGCATAGTTTGAGAAAGAATAAACAGATTTAAAAGTTAGGAAACCTGAGTTCTTGACTCAAAGACTTACAAGCCAAGTGGCTTTGAGCAAATCATTTCATTTTTCTGAGACATGTTTCCTTATCTATCGATTTAGAGTAACAGGACCTGCCTTACTGCACAGGTCTTTGTAAAAAGCAAAGGAAATGATGGAAACAAAAGCACCATAACACAATGAACACACACAAGGAATTCTTCTTTCCATGTTAGAAAAGCAAAGCGTAAAGTTTTCCTTAGCCCCACCTCCACGATTATTCTGAACCCAATAAAACAAAAGATGGTTTATTTAGTTATAAAAGAACACATGGCAAGGTATACTTCCAATTGTTAATTGCTTCTTTTCCAGGTTTTGAAGTTCTAAGCATTTGTTTACGTAAATAAAAATATTTAAAGTATGAGAAAAATGCCAAACAAAAAGCTATAGGATTTAATGCTATAACATTCAAACCAAATAATGAACTAAGTTAGAAGTAATGCCTTGTGGTCATCAACTTGTGTGTGGTTCCCTTGGCCAGGGCACACAGCAGGAGTCAGTCTTCCATCCCCCTTTGCATTTAGGTTGCAGCCATGTGCCTCTCTCTGGCCAGTGGGCTGTAAGTGGAATGGCCCCTATTCTTCTATCCTTTTCGAGCCGAAGCAGAGAAGAGATGGTATGAGCTCTCCAAGCTCCTCTCTTTTCCTGTGACCCTGAAAGCATGTGTTTAAGATGTTAAAATATGGTGGTAACCTGAGTCGCTCAGTCATCATTTGGAACAGAGCTGTTCTAGAGAGCCAATAGATGACACAGGGCATGAGCAAGGGAGGGAACGAGCGTCTATGTGACAAACCGCTGAGAATTTGGGCTTTCCTTGTTACTGTAGCTTAGCCTAGCCTATCCTGCTAAACACAAATAGGTACTAACAGTGAAAACTGCCATAGAATAAAACCTGAAATATGTGGCTAAGCTTAAATATATTTTACAAAAAAAAAAAAAAAAACCCTTTTAGCTGCACTGGAATTAACTGTGGCAATAATGAGAAAATGGTATGAAAAAAGGGGCTTAAAAGCAATTCTACTCTTTGAGCAACAAGTATTATAAATTTTGACATTATGAGATACAGAGTAATTGAAACAATCGTATCTGCCCTTTAGTTTTCTCTTGTCTTTCACTGTCCTGAAGCCAAACAGCATTCTGGACACTTTTCCTTCACCCTGAAATAATACAGCCTTGCCCTTCTCATAAGCAAAAATGCTAATTTCTCCAGTATAGCTAATACATTTTTTAATATGTCTTTTTACTACCAAGTGCTTAGTTCAGGTTAAACAGAGGATGAAAGGAAGCTTTATAATGGACTCCCCCCCCATCATATACAAGTATGTCTCCCACACACTGCATGAGCAACAAGGCCAATCTGTTCACAGATTTTTCTTGTGACTGAGAAGAGTAGATATTGCTGAGTAAGAAAACCAAACGAGTGCCTAGAGTGGCAGAATAAGGGCAGGCACAAAAAAGCCTCTGCTCCCCTGTGATAAATGCCACCAGTTGACAGGAAGCTTCCCATTCTGTGGCATCCAAGGGATTTGGTCTCTGCCAAAAAATAACAGCTGCTACAAGCCAAGCGTATCCATCAGTGTCTGAAAACCACCCACAAACACCTAATTTCCAATCACTTGTACTGGGTTTGCCACCTGCACGATTTCAGAAGGTGAACAGTAGAAAAAGTCAGTTGCAGACATTTGGTAAACATAAAGCTAAAAAAACAAAACCAAACCCATTGTCATCCAGTTAATTCTAACTTATAGCAACCCTAGAAGGACCCTACTGGACAGAGTAGAACTGCCTCATAGGGCTTCCAAGGAGCAGCTGGTGGGTTCAAACCACAGACCTTTTGGTTCGCAGCCAAGCTCTTAACCACTGTGCCACCAGGGGTCCAAGTATAAAGCTAGATGCATCAATATACCAAATGGTATTTGTCAAATCTCCATATATCAATAAACTATATATATGTATGTGTATGTATATGTGTGTGTGTATATGTGTATGTATGTATGTATGCACACATACAGGTGCATATATACATATACACACACAAATACACTCACACACTGGAGTGTGGTATATACAGTTAAGCACTGGACTACTAATTGAAAGGTTGGTGGTTCAAACCCACCCCAGGTACCTCAGAAGAAAAGCCTGGCAAGCGGCTTCTGAGAAATCAGAGCCTTGAAAACCCTATGGAGCACAGATCTACTCTATACACATGTGGTTGCCATGAGTCAAATCAATTTGAAAACAACTGGTTTAGTTGGGTTTACACACACACACACACACACACATAAACAAATATATATTTACATATACACACGTACATATATTCACATACATCTGTGTGTATGTTGTTGTTAGGTGCCTTCAAGTCAGTTCCAACTCATAGTGACCCTGTATACAACAGAAGAAAACACTGGCTGGTCCTGTACCATCCTCAAAATCGCTGTCATGTTTGAACCCATTATTGCAGCCACTCTGTCAATCTATCTCGTTGAGGGCCTTCCTCTTTTTCATGGACCCTCTATTTTATCAAGCATGACGTCCTTCTCCAGGAACTGGTCCCTCTTGATAACATGTCCAAAGTACCTGAGATGAAGTCTCACCATTCTCATTTCCAAGGAGGATTCTTGTTGGTCTTCTTCCAAGACAAATTTGTTCATTCTTCTAGCAGTCCGTGGTGTATTCAATATTCTTCACCAACACTGTAATTTAAATGCATCCATTTTTCTTCAGTCTTCCTTATTCATTGTCCATGGCTTAGGTCAGGAGCACCTTAGCCCTCAAAGTGACATCTTTGCTTTTTAACGCTTTAAAGATGTCTTTTGCAGCAGATTTGTCCAATGTATATATATACATACACATATGTATACATATGCACACATATAGTTATACCAAATCTTATTCTAGAAATGGGTTAAGACAGTCAAGCAAACGATAAATTTCCCCTTTTATTTTCATAGCCTAATTCACCGTCAGACAAAGGTCAGGCATATGTCTACGGGAAAGTTCCTATGAATTCACATAAATAGGAAATATGGCTGTGTTTCTGTCCGTTTTCTCCCTCATTTAAGGAAAATTATAATTGTTCCTGCCATCAAATCCTTATCTTAATTAATAAAGGAGGTTTCTTTCTTTTTTTTTAATGTCAGAAGTTCTTAGCCCAAGACCTAACTCTTCCCAACAACCACCTCCTGGATCTTTTCCGCCTAAATCACATCTTCCTTCCTGAGCCATAAATATTCTTTGCTTCCACCTTCCTCTTTTGTCTCCTGTGTACTGTATATGCTCCTGCTGTGCGTCCTGCAACCCTGCTGACCAGCATCCCTGGGACCACCCTGATGGTCCTTCTGGACTGGTCATCACAACCAGGGCTGTGTTGGACTCACCTGGAGTCTCTCCAGCTGGTGGTGAAGATTCAGGAATTTTGGGGTCCAGTTGATGTCACATGAGTACCTTGACATGAAATACCTGCTGGGAGTATTTCCACCATAGAAATCAGCAGCACTACAAATCAGGACTCTTTTTTTGTTTGTTTTGTTTTCAGAGAACTGGTTTACCAGAATTCCAGTAATTAACAACTCTTTCTTCCTAACTATGGTAGAATCGTGTTATAAGTCAGATTACCTGAGCCCAAGCAACCCTTTTGCCATGTGACACTGAGTTAGTTACTTAAACTCCCTAAACCTTGTTGTTGTTTTAGGTTCCATCGAGTTGGTTCTAACTCATAGCTACCCTATGTACAACAGAAGGAAATACTACCAGGTCTGGCACCATCCTCACAATTGTTTTTATGCTTAAGTCCATTGTTACAGCTACTGTGTCAATCCATCTCATTGAAGGTCTTCCTTTTTTTCACTGACCCTCTACAAAGCATGATATCCTTCTCCAGAAACTGGTCCCTCATGATAACATGCCCAAAGTACATGAGACAAAGTCTCACCATCCTTCCTTTTAATGAACATTCTGGCTGTGCTTCTTCCATAACAGATTTATTTGTTCTTCTGGTAGTCCATGGTATATTCAATACTCTTCATCAACACCATAATTCAAAGGCATCAATTTTTCTTCAGTCTTCCTTATTCATTGTCCAACTTTGACATGCGTATGAGGTGACTGAAAACACCATGGCTTGGGTCAGGCACACCTTAGTTTTTCAACAGCAAGCTTTGGAGTCTCTTCTGACATCTATTTTGGTATGCAATCTAGTGATACAGAAATCTGGCATCATCGAGTCAATTAATGAACTGCAGTAAAACAAACAATTTTAGGAAGCAAATATTTTTATGTATCTCTCATCTCTTTCTTCCACAACAGTAATGAGCCCTGAATATGGGGTAAATGGATATTATTCCTCCATATGCCTCTGTTCTAGCAGCACTTAAAAAAAAAAAAAAGCTCCCACAGAACTCTGCTCTAAGCAAAAGAAGGTGTTAACACACTGTCATGGATTGAATTGTGTCTGGCAAACATATTTGTCAACTTGGTTAGGCCATGATTCTCAGTACTGTGTGATTGTTCTCCATTTTGTCATCTGATACAATTATCCTATGTGTTGTAAATCCTTCCTCTATGATGTTAATGAGGCAGGATTAGAGGCAGTAGTGTTAATGAGGCAGGACTCAATCTACAAGATTAATTGTGCCTTAAGCCAGTCTCTTTTGAGGTATAAAAGACAGAAGTGAGCAGAAAGGCAGACATCATACCACCAAGACGGCCACGTAAGGAGAAGAGTGCATCCTTTGGACCTGAGGTTCCTGTGCTGAGAAGCTGCTAGACCAGGGGAAGATTGATGACAAGGGCTTTCCCCCAGAATCAACAGAAGAGAGAAAGCCTTCCCCTAGAGCTGGCACTCTGAATTTGGACTTCTAGCCTCCTAGACTGTGAGAGGATAAATTTCTCTTTGTTAAAGCCACCCGCTTGCAGTATTTCTGTTATAGCAGCACTAGATAACTAAGATACACACAATCATTCATTTGTTCATTCAAATATTAAGCTTTTAACATGTTTGGCAACCAGCTCAGAATCTTATAGAAATAAAAGATAGCAATAAATGCTAACATGTTATTCAACAACATAAGCAACAACAGCCAAAATTAATTGATCCCTCACAGTGTGCCAGGCACAATTTTAGGTACTTCGTAATGTACGTAAGTTAGGAACAACTATCGTATTTGTTTTTCAAATAAGAAAACTGAGACAGAGAGGCTAGATAACTTGCTAAAGGTCATAGAACTAGTAAGCAGCGAAGCTAGAATTCAAACCAAGAATCACACCCTAAGTTGTATACTCACCTAAAAGAACCTCAGGCCATTATTCAAACTACCAACCCATTTCAGTGTCCAAGGTCTGTCCCCAGCCAGAGTCCCATCTTTTGAAAGAAGAGAAAATAAATACAGAGTAACTTCCTCTCAAATATACCAGGGAAGAAGGAGTGCAGTCTATGTAATATACAATACACACTAGCACTGCATTCAAAATTGTTGTTATTTTTGTTAGCTGCCATCAAGTCCACCTCCAATCCAACTTCTGGCATCCACATGCACAACAGTACAAAACACTGCCCAGTCCTGCGGCATCCCCATAATTAATCACTGACCAGACCATCGTGGGCCACACAGTTTTCATTGCCTGATTTTCAGAAGTAGACTAGCAGGTCTTTCTTCCTAGTCCATCTTAGTCTGGCAGCTCCAATGAAACCTGCTCAGCATCATAGCAACACGCAAGACTCCAGCTGAGTGGTGGCTGTGCATGAGGTTTACTGGCTGGAAATGGAAAGGGATTTCCCCACATGGAAGGTGAAAATTGTACCATTGAATCAGCCCTGACCCAGTCCCCTCCCCATTTCCAATTACTCCTACTAAAATTCCAAAGAGCTCTCTATGGGGCAAAATGTCATGATTACATGCTGATTAACTCATCTATGTTCATTCCTTCAACTATTGTGTACATGTGGTGGGAGCAGGTGGGTGGATTTTGTGCTAGTTATGTACTCCATCATGGGGAAGAAGACAAATTTAATTCCGGACCTCATAGGGCATATAGGTTGAGCACTCAAGTAACTACATAAGTAAATAAAAATTGAGATAAACTTTCAGGGGTTTGCTCCTTAAATGGTCGCCCCCAGGATAGTTGAAATCAGCAACCGTGCTGTGTGCACCAATCACAAAAATCAGTGAAGAAAAAAAATCCATTTTCTTTTTAAAGAGGACACACAACGTGATGAGATTAGACACAGAGAAAACTGGCAAAGCATGTGATACCTGGGCAGTGGTATTTTTAGCAGGAAGGGTATAACCAAGATTCAGAAACATATTTAGAAGTTATTTGAGGAAGTGTCTAGGAAGAGATATCATTAACACAAGATTGCATCTGACCACAAATGGCCAATTTACTTCTGGGTTACACACACACACAGCAAGGAATGTCCACTAGATAAAGTCCCAGAGATATTCAACATGCTATCCCAAATCTGTCCCCAGCCCCACCCAATGGATTTAACCAAAAAAAAAACAAACAAACCTGTTGCCATCGAGTAGATTCCAATTCATAGTGACCCTACAAGACAGAGTAGAACTGCCCCATAGAGTTTCCAAGTAACACCTGGTGAATTCAAACTGTCAACCTTTTGGTTAGCAGCCATAGCACTTAACCACTATGCCACCAGGGTTTCCCAATGGATCTAGTGTCTGTTTTTAATCAAACTTGACCTGAGGCAGGCAAAGGTGAGATAAAAATGAATTTCCTTTGGGAGTATACAAGGCTTCTTTCAAAGTTTCTAACTTTTAAATGGACATCATGAAAATAAAGTGCAACAGGGATTGAGATTATTGACCTCTCTCATTTAACTATGTGGAAGGAACATTCAGCTCTTGGGTACAATTCCAGCCTTCTCATGACTACAGAATGAAATTAAATAGGTGCTGAATTTCTTTATTCTCAGGATTGCTAGCACATGACCAAACACATAAAATGCTAAATAGTTAACTGAGCAAGTAAATTAATGGGTGCATGGTTCACACTTTTCTGTGGGAGGACAGAGTTCTGTCTTCTGTAACACCCATTCCAGGGTTCAACTCCAAAATAGACAAGCCTCTCACTCTCTCCCTTTACCCTTCCTCAGCACCATTTATTCTTTTTTATTCTGTCCTTCCCCTAACCAGAGGCTGCAGTGTAGTTTGGTTGTGAGGACTGCCTTCAGTTTGAACGAAAACTACTAGATATCCGTGAAACTATATGAATCACCAAGCGATTAGTGGTCCAATTCAATGGATCAGTTTATCTTCAGTACTCCAGACTTCTCTCCTTGAACTCCCACTCTCCATTACAAAAGGGAAGGGAGCTAGAATTCTATCAGCTGGAGATTTGTGTATTTGGCTTTTATTTGTGTTCCTTATTACAGCATTATCACTGCGAGGGTATGGATCATATCTCTCATCATAGTTGTGTGATCAGCAGTACCTAGCATATTGAATGGCATATGTAAGACTCAATAAGTATTTACTAAATAAATATATGAAATTCAACCCATCTACTCACAAGCTCAACAAAGTGTCCTTGGATACTTCTGAATCCTTAAAAATGTAATAAGAAAGGAAGACAGAAAGAGAAAAATACATCAAGTAGACATTAAAATAAAACACAGCTCCAGCTGTTTCAGAGTGGTCCTTGGGGTTCAATATACCATGCTGGAATCCTGTAGTGTCAACTAAGGATAGAAGCATCCAGAGCAGTGCTACCTATAGAACATTCTACAATGATGAAAATGTTCTGTATCTTCACTGTCCAGTAGAGTAGATACTAGGGACATGAGGCTATTGATCACTTGAAATGTAGCTAGTTAATTAAGGAACCGAATTTATTTTATTTACTTTCAGATAATTTAGATAGAATTTGAAAAACCTACCTGCAACTAGTGATTACCTTATTGAACAGCACAGTTCTGTTATAAATTGGCACTAGGCCACATGCTAATATTTAATCATGCCTCTGATGGAAACCCTGGTGGCATAGTGGTTAAGAGCTGCTGACCAAAAGTCAGCAGTTCAAATCCTCCAGGTGCTCCTTGGAAACTCTATGGGGCAATTCTACTCTGTCCTATGGGGTCAGTATGAGTTGGAATCTACTCGACAGCAGTGGGTTTGCTGATGTCAAACAACAATCTACATTCACCTCGACAAAATGCTTTGGGGTAAGACTAAGGCAAAATCATACTAACATTTGAACAAAATTATTTTTATTCTCTTCTTATTGAAGGATAGAATACTATCTTTGGAAAAATAATTCTCATTGACTTGGAGCCTTTAGTTAAAATAAAGGACAAACTTCAAGCTAAATAATTTAAACCTCTTTAAGATTTCCTTAAAGGCCAGCTATTCACAGTCCTTCCCGGAAACATGGAACAGGAAGAGTGTTTCCTATGGCAATGGTGTGGCAATGACAGTGAGAGTTGTAAATGACCAAAGTATTACTACAGATGAGTACCCCACCAACTCCATTGTATGAATAAGCAGGAGTTGAGAGGAGATGAGATAATGTAGCAAAAATGGGAAAAGGAGAGGTGAGGGTGTGCAAAATAGGAGTGTGGGCATACCGCCATGAATGAATGGGCAGTGTAGTCAACTCTTCACAAGTGAAAAATGTTAAATGTCTTATTAACATTAAGTCTTAACATTGCCATCCTTCCCTCTTATCATTCTGCTATGCTAGAGATGGGATAACATCAGGCATTGAAAAGTATGATCCCCTTTGAGGTAAAAGGGGCTTGTGGTTTCCACTGAGCCCAACCAGAAAAAAGGGGAGGCATATTCCACAGTCTGTGAGCAGTCCTGTAGCTGGTGTGGGTGTTTGCACGTGAGGTAACCACTTTCATTTCAAACTGCATTGCTCCCTATTTCCTGCTTTCTAGCAGGGGGTCTCTAGCCTGTTCTGAAGTAACAATACTCTAAACACTAAGGGGTATTTCTGAGTCTCCCCTAAAAGTGGCAGCCCTAGAGCCCTCCTGCAGGGCTGGGCTTCCCTTGCCTACCATTATTCATGGGCAGGCAGCTCAGAACAACTTCCACCATCTGACTCCAGCTGTGTTGGCATAACAGAAAGTCAAATGTGCTGCAACAAGCCCCAACCCTGAATTTATTGTAAAAGCCACCATTTCTATTTCATTTGACTATGGGGTGGGGGTGTAGTAAACAATCTCACACTATGGGGATGGTTAATTATAAGTAACAGTCTAGCCTCTCTTAATTGAAATCTACATTTATTTAGAGCCTTTTCATGAGATGAGAATTACGAAACAAAAAGCATTAGAAATGAATAAAAATGGGCCACACTATTCTTTTTCTTTTTTTATTCAAATAGGAAAACCTCAAAAGCCAAGCATTAAAATACACCTAAAAATAACAAAGTTTTCCACTTCAGTGTTTGTCCTCTGCTGCTCTCAACCTGCAGTTCAGTGATAACTCTTCTATCATTCCTGAAATGAAGCAGTGGTTATTATTAGTGTTAATTGACACTGAATTCTACCTGCAGAAATATGTACAGTAACTGATGGTACATAGGACTATGTTAAAGTGAATGAGGAAATTAATATAAATTAATTTTTCATTAAAAATATTTATTGGTTACCTATTACCTACAAGTAACTGAGCTAAATGCTATAGGGCTGTCTCATTTTGAAATTTTTTGACTGCAGGAAACAGTAAGAAATATATTCGATATTGTGATGCACTATACACTTACCAATATATTTCTATGACTCAAACCAAGTTTCATGAAAACATATTTAACCTTAATACGTGTGATGCATTCTGGTATTTTCTATCCTATTCTGATTAATAATTTCATAATTTACTATTATAATCTGTTTAATAAAAATTGTCCAGCCCACTAAATTAACTTGAAAACCTGCTAATGGTTTGAAATCTTCAGTTTGAAAAACAATATTGAAGGGATGACAAGGTAAATCATATACCAATTGTTGCCCTTTAATGAGCTTATGACCAAATAGCAAAAATAAGATGAAAAATAAAAGGAGATAATATTAACAATGATAATAATAACAAAAAAAGAAGCAGCTTGAGAATTCACTTAAGAGGGAGATTATAATAAGAGAGAATATTTCAGGTGTCATGAAAGTTCAAAGAATAGATATATCACATTCAGTCAAGAGGGAAGATTTAATTGAGAAGCTGATGTTAACGATGGAACTTGAAGGCAGGTAGGATTTTGAGAGGCAGATACACAGAGAAGTAGAAATGATCTTCCAGATGGAGTTCACAGCAAGGGCCAAGTCACACAGATGAATAGGGAAGAGAGCGGTGAATTTAGGAAACAGTGAGTCATCCACTTTGGCTGGAAAATGGTGTGTAGTCTGAAGTGATAGGAAATAATTTTGGAAAGATGAAAGGACCTTGGGAGTCAGAATAAATGTTATTTTAAAATCCAGTAGGCAGTGAGGAAAAATAAAAAATTGTCCATCCATGCATCTATCCATCCATCCATGCATCCATCTATCCATGCATCCATCCATCCATGCATCCATCCATCCTTCCATCCACCCACCCATGCACCCATCCATCCGTCCGTCCATCCATCCATCCGTCCATCCATCCGGCCGTCCATCCATCCATCCATCCAACAAAAGCTTATTAAGCAGCAATGGTCAAGACCCTCTCCTGGCTACAGGCTAAAATAAATATGAAACAACCTCTGTTCATTTTGTTGTTTACATTCTTGCAAGAGGTATAAACTATTAAACAATTAGCAATAACATAAGGAAGAAGCCATTTAAGAAAATTAATCTGGCAGCTTCTTTGGAGAATAAATTTGAGCTGTAAAGGGACTGAAAGCAGGAAAGCTAGTTATGAAATGGAAAAGATTAATAGTCTAATGCGTTCAAAGGAAAAATATGACTCTTTCTTTAGGCCTGAATGGTTTAGCTCCGTGGGTCAAACTTCTTTTGTCCTCCTTTTACTGAGAAATTTGCATGAGGTTGGCAGTAAGCGAACCTTATTCAAGGCCAGCTCAGCATTCCTAGGTCGCGACGCACTTACAGAACCATCTGCCCATGCTCCATCACTCATTTAATTCATACAGTGTGATACATTTACTTATATCTCTTTCGTCTGACAGGTTTCATTTTAATATCATTACAGCATCATTTTTGCCGGTCATGAGTTCAATCTCAGCTGGAGATCACATACTCTGCCTCTTGTCTGCTATTTTCCTTGTTTTACTTCTGTCACGGTGGATTTTATTAACACAAAAGGCAGGGTGTGGAATTATTCTGAAACAGATTTTTCCTCCGCTCACTTCGCCATTACCTGAGCCCTCATCCAGCCAACCATGCTGTGTATTTGTCAGCGTTACAGGTGTTACACTCATCCGTGTTTCTTCGGCACTGGGGGAGGGGTAACCTTATTTTTTAGTTGCATCCTTTATGATTGGGGTGATTATTATCTATGTTTCTCTCTCTCTTTTTTTTTTTTCCAAATCTATTGTATGGTTTTCTCTTTCCTTTTAAAACAAATATCTTTATCCCTTTTTTCTTAGCTTAGCGTAATTGTATTTGGTCATAAAAGGGGCCACTTGGTATCAGTACACCCTCACATATTTGCCTAATAATCCCTTTTAAGTAATCTGGTCCGTTGTTAATGGCTTTTTTTTAAGCCAGTCGGTACACTTAGAATCAAAATTAGCATCTAAATGAGGATGTTTTAAAACGCATGCCTAGGGGTTGCTTGTTTCACCTTTTTTATAGTTTGCCATGTTAAATTATGTAAAATAGGAATGGTATTTTAGTATTTAATGAGCTAATGCAGAACCTATTGAGACTGTCGCCCATCCCCCTTTTCCCTTACATAGCCCACAAAATGCTTTTTAAGGTGTGAGAAATGGCCGTGAATTTTAAAGCACGCGCCAGAATACGGAGAACCCTTTCGCTTCTCAACGATCCCATTTCAAAAGCAAGGTATTACTAGGAAAAATGCTAGGTGTTGGATTTATATCCAAACATTTTGATCTGATGTTGTCATGCACAATAAAATTAATTAATTAGCTTTTAATTTTTTCTTGAAAAATTTATTATGGTTTACATCATTTTCTAGTCACAATTCATTTAGCAAGAAATATTTCATTAGTTAAATCAAAAAATGATGGAACAGCAGAAAAAAAAATGAATGACCGTTCAAAAGTATTCAAAGAATACAAAAACTATAGTCAGAGAAGTTAAAAAAAAAAAATCATAAAGTCAGGGGGTTGTAATTAGAGATTGGTGCATCTCAGCTGGACATCTCCAACATTTCCAGAAAATTAGATCGATTGTCTGGTAGTTTGGTTCCCCCAGAGAAAGAGGAGGTCCATTGTTTGTAAGTCACTTAGGAACAGATGACACTGGTGATAGGGAATGTGGCAAGGAAGAGTGCTGAGGGGAATGACTAGGCGACCTGATGCCTCCAATCTTTCTGTGATTCCAAAGATCCCCTTTCCTGTTCCCTTCAATAGAAAATCAAAATAGGATAATCTCCATGTGGGATTTACCAGAGATTGTTATTATTATTTCTGCTTAAAGAATAAAGCAATCTTAAATGGAAACATCATAGGGAAAAAAACACAAACGTCAGAACAACAAGAGCTTTGCAAATGATGAGAGCTTAAACTACCAATAGCGGGATGATGGCTTTTCAATTTGAATGCTGAATTTCAAAGCACTGGAATCTAAGGTGATTGCTTTCTTCTCTTTCTCCTCTGATTCCTGGGCTGGTTTTGTCCCCTCTCATCCACTCCCTTGGCTCCCTGTGAATTCTGTCCACTTGTATCTTTAAAGCCGTAAAATATCATTTTTACAGGATGTACTCCGACTTTCATTTAATGACTGTTTTTTTGCTGAGTAGAAATCCAAAGCAAGTGACACCATCTTCAGGAGGACGCTACATTTGCCTCTTCTTATTAATTTTTTTTATTTAAAAGGTTTTCTTTTTTATAGTATTTTCATTATATGTTGAAAGTCAGATTCATTTTAAGCAAGTGAACAAAAAATACAGCTGTGTCTAAACAAAAATTAAAATTTTCCATTCTATCTACATCCCTAATCCACTCCTCAGAGGCAGCTACTGAAGATATTTTGGTGTGTATTCTATGCCCTTGAAAACATTGCGTATACCGAAATGTGTGTGTGCTATAATTTACACGATGTTGTTGTGTGCTTCTGAGTCAATTCCGACTCACAGCAATCCTATCTACAGGACAGAGTAGAACGGCTCCATAGGGTTTTTTAGGCTGTAATCTTCTCAGGAGCAGATCTCCAGGTCTTTTCTACCACGGAGCAGCTGGTAGGTTCGAACTGCATACCTTTCTGTTAGCAGCCGAGCCCTTATCATTGTGCCACCAGGGCTCTTATACAATGTTAGTTCTCTGTTAATAGATATTTAAGTTGGTTCCAATATGACATTGAAATTTTAAACATAAATACACTCATATTTAATGTATTCATATTCATCTTTGAATTTAAATACATGTTGGGTCAAATATATATATTTTCTGAGTCACATCTTTAATTTTGATTTTTTTTAAGATTGACTCCAAAAAGCTTAAACCAATGCCCCATCAACTATATGTGAAACTTTGTTCCATACCCTATCTTCATGCAGAGGGAATCAGTATTATCAATCTTTTTAATCTTTGCCAATCTAATTGTTGTCTTAATTTATGTTTTTTCTATTATTTGTAGCATTATGCTTCCTTTATATTTATTGGCATTTGTATTTCTGGTTTGGAATAGCTTTACTTAGACTCTGCTTGTTTCATTGATATTTTCTTATTGGTGTAGTTCTTCATATACTAGGTACACTAGCTGTTTGTGTGAAAAACATTTGCTTTAGAGTGCTGTTTGCTTTTGGCTTTTTTGTATGTTATTTTTATAGAGTCAATTTTTTTCAGACCTCTTTTTATTTATGATTTTTATTTTTTATGTCATGCTTACAAAGGTTTTCCTTACCATAGTGTTTTAAATTTTAGTAGAATCACTTGGTCTTGGTCCTTGTTGCTCCCATAATACTCTGTTTTTATACGATTAGCATATTTTACTGTAGTCATCTGTTTCCGTGACTGGATTGTGAGTTGCTAGAGAGCGGGGACTACGGCATATTCATTTTTATATTGTAACTAGCAGAGATAGGGAAACCCTGATGGCGTAGTTCGAAACCACCACGCCCTCTTTGGAAGCCCTATGGGGCAGTTCTACTCTGTCCTATAGGGTCGCTATTAGTTGGAATTGAACTAGCAAAGGAGCCAAAATGTCATGGCATATAAATAAACCCAAAACTCTCTGGGGTCTTAAATTCTAGCAAGTGGCCATCTAAGATGCATCAATTGGTCTCAGCCTACCTGGAGCAAAGGAGAATGAAGAACATCGAAGACATATGGTAAAGATGAGCCCAAGAGACAGAAAGGGCCACATAAACCAGAGGCTACATCAGCCTGAGACCAGAAGAACTAGACGGTTTCCGGCTACCGCCAATCACTGCCCTGACAGTGAACACAACAGAGAATCCCTAATGGAGCAGGAGAGCAGTGGAATGCAGACCCCAAATTCTTGTAAAAAGACCAGACTTAATGGTCTGACTGAGACTAGAAGGACCCCAGAGGTCATGGTCCCCAGACCTTCTGTTAGCCCAAGATAGGAACCATTCCCAAATCCAACTCTTCAGACAGGGATTGGACTGGACAATAAGACAGATAATGATGCTGGTGAGGAGTGAGCTTCTTGGCTCAAGTAGACACATGAGACTATGTGGTCAACTCCTGTCTGGAGGCAAGATGAGAATGGCAAGGGGGCCAGGAGCTGATTGACTGGACACAGGGAATACAGGGAGGAGAGGAGGAACGTGCTGTCTCATCAGGGGGAGAGCAGCTAGGAGTACACAGTAAGGTATGTATAACTTTTTCTTTGAAGACTGACTTGATTTGTAAACTTTCACTTAAAGCACAATAAACTAATTAATTAAAAAAAATAAACCCAAAATTCATTGCCGTCCAATCGATTCCAATTCATAGTAACCCTGTAAGGACAGGGTAGAGCTGCCCCATAGGGTTTCCAAGACTGTAAATATTTATGGAAGCAGGTTGACATATCTATGTCCCATGGAGTGACTGGTGGGTTCAAACCACACTGACCTTTTGGTTAGCAGCCGAGCACTTAACCACTGTGCCGCCAGGGCTCCTCAGCATTAAAAAAAAAAAAAAATTGCCATCGATTCCGACTCATAGCGACCCTGTAAGGACAGAGTAGAACTGCCCCCATAGGGTTTCCAAGGAACCCCTGGTGGATTCGAGCTGCCAACCATTTGATGGATTCTAACTGCAACCTTCACTGCTAAGCCACCAGGGTTTCCTGGCATATAAACAGTAGCTGGTAAATGAATAAGTGAACAAATATGAATGAATAAATGAATGAATCAGGTTTTTAAGTTTAGTAGCAGCCACGATCATCATGAAATGAACTGACACTCTTGTTAGGAAATTAGATCGTATTCATTTACAAAATCATAAAGTTTTAATTCCTAAAATTCACCATTTTTAATCATTTTCTACATTGCAACTTTTTAATTTTTTCATTAAATCTTTTCTATACCTCTAATTTTCATTTCTTTTTGCTTATTTCATTTTATTACATTTTTTTTTCTCATTTTACCAGGCATAAGCTTACATTCTGTCTCTCTTTATTTTACCAGGCATAGTGTTTATTAGTCAAAAATGTTTTGCTGGCAAGTGGCAGAACTTAGAATAGCTTTTAAAAAATGGAGATTGCTGTGTCTAACTAAATCTAATCTTATCCAAAGTAGTTTAAAGTAGGGGCAAGCTGTCTGAGGAACAAGTAGGTGCACCCATCAGGGCTGTCTTTCCCCATGTAGCTTCACTTTCTCTGCTGTCAGTTCATTCTCAGACTGACTCATCTACAAACTGGGAAACATGGCCATTTACTGCTTTCAGGTTCAATGGCCTCCCAATTTAGAAGCCAGAGAAATAAGGAGTTGGTCTTATTTTCATCAGGGGAGAAACTAGTTTAGCCAGACATGGGCCAGGTAGAATAATCACCAAAGTCATGGCAATGAGATACTACGACTAGGTGATTATAGGCTCCATGACTACTGAGGAATACGTTCTGTTTTCAAAAAAGGCAAAGGGAAAAAACAAATGTCCATGACAAATACCATGGCTAAAATTTCTGGCTCTGAAGTCAGATAGATGTGGGTCTAGCAAGAATTCGTGACCCTGCATAAATCACTTAATTGCTCTGAGCCTCAGTTTCCTCATCTGTAAATGAGAATAATGATATTACACACCTTTTGTTGCTGTTAGTTGCTGTAGTCGGCCCCCAACTAATAGCAACTCCCTGTATAATGGAATGAAATGCTGCCCCGTCCCATGCCATTCCCATGATCAGTGGCGAATTGGACCACTGTGATCCACAGGATTTTCGTCTGACGATTTTTGGAAGGAGATCACCAGGCCTTTCTTCCTAGTTTGTCTTAGTCTGGAGGCTCTGATGAAGCCTATTCAGTCTCTGGTGATGGGTGGTGGCTGTGCATGAGGCACATTGCTGGGAATTGAACCTGGGTCTCTCCTGTGGAAGGGGAGAATTCTGCAACTGAACCACCACTGCCCTCAGTACATATCTTAGAGGGACGTTGTAAGAATCCAGTGGCATAATGTAAGCAGAGTGCTTAGCAGGTATATGCTCAATAAATCTCAGCTATCATCATCATCACTGCTGAATAATCTGAAAAATGTTTTAGAAATGGGAGAACATAGTATAAAGGAAAATAGTTGAGAAAATGAAAAAAGGAGAGAGCGGTAGACAACACTGACAATACTGGTAAAAAAGTAAATTATGAGATACAAATGTTCAAATACTTCAGATCCTATAGGATCTAATAACACTAGCTATAAAGTATTAGCCCCTTAGCACTAGGCTAACAACCTTACACACACCATCTCGTTTAAACTCAAAACAGCCCTGTGAGATTCCCATTTTACAAATAAGCTGAAGCTCAGAAATATGAATAGCTTATGAGAGGCAATTATGACATTATGCTAAATCAAGCTACATATGCATAGTACAGTTTTGCTCAGTGAGGCGGTTGTATGATCATGGAATGTAAGGTTCGGAGAAGCCGTGCTCTGAATCGGCCTCACATAGCTGTGTGACTGTGAGCAAATCATACAGTGTTTCTGAGATTCTATTGCCCCATTTGTCATATTAAAATAATACCAATCTGTCACCAATGATGAATAAAATATTATTTTAAAATAATAATAATACCAGCTTGTGCTGGGGTGGGGGCTTGACACACCCCTAGCCCCATCCTGCACAAAGGAGCTGCAAGCAGTTTCTTCCCTCTTGGGTCTGTGCATCAGGGATTTATGTCTGACATGAAATCAGCACGAAGAGGTGGGTCTGACACTCATGAGCTCTGAGAGAGGCACGGGCTATAGGATGGGCTGAAGTCAAAAGAAGCATAGAGACAAGCCAGAAAGTAAAAGCCATGTACTGGTAGAAGCCCTGAGTCAGCAGGAACCATACGATCCAGAGGCAAGAAGAGAAGAAAACCAGGGACAGAGAGATACCAGGACAAGTACAAAGAGATGTTGACTGCATCACAACTATCAGGAAGAAATTAAAAAGCCTGCTTTCAATGTGATAGAACTGTCAAAAGTACTAGTATACTTTTGGATGTAAATTTTGAAATCTAAGTTTTCTGCAGCATCTGTCAGGATATTAAGATGTTTTCCTTTTTTATTTCCCTATCAATCTGTAGAGCCCCTATAAGTTGAGGTAACCTGATCATGTTTCTGAAAATTGAAACCAGAAAGTCCAACACTCAGCTCTATGTATCTCAAATGAAGATGAAATTAAATATGGAAATGCTTTTAAAGTACAAAACTACATAAAACAGGGTATTTTTATAACAAAGGGATATAACTCTTGTATCGAAACAGACCAAATTTCAATAGCGATAAAGAATTACCTAAAATGGCAAGATAAAGGCAATTTTATTCTATTATTTATATGTACAGGAAACCCTAGTGGTGTAGTGGCTAAGAGCTAGGGCTGCTAACCAAAAGGTCGGCAGCTCGAATCCACCAGGTCCTCCTTGAAAACCCTGTGGGGCAGCTCTACTCGGTCCTACAGGGTCACTAGGAGTCGGAATCCACTCGACGGCAACGGATTTGATTTTTTGGCTTTATTTATATTTTCAAGGTGAATATGAAATGTATTCCAAAGGCATGTTTAAAGTTCTGATTTTCTTCATCATTCTAACGAGAGAAAGTGTCAGAATATGCACTCCCCCAAAATTAGCCAAAACAGTTCTTCATAACAAATCTCAATTCCTCCACAGTGTTCCTTGAGGAATGATTGACAACCCTTTGCTTGGAATACTTCCAACTGGTCTGGCAAAGATCATTAAAAGATGCTAGAGGGAAATAACCTGTACTATCCTGGGGATGGGAGAGTTGACTGTTAGCCCTTTCATCTTTATTTAGACTCTTCTGTAATATATTTCCTTTCTGAGAAAGAATTTATCTCTGTCCAACAACATGCTGGGGAAAATAGCAATACCAAACTATATCATAATGCAATAATCTATGTAATTAAATTATTTCATGGATCAATAGGAATGTGCAAATTGTGAAAAACTGTGAAATGTAATAATGTGTCTGACATTCTAATTTCAGATGGCTTATTTATTCTTCAAGGGCTTTATACATTGATGCTTATTTGATTTCCCCAAACAAAGAAATGTTTCCTGCTCTGCTTTAGTTCTTCATTCCTTAGACTAATACATGTAGAGAGCATAATCTGTAAGGCATTGTGTTAAGTGCTGTAGGTGGTAAAAGGACCAGTACAGGCGGTCTCTGCCTTTAAAGAGCCTACATTCTAATACAGACCCAGTGGCCGCTTGATACAGTGGAGAGGAAGAAGCTCTGGGTCTCCTCTTCTTCATGTGTAAAATCAGGATAAATGCCTTCCTGAGGTGCTATGAAGATGTGGAGACAACGTACATGAAGTGCTAACTAAAATATCAGTATTCAGTCAATCAATGTAACTTTCCTTCCTCCTTCCCCAAAAAAGCAACCCCATTTGCATGGAGTCGATTCCAACTTAAAGCGACCCTATAGGTTTCCAAGGAGTGGCTGGTGGATTTGAACTGCCCGCCTTCTTCTGGTTAGCAGGCTTAGCTCTTAACCACTGTGCCACCAGGGTTCCTGCTTCCTGCTTAGTAAAGAAAAAAACTATAATCAGGGTAATATGCAGTGAATATATAAACCAATTAAAAAAAAAAAAAGTTGCCAAGAGTCGATTCCAACTCATGTGTGGATTCTGATTCATGGCGGCCACTTGCGTGTCAGGGTAACTCTGCTCTGAAGGATTTTCAGTGGCTATTTTTTCTGAAGTAGGTCACCAGGGCTTTCTTCTGAGGTGCCTCTAGGTAGAATCCAACCTCTTACCTTTTGGTTAGTAGCCATTTGCACCACCCAGGGACTCCTATCAGTTAATCATATAGAGAATAATGTGGAGGCTTTGTTATGTATTTTGTAATATAGAGGTTCTCAACTAGGGGGATGAGAATCAGAAACATGTGGGAAGGTTTTTTAACCTCCACCCTCCCCCACGGCCACCCTGCTTTCTCTCCCCACAACACACACACACATACGTATTTTAAGATGTATCAGACTCAGGTGTGGTAGAGTAGGTTATAAAGGAAATGCTGAGAAGCTAGAAAAAGCTCCTCTGGGCACAGCCCAACACTCCCTGCACTCCTGCAAGTGAATGACCACAAGAACTGGATTCACAAAGACTTAGACTCAAGTTCTAGTTCAGCCACTTACTGACTTTGGCCAAGTCAGTCTCTCTAAATACTACTTTCCTAATTTATGGAAATTCCTCCAGGGCAAATACCAGGATTTCATAAGTTTTCCATTCCCAGCTCCTAACATCATTATTTTCCCCTTTAGGAACCCAGCATATGCTTCCTAATTGACTAAATAAACTGTAAAATTAGCAAAGTGTACTTACAGTGTTGTGAGAATTAAATAAAACAATTTCTGTAAATCACCATCTTAGCATGGAGCCCAGCATATAGCAAGCACTGGATATTTAATAGCAATTATTTTTTTTTTTTAGGGCACTTTGTTAGACGTCACACAGGAAACAGTATTGAACAGAGTAGAATCTTGTTAGGAGTCGGTGGATGGCGCAAATGGTCAAGTATTCGCCTAACAGCTGAAAGGTTGGTGGTTCGAACCCACCTAGAGGCACCTGGGAAGACAGGCCTGGAAATCTGCTTCCAAAAGGTCTCTATTCTCAAACACCCCTTACGAAGCAGTTCTGCTCTGCACACATGGGGTTGACAAGAGTCAGAATCAACTCAGTGGCAACTAACAACAAAGGTTATGACAGACCAAAGAGTAGAGAGGGCTAAGTTAGCAAATGCTTGGTGGCAGGGTCCAAAGGGTGTTTGAGAATAGTGGCTGAGCTAATTTGGCTGGTATCTGGCTCCATATCTGAGGTAGTGGCAGATAAGACTACAAAAGTAGCTGATAGTTCATGAAAGTCCCTGAAGATGCGGTTTTAGAAATTTTATTATGTCCATCATGCAAGTGGAAGCAAGTTGAGGTTTGAGAGCTCCATTTCTGAAGAATTAATTTGTCATTTCTGTGTAAGATGGGAAGAGACTTGGTGAGAGTTTTTAACAATAGCCAAGGATGTTGGTAACAGGAGTCTTTAAATGGTGACAAAGGCATTAATGAAAACAAACAACAAAAAAAAAAACCACTGCCGTTGAGTCAATTCCGACTCATAATGACTCTATAGAACAGAGTAGACCTGCCCCCTAGGGATTCCAAGGAGCGCCTGGTGGATTTGAACTGCCAACCTTTTGGTTAGCAGCCATAGCCCTTAATCACTAGGTCACCAAGGTTTCCCATTAATGGAAAGAGCAAGAGCTATTCAGGATAAGAATCAGCAAAACTTGGCAATATGGTGAGGTGAGGAATGGAGGAGAGAATGTTCTAGAATTTATTCAAAGTTTGGTAACTATAAGAGAGATTATTCCATTTATAAGCACTCTTTTGGAAAGGGAGAATATTTATCAAAAAAAAGTCTAAAATTTTAATTCTGTTTTGAACTTGCTGGGTGGTGCAAACAGTTGAGTACTCAGCTACCACCTGAAAGGTCGTTGGTTTGAATCCATGCAGAGGAACCTGGAAAAGGGCCTGTCAATCTACTTACAAAAGTAGTAAGTAAGTAGTAGCGACTAAGTAAGTGCAATCTGCTTACATCCGTTGGAAATCCTATGGAGTAGTTCTACTCTGAAACACACGGGGCCACCATGTGTTGAGTCGAAAACCGACTCAACAACAATTGGTGTGTGCATCTGAGGTAGCAGGGAGGGGTGCAGGAAAAATTCAGAGGCTGGGGCCAAAGATTCTTCATTGATAATCATTCTAACAAAAATAAAGAGAGACTTCACCAAAGAGGGCTAAGGATACAGCATCAGGGAGTGTTCTTTCAGGGGCAAGAAGAGAAGATAAGCTTGTCTATTACAGCAAAATAAAATTGTTCTAGCATCATAATCAGTTAAGAATACACACGCCTAGGATTTTATTTAAGTGTCTATTTACGGCATTACGCATCTATTACAGGAGATAAAAACTGATGATTACTTTTATTTTCAATGAAACTTTTTTATTAATTATGAAAAAATGTCTTTCAGAAAACTTTTTCTTCATGTAGGAATAAGTCCCCAAATGGTCCTAGATAAACTTACCAGTTTACATAACTCCAGGAATCCTACATTTATTTTTTTATGCTCTTGCTTCTTCTTGCCACCCACATGGGTTATTGTAAGAGGAATGATCCATGACAATTAAAACTCAGTATGCAATACAATGGTAGATGTCAGGGGTAGTACGGAACCTGCATAATCTATCATAAAACAGGTCTTTTTCACTATTAGAACTTTGCTTTCAATATTAACTTTAGCACTTGGTTAACAAATATTGCCTTAAAAAAATCACTTCTAAAATTACCATATAAAGTTTTTATAACAGGAAGAAAAAACAAACCAGTTGCTGTTGCATCGATTCCAACTCATGGCAACGTCTATGTGTCAGAGTAGGACTGTGCTCCACAAAAATGGCTCATTTATCAGAAGCAGATTGCCAGGCCTTTCTCCCAAGGCAATTTTTTTTTTTAAATAATTTTTATTGTGCTTTAAGTGAAAGCTTACAAATCAAGTCAGCGTGTCACACATAATCTTATATACACCTTACTACATACTCCCATTTACTCTCCCCCAATGAGTCAGCCTGCTCCCTTCTTCCAGTCTCTCCTTTCGTGACAATTTTGCCAGTTTCTAACCCTCTCTACCCTCCTATCTCCCCTCCAGACAGGAGATGCCAATACAGTCTCAAGTGTCCACCTGATACAAGTAGCTCACTCTTCATCAGCGTCACTCCCCAGCCCATTGACCAGTCCCTTCCATGTCTGACGAGTAGTCTTCAGGAATGGTTCCTGTCCTGGGCCAACAGAAGGTTTGGGGATCATGACCGCCGGGATTCTTCTAGTCTCAGACCATTAAGTCTGGTCTTTTTATGAGAATTTGGGGTCTGCATCCCGCTGTTCTCCTGCTCCCTCAGGATTTCTCTGTTGTGTTCCCTGTCAGGGCAGTCATCAGTTGTGGCTGGGCACCATCTAGTTCTTCTGGTCTCAGGATGATGTTAGTCTCTAGTTCATGTGGCCCTTTCTGTCTTGGGCTCATAGTTATCATGTGACCTTGGTGTTCTTCATTCTCCTTTGATCCAGATGGGTTGAGACCAATTGATGCATCTTAGATGGCCGCTTGTTAGCATTTAAGACCCCAGACCCCACACTTCTAAGTGGCATGCAGAATGTTATCAGAATAGAGTTTATTATGCCAATTGACTTAAAAATCCCCTTAAGTCATAATCCCCAAACCCCCGCCCTTCCTCCGCTAACCTTCGAAGCATTCAGTTTATCCCAGAAACTTCTTTGCTTTTCATCCAGTAAAGTTGAGCTGACCTTCCCTGTATTGAGTATTGTCCTTCCCTTCACCTAAAGTAGTTCTTACCTACTAACTAATCAGTAAATAACCCTCTCCCACCCTCTCTCCCTCCCCCCTCTCGTAACCACAAAAGAATGTGTTCTTCTCAGTTTATACTATTTCTCAAGAACTTATAATAGTGGTCTTATACAGTATTTGTCCTTTTGCATCTGACTAATTTCACTCAGCATAATGCCTTCCAGGTTCCTCCATGTTATGAAATGTTTCACAGATTCCTCACTGTTCTTTATTGATGCGTAGTATTCCATTGGGTGAATGTACCATAATTTATTTAACCATTCATCTATTGATGGACACTCCCAAGGCAATTTTGGGTGAACTCAAATCGCCTAATTTTTGGCTAGCAACTGAGCACTTAACCATCTGCACCACTCAGGGACTCCTTGAGAATATGTACTTCATTCTGTATTTAAAAGAACAACCATGCCAAGGAGCTCTGGTTATGCAATGGTTAAAAGCTCAAATTCTAACCAAAAGGTTGGCAGTTCAAACCCACCCAGCAGTTTTGTGGGAGCAAGACCTGGCGTTCTGATCCCATGAAGGTTACAGTCTAGAAAACCCTATGAGGCAATTCTACTCTGTCACATCAGGTTGCTATGAGTCAAAAATTACCTTGATGACACCTAACAACAACATTCTAAAATATGACCCAGGTTAAAAAAAAAAAAAGGAACCATGCCCAGTGGTGACACTACTCAACTTTTCCAAGTGTTTTATTTCAGTGCTGTGAGGTGTGGAATCACCTTGTAGAAAGCAATTTGGCTTTGTTCTCAGTTCTTTCACGTCAGATCACGCCTGAGGCTAATGAGTGGAGGGCTAACCAGAACAGGAGGGACTACCTGGAGGCCCAATATTGACAAGGCCTCAGGAGGCATGAGGTAATCTATCATGGACACATGAGCAGGCTGATAACAACCTGGAACCCTAAGGCTTAAACGAGCTTCCTGGTTGGTGACCATGCAGAGGAGAGGGTAGTGCAACCCTCTTTGGGACATGGAAGCTCTGTGCTGTGACCTCTTCCCAGACTTCACCCTATGCATTTCTTTGCTTGTATCCTTTTTGGTTGTAATAAATCTGTATTCATATGTATGGTATACTCTCCATGAGATTCTGTGAGTCATTCAAGTGAATTAATGACCCTACAGGGCCAGTGACAGCCAGCAGGGGTGGCATCTGCCCATTTGGCAGTCTGAAAGAAGGTATCCTTCCAACTTGTGAACTCTGATCCAGCTCCAGGTGGCTAGGGTCAGAGAAATGCTGCATGGGCAGCTGGTCTGAAGGAAGGTGTCCTTATAACTTGTGAGCCCTGACCCAGCTCCAGGTAGCAAGGGTCAGTGAGAGAATGCCACTTGGGTAGCTGGGAACGAGGATGGAGAAGTGGAAAGGGGAGGACTGGATCCATCCCCATATTTTAGGGATTGGATTCTTGCCGATACTTACCACACAGTTAGCAACAAAGATGGGATTTACCCACTTTGCTCTTTATTTAGTGCCAGTACTAAACTGAAAACATTGAGTCCAAGAAATTGTGTGTTTACCTACACTAAAGTTTTTCCTCCTTTGGGCCTTTTTTGAGAGTGTGTGATTTTAGTTAACTAATATCAATTTAATAAATATCTGTTCAACAACTAGCAAGACAGTGGTAAGCAATATTTCTGCCCTCACAAGACTTTCAGAGTAGCAGAAAGACACCCCAAAAATCAACTCCAGTGAAGGTGTGTGTGCTATGACCCAAGGAATACAAGGGTCTATGGTTCCAGAGAAGAGGCAGCTACTTAAGAATACCCAAGATATTTTCAGTAGTAAGGAACATTTAAACTGAAACCAGAAGAAAGAACAGGAGTTGTCCAGAGAAAGATAAAGAAGGACATGTAGTAAATCACTTCACCTCTCTCTGACCCTCAATTTTCATCATCTATGAATTTAAACTTGATCGTCTTTGAAGTCCTTCCAGTTATAAAGTCCAATGCTTTGTTTTAATAGGCTCTTCTAAAATGCCCCGTTCACCTTGACTCTTCTTTCTCTGGGGTGCTGGTGGGTTACTACTTCTCAAAGACTTATGTCAAGACATCCTTCAGTTCCTTCTTGAAGTCTGTTTCTTAAAGTCTCTAGTGACCCCTCTGTCACTCTGCAGTTATCTATCTTCCCCACTGGATGATGAGTTCATTGAGGGCAATGGCTGAGTTATATTTTCCTTGATGCCGTGAGTACCTACCAACATCTGGCATACAGTAGGCCTTTAATAAATTTTGAATCGATGCATGATTTTAAGAACCTTGAAAAAAGGTGTGTTTTTTTTTTTCTAGAAAGATATGCACTTTTAAAATCTTTTCTACACTCTTATAAATAAAGAGAATTCAGTGGAAGGCAATAATGACACTGTTATTTTGAAAACTGAGAAACTTTATCAAGTGAGCTTTCCAGTAAAAAAAAAAAAAACTTATCATGGTAAAACTCGGAGTTGGGTAAGAATCCACTGGGACTTTGGTAATCCAAATCTTTATCAGACCCCACTGTGGTCACTTTTTGAGGATTACTGTACTTAAAAGTATAGTTATCTGTTTGTGATAAATTACTTTTTCTTATCTCCACACTCCACCTTCATTTTTAGCATTAAATTACTTTATTATTCACAGTGGTTCTTAAGTCAATCATGCTGATATAGGAACAATCAATCAGTAATTAAAAGAGCAAACAAAACTGGTTTATAGAGCATATGACTAAAAACAAACCTTAAATTTTGATGTTGCATCATACATTTTGATAGTGGAATTAATATGTCAGTGTTTCATGTGACTGATGAAGGATTAAAACTTTGGTTACCTAATTCGCTTTTTGATGATTAAAAACCACTATCCCCTAAAGTAGGAGGGTTGTGAGTTTTATGAACTAAATTAGCAAGTAATTTTTATGAAGTGTTGATTTAATACCTTGGTTTCTCCTTTCCCATGATATGCCTCGTATGATTTCCGAAATTCTTTTATCAACAATAGGCAGGTTGTAACGTTTGTAGGAGTCCTTCAAATACCTTGTCAGACGGGCTTTTGTATAAACACTAATGAAAAATACAGTTGTGAAGAAAATCGCAACATTCTACATTTAGTTCATTTAGAAGCCCTTGAGTGTTCAATGAGGTGAAAAGTGACATACATCTGTGAATTAAGGAACTTTAATTATGCTGAGAATATACTTCATTATACAATACACAATCCAGGAAACAAGTTCCTATGTTGAAAATTCAATCCAGCTTCAGTGTTTAAATGTATCCCCTACTTTCAGTCGTATTCTAAATATTATAAAGCCAGGACAAAAAATGTTGAGACCAAAATTAAAGACACCCTGGTAGGCACGAATGGTTAAGCACTCAATTACTAGCTAAAAGATTGGTGGTCTAAACCCACCTAGAGGCTCCTCAGAGGACAGGCCTGGTGATTTGCTTCTGAAAGGTCACAGCCTTGAAAACTCTGGAGTAGCTCTCTCTATTCGGCACACATGGGGTCATTATGAATCTGGATCAACTCCACAGGAACTAACAACAACACTCTGAGCCGAGGCTGAGCACACAAAGGAGGTCCCTTTGATGGGTTTTGTCTAGATAATTCAAGATTCACCAGACACAAAAGACTGCAAGGGTGTCTTTTTATTTGGCACCCGCGATGGACCCAATGCACGGTGTTCTTTAGCCTTCAGGAGTAGCAACTTGGAGCAAGAGTAATTTCAGAGCCAGGCCTTTTCTGCTATTAAGGTGCCTTCTGCCAATTTTCCACCATGTTAAGTATATCTTCAGGAAACACGCCCTCCATTCACCATCACAGAAGCAAAGAAAAAGGTTATTTTAAGTAAAAATTATGATTAAGTAGGGAATTAGTGTTAATGATTGGTGCCCTGGTGGTGTAGTGGTTAAGAGCTTGGCTGCTAACCAAAAGGTCAGCAGCTCGAATTCACCATAGGCTCCTTGGAAACCCTATGGAGCAGTTCTGTTCTGTTCTGTTCTGTAGGGGATCTAGGAGTCGGAACTGGCTCCGCGGCAATGGTGGTTTTTTTTTTTTTTTTTTTTTTTTTTTTTTTTTTTACTGTGGAATCACAAAATCACAGAAGCTACCACACAAATGTACCTGAGCTGAAAGATACCCTCAGACCCAAAAAGCAAAGATGAAACATGCCTAATAATTGAAAGAGAACCAGAACTTTGTGTATGCTCTCTCTGCTCTCTCCCTGCAGGTTCAGGCAAATTGCTTAAGTTTGGGTAAATCTGGTCGAAGCACATGATTCACCTTCATTTATTCTTTCATTCATTCAGCAGCCGCTTCTGTAAATGTCTGTGAGCCACTTCTTTGGTGAGAAAGGAGTTTATTATAAATGTTCACTCCTGCATTGCGCAGCATCTCCCACCTCAGGAGTTCTGACGGTTCCTCTGATTCCTGCCACGTTTATGAGGTAGCCAAGTGCCCTCCACAGATTCTTTTTTTTTCCTTCTTATTTAGTATAAAGGCATCCAGTTGTCCTCATTTCAGATTAAGTCCATTGGAGCATCCTGTAAAATGCACTGTTATGCCTCTTAGTTATATGCTGGAAGGGCAGCCTTTTAAGACCAACGTATTAAAATGCCACTCAGATTAAGTCTCTCCTCATCTCAAAACCTTCCACTTTTTCCCCTCTCTCAGAGAACCACAGATCTTCTTATGACAAACAAGGCAGGCTACCTCTCTGCCATCATCCCCAGCTCCCTGTGCTCCTTCTCTTCCCCAAACACCCCTTCCTTCTGCCTGTAATGCTTTGTGCTGAGACAGCCACATGGCGAGCTAGCTCCACTGTTTCCTTCAAGTCCTTATTCCAATGTTATCTTTGCAGAGTCCTCTTCTGGCTCCCCCATATAAAATGTTAACACCTTCTCTCGAAACTCCAAATAATCTTACCTGCATTTTTTTTTATCCTTAGCATTTTTTACTATCTACCAAACTGTATATTTTGTTTTTTATCTTGTCTAATTTCTTTTATCCTAGGAGAATGTAATCTCCATAAGGGTAGGGGTTTTTATCTGTTTTGTTCCCGCTTACATTTGCAGTGTCTAGAATGATAGGCTTGGCACATAATGGGTACTTAATAAATATTTGTTGAGTTTTTTTAGTTTGATGGATCTTATCTAGGTCAACCCTTCCTAAGGGACAGAGTGAACCATTTCTTTTAACGAATCTAAGGGTTCTTAAGAGGTAACCAGATACAGGGCTGGACATATGGAGGCCCTTGTTTAATGCACAAATTGGTTTTAGCTGTGCCAATTTGCAAGCGGATCCTAGTTATGTTTTCAGTTGTTGCATTTCAACGAGCATCTCCCAGCATTGGACTTGTGTGCACGCTCTTCCACCTGCTGGAATGGCGCTCTCATCCCCATGTCTCCCAACCTTCACCTGGCCACCTGGCTACCTACTTGCCCGTCCGATTCAGCTCAGGTGTCCCAGGGAAGCTCCCCCGAACCCTTCTCATAGCACAGCATCTCTTTATTTTGCAGTGCTTTTCACTTATAATAATCTACTTATCCTTGTGATTATTTGGTAAAACTGGCATCTTCACAGATTGTAAGGTCCAGAAAGGCAGAGACAGGGTGCATTTTTCCTTCTATACCCAGCACAAACCATAAGGCATGGCACTGAGAGATGCTCAGCAAATATTTGATGAATACAGATCTGATAGTGGATAAACTGAGAGAGCTTATTTACTCTAAATAAGAGAGAAATGCTTGCATTACTTATTGAGCAACCAAGATAGAGGGAATGAGGAGCAGAGACAGGAAGAAGAGAGAGAAGAGGGACGTTAAAGTGTCAAGACTTAGAGGCTAAGTGATAATACACTTTATCAAAAAAGAAAAAAAAAAAACTTGAATTAAGGTCATTAAAATTGTGAACACTTGGCCTGAGAAAAATTTGTTGATGGATGGAAACTGAATAGGGAGGGGAGTCCAGGAGAATATAAGATTCCTCGCCATTCCTCCATAGCAGGGACTTAGCTAAAATCTTGGGACAGAATTTGGACTTCCATCAGTGGTAAAAATGGAGGAAAGGTTGTGGAACAAGGTAATTTCCAGTAAACTCTAAGGTAAAAAGTTCTGCAGATAATACCTGGGTTGTATACCTCTCAAGCCCACATTTCTGTTCTCTCTAGTTCAGACTCTACCATATATCATCAAAACTCTACCATTCATCTCTCAAACACCAGTGTCTGCCTATTCTAATCTATTCTCCCAATTCTGGAGAGAATTAAAACAATCCAAACCACAAATGTATTCAGGACTATAGCTTTACCAAACTAAATTATGCTGCTAAGAAACACACAATAGAAAGAATGTTTGGGCTAAAGAATATGACATATATAATTTGGCAACAACACCAACAATAACCAAAAAATGAGTGTGTGGTCACATATGTAGGTGTATAGGCTTATATGTGTATGGGTGGTACAGGTGTGTACATATAACTAGAAGTATTTATATGTACATAAAGATATGTGTATGCACACATATACATTCATAAAGGACACGGTTACATATACTTCTCACACATAACCAAACATTTTGTGAGATTGGTTTTCTGAGTTTGAAGGCTTAGAACCTTAGTCTCATGGGACCACTCAGTCAATTGGCATAATATAGTTCACAAAATTCATATTCTGTATCCTAGAGAGGTGAGTAGCGTCTGGGGTCTTAAAAGCTTTTGACCAGCCTTCTAAGATACTACTGTTGGTTTCTACCCATCAGGAGCAAAAGAGAAAGAAAGAAACCAAAGTCTCAGAGAAGAAACTAGTCTACACAAGCCATGGCCTCATCTACCCTGAGACCAGAATTAGATGGTACCCAGCTACCACTATCAACCATTCTGATCAGGGCCACAATAGACGGACAGGGATAGAATGGGAAAAAAACACGGAACGGAACTCAAATTCTTAAAAAGTCCAAACTTACTGTACCAATTGAGATTAGAAGACTCCCTGAGACTATCCCTGAGACACTATTTAAATCTTGAGGCAAGACAATCCCCTGAGATCACCTTTTAGTGAATATCAGATTGGCACACAAAATAAAGGTTATTACCAATCAGTACAGTGCACCATTTAAAAAAAAAAAATCTATATGAGACCAAGATGAGAAGATAAGGGTGTAGGGAAACTAGAGCACTGGAAAAGGAACAATCAGAATGCAATCAAAGAGAATGTTGACACACTGTAAAAAATGTAACTAATGTCACTGAAAAATTTGTGTAGAAATTTCCAAATGGGAACATAATTTGCTGTGTAAATTTTCACCAAAAACACAAAACATTGTTTTAAAAAAATGTATTCATGGCTGTTCATAATCTAGCCCATGCCTGCCTCTCCAGACTCACCCTTTAATTGTCCTCCTGCTTATAGCCTGCTTTCCAGCCCAACTAAACTTCCCAAACACAGGAGGCTATTGTATGACCTCAAGCCTTGCAAAGTCCTGTTACACATATTTTTGTAGCATATTTCTCTCTATTAATCTTTCAGCTCAAGCTTCAAGGTAATTCTTATGGAAAGGCATCCTGAATTTCCCTTAGCCAAAATGGTGGCTGCAGTCTTTGGGATTTCTTAGCACTTTGTCATCCCTTTATGATTGGGATTATCATGGAATTCTACAATATTTCTATTAACATGACTACTTAACTAGACTATGAGCTACTTGAGGGCATGAGTAGGGTAATATTCATATCAGTCTATTTCTAAGGACTAACATGGTGCATGACATAAAATCATTGGTCCATAAAGAATTGTTCAATTAATAAGTTAATGCAAGCTTGTGTTTAAATAACATGCAAAAAAAAAATTGTGTTTTTAAAGGGGTGATATCTGAGACAGAGTAAATATCATACCCAAAGTGTGGTCCAGAACTATATAGCAGCTCAAGAAGAACTTATAAATAATGTTGTTCTAGTGTAACAGAAAGGAGCCCTAGTGGCACAGTAGTTAAAGTGCTCGGCTTCTAACTAAAAGGTCCACAGTTGGAACCCACCAGCAGCTCTTCAGGAGAAAGAGGACAGTCTGATTCCGTGAAGATTTACAGCCTTGGAAACCCTATAGGACAGGTCTGCTCTGTCCTATAGGGTAGCTAAGAGTCGAAATTTACTCAGCAGTAAGTGGGTTTGATTTGGTTTGGTAGCATAATAGAAATGAGTGAGGTGCCAGGATGCTTGCCCTAAAAAGTACTGGTTTCCTTTCTTAAGTCAGTATCCATGTATTAAGCCATCTAAAGTACAGGACCTAAAGATGACAGTATCAGTTTTGTCTTTGAAATAGGCATATTTCTTCAGTGCTCCATACACTGACAGATGCTACACAGATGCTATAGTTCCTAGGATCTCTGGAGTAATGTTATTTGGTCCATCTATACTTCATCCTTGTAACATTTCTTGGAAAATCTCTTAAAGTTAGTATAAAGACCTCACACAGGTTCACATCAGTGGCAGATCAAAATTATAGACTCAAACTTGGACATGCTATCCTGCCAGATCTCTGTAGACATCCTTCTCTACGACATCACTTGAATCATTCATCAAATATCCATCATCATGCTAGGCACATTAAAAAAAAAAAAAGCCCTCAATAAATGTTGTTTAAAATCAGACTAAAGGGGCACACCAGCTCAGGGGCAAGGACAAGAAGGCAGGAGAGGACAGGAAAGCTGATAACGGGGAACCCAAGGTTGAGAAGGGGAGAGTGTTGACATGTATTGGGGTTGGCAACCAATGTCACAAAGCAATGTATGTACTAGTTGTTTCATGAGAAATTAATTTGATCTGTAAACCTTCATCTAAAATACAATTAAAAAAAAAAAAAACCTAGGGAAACAACAACAAACACTCTTGGCAGAAAGAATGAATGAATTTTTCAAACAATTAGAAAACTTAATTGAGCTGGTACATTAAAAAGATTACTAAACATGCAAACACCTGATTAGACCAATCACAAAAGGAGACAAAATTCAACATTTGAAATGAGAAAGATTATAAAGATATTTAATACTGTAAAAGAATTCTATGTAGCACTTTATGTTAATCTTGAAAATTTTGAGGATATAGATAATATTTTTCCCCTAGGTACAAGAATTGATTAAAAGAACTTACTGGACTGAAAGAAGGAAACCAAAGACTCAAAGAAGAAACTAGTCTACAGGACAAATAGTCTACATGAACCATGGCCTCATCTACCCTGAGACCAGAAGAACTAGATGGTTCCCAGCTACCTACCAACATTTCTAATCAGGGCCACAATAGATGGACCCTAATTGAATGGGAGAAAAGTGTGAAACAGTACCCCAAATTCCTAAAAAAACAAATGAAAAAACAAACCAAACCTACAGGATTGGTTAAGACTGGAGGACTCCCCAAGACTATTGGTCTGAGATACCCTTGAAACCTTGAACCAAAACTAATCCCTGAGGTCTCCTTTTAGCTAAATAACTAATTGGTTCAAAAAATAGTGAATATCAATTAGTAGATAAGAACTGCTTTAGGTGAAGGGAAGGACAACACTCAATACATGGAAGGTCAGCTCAATTGGACTGGACCAAAAGCAAAGAAGTTTCCGGGATAAAATGAATGCTTCAAAGGTCAGCGGAGCAGGGGCGGGGGTTTGGGGACCATGGTTTAAGGGGACTTCTAAGTCAATTGGCAAAATAATTCTATTATGAAAACATTCTGCATCCCACTTTGAAATGTGGCATCTGGGATCTTAAATGCTAACCAGCGGCCATCTAAGATGCATCAATTCGTCTCAACCCATCTGGAGCAAAGGAGAATGAAGAACACCAAGGTCACACGACAACTAAGAGCCCAAGAGACAGAAAGGGCCACATGAACCAGAGACCTACATCATCCTGAGACCAGAAGAACTAGTTGGTGCCCGGCCACAATCGATGACTGCCCTGACAGGGAGCACAACAGAGAACTCCTGAGGGAACAGGAGATCCGTGGGATGCAGACCCCAAATTCTCATAAAAAGACCATACTTAATGGTCTGACTGAGACTAGAGGAATCCCGGCGGCCACGGTCCCCAGACCTTCCGTTGGCACAGGACAGGAACCATCCCCGAAGACAACTCATCAGACAAGAAAGGGACTGGTCAGTGGGTGGGAGAGAGATGCTGATGAAGAGTGAGCTAATTATATCAGGTGAACACTTGAGATTGTGTTGGCACCTCCTGTCTGGAGCGGGGATGGGAGGATAGAGAGAGTGGGAAGCTGGCAAAATTGTCACAAAAGGAGAGACTGGAAGGGCTGACTCATTAGGGGGAGAGCAAGTGGGAGTACGGAGTAAGATGTATGTAAACTTATATGTGACAGACTGACCTGATTTGTAAACGTTCACTTGAAGCTCAATAAAAGTTAACAACAACAAAAAAAAAATAGTGAATATCATCCTTAAGTTCTGTGCTGCTTTAAAAAATCACCTACATGAAACCAAATGGTTAACAATTATTTTAAAACAAAGGTGAGAATGTGAGGGTGTAGAGAAACCAGATTAATGGAAACAAAGCAACCAGAAGGGAAATAATGAGAATGTTCACACATTGTAAAGAAACATAACCAATGTCACTGAACAACTTCTGTAGAAATTGTTGAATGGGAACCTAAACTGCTGTGTAAACTGTCCCTGGAAATACAATAAAATATTATTTAAAAAAATAAATTAAAATATTGCTTATATGAATGAATTTACAAGTTCATATAACCAAGGGTTGTAGTATGGGTAAAATGTGCAGATGTTGAGTTATTGTGAATGTAGCAAATTTTCTGATTAAATATCAGTCAAGGGTTTCTTGATACTAACTAAATTTTCATTGATAAATACCCCATAGGTGACCCTCACATCATAGTTGACTATCATTAGGAGTGCCAGCAAATAATCTAATATAATAACTTTGAGAGGGGAAAAAACCAATATATAAACTTTACACTTAATTAATATTCATTAAGAACACAAAATGCACCAGGTTCATTGACAGCACTTCCACACACATTATTTCATTTAATCCTCACAAATTTGATCTTTATTTTATTAATGAGGAAATTTGAGTTCCTGAGAGCTTTCTTTGACCCTCAGCAGTGGATTGCCCTTAATGAGTACCTTCATAAACACTTCCTGTATTGGGTTGAAACACTGATCACAGGGAGCTGCATTAGTCATCACACAGCATCTGCAACATCATCCACTTTCTCAGTGCCACAAGGTGGGCACTTAAAGATGACATATACATAATCACATTGAATTTTCTCTTCACAATCACTCTTTCAAGTAGATACATTTATTCCTACATAAAGAAATATGAAAACAACATTCAAGAGTTTAAGTGACTTTACCAAGTTCGCAGCTAAGAGAGACATAGCTAGTAATGTTAGGTCTAAGAATTTTGCCTTCAAAGACCATGCTGTTAACCACTGGGATTCATTGCCTCCTTCACTAAACAGTACATTGATCAGAGACATGAAGCACTTATTATTTAATTTAAAAACTTTGGGAGGCGGAGCCAAGATGGCAGAATAGACAGATGCTTCCAGCAAGCCCTCTTTACAACAAAGACCTGAAAAAGCAAGTGAAACGAGTATATTTGTGACAAGCCGGGAGCCCTAAGCTTCAAAGGCAAGCTTAAAAAACAAACTGAGGGGCAGGGGAGGGAGAGACCCTTCAGAAGCGGAGAAGAGTTACCGGACTTGAATTGCGGGGAGCCCTCAGGCACCAGTCACGGAGCAGCAGAGGCAGGCTGGTACTAGCATTCGGCTGCAGTTTCCTCAGGGAGAAGCAGCCAGCCACACAGCCTACTCACACCTCTGGAACCTGAGAAGATGGCGCTCTCAGCAAAAGCTAAGTACTTGCGTATATTTTATGAGCCCCCCACACCCCCAAGCCAGCTTCAGTGGCTGAATTCCCTGGGCCTGAGATAGACCCTGTTGAGCACCTAGAGCCATCCTCCCAGCCTTGGGGAAGGAAAAAATTTGCAATTGGGTTAAAAGATTATTTGCTAGCTCCATTAACCAGGGGAGCTCAGGACAGAAGCGGCTCCTGTGCAGGCATAAACTGTCCGTGGACTTTGAGCACCTTTCCCTTCTGCATGGACCTGTGTGGGCCTATTTCGGGAGAATAGATGCTTGTTAGCAAACTCTAACCATTTCAGCTGTGCAGTGGAGAAGTGGGTGTTTGATGTTTGACATTGCTTTGCCTATTAAATAAGGCCCTCACCTACCCACGTCAGGGACCTAAGGACTGGTAGTTCCACTCAGGTCACCCAGCCACCTGCGACAGGGGTCCAAAGATAACTGGTAACTCCCAGTCCTTACAACCAAAAACTTTGGGTGCCCATGGTCCGTCTGCAGAACCCACCCACATGCACACTCTAGGGAACAGGGATGCACTTTCCTCAGAGACACTACGGGGGTCGGTTCTCAGCTTCCTACCTTGTTCAGAGCATGACCCCCTGCTGCAATCAGATACCGGTACATATGCCTATCACCCCTGCCCCTCTAAGACTGTAGGACAGAGCCTGTACCACACACTTGCTGATCAGCTACCTGGAAACCTGAGCTGATTCATACAAGAAAACTGAATGGACTCCTAGACTGATATATCTGATAACAGCTCTAGCCAGCTGGGGACAGGACATCAGAGCTCCAAAGGTGAAAATAGTCAAGCTAGCTCACTCAAGCAACCCATAGGGGTATACCAAAACAAAACAAAGCAAGCAGCTACAACACAGTAAGCAAGCATAAACTAATACAGTTAACTTATAGGTGGCTAGGAGACAACAGTCAATACTAAGTCACATAAAGAAACAGGCCATGATCACCTCAACAGGCTATCAAAACAAAGAATCCAGGGAACTTCTAGATGAAAGTGCATTCCTGGAATTACAAGATGCAGAATACAAAAGTTTAATATACAGAACCCTTCAAGGCATCAGGAAGGAAATGAGGCAATACGCAGAACAAGCCAAGGAACACACAGATAAAGCAACTGAAGAAATCAGAAAAATTATTCAGGAACATAATGAAAAATTTAATAAGCTGGAAAAATCCATAGACAGCAATCAGAAATTTAGAAGATTAAAAATAAAATTACAGAATTAGACAACTCAGTACAAAGTCAGAGGAGCAGAATTGAGCAAGTAGAAGCTAGAATTTCTGAACTCGAAGATAAATCACTTGGCACTAATATATTTGAAGAAAAATCAGATAAAATAATTTAAAAAAATGAAGAAATCTTAAGAATCATGTGGGACTCTATCAAGAGAAATAACCTAAGAGTGATTGGAGTACCAAAACAGGGAGGGATAAGAGAAAATACGGAGAAAATTGTTGAAGACTTGTTGGCAGAAAACTTCCCTGATATCATGAAAGATTAGAAGATATCTATCGAAGATGCTCATTGAACTCGACATAAGGTAGATTCTAAAAGAAAGTCACCAAGACATATTATAATCAAACTTGCCAAAACCAAAGATAAAGAGAGAATTATAAGAGCAGTGAGGGATAAAAGAAAAGTCATCTACAAAGGACAGCCAATAAGAATAAGCTCAGACTACTCAGCATAAACCATGCAGACAAGAAGGCAATGGGATGACATATTTTAAAAAACTGAAGGAAAAAAATTGCCTGCCATGAATCATATACCCCTCAAAACTATCTCTTAAATATGAAGGTGAAATTAAGATATTTCCAGATAAACACAAGTTTAGGGAATTTGTAAAAACCAAACCAAAACTACAAGAAATACTAAAGAGAGTTATTTGGTTAGAAAATCAATAATATCAGGTATCAACCCAAGACTAGAATACTGGGCAGAGCAACCAGAAGTCAACCCAGATAGGGAAATCCAAAAAAACAAAGCAAGATTATAAAAAAAAAAGCTCAAAACAGGGTAACAGCAATGTTATTATATAAAAGAAGACAACATTAAAATAATAAAGAGGGCTAAGAAATATAATCATACACCTTCCAGATGGAGAGGAAGATAAGGGGATACAAAGAAATAAAAGTTAGGCTTAAATTTAGAAAAATAGGGGTAAATAATAAGGTAACCACAAAGGAGACAAACTATCCTACTCACCAAAATAAAATACAAGAAAAAAATAGAGACTCAGCAGAAACAAAGTCAAAAATAACACATAAAAGGACAATATATAATCTACATAGCACATAAAATTTACTGGGAAAAAGAAAACTGTCAAGAACACACAAAAAAAGACATCAAAATTATAGCACTAAATTCATACCTATCCATAATTACCCTGAATGTAAATTGACTAAATGCACCAATACAGAGACAGAGAGTGGCAGAATGGATTTAAAAACAAGATCCGTCTATATGCTGCTTACAAGAAACACACCTTAGACTTAGAGACACAAACAAACTAAAACTCATAGGATGGAAAAAAATGTATCAAGGAAACAACAATCAAAAAAGACCAGGAGTGGCAATATTAATTTCTGACAAAATAGACTTGAAAGTTAAATCCATCAGAAAGGATAAGGAAGGACAGTATATAATGATTAGAGGGACAACATACCAAAAAGATATAATCACACTAAATATTTGTGCACCCAATGACAGGGCTAGAAGATACATAAAACCAACTCTATCAGCATTGAAAAGTGAGCTAGACAGCTCCACAATAATAGTAGGAGACTTCAACACACCACTTTCGGTGAAGGACAGGACATCCAGAAAGAAGCTCAATAAAGACACAGAAGATCTAAATGCCACAATCAACCAACTTGACCTCATAGACATATACAGAACACTCCACCCAACAGCAACCAAGTATACTTTCTTTCTAGTGCACATGGAACATTCTCTAGAATAGACCACATATTAGGTCATATAGCAAGCCTTAGCAGAATCCAAAACACTGAAATATTACAAAGCATCTTCTCTGACCATAAGGCCATAAAAGTGGAAATCAGTAACAGGAAAAGCAGGGAAAAGAAATCAAACACTTGGGAACTGAACAATACCCTGCTCAAAAAAAGACTGGCTTATAGAAGACATTAAGGATGGAATAAAGAAATTCATAGAATCCAATGGGAATGAAAACACTTCCTATCAGAAACTTTGGGACACAGCAAAAGTGGTGCTCAGAGGCCAATTTATATCAATAAATGCACACATCCAAAAAGAAGAAAGGGCAAAAATCAAACAATTACCCCTAAAACTTGAACAAATAGAAAAAGAGAAACAAAAGAAACCCACGGGCACCAAAGAAAACAAATAATAAAAATTAGAGCTGAACTAAATGAAATAGAAAACAGAAAAACAATTGAAAGAATTAACAAGACCAAAAGCTGGTTTTTTCCCAAGAAAAATCAACAAATTGATAAACAACTGGCCAAACTGACAAAAGAAAAACAGGAGAGGAAGCAAATAACCTGAATAAGAAATGAGATGGGCGATATTACAACAGACCCAACTGAAAGTAAAAGAATCATATCAGATTACTACGAAAAATTGTACTCAAACACATTTGAAAACCTAGAAGAAAAGGATGAATTCCTAGAAATACACTACCTACCTAAACTAAAACAAACAGAGGTAGAACAACTAAATCAACCCATAACAAAAGAAGAGATTGAAAAGGTAATCAAAAAACTCCCAACAAAAAAAAAGCCCTGGTCCAGAGGGCTTCACTGCAGAGTTCTACCAAGCTTTCAGAAAAGAGTTAATACCACTACTACTAAAGGTGTTTCAGAGCATAGAAAAGGACGGATACTACCAAACTCATTCTATGAAGCCACCATATCCCTGATACCAAAACCAAGTAAAGACACCACAAAAAAGGAAAATTATAGACTTATATCCCTCATGAACATAGATGCAAAAATCCTCAACAAAATTCTAGCCAATAGAATTCAACAACATATCAAAAAAATAATCCACCACGACCAAGTGGGATTTATACCAGGTATGCAAGGCTGGTTTAATATTAGAAAAACCATTAATGTAATCCACCATATAAATAAAACAAAAGACAGAAACCACATGATCTTATCAATTGATGCAGAAAAGGCATTTGACAAAGTCCAACACCCATTCATGAAAAAAACTCTCAGCAAAATTGGCATTGAAGGAAAATTCCTCAACATAATAAAGGGCATTTATACAAAGCCAACAGCCAACATCACTCTAAATGGAGAGAGCCTGAAAAAATTTCCCTTGAGAACAGGAACCAGACAAGGATGCCCTTTATCACCGCTCTTATTCGACATTGTGCTAGAGGTCCTAGCCAGAGCAATTAGGCTAGACAAAGAAATAAAGGGCATCTGGACTGGCAAGGAGGAAGTAAAATTATCTCTATTTGCAGATGACATAATCTTGTACACAGAAAACCCTAAGGAATCCTCCAGAAAACTACTGAAACTAATAGAAGAGCTTGGCAGAGTCTCACGTTATAAGATAAACATACAAAAATCACTTGGATTCCTCTACATCAACAAAAAGAACATCAAAGAGGAAATCACCAAATCAATACCATTCACAGTAGCCCCCAAGAGAATAAAATACTTAGGAATAAATCTTACCAGACATGTAAGAGACTTAGACAAAGAACTAAAATAAACTTCTGCAAGAAACCAAAAGAGACTTACATAAGTGGAAAAATATACCTTGCTCATGGATAGGAAGACTTAACATTATAAAAATGTCTATTCTACCAAAAGCAAACTATACATTTAATGCAATTCTGATCCAAATCCCAATGACATTCTTTAATGAAATGGAGAAACAAATCACCAACTTCATATGGAAGGGAAAGAGGCCCCAGATAAATAAGACATTGCTGAAAAGGAAGAACAGAGTGGGAGGCCTTAAAAAAAAAAATACTTTACCTAATTTTAGAGCCTTTTTTTTTTTTTTTTATTATACTGCCACAGTAGTCAAAACAGCCTGGTACTGGTACAACAACAGATACATGGACCAATGGAACTGAATTGAGAATCCTGACATAAATCTATCCACGTATGAGCAGTTGATATTTGTCAAAGGCCCCAAAACAGTTAAATGGGGGAAAAGACAGTCTTTTTAACAAATGGTGCTGGCATAACTGGATATCCATCTGCAAAAAAATGAAACAAGACCCATACTTCACTCCATGCACAAAACGAGCTCAAATGGATCAAAGACCTAAATATAAAATCTAAAGTGACAAAGATCATGGAAGAAAAAATAGGGACAATGTTAGGATCCCTAATACATGGCATAAACAGTATACAAAACATTATAAAGAATGCAGAAGAAAAACTAGATAACTGGGAGCTCCTAAAAATCAAACACCTATGCTCATCCAAAGGCTTCACCAAAAGAATAAAAAGACTACCTACAGACTGGGGAAAAGTTTTTAGCTATGACATTTCCAATCAGCGCCCGATCTCTAGAATTTACGTGATACTGAAAAAACTCAACTTCAAAAAGACAAATAACCCAATTAAAAAATGGGCAAAAGATATGAATAGACACTTCACTAAAGAAGACATTCAGGTAGATGTTTACGATCATTAGCCATTAGAAAAATGCAAATCAAAACTACAATGAGATTTCATCTCACTCCAACAAGGCTGGCATTAATCCAAAAAACACAAAATAATAAACGTTGGAGAGACCGTGGAGAGATTGGAACACTTATACACTGCTGGTGGGAATGTAAAATGGTACAACCACTTTGGAAATCGATTTGGTGCTTCCTTAAAAAGTTAGAAATAGAACTACCATACGAGCCAGCAATCCCACTCCTCGGAATATACCCTAGAGAAATAAGAGCCTTTGCACGAACAGATATATGCACACCCATGTTTATTGCAGCACTGTTTACAATAGCAAAAAGATGGAAGCAACCAAGATGCCCATCAATGGATGAATGGATGAATAAATTATGATGTATTCACACAATGGAATACTACGCATTGATAAAGAACAGTGAGGAATCTGTGAAACATTTCGTAATATGGAGGAACCTGGAAGGCATTATGCTGAGTGAAATTAGTCACTTGCAAAAGGACAAATATTGTATAAGACCACTATTAAAGCACTTGAGAAATAGTTTAAGTTGAGAAGAAAACATTCTTTTGTGGTTACGAGAGGGGGGAGGAAGGGTGGGAGAGGAGTGTTCACTAGTTAGTAGATAAGAGCTACTTTAGGTGAAGGGAAAGACAACACACGATACAGGGGAGGTCAGCACAATTGGACTAAACCAAAAGCAAAGAAGTTTTCTGAATAAACTGAATGCTTTGAAGGCCAGTGTAGCAGGAGCAGGGGTTTGGGGACCATGGTTTCAGGGGACATCTAAGTCAACTGGCATAATAAAATCTATTAAGAAAACATTCTGCATCCCCCTTTGAAGAGTGGCATCTGGGGTCTTAAACGCTAGCAAGCAGCCATCTAAGATGCATCAATTGGTCTCAACCTACCTGGATCAAAGGAGAATGAAGAACACTAAGGACACAAGGCGATTACAAACCCAAGAGACAGAAAGAGCCACATGAACCAGAGATACCAGCCTGAGACCAGAAGAACAGCATGGTGCTCAGCTACAACCAATGACTGCCCTGACAGGGAACACAACAGAGAACCCCTGAGGGAGCAGGAGACCTGTGGGATGCAGACCCCAAATCCTCATAAAAAGACCAGACTTAATGGTCTGACTGAGACTAGAAGGACCCTGGTGGTCATGGCCCCCAGACCCTCTGTTGGCCCAGGACAGGAATCATTCCCAAAGCCAACTCTTCAGACATGGATTGGACTGAACAATGGGTTGGAGAGGGATGCTGGTGAGGAGTGAACTTCTTGGATCCAGTGGACACTTGAGACTATGTTGGCATCTCCTGCCTGGAGGGGAGATGAGAGGGTAGAGGGGGTTAGAGGCTGGTGAAATGGACACCAAAAGAGAGAGTGGAGGGAGAGAGCAGGCTGTCAGGCTGTCTCATTAGGGGGAGAGTAATTAGGAGTATGTATGTAAGTTTTTGTGTGAGAGACTGACTTGATTTGTAAACTTTCACTTAAAGCACAATAAAAATTAAAAAAAAAAAAACTTCATTGTAGGTGCTCACTATGTGTTTGTTGACTTGCTTCCAAAGCTTCTCTTCTTTGCTAGATTTACTATCTAACCTTGAAAATATCTCTTAACCAGTATGATTTCTCAAGAGGAGATGACATAAAGTGAGATCTTAAATATGACCTAGAGTTAGGTAGAAAATTAGCAGAGAGAATGTAGCATGATACATTCAGAGAAAGGCATGGAGATAGGTATGGCTGAAGCAAAGGGAGGGTCTCTGTAAGTGGAAAGAAATTAAGCCAGAACAATGGGCAGAAGATAGACTATTACCCATTGTGCTAAGCCAAGAGGCTTTAATTTTTTTCTGAATGATCAGGGAAACAAATGAAGGATTTAAGCAGAGTAATATGATCATGTTTTGCATGTTAGAAAGATTATTGCCATGGTAAAATGAACAATGGATCAGAGGACAATGTAAACCATTAGGAGGCTGTTAAAATGACCCAGGAGAAATTGATAATTAAAGCCAAACTAAGGCAGTGGCAGTGGGCATGGAAGAAAAGGAGGCAGATGTTAAAAAGGTAGAATCTAAAGAATTCCATGGATGGTTAGATGTAGGAAGAAGGGAATAGTCAAGGATGACCCCTCAGTTTCTTGCTTGAGTGACAGGTTGGTTGTTTGGGGACATTTACAAAATGATGGCGTATGGGAAGAGCAGGTTTCTGGAGCAAAATGATAAGTTTTAATTTTTGGTCACTCAATAGAGGGATTTGGGCTCCACGTTAGTGGAGGTTGAAAATGTCACCCACAGAAAACATAAAGAATGAAAAGGGCAGAAGGCCAAGGGATAGCCCTTTGAGGAACAGTGGTCATTCACAGTTTAATGGAAAAAGAGGAACCCACATAGAAGATTGAAAAAGAATGTCTTGGAAACAACCGAAGAGGAGAAATTTTCAAAAGAAGGTAACATTAAGAGTATTGAACGCTACAGAAGGATCCAAATTAAAACCAAAAGGGCTCCATTACCATTGTTTTATATCACTCTGGACTCTAAGACTTATTACTTTAGTATGTGGTTTCTCTTTTACTGAATTAGACAATGTAAAGGTAACGATTTTCTGTGGACCAAGACATCCTTAGAGGTATGTAGCAGAGGAAACAAGCATGCTCTGTACTCTTTCCTTACCTCTCTTCCCCAAGGGCTAAACCTTTTTATACAAAGGAAAATCTTGTCAAAACGAACAACAAAAGCAACCTTGATGGGAGAAAGAATCTCAAAAAGAAAACATATCTTAGAGGATGATGAGTTTTCAGGAGTGTGGGAGATTTTCTTTTCATCTACACGAGACAACCATGGGTCTGTATGAATATACATACACGCGAGCTTGAATGTCTTTTAGCGTTTTCTGACACCTTCTCTCTTATTTGCTTTCCATAAAATTGTAATCCCTCGAAATGGAATGTAGCCCTGATATATCAAATATGACTGCTTGCTTTTTTTTCTTTTCTTCCTTCCTTCCTTTCCTTTTCAAATATTTACACGCACTTGAAAGTCTGCATGTCCATTAAGACCCTAATTAGTCTCCAGAGTTAACTTTAACAAAACACAAAATACAGGCAAGATAAAATACTAATTCCACTAGGTTTGCATTGGGATCTGTTATTCTCCTTCAAAAAATTCTGCCAGTGGAGATGCCATCCCAGATGACTTATCACTTAAAAATGACAGCTGGATAGGAGCAAATATTTCACATCTGTTTACAATGTATTTATATGTTATTAGCACATTAAAAATAATTAGGTGAAACAACAAATTTATCAAACATGCTTTATCATCCTGAAGCTTTAGTTCAAAAAAATTCAGCAGCTGTAGAAAAATAATAGTATAATCACATGCCTCCCCTCATGAAATGTTAAATAATTTTGCCAAGGTCACACAGACACTGAGTGGTAGAATTAGAATTAAAACCAACGGCCATGCCTTCAGCCACAACTCTCAATTCTTGCACAAGCTTTCTATGTACTACATCCTTAAGGTGAAAAATAAAATGCTCCAGACCCCAGTAAAGGAAGGAAATCCCATGTAAAACATGCTATAAAAGTATAAGAACAACCTCGTTATCCAATTCTGCCACACAGCTACAGAAATATGTGTGCAGTATGTGAAAACAGTAATAGAACCAAGGGGGCCAATGCATGGGTGTAAATATGTAGTAAAAATACCTACACAGTACCTGGGTTTACCTTCTTTCTAGAAGGAGATAACGTGAGAGAACTGGGAGTATGTACATGGGAGCGAGAAGCTGGTAAACTCAAATATTTAGAGAAACTGGAAAGAATTAGGAGTCTAAGAACCCTGGAAGATACATTCAGTAGTGGTTCATAATGAGCTCCAGTGGGGAGTGTGTGCGTGTGCATGTGTGTGTGTGTGTGTGTGTGTATACTTTAAAATGTAGACAACTTAATGCCTTATTTCTCCGCGGTAGTTAGAAACACAGATATTCTGTTGCTAGCAGGATACAGGAAGTATCAGTAAGCCAACACAGAGGTGAAGTCCTGCCACGAATCACTAGCTAAGCCTCAATAAGAGCTGAAATGAAACAAGAAAACTGGAACCAGAAATAGAATCAACTTGGATGACACCAGTTCCAGCCGATTAGGCAATTGCCATTTAACTGATGAAGATGTAAAGGTGATAGAAGGAAACTAGACTGAATGTTAAGACCCAAGTTTCAGGCTTGTTTCTGTATTCAGTAAAAATCTATCCACATCAAGCTTTTACTTGAGTTAATGAGATTTCTTGCATAAACTGGACTTTCTTATTAGTACACCTAGATTTGATGTTAATAAGCTCTGACATCTTTGGTAAGCTGCATCACCTTTCCGGGCTTCAGTCTCCTCATCTTTATAATAGGGTTAATAATAGTACAAACTTTGTTGTTGGATAGTAAGTCAAAGCTACATCAAAATTACTCAATAAATGTTTGTTGCATTATTATCGCTACATGACTGTACTTTATCAACACATTTGACTCCAATTGAATCTTACCATTGGAAATTTTTGTCAAAATATTAAAATTCAGGACAAGTCAGATAAATTCTTCTCTCAAATTTGCAACATTTTAAATTAGTTATGATTAATATGTTACCAAGCTGGAAATATGGGCGTACTTTTAAATTACTCCTTTTCATTCCTTTCCACATACAACAAAAAACAAACAGGTCACTAAATCTTACTGAGTCTATCTTCAAAATGACTCTTGAAACTTACTACACAATTTTACCTTTACTCTGGATATCACATGATGAATATAGCCAGTCTTTAAAAAACAAATAACAAAAAAATTTGCGGTTACACAACTTTGCTGTTACACAAACTCAGTGTTCCCTAAGTGATGATTCCCCTTTACCCTCTTCCTCCCACTCCTGATAATCACTAATAAACTTTGGTCTCTATATATTGCCCTTCTTCATATAAGTGGGACCATACACTTGTCCTTTTGTTTAAGAGCTCGACTCCGAACCAGAATGTTGACAGTTTGATTCCACCAGCTGCTCCATGGAAACCCTATGGTACAGTTCTACTCTCTTCTATAGAGTCGCTATGAGTTGGAATTGACTCAACGACAATGGGTTTGGTTTGGTTTTATTTCATTCAGCATTTGGAAAAGGATAGTGGTAACAGTTGCACAACATGACAAACATAATCAAGGTCACTGAATTGTACATGTAAAAATTGTCAAATTGACAAATGTTTTATTATATATATTTTTACTACAATAAGAAAATGGAGGAAAAAAAAAAAAACTTATCCTTCACTTTCAAGTTGCCCCTGTATGTCTGTGCTCCTCTTTACAATAAATTTTCTCATCATGTGGTCTGTAATAACCAATTCTGCTTCCAACCCTCAAATTTATCTTGAAGAAATGACTGTCAGATTTTGTTGTCTACCACTCCACCGAAGTAGTCCATCTCGGGGTCACAATAACTTCTATGATACAAAATCTAAAGGTCAGCTCTCAGTATTCACCCTTTTCAACCCATCCGCAGCTTTGTGACAGACTATCACTCTCTTTCTCACCTTATGTGGCTACTGGGATGGCACACTTTATGACCACTCCCTATCAATCTTCTGTACTTGTTCCTACTAATCTCCCCAACTTCTTTATGTTTGATTACTCTGACTCTCTGCCCACGGACCTTTTGGCTTCTCTACCTACACCACTACTTAGGTGATGTCATCTATTCTCATGTCTTTAAATACTATCTATATGCTAATGACTTCCAATTTCAGTTTCTAGCCAAGACTTCTCCCCTGACCTCCACACCTCTATGTTCAACTGCCTGCTTAACATCTCCATTTAGACGTTCAGTGGGCATCTGAAACTTAACACCTAAAGCAGAACTCCTGACTTTGTTTCAGACTTGATCCTCCATCAAGTAAATTTCATTCTTCTAACAGAAATCCTAATTTCTCAGGTCAAAAACTTTAGTCATTCTTAATTCCTCTCTTCCTCTCATCGAAATCAAACCTGAGTACAGTGTGTCTGCTGTCCACCCCATACCTTTATGCTAGATGATGTAAAATAACAACTCATCACCCATCTAAGCCCTGACATTCTTTATACTTTTTATCCAGTTTTATTTTTCTTCATAAATCTAAAAAGTTATATGTACACTTTTTTTTTGGTCTTTGTGCTAAAAACAAACCAATCCAAACCCATCGCCATCAAGTTGATGCTGACTCATTGCGACACTACAGGACAGGGCAGAACTGCCCATAGGATTCTCAAGGTGTAAAATTTTACAAAAGCAGACTGCCACATCTTTCTCTTGTGGAGCAGTTGGTGATTTTGAACTGCCAGCCTTTCAGTTAGCAGCCAAGCACTTAATCACAGTGCCACCAGGGCTCTTTCTTTATGCTACTCTCCCTCAAATAGAATGTAAGCTTCTGGGGGGACAAAGAATGTGCTTTGTCCACTGTCAAATCCTCAATACCTATAAGAGTGCAAGGCCTTGGATAAATATTTGATGAATGAAGAAAGAATGAAAAAAAAAAAAAACAGTGATTAGAAATCAATACTACCAGTGCCCTTGTTCAAGCTCTCATCTCTTTCCTCAATCCAGTGTCCACATCAGACTTTTCTCCATCTCTGGTTCATCCTTTGTGCTGATGCCAGAGTCATCTTCCTAAAGGTAAATCTGAGTGCATCATTTCCCGCTTTCAGCCTTCTACAGCCTTCCAGTGTCTAGAGAATGCAATTTAAACTCCTTTTGTTTGTCAAGTAAAGTTCAATACCATTTCTTGACCCTTTGCCCACATTTTCTATATTCCAGCCACATCAAATTCTCCTGTGAATTTCTCTACTCAGCCCTAACCTCCCCAAAAGTAAGTACTATGTCTTGTTCAACTATGAATTCCTCCATTAAGGCACAAATCTCACAGTTCTTTGAAAAATGTAGGTGTTGAATGAATGTTGTTTAATAAATAAACAAATGTATGATGTCTTTCTATGTAGCACATGATGACTAATACTCTGTCTAGAATGATCCCTCCTTTCTGCACATGGAAATTCTATAAGATCTAGACTATCCTATCTATGGGTATCCTGCCTGGGCTCCTTGAGCAAATTTAATCACTTCCATCTTTTGGCCCGTTGTTTATATTTCTGATATGTTGTTGTTAGGTGCCTTCAAGTCGGTTCTGACACACAGCGACCCTATGTACCACAGAAAGAAACACTGCCTGGTCTTGCACCATGCTCACAATCATTGTTATACTTGAGCCCACTGTTGCAGCCACTGTATCAATCCATCTCATTGAGGGTCTTCCCCTTTTTCGCTGATCCTCTACTTAACCAAGCATGATGTCCTTCTCCAGGAGCTGATCCCTCCTGACAACATGTCCAAAGTATGTAAGACGCAGTCTCGCCATCTGCTTCTAAGGAGCACTCTGGTTGTACTTCTTCTAAGACAGATTTGTTCATCCTTTCGGCAGTCCATGGCATATTCAATATTCTTCACCAACACCTCAATTCAAAGGCGTCAATCCTTCAGTCTTCCTTATTCATTGTCCAGCTTTCACAAGCATATGATGCAATTGAAAATACCATGGATTGGGTCAGGCGCACCTTAGTCTTGAGGGTGACATCTTTGCTCTTCAACACTTTAAAGAGGTCCTTTGCAGCAGATTTGCCCAATGCAATGCATCTTTTGGTTTCTTGACTGCTGCCTCCTTGCCTGTTGATTGTGGATCCAAGTAAAATGAAATCCTTGACAACTTCAGTCTTTTCTCCGTTTGTCATGATGTTGCTCATTGGTCCAGCTGTGAGGATTTTTGTTTTCTTTATGTTGAGGTGCAATCCATACTGAAGGCTGTGGTCTTTGATCTTCATTAGCAAGTGCTTCAAGTCCTCTTCACTTTCAGCAAGCAAGGTTGTGTCATCTGCATAACACAGGTTGTTAATGAGTCTTCCTCCAATGCTGATGCCCCGTTCTTCTTCATACAGTCCAGCTTCTCAGATTATCTGCTCAGCATACAGATTGAATAGGTATGGTGAAAGCATACAGCCCTGACGCACACCTTTCCTCACTTTAAACCGTTCAATATCCCCTGGTTCTATCTAAACAACTGTCTCTTGATACATGTACAGGCTTCTCATGAGCACAATTAAATGTTCTGGAATTCCCATCTCTGATATAGCCCACTCAAATATTAGCTTTATGAGAGCAGGATTTTTGTTTGTTTGTCACCACTCTATCCACAGGGCCTAAAGCAGTGCCTAACAGTAGATGCTCAATAAATTTGTTCAATTTTTGTCATATTTCATTATAATTTTTCTCTTTGTAAATCTGAATCTTCTGCTGAGCTGTGTATCCATAGAGGACAGGGACCATGACTTTTTCATCTAAACACAGTGCTGGTACAAATATACATTCAGTAAATGTTCACTGAATAACTGGTTTTTTTTTTTACAATAAAGTTTTATTTCATTTATACATTAAAGTGTCACATTATTATACACACACTTGCTATCAACGTGCTTCCTCCCTCTTCACAAGTCTGCTCATTAAGATACTTGAAAATGAGTCATAGGTCTTCAGGGACCATCAACACTCCTTCAAATAACACCTCAAACAGCTTAGGCTCCCCTGGCATTTAGTCTGGCAATTTTCACACATGCCACCTCCATGGTGTGCACCTCTTATCAGATCCTCGAACTAACCTCCTCAACTTAACCTTGTTTTCTTGCTACGCTGCCTATTTACTCTGAATTAACCACCAAGAGGTATGAAGAAGAGTATGTGAAGTGGAGAGCAGGGAAGACCAAGGCTTTTTTCTGCTATGCCCAAATTTTGCAACTATTAATTATCTATGTTATTTTCCAAGCTGGACTAGAGAAAAGTAAGCAAACAACAACAGCAAGAAAAACCCTCAAAAAACAAACAACAACAACAACAACCAGCCACATCCCTAGGGGAACTTATGGTTGACCTGTCTTGTTTTCATTTATACTTCATGACTGGGGAAAACACAAGAAGGCAGCAGGCTTCTGGAATACTGTGAACAAAGTAGAATTTAGGAGTATAAACTAACCTGTTGCCATCAAGTCGATTCTGACTTGTAGCAACCCTATAGGAAAGAGTAGAACTGTCCCATAGGGTTTCCAAGGAGCGGCTGGTGGATTTGAACTACCAGGCTTTTTATTAGCAGTCAAGCTCTTAACCACTGTGCCAGCAGGGCTCCAGGAGTATAACTAGGTACATAAAATATAAGGGCCTAAGGAACATGAATAGAACTGGGCAATGTAAGAAAGTGCATTTAAAAGGTCAGTACTTGATGGAAGTTCATCTTTTTTCTATAAACTAGAGCTTCCTTCAAAATTAGGATATATAATCTTTTTGTAAAATTTTTAATTTAAAACAAACTAGTGGAGAATAAAGCCCAAACTATAAGTAAGTGGCTAAAGAATACAGAGAGAGTCTTTCCTTTTCTAACACTCAAGATTTTCTGCGAAAAATCTGTATTCATACAGTTGTTCTAAAGGGTTTCAGCATTTAATCTCATTTAAAGTTACTAAACAAAGACGTTTTAGGCAATACAAATCGAGCACAGAGCCACTGAAAGATAATAGTTAAATATTAATTCTGAAAACACATCTCAGCAGGTCCTATCATTCACCACCCCCTTCTCCTTTCTGGCAGAGCCAGCACCTAGGAAAGAGACCAAAAGGCCAGGTACTCACTTTCCCAGGATCCCTTGCACCTCAGGCCTGAGTTTGTGACTCATTCCTGGCTCAATGGTCCTTCAGGAAAGTCTGCTGGGTGAGGGGCATGGAGGATGGAGTGCAGAGTTCTGAGAGAGGCTTTCCTCTCTACTTTTGGACAAGGTGGTGAGGACACACTCACTGCTTGGAGCTGCTACAGCCCCTTAGTCATAAGGAATGTGAACATCAATGTCACACTGAGGATGGCGAACCTGAAGGATGGCAAGAGTCTATGGCCTCCCTGACTTCACTGAGCCAGCCACAGGACGCCTGTGGACTTCTTTTATATCCTTGCCGTTTAAGTCACTTTTAGATCAGATATTGTTACACCAAGGCAGCCAAAAGCAGACAGTGTTAAAAACAAAAAAAAAAAAGCAAAAAGTGTTGCTGTCAACTTGATTACAACTGCCATCAAGTCTATTTCGACTCATAGCGACCCCATGTGACAGAGGAGAACCATCCCATAAGGGTTTCTAGACCATAATCTTTAAGGGAGCAGATTGCCAGGTCTTTCTCCCCTGGAACTCCTCATGAGTGGGTTTGAACTGCCAACCCAAAGGTTGGCAGCTCAGCACTTAATCTTAAAAGCAACTTAGTCACTAAATAATTAAAGTATGTCCTTAGGCCAGGTTCCTAAAAGGTCAAACTCTAATGAGTACGGACATGTCATTTTCTTTTAATTTATGCAATTTTTTTCTCTAGATCAAAAATTATTTCTGCCTATTTAAGATCAAACATTATACATATGTCAAGCAGTTATTACAGATATCAAACTAAGTGATGGAAGGTGTGATGAGGTTTATCACAGCTCCTGTTAAAAAAAAAAAATACATACTTATTAGAACAGATCAGGATTTCCCAAAGTACTTCTTGGAACATTAGCTCCTAAAGATGCTTCCAAAGAAAATTAGCACCCTGGTCATGAAGTTTAGGAAATGTTACTTATTATAATCTGTCTTAAAGGCCCAAGTACACACTAACATTAAAGACACTGAGAAGCCCTCAAGTTTTAAAAAACAAATTAATTTTATTCATCCCATAATTTTCCAAACTTTTTTCAGGCAATACTTATTATTGTTCCAAAAAACTAGCCAATGGAATTTATCTAGATGATTATTGAGATTCTTTTCAACTCCAAATTTGGACAAGTGGAGATACTTGCCAGTGGTGTCAGCAAGCCTACCTTGTGGCATTGCAACTAGGATAAAATGCCCATAGGTGCATCTTTGTTCACTGGAAGGGTTTTGTGGACAGATTTGAATACAGAGTATGTGCTTTGTAATGTTTAGTTTCAACACACATGCATATACACACACACATATATATTCCACCTAGGATAATAGCCCTACTCCCCCCAAAAAAACCTTTCATTAAATCCTTATCTACTGGTTACCCGTTGCCATCAAGTCAGTTCTGATTCGTAGTGACCCTATAGGACTGCCCCATAGGGTTTCCAAGGAGTGGCTGGTGGATTCAAACTGCCTGCCTTTTGGTTAGGAAAGTCTAACATTTTCATTCATCCAGGGTCATTTCCAATACAGTAGTTTGGTGAATAGTACCACTCTATTTTTGAGCTCTATATTCTAGTTCTAGATATGATAATGTTTTTAGAAAATCAAAAGGGAAGAACAGGCTCAGCATTTCTCAAGCTGCAGAACTAAAAAAAATTCAAGCCTCAAGTTGCAATATTGAAGGATTCTATGGCAAAAAAGGAGCCCTGGTGGTGCAGTGGTTAAGCACTAGGCTGGTAACTGAAAGGCAGGCAGTTCAAACCCACCAGCCACTCTGCAGGAGAAAGATGGGGCAGTTGGCTTCCATAAAGACTACAGCCTTGGACACCCTATGGGGAAGTCCTACTCGGTCCTATAGTGGTGCTATGAGTTGGAATCTACTCAATAGCAGTAGGTTTGGTTTGAATTTATGTGCAAAAAAAATTGAACAATCCAGCATCCATCAAAAGAAGATGGGAGGAACACACACAGTCACTGAACCAAAAAGAATTGTCAACATTAAACCATTTCAGAAGGTAGCATATGATCAAGAACTAATGGTACTAAAGGGAGAAGTCCAAGCTGTGCTGAAGGCATTGGCAAAAAACAAGGCTCCAGGAATTGACAAAATACGAGTTGAGATTCATCAACAAACAGATACAACACTGAAAGTGCTCATTCCAAGACATTTGGAAGACAGCTACCCGGCCAACCGACTGGAATAGATTCACATTCATGTCCATTCCAAAGAAAGGTGATCCGTTTGGTAAGTAGCATCTGGGGTCTTAAAAGCTTCTGAGAAGCCATCTAAGATCACTGGTCTCACCCCTTCGGGAGCAAGGGAAAATGAAGGAAATCAAAGACACAAGGGAAAGATTAGTCCAAAGGACTAATGATGGACCACTATTACCACAGCCTCCACCAGACTGAGTCCAGCACAACTGGATGGTGCCTGGCCACCACCACTGATTACTCTGACAGGGATCACAACAGAGGGTCCTAAACAGAACCAGAGAAAAATGTAGAACAAAATTCTAACTCACATAAAAAAATGACCAGACTTACTGGCCTAAAAGAGACTGGAGAAACCCCAAGAGTATGGCTGCCGGATATCCTTCTAGCTCAGTAGTGAAGTCACTCCTGAGGTTCACCCTTCAGCCAAAGATTAGACAGGCCCATAAAAGAAAACTAGACTAAAGGTGCACACCAACCCAGGGGCAAGGACTAGAAGGCAGGAGGGGACAGGAAAGCTGGTAATAGGGAACACAAGGTCAAGAATGGAGAGTGTTAACATGTTGTGTGGTTGTTAACCAATGTCATAAAACCATGTGTGTACCATTTAATGAGACTCTAGTTTGTTCTGTAAACCTTTATCTAAAATACAATAATAAAAATAAATATATATTTTTTTTATTTCAAAAGGTGATCCAACAGAATGTGGAAATCATCTAACAATATAGTTAATATCACACTCAAGTAAAATTTTGCTGAAGATAATTCAAAAATGGTTACATCAGTACATTGACAGGGAACTGCCAGAAATTCAAGCTGGATTCAAAAGAGTATGTGGAACGAGGGATATCATTGCTGATGTCAGATGGATCTTGGCTGAAAGCTGAAAACATCAGAAAGATGTTTACTTATGTTTTATTAACTACAAAAAGGCATTAACTGTGTGCATCATAACAAATTATGGGTAACATTGCACAGAAAGGGGAATTACGGAACTCTTAATTGTGCTCATGAGGAACCCGTACATAGACCAAGAGAAAGTTGTTCAAACAGAAAAAGGGGGTACTATGTAGTTTAAAGTCAGAAAAGGACTAAGTTAGTGTTGTATCTTTTACCATGCTTATTCAATCTGTATGTGGAGAAAAGTATCCAAGAAGCTGGACTATATGAAGAAGAATGCAGCATCAAATTGGTGGAAAAATCATTAACAACCTGCCATATGCAAATGACAGAGCCTCACTTGTTGAAAGTGAAGAGAACTTGAAGCACTTAGTGATGAAGATCAAAGACTACTGCCTTAGAGGGGATTACACCTCAACATGAAGAAAACAAAAACCCTCACAAGTGGACCAATAACATCAGGATAAACATGATAAACTGGATAGCATCATGATAATCTGGACCAATAACATCATGATAAATGGAGAAACTATTGAAGTTGTCAAGGATTTCATTTTACTTGGATCCACAATCAACACACATGGAAGGAGCAGTAAAGAAATCAAACAACATATTGCATTGGGCATATCTGCTGCAAAAGACCTCTTTAAAGTGTTAAAAAGCAAAGATGTCACTAAGGTGCATCTGACCCAAACCATGGTATTTTCAATGGCTTCATATGCATGGGAAAGCTGAAAAATAAATAAGAAAGACCAAAGAAGAATTGATGCATTTGAATTATGGTGTTGGTGAAGAATATGGGCTATACCATAGACTGCCAGACGAACGAACAAATCTGCCTTGGAAGAGCAGATAGAGTGCTCCTTACAAGCAAGAATTTTGAGGCTTCAACTCACCTATCTTAGAGATGTTACCAGAGGGACCAGTCTCTGGAGAAGGACGTCATGCTTGGAAAAGTAGAGGGTAAGCAAAAAAGAGGGAGACCCTCAACAAGATGGGTTGACACAGTGGCTACAACAATGGGTCCTGCCTGAGGACAGGACCAGGCAACATTTCATTCTGTTGTGAGTTGGAACCAGCTTGATTGAACCTAACAACGACAACAGGATATGAGGTTTAGTCATGCTGCTCCACTCACTGGAAGATCATGGACAGTCACCCCAGCTCTCTGAGCCTCAGTTTCCCTATCCCTGTAAAACCAAATTCTAATATTCAACATTTTTTATCTGGCACTGGCAAACTTTAGTTTGCAGCTAGTTAGTTCAGCTGATTAGTTTGTGGTTCCAACAAAATTAAGTTTGAAATGACATTCCATGTATCAGATCACCAAAAAGTTAATATCATTTCAAGGATGAACTTATTCCTTCTCTGTTTATTAGAGGGTTAATGATATCAAATTTGTTTGTAATGGCATATTTAAATGGCTGTATGGAAACAAAGTAACATAAACATCTCCAAACGTTTTACTTCAAAAGTAAACACAACATTCCTGTCATAGTTATGTTTTATTTCTCCTAGTTTTTTTAGTCTCTTAACGTACGAGAAAGTGCTGCTTGTGAGTTCAAAACTTTAGTATAATTCCTCTAATTAAAAAAACTCATCAACTCAATCATTAATTTAACAAATATTTATTGAGTATGTTCATGAAAAGAGGAAGGTACCATGTGAACACAGATAGCCAGACATGTTTTTACAAGAAGGCTCATGGACTCTAGATTCAGAGAGATTTGGGAACAAATATTAATTGCCCGACCTTGTTATATAACAGTTGCAAACACCAGACATTGTGAAATCTACTATGAATGTTGTTACAAGGACTATAGGAGACACACAGTGAAAAGCACAGCCCTAGTGGGTGCCTGACGTTTGGTAAGCGTTCAACAAATGTTTCTTGTGATTATGACTACTTCGCTGCCTTAAAAAAAAGAAAAAAGAAACTACTGTCATCCGTGGAGATCTGCTGACTGTGTTATTAATTACTTGAGAATACCAACTATATTCATTGTTCCTGTACCTCACAGAACTTAGAAGAGTGCCAACAAAATCAGAGATATTCATAGAAAATTGATTCATAAAAATTCATAAGAAATTGATCCAGGTTTAAATTGAACTGCCAGACTTCAATGAAGTAACACGTAGTAAGACTCCATTCGCCCAGTTACAGGAGAAGTGCGGTGATGGTCTTCTTTCTTTCTTGTTCTACTTAACATGCTCTCCAGTTCACCTCTACAAATACTGGAGAAACCTGGTGTTTTTTAATTTCCAAAAAGAAAAGCTGAAGGCAATCCCCCAAAAACCTCAGTTTCACTAACTGTAGCAGCAGCTCATCACTCTCTCCTTATGTGTAAATGTAATTCTCTTGTAAATGCCCAAGAAGTTTTTTTAGATTGACCCCAGGAAAAGAGTGATTTCTGGCCTAGCCAGCCGCTTAAAAATCATCAGCTGTTCTTTAACTGATGTGTTAGACCACGTAACGCCAAATCAGTAAACATCAATTATGTTTTAGGCATAAATCAGAACTTTTTTTTACCTGTCTCTGACAATATTTTGGTATTTCCCCAAAGCACCAAGGTTCCAGTATCAACTTCATCTTCCTCGCTTCTTGGCGTACACCTGCACAGCAACAAAATTAAAAAAAAAAAAAAAAAGTCTGGCTTTACTGTCACATATATAAGATAAGAAGAAAACCAGGCCTATTCAAGTTTAGTAGAATCTTGTTAACACGACTGAGCTCCCCAGTTACAGGTATAATAAACCAGGAGGCAGTGATGGCCCTCCCCTGATCTTGTGCCCCTACCCACCACTGGAAATATGTTTGCTGGTTAATTTGTCAGTATTGTCCCCAAACAAAGAGCCCCTTTTTATTGGCAGGCACCGAAAAAGCTTGGAAAAGCGACACAAAAAGGACTCAATAAAAAAAGAGAGATGGCCTTGCTGAGAAGGTAGTTCTTTCTGATTTTCTGTAATAGACTTCACTTTGCCATGAAATTAAATTTATAGTATATCTGCTAGACACTGGGACTCCAGCAAAGCTTCGCTATTCCCTGACTTGACATTAAAGCAGACATTTTCATGGGGAGGCCATTTCAAGCCAAATAACTGGTTATATGAAGCGTTTACAGAAAGGCTTTATTTAAAAAGAAAATGGATAGGTACTGCCATTTCCAGAAACTGTTAGTGTACAGGCACACATTCAAATGTTGTTTTCCCTTGAGAATACTCTTAAAAAGACAAATGTAACATTAGACAATGGGAAGCTTTTTGGCCTACTACAACACCTCTGTGTTTATTATTCTGAGTCATAATCCAGCATTTATCAGGAGGCAGGCTCCAAATGGAACAGTGAAATCCTATTTCAATAGCAGGTGGTCCCAACATAATAAAAGCCCAGTCTGTGAGTTCAGCTCAGATGTGGGCAGAGCATTGGGGGTGCACTACACTTTGAAGGATCCATGAGGGATCTACATCCAGAAACCACTGGATCCAGTGCCTGAGGACACTGCCCAGTCTACATACACAGTCCTGGGATAAATGAACTGATATATGGTCATCTACTGTGTTTCAGGCTTTTACTTTGGCTTGAATTTCCATTTATGCAACCAATTTAAAAGTTAAAAGAAAAAGATTGAGTCAAATGTGAAAGAATTCAAGAGAAAAACTTTTGGGGTCAGGCTTGGGCATCGTTGTGGGTGAGCACCAATTACTACTCTAGGTCTTATCTCAAGTTTCTAAATGACATCGGAAGGCTGATCATGCTACAAAATATAAGAATGGGAAGAAAATAGCTTACTGAGGGTCATTAATAAAACCATTGGAAAAGCAGGCAATTTCCAACAGGCGTGGCTCTAAGATTATCTGGTTCAACTTCTCGTTGACAAATGACGACACTAAAGCTCATGTAAATGACTTGTACAATGACAAGCCTACACTGAACACCAAGTCTGTAGGGCCCAAGGCAGTCACTCTTCCACCAGGATTTCCAGTTTCCACAGGTGATTTGGTAATAATAATAATACTTCACCTCAAGCCTTCTAAGGGCCTAGAAGTTTAATCAAGTTAATTCCCTATACTGTTACTTCAACAGAACTTCTAAAGCTTAATGTCACCCAAGCACCACATTCTAAACGCTGATTTAGCTACTCCACACCGCGCGATAATACAAGGAAACTGAACAGTCGAACAGTACTAAAGCACTGATGATCACAATTCCTTCAGGCGAGAAATGGGTGAGGAGGGGCAAGTGAAAGCAAACTGTTTTTGTAAAAATTAACTAAGAGGAGGTTTCCACAACAGGAAGAAAACATTTATGTCTCATTGCTGCACACGCTGGTGGCATGACTGTGGTTGGTGGGGAGCAGGCCAACTCCCCTGGCGCGCAGATGTAATGAATAAACCTGCTCTCCTGAGAAGGAGCTTTAGGCCAACTTTGACAGAGATGCATGGAATGTGGGAGTTGGGAGGTACCTCAGTGTGGGTTAGGTTTATTACCTCATTTTACATGTTCAAAAACCCAGGCCCAGAGCAGCTCAATGGTTTTCTTGGGTTCACAGGAATAGTGAGAAAGCCAAAACGAGTCTGAAGCAGAAACGCCCTCTCTCTGAGTAAAAGGAAAATTCTGGTAAGTATTTGATGTGGAATAGAGCATTTGATTTAGATCAGAAGAGCTGCATTGAGTCCGTGTTCTGCTAGTTGTGAGCTGTGTATATCTGGACCTCCATTTTTTCTTCTCTAAAATGGGGGTATTTTTTCAAAATTTTTAAGAATTAAGAGATATTTGGAAACTATTTTGAAATCATAGAGTGATGCCCAAACATGTTCTTTATGACTCAGTCTGCTCTGGGAAAATCCACCGTTAAAATAACACATAATGCTGCTCACGGCAAGGACAATAGGGCTTTAGGATATCAGGAGTAAAGCATGGTCACGGCTTTGGGGACACTGCCATTTGATTGTTTGATATGGTTGTGTGGATTTTTAGCATGGAGGATGTACTGCAGGAATTTGGAAACTTTTGCAAGTACACAGCCTCTCTGCAGTACCTGGTCAATCTTCTGGACTCCCTTCACAGAAACATGCACATAATATACACACAGATGCAAGATTTCATATAAAATTTCAAATATTAATAAAAAGCCCAAGTTAAGAACATTGTACAAAGCAAATCTCTCTGTGAAAAGAGAATCACCTGAATGATTTAGAAGCCCTTACTTTGTTTCTTTTGTTTCTAGGATAAGGCACTCCAAACCATAAATCAGGTAGCATCCTAAAAGCCAGACTAAATTCAGGTCCCAAATACTAAGTCACCTTCACCTACTTAAAATGAAAGGAATAATGGAAAGTATACTATTATTCCAGACCCATTTAACAAAACAGACAATATAAACCCTTGTGAACGTCTAAACTGGAAACTACAGATCAAAACATAAACAGAAGTAACTAGAATTAAAAGGAATCAGTATAACTGGAAGCATTTTGAAAGTCCTGAAACACTAAGTGCGGGTAAAGAATTACTTAATATTAATAGAAGTTAAAATACAGAAATATTTTCTATTAAATAGACAAACATTGATATTATTACCGAGAACCAATGGATTCATTAGCATTTACAAATTCCAAATATACATTCATACACATATTCGTATCTGTGCATGAATAATCCAGCTGATTGCATCTTTACTACTTATTTCTTTCTAAAACCAACTTGTAGCTAAGACCTAATTATTGCCATCCTTACCATAACTGAATGCCTCAGAATGGCCTCCTCATATAAGAAGGCAATTTGTAAGATCTCTTCAACTTCTACTCAGAGTCTTTCATTATGATGATAAAGGGTCTTGAAACCATATCACATGATGAACAGCTCAAAGAATTCTACTCACAGAATGCTGTTGTAAGTAGCTTTATTAGCACTTCTTCCTCTATTGTAATTATTTGTTGACATGTCTATCTTCTCATCTAGTCTGTGAGATGTTCCAGAAGAGGCGCTGTGTCTTGTTCATTTTTGTATCCGTATACCTCTGAACATACAGTCTAGTACATGGTTGGTGCTTATCATGTATTGAGTTGTGTCCCACAAAAAGAACATGGTGAAGTCCTAACCCCTAATACCTGTGAATGTATGGAGAGAGATTCTTTGAAGATGCTATGCAGTCGGAGTTGTGTCTTTATCAAAGAGGAGAAGAGACACAGAGAAACAGACAGGCAAAGGATGCCATGTGAAGGTATACCTACTAGCCAAGGAATGAATGCCTGGGGCTACTAAAAGCTGGAAGAGACAAGGAAGGTTCTTCCTTAGAGCTTTTGAAGAGAGCACAACCCTGCTAATGTCCTGAATTCATACTCCTAGCCTCCAGAACTGTAAGACAATAAATTTCTGTTCTTATAAGCCACCCACTTTGTGGTACTTTGTTACAGCAGCCTTAAGAAAATAATACCCGTAAACCTTTTGCCGTCAAATTGATTCTAAGTCATAGCAACCTATAGTACAGAGTAGAACTGCCCCATAGGGTTTCCAAGGAGCAGTTGGTGGATTCGAACTGCCAACCTTTTAGTTAACAGCTGTAGCTCTTAACCACTGCACTACCAGGGCTCAGGGAACTAATACAGCCCTTGATAAATTTTATAATGGAATAAATGAAGTTAGCTAATTAGTGTAATAGTTACAGGAGGTACATTTTTACTCAATGTGTAAGAGAATACTCTAAAATTTGCTGCCTCATAAGAGTAGAAATGTAGTCAATTTTTTATTTGGTTAGTAGCTACACACCAAGATGGTATGGATGGGAAGCTTTGATTTAGGTACGGGATTATATCAGAAAACTTCGCTGGTACATTCTGTGTTGACAGCATATTACATGTCCGTCCCCACCTCCTTCAAAGTGTTTTGTCATACATCATTCTTAACAGACTGTTTTTACTCACTATAAATTAGTTTTTATACCTTGAAAATATAAAGCATTCCTGAACTATCTAAAGATAAAAAAAAATCATATCACTGGAAGTGCATAGCCAGCTATGAGAGATAACATCTGTTAAATAAATAATTATGATAAAAAATTGCAGCCCTCAATGCTAAAATTGGATTTCTTGCTTGTACAATCAACTTAAATATGCTCAATGACAATTTAAAAACCTAAACAGATATAAGCTAAAGCATACAAGCCTGACTTTGTCAGAACACTGTTTTCTAGGAAACGATTTTTTTTCTTTTGAGAAAATTTTTAATTAAAATTCTATTTTTAGTATATATATATTTTTAGTATATATATAGTAGAATATGGCTACAGTCCTGTATATACATACATATATATAGGACAGTAGAGCTGTAGAGATATTCCACTTTTTTTTTAACTGTACTTCAGATGAAGGTTTACAGAACTAGCTTCTCATTAAACAGTTAGTACACACATTGTTTTATGACATTGGTTGGACATGTCAACACTCTCCTTTCTTGACCTTGGGTTTCCTATTACAGTTCTCCTGTCCCCTCCTGCCTTCTAGTCCTTGCCCAGGTTGATGTACACCTTTAGACTCAGTTTGTTTTATGGGCCTGTCTAATCTTTGGCTGAAGGGTAAACCTCAGGAGTGACTTCATTACTGAGCTAAAAGGGTATGGGGTGGGGAGCATACTCAGGATTTCTCCAGTCTTTGTCAGGCCAGTAAGCCTGGTCTTTTTTTTCTGTGTATGAGTCAGAATTTTGTTCTACATTGTTCTCCAGCTCTGTCTGGGACCCTCTATTGTGATCCCTGTCAGAGCAGTCAGTGGTGGTAGACAGGCACCATCTAGTTTACTGGACTCAGACTGGTGGAGGCCATGGTAGTTGTGGTCCATTAGTCCTTTAGACTAATCTTTCCCTTGTGTCTTTAGTTTTCTTCATTATCCCTTGCTCCTGAAGGGGAGACCAGTGGAGTATCTTAGATGGCCACTCACAGACTTTTAAGGGCCCAGACACTACTCACCCAAGTAGAATGTAGAACATTTTTTTTTTATAAACTATGTTATGCCAATTGAGCTAGATGTTCCCCAAGACGATGGTCCCCATTGCCTCCATCCCAGCAATTCGGTCCCTCAGGGAGTTTGGATGTGTCTATGGAGCTTTCATGACCTTGCCTTGTACAAGTTGTGCTGGCTCCCCCAGTATTGTATACTTTCTTACCCTTCACCAAAGTTACCACTTATCTATTGTCTATTTAGTGCTTTTCCATCCCGACCCCTCATAACCATCAAAGATTGTTTCTTTTTGTGTGTAAACCTTTTCATGAGTTAGGAAACTTTTTTTTTTTAATGTGCCCTTTTGTTTTCCATACTCATTAAATAGTTAGAACTTTGAGAAGTTTAGATAAATGTAACAATATCCCACTGATACAGTATATAGAGCAGTGGACTAGAATCTGAAAGATAAGCATTCTTCTAAAACATCTGACTATTTGAATTTGGAAGTAGACATGCTCTTAACTTAGACTTTTTACTTCACTCCTTGGTATATAAACCAATAAATAAATAGAGAAGTTAAATCTGGAGCAGAGTGAACAAAGATTGTCTGATTAAAAGCATGGAATTAAAACAACACTGGGAAACAAGGCAAACACCTCATTTCAAAGAACTGAGTCCAAAAGTTCAGAACCAAGGGACTTGCACTGCATCCTTTTGACTCTATGAGATGGAGAGAGCAATGTTTAAGGAATCGTCTCATGAAGATCCAGGAGTGCAGAGCAGTTAAGCAAAAGTTTCCTGCAGATGAGTGGCTCAGGAAAATAGGGTCGGTCCCTTGAAAACAATTAAGGCAGAGAAAACAAGACTAGCACTAAATCTGAGTGAAATCAGGAAGTCCAAAGGTAAACTGGGTTTTTACATAAGGAAACACTGAAACAGTCTTTTTTGCCCTATTTCCTGCAGCAAGTAGATGGGCAGCTGCAGGTCCACTGGTCTCAAGCATCGCCTGTTTCATGTCTGCAGATGAATCTCATTCTTTACCAAATCGGGGTGGCAGGAAGCAATGATCAATGTACACATCAAATTTTGACATATTCTGCAGGTTCCACACTTATATGAGGGAGAATAGAGTGTGTTCCCTACTGCTTATATTGGGCTGGTGTGGTATAGGATGGCCCTAAAAAGGATTTAACTCTTAGATTTAGTCAGGGGTAATATTGAAAACACTCAACAGCTAGTGCAGCACAAGTACCTACCAATCAGAACAAACCCTCAAAAAATCAGAACCAACACCAACCATGAATGACCAGTAGCATGGTACAGTGCATACAATCTGAACTTCAGCCCGATATCAAATCATGAAAACAAGGGTGTTTCTTTCCTTGACTTGATACCCTCTGCCAAAAGACTGTTTATTTCCTGGACTTTGACTTTTCTAGAGTCCCCTTGAAGCTCATTTTAGCCTCTTTAGGAAAGGGAGTAAGGCAGATCATACCTGGCAGATGAAACACAGACTATTATTCGCTTCAAGTCGTGAAAATGTATAGAATCTTTTTGTGATAGGAGGATAAGAAAAAGAGTAAACATAACACTAAGAGTAATACTCAAGCTTTATCAGAATGACTAGTGGAAGGGGAGAAAGAAATTGACAATTTTTTGTTTGATTATTTGATCTGTTTTTCTTATTGGACTAGCCTTTAAGTTAGTGAATCTCTCTGGGCAAAGGTCACATCTGTTTTGCTTACTAATAGTTGTACCCCTAGTGCTCAGAGCACAGTAAATGCTCAATAAAATCTTCCATTTTCTCAGTTTTTAAACAGAAAAACACACACACAGACTTTGAATAACTTCTTTTTCTTGCAGTATGATAGACTAAGTGTTTTGACTAACCTGACCATTGGAAACAAAATTTCTGGATAAAATGTTGTGATGGTTGGGGTTGTGTGTCAGCTTGGTTGGGCCATGATTCTCAGTGGTTTGGCAGTTATGATGTAGTCTGGCAGTTATGTAATGATGGTAATGATATAATCACATCCATGATGAGATTGGATAACAATGTAATCAACTTTATGATGAGACCTGCTATGAGTAGCCAGTCAGTAGAAACAGACTTTCCTTGGGGGTGTGGTCTGCTTCCAGTACATAAATGGATGTCCCAGCTCATACTCTGTATCCTGTGTCTGGCTCATCATCATCTGAACTCTGGTTCTTGGGGCTTCAGCTGGAAGCTTAACTGCTCATCTTGGGGTTTGTCATGCTCTGTAGCCAGTAAGACAGTAGCCAGCCACCTGGCCTGCCACTCTTGAGTTTATCAGCCCCCGTAACTACGTGAGTTAGGAGAAGCCTCCAGGTTGACGCCTGACCCCTGGACTTAGGACCTTCCACCTTCTAAAACCAAATGAGACATTTCCTCAAAGTAGAGTCATCCTTAATGATGTGGATGGAGTCAAGCTTTCAGGACCTTCATTTGCTGATGTGGCACGACTCAAAATGAGAAGAAACAGCTGCAAACATTCATTAATAATCAGAACATGGAATGTACAAACTATGAATTTAGGAAAATTGGAAATCATCAAAAATTAAATGAAACACATAAACGTGGATATACTAGGCATTAGTGAGCTGAAATTGACTGCTATTGGCCATTTTGAATCAGCAGTCATGTGATCCACTATGCCAGAAATGACAACTTAAAGAGGAATAGTGTTTCATTCATCCTGAAAAGAACATTTCAACATCCACCCTAAGGTACAATGCTGTCACTGATAGGACCAGTTAATATGAATATTATTCAAATTTATGCACTAACCACTAAGGCCAAAGAAGAAGAAATAAGATTTTTACCAACTTCTTCAGTCTGAAATTGATTGAACATTAAATCACTATGCATTGATAGTTACTGGTAATTGGAATGTGAAAGTTGGAAAAAAGAAGAAGGATAAGTGGTTGGAAAATACAGCCTTGGTGACAGAAAAGATCCCTGAGATCACATGATAGAATTTTGCGAGATCAGTGACTTCTTCACTGCAAATATCTTTTTTCAACAACATAAACGGGGACTATGCACATGGACCTCACCAGATGGAATACACAAGAATCAAATCGACTTCACCTGTGCAAAAAGAGACAATGGAAAAGCTCAATATCATTAGTCAGAACAAGGCCAGGGATGACTGCAGAACAGACCCTCGATTGTTCATATGCAGGTTCAAGTTGAAACTGAAGAAAATTAGAACAAGTCCACAAGAGCCAAAGTACAATCTTGAGTATATTCCACCTGAATTTAGAGGCCATCTCAAGAATAGATTTTATTCTTTGAACCCTAATGACCAAAGACTAGACAAGTTGTGCAATGACATCAAGGACAGCATACGTGAAGAAAGCAAGAGGTCATTAAAAAGACAGGAAAGAAAGAAAAGACCAAAATCGATGTCAAAAGAGGCTCTGAAACTTGCTCTTGAAAGTCAAGTAGCTAAAGCAAATGGAAGAAATGATATCGAAGGGCTGAACAGAAAAGTTCAAAGGATAGCTCAAGAAGACAAAGTAAAGTATTATAATGACACATGCAAAGACCTGGAGTTGGAAAAAAAAAAAGCGAAAAGCACACTCTCAATTCTCAAGCTGAAAGAACTGAAGAAAAAATTCAAGCCTTGAGTTGCAATAGTGAAGGATTCTACAGGGAAAATATTAAATGACCCAGGAAGAATCAAAAGAAGATGAATGGATACACAGAGTCACTATATCAAAAAGAACTGGTTGACATTCAACCATTTCAAGAGGTAGCACATGGTCAGGAATTGATGATACTGAAAGAAGTCCAAGCGCACTGAAGGCATTGTCGAAAAACAAGGCTCCACGAATTGACAGAATACCAACTGAGATGTTTCAACAAACAGATACAATGCTGGAAGTACTCACTTGTCTATGCCAAGTTATTTGGAAGACAGCTGCCTGGCCAATCAGCTGGAAGAGATCCATAGTTATGCTTATTACAAAGAAAGGTAATCCAAATCAATGTAGAAATTATTGAACAATATCACTAATATCATATGCAAGTAAAATTTTGCTGAAGATCATTCAAAAGCAGCTGCAGCAGTACATCAATGGGGAACTGCCAGAATTCAAGACAGATTCAAAAAAGGACATGGAATAAGGGATATAACTGCCTATGTCAGATGGACCATGGCGGAAAGCAGAGAATACCAGAAAGATGTTTACCTTTGTTTTATTGACTATGCAAAGCCATTTGACTGTGTGGATCATAACAAATTATGAGTAACATTGTGAAGAACAGGAATTCCAGAACACTTAATTGTGCTCATGAGAAACCTGTACATAGATCAAGATTCAGTCGCCCGAACAGAACAAATGGGTATCGCGTGGTTTAAAAGCACGAAAAGAAGGCTTCAGAGTTGTGTCTTTCACCACACATATTCAAGCTGTATGTCGAGAATATAATCTGAGAAGTTGGACTATATGAAGAAGAATGAGGCATCAGGATTGGAGGAAGGTTCATTTACAACCTGCAATATGCAGATGACACAACCTTGCTTGCTGAAAGTGAAGAGGACTTGAAGCACTTGCTGATGAAGATAAAGGATTTCAACCTTCAATATGGATTACACCTTAACCTAAAACAAAAATCCTCACAAATGGACCAATAACCAACATCATGATAAATGGAGAAAAGATTGAAGTTGTCAAGGATTTCATTTTACTTGGATCCATCCATAATCAGCACCTATGGAAGCAGCAGTCAAGAAAACAAATGATGCATTGCAGTGGGCAAATCTGCTGCAGAAGACCCCTTTAAAGTGTTAAAAAGCGAAGATGTCACCTTGAAGACTAAGGTGTGCCTGATCCAAGCTCTGGTGTTTTCAGTCACCTCATATGTATGTGAAGGCTGGGCAATGAATAAGACCAAAGAAGAACTGATGCCTTTGAATTATGGTGTTGGTGAAGAATATTGAATATACCACGGACTGCCGAAAGTTCAAACAAATCTGTCTTGGGAGAAGCACAGCCAGAGTGCCCTTTTGAAGCAAGGATGGAGAGGCTATATCTCACATACTTAGACATGTTATTAGGAGGGACCAGTCACTGGAGAAGCACATCATGCTTGGTAAAGTAGAGAGTCAGTGAAACAGAGGAAGAACCTCAACAGGATGGACTGACACAGTGGCTGCCACAATGGGCTCAAACATAAGTGATCATGAGGATGGTCTAGGACAGGGCAGTGTTTTATTCTGTTGTACATAGGCTCGCTATAAGTTGGAACCTATGTGATTCACTGGTTTTGCTTCCCTAGAGAACCCATCCAAAGATGTTTGGTACAGAGAGTGGTTCTAGAGAAGCAAAAATTTAAGAATGAGTTTTCTTAATTGGTTCTGGAATCTGGTTAGTCTTAAAGATGTGGATGACTCTGCTTCCAGTAGTAAAGAGGACACTGCTAATCCATAGCATAAGGTGGCAATAGAAATATGCAAAATATCACCACCAGCAGATCAAGTATTGGTAAGGAGCGAAGCTCTGGGTGATCATAGGTTTGATACTTTTCTATGATTTTGTCAAAATAAGAAGTATAAGAAAGCTGGTTGGTTGGTCCTACTTTTGCTAGACAAAGTGTGAAGGGCTTCAGAGTCAAAGATCAAACACTGCATAAACAACCTCAAAGTTGCAACTTGTGCTCAGAAAGAAAGTCTTATTTCTTATAGCAACAATGCTGATATTGCATAAAACCAAACCCAGCATCCTATTTTTTAAAAAAAAAAGCTGAATTAGGATGCCAATTGAATTTTCAACTTAGAGTGGTGTCTGAAGTTAAAGTGAGGGCATTGATCGGAAATAAATGGGATGATGAAACTTGGGATAGGGACATATGGGCAGATAATCAGGAATCTGGGTACATTAAATCCTTAAGTTTCATTGAATCACTCCTGCCGACAAAATCATTAGCCTCTCCACCCCCATCTGATTAGATTAACCCAGCTGTTTCTAAAGAGCCTTTGTCTGAGATATCTCCTAGGGCAGTGTCTGAGTCATCACCTGGGGAGACCTCTGAGTCATTGCTTGGGGCATCAACTGAGGTAGTTGCCTTACAAGACATCCCTAAGTGTTCTCAAAACACCCAGTTTTGTCTCTAGACCAATGACTAGATTTAAGTCCCAGTAAACCCCAAAATGTGAAGTACAAAGAGTGACACAGGAAGAGGTAAGCTACACTACAAAAGAAGTGCTTGGCTTTTCTAATATGTATAAACAGAAACCTGTAGGATATGTGCAAGAATGGCAATAAGGGTATAGGATAACGGTGCAAGGAACATAAAGTTAGATCAGTTTGAGTTTATTGACATGGCCCCACTAAGCACAGATTCTTCATTCCATATTTCAGCTTGGGAAGTTAGGAAAGGATCTAACTGTTTGGTTGGGCCAATGAAGCATGATTACTCAGTGGCCTACACTAAATCAAGTTGAAGTGCGAGACCTTCCCTGGTATCAATAGAAGAGGGTAGTCATCCAAAGGTTTAGGAAAAAATTGGCATGTTGGAGTGGATTTATTAGGTTAGGCCCACAGACACACACAGAGTGCCCAGAGGACACATCTTTTACCACAACAGTGAGGAACAAATTTGTGAAGGAGCCCCAGCATCCTTGAAGACTGCTGTGATTGCTTTTTGACAGCGGGAACTGCCCTAAATGAATTAAGACACCTGAATACAATAGGGCTGATTGGACTCCATGGTTTTAAGGGCCAAATGCTGGCACTCAATCAACAAAGACAAGATGGGCATGGTTACCATAATGGACAGTGGAGTCAAAGCAATAATCAGAATAGTTTGACTCATGCAGACTTACGGCATTGCCTATTTAGTCATGGTGTCCCTAGGAGTGAAACAGATGGAAAACCTACTAAATATTTACTTGATCTGTACAAGCAGAAGAATTCTAGGTCAATTAAACAGAAGACTAACTCAAATCACCAGAATATAGTCATGGACTATGATGGTTAAGGTTGTGTGTCAACTTGGCTGGGCCATAAGTCTCAGTGGTTTGGCAGTTATGATTGAATTTGGCAGTTGTGTACTGATTAATCACCTCCATAACGAGATCTGCTATGAGTAGCCAATCAGTTGAAAGGGAGTTTCCTTGGGTGTGTGGCCTGTATCCAATATATGTGGACTTTCTGGCAAAGCTCACTGGCTTTTATACTGCTCTGGATTCCACATTAGGCTCATTGACATTGGACCTCCAGTTCTTAGGACTAGAGCCAGTAGCCTGCCATCTTACCTGCAAATCTTGGATTCATCAGCCTTCACAGCCTATGAGCTAGTGGCCTTTTGTCTGACTTCTGGATTTTGAGTTCTTCAGCCGCTGCAGCTATGTGAGTCAGGAAAAGCCTCCAGCCTGACACACGGACTTGGGACTTAACAGCCTATACAACTGCTAAGCCTCTCTCTCTCTCTCTCTTTATATGTGTGTGTGTGTGTGTGTGTACGTATATGCTTCACTGGTTTTACTTCTCTAGAGAATTCAGCTTAAGATATTTGGTACTGAGAGTGGTTATAGAGAAACAAAATTTTAAGGATGTTTTTTAAATTGGTTTTCAAGTCTGGTTAGTCTTAAAGATGTTGATGACTCTGCTTCCAGTAGTAAAGACAGCACTGTTAATCCATGGCGTGAAATGGCAATACAAATACACAAAATATTACCACCGATAGATCAAGTATTGGTGAGATGTGAGGCTCTGGGTGATCACATGTTTGACACTTTTCTACAATTCTGTCAAAATGAGATGTATAAGGAAGCTGGTTGGTTGGTCCTACTTTCGCTAGACAAAGTTGTTAAAGAAAGAAATGAGCTCAGGGCTTCAGAGTCAAAGCACAAGTGCCACATAAATGACCTCAAATTTGCAACTTGTGTCCTGAAAGTCTTATTTCTTGTAGTAACAGAGCTGATGTTGCCGAAAACCAAATCCAGAGTCTTATGGTAAGAGTGGCTGAATTACAATGCCAGTTGAACTTCCAATCTCGAATTGTGTCTGAAGCTAAAGTGAAGGCATTAACTGGGAATAAAAGGGGTGATAAAACGGGATAGGGACATAAAAAAAAAAGGGACATAGAGGCAGATAATTAGGAATCTGGGGACACTGAGCCTCTAAGTTCTGTTGAATCACCCCTGCCAACAAAACCATTAGCCCCTCCACCCCTATCTCATGAGATAAAACCAGCTGTGTTTAAAGAGCCTTTGTCTGAGATATCACTTGGGGCTGCATCTGAATCACCCCTGGAGAGGCATCTGAGTTATTTCTGGGGCATCACTTGAGGCAGATGTCATACAAGATGTCTTAATTATCTAGTGATTTTTACCATTAAAAAAAATATATTTATTTATTTATTTATTTTTACCATAACAGAAATAACACAAGTGGATGACTTTAACAAACAGAAATTTATTCTCTCAAAGTTCAGGAGGCTAGAAGTCTAAATTCAGGGTGCCAGCTCCAGGGAACTGTCAGTTCTGGGGAAGGTCCTTGTTATCAATCTTCTCCTTGACTAGGAGATTAACAGTGCAACAACTCTGGGTCTAAAGGACACTCTCTGCTCCTGGCACTTCCTTCTTTGTGGTATGAAGTTCCTCTCCTCTATGCTCACTTGTCTCTTCTATATTTCAAACAGATTGACTCAAGATACAACATAATCCTGTAGATTGAGTCCTGCTTCATTAACATAACTGTCTCTAATGCCCCCTCATTAGCATCATAGAGATTAGGATTTACAACATAGGATAATCACATCAGATCACAAAATGGTCAACGCCCACACAATACTGGGAATCATGGCCTACCCAAGTTGACACACATTTTTGGAAGATACAATTCAATTCACAGAACAAGACATTGCTGAATGTGCTCAAAACACATCCCCACCAACCATTTTTGCTTCTAGACCTATAACTAGACTTAAGTGCCAGCAAGCCCCAAAAGGTGTAGTACAAAGTGTGACCCAGGAGAAGGTATGCTACACTCCAAAAGAACTGCCTGACTTTTCTAATATGTATAAACAGAAACCTGGGAGAATATCTGGGAATGTCTATTAAGGGTGTGGGATAAAGACGCAAGGACATAAAGATGGATCAGTCTGCGTTTAGTGATATGGGCCCACTAAGAACAGATTCTTCATTCAACATTTCAGCTTGAGAAGTTAGGAAGAGATCTAAGAGTTTAGTTGATTAAGTCACTGAAGCATGGATTACTCTGTGGCCTACACTAAATCAAGTTGAAGTACCAGACCTGCCTTAGTATACTATGGAAGAAAGTATCCAAAGTCTGAGGGAAAGTGGTATGTTAAAGTGGATTTATGAGGTTAGACCCACAGACCCACAAACAGAGTGTCCAGAAAACACATCTTTTACCACAACAGTGAGGAATAAATTTGTGAAGTGAGCCCCAGCATCCTTGAAGACTGCTGTGATTGTTATTTTGTGTAAGTCAGATTTAACAGTGGGAACTGCCCTAAGTGAACTAAGACACCTAACTACAACGGGGCTGATTTGCTGGTAGGAGCCAAGTGCCAGCACTTGGTCGATGAAGGCAATGTGGGCATGGTTATAATGGACAGCGGAGTCAAAACAATAATCAAAATAGTCTGACTCATGTGAACTTATGATACTGGCTACTTAGTGATAGTGTCCCTAGGAGTGAAATAGATGGCAATTCTACATATTTACTTGATCTGTACAGGCAGAAGAATTCTAGGTCAATTGACTAGCAGTCTAACTCAAATCACCAGAATAGAGAGTCACGGCCTGGGATGGTTAAGGTTGTGTGTCAGCTTGGCAGGGCCATAGTGGTTTGACAGTTATGACGTAGTTTGGCTGTTATGTAATGTTATGCAATGATGTAATCACTTCTGTGATGAGGTATGATATAATGTAATTACCTCCATGGTGAGATCTGCTACAAGTAGCCAATCAGTTGAAAGGGAATTTCCTTGGGGATGTGGCCTGCCTCCAGTATACAAATGGATGTTCCAACAATGTTTCACTCCGGATCATGCATCCGTATCATTGTCATCTGACCTCTGGCTCTTGGGACTTTGGCTAGCAGCTTACCTGCTGATCTCAGGATTCATTCTGCTCTGCAGCCCATGAGCCAGCGATCTGCCATCTAGCCTGCAGATCTTGGGTTCATCAGCCCCTGCAGCTACAAGAGTCAGGCTGACACCTGACCCACTGACTTGAAATTAGCCACCCTCTACAACCATGTGATCCATTTCCTTGATATAAGTCTCTCTTTCTCTCTTTATATATGTATATACACTTCACCGTTTTTGCTTCTCTAGAGCACCCAGTCTGACACATATATTTTTAAAACTTGTTTAATGCATTGGTGAGATAGTAAGAAGATAAGGAATAATCATAAATGAAAAATGAAGTGAAGGCAGGAATCCAGAGTATAATCCAGTTTTGCAAAATCTAATTAATTTGAACTTTGGTTTCCAGGCTTCACAGAACATGTGGGACAGGAAAACAAAGCACAGGACCTGCCCAAGAAGCAGAATCTAATAGAGTTGCCCCATTTCTTTCATATAGTTGGTCTTCAAAGTTTACAGTCTCAAGATAAAGGTAATCTAGATATATCTTTCCACTCCAACCCACCAGGAACTCACATGTCTTGAAACTTGGCTCTACATGTAGGGGAAAATTCTTCCCCTAAGAATTTTTAAAAACAAGCCAGCCATCTCAGGTCTACAACCATAATTCTCATTAATTAAGTGGTTAAAACAATCACAATAAAACACTCTAGCCAAGAATTAAGTTAAAAGCAATGCTGGATTGATAACATCCCCCAATATCTATGAAAAGAAAAAACAAACTTTCTTTAAAGTAACTAACCCTCAATCCAGGTATCAAAGAATTCTCACAGATAAAGTCTTAAGGAATATGAGCGATTCAGTTTAAAAAAAAAATCATCATAATCAAAAATATGCAGAGAAACTTGGCACCAAAGGAAAGACGCAGCAAAGGAGACAAAAAACAAACAAAAAAGACAGCAAAGTTACAAGAATAAATACTTCAGATTTTGCAGTTATCAGACATAAAAAGAGCAAAATCTGAAAAGTTTATTAGCTTAAATTAGAAATTCAATAGACATGTATAATAGTAGAATAAACACAGGCAAAGAGGGAAATATTTATTAGAAGATAGTGCAGGAAATACTATCTGGAATGTACCACAGAGAAATGATGAGATATACAAAGCAGAGTTAACATTTTACAGGATAATGGCAGAAAGACACCAAGTTACAGACTTACAAAGCCCAATGAAACCCAACAGTACACATTAAAAAAAAAAAAAAAAAAAAACCTCGTATTTATACAAAGACAGTCTTAGGTGATACAAATGGTTAATGTGCTCAGCTGCTAACTGAAAAGTTGCAATACGAGTCTGATTTCCCCATGGTAGTAGGATCAATCACACACTGCCAATACAATAACTTCTTTCTTTGCCTGTTGATCCAGAGGCATGAGGAGCCCAAAGTGCCCAGGTGGCATTCTTAACCTTCTGTTCAATGGAATCAGTGTTGTGTCTCCTGGTGGGACCATACTTCCCTTTGGAATTAAGACCTCTAGACCCACAGAGCATAGGGTCATGGGGACAGAAGGAAAATTTTGCAAGTGGGCCACTAAAGGTAACAGTGAGTGCTGCCACTCCCATTTCCACCCCTTAATTCCTGGACCCATGAATCCTGGCTATGGAAGAAACACACAATATACTGGATGCTGGTTTAAAGCATATACAGCCTCCTGGAAAACATTGCCCCAACCCTGCAAGGTATTGCCACCTAGCTGGCATAGTAATTGTGTCTTAAGGCCATTCCACTGTTCTATCAAGCAGCTCCTTCAGGACCATGGGGGACATGGTAAGACCAGTGAGTTCCATGGTCATGGACCCATTACCATACTTCATTTGCTGTGAAGTGAGTCCCTTGATCTGAAGTGATGCTGTGTGGGATACTATGATGATGGACAAGGCATTCGATGAGAATGGTAGTTTTGGCTGAAACATTGCATGCAGGGAAGGCAAATCAGTACCCAGAGTAAGTATTTATTCCAGTAAGAAGGAAATGTTTCCCTTTCCATGAGGGTTTAATGTAATTAACCTGCCACCAGGTTTCTGGCCAATCACCTAGAGATATTGTGCCCTGTAGGGGCCTCGGGGCTGGTCTCTCTGCTGGCAGATTGAGCACTCAAGAGTGACTACAGCCAAGTCAGCCTTGGTGAGTGGAAGTCCATGTTGCTGAGCCCATGCATAACCTCCATCCCTGCCACCATGGTTGCTTTGTTCATGAGCCCATTGGACAATGACAGGAGTGGCTGGGGAAAGGGAATGACTGGTTCCACAGAACATGTCATCCTACCCACCTGACTGTTGAAATTTCCCTCAGTTGAGGTCACCATTTGGTGAGCATTCGTATAAGACACAAATATCTTCACTTTTTTGGCCCATTCAGAGAGATCTATCCACATACCTCTTCCCCAAACCTCCTTGTCTCCAGTTTTCCAATCATGTTCCTTCTAAGACCCTAACAATCATGCCAAACCATTGGCTACAGCCCATGAATCAGTATATAATTGCACATCTGGCCATTTCTCCTTCCAGGTAAAGCAAACAGCCAGGTGCACTGCTCAAAGTTCTGCCCATTGGGAGGATTTCCCTTCACCATTGTCCTTCAGGGAGGTCCCAGAAAGGGGCTGTAGTGCTGCTGCTGTCCACTTTCAAGTGGTGCCTACATTTCGAGCAGAGCAATCTGTAAAGCAGGCAAAAGTTTTCTCTTGCTCAGTCAACTGATCATAAGGAAGTCCCCATGAGGTCATAGGTGCAGACTGGGAGAGGCCAAGTAATGTTACAGAGGTAGAGACCGTGGATATTTGGGTCACTTCCTTATGTAACTTACTTGTGCCTTCAGGTCCTGCTTGGGCCTAATCTCATATATAACATTTCCATTTAATGATGGAATACTGCTGTGCATGTTCAACTTTAAGGTTCTGTTGGTCAGTCAGTGCCCAGTTCATGATGGGCAGCCCAGGCCTCATGATGACTTGGTGGCCCATGATTTAGCATTCAGTCTCTACTAAGGCCCAGTAACAAGCCAAAAGCTGTTTCTCAAAAAGAAAATAGTTATCTGCAGATGTCAGGGCTTTGCTCCAAATCTGAAGGGTCTGCGCTGTGATTCACCAATAGGGGCCTGCCAAAGCCTCCAAACAGCATCTCTGTCTGCCACTGACAACTTCAGACACCATTGGATCAGCTGGTTCATACGGCCCAAGAGGCAGAGCGGCTTGCATGGCAGCCTGAACCTGATGTGGAGCCTTCTCTTGTTCTAGGCCCCACTCAAAACTCACTGCTTTTTGTGTCACTTAATACAGAGACCAGAGTACACACCCAAATGAGGGATATGTTGCCTCCAAAATCCAAAGAGGCTCATCAGGTGTTGTGCCTCCTTTTCTGTTGTGGGAAATGCCAGATGCAATAAATTTTCCTTCATTTTAGAAGGAATATCTCAACATGCCCCACACGACATAACCCCTAGAAATTTCCCTGAGGTGGAAGGCGCCTGTGTTTTTGTAGGATTAAATTCCCACCCTCTAGCAAAATGCTTTGTCCAGTAAGTTCAGAGTCATTGACGCTTCTTTCTTACTGGGTCTAAATAGTATAATGTCATCAATGTAATGGATGAATGTGACATCCTGTGGAAGAGAAAGGCAATCAAGGTCCCTGTGAACTAAATTATGACATTGGGCTGGACAGGTGATATACCTAGGAGGTAGGGCTGTAAAGGTGTACTGCTGCTCTTGCCAGCTGAAGGCAAACTACTTCTGGTGTTCCTTAGAAATCAGAATTGAGAAAAAGGCATTGATCAGATCATTAGGCACATACCAGGTACCAGGAGATGTATGAGTTTGCTCAAGCAATGAAACCACTTCTGGAACAACAGCTGCAACTGGAGTAACCACCTGGCTAAGTTTACAATAATCGACTGTCATTAATAGGAAGGATCACCAGGTTTCTCAGATTTAAAAAAAAAAAAAATCATATTTCAGTATGTCAGAAATATACAGTAAGAAATGTAAATTTAAAGTGTATTAACTACAATAATATGAAAAGATATGTAATATAAAGAAATAAATGCAACAAAAGCTGTACAATAAATTTCCAGAGAATTTAAAAAATATGCTTTTGATAAACATAAAAGATGATTTAAATATATATGCACAATGGTTAAGAGCTACTCCTTCTAACCAAACTGAAAGCAATTCAAATCCACAAGTTGCTCCTTGGAAACCTATGGGGCAGTTCTACTCTGTCTTATAGGGTTGCTATGAGTTGGAAGCAACTCAACTGCAATGAGTTATATAGATAATGTTAATTGTTTCAAAGACTATATAATCTAAAAATTCTTTCTCAATTGATTTATAAATTCAATGTTATTTTCTATATTTTTATTTATTTATTTATTTTTAATGGACCTTTATTTAGCTCACATTAGCTGTTGTTGAGCCATCCTTGTCTCATGGCAACCCAACGCACCAGCCCCATGACTGGTTGTGAATTGAACCATTTCATCCATACAATTTTCACTGGCTATTTTAGCAGTAGATCGACTAGGCTCTCTGTCATGGATTGAATTGTGATTCTCAAAAAGATATGTTGTAGTTTTAATCCTTATTACCTCTGAATGCAAGCTTATTTGTAAATAGGATTCTTCACAGATGTAATTAGTTAAGTTAACATGAGGTCATACTGTGGTCATAAGTGGTCCAATATGCTTGGTGTCCTTATAAGAAGAGGAGAGAACCCTAGCCAGACAAACACAGAGGGAAGAAGGCCATGTGAGGACAGAGACAGAGGTTGGAGTGATGCATCTACTAGCCAAGGAATGCTTGGGGCTACCAGAAGCTGGAAGAATCAAGGAAGGATCTTCCCTAGAGCCTTCAGAGAGATCATGACAGGCTGAATTCTGACTTCTAGCCTCCAGAACTGTGGGATAATAAATTTCTATTGTTTGAAGCCACTGACTTTGTGGTAATTTCTTAGGGCAGACCTAAGAAACCAACGCACCCTTCCTGTACACTAGCATATGATTTAGTGACATGGATGGACCATGAATGCTGTGTCTTTAGATGTGCAGTCTTGTATAATACACACTAAATATGTATGTGCACAACATGTATATGCTAACCCTGAAATAACCCTTATAACTCTGTAAGAAAAATACAAATAACCTAAGAAAAAAATGGGCAAAAGTCGTGAACAGGGACTCCCCAGAAGAGAAAATCACAATGACCAATACACATATAAGACAATACTTGATCTCATTACCAATTAGGGAAATAGAAATTAAACCATCATACCAGGATTCTATTTCACATCCGTCAGTTTGGCAACATCAAAGTCAGACAAGAACAAGTATTTACAAGGCTATACTGCAATGGGATCACTGCTGGTAGGAGTATAAATTGGAAGATGCAATTTGGAAAACAATTTTGCATTATAAGTTAAAGTCAAAGGTGCTTGTAGCTTGAGATTCAGCATTCCATTATTAGGTAAAAGTCCTAGAGAAACTCTTGCACATGAGCACCAGGACACGTGTTCAGTAATGCTCGTTGCAACATTAATTATAATATCAAATAATTAAAAATTGGAAAATAATGATATTCAGGAGTAGGAAAATGAGGAGTCTGAAAATGATGCTGCACAGCAACAGCCTTCAAGCTGGGTAAGGCTCTAGAAGCCTCTTTTCTGGCCCTCCTTCACAGGGTGCTGGGTCTGTGGGACCAAAGGGATATGACAAACTAGAGACTATGCTCAACCCCTACATCATGCTCAGGGCAATGACACTCCACAACAACCCAAGCCTGCTTCCACAGCCCATGCTGATATGTGCCCCCAACTATCCATTCGAGCTGAACTGTGTCACCATGCTTATGTGCACTTCTAGGCCTGAGGAGTGATCTAGGAGTGGCGTTTGAGGGAGCCAGGAGGGTAGGCACAGACAGAGTTTGGAAGTTTAGGCTGTTATTGTTAGGTGCCATCAAGTCAGTTCCAACTGATAGCACCCCTATATACAACAGGAGGAAACACTGCCTGGTCCTGTGTCATCCTCACAGTTGTTGTTATGCTTGAGCGCATTTTTGCATTCACTATGTCGATCTATCTCATTCATAGTCTTCCTCTTTTTCCCTGACCCTCTACTTTACCAAGCATGATGTCCTTCTCCAGGGACTGGTCCATCCTGATAACATGTCCAAAGTATGTGAGACAAAGACTCACCATCCTTGCTTCTAAGGAGCATTCTGGCTGTACTTCTTCAGAGACAGATTTTTCACTCATCTTGCAGCCCATGGTATATTCAGTATTCACTAACACCATAACTCAAAGGCTTCAATTCTTCTTTGGTCTCCCTTATTCATTGTTCAGCTTTTGCATGCATATGAGGCTATTGAGAACACCATGGCTTGGGCCAGGCGCTTCTTAGTCCTCAAAGTGACGTCTTCGCTTTTTAAAACTTTAAAGAGGTCTTTTGCAGCAGATTTGCCCAATGCACTGCACCGTTTGATTTTCTGACTTCTGCTTCCATGGGCATTAATTGTGGATACAAGTAAAATGAAATCCTTGACAACTTCAATATTTTCTCCATTTATCATGATGTTGCTTATTGGCCCAGTTATGAGGATTTTTGTTTTCTTTATGTTGAGGTGTGATCCATACTGTGGTCTTTGATCTTCTTCAGTATATGCTTAAGGTGCTCTTCACTTTCAGCAAACAAAGTTGAGTCATCTGCATATCACAGGTTGTCAGTGAGTCTTTCTCCAATCCTGATGCCCATTCTTCTTCATACAATCCAGCTTTTCAGATTATTTGCTCAGCACACAGATTGAATAAGCATGGTGAAAGAATTCAACTCTGAAGCATACCTCTCCTGATTTTAAACCACGCAGTATCCCCGTTCTGTCTGATGACCGCCTCTTGGTCCATGTACTGGTTCCTCATAAGCACAATTAAGTGTTCTGAAATTCCCATTCTTTGCAATATTATCAATAATTTGTTATGATCCATAAAGTTGAATGCCTTTGCATAGTCAATAAAACACAGGTGAGCATCTTTCTGGTATTCTCTGCTTTCAGCCAGGATCCATCAGCAAGATACCCCTTGTTTCATGTCCTCTTCTGAATTTCTGGCAGTTCCCTGTTGGTGTACTGTTGCTACAGCTTTTGAATTATCCTCAGCAAAACTTTACTTGCATGTGATATTAACGATATTGTTGGATAATTTCTGCACTCTGTTGGATCACCCTTCTTTGGAATGGGCACAAATATGGACCTCTTCCAGTTGATTGGCCAAGCAGCTCTCCTCCAAATTTCTTGGCATAGATGAGTGAGCACTTCCAGCATTGCATCCATTTGTTGCAACATCTCAGTTGGTATTCCATCAATTCCTGGAGCTTTGTTTTTCACCAATGCCTTCAGTGCAGCTTGGACTTCTTCCTTTGGTACCATTAATTCTTGATCATATGCTACCTCCTGAAATGGCTGAAGGTCAACCAATTCTTTTTGGTACAGTGGCTCTGTGTATTCCTTCCATCTTCTTTTGATGCTTCCTGTGCCTTTTAATATTTTCCCCATCAAACGAAAAAAACCAAACCCAGTGCCGTTGAGTCGATTCCGACTCATAGTGACTCTATAGGACAGATTAGAACTGCCTGTAGATTTTCCAAGGAACACCTGGTGGATTTGAACTGCTGACCTTTTGGTTAGCAGCTGTAACACTGAACCACTACGCCACCAGGGTTTCCATTTTCCCCATAGAATCCTTCAATATTGAAACATGAGGCTTGAATTTTTTCCTCAGTTTTTTTAGCTTGAGAAATGACAAGCACGTGCTTCCCTTTTGGTTTTCTAACTCCAGGTCTTTGCGCATTTCATTGTAATACTTCACTTAATCTCCTCGAGCCACCCTTTGAAATCTTCCTGAGTTTGGAAGTTCAGGCTAGGGTGTACACACATGTGCATGTGAGAGGCAGTGAGAACAAAAAGGGGCAGGCCAAGGAGACTAAGGGTCACATAGCGGCCTTCCACCTGTCCGTGTTGCATTGCAGACTTTGAGGGAGTCTGGGAATTTTAAATTTAAACCTTGACTTTCAGGTTCTTATGAAGGTATCTATGTTCACAAATTAAGATTGAAAATAATGTATAAGAGTTTTTTAGCTTTAGTTTTCAACTCCAAATATTCAGTAAGATGGTATGTAGGCTTCCATTTGTACCTTTGCTCCAGACCTGACTGTAGAAACCAAAAAGAGACACTTCAATGGAGAATTATAAGAAAGTTGATTTGAATTGTTCTGTATGATACAAACTACACAGTGACCACATTAATGGAACCTCACATAATAGAAAGAATACATTATTTGCAGTGATAGTATCCCATGAAATCCAAATGTTTTCACCTCTCTGGGTACCCTTCCAAACTTTTTTATAAAAAATGTTCAGAAACTAGACATATCTGAATAATTCCTCATGGAAATAAGTTCTGTACATTGTCTTTAGAGATTTTATTGTGTATTAGACTTTGTGCTAAAATATCGCCATGTTCAATTTCAAAAGAGAAAAAATAGGAGCCATTAACTCAAATCAAGGAATGTGGAATAGAATTAAAAAAGAAATTCATGGTCCATTTCTTCCATTTTTCAATTTCCAAAATCATATGGTCTATAAAAATTCTATTTGGCCTAGAAACGGTGACCATTTCTTTCTATTCAATATTCCCATTACCCTTTTACAATAAAAGTAACTTTCCCATTATAGACATTGGATTCAGAAGCTGCTTCTTTTTTTTTTTTTAAAAGAAAGCTCAGAGTGAACACATTTAATGTAAATTTGTTTAATGTTTAGTGTCCATCCTGATCTTGGATTATTGGCAGTAAAAAATACTGCAAAATGGTTCTCCAAGTTCTAAGAATGTGAAAACCCTTAAGCTAAAAGATACGAGATGCGAGTACAAATTAATGGTAAAATTTGGCAAATATAGCTCGGTTCTTAGCATATAACCCCAGAGAAAACAAGGGCGGAAAATTATAGGTATTTCAGAATCGAAAGAGATTTATAAAAATCATCTATTCCTGCCCAGGACTTGAGATGCCTTCATCATCTCCTCTCCTAGAATTGGAGGCTTATTATTGCAGAGACCCTGCATATAGAATAGTCTTGACCCTTGGTAGGTATTCAGTATAGATATGTGTTGAATGAATGAACAAATAGGTTTTATTTCTCAATATGTTCACTTGCTAGTTCTTATTTGTCCTCCTTTTATTTATTTTAAGATATAAACACATTAATTAATGCTTCTTAAAAACTGGTTTCCATCAGGTCGATTTTGACTCTTGGTGACCTCTTTTATGGCAGGATAAAACTTTGATCCATAAAGTTTCACTGACTGTGGTCTTTTGGATGTAGATTGCCAGGCCTTTCTTCCAAGGTACCTCTGGGTAGACTTCATCCACCAACCTTTTGGTTAGAAGCTGAGTTCTTAACCACCTGCGCCTCTCAGAGACTCCTAATGCTTCTTACAGTTGCCCAATTTTCTTCTTTAATTCTTGCTTTGGAGCTTCTCCTTTTTTTTTTTTTTTTTTACTCAGAGCACTTAGGTACACAAAATCCCAGAAAATTTTTAAAAAGTAACTATTAATCCAGATAGCATAGTCAGAGCCAGCACATTTCCCCTTTTAAAATAAAACTAGCATAATTTAACACATCGTATTTCATGATCAGCATCTTAAATAAATCTTTCTTTTAGAATGATCTTGCTTGATCCCTTGTTCCCAGTAGCAGCAAGCCAAGTCTGTACCACGTTTCATCTTGGAAAGACAAATCACAATTTTTAAATACTTTTAATGGAGTAACATACTAGAGTGTCTGAGAGGGGACCACACAACATCTAGCTTGCTTTACTTTTTAATTGCTCTTACTCTGAGTGGAGCGTTCTTCTGAAGTGTTATGTCGTTTGCCAAGAATTGAAGGTGCAGAGGAAAAATAACAAGAAGGCTCCTTGAAAAAGAACAGAGGAAAAAAATTAACCATAAGGGAAATCAAAACTAAGAACTGCATAGGAAAAAAACAAAACAATTATGGAATCATTAGTGTTGCTTTCCTATAAGGAAAAGTTAAAAAATAGCAACTATTTACTTCAGACTTCTGTAAATAAACGCATGGTGGTTTCCTTTTCTGGCAGACCCAAAACATGGGGTAAGTCATTCACCTTCAGGTTGTCAGAACGGATACTCAGTTATCGCCATTGTGCCTCCAGTGGCATAAACCCCAAAGGAAACCACAATTCTTGTTGCTGTCACTCTCATTGGTGGCCCCAAATCACACAGAGGCTTTTTTTTTTTCCACTTCTTTTTCAATGCCGAATGCTGCCTATGAAATGGATTTTGTAGACTAATAAGGCAACTGAAATGTCTTATGAATGATAACAATTCAGGGTCCAGATTTAGGTACCATATTATTACATATAAAAATCCAATGCATACATTTTACTGATTAGTTGAGACTTTCGTAAATTTTTTATGGTTGGTTGACATATATTCAAAATAATTACCTTGAGATCTTTAGGAGTACCACGCTGATAACTGGCCTCCAACATATAGGAGCTCCGCATTTTCAAAATCATCTCTTATGGTAGGTATTTCTCATTAAAACGATTTAAAAAAAAACATCGTCAGCCCCAAAATTATCTTTATAAACTTGCACTTCACCCTGGGTATAGAGGAGGTTGAATACATGAAATCCCACTACTTACTGGGAGCACCACAACCATTAGTTGGCTTGGCAAGAAATCAAAAGACTTTTATGTTGTTTTCTCAATGTACATGCCATACAAAATACAAGATAAATACTTTTTTCTCTACAAACTTCACGAACTTTCACAGTGCTCACTTTCTTTAATGTAACTCACTTTTTGATACAATTGTGATCTTTTTGTATATATGCATAGAAATATGCTGCTATTCAAAGGATTACTACAGCAATGCTTGTGGCTTTGTCTTACCCATTAATATATTCATAGTGATTAAAATAAATCAGCACGAAAAAGCCTTACTTTTTAGGGCAAATGTGTCTACCTCTCAGAATCAATGCATTATTGGTGTGTTATCAGGAGGGACCAACCCCTGGAGAAGGATATCATGCTTGGTAAGGTAGAGGGTCAGCGACAAAGAGGAAGATCCTGGACGAGATGGATTGACACAGTGGTCGTAACAATGGGTTCAAACATGACAATAATTGTGAGGATGGTATAGGACAAGGCAGTGTTTTGTTCTGTTGTACACAGGGTCACTATGAGTCAGAAGCAACTTAACAGTACCTGAAACAACAACAAGTGTGTATAATAGGCCTTCTGCCTAAATACTGGCTCTTCCACCCCTTTTTAAAAAAAGCATGTGAAAGATTTGCTTGTTCATTGTTTATTAAAATATTTAAGTCTAGAATTAGCTCTTGTATTAAATTGCATTCCCATTTTAAGATACTTTAGGCACAACAACCCACCAAAGTATATAGAACCACAAGAGAAAGTGAAGCTTTAATAATAAATGTTATACGATTTTTTTTTTAAGATTTTAGATAACAGACCACTTTTTAAAAAATTTATTTCTTGTTTGGAAGATAACAAGAGCCACATATTCGATTCGAAAAATGATTTCAGGGTAAGAAAAGGCTTGTTTTATCTTGCCCAAGTAATAGATTTTTTTTTCCTTTTGCTGAATTCTCTGTGTGAATAACAAGAGTGGCAGCCATTTTCTCCCAGCTCAACATCAAAACCCCTTTCATCTGCTGTCTAAATGCAAACAAAGCAAACCTTCTACCAGGCCTTTCTTTCCAGATAAATTAAAACTCTCATGTCCTGGGGCCTAAATCAAGCCTACAGGCCTTCCCTAGATAAATCCGCTCTCAACCTGAAATCTTCTTGCCACACGTGCTCCTTGTAAGATAATTTTGCAGTAGCTAATCAATAATGCAACAGTAAATTGCATTTAAATAAACATTAGCAGCCCCTCTTAATGAATAAAACCTCATCTGCAATTTGTCAAAGTCAGAAATACTGGACTCTTTTGATATTCATTAGAATATTGGAAATTGGAGCTTTGACAGGCTTTATGTACATTGCAATTACCATTGTGGGTGTGTGTGTGCACTAAAAAAAGGTTTATTTTTATACATTCCGGGCTGAATATAGTGGAACATACAGCAGGTTTCTAGACTAGAATTCATACGTCTGCTACTACCCTGGTTAAAAATATACTGAGATAATCCTGCTTTCCATTGCAAATTATGAGGCAACCAAGTTGTATGTACCTCATTTGAATTTTCTGACTTTAGACGGATTAAAAAAAATAGAAATCTTTATTCTGCAATGATGATGAGGAGAAAAACTACTTGATTTGATTTTACGTACATTATTATTTTTATATTTCACTGAAGAAAGTCATTATTATGAAGAATTTCTGAAATAATTATAGAAATTAAGAAGAATCATTGACTTTCAGGCCTAATATTTTAAAACTCTTTTTTATACATGTATTTTTTAATGTAAATTATGAATGTTGTATGGGGCCTAATGAGAATAATTCCCTGGAATTCATTTATGTTATTCTATAGAATGATCACTTTTAAAAAGTAAATGGTTCTTATTTAAAAAGTACTTCAAACAGAACTAAACCAAATATTAAGAAATAAGTATTAACAATACTCCTTGAGAAAGAACTTAAAATTAAGTCCATTTTTTGGTCATATTTTGAGATTTTTCTTAATTTTTTAAAAAATCTAAATTTATTATCATTTCTGGATCCTAAATGTATTATACTTTAGAGATCCAGACTAGAACATTCACTTCTAAGCAAAATTAACACCATTTTAAAACTATAAAAATATATAATGCTTTATACTAAGAATTTCAAAACTATTAGTGTGGGGGACAAAAGGGAATAATATTACGGCTTGAAGATTTACTTAAAAAAGAAAGCCATTCTTTGGAACTATCATTAGAAATAAAGCCATTTTTATTTAGCTATTTCCCATATAATGTCATCCTAACTAGAAGAAGGAATTATTATCACCATTTTACAGATGGAAAATTTGGGTGCCAAGGGCAACCAGTCAATCAGAACCCGTCTTCAAAGTACCCAACTCAGTTCCTCTGCCACTTTGCCAGTCTATAATTCAACTGAAGATACAGCCAAAAAAAAGCCTATGTATCTCAAAATAAGAAGTCCCTAGGCACACACATATTAAAGCACTTGACTATTAACCCAAAGGCTGATGGTCCAAATACACCCAGAGGCACCTCAGGAGACAGGCCTGGCAATCTGCTTCCAAAAGACACAGCCTTAGAAACCCTATGGAGCAGTTCTACTCTGCACATGAGGTCACTATTAATTGAAGTCAACTCCACAACAATGAATAACATCTCAAAATACAGTCCAAGACATATAGAATTTTAAAAGATTGACAATGAAAAATTAAGGTTAAGAATGAAAAGATAATCAGCAAGGTCATTCTGACACCTTTCAAAAAAACACCTTTTGAAACATTCACACTTTCATACAGCTAATGATTAATAAATATGTCTCTAAAGACATATTTAAGACTGAAGAATTGACACATTCGAACTGGGTCTTGGTGAAGAATATTGAATATACCATGGACTGCCAAAAGAACGAACAAATCTGTCCTGGAGGAAGTACAGCCACAATGCTTCTAGAAGCAAGAACGACAAGACTTTGTCTCACTTACTTTGGACACATCATCAGGAAAGACCAGTCCCTGGAGAAAGACATCAGCTTGGTAAAGTAGAGGGTCAGTGGAAAAGAGGGAGACCCTCAATGAGATGGATTGACACAGTGGCCACAACAATGAGCTCAAACATTGCAACAATTATAAGGATGGTGCAGAACTGGGCAACGTTTCTTTCTGTCATGAATAAGGTTGCTACAACTGGGAGCTGACTCAACAGTACCTAACAACAATGACATATTCAAAAATATTTAATTTAAACATGAAAAAATAATTAGCGTTCTGATTTGTTAACTTTTCTATCGGCCTGCATTCATAGTGGCAGTTGTTCTAACGTTCACCAGGAGGCCTCCAAGATGTCCAATATGCCAGGTATCGAGTGGCATGCCTATGGCTAGCACCAGGCATCAGGGGAAAATCTGTTCATGTTTATCCCACGCAAAGCTTAAAAGTAAACGGAGCTGCAGAACCAAGAAGACTTTACAACGGGAGATGGTTATAAGGCAACCAAAAGTTTAGGCCATGCTCCAATTGGTTTTGTTCTTCTTACACTCTAGAGAAGGAAATTGGATGGATTAATACCACATCACAAAAATTTAAAGCTCCATGCAAGACTGCATTAAGATAACTTAAAAGGGCACTGTAATACTAATAAGGGTCAAAATAGTTGTTAAGAACATCCTAACTCTTGATTATTGAGACTGGAAGTGACTTAAAAGAGTTGTGCTTCCATCAAAAATTTAAAAAATAAAAAAACTTAAAACTGACTTTTAAAAAAGGCTTTAAGTATAAGAACAAAAACTGTAAAATTCTTAGAAGAAAACACAGAATTAAATCTTTATAACCTTGAGATAGGCAATGGTTTGTTAGATATAACAGGAAAAGTACAAGCAAGAAAAGAAAAAAACAGATAAATTGGTCATCATCAAATTAAAAACTTTTGTGCATCAAAGGACACAATAAAGAAAATGAAAAGACAGCCCACAGAAAGGGGAAAGTATTTACAAACTGCATATCTTATAAGGGACTTGTATCCAAAGTATATTAACAACAACAGAAAAAAAACACTCACAGCTCAACCATAAAAAGATAAATAACTCAATTAAAATATAACAAAAAGATTTGAATAGACATTTCTCAAAAGAAAATACACAAATGGCCAATAAGCACATGCAAAGATGCTCAACATCATTATTAGAAAATGCAAATCAGAACTCCAATGAGATACACTTCACACCGCCTGGTCTGGCCATTATCAAAAAGACTGATAATGACAAGTGTTGGCAAGGATGTGGAGAAACTGGAACTCTTGCATATTGCTGGTGGGGATATAAAATGGTGATGTTGCTTTGGAAAAGAGTTTGACAGTTTCCCGAAAAGGTAAACATAGAGTTACCATATGATCACACCATTCTTACCCAAGATAAATGAAAACATATGCCTATACAAACACTTGTACATAAATCTTCATAGCATCATTATTCATGATAGCTAAAAAGTGGAGACAACCTGAATGTCCACTTACAGATGAATGGACATACAAAAATTGGTATATCCATATCACCCACACACCACCCATTGCCATTCAGTCCATTTCGACTCCTATCAACCCCGTATTCATACAGCAGAATATTATTTGACAATAAAAAGGAATGAAGTGCTAATGTATGTTACAGCATGAGTGAACTTTGAAAACCTTATGTTAACCAGTCACAAAAAAAAAACACATATTGCATGATTCTAATACATGAAATGTACACAGTAGGCAAATCCATACAGACAGAAAGTAGAGTAGTGGTTGCCAAGGTCTGGGAAAAGGGAAAAATCAGGAGTGACTTATCATGGGTACAGAGTTCCTTTTGGGGTGATAAAAGTGTTCTAAAATTAATTACGATAGCTGCACAACTCTGTGAACACCCTAAAAACCACAGAATTGCATACTTATGAAAAAGATGAATTGTGTGGTATGTGAGTGATATTTCTAAAAAGCTACTATTAAATAACACACACACAGATGATTAACTGGAATTAGACAGAAATTAGACTCTCAGCTCTTCCATTTATAAACTAGGTTACCTTGGGGATGTCTTTAAGAATGGCAGCTTTTATCACTAATGCATCAAGAGGCTTCAGTATCTGCCAATTATGAGTATTCAGTAAACAGTATATAGCAGTTAATAACATGGACTGTTACTATGGACAGTCTAGTTTCACAACTAGACTGTTAGTGGTTGCACCACTTTGGACCTGCCTGCCCTTGGCTAAGTTATTGGCCTCTCTGTGCCAAAGTTTTCTCATCTGTAAACTGGAGATAATAACGGTACCTACCTCAAGTGGACTGTTGTGAGTTCTAATTGAGTTAACCTAAGTAAAATGCTGGGAGCACTCGAGATGTCTAAGAAATCAGTATTTGAATACCAAAAGGGTAATTACTTTCTCAAAATTCAATACTTACTGCCCCAGCATTGTGAATTTTATAAAATAATTGTTAGACTGTAAGCTTTACACATAACCTTGAAGACTTTTAAGTAGAAAAATGAGAAACCCATGTCTATTGTATATATACATATGTACACAAGTGATATTTACATGAAGATACAACCCACTGACTATTTTGCCCATCCATGGATGCTCTGGTCAATACAGAAAACATCAAGGCTAGAAGAAAGCTTGATTTAGGTACTAAAAACCATTTTACAATGAAATTATTATTTTGTAATTATGTTTAAAATACTAGAATTTTCTTAGAGAAAGAATTTAGCCCTGAAAGCCAACTGCTCAATAAAAATGTCTTTTAAATGTTAAAAAGTAATGCATAAGTAATTTTTTTTTTCAATATTTAACTTGTTTGATTTTTCAGTCTCAAATAAAGCTTGTCTCTACATTTGGGTAAGACCATTTTGTTAATTTACTTAAAGATTACAATATATTCTTATATAATGTAAGTGTACAAATATTGAGCTTTTCTTCTATTCCCTATAATGTGGAAAACAAAGCACAGAAAGAAAGGAAAGTTGATGGAGTTGTGTTGTTTATAAGTTGCAAGGTCAGGATTCAAGACAGCATCTCTTAAATTTTAGACCAAACCGCTCTATGTTGTACCAGCTGCTCCCAATTTTTTCAATGAAAGAAATTACTTACAACCAAACCATAACAGTGTTGCGGCTCACCCGCCACAAGACAGTATTGTCCTTTTAGTACCTGCTGAGATGAAACAAAGACAAAATGATATAAAATTTGGTAACACTTTCAAGTTAATTATATTTTATTAATCACATCAGTATTTACATATATTTGAAATAATAACATACACAATTGAACAGAGTAGCCCATGCAAAACTCTTCAAAATTCTCCCATGATTTCACCATCCGCCCTTCGTGTCACCAAGCTGATGTTCAATGTGCTGGTTGGGGTTTGGTCTGTGTTATTTGAGGGTTACTACGAGCAGTTACCCTTGAAGTTGCCCAATCAGAAAGGGAGCTTAGGATACTATTTTTAACTAGGAGATTGCTATTTGGTAGCAAGGTTAACATGAAGCCGGAGCATGGTGTTCAACCTGGGTTTTGGGTAAAAAATGTTCTTTGGGGTCAGAAAAGTCTCCTTGTATACACTGCTAAGGATTGACCCTGAGAAGTTCACTAGGGAAGGAAAGAAACATATCAGATAAGCCTCTGGTGGATCATATACTTTTGATGACATGAGTTAGGCATGGCCACCCTGGTTTTGTGGAAAAACAAGAGGAAGCTTGCCTTCAATGACACAAGAGGTAAAAGTGGATTCTACCCAACCCAGCTATGCCAGACAGTATATCTCATGGTTTTTCTATGACTCCTTCTGCTGCCATTTCTGTGATACCAGCATTTGCTGCTTTTCAACAAATCCACTCCTAAGGCTCTTTGGGAACAAATAGGGTAAATTTCTAAATCCACCCACAGTTCTCCAGAATAGAAACCAACCCTAGGTCACAGTTGGGTGACTTCAATAAGGGTATGTAACTAATTCTTCCTGGGGCAAGGAAAAGAATTCCCTGAGGACTGTCAAGGATAGATTACTGAATTCTGCTAAGATTGCTGAATTCTGGCCTCCTGTATCGAGTTCAGTAATTGAATGTTTTGGATGAACTCACTCAACTTTGGGTGCTGCACTTTTCCCAACTACGAAATAAAAATCACCAAATGAAGGATTTGGACCTTCAAACTTTCACTCTGCAATACAGAGAATCTTCTCTGTATGGGATTCCATAAATATCTGTAATAACCATACGGAGAAATACAAAGCATAAAAATGCAGATTAAAATGACCTAAGTAATACATATGGTCAGCATTTAAAAACTTGACTTTAAAAAAAAAAAAATGACATAGTTAAGGACTTTCTGTTCTAGGGTATTATAATTAATTTCTCATTTGGAGTAAGCTGCTTTGTTTCTCTAATCCAAATTAAAACAATGACATATTTAATACAGTTAAATTACCCAGAAGAAAATAAAAATCTTAACCAGTAGTAGGATATATGTATTACTCTTTGATTAATAAAGCAATTGTTCTTGAAAATGTTTATATCAGACCTAGAAATATAAATTTTGAAGTGTAATACCTGTAATAGAAGTAATTTTAAACATAAGGTGTAAAAAATAATGGTAAATATTTTATTCCTGAGGGGCTCAGAAATTTATAATATTGGTTTCTGTAGAAATTGAATCAATAATAATCTCAGGACAAAAGGAGTGCTAATGTGTGGGTGGTCCCAGAAGAGTGGCATATATATATATACATAAAACACATTCATCATTCATATTGTTAGGTGCCATCAAGTCAATACCAACTCATAGCAACTCTATATATAACAGAATAAAACAATGCCTGCTCTTGCACCATCCTCACTGCCGTTGTTATGCTTAGTCCTATTGTTGCAGCCACTGTATCAATCCATCTTATTGAGGGACTTCCTCTGTTTCGCTGACCCTATACTTTACCAAGCATGATATCCTTCTCCAGGGACTGATCCCTCCCGATAACATGTCCGAACTATGTGAGATATTGTCTTGCCATCCTTGCTTCTAAGGAGCATTCTGGTTGTACTTTTTCCCAGATATAATACATACGTGGATAGGTGATAGATAGATATTTATATCTATCTATATACATCTAGATATATCCTCCCTCAGTAAATTAACTTTATCATCCTTACAAGTCCTTTTATGGAGGAGGAGAACGCTTTTCTCCTCCCCCTCCCCCCCCCGCCAGACATATTCACCAATTGCTTTTCTCTAGAATTTACTAAATATAGTAATTTTAGGTATGCTTGGTGGCTAGCTACTAACAAATTGACATTGCTACTGAATGACAAGCTAAATGGGATATCAGGGGAAATGTTCTATTCTCAAATGGAGTATTTTCAAATATACTATCTTTATATTTCCTATAAAAGTGTGCTATGCATAAAAAGAATTTTTTTTTTAATCAGATAATTTCCCAAAAGTTGAGAGTCTTCAAGGGTATTTCACTTCGCTATCATTTCCTTTTAATCTCCCAAACATCTTTGTGAGGCCGCCTAAATCCTAAAGCACATGATATTTCTTGCCCAGTGTTCCTTATTCCAAATGTCATCCCCTTTCAGGGGCGCTAGTCACTCGGTGCCTGGAGTCCTTGGAAAGGAGCAAAGCAGTCTCTTTGGCAATGGCCCTCTGAGAGAGACTTTAGGGAACAGCTGGGGAGACTTGTCATGAAATGGAGAGGGGCAGCTTCCAGGTTCTCTGTTCCCCTTTGTTGATAACGTGCCCCTTCCCCATGCAGGGTGACATTCCCAACCCCACATGTCCACTCTCTTGAATCCTTTGTAATCCTCTTTTAAAACCCCCGTCTCCTCGGTGAGACAGCACTTTTCCACTCCACCGGAAACACCGCAGGAGCCAGAAATGCTGTTTCTACATCTTTAGGAAACCTAAACGTTCCGAGGTTTATGTACCCAGATTACCACGGGCTAACTGACAATTCTGACAACCTTCTATAGATTACTCCCAAAGGGTCCCTTCTTCCATTCCACCCCCTCTGAAAATTTCCAAATGTATAATATGGAGCTTAGAAAATAAAAATGATGGATAAAGGGGAGTTGTTGATAAGAAACAAAATACTTTTCTTCTTAGAAAACCTTCTAAATTAATTCAATAATTTATCCAAAAGGAAAAGGAAGGCAATTTAGGAAGATTCATTTCAAAATAGAAATGTTCTATTTTCTAATACAAATCATTATGAAAGCTTCTTAAGGACAAAGTTTTTGGGTCACTTTCATATTAGAAAAGGCAAGTTCTTCTATGGAATTGTATACTAGGTAATATTTTGCTAAGAAATTAGAACTTATAAAATATATCTTTGTAATAATGTGCATTCTTCTTTTAGGGTTAGGGCTGCTTATTTATTTTTGCAAGATCTCTCAGTACAGACATAAATCCCTTTTCAAGGGTTGTCTTGCAATGAAAAAGCAAAAAACAACCAGCACACTGACCGGTGGCGTTTCTTACTTTAAATAACACTATGCAAAGCTTGCTATGCCCTTTTTGTTTTCCAAAGCTACGATTAAAGAGAATATTCAACAAGAGTAGCTTGATTCTGGAGCAAATTATTTCACCTTTATGGGCCTCAGTTTCCTCATACACAAAGTAAGGGGTTTGGGTAAAATATTTCTAAAGCTTATTCCCAGTTAGAAACAGGTCTTATCCTGAGTATCAGAAATGACTCCTTTTGTTATTTGGCCTTGACTTTATGAATCAGAAAATATGTCCCTATATATCATTAAGATAGCATTTAAAATGGTCTTTCACAACATTTTAATAATAATACACTAAAATCTTCAAGACATTTGCAATTTAGGAGAGTTCAAAGAAGTTTGCAATTTCGAGGGAGCTTCTTTACAGTATTTCCAAGAGGAAATTAAGGTAAGGGTTTGTTCCTTTCCCCTGGCTATTAAGGGGATAGGCCTGTACCCACCTCTAGCTGAGGAGTCTCACACCTTCCTGAGATATAGATTCTCATATCTGCGTCACAATGTCTTATACATGCCCTTTGACTTTCTTTTAGGGTGTCTTTGGAATTAATCTCCTAGAAAAAAGATATGGTTCCTAATTTATTCATTGCTCTTAGAAAGAAAGAGAGGGAGGGAGAGAGACAAAAACAGAAAGAAGAGTGAGGGAGACAGAGAGAGACAGAGGAAGAAGGGAGGGAGGGAGGAAGGAAGGACGAAAGGAAGGAAGGGAGGAAAGAGAGAGAAAGATGAGCTTTTGGATAGTAGAAAGTTCTAGAAATTATTTCAAATAAGATACTCTTTTTTATTTTTAATGATGGTTTCTCCTTGAACCATAAACTTTAGTGAAGCTAGACTGTCTGAGGTTACCAGGATATAAAATTTCCTCTAAGCCAATTAAACTCCCAATCCTGATTAAATGAAGGAGGTCAGACCATAACAGCCCTCTTTATCTAGTGCTACAAACACCCTAATATGAAAAAATATATGTGTTCACTTTTACAGAATGATAAATTCACTTATTTTATTAATAGCCCTAGAAAATTCCAATATGAAAGGGACTGCAAAAAGAGGTGTTACTCTAGCAAAATATAGAATAAAAATGGAAAATATCTGAGAAATCTTTATTTGTCCTTTTCAGGTTTAACATACTTGGTCTTAATATAAAGGTATAAATGGGAAATCTTCTCTCCCAAGTTCTTGAATTATCTGTTATATATATTATATATATGTCTATGTATATACATGTATGAATAATTTTGTATAAACCCAGGGCCATTGATTTTTGTATGGGTTTTTATAGGTTTTATTTTGCATAATTATCAAAAATAGTATACTCATACAGGATACAACATAAATGGAAGTCATCGATATGTTTAAGAAACCAATATGCTTTAGGTTGTACTTTCAGAAACACACCAGTGAGGTGATAAAAACATCATTACAGGGCAAGAGTGACTGAATCCAGAAGCCTGCGTTCTGTAGCCTTACACAGAGGGGTCTTGCTAAATTAAAGACTTCCCAAGGTGTATCAGTTACTGCACTGACTGCTTCCTTTTTCCCGCCCCCCCCCCTCCTTTTCTCCCTCCCTTCTGACTCACAGTTTCTTAGATGATAAACCAGCTCTGACAGGGCACTGGGAATTCTATTAGTACCACCACCTATCAAGGACCAGGGAATATATCAATAAAGAAAAAAAAAAGGGGGGAGCGGTTAAAATACAAAAACTGAGCTTCTTTAACTAAGGTGGTTACAGCCTTTCTGTAAATCAGCTAAAAAGAACAGGAATAGCATAGCCTTTTGACGCCAGTAAGCAAAAACAACACGAGGCGGCAAGGTGATGAAATCCAGCCCTCATCTCTGGGACTGCAATGATGTCACACAGAAGGAAGAAAACTCATCCGCTCTCCTGCAGTCTCAGGCTGCATGACATCAGCAGAGGGCCTCAAGCAATTTATAGCATTTTGTTTACTCTGGAGCCATTCGATATGTATTAATACATGCGGCAGCAGCTGTCTCCTTTGCAAAAGGAGTGTGCTCACAAGAGCTCTCTCACCCAAACTGAGAACATAAGCACACTCTAATAGTAAAAGAGGCAGCTGCTGGTGCATGAATTAATATATTATAAGTTGCTCCCTCATTTGTTATTCTTTTTTAAATTCCACTCTGTTTTAAAAATAAAAATACTTAAGGTTTTTAAGAGAAATGAAACTTCTACAGAGAACTCATCTATTGGTAGATATGAAGTATATTATGGCAGTTTTATTATGTTTTAGGGATCAATTCATTTGCATATCAAAATAAAAAATTTAAGTATTTATTATTTTCAGAACTGAGGCATCTGGTGTCTTTGGAATGTTCCACGCAGTGAATGGGAAGAAAGGGGGTTTCCTGCTTCTAGTTCTGACACAGGCCTGGGAACATGGATTTGCTCAATAGCTTATACATTAGACCAGAAATAGAAATTAAGTAGGATCATATGAGTTACTCCAATCATCTCCTTGCTATTAAAAAAAGAAAAAAAAAAAAACTATTTTGCAGAATTTAATATTTAATTAAAATTGATTCTTAATCTTCCTGTGAGTTGCTACTAGTTAAATTTGATATCCATCCTTGGAAATATTCTAAGTCCTTAGGTAATTTAGTAATTCCTGACCCCGAGTCTAACAATGACCTGAACTGTAGCCAAAAGGACCAAAGAGTTGATTTTTACGCAAGCTGTCCTTAAGCCCGTGTATCGTTCAGGTGTGGTCTGCTTTACGGCATGCAAAATTATTACTAGCAAAAGTAATTAATGCAATAAGCCCGACATTTCTAAATAATCAAGATACTTAAGATGATACCAAATTTTATTTTGTTTTGTTTGAGGTTGGTTTAGACTAGTTTGTTGTTTGCTCACTGGTTGTATTAATGAACAGTTTCTTAGAAGGCTGAAAGAGAAATTAATTTTAGACAAATCGAGAGCTGGTTCCATTTGCTTGATTCCTTTCAATTCCATTTTATAATTTCCTGTTCTTCTTAGCGCTAAGGTTACATTTCCATTTTGTAAATATTATACTGTGCAAATCTTATACTTCTAATTTTATGCATTATTTTATCATTGTAAAATATCTGCAAATTAGTTTTCTATTTACCTAGGAATCTTAAGTATTTAATATCTTTTTTTTAATGTTATTCTAGATCTCTGTTAACAATATGGCTCATTATTTAATTCAGAAAGAATTTAAAAGGTGTGAGGTTTCCAAGAGAAAGTGCTATCGTGATTTGCATTGACCTAATTAGTTCATTTACATGTTGACCTTTAAAACCAGTGAAGTTTTGTAAACCCAACTTGTGGTTGTAACTATTCCACAAAAGAGACCCAGGAGATGGGATGAAAAACAGAGTAAGCTTGATAAAGAAATATTGGTGATAAACTAAGGGGAAAACAAAATTAAAATTATGTACTACTATCTCAATGAATTATATAAACCTGCCTTAGAAGGCGATATATTTTCATATAAATTTTTGAGAACAGCCAGTCAACTGACTTGACCTTTCTAATTGTTTATCTTTAAGTAAAAATGGAAAAGTAAATATTTAAGCATCTGCATTATAGTAGAATTTCATGTCTCTTACATTTGGAGTCCTGGGGTGACAGTTAACATGCTCAGCTGCTAACCAGAAGGTGGGAGTCTCAAGTCCACACAGAGGCACCTCAGAGGAAAAGCCTGGCAAGCAACTTTAGAAATCAGCTATTGAAAGCCCTGTGGAGCACAGTTCTACTCAGACACACGTGGGGTCACCATTAGTCAAACTTGACTCAGCAGCAACAGGGAAAGGAAAAAAAAAAAAGAGCACATCTAAATTTCTTAAATTATAAATAAGAACTCTGAATCTACCATTTGGTCACAGATTCTACAAAGGCATTACACGTAATTGAAACTCTTAAAGAAAATTTCAATATGCACACCTTTTCAAAGGTTGTATCATGATAAAAAAAAATCTTTTTTTTTTATCATTTGAAAAGTACAAAATACATTTGCTATGGATCTAGCACCAAAGCTATCTGGACAGAATGAGCTCAAATGCACTCTCATGTCTGAAAAAGCCCTCAAAATGTATACCCTCCACTCACACCCCCTCCACCAATTATTCACTCTCAGTACCGTATTTCTCCTCCCCAATTTATCCTCCCACTACTGCCCTTTTTGCCAACTATTTCACTGGAGCCTCCATCCTGTGGAGTCTCCCCTCTACCTCCAACCATGAGCTTCTTACAGAATGCTCTCCTCCAGCTGTCCCAGGGGGTTGGCTAGTCCACACGGACTTTCAGTCTTGCTCCCCCTGTGACATTCTTAAGTGAGGGTTGCTTTTTTCCTCTTTCCCATGTTCCATAGGACTTCAAGGGTGAGCAGTAGCTCTGGGAAAGAACAGTCAGAATTTTCTGTAGCTCTTAACCACTGTGCCATGAGGGCTCCATAATAATTCGCTCAGTCTTTTTCTTCAGCTTTCTTCCTGGCCAATTTTAGAGTCCATGTGGATTACCCAAACACCTAGCCTTCTTCAATTTAAATTCCTTACTCCACTTCAGCCACTGACTTCCAGGACCCTACAATGGAACTTGTCAGCACCCACAACCCTTGAAAACTTAAATTCTAGTATGTAAAACCCACAAGACTTCCAGCTCTTCAAGCTCTTGGTGACTTCAACTAGTAACTAGGCAAATTTCTCCCCTAAGTTCTACTGCTTTGGAGAGATTTTAACCCAGATGCCCCATAAGTACTTAAATTTTTCAGGCCCTCAATGAAATTCTATGTGACATAATAGCTCAAAGAATGAATTCTCTCCAGAAAGTCAGAGCCTCCCTTTGATGTTCATGTTTTTCTTAATGGTATTTTTTTTACGTATATCCATTCTTCCAGTCGCAAAACTTCTCATTCAGCTTTGATTTATCCCTCCAGATATAGTGAATCCCCAAGACTATCCTTCTGAAATGCTTCTTGAACTCATCTTATTTTTTTCAACGTCATTACAATGGTGGTACAGTGGTTAAGAGCTACAGCTGCAAACCAAAATGTTGGCAGCTTGAATCCACCAGCTGCTCCTTGGAAACCCTAGTTCTACTCTGTCCTGTAGGGTCGCTACTAGTCAGAATCCACTCAAAGACAACGGGATTGGTTTTGGTTTGGTACCATGGTTCTAACCATCACCACGGGAGAGCATCACACTAATGGTAATGTCATTCCTTCCGCTTGTAATATTCCCTCCATTTCACCTTTCTTTCAAAATCATACTCATCTATTTCAAGGCTCAAATTAAATACTTTTTTCTCTTTGAAATTTTCTTGCTCTTCTAGTTAGAAATTCGATTTATTAATCCGTTCTCTGAACTTCCATAACTCTTTCTTTATATGGTGTTAATGGCACTCATAAGGAGCATGGGTGGCACGAGTGGTTTGCAATCTGCTGCTAACATAAAGTTTGGCAGTTCAAACTCATGCCGCAGCTCTGCCGAAAAAAAAAAATCTTGGTAATGTGCTTCCATGAAGATTATAGCCAAGAAAATCCTGTGGAGCTGAGTTCTACTCTGTAACACTTGGGGTCACCATGATTTGGAAGCTAACTCAATGGCAGCTAACAACAACAATGGCACTCATAACATACTATCAGTAAGTTTATACGGAGTGTATTTACTTCCTCACTCTTATTCACCACGTACCCCGCTAATATCCTGATTCAATGCCTACTGCCACACCGAAATGGTTCCTCTAAGGTAACTAGTGATTAACCAATTTTGTCAAATCCCATGGACACTTATTTCTTTAATTCCTTACTTCTCTGAGATATTAAAAAGACTGAACAAAGAGGCAGAGAGGGGGAAGAGAGAGGCCAAGTCACATGAAGATCGCCTAGGAGCAGAAGCTCAAAGAGACAAGGACTTTCCTCCAGAGCCAACAGAGAGTGAAAGCCTTCTCGTAGACCCAAGACCCTGAATTTGGACTTCTAGCCTCCTCATCTATGAGAAAATAAATTTATGTTTGTTAAAGCCACCCACTTGTGTTATTTCTGTTATAGCAGCACTGGATAACTAAGATGAAGTTCAACCGCCTACTGGATGGATCCATCCTGATATTTCACAGTAATGTCAAATTTAATATATCAAAATCTCAGTTGTCATCTTCTCTCCCATATTCCCCATCTCCTGATCCACCCAGCCACCTAAACCAGAAAACTTGGATTTATCACAAGCTCCTCTCTTTAACCAGTGCCCCCCACAATTCCAAACATCTTTACACTCCAGAAATGAACGTCTCATAACTCTATTTTCTGTGCCCCTTTTCCAACAATTCCACTCCCATTGTCTCCTTCCGATCCTGAACACGGTTCATCTAATTGGTCTCTTTTTTTTTTTTTTAACTCTGACTGCCATCTCTGTCCTGCTCCCCCATAATCTTTCTTTTACAATGTTTCAAAGTAATTTTTCAAAGCTACAAATCTGACCATGCCACTTTCTTAAAATCCATTAGGAGCTTCCCATATTGTTCAGGATACATACAATGCCTTAGCTTATTGCATTAGGTCCAAAATAGACTATTTCTCACTGATCTTTCTAGGCTCATTGCTTGCATATCTTTGCTCAAGGGTGCCATACTCTTTCACGTTTCCATTTGTCCTTTGTTCTGTTCTTTACCTAACCAACACATACTCACTTGAGAAGTCCTCTTGTGTGCTCCCTCCCAATGCTTTATTGACCTTCTTATGTGCACCCATAGAACTCTGGGTATACTTTTACCATAGTATTCCACGCACAGCAACGTCCTGCCTCCTCTCGTAGACTGGAATCTCCTCAGACCAAGGAACATGCTTTATTAGACTTTGTAGGCCCAGCTCCTAACAGAGTGCCTGCTTCCTAGACTCCCACTATATATTGAATGCTGTGCTATCTTAGGAAATCCTCGTGGCATAGTGGTTAAGAGGTAGGGCTGTTGAAAAAAGGTCAGCAGTTCAAGTCCACCAGGCGCTCCTTGAAAACTATATGGGGCAGTTCTATTCTGTTCTATAGGGTCACTATGAGTCAGAATTGACTGGATGGCAGCGGATTTGGTTTTGGTTTTTTATGCCATCTTAAGATGTAGATATAAAGTTCTTTAAAAGATAAGCAACTGAGAATTCTGCGTTTACCAAGGTAATTAATTAATATTCAAAACAATGATAAGTCCCTAGTTCAAAAAGTAAATTTATGATCTCAAGTATTTCAAAACTACTGTGTTGATTACATTTTGAGAAACATGTAAGAGTGAAGATATTATAAGACTTGTTTAAGATGTTTAAATTTTATATCTTTATCATGTCATTTCAACAAAAGTATACCACAGGCTTTGGTGTTAGATAACTGGTCACATCTATAAATTGGTCATCAGCACTGAGGCCAGAGCTATAACGTAACAAGGGTCAGGCAAGCGCCAATCCAGAAGCAATCGTGGTTTTGTTTTTCTATCTACAGAAAAACCGATAACAAAGCTCATTTCAGCCCCTAAAAAAAACCACCTGAGCAAAGATAGAAACGGAGTGTACAATGAAACATAGGTGGTAGTAATCTCATAGGGCCCCTCATCCCTCCCTCCTCTGCCTGGGAAACAAGTCCTTGGAGGGGTCTTATGACTATAGCCTCTCCGCCTCCAACTGCCAGCAATAAGTAAACATACATTTTGCACTTGTACTTGGAACAGAGCTACAGATTGAAAGGACACAATTCAGCCAATATTTGCAAAGCACTTGCTATGTGTCAGGCACATTTTCACTCTTAAGAATTAAAAAACCCAAAGCCATTGCCGGCGAGTCATTTCTGACTTATAATGACCCTATAGGGCAGAGTAGCACTGCCCCATAGGGTTTCCAAGGAGCATCTGGTAGATTTGAACTGCTGACCTTTTTGTTAGCAGCCGTAGCTCTTAACTGCTATGCCACCATGGAAAAAACTCAGTCAAGAACATAATTCTCACTGTAACAGTGAAAATACAACTTAATTTAATAATTAAGGTTTACATCACATACTTCATAGTTTTTCTAGTGCTTCTGTATTTCTAAGGCTACTTCTCCGTCACCTAACCATACTCATGGCTGACCATTTTGGTCACAACAACGTAGAGGTGATCAGATCTGTGAATACTTAAGTTGCAGGACACTCTTGCTATATGTCAGGTTTTTCCCACCAATTTCTATAATCTCAGCAAGACTGAAATGTCCTCCTTCCTATCTTATTAAGAAAATGATAAATCAGTAGATGTCCTTCCATCATTAATCGTCATCACCTTAATAGAACTCAGAGGTAGAGAGCAAATAGAAGTGACCACAGTATTGAAAACCAGGAAATGTAGAAAAAGGAAGAGATTACAGTAAAGCTAATATGCACCCACATTAATCTCTCCTCTTTTGTAAAATGTGGTGCTCCTGTGATCCAGTGTGTAACTCATTCCCTGCCGAGGGTGTGTTTGTTTTCTGGGCTCATTGGTCCCAGAATGCACCTAAGTTCAGAGGAGTATCCAACGGTCTCCAATAGGTAGAAGATCCTGTATAAGCTATTGTAAAAATTTAACTAAAATTTTCTTTTTAAGTCGGCCCTTTGCTGGGCTAGAGGGAGGCTCTGTGGAAGATCTGGCAGGCACTTTCAAAGGCAAATTAGTATTTCCTCTTTTTCAATTTCTTAAAGAATTCCTCATTCCAGCCTTCAGCAGTATATAGTACTACTGATATGTGGTGCAAATAAACATGCTCAGCTGCTAATCAAAAGGTTGGATATTTGAGTTCACCTAAAGGCACCTCAGAAGAAAGGCCTGGTGATTTACTTCTGAAAAATCAGCCACTGACAATCCTATGGAGCACAGTTCTACTCTGACACACATGGGGTCTCCATGAGTCAGAGCGGACTTGACAGCAACTGGTTTATGCACGGATATTAAACCAAAAAAAGAAAAATGAATTTTTAAATGCAAGATCTTTAGGGTCAGGATTATCAACTCAAGGCTATAAAATAAACCCAGCCATTAGTTTGTGCCCAATATTCCTAACCCCTGAAGACTAAGTAGAAACAACACACAAGTGGATGTGACATACTATGGGCATTAATTTCAAATATAAGTTTTTATTAAAATAAGTATATATTATTAACAATGCTATAACTTTGAAACTATTTCTAATGTTCTAAAAATACTGTCTGTGTGACTACTGTCAAAGGAAGACTTTTTTTAGTCATTGTCAGCAATATGCTCATCAATCTTAGACAATAATCATTGTGATTGCTGAATTCCTCCATGACACAACCCATCACAACCAACCCTAACAAAAATGGATGCTTGGAAATGGATTCAACAATCAGAAGGGTCCAGATTCCCGCAGTTTTAACTCCAGATCTAATACACGACATTTCCTTCTGAGAGACAAGACCTAGAAAGGGTTATACCCATTGGGAACATCAAGGGAAATAATTCAACCAAAGTTCATTTAGGGACTGTCCAGTCAAATTAATTACTGGGAGAGAGAAAGTCCATCTCAGCCAACTTCCTTTCGAGCCCGAAGAGTCATTTCTTCAGTAGGAACTCGTCCATTTTTCCACTTCTCCTTCACAGGCTTTCTTATGACTATCTTGTTTTTATTTGGGCACCATTTCAGAGGGTATGCAAGCCAAATAATGGAAATTAAACCCAGTTAGATCGGCAACTGGTTAGTAGCTCTGGATTTCCGTGGAGGATGCATTTAAAATTACTTGCCTTAAAATGAGTTTCAGTAATTACTTGTTAAATTTAATTGCTCATGTTTTTCCTATTCTCAGTTACCAAAGCTAAACAATTCTTTATGATTATCCATTTCTTCTTATAGGGGGAGGAGCAGAGAAAGACACATATACGTTTCATTTTTTTTTTTAATTCTTACTCCTTTTTTTACCTCTGTAAGAGATTTATAAATACATCATTTCAGCAGGTGTAATTTTAAAATAAAGTGGAAAACTCTTATTTTCCCCAGAGATATGCTTCTTATTGCCCCAAAGGCAGAATGCCACTTATAAATTTCCATTCGTATATAGTAGATGTGGGCTTTAGTTATTCTAAATTACTAAAACTTTAACCTATTCATTTTGGAAAATGATATGTTGCTTCCTTTAAAATCCAGAAATAGAAATACCATACAATCCAGAAATCCCACCATAGAAATATATCCTAGAGAAATAAGAGCCGCCACATGAATAGATATATGCACACCCATATTCATTGCAGCATTATTCACAACAGCAAAAAGATGGAAACAACCTAAGTGCCCATCAATAGATGAATGGATAAACAAACTATAGCACATACATACACTGGAATTCTACTCAATGATAAAGAGCAGTGAAGAATCTTCTAAACATCTCACAACATGGGTGAGTCTGGAGGGCATCATGCTGAGCAAAATAAGTCAATCATAGAAGGACAAATATTGTATGAGACCACTTTTATAAAAACTCATGAAAAGGTTTACACACAGTTATGAGGGAGGGGAGGTATGGAGAGGGAAAAACACCAACTTAAAAAGAGGTAAGTGGTAACTTTGGCAAAGGATAAGACAGTACACAATACTGGGGAAGCCAGCACAACTTGACCAAGGCAAAGTAATAGATGCTTCATAGACACATCCAAGCCCTGAGGGGCTGAGTTACCGGGCTGAGGACTGAGGACCATAGTCTCAGGGGGCATGTAGCTCAACTGGGAAAGCATAGTTTATAAAGAAAATGTTCTACTTACTACTTTGGTGAGTAGCCTCTTGGGTCTTAAAAGCTTGTGAGTGGCCATCTAAGATATTCCACTGGTCCCACCCCATCCGGAGCAAGGGAGAATGAAGAAAACCAAAGACACGAGGGAAAGATTAGTCCAAGGAACTAATGGAACAGAACTACCACAGCCTCCACCAAATTGAGTCCAGTGTGATAGATGGTGCCTGGCTACCACCACTGACTGCTCTTACAAGGGTCGTAATACAGGGTCCCAGGCAGAGCTGGAGAAAATGTAGAACAAAATTCAAACTCAAAAAAAAAAAAAAAAAAACATAGTAGTCTCCCAGAGACTGGAGAAACCCCAAGAGTATGGCCCCCGGACACCCTATTAACTCAGTGCTGAAGTCACTCTTGAGGTTCACCATTTAGTCAAAGAACAGACAGGACCATAAAACAAACAATAATACATGTAGCTCAACCATGTATATGAGACTAAATGGGCACACCAGCCCAGGGGCAAGGATGAGAAGGCAGAAGGGGACAGGAAAGCTGGAAAATGGAAATGGGGAACCCAAGGTGGAAAAGGGGAGTGTTGACATATCATGGGGTTGGCAACCAACATCACAAAACAATACGTGTATTGAATGTTTAATGAGAAACTAATTTGCTCTGTAAACCTTCACCTAAAGCACAATTTAAAAAAAAAAAAAAATTTTAACCTATTAAAATCTTATTGAGCCTAGGAAAAGGCACAAATTTTATATCCGGAAATCTTATATAATTCCTAAAATATCTTAGTCAATTTAATTTTTGAGGAAGCATTATTAAAGAAAATAAATTGAAATTATTTATGTAGTGATCCATTGTCTGTCTTATTTCATTAAACTGTGGACCAATTTTCTTTAAATCTGCTAACCCTTTACTGTATTCCTTTCTTTGTTAATATTTACATTTGCTTATTTTTGTTAAGTATTACTACCAAATATTGGTGTGTAAAGAAGGCCAAGTAAACATTAAATCATTCATCATCTGGCAATCAAACACGTACCCCTCTACCATCACGTAAATAAAACCAAACCAGGAACTGAGTTTTCAGTCTCGCAAACTGCTAGGAAACCAGGTGAACAAGCAAGTAAAGAATATTCCACTCCCATTCTCATAAAGGAGTCCCTGGGTGGCGTAAATGGTTAACATGCTTGGCTGCTAACCAAAATGTTGGACATTTGAGTCTACCCAGAGGCAACTTGGAAGAAAAGCCTTGCAATCTACTTCCAAAAAATCAGCCATTGAAAACCCTATGGAGGACAGTTCTACTCTGACACACATGAGGTTGTCAAGAGTTGGAGTCCACTCCATGGCTACTTTTTTTTTTTTTTTTTTTGGTTCTTACTAAAGCTAATTAGGAAAAGAACTGGAGATTCTAAATGGTGCTAGCTTAATTCATTTCAATTCAGTAGTTCAACACATATTCAGCACCTCCCATTTGTAGGCACCAAGATGATGAACCACACCTGATGTTTAGAAATCTAAATTTGGAAAGGACTTTGGAGGTATTCTAGTCCAGCGAGTTTTATTCTGTGTTCCAAGGCAGTACCTGAAGATCTTTGAGGGAGGCGACAGGGAGGCTGGACCCTGGAGGTTCTGAGTAAGCTCCTTTCCTTCTTTGACAAGCCATGCTTTGCTTTTATTCTTTTTATATATTGAAGCAACAAATTAGACTTTAGTTTTAAAAAAAAAAAAACTATTACCAAATAAAAAGTTTAAAAATTTTTCTAATTTAGTCTATTCCCTTAAATTTACAATGAGGAATCTGAGACTTAGAGATTAAAGCCACTGCTTAAAAAAAAAAAAAAAAAATTTTTTTTTTTTGGGGGGCCTCACAAATACATTTTACAGAGAATAGCTGTATTTAAGTATATGATGCCCTGTCACATTAACATGATCCTTTGTTGTGAAGAAGCCTGCATTAAATCTATCAGGGGAGGATTTTTTATGAAAACAATTCAAATTTCCATACTCATTCCTACCTCATGCTTTTATATGAGATGATAAATCCTCTTTTTGGAACAAGAAACCTATTTCTAATATATTTCAGAAAACTTTCAATTTCCTATATTTCCACAGTTCTCTAGCCAGAGGACCAGATAATTAAAAAAATGCTCATTAAATTCGTAGCACCAACTTGGACATAATGTCTAATATTTTGAAGGACAATATTATCATTTAAAATTATTTCAAAATCTTATAGAGATCAGAAACAAAAGAAGAAAGGTAAATGGAAAAATCAACCTCAAAACACAAGCCCTGAACTGGGGTTGGTGGGGAGGAAGGGACAATAAACATGCAAAGAAGTGAAAGAACATCATCTATGGTCTTGGTGGAATTACTAAGATAATGAATGCAGGAATCATTGTTCAGGTTGAGGCTCGCCATTCCAACATTACCTTAGAAATCCCATCCTTTGGAGGGAAGAATTTCTAGACCAAGGGCAAAACACAGCCGACAGGTCAAATACTGCCTGCTGTCTGTTTTTGTAAATAAATAAAGTTTTATTGGAACACAGTCATGCTCATTCATTACTATATTGTCTATGGCTGCTTTCATGCTACAACAGCAGAGTTGAGCAATTGAGACCAACCGTATGATTCACAAAGCAATTTATTTACTACCTGACCTTTGTAGAAAAAGATTGCCAACTCCCACTCTAGAAAACACACACAAACCTAACTGTATCTTTAGAATAATAGGATTGACCAATAGCCCAAATCATTCCAATGACTAGATTCCATCCACAGAAGGACTTGTTTATTTTGCTACCATATCCCTCTATTTTCATAAGTTACAGTTTTTCTCTTCCTCCGTATATCACAAAAGTGATTTTATTACCAAACAAAGAGCAGGAACTTTGTACGATGTTCTGCTACTCACTAGCTGAATTACCTTTGGTTGGGTTCTCTCTGCTCTAATTCTTGTCATTACCCTGGTCAGCTTCAGCATCCTTGTAGATGACACAATCAACACTCTAGCCTTAAAATTCCTTCACATACTCACCTCCAAACTTTTCACTCATCTTTTCTCCTATGTTTTATGGATTTAGTGCTTATATTTAGGTCGTTAATCCATTTTGAGTTAATTTTTGTAATAAATGTTTTATGGTTTTAGTGCTTATATTTAGGTCGTTAATCTATTTTGAGTTAATTTTTGTACATGGTATGAAATACGGATCCGGTGTCATTCTTTTGCATATGGAAATCAGTTGTCCCAGCACCATTTATTAAAGAAACTCTTCTTTCCTCAGTGAATGGAGTTAGCACCCTTGTTTAAAATCAGTTAACCATAGATTTACAGATTTATTCCTGTGCTCTCTATTATATTCCATTTATCAATATCATTATACCAGTACCACACTATTTTGGTTATCACAATTTCTTGAGCTCCTCTACTCAGATTACCTTCCCTTCCATCCCTCTTCAGCCTCACACTTCTGTGATAACTTGGACTCTGTTATCATTCTGTCTCTTCCTCTCTGAAATATTCTAGTCCAGTGTCCTACATTCTGATCACAGCCATTTCGTCCCATTTTCTCAGTCACTCATCATCACTTCATCTGCTTACAACTCACTAAGACATAAAGTTATCTTAGATTCTGTATTTTTCCTCATCTTTTACCCCCCACAACCTCTACCACTTCCTTTAGTTTCATGTCTTTTCCTATTTAGCACAAACATCATATTACTATCTTTACTCTATCACTAAATGTAATCTTCATTCTGGAATAAATTCAACAATTTAGCTACTAGGGAGGGGAACCAAAGACAGTCCCTATAAAAACAGATACAGTAAAGAGAGGCAGTGGATTTGGGCAATAGATGATACAGTGGGCATGTTATTTTCTTCTCTAACCAACTCATTCTTCTGTCTCCTAAGTTTATCAATGGCAGCACCATTCTTCCAGTAACCTAGAAGGCAAATTTCAGGTTCATTGTTGACTCTATACTCTCACCTATCAAATTAAGTGATTGCAAAGTACTGTTAATATTTACATTTTTTTTGTATTTTTCTTCCTATGCTAACATTGAAATTCAATATTTATCATCTCATACCTAAACCATTGCAAAATATTCTTAACTGTCACTTTTTCCCTGCCTCCTAGCCAACACTGCCAGATTTAATCTCTTAAAGCAAAGCCTTGATTACATCTCCACAACACTCAAAAGCCTCCGATAGACTCTCTTGGCCTTTGGACTTAATTTCATAATCTTTAGCCTCACATGGAGGCACTCATAATGTGTTCAACACCTACATTCTGTTGGTTAATTGCCCAGCACGCCCCTGCATATTATCTATGTTCTTATTATCATCGGTTTCTTAACAATTCCACAAACATAGTTTGCATTTATTTCTTCAAACTCCATGCCCCAACTCATGCTCTTTCTGCCACCTGAGGCTTTTGCTCCGCCTCCTATCCTTCACCTCTACCTTGTGAAATACTTCCTATCGTTCAAAACCAGTCACCGTCAAATCCACTCCAACTCATGGAGACCCAATTCTTGGTGACCCCATGTGTGTCAGAGTAGAACTGTGCTCCATAGAGTTTACAAAGGCAGATTTTTCAGAAGTAGATCACCAGGCCTTTCTTCCAAGAAGTCTCTGGGTAGACTCAAACCTCCAAAATCACAGCTCGCAGCCAAGCCCATTAATGGTGTCCACCACCCAGGGAATCCCCTATCATTCAAGAATTCCTCTAAACATCATCTATTTTACAAGGCACTCCCCAGGCCTAAAGTGTTTCTCCCACATGTGCATTCCTCTAGCTCCTTGCTACTCAAACTCTGGTCCCAGGACCAGCAGCATCAGCAGCACCTTGGAACTTGTTAGAAGTGCAGAATCCCAGGATTTATTCCTATGCATATTAACTTTTGAGAGGCATTGCTATAGTACAACTCCTATGGGCCAGCTATTACAATGCTGCCTTTCATTACTATGTGTACATAATTTCAGTTAAAAAAAAAAGTTAGGGCCTTTGGGTCCAAAAATCTCATTCTACCCCTGACTCCACCTACCTGTGTTATATTAGGGGTTACTTAATTTCACTGACTCTCATCTTCCTCTACTACAAAAATGGAGAAGGATTAAATGAGATTATTTTGTGACAGTGCATTGCAGCGTACCTGGTACACTGTTCAATAAACATTGATTTTATGTTCTACTTCTTTTTTTTTCCCCCTTCTGCTGTTCCCGGGTGGCGCAAATGGTTAACACACCAGGCTGCCAACTGAAAGGTTGGAGATTTCCGTCCACCCAGAGGCACCTCAGAAGAAAGGCCTGGCAATCTACTTCCAAAAAAATCAGCCATTGTAAACCCTATGAAGCACAGTTCTACTCTGATACAGAATTGACTCGATGGCAACTGTTCCTCTTTTTCTTCCCCTTTCTGCTAGAGTGAAAGTTCCAAAGGGTGAGAAATGGCATCTTGTACATTTTTCAGTTTCCCCAAAGACAAGGCAAGTAAGGGTCCCTTTTGAAAGCCAGCTTCAAGAGAATGGGAAGTTTGTCTGCTTGTTTTCCTCTGTATTCCCACCTAGAATGTGAACTGCAGGTACGACCAGCTGTTTTGTTTTCTTACATCTTATCGATAGGAATATGTACCATATATAACGCCACAGCATGTAATTTGCTGATGATGTTATCATTCTCACATGCTCATTTGCAGATGTTCGAAGACTGGATTTATAAAGATACTGTTAATAAAAGGTAATCATGAAAACTAAAGAAAAAAAAACGTATTCAACTTAAGTCAGAACTGACTTACGAGGCTGTCATCGGAGAGGTAACCCACTGTAAGTCATGGACTACCTGTAGCTACAATGAACAGAAAATATGACATTGTCTTCTGGTCCCATTTTAGTTGCCCAAGTGTAACTATGGGAGACAGGGCTGAACTGAAGTGACCTCTGAAGTCCTAGAGAAGATGGGAGAGACTTGTGTCTCTGCAGTTGGAATTTCCTTAGGAAAATCAAGAGTAATTTCCTACATACTAACATTGCCAGGCCTAACTCAGTGGGAGAGATCATTGTAAACATATCTCCTAATTTCTACTATGTAATCTCTCAGATTCAGCATAAAATAGTTGAATAACGAAAAACCCATGTTATACATAGATTTTTTTTTCCCCCGTAAGAGTTGTTAAGGTCACTACGAGAAGTTGTAATATTTTCTTTCCTGGAGATCTTTGTCAATAGGATTGACTTTGATGGATCCGGATGTGCAGCCAGGAGTTAAATTTCCTCTAGCCCTTTCAACCCTAGAGCACTGAGATTCTGCATTCCAGCAGGATTGAGCTGCAAACACCTTAAAACATACAAATAAACAAAGTGTCCCTTTGTTTTCATTCTCTACTCAATTGACATCAGCACCTTCATTCTTATTCTCTAAGAGATTACAAAATACCTTAAGCTGTGAGAGTTCAAATCATGTCCATGGTCCTATGTATTTCCTTAACCTCAAATCAGTATATTTTCTCTTTAGCCCATTGGGGCTTGATATGTCATTTCACACAATGTGATTTCACACAAACCGTAAATGACCTTTAACGCGTCAGTGATGGTGTCAAACGTTATGGTAAGTTTTTTAATGACTGGGTAATTTTGAGACAGTTGTAGCAATATAACAAAAGCAAGTCAGGGAAAATATGAACTGTATCAAAAAAGGTTAAAATTATTTTTCTCCTTGTGCCAGTGAAGCCTAGCTCCCCCCCCCAAAAAAAGATTTCTATGCTTCCCTAACCTTTCTTTTACCCCTTCTTTTCAACTTTTAACATTATATAATCTAGAAAAAGCCAGCTGTGCTGAGGTCTCTATCTGCCCATCATCAACAACCCCCAAATCCCACAAATTCAAATCCAGAAACTTGAAAAATAATCTACATCTTTATTGCAGATTTTCCTGAAGAGGAAAGCAGGGTTTACACAAAGCATCGAGCTGTGTCAAGCAAAACACGCTGGGTCGCTTCACCAGTCCAGCTCCTGGTCTCCCACAAAAGCCTGCTCAGAGATCTCTGTCTCTCCAAAGTGTACCCTCCCCACGCAGCATCTCTCTTCTTCCTTCTTTCATGCTCCCTACACATGGTCCTCTATGCCAACACTGCCCACTGAAGAGGGCAGCAATGTCTTGCATGCTTGACTCTTCTCTATCAAGGATCCCACCCCCTGCAAAAAAAAAAAAAAAAAACACTGCCATCAAGTCGATTCTGACTCATAGGAACACTAAAGGACAGAGTAGAATTGTCCCTAAAGGGTGTCCAAGGCTGTGATCTTTATGAAAGCAGGCTGCCACATCTTTCCCCTGAAGAACAGTTGGCAGGTTGAAACCAGACACCTTTCAGTTAGCAGCCAAGCACTTAACTACTGCACCACCAGGGGTCCTTATGAAGGACCAGGCTCCTGAGAATCTGCAGAATAATATTTTTAGTACAAATCGATTTAATTCAAAACCAATAACCATTTATGAAGTGCCTAGAATCTGTGTTCAAGGCTCTTGGCTAGGTGCTAGGAAAATCAGGTAGGTAACAAAGAACTATTGCATCATTTCAGCCCTATAAGAGCATTAAAAAAAAAAAAAAGCTGTTTTTAAAAAAATATATAATTAATATGTTGTAGACGTGCTGAGAAAGAAACAGCTTATTTTTAGTGGGGGGGGGGATTAAGAAATGAATATCTGAGAACAAAGCATTTAAACTCTGAGCACAGTTTCAATAAGCCTAAAATGCATTTCAAACTCAAGGAAGATCATAAACGTAGGCAGTTAAATGTGAAAGTACAGTATGTGTTTGGATAATATCATATTGACATTAAAATAACTGGAAAATAGGGAGCACATGGAAAAGATAGGATGGTGGAAAATGAAACTCAAAAGTGAGGAAGAGTCCGTTCAATCATTCAGCAAATAATAATTGAAGAACTATAATACGCTAAGCACAACCTGTTAGGCGCCGGGGATATATGGTGAATAACGGTACTCACAGAATTTCTACTGTCATGCAAATTATAGCATAACTTAAAGCCATAAATGGGACTGCAAACTGTGACAAGCAAACGAAGGAGAGGTTAACAGCGCAGGTGCGTGGAGATTTGAGCTGGCCTTATGGGTTCAGGAAACGCTTCTGTGAGGACGGACACTAGAGTGAAGATCCAAAGAATTTAGTTTCGCTAGACAATTAGAACAGGGCTGTATCCTTTCACCAAACCTATTCAATCGGTATGTTCAGCAAATAATCTTAGAAGCTGGGCTATACGAAGAAGAATGGGGCATCCGTCAGTATTGGAGGAAGACTCATTAACAACCTGCAATATACAGATGGCAAAACCTTGCTTGCTGAAAGTGAAGAGGACTTGAAGCACTTTCTGACAAAGATCAAAGACCACAGCTTTCAGTACTGATTACACCACAACATAAAGAAAACAAAAACCCTCACAACTGGATCAATAAACAACATCATGATAAACAGAGAAAAGATTGAAACTGTCAAGGATTTCATTTCACTTGGATCCACAATCAACACCCATGGAAGCAGCAGCCAAGAAATCAAACGACGGATTGTATTGGGCAAATCTGCTGCAAGAGGCCTCTCCAAAGGGTTAAAAAGCAAAGATGTCTCCTTGAAGTCTAAGGTGCACTTGACCCAAGCCATGGTGTTTTCAATTGCCTCATACGCATGGGAAAGCTGGGCAATGAATAAGGAAGACCACAGAAGAATTGACATCTTTGAATTATGGTGTTGGAGAAGAATATTGTCTATACTGTTGACAGCCAAAAGAACGAACAAATCTGTCTTGGAGGAAGTACAGCCAGAATGCTCCTTATAAACAAGAATGGTGAGACTACATTTCACATGCTTTAGACATATTATCAGTAGGGATCAGTTCCTGGAAAAGGACATCGTGCTTGGTAAAGTAGTTGTTGTTGTTAGGTACCGTTGAGTCGATTCCAACTCATGGCGACCCTATGTACCATAGAAGAAAACACAGCCTGGTCCTGAGCCATGCTCACAATCATTGTTATGCTTGAGCCCATTGTTGCAGCCACCTCTTTTCTGCTGACCCTGTACTTTGCCAAGCATGATGTCCTTCTCCAGGGACAAAGTAAAGTAGAGGGTAAGTGAAAAAGAGGAAGACCCTCAATGAGATGGATTGACACAGTGGCTGAACAATGAGCTCAAGCATAACAACGATTGTGAGGACAGTGCAGGACTGGGCAGTGTTTCGTTCTGTTGTACATAGGGTCACTATGAGTCAGAACCAACTCGATGGCACCTAACAACAACAGACAATCAGGGAAGGAACAAACCCAAACTGTGGTGGTTTGAGCCCAACCAGCAACAAGCAGATAGGTAAGGAAAGAAAAAAAAAAACATTTTGGATTGAAGATATAGCACATTTAAAGGGGCAGAATGTGAGAGAAAACTGAGAGCTAAATCAGAAATACACAGGGAACAAAGTCTGAACGGACCAGTCTATTATAAGAGCAATTGGAAGCCACTGAAGGCAACAGATAGTACTGATCTTAAGCAGGATTTTGTTCTCGGTCAGAAAAGTCTACTAGGCTAAGAATTTGGCGTTTAAAGCATACATGCGTATTTCATTTACATAAGGAGATGCATTTCTAGAAATACGAAGGTCAACAGAATCAGGCATAGCTGAGACATTTCTGCAAACTCAGGGTGTACCCAGCATCATCCAGATAGAGGGGTAAAGTCACACCCTTCCACACTCTTCAAATCCCCTGAAATCATGACATACCTCCAGCCATAGGCAGCTACAGTTCATATAATGTTGCTCAGTGCTCCTTTGCTGTGCTGACATTTTTGACACCCTTAGTAAAATCAAAGCACCAGTCCCCAACTGCCTGGCCAACTTTATCCGGCTTCCTCTAGCGTTTCATTAAGCTCCTTCAGCCACTTGCAAATTTTAATTTTCTTTGGTAAGATAGTGTTTCTTTGTTTTGGGGTGGGGAGGGCAAGTTCAGTGCATTTCTTCGTAGCCATCATGAGTCAGAATTATTCACAGGAACATATAATAACGGCAAAAGAAAAACTGAGAGTATTTGCAGTATAGTACACTGGCACCCATTGGCAGAGAAAGTGTAGCAGGCTGTCACACCAGCACTTATTGGCTGAGAGGGTGTGCTAGCACTCAGAGTATGGAGAACTGGATGTAGAGAGTTCATGGGTGCATTACATATGTCTTTATGTATATAGATTGCTGTTAGAAGAGAAGTATATTAAATAACATAACACTCCAGCAGCCTGAAGAATTGAGATAATTAAGCTTAGATATATTTGGATGGGTTCTGTGTAATGATACAACCATACTTTTTTATGCTTGGAAATATTTTTACGTATTGTTAGTAAAACTGTAGGAACTAAGCGCATTTAGGAGAACATGTTTTGGTTCACAGACATCTGAAGACGTTAGTAAGATAAGTCAGAAGAGGAAGATTCTGTATTCTTGTGATTACAGAAACTACAGCTCCAAATGGAGAAAAAGCCTCTGCGAAAAGAAACCGCACAAGTGTCACTTCTGATTACTTCTGTTACAAGATCTGCTCCTCAGCTAATAATATTATAATGAGAAAATACATATGCAAATGTAGTAGCTGGTAATTAGGGGCAGAGTAACATGTGGTCTTGTGAGATTCACATGAGGTGGGACACAGAGATATAAGGCGTTTGAATACAAAGAGGAGATAGAGTGAGATTACATGGGGAGTGATTTGAGCGATAAGTATAGAGACATTCACACAGCCTGAGATATTGAGAACTTTGGTTTTTTGAGCAAAACCCTGGCCTGCTCATTCTCAGGACAGGGAAGAAACCCTGGACAGTGACAGTGGGGTTCCTTTCCTTGGTGGCTTTTGTTAATTGGCTTACACTATTAACAATTGTGGCATTTTCTCCTTTTCATGTCCCTCTTGCCTCTTGATGGAGTCCCTGAGTGGTCCCTGAGTCACTGGGTGCTCACTGAAAGGATGGAGGTTTGAGTCCACCCAGAGGCCCGTTGAAAGAAAGGGCTGGTGATCTACTTTTTTTAGAAGTTACTGAAAACTTGACGGAGCACGGTTCTACTCTGACATACATGGAATCACCATGAGTCAGAGCTGACTCCATGGCAGCTGTTTTTTGTCTGTTTGTTTTTGCCTATTGATATCTCCGAAGAGTCTGGGCTAGCCCAGGAGAATTAGGATAAGGAGGTCAAGGGAAAGAGTCTTAAGGCAGGGATATGGCTTTGGAAAAAAAAAAAAAACTTTCCAGCTTTAATGTGGAGAAGCGACTTAAAAGGGTCAAGAGTGGATTAAAGGAGACCAGGAAAGAGATTAAGGAAGGCAGCAGCCTAACCAAGAGAAGACAGTTTCCTACAGGGGATCATTTCATGTCATGACAGAGTTGTATTCTTGTTCTGTAGGCCCTGATTGGCCATACTGAGGTTACACCACACACAAGACCTGGTTTACTCTTGCCTTAGTTTAAGGTCAAGAAGAAGCAACTGCTTCTCTTCCCCACTCCACACTACCCCAGTCGACTGCCCTCTGACATACTCGGCTATCGACAGAACCACAATCTCCACCACCACTTTGTTGCACACTTTTGGCTCCTCTGAGTCCTCCAGGTTTCAGCTTCCTCACCCTCTCTAGTAAGGTGGCAGTCAACAGATATTTACAAAACGGCTTGTGTGCACCTTGCATCATATATTGCTTTTTCAGGCATCCTTACCCTAACTTTTCAAAGAAAACATTCCCATTTCCCAGACAAAAAAAAAAACTGTTCCTTGAAGGAGGTAATAAACCTGGCTGAAGTCACACACAGCTAGTCAAGGACTGGGCTGATTTGAACCCAGGTCACTCTGGCTTCCAAGTCCTGGACCTTCTCACAACTTTGTACTGCCGCCTACAGGAGTATTTGCCTTTGGCCTGCTTTTGCAGTTCATGATACCAAATGAGCCAATGTAATTTCTGAACTGCTTTTAACGTAAGAAGAATATTGATGTCGAGCTCCTTATATAGGGCATACTGTGGAGCTTAAAAGATTTTCCTTTTTCTTAGATTTTCAGCTATTTACAGTTGCCAAAGGAAGGTTGATCAATAAGCAGACTGCATCGAATCTTATGGTTAGCTTTTGCAGGAAGTAGGGTATAGTTCAGTTTTTTTTAATAATTCTAAAGGATTCTCTACTACCACTGTTGAGAGCAGCAGGAAATATAAGCTATCATACAGAGCTCACTGGGCATGGCTTAACAAAATGAGCCTCAGATAGCAGATATTTAGTAAAAACAGGATGGAGGAATGAACAGGAGCTTAAAATCACAATGTTCCTGAAATAACAGCCGTGGTACCACCTACTATATGCCAGCAATGTCCAAGTTATTTTTCAGGTGTTGAGTCCTTTAATCCCCTAGGAGCAGGTGTTCTTGTCTATTTTATACGTGAGGAACCTGAGGCCTCAGATGCACAGCTCATGAGGTGAGAAGCTGGAATTGCTGCCCAAGATTGCCTAACCGCAAAACCATTGCTTCTTCCACTATGCATTTCTATCTCCTTGCTTAGAAATGTCTATGAAATAAATTAAAGACAATTTTAAATGTATTTTCATAAGGCACTATGAGAAGTACAGTGAGGAAAACAAAGATGAACAAGGATAAATAAATAATGTAGGCTCCCATCCAAAAGATCACCATCCAGAAAAAAAATCTCTAAACGCTTACTAAACCTTTTTTGATATTCTAATGTTTTTTTTGTTTTGTTTTGTTTTGTTTTTTTTAGTGCTCTAACCGTACTTTGAAAGATGTGATCCCCATCTACATGTCAATCAAGGGTACTTTTCTCACATATGCTTCCCATTTTATCTTAAACACGCAACCAGTCAAAAATAAATTCAGCAATCGTTTTAACTTGATTGATCTCTCTATCAATCTATCTCAGGCACAAACTAACTTTTTAGCATTCATATGTGAAGATAATCTTTTTTAAAAAAAATCCATTATATCAATTAGGAAACTGAGGTACACAATTCCTTTTGTTTTGTATGATTAGATGAATTGATTCAATGTTTTTAAAATATAAGGCATTTTCAGTATTTCTTCATTTTACATTCAGTTCCCTAGATGTACCATTACGTTTCACTTGGAAATATGCACAAGCCAACTTGATATATTCTATTTTTTAAAAATTTAAAATGTGCCAGAATAGTCTGACACATGATTCCATCACAGTTATACTTCATCCGTTTCCCGAAGGAATAATGGAAGAAATAAAAATAATTGTTTCTATGTCCAGACTACGTTGCAAGGGTAGGTAGCAATTTTGGTTACTAAAGACATAAGCCAACTAAAAATAGTACCAACAGAATTAACTTATTTTATCTTGACCACCAAATATCAATCAAAAGACAATGACTGACACTCATTGGTGACAAGCCCTGGATTTGGACTGGTGACCTGAAAGTAACAGGCTTTTTACTTCCCATTCCCCAAGCCAGTCCCCACAGTCATGCACGTCCCCTGATCTGACTTCCCCAGATTAGAAACTGGACTCAGAACAAAGCAACAGATGGCCTTTAGATTTCTAAAGACGCAATGTTGAAATGGCTTATGTTTTCTTTTGGTCTTCTCTTTCTCTTTGCCTTTCTCTTCTGACAGGAAAAATTTTTATTTTTTTTATTCCATAGCATTTTGTTTAGATGCTCTAAATTGAATTTTGCACAACAAAACCATCAAATATGCTTCAAATGGAGAAGAAATGAATCCTTGCTGGAGCACCTTGGCAAAGTAATGCAATCCCCAGAGAGCCAGAGCAGCACTCAAGACAGATGCTCGGTGAACTATCTCCTAACTGCCAGGGTGGCCTACCTCTGGAATAAACGTACAGCCCCATGAAAGCTAAAAATAAAGGGAACATAGAAAAGTAATGTAACGTGTTCACCATTTTGGGCTTCAGAAGTGCACGGCGAGATTTCCCCCTGGGATCACTCCCCTTTGTAGTTTGTTTCTCTGTATGTCCTACATCATTACCTTCTGTCAGACACCTGAACTGCTCATGTTTCATTAACTGGAGCTATGCCCTTAAGAGCAACCCCCAAAATCCTTCATTGCAGAGAAGGTCATTATATAGTAGATAGAAACCTTAAGAGGAAAAATCCTACATCAACTGGTGGAATAATCCCCAAGGGGAAACAGACTTTAGTTGAACAATCAGAAACCTGGCTTGCTTTATGGTGTTTACACTGCTGCTTGCTAATGGATCACCATAAAGGAAGCAAAAGGGCTCTTACACCATTGAGTAGGCTATCATGGGAGTCTTCTGAGTGTGCCTTTTTTATTTGCTGCAGTCAGGTTAATGAGCTCACCAGCCCACTTGATGTTGAGGACTTTGTAACAAAGCAATCTCTCATTAAATGCTGCCTGGCACCACTCTCTTGAAGCAAAGGGACATTCAGATTATTGAATGCCTTTGTACTCCTCATTCCTACCAGGCTATGGAGTCCAGCAGTGGCATCCGTCCCACACACTTTCTGGCAGGCATCCAGTCATTCGCCTGCCCTCTTCAAACTGCATGGGCATTTGCCAATCTAAGCAGCACTGGTAGGCAAACAAGCATGGCACACGACTCCTTTGGCTGAGAGCCAAATGTGCAGCTGAACAATCTAATTTGTTTCTACTGTAGAGGGAAACATTCTTCCCCATTCTTTCCTATTCAGTTGAATTTACATGTAAAAGTTTTGTTATGGTACAAAGGAATGTGCATTTATCTACATTTCCTTTCTGCTTTTACACCTTTTCAGTCTCCACAGTGCCGGTCATGATTTTGTCTGTGGCTTTATTTTAAGTACCTCCTGGCTGACAGTTTCTTCAATGAAATGACCCCAGAGCGTTATCAGCTAGCTAGCAGGTGTGTCTCTATTCAGAATCTTGCAGACAGAAGTGCATCCTGGGTAAAGAGCAATCTATGCACAATCCAGCTTTTTTTTTTTTTTCTACATTACTCATGAGATTTAATGGTTCACTGTCATAAAAAAAAAAAAAAAAAAGCTTCAGGAGGTTTTTTTTCCAGTTTGATTTTTTAAGTGTTGATAATGCTCTGAGACATGCTGACCTAAAATAGGATTTCATAATTATTTTTAAATGCCTGTCATTATATCTTAATAAACAGCTATCTTTTTGTTGCTAATAATTTCTCTTTCCAAGCTATTAAATGCTTGCATTTGAAAAATCGGAGAGCACCTAGAACAGATGCTCAAAAATTAAGGGTAACTTTGGCCTTGGTATTATATTTGAGCATAGATGGATACGTAAGGGTTTATTTGAGATGAACTAAGTAAAGCTATAACCACTTCTATAATTCTTATTCTGTTCACTATTTCAAATGAAACCTGTAAGAAAACTTTCTTACTTTTTAGGGTAGCTCTTTGAAAAAAATGTAATTAAAATAAATTTTGAGAATCTGCACATACTCAGAAAGAGGCTTGCCTATCAAATCAAATGAAAATACTCCCCCTTTTATATTCTTAGTTTAAATTTGTTAACAGGTCATAGAATGCAAATCCAAAGCTGCTCCCTGAAAAAGATTCAAATTTAAGACCAAAGCAGAGTAAAATAAAATATAGATGTCTGGCTTGAATATACAGCAAATGGCTGTTAGAAAGAAAATAATCACAAAACTAGCACACTATGCTCTGAAGCTTTTAAAATAACAGAATTGGAGAGATTAGTGATGTAACAACAGTAATTTAAATGTTTTCCTTTGTATCATAAGGTAAGCAACTTAAGAAATAGAAACATTGTGAAGTATAAACCTACAACCTTGATCTATGGATTGTTTATACCTTTTATTGCATAGTTTATATACACACATTTTCTTTTTTTTAATAATGTGAATTCAAATACTTCAAAAATTTCAAAAATATTAACTGTGTTCAAATAACTCGCTATCAAATCTAATGGTCATTAAATTTTTACGTGTTCAATTTTATAATGATTTTTCAAAATATAACTTTCATCTCAGGTCATTATACTACAGATGACTTTTATGTCTGTTTCGGGTGTTATCTGCTCAAGTGATAAAGTATATTTCTATTAAAAAATAAGTGTAGCTTTCCATTCAGCCACTAACTGAATTTGACATCAACGTTTGCTATAGTCTTTATGAATTGTCCATTGCAGAAGCATACCAAACAGAGAAAGCAGATGAAAAGTCTATCTGTGTTCATTATTTAAGAAAAAGGTAGATTTGGATAAAATTCATATTGTCCACCACAGACTGACTTTCCAAAAGGAGGGAATATGGGCATTTTCAGAACATGAATTGCTGGCAACAAAGGAAAACAAGGAAATTGAAAGAGCAGTAAGAAGTGAGCTGGTAGGGGGATGGAGATTTTCCTACTAGATGGGTGTTCTTTATCGTTCTTAAGAAAGCTTCAAACTGATGAAAGTTTATTCTGTTTTCCAGGTACACACGTACCTGCACATCTTAGGTTGGTCTGGATAATTGAAGTCGTAGAAGCAAAGCATCCATTTGATCCTCTAACTAGACTGAATAAATGAGCTAACCGCAACTGTAGACACAGGCTATAAGAGATTTCAAGGAAGTCTGCCTTGCCTATTTGAAGTAATAAAATTCTCTATTACTAGGACACAAGTGACTTGTTATCATCTTTACTGGTACAAAATCTATGGAAAACTGAGATATGCCTCAGTCACAAAACATTGCAACACTACTATTAGTCTAACACAAATAATTTGCAATTTTAGAGCATTTGTAGAGAAATTTATTCATTTCAAAGTATAGCCACGTAACTGTCTTTAATAAAATTGCATTAAAAGTGTTAGGGTTAGAATATGTCTGATTACATGTGAAATACGATTAAAGAAAATGCATATAAGATATAAATTCTTCATTAATCCTTTTCAAGTAGTAAGCTCCATTATGATCTCAGCTGATTTTTATAAAACTTACAATGTTATAATTTGGTAACAGTCGTCTGTCTGATACATTTTATTTGTTCACTAAATTTCGTTTTTAAAATAATACATGGATGATACCAAGAAATCTATATGTATTTAAGCACGTATGATCAGATGCTGGCCAGTATCCATGTTTTTATATGGGTCACCCCTAAAAGGGCCAGGCCTTAATAAAGGCATGTATACGTAAATATATTTTATATGTTTACCAAAAAAATATCCTGCTATTAAAGTACCGGTTTATGTTGAAAAATACAGAGAATAACTGAAGATTTTAAAAATTAGAACCCCGGCCTATCTCGAATGATTCAGATAAGCATATTGGTTGGCTAAATTCTCTGCAAGTAGTCTTCAGTTTGTTTTTTTTTTTTTTTTTTTAAATCTAGCTATTTATAGAAAGCCGCAGAAACAGCTGAGCTGCCCGAAGTGATGTCACTTTTGCTGATGGAATCTTCCAAAGCTCGCTCGGAGACTGCAGGAGTCTACTTACTGAAGGTTTGGTACGCAACCCTAAGCAGTGAGAAGGTGCAAACCTGAGCGCTTTGCAGCCCCACCGATCAATACTGCATTGATGACTTTCTGCTGACCTTCAACCCCAGGAACACCGACAGCACCACACCGAATCTTCCCGTCTGCGAGGGCTGCCTAGCATAAGCCACCAATTTTACAATCGATCAAAAGTCATCTCTGTGAATAAAGCTTGAGATTTCAGGCAACAGCAAGCAATTTTTGAAAGGTCAGGGCTGGTTTTTTATTTGTTTGACCCGTGCTTTCAACTCGTATCATAGTTTTCTCTAACCACTAAAAGTAGTAAGAAAATTTCAGATTTTTCCCCCTGTATTTTTAGTAAGCCTCTGGGCATTTTCACTGTCCCTAAAAGAATATGGTTGCATGGCAACCTTCGCAGTTGCCATGGAGACCCCATGTGTAAGCAGCTGCTGCAATCAGCGTTAACTCCAGGCTTGCAGGTTTGTCATTCCAATACATAGGGAGGGGGAAGCAAAGAGGACAGCACGCTGCCGTAAAGGGGAAGTCACCTAGATAATGTCACTCACAAACATATGTTCCACAATTATTCTTTCCACTGTTTTATTGCTGCAATTATAGCTAAACTAAGATTACAAAATTATATGGTTTTAATTTGCCTCTATTGACTATGCTGCACTTCCATTAAAATTAAGTCTGAACCCATTTACGTAGAAAAAACCATTGGATTTCTGGAAAAAAAATTTTTTTTTTTTTTTTTTGCCTTCTCATTTAATGTCAACAGGAAAAAAAAAAAATCAATTCCAGTAGAAATTTTTGTATGAAACAAGCAACTTAGCCAAAATATAAATTAACCAAACATGTAAAGCATGGCTTGTGCCCCAAAGTTCCATTTGTATTTCTAGTATTTTCAGTTGTGTCAGGATAGACCACAAAGATGCCTCAGATGACACTGATCTGAGTCTTTAAAATGTAAGCAGAAATGCCAGTTAAGCCATCTTAAGCCTCTGTCCTTAACTCATCCCATCAAGCCTTAATATTGCAGGATGTGATCTCAATATCAAAGTCCTTAAAAAGAAAACTCAAGAACAGAGCTGCTAGAAAAATCAGCGCTGATACTTCTTTCGAACTAATTTTTAATCTAACCCTGGTGAGCCTGGGTATTGCAAGAATCCTTGAATACCAAAAAAAAAAAAAAAAAAATCTGATAAATTTATTCCATGAAAGACAGGGTCTCCAATGTGCAAGCACAATATTATTAACTTAGAAATCATTTGTAATTTAGCATTAGTCCACCATACTTTTGCAAATATAGGTTCAGCATCACCAAAATAATAATCATCTAGCACTCTTATTCTAATATTTCGATTTCTTATTTGGAGATGAAATGTTTCTTTTAGAAAGCTAAGAATTATCATTCAAAATTAGTATTTTACCTAAGGGCAATGTGACTATTTGCTTTCTAATTTATATGACATAATATTCACCAGCAGGCAATCAAGTAAGCAGTTTTTATTGTATTTAATTAGATCCTAGTAGCAGCACAGCATTTTTGCTCTACAGAGTAGAATGTCCACCTTTTTATTTTTAGCTTTTGAGTTTTGGGGAGGGGGGGGTTGCTTTGTGTTTTTTTGTAAATAATCAATCTAAAAATTGATAGATTTTTCAAATATACCTCTGCACTTATACAAATTGCTTAAAAAGGAGTTGTGTTATGAAGTATATCTACATATGTCTCTTACAGAAAATGAAGTTGACAATAATATTCTTTTAATAGCCTTTCATAAAACTCTAAGATAGACATAAAACCCACTGCCATCGAAAGATAGACATAGGTGGTATCAATTTTTAAGGACCGCTATCCAATTTTAATATTTATGTAGAAAACAATGATTTCTGTTTTCTTATTATTTGTCACTTAGAAGCTTATATCCAGATACATCGGAGAATGTATTTCTGGAATGAAATGGTAGTATATAAAATCTGTATATATACATATATGTATGCAATATTAGTAGCATTATCTTTATATTAGCAGAATAGCACATGATAATAAAGTATAATTGCCCATTCTAAAAAACCTTACTTAGACATATTTAAAAGGTGAAACTTAACAATAACTAAAAGGCAGCACATTAATACGTTCATGATTAAAATATAGCATGCAGAAATTTCAGAAACTGACAATTACCATTTTAATGGATCTCTAAGTAGACATCTAATTGCACAATTCATAGACCTTTTTTTTACAGAACCAAATGTTGAGTTATCCAACGTTATGATGATTCTGTTAATCCCATGTTTTCATTTTTACCTCTTAGCATAGATTAAAACAAACATCCACGTTTTTAATTGCAGTCTACTGTAAAAATATGCATCCTCCCACAGACCTCGTTCACTACCATTTGGATGGAGCTTATTTAGGTTTAGAGAATCAAGATAGAGTCTAAAAACTCTGAAAATGAGAACACTGATAGACCCTTAAGCATAGCGGGTGTTGCTGTAATACATAAATCCAGATAGCATTAAGTGACCTATTTTTAAAGCCCGTCCAAGAAAAGCGACATTAAGAAATTGAATTCTTTGCCCTTTACTTTAATAGTTCCACGTCATGCGATCTTCAAATCAGAAACAGTGATCACCACAAAACAAATCCCCAACCTGATCCATACAACAGGGGCATCCTTTGCCATTCTGCAGACCGGTACTGATGGCCTGTTCATTACAGCTTGCATTTTACCGAAATATAGGGCAGAGAACTCACACTCAAAAAAAACAAACTTTCCAGTCAGGATTTCAAACCAGGTCTTTCCGATTATAAGAAATGTAAAATCATATTGAATTATTTTGAATATTGGTCATTTCTCAATATATTTTTTATTTATTCTAGAAGATATTACATTTTGATTTGTATAATAAATGAACTTTATTTTAGCAACTAAAATTTTAATTTGCATTATTTTAAAGAAAGATTAGGATTTAAAATTGCCATAGCTACACTAATCAAAGGGTTGGAGTATTTGACTTCTACAACAGTAGAATACGTCCCAATTAGTCGAGTAGAAGGATGCTTGTATAGTTGGAGATACAAAATGCACTTCAAATGGTTTTCTGATGAAAGTTCCATCAATGCTATGTTCTGTAAAAGTGACATGAATCTATGAAGCAATCATTTGGATAATTTCAGTACTAAACCCCAGGACTGAGAAAGAGGAGGTTTTATTTGTTCTGAATAATACAAATTAGCTGTGGACCTTGAGTATATTTCAACTAAATCATTCTTTCATTATTTTCTAAAATCAAACAATAAGTTATTTTTTTCCAACTTCTTTTGAAAAATTTAAAAACTATAGAAAATTTGAAATAGTTCCACAAACACCCCACATCCTTCACCTTAACATTGTTAACATTTTTTTTTTGCCACATTTGCTTTCTCTCTTTACTAATTTGAATGAATATTAGTAGTATCATGTTTCAATCTAAAACTTACGTTCCCACGCTGAGCCATTTAAATTTAAACTACAAATATCATGACACTTTGCCTTCAGCTTGTACCTTCAAAGAGCAAGGGCATTGTGCTACACAAACTTCAGTGCCATTATCACACCCAATAAATTCAACATTGATACAATCATATCATCTAGTATAAGGTCTATATTTAAAATTTCTCTAGTTCTTTTGATAATGTTCTTTGTAACTTACTTTTTGAGTGGATGAGGGATGGATTATTGATTGCATATTGCATTTAGTTGTATGACTCTTTATCTGCCTTCAATCTAGAACAGTTCCTCAGTATTTTCCATGCATTGAAATTTTTAAAGAGCCCACGCCAGCTGATTAAATGCCCCACAATTTATATTTCTTCATTTTTTTAAAAAAACAGTTAGATTTAGATGAAACATTCTTGGCAAGAGCTTGACAAAGGTAATGCTATGTCCGTCCGCAAAAGATGACCTTCTGATAAAGGACTGTACCAAGCTTCTATCTCTGTTGTGTTCATTTTTCCACTACTAATTTGAATGAATTGCTGGGAAAGCACAGCCATTTGCCACTGTCACCAAAAGTATGAAACCTTACAATTCATTTAAAACAATTCAGGTTAGTATACTTTGGACCTGGATGCCACAGCCATTTTATTTGCTGGACTTCTAATGAAAATTTGGGATGTCTGAACACTATGTGATTGAATTTCCTTCCTGCAACCTACCCACCTCCTGACAGCTGATAGAATGGTCAGATTGGAAAAAAGAATGTGAATTTCTGAGGAGTTTCATAGCAGCTTTGTTTTCTAAGGCTCACACAATGAATTTTTCCCCAAATAGGATTAAATATATATTATATGCATTATATCAGCACTGTATCTTTGGAGCATGTAGTAAAAAATGAAAATTATTTGCAAAACATAAAATAAAAATAAATTCTCCATTTTATTTCGGAGAGCTTAAAAACCAGAAAATGGAACATAATTGTTCGCATTTAAAATTTTTAAATAATTCTACGATTTAAAAACATTAGGAAAACACTTATGGATTAGAAAAAAAAAAAATGGAGGGGAAAGTATCTGATAGCAAAGAAAGAAACTTCAGAAAAAGTGAACGACACCCAGTATCTGGCATTTTCAATCCACCTAGCAATTTACATGTGCAAAGGTAGTGTTGTCTTTTGTTTTTCTTTTAGATAAAAAAATCAAGAACGAACCCTTACTGCCTCTTTTCTAATCTCACTTACTTACACACTATGTAGAGTCTGGTTCTTATTTGTAAACAGGATGCTGCACGTGAAACACTTACGTCCAGCAGGCCACTTATATTGGGTAAAGTATGTGGATTTTTTAGCTTTTTTATAGTCTTTCTATAAAACGTAAAATAATCTCCTGTCAACCTGTCAATTGTGAAGCTGCTCCAAATGCTATCAAATTCATTTGCTTTTTAAGCATTTTAGAAATTTTTGTGTTTTATTTGAACTCATACACTAGGAATCCTTCATGTCGGAATGCTTTGTAAACATTAAATCATGACAGACACGCTAAGATAAAGGGGCAGAGTAGACTCAGGTGAATCGATGTAAACCCCAGCTCTTAGCTCTACTCACAGTAGTTGGGTGGCCACTCAAATATTTAACTTCTCTGAACCTTTATTTCCATCATAAAATGAGAACGATACAACAACAACGACCCGTTGCCATCGAGTCAACTCCGACTCACAGGAACCCTATAGGACACAGTAGAACTGCCCCATAGGGTTTCCACCGAGCAGATGGTGAATTTGAACTGCCAACTTCTTAGTTAGCAGGCGAGCTCTTAACCACTGCACCATCAGAACGCCACCATTTAGGATTACATGTATGAAAAATACACAACACAGAGTAGGTGTTCGCTAAGTTGTAACTCTTTGTATTCTACTTTACCCCTACTATGAGTCGGAATTGACTCAACGGCGATGGTTTTGGTTTGGGGTATGCTACATGTAAGAGTTTAGATTCGCTTAAATAAGTATATGAATATGCATCTACTATACCGTTTTTTAGGTAGAGGTCCTCCTTCTTGGAAATCTATAACTAATTTAGAAACACTCACATACAATTACATACACATCAACGGGAAAATTTGGTGTAGCAAAAGTTCCACAATAATATAAGGAATATAATTGACCTCACGGAAAGCTACATGACCATGGGCTTTGTTTTCCAGAAAGCTGGTATAGTTGCATTTGATGACCCATGAAGGAAATACACAATGGAAAGCTGGAGAACGCATGCCGTGCTATGTCTCTACATCCAAGAATTTTTCCAAGAGCATGGGTACTACTCATGTGTTCCCAACATGCTTATCAAACCAAAAGAGGGAACTTAACCTAGAACATGGCAAAGTCTACCATTACTTCTGCATGGGTCGCGGAGCCGCGCGGAGTCGCAATCAGTGACTGATGTTTAAGAGGGCTTTCTTGAATTCAGCTATTTTATTTTTGTTGCTGTGTATCCTCATTTTTTTAATTCATTTTTTAGTTTTACCTGCATCATTCAGCATACTCAGGTAGTTTGCATTTTGCTTCTCATTCTGGTTTAATATTTTTCTTTTAAAAAGAAAACCATAAGATTTTCTCCCAAAGAAGTGTAAATATTTTTAAATGTTTCAAATGTTTCCCTTTTCCCAACAGACCTATGTTTGATATAAATAAAAACAGCACCGAGTACATCTCACCCTGTGCAATCCTGTGTAAGTATGTTTCCTTTAAAAAAAAAAGGGGGGGGGCGGGGGAATCATGACAATTTAAAACAAAAAAAGAAAATTGTAGGCATCTAGCTACTTCCTCATAATTCTCATACAGCCAACTCTAAAATACAAATACATAATAAAATAAAAATATAAATTATTCTTACGTAGAAAAAAAATCCAAAAATGCATATCTTCTTTAAGGATTTTTTTTTTTAAACCAAAAATTAAATCACCTACGAGGCATAGCTTTCTGAATCTAAATCTGTGAATCTCACTGCTTTAGTTTATATTTGGAAAGAAAATTGCTCAGCTGCTCGCCGGTTCTTACAATCCTTAATGTCAGCTCTGCTAAAGTAACTATCGAGAGTGCAATTTTATAAATTAAATAATATTAGTATGATTCTTAATGGAGAACTGTAAGTCAATTTATAATAAAATGACATTACAATGGCACAAAGATTCTGTATTTTATGGCAAAATACAGAGGACTACATATTAGATTACTAAATCAAAGCAAATATTTATTTAAGCGGTAACGAAGCAAGCATTTGAAAGCTGCACTTTTTTTCTAAAATGAAATTGCAAAATCTCTGCCTACAGTCAGAACCACCTCTTAGATCTGAGTTCAGCTTATTAGGACTCATAGTCGACATTCCAATCAGACATTATTGTAATTGAGTCTGTAAATGATTACAGAAAATACAATTTATTATTTACAGACCTGCATTTATGACATTCAAGCACAATAGTAATTGTATTTAAAAATATATTACTTGTTTATTCTGATGCTCAACTTAAAGGCCCTAATCAAATACTACCTTCTTTCTTAATAAGACAAATAGGTTTGGACCAGAGATAATTCAAATGATTTAATAAATTTCAAAAATCGAACAGCCTAAAGTTCTTGGGAAGGATCTTTTAAAATGCTTTTTCTTCTCTATGCTCTCCATAAACTTAGTTTTTCCAAGATGGAAGGGGAAAATGTATACATTACCATCTATCATACCCATAAATTTCAACAAAATCTTAAGGGCCTTTTCTAATAGTAGGGTTTTCTATGACTGTCATTTTGGTCCCTTTGTGTTTTCCAGGTGAAATCCTCTCTAGTTCTAAAGGCTACAAAGCCCACTCTCATTCGTGAACAATTTCCTTATTACAGAGCCTGGTGTAAATTAAGGCAACCGAACAGAGGTGTGATACTGACCCAAACCCATCAAGATTTTCCTGGACAGAGGATAACAGATTCCAGGCTACTTCTGTGGGCTTTCATGGGACATTCCTTTTAACAAAAAGTGATAGCCACACAGCAAGGATAAGAACAGCAACTAAAGATTTGAAAAGCCCACCAGGAGAGAAAATTCAACCCACTTATAATAAATCAACCGCTATATGTTTTTCTATGTTTAGTACCCAGAAAGAAGATGATATTGAATTCATTTTCTATTCAGATCCTTTTTAATCCTACAGATGAAAACTACCCTACTGTTTCCAAATGCTTTTCATTCTTATGATAAAAATAGCTATGAAAAAGATGGAGCTTCACCATGGATCTCTTACCAGTTACATGCTATTGCAAAGTATAAAAATACATACCATTACTTCTTTAATGTCACTAATTGCTAACTTGATTTTAACAGCCTGAAATATTTTCATGATGTCATTAAATTATCAATATTACCTTGCTGTAAAAACCTCAAATACCAAAATAGCATCAAAGAATTCCACCATTAAATAGGTTTTTGCATATGACAACTCTAAGCCAATATAGCTTTCATAACAAGTACCGACATACTGAATTTATTTGACCAACTGCTAACCTGACTGATTTCACATTCTTACTTCTTAAAAGCACATTCATACACTTAGAAAAAAAAGCAACAAAGAAAGAGGCTTTTGACAGACTACTAATCAAATTGACTTATAATAATCCCTCGATTTGGGAGGATGAGAAAATTATGATAAAAGATCTTAAAACAAAGTTCTGATATGAAATGCTATCTTCCACTTGTATTAATTGCTCTAAACAGAAACTTTAAAAAGAAAGGAAATTATATCATCCATCCAAAATTCCATAACTGTCAAAGTATTAACAGTATTTTGTAGTTCCCATTTTCTCTTGAACACACTTAATTTTTAAATATTTACTCAAAAAATTTAACAGACAAAACTTACTCTCTTAATGGGCTTATTTTATTTATTCTCCGGGAGAAGAATGAGCCCTGCTGTTACTTTAAAAAGATAATTATATTGACAAATACAGTATTCGTACAACTCTTCTGCAATGTATTTTTACTTGAGGTGCCGAATGTAATATTTGTACAGCTATTTCTTTAATGTGTTAATTCCTTCTCTGACCAAGTCACATAGAGGCGCTCTGTTTATTCTCTCTCACCCTCATTTATTTCACTCACTCAATTACTTCACTCACCAGCACGCTATCACTTCTCAATGATGAAGCGTGCTCTTGAATTTTTGCACAATTCCAATGAAAATTTAAAGCTATTCACCAAGAAATAGAAATCTTACTTCGTAGTATTTTAAAAGACTTCACGATAACCTAAACTGTCAATTCCTAACATTGACCTCTATTTACCTCCTAATTCTTAACTCAGTCAGCTACTTTTAGACTTTAATCCATTTTTAAAGTAAAATGAAAATATCACTATTTTTGATTACCCCAAATCATAATTATTAATAGTCCGGGTTTACTTTATTCTCATACATTATCAGCTAGCTGCAGCTGTTTTTCTAAACTGAGAGAAAATACTGATTATTAATTATAGCATTGTGAATCACTCATATACATGATCTTTCTGACTATATATCATTCTGACTAGTGTAAAATTACCAATGGTTTTAGTATCGTTTTAACTGGGTGCACTCTAAAAGTTAAAACCAGAAGAAAGCTACGAAATTTTGGTATTTTAAAAATTCCTAAAGTTTACAGGCAAATCTCCCTTCATATTTAGTCAGTGTTTATATTTCAACTTTCACTACTCCTAAGAGAAGGGAAGATTTGGATAATTGGAAATATGAGACAAAATTTTAAAAGTAAGTTAGGTTTAAAAATAGGTGGATGTGTTGAACTATGTAATTTACAGCCCACAAACATTAGGTATCTTTCTCTCCTGGTGTGTCAGTAAAGCCACACACATTCTTTCTTGTTACAAATCTGTAAATCTGAAAAGGAGTAAAGAACATGAATAGAAAATCTCTTTAAAGAATAAAAAAGCATGGGGTGTTATTAAGGAGAACTGTAAGCCCTATTCTATTCATAGTAATTACAGGATCAGATCAGGTTAATGTGGGGACCCAGGTCAATAAAGTACTGCAGGTTCACCCGCTTAATCCTTTTCAATCCTAGAGTCTGCAGCGCTGATTGCCCTGTTTGGCTATCCAACTCCCTAGAGGTAACAAGGATGCCATGGGAATCTTTAGCAGAGTGGGAATTTCTACAGTCAGCCACTCTCAAGTTCTAGGAGATGAAAAAAAAACTCAGGATAATTTGACAACTTTTTCTCTCTCAACTCAAATAATAAAGGTCAATTTCATTTCTAGGTAGTGCCATTTTTAGTCCTCTTTTCACAATAAAATCTGTTTCCTTATTAAATTTTTCATCCACCCATCTTTCACAGAAGATATTACACAATCTCGATAAACACATAAACGAGAACTAAAATAGATTATAATTTCGCTTTATGCACCTTGAGATAATCCCCTTCATTTTTCCTATGATTTTCTCTAAAATTTCTCCGGAGGGTGAATAACTAAAAATTCAAAACTTGATAGCTCATGCCTAGAGATAATTTGTTTTTCCTCCGAAAACTGTTTTTCAGGTTATATTTCTCTCCGATTATTGTGAAATTTCCTGCTAAAAAAGGATCCAAAGTTCTTAATTGTAATTAGAATATTTACAATAGTGATTTGTTAGGGTTATGGTGGTAGTTCTTTTGCTTTCTCATTTTATTTATTTATTTATTTATTTATTTTTACCCCCAAGAGTTTGGGGTTAGAACCAAAAACATCTTATTCATAGAAAAAATTAAGGGACTTACTATAAATGTACAATTATTTCAACACTCATCGTATTGTACAGTGGTCCATGGTCTGCATATTTGACACCAATGCCTGTGAATGACATATCCATTGCCAGTAATCCCTCACCCCTGGCCAATAGTTGTCTAGTGATTTTCTCTCTTCTTCAAGGTTTTGGTAACTGATTTGCCACTCTTTGGTTCTTGAATTATCAGTCACTGTATAACCACTTATATTCAAAACCTGCACATGCCAGACCATGCAAGTGGCCTATATGAAGAAACCCCAAAAAGTAAAGAGAATAGGTGCTCATTTGCTATGTACTACTCTTGCACTCCTAGCTTTTGGGTAATTCACACTTCTCTGTGTCTCCCTTGAAGAAAATAGATAACTGATGAGCAAAACGCAGAAGAACCACAACGAATAAGGAATTGTCAAAATATCCCAGGAGACCATTAATGAAGGTATTGTCATTCTAACAGCCTACTCTGGACTCTGGCCCTTTATATTTTCACTTCTTAGTCACTTAGCTTGTCTGTAGATTGCTAGTTAGTTCTGTCCATGTGTATGTAAGTACTTCTGACGCCAGTATCAAAGTAGACATGCCATTTGTCTTCTCCCTGGTAGCAGCTAAGCACCATGAAGGTGGGAATATGTATTCTATTTTCCTTTAAAGTTATGTGAATTTACTAATTTTCAAATCATAATTTCTACTTGCTACAGATTTTTCTTCAAAATTTGAACAGGCAATCATTTTTATTTACTTTAAATGTTTCTCACTCAATATGAATAATATACAGAAATAGTAAAATAGTACACAGAAAGTGTAAATTATTTTTTTTATTAAAGTTGTTTAAGAAAAATTTTGGCAGAACTGACCATTTGACTTAACTTATAGAAAATTTAAAAAAAAAAAAAAAAAAGCTATTTTAAAGCAGAGGTCATCCGAAGAAAGTTTTAAAAAGTGGAGGGAATAAGCAAGCCTACCGAATATGTTAGTACTTGTGTGAAGCGCCAGCACGCAATATGGCAAAAAACGAATCAATCAGTTCAGCTTAGTTCAGCCTCTGCAACTGGCCATCTGGCACAAAATCAACCGAATGTATCCCTGCATATTCATCTTCATTTTCACAAATACTCAAGAGAATGTCATTCTAGGGCAAAATAAAATTAAATCACCATAATTTTTAAGACATCTTTCCTTTCATACTCTCTTGAGGATACTGTGCTGATATGAGAATACTTATTCCTATAAAAAAAAAAAGTTGTATAATTCCTATTGAACATATTCTCTTCTTTTCTAAAAGTTAAATATTTAATGGTAAAACATTTGCTATCTCAAAGAATATTCTCTAAGAAGAGAGAAACTTGTATAAATAAGTCATTTTTAGTTGGATCGATAGATCAAATGTCCAAAGTCACTTTCATAAAAACTTAATTTCTGTAACTGTAATATGAAGTTGCTCTCACATATTATTAGTTATTGTTCAACATGATCAAAACAAGAAAAAAATCAGGTCTCATTTTGGTCAAATGGAAGCTTTACCTAATAATCATATTATTGCATAAAATTAGTCAGCCAAACACTTTATCAAATTCTGAAGAGATAAAACTTAATGTTCCTGCAATATCTTTGTAATAATTTTGAAATTCTACTAAATGTTTGTCTTGCAGGTGGCAGCCAAAGAACTGCTTTTACTTAGACTTCTTGGGTCATCTTGAATTAAGTCTCATATTCTATTTTTAAGTCTAATACTGAGAAAAGGACTGGATCAAGTTTATTGTTGATTGTATTCATTTATTTTCATACCAGGGATATCCCTCTACATCATATTCTTTGTCTCTTTAAATGAAGTAAATAAGTGTCAAGTAAGACACAGCCAAAAAAAAAAAGTTTTAAACAACCATATTTCCCAAATTATCTTTATAAATATAACAAGATCTACATAAAACATTTAATTTTAAAAAATAGAAATATTTAAATTCTTCCTATGATTTTGCTCATTAAAAAAACTTTTGTGAGAAGTTTTGAATTTTAAAATGATGATGAGGGAAAATGTGTTAACTTCTTCATCGTCCGTTGCTCTTTTTTTCATTATACAAAATGTTAAATGATCAAATAATCATTCTATATTTGAGAAAAGAACCTTATTATCAAATAATCTTGAAGCCCAATGCACTTTTATAAAATGTTTCTTTTGAAAATTATATAGCATAGTACCCTTTTTCCCCATTTTTTTTTTTTTTTTTTAATCCTTGCACCCTTTTCTGTTTTAACCTAAAGTTGTACCTCTGGCAATTTTTCCTGAAACATTTTAGTGCAAAGCCAGCCTAATAGCTTAGGATCCTTTCTATAGATCTTGGTTTGATTTTTGTGTGTAGCCTTCAGATATGGTAGTTTGCTGTTTTTTGAATTGACTCGCGGTTCGAAAGCATTCTTTTCTTACTAAACCACACTGGCAAAGGCAGAGTCTCTCTTGGCACATGCACCATTTCATTGAATGGACAAAAATTTGGGATCACACTCATTAAGAATCCTGAACTCATCCTCTTCAATTTGCTAAAGTTGGAAAAAAACAGAATCTGGTTTACTGTGGCTCATCTTTCCGTTACATTATCGATTCAGAAATGTTGCCAAGTACATGCAAATATAAAACAAAATGAAGCTGACTGTAAAGATTTTGCATTTATTCATCTATTTCGTGAATCACTGTACCCATATTCATAAAGTTTTTTAAGGCTTGGAACTTTGGGCTCATGAACTCTACAGCTTTTAATTTCTGAACATTCAGTTTTTATTTAATTCAGTAGATATTGAGGAATAATTTACACCCATGAATTCCTTTCATATTTTTTAAACAACATACACATACATTATTTTCGCAGTAACTTGAAAACACTGTAGGTGCTTTTTCCCTCGTTTTAAAAGCAAAGATATAGAGTCATGGATGTTATATGGCTAGCTCAAGGTTACCCGCTAGTTAATGAGGGAGCTAGGTTTAGAACTCACATATCTGGAATACTAGAATTTCCACTGTACCACATGCTACCCTTTCCAAATGGCCAGTCTCAGAAAAAATTTACCAAAGCCCAGTGCCCTCCATTATCCACCTGCTTCCCCAGCAAACCTCTGAGCTGGATACAAAATGATATCCCTCCAAGTCCACTTGTCATTCAAGAACCATCCCAGCGATCTGCTGCCTTTTATAACCAAAACTTTTGAGAAGGAAGTATAAATGTACTATCTCCTTTCTGTAGCCCAGTCACTGCTTAAATACCTTGCATCTGGCATCAGCCTACAATACTAGATTGGCGTTGGCCACTGCCTTCACTGTGCTCTCTCAACACTGTACCAGATCTTTTCATGGTGTGGTCTATCTCCCATCAGATGAAGATCTTCAGGATAAAGGACCCCATCTTCAAAACTTTTGTGTTCATAGCACCTAGCAAATTGCTTAGCACAATATATACCGCAATAAATATTTGTTGAATGAAGGAATAACACCATCCCAAAAATCACAGTGAGATGGATGAAAAGGGCATTATCCTCTTAAGAAAGGGACTGCCTTTGATTGACAAAACATCTTAAACTATTCGTGGTAAAAAGTGAGACTTGCAGGCATGGATTAGACAGTGAGAACCACGGCAGAACCTGAAAAGAACGTGCTCCATAGAACAAACAATTATATGAGACCAAGAAGGTAACATTTGCCCAAAAATAAAGACGAGGAGACAGAAAGGGGTAGGAAAACCAAACAAAAGGAACGATTTGTATGCATTTTGTTGAATGGGAAAATACTTTTGTCTCTAAACTTTCGCCTAAAACACAATAAATTTTTTTAATTATGTTAATGAATTAAATCCAATAAAGTCAAATACAATTTGAAAAAAAAAGTAAGAGCCAAGGAGAAACATCAGAAAGTAGCTAAGTTGTTTTTCACAAGACAGGAAAAATCTGCTTTTATATAAGAGAGATTGAGAAAGAAAGAATATAGGAGGGGAGTACATAAAGATGGTGAAAGAGGAATCACTGAAATAAACTGACCCCTGGTGGTGGGAGGTTCAATCTGAAGCTGTTTACACTGCTGGAATATGAAACCCCTCATCATTTCCCACCTGTGCCCTCCTGACCCTTTTTTCAGAAAACATATCCCACACTCATATTTATTTTGTGTATGGCTCTTTGAAAATTGTGAGAGGAGCTGAGTTTCATATCTGGATTGATTTGATGCAGAAAAGTGACAATTGTCACAAGAGCCAAGGATCATGTGAGCAATAGCCTGCCATAAATACTAAGAAATTTCCAGATAAGCTTTGAATTTTCAGAAACATGGAAATATGGGTTTAAGCCCATCTTACACAGATCTTCAGGAGATAAGAGACCCTCGTTGACATACAAATTTCAAGATAAAGGAATGAATGAAACCAAACAACACAATGGAAAAAGAGAAATGTATTACATATATTCACACAAACATACCTTCGTTCACTAATTCATTAATTTCATTTAGCACCAATGTATTCAAGTTGCTAGAAATACATGTGTAAAATAGAAATGGGTTAGCGCTTACAAAACTGGCGGTACAAGGGAAATACACATAAGCTCTGAGAGATGCTACAGTAGGTGAAAGTATATGGAAGCACTTGGGAGCGGCACCTAAACCTTGCTCAAATTATGCAAAAAGACTTTTTGTAAGATGATGTCTAAAGTGAAAACTGAGAGCTCAGGTTGAGGAATTGGTAAGAATAGTCCAGGGAGAGGAAACAGCACGCAAGAACTTCCAGAAATGAGAGACAGCCTGACACACGAAGGACTTGGAAGTAGTGCTGGAAGGTCAGAGCCTAGAGAGAGGGTTTAGATCAATAAAAGATGGGGTGATATGCAGGGGGAAAATCATAATGGACTTGCAAGCCATGTTAAGGAGCTTGTACTTTATTCTGAAGGCAATGTGGAGTCACTAAAGAGTTTTATGTGGGAGTGTTACATGCTTAGATCTTTGAGAAAGATCATTCTGGCTGCAGTGCAGAGATGGGATTAGAGTCAAGCAGTCTAAAGGTGGAGAATCCACTTGGGTTGATCAGTGATCCAAGTGAGAGATAGTGATCATTGAAGCAGGAAGTGATCATGGGCAGAGAGAACTTGAGTGATTTGAGGGATGTTCAGAGGCAATGTACACAGCACTGAGTGATCAACTGAACATGTAGGTTGGAATAGAGAGAAGGAGTCCAGGAAGATACACAGGGCTGGGCAACTGGGTGCTGCCATTCACTGCTAGAAAGCACAGGAAAAGGAACCCATGGGAAGGAAAAATAACAGCTTCTTCGGGAACATGTACAGCTTTATGTTTGGGTGGAAAACTCAAGTGGTCATCTCCAGAAGACAGGCGAAGCTCAGAAAAGAAATCTGGGATATAGATTTGAGAGTTATAAGCAAATAGATGGCATTTCAAAGCCAAAGAATTAGTGAGGTCATCCAGGGAGCATGTGACTGACCAGAAAATAAGCCCAAGGAATACCATACTTGAGGGAAAAGCAGAGAAAGGGGAGGCTGCAAAACCAGCCTGAGATGAAGAATCCAATGTGATCAGAGAAAAACCAGGACTGAGAATTGTCAGAGGAGCCAGAGAAAAATGTTGAAGAAAAGGATAAAGAAGCAATTAAAAATTCCAAATGTCATTGTAAGATCAACAAGATAAATCTTGAAAAGTACCCACAGAATTTTTCTATAGAGAGGGCATCACTGACTTCCCTGGAAGCAATTTTAGTGACAGAGTTACGCTGGAAAACATTTCAGCAGATTGAGGAGTGAAAGGCAGATGAAGACATAAAAATAACAGTAGTACATAAAACTTAAAAGATGTGTAGTTATGAGACAGAGAGCATAAGCCAACAAGAGATGTGAGAATTTTTTAATATAAATCTGAACCTATTTAAATGCTGATACGAAGGAGCCAGTAGAGAAGGAAGATTGAAGAGGTAGATGGTCAGTAGTACAAAACCAGCTGCTGTTGACTTGATTCTGACTCATGGTGACTGCATGTCAGAACAGACCTGTGCTCCATGGGCTTTTCAATGGCTGATTTTTGGAAGTAGATTGCCAGGTCTTTCTTTTGAGGCATCTGTAGGTGACCTCAAACCTCCAAACTTTCAGTTAGCAACCAAGCTTATTAACTGTTGGCACCCAGTTCCAACACAGACCAGTAGTACAAAGATCCTCCCAGTTAGGCAAGAAAGGATACAAGCAGTAGTCTAGGGAAAGGGGAATGCCTTTATATAATAACAGAAGGGGAAAGTGAAAGCTGAGGATATTTCTGTCTGATGGTTTCCATTTTTTCTGTGGAACAGGCACCAGGGACCATCTGCTAAGGTGAGGGAGGGCAGGAAAAAAAAGAAAATGGGGTTGCTTGGGTTAGAAATTTTAAAAGATTTAGTGAAGCTTGAAATAGCATTTGTAAAGAATGGGAGTAAAATTGCCTGGGAAACATGGGTGTGCCAGACAATATGAAAGGCATAGGTGAAGCTGGAGACCACAAATCTGTGTGTTAATCTACCCAATTTATTTTTAAGCATCTTAGGGGCAGACACTGAAAAGGCAGATGCTTAAATTAATTCAGGAAGGTTATTTGCTAAATGAATGTAAAGGAAGAAAAACCGAGAAAGAAATTTCTTTGGCAAGAAAATGCTTAAAGTGAAGGACAGTGATGTCTCAGCTGAAGCAGACACACAACACCTGAGCTTTAAGAGGTGTTGAGGAGAGTGGGAGTGGCTAGTGCCGAGACAAACCTAATGTCACAGTCTCTATTCAACTGGAAACAACTTTAAACTTGTGAGAGCATTTATTTTGGAGGAAGGAAAAAAACAAAATTCCCTTCTGGGACACCTCACCTGAATAAACGTTATCACTACGATTGTGTAAAACTGAATTGTATTTATTTAGGAACAAGAAGCCCTAGAGGCACAGTTGTTAAGTGCTTGGCTGCTAACTGAAAGGTTGGCAGTTCGAACTCACCAGCCACTCCATGGGAGAAAGATGTGGCAGTCTGCTTCCGTAAAGATTACAGCTTTGGAAACCCTATGGGGCAGTTCTACTCTGTCCTGTAGCATCACTCTGAGTCGGAATCAACCCAGGGAACAATGGGTTGAGCACTGTTCAACATGAATAAACTAAAATTTGGACTCTTATGCAAAGAAAATTGCATCTTTAGAATAGTTGTTAGACTTACCACTAACGATACCTAGTTAATACTGAAGACATTGAGAATACTATTACTGAATTCCATGATTCCAGTTTTATTTATTTAGTAACTGAACAAATGCATTATACTTGTTGCTGGGAACACAAAGATGAAAAATACTGTTCCAGCTCTTGGAGAGCTGACAGAGAGGGCAAAGGTAAACTAATAATTTCAGTAAGTCCAAGAGTCCCATGGCTGAAGTATGAAGAAGGCAAAGAGAGCCGGGCTGTGTCTGCTTAATGGAATCAAAGAAAGTTTTCATCGTGATTCTAAATGCACCAAAAATTTAAAGTTACTTCTTTTTAGTTATGCACAAAGACGTGTTCACATTACAAGGATGAGTTGAGATCATATTGTGAAGATTCTTACCACAGTAAAAACACAGACAAATCTAGACCCATAATTCAAATATCACAATATGCATTTTTATATATCTATGATATATTTTGATCAATTGCCTGAGCTTAACCTGAGTTTTGCAAAACTTTAACATCATATTAAAAAACCAGGATTAATCTTTCTCTGTTACTTTATTGTTTGATTATAGTCAGCCATATGGTATTTTTGAGTTATAGTCGATCTTAGCGTTGCCGGGAGAGACCAAGCTCATAGCAGATCCACCCTTGCAGAACACCAGATACTAGGATTGCAAGGTGCTGTACACATGAACACTGCAAACAGCAGAACCAAGAACAACTCAATGGGAGGTTTTTTGGTTTTTGTTCTTTGCAATCTTTATTTGAAAGCTATGTTCTAATTTTGTAGGTCAAGAAAAGTACTTCTATACAATTCTCTGTCCATTGTTATTCCCACTTTTAAGCTCATCTGTGACCAGTTTAGGAGCCCTGGTGGTGAAGTGGTTAAAGCGATTGACTGCTAATCAAAAGGTGGGCGGTTCAAAATCATTGGCAGCTCCTCTAGAGAAAGATGAGGCAGTCAGCTTCCTTAGAGAATTACAGCCTAGGAAACTCTATGGGGTTGCCATGCGTTGGAATCAACTCCATGATAGTGGATTTGGTTTTTATTTTTATTTTTGTACAACCAGTTTATTAAATAGTTCAAGCGAGACATGAAATGAGTTGGCAGAGCAAGTATTATACTGAAAAACATTTATTAAATACGGCGTGTTATCAGCACAGTTGAAAATACATAAAGTCAGAGTCCCTCCAATGCCTAAGCACCAGTGGGAAACATGATACTTGTAGTGCATTAATTCTTTCACAGTAACACTTAGTGAGTTACTTCTTCGGTCCTTGTGCATTAGTGAATACACCTCATGAAACTGGCTTCATCCAGAGACATCAGAATCCTTCCACCCATTAGTAGGTGCTCCTATTTTGACAGTGACATGAGTCCTTAGTAACTAACCCTGTCCCTTGAAGATTTCACATTCTCTGTTCCTATACCTCAACTTAACCCCCACATGTCTGTCGGTTCGTCGCACTGTAGGGGCTTGCGTGCTGCTGTGATGTTAGAAGCTATGCCACCGTTATACTAAAAGGATTAGTCGATGTTCATCCATTTCAAGAGGTGGCATATGATCAAGAACCGATGGTACTGAAGGAAGAAGTCCAAGCTGCTCTGAAGGCATTGGTGAAAAACAAGGCTCCAGGAACTGATGGAATATCAATTGAGATGTTTCAACGAACAGATGCAGCGCTGGAGGTGCTCACTCATCTATGCCAAGAAATATGGAAGACAGCTTCCTGGCCAACTGACTGGAAGAGATCCGTATTTATGCCTATTCCCAAGAAAGGTGATCCAACCCAACGTGGAAATTATAGAATGTGATTAATATCACATGCAAGCAAAATTTTGCTAAAGATCATTCAAAAACGGCTGCAGCAGTATATCCGGGGGAACTGCCAGAAATTCAGGCTGGTTTCAAAAGAGGACGTGGAACCAGGGATATCACTGTTGATATCAGATGGATCCTGGCTGAAAGCAGAGAATACCAGAAGGATGTTTACCTGTGTTTCGTTGACTATGCAAAGGCATTCGACTGTGTGGATCATAACAAATTATGGATAACATTGCAAAGAATGGGAATTCCAGAACGCTTAACTGTGCTCATGAGGAACCTTTACACAGATCAAGAAGAGGCTGTTTGGACAGAACAAGGGGATACTGACTGGTTTAAAGTCAGGAAAGGTGTGCGTCAGGGCTGTATTCTTTCACCATACCTATTCAATCTGTATGCTGAGCAAGTAATAGAGAAGCTGGACTATATGAAGAAGAATGGGGCATCAAAATTGGAGGAAGACTCATTAATAACCTGCGTTATGCAGATGACACAATCTCGCTTGCTGAAAGTGAAGAGGACTTGAAGCACTTACTAATGAAGATCAAAGACCACAGCCTTCAGTATGGATTGCACCTCAACATAAAGAAAACAAAAATCCTCACAACTGGACCAATGAACAACATCATGATAAATGGAGAAAAGATTGAAGTTGTCAAGGATTTCATTTAACTTGATCCACAATCAGCAGCCATGGAAGCAGCAGTCAAGAAATCAAAAGACGCATTGCATTGGGCAAATCTGCTGCAAAGGACCTCTTTAAAGTGTTGAAGAGCAAAGCTGTCACCTTGAAGACTTAGGTGTGCCTGACTCAAGCCATGGTATTTTCAATCGCATCACATGCATGTGAAAGCTGGACAAAAATGACGCCTTTGAATTGTGGTGTTGGCAAAGAATATTGAATATACCATGGACTGCCAAAAGAACGAACAAATCTGTCTTAGAAGAGGTACAGCCAGAATGCTCCTTAGAGGCAAGGATGGCGAGGCTGCATCTCACATACTTTGGACATGTTGTCAGGAGGGATCAGTCCCTGGAGAAGGACATTATGCTTGACAGAGTACAGGGTCAGCGGAAAAGAGGAAGACCCTCAACAAGATGGATTGACACAGTGGCTGCAAGAATGAACTCAAGCATTACAACAATTGTAAGAATGGCTCAGGACGAGGCAGTGTTTCGTTCTGTTTTGCACAGGGTCGCTATGAGTTGGAACCAACTCCACAGCACCTAACAACAACAACATACCTCAACTTGTGACACTGATGAAGAAAATCATGCAGTTAGTTGTTCGAATTTGTGCGACCGTAAATTTTCAGTCTTCAACCTCAGTTGGGGTTTCAACTCTTCCATCTGTTTAATCAGCTTCTTTACCATTTGCCATCATAGCTATTTTTAATAGATACAATCAACATGTAATAAACTGTAATATTTAAAATGTATAATTCCATAAGTTTTGATCTGGGGTCACATCACACCTGTGAAGCTATCAATACAATCAAGAACATTTAGCATCCCCAAAAGTTTCCTTGTGACCATTGGTAATCTCTCCTTCCTGTTCCTCTCTATTCCTAGATAACCGTTGATCTGATTTTCTGTCATTATACATGAATTTACATTTTCTAGAATTTTATATAGAGAGTATCACACAGTCTATACACTTTTGTATCTGATTTCTTTAACTCAGCATAATTATTATAACATTCATTCATGTTGTTCTGTGTGTCAGTAGCACATTACTTTTTATTTCTGAATAATATTTCAGTTCATGGCTCAAGCACAATTTATTTATCCATTAACCTGATGATTGATGTTTGGATTGTTTCAAGTTTTAGGGTATTGCAAATATAACTGCTATGAATATTCATGTACAAGTCTTTGTATAGACATATGTTTTCATTTCTCTTGGGTAAGTACCTAGGAGTGGAATGTCTGGATCATATGGTAAGGGTATATTTAACTTTTTAAGAACCTGCCAACTCATTTCCAAAGTGGATGCATCATTTTAAATTCCCACCAGCTTTCTTATGATCCGTGTTAACACAGGATATCTTTTTTTATCCTTTTACTTTTAACCTACTTGTTTCTTTATATTTAAAGTGGGTTTCTTGTAGGCAGCACATAATTGAGTCTTGCTTTTTTTCCAATCTAAGAATCTCTACCTTTTAATGGGAGTATTAAACCATTTACATTTAATATGACTATTGACACGGTTGGGTTTATATCTACTATCTTGCTATATGTTTCTATCTATATATTTGTCCACTTTTTCTTCTTTTCTACCTACTTTTGGAATAATGGAATATTTTTTCTGATTACATGTAATTCTCATTGTTGGCTTATTAAGGTATAACTCTTCCTTATTTTTTAGCTATCATGTTTGCTTTATAATATACATCCTTAACTCATAATTAAAAAAACTCGTTATAGTAGACCTTAAATTAATGCACAATTATACAACTTTACAAATAACATAAAAGCTTACAGTAATGTACTTGCATTTTTGTTCTCACAACTATTGTGGTATTGTTTCATGTTTTTTACTTCTACCTACGTTATAAATCCCACGCTACTTTATAATGACATTTGCTTTACACAATCAGTTATTTTTGTAAAGAAGAAAAGTCTTTCATGTTAACCCACATATTTACCAATTCTGGTGCTCTTCATTCCTTTGTATAAATCCAGTTTCTTCAAACTGAAGGACCATTAACATTTCTTGACAGGCAGATCTGCTGGTGATTAATTTTTTCAGTTTTTGTATGTCTGAAACAGGTTTTGTTTTGTTTTTATATCTCAAAGATATTTTCAGTGAGTTTTTTTCCCCCCTTTCAGTACTTTAAAGATGCTACTCCACTGACTAGCCATATGTCTTTTTCTCTGAGCCCTTAAAGATTTTTCTGTACTACTGGTTTTAAGCAATTTTATTCTGATGTGCCTTGGTGAAGTTTTCTTCAAGTGTCTTGTGTTTGAGGTTCGTTGACCTTCTTGGGTCTTTGGGATAAGAATCTTCTTTGAATTTTGGAAAATTTTCCCTATTATTTCTTCAGATATTTTTCTGACTGTCACTTCAGGAATTCCAATTTCATATACATTAGGGAGCTCTACATGGTTCCACTGCTCACTATATACTCTTCTAGTTTTGCGGTTTTCTTTTTTCCCTAGTCATTTTTCTCTGTATATACATTTTGGTTTATTTTGTTTTGTCTTCAAGTTTGTTAACCTACTGTTAATACTATCTGGTGTGGTTTTCATTTCAGACATATTTCCATGTCTAGTATTCTGATTTGAGTCTTTTTTATATCTTCCATGTCTCCACTTAACATGATCAATCTTTTCTCTATCTTCTTGAACATATAAAATATAGTTACAGATGTTTTAATTTTTTTTTTTTGCTGGTAATTCTCTCATCTATGTCATTTCTGGGTCTGTTTTTAATAGCTGATTTTTCTCTTTATTATGCGTCATGCAGTACTGCCTCTTTACATGCATGGTAATTTTTTATTGGATGCCGGACATAATGAATTTTACCTTGTTTGGTTGTCAACATTTTGTATTCCTATAAGTATTCTTGGGCACTGGATATTTTTGCATTCCTAGAAATATTATTGGGTCATCATTAAGATACTTGGAAACAGTTCATTTCTTTCAAAGCTTGATTTTATAGTCAAGATTAGAGAAGTCTTTGACTTGGGCATTTTTGTCCTACTACAATAGCAATACCCTTTTGAGTACTCCACATAAATTACAAGTTTTTCCATTAAGACTAGCGGGAACAGATAATGTGACTAATAATGAGTGAGTTCCAGTAATTGTTCCATCTGTTCCTGTTAGGAAGTTCCTTCCCCAGTCTAGGATAGTTCCCTCACATGCATGCTATGATCAGCTGAAGAATTAAAGGGATTCTGCAGATACCTTGAGCTTGCTCTCTCTTCCTCCACCCTGCTATCTCTGTGTTTGTGGGTATGTGCGTATGAAATTCTCTCTTCCCTGGTACTCTGCAAATTCTAGTTATTTTGGTCTCCCCGAAGTCCCAGCATAGTCTCCTCAATTCAAGGACTTTGCTAAACTCCACTCACATTCCCACTCCCTGAATTGTGACTGAAAACTTCCCAGGCAGCAAGCTGGGGCAATGATAGGGCTCACTTCATTTGCCCCCTCTTTCAAGGAAGGGATCACTGTTGTGCGTTGCCTGATGTCCAGTATTTGAAAACTATATTTATTCTATTTTGCCTAGGATTTTAATTGTTTAAAGCAGGAGGATAATTCCAGTCCCTTTTTTTTTTTTTTTTTTACACCATTTTAACCAGAATCAGAAGCCCACAATAATAGCTATGCTAAATCTTCAACAATCTCTTCAAATTTCATACCTCACAACCTCCTTCCACCACCTCTTTCAGCGGACAACATCTCTCAAGCCGTATTCGTAATTTGTTAACTTTCTGTCTCCACACTCTATAATTTATCTAAATCCATTACCATTTTTAATTTCTTCATTCCCTCCCCTTAAATCCCAATTTCCTCATCTCCATTAACCAAGCCTAACCCGTTGCCATCAGGTCGATTCTGACTAATAGCAGCTCTATAGGACAGAGTAGAACTGCCCCATTGGGTTTCCAAGGCTGTAATCTTTACAGAAGCAGGCTGCTGTATCTTCCTCCCACTAATTGTTGGTTCGAACCGCCAACCTTTTGGTTAGCAGTTGAATCCTTAACCACTGCACCACCAGTGCTTCTTGCAGCTCTTTTAGGCTCCTAAATTTCCAGTCATCCTCTCTTACCTTGCTTCTTTACCATTTCCCCCTCTCCTGGGTCCTTTCTCTTGGCTGCACCTTTTCAAGTCTAGCTCTTTTTTTAAAATGATGCCATTCTCCAGAGTTCTGTCTTTGGTTGTCTTTCTTTCCAATCCTACAGACTCTTCCTGAATTACTTCACCCTTTCTCACCTACTACCAAATTTGAATCTCTACCCCATCCTTTCTCCCAAGCATCAAGCCATATGTCTAACTTCCTACTGAACATTTCTCCTTGGATATCATACCTACGCTTTACTCAAAATGTTCAAAACTAAACTTCATTATCTATCCCCTCGACACTGTTTGCTTAATTTACTTTCTCAGTAAAGGAAACCACTTTTCAACCAAGCTCCCTCCCTCATCCCTCTTATTTACTGTGATGAACCAAAAATGAAAGTAACTTCATGCACAGCAGTAGCTCTCAGAAAACAATTGATATTTACCAGTGGTGTTTTCATAAGCTTTATCACTTACCTAGTAATTGTGACCCCCTCCCATGCGTCTGTGAGTTAGTCCTACTGAGGGGGGCTTGCTGTGATGTTGTGATGCTGTGATGCTGAAAGCTATGCCAATGGTATTCAAATACCAAGAGGGTCACTCATGGTGAACAGGTTTCAGCTGAGCTTCCAGACTAAGACATACTAGGAAGAAGGGTCTGGCAGTTTACTTCTGAAAAAAATTAGCCTTATGAATAGCAGTGGAACATTGTCTGATATAGTGCTGGAAGATGAGCCCTTGAAGAACTTATATATACATCAAGAAGCAGTCGTTTGAACAGAACAAGGGGATACTGCATGGTTTAAAGTCAAGAAAGTTGTGCATCAAGGTTGTATCATTTCACCATACCTATTCAATATGTATGCTGAGCAAGTAATCTGAGAAACTGGACTATATGAAGAAGAAAGGAGCACCAGGATTGGAGGAAGATTCATTAACAACCTGAGATATGCACATGACACAACTTTTCTTGCTGAACATGAAGAGGACTTGAAGCACTTACTGATGAAGATCAAAGACTACAGCCTTCAGTGTGGATTACATATCAACATAAAGAAAAAAATCCTCACAACTGGACAAATAAGCAACATCGTGATAAATGGAGAAAAGATTGAAGTTGTCAAGGATTTCATTTTACTTGGATCCACAATCAACACCCATGGAAGCAGCAGTCAGGAAATCAAACGAGGTGTATTGGGCAAATCTGCTGCAAAAGACCTCTTTAAAGTGTTAAAAAGCAAAGATGTCACTTTAAGGACTAAGGTGCACCTGACCCAAGCCATGGTGCTTTCAATTGCCTCAGATCCATGCAAAACCTGGACAATGAATAAGGAAGGCAGAAGAAGAACTGATGCCTTTGAATTATGATGTTGGCAAAGAATATTGAATAAACCATAGGCTATCAAAAGAACGAATAGATCTGTCTTAGTAGAAGTACAACCAGAATGCTCCTTTGAAGCAAAGATGGCGAGACTTCATCTCGCCTACTTTGGACATGTAATCAGGAGGGATCAGTCCCTGGAGAAGGACATCATGCTTGGTAAAGCAGAGGGTCAGCAAAAAAGAGGAAGACCCTCAACGAGATGGGTGGACACATTGGCTGCAACAACAGGCTCAAGCATAACAACGATCATGGGGGTGGTGCTCAACCCTGAGCAAGTGGACGGGGAAATCACTTCTACACATGCATAGCCCTGTGATACATCACAGGTGAAGGGAACAAAGGGACAAAGGCACAAAATACCTCAAACAGGAGGGGTCTACATGCATAGGAAAAGTGGAAGAAGAGGAAGAGGGAGGTTCCCCTTAACACGATCTGGGCTCAGGGTGTGTGATGGTCTTGTGGTCAGCTTTGATGGCATCAAAGGAAGAACATTACCTTTTCTCATGGGATCTAAGGTTAGATTTTGCCAGCATGCAATTATATTGCTAATCATGTATTTTACTACTAAGGCTCCAGGAGAACTTACAAGTAAAGCACTAGAGGAGGAGGACTGCTTCCCCTGGGTACATTATTTCAGTACAATTTCAGTGTAAGGGTTATACAGTCAGTGGGGGGTGAAAACTGCTTTTGCTTCCCCTGCACTTACCCTCTATATCCAATTGTTTACCAAGTCTTATCAAGTCTATCTCCATAATAGTTTCTGAATCTACTTCTTCCTCTTCATTTCCATTGTCGTTGCCTTAATTCAAAACCTCATACCTTCTGGAATGGATTGCAATATATCTTGCACCCAGGATCATCTCCCTCTAAACCATGCTGCACACTACTGTCATAATAATACCTTTAAAAAACAAATCTGAAAATATTATTTTCATATTAACACTTTTCAATCATTTCAGACTATCATTGACTTTGGAATAAAGTTTTTATCATTCCCTAAAAGGGTCTTTCGTGACCTAACTACTGTGTAGCTCTCTAACTTTTCTCTGCACCTTCTCTCTTTTCCAAATCTCCAATATTTATACACTATATTCTACACTGATCTTTTTTTTTTTTTTTTAATTCATCAAGAACAGCTTGCTATAGTAAGTCTACATAACTTTGTCCATGTTACCCTCTCTGGAATGTTCTTCTCTTAGCTAATTATTTTGTTCTTCAGATCTCAAAACAAAGGTGTTTTCCTTCTGATATGCAGTTATTGAACCGGAAGGAAGAATTCTTCGTACTACTCCTACATTCTCCAGTCTGTATTAGATGGCCTCTTAAAGGCTTTCATGGCATTCTGTGTTTAACTCTATCATAACTCTAATTATATTTAGCTGTTTATTTCTCTAACCTCTCAGTAGACATAATCTACTGGAAAGCCTATATTTTATCCTTTATTTCTCCATAACCAGCACCTAGTATGGTATATGCCATGGACTGCCAAAAGAATGAACAAATCTGTCTTGGAAGAAGTACAGCCAGGATGCTCCTTAGAAACAAGGTTGACTAGACTTCATCTCACACTCTTTGGACATGTTATCAGGAGGAACCAGCACCTGGAGAAAGACATCATGCTTGGTAAAGTGGAGGGTCAGTGGAAAAGAGGAAGACCCTCAACAAGATGGATTGACACAGTGGCTGCAACAATGGGCTCAAGCATAACAACGATTGTGTAGGACCGGGTAGTGTTTCCTTCTGTTGTACACAGGGCTTCTATGAATTGGAACCAACTCAACGTCACCTAACAACAACAGCAACAAGTATAGTAGCAATTGCAGATAAAAGTTTGATGAAGGAATGCCTTAATATATGAAGGGATGAAATTGATCTCATTGACCCACAGATCCATATAGCATAAGAACTCTAGGGTACATTTTCATATATTATACAACAAATATGTATTTTGCATTTCCAGATTAGAAAACCATTACATTTCAAACTTTGACATGCCTATGAGGTGACTGGAAAGACCATGGATTGGGTCAGACGCACCTTAGTTATTAAAGTGACATTTACATATGTTGTATGCAAAAGTTGGGTAATGAAAAAGGAAGACAGAAGAATTGATGCATTCAAACTGTGGTGTTGGCAAAGAATACTAAATATACCATTGATATAGATTTAATTGTGCCCCAGCCCCCAAATATGTGTTGGAATCCTAACCCATATGCCTGTGGATGTAGTCCTGTTTGAAAATAGAATCTTTGTTATATTAATGGAGTCATGTGTCGTAAACCTATTTACTTCTGAGTTAAAAGGAGCAGCATAGACACAGAGACAAGGAAGCACAAACAGGAGGAGGATAGATGCCATGTGAAGATTGCTAAGGAACCAAAGAACACCAAGGCTACAGAATCTGAAAGACAAGGATCTTCCCCCAGAGCCTACAGAGAGAGAGTCTTCCGCTAAAGCTGATGCCTTGAATTTGAAGTTTTAGCCTCCTCAACTGCAAGAAAACAAATTTGTATGCTTTAAAGCCACCCACTTATGGCATTCCTGTTACAGCAGCCACAGGAAACTAAGACAACTGTGGAGTGTCAAAAGAATAAACAAATCAGCCTTAGAAGAAATATAACCAGAATGCTCCTTAGAAGCGAAGGTGGCAGTGCTTTAACTCACTTACTTTGGATAAGTCACCAAAAAGACCAATTACTAGAAAAGGACCTAGAAAAGGACATCATGTTTGGCAAAGTAGAGGACCAATGAAATATAAGGAAACCCTCAATGAGATGGATTGTCATATTATGCACAACAATGGGCTCATGCATACCAATAACCATGAAGATGACACAGGGCCTGGCAACATTTCTTTCTGTTATACATGAGGTTGCCATGAGCTACAGACTCTCGATGGCAGTTAACAACAACATATTATAAATGCATTGCTGAAATACATTGATAAGACGTTGACAAATAGCACCCAAGCTTAAATCAACCAGAGATGCTACGCAACAACTTTATTCTCTTTCAGGGATTTATTTATTTATTTATTTATTTATTTAAATTGCAGGTCAGAAAGTTATTTACGAAAGCAGATATTTGTAAAGATATCCATGTTAACTTGCATGAATTTGACACAATAGCCAAGCATTTAACAGGCCATTCACCTAGGTTTCACTTCCAAGTCAGCTGGCTGGTTACCTGACCCCCAGTCCTCAAGCAATACCTTTCTTTGTAAAGCCTCAAACTCCCTTAGAATCTTAACAGCAGTTTAAGATTTTACTGTCACTCAGTCCCAACTTGGTAATAATTTCCCTACCACTTTTTTTTTTTTCCAGACTCAACAGCTCCTTAATTCCTGTTTTATAGCTTTCCAAATTTTCACAGACAACATGGGCATTTCTTTACCAATCTATGATGCTGTCCTTGACTTTAGCCTCTTCACTCATTTGAAATCTTTCCTTAAGCTACTCCTGTTCTTTGCATTATCTACCAACCCTAAGTGTAAAATTTCTTCACTCCAGGTAAAATTATCACCATTGCCTAGGCTGTCTGGCACTGGAGTATCCTCTAGAACAGACACTGAATTTTGAAACCTGCCCAGGGAAACTCTCAACACCTATGCAAACTTCGCAAGAGGGACATTTTCAATACACCCTGCTTTGAGCGTGTGAATCAGAGTAAAAATCAGCATGACATCAATTACGCCCCACTCCTCCCCAAGTCAGGGGGCTATTGCTGCTGCTACCCATTCTATAAGTCTTTCAGAATCACTTAGAAACCTATGTTCTCTCTTACGTACCAGGCCTCGGAGCTCTTCTCTTACCTCAACAGCTAGTCCATCAGCATGTCTCTAGATTCTGAGACCAAACTAGACCTTCTTCTTCAACTGGAAATTATTTTTGTTGCTTCTCTAACCAGGTCCCTGGGGCCCAGTTCTGATGTTTATGTTACTGGAGCTCTGTCTGATTCATACCTTGAAGGTCTAACTAAGGCTTTGTTTTATGTCTTCATAACTGAGTCCTTATCTTGGCAAATGTGCCTATTTCTTCGTTGCTGTTATTGTTAGGTGCCTTCAAGTTGGTTCCAGCTCATGGCAACCCTATTTGTAACGGAACAAAAAGTTGCCTGGCCCTGTGCCATCCTCACAATTGTTGCTATGCTTGAGCCCATTGTTGCAGCCACTATGTGAATCTACCTCATTAAGGGTCTTGTTATTTTTTACTGATCCCCTACTTTGCCAAGCATAATGTCCTTTTCCAGGGACTGGTCCCTCCTGACAACATGTCCAAAGTACATGAGATGAAGTCTCACCATCCTTGCTTCTAGGGAGCATTCTGGTTGTACTTTTTCCAAAACATATTTATTCATTCTTCTGGCTGTCTGTGGTATAGTCAATATTCTTTCCCAACACTCCAATTCTTCTTGTGCCTTCCTAATTCATTGTCCAACTTTCACATGCATATGACATACTGCACTGGGCAAATCTGCTGCAAAAGAATTCTTTAAAGTGTTAAAAAGCAAAGATATCACTTAGAGGACTAAGGTGCACCTGATCCAAGCCATGGTATTTTCAATTGCCCACTACTTCATACTGGGACCATATTTGCTCTTGCCAATATACTCTCTGCCACCACCCCAGATCTGTGTCTCATTCGCATCAGCCACCTGCAGACAGACTTCTCTAATGCCTGCCCACATCTGCATAAGTCACTCCTCATTACACTTCTCTGCTTCCTCTCATGCAACCCCAGCATCAACCACTTATTGAAAAATCATTTGCTTCTCCCCTTGCTCTTTAGGTGCTGCTGTCTCTCCATCAAAATGGACACACTCTCAAGTTGCAACTATTTCACTTCTGACAAGACCTGCTTCAGTGTCTGCCCCTTCTAGGCTATAATGAGTGTAAAGTGTAATTTGAGCAGGTCACTACCCAATCCCCAGTAGTTAGATAACTCATTTTAACACAAAATGCCAACTAAAACTTTTTTAAATGAGCATATCACCAGTAAATTTAGGAGAAGTTAGTGTGATTTATTTCTTGAGAATAGAGTCTGAGGTATAAAAACGTTCTGTGTGTGGTCCACAGTTCAAAAAACAAATAAAAAATCTGACCTTTTCAATTTATAAACCTGTTTAATTCTTTCTAATGATTACTTAGTGCTTTAATTATTTTCTGTATTTGCCAGTAGTAAAAAATCACAAGCATGTCCTAAAATAACAGGTAGTGACTCATCGATGGTAAAAGTTGCTATTTAAAACAATTTCATTTCAATATGTGTGTATGCATGTATACAGAGATATAGCAATTATATATATATACATACCAAAAGCTAAAATCTTTGACATATTATCTTTTATCAGTTATATGGTGTTACATATCACTCAGTTATCAAAGAATTTTGCAGCAAATGATATGTTGGACTCCACTAAACACAAACATCTTGACCTACTGAAAAAATCACAGAATAACATAACAAAAAAAGTAAATTGCAATGAATATTTTAGTGCATATGACTTTTCTATGATACCCAAGGCAAATTATGATATGCAGAGAGAATGGTGAAGTCCCAGCTTCCCTGACTGCACTCTCATCCCCCAAGAGTTTGGGTTCCTGCTAGACTCTAGTATCAGAGATCTGTAGTCTGCTCTCACCTTATAAGATCGCTCTCAAAAGAACATCAATTGCCGTAAACTCTGAGGTCTGGTTATCTTGATTAGTTAAATTTAAGAATGAGGAAAGAAAGACAGTGTGAGAATGTGGTTAAAGAGGAGAAAAGGGAAGAGATGGAAAGAATTACCATTTATTGAAAGCCTACAATAAGTCAGGCACTACCTTGATTCACAGCTATCTTATTTAACCCACAAAACTATGTCCTTTTTGCAAATATAGAAACTGAAGCCTAGATAAGTAAACTAACTTGCCATAAATAACATGGTTAGAGAATGACAGAAGTCATAGTATAAACCCCGCTATTTCTCATTACGCTGTTCATGATTTTTCCATAAACTGTGTTGTCCCTAATATACATAGATAATTCTTATTAGAAAATAGCCATCCAGTGCTACCCAAAATAATAGATTTCTTGCTTACTGATACCTTCATTTACTCAACGCCTATTTATTAGGCATCTCCTATTGTACAGAGTCCCTGGGTAGTGCAAATGGTTAACATTCTCAGCCGCTAACCAAAAGACTGGAGATACGAGTCCACCCAGAGGCACCTTGGAAGAAAGGTCTGGTGATCTACTTTCAAAAACCCAGCCGTTGAAAACACTCTGGATCACAGTTCTACTCTGACACACATGAAAAAAAGAATTTTTTTTCATGTGTGTCAGAGTAGTCTCCATAAATTGGAATCAACTCAACGGCAACTGATTTTGATTTTTTCCTATTGTACTCTGCTAGTCTCTAGAAATATAAATGAAAGAGATCCTTGGCCTCCAAAAACTTGCAGAATAGATAAACAGAAAAAACTAAAGCTACGATTTCAATCTAATCCTAGGATGAAGGTACATACAGACTGTTGCGGGAATGTCAACTATGTCATTTGGAAATGGACAGGGGAACAAAGAGAGACAGAAAGCCATGGGAGACTTCCTGGAGGTGATGTTTAGAAGCACAAAGGATGGGTATGAATTACCAAAGCAGAGAAATGATGGGAGCAAAACTTGTGCAAAGACACTGGGAAGAAAAGGGACATGACTACTTGGAGAAATGCAAGCTGGGTGATATGGCAGATGTGGGAGCTCAAAACAAGGAGGACTTTTGGAGGGTTGCCACTCTGCTGGTTTGGGTGACTGGGTGGATTATGGTGCCAATTTTTTAACAAAAAATGTATTCACTCCCCTACGAAATTTTGTCACACTGCTACAGAAAATTACTTAATGACTTGCTTTGCTATTAGAATAATGCCAAATTTCCTGAGCACAACCTATAAAAAGTTTGGCACTATCCTCAGCCTCCTCATCCATGATGTTCCTGTCCTTAAAATAAACCCTGTTGCTTTCCAGCCCAGGGTCTTCACACCTACTAACCTTATCCTTGCTTGGAACACTTTCTCCCTGCCCCTTCACATCCACCATCTCTGTCCAAATGTTAAAATGTTACTTACTCAAGATGACATTCTCTGGCTCCAGATTGGATTATATGACCCCATTGTACCTTCTCAAGTCACCCTTTACTTGAGCATCATAGTCTTTACCACAACTGAATCATATATTTTTTTTTCATTACTATTTACTCAATATCTGCCTTTGTCAAAACATTGTGTCTCTTTTGGTCACTCTTTATTCGTAATACTTAGCCCAATACCAAATTATTAGTTGTTAGTTGCCATTAAGTCAACTCTGACTCATGGTGACCAAGGTCTAACAGAATGAAACACTACTTGGTCCTGTCCCATCCTGATAGATCATTGATATATCTGAATCTGTTGTTGCAGCTCTTGTATAGTGCCATCCAACCTAGGGAGTTCATTTTCTAGCACTATATTGGACAATATTGTGTTTTGATCCATAAGGATTTCATTGGCTAATCTTTGGATATAGATCACCATGCCTTTCTTCCTAGTCTTATTCTGGAAGCTCCACTGAAACCTGCCCACCATAGATGAACTTGCTGGTGTTTGAGATACTGGTGGCATGTCTTCCAGCTTCACAGCAGCACACAAGCCATCACAGTACAAAAAACTGAGAGATTGGTGGTGGCAATTATTTATTAAAAAAATATATATATTTTTTTAATATTAGAACCCCATAAATATATGGACTGGTGGGTACTGAAGGGAATACAGAAGGAGTTTGGTGGCAGAATGAGGTCTTGGGGGAAAATATAAGATATAAATACGAGTATATCTGTGGAATACCCAGATATCCACAGATATCCATAGAAGGCAATTTTTCTTTTGAGGATTTTAGATTTTTTTCTGTCGTAGTATTCAGGAGGACACAAAATTTAAGTGTAATTAGTAAATAGAGAGCATTTAAAGCTGTGGAAATTGAAGTAAGCCCAAGAGAGGGCTAAAAGAGAGGGAGGAAGACATCATCGTCGGTTATGACAGCACATAAGAGGCAGGTAGAAATCGGAGACGTAACAGGATCAGTCAGAGAGATAGAAAGAAAACTGAAGAAAATAGTATCACATAGTCAAGACTAAAAAAAAAAAAAAAAAACTTGCCAATAATCGAAACATAGTCAATAATGTAAAATACTTTTTTTTTTCATCAAAAAAGACCAAGCCATAAGGACTGAATATACAGTCTTGGGTTTTGCAATTCGGGGATCACTGATGGCCTAAAAGAGAGCACTTTCGTGGAGCTATCTGAAAAAAAAAATCAGATCGCAATAATTCACATATTCAATCATTTCACCATTCTTATGGAATTCCTTCTACAGGTACTCGTTGGTAGAGACAAAACAGTAAACCAGATGGAAGTGTTCCTGCTCCTCATAGAGTTTAATACCCTAAAACCAGAGGTTAACGTGTCTGGCCGTTATAAGCATAAATTAAGCTCTGTTGCCTACAAGCAATTCAATCTCATTTTCAATATACCCAGTAGCTTCATACATTTATGTTACCTGCCTGCCCCCTATGGGCATGGATTACTGACCCCCAGAAAATGCAGTGTAAAAAGTGTAATAATTAGGGATACACAGGATCTGTGCTCCAATAGTACATAACAGGAAGTATTCCAGCCATGAAGATCAAGGAAGATTTCCCCCAAAAGTAAAATGAGTCAGGAAGATTAGAGCTGATAGCAATCAAAAGAGGGAAATGTTTGTTATAATCAAATGGCTAGACTCTCAAAACTGGAGGAGTTTTAACTGAAGTATAAAAAACATAAGTGAAAATTGCAAAAAGAAAAGTAAGTGAATATTGACACCCACTTGTATTTCTGTGGTTTGAGTGTGGGAGACAGAGCAACCTCTACTAAGTGCTCTAGCAAAATTAAATTGTAGAGTTTAATATATCTTTGTACATAAATAAAGAACCATCCCCTGACTCCTAAGGGAGGCTTGATCTGTAACTACTGAGGGCTGAGTGGGCTTTTGTGAGGCCAAGTGTTCAACCAAGTCACAACTACTCCATTGAAGGAGCACGCAGAGCTGAGTGGATTACCCATGCCCTGCCCCTGGCTTCTCCTCTGTTTTTTATCTAATATTTCTCACTCCTACCTAAATAGTTAAGCACCCACCCATCCACTGCCTTCCAGTCGATTCCAACTCATAGTGATCCCATAGGGTTTCCGAAGCTGTAAACCGCCCAGACGCAAACCGCCACATCTTTCTTCTGTGGAACCATTGGTGGTTTCAAACCACCAACATTTCAGTTAGTCTTCGATCACTTTAACCACTCAGCCACCAGCGCTCCTTCCCTAAACAGTTACAAAATATAAATAAATCCACCATATTTTCCCACCAAAACCCCATGCCATCGAGTTGATTCTGATTCATAGTGACCCTAAAGGACAGAGTAGAACTGCCCCATAGGGTTTCCAAGGAGCACCTGGTAGATTTGAACTGCCGACCTTCTAGTTAGCAGCCATAGCTCTTAATCACTATGCCACCAGGGTTTCCATTTTCCCACCAATGACCTCAAAATGTTACTAGCTGATCCACCTACACGCCTTTAGCCACTATCGAGACTTTAAAAAACCCAAAACCCCAAAACTTAAAATAGTACTTTCTCTAGAGTCCTTTCCAAAATCCAATATTTGGTAATACATTGTATTATTTTTTAACCTTTCTCTATGAAATAAGGATTTCCTTTTCCTTATTGTTCTCCTTTATATCCACATATTTTATTGAATAACAAAAAATTTCTTTTGAGATGGTAAATCAAGAGTATTTATTTAGGGTATCCCATCTGGTGACAAGCTACTTGCCAATAGACAGGTGAGAAACATAGTTATTTGAAACTTTTTTCCACAATTTTTTTAGCAGTCATTAGACAAAAACTGGCTACTTTTCTCATCAGTTATCTTCTAAACCTTTAAAAGTGAGAGAGTCAAACCCCTGGATTATTTAGATTCTGTAACTAATTAGAGTTTAATGATATGAAAGATGACAATATTTAGATTAACAGCAAAAAAAAAAAAAAATGTTAGTAAACAAAAGCAGAGTAGAAGCCAGAGGCAAGACCCTCTAACGTACCAAGTCTGATGTCCTTCTCGAGGGACTGCTCCTTCCTGATAAGCTGTCCAAAGTGTGTGAGACAATGTCTCTCCATCCTCTCTTCCAAGGAACACTGGGCTGTACTTCTACCAAGACAGGCTTGTTCATTCTTCTGGCAGTCCATGGTATATTCAATATTCTTTGCCAACACCATAATTCAAAGGCAACAGTCCTTCTTTGATCTTCCTTACTCATTGTGCAGCTTTCATATGCATATAAGGTGACTGAAAACACTGTGGCTTGGGACAGGCACACCTTAGTCCTCAAAGTGACATCTTTTCAACGCTTTAAAGAGGTCTTTTGCAGCAGATATACCAATGGGTCATTCAATTTCTTGATTGCTGCTTCCATGGGCGTTGATTGTGAATTCGTATAAAATGAAATCCTTGACAACTTCCATATTTTCTCCGTTTATCATGATTTTGCTTATTGGCCCAGTTGTGAGGGAGGATTTTTGTTTTCTTTATGTTGAGGTAGTAATTCATGCTGAAGGCTGTAGTCTTTGATCATCATCGGTAAGTGCTTTAAGTCCTCTTCACTTTCAGCAAGCAAGGTTGTGTCATCTGCATATCGCAGGTTATTAATGGCCTCCCACTAATCCTGATGACTCATTCTTCTTCTTATAGTCCAGCTTCTCAGGTTATTTGCTCAGCATACAGATTGAATAAGTATAGTGAAAGAATACAACCCTAAAGTACACATTACTTTAAACCATGCCTTATCTCTTTGTTCTGCTCGAACGACTATCTCTTGGTGTATGTACAGGTTCCTCATGAGCACAATTAAGTGTTCTGGAATTACCATTCTTTGAAATATTGTCCATAATTTGTTATGATCCACACAGTTGAATGCCTTTGCATAGCCAATACAACACAGAAAAATATCTTTCTTGTATTCTCTGCTTCCAACCAAGATCCAATTTGACATCAGCAATGATATCCCACTTTCCACATCCTCTTCTGAATCTGGATTGAATTTCTGGCAGTTCTCTCTCAGTGTAATGTTGCAAACATTTGTGAATTTATCTTCAGTAAAATTTTACTTGCATGTGATATTAATGATATTGTCCAATAATACCTGTATTCTATTGGATCATCTTTCTTTGGAATAGGCACAAATATGGATCTCTTCCAGTCAGTAGGTGTCTTAGTCATCTAGTGCTGCTATAGCAGAAATACCACAAGTGAATGGCTTTAACAAAGAGAAGTTTATTCTCTCACAGTCCAGTCAGCTAGATGTCCAAATTCTAGGTGCTGGCTCCAGGGGAAGGCTTTCTCTGTCAGCTCTGGAGGAAGGTGCTTGTGATGCTTCAGCCTTCCCTTGGTCTGGGAGCATCTCAGCACGGGTACCTCAGGTCCAAAGGACATGCTCTGCTCCCACCACTGCTTTCTTGGTGATATGAAGTCCCCACATCTCTCTGCTCTCTTCTCTCTTTTGTATCTCAAAAGAGATTAGCTTAAGACACTATCTAATCTTGTAGCCCTCATCAATGTAAGTGCCACTAATCCATCTTATTACATCATAGTGATAGGATTTACAACACAACAGGAAATAGCATCAGAAGATAAAATGGTAGACAATCATACAATAATACAAGGGAATCAAGACCTACCCAAGTTGACAGATATTTTGGGGGGACACAATTCAATCCATGACAGTTGGCCAGGTAGCTGTTTTCCAAAATTCTTGGTATAAATGACTGAGCGCTTCTAGAACTGTATCCATGTGTTAAAACATCTCCATTGGTATTCTGTCAATTCCTGGAGGCTTGTTTTTCACGGATGGCTTGGACTTCTTCCTTCAATACCACTGGTTCGTGATCATATGCAGCCTCCTGAAATGGTTGACGTCGACCAATTGTTTTTGGTACAGTGACTGTGCATTTCATCCATCTTCTTTTGATGCTTCCTGTCTCATTCAATATTTTGCTGATAGAATCCTTCAGTATTGCAACTTGAGGCTTCAATTTTTCCTTCAGTTCTTTGAGCTGGAGAAATGCTGAGTGTGTTTTTCCTATTTGGTTTTCTAACTCTGGGTTTGTGCATATGTTATTATAATACTTTACTTCATCTTCTTGAGCCATCCTTTGACATCATCTGTTCAGTTCTCTTATGTCATCATTCTTCCATTCATTTTAGTTACTCTATACTCAACAGCAAGTTTCAGAAGTTCTTCTGACATTCGTTTTCATCTTTTCTCTCTTTCCTGTCTTTTTAATGTCGTTTTGCTTTCTTTATGTATGATGTCCTTGATGTCATCCCACAACTCTGGTCTTCGGTCTTTAGTGTTCAATGCATCAAATATATTTTATAGATGGTCTCTAATTTAAGGTGGGATATACTCAGGGTCATACTTCAGCTCTTGTGGACCCTCTTAAATTTTCTTCAGCTTCGACTTGAACTCGCAAATGGGCAACTGATGGTCTGTTCCACAGTTGTCCCCTGGCCTTTTTCTGACTGATGATATTGAATTTTTCCATTGTCTCTTTCCACAGATCTGCTTGATTTGATTCTTGTGTATTCCATCTGGTGAGTCACTACTTATGTTCTTGAAAAAAGGTATTTCCAATGAATTGGTCATTGGTTTTGCAAAACTCTGTCATACGATCTCTGGAGTCATTTCCATCACCAAGGCCATGTTTTCCAATTACTGATCCTTCTTTGTTCCCAGCTTTTGCATTCCAATCACCAGTAATTATCAGTGCATCTTGATTGCATGTTTGATCAATTTCAGACTGCAGAAGCTTGTAAAAAGCTTCAATTTTTTCATCTTTGGCATTAGTGGTTGTGGGTAAATTTGAATACTAGCCATATTAACTGGTCTTCCTTGTAAAAAAAAAAATGGATATTACTCTATCACTGACAGCATTGTACTTCAGGATAGATATTGGAATGTTCTTTTTCACAATGAATGCGACGCCATTCCACTTCAACTGTTGTTTTCAGCACAGTAGACCATGTGATTGTCCAACTCAAATTGCCAAATACCAGTCCTAATGCCTAGGATATCGATGCTTATGCATTCCATTTCATTTTTGATGATTTCTAATTTTCCTGGATTCATACTGTGCATATTCCACATTCCAACTATTAATAGATGTTTGCAGCGGCTTTTTGTTTTCATTTGGATTCATCTTTCAGCACTGTATCAGCTACTGGTAAGGTTTCACTGGCCAATTTTTAAGAAATAAATCACTAGTTCCTTCCTTCTTCTTAGTCTGTCTTAATCTGGACTTTCTGCTGAAACCTGACCACCACAAGCTACTCCACTGGTATTTGAAATACCAATGGTGTAACTTACAGCATCACAGCAACACAAAAGCCACTACAGTAAGACAAACTGACAGTAGAGTGGTGGAGAAAATATTAGGTACTCAATATAGATGTCTTGAAAGAATGATGAATATAAATTTAAAGTTATTGTATGACTAAATAGTAAGCTTTGTGCAGGCAAAGACCATGCCTTATTTGGGAGAATTTTATACAGCATCCTGGAAAGAATGACATGGTTACAGATACAGTAAATGTCATTGTAGACTTTGAAAATTTTATTGGGACCAACATTTAAAGTGACTCTAGGACCTCAGTTTTCATGGTAAAGAAAAATCAAGTCAAATCAAGGATATTAAAGGCAACAAAACCAAGAAACAGCAAAAGACACTTTTGACAAAACTGTAGGTAATAATAAAAAAACCAAACCCATTGCCATCGAGTTGATTCTGACTCGTGTGTAATAATAATAATAATAATAATAATAAAGCAAACCTACTGCCGTCGAGTCAATTTCGACTCATAGCCAGCCTATAGGACAGAGCAGAACTGCCCTATAGAGTTTCCAAGGAGCGCCTGGCAGATTTGAACTGCCAAACTCTTGGTTAACAGCTGTAGCACTTAACCACTACGCCACCAGGGTTTCCATATGTAATAATAACACCAAACCCAGTGCCGTCGAGTTGATTTCGACTCATACAGGTGCCTACAAATACACAGGATTCCTGACTGGTACAAATGGTTAATGTACTTGGCTGCTAACCAAAAGGTTGGAGGTTTGAGCCCACACAGAGGTTCCTAAGAAGAAAAGACAGAAAATCAACCATTGAAAACCCTATGGAGCACAGTTCTGCCCCAACACACATGGGATTGCCATGAGTCAGAACTGACTTAGCAGCAACTGGTAACTGTTGACGAATACACAATAGCCGCAACAATGGACTCAAACATAATAGTCACGAAGATGGTGCAGGGCCGGGTGACATTTTGTTCTGTTTTAGACGAGGTTGCCATGAGTTGGAGACCGCTTGACAGTTACTAACAACAGCACAAATTATAAGGCCTTAAGTAATATTAATATGTGGTGAGGGTTTTTTTTTTTTTTTCCTGAGAGTACTTTGAAAATACGAAAACTTCTAATGCTTTCTTCATAGAGCAGATCTTCACCGCCCATCCCTCTGTGTGAGAATTGAGCTCAATAATTCCACAAGAAGAAAGCCCAACTGAGGTAATGTATCTGAATTTAGTATCTAAATTAAAAGTTTGAGACTCAGCTTTCCCAGAAGTAATTTCTTCTCTCATAAGGGAAGGTATATGCTATAAATAAGATTATGTAGCTCAAAAGCTAATTGTTTGAGAACACCTAATTGAAAGTAATAGCTAATGAGAGAGCCGCATTAGCAACTTAGTGTTAGTGGTCACACTAGAATCCTACATTTACACCAACCTAGTTTATTTTCTCTTTCATAGTTGGCATTAGTGAATGAATAGATTATTCTGGGGTAGCTGCAGCTGGGTTAGCTGATACATACTGGACCTGGATCAAAGGACATTAAAGAACATAATGACGAAGGCAACACTACTAACTCAGGGTTCTTAGAACTAGGGTGTAATTCTGCCTGAAATAAAACAAATAAAGAGTCTCTGGAAGCATCCAGTGATCATTAAGAGCAAATAGTAGAGTCCATTGTTGTAATGTTTAAGGCAACATGGACAAATAAGAAAGCTAGAAAACAAATTCAAATGATGCCTGCTCCCAAAGTCTTCTGAATTATATTAATGTGTTCCACGTAGGGTGGGATTCAGGCTGGGAAGACAGAAAGTGTTTCCCTCCATCAGCAAACCTGGCCTGGGAGAGAGGCATACAAAACAGATTCACACATCACAGTCTGACAAGATGTTCACTGATAATTTTAGCATAGCTGGAGAACTTATTGATACACGTTTCCCTCTTAGAAAAGCATCTTGAACTCATGGATAAAAAGAAATAAAGTACACAAAGCAAATGACAATTTGAAACTTGGAATAAAGTGGGTATCTGAAGTATGACATCTTATGAGAAGGTCAGGCAGTATGGTGGAGCTTCTGAATAATTGCTTTATTATCAGCAAATTTCTATCCAAACTTTCTGAAATTAAAAAGCATAAAATCGAAGTAAACTATTCACAATGTATTAACAACACACTGACCTTTGCCATTTTAAAAATCACAGAATTAAATGATAAATGCCATAGTTTTAGTGAGGTAAATACATACGTATCTCTCACCAGGGACAGTTTCTACTCCTATCACAATGACAACTGAACAGAAAGTGAAACACTCAGGAATTGTTCGTTTTGGGCACCTGGCATTAATCACAAGAAAAAAAGTTTTCATTATTTGTTAAATATTTACTAGTAAGCATACTAATGAGGTAACAGATTTAAATATTTAATTCTTCTGAGTTTTAGATTTTGACTCTAAAAAAAATTGCCATTTCTATAAGAATTTTAAATATATTTTAACCTGGCTGATTTATTCACAAATCCACTCATTTATTCAACAAATATTATAGAAGAGAGCTACTCAGAAAGAAGAGGGAATACCTGAAAGGGGTGATTGGATATACTGCGTTAGCAGCAGTTTTTGGGGTGTATATTCCTATTGCATTATATCCTTTCCCTTCAATTTTACAAATTTTATGTTTCTCCCCAAAAGAAGAAAAAGAATTACTTTTCTTCTTTTTTGGCAAGAAAAAGGGGGAGCTAGCCCAAACAATCTGCAAGGGAAGAATAACTCAACAACAGAACTAAATCTTAATCCACTAACAAACTCACGCTGGGGGAGAAGATTGACAGGGACCCATGGTCCCTTTAATAAACAAGAAGTCTGACATGGTAAACACCATATTGAAGGCAGCAAAATTAATTCCAGACCCCACTTACTTGTGAAGATGAGACTTCCAACTTATAGTCAGAGATCCTTAGGACTCTGGGGAAAGTGGGCTTGAGGGAAAGTCTCCTCAAGAATAACGACAACTAAATTTGACCAAGTAAATTAGAGTCCTAGAAATAAGTTATTCCCGGGCCACTATTGTATATGACCGTGGAAGTCACTCCCACTTCCACGGAAAAGCTAGGAGTAGCACCCATTGCCAATTCGGCAGTATTCATAGAAGAGGCTGTGTATAATATTGTTCAGGAAATGTTGAAAAGGTAGAACCAATCCTTCCCTTTCACATCTGGAAGATTATCAGCAAAGTATATTGAATAAATAAGGACTTACTTCTAACCACATTACAAAGGCTTTATTTTTAATAAATAAATAAGTACAATATTTACACAAGAGTTTTATTTCCCAGAGAAGTCATGCTCTTCAGATATTCTTAAAAATATCTTTAAAAACTGTATATACTCTACTATCAAATCGTTGATTTACCTGATTGTGTAAATCCAAGTTGTGTTTTAGTTTGCAATTCTATACTGAATCATGACAGCGTATAGCACAGATGACATTTTATAGCACAGAATTTTTATGTATAAAAGTGATTCTATCATCATAAGGCATAATTTTAAAAACTTAAGTAAATATGTTCTTTTAGGTCATATCGAAATGTACTCATTATTCTAAATGAAATACTAAAAGCTACCAACAGCTGATATGCAAAAGAACAAGAATAGTCCTAAATATAGCCTCATAACAAGAATCAGGAAAACATTAAAAAAAAAAAGAAGAAGAAGAGGCAGCTATGCTACAGATCCTACAAGGGCTGCTATAGCTAACTGTAAGCCCGAACCTTGTCACAAAGCCCTCTATGTTCCCAAATACCAGTCCTCAACTAGGAAAATAATTAGATCCCCATCCTGGAGGCCAATAATTTTAAGTACATCGAAACTCGAGATCTTGGACAGGTATATTTCTTTGAAAAAAAAAAATAGAAGAAGAACACAGGTCTACATTTTAGTGAAGAGGATGATTAATAAAAACAATGTACCTAAGAGAATGTAAAACTGAGAAGCATAGCGTGACTATTTAGGTCAGCTATTTCTCAATCTACTTCAGAATTAAAATCAGGTAACATGAATACAGTTATTTCATATTAAAGCAAGCCAACCGTTAATTGTAAACCAAAGTTAAAACCAGTAGGCAGCGTTAATATACATTATTATACAAAATATGACCTTCTTCAACATACCTGATATATTTTACCAAAACAGGTTACTGTTGAGAAAATATTTATCTTTACCATTACCCTTACCAGTTGCTGTAGAGTCAATTCATGGTGAGCCCACATGTGTCAGAATAAAAGTGTGCTCCAAAGGGTTTTCGACGGCTGATTTTTCAGAAATATAGCACTAAACCTTTCTTCCAAGGCATCTGTGGGTGGTCTCGAACTTCCAACCTTTCGGTTAGCAGCCAAGTATGTTAACCATTTGCGCCACTCAGGAGCTCCAAGAAAATACCTAAGCATCTGTATTTCAAGTGAACTGCCACAGACCGTACATATAATTCTACCAATAAGGGTATTACTATGCTTAGTCTGGACCCTATGCTTAGCCTACATATGGAGAAGTAAAGACCAAACGTACCTAAATATCTAAAGTCACAGTTTTCCCTGTGAACATAATAGACTCAATTCTCTTTATTATGCATGAAAAAGATTCTACAGGAACACATAAACCATAAGAGACTCTATTAGATAGGCCTCTAGTATTACTGCTTAGCACTCCTCTACCTTGCAATTCAGGAGCATATAACCTGACACTCATTTTATTCATGCTTTCATTCAGCAAATATTTACTAGTTCTCTCCTATGGGCCATGTACCATTCAAGAGGCTAGGAATATGAGAGTAAAATCTACATGTTTCCTCACCTTGTGGACCTTATATGGCAGGGTGAGGAGGGTATTATACACGTAGAAAAATAAAGATAATTACAGATTGTGATAGGTTCTATGAAAGAAAGCATATAGCTTTTATACGGTCAGCAGAAGGCTGTTCAAAGTATTGAAAACAATTGCAAAGGCTTTAAGGCAAATACCAACTTTTTATTTATTTTTTTTTTTTTAAGAACTGAAGAAGGCCAGAATGGCTGAACAAAAACTCTTCTATTGATTTTTACTTTCAGCAATGTTACTTGCCCTCCCACCAACAACTAAAAAATTAGACCATATATACCAGTTGCCATCAAATCAGTTTCAACTCATAGCAACTCCATGTGTGTCATGGTAGAACTGTGCAGCATGGAGCTATCAATGGCTGCTTTTTCAGATCATCAGGCCTTTCTTCCCAGGCACCTTTGGGTAGACTCGAACTTCCAACCTCTCAGGTTAGCAGCCATGCATGTTAGCCAAGGGTCTCCAGAAAACTGGACAAAGTATACAAAAAGCATAAAACTGGACAATAGATGAAAAATTATTTTCAGATATTGGACAACAGACAGTGCAAGACTATGATCTCTAAGAGAAGGGAAACAAAATGAGGTGACTCCTACTATTCCCTCTGCTTTCTGCTGAAGGTTATAGACCATGTTTCCAGGAAGGAGGAACACCAGCTGAGCACAAGGAGGCTGAGGTAGCTGGAATTGGCAGAAAAGAGTCTCAGAGAGGAGGGAGGTATGTAAAAATAGAGCTACAGAATCTGAATAAGAGTCTCCTGATATCCTCGTTTGAATACAAAACTGCATATATACAGAGTAAAACTCCATAAGGCCAAGCAAAGAGAAACATGCAGGGAGCTAAACAATCCCCAGATCTCATACAAGGCCAGGAGACATTTGAGGTTCCACAAACCAAGTAGAAATAGCTTGTTGGATAGCAGGGGCATTCACAGAAGAGTCATGGATTAGAAATAGGGTTAAAACTGTCCTAGAGCAAGGGCATTTCAAGTAAGCTAACTGCCTGTCAAAACAAGACAATCGTCAAATAAAAATAACAAAATTTAGACACTCAATTTTTGAAGAGCCATCAAATTGTAATGCATAGCCAGAAGAAAAATCACTCAAGAGTAGGCCCACAGATGAAAAGAATGATAGTTATCAATCAAGAATTTTTAAAAAGCAATTATAAATATGCTTAAAATCTTAAAGAAATATATGACCATAATGAGGATAGAAATGGAAATTATTTTTAAAAAAGGATACTTCCAGAACTGAAAAACACAATATCTGAATTGAAAAATTCAGTAAACGGGCAAATTAGATACTGCAGAAAAAAATATTAGTGAATTTGAGAACATAACATTAGAAGTTATCCCACCTGAAACAGAGAGCAATAAAAGACTGAGAAATAAATAAGGAACCCTCAGTGACCTGTATGCCAAGATCAGGTGGTCTAACATATGTGTAATTGAAGTTTCACACAGAGAAGAGCAGAAAAAATATTTGAAAAATTTGACTAAATTTTTTTTCCCAATTTTTATGAAAACTCACAGCTATTTCATCAACACTCAAGCAGGAAAACATAAAGAAATCCAAAGGAGTAAGCATTCAGTAATGAAGACAAAATCTTAAAGGCAGCCAGAGAAAGAGTAGACATTGCACAGAGGGGAAAACAGGCACAAGAATAACCGCCAATTCCTAGAAAAAAAAAAAAAATGCAAATAAAAATACAATAGAATAACACCTTTAATGTGCTGAAAGAAAAATCTCAAGCTAGAATTCTATATCCAGCCAAAATACCTTTTAAAAACGGAAGTAAAATAGAAACATTTTCAAACAAACAAAGGCTGTGAGAATCTGGTACTAGCATAACCGCACTGCAAGAAATGATAAAGAAAACTATTTGGATTGAAGGAAAATACCAGAGGGAAACTGGCATCTATGGAAATGATTAAAGAGTGCAAGAAAGTGTAATATGTGGAGGTATAAAAAGTAAGCTTTTCTCACTTTTTCATTACTTTCAAAGATGGTTGAATATATAAAGCAAAAATAATAACAACATATTGTAGGATTTATAATATACATAGAAGTAAAATATATACATAAGTCACACATAAAATATATACATAAAACACATATGTAAAGTCGAGAGGGGTAAATGGAAATACACCGATGTAAGGTTTTCATATTATACATTAAGAGGTATAATATGTGATGGATGTTGACTGTGATAAGTTAGATACATATTGTAACCCGTAGAGCAACCACTAAATGAAAAAAGTGGTATAGCTATTAAACCAATAATAGAGATAAAATGGAGGAGCCCTGATGGCACAGTAGGTAAAGCACCAGTCTGCTAACCGAAAGATCAGCAGTTCGAACCCTCCAGCCACTCTGCAGGAGGAAGATGTGGCAATCTGCTTCCCTAAAGATTACAGCCTTGGAAACCCTATCTATGGGCTAGTTCTATTCTGCCCTATAGGGTTGCTATGAGTAACAAGCAACTTGATGGCAACAGGTTTGGTTTCTGCTTTTTAGAGATAAAATGGGATACCAAAAATTAGTAATTAATTCAAAAGTATGCAAGAAAGGAAGAAAAAAGGAAACAAAGAGTAGATGAAACAAATAGAAAATAAATAGCAAGACGATAAACTTAAACCTAGCTATATCAATAAATTCATTAAATTTAAATTGTCTAAGCCTTCAATTAGAAGGCACATTGTCAGACTGGGTAAAGAAGACCCAACTATAGTTTGACTACAAAAAACCACTTTAAATTATAGAGATACAGATGGACTTAAAGGTTGGAAAATAATATGCCATGCAAACACTAATTATCAGAAAGCTAGAGTACTTGTATTAATACCAAAGTGGACTTCAGGAAAGGGATGTTACCAGAAATAAAGAAGAAAATTTCGTAAGGGTAAAAAAGTCAACTCATAAAAAATACATACCAATCCTATATGCACAGGTAGCTAATAACAAAGCTTCAAAATACATGAAATTCAAAATACATGTATAACAGAACAAAAAATTAGCAGAACTGAGAGTCATATCCACAATTACAGATGGAGATTTCAATACTCCCCTCTCAATTATTGATAAAACCAGTATTCAGAAAGTAAGTATAAAAACAACCTGAAGAACACAATCAACCAACTTTACCATGGCTTAGGTCAGGCACACCTTAGTCCTCAAAGTGACATCTTTGCTTTTCAATACTTTAAAGAGGCTTTTTTTGCAAATTTTCCCAGTGCAATATGTCCTTTGATTTCCTGATTGCTGCTTCCACGGGTGTTGATTGTGGTTCCAAGTAAAATGAAATTCTTGACAACGTCGATATTTTCTCCATTTATCATGATATTGCTTATTGGTCCAGTTGTGAGGATTTTTATTTTCTTTATGTTAAACTGTAATCCATATTGAAGGCTGGAGTCTTTGATCTTCATCAGTAACAGCTTAAAGTGCTTGAACACCAAAGAAGAATTGACTCATTTAAATTATGGTGTTGGTGAAGAATACTGAATACACTATGGACTCCAGAAGACCAAACAAATCTGTTTTGGAAGAAGTACAGCCAGAATCCTCTTTAGAAGCAAGGATGGCAAGATAATGTCTCAGTTTGGACATGTTATGAGGTGGGACCAGTCCCTAGAGAAGGACATCATGCTCGGGAAAGCAGAGGAGACCCTCAATGAGATGGATTGATACAGTGGCTGCAACAATGGACTCAAACATAGTAATGACTGTGAGGATGGCACAGGACCAGGCAGCATTTCTTCCTGTTGTACACAGGGTTGCTATGAGTCAGAACAGACTTAATGGCACCTAACAACAACAACAACATCAGCCAACTTAACCTAATTTGCACTTATAGCACACTACACCCAACACCTACAGAATACACATTCCTTTTACGTGAATAAAGGACGTTCACCAAGACGGGCTACATGCTGGGCCATAAAAAGATCTCAATAAAGTTTAAAATATTAAAATCATACAGAGTAAATTATTTGACTAAACAGAACTAAAATAGAAATCAATATTGGAAAGACATCTGGACAATCTCCAAATATTTGAAAACTAAATAACACACAAATAACCCACGGGTCAAAGAAGAAATCAAAAGGAAAATATTAACAGTAGTTTGAACTAAAATAATCGATAGTGAAAGCACAATATGTGACAACCTGTGGGGTGAAGATAAAGCATTACTTAAAGGGGAATAAAATACATAGGTTTAAATACTTATGTTAGAAAAGAAAAAAGGTTTAAACTTCTACCTTAGAAAGTTAGAAAGCAAAGAGAAGATTAAAACTAAAGTGTTAAGAGGAAGGAAATAATAACAGTAATGAGAATCAACGAACTAGAAAACAAAAACATAATAGAGATAATCTATAAAATTAAAAGATGATTCTTTGAAAAAAATTGCTAAGTCTCTAATTGGACTGGTCAAGAGAAATAAATAGAAAACACAAATTATCAATGTTGGAAATGAAAATAGAGACATTACTACAGATCCTACAAGCATTAGAAGAATAGAAAGAGAACATTATATTATGCTAATAAACTCAACAACTTAGATATAATGAGCAGATTCATTAAAAAAGAAATCAGAAAAGATTACAAAACTACAAAATTACAATTTTATGCCAATAAATTTGACAATTTATAAAAAATGGGTAGATTCCTCGAGTGACACAAATTATAAAAATAGACACAAGAAGAAGTAGGAAATATGAATGGCTGTAGGGAAGTGAATAAAGGAGAGAGTAGTACAAAGTGTGGTCAGAGAGGAAGAGAGGGACCAGATTACGTAGTTTTGCAGAGCAAGGTAAGGAATTCAGATGTAATTCTGAGGGTGAATTAGGGAATTTAAAGAAGAGAAGTAGCATAATTTTATTTCAGTTTTTAACGATCACTCTGGCTGCTATGGGAAAAAAAACGAATTCTAAAGGGACAAGACTGAAAGAAAGAAGACAGAGGAAGAATGAAGCTAGAAAATTATTTCAGTACTTCAGGCAAGAGATAATGGTAGTTGGACTAAAGAAGCTTCAACGGAGAGACAGAAGGGGACAGAATCAAGAAGATGTATCCCCAGGTTAGCTCATATATTACAGAATTTTTTTAAAAACACATAAAAACATTCCTTACTCAACATCATAAATGTCTTCCAGAAAAATTTTCATCAAAACAAATACAATTTTTCCACTGATTTCTAGAGACATTTGTTCTGAGGAAAAAAAAAAAATTATTTCCATATATGTGATAAAATTAAGAGTGAAGCAACTACAGTGCACATTTATGTGGTAGGAAAAAAAGAGAAATACGATAGACACTGATAGTGGCTATCTCTGGGTTATGGTCTTAACGTTCATTTTGTTCCTTCTCACATTATGTTCATGATTTTTAAAACAGTTATTTTTAAAAGACTAGAACAATACTTGGGTCATTTTTCTTTAAATACTAGAGATAATAATTTCTAAAATATAATAGTAAACTACTGAAAACATAAGGCACTCTGGTGGCGAAATGGTTAAGCACTAGAAAAGTGCTAAGGAAAAGTGTGGTTCAAATCCACCAGTCTCTACAAGGGAGAAAAGACCTGGCAATGTGCTGCATAAAGATCACAACGTAGGAAACCTGATGGAGCAGGTCTACCCAGTCATACAGTGTCTCTATGAGTTGGAGTTGACTCGAAGGTATATAATAACAGCTAAAAACATTAACTGTAGTGCTCTGCTGCATTTAAGATGAGCTCCAAAATCATACTAGAATAATACTGGCAAAATTATCATTTGACTTGCTCTGCCTAGGGTATGGTTTCCACTTGAACTTCTTGGCCTCCTCTGTCCGACGTTATTTTTACAAATAAATACCTATGCTGTTTATTTTAGGTTCCTTAGATGAGTTGAAAGGTATCTAGAGATAGATTTAAAATAGCTAAAAGTATTACATCCCAATTTTGTAGCACTGAATAGCCAGTGAAAGTTCACACCTCTCCTAAGACAAATAATCTACTTTAAAAGTCTATATGAAGACAGGCCACAGAATCAACACAAATCTTTATGAGCCGAGTTCCTGTCAGACACGTGGTTCGATGAAAGTTGATACATAGAGTTACAAGAGGTGTAAAAAAAGGATTTAGGAAACCTGGCTCTAAATCTCCACCTTCAGAGTGGCTCTGAAAGCAAAAAAGGGCCTTCCAGGACACCTTGAGAACCTGGATATTAATTACATAAGAGCTGACGTCTCAGTCCATTTGAATCCAATGTTCTTTCTCCCCTTCTCCCAACTCAAACATGCATATTTGCAGACTTGGAGCCTAAACGGAAACTGGGATTGAACCTGCCACTAGGAATAAGTTCAACTTCAATTTTCACTAATTCCTGTGAATGTGCACAAACTCAAATGAGTTGATAAAATTCTTTACATCTTCTCTGTACATAGTAAAAATGCATGCATTTTTTTCATGTCTGGTTAGAAAAATGAATTTTGGAATGAGAGAAACTGGGGCTTGAATTCTAGCTCTAGCTTTATACTTTTAACCAAGTTATAATACATTTTACATACAAATTTGTCATCAGGATTAACATCCTATCTAACACGTAACTGTAGTTGCTATTTTTCTTATTCATAACCATCCTAAGAGGTATAGGTACTTATGTGTTTGTTTAGCCAAAGATTTAAAGCACATAATCCTTTCAAAAGAAAAACATGTACCTGTTAGATGTTACAGAGGTTATAGGTGGGTGTACAAATGTAATCAGTGTATATTTGGTTTTTTGATTAACCCTGTTTCTACCATAACCACAATGCTTTTTCCCCTGACATCCTATAAGATACTATGAACTGAGTGATTGCATTGAAGAACTATTATGCTATTAAGATAAATTCTGGTATGTTGTTACACAGTGGATTAATTCGAAATTTTGCAAGTTAGGGAGCCAGAGAAACTCAGACTCAAATCTTGGTTACTCTCTTACTGGCTGGGAGATTTGGGGCAAGTCTGTTGATTTCTTTTTTTCTTTTTTCATTATCTGAAGAGTTTTTATGAAGAACAAATGATATTTGGAGTTACCAAAATAAAATGGGTAGTCAATAAACATCAATCCCATTCCCCCCATTACCATTTCCCCTTCTCCCAATGTAATAGAATAATCATGATACAAAGGAGTGAAGGACTGTTTTTCTTAAACTCAAGCCCAATAAATCTACTCAGAAGGGTTTAAATTACAAAGGTGCCTGAGAAATCATATAGATGTTAGTGTGAAGAGCTGAAGGTAACTAGGAGATGGGAAGAGATGAAGAAGTGCTGAAATCAGCTATATAAAATATTCCCTGAAAGGAAACAATCTCTGCATGTTAGACAACCTCAGCTTCCATCAACCTAAAATCATGTCCAAAAGCAAATCATGTTTGTGAGACAAAGCAAATGTCAATGTTTGGGATGCAACAAAAATCAGTAAAAGAAAAAATACAGCAACAAAAGGAGACAAACACTAGACTGACCGTTTTAAAGAACTCAAGGGGAGAATATCTGAAGAGCACCTGCACATTGAAATGAAACAACACGCTTACATATTTCTTCACTCGCTGTTAGCCTGAGAGTACTAATAAGCCCATGACCACATCATCTGTGATATCTCTGAGAAGTTACTATGGAATCTAAGAATGATTGAGCTGGAGGACACTAGTATTTAGAGTTTCAATGCATAATAATTCTAAATGAATACATCACTAGTGTTTGTCTTAGGCTTTCCTCCTTCATGTTTCCAGAGCACCTTGTTTGTGTATAACCTTTTGACTCTGACACTGCTCGCCTCTTTCCTTGCTGACTACATATATACTTATTCCATACAGTGATTTTCATCCCTGCTCCCAGCAAGTGTTCTCTGCTGCAGTAACATTTCTCTACCTTCTTGCTCTAGTCACCAATGTCTGGTAGCACAATACACCTTGCATCAGGCCAAAATCAATCTCAGGAGAAGATAAAAGGTATGTGGAGTTGTCTTAGTTATCTAGTGCTGCTATAACAGAAATACCACAAGTGGGTGGCTTTAACAAAGAGAAATTTATTTTCTCACAGTACAATAGGCTAGAAGTCCAAATTCATGGTGTCGGCTCCATGGGAAAGCTTCCTCTCTCTGTTGGTTCTGGAGGAAGGTCCTAGTCATCAATCTTCCCCTGAGCTAGGAGCTTCTCCATGCAGGAATCCCAGGTCCAAAAGACACACTCTGCTCCCGGCACTGCTTTCTTGGTGGTATGAAGTCCCCCCTTTCTGCTAGCTTCCCTTTCCTTTTATCTCTTGTAAGATAAAAGACAGTGCAGGCCACACCCCAGGGAAACTCACTTTACATTGGATCAGGGATGTGACCTTCATAAAGGTGTTACAATTCCACCCTAGTCCTCTTTAACATAAAATTACAATCACAAAATGGAAGACAACCACACAATACTGGGAATCATGGTCTAACCAAGTTGACATGTATTTTGGGGAGGGGGGACATAATTAAATCCATGACCCCAAAAAAAACCCAGTGCCATCGAGTTGACAGGAGCTGATAAATTTGAAAGTTTAGAGTGCTTTACTGTACACCCATAGGATATCCCTTTCTACAAAGTAAGCTCAAATTTGCCCCTTAGATATCCAGGCATTTACAGCATCAGGCTTTTCTTCATGTCAACTTGTACCACTGGTTTGCTATTTACTGTGAATGAGTAAATCCTCTAAGAAAGCTCTAATTTGGGTCTTCAGTGTGTCATGCACAGAGAAAACAAAATCTAATAAGGTTGCCACCAAGATTAGACGCTGCTCTTAAGCATGATACAAACAAGTACTGTGACATTTTAATAACTAAAAATAGTGTTTAATTTTATATCAGATAAAAAATGTCAAGAAGTAATATTTCTGCTCAACTGCAGCACTTTCAAACACAACTTTGCATATGCATATCTACAACATTGATTCCTTTTTATTTTTTCCCTAATTAATCATTTCCCACTGATATTCCATCAAGGAGATTTAACACGTAAAAACTTAATAAATCTACCCCCTCAAGTGTTATAGCAGGTTTTTGACAGACTCAACCAGAAAAACAATGCCACTTATGTTTTTAACTAAAAAAATTAGACTTGTTTTCCTCTGAAACATTGATGAGATCAACTGGCAGAGATGGCAATCTTACTTTACATTATTTATTGCTCTGTGTTGGAACTCATGTACAAAGGATGAAGCATGTTATATAACTGAAAAAGTATACTTAATAATAAGGCATTGCAGATGACAATATTTTTGTCGCAATAAGCTACATTATTTTTTTCCAAAGGAATATAGTATTAGCTATATTGAAACAATTTGATTTAATAAGAAAATAATAAAAATGCATAACCTAAGTAAGATCACGTTGGTTATCCCCTAAATCCTTACTACTCAAAATGGCCTATGCGTCTCTACCACCCACGAGTTTATTAGAAATGAAGAATCTAGGGCCCTTGTCCAGACCTACAAATCAGAATCTGAAATTTAACAAGATCCTCAAGTTATTTATATGTAATACTAAAGTCTGAAAGCATTACATGAAAAGGAAATTTATCTAACTTAGTTGTGATTGTGGTATCAGCTCAAAACATGTAAGTACTAATACCACCAATTTTCATAAAACATTCTAACACTTAAGTTTTCCAACATCAAAAAGCAAACAGGTTTTGTTTAGTACTGAATAAATAAATACTGCTTCGTTTATTGGGATAAGTCACCAAGAAACTATGGTTTCTATAGTTGGTACAGCTTTTCATCACTTTAGATTCCAATCTGGTCTGTTTTACATAGTGAATTTCTGCTCTCTGTTTTGCTGGGGGAGGGGGGGAATAAATAATAACAGATTAGATAGCATTTCTAGTTTATCATATATATCATTACTATTCTTTTCTTTCACATAAAAGTCTAAAATTGAGATTTATATGCATATTACAAATAAATACAGTTATTCCTCAGTGTCCACAGGGAATTGGTTCCAGGACCCCTGCATATACCAAACTCCTCATGTTTCTTATACAAAATGGCAGAGTATTTTGCATATAACCTATGCACATCCTCCCATATACTTTAAATCATCTCTAAATTACTTATAATACCTAATACAATGTAATGCTATGTAAATAGTAGAACAAAGGGTGCATATGACACAAGCAGCCAACGAACCAGACGTGAGGTGAACAATGCTCAGACAACAAGTGCTGGAGAGAGACTGGGAATCTGTGACTAGCAAGTGGCTACAGCAGGGTATGCCGGCACATCACTTCATTCACATGGATTCAGCATAGTGCTCAGCGAGCAGCAAAGTCAAGCTTTGTTTTTTAGAACTTTTTTTTTCCCAAATATTTTCAGTCTGCTGAATCTGAAGATGCTGAACCCACAGATATGGAGGGCCAACTTGTACATATGATGCGTTTTAGAAAACCAAATATTTTCTTTGCTTTTCTGCATAAGCATCTGAAGTAAATATTCAGAATCTTAAATTATGATTGCATCCTGGAATTCTCATGGGGCAGCACAGAGCTTTAAGAACTCTAAGGATCTTCTTCCTCATCCTAGTATGAGCTAAAGCTTTAAATTGAATCAAAGCAATGAAACGGTTCAGGCAAGGGCAGTTAGCCAGACCTTGCTCTCTCATGAAGTGCTCTCCAAATAAGCTCAGTTAATATTGAGGGCAACTAGAATTAAGTAACTAGACGATGATGTTTCTCACCCTAAATCTTTGCCTAACCTAAGAATGCAAAGGTAAAGACAAAAACCAAAACCAAACCCATTGCTGTCGAGTCGATTCCAACTCATGGCAAACCTACAGGACAGAGTAGAACTTCCCCAAGGGGTTTCCAAGCAGCAGCTCGTGGTTTCAAATTGCCGACCTTTTGGTTTGCAGCTGAGCTCTTAACCCCTGTGCCACCAGGGCTGACAGGCAAAGACTAACTGGTGTGGTGCCAATCATGGTGGGTTCACTTGAAATTGTCACCTAAATGGTTATTATGGAACCCCTTAGATAGACACATGGCGTTACCACCATCCCACCACCCCACCAATCAATCACCAGACAACTTGCAACGGGGTCAAGTGATAGCCCAGGTTAGCTGTAAACATAGTGCAAGGTAAGTGGCCTTTTAAAATGAGCAATCTAATAGGCAGCAAAACACAATGGTTTGGTGGAGATCTTTCACCAAAATATTTCTAAAATGGCCAGGTCAGTACTGCCAACAGAACTGAGAAGTGCTAGCCAAATCCAATCAGCTTTGTGCCCCAATGTGTACATTCAGAGGCTCTGAGATAAATTCTTATTGAAAGATAGATAGGTATATATATTTATTTTCATATATAAACACACACATACATAGCTATGCATACATAAATATGTTATAATGTCTTCGGTAATTAAATGTTTGGTTTATTTATAGAATTTCACATAATAAAATCCAAAAATTTAGGAGGCCAAATTTCAAATGACCACTTCACTGCAAACAGCATCGCCAAAAATGACCTTTCAGGCTCTGAAGATGATTAGCTTTGTGGAGCCTCAGCATTAACTTTTTCTACCTTTGCCAGCTGAAGTGGCTGTACCTTTCTGCTGTGTAATTTTATTTCATTTCTGTTATTCGATGTCCAAAAGTAATCCGCATGCTTCCAGACTTAGCAAATTGTATTCACATACCATACCCGCTGCCATCAAGTCAATTCCGACTCATAGCGACCCTATGGGACAGAGTAAAACTGCCCCATAGAGTTTCCAAGGAGCTCCTGCTGGATTCGAACTACTGACCTCTTGGTTAGCAGCCATAGGACTTAACCACTACTCCACCAGGGTTTCCATTCATATACCAGTCGCACTTAATAAAATAAAATAAAAATCCACAACCAGTTAAGTACAGTGCCATTATGGGAACAGAGTTATTATTTTAAACAGACATTGTCATACTTTGATCTAAGCATTATCCTCAAATGTGTCACCTCTCTCTAATCTGTTTTCCTTCCATCCTTATTCATTTTTGTGACTTCTACCCAATTTTCTATAAATAAACCCTAAATCTATATGTTTAGTATAATATCCCTTTTAACTGACTGCTGGAAATCACCATATCCCATTGGTACACCTAACTCACTGCCCAAAACTGAACTCACTCTTTCATTCATTGTCCCATTCAACAACATTTATTGAGAAGTTACTGTTCCAGGAACTCATCTGTGTACTGAGGAAATAACAGTGAATAAGGGAGAAAAAAAAAAAAATCCCTGCCCTTGTGGAGCTTTCATTGCAGATGGAGTATTAATGATAAAAAAAAAAATAAAAAACACAATGTGTACTATATGAGATGGTGGTAAGTGGTATGGAGGAAAACTGAATCATGGAAGGGGGATAAGGAATGCAGCCATGGAGAAAGTTGGGGTCAGAGGATGAAATTTTAAAAAGGGCTATCAGGAAGGGACTCAGAGAGTTGGCATGGGAACAAAGACCTGAGTAAGGAAAGCAGATGGACTCTAGCACACGGGTGCAAGGGTTGGCTTTAGTTTGGAGCACAGATAGTTCATTTATAGCAATAAGCTGGGAGGCTGAGTATATCAGCGCAAGTGATGGTGGATGGGAGATGGGTGGTGGAAGTCTGTGAATATTCAGTTTGCTTCTGTTTTCTCAGCTAAGAGTGAGAATAGAGTGAGAATAGAAAAGGATGTCTTGGAAGTTTGAAAATAAAGGGAAGGAAATAAAATTGTCCCCTAGGAATAGAGGAGGGAGAATGGACTAGAGGCTTGTGGCAAGACTGCTGAACAGTAGGACTAGGATAACGTTTGACATTGTGAACGTGAATTTAAAGTGTATATTTTTCTTTGGCCCATTCAGTTTTGCAGAAAGACATGGGATACATGGATATTTGAATATAACAGGGGTTGAGGTTTTGCCAGGCAAAAATAGAAAATAAGAGGAGCAAGGGAGTCGAGGGTACATGCAAGGGAGTGATGGTAGTGAATGATCTTTGAGGTTACAATGTGTAAGAAAGTGAAGATGTCAATGGAGGGAGTCACTGTGAAAAGGGGATAGAAGGATCAATGGATTGTAAATTCTGAAAGCGCCAATAAATTGTTGGAGTTAGATACTAGAGGGAACAACTGAAAAGATGAGCGCTAGGTGTTGGAGAGTAGAATGCTTGAAATTGAGATTATGGAGCAGTTCCAGATGCTGGTAATTACAAAGAATAGAATACAGCCATGAGAGCAAGAGACTGAGATAGGGTGGAGGACAAAATCATTGGAAAAAAGTTTAAAGAACTCAAAAACCGGGGCATTTGGAAGGAGCATTACAAAGATATTGATATCACTAAGAACTATGACAGAAGTAGGATTGGGAACAGTAAGCCAGGAGCTAAGTTCTTCAATGATTGAGGAAAAATTATTTGAGGGTTTGCAGAATACAGCAGCAAGGAGTGATGGTGGTTTAATGACATGAAATTTAAAAGCAGGGAGGTTTAAGAAATAGGGAAGGATAATGAGCAGGAAGTGGCACTGAGAAGCAAGAAGGATGCCCTCCTTACCTCCAGGTCTGTTGCTAAAAGGCTATGGGAGAACAATGACCAAAAATTGAGAAGGCTCAAAAGAAGCAGTGTTCTTAGAGAGTGCCAGGTTTGGTCAAACAAGAAGGCAAAGGAAAGAGGTTGATAATAACTAACTGTGGGTTCCAGCAGAAGAGTCTCAGAAATTGGGATGGATAGATGCAGACAGAAAAGAGGATCTACAAAGACACACAGAAAAATGAGAATCCATGGGTTGGGGGTGACCATGGAGTCCTATTCTTCCTAGAATGTCCAACTTAAACAGGATTGAAGGTCATAATGAAACTTGCCCTGATCCTCTCAAGGTGGTGGGTGGTAGTGAGACAGAATTGGGGAGGGGGAGGAGTAGGAGAGGGGGAAGACTCTTGGCAGAACCAAGTATATATCTAGCCCCTTCTTCCCTCCTGACAGTAGAGGTTTAGAAGCCAGGGCAGGAGCTGTCTTATACAGAGAACCCAAGCTCTAGCTTTTTCTTTCTTCCACAGTATGGGAGTTCAAGGGCTTCTCTTCACTCCACCCGTGAAGGCAAAAAGGTACGAAAGCTAGGGAGCGGTTGTATTGGACAACTTGGAGCTGATCAGCATTGGACATCTGTTCATATCTGCTCTTCCTCCTGTGCTTCCTGTTTCTGTTCATGTTTGCTCCATTTCCCAGGTCAACCAGGTTGGCACATCAGAGTTCAGTGAGTTGCCAAGACTGATTTCCACTTTTTTGACGAGTGTCAGTTTGTATCCCCGTGGAAAAAAAAATTCTGCTTTCTGTCAAAATAGCTGATTTTGGATATTAGTGCTACCACTTAGTACCTATGAAACCTTGGACAAATCACTTAATCCTTCTGTGCCTCGATTTTAAAAAGAGAATAATAACATCCCTCTCACACATTTGTGCAGAACATCGCTGATGGCATATATAAATCCTGACACATGGGGCAGATGTGTGCCTTGAAGCACTTCTTGGAACAGTAAAACATCGTTAGCAATCTAAATGTTTATCTTTAGGGGATTAGGTTAAAAATTATGGTATATCCATGCAATTAAAAACAATCCAGCTTTTTTTTTTTTAATGGCAGATCTTTAATGTGCAGATTCAGTGTACAGTGGAACCTGCCTATTCCAGTTCAAATCCCAGTTCACCACTTAGGAGCTGTTACTTAGTGTTATGGATTGCATTGTGCCCCCAAAATACATGTGTTCAAATCATATATCTGTAAATATGGCCCTCTTTGGAGGTCATACCAGAGTAGGATGGGTTCTAAACTTGATCACTTCTGAGTTATAAAAACAGCAGAATAGACACAGAGACAGACATGGGGGAAAAAGTCACCAAAGAACGCCAAGGAAAGCCAAAAGAACTCCAGGTGCTAACAATAGGGAAGGACCTGCCCTAGATCCAATCCCTTGATTTGGACTTCTGTCCTCCAAAACTGTAAGACAATAAATTTCGTTCCTTAAATCCACCCACTTGTGGTATATTTTTGTTACAGCAACACTAGGTAAATCAGACTCTTGGGGGAAGTCACTTAACCTCTCTGTACCTCAATTTCCTCATTTGTAAAATGGCACTAATATTACTAGTTATTAATATTAATTAATAACAATAATATCTATGGATGTCGTGAGCATTAAATGAGTTAAAATATTTAAAAATGTAATATCTTGACAGGCACACAGGAAGTGATTTATAAATGTAAGCTATTGTTCTGTTTATTACACCTTAACAGTATAACACAGTGGTTGCCTCTGAGGGGACAGAGATGGAGAAAGAAGTGAGAAGGAGGCTTACTTTACATTGTACATTGTTAATTGCCTTCTGGATTTTTTATTCTATATGTGTATTACTTATTTAAAAATAGTTTTATATTTCTTAAGTGCCTTGCCATAGTAAAAAGTCCTCCATAAATGTTAATGCCTTTCCTCTTAAATTCATTTTCCTTAAAACATTTGATTCTATTGTTTACTCACCTTGAAAGACACTTGGCAATCTTGACTGACTTTTCAATATTTATCTTTTAGGGTATATTAAGCAAAGTTGTGATGCAATGTAATGTAAAGCAAAAAGCATTATGTTAATTTGTGATTTCAAGAAGCAGAAGTCTATATCTATTCCTGAGATATGGCACAGTGCCCTGGAATCTGGGGTTTCTTAGTAAACATTAACTCATGTAGCTGTGACGATGATGACCTGTAAATGATCATATTTTTCCACTTCCTCAGTCACTCCCTATTTGCCAATAAGTAGATTAGTTTTGGGAAAATCTCATTATATTAATACTGTGTCCTTTAAATATCATGTAATTCAAAGAAATGTTGGTCCCCAAGCCTATTAGGAACCTTACTGTCTTTCATAAAAGTACTCATCAGTCCAAACCTATCAAGTTCAAAGTTCATTGTTTTGGTCTCTTGCATTTCAGTTTAAAAGATTTGATGAGCTAAATAATGTCCAGTTCCTTGAATGCCGTCTATTGGGCAGCTGAGACAGTGGTATAACCTGGCCTTACTCATGGAGACTAGCTTAAAAAGGCAAGTCCTTTGGGAACCGCAGAATCCTATAATGCTAGCACTAGAAAGGTCTTTCAAGTCCAATCACTTCAATTAAAAGACAAGAACTCTGAAGAGAAGAGAGTTTAGTAACTTGCCTAAAGCTACAAAGACAAGTGGTATCCTAAAAAAGCTCAGTCTTCCAAATCTATATCTCACAGAATCTATATTCATAACTAAAAGATGTTCTAGGTAGGATGAAGGCCTCCCCCGTTAATAGGAAGATAAAAATGCCAAGGAAAAATAAGGAACTTTACTAAGGGCACAAAGTTGGCTAGAAGCATCTGGCACTAGGAGCCTAATGGCCTTATCCCTGATCAAATGTTCTTTGCTGTACACAGTATTCTGATTTTGGAGGGCAGCTATTTTAATGATGAAAGTGACTATTGAAGGTACTTTGAATGATACCTAAAAACCTTTATGTAGTTTTTAAAAAGTATGAGTTTATCTTTAAACTGATAGCATCATATAATATTAGCATTAGTAAGTGTTTATGAAAATGTTTATTATCTTTCAGGTACTATGCTAACATTTTACATAATTTTTCTGTTAATTATCACAACCCCCTGAGGTAGGCATGTTCTTCTATAGCTATGAAAACTGCGGCACAAACCCAGACTCTTTTCTTGCCTGCCTAAATCTCTTCATTACTTCCTGACTTTGTAGACCTGCTTGGATTGTTTGTTTGTTTGCCTCTTAGACATCTCCTGTACCTGCTGACTCTGCAAGACACTTACCCCCAGCTCTTCTATCTCAACTGGTTTCTTCTGGGCTCCTAGTCTTGACTGCTTGACTGAGGTGGACTCCTGTGTATCCAGACATCTGATTCCACCCCTTCTGGAGAATCAAACAGAGATCGATAGTCACATTTCCAAATGCCTATCGGCAATAGCCCTACAAATCCTGTGTTACTGATTCAAGAGCAACTCATTGTCTTTCTCCTATAATGAATTACTCCTATGTATATTTCTGTTTCTGACACCACCATTCTCCCAGAGCTTCAAGGTGAAATTTCGTAATCATTTTTTTATCCCTTCCATCCCATTTCATTTTCTCCCCCCCTCCCCGCCATTAAATCTGTTTCAAAATTATATATAGTGAGATCTGTGAGAGCTGGAACAAAACAGGACTGCTTCGTTTTCTGAGTCTCGAACATGTTCCGCCTTTGACAGTATGCAGTCTTATCACTTTTCTGTCACTCTCTATCAGTGGAAAATACTTGAGTTTTCATTCTCTGATAGGTTTCCATGTAACACAGGTTCTGACTTCCTCAGGTTTTACTGTACATTCAACCCTACATCCTTCTCCTTCTTTTCATTCCAAATTATGTCACTTACTCAGGCCCTCATAGTCCCCTGATTGGCTTTTCTTTCTTTTTTCCCTTTTTTTTACTGAGATGAAATTCACATAACATAAAAGTAACCATTTTGAATTGTACGATTCAGTGGTATTTAGTACATTCCCAGCGTTGTGCTACCACCGCCTCTTCCTAGTTCCAAAACATCTTCATCAACCCAGAAGAAACTCTGTGCCCATGAAGCAGTCAGTCCCCATTGCCCCCTTCTCCCAACATTTGGCAATCACTATTTTCATTCTGTCTTTATGGATTTATCTATTCAAGATATTCCAAATAAATGAGATTATACAATATGTGGCCTTTTATGCCTGGTTTCTTTCATTCAGAATAATGTTTTTGAGGTTCATCCATACCGTAGCTTGTATCAGTACTTCATTCCTTTTTACAGCTGAATAATATTCCATTGTATAGGTACACCGCATTTAGGCCATTCATTGATTCATTGACAAACATTTGGGATATTCCTACATTTCAGAGCCCTGGTGGCAAAGTGGTAGAGAGCTTGGCTGCTAACCAAAAGGTCGGCAGTTCGAATTCACAAGCTTCTCCTTGGAAATCCCATGGGGCAGTTTTACTCTGTCCTACAGGGTCACTATGAGTCAGAATTGACTTGGTGGCAACAGGTTTTTTTTCTTTCTTTTTTTTTTTTTTTGGTGAGGGTATACCACATTTAGTTCCTCCATTCATTCACTGGCGAACATTTGGGATGCTTCCATGTTTGGGCTATTGTGGATAATGCTGCTATGAATATTAGTATTCAAGTGTCTGTTTGAGTTTTTAGTTCCTTTGGGTGTATACCTAGGAGTGGAATTGCTAGGTCATATGGTAGTTCTATGTTTAACTGTTTGAGAAATCGCCGAACTGTTTTCCATGGCTGCTGCACCATTTTACATCTCCACCTGCATTGGACAAGGGTTCTAGTTTCACCACACCCCTGCCCCGTAACTACACTTTTGTAAGAGGATAGTAATTAATCTCCTGACCTCCCATTTCTCCACATTTCATTAAGTCCTAATAGTCCTTGTTGTGGATTGAATTGTGTCCTCCAAAAATGTGAGTCAACTTGGCTAGGCCATGATTCCTAGTATTATTGTGTGGTTGTCTACCATTTTGTGATCTGATGTGATTATCCTATGTGTTATATAAATCCTAATCTCTGTGATGTTAATAGGAAACCCTGGTGGTATAGTGGTTAAGAGCTATGGCTGCTAACCAAAAGGTCAGCAGTTCGAATTCACCAGGTGCTTCTTGGAAACACTAAGGGGTAGTTCTACTTTGTCCTTTAGGATCGCTACGGGCTTTTCGGTTTGGTATGATGTTATTGAGGTAGGATTAGAGGCAGTTATGTTAATAACGCATGAGTCGGAGTCGACTCAATGGCACTGGGTTTGGGTATGTTAACAAGGCAGAACTCAAGTTATGTTAAAAAGTCAGATCTTCACCAACTCAGTTTCAGAGTGTGGGGCTCCCGTTAATGAGTGCCAGGGGGATGACGCTAGATCCACTGCCCAAAGCTGAGGGGGCATGGCTGCCATACCTAAGGGCAGAAGAACAAGGCCTGCCAGGGCCGAGGGGTATGATTGCCACTCAGACAGATTCGGAGTTAGACTGCCCAAATCTGAGGAAGCAGAGTTGCTGTCCCAGTGGGCCTGGAAGATGGAGCCGAACCCCAGGGCCGAAGGGCTTCCACATGGAATCCAGAGAGTGTGGGCAACATCCAGAATCTGGAGGGCAGGGCCATTGTCTAAATGGTGTCAGAGGACTGAGGATTATTGTCAAGCCTTGAGAGCTAATGTAATGAATTCTGCTGACTTCCTGGGTGACTGTTATCCCTTCTTTTCCTCCAATCTCTCCCATTTGTAATGGAAATGTCTATCTTGTGCCTGTTCCACTGTCGTACTTTGGAAGCAGATAACTTGTTTTCTAGATTTCACAGATGAAAAGGAATTTTGCCCCAGGATAGAATTTGGACTTGGAGTTGATTTAAGCCTTTTGGGATGATATGATAGGGTGAATGTGTTTTACATGTGGCAAGGACATGAATTTTGTTGGCCAAAGGGTAAAATGTTATGAATTGAATTGTGCCCCCCCAAAATTGTGTCAGCGTGGCTAGGCCATCATTCCCAGTATTGTGTGATTGTCTGCCATTTTGTGATCTGATGCGATTATCTTATATGTTGTAAATCCTAACCTCTATGATGTTAAAAAGGCAGAATTAGAGGCAGTTATTTTTTTTTATATATTAATGAGGCAGGACTCAGTTTACAGGATTACATTGCATCTTGAGTCAATCTCTTTTGACACATAAAAGAGAATAGAGCAGAGAGGAGGGGGCCTTCATTATCTCCAAGTAAGAAGAGCCAGGAACAGAGTGCACCCTTTGGACTTGGGGTCCCTGCGCTGAGAAGCTCCCAGACTGGGGGAAGATGATGACAAGGACCTTCCCCCAGAGCTGACCGAGAGAGAGCCCTCTGCTGGAATTTGGACTTCTAATCTCTTAAACTGTGAGAGAATAAATTTCTGTTTGTTAAAGCCATTCACTTGCAGTATTTCTGTTATAGCAGCACTAGACAACTAAGACAGTCCTGCTGTCAATTAGCCTTCCCAAAGCGCTGATTCAAACATGGCACCTCCCACTTCTAAAACTGCCAATGCATCTCTCCTTGCATGCAAAGGTTTTCATTATACCTCCTTAACTTTCCTAAGTGTTCATATTTATCCCATTGCACCAGCCAAACAACACTGCTTCCTGGACATATCTGTGCTCACATTTGTCTGTATCTTTGCTTCTGCAGCCCACACCACTTGGAAAACTTACCTCTCTAAAACCCTCTGCTAAGATTTTAACCATTCATCTCAGCCCATGTTAATTATCACATCCTCTTGATTCCCTAAACAGAATTGATCTCTACCTATTTTGAAGCCCCTCAGGAAACACTATCTCTGCGCCACAATATGTCATTTCTTTTGTGCTTTGCATTATTGTTATTTGTTCACTGACTGGCTTCAAATATTTGAGATCCTGTCATATGGAAGAGAGATTAAAATTGTTCCATAAACCTCTAAAGAGAAGAACCAAGACTAATGACTAAGATACAAGAAACAGATTTTAGCTCAATATAGAAAAGAATTTTCTGACATTCAGAGTTGCCCAAAAGTTGGGCTGCTTCTGAAGGTAGCACATTTCCTGTCATTATAATGTGCAACCAATAGGCTCAAAAACTATTGTTGGAGGATGTGATAGAAAAGATAGATGAATTAGACTAGATGATCAGTCACAATACCTTCCAAGCCAGTGGGTGTTTTTTTTTTTAATCGTACATGTCTAAAAGCACTCAGAAACTCAACGTTAACATCTTTTTCATGTATTTTTATGTTGAATCCTTTAAAAAATATGAAGCTTGATTTTTCTACTCTACCCCTCATGATTTACCATCTACAATATCAGAATAAAAAGGATTCATCCAGAAAAAAAATAATAATAATTATGAAAGTTGGGAATTCAAGCAAAAGGGGATATATAAGTCTTCGTTTTTACAAAAAGTTAACTATAATATGCCATAAATAATACTCTGTCCCTTGAATATATAAATGATATAAATTTAGAAATAATACTGTATCACTTAAATATTCATTTCAAAAATCACTTTTTAAATGCTTTATAAAATCTAAGAAGGGTAATTCCTTCTATTAAATCATTATTTTTTATAACGTGGAAATAGAATGCTGAGGTCTCCAGTATGAAAGGTAGTTTTACCTCATGCGTACGCACATTTTTTACATGTGAAGGGATTCTCTAGTATTTCATTTTATACGAGTTGATTTGACAAAACTACCAGATGACTGTGATAGTCTTAAAACTTACTAGTGAGTTATACATGTAAAATATCTTTTAAAACAGAAATTTTTAAGATAGTTTAAACTATTGTAGGCAACATTTGTTAGAAAATTATTGTTTTAAAATCCTAATAGATAAATGGGCAAAGACTGGGAACAGTCAATTCATACACAAAGAAACATGATATGTAAATAAACATGCAGAGAAATGTTCAACCATGCTAATAATCAAGTAATGCAAGTTAAAACAATAAGATACAAGTTCACACCTATTAAATTAGCAAACAATATTTAACAAAAAATACTCAGTACTGGTGTGGCCACAGTACTTTCTTTGGTGGTATTGTAAATTAGCAAAATACTCTGGGGAAGTGATTTGGTAATACATATTGAGATCCATTAAATGTCTGTATTCTCTGGCCTAGAAATTCCAGCATTCATAATGTACTATAAGGAAGTAAGAAAGGTTATTTGCATTGATGCTCATTACAGTATAACAACTACAATTTCCAACTGTAGCAAAATGTTTCCATATATACTTCCATTCAACTAAGTATTATGTAGCTATTAAAATTACAATTTAAAAGACTATATAACAGTCTGTCAGTTTGTCACACTGTGGTGGCTTGCGTGTTGCTGTGATGCTGGAAGCTTTGCCACAGGTATTTCAAGTACCAACAGGGTCACCTTTGGTGCACTGGTTTCAGCAAAGATTCCAGGCTAAGACAGACTAGGAAGAAGGACCTGTCACTCTATTTCTGAAAGAATTGGCCAGTGAAAACCTTATGAATAGCACCAGAATATTGTCTGACATAGTGCCAAAAGATAAGTCCCTCATGTTGGAAAGCACTCAAAATATGACTGAGGAAGAGCTACCTCCTCAGAGTAGAGTAGACCTTAGTTCAGTGATGTGGATGGAGTAGAGCTTTCAGGACCTTCATTCGCCAATGTGGCATGACTCAAAACAAGAAGAAACAGCTGTAAACAACCATTAATAATTGGACATGGAATGTACAAAGTATGAATCTAGGAAGATTTGAAGTCATCAAAAATGAAATGGAACACATAAACATTGATATTCTAGGCATTAGTGAGCTGAAATAGACTGGAATTGGCCATTTTGAATCAGACAATCATAAGGTCTATGATGCTCGGAATGACAAATTGAAGAGGAATGGTGTTGCATTCATTGTCAAAAAGGGCATTTCAAGATCTATCCTGAAGTACAACACTGTTAGTGATAGGATAATATCCATATGCCTACAAGGAAGACCAGTTAATACAACTATTATTCAAATTTACACACCAACCACTAAGGTCAAAGATGAAGAAATTGAAGATTTTTACCAACTTCTGAGTCTGAAATTGATCAAACATGCAATCAAGATGCATTGATACTTACTGGTGATTGGAATGCAAAAGTTGGAAACAAACAAGAAGAACTGGTATTGGAAAATATGGCCTTGATGATAGAAATGATGCCAGAGATCACATGATAGAATTTTGCAAAACTAATGACTTCTTCATTACAAATACCTTTTTTCAATAACATAAATAGTAACTATGTGCATGCATCTTGTCAGATGGAATATGCAGGAATCAAATAGACTACATCTGTGGAAGCAGCGCAACATCATCAGTCAGAACAAGGTCAGGGCTGACTGTAGAACTGACCACCAATTGCTCATATGCAAGTTCAAGTTGAAGTTGAAAAATTAGAAGTCCCTGAGAACCAAAGTACAAGCTTGAATATATTCCACCTGAATTTAGAGACCATCTCAAGGATAGATTTGACACATTGAACACTCATGAAGACCAGACAAGCCATGGAATGACATCTAGGTCATCTTACGTGCAGAAAGCAAGAGGTCATTGGAAAAAAGGAAATAAAGAAGAGACCAAAAATGGACATTAGAAGAGACTCCAAAACTTACTCTTGAAAGTAGAGCAGCTAAAGTGAAAGGAAGAAATGATTAAGTAAAGGAGCTGAACAGAAGATTTCAGAGGGCAGCTCAAGAAGACAAAGTAAAGTATTATAATGAAATGTGCAAGGAACTGGAGATATAAAATCAAAAGAGAAGAACACACTTGGCATTTCTCAAGCTGAAAGAACTGCAGAAAAAATTCAAGCATCAAGTTGCAATAGTGAAGGATTCTATCGGGAAAATATTAAATGATGCAGGAAGCATCAAAAGAAGATGGAAGAAATATACACAGTCACTGTACCAAGAAGAATCGGTCAACTTTCAGTCATTTCAAGAGGGAGCATATAATCAAGAGCTGATGGTACCGAAGGAAGAAGTCCAAGGTGCACTGAAGTCACTGGTGAAAAACAAGGCTCCAGGAATCGACAGAATACCAACTGAGATATTTCAACAAATGGATGCAACACTGGAAGTACTCACTCATCTATTCCAAGAAATTTGGAAGACAGCTACCAGCCAACTGACTAGAAGAGTTCTATATTTGTACCCATTCCAAAGAAAGGTGATGCAACAGAATGAGGAAATCATCGAACAATATCAATAATATCATACACAAGTAAAATTGTGCTGGAAACCAAAAAATCAAACCTGTTCTTATTGACTTGATTTTGACTAATAGCGACCCTGTAGGACAGTTTCCAAGGAGCTGCTGGTAGATTTGAACTGCTGCTGACCTTTTGGTTAGCAGCCAAGCTCTTAACCATGGAGCCACCAAGGGTGAAGCTCATTCAAAAGCAGTTGCAGCAGTATATCAACAGAGAACTGCCAGAAATTCAAGCCAGATTCATAAGAGGACATGCAACAAAGGATATCATTGCTGATGTCAAATGGATCATGGCTGAAAGTAGAGAATACCAGAAAGATGTTTACCTTTGTTTTACTGACTATACAAAGGCATTTAATTGTGCGAAGCATAACAAATTACATACAACAATATGAAGAATGGGAATTCCAGAACACTTAACTGTGCTCATGAGGAACCTGTACTTAGACCAAGAGGCAGTCTGTATGGTTTAAAGTTAAGAAAGGTTTGTGTCAGTGTTGTATCGTTCACCATACTTACTCACTCTGTATGCTGAGCAAATAATCTGAGAAGCTGGACTATATGAAGAAGAATGTGGCATCAGGATTGGAGGAAGACTTATTAACAGCCTGTGATATGCACATGACACAACCTTTCTTGCTGAAAGCGAAGAGGACTTGAAGCACATACTGATGAAGATCAAAGACCTTAGCCTTCAGTATGGATTACACCTCAACATAAAGAAAATAAAAATCCTCACAACTGGACCAGTAAGCAGCATCATATTGAAGTTGTCAAGGATTTCATTTTATTTGGATCCACAATCAACACCCATGGAAGCACCAGTCAAGAAATAAAATAATGCACTGCACTGGGCAAATTTGCTGCAAAAGACCTCTTTAAAGTGTTAAAAAGCAAAGGTGCCACTTTAAGGACTAAGATGCGCCTGACCCAAGCCATGGTGTTTGCAATTGCCTCATATGCATGTGAAAGCTGGACAATGAAAAAGGAAGACTGAAGAAGAATTGATGCCTTTGAATTATGGTGTTGGCAAAGAATATTGAACATTCCATGGACTGCCAGGAAAACAAACAGATCTGTCTTGGAAGAAGTACAGCCAGAATGTTCATTAACAGTAAGAATGGCGACACTTCTTCTAACATACTTTGAACATGTTATCAGGAGGGACCAGTCCCTGAAGAAAGACATTATGCTTGGGAAAGTAGGGGGTCAGTGAAAAAGATCAAGACCCTCGTTGAGTTGGACTGACACAGTGGCTCCAACAAAGTGCTCAAGAATACCAACTATTGTGCGGATGGCACAGGACCCGGCGGTGTTTCATTTTGTTTTGCATAGGGTCGCTATGGGTCAGGGCCAACTCAACAACACCTAATAACAACATACCTATATGGATAAAATGATTGGCATATGATGAGGGGTAAAAAAGCATGATTCAGAACTGTATCTGTACTACTATTGCAATTCTACACAACTTATGCCATATGGACAAGAACTAAAAGGGAAATTTGACTTCTTGGCAAGGGTAAGATTGGAAAAAATAAAAATAAAAAAATCTGTGCCTTTTGTATCCGCTGCATTACCAAGCTTTTTCTGCATTGCTGTAAGAGCAGGGTTATGTTTGATCTTACTATATGGAAGGAGGCAACACTGAGTAGGTTCCTCCACTAGTCATACTGCACCTTTGACCTCAGTTTTTTCGTGTGCATTATGAAGCTTTGGGAACAGGTGTTTTCCAAGGTTTTTCAAGCTTTATTGTTCCATGACTCCAAATGACCTGAAGAAAAGAGCGTATAGGAAAGTCATTGTATTGGCTTAGAAAAATCAAGTTTCCTAGTGGTGAATTAGCCCCTGAGGATAAATTATAAGAAGATCCTGAAATCACAAGCAAGTGGCAGATACATTTCATTTGAGCTCATGTGGTAAGGGCCCACGATATACAAGGCACTGATCTCATCCTTTACTCTTATTGTCTCAGTAATCAAAACAGTCCTGTGAATTTATTTCTCCCTGTTTTGCAGATGAGTAAGCGGAGGCTCAAAAGAGAATACACTTGCTTACATCATACAGATCTTACTGGCTGGCTTGAAATTTGAACTCAGATGTACTTTCCTTCCTGTTTATGTTCTTATTCTTTGCATTATGATACAATGACTCCCAGAATGATATCATCTTAGGGAAAATATTCCAAAGTCAGCCACTGTACCAAGCAATCAATTACAATTCAAGAAGGGAATTTGGAGTCACTGTAGTCTGTTTGCTGAGCACTGGGCTAACATGCTGTGAAAGCCAACATTTCCAGGGTCTGGATGTAATAAACCATTGTCTCCTGCTACTGAGCATCCACAAATGGAAATCACTTTATAAATTTCTAGTTCTTCTACACACATACGCATACTTAGAGAAAGTTTGTTTTCTTTGATCTTAACCTCTCTATTCTATAATGTCCTTCCCTGAGTAGTCAAATTTTAACAGTGGCCAAACAAATTAGTTAAGGGAGTGAAATCTCAGACGTCAGCCAGTTAACTGGCAATGTACTAGAGAGAAGCAAACTTTATTGGAATTCCTAAACATACATCATTTAGTTGGCTTCATACTCCTCCTTAGAATACTGTCCAAATTTCAGAAAGAAAGGTTTAAATTATGGCAAAATTTTTAACATATGGATGTCGGAGCTCTTTTTTCTGGAGATAATAACTAGAATGATGTGATCATGGAGAAAATATTAATTGAGATATACTTTTAAATGTTTTTTAATTAGGGAGAATTAAATGAAATGGGAACAAACTCATTTGCCAGAACACTAGAACAAGGGGTTACCCATGGGGAAATTCTAAAGAGATAGTTTTAAGTCATAAAGCTATTACTGCTAAGTAGTAAATATTTGTAATGTGTTACCTATTTGGATAAAAAAATCAAGTATAAATAAGTTCAAGAAGATCACTGATAAGGTAGTAGATAATTATATATCGGATTGAGGAAAAGTAGAGGGTCACTGAAAGAGAGGAAGACCCTCAAGGAGATAGAGTGACATCGTGGCTGCAATGATGGCCTCAAACATAGCAATGATTGTGAGGATGGTGCAGGACCAGGTTCTGTTGTACATAGGGTCACTAGGTCAGAACTAACTCAAAGGCACCTAACAACAACAAAAAGGAAAAACAAGAAAACACTGGGGGAATTTTGAATCTCAGAGGTTGAGACTAGACATATCTTCCTACGAAACATCCTTTAATGCTTGTCATAGATTCAATTGTGTCCTCCAAAAATATGTGTCAGCTTGGTTAGGCCATGATCCCCAGTTTTGTATGGTTGTCCCCCATTTTGTTATTGTAATTTTATGTTAAAGAGGATTAGGGTGCGATTGTAACACCCTTATTAAGGTCACATCCCTGATTCAAAAAAAAAAAAAGTAAAGGGAAATTCCCTGGGGTGTGGCCTGCACCACCTTTTATCTTACAAGAGATAAAAGGAAAGGGAAGGGAGCAGACTTGGGGACTTTACATCACCAAGAAAGCAACACTGGGAGCAGAGCGCATCCTTTGGACCCTAGGTTCCTGTGCAGAGAATCTTCTAGTTCAGGAGAAGATTAATAAGAAGGACCTTCCTCCAGAGCCGACAGAGACAGAAAGCCTTGCCCTGGAGCTAGCACCCTAAATTCAGATTTATAGCCTACTAGGCTGTGAGAGAAGAAATTTCTCTTTGTTAAAGCCATCCACTTGTGGTATTTCTGTTATAGCAGCACTAGATGACTAAGACAATGCTAAATGCTGCTGCCAGAAACATGTCTGGTGAACACGGCTCTACCCAGTACAGCAGTTTCCGTGCTCCATATGCCTCTGTATATACAAATACACTTTTACATGCATAATTTAATCTGCACTGATATGTTGTTTGGAATGCATGTATAACTGGGTAACTGGAATTCTTGTGATCTAACAAACCTTTAAATTAACACATATTCTGTCCCTTTCTGTATTTCCAAGCATAACATTCTTTGTAATGTCTTCTCTTTTTTTAGCTATGCATCTTCACCCTCTCTTTGGAAACCTATGTATTTTAATAGAGCAATCCTTCTCTCTTAGCTGGATGTTTACACAGCATGGCTGATAACGTGGCTTCAACCAGATAATGTGTTAAATCTTTGCAGTCATGGAGAAAAGTACTACCATCGACTCTTGCTTAGAAAATTACACAGCTCATAATAATACCATCTTTGGCCTCCTGAGAAGAAAAAGATGATGAATGCACCTAAGATCTTTGGTTGGATAATAAGAAAGAGATTATGACCACCGTAGCTAAATATGAGACCCAAAACTGAACAGATAATCATTTGATAACTCCAAAGTTCTAAACCCTTGTTAAGCAACACAGAATGTATAATATAATGTTGTCTAAAACACCTACATTGTTCAATGTCAGTCTCCTGAAGGATGAAGAAAAAAAAAATGATATATTGCAACACTACAGCCACGCATATGGAAAGGCTCTCTGAGAAGACAACGGTAATGCAAAGAGCGAAGAGGCAATGTTCCATGTACTAGGCAGCCATTAACACTTAAAGTATCATTAGTGAATTTATTTTAATGAAATTTTTATACCAAGGAATTACTTGCAAAAAGGATATGTGATCAATTGCTGTACCTCATCATGGTTTGTACCAAGGTGGAAAAAAAAAAAAGACTGTTGATGCGTTGGTAAATGACAAAACCACAGCAGTTCAAACAAAAGAAGGAAAGTTTCTCTCTTTGGGAGAAAATGGTCCTCACTGGAGAGGATGATACTGTGCAGGACAAGACATTCCACTCCATCATTTTCTGTTTCTACACCAGGCTACCTAATATTGCTAGAGCAAGTCACAGAATCATGCTAACTGGGAGAAACACGGATGCTGATTAAACCATGCTGGGCCACCATGACAAAGCATAGGACATCTCCATCATATGGCCACCGCCTGGCCTTGGCTTCTACACAGGACAATGGTGCAGGTAGACCTCCATTGCACGGCTGCCACGGAACCGTCTGCCTCGTATCCTCACCATCAGCAGCATCTTTCCATTTATACACAAGAAGGAACTTCATCTCTCAGAAAGTAAAGAGCAAAAACAACGGCGATGCTGCTTGCTGTCCCGGGAAGTAGAAGTTCCATGGGTAGAGGACCGAAGTTGCTGAGGCAAAACTGTTGCCTTGGAGTCGATTCCAACTTAGCGACCGTATAGGGCAGAGTAGAACTGCCCCATAGGTTTGCCCAGGAGTGGCTGGTGGATTCAAACTGCCAACTTCTGGGTTAGTAGCTGAGCTCTTAACCACTGCATAAAAGCAGTTTTCAGGCTCTTTAGCTTTTTAATAAGCCAGAAAATTAGATTGTGAGAGAAAGACACAAATATCTTAGTCCAGCCAACTCACACTTCGATATAGTCATAGGTTGAAAAATTTTGCAAATATTTCAAACAGGGGTGTATATGCTAATGTGTAAAGACATTCAAGGTACATAATCGCAGTACGTACAATCTCCCTAAGAGAGAAATATTAATGATTCAGGAAAATGTTTTAAAAACAGTGTTGAGCCAAAAAAGGCAAGTACTCTATTATGTAAAATTAGAGAAAGAGTTCTGTACCCCCCCCAAAAAAACATGCATTTATTAAACAAATACATGTGCCTTTTTTGTGCCAGGAAAACAACAGTGAACAAGATAGATTAAAAGACAAGAATCTCTAACCTCTGGGAGCTCACATTCTATTGGGAGAAGACAAATAAGAAACATAATACGCAAACCATAAAAAAAAAAAAATTTTTTTAATAGTATGTTAAAATATAATAAATGCTATGGATAAAAATAAAGCAGTGTAAGAAGGAACACAATACGGGGGAGAGGCGGTTGTGATTATAAACTGTAGGGTAGGCCTTACTATGGAGTCCCTGGGTGGTGCGAATGGTTAAGTGCTTGACCACTAGCCAAAAGGTTGGTAGTCTGAACTCACACAGAGGTGCCTTGAAAAGCAGGCCTGGAGATCTGCTTCCAAAAGGTCATAGCCTTGAAAACCCTATGGGTTGCCTCTGAAAACATGGGGTTTCTGTGAGTCAGAATCAACTCGATAACTAACAACAATGACAGGCCTTACTGAGAAATTGGCAATTGAGGACGCTGGTGGATCTGACTCCCCATTTCTGCTTTTCAATAAAATGTGAGAGTCTGTTATAATTCGGTCTTGGTCATGGTGGAGAGCATGCCACAACCTTCCCCATTTCTGCTTCTCAGCTTTCACTTAGCCATCTCTGGGCCTTTGCTCCCTCTGTCTCTGCCTAGAATGCCCTTTCTTACCTTCTCTGACTCATAATATCTCACTCGTCCTTTACGACCCAGTGCAAATTATATTTGCTAAAATGACATTTGCTATGTTTATACCTATATTCGTAAATGAAATTGGCTTGTATGTTTTATGTGCGTTCTTACAATGCAGCAGTGTTATGATTATAGAACTAAGAGAACTAGGAGGTCTTCTTTCTCTGTGCTTTGAAACAATAAAAATAGCAACAGAATTAAAACACTGAAAATTCATGAAACTTTAGCCATGAAACTATATGGGCCTGTTGGTTGGTTGGTTCTGTTGTTTGTTGTGATGACAAGTTCTTTGAAAACTTTCTTTTCTTCCATGGTTACTGGTTGGCTTTGGTGTTTTCTCTTGGGTGATCACCCATTTCCTCCAAATTCCACTTCTGACTCTCTCACTATATGGAGCTTCTCTACAGTTCCATTTGCTCGTATGGTCTCAGAAAACTATTAATAGTGCCCAATTTCACTCTCAAAAATGTCCTCGTTTGGACCATGAGTTATATAGTCACCTTGTCTAGTAGCTTACATTTCTAAGTTTAAATAGGGCAATTAAGCCTTTCTCATTAAACACGTATAAAGAGCAACTCTAGTATCGTCGCTTTATAAGAACAACATGGTATTTTGGAATTTACCTTCTAAACCTTGCATTGAATTCTTTCATATTTTGGCAATCACATTTCATTTTTTTAAAACCTCTCTGTTCCTTTTTCATAACAATGTGTTTTCTTTTTTTAATGAATGCCCTTTTTTTCTCAAATCAGTCTGAGATTACTAACAGAAAACATTTTCCTCAGCTATTCATTTAGTTCTCTTTCATTCCCTGAAGTATCCTTGTTTTTTACCGATTCCTCTGTATCTTGTTGAATGCTATTCTTGCTGCAGGCTTTCCTCAAATATCTCAGTTGTCCTTTGATTTTTAAGAGCAAACACGTTGCCGCCGTGTCGATTCCGACACATAGAGGACAGAGTAGAACTGCCCCATCCAGTTTCCAAGCAGCAGCTGGTGGATTTCAACTGCCCACCTTTTTGGTTAGCAGCCAAAGGCTTAAGCACTGCGCCACCAGGGTTCTGTTTAAGAGTTAGGCTATTAAAAAGGCTGATTGGAAGTTGTATGCTGAGTGGCAGGCTTTGACTGAATGGGAGTTAGACGTTTTGCTACGGTCCAGAACGCTGAAGACCCACGCTAGATGCCTTTCTTCATCTTAGAGAATTCATTCCATTTCTTACAGTCGCTCCCTGCCCCACCTCCCACCATCTGCTGCCAGGTGTGTGTGCCTGGTTGGGGGTGGGAGAGATGACTATTCTGAATACAGATTGTCAGTCTCAGTCTTCCAGTCCCACTTCTCGCTCCTAACCCATTTGTTAACAGGAACCCATCTGGATGTGTGCTGTCCAATACACTGGCAACTGGCCTATAGGGTCACTATGAGTAGGAATCAGCTCGATGGGCAATGGGTTTTTGTTTTTGTGTTTTAATCCACATGAAGCTACTGAGCACTTGAAATGTGGCTAGTCCAAACTAAAATGTGCTGTGAGTATAAAATACATAGTAGATTTTGAAGACTTAGTCCAAAAAAAGAAAGTAAAATCTCTCAATAATTTTTGTATTGATTATATGATACTATTGGGGATACATTGAATTAAATGAAACATTGTATTAAAATTAATTTCACTTATTCCTTTTTACCTTTCTTTAATGTGGCTACTAGAAAATTTAAGATTATATATTTTAAAATTACAATTTAAAATTACCTATGTGGCTAGCATTATACTGCTAGTGCATACCAGTGATCTAGATTAATTCTACTTTTTGGTTGTAAATGCTCTTAAAATATATTTATATTCCTATTCAAAGATAGTTAAACAAACTTGTTCTAGATAGTCACAATACGAAAAAAAATTTGTTGTGGTTGAGTCAATTCCAACTCATAACAACCCTATAGGACAGAGTAGAACTGCCCCATAGGGTTTCCAAAGCTGTAATCTTTACAAAAGCCTATCTTTCTCCCTCGGAGCAGCCGGGTGGCTTGAACTACCGACCCTTCGGTTAGCACTACCAGGGGTCCTAGATAGTCATAGTAATGGCCCCTAATTTTACTCATTTCTCTCTATCCATACCCTAGATCATACTATCCCACACTCACTCCAGGTGTGGCCATGTGACTTAGCAAATGTGACAAGGAGAGACTTGAAAGTCCATGTGCATTAGGGCTGCACTGTTTTGCTGCTGGGAACTCTGAAGCCACCATGTGAACAAAGCTAGGCCAGCCTCCTGAAGGATGAGAGACAGTGAAGAAAGAGAGGCCATGCTGTCTCAGTCATCCAAGCCGGGCCCAGGCCCCAGCTCAACTGCCAGCTGCTGCAGTCACGCAACTAAGCTCAAGACCAGCAGATATGTTACCCAGCCAAGTCACAGAATCCAAAGAACTGATAAATTGTTGCTGTTTTAAGTAAAAAAAAAAGTGAGAATAGTTATTTGTCTTTGTTTTTTGAGGGGTAATTTAGGGATGATTCTTGAGGTTTGTAATGCTTTATTTTTCCACAATGAAGATACATTACATGTACAATCAGGGAAAAATCTTCAAAAAAAAAGATAACCTGTAGGATTGACTGTAAAGTTGGAAGTTTTACACCAGGTCCAAATAGTTTTATAGGTAACTCTTATTAACGCTTCAGAGAAAAAATTGTCCCAACCTCATATAAAAATCTAGATAATAGAAAAAGAAGAAATGTTTCCAGCTTATCCTATGAGATCAGTAAATCTTGATCCAAAATCGGAAAAAGAATCTTAAGAACTACAGGCTGAGGGATGAATGAAGACTTTTTGCTTAACAGGTGATGAAAAGTTTCTGAAAACAGTACAACAATGTGGACTTAATTAATGTTACTAAATTGTACATTTAAAAATGGTTAAAATGACAAATTTTTTCTTATATGCATTTTACCACAACAAACTTTTTTTTTTTTAAGTTATAGTCCCATCTATTCATGAATACAGATTTAAAAATCCTAACTAAAATATTAGCAAACCAAAACAATAGTATGTTGACCCAGCTGGGTAAATCTCAGGAACTCAATGATGAGTGAATATTAGAAAATCTATAAATGCAATTCACAGATTAAAGGAAAAAAAAATAAAGGCAGAATAAGCATTTGATAAAATTCAAGATAACATAAGAATAAAAAACCTTAGTAAATTAAGAACAGAAAGGATAGCTTTAATCCGATAAGATTATGAGAAAAACCTACAAGGAACATGATCCTAAATGAAGAAAGCATGAACCTTAGAGGAGGTCTTCACACCTCTCCCCCATCCCTCCTTTAAGCCCCCATACCCTCTAGTTGGGAGCCCTGGTGATGCAGTGGTTAAGAGCTTGGTTGCTAACCAAAAGGTCAACAGTTCAAATCCACCAGCCAGTCCTTAGAAACCCTATGGGGCAGTTCTACTCTGTCCTACAGGGTCACTATGAGTCAGAATCAACTCAATGGCAAAGGGTGTGGCTCGGTTACCCTCTAGTTGTCCATCTTGTCCAGCAGGGCTCTGCTACCTACTGGAAACAAATAAGAAAATAGAGAAAAAATGTTACTTTTAACATATATCTATATTATTAATCTTCCTTTCTAAACTTAGCACTTACTACTTGTCATTTTTTTAAACCCTTAACTATCTCTTGTCCAATAATATATTTTACTGCATATGCTAAGATGCTGTCTTTTTGTTATTTTATGCTTCTCCAACTGATAAATTAGTCAAATACATTTATAATTCATAAATGTACTGATGTAATATAAATGTTGTTTTGAGTATTGACATTATGCACTATAGACTCAGCAATGTGTTTTATTTACACACTTTGGACTAGTTTATTCATTGCCCAAACTCAAAAAATATCAGAAATCTTACCATAAACAAAAGTAAACTACAGATATTGGATTTTACTTAAATTATGAGTCTGGCATGATGGAAAATTCTTTCCTTGGATGAAAGGAATAATACTGAGGTAGGGAAAGAGCTAATGTTGGCTAATGAAACCAGAACGATATTACTCCAAACAATGGTTCCTCAAGTAGATATAACATGTCCATTTTAGCAGAAAAAAATATGATCTGGAGGCAAAAATGGGAGATTAGGGGGAAAAAAATTTCCCTCTCAATGCCACTCTTGGAGAAAGTTTGCAAAAATATTTTAACATAAGATCTCAATAATAATGGTAATGACAACAGGCAGTAAATCATCATCAAAAGGTGTTGGTGGAGAATGGAAAAACAATTCACCATCCAAACTGACTTCTCTGGAGACGAGCAAGCATTCTGCTGTGGTTGGCAGAAGGTGTACAATCAGGGGAGGGAAGGTGGAAGAGGAGGCTGAAAAGGTAAACTGAGGCCCATAGGCTTATGCACAGCAACCACCGGTCTGTCACTGCAAGTTCGTGTGTTGCTATGATGCTGAACTGGCTTCAGCAGAGCTTCCAGACTAAACTGGACTAGGAAAGAAGACCTGGTCATCTGCTTCCAAAAATCAGCCAGTGAAAACCATATGGATCACAACTGTCCAATCCGCAATCAATTGTGGGGATAGTGCAGGACCAGGCAGCGCTTCCTTCTGCTGTGTATGTTGTCACCATGAGTCAGGGTGACTAGGTGGCAACTAACAACAATAGACTTGCTGTGCTAAGGAGTTTTGACTTTATCCTAATCCAACCCTATGTCCGTTTACAGGAAGGCAAGCAAAATCTTTCTGCTATTGATAAACAGCCAGTGTCTTGGCAAAAGATGCCTTTACATTAGTGCATCCGTTGTGTCCAGTCGTGACCGGTAAAAGTCAGCACCATGTCCGGTCGTGACCGGTAACAGTCAGCGCCATGTCCGGTCGTGACTGGTAAAAGAAGTCAGCACTGTGTCCGGTTGTGACTGGTAAAAGTCAGTTGCCTTCAGTAAATGAAGACAGGCTTTCCAGGACAGCACACAAATCTATTCAAAAGATTACGCACAACCTTAGACAGGGAGCCTTTAAATTTCAGAACTCACAACTTCTGTGCCCAGGACTTTGTTTTTTTAACATGGTCATATTCTCCCCTTAACATTTAGCATTCTCTTTCCCTAACCACCCAAAATCAAAAGAATCACATCTAAAAAAAGGAGTCAGATCCTACCGGCCCCCTTGGTGAAAAAATACTAGTTTTTCATGGACCACTGGCTGCTTATCTATGTGCATAGTAAAACAGAAATGGTCTCTGGCTGACTTTCAAATTCTTTGAACACACTGAAGCTTTATTTTCCCAGTGCTTGAGCTCATTACTTACAGCACCTTTAGACACTGAGAGTGGGAAAAAATACTGGATCAGAAATCAGAATACCTAGACTGAAGTCCCACTTCCACCACAAAAGGCAATAATGGGAAACCTATTTGACTAGAAGCAAATCTGAAAAATGGGTGTCATGATGATATTTGATTTAGGAATCTCACGAGGTTTTACATGAGAATAGGTGCAGATAATGTATAAGACAGCAGTCTGTAACATGCATGGCAATGTAATTACTAGATATTACTATAAATGAATTACCCCTCATCTATGTTGGGGATCCTTAAGAATGACATGTACTTTGCACTATTTATCTAGTGGCAATGTTGGTTCAGAGTCACCCATGTTGTCTAGCCTCCCTGTGCCTGGTTAAACGTGTAATTAACCTGTAGTGGGGACTAGTCGCTTTGTGAAGCCACCTAACTCATAGGAAGATTAACCACAGGTATGACCTCAACTCAGTGTTCACCAGGCTCAGCTCCCGGGGGACAATCTGGGGCAGAGAAGTGCTGCGCCTCAAGCTATCTCAATCAAATGGACGAATAGGCGGGCCCAACTGTCCCGTCCTCTGTGACCCAGTCAGGTCTGGTAAGATAATCGACTTCACATTTAGTTCGTACGTTTTACTTTACCACAAATTCAACATCTCATTTGACTCTGAAAACAATTCTGTAAAGATGTCAACCTATTGTAATTATCCCATTTTAAAGATAAGGAAACTGAGCCTAAAATCAGATACATGACAGGCCCAAAGTCACACAGCTTATCAGTAGCAGAGCTAAGGACCAGACCATGGTAGGTGGAGTGCAGGTAAGTCTCCGTATTTGCGAATCTTCCATCATTTTCTTTTCTGAGAAAAAGGAAAGATAGAGAAAAAGAAACCACTGAATTTTGTATAAACACCATTGACAGAACCACAGATTGGAGTGAAGAAACAGAGCTTGAACAACTGCATTGTCTCCAGAGCTAAGAAGGGGCTGTGCTTTGTCTCAGGGTATAAGGCATTGGTGCAAATCGTCAATGTTCTCAGCTGTTAACTGAAAGGTTGGCAGTTTGAGTCTACCTCAAGGTGCCTTGGAAGAAAGGCCTGGTAGCCTACTTCTAAAAAATCAGCCATTGAAAACTCTGTGGAGTACAGGTCTACTCTGACACATATGGGGTCACCATGACTTAGAATGGACTGGATGGCAACTGGTACTGGTAATAAGGCATTCAGTGAAAACTGAGAGACAATGCCTCATGCCTGCCCAAGCCACTGCAAACTCCTTCCACACAGAACAACAGTAGTCCGTAACTGAGAAGAAGTAGAAACCTTGTTAGCATATTACAGTAGCTTCATGAATTGCCTGGAATCCAAAGTTTCTGAAAGTAACTGAACAGGGTCCCCTGATTATGATCACTCACAACTCTACAGGAGTCTCTGCAATTAAAAAAAAAAAAAAAAAGAATTAGCCTTTATTAAGCATCTGCCATAGCCACGTACTTTATCCTTCAGTACTTACGATAAGAAAACATAGGCTCCAAAAGAATAACTTGCCTAAAGTCACTCTACTGGCAAGAGGCACACTCAGAATCCAAACCAACCCTTTCGGATACCAAGGTCCATGATCTTTCTACTCTACCCACCTCCCAAACTCATGAAGCAGCAATTTACTCCTCAGCTCTGGGAGCTCTCTTAAAACCCTTCTCAAATTAGAGATTTATTATAAACCTGGAGATTAGGTATGTGAGTTATAAAAATGGCTGTTCTTTATTGATCATTGAATACTTTGTACACATTTTTTATAATCCCTTCAACAGCTTTCTGCATTCCCTGTTATCACCAACCCATTTTATGTACGAAAAAACCAAGGGTCAGAGAATGTTGTGGTTGTTGTATGCTATCGAGTAGATTCTGACTCACAATGACCCTATAGGACAGAGTAGAACTGCCCACAGAGTTTCTTTACTGGAGCAGATCACCAGGTCTTTTCTCCTGCAGAAAGGCTGGTGGGTTCCAATCACCAACGTTTTGATTAGCAGTCAAGTGTTTAACCATTGCGCCATCAGGGCTCCTTGGTCAGAGAATAGTCAGAAGCAAAGTTAGGATGATTCAAAACCTCATGATGTTTCCCTACACCACACCCTCTGAGGGCCAACACTCAGAGCACCTAACCCAAATTCCCCACAATCTATTCTAATGCTCTTCACCTGACCCTAATCCCCCGCAATCTATTCTAATGCTCTTTCTTCCTCTGTACTTGCTTGCTTTTTAATGTCAACAGCAAATTAAAAGGAATAGTTTTGCAGCATTAAAACACGGTATTCTAACAGATTCTATTTTTAGTTGAGCTGCCTCTTGTTTTTAGCTAATAGGATGTTTTCCTTTTGCACTGGTGCTGTGAAGTAATTTCATAGCAAAGATTTTGCCTTTACGAAATGAAAATAAGTAAATACTTTTTTAAGGTCATGTTTTTGACAAAATACAAAACAAAGGGCACGTCCCAAGTCTTATCAGAAAAAAGTAGCAGTTGATGTCACCGATAGTTCAGTCAATAAAAGGTTGTAATTCCCAACGGAAAACATAAAGTAGCCTATTTTTTGTGTGTACCTGTTTTAACGAATTACCTCCTTGCATTACTACCAAAACCTAAATAATTAAATAAATTCAGCAGTTCCTCATATATTTAGCTTTGTAAGTTACTTTCGAGTTGATTTTTTCCTTGCTTTGTTTCAATGGAGTAGTTAACTGAGCTCGGCTGCTAACCGGACTATCAGTGGTTTGAATCCACCAGCAGCTCTGTGGGAAAAAGATGTGGCAGTCTGCGTCCATAAAAGACTACAGTCTAGGAAACCCTACGGGGCAGTTCTATTCTGTTCTATAGGGTCGCTGTGAGTGGGAACTGACTTGATGGCAAAGGGTTTGGGTATTTTTTGTTTGTTTCATTAAGGTGGAGGGGGTGTAGTTACTATAAGCCAGCTGTAAATCCTAGATGAAAGAAGATTGGCTGCTTATCCCTGAACTGTCTCATGCAAGGCAGAACCGTTCAATACCGTGAGTGCTCTAAAGATGGGAGTGTCTTCATAAGTGTAGTCTATCCCCAAGGGATATTCAGACAGCGGGTGCATGGCCACTTGGATGTTATGAAGGGGACTCAAGCATTTTATAAAGGACCAAGTTTCCCTTTCCAATTCGACAATCCCCAAAATTCTACGAAATAAATAAAATTTCATTTTGTAAAAACATGCCTCACACATTTTACTAACATTATTAAATAAATTATCTATCTTTAGACCAGCAGTTTGTTTTATTTAAAATAACCAGACTGAGGACCTCACAGCTGTGGCCACATATGGGACCAAGACAGGATTTAAACTAGCTGATAATTAGAGGCTTATTACATTTCAAGAGGATCAGTCCAACCCTAGGCCACATACACCTACAGCCATCCTATAAAGCATCACATTTAGAAACAGCACACCTTTCTGAGGCCATGTCTCAATAGCTCCTAGTCTCTTTTTTTTCCTAACTTGTCACCACATTTGCTGCTGCCAGCATTAAAGACAATTTAGCAGCAGGTTCAATACTGCAGCATTTCTGACAGTGAAAGCTGGTCAATATTGGAAGAGAGACCAAGAAAGGTGATGGAATTTTCTCATCCGGAAAGGTCATCTGTGAATAGTTGTGGGGTGGTCCAAAGTTAGAGAAGCGCCATGAGCACAGTGTCAAGACCCAAAACCTAAAAAACTCCCCGTTCTCCCCTTCCCCCAGCTCTAGGTCTCTATGATGTTCTCCATTTTTAACAAACAAGAGCAGCCTGTCCTAGAGAGACCTGTATTCATGTATTTGCACATTCTTTTCTAAAAGGCAATGAATTTTACCTAAAAGAAAGACAAACAGAAGGGAGAAAGGGAGGAAGGGCAAGAGGGAGGGAAGAAGGGTGGAAAAAGAAGCAAAGCAAAAATGCAAAGACACTGATAGGGGAATCGCCTAATTGGCAACAATTCTTGCTTCCTGACTACCAGAGCAGTAAGAGAAATCTGCACTCCTGGTTCCATTTAATTTTTGCCTGAGGATACTTACAGGAGCCCTGTTGAGATGTCAGGGTCTGCTACTCAGCATACGTGGCGCACTAAAAGATATTTGGCGTGAAGACGATGAATTTTCAAACTAGTTCAAGAGTAATTGAAAATGAAATTCTGAGAAAAGCTAACGTGTATCCTTATCTCCACATAAACACATCAATACTCGTTTTAAGCCTGCCAGCTATCCATCTGCTAGGAAACACTCAATACTGCGCCTCGTACACTAGGCAGATCATTGGGTTTTCTCTCAAAAACTAATAGTACAATCATTTGCAACACGAAATTCTTCTTTCTCTGATGAAATAGTACCATCCCTGAGCTGCTGCCTCATATTTCAGGAGACACAGTGGCTCAGTCTATGAATTTCACACAAAGAGCAGCTCAGAGTCACGCCATAACCCTATAGATTCCTGAAGCTGCACGGGACCTTAGAGATCAGATCAGCCCGTCGAACCCCATTATTTTGCAGGTAAAACAGCTGAGCTCTTAAAAGTCATGTTAATACCCAAGTTGGCTCTTACTTTTATTTTCAAAATTGACTACTGTCATTTTTCTTAACAATCGAGGCTCCACAGTTCTAGGGAAGAAATTCCCTTGGGGTAGCAACCTATCTCCAGTTCTAGCCTGAGTTTTTCTTTTTTTTCGTCACAAATATGTTCACACATTCTGCAATTAGCATATGCTGCCTGCTGTGATTCTGGTCCCCGTTAGAGCAAAGGTTAACAATTTGGGAGAGGAAATGTAACAATTTTGCTCAAGTCACTGAGGCTACATCACCACAAAGAAGCAGTTGGAACCACACATATCCATTATCTCATTTGATTCTCCAGCAATCCAATGAGATGGGTGTTGTTTTCCTATTTCACAGATGAGAAAACTGAGCTGTGAAGTTAAATAAGCTACTCAAAAGTCACACAAGAGATAAACGGTATGTCTGGGAATTCAAATGTTCCAAAAGTAGACATTTTCCTGAGGAGTCAGGTGGCAATAAGGTCAAGTACAAGGTACAGCAGTTACCATGGGAAAAAGGGAAGCCAGTGAGAGTGATGATGCGTGGAGGTGAAAGAGATTGTCTGAACTGAAGAGAAAGAAGTTGACTGAATGATTGCCACAGCTGTCTTCAATGTTCTCAGTAAATCCAGAAAGCTTATCTGTTAAGAGTAAAAAGAAGTGAAATTGAAACTGAGAACATAAAGAGTAGATACATGGATTAGAACTGCTAAACCCAAATGTGATGTAAAGTCACAGAGAACAGAAAAGGTCTGTTTGAAGACACATTACATAAATTTCAATAAGACCCAATTAGTATGCTTTTATAACCTTCTAGAACTGGCAGCAGTTCCTGAGTTGCACGAACGGTTACTGTGCTTAGCTGCTAATCAAAAGGTTGGAGGTTCTAGTCTTCTCAGACGGACTTGGGAAGAAAGGCCTGGCAATCTACTTCTGAAGGATCAGCCACTGAAAACCCTGTGGATCCCAGTTGACTCCATGGCGACTGGTTTTACAAATGGCAGGACAAGACCTGAGAACGCAGATGGCCGGGCTGCATTAAGACCTGGGATTGGCACACCTGATCCACCCCAAGATCAAAAGATGCAAGGTTTTAGCACCCTTAGAATGTCTAGGTTTTAAGAGTAGCTAAGAGTTCAAGAGAATTCAAAAGTAGATTGATGGTCTTAAGAAAAAGGAAGTTTCAATACAGAAAGTAAATATCAGGTTCTTTGATATGAGTCAATATTGAAGATGGAACTGATAGAGATTAATGAGAAAACACTGTAAATAATACTAGTGATAATAGTTATAATTATTATTACTGATCATAAGATGTTAGAGATAAACCATTCTAGGTGAGGATGAGATCCCAAGGATTAATCATACTGGTAAAGTGAAGCTGGAGAATGGGGAAATTTAGGGAAAAAGTATCCAAAATGAAGTCTAAATTTACAAGGACATTCACAGTCATTAAAGTACAAAGGTAAACTACAAGCCAAATGCTAAAATTATCAAGATGGGTTAAAGTGTGTCATAGAAATTGGTTGATAAATCACACTGAAGATAAAAAGAAGATATGAAAATGGATAAAAGGTATTCAAAATATGGCAATGGGTTATTTGTATAAAAATCATGTGGCAAGGCATGTTTCAATACAACATCACTTTCTATTCCAATAAGTAAGCAAGACAGGTAGAGGCAACATCCCCTAGAAAAGGGATACAATGGTGTCAGGAGAAAATCAGTTTTTGATTAAGGCAAGGGGATAGAGATGGGTCCACTCAAGAAAATGTACAGGGTCTTTCATGACTTCTCAGATCCATAATGTAATTGTACCAGGCTCTCAGAGCACAATAAAGGCAGCTTCAATAACCCTTTTGTGTCATCTTACTCCTTCATTCTTTCAATAAATACATTCCTTGAACACATATGCCAGGAACTGCACTAGGAACAAGGTATACAATGGTGATCAAACAGATACAACTCTAGTTCTCAGTGGCCTATAATCTTCATTGTAAGTGTGTAAAGGGCTAGAACTTTATAACATCAATTTAAGAGTAAATTAATCAGACTCTCATTTTCTAAATTAGCAAGCTAAGGTCTAATTAATTAGTGTCAGAGCCACAGAAGCCAGGTTTCTGGGTTACTAGTCCAGGGCTTTTAGACTAAACTGTGCCATATCACTCTAGCATGTCAAATTTTGAGGGCGTGCTAAATTTAAAAAAAAAAAAAAGTCTTGTTTTCCCGATTCTAATACACTTTCTTTTGTGATCCTTAAGGTTTTCATTGGCTAATTTTTGGAAGCAGAACTTTCTTCCTAGTCTGTCTTAGTCTGGAAGCTCTGCTGAAACCTGTCCACCATAGGTGACCCTGCTGATGTTTGAAATACCAGTGGCATAGCTGCCAGCATCACAGCAAGAGGCAAGCCACCATAGTATGACAAACCAGCAGACGAGTGGATGGCGAGATTTTGGCTCACTTACTTTGGACGCGTCATAAGGAAATATCAATCATGTATGGTAAAATAGGCAACCAACGAAAACAAGGTAAACCCTCAATAAGATGGACTGACACAATTGCCGCAACAATGGGCTCAAACGTACCAGTGATCATAAATGTGACGCAGGACCAGACAACGTGTCATTTTGTTAAATATACATAAGGCTGCCATGAGTCAGAGCCAACCTGATGACAACTAACAACCACAAGACACCTTATTTATAATTCCTGATCTACAATCTCCTCCCAAGCTCTGATTTTCCCTATATGTCACCTCATTTAGAAAAGATAAAGAATGGGCTGATTTGAGATTTATCTATTATCCCCTTCAGTTCTTATTCTATAATAAAAAATTAGCTATCAATGGGTGGTAAAATAGGAAGTAGGAAAAACAAGTTAAGAATCTGACAAATTCTGGGTGTCTTTTAATGTGTTCATAGTGTCCACCATAATATTTTTCACAGAGTAGGTAACCAGTAAGAATTGATTTTTATCTTAAGTACCTTTCAGTAATAGAGTAATCTATAAATTAAAAAATTAAATGCGTAAAACTTAGTTTGTGAAAAATTACAATAACTGATTTTTAACTTTTACCTTAAAGAGTTATTTTTAAAATTTTAAGTTTCATAAATACTTAAGGACCATATGGTATATATGCAATATGTACTTCTGAATCATCACTATTGGAATTAATATATCAGCCTAGCACATATTGATATGTCTATAGTTTTGCGTACATACTGTGTCTGAGTTTGCCCACCAAATTGGCCCAGCTGTTGAAAAGGAATGGTAAACCACCTAGACATGTTCGACAGTATATTTTGGATCAGAAAAAAAAAAAAATTATTTGAATAATAAACCTCCATTTTGGAAGAAACCGTCTCATTTAATTCTTTCTGTATAGGATCCAGCATATCTTCACATACAATGAGGTCTTTTGTTGATGAGAGGTGGACCTGGCTGAAGTCAGATCTCTGCAAAAGTCATGAGCTAAATACCAGGACAGCACAGTCTTCCTTGTTGCTGTTGTTACCTGCCATTGACTTGGCCCAGAATCAGGTGACCCCATGCACAACAGAACAAAACAACTGCCTGGTTCTGTGTCATCTCTATAATTGTTTGCAGATCTGACTATTGTGATCCATGGGGTTTTCATTGCCTGTGTTTTGGAACAAGATCACCAGGCCCTCCTTCTTAGTCCATCTTGGCCTAGAAGATCTGCTGAAACCAATTTAGCATCAATAGCAACATGCAAGCCTCCACAGATAGACAGGCGGTGGCTGCACACGAGATACATTTGCCTGGGATTGAACCTACCTCTCCTACGTGGAAGGCATGAATTCTACCACTGAGCCACCACTGCTCCCACAGTCTTCCTAGAGAGACCCAGACAGAAGGAAGCAAAGAAGCCGAAAGGGGAGGAGAAGGAGTCACGGCCTCTATCCAGGGTCCTGGAGTTGCTCTGACTCTGCCTCCCATATTCACTCCCCACCTTAGACAGACACACATTCACACACACACATCAAGTTTGACCCTCTCATCTACAAGAGACACACAGAATTCTCACCAACACTTAGAGCTCCAAGAGTTTTCCGCTACGCTTTATCTGTTAGCATAGACACAACACAACACGCTTCCACAACAAAAAAACCCATCATTATAAGCTTAACTGTCACAGGAGCTGGACAACCATTTACATTGGATAGTTTTAATGATAACTGAAAGGGAAGGATATAGTTTAGTCTACAGTTGGAGTGTCTCATCCTGGTTAATTGAGTAGGTTATAGTTCTATTCCTAGAACTCTTCTGTGAAAGGACAGCTTGTTCTTGGCAGCGATTTTTATCATTTTCTACCTGGAGAAATTCTCATCCTTCAAGGTCTCTCAAATGTCCCCTCTTCAATGACATTTTCCTTAAAGCCACAATGAAAAATTAATTCTTCCACAACCGTGCTAATATATAGCACTTTGTTCATGTTACTAGAAACATTTAAGATTTTACATAATGGTTTCTGTAGGTTTCTATTCAAACAGTTGGTTGCAACTGCTTCTCCACTTCCAAAGAGCTGTCTCTGTATATGTACATATTATATAACTCACTGTACTGTGTGCAAGAAATCTGCTTACACATCTGTCTCTTCCTCTCCCTTTCTCATATCCTCCCACAATGTGATCTTGAGAAAAAGACAAGGATTGTAGCTAATTCATCTTGAAGTCTGCCATTTGGTCAGCCACCTTCCAAGAGACTAAATGCTGTCACTGCCCTTAGGTTGGAAAGCCTGTCGATAAACCCCTGGCCTTTGCCTAGTCCACCTTACTTCTGCTAAGCCACCCTAGATCAAGCTTCAGTATTTATTGCCTTTATTCTTCCCGTTATAGTCAGTCTCCATTCCCTTTTTCTTACAGAAGAAAATGTCTTCTTGCTTCTGGTTATGGAGCAGAATCTATAACTGCCTGTTAAGCGCTGCCCTTGATCTCTTCTTCCCAAGAATAGTGATTTGCATGTGTTCTCCCTGACCTGGACCATCATCCCCCATTAAAACATCCTGTGCACCCTATTGTCCCTCTGCCTTATTTCTTTTGGCTGCTTCAGCAGTGTCTCCTTCCCAAGTCTACTTTTAGGATCTGTCCTCTAAGATACTCTCCTTTTGCTGCCTGCCTTCTCCTGTCTCCTTAAACAATTCCAAGACTCAAGGACTCTGTTGCCCACTCTTAATTCTTCCCTTTTATATCCTGTTTTTATTTTTCTTAAAAACTTTTTTCACCTCTAAAAGTCAAGGAGCATTGTGTAATTCTGCCCCACCTTATCCTTTCTTCACAGCCCTGCCTTCACCTCCCAAAGAACTTTCTCCTGTCTTCACAATAGCCTCACTCATGCACTTATGGCACAAATTTACATGTTAGAAAAAAATGCTTTAGATCCTACATTGGCATCTCCATGACTTCCCAGCCCTTGTCTTGGTAGGATCAAGGACTTTGGGGTCAATCTGATAGAATTTCAGCTTTTTGATCTACTTACTGTTGCTGCACCTTCATTTACTCAATAAATTGGGAGTAAAAACACCCAACTGCTGCATTGTTTTGAAAGTTCAAGATTAAACAGCACTTGGTAAGCACTCAATAAGTGGTACCTTTTTATTTATGGTGAGGAGCCCTGGTGGCACAGCGGTTAAGAGATAGGGCTGCTAACTAAAAAGTCAGCAGTTCAAATCCACCAGTCTTTCCTTGGAAACCCTACGGGGCAGTTCTACTCTGTCCTATAGGGTCATTATGAGTCCGAATCAACTTGACAGCAATGGGTTTGGATTTTTGTTTTTATTTATGGTGAAGATAAAGAAAGCAAATCTACTACCTGTATGGGGATATAAGAAGTGTCCATAGGAAGTCCAGCTGAAAAAAAATGACAATAATTTAAAAGCAGTTTCATTGTATTGGCCTCCAAATCCAATACTCTATACAATACATGACTAAATATTCAATCTGCTCTTATTTATTTTCATTAAAAAAAAAGTTCTCTGCATGTGAAGAGAGACTGAGAAATAAGTTGGACCATTACATGAAAGACCAGGAAGTCTGGAAGGAACTATTTACTGGAAGTATCTGCATTTGCCACTTTTGCACATTGCTATGGGTCTGTAAATAGTAGTGTTGCTGTCACTTCTGCCTACAGCAAAGATTTACCTGCTCCATAAAGATAGTAGGGCAAAATGAAAGCTATTTTATTAATTCACAAAATAGATTACTTTTGAGCCAAATCTCTGCCATCCTGTGAGGGACTGAGCCTGCAAAGATAGTCACAAATCTACTGCATGCTCACAGGACTTGCTACCCAGCTTATGGACACAAAGAAAGAACCATCGATTTTGTGAATCAATAAAATGAACCCTGCAAGTCAATAAAATTAGAATGATGACAAAGGTCACATTCTGGTTCTCCAACTTTTTGCTTGATTCTACCACGTTAAAGCACTCAAATGCAATAGTTCCCACAAGTAACACTAAAAGGAAGACATCTGCAGAGATCCCCTATAGAAGGAAGGGCTTTGGTACTCTTGAGTCCTATTGGGTGTACTCCAAGGAAAGGATTTCAACAATATTACCTGCTAAAGCGTACATGTTAAATGTGTGTTATGATTCACACCTTCCACCTTCCCACCTCTCATAATATATTTGTTGTACAAAGTAAACACTGAACAGATACTGTTAATGACACTCCCTGGCAAGAGATTCTCATTCATTCATTTATTCATCAGTATTCATTAGGAGCTTTCTAAGGGCCAGATACTAAGCTAAAGCTGTGGGTATAATGAAGAGTAAGAAAGACACTTTCCTTCCCCTCAGATAAGGGAAAAACATTACCTTATTATACAGTGCTAAGATCCATTGAGAACAGAGGGCTCACAGACAAGATATCTGGGAAAGACTTCTAAAGCTTTCCCTGAAACCTGAAGATTGAACAGAAGATAGCCAAGTGAAGAGGAAAAAGATTGAAAGAAGAAGCTGGAGGTAAGCAGAAACCAGGAGTTTTAATTCACATTAAAGCTTTAAACTTTATAATGGAAGTAATGGGAATCATTGCATAATCAGTGTGGACAGCAATGTGGTAAGACTATTGCTTTACTTTTTGATTGTATTTTCTGATTTTCCTGTCATAAATATGTATATTGATTTTACAATAAGACAGTAAAAGTTATGTCTTAATTTTTAATGAATAAAGGTAAGAGAAAAGGAAAATAGGGCTGGGTCAGAAGTTAGATTGGTAATAAAAAATGCATTGTTACCATCCTACTAGAGATAGACCATAAACTTAGCTTTAAACTTCTTAGGAATCAGTTAAAAGACAGAAACTCTGATTGCTTCATAATATACAAGATCCATGAGTTAAAAATAAGCTACACTGAAGGAACAATAAGAAGGCCAGAGTGGTTGGATAGGAATGAGTGGAAAGAAAAAAGAAGAAAACGAATTAAACGGAGAAAAAAATGAAGTTGTTAATGATGTCATTCTACTTGAATCAACAATCAATGCCCATAGAAACAGCAGGGAAGAAATCAAAAGACATACTGCATTGGAAAAATCTACTGCAAAAGACCCCTTTAAAGTGTTTGGAAAAAAAAAAAAAAAGATATCCTTTGAAGACTAAGGTGCCTCTGACCCAATCCAATGCCTTTTAAATCACCTCATATGCATGTGAAAGCTGGACAACGAAAAACTAAGACTGAATAAGAATTGACATTTGAACTGTGGTGTTGGCAAGGAATAGCAAAAAATATACTGCAGAGTATCAGAAGACCAAACAAATCTATTTTGGAGGAAATACAGCCAGAATGCTCCTTAGAAGTGAAGATGGTGAGACTTTGGCTTGTGTACTTTGGACAAGTCATCAGCAAAGTCCAGCTGCTAGAAAATGACATCATGCTTGGTAAAGTAGAGGGTCAACAAAAATGAGGGAAAGACTCCGTGAAGTAGACTGACACTATAGTTGCAACCATGGCTCAAACATACAAACAACTGTGAAGATGGCGCTGGACTGGGCAAAGTTTTGCTCTTTTATACATAAGGTCACCATGGGTCAGAGCCAACTCAACAGCAACAACAACAAGGTGGTAGGTAGATCATATAGGGCTCTGTGGGCCATTGCAAGGACTCTGGATTTTATTGAGTGTGATAGAAAACTTTGTGTGGATTTGAGCAGTGAAGTGATGTGATTTGATTTACATTCTAATAGCTCACTTTGGTGGCTCTGTAGCTCTATGCAGGATAGGCTATGGATGGGTTGGAGGTAGTCACGAATAGAAATAGAGACCAGTATGAAGTCTACTGAAGTAGACCGAAAGAGAAATGATGGTGATTTGGTCCAAAATGATAGTGGTAAAGATGGAGTAGGATCAGACTTAGGAAATATTTTGAAGACAGAGCTGATAGGACTTGCAGATGGATTAACAGAAGTGAGACGGAAAGAGGAATCAAGAAGACATCTGAAGTAACTGGGTATGTCATTTACTAAGATGAAGAAGCCAGGGAGGAGCAGGTTTGAGGAAGGGTAGAAAATCAAGAGCTCTCTTTTGGACATAGTAAGTTTGAGATGCCTTTTGGATTATCTGTGTAATAAAAGAGGCTTATTAACAAAGACAAGTCTCTATTTCGTAGAATGTTGGGAAGAATAAGAAAGACGCTATGGTAAGGAAGTTGAAGGAATACTTTGGTGTTGAAAAGTCTTTGGCTACCTCTTCGGAGGATAAAAGGCTCCTGGAATAGCCTCGCCATTAGCTTCATTTGTCAGAACATGGCAACCCTATGCACCAGGGAGCCCCGATTTTGCAGATCCAAAACTCTTCTGCAGAGCCTCCAAAGAGGTACCTCTGCTCACTTCTTCACTCACCTTCACTGAGGTCATTCTAAGGATATTTTCTCAACCTTACTTCCTGAAACCTTCTTATGCCTTCCTAGGCTCAGCCCTGGACTGGGATTTAGCTTTGACCCTCAGGGTAACTTTGGCCCTAAGACTCTAGTTTCCTACTATCAGAAAGGGGGAAGAGACCTTCAAGAAGCAACCCTGAAAATCTTATCTCTGGGTCCTGACTCACTGTAGTCACCAGGTCAAATATGTTGTCTGTCAGAAATTCAAATTTGATGAACCAAGCTCTTTTCATGGACCAAAATTATAGGATTGGGTTTGTTGCAAGAACCAGACAAGGTAATGGGTTGGAAAAACAAATTCAATAAACTGTGAAGTTCACATCGCAGGAGATCATGAGATCCTAAAGAGAATAATAATAAGAGCTACTATTTATTAAGTCTACTTTATGCCAGGCACTATACTAGGTGTTTTACACATGTCATAGCAGTGAATGCTCAGAACAGCTTTATAAGATAGGAATTATCCCTACTGTACAGAAAAGGAACCTAAGGTTCAGAGTGGCTAAGAAATTTACCTGAGTTCTCACAGCTAATACATGATGGAATTAACACTAGGAACCAAATCTTTCTGACTCTTGTCCATGCTTTGAGATTCTAAATCTGTTTTCATCAAGCTGGTTAGCTATAAACTGCTATAAATATAGCAGCTAGAGAAAGGAATGTACTGCCCTACACAGCAACAGAAGTACAAAGCCCTGAGATGCTGCAAGTCTGGGTGAGACAGAGGTCCAAGACTGGCTCCATCTGAGAGAGGAATATTGTCGGGCCAGAAGAAATGGAAACTTAGACATCAAAATTCTACCTAACCTTTTTGTTGTGGCCAAGATGACAGCTGCAGAAAGAAAAAGAAGTCTTTATATCTCGTCTACAGAACCCATGAAATACCTCTGGCTCCCCCAAATTTTTATTCCTTAAACAATTATTCCCAATGTGCCAACCACTTATATGATTCAAAGATGTTTTACCCTGAAAAACTCACAATCCAATAGGAGAGACATACATAAAATATGCTGGCTAAAAGAAGTATATATCTAAGTTCTTAGAAACCCAGGGGATGAGGCAGCTCCCTCTGCCTGGGAAGGTCGCAAAGAGGCAATGTTTCATTCAGGGCGTCAAGAGAAGCCATTGAAGAATGTTAAACATGATGAGCTTGAGTTTTAGAAAATTCACTCTGGCAGCAAAGCAAGAAGATAGATTAGAAAAAAATGAGAAGGAAGACCAGTGAGAAGACTGTTTTGCTTTCTAGGAAAATAGTAATGAACGTCTAATAAGACAGTTACACCAGAGGCAAAGATTCTGGTTCAAACATGACCTTGGGTACAGCTTTTCAGGATGCAATTTGTACATTCAGTGCCTTGATTTGAGATTTTATGGATATTTAGCCCTGCTTTCTCCCAATGAAAAGCCATTTGCATTCATTGAATCTTCAAATGACACCATGAGGGAGGTTCCACAAGCCCGGCAGAAAAGAGACCCCCCCCGCCAAGAATGGCCAATAATGCCATAATGTCAAAACCCTCCAGGAGGATTTAGATGTGTTTCCTGGATGATTGCTTAAATGAGATATCATACACAAACTGCAAACAGAGGGCCTGACACGTTAGAGGTGCTCAATAAATGTTAACAATTTTACCATTAAGGTTTAGCCATCAACATTGATCACAGGCTTTCTCCAGATGGTTAATTAATCATCAAGTAATTCAAACGACATGTATTTATCGAACATGTGCACAGCTCTCGGCAGCCAATATTCCCTGCCATGCAGTTGGCCTGGAGCTGACTCCTGGCCCACAGAGACATTCTTTGGAAAGGTAGTGTGAGACAGATGAGAGGGCATCAGCGTAGGAATCAAGAGATTGGGGGCGAGTACTAGGGGCACATGGTGTTAACCCAGGGCACTCACTTGACAGTTGAGGAAACTGGCACTACCCGGTGCTCCATTCCACTGGTTAGAGGCAGAGCCAGGCCTCCTGACTCCCCCTCCAGCACCTTTCCTATGGCACCACATATATATGAGACCCATTCATTCTGGAAAGTTACTGTGTAGTCTAAATTACTTCCCCTGCACACACGACACTATTATGACAATTCCTGCAAACCTAAAACAACTCCTTGAAATTAGGGGAAGCAGCCCAGTTGAAACCCATGCCTGTTAACTCACGCCCAGATGTTGCCATGCCTTTGGACACAGCATATAAATATATGAGAAACTGGAGCTAAGCACTAGTGTGGATTCTTTGTGATTTGGGGTTTATTTTTCCTAAAGTTACCTTTCTTACTTTTCTACCTAAAAAGAAAAAGAAACTGCATACAAAAAACACAGAGACACACACATACATACATATACTCTCACAGACACACATGCAAATCTTGAGCCTCAGAAGGACGACCAGTCGTATTCAATGTTTCCCACAAAAACTTCCCTTGTAATCTCTTTAAGAAGCTCATCTATGCAGTCAAGCTGCTAGGTACGCATTGGAATGACCCAAATATTCAGACACATTAAATATGAACATAGAACTTGAGCACCTTAAGTATGTCTGAATTTGCAGCCTTGAAAGCTGAATTAAGAAAGGAGAATTTATTAGCAGTGCTCAAACCCATTAATTAGCTAGCATTTGCTATCTCTTTTTGCAAGTAAGCAATTTTATCCCTGTTTTGGGGTTGAAGAAATTAAATCAAAGTCAAAGAGCTGTATTGGCTCACTTGAGATTCGACTCCAAATAGAATTCGGAATTTTATGATTCTTGGTCTAATATTTTGATCACTAACATTATCGAAGTATTCTGAAAGAATCCATAGAGCATGTGTCCTTTTCTTTCCTTTCCTTTGTTTCCCACAATAACTTGCAGCCCTTGATCAGGAACTGTGCTACAGGAGTAACTTAGGTCCAAGTGTATACCTGCCAAGGTTATTTGTATCTCTGAGTAACTACATAGAATGAGCTCCAGTTTTTCATTCTGTGCAAAAGCCAGTATATTACATTTTAATATTGTATCTGTCATATTACCATCATCTTTTAATAATCATTTTAATCACAAAATACTGTAATTTTTAAAAGTTGCCTCTGTATTTGTTTTTTTAGTCTATATTTCCTCTGAGTTTTTAGCTCAATGAAAGGAATTCTCAGATTACTTTCATTAAGGTCTTTCTTTTTTCAGAAATAATTATTATAAATGAGTAACGGCCATTTAAAAAATGTTCATTTAAGATTCTTCAAAGAAAATTAATGCTTCCACAAGTAACTATAAGAAAATGGAAGCATTAACTTAAAGTTCAGAAATAAATAGTAAATACAAACTTGAAGTTTAATGTCTGCTAACCTGGCAGGTAGATTTTGGTTTTAATACTTGATAATATTATTTGCCATTCTCAAGGTGTTCTATCAGTATTAATGAACTTTTCCAATCTCTCCTTAAAATAATGATTATGTCTCTCATAAGAAAACTGCAGCCAAGAAAAATAGCCAATATACTAAAGGTATACATATACCTAGAAAACACCTTGCAATGTAGGCTAAATATTAGTGATATATATTTATCTTTCCTTTTTTTTTTTGAGAATTAAGCATGAAATATTAAACTTCTAATAAGTGAAATATAGCTAATCGAGGGTTTGAAAGAGTTAATTCTCATACTGAAAGATGCTCAGTCTCAGTAAAGTCTGAACCTAAGTTCGGACTCATGATTTAATTGGCTAGATTGTGCATTAAGAAGGCAAATAGTATAACAAAATAGCTGTCTTCAAATAAATATTAGAGAACTAAAGGAAAAAGAATCATCATATCCCAAAATTAAGCATCTGCAAAGCGAAATTGCTACTGCCTTTGCCCAGTGTATCTGCTTCACAGTTTAATGCAACATTAAATACCAATTCATACAGAGAGAGGTTTGGCCCCGAGCCCATCAGTTCATACACCGGTGTGAATAAAAGGAGACTCAAGTCAACGTCCTGGTGAAGACACTGCGGAGAAATCACGCAGCCTGAGCCAAAGAACAGAAAAAGGTTTTGGGTAGGAGTGAATGAGAAAGCATAAGGCTTCTGCCCTTGTGACAGGCATAAAACAACTGCAGGGAGGGGAGTACAGAGAAAGAAGAACCTGGAAGGATACTTGGTGATTAAATACTTACTTCTGTCAGGAGTGATTATGAGGGAAATAAGTCCTGTAAAATAATTCCAGATTAATAAAAGGAATACAGATTTCTGAAGACAAATATTCGAATTCTAATCTGGGCTCCAAAGTTTGTTAGGTGAGTGACCCTTGTCAGGTTATGTAACTCTTCCCAGGTTCAGCTTTCTCATCTCTAAAATGAAGAAAAGTTAATACTTACTTGAAGGTTTGTGGTGAGGATATACAAAATGCTGTATTTGTGAAGCAGCATTTGGTATATGTTGCTATGAGTCAGAATCGATTCCACTGCAATGGTTTTGGTTTGGTTTGGTTGAGACCCAACCAAATGCCTGTTCTCTTTTCTTCCCCTCTTCCCCCAATCTTACTTAAAGATTAGGGAACACATCCTGTGACCGCTCTTACAACCCAGCAATTCTACTGTCTCCCAGTTAATTCAGGTTTTTGAGTTCCACTTAATCTCTTGATCCATCTGTTGAAATGAATCTCCAAACTAGAGGCATTTTAAAAATGCATGATTATTTGTCCCAGTTTGTTTGACTGGGATTTGATATTCTAAAAAGCCCTCCATAGCCATTTTTAGGGTTATGTCTGCATTTCAACTTTAAACTAAGACCATTCCCACATCTCAGTAGCTAATAGCTAAATCTACTGTTCTCTCTCTCTCTCTCTTCACACACACTCACACACACTTCAGAAGGGGACATGATCAGAAGAGAATAACCCAGGAAGACTATCCCAACTCCCTTTCTTTCAGATTCAGAGGAAGTTCTAAAACCAGGAGAAATCTTCCCGAAGATGTGGCACTGTTCTTAGGCAGTCCCAGACAGATTGCTCAGATCAGAAAGTCTGAGGCCACCCTACACCCACACTAGAAGAAGATCATACCAGCAATTGGCCTTCTCCATGCCTATGGCCTGACTTCCACACTACACAGTGTGACGCTTGTATTCAGCAAGTACACGAGACTAAGACATTTATTGAGCTCAAAGAGTGGAATATTCGGAAGAAAGAAAGAATAAAGTTGAGGAAAAATACTTTACACCCTCACCTGCCAGTTTTAAAGCATGACTAACAAGCAAGCAAATCAATAGCTGAGTGTGTAGCATCTGCCCATAGGGCTGACTTAGCACCACTGCAGTCTGAGAGGGGAGGGACAGAAGAAAAAAAGAAGGAAAGGAAGAAGGAGAAGGAGAGAGAGAAAAAGAAAAAAAGGAGGAGAAGGGGGAGCCTGATCATGAAGCTCATTTTCTTTAAAGCTGTAGGAATCATTAGGATTGATGCTAGCAAATCCAGGGGCGGCACCAAAGCGTGAAATTGGCATTACCCTACCACTTCAGAGAAATTGGGACTTTCAGGGCAGGGTCCTTCACAAAGGCCCAGGGAACCTGTCATGTGAAGTTCACCAGCCTTTCTGGTCCAGCCCCACAGTCCCCATTCTCAATTCCTTCCAGGTGGCCCCAGAATGACTTGTCCTGGCTTGGCTCCGTGGTGATGTATATGTAAAAATAAACCTGTTTATGTCTAAGTCTCAGGGGATCATTGAACCATCTTGAGAGAAAAAGCAGTTGAGATGGAGTGCAGTGTCAGCTAGTGGGTTTTACAAAAGCTGCCCTTCATATGAAGCCAGAGTATCAAGAAAAACTCATAGGATATACATAAACTTCAGTTAACTGTGGTTGTCAGAAAACTGAAGTTTGATTAGAGCTAGTTGCAATGCAATGTAATTACGTAACTTCATGGCTAAGGGTTTTTTTTTTTTTTTTCCTTCCACATAGCTAAGATCTTTCTCCTCCTTAATGTTTTTTTCCTACAAAATACGTTCAAGTAAACGTTCCCGTTTTTAGAGTTTTAATTTTAAATATGGTACCCATGCATCTGCTACGTGCATGTAACTACTGGGAAATAAAACCTTGTGCACATGCATAAAACATAGCACTAGATTGCTGCAGATTAACATGAGTTCCAAAGGGCCAGTCCTAATGCAAGACCTGAGTCATTCCCCTGCCTCTTGATACCTTTGTCGTCAGGTACAGAACAAATGCTTTTTACCAGAGCTTTAATTTCCACGGGATCTCTTAGGCACTTTGAGTGGAGAGGGAGAAGAATGACAGAGAAAGAAAAGCTTGAAAAATGGATCCTTTCCTGGCTCAGGGAGACTGATTCAGTGCCAACAGCATTGCCACCCAAACTCTACTTGATCCATAGACTCCTTTGCCTCCCCTCCTCCTCAACACCCCTGCCCCCATTAGGACTCGCACAAAAAGCAATAAAACACATAAGGGGCACTAGAGGAGTTCAAGGACATTGAACTACATTTTAATCCATAAAAACACAAAAACAAGATAAACAAACAAAAACCACCTTTCTTTGCCACAACCTCAACACAGCTAGTTTCTTACAGTGTCTGTAAATAGCCCCCTTAATTGAGAGAAACACTTGTGTCAACCTTATCAGACTCAGCCTCCAATTACCAAGGTAAAAAAAAAAAAAATACAAATACAGAAGTATCTCATTTTATATTTTTTACCTTGTAGCCATTTCTAAAACTTAGTTTTCATTTCAAAAAGACCACCATAATTGAAGGGTGTGTGAATAACTCCCTTTAAATTTATAACAAACACGCAAAAACCATCAGAATGTAAACAGTTTAAACACACACCTGCACACACACACACATCTTTGGAGCTTTTTCGTGAAGTTCTCTAGAATATTCTGCTTTGACACAAATGGCCGTATAACCAGATAGATTTCTAGGTGAAAAAAATTATGTCTAAGCCAAAATGCATTTCACAGCATATTTATCAAAATGCAGTTAGTTGATGGAAATATTAAAGAGGAGGCTGTGGAAATAATTTGGGTGATGAAGTTTCATTCAGAAGCTTGATTTTTCTTTGTTTCCAAAAAATGACATGTCATAACATGGAACATACAGAAATACATCAGGATGTTTAAATGCAAACATGTGTAAACCTAACGAAAATTCACTATTAAAAAATACTTTTGGTGGACTCATGAAGTATTCAAGTAAAAGAATCAAATAAACACATGGCGTGTGAGGTTCAGGTGTCCTAAATACAACTTCAAATCTCTAGTGAAGTGGAAGTTTATAAATAAGTAAGCACCAGGTTGAGCCTCTCCACAGAAGCCTTAGATCTCCACAATCTAACCAGAATTCTCTGGCAACAGGGCAAATCTTAGGAGGCAAGTCAAACTTCTACCCATTCCTTTTTTACCTCCTCTCTGTCACGGAAAACCATATTGATTTATTTTCAGATGAAAAAGAAAGTAGTATGTAGCCAGGCAACATTCGGTAGAGTTTACACTTAGACTTCCTGATAACCTACTGATACTATACTTTGTTAGATCATGTTGATATAAATTTGAACTGTACTTGACAAATTCTGACAAGGTGAAAAACGTCTGCATTATATGCATCTGCCCAGAAGAAAAAAAATGCAAAAATTAAAATCTTTCAAAATAAATTCACCAGACTGCATGTACTTTTCATTTTATAGCCATTGGCTTTGCCATCCAACCTTCATTTGGATATAGGTGTACAAGTTCTATCAAGATATTTGTTTCCTTTTGTAGCTGATGTTTGTTTAAATGTATCATTAAAATAAAAAGTTTTCCAGGACAAAATAAGTGATATATACCAATAAAGTAATTTTAATGATCCACTAAGTCTAACATATAATTTTTAGGTTATTGCTACAGATGTAACTGTTTTCTTATTTTAAAAATGCAACAGTATATATGTGCTACCCCAGGATAAATGTACTTTGGAATAACAATGATTTCATAAACATACACCAAATTTAACAAATATTGCTTCTATGGTAAATAAAAAATAGTATCAACAAATAACATTTCTCTATTTTTAAATGCTTGCTGAATATGTTTATGTACTATTCGTTTCTCCTTTGACGAATGTGGAAACTATTCCAATTTCCATACAAATTCACTAGTATGTTTAAGGGAATGTCATTACAGTGCTATTTACTTAATTTCTTAAAGGAAGAAAAGTATTTGGTGTCTATCAATATTTGTTAAAACGAAGTGCTGTGTGGTGATATGTATACATATTTAGTGTATTCTGTATTATGATTAAAGCTTTTCTGTACCATTTGCTTATTCACCAGAACTCACTCAGAAGAAAATCTATGAAGGATTTGTCCCTTTTAGACCATACCTTCAGTTTACAAGTGAAAATACACAGAGAAATGGAATATTGCCTCCTGTAAGCAAATTAGGAAGTCAACCAAAATACCAAAAGGAAAAATATGACACAAAATTGCCATGTCCCACAAATGAGTGTTTTGAATGAACATAGTCTGTGTATCCATAGAAACACTTTCTGAAACAGTGGAGCTTTCCATAGCTTTCTATAGGAACAGTCCTTTAAAACAATGTACTTTAAGTGACACAGTGTTATGTATTAAAGAGATTCTGACTCTTTTTCTGAATAATCACATTAACTCATTTGGAAACAGTTTATAAAAGGATTGTTCATTGTTCCTATGTGTACATCTTAAAAATAATTCACCACACTTGACCAAATTGTTTTCAAAGCATATACAGGAAGAAAAGAATACAAAAGTTTCCCCTGCCTACATGTGAGAGGTTGTCAGCATTCAACTCCAAGGCCTTTAATCCCAGGCTTTAAATAATTCAAATAACACTTGATTACTCCATCGCAAGAATCGTTGAGCTCTGCAAAATCTGAGTAACACAATATTTTCTATATAAAAAAAACTAATCTCTAATAGTAGGCAGCTAAGTAAAACACACTTTCTGAGACCAAACCATGCAAACCATTTTTGCATCTGCTGCATAAACACTGGTACATACCAGTGTACCTTAACTACCAAGTAATTCTGTGTCCTTCCTTTCATTCCCAAGCCATCCTGTTCTACAGCTTAATTTGCTGAACTCACAAACCCCCATTCACACATTTTCTGGGTTTAAAAGGCATCTTTGAATCATAACAAGTGAAATGGTTAGTCATGTTACTCAGGAATCCAAAAGTGCAGGCAAACAAAATCTGAAACTTAAAAGACTACTACTTTGACATTCACTTCTATTTCTTTAAGAAAATAATTGTTTTATGTCTTTGACACTCAAGATTCAATATCTGCTGCCTCCGTTCACTTGTAAACATCAGCCATTACAAAAGAGCTTTGCTCACTGGGCTAAATTACAACCTGAGTCATGCAAAACACACAGAAAAACCAAGAACGATTGGCTTCCAACCCCAAATCAAAAAGTGACAAAATTGTGCCATCAAAAATGTCTAGCTGAGTTCCAAATGGATTAGATTCATCTATAAAGCTGATGTATGTAGCACCTCCCTTTGATGTACATGAGTGTCCATATATGTTTGACCATGTGTTCATAATTATCATGTAACCAGATAAATGAAAGATACACAATTAGGTTACGAACATCAAATAGGCTCTGTAAAAATTATCAAAGTTGAGCAAAAGCTCCGCTGATTTTAATAGTATGGAACATTTTCAACCATTTTCTCCTCAAACCATTCACCACACTCTTGCCCTGAAATCCTTGCCTAAGCATGGGAATACTCAGTTCCTCTTCATCTTAGCAAGCAAATTTAGTCTTAAGATATCCTGACTGAAACATCCTGAAGTAGAAAAATCTACAGATTGCATTCATCATCACCAGTAAGAACCACATTTGACTACTGCCCATACCATTTGGAAACCAGTCCTCACATGACTACTGGCCTGACACCTCATCCATCAGCCGTGTGCCCAGAGCCGAGCTTGACCGTCTTCCTTGCGCCATTTCCAGAGTGGAGGCCCAGCTGGGAAACAGGCTTCTCTTCCAATAGCAATTAGATCTTTAAGATCAGGCCTTAGCAATTTGACCTAAAGCCATCCTTCCTTGCAACAAAGTCTCCAACATCTTCAGAGAAAGAGACGGGGAGTAAGGCAAATGAGGAGAGATCCAGGTCTCCGTGGCCTGATTAGAAACTTTGTTGTGTCAAATAAACTTTGGCCACTGGAGGAAAGTACCCTGTGATTGCTCTGGCTTTAGAAAGACCTGTCCAGGGCTTCTCAATCTTCTTTTCTCCCCTCTCTCTCTCTCTCTCCCCCCCTCTTCTCTTGTTTCAAAAGGGGCCTCTGGTCAGCGCTGATTAATAAGTGTTTTTTGTTGTGAAGTGTTGAATAATAGAGGATGGCCGGTGACCCAGTAAAGACTAAACCTTGCGCTGGTTTATTGTGGCAAGCTGAGAAAGGGGCTTTAGGCCCGGGACCCCAAGCACTGACCCGCACACATCCCGCGGATCGCCTATTCATTCTCACAGCCCTGCAGTCGCCCGGGCTCCCATTGTTTGCCAGGCAACAATGGAGATTTCGCAGGGAAAGTAAAGCTCTTTTCAGATTCCTCTCTGATGCTTTGCATTTAGGGAAGCACCGACCTACAATTTTTTCCCCGACATTTTCCCTCACGGCAGTTAAAACGGTTCGTTTTCGGGGAAACTTGTGTGAGTTTGGCGTTTGTTCGCCGAACACCAGTGTTAAGAAGACGACGAGACGGGTGGGAAAAGGCGAGCCCAAGAGATTTCCTTTTTCAGAAATGCATTTAGAGGACGGAAGCTGCCTCTAGGGAGAAAGAGGAAAGGGGGGAGGGGAGAAGCACCAGAAAAGAAAGCGTTTCCTCGCCGGGGTTGCCCGGGCACGGGGGCCTCGGGGCGGAGAGGCAACCAGCCAGGCCCCGCGGCTCCTCCTGCCCGGCCCGGGCATCGCACCACAGCCGAGCGGGAAGTGGCGGGCCTGGCTCGGCGGCCGGCAAGCGAAGGTGCCGTCGCTGCGGGGTTCCCTCTTCGCCTTCCTTCCCTGAGCCGTTCTCTATACCTCCTCCTTTTCTCTCGGAGCCCGAGGCGGCTCCGCAGGCCCCGGCGCCCCAGCCCTGCGCACCGGGCTTGGCCGGCCCCCGGCGCGCCGGGGTCGCGGCTGCCGTGGAGGGCCGGAGGCCGCGCGGGCACGGGCCGCGTCTCTGTCTACGAGACTTACTTTTGCTCTGCTTTCTTGCACCCAGGCCAGGGTTGCCCTTCTAACTGCTGTCCCGACCCGTGCACCCGGCTCCCTCAGGGCCCCTCGAGCCAGTAGGTGCTGGTGGTGGCGGCGGAGCGAGGTGGCGGGGAGTCTCGGCCCGGCCTGCTCTGGCCTCGGCCGCTCCAGCCGCCTCGCCTCGGAGGCCACCGGGCCAGCAGTTGGCAGGCACCTCGCCCCCGGGGTGGACCCGCACTGCCCGAGACCACGGCTGCCACGAGCCAGAAGGCCTCGGCTTTCCCCGAACGCTCCCTGGCTGCCCGCCGCATGCGAGCGTGGGTCGGGAGGTCAGCGGGCGGGCGTGAAGGCCGGAGCTGGAGGAGGAGGTGGATGCCCTAGTGCCAAAGGAGGGGAAGTCGGCTCCGGTCAGCGCAGCGCGGGAGGCCACGGGCGCGGGCGCGCGGGGCCAGGCAGTAGCAGGCCCCGGACCTCGGGGGGCGGGGAGGTAGGCACCGCGTGCGGCCGCGCGAGGCCGCCCTCCCCGGGCAGGCCCAGTCCACGCCCTCACGGCCACCGGGCCTGCCGCGCCTTGGCTCCGCTCCCCGCGCGCCCCCCGCGCGCCTCCACCTTCCCCCGGCGCGCGCTTCGGCGCGGGGCTGGGCGGAGGCCTCAGCGCCTGGCGAGGGCGAGGGCTAGGGCGCCACGCAGGCAGTGCGGCCTAGTAGGCAGCGGGAAGTGTGCACTGCGCCTGCCCGCTCGGCCCCGGTCCGGCGCCCTTGGCTCCCAAGCGCTCCTTGACAGGTTTAAAGCGGAGAGAGGAGGAGGAGGAGGAAGGACAGCAAGAGGAGGATGAGGAGGTGGCAGGCAGCGAACTAAGTGCTGCGCAGGGGGAGGAGGGCTCATTGTCCGGTCCCCCCAGTCCAATTGATATGCTAATCCCCTTTCCGATACCATAACAAAGAACACCTTTGCACTTTAAAAAGACTTCTGTGCCCTGGCTACAGAAGTTTATTATTCACTAATTAGCAACAACCTCTGGCAATGAGTTGGGTTACATTTTCGTAAGCCCCAAGCCTAAGCGACGAGGTGCTCAGGGCAGGAGGTTTGCGCGCGCGCGATGAGAAGAGGCCGAAACCAGGGGCTGGAGAAGGAGTCGGCTTATGTTGCCAGGCCGAGGCCGGCAGGGAAGGATCAGGAGCCCGGTTCTCTGGCCGGACCGAAAAGTGTCCCTAGAGAGGCTTGTTGGGCCAGGTACCCAGCGATGTGAGGCAGAGTAGCAGGGGACTTTATCAGATACGGCTCTGCGGTCCCTGGCCGGAGAGCAACGCGGAGGTGACAGCTGCGGGCTCCCTTGCAGTTGTCCCGCCCCAGCCGTGGTTTGAGGTGGGGGGTGAAAGGCCAGAGTCAAGGCTCCTGGGTTCACCTCCAGCCCCTCTCACCTATTCCTTTGCGGCCTCCGCCTTTCCTAAGCAGCGGCGGAGGGCGCGGCGGATTCGTAGGAAACGAGCCCGCGGCCTGGGTTCCCTTCTAAGGCCTTCCCAGCAACAAGGCTGAAATTCCAGGGGTTAGGGAGATGAGGCAAAGCTGGCATTACCAGAGCCAGCGGGGGCTGGGAGTGGGTAAAGTGTCCATCCGGAGCCATCAGAAGTCGACCCTCCTGGCTCACCCAGAGCGCATAGCCACACCTCCCCCGCCCGCCGGACGCGGGGCGAGCCGCGTGACCTTGCTCGCTCAGGCTTTGGCATGACCTTGCCGATCTTTAGCAGTCCCATATCCCAGGTCAATAAACTGGAAACGGATAAAATGAGCATCGTCCGGTAAAAGAGAAAAGGCAGGGAGACGATGCGCATTCCTTCCAGCGCCTCCAAAGAGAACGTGGTCTCTGGCGGCTAATTAAACGCCCGCGCGGTGAGGCCTTCGGTCTCGGCTAAACCGCAGAGGAGATGCTGTTTGATTGTAGGTAATCCGAGCCCCTAAACCTAGCATCGTGGAATTAGTGAGGAAATATATATACATACATACATAACGTACATATATATACACATACATACGTATATACGTATAAACCTATAAACGTTCTACTTTTTCTACAAGTCCGTTTTGTCTTTGATTTTCAGGCTTTTGCAAACGTCCCGTTGGAGGTTTGGTTGCATTTTCCTAGCAGACGTCAGCCTGGCGCTGGTGGCCTCTGCACCCTCCTGCAGCAGAGGCAGCCGAGTCCGGCTTTATAAACGTTCAAGGTGAAACATGGTCTTCCTCCAAACCCCAGAGTGATTGAGGGTATAAAAGTGAAGGTTCAGAGGCGGGAGGTTGTGAGTTACACTGCCTCTTGAGGGAACCCACACAGGTGTCTGCGGCCCTAACCCCTCCGCTAGTCGGAGTGCAGTGTTTCTAAACAAGCGCCGTTAGAGCTGGAAAATGGGGAGGGGAGGCCGGCTGGTGACTCAACGGAATGTCGCTAAAGAAAATACAAAGAAGATAACCAAGACATTAATGATACTGGATCCGGTGATCTCCCAGTCGAGAGTCTCGGGAGCAAGAACGTATTTCCAAATTTCTCCCCAGCAGTGGTCTTGGGAGGGGTGAGGGAGAAGGTGGATGGTGAGTGTGGGGAGAAGGTCTCTCTGTTGTCACCCGCAGCCTCCTTCATTGAGAAAGAACAATGGCTGGGCCTGAGGTTCTTTCTGAACGAGAAACTGCGGGAAGGCAGAGTTGCTCTTTGTGCCCCAGCCCCTTCGGAGGAGGGGGAGCCCAACGCACGACCCCCCTGACCATCCGGCGGTGTCCGAGATATCTGGACTCCTCAAGACTCTCTCAGAGCTAGAAAGGCGCCGGCCTTGTCGCCCCTTAAGGCCCACTCAGCCGCCAGAAGAAAACCGTGCCACCTCAGAATTCGCCGGGGAGGAGGGGTGGGGAGGAAGGCTGAAAACCACACAGTCTCACATGGCCTGTCAGCCCCCACTCCCCTGTCTGATCACAGTCGATTCTGCTTACGTGTGTATTTCGGATTCAGGAGTTATTTATTTATTTATTTATTTAATTCTTCAGATCTTCCCATACCATAAAAAAAAAAAAACCTTAATTCCTTTCCAAGGCTAAGGGTTGATAAAAGGCTTCATTGGAAAGCAATTGGGGATCATATGACTGTGACCTTGACGTGTGAAAGGGGGTGGGGAGGATAGCTCTGGGCCCAAACCCTTGTCCTGTCCATTTCTGGAGCGTCCCAGGCCCTGGCTAAGGACACCGACAAGAAGGGAGCTTTATTTTCAAGGGTTACCGTTAGCAGTTCATTCAATAAAGTTGGGAACTTGGTATTTTTATATTAGGTGAAATACATGATTTAATTATACTCCAAAAACAAATTAAGGACAGGCCTTCTACACAAATTGGAGGCAGCTAAATGCTCTTTTGTGCCTGCAGCCCTCGGGTTGTTAAAGAGGCTGCTGATGCGTGAGAAGTAAGTGACTGATTTAACTCATTGGGATGCAGGAAGCGACCTGCCCTCTTTTGAAAAAAAAAAAAAAAAAGCGAGCGACAGAGCAAGAGAGAGAGAGAGGACTTAGAGCTAGAGAGAGGGAGGGAAGAGGAGGGCGAAGAAGGAGAGAGAGAGGGAGGGAGGGAGAGAGAGAACGCAGAGGGAGGGAGGCAGGAGGGAGAAGGGAGCCCAAACCCCTGCTTTACAGCGTTGCTAGCTTCTGAATTTCAAGCAGAAAGTAGAAGAAGCCCCACACAGCACTGCGCGTCTTTCCTAGGGCTGCGTGTGCAGAGCGCAGACAATGAAAAGCTCCATCCCCCTCCCCCACCCCCGCTAGGCTACAAGATTTTTGTTTTCGTTCCTTCTCAACGGTGGACGAGGTGCAAAATCAAATATATACAGCTCTATCAATAGACATTAGGAAAAAAAAGGGGGGCTGAGACGCGGATTACCCAGCACGCACGGGCTGTAAGTACATCTTTTCCTGCGTTCGCGGGCTGTGTCGCCCGGTGGGCTGGGAGCGTTGGCTTTGTGAGTCGGGAAGCTGGTGGGTTTTGGTGTTTTTATTCACAGGCGCTTCCTCGACGCTTGCACTTTCGCACGTGAGTCGCAAGGGTTTCACCCACCATGGGCTTGCAGCGTAGGGTCCCTGCGGTCTGGGTTGCGTCGCCTTGGAGCGGCGAGCGGGGGCTGCGGGGGGCGCCGGATCGCAGGGTCCCCGCCTCGTCAGCATCCTTCGGAGCCGCGAGCCCAGCTCTGGGCGGCCAGAGTGGTGCCTGGCATTGGGTGGAAATCCGGCCGCGGAGATCCCCAACCTCCGGGGTATGAAATTGGCAGGGAGCGTTTGAGGAGCAGGGAGGGGACCTGCGCCCCTCCCGCTTAGAACGGAGCCCAGGCGGCCTCAGCCCCTCGGTTGCAGGACTGGCCTCACTCGGGTGAGCTCGCTCACTCGTATCGCGCCTTCGGTGGGGCTTTTTCCTACATCTCACATAAAGGCTCTTCTTGTGGTGAGGGCTGAGGAAGGGTGGGGAGACAGTGTGGGTCTTAGAGTGCCAGGGCGGGAGGATTCCTGGTCCTGGGAAGGTCCTTTTTGGCCTCTTGGAAATGTGCAAGAATTCCGCGGGCCCACGCTTTCTTTGTGTGCCGAGTAGCGCCAAGCGCTTTGTGCTTCACAGGGAGAAAATGGCGAGTCCTATTGTGTTTAGGCCATTTTCTTCCGGTACAAGGGCTTTCCCAAGTTCTAAATACTTCTTTGGAAAGTAGCTTTCTAGTGCCCGGAAAAGTGTGAATTGCTGAGGCTCGGCCCGGTGGCCTGACCTGGCTACCGACCTCAATTTTGGCAAGAGCCTGTTTTCTTACCGTTAAGTTACTCGTATCCAAATAAAAATATGACCGATTTGTGCTGGTCGGTGCCCCCCAAAGATTTGCAGCGGCTCTCAGGGTTTCGAAAAATAAGTGGGCACGCGCGCGGGCGCGCATGTACATATATACATACATGTATGTATGTAATATATATACGTATATATATAGACATACACATATATATATACATATATGTATATACAATTTTCCTGAAGGGAAAAATAAAACACCTCAAATACAATTAAATGTTTGGTTGAAGGAAGGAGATCTTTCCTTTCTCCTTTCACGTCTTTGAGGAAACACCAGGAAAGGTTAAATGTTTCTCAGGCAGGTCAGTCTTCTGTTTTTTAAACCAAAAATGGAAAGTTATTTGGGACAGAAGGAATTATTAAATAGCCTTAGCCACTACTTTGCTTCGCTAGAAAACAATTACAGGATGTTAAAGAAAGGGTTTAGATTAATGCTGTTAGTGCTATGTCTCTGAGGTTTTATATATACATATATATACACACACACATATGGAGAGAGACAGAGAGAGAGAAGGCTGTTGTTTGGCTCGTTTGTTTTTCTTCATTTATCATTTTCTGTAAAATTCTCTGCACTTGTTAAACCCTATGGAAAGTCGACAAGGGTGTCTATGCTAAGTTTTGAAAATCAAAAAAAAAGAAAAAAATTGCAGGTTTAAAAATATTATTTCCTTTTTACTACAGTTCTCTGGGCTCTCAAATGGGGCAGTGATTTTGTCAGCTCAGAAATAATGAAATTCAAACTTTCCCCATCTGCTTTCAGTAATCTCAATTTCTTGGCAAATATAGAAAAAAAAACTGGTGTGGAGGAGAAAACTTAAAGCCTACTGACTCTTTTGCCTCTTTGACATCACCTTTAAATGTCAGAAAAAAATCAAATTTGTGTGGAAGCATTGTGATGTACATTTTGAAAAATGCACGTCTAGCATCTCCCTTCCAGTGGATCAAGACCATGGACAGCGAACTAATATGCAATCATTGAGCAGAGGACTCCAGAAAAATTTGTGAAATCAGAATGGAGGTTTAAATTCAAAACATGTTTGGGAGGCAAAAACAATCTTTGTGATATTATTTTAGAGTAATGAGACTATTTTAAAATGTGTTCAAACTTGTTCTACCACATTTCAAAGAAACAATGATTTATATGTTCAGTTTTTACCCTGTCTTAAAAAGAGTTCATGCTCTTTATCAAATTAAAGTAAGTAAGACGAAGTCTACCTTTTGTTACTGGTAAATAACTAATCTAAAGCTATCCATTTAAGATGTGGGCTGTTTCCTATAAGGCTTTGAAACAGATTGAGGAGAGAGAAATTTGCCCGTTTTAGGCTTGGCATTAGCTGAATGACACTAGAGCAAATTAAATTGATTTTTATCAGTGACTGAATTTCTAAATGCATAGAATTGGAAAAATTAAATGCCACTTTGATAGACAGGGATAATATGAATGGAGATGTAACCCAGCTACTCAATTTACTCCTGTTTAGGTGTTAAAATCTATTAACCATCAGTATCATTTTGTGAACAAACATTCGTATATTTTCCAAGAAAGTCACCACATTTTTCATATGTACTGATTTAATTCAGGGCACAGTATTGGTTCAGTGTGGCTCTGTGTTGAAGATCAGTTTATCTGGTCTTCAACAGTGTTTGAATTGCCTTTACTCCTTTACAAAACTGAGTTTCATTTAAAACCATTTCATTTGCGGATTACATAACACATTCAAAATTGCTCATTTAAATTTCCAGTTTCATGTATCTTTTAGCTAATTTCATAACCCGACTTCAGTGTGACTTGTAAAGGCCTGAAAAATAATAAACAAGTTAGAGAAATTAAAATAGCTTAAATTTGAATTTAAAAACTCATCCATTTTAAAAGAGGTCAGAATTTATAAAGAAAATAGTTCTTGATCTTTACCCATCAGATTTGACTATAGAAGGAAACTACAGTTACCTGAATGTGAAAAAAATTCAGGTTCTTAAAATTAGGTACTGGATATGTTTTGGACACACACACACACACTTGTTTTTTGTTTTACAAAGTCTTCAAAGCACTTCAAAAGAGAATGCTATAGCATTTTACAGCGCCCTGATCAGGACCATGGTGAGGTCCCCGTAGTTCACTGAGTGGTGGCCCAGGTCTCTAGCTGGGATGCAGTCCCGTTGATTGAAGGTCATTGTTTAGGAAGGCTCATTCGTGCGGGATGGCATTCGTGATAAGATTACGCATAAACCGAAACCTTGGCCTGGAGAAAGAATGGCGGGGCGGGGCGGGGGGGGGGTAGAGGTGCAGATAAGCCCTTCTTGGACACTTCATTAAGAGACAGCCTTTCATCTGGGCTCTGTCCGGCCTAAGGTGCTTCTTTTGCTATTACTTGGCCAACTGTGTGTAAGCGAATAAGACCCCGAGAGCTTAGATGCAGGGATCTAGATGAGGTGTTGAGAGGGTTGTAGGCTCCTGTCTCCATTTTGGGGAAAGGCAACCGAGAAGGGTGACTTTGACTTTCCTTATGGGAGCACTGACGTAAGGGTTGTGAGGGAAGGACTGAAGAGGCTGGGGCGCAGCGTTTTAGAAGCTGTCTTTGGGTCACTGTGTTGGGGCCAGGGGGCTGCGGGCAAAGGCAGGGCTCGCCCTTTGCTGTACCCAGGCGCAGCTCTTGGGGGCTGTGCGCCTTCTGCGGCTCTTTGGTTTCAAGGACACAGCGAGCTGCTCAGGACTTTGGGAGCCAACATCTGTCTGACTGGTGACGTCAGCAGCCCGTGTAATCCTCTTGTGCTGAAGGCAGATGCCTTATTTGTTTGGCTGGAGCGAGCCATTAATCCCTAATTCTGGATCAGCAAGCGAGGGGGAAAGACCGGACCGCTCCGACCTACCCCCTCCCCGCCCCCACCTCCCACCCTAAAGCACCTTATACCACGGAAGCTTCTCATCCTCCTCTTTGCTCCGAGAACGCGCTGAGCAGCGATTGAAAACGCTTTGGTGCTCTGCAGGTTTGAACAGGGCTAGCAGGTCTTTCTCCTCCGGATGTCTAGGGTTATGTGTAGCTGTATTCTTTCTCTTATCGATCGTTTCGATTTTCTCGCTTGGACTCGCTAGTCTTGCAGTTTGCAGGGTCCTAAGCCAGGAAGGGGTGGGGATGGATGGGCGAGTGCGGGTCCAACGTGTAATCGAGGGAGGGGCGAGGCTGGGGAAAGGGGGCGCAGGATAGAGGAACGGTTGGGGCTGCACGGGAGGGCCCGTTGAGGACGCAGTTTGCCGGTTCCAAGCCGGGGAATCGCTTCTCTGGCTGCGGAGGAGTCCGCGGCGCACAGCCCCTCCTTGCGCCCTCGGCTGCGGCGTCCGGCGCTCGCCACCACCGCGCCGCCTTCCGGGCTGCGGTTCCGGGCTCTGAGCGCAGCGAGTCCTCTCCACTCCTAGCTGAAACCTGGGGACCGAGGTCGCGGCTCGCGGGCGGGGTCTCCTTCCTTCCGTCACCTTGTTTCCCTTGTCCGCTCCCTCCCGCCTCCTGGTCCCTGCTCCTAGCCTCCCCCCGCCCGCCTTCCTCTCTAATTCTGCGCTTTGATTCTGTTTTTCAGAGGCGCCTTCCTGGGTCTCTGCGCCAGATCATCTCTAGGCGCTCTCTCCAGCCGCAGCCCAGCTTCGCGCCGCTCCGGGGCCGCGGTGGCGGAGGATCCTCACTTCCTCGGACGCTCCTGCCGGAGCGGGTCTTTCCCTCCGGTCAGACCGCGCCGTAGGGGACGCTGCGACAAGAGCCGCCGCACCCGCCTCCTCCCGCCCGGTGCGCAGAGGGCTCCGCCTGTAGAGGTCAACCCCCTCACCCCTTGCTCTCTTCTGCTGGCACTCCCTCCGCCCGGCCCCGGCCCTTCCAGCCTCCTGAGTCCGGCCGCTGTCTGAGGAGAGAGCGTCCGCGGGGCTGTCCCGAACCGTAGCCCCCAGACCCGCCCAGACCGGAGGGCCGCTCTGTCAGGCCGGGGGAAGCCTTAGCCAGCAGCCGCGGCCTTTTCTCTCTGCAGCAAAACCGTAGCCAGACCAGATGGGCCGCCCCGCTCTCCCGGGACTAGGCAGGTGCGGTTGAGTTAATTTTTCCGCATTACAAAGAAAGATGACCCAGCCCGCCCTTGGACTCTCATCTTTTTCCAAAATCTCCCAACCAAAGCCGCGGTAACGTTATCAGAGGACACAGAGAACAGACGTATCTGCGTGTTTATCTTATATGCACGCGCGTGATTGTTTTCTCTTGTATCCCTTTTTATATGCTAGATCTCATCCCTGACAGCGGCGAACGATTGGCAAAGCTTTCTGCAGCAGATCAGGCAGTGGCGCCGTCTTGAAAAACCTGCCATTCCTCACCGATGCCTTAGAAGAGGTGCAGGGCGAACCAATTCTGTTAATTGCCTTCAGTAAAATAACACGATTGCGAAATTAGATGTGTACGAGAGGGGTAATTAACTCCGACCCATGCCGTCATTTGAAAACCAGATTTATAGGCGTACGTAGGGTTTTAGGTGTGCTGTAAATGGCATGCAGATATATGCCTGCGCATACGCAGGCAGATGCATCGTCTACACTTCCACCGAACAGACTAATTAACAGCGGCTTCGGCAGATGTGGTGGAGGCGAGCTGAGACGGCAGCCCGTTTGAGTTACACTCTAGGGGAGTCTTAGGGACCTGGAGCTCCGGAAGGGGGAAGGGCAAGCAGAGAAGTGTGGCAGCTGCAGTGGGTCAGTTACTTCCCGGATCAAGATCAGAGACTCTGCCCTCCGTGTTCACAGCGGACCTTGATTTAATGTCATACAATTAAGGCACGCGGTGAATGCCAAGAGCGGAGCCTTCCGGCTGCACTTAAAAGGACACCAGAGCTTTTCAGGGTCAGAGAGGAGACAAGGCAGTTGCAGGTGTTGGGAGAAGAGTGGTAGAATGAACCCATCTCTGGCTGCATAAAGACCCCATCTGATTCCGACCTAGTGTTCCCAAAGCAAAGGCTGAGACTTTTCAGTGACCACCTCGGGAATCCGCAGGCGACCCCCCCCAAGGGGGATTTTAGGGAAGCTTCAGTGACAGCTGTCAGGGGTGCAGGCGCTCCTGCTTGTGGAAATATTCTAGAGAGTCGAAGCGTTTAGAAAGCAGCGGTTCTTTCATGAGCAGGTAATGTGATTGTTTGCACTCCTGGGCCAAGCCGGGGGAACAAAGAGGAAGAAAGAGAAAGGAGGATAACACATTAAATGGCGTCCTAACCACGTTGCACAAGAGACCTCAAATGGCTCAACCCCTGCAGGAAGCTCGGAGCAAACCCTCCACCCCACCCCAGCGTGACTTCTCCCTTTCTCTTCCTTGCCTCGAGCCGACCTTGCCTGCCTTTAAAACATCAAGAGAACTGCCTTGTCTTGGCACAGTCGCAAGGGCCAAATCGGCTAAAGGAGTAGGACGAGCGAAAAGAGCCAGGCCAGGAACTTTAGAAAGACTCGGGAAATGGATTTATTTGGAAGCCAGTGAGGGCAGACTGTGTTAAGGTAGTAGCTCCGCACCAGGGCCCTGGAGCCAAAGAAAAATCCGGGCTGAGAACGCGAGCCTTGATGGATGTCTTTGTTCTGCCTTGGCCTGCACTGGCTGGGAACAAAGGAGAGGAGCTAAGAGTGGATGCACCAAAGTGGCCGCGCCCTCTGCGCCCGGCGCTGTCCGCGGTGCTGACCGCGGCCCACTTCCCTCTCCGTAATTGTTAGGTGCCCGACTTACAGCGACCCTAAGCACAACAGAAGGAAACACTGCCCAGTCCTGAGCCATCCTCACAATCACTGTTTTGCTTTAGCCCATTGTTGCAGCCACTGTGTCAATCCATCTCGTTGAAGGTCTTCCTCTTTTTCCTTCCAAACCAGAAAAGCAATAGGACCACCCTACCAGCACCCCGAAGAGTAACAGGATATTGGGTAATCTGAGAAAGAAGAGAGCAATAAGAGGGGAAAGGCCGCACACAGCGAAACCTAATGTTTGGTCGAAATAATCTACTCTAGCTGTTGCCCTGGTGGCGTAGTGGTTAAGTGCTAAGGCTGCTAACCAAAAGGTCAGCAGTTCCAATCCGCCAGACGCTGTTTGGAAACTCTATGGAGCAGTTCCACTCTGTCCTATAGGGTCACTATGAGTCGGAATCGACTCCACGGCAGTGGGTTTGGGTTGCGTTTTTGTTAGCTGTTGCCACACTTGGCCGGTAGTTTCCCGAGTTCGTAGGTATGCGCATGCAGTTAGTATACGCACATTGGGGGGAAGTTTTCGTTTTATTTAGGACGAAACCTGAATCTAAACAGCGGGTAGGAATTGCCAGGAGAATGAGAAAGAAGACCTTCCCCCCGCTCCCCTTTCTTAAGTCATCTTCCTTAAGACAGAAACATAAGGTCCTCAACTTCAGCTTTGTACCTTGACGGAGCAGGCGTGGTCGCCAAAAGGATTAGCCATGAACTCAGGCGTGGGCCGGGAGACTTAGAGGAAGGGTGGGATGGGGACAGGCTAGGTGAGATGAGGCTCACAGCAGGGCTGCCTTGGTAGGTAGGTCCAGAGAGCCAAGCTCAGCAGAGGACTCTGCTGTGCGAAGTTGGCCCCGCGATTCCCCACCCGAGAGCCGCACTGCGGCAAACCATCGCGGCAGCAGCCGCCTCGCAGCTCCAGCAGACGGAAAAAGGCAGGGCTGTTTGCTAAATCCCAGACCGTTGAAGGTTCGCTTTGGGAGTCGAGGGCAGGGTGGGTCAGTATTGACATAGTCAATAAATCTTTAAATTTCTCCGCATGTTTCGTCGTCCTAACCCAGATATTAAGAACATTGAAAATGTGCAAAGTATACAATGATATGTAAAATGTTCTAAGGAAACAATGTATCAAAATGGCAACGGAGAGGAAGAAACCGGGGGTCAATCAATTTGTTGTCAGCCAGGGCTCTCCAACGAAATTGCTACCCATTTGTTTGGTTTGTTTATGGATTCACAAACACAAACGCTGTTAAAATTAAGAACAGCTAAAATATCCGGATTGGGTAGTGGAAGAGGAAACTCTGATTTTAATGCAGATATAGAAATAGGCCATACATTGACAATGATCTGAGAGAATGTTTTCATCAAATTCATTCGTTTACATCTGAACGTTGGAGATCTAGTCAATGGTTCAGGAAATAAAGTGGCAAGGCGCAATATCCTCTGTTGGGGGCGACCTCCTCGCCCACTCCCCCAGGACGGATTTTTTGTATCCTTTGATTCCTTGTGTTTCTTTTTTAGTTTTATACAGTTTGGGAGGAAGTAGGTAAAGCTTACCGACTCGAATGACAAAGGAACAGACTGGGAAAGTTCCTCTTGTGCCAACCAAGAGCCGTCATCCGAAGCTGAAATGGGTTTAACACATTACATGTTATCATAAGGGCCTTGATTTCCTTCCAGTAGTCATGTGACTGCACCGATCTGAGCCCACATCCCCTGCAAAGTGTCAACGGTCTAAGGCTGCAAAATATTCCTGAGTTGTGTGTAATTCATATTACGTAATAGAAGCACGCCTAATCCTCTCATCCTAATCCTACTTGTTTAGGGCAGTCTGAACTCGTCCTTCAGAAAGCTTAATCAGTTTAAAAATTGCTTTCTAAATAGAAATGGAATACTTGATATGAAAAAGAGAGTAAGCTACCATTTAAATTAGGGAACAAATTTGGTAATCCGGTTACAAAATTAAATCCAGAGTGGTTATTGATCTGTAGTCTTTCTAGTTCTTTAAAACGATTTCTTTTGAAAATAATCGTCTGGTTTAATGTCCACTTCCAATTTTCCTGCTATGAAATTCTGTGCTCAGCAGTTTTACAATAAAATAATTCGGTCTTCGCAATTGGAGAAATTCAGCGCGGTGTGCTGTGCGAGTCCTCTGACAATCACAACTTTCATTTAATGGCCTGAAATTAAAGCTTCTCGGAATAATTTAGGAACAGCTTGACCCGTAGAGATACTCAATGACAGCCCTCTTGGGAAATTGTTCTCTTCCTGGGGAAGAAGATGCTAGCGCAATGCGGGTGTCAACAATGCCAGAGCGCCCTCTGCTGCCCCAGAGGAGCAGGACACCAGTTACAAAAGCCAGATGGCACCGAATCGCAATAAGCGGAGGAAGTATTAAGCTCTTAGATACATTTAATCTGTGAAATTTAAAAGCTCAAATCATATTGTACTTTTGGAAGGGTCACTTGATCTGTTTTGAGCACCCCTTGGACGATTTACTTCTATTCTGGAGCTAGTGAAAAATCAATGTTTTGAAGTTTTCAGTCTTTCGGGTTGTTAGACAAGCTGTATTTCTGCACTTGCACTCTGCTGAATTTTATATGGAAATACGAAATAGAAAATTGGGAAGAAATATATTTATACTGAATAAGCGAATGGAGGATATTTATCCTAGTTTCTCCACATAACTAAAATCTAAAAAAGGAGGCAGAAAAAACTTAATTACAATAAAGATACCAAACAGAAGTTAATTTTTTTTAAGATGATTAAAAAATTAAGTCCCAAGTTACAGAATTGTTTTGATGATTGACCCAGATTTTGCTGAGACTTTATGTGCTTGGAATAAGAAAGTGATTTATATTTGAGAAGAAGGAAAAAAAAATTTTTTGCTTCACATTAACATGTATGTTGTTTTACCCTTGAAACCTTTGTTATGGGTTTATACCCACACTCAGCTTGCAAAGCCTTCTTTAGGAAAGAACCCACTCTAAGTAGGAGAGTGTTATGTTAGATGTCAGACATGTTAGTAGCATGAGCAAACCCATAAGAAGTATAATTTGCACTAAAAATTAGTTTTTCAGTACAGAACAATTTATTCTCAAATGAAATGGAGACTTTTTGGAAGATTAAATACACGTACAGCTGTATTAATTCAACATTGCAAATTTCAAAATTACAGCCTGTTTCTAAATAAACACACATTTTTTTTGTCATGAAGACTGCTACTGCTGTATCTCAGTGCTTCTGTAACAAATGCTTTGATTAATTATGTGGTTATTAAATAAATCTCGTAAAAATAAAATCCTGTTTATTTTACTGTGTCAGAATGAAATAGCTCTCTAACATCTTGTATTTTAATCTTAGCTTTTAAATTTGAATTCTTACAAGAATACTAAGCTATAACTTTGAGAACATTAAGCTAAAAATTAAAAAAAATATGACTACAGTTTCCTATAATATAACAATACAAGTTAAACACGAAGTTAAATATTTGGCCAAATTGTCAAATTCCATAAAACTACCTGTACATTTTTTCTTCTGAAAGCTACTTTTCCAAAAAATGTGCTTACAAATTTATGGCATGATAAATGAAATAAAATGGTTAGAACTTTTATGTTTTCATTCTAAGCATTCTTTGAAAAGATTTTAAATATTATTTTTCTTTTTGCTTAATTATAAATTTATTTCTAAGTGACTTTATATTTTTACCCAGGAGAAAATACACAGTGAAATAATGTTGCTGTAATAGTTGTTATAATAAGCTTAAAAACAACATCTAAGTATAAGTCAATAAAATATACAATATATATCAAAGCATTAAAAAAAAAAAACCTGAACCAACTAAAAGAGCATCTCTGATGTCCAAGAGGTACTGCCCAAAGTGAAAAGCATGCACCAATATTTGCAGTTCAAGTCTGCATGCAAGGGTTTTTTAATCACTATTTTATGTTTGTACAAGGGTAACTTGTGACTGAAACACCCTTCCTAATTTCTTCTGGCTATTGGGTGCTTAGGAGTAATATTCACCTAAGAAATATATTTATAGGCAGCACTAATACAATAAAAGCAACTAATGACTGATGACTTATTTAAGAATTAACCGCAGCATCTATTGTGCCCTTATGTCTGCCTAAAGATTAAATTAATATAGAATCTAATACTTGTGGATGAGAGAAAAAGCCCTAATGGCAGACTTCAGATTAGGAAAGCAGGCTTTAGCCCACTCAGTATCTTTTTATCCAGTATTCAGGCTGAGCTGCCATTGCAATTTCCATCAGCTGCTATTAAGTAACTAACACAATATAGAATTATGGCTAAGAAGGACTTGAAAATATAATGCTCTGAGATAGAATAAAATTGGGATGCCAAGAAATTCAAATTGATTATCTTTACGATAGACGGCTGGTAGTTGCAAACTACAGGAAAAATATTTACATCGGAGAACAAATAGCCAGGGAAGCAAAATTGTCCGGGTGTCAAAAGCAGAAGGTACTATCCGTAGGCATTGGCCTTAAGTCGATTCCAACTCACAGCGACCCTATAGGACAGAGTAGAACTGCCCCATAGGGCTTCTAAGGCTGTCATCTTTATGGAAGAAGACTGCCACGTCTTTCTCCTGTGGAGTGGCGCGTGGGTTCCAGTCGCTGACCTTTGATTAGGAGTTGAGCGCTTCGGCATTGCACCACCAGAGTGAAATAATTAAGAAAAGATTTGATTTCAATTTTGTTTTTAACATTCCGGTAGCAGATATTTATACAGAAGAAAAACCTTAATGAATTACTAGATATTGTCTCAAAGATCTTTCTTTATCGGAAAGTGTTGGCAATTTTTAACTTGTTGTGTTAAAGTTAGGAAAAATTTGGAAATCAAATTAGCAAAATATAACTTCATTATTGAAAGGCAGCATTGTATTTTTATTTTTCTAGTTGTTGGTCAAACTTTTTTTATTACAAAGAGATTATTTTAAATGCAATTACATGTGGTATAAATCATAGAATTTATAGCCTAGTATAATATAGCGCATGTTGGACACAATATCTTTCTCCTGTCAACTTGTTTAAATACAAAATAGTGATATGTGAAAAGGAACTTGATTTAGCAAATTGTTCCTTACTGACTTCAATGTTTTAAGCAGCAGTCTAGGGAGCATTGGTGGCTCGGTGGTAGAATTCTTGCCTTCCATGCTGGAGACCCTGGTTCAATGCCTGGCCAAAGTATTTCAAGCACGACTACCATCCGGCTGTCAGTAGAGGCCTGCATGTTGCTATGATGCTGAACAGACTTCATCAGCGCTTCCAGACTAAGACAGACTAGAAAGAAAGGCCTGGCAATCTATTTCAGAAAATCGGCCGTTGAAAGCTCTATGGATCACAACAGTCTGATCAATAACCAACATTGGGACGGCGAAGGACTCAGTGCCTTTTCATACATTGTGCATAGGTTCACCATGAATCAGCGGCCAACTCAGTGGCAGCTAACAGCAAAGTAATAGTCACAGTATATTTGTTGTTGTTGTTGTAAGGTGCTGTTGAGTCACTTCTGACTCATAGTGACCCTGTGTACAACAGAAGGAAACACTGCCGGTCCTGCACCATCCTCACAATCATTGCTGTGCCTGAGCCCATCGTTGGAGCCATTGTGTCAATCCATCTCATTCGTGTGATAGATTTTTGACAGTGTATTTAGACATACAGAATGCTTAAACTAGAACGCAATCACAACCTTCTCAGGAATTTACAATACTCAATGTTAGTGTGAAGAGTAGAGTTCCAGGCTGATGGGCTAAAAACTCTGAAAACCTTGGGCAAGGTCAATTTAAGGAGTATAAAATTTGGGCTACTATGAAGACATGAGTGGAGAAGGCTTTCTTTTGCCCAGGGCTGGGTAATGTCTACTTTCCAGTGAGAGAAACTTCTCCCTTCCCCACACGTCCTTGTCCCTACTCTGTTCTCTCAGCTCCCAGAGTCAGGCTACATAGGCCTCCTTGCAACTGTCCTGACATTACCAGACGAATGTGTTAGTTGGAGGGAGAACGGTTGTGCTGTGTGTGTATATATATATGGCCATATGTGTGGAAAGAAAAGCTAATAATAAGTAATACCTACAGTAGAGATTGGAGCCTTGGTGGCACAGTGGTTAAGAGTTACGGTGAGCTAAGGCTGCTAAACAAAAGACTGGCAGTTGGAACCCATCGACAGCTCCTTGGAAATCCTATGGGGCAATTCTGCTCTGTTCTGTAGGGTCACTAAGAGTCAGACTTAACGGCAACTTTTTTTTTTTTTTGGTAGAGATTATGCTTAACATTTAAAACACAGTTGCGAGAAAAATAATATCAGGTTTAGCTGTGCCCTGGATCCATCTCTCCTGCAGTTATTTATTTTTTTTTTTTTATTTTCAGATAAAAAAATTGGTAAAATCCTATGGTACAAGAAGTTTAATAATAATCATAAAATGTTGACTACTTCTTTCAGTCTATTCTCCACACTCATGCTGATGTTATTGCAATAACTTTCTGTGGTCATTAAAGCTTTCTAAATTCGTAAATGTCCTTTTGATGCATAAACTTTTTTTTTTTACGTTATTTTCCCACTTCTCCCTTTCTGCTTCCTCTTACCTTAATTGAATTGTGGAACCCAGTAAGGTAAGTGATTAAACAAACAACATCGAATCTATCACTCACAGACATGAGAGCCAAACCTTATACCACAGAATCATTCACTTAAAAGGACTTGATTTTTATTCCAACCTTTCCTCCTTGTCATATTAAATACCTAAACTCTCCAAGATTCCCAACGATTAAAAAATTCATTCATTCATTGCTTTATCCATTCACTCACTCACTGTTTGAATGCTTACTAGGTGCCAGGCCTTATTCTGTGGGTTGAGAATTCACTTATTACTCAATTGGTATTTATTATTTCTTCATACTCCCTTAATTGACCTTGCCCGAGGCTCTCAGAGTTTAGCATATCCGCCTGGAATTCCCACTCCTCACAATAACAACGAATATTGTGAATTCTCAAGAAGATTGTGATTATGTTTGATTTAAGCATCCTGTCTGCCTAATTCTGTTGTGACTACCACTAATATCAACACTAGGAACCTTTCCTAGGGTCAAATGTTTCATGTTCAGATACTAGCTTACTTCCTATAATTTAAGTCTTTTCACCTTCAGGTGCTTCTATGAAGACAGCTAGACTTCTCTTTATGATAAGAGCAGATTTGTATTTTGCCTTTCTAGGCTAAACAAAAGAAACCCTGGTTGTGCAATGGTTAAGCGCTCATCTGCTAACCGAAAGGTTGGCAGTTGGAACCCACCAGCTGCTTCCCGGGAAGAAAAGACCTAGTGATCTGCTCCCATAAAGATTTAAGCTTAGAAAACCCTATGGGGCAGTTCTACTCTGTCCTATAGGCTCATTATGAGTTGAAATCAACTTGATGGCACACAACAGCAACAACAGGCTAAACAAGACCAATACATTTACATTTTCTTACAGAACTCATTTCCCTCCACCTTTGCTAAGAGTGAATGCTTTTCTTATTCCTTTACAAATTTGGAGATCAACTGAGAAGATAGTAACATAAGCTGAGCTAATATTGCCTATAAAGTCTTAACTTCAGTTTCAAAGTCCTTCACATGTCATACTTGCCCTTTGATTTTTATTGGTTATAAATACATACTTTGTCACAGATTTTGATTTTCATGTATTTTTTGCCATGACTATATTGATTCAAACTCTGTAACTTGGTCTTTATCTTTTGTTTATACATGTTTCTGATAACTGTACCTTTTTTCCTATTTTCTTTCTTTTTTAAAAAAATGAGCTATTTCTTCAATTATCAGGATTCTTTGTAATTTACATGCTATTTTTGACAGGGCTTATAAATGTAATCAACTTAGGTAGATCAACCAAATCGTCAGATATTTTTTAGTTGATTAGCAGTACATACCAAATCTAATTTGGTTATTAAAGTGATCACAATAGCTAGACAATCTTTCTCATGAACTCGTTATTTTGAATTTTTAAAATAAACATCATATCAACAAATCACTCAAAAGTCTTCCATAGATGCAATTTTTAAGCTCTTCTTCAATCCATATTAATAACTAAAAAGTTTTTAGATTTATGGCTACAGGATAATGTGGATTATTGCTCAAAACTGTTGACCACCATCCTTACCAATTTTTGAAAATGGCCAGATTTCTCTGTCAGATTTTCCAAGGAAATACCTGGTGTCGTGTGTAATCAAAGTGGTCAGACATTTTTTCTTGTAAGTTCTGATTACTCAACTCAGCAAAAGTTCTAAGAAGAGAGAATTCTAAAGCTTTGGAAAAGATTTGGTATAATATGAGGTACCATATAAATACTTAATGTGCTAACACTGGAATCTAAAAATCTATGTTTTAGGCTGACCTCTGACTTTAACTGATGGAGCAATTTTTGGATAACTCCCTTTCTTTCACTGGATTTTAGTTTTATGTGAGCATGATTAGTTACTCTTAATAATATGCATAAAGAATCACCTGGGGAACTAGTACAAAAATTTGAGTTTTTAGGTCATATCCTCAGAGATCCATATTCAGCCTAAAGAAGCACCGCTACTGGTTGGGATGTAACTGGTCTACATTTCGAGAAACCCTGAACCAGATCTCCAAGTACCTTTCGAGCTCTATACTTTCTAGCTGTAAACTATGAGAAATTAATAATTCTAACATAATGAATGTAAAGGCTGGATAAGCAGACCCAGCTATAACTAATATTTCTGGAAGTCTGTGTTCTACAAGAAACAAGTGCCAAGGTGGGATTAAATGCTCAAGGAATTTATCAGGGGGAAATGTCTGTGTGAGAGAAAATGGAGGGGGATCAGGGTAAGCTGTGAGAGATATCGGGCTGAAATGCAGGTCTGCTCTTCAACGAAAGAGAGAGGCAGAAGGGTGACATGCAAGCACCTGGACTAGCGTGCAGTCTAACAAAGATTTGGCAAGGTCATTAGGAAATTCCAGAGCCAACTTCAGCTGTCTGAGGAGTTCCGTGTCTTCCAAGACCGTGTCTTCTCTAGTATCTCTACCACAGTTAGTCATAGTTGGGAAGCAACCCTTGGGACATGTGGCCTTGGCACAAATGTGATGATGGTTTCTGAGCACAGAAGCTGGGGCCTTTGGTTAATTGCATTCCCTATAGTTGGATGTCTGTAAGGTGCGTTCTTATGGCTGACACAGAGAGGCAAATTCTTATTAAAATCAGAGTCAGTTGCTGGAAAGTTTATTAGATTTATCTCTCACCCCATAAGGGCAAAAACAGACACAAACGTGAATGGGATCAGCAATCAATAAAACAAAAGCATAGTTTAAGAAGCATAAAAACTTGCTCCCAAAATGCATTAGAATGGGCCAGGTTCAGCTAGGATAACAAACAACCCCAACATCTTACTGGTTTAAAACAACACAGTTTGGTATTCTTGCTTCTACTGTATGCCCAGCGTAGATTGGAAGAGGATTCAGTTCACACTGGGGCCTCAGGAAGCTCAGCTAGTTGTTGATCCATTATCTTAAGATGTCAACCCACAGGCTTCTGCAACAATATGTTAGAAAAAGAGAAGGCTATAGATTTAAGTACAGGGAAATGTTTTGACTCAAAAGTTATTAATATCACTTAAATTCACATTTTATTGGTTAGAACTGGTCACGCAGTCATGCAGAGAATTGGACTCTTCCATGTGTTTGGAAGTTGAAGATAACAGATATCAGTGAATAGAGATGTTTACCAAAAGAAGACTTCTTGCAAACAGTAACATTTTGTATGTAATGGCTGAATACATCATCCTTAGTGGTCATGGAAAGGAGCCCTGGTAGCATAATGGTTAAGTGCTCAGCTGATAACTGAAAGGTTGGTGGTTTGAACCCACCACCTGCTCCATAGGGGAAAGACCTGGTGATGTGCTCCTGTAAAGATTTCAGCCTAGGAAACCCTATGGAGCAGTTCTATTCTGTCCTATAGGGTCACTATGAGTTGGAATCAACTCAACGACACACAAGAACGACAGGGGTCATAGAATTCAGAAATCTGCTGTGGCTGAAAGAGAATCTGTATTCTCATGCTTTTTACATTTTTTGAAGGCAGTGAGATATGGTGGACAGGGCTTAAACAAGGAGTCAAGAAGCATATTACTATAAAAATAGGGTACTTCTCTGAATTGTTGGGTAATTTCGGATATACATCTTATCTTTCTGGGCCCTGTTTTCTCATTCAAAAAATGAAAGGATGAAATTAAATATCTAATATATATTCCAAAGGTAATTCTGATAATAACAGCAATAGAAACAGGATGCCATCTAGCAGATGCATAGCAATTATATGTTGAGGAAAGACCTTCATTTTCACCTCACATATAGAAAATTGTGAGTATTGATCTAAGACTGGATTTTGAGGGTCATCAGTGCCTCTCAAGGTATTCATGGGCACTTTGTGAATAAAGGGCCCCATGTGATGCCTGGGGAACCTGTCCAACACTTAGGCATTTGCGACCTTGTCCTTCGGATGGATAATACTGAGGCACATTCTGCTCAGCTCCTCACAGGATTCCTGTAGGGTCAAGCCCACAATATCACCAACTCTCTCTTTTCCCTGTTCCACTCTCTCTATCCACTTAATGCCAGTTCCTTGGGATCACTTCCAAAATATATTACTTTTCTATAATCTCTGCTCCCTGAGGAGAATGTAAGCTAAGGCAGCAGAGTAATCTTAGCGAGATAATAGCATATAGAATCAAAGACGGCAAGGACTGAAGTGATTTTAGAGCTAAATCTCATTCAGTGTATGACTCCTCTGTCAAGTCAATGTCTACTTTGCTAAATCAGGAATGGCTCTTAGTAGGAATATCTGAACCTTTTCCAGCTATAGTATAGGTGAAGCAAGAAGCTACTTTCATGAGAATGTGGAGATTCTACTATAATCAAGGAACCTCCGATTAAGGCCCGAGAGAACCCCCAAAGCTCCCATCCAGTTTTCCACCTCTCTGACTGGGGGTGGAGGGAGGTGGAAAAAAAGGCACTGAAAGGGATTCAGATCCCTTTTGTCTTTCAAGTATTCACTCTGCAGATGATAATTTAAGGATTAATACTGTAAATCAGTGAACAAAAGAATGCAAACAATTCCTAAGAAATACAGACACCTCTAAACTTTGATGTTAGCAAATAAAGATATAAATAATAAACCCACGAAACCAAACCCACTGCCATCGAGTCGATTCCGACTCATAGCGACCCTATAGGACAGAGTAGAACTGACCGATAGAGTTTCCAAGGAGCGCCTGGTGGATTTGAAATGCCATCCTCTTGGTTAGCACCTGTAGCACTTAACCACTTTGCCACCAGGGTTTCCAAAGCAAAGGCCAGATACTGCCGTGACTCAGATTCGTAGTCCTAACCAAAACCATAACCAAACCAGTTGCTCTCAAGTCAACTCCAACTCATGAAAACCCCATACGTGTCAGAGTAGAGCTGTGCTCCACAGGGTTTTCAATGGCTGTGCTCTTTCAAAATTCTATTGCCATGCATTTCTTCCAAGGTACTTCTTGGTGAATTCAAACCTCCGACATTTTGGTTAGCAACCAAGCGTGTTAACCATTTGCACCACCCTGGGACTCTGATGATCCTAAAGCACAGCATATGTCTACTTGGTGTTTACTGGACAAACAGGAACAATGTCAAACACAGAAGTCACTGCCCTTTTTTTCCCCTGTTCTCTCTGATCAATCACTCTGAGGCATATATTGGTTGCAGGTTGCTGTTTTACCAATACCACAGAAGGGAGTGTCTGGGCTGTCCTCAGAGTATCTGGACCACATTGAGAGTATCTGGGTCACACTGAGTATCTAGGCTACATTGAGAGTATCCAGGCTACACAGAGGAATAGTAAAAACAACTGCAGTACATTCAGATGGGACACAGAGAGACATATCACCCACAAAAGCCCAAGAAAAGGCAGGAAATCTGACACTGACTTCAAGTGCATTAGCTTCCATTTAGATAGATGTGCATGAAACTTAATAAATGATTTTTGATCTATCTGGGGAGGCATTTTTTAATAATGCGTTTATTTAACACAGTGGGAATATGTTCTTAATAAATCAGACTATAATCAGCAGATTTAAGATTAATTGGGTCTTGTTGGAATAGTATACCCTTCTTTAGGATTTGATTTACACTTATTTATAAAGCATAGTATAAGTAAGTGCTATAAAATTTAATGCATAATAAAATATCCATATATAGCAAACTTCCACAATAGGCTTCTAGCTTTAAGAAAAGGTTCTATTAGCCTTAGTTATGGAGGACTAGTGCACAATAACTTCTCATTGAAACAGCTGCATGTTATTTAAAAATTCCACCAACTTCTCAGAGTTAGTGAACATAACATGCAAAATATGAAACAGGAAGAAGCTGTGGATTCTTCAGAAGGCTACTGAAGGTCTACTGTATTTGAGTGTTATTATGGTCTCACATACACTAGCAATGACAATAACCCACAATCAGATTTTATATATATGAATAATATATATAATCTCTCCTACTAGTCATTTTCCTTCTGCCCTTAAGATGTGAAAATACTGAAGAAGAATCGGACCCAAATTCATTAATGTGTTTAACTCAGTGGCACAAGATAATTAATTGAATAGTTAAGAAACCAGCTTCCAAGTGGCTAATGAAAGTTCATTCCTACCTGTTTTAGCTTTTTATAACCATCATTTTTTAACGATACTCAAAAAGCATAGAGGGCTGGTGATAACTCACATTGGTATGATGCTTCACCTTTGAGTAGTTCCAGGATATTAAGAATATGAATGGCAGCACAAGGTTAACAATTCATAGTAATTGAAAACTGAAAACAATTCATACTAATAACTACTGTATTTTTATGCAAATAACACACATCTTCTACGTTTGTTTTCCAACTGTGCCCTTTCCCTGAGAAGTATTTTCATAAGCTCCACTATGCGAATTTTTGTCTACATGTTGCTGTAAAAAATTAGCATACTGCACTTACAAAAATACCTCACCCGAGAAGGGTGTGGTTAGCGAACAAACATAGAAGGCAAATGTTATTTGCATAAAAAATATGATACTCTATGTTTCATTAATCAATTAATAATGATACAATGCAATAATCTATAAACTGTCTTCTAACAAGTATAGTTTTAAAAGTAGTGAAATACTTTAACAGTTTTCAACCCCGCTGTTTCTGATCAACTCAGCAGTTTGTCCATCAGAGACTAAGATGGTAGAAATTCTACAGTTGCCTTAAGTGCTAACTCAGGTCTTGTTCTCTTTAGCTGTTTTTTTTTTTTTTTTAATAATTTTTATTGTCACTTTTTTTCAAGTGAAAGTTTACGAATCATTTCAGCTTCTCACACAAAAACTTATATACACCTTGCTACATACTACCAATTACTCTCCCCCTAATAAGACAGCCCACTCCCTCCCTCCACTCTCTCTTTTCGTGTCCATTTCGTGGGCTTCTAATCCCCTCTACCTTCTCATCTCCCCTCCAGGCAGGAGATGCCAACATAGTCTCAAGTGTCCACCTGATCCAAGATGCTCACTCCTCACTAGCATCCCTCTCCAACCCATTCTCCAGTCCAATCCATGTCTGAAGAGTTGGCTTCAGGAATGGTTCCTGTCCTAGGCCAACAGAAGATCTGGGGGCCATGACCACCAGGGTCCTTCCAGTCTCAGTCAGGCCATTAAGTCTGGCCTTTTTATAAGAATTTGGGGTCTGCATCCCACTGCTCTCCTGCTCCCTCAGGGGTTCTCTGTTGTGTTCCCTGTCAGGGCAGTCATCGGTTGTAGCTGGGCACAATCTAGTTCTTCTGGTCTCAGGATGATGTAGTTTTTGGTTCATGTGGCCCTTTCTGTCTCTTGGGCTCATAATTACCTTGTGTCCTTGGTGTTCTTCATTCTCCTTTGATCCAGGTGGGTTGAGATTCATTGATGCATCCTAGACTGCTGCTTGCTAGTGTTTAAGACCCCAGATGCCACTCTTCAAAGTGGGATGCAGAATGTCTTCTTAATAGATTTTATTATGCCAATTGACTGAGATGTCCCCTGAAACCATTGTCCCCAAACCCCTGCCCCTGCTACGCTGGCCTTTGAAGCATTCAGTTTATTCAGGAAACTGCTTTTGGTTTATGCTGACCTCCCCTGTATTGTGTATTGTCTTTCCCTTCACCTAAAGTAGTTCTTATCTACTATCTAATTAGCGAATGTCCCTCTCCCACCTCCCCCCCTCGTAACCACAAAAGAATGTTTTCTTCTCAGCTTAAACTATTTCTCAAGTTCTTATAATAGTGGCCTTATACAATATTTGTCCTTTTGCAACTGACTAATTTCACTCAGGATAATGCCTTCCAGGTTCCTCCATGTTATGAAATGTTTCACAGATTCCTCACTGTTCTTTATCAATGCATAGTTTTCCATTGTGTGAATATACCATAATTTATTTATCCATTCATCTGTTGATGGGCACCTTGGTTGCTTCTATCTTTTTGCTATTGTAAACAGTGCTGCAATAAACATGGGTGTGCATATATCTGTTCCTGTAAAGGCTCTTATTTCTCTAAGATATATTTTGAGGAGTGGGATTGCTGGATCATATGGTAGTTCTATTTCTAGCTTTTTAAGGAAGTGCCAAATCAATTTCCAAAGTGGTTGTACCATTTGACATTCCCACCAGCAGTGCATAAGTGTTCCATCTCTCCACAGCCTCTCCAACATTTATTATCTTGTGTTTTTTGGATTAATGCCAGCCTTGTTGGAGTGAGATGAAATCTCATTGTAGTTTTGATTTGCATTTTTCTAATGGCTAATGATCGTAAACATCTACCTGAATGTCTTCTTTAGTGAAGTGTCTATTCATATCTTTTGTCCATTTTTCAATTGGGTTATTTGCCTTTTTGTAGTTCAGTTTTTGCAGTATCCTGTAGATTTTAGAGATCAGGTGCTGACTGGAAATGTCATAGCTAAAAGCTTTTTCCCAGTCTGTAGGTAGTCTTTTTAATCTTTTGGTGAAGTCTTTGGATGAACATAGGTGTTTGATTTTTAGGAGCTCCCAGTTATCTAGTTTTTCTTCTGCATTCTTAGTAATGTTTTGTATACTGTTTATGCCATGTGTTAGGGCTCCTAACATTGTCCCTATTTTTTCTTCCATGATCTTTATCGTTTTAGATTTTATATTTTGGTCTTTGATCCATTTTGAGTTAGTTTTTGTGCATGGAGTGAGGTATGGGTCTTGTTCCATTTTTTTGCACATGGATATCCAGTTATGCCAGCACCATTTGTTGAAAAGACTTCCTCTTCAGCCTTTTTTAATCACAATAACATTAAGCTTCACTTGTCTAGCACTGAATCTTTTTCAGAACTTTTCCACACATGTGACTACAAGCCTTACAACTGCTCTGTGAAGCAGGTATCATTCTCCCTTTGTGCAAATTAGGAAATAGTGGCTCGGGGAAGTTGTGAGAAGCCTAAGGTCAAGACAGTGGCAGAGTTGGAATGAGTTCACGACTTGTGGTGCAAATTCTGCTGTTCTTTCCAAGAAGTACCATGTCAACCTGAAGTTTCTTACTGGCCAGTATCCAGGCTATGCATCAACCTTTCCTTGCCAAGGAACAAACCAAGTAACATATTCATAACTGATCTTGCATCTTGGCTTTTGTGTTTATGTTCTGACAAGGAGCTGAATTCTGTGTTTGACATGGAAAGTAGTCTCCATTGAACTTCTCAAAAATATAATTGAGATCCCTTGGAGCATAATTATATTTTAGAGGCTTCCTGAATTTTTCTCCCTAAGGAATATTAATGAGTGGCACAAGAATGCCTTTCAGACATAGATTTATGAATAATTTACCCTTTTAAGGATCAGTTTTGGGTTAGAGAAAATTGAGATGGGATGAAAAGGAGATTCAGAAATATTCAGGAAGTGAGTACAAGGACTCTTCATTTACTTTCATTCTGGAGTCACCAGGCAGTAGCAAAATGAACATCTGGACCACAATAGTCACAATCTAGTATGTGACCTTACTTGCAGCAAGCTCACATCTTGGTCCATGACTCACTGGCCTTCATTTCAGAGTAGTCCTTTTTACATAAACAGCAAATAAAAAAAAATTACATATGCTGTGTTCACCATGATAAAGTCACATTCAAGAGGTGGAGAAAGATAGCAAAGAGAGTGGATGCTCTCAATCTCCTCCCCAGCAATTAACTCACTGAACAACAAATAAAAACAACCACAGACTGAGAGCTCAGAATTCTGGGAACTCTGTACAGTAGTTGATAAATTGGAGAATCAGGGTAAGTCCAGAAGTGGGGGAGAGGAGGAATGGGGTCAACTCAGAAACTGAGAGATCTTACCCAATAACAATGGATGTGTTCTTTCATCTCAGTCATTTTGGGACTGGACTGGGTAACACCCCAGAGAACACAGAAAAAGAGCTTATGTGAGGAAGCCCTAGCCAGATTTTTTTTTAAGACAGGTTGAATAGCCTGTGGGAGTTCACAGGCCATACACATGGGAAGGGGTGAAGGAAGACCATACTGTTGCATGGAAGTACTGTTGAACCATGCTGAGGTCCAAAACAGATGAACACCGGGCCCCTGGGACCAGGAAGCACTGCAAGAGCAGCAGGGCAAGGGGAATAATCCAGACTGACAGGCACACAGGAAACAGCCCCCCAGTGGGATACAGTAGATTTGCCTGTGCCAAAGGCACCAATGAGGGAAAGACAAATAGAGCCCTCCCCCAATGCCACAGCAAAGTCAATCCCAATCGCTCTCATCAGTGGATGCATACAGCAAAACCTCCTCTGCCACACATACATATTGAATTCCAGAGAATAAGCATCCAGAGCTCCTGAACCTACACTGAAAAAAAAAATCTAAGGATAAGAGTGTCATCTAGTAGTTCTCAGGAGAACATACCAACCCTTCTGCCACTGAGGCATTATAACTAACAGTGAACCTATCGGGCTGAAGCAATCTGCCTCATAGTGTTCCCAGGCTTGTGAGTCCTGGCAGGAACAGTCTGGAGCAGCTGGTGGGTGTGGGCCCTGGTCTTTCAGCTGGTAGCTGGAAGATTGGCCCCTGTGCCACCAAGGCACCTAAGCAGAAAGTTTTCCCAGAATAAGAGATTTTAGAGAAAAGAAAACAAAATGGCTTGAGTTCAATAAAAGATAGTAAGACACACAAAAGCGCAAGAGAAGAAGGAACAATCAAAAGCAAAATATGAAGATGAAATCTCTCCTGTGGAGGCATGAATAATGCAAAAAAATTGATAACTTTCAGAATATAGCACTAAATATATTTAAAGACAGCAAAAACACACAGAAAACAAACTGGCAGAGTTCAGGAAGCAAATGGAGGTGCAAAATGATAGACTTAACAAGAAAATTAAAAACATAAAAAAAAAGAGAGAACTACTGGAATTGAAGAATAAAGCACCTGAATTAGAAAAAGCAAGAGAAACACTCAACAATAGAGTTGAACAGATAGAAGATAGAATAAGCGGACTAGAAAACAAAATAACTGAACTTACCAAGTTTCAAGAGAAAGGAACAAAGAAAAGAAAAGCAAACAAACCCAAAAGGAAATCTGGGATTCAATTAGGAAATCTAACATTAGAATTATTGGAATCCCAGAGCACCACAACAACAATAAAGGCACAGAAACAACTTTCCAAGAGATAATCAGAGAGAATTTCCCAAACCTGAACAGAGAACCAGGTCTGAAAATATAAGAATCTTCACAAACCCCAATCAGAAAAGATCCAAAAAGATTAACTCTGTGACATATCTTAATAAAATTCTTGGAAACCCAAGACAAGGAGAGGACTCTGCAAGCAGCCAGAGAAAAACGCGATTTAACATACCAATGGTCTTTCATAAGAATCAGTGTAGCTTTCTCCCCCAGAAACTCTAGAAGCCAGAAGACAATGAGTGACATATTTAAAATATTGAACCAAAACAATTGCCAACAAAGAAATCTCTACTCTGCAAAGCTGTCATTCAAAAACAAGGGGGTAATCAAGACATTCCCAAACTAACAGAAGCTCTGGGAATTTGCCATTACTAAACCAGTTTTGCAAGTGTTACTCAAGAGAGTACTCCAAATGCAAAGACAAGAGTGTTAAGAAATAAGTACAAAATAAACCTATCCAATATATTGATGTTAAGGGAAACACACCAACAGAAATGGCGGAAAGGTGGAGCATGTCAGGAAAACCTTATTGTGTTAAGGTTATATGTGAACACTTATTCATAAGCTAAATGTTGTAGTAATTGTAAGTCATGCAATGTGATACATGTGGTAACCACTAAGAAATCACCAAGAAGAAATATTCAGAAGAAGAGAAGGAAGTTAACAAAAAGGATCATCATAAGAAAGCACCTAAACACAAACAAAAATAGAAAAATGAGTAAAATAAAACAAAGAAAATAGGAAATACTGTAAAAACCAATATCAAAATGAGTGAGGTAGACACTTTATTTTCAGTAATAACCTTAAACTTAAATGGTCTAAACACCCCATGAAAAAGGCAGAGTGGAAGAATGGATCTAAAAAAAAAAAAAATCCATCGTTTTGTTGTCTGCAAGAAACACACCTTAGGCACAATGACACAGACTGAAAATAAAAGGATGGAGAAAAATATTCCATGCAATCAGTGAACAAAAAAGATTAAGATGGCCATACTGATAACAGATAAAATAGACTTTAAATCAATTCTGTTACAAGAGATAAAGAAGAACATTACATAATTTAAAAAAAGAGTCAATTCAACAAGAAGACATAACAATTATAAATACATGTGCACCTAACAGCAATGCACCAAAATACTTGAAACAGACTCTAACTAATAGGAGAAGAGGAAAAGACAATCCACAACAATAGTAGAGGGCTTCAACACACCACTTTCAAATATAGACATAATATCTAAAAAGAAAATCACTGAAGGCACTGAGAACTTAAAGAAAACCATAATCCAATTGGACCTAATGGACATTTGTCAGGACAATGCATATTGTTCTTCAGCACACATGGATCATTTTTCAGAATAGATCACATACTAGGTCACAAAACAAGTCTCAACAAATTTGAAAAGATTGAAATCATACAAAGCCTCTTCTTGACCATAACAGTATAAAACTAGAAATCAATGACAGGTTAAATAAGGAAAAAAAAAAAAAAATTAAACAACAACACACAGAAACTAAATTATACACTACTATAATCTTATTGGGTCATAGAAGAAATAAATGAAATTGGTAAAAATCCTAGAATCAAATGAAAATGAAAATGCAACATATCAAAACCTTTGGGACACAGCAAAAGCAGTACTCACAGGGAAATTTATAGCAATAAATGTTGTTGTTAGGTGCCCTCGATTCGGTTCCGACTCATAGTGACCCCACGTACAACAGAATGAAACATTGCCTGGTCCTGCACCATCTTCATGATTGCTGTTATGTCTGAGCCTATTGTTGCAGCCACTATGTCAATCCATCTCATTGGGGGACTTCTTTTTCATTGACCCTCTACACTACCAAGTGTGTTATCCTTCTCCAGGGACTGTCCCTCCTGATAACATGTCCAAAGTATACGAGATGAAGTCTCACCATCCGCACTTCCAATGAGCACTCTGACTGTACTTCTTCCAAGACAGATTTGTTTGTTCTTCTTCATTTTATTTAGATCCACAATCAGTGCTAAAAGAAGCAGCAGTCAAGAAATCAAACGATGCATTGCATTGGGCAAATCTGCTGCAAAAGACCTCTTTCAAAGTGTTATAAAGCAAAGATGTCACTTTAAGGACTAAGGCGCACCTGATCCAAGCCACGGTATTTTCAATTATCTCATATGCATGTGAAAGGTAGACAATGAAAAACAAAGACTGAAGAAGAATTGATGCTTTTGATTTATAGTGTTGGCAAATAATATTGAGTATGCCATGGACTGCCTGAAGAACAAAAAAATCTATTTTGGAAGTATAACCAGAATGCTCATTTGAAGCAAGGATGGCAAGACTTCATCTCATATAGTTTAGTATGTTATCAGGAGACACCAGTCTCTGGAGAAGGACAACATGCTTGGTAAAGTAGAGTGTCAGTGAAAAAAAGGAAGATTGTCAAATAGATGTATTGACACAGTGGCTGCAACAAGGGGCTCAAGTGTAACAATGATCGTGAGGATGGTGTAGGGCTGGGCAGTGTTTCTTTCCGTTGTACATGGGGTAACTATGAGTTGGAACAGACTCAACGGCACCTAACAACAATAACAATATGTTCATTGCAGCTTTATTCACAATAGAAAAACAATGGAAACAATAGAAGTGTCCATCAACAGTTGAATAGAAAAGCAAACTGTGATACATACATACCATGGTGTCTTAGGCTGGTATCTCCAGAGAATCAAAACCAGTGAAGTGTATGTGTATATACATATAAGTATACATATACAAAGAGAGAGAGATTTGTATCATGAAAATGGCTCATGCAGCTGTTGTTGTTGTTGTTAGGTGCCGTCGAGTCAGTTCCAACTCATAGCAACCCCATGCACAACAGAACGAAACACTGCCCAGTCCTGTGCCATCCTTAAAATCGTTGTTATGCTTGAGCTCATTGTTGCAACCACTGTGTCAATCCACTTCGTTGAGGGTCTTCCTCTTTTCCGCTGACCCTGTACTCTGCCAAGCATGACGTCCTTCTCCAGAGACTGATCCCTCCTGACATGTCCAAAGTATGTAAGACGCAGTCTCGCCATCCTTGCCTCTAAGGAGCATTCTGGTTGTACTTCTTCCAAGGCAGATTTATTCTTTCCCCTGGCAGTCCATGGTATATTCAATATTATTTGCCAACACCACAATTCAAAGGCATCAACTCTTCTTCGGTCTTCCTTATTCATTCTCCAGCTTTCACATGCATATTATGTGATTGAAAATACCATGGCTTGGGTCAGGCACACCTTAGTCTTCAGGGTGACATCTTTGCTCTTCAACACTTTGAAGAGGTCCTTTGAAACAGATTTGTCCAATGCAATGCGTCTTTTGATTTCTTGACTGCTACTTCCATGGCTATTGATTGTGGATCCAAGTAAAATGAAATCCTTGACAACTTCGATCTTTTCTCCGTTTATCGTGATGTTGCTCATTGGTCAAGTTGTGAGGATTTTTGTTTTCTTTATGTTGAGGTGCAATCCATACTGAAGTCTGTGGTCTTCGATCTTCATTAGTAAGTACTTCAAGCCCTCTTCACTTTCAGCAAGCAAGGTTGTGTTATTTGCATAATGCAGGTTGTTAATGAGTCTCCCTCCTATCCTGATGCCCCGTTCTTCTTCATATAGTCCAGCTTCTCGTATTCGGAATCAACTCGACGGCACTGGGTCTCTTATTATCTGTTCAGCAGACAGATTAAATAGGTATGGTGAAACTGATACATGCCTTTCCTGACTTTAAGCCAATCAGTATCCCCTTGTTCTGTCCGAACAACTTCCTCTTGATCTGTGTAAAGGTTCCTCAAAAGCACAATTAGGTGTTCTGGAATTCCCATTCTTTTGAATGATCTTCAGCAAAATTTTGCTTGTATGTGATATTAATGATATTGGTCTATGATTTCCACATTTGGTTGGATCACCTTTCTTGGGGATAGGCATAAATATGGATCTCTTCCAATCAGTTGGCCAGGAAGCTGTCTTCCATATTTCTTGCCATAGATGAGTGAGCACCTCCAGCGCTGCATCTGTTTGTTGAAACATCTCAATTGATATTCCGTTACTTCCTGGAGCCTTGTTTTTCACCAACACCTTCAGAGCAGCTTGGACTTCTTCCTTCAGTACCATCGGTTCCTGATCATATACCACCTCTTAAAATGGTTGAATATTGACTAATTCTTTTTGGTATAATGACTCTGTGTATTCCTTCCATCTTCTTTTGATGCTTCCTGTGTCCTTTAATATTTCCCCCATGGAATCCTTCACTATTGCAACTCGAGGCTTGAATTTTTTCTTCAGTTCTTTCAACTTGAGAAACGCGGAGTGTGTTCTTCCCTTTTGGTTTTCCATCTCCGGGTCTTTGCACATGTCATTCTAATACTTTACTTTGTCTTCTCTAGAGGCCCTTTGAAATCTTCTGTTCAGTTCTTTTACTTCATCAATTCTTCCTTTTGCTTTAGCTGCTTGATGCTCAAGAGCAAGCTTCTGAGTCTCCTCTGACTTCCATCTTGGTCTTTTCTTTCTTTCCTGTCTTTTCAGTGACCTCTTGCTTTCTTAATGGATGATGTCCTTGATGTCATTCCACAACTCCTCTGGTCTTCGGTCACCAGTGTTCAATGCATCAAATCTATTCTTCAGATGGTCTCTAAATTCAGGTGGGATATACTCAAGGTCATATTTTGGCTCTCGTGGACTTGCTCAGATTTTCTTCCGTTTCAGCTTGAACTTGCATAAAAGCAATTGATGTTCTCTTCCACAGTCGGCCCCTGGCTTTGTTCTGACTGGTGATACTGAGCTTTTCCATCGTCTTTCCACAGATGTAGTCAATTTGACTTCTGTGTGTTCCATCTGGCGAGATCCATGTGTACAGTCACCATCTATGTCGGTGAAAGAAGGTATTTGCAATGAAGAAGTCATTGGTCTTGCAAAATTCTATCATTCGATCTCCAAGATTGTTTCTATCACCAAGGCCATATTTTACAGCTACTGATCCTTCTTCTTTGTTTCCAACTTTTGCATTCCAATCTCCAGTAATTATCAATGCATCTTGATTGCATGTTCGATCAATTTCAGACTGCAGCAGCTGATAAAAAACTTCTATTTCTTCATCTTTGGGCCTAGTGGTTGGTGCGTAAGTTTGAATAACTGTCGTATTAACGGGTCTTCCTTGTAGGCATATGGATATCATTCTATCACTGACAGCATTGTACTTCAGGATAGATCTTGAAACTTTCTTTTTGAAGATGAATGCAACACCATTCCTCTTTGAGTTGTCATTTCCAGCATGGTAGACTACATGATTGTCCATTTCAAAATGGCCAATATCAGTCCATTTCAGCTCACTAATGCCTAGGATATCGATGTTTATGCATTCCATTTCATTTATGACGAATTCCAATTTTCCTAGATTCGTACTTCGTATATTCCAGGTTCCGATTATTAATGAATGTTTGCAGCTGTTTCTTCTCATTTTGAGTCATGCCACATCAGCAAATGATGGTCCTGAAAGCTTTACTCCATCCACGTCATTAAGGTCGACTCTACTTTGAGGGGCAGCTCCTCCCCAATCATCTTTTGAGTGCCTTCCAACATGGGGGGCTCATCTTCCAGCACTAAATCAGACAATGTTCTGCTGCTATTCATAAGGTTTTCACTGGGTAATGCTTTTCAGAAGTAGACTGCCGGGTCTTTCTTCCTAGTCTGTCTTAGTCTGGAAGCTCAGTTGAAGCCTGTCCTCCATGGATGACCCTGCTGGTATCTGAATACCGGTGGCATAGCTTCCAGCATCACAGCAACACACAAGCCCCCACAGTATGACAAACTGACAGACAAGTGGAGGTTTTATTATTCATGCAGCTGTAAATGCTGGAAAATACCACATCTGTGGGTAGGCATCAGGCTGGGGGCTTCTCCTGACTCAGGTAGCTGCAGGGGCTGACAAACCCAAGATCATCAGGTCACACAGCAGGATGCTAGCTCAAGACCCAGGAACTGGAGGTCAGATGATGATGAGCAAGATGCAGCATCCAGAGTGAGAAAAAGCCAGTGAGCTTTGCCAGAAAGTCCATATATATTGGATGCACACCACACCCTCAAAGAAACTCTCTTTCAACTGATCGACAGCTCCTAGCAGATCTCATCATGGAAGTGATTACATCATTATATAACTGCCAAACCACTAAGAATCTTGGCCCAGCCAAGTTGAAGCACAACCTTAACCATCACAATCCACCCCTTGTCAACTTGACACCTGTACACATCTCCTTAAACCATACCTAATCTCTAAATAAAGACAAATATAAAGTCATACTTGTGCCAAACAATACAACTAATGCATACAACTGAAAACGTTAGCCCTGTTTGCATCTTATATTTTATAAGTGAAGAAAACAAAAATATTTGATGGATACATATAAGGAAGAAATACTCATAACAATTATAGTCCTCATTTCTGCAACTGTTCACATGGTTGCAGCTAGTATTTGAACTACCTTCTTCCACCACACATTCTGTATTCCCTTTACCCTCAGCAAACACTTCAGCTGGTCATGGTTCTTTGCCTGATGGGGTGATCCAAAACTTCATTCCTGAAGGGTCTGGACCATTAGTAGTCATGTCAGAATTGGGGTGCTGTAGTTTTCCACTGACTTTAGTCACAAGCCATAGTAGTACTAAGAGATATCCTAAGGAATCTCCTGTATTCCATACATACTCTTCTTTACCTCCGTTATGTAATATCAGTCCAAACACCTTTTGATAATCAGAATCAACCACATCAGCCAATACAGTAACTCCTTTCTTTGCCCATTGATCCAGAGGCATGAGGAGCCCAAAACGACCAGGTGGCATTCTTAACTTTCAGTTCTATGAAATCACTGCTGTGTCTCCTGGCAGGAACATCCCTCACTTTGGAATTAAGACCTCTAGACCCACAGAGCATAGGGTCAAGGGGGCATGAAGCAAAAATTTGCGAGTGGGTCACTAAGGGTAATAGTGAGTGGTGCCACTCATATTTCCACAGTTGATTCCTGAACCCATGAATCCTTGCTATGGGAGAAACAGCACCATATATGGGACTATAGGTTTAGAGCATGTACAGCCTCCTGGAGAACACTGATCCAAATCTGCAAGGTATTGCCACCTAGCTGGCACCAGAGCTGTGTGTTTAGAAGGTCATTCCATTGTCTTATCAAGCCAGCTGCTTCAGGATGATGAGAATATGGTAAGTCCTGTGAATTCCATGAGTATGGGCCAATTGCTGCCCTTCATTTGCTGTGAAGTGAGTCTCTTGATTCTAAGTGATGGTGTGAGATAAGGCATTCTGTAAGTCTACAGATGGTAATTTTGGCAGAAGCATTGGGTGCAGGGATGGCAAATCTATATCTAGAGCAAGTGTCTGTTCCAGTAAGAACAAAATGCTGCCCTTTCCATGATGGAAGGGGTCCAATGTAGTCAACTTGCCACAGGTTACTGACTGATCACTTCGAAGAATGGTGCCATATCAGGGACTTAGTATTGGTCTCTGTTGCTGGCAAATTGGTCCCTCAGCAGTGGCTGTGGTCAAGCTGACCTTAAAGGGTGGAAGTGCATGTTGTTGAGCCCATGCATAATCTCCTTCCCCGCCACCATGGCCACTTTGTTCATGAGCCCATTAGACAATGATGAGAGTGGTTAGGGAACGAGGATGACTGGTTTCCACAGAACATATCATTCTATCCACCTGATAGTTAAAATTCACCTCTTCTGATGTCACCCTTTGATGAGCATTCACATGAGACACAAATATCTTCACTTCTTTGAACTATTCAGAGAAGTCTATCCATATACATCTTCCCCATACCTCCTTGTCTCCAATTTTCCAGTAATGTTCTTCCCAAGTCCCTGAGCATCCAGCCAAACCATCTAGCCATCTCTCCTTCCAAGCAAAGGGAACAATCAGGTGCACTGCTTGAAGTTCTGCCCATTGGGAGGATTCTCTTTCACCACTGCACTTCAGACACTTCCCAAAAAGGGATTGTAGTGCTGCTGCTGTCCACTTTCAAGTGGTGTCTGTATATTGCACAGAACCATCTGTAAACCAAGCACAAGTTTTCTCTTTCTCAATTGATCATAAGGAACTTCCCATGAGGCTGTATGTGCTGACTGGGAGAGAGAAAGAAGGTAACGTGATAGGAGTGGAGATCATAGGCATTTGGGCCACTTCCACATGCAACTTGTGCCTTCAGGTTCTGCCCGGTATCATATATACCACTTCCACTTAATGATGGAGTGCTGCTGTACACATCCTACTTTATGCTTCTGAGGGTCAGACAAAACCCATATCAGTTCATGATGGGTACCTTAGGCTGCATGACAACTTGGTGGCTCACGGTTAAGTATTCAGTCTTTACTAAGGCCCAGTAACAAGCCAAAAGCTTTTTCTCCAAAGGACATTAGTTATCTGCTGACAATGTCAAGGCTTTACTCCAAAGTCTTAAGAGTCTGTGCTGTAATTCACCAATAGGAGCCTGCCAAAGACTCCAAACAGCATCTCTATCTGCCACTGACACTTCAAGCACCATTGGATCAGCTGGGTCCTGTGGCTCAAATGGCTGACTGGCTTGCTCAGCAGACTGAACCTGTTGCAGAGCCTTCTTTTGTTCTTGGCTCCACTCAAAACTAGAAGTTTTTTGAGTCACTTGATAAATAGGGTGGAGTAGCACACCAAAACGAGGGATATGTTGACTCCAAAATCCAAAGGGACCCAACAGACATTGTCCCTCCTTTTTAGTTGTGAGAGGAGCCAGATGCAATAACTTATCTTTCATTTTAGAAGGACTATCTCAACATGCCTCACACCACAGGACCCCTAGAAATTTCACTGAGGTGGAAGGCATATGAATTTTTGTTGGGTTAATTTCCCACCCTCTAGCATGCAAATGTTTTAACAATAAGTCCAGAGTCATTGACAGTTCTTCCTTACTAGGTTCAATCAGCATAGTGTCATCAATGTAATGGACCAGTGTGACATCTTGTGGAAGGGAAAGTCTATCAAGATCCCTCAGGATTAAATGATGACATAGGGCTGGACAGTTGACATACCCTGATTTAAGATAGTGACAGTGTATTGCTGGCCTTGCCAGTTAAAGGCAAATTGCTTCTGGTGGTCCTTCAAAACTGGAATTGAGAAAAAGGCATTGGCCAGATCAAGAGCTTCATACCAAGTACCAGAAGATATATTAATTTGCTGAAGCAATGAAACTGCATCTGGAACAGCAGCTGCAATTGGAGTCACCACCTGGCTAAGTTTATGATAACCACTGTCATTTTCTGCTTTTTGCACAGGCCAAATAGGTGCTTTGAATGGAGATGTGGCAGGAATCACCACCACTGCATCCTTCGAGTCCTTGATGGTGACAGTATCTGTACCATCCCCCCCAGAATGTGGTATTGTTTTTGTTTTTCTATCTTCCTAGGTAGGAGCAGTTCTAGTGGCTTCCGCTTGGCTTTTCCTACCGTAATAGCCCTTACTCCACTTGTCAGGCATCCAATGTGGGGATTCTGCCAGTTGTTGAGTATATCTATTCCAATTATGAGTTCTGGAACTGGGGAAATCTTTACAGGATGGGTTCAGGGACACACTGAACCTACTGTGAGTTGAACCTGAGCTAAGACTCTTTTAATAACCTAGCTGCTATACTCTCCCACTCTGTGTAGTGGGCCACAGTGACGTTTTGGGTCTCCTGGAATTAGTTTCAGTTCAGAGCTAGTATCAAAATCCCTGAAAAGTCTGATTATTTTCTTTTCCTCAGTAAACAGCCACCTTCATAAAAGGCTGCACCTTCCTTTAGGGAAGGCTAGGGGAAAGACTAACAGTATACAGCTTTGGTAGTTTATCAAGGGGACCCCTCTATTCAAGCAGCTGTGTGTCTTAAGTCTGAGAATTGATAGAGGTGCCTTGACTCTCTATTCTGGCCATTCGAGTTAGACAGCTGTTCGCTTGACCTAGAATTCTTCTGCTTGTACAGATGAAGTAAATATTTAGTAGATTTGCCATCTCTTTCACTCTTAGGAACAACAGGACTAAGTAGCCAATGCCATAAGTCCATACAAGTCAGACATTTGTAATTACAGCTTTGAATTCACTGTCCATTATGGTAACCACACTCACCTTCTCTTTGTTAATTGAGTGCTTCCACTTGGCCTCTACCATCACAGGGCCCAATCAGCCCCATTGTAGTTAAGTGTCTTAATTCATTTGGGGCAATTCCCACTGTCAGATCTGACTTACCTAAAATATCAATCACAGCAGTCTTCAAGGATGCTTTGGGCTCCCTTCACAAATTTCTTCCTCGCTGTTGTGGTAAAATGTGTGTCCTCTGGGCACTCCATGTGTCGGACTGTGGGTCTAACCTGATAAATCCACTCTAGCATGCCAATTTCCCTAACCTTTTGCATACCCTCTTCTAGAGTATACCAAGGCAGGTCCAGAATTTCAACGCGATTTAGTGTAGGCCACTGCATAATCCATGCTTCAGTGAATCAACCAAATAAACTATTAGATCTTTTCCTAACCTCTTCAGCTGAAACACTGAAGGAAGGATATGTGCTCAGTGGGCCCATAACAACAAACTCAGACTGATCCAACTTTATGTTCCTTGCACCATTGTTCCACACCCTTAATAGCCATTGCTACACATATTTCCAGGTTTCTGTTTGTACATATTAGAAAAGTCAAGCAGTTCTTTTGGAGTGTAGCTTACTTCCTCCTGGGTCACATTTTGTACTTTGTCTTTTGGGGCTCACTGGGACTTAAGTCTTGTTATAGATCTAGAAGCAAATATGGGTGGTAGGGATGTGTTTTGAGAAAATTCAGCAATGTCTTTTAAGGCATCTGCCTCAGGTGATACCCCAGGAAATGACTCCGAGGCCTCCCCGAGCAATGACTTAGACACTGCCCCAGGTGATATCTCATGCAAAGGCTCTTCAGACAAGGCTGGGCTAATCTCATCATATGGGGGTGGAGGTGCTAATGATTTTGTCAGAAGGAATAATTCAATGGAATTTAAGGGGCTCAGTTTCTCCATTTTCCTGATTATCTGCCCATATGTCTCCATTCCAAGTTTCAGGATCACATTTCTTCCCAATAAATGTCCTCACTTTACTTCAGACACCATTCCAGGTTGAGAATTCAACTGGCATTGTAATTCAGCCACTCTTATGATAAGACTCTGAGTTTGGTTTTTGGCACTATCAGCTCTGTTACTGCAAGAAATAAGGCTTTCTTTCAGGGCATATTTGGCAACTTTAAGGTTGTTTATATGGTGCTTGAGCATTGACTCTGAAGCCCTGAGGTCATCTCTTCTTATTACCACTTTGTCTAGTGCAAGTAGGACCAACCAACCAGCTTCCTTATACTTCTCATTCTGACAAACCTGTAGAATAATATCAAGCGTGAAATCACCCAGAACCCCTCCTCTCACCAATACTTGCTGTATTGGTGGTGATATTTTGCGTATTTCTATTGTCACCTCATACCTTGACTTAGTTGTGCCTTCTTTTTACTAGTGACAGCAAATTTGAGAACCAGTCTGGAAAAATCATCCTTACAATTTTGTCTCTCTCAAACCACTGTCAGTAGCAAATGTCTTAGGAGGGGTTCTTTAGAGAAGTAAAATCAGTGAAGCAGAGAAAGAGAGAGAGAAATTTATATCAAGGAAATGGCTCAAGCAGTTGTAGAAGCTGGAAATTTCCAAGTCCGGCTGGAGGCTTCTCCTGACCCATGTAGCTGCAGGGGCTGATGAACCCAAGATCAGCAGGTAAGATGGTAGGTTGCTGGCTCAAAGGCTACTGAGCCTGACAAATCCCAAGATCTGCAGGCAATAAGGCAAGCTGCTGGCTCAAGTCCCAGGAACTGGAGGTAAAATGATGATAAGCTGGATGCAGAACGTGGAGCAAGCAAAGCCAGTGAGCTTTGCCAGAAAGTCCATATATATTGGATGCAAGCCGCACACCCAAGGAAACTCCCTTTTAACTGAATAGCTGCTCATAGCAGATCCCATTATGGAGGTGACTACATTTTCTCGGATCTCATCATGGAGGTGATTAATTCATTACATAACTGCCAAACTACATCATAACTGCCAAACCACTGAGAATCATGGCTCAGTCAAGCTGAAACACAACTATAACCATCATGAATGGAATACTATGAAACCATAAACAACAATGATGAACATGGATGGACCTGGAGGGCATAATGTTAACTGAAAGAAGTCAAGCATGTGAGGACAAATATAGAATGAGCCCTCTTCTATAAGAAGACAAGAAACCAATGTTCATTGGTGGTTACCAGTGAGAAAAGGATACGGGGAGGGGAAAGTATACTTTAGGCTTGTTACTTTTGGTGATGAGAAAAGTAGCACCGAATATGGAAGTAGTGAGCACATCACAACCATAGTAAAGGCAAGTGTTTGAGGACAAATGGATGAGTATAGACACATTTAAAGAGAATGCTGACTAATTATGATAAATGCAACTAATGTCAATGAACGAGTTGTGTGAAAATAGTAAAAAAAAAAAAAAATTCATTGGAGAATATACAGTTTTGCAACAACAGTAATAACAACTAAAAATAAGTGTGTGGTTGCATAGATAGGTATGCATATATGTGTACAGGAAGGCACGTATGAATATATGGATGTGCATGTACAGGTGTGTCTATGCTATTGTGGTTAGGTGCCATCATTGTGTCAGTTCCAACTCATAACAACCCTATGTACAACAGAACAAAACACTGCCCAGTTCTGTGCCATCCTCACAATACTTCTTATGCTTGAGCCCATTGTTGCAGCTGTTGTGAAAGTGTGTCTGATGAGGGTCTTCCTCTTTTTTCACTGAACCTATACTTTACCAGGCATGATGTTCTTCTCCAGGGACTGGTCCCTCCTGATAACATTTCCAAAGTATGTGAAACGAAGTCTCACCATCCTTGACTCTAAGGAGCATTCTGGCTGTACTTCTTCCAAGACGGATTTGTTCATTCTTCTGACAGCATATTCAATATTCTCTGCCAATATGGTAATTCAAAGGCATCAATTCTTCTTCGGTCTTCCTTATTCATTGTCCAGCTTTCACATGAATATGAGGTGATTGAAAATATCGTGACTTGGGTCATGCGCACCTTAGTCCTCAAAGTGATATCTTTGCTTTTTAACACTTCAAAGAAGCCTTTTGCAGCAGATTTGCCCAATGCAATATGTGGTTTGATTTCTTGACTGCTGCTTCCATGGGTGTTGATTGTGGATCCAAATAAAAAGAAATCCTTGACAACTTCAAACTTTTCTCCATGTATCATGAAGTGGCTTATTGGTCCAGTTGTGAGGATTTTTTTCTTTATGTTGAGGTGCAATCCATACTGAAGGCTGTGGTCTTTGATCTTCATCAGTAAGTGCTTTAAGTCCTCTTCACTTTCAGCAAGCAAGGTTGTGTCATCTGCATATCGCAGATTGTTAATTAGTCTTGCTCTAATCCTTATGTTGTGTTCTTCATATAGTCCAGCTACTCACATTATTTGCTCTGCATACAGATTGAATAAGTATGGTGAAAGTATACGACCCCGATGCACTCCGTTCCTGATTTTAAACCATGAAGTATCCCCTTGTTCTGTTCAAAAAACTTCCTCTTGGTCTACATACAGGCTCAGCATGAGCACAATTAAAAAAAAAAATAAGTGCTCCAAAATTCCCATTCTTCGCAATGTTATCCATAATTTGTTATGATCCACACAGTCGAACGATTTGCATAGTCAATGAAACACAGTTCAACATCTCTCTGGTATTCTCTGCTTTCATCCCAGATCCATCTGACATCAGCAATGATATCCCTTGTTCCACGTTCTCTTCTGAACCCACCTTGAATTTCTGGCAGTTCCCTGTCTAGGTACTGATGTAACTGCTTTTGCATGATCTTCAGCAGAATTTTACTTGGGTGTGATATTAATAACATTGTTCAATAATTTCTGCATTCTGTTGGACCACGTTTCTTTGAAATGGGCACAAATACAAATCTCTTCCAATCGGTTGGCCAGGTAGCTGCCATCCAAATTTCTTGACAAAAACAAATGAGCACCTCCAGTGCTACATCCATTTGTTGAAACACCTCAGTTGGTATTCCGTTAATTCCTGGAGCCTTTTTTTCTGCAATGGCTTCAGTGCAGCTTGGCCTTCTTCCTTCAGTACCATCATTTCTTGATCATATGCTACCTCCTGAAATGAGTGAATGTTGATCAGTTCTTTTCAGTACTGACTGTATGTATTCCTTCCATCTTCTTTTGCTGCTTCCTGCATGGTTTAATATGTTCCCTGTAGAATCTCTCAATATTGCAACTTGAGGCTTGAATTTTTTCTTCAGTTCTTTCAGCTTGAGAAATGTCACGCACGTTTTTTCCTTTTGGTTTTCTAATTTCAGCTCTTTGCATGTCATTATAATACTCTGTCTTCTAGAACCGCCCCTTGAAATTTTTTGTTCAGTTCTTTTACTTCATCGTTTCTTCTGTTTATTTTACCTACTCTACATTCAAGAACAAGTTTCAGAGTCTCTTCTGACATTAAGTTTTGTCTTTTTTTCCTGTCTTATTAGTGACCTTTTGCTTTCTTCATGTATGATGTCCTTGAAGTTTTTGGTTATTGCATCAAATCTACTCTTGAGATGGTCTCTGAATTCAGGTGGGATATATTCAAGGTTGTTTTGGTTCTCATGGATTTGCTATAATTTTTTTCAGCTTCAACTTGAACTTGCATATGAGCAATTGATGGTTTTTTCCACCATTCATAGGCACATGTATGTGCATGTTTATGTGTGATGCATATACATTTGAATATAAAATAAAACCCATGGGACACCTTTATGGATGCTTCCTAGACACAACAGGATTGGTTTGCTGGGATTAGGGCCTTAGGAACATAATCTTGTGGGGCAACTCAGTCAATTGGCACAATGTAGTCTATAAAGACAATATTCTACATCCTAGTTTGTTGAGTAGCATCTGGGGTCTAAAACCTTGGAAGCAGTGACATAAGATACAGCTATGATCTCTACTTGTCCAGAACAAAAGAGAAAGAAGGAAATCAAACACTCAGAGAAGAAACTGACCTATAGAACTAATAGCCTACACAAACAATGAGACCAGAAGAACTAGATGGTGCCCAGCTACCATTACAGGCTGTTGCAACCAGTGAATCAATAGATGGTCCCGGATAGAACAGGAAAAAAATGTGGAACAAAACTTAAATTCCTAAGAAAAAGATCAGACTTACTGGACTGGTAGAGACCAGATAAACTCCTAAGACTATTGCCCTGGGTTACCCTTTAAACTTAGAACTCAAACCTCTCCAAAAGGTTACCTTCCAGCCAAATGACAGACTGGCCAATAAGACAAATAATACCAACCTGCAAGTACTTGCTCCTTTCAATAATCATCTAAAGGAAGCCAAGTGGTAAACACTTACCCTAGGCCAAAGAGGAGAAGGTAAGCAGGGACAGTGAAGCTAGATTAATAGAAAGAGAACAAACAGAATGGAAATAATGAGAACGCTGATATATTGTGAAAAAAATGTAACGGATGTCACTGAACAACATGTATGGAAATGGTTAAATGAGAATCTAATTTGCTGTGTAAACTTTTACCAAAAACACAATAAAATATTTATAAAAACATTAAAAATAAAAAAATTAAGTCACATTCAGAAAATAAAAAAAGAATCTTCCTATGTCTGAGACTTGGTACATTTTAAAATGTAAATTATAGCACACAGCCATTCTTCCCAAGCAATTCCTAACTGACCTTTTCAAAGCATGTTTCAGTGATCTTGGTATTAGTCATTTTTCTCTGTCTACCTGGAATGCCTTTCTTCTTTCCTCTCTGAATAGCCATATCCTGCCATTCCACTTCCCAGACTACACAGTTAACTATATTTTCAGAACTACAGCATTTAGGGCTAGAACAATGGATTCTGACCCTTACACATAAATTAAATAATAGCTGTGAGTTCCTACAGTAGTGCCTAGCACACTTCTGCACACATCGGAGGCACTCAATGAACACTCAGGGAACTCTTAAAAGATGGACAATGAATTAATGGGTGTGGATAATGCCCAATCTCCCTCTTACTTATGATCAAATTGGAAGTGGGGATTAATATCTATTATTACAGATTAATTACATGAAAACAAATCACTTGTATCCAATAGCTTTATTACTTGTTCCTGCCCACATGGCAAAACAATATTACAAAAAGCCTACATGTAAGTGTACCTTTTCCCACTTCCAAAATATCTATTTACATTCCCAACAGAGTTCACTAAGCATTTGCTAAGTCCTGACTCAGCCCCTCCTAATTACATGTGCAAGCCACAGAATCACCATCTTTGTAGAACATGGAAGGAATAGGGGTGTTTGAATTAGAAAACCTGGGTTTAAATTTTAGTTCCATCCTTTATTAGCTGTGTAACCTTGAACAACTTACTTGACATCTCTAATTCTCAATTTTGTCATCTATTAAATGGGAATAATAGGACCTTCCATATAGTTTGTGAGAATTAAATAATATCCTATGTGTAAGTCTGTTTTGGAAGAAGTACAGCCAGAGTGCTCCTTGGAAGTGAGGATGGCGAGACTTTGTCTTACATACTTCGGACTTGTTATCAGGATGGATTAGTCCCTGGAGAAGAACATCATGGTTGGTGAGGTAGAAGATCAGCAAAAAGAGGAAGACCCTTGACAAGACGAATTGACACATGGGTGCAACTTGTAACAATGGGCTCAAGCACAGCAACAACTGTGAGAATGGCACAGGATGTGGCGTTGTTTCATTCTGTTGTACACACGGTCTGTATGAGTCAGAACCAGCTCCACAGCACCTAACACACAACAAACACACACGTAAAGCATCTAGCACGATGCCATCCATATATTGTTGTTAGCTACCATCAAGTCAACTCCAACTTACGGCAACCTTATATACAACAGAATGAAACATTGCCTGGTCCTGCATCATCCTCACAATTGCTTTCATGTTTGAGTCCTTTGTTGTGGCTACTGTGCCAATACAACTCACCAAGGATCTCCCTTGCCCTCACTGACCCTCTGCTTCACCAAACATGATGTCCTCCTCTAGCGATTCATCTCTCCTGATGATGTATCCAAAGCAAGAGAGTCAAACAATGTTCTGTTGTGATGCATAAGATTTTCATCAGCTGATTTCCAGAAGTAGATCATCAGGCCTTTTTTCCTGTCTTTTTTAGTCTAGAAACTCAACTGTAACCTTTCCCAGTAGGTGACGTTACTGGTATCTGAAATTCCAGCATCACAGCAACATGCAAGCCATCTCCTTCTCCTCCTTTCCCTCACACCTTCTTCCCCAGCCTTCCCTTTTCTATTTCACAATTTAGATTCTTCTTCCTTTCTCTTCCCTCACCCAATATCCAAGTAAGATAGGGTGATACGATGGTCTGTCCAGGAAGAGGCAATGGTAAGGAGAATCATAAGAAGATTGCGTAGTTCTGCCAGTGGCTGTTCTTCTAACGTGCCAGCCTCTTCTGCTTTTGATAAAAACACAGAGGATGCTTTACAAAAGCCCACTGCTGGCAACTGCCACAAGGTTGAGGTTCTCACAATTTCCAAGTGAAAAGGAAAATAGAGAGAGAGTCTGTATTTATCTCCCCTTCTTCCCCAACAATCTCATTCAAAACCAAGGAAGCCAGTGTGAAGATATGATTTTTAGAACAGTTAGACACAAAGCTTCAACAATGATACCTAAAGCAAAAGAGAGATAATTCTATTCCAAGAGGCAGAACGAGATATAAAAGTCTCAGAAATTAAAGCATCTGTGGTGTATAGTTGACAAATGCTCTGACATCCTATAAAAGGAACAAAATTGAAAATTTAATGTGACATGAGGTCTGATTCCAATATGCAGCTGAAGTCAAAATCTTAAGCAGCTTCTGAAAACCATGGAATCTAATAGTGACCGAAAACCTCGACTTTGTATGTAATATTTGTTTCCAGATTATCCAGGTGAAATTGGAACCACAGAGTTGCGTCATCACTTTAGGAATGAAGAGAAACTTCACTTTATTCCACATGATGTTACCCAGTGGCCACATAATATTTATTGAATGTTAACTGAGTGCCAGTGGTTGTTTAAGTGCTCTATGTATATTAGCACATTTATTCATGACAATAGCCCTAAGAGGTTATTACTCTTATTTTTGCCAGTTTTATTGATTAGAACATTGAGGCTTAAAGAGTATAGCAAACTTGTCCAGGGTCACACATCTAGTAAATAGTGGGGCTGGAATTCGCTCAGGCACATAATTAGATACAAAATATCAAAACTGATAGACAAACTTGGCTTTGTTCTTGATTTCTCTCTATCTTTCATTTGAGCATGGGCTAAAATTGTGTTATGAATCACTCAGTACTTTTCGTCTCCATTTCCTTATCTGTCTAGGAGTATTTTACATATTATTTATCATCTCTGTAAATATTTGTGCATCATAATTATTTGTATGTCTTTCTGTTCCACAAGATTGGGAACACTACTGGTAGTGTATGTGTGTGTGTGTGTGTGTGTATACATGGTTCTGAAATATTTACTGAATGAATGTATTACCAGATGAACTAAATCTTTCTACATTATAACCTCATTTAAAATAAAAGTCACACTCATATTTAAAGTTGTCATAGTTGCAGCAATTAACAAAAAAAGAATCCTATTTATATCCAGTCTCTCAAAGACAGGATCTGATTTCATGCTGTAGCATATGCATCCTTCTACCCCTTCCTAAGAATAGGTAGGTAGATAGGTGCTCTTGAGTTGGCTCTGACTCAGTGTTACCTGTGTACAATGGATCTACATATTGCCTGGCCTTGTGCCATCTTCATGATCTTTGGTATGCTTGAGTCCGTTGTCTCAGCCACTATGTGTTTTGAGTGACTTCCAACCTAGAAGGCTCATCTTCCAGCACTATATCAGATGGCATTCTGTTTTGATCCATAGGGTTTTCATTGGTTAATTTTTAGAAGTAGATCACGAGGCCTTTCTTCCTAGTCTGTCTTAGTCTGGGAACTCTACTGAAACTGGTCCACCATGGGTGACCCTACTGGTATTTGAAATTCTAGTTGCATACAAATCCAGCATCACAACAACACACAAGCCACAACAGTACAACCAACTGCTGTAAGACTGGTGGTTACCAGGAATGGGTAGGTGATTTCCCCAGTGTAGGTGGAGAAGAAGCATTACAGCATCTTGAATATCCCTGCCATATGCTGCCTAGTGGTCTGACATCATCTACCATGCTCTGGGAAGTCCATACAATCCACCTCCTGCCACTCTTCCCAAGGATTAGAGTTAGGGACTTGAGTTTAGAGACAGAGTTGAAAAGATGATAGGGATGCGCGGTGCAGTGAATTACTTAATAAGTCCTTTCTAGCCATAGTCTTTGTGATGCCCACACAATGATTGCGTGGGACAATGTAGATAAGTTGCTTGTGGCCCACCAAGGGGATTGGACAGCTTGCTAATAATGCAAATAAGGTTCATGGTACACTTGTGGGGGTGGGACCATGCAAATAAGATATACGGATCCCTAATGAGGGAATTGGTCAGTTTTGCCATCTAGGCTTAAAAAGAGCCATCTCAGAGGAAGACGGAGGGGACCTGACTCCAAGAAGACAGAGGAGCAGAGCATGTCTTTTGGACCTAGGGTCCCTGTGCTGAGAACCTCCTAGAACCAGGAGATAGACAGAGCTGTAACACCAGAGATGGCACAAGATAGTGAGAAGCGGCAGCAGAGAAATGGCAGCAGCAGAACCAGGAGACCGATGTGAGATGTTGTGGTGTTTCCTGGCCCACTGAGCTAGGCGGTTATAGTGGATGTGCCAAATCACAGAGTGAGAGAGCTGAGAGGCTTCGGGCAGGAGGATTCCTGGAGGAGTGGGGTGCCTCTGGGCACTTATTAGCAGAACTAAAGAGCTTTGTAACACTTGCCCAAAAACGGCAGAGGGCAGGTCCAGAGGCCAAGGGACCGAGGGCCAGATAGAGGCCTGCCTGCAGACAAGGCTGAGAAGAGGCTGCCCTGGTTGAAGAGCTGTATCAGAGCATTCCTGGTCCTGAATTGTAACCTCTTACTTCCCTAATAAACCCCATAATTGTGAGTATTATCTGTGAGTTGTGTGTGACCATTGCAATGAATTATTGAACCCAGCAGAGAAGTAGAGAGCGCCGTGGGAGGGAAGGCTGGTTTCAGAACTGGTAAAAAGCTTGGAGGGTAGAGGTATGCCTGACCTCTACCTCAAAGAAATCAGCCTTAGGCTGTTGTTGCTGGTGGTGATTCTCCCCCTTGTGAAGTTAGACGAGGTTGGATGAGGCACCTATCACACCATTTTAACAGGATGTTATCTTACGATTTTGTTTCTTCTTATGATTTTGTTTCTTCTAGGAATCAGTCCTTAGCTGAGACAAAGAAATATTGATAACTCATGGCTAGAGAAAATATGTGGTGAATTGCAAATATTCTGGCAGAAATTGCCACCACTTGGAGATTCTCACACTTTTGAAAATCATTTTATGCACAGTGAGATGCCATCTCTTATCCATCAGACTGGTGAGATTTACAAAGTCTTACAGTAAAAATATTGTGAAGGCTGTTGAGAAAAGAGAACTTCTAATCCACAATCTAGGGGATATAAATTGCTACAACTACCGTGGAAAACGCTTTGTCAGTTTCTGATAATGGCAAAGAGGTACATGCCCTGTGACCCAGCAACTCCAGTTCTAAGTGTGAGCTCAACTGTCAAACATGTGTGTGAGGAAACATGTACGAGTTTATTCATATGGCATTGTTTGCACTAGAAACAAAATTGTAAATGTCCATCAGCAGGGCACAGATGAATAAATTATGGAATATTCATGCAATATTAAAAATAAATACACTATAGTTATGCACACAAACAGACATAAATCTCAAAAACATAGTATCATGTGAAAAGGCAAGTTGCACAAGAGTATATACACCATTTATGTAAATATTAAAATCTTGTGTAATTACATTGTCTATGGATAAAAAAAATTTTTTTATGAATACATTATGTACAGTAAAAGTATAAAGAAAAACATGAAAATGACAGAAAGCAGTTCTTTAGAGTGTTTGTCTCTGGAAAAAGGAGGGAAGGGGGTGCAATCCAGAAGGGTCAACACGTGCTCTATCAACCATGCTTTTTGCTTAAGTCTGGTAGAAGGTATGTTGGTGTTCACTGTATCAATTCTTTGTAAACTTTTGGGTAGTGTAAATAAACATCTTTAAAGGTAAAAAACACTACTACCAACAGGGTTCTCAGGATTAAGACCAGCAACTAAAGACAGCATCTAAGGTTTTAAAATGAACACAACAGGCGAGGTATATCATAGAGGAAAAAGAAATTCAACGAAAGACTATGGAATAAATATTGTGACAAGTTCATTTCCCTTCACATTCAAATATATTCAACCAGAAGCTGAATTTTTACATTTGTTTCCAGAAATTGCCCTTGACAATATTGTGATAAGACTGTAGACCACACGTATGCAATCATTGAGATAGCCGTTTCTTGGATTGTATAAGTTCTGACACAATGGCAACTTAAAATTTGGGAGGAACTCACTGAAAGAAGCATGAAACCAAATTGTCTAAAGAAGAATAAAAGCACTCCTCCCCGGCTTAAAAAATTAGCAGTAGCTAATTTTATTCTGCTCAATGCCAGTATCTTTTATGGCAAGAAAATTAGCTCTGTAGTTGTATTTTGTTTTGTTTTTATTCTTTTTTTCAAAATGAGTCTTAGGTCCCAGGCTAACTGGAGAAGCATTTTTTTTTTTTTTTTTTTTAATAAATGAATAAATCTAGGAGGGCATTTAGGTTCTTGGTCTGTCTAGAGACGAGTCAGCATCAGGGAAAAGCTTCCAACCTGCTAGAAATCTAAGACACGTTATATTTTTGCATTCATTTAAAGAAAGATGTGTCACTTTCCTGATGAGTTATAATTAGAGAAATTCTCTGAAGGGCTTGAGATGAGCTTTAAAATATCTTTATTACTTAATATCTTCTTAACAGCATTTTCTTAACCAAGAAGTTGACAATGAACACTTACCTTGAAGTTGATAGTTCCCATATTACACTGCCCTTAGCTGTCCATCCCCCACGAGAGGAAATTGAGATAGCATGCTATTAGACACTTCCTCTCATGATAAGCTTGTTTCTTAGGGTAGGATTGTAAAGTGTCTTCATCAGAATAGAAATCTGGGAAATATGTATAGTCCCTAGCCTTGGAATATTCTAGAAATCCGATGAGAAATATTTTCTAAATTTGACAAGTTCAGAATTTGAATGAGTTCAGCAACCAGACCAATAAATCCTGATTTTCTCAACAGGGATGTGGAACTCCATTTTCTCACAATTCTCCAGACTACATTAGCCTTTCAATATTCAGTCTAATCATTTAATAATGTCTCATGTGTCTCTCCTATTTCACATGTCATCAGTTTAATCGAGGTGCCCCAATGGCTTCACAGTACCTTCTCTTTCAGTTCTTACTGCCTAGAGGAGAGTGCCTGGCTTATTTCTGAGTCTGACAATCCCAGAAAGGATTTCTGGAAAAAAATATATAAAATTGGGAGTTACAAATAGCAGTTTTATGATCCGAAACATAAAGTACCTTGATCAATTAAAATAAAATTACTACATTGTTTGTTTATAGTTACAAAATACCTGACAGCCTTGGAAAAGAACTGAAAGTATTCTTGAATATTTATCATCTGAAATCAAGTTATAGATCTACAGCACTTTTGAAACGTTGGAAGTCAATGTTTTTGAAGATAAAGTGTCTGAAACTTGATTTGTAGAGATCCTGCCAGCCAAGGTTTCAACATCTCTATAAGCCCAGAGAGTCGCTGGAAAGATGGGGTCCAGAAAGGAACATTTTTATATTTGTCTGAAAGCATAAACATTTGCCATCGTTTTTCATTTTGAGGTGTATCATACATACAAAAGAATGCATATGTACAATGGAAATAATTTATAAGACAAACTGCGGTGTGTCTACCACCCAGACTAAGTAATAGAAGCTTAGAGGGTACCATCAGTACCTTAGAATCCTTCGGCATATCAACCTTGATCCCATTCTCTCCCCTCCCCTTCAAAGGTCCTGAAGGGGAGGTCCATCCTGACTTTTACGTTAATCACCCCCTTGGTTTTTTTCTTTATAATTCTACCACTTACAGTGTATCCTCAAGCAGTACGTTGTTTCATTTTGAAACACTGAGTAGCAAACTCAAAACCCCCTGTATAGAAGAAAGGTAATACTGACATTGTCAGAAGAAAGCTTCCAGAAAAAGAGAAACTGTCCTGAGTTCGCAAGCCTGGTTTCTGTCTCTCTGGCAATTTATGCGAACCCCTTCTGGGGAAATCAATGTGCAAGGTGACAAGTGAGTCCTGGGAAATAGTGCTACCACAGTGGGGACACCTGGCAGGCCTGAAGTTTTGGATATCAGGCAGGAATCTGGTCTTGCTCTGTATTTTCTGGTTCCAAGCTCACCAGGGTGAATCTCTTAGGAGAACATGAGAACACAGCATTCCTTTGCAGTGAGTTAAATGCCCAGTAAGTAGGGCTCAAAGCAGGTAGGGAAGAACAGAAATTGCTTATACACTGGTTAAAGCAAGCCCAGTATAGAAAGAATCTGGGCCAGGCTCACCTCGCTATTCTGTCATCAGGTTAAGAAGAAAGTACAATAGTACCTTGTGATGACTGTCTTCACGCTACTCTGGATGCTTTCTGGTCCTCTGTCTGGTGCACACTTGTGGTCCTGGGGCCCTCACCATTCTCCTGGGGATTTTTTTCCTGATAAATTCTGTCCTGAGTATTCTTCTTCTGAACCTATTATATATAGTTTTCTTTATTTCTCTCATATGTAGTGAGCATGTTCTCCATTTTTTGTGAAATGGTTGATGTTGTTAAGTGCCATCGAGTTGGTTCCCACTCTTAGCAACCCTATGCACAACAGAATGAAATACCGCCTGATCCTGCACCATCCTCACAATTGTGGCTCTGCTTGAGCCCATTGTTGCAGCCACTGTGTCAATCCATCTCGTTGAGGCTCTTCCTCTTTTTCACTGGACCTATAAAAAAAATATATATATATATATATATTTTTATATTTTACCAAGCATTATGTCCTTCTCCAGGGACTGATCCCCCCGGATAACATGTCTAAGGTGTGTGAGACGAAGTCTTGCCATCCTTGCTTGTAAGGAGCATTCTGGCTGTACTTCTTCCAAGACAGATTTGTTCATTCTCTGGCAGTCCATGGTATATTCAATGTTCTTTGCCAACACCACAATTCAAAGGTATCAATTCTTCTTCAGTCTGTCTTATTCACTGTCCAGCTTTCACACGCATATGAGGCAATTGAAAACATCATGGCTGGGTCAGGCCCACCTTAGTCCTCAAGGTGACATCTTTGTTTTTTAACACTCTTAAGAAGTCTTTTGCAGCTGATTTGCCCAATCAATATGTCTTTTGAGTTCTTGACTCCTGCTTCCACGGGTGTTGATTATGGATCCAAGTAAAATGAAATCCTTGACAACCTCAATCTTTTCTCCATTTATCATGATGTTGCTTATTGGTCCATTTGTGAGGATTTTTGTTTTCTTTATGTTGAAATGGTTGATAGGAGTTTATTTTTCAGATCTCACATGTTTGAAAATGTCTACTGTCTCATGGTTTTGGGAGACATCTAGGTCAAATGGCATAACAAAATTTATAGAGAAAATATTCTGCATCCCACTTTGGTCGTGGCATCTGGGGTCTTAAAAGCTTTCGAGCAGCATCAAAGGTGCATCAATTGGTCCCAACCCACCTGGAGCAAAGGAGAATGAAGAACACCAAAGACACAAAGAAAATATTAGCCCAAGAGACAAAAGGTCCACATAACCCAGAGACTCCATCAGCCTGAGACCGGAACTAGACGGTGTTTGGCTACCACCAATGACCACCCTGACAAGGAACACAACAGAGAGTCCCTGATGGAGCAGGAGAAGAGTGTGGCACAGGACTCAAATTCACATAAGAAGACCAGACTTAATGGTCTGAGTGAGACCAGAGGGACCCCAGAAGACATGGTCCCCAGACTCTTTGTTAACCTAGAACTAAAACCATTCCTGAAACCAACTCTTCAGACAAAGGTTAGCCTGGATTATAAAACATAAAATGACACTTGTGAAGACTGTACTTCTTAGTTCAAACAGATCCATGAGACTAAATGGGCAGCTCTGGTCTAGAGGCAAGATGAGAAGGCAGAAAGGGACAGGAGCTGGTTGGGTGGACGCAGGAAACCCAGGGTGGAAAGCAGGAATGTGCTCTCACATTATAAGGATTCCAACTAGTGTCAGTAACAATACGCGTATAAATTTTTATACAAGAAATTAACTTGAGCTGTAAACTTTTACCTAAACACAATTAAAAAGAAAGAAAGAAGGAAGGAAGGAAGAGAGAGAGAAAGAAGGAAGGAAGGAAAGAAAGAGAGAAAGGAAGGAAGGAAGGAAGGAAGGAAGGAAGGAAGGAAGGAAGGAAGGAAGGAAGGAAGGAAGGAAGGAAGGAAGGAAGGAAGGAAGGAAGGAAGGAAGGAAGGAAGGAAGGAAGGAAGGAAGGAAGGAAGATAAAAAGAAAGAAGGAAAGAAAAATCTACTCTCACACTAATTGTTTGGCCAGGTATAGAATCCAGGTTGGATATAAGGTTCTTTCAACATTTTGGAGGTGTCGTGGCATTGTTTTCTTTCTTTTTTGAACATTTTATTGTGTTTTAGGTGAAAGTTTACACAGCAAATTTGTTTCCTATCGAACAATTTATACACAAATTGTTTTATGACATTGGTTGTTATCCCTGCAATGGTCAGCATTCTACTCATTTCTACTCTGCCTTCTCCATTTCCCTGCCCCTTCTTGCCTTCTCATATTTGCTTTTGGGAAAATGTTGCACATTTGGTCTCATATAGTTGATTGTCCTAAGAAGCACATTCTTCATGGGTGTTATTGTTTCTTTTATAGGCCAATCTATTATTTGGCTGAAAGATGACTTCCAGGAGCAGCTTCAGTTCCAGGTTAAAAAGATGTCTTAGGACGATAGTCTCGGGGGTTCCTCCAGGTTCTGTCAGTCCAGTAAGTCTGGTCTTTCTTATGAACAGGAGTTTTGTTCCACATTTTTCTCCCATTCTAACTGGGACCTTCTATTGTGTCCCTGGTCAGAGTGGTTGGTAGTGGTATCCAGTTGCCATCTACTTCTTCTGGTCTCAGGCTACAGAAGGCTGTGGTTTGTGTGGGTCATTAGTCCCGTGGACTATTTGTTTCTTTGGGTCTTTGGTTTCCTTCACGTTCCTTTGCTCCACATGGAAAGAGAACAATAGCTGTACCTCAGATGGCCACTTGCAAGTTTTTAAGGCCCTAGATACTACTTACCAAACTAGGATGTAGAATATTATCTTTATGAACAGTGTCATCCCAGTGGATTTAGATGTCCCCTGAGACTACGGTCCTTAGCCTTCAATCCCAGTATCTCAGTTCCACGAGGTGCTTGGATAGGTCTATAAAGGTTTCCACAACTGTGCTCCTATGTGCTCGATTACATGTATGAATATATATGCAACACATACAAATATGTATATACAAATGCCCACAACTATACCTATATAAGCACCCTTTGTCAACTACATAGCATACATATTTACCTATGTAACCACTCACAAATTTTTGGTTATTATTGTTGAGGTATAATTTATACAACACTGTCCAAAAAAAAAAAAAAAAACCCTTGCTGTGGAGCCTATTCCAACTCACAGTTGTCCTTTATTCTTGCATACCTCTTGTCTTCATTTACCTTGGTCATGTTGTGTTGACTTCCCCCATATTGTGTATTGCCTTTCCTTTCATCAGAATTAACATGTATCTAATTAGTGAATGATTCTCACTTCAATCCCCACCTATCCCTGGAAACCATAAAAGAACATTGATTTTTGTGTGTAAACCTATTCTTAACATTTTATACAACTGCTATCATACAATATTTGTCTTTGTGTGTGTGTGTGACTTATTTCACTCAGCACATTGTCCTCCAGATTCAACCATGTTTTATGATGCTTTGGGGACTCCTCATTATTCTTTATAATGTGTAGTATCCCCTTGTATGTATGTACCACCTTTTGTTTATCCATTCATCCACTGATGGACACTTAAGTTGTTGCCATCTTTTTGAAATTGTGAATAATGCTGCAATGAACATAAGTGCTCATGTCTATTTGTGTCACTGCTCTTATTTCTCTAGGGTATATACTTAGGAGTGGGATTGCTGGATCATATGGTATTTCTATTTCTAGTTTTTTGAGAAAGCACCATACTGTTTTCCATAGTGGTTGTACCATTTCCAGTCTCCCCACAATCTCACCAGCACTTCTTGTTTTCTGTGTTTTTTTTTTTTTTATCAGTGTCATTTTTTCATGGGTGAGGTGGTATTTCATTGTTGACATCTCTCTAGTAGTGGCACAGTGGTTAGGGGTTCAGGCTGCTAACCAAAGCATTGGTAGTTGGAATCCACTAGCTGCTCCTTGGAAACCATATGGGTCAGTTCAGCTCTGCCCTATAGGGTCCTTATGAGTTGGAATCAACTCAAGGGTAATGGGTTTGGTTTGGTTTGGTTTTAATGGCTAATGATCACAAGCATCTATTCATGTGTTAACTGCCTGAATGTCTCCTTTGGTGAAGAGTCTGTTCATGTCCTTTGCCCATTTTTTGATTGGATTGTTTGTCTTTTTGTTGTTGAGGTGTTGAAATTATATTTCAGAAATTAGACCCTTGTCAGATATGTCGTTGCCAATTTTTTTTTCCCCAGTCCGTAGGTTCTTTTTACTGTTTTGGTAAAGTCTTTTGATGAGCAGAAGTATTTAATTTTTAGGCAGTCCCAGTTATTTAGTTTATCTTCTGTTGTTTGTGCATTTTTAGTTATGTTTGATAGTGTGTTTATGCCATAAATTAGGACCCCTAGCTTTGTCCCTGTGTTATCTTCCAGGAACTTTTTAGTTTTAGGCTTAACATTTATGTCTTTGATCCAGTTTGAGTTAGTTTCTGTGTATGGTGTGAGGTGTGGATCCTGTTTCATTTTTCTACAAATGGATATCCAGTTTTGTCAGCACCATTTGTTAAAGAGACTGTGTCTTCCTCATTGAATGGACCTCAGCTCTATCCCAGATCAACTGTCTAGAGGTGAATGGATTTACCTCTGGGTTTTCCATTGTTTTCTTGCTTCCAATATTGTTGAAAAGTCCAAAGTCATCTTTAAACTGGATCATTTGTTTTTGGCAAGGTTTTTTCTCTCTAGAAACTTATAGAACCTTCTTTCCTTTCTGCAACATTCTGCAATTTCACAATGATGATCTTTAATGTGGGTCAATTTTTGTTTAAAAATTTCAAATTTTATTGTATTGCCTACTTGGTGGATACTTTCAATCTGTCAATTCATGCCTTTCAGATCTGGGCAGTTTCTTGAATTATTGATTTTCACTCCTCCACTTCTTTATTCTTCTGGAATTCCTGTTATTTAGGTATTGGAATTCCTGGAAAGTTTCTTCTATCATCTTTTCTCTCTTATTATTTTTTGTCTATTTTCTAGGAAAAACATCCTTTTCCTTTTGACTTTCATATTTTTTTATATTAACTTTTATTAAGCTTCAAGTGAACATTTACAAATCCAATCAGTCTGTCACATATAAGTTTACATACGTCTTACTCCCTACTCCCACCTGCTCTTCCCCTATTGAGTCAGCCCTTTCAGTCTCTCATTTCGTGACAATTTTGCCAGCTTACCTCTCTCTCTGTCCTCCCATCCCCCCTCCAGACAAGAGCTGCCAACACCCTCTCAAGTGTTCACCTGATGTAATTAGCTCACTCTTCATCAGCATCTCTCTCCCACCCGCTGACCAGTCCCTTTCATGTCTGATGAGTTGTCTTCAGGGATGGCTCCCGTCCTGTGCCGACAGAAGGTCTGGGGAGCATGGCCGCTGGGATTCCTCTAGTCTCAGTCAGACCATTAAGTATGGTCTTTTTATGAGAATTTGGGGTCTGCATCCCACTGATCTCCTGTTCCCTCAGGAGTTCTCTGTTGTGCTCCCTATCAGGGCAGTCATCGATTGTGGCCAGGCACCAACTAGTTCTTCTGGTCTCAGGATGATGTAGGTCTCTGGTTCATGTGGCCCTTTCTGTCTCTTGGGCTCCTAGTTGTCATGTGACCTTGGTGTTCTTCATTTTTCTTTCCTCCAGGTGGGTTGAGACCAATTGATGCATCTTAGATGGCCGCTTGTTAGCATTTAAGACCCCGGATGCCACATTTCAAAGTGGGATGCAGAATGTTTTCATACTAGAATTATTTTGCCAATTGACTTAGAAGTCCCCTCAAACCATGTTCCCCAGACCCCCTCCCCTGCTCCGCTGACCTTTGAAGCATTCATTTTATCCCGGAAACTTCTTTGCTTTTGGTCCAGTCCAATTGAGCTGACCTTCCATGTATTGAGTGTTCTCTTTCCCTTCACCCAAAGCAGTTCTTATCTACTGATTAATCAATAAAAAACCCTCTCCCTCCCTCCCTCCCTCCCCCCTTCGTAACCACAAAAGTATGTGTTCTTCTCAGTTTTTACTATTTCTCAAGATCTTATAATAGTGGTCTTATACAATATTTGTCCTTTTGCCTCTGACTAATTTTGCTCAGCATAATGCCTTCCAGGTTCCTCCATGTTATGAAATGTTTCACAGATTCGTCACTGTTCTTTATCGATGCGTAGTATTCCATTGTGTGAATATACCACAATTTATTTACCCATTCATCCGTTGATGGACACCTTGGTTGCTTCCAGCTTTTTGCTATTGTAAACAGAGCTGCAATAAACATGGGTGTGCATATATCTGTTTGTGTGAAGGCTCTTATTTCTCTAGGGTATATTCCGAGGAGTGGGATTTCAGGGTTGTATGGTAGTTCTATTTCTAACTGTTTAAGATAACGCCAGATAGATTTCCAAAGTGGTTGTACCATTTTACATTCCCACCAGCAGTGTATGAGAGTTCCAATCTCTCCGCAGCCTCTCCAACATTTATTATTTTGTGTTTTTTGGATTAATGCCAGCCTTGCTGGTGTGAGATGGAATCTCATCGTAGTTTTAATTTGCGTTTATCTAATGGCTAATGATCGAGAGCATTTTCTCATGTATCTGTTGGCTGCCTGAATATCTTCTTTAGTGAAATGTGTGTTCATATCCTTTGCCCACTTCTTGATTGGGTTGTTTGTCTTTTTGTGGTTGAGTTTTGACAGAATCATGTAGATTTTAGAGATCAGGCGCTGGTCTGAGATGTCATAGCTGAAAATTCTTTCTCAGTCTGTAGGTGGTCTTTTTACTCTTTTGGTGAAGTCTTTAGATGAGCATAGATGTTTGATTTTTAGGAGCTCCCAGTTATCGGGTTTCTCTTCATCATTTTTGGTAATGTTTTGTATTCTGTTTATGCCTTGTATTAGGGCTCCTAGGGTTGTCCCTATTTTTTCTTCCATGATCATTATCGTTTTAGTCTTTATGTTTAGGTCTTTGATCCACTTGGAGTTAGTTTTTGTGCATGGTGTGAGGTATGGGTCCTGTTTCATTCTTTTGCAAATGGATATCCAGTTATGCCAGCACCATTTGTTAAAAAGACTATCTTTTCCACAATTAACTGACACTGGTCCTTTGTCAAATATCAGCTGCTCATACGTGGATGGATTTATATCTGGGTTCTCAATTCTGTTCCATTGGTCTATGTGCCTGTTGTTGTACCAGTACCAGGCTGTTTTGACTACTGTGGCTATATAATAGGTTCTGAAATCAGGTAGAGTGAGGCCTCCCACTTTCTTCTTCTTTTTCAGTAATGTTTTGCTTATCCAGGGCTTCTTTCCCTTCCATATGAAATTGGTGATTTGTTTCTCTATCCCCTTAAACTATGACATTGGAATTTGGATCGGAAGTGCGTTATATGTATAGATGGCTTTTGGTAGAATAGACATTTTTACTATGTTAAGTCTTCCTATCCATGAGCAAGGTATGTTTTTCCACTTAAGTATGTCCTTTTGAATTTCTTGTAGTAGAGCTTTGTAGTTTTCTTTGTATAGGTCTTTTACATCCTTGGCAAGATTTATTCCTAAGTATTTTATCTTCTTGGGGGCTACTGTGAATGGTATGGATTTGGTTATTTCCTCTTCGGTGTTCTTTTTGTTGATGTAGAGGAATCCAAGCGATTTTTGTATGTTTATTTTATAACCTGAGACTCTGCCAAACTCTTCTATTAGTTTCAGTAGTTTTCTGGAGGATTCCTTAGGGTTTTCTGTGTATAAGATCATGTCATCTGCAAATAGTGATAACTTTACTTCCTCCTTGCCAATCCGGATACCCTTTATTTCTTTGTCTAGCCTAATTGCCCTGGCTAGGACTTCAAGTACGATGTTGAATAAGAGCGGTGATAAAGGGCATCCTTGTCTGGTTCCCGTTCTCAAGGGAAATGCTTTCAGGTTCCCTCCATTTAGAGTGATATTGGCTGTTGGCTTTGCATAGATGCCCTTTATTATGTTGAGGAATTTTCCTTCAATTCCTATTTTGGTAAGAGTTTTTATCATAAATGGGTGTTGGACTTTGTCAAATGCCTTTTCTGCATCAATTGATAAGATCATGTGGTTTTTATCTTTTGTTTTATTTATGTGATGGATTACATTAATGGTTTTTCTGATATTAAACCAGCCTTGCATACCTGGTATAAATCCCACTTGATCAGGGTGAATTATTTTTTTGATGTGTTGTTGGATTCTTTTGGCTAGAATTTTTTGAGGATTTTTGCATCTATGTTCATGAGGGATATAGGTCTATAATTTTCTTCTTTTGTAATGTCTTTATCTGGTTTTGGTATCAGGGAGATGGTGGCTTCATAGAATGAGTTGGGTAGTATTCCGTCATTTTCTATGCTTTGAAATACCTCCAGTAGTAGTGGTGTTAACTCTTCTCTGAAAGTTTGGTAGAACTCTGCAGTGAAGCCGTCCGGGCCAGGGCTTTTTTTTGTTGGAAATTTTTTGATTACCATTTCAATCTCTTTTTTTGTTATGGGTCTATTTAGTTGTTCTACTTCTGAATGTGTTAGTTTAGGTAGGTAGTGTTTTTCCAAGAATTCATCCATTTCTTCTAGGTTTTCAAATTTGTTAGAGTACAATTTTTCGTAGTAATCTGAAATAATTCTTTTAATTTCATTTGTTTCTGTTGTGATGTGGTCCTTCTCGTTTCCTATTCGGGTTATTTGTTTCCTTTCCTGTATTTCTTTAGTCAGTCTAGCCAATGGTTTATCAATTTTGTTAATTTTTTCGAAGAACCAGCTTTTGGTTTTGTTAATTCTTTCAATTGTTTTTCTGTTCTCTAATTCATTTAGTTCAGCTCTAATTTTTATTATTTGTTTTCTTCTGGTGCCTGATGGGTTCTTTTGTCTCTCACTTTCTATTTGTTCAAGTTGTAGGGCCAGTTCTCTGCTTTTGGCTCTTTCTTCTTTTTGTATGTGTGCATTTATCGATATAAATTGGCCTCTGAGCACTGCTTTTGCTGTGTCCCAGAGGTTTTGATAGGAAGTATTTTCATTCTCGTTGCATTCTATGAATTTCCTCATTCCCTCCTTGATGTCTTCTATAACCCAGTCTTTTTTCAGGAGGGTATTGTTCAGTTTGCAAGTATTTGATTTCTTTTCCCTAGTTTTTCTGTTATTGATTTCTAGTTTTATTGCCTTGTGGTCTGAGAAGATGCTTTGTAATATTTCGATGTTTTGGACTCTGCAAAGATTTGTTTTATGACCTAATATCTGGTCCATTCTAGAGAATGTTCCTTGTGTGCTAGAAAAAAAAGTATACTTTGCAGCAGTTGGGTGGAGAGTTCTGTATAAGTCAATGAGGTCAAGTTGGTTGATTGTTGTAAGTAGGTCTTCCGTGTCTCTATTGAGCTTCTTACTGGATGTCCTGTCCTTCTCCGAAAGTGGTGTGTTGAAGTCTCCTACTATAAATGTGGAGGTGTCTATCTCACTTTTCAATTCTGTTAAAATTTGATTTATGTATCTTGCAGCCCTGTCATTGGGTGCATAAATATTTAATATGGTTATGTCTTCCTGATCAATTGTCCCTTTTATCATTATATAGTGTCCTTCTTTATCCTTTGTGGTGGATTTAAGTCTAAAGTCTATTTTGTCAGAAATTAATATTGCTACTCCTCTTCTTTTTTGCTTATTGTTTGCTTGATATATTTTTTTCCATCCTTTGAGTTTTAGTTTGTTTGTGTCTCTAAGTCTAAGGTGTGTCTCTTGTAGGCAGCATATAGATGGATCGTGTTTCTTTATCCAGTCCATGACTCTCTGTCTCTTTATTGGTGCATTTAGTCCATTTACATTCAGGGTAATTATAGATAAATAAGTTTTTAGTGCTGTCATTTTGATGCCTTTTCATTTGTGTTGTTGGCAATTTCGTTTTTCCACATACTTTTTTGTGCTGAGACGTTTTTCTTAGTAAATTGTGAGATCCTCATTTTCATAGTGTTTGACTTTATGTTAGTTGAGTCATTACGTTTTTCTTGGCTTTTATCTTGAGTTATGGAGTTGTTATACCTTTTTGTGGTTACCTTATTATTTACCCCTATTTTTCTAAGTAAAAACCTAACTTGTATCGTTCTATATCGCCTTGTATCACTCTCCATATGGCAGTTCAATGCCTCCTGTATTTAGTCCCTCTTTTTGATTATTGTGATCTTTTACCTATTGACTTCCATGATTCCCTGTTGTGTGTATTATTATTATTTTAATTAATCTTAATTTGTTTGTTTTTGTGATTTCCCTATTTGAGTTGATATCAGGACATTCTGTTTTGCGACCATGTATTGTGCTGGTATCTGATATTATTGGTTTTCTGACCAAACAATATCCTTTAGTATTTCTTGTAGCTTTGGTTTGGTTTTTGCAAATTCTCTAAACTTGTGTTTATCTGTAAATATCTTAATTTCGCCTTCATATTTCAGAGAGAGTTTTGCTGGATATATGATCCTTGGCTGGCAGTTTTTCTCCTTCAGTGCTCTGTATATGTCATCCCATTCCCTTCTTGCCTGCATGGTTTCTGCTGAGTAGTCTGAACTTATTCTTATTGATTCTCCCTTGAAGGAAACCTTTCTTTTCTCCCTGGCTGCTTTTAAAATTTTCTGTTTATCTTTGGTTTTGGCGAGTTTGATGATAATATGTCTTGGTGTTTTTCTTTTTGGATCAATCTTAAATGGGGTTCGATGAGCATCTTGGATAGATATCCTTTCGTCTTTCATGATGTCAGGGAAGTTTTCTGTCAGGAGTTCTTCAACTATTTTCTTTGTGTTTTCTGTCCCCCCTCCCTGTTCTGGGACTCCACTCACCCGCAGGTTATCCTTCTTGATAGAGTCCCACATGATTCTCAGGGTTTCTTCATTTTTTTTTAATTCTTTTATCTGATTTTTTTCCAGCTATGTTGGTGTTGATTCCCTGGTCCTCCAGATGTCCCAGTCTACATTCTAACTGCTCGAGTCTGCTCCTCTGACTTCCTATTGCATTGTCTAATTCTGTAATTTTATTGTTAATCTTTTGGATTTCTACATGCTGTCTCTCTATGGATTCTTGCAACTTATTAATTTTTCCACTATGTTCTTGAATAATCTTTTTGAGTTCTTCAACAGTTTTATCGGTGTGTTCCTTGGCTTTTTCTGCAGTTTGACTTATTTCGTTTGTGATGTCTTGAAGCATTCTGTAAATTAGTTTTTTATATTCTGTATCTGATAATTCCAGGATTGTATCTTCATTTGGGAAAGATTTTGATTCTTTGGTTTGGGGGGTTGGAGAAGCTGTCATAGTCTGCTTCTTTATATGGTTTGATACGGACTGCTGTCTCCGAGCCACCACTGGCAAACTAGTTTTTCAAAAAAATCCGCTAAAAAAAAAATGCAGTCAGATCCCTATCAGAGTTCTCCCTCTGGCTCAGGCTATTCGGATGTTAATGAAGCCACCTGGGGAGGGTGGGGGAGGGATCAGAGAGATAGGAGAGTAACACCTCAGAATATAGCCAGAGTTGCTTGTCTTGCTTGGAATGACTATTATATCTGAGATTTCCGCGGGGCGCGTTGCCTATGTGTGCTGGCTGTGTGGAGATTGCCCCCGGGGGGTCTGGCCCGCTGGAGTCACGGTCATATCCTCCGCTGCCAGCCTGGGACGTTGCACTCCCGACTCCAAAATCAGTCATTGCCTCCCAGGAACTCCCTGTCCTGCCTGCCGCGTCGCCACGCCACCCCCGTGAACCAGCTGGGCTCCTCCCCCGGGGTCAGCTCAGGTGAGCGGAGCTGCTCCCTGCGCCTGCGCGGCAAACACGCGTCCCACCTGGGACGTCACTTTCCCCGCTCCAAGACCCGTCACTGTCTCCCGGGGACTTCTCCCACTGGCTGCGTCGCCACGCCACCTGCGCAAACCTGCTGGGCCCCCTCCCAGGGTTAGTTCAGGAGGTGGAGCAGCTCCCTGCGCCCGCACCCCTCCAAAATCCCGGCGGGACGGCTCCCCAGCTGGGACGCTGCTCTCCCCACTCCAAGACCAGTCACTGCCTCCCAGGGACTTTTCCCACCGGCTGCGTTGCCACGCCGCGTGCGCGAACTGGCTGGGCCCCCTCCCGGAATGCGTTTGGGGGCTAGGGCTGGGCCCCTTGTTTGTGCCGTCTGCCCCCCTGGGCTCTGCCCCAAATCGGGCGCCTAAGGTCACCTGACTGGTACCCTGGCTCCAGGCTCTGAAAATAATCACTGCCTCCCCGTATTTGTTCCTTCTCCGTCTCTAAATCTGTGTTTGTTGTTCAGGGTTCGTAGATTGTTATGTATGTGATCGATTCACTTGTTTTTCCGAGTCTTTGTTGCAAGAGGGATCCGCGGTAGCGTCCACCTAGTCCGCCATCTTGGCCCCACCTCCGACTTTCATATTTTTAATAGCAAAGATTTCTTTTTCCTCTGAATGCTTACACACTTATGCTGGACTAGAAGACAGTTTCTCAATGGCTTGGAGTGGGAGTAGGATTCTAGAAATCTAACTGCCCTTTTACCCAATCCATCTATTTCAGCTTCTCCTTTCATCAGCTCCAGATACCTTATACTGACTAGTTGAGAGAATTTTGAGAATTCTATGGTACATATTGGAGTCCCTTAGTGGTGCAAATGGTCAATGTGTTTGGTGGTTAATCAAAAGGTTGCAGTTCAAAGCTACGCAGAAGTGACTCAAAAGAAAGACCTGGTTATCTACATCTGAAAAAAGCCTCTGGGGCACAATTCTGCTCCAACACACATGGGGTCGCCATGAGTAAGAATCAACTTGAGAGCAACTGGTTTGGGTTTTTTGGTTACTGTACAAATTAGGTTGATTCTCAGTGTACCCTACTCTCAGAGAGCGATTCTGCTTTCTGGGGTCTGTTGAGTCAGTTATCACGTGTCTTTCTGCTCTCCAGCTTCCAATAATTTGTTGTTATTGCTCCCTCTCCTGCTTTTCTCATCCTTGTGGGTGTGTGTATTTGTAAAAATCCCTTAAATTTATTGCTAAAGATGTTTAAAGAAAGAGAGCAAAATTAGAATCTGTGCTCATTTGGTTATTTTAACCAAAAAAACCTTCCATTATAAGATTTTTTATATTTTATCATACATGGATTAATCAAATATATAAACTCTTACTGAATAAAAGATTTTTCTTCTTTCAATTGCTAAAGTAATTTGGAGAATAGAAAATTTTCATAGAATTGTACATTATCATTACTCTACTTTCCAAATATAAAGTCACTCATTTTCTGAAATCCTATATTCATTATGCTGTTAAACCACTATTATGATCAAAGGGAGAGTTATAAAACAACATATTAAGATACGAATTAGGTAAAAGCCCCTAGTTAGGATTTTGAAATAATGAATTAAGTTCTTCTGATGTTATTACTCTTAGATAAAATATCATTACTCTGTTCAGAATTTGCATTTATTTATACAGCAATGGTTCACGCTAAGAGCATAAGTTTCTTTGAATTAAAGTGTGGGTGGGGATATCTGAAATTGGAGAATCTGTTTTCATAATGATGACTGGTATACCTAAGAGGAAGGTCATTTAGGGAGGAAACAACCCCATAAGCCATCTGAGAGTTAGGGCTAAGCCTTAACCCTGTAACACTGTACTTGATGGGAAAACACTCACCTGGAAAGGCAGGCTGAGAACATTCATGGAGGATCAAAAGGCAGAGGCCATTTTGATTGTCACTGAGGTGTCTGGACTTAGATTGCAAGTCAGCCCAGGTTGCCCAGTTTAATTAGACTTTCAGATAAGCAGTGGATGATTGTTAATGTAAATATTTCCCAGTATTTGGGACATACTTGTACTAAAAATAGTTCGGTATCTATAATTATTCTTTTTATAATTAAAATTTAACTGAAGGGACCTGTATTTCTATTTGTTAAATTTGGCAACCTGGATCATACCCCTCAACCTAGAATCTGAATCTCTAAAAAAAGTTTGAATTGAAAAACAAGACAAAACTCCAGGAAGGGTAACTTGGAGCTCAAGGCAGCTAACACAATGATCAGGGAGCAATGTATCAGGAGTGAGAGAATGGTATGTTCCATAAGACATAAGCAGAGCATGATGGCTTTTCAGGAGGACCAAGAAGATGCCCCAAGGTCCCCTTAACCAGGTGTTATTGTTGTTAGCTGCCATCAAGCTGGCCCTGACTCATGGTGACCCCCATGCACAGTTGAACAAAATGCTGCCTGGTCCTACACTGTCTCCCTGATAAGTCAAGAATCAGACCATTGTGATCCATAGGGTTTTCATTGGCTGATATTTGGAAACAGATTGCCAGGCATTTCTTCTTTGTCTTAGTCTCTACTGAAACCTATTCAGCATCATAGCAATACATAAACCTCCACTAGAAGATAGGTAGCGGCTATGCATGAGATGCATTGGCTGGGAATCGAACTCATGTCTTCTGCATGGAAGGGGAGAACTCTACCACTGACCCACCACTGCCCTTCCTTAAGCAAATAAGAGGAATTTAAAGGAATGAAGGTTCGCGGACTGGCTGGAGGTAACTGTCTCTTTGCCAGTAGCAATGGCCTCATTGTGTTTCCTGGCCAGTGAGACCTGGAGATACGATACCATACCTTAGTGTAAAAAGCAAAAAAAAGGTTTTTCTAGGGAGTTCTCAGTTTACAGAAGACAATGGAAGAGATTTGCAAAAAGATCCTTTAAGTTAAGTTGCTATATTTTCAATAATACTTTTTTGATAGGGCTGGACCATTCCCAAAAAAAAAAAAAAAAAAAAAAACCAAACCAAAAATCAAACGTGTTGCTGTCGAGTCGGTAGAGCAGAGTAGAACTACCCCCGTAGTGTTTCTAAAGAGCTGCTGGTGGATTCGAACTGCTGATCTTTTGGTTAGCAGCCTTAATGCTTAACCAGTGGGCCACCAGGGCTCTGGAACATTCCTAGACATCTTTATTTTACCCCAGCCCCATGCCCTAATGTCTATTAGAGCCTGTAAACAAGGATTTAATATAGATTTTCAGAACAGCTTTTTTATTTTTAAAATTTATCTGATGCTTCTTTTTGAGAGTACTCACAATTAGAGTTCACTGCCTCTGGAGTATTCTTCCCCACATTCTTCATTTTCATTCACAATCCACACCTTGAGAAGACTGAGAGAATTTCCTAAAACCAGAGACCCAAAGGGATCCCCCAATTGTCCAACCCATCTCGCTTCCTCCAGGCAGGCTCCCACTCACGTAATCCTGGACAGCCTGGGTTTGAAAACTTCCAGAGAAGGGAGTTGTATAACATCCCTCTGAGGGAGGAATGAAGAAGCTCTTATCAGCTTTCTTTTGTTGATGTTTTCAGACATCTCTTAACCTGGGACTGAAATTTCAATTTATTCAAAAAGGGTGATTCTTTTCAAAAAAGAAACAATTGCTAGGCTAAAAGCATGACCTGTACTTCCTGTGCCCGAGTGACTGCAGTGTCCAGCTTTCAGAGCTCTGACTGGTAGACCTTGAGCATCAGGCAGAGGTGCCCAAAGGCCTCAGTTTCCTTCCTCCTTCCACTCCAGGTTCTGTGTAATTCTCCCTCTCCTGTTGGTCATGTTGTGCTTAGATTGCCTGAATTAAGGATGGAGAGAAGGAAAATAAAGGCTTAATAATTTAATCTACTGCTAACAGCATTTTCAGCAATCACATTTTGAGTTAAGATTTTCTGCTATATAAAATTAAATCTATAAAATATATATCTGCATATAAAAATAAATACGGCAGATTCCTTCTCAGTACTTCCTAAGTCTGGTCTGCTAGGCATTTTATTCAAAGACTTTGATATCTCCATATTTCATCTTGAGTTAAATAAATCCAGGGCTGGGATGGTTTCCCATTATACTTTTGAGCTATAACATTTTGCGGTAATTGACACTATATAATAAAAAGTTACACAGGGATTTATTTTTCTTGGTGGGATAAAAGTATCGGTGAACCCCTCAGATGAATTGGTGCCAAGAGATAAAGGGAATTTTTGTTGCATGACCATGAGGCTGAAGGGTATAAGATAGCAAGCAGCCGGTGCTCCCAGAAGAAGGAATCAGAGGGATTGCTTCTATGAAAGCTGCACAGAATTAGTCAGAAAACAGGCTGATGGTAAGCATGGGACTATACTATACGGACTCAGACAAACACACTTGGGGTTCAACAATCACCAGGCCCTTTCAAGCCCCGCTCCTGTCCTTGACCTAAGAAACGATCTTCACAGAGGTTGCACACTTTTGTACGTACCTATGTAAGAATAAATCCCCATTGACTTAAACTGTCTCCACGATGCCCTTTGTGGCTTAATTCTCACTATGCCTCTGAGCCTTCCTTTTTCCTTTATTAAAAGTAGGGATTAAAGTGACCTGTGTCCCCTTGACTTTGCTTTGTTAAGCAGATTCAGCCATTGACCCACAACTTATCTACCTGCCCAGTGCCGCATCAGTTGAGCCAGTGGTTCTCAACTGGGGGCGATTTGACCCCCAGGAAGACATTGGGCAATGTCTAGAAACAGTTTTGATTGTCATGACTGGGGGTAGGTTGCTACTGGAATCTAATGGGTAGAGGCCAGGGATGCTGCTAAGCATAGTACAATATGCAGGACTGCCCTGCTTCTCCCCTTGCCACCCTGGCAACAAAGAGTTATCTAGTCCAAAGTGTCCATATAGCCAGTGTTGAGAAGCCCTAATTTAAACAAGAGAAGGGGGATAGTTTGCCTTCTCTCTCTCATCTTTCCCTATTGAACCCTCTTCATGCTTCTCTGTCCATGTTCCTTCCCCAAACTCAGACCTAAGAGTCCTTGGTGTCTCCAGCTGTGACAAATGTCTAGCCCCTAGCCCAGCACCCACCCAACACATAGCCAGACACTCAGAAGATGGTGGTTCCCTTCTCCATCCTTTGCCAGCTAACCTTATTTAAGGTCAGTCCAGTCCAACACACACAACCCAGCAGAGAAGATGGTATCTTCTCCCCTAGTACCTTTTGCGAAATCCTTTAGATTGCCAGAATGGGGATCTGGGATCAACAAGACTAGAAGAACAGAAAAGAAAAGCCATGTTAAGCAGTACTTCCTGACTAGTGTTTAGGATGCTTCCCACATGACAAACACCATATTCCTGGGGCTTGTGTAATCCCAAACATGTGAATACAGTGGATGGCAGCCAGTTCCATCTGGCTAGCATTCTTATTTTCCTCTGATATATTAAATTTTAGGAGTACTGCTTATACACTCAGAGCAAAGTTCAGTTCAAATTAGAGAAAACAAAGAGAAATCAGGCATTGTAACACCTCTCTGGGTGAGGCTGTTCTCAGTTATGTGGGAATAACGGTGGAGTTATCCAGGAAAGAGGGTTTCCTTGGGGTTTTGCATGGGAAAGGAATCACAGCCTACAGCCAGGAGGCTGTTGGGGTGACCCAGCCTGTTTAGATTCCTCCTTCAAAAAAGGTGCTTTTAACTTTGATACCCACTGGATTGTCTGTGAAACTGATAGCCTACAATGCCTTGTGTAGCTTTCTTGTCTTGCTATTGGTCTAGATCTGTGCTCTCCAATACAGTAGCTACTAGCCATATGTGGCTATTTAAATTTAGATTAATTAAGATTAAATACAATTTAAAGCTTTAGTTCCTTAATCCCATGAGTCACATTTCAAGTACTCCATAGCCACATGTGGCTGGTGGCTGTTGTATCGGACAATGCAGATACAGAACATTTCCATCTTTGCACCAAGTTCTACTGGACAACTCTGAGTCTAGCTTCTTATCTTCCAATTTCTTTAGTCCTGAGTTGCTCACTTTTACACCCCACATTGGCTATCTCCCCAGTCAAGTTTACACAAGGCTGATCAACTCCTGGTGGGTAAACCAGTCTGCAAATTGCGTAAAGGTCTGGGTGGATCCACAATACTCTGAAACTCAATCTTTGCTGGTATTTTCTCCTTAACTATAAAGAACCCATCAACTGGAAATCTATTGCTTTAGTTATTTCTGTTCTGCTTTCCACCTACAAATCTACACCACACAGGAAATGCTGGGGCACAGCTCTCTGCTCCAACGGAAGAGCATTCGGTAATGCCATCTGCAAACTCTGTTAGACAAAATGCCCACTATGAATGCCTTCTGTTGCCAGAGTGCAATGGTTTCTATAAATCTCTCTGGCTTTGAGTGGAAACAAATATGTTCAGAGCTGAACATTATCTCAAAAGTCTCCACATTTGTTCCAAACCCCTTTTCTTTATGTTGTTTCTTATCACCCAATAACTCTACAGCATCTCTCAAATCTGTCCGCTTTTCTCTCTCTCTCTCTCCCCCTCCAGTCCCTAGCTCAGACTAGCATCATCCATCCTGGACAGTTACTGGAGCCTCCTACTTGGTCGCTGCTCCTCTTCAATCTGCTGTTTTAGAGAGTGATCTTTTTGAGAAGGTGGCATAAACTGTTTGCAATCGACTACTAACTTAAAGGTTAGTGGTTCAAACCCTCCCAGCTGCATTGCAGATGAGAGGCCTGGCAATCTGCATCTGTTAGGATTACAACCAAAAAAACCCTATGAAGCAATTCTACTCTGTAATGTATGGGGTTGCCATGAGCTGGAATCGACAGCAACGGGTTTGTTTTGTTTTGTGGGTATTTTTAAAATGCACATCTGATCATGGACCTCCAGCTCCTCCCTCCCCCTACGTAGAACTCTTTGGTACATTAACTCAGCCTGAGACCCTGAATGGCTTGGCTGTATTCTCAATTTTTAGCCTCACCTTGGAGCACACCCTGCTTGCTCAGGTGTCCCAGCCACAGGCATTCCCTGCTGCCACCACATCTTCATAGTGTTCTTCTCTCTGCCAAGAAGTTTCAGAGACACCTTTCTTCAACCTCCTGATTGAATACAATGCCCCTGTTAGAGGCTTTCAAAGTGCTGTGTGCTTCTTTCACGGCATTTCCCACACTGTGGCTTGACACTTACTTGGGGGAGTATTTGATGAACATCTACTTCTCTACAGTGTAAAATGATGAGAGGGCAGAGATTTATCTGTTCAGGATCAGCATCTTATCCCTCAAGCTGGGTATATAGCAGACTTTTGATAAATATTTGTGGAATGAGTGAATGAATGAATGAATTACCAGATGGTTTCCCTCAGTAAACTGGAACAGAAGTTGAGAGCTGATCTGAGAATTCTGGTGAAATTTCAATGCAGTACTCAGGGGACACTTAACAGAGGAATCAGCTACTCCATAAAAACAATGTTGATTTTCATGACAGGCGTATGAGATGGTTCTGAACAATACCAGATGGATCCTGTCCACAAAGGACTCTGGGAAAAAAACAGAATACCTTACTAAGCAGTGACCCAGGCCAAGAAAACAACCCACCAAACACCTGACTTCAATTGAAACTCATTTTTGTTGTTGTTGTGTGCCGTCTAGTCCATTCTGACTCTTATCAACCCCATGTGACACAATAGAACTGCTCCACAGGGCTTCCTAGGCTGTAATCTTTACAGGAACGGATCACCAGGTCTTTTTTTCTACAGGACCACTGGTGGGTTCAAACCACCACCCTTTCAGTTAGCAGCCGAGGGCCTAAACTTCTCACCACCAGGGTGTCTTTGAAATCCATTAAAAATAAAAACAAAAACAAAAAACCCCGTCGTCGTTGAAATGATTCCAATTCATAGCAACCCTATAGCACAGAGTAGAACTGCTGCATAGGGTTTCCAAGGAGCAGCTGGTGAATTCGAACTGTCAGCCTCTTGGTTAGCAACCTGAGCTCTTAACCACCAAGCCACCAGGACTCCTACTGAAAACCATGAACTATACAAAAACAACCCCGTTACTCATTATTGAGACTTGTCTGCACTTGTGCACGTTGTTCTCTCTACATTAGCATTAGATAACACACTGTATAAATACCCAGTCCTCAGTATCGCGTAAGCACCTCTACCTGGAGGTACTTTGCTGTCCGTCACGAGATTTCTGGCACTCATCTCCATCTGTGAGTTCCCTAATAAAGCCTCATCTGATCACCCTGGCTTTTACCATCTCCTTTTTTGAAATCCAACCTGTGCCCCTTAGAGCCATTCCTGCAGCTGGTCCAGTAGGGTGGGACGCTGTAGGTAACAAGTATTTCCTGAGTTGCCAGGCCACAGTCTGTACTAATAGTTCAATGTGCCATGGCTCTAAGTGCAGAATCTGTAGCCAGACTATCAGGGTTCAAATCCTGACTCCTCTGCTTATTAGCTATGAGATCTTGAGCTGCCAATGCTACACATCATTTCTTAACCTTTCTTCTTCCCTTTCCTTTTAATAGAAGTGGAGTCCTTGCTCTTGTGTAAAAATAATCCTCTCCTACGTTTTGGATGCCAGCTCCCCAGGAACCTGTCTTGATCAATGATCCCTTCTGTGTCCTAATGTCTTCATTTACTCTCTTCTGGCTTCTTCTCGATAGTATTTATACGTGATTAAGAATTTCCTGTCTTAAAAAAAAATCCCTTCTCAACCCTGTATCTCTCTTCATCTCTTGTCCTCTCTCTCCTCCACATTTGGACTCTTGAAAGAGTTGTCTATGCTCATTGCATTACTATCCTTGCCTGCCATGATTGCTCTGCTGGAAAGCTTTGACTAAAGAAAAAATGAGCTTCATTTTTCCAAAGCCCAGTGGATAATTTTTATAGCTTATCTAATTTTTTTACTCTCTCTGGAGCATTTGACACCACTGAGCACTTCTTTGTCTTTAAAACCTTTTCCTTCTCCCCTCCTAAACCCTCTCAGTCTCCTCTATCTGATGAGCCTCTTCTTACCTTTTCATGCCCATGTTCCTCAAGGCTCTGCCCTTAGCTTTTAGATTGTCTCCCTGCTTTGATGGGTATTATGGATTGAATTGTGTCCCACAAAAACACGTGTCAACATGGCTAGGCCATGACTCCCAGTATTATGTGGTTGTCCTCAATTTTGTGATTGATGTAATTTTCCTATGTGTTGTAAATCCTAATCTCTGTCTGTGGTTAATGAGGCAAGATTAGGTTAAGTTAGAGAGGATTAGGGTGGGATGTAACACCCCTATGCAGGTCACAGACCTGATCCAATGTAAAAGGAGTTTTCCTGGGGTACGGCCTGTATCACCTTTCATCTTACAAGAGATAAAAGGAAAGGGAAGCAAGCAGAGATTTGACAGAATTTCAGACCACCAAGAAAGCAGCACCGGGAGCAGAGCACGTCCTTCGGACCCAAGGTCCCTTCACAGAGAAGCTTCTAGTCCAGGGGAAGATTGATGACAAGAACTTTCCTCCAGAGCTGACAGAGAAAGCCTTCCCCTGGAGCTGATGCCCTGAATTTGGGCTTTGATCCTACCAGCCTGTGAGAGAATAAATTTCTCTTTATTAGAAGCCATCCACATGTGGTATATTTGTTACAGCATCACTAGGTAACCAAGACAGTGTGCTTCTAATAAAAATTGTAAAGTCCCCCTTCCCCCTGGCCAATTCACAAATAAACACATGCACACAAAAACTTGCACACAATTTCAAAGTCCCTGAGTGGCGCAAAAATTTGCATTTTGTTACTAACTGAAAGATTGACAGTTTGAACATACCCAGTGACACAGTGGAAGAAAAGCCTGGAAATTTGCTTCCATAAAGACTACCATCAAGAAAACCCTACAGAGCAGTTCTACTTTGTAAAACATTGGGTCACTATGAGTTGAAATGGAATTGACTTGACAGCAACAGGTTACAAAAAAAAAAAAAAAAAAAGACATCCTAAAATCCCGAAGGTTTGTATCTTATATACTAACAAGTCCCGATAGGTCCCTTCATTTCAAACTTCTCTGAGCTTCAACCAAGAGTAGATCCAACTGATCACTGGGTTATATTCACATGGATGTTTTCCAGGCACTCCCAATTTAACAAGAGCAAAACTGAACTAATCACCCTTCACCCTGAAACTGACTTCTCTAGCCATGTCCTTAAGTAAATGAAAACATTATTCATCCAGTCCTAGCCTGGCCGAAATTTGAGTCATCTTTGAGTCCCTCCTTCCCTCACTATAACATTCAAACTGTTGCCGTGTCCTGCCCGTTCTCCCTTGTCAGTGTATCTATAATCCTTCCACTCCTCTGCACCTCTAAACCCCTTGCTGTCCAGTTGATTCTGACTCATGGTGACCCTACAGGACAGAGTAGAACTGCCCCATATGGCTTCCAAGGAGCACCTGGTGGATTTGAACTGCTAGCCTTTTTGTTAGCAGACGTAGCCCTTACCCAGTGTTTCCTTTGCACCTCTATTGCCCAAATATTTACACAGATCACCGTAATTTTTGCACAGGCTGCTGTAATATCCTGCACAGTGGGCTTCTGAGTCCTAGTCTTATTTTTATTGCAACACGTTCTTCAGACTTCTGGGCAGAGGTTTCCTTTAAAACAGCAACCATGTCAAAGCTTCTTATTACCCTTGGAATAAATTCTAAACTTTCCAATTCTCTTTTCCTCCTCTCCTCGACAAAAACCCACTATGCTATGCCCCTACTGATGATTTTCCAATTGCTTCCCATTCCGGTCCTCCACTGGGCCATTCCACATGCTGTTTCCTCTCCCTGGAACTCGCTTTCCCAGTCACCTGACTCACTTCCACTCTTCTTTAAGTCTCTGTTTAGTATTCCTTCCCCAGGGAGGCCTTCTGTTACCTCCCTGACTACATTAGCTGTAGCATCGTCTACTCCTGCTTTGTGCAAATTGCTTTTCAATGGTCTGTTCTCACTTTAGACTCTAAGCCCTGTGAGGATGGAGGTATGTCTGTCTTATTCACTGCTCCGACCTCATCAATTATCATGGAGCCTGGAGACAGTGTTGTTGTGAGCTGCCATCGAGTTGACCCAGACTTATGGCAACCCCAAGCACAGCAGAACGAGTGCCTTGGAATCCTTCCCCAAGGTCAGTTGCACATTGGACCATTGTGATTCATGGGGTTTTCTTTGACTGATTCTTGGAAGTAGATCATCAAGCTTTTTTCCTCATCTGTCGTAGCCTGGAAGCTCGGCTGAAACCTGCTCAGCAACATAGTAACACACAAGGCTCCAAACCCCTTGCCATCAAGTTGATTCCAATTCATAGCCGGGATCTTAACATGTTTAAGGTAAAGTTAAACAGACAGCAACAGCATAACTGGGAAATTGGATGGAGATCGTTGGTTTAATGTAACTCAATTGTAGTTTTTCTGCTTAAAATCAAAAAATTGTTTAGAATCATCTGTTTAAAAATTATATACTGCTTATTGTAAAATCATGCCTCCTACACTTCAAGCAGTGGCCCAACAGATAAGACCTATTGTGTGTGTTATTTTAAAGTGTTGGAATTTAGTCCCTGAATACCTTCCTCACTGAAAGGCATACACTGAGCCACACACATGACATATTTTAGGTCATCTGCAATGTATAAACAAATTGTTGGTTTGATATTTATTTAATTATCAGTAGACTTTGCTTTAATTTTGCACATCCTTATTATAGGGAGCCGAATGGTTCTCTTATTAGTCTTGTGGGTGTTCTGTTTGGAAGGAGTCACAGCGTCTGTTTACATTGACCTTATCAACCCTGGAACGTGTGAATTTGTAAACGTATGTCTTCATTCTCAGGTACCGGTTTGCAAATGTCTTTACATATGTCAATACAGAGACTATAACTTTCAACAGTGTGCTGTCAAAGTGTGTTTAGCTCATCTGGATATACACACACTGTTACATAATATCTAAACATTAATCACTAAAACATTTCTGATTGTCAAAAATGAACAAACCAGGCCTTGCTCATGCAAGGTGAGAATTCTACCTGAATTCTCAACCACCACCGCCTCCTGAAGATAGTAAAAAATAGGTACTCATAAAATACATATATATATATATATTTTTTTAAACCAGCGTGCTAGATCGTGTATTCTGTGGAAATGGAATCTGTGGGAATCCAGACAAAGTAAAAAAAAAAAAAAAAAAAACCAGATTGAAGGAGATGGAGCAGGCCTCCTGGAGGAGTAGGATCTTGAAGAAACTGCCCATTTTGCATTGGAGGAGAGAAAATATAAGGTATTCTGGTAGGGGCAGCTCAAGCAAAGACAAAGAGGATAGCAGAGCATTATCAGGACATTAGACTAACTGAACTAAAGTGCTCACGATGGAGCCCAGTGGGAAGCAATGTTGATGTGTATTCTCAGGGTAGGAATGGTGCATGGATGATTAACCTCACCTGTGGCCACGGTTTCCTAAGATAAGAGAGAATATCTTTGATGAGAATTGGAGGAACTCTTGGGGAAATAAGAAGTCATTTATGAATATGTAAAGGCTTGGCCTTATATAGATCTCTAGAAATAATTAATTCCAGCCTTAGGCTCTCACATTAGTTCTTGAGATGAATCAGATCCCTTTTACCCACAGTGACCAGAGTGCCCGGAAATAGAAATCACAGTACATGCCCCTTGCGCTATCACCTAAATGTGTGTTCTAACACAGCTCACCACATTTCAGGCTCTCTCCCACCCTCAGTCTCCTCTGGAGCTGGGGTAAAATTCAAATAGATTTCAGGACTGAGGAACCAACTAAGGAGGAAGGGGAAGACTGAATTATCTGACAAATTCAATACATAAGAACCCTATTTGCCTTGAATTATTCTGGCAATTTGTATCTACTACTTTTTATATGAATGTAGATTCCTTTTGTAGCTGGAGAGTCAACTAATCATTTTCAAATTGTTTGAGAGCAATGGAGACTACCTACCTAGAAGGAATGTGGAAACTGGGCAATATTTTGTTTAAAAAATAAGTGCCTATAATTGCAGCAAATTCAGGCAGCACAATTCTCTTCTAGCTATTGGGCTTTTTTAAAAATAAAATCTTCAAAGTCATGACAATGACAACCGGCGCCAGGGGTTGGCAGTGCAGATTTTAACAAAAAGGAGCTTTTTCATTCACCACCTTAGCTGCTGGCGCCATCTAGTGACCAGTCCAAGAGATTAAAGACAGATTCAGAAAACGTACTTGGAAGCCTTCAAATCAATACTTTAATATTGTGAATTAATTATGCCACAAAGAAGTAAAATGGATATTGAAAATATTTATGCTATAATTTGAAAATTATCAAAAGGTATAAATAGAAATGACTAATGTATTTCAAGGGAAATACATTTAAAGACAAAAGTGTTCCTATTAAGTAGTGACTTAGAAAACAAAGATTCTGGAACTCTCCTTCTTATACTAAATAATAAACATATAAAAAGTGGCCAGTTGTTGAAAGTTCTCACTCCTCTTGGAATATCATGTAAAATGAAGTATTAATGTATTTTTAAATTGATGGGTGAGGTAGGAAGTATCTCAAACTTTATTACCATCATCATCTTCAGAAATCAGAATGGTCTCTAAAAGTTTCAAATTTTAAAACCCATGACATTCTTCTTTAAGCTATTTACCTTTCTAGGCCTTAGAGTGAAAACACAAGTCCGTTTACATAAAGACTTATCTGCAGAAATTCTTCTCTCCATATTTTGTTACATGGTATTAGTGTTAATCCCACATCAACAGCCTCTTTGGTTAGCACAAGGGTGAAAACAAAATAAAGGCTTGCTATTATTTAAGCATGGAATCTCTCCATGGTGTAAGTGGTTAAGTGCTTGGCTGTTAACCAAAAGGTTGGAGGTCAGGGTCTACCCACAGAAACTTCAAAAGAAAGGCCCGGCTATCTCCTTCTGAAAGAACAGCCACTGAAAACTCTGTGGAGCACAAATGTGGGCTTGCCAGGGGTTGAAGTTGACTCCACGGCAACTGGCTTTGTTTGTTTGTTTGTTGAGCATTTCTGGGGCTCCCGTGTGGAGGCAAAGGTGACTGTCTGAAATGGCTCTGGACTACATTGTTCTAGGTTTTACAGGGAGACCCTGAAGGTTCGTTAGAGGGCCAGCCTCCTACAGAGAGCGCTCAGCTTAAGATGCTAACCCTAGCCCATTGTAAGGGAACTCAAGGTTCTTGGCCCATTTGGTCTTAAGCCTCTAGGTAGCTTTTATTTTTCTTTAAAGAGGATGCCAGGCACTCCTTGGAAACTCTACAGGGCAGTTCTACTCTGTCCTGTAGGGTTGCTGTGAGTTGGAATTGACTTCATGGCAGTGGGTTTGGTTTTTGGGTTCAGGGTATATAGTAACATAGTCCAAAAAAGCCCCACTGTGAGGTTTTGGTGAGCTTCCTCTAACATAAAAGGATCGTGCTCCTGACAAATTCCCAGTAAAACAAATGCTTGGAACCTCTTTCCCGGGTGTAGTGATGAGCTTGTCCTGCGTCATCACCGTTTTCCTGTCTGTTTTTCTTATAAGCAATGACTTTTCCAAATAGCTGGTTGAGTAGAGGTTTTAGCCACCCAAATAAAGTAAGGAGCTATACTACATCCCCTTCATGGTATTTTTATAAAGTGGATTAATAATTTAAATCAGTTTAGTATTTGTTCACTTACTTAGTCAACGATTCATTCCTCAACTATTTACCAGACAACTACGGTACAGAGGTCACTATGATCAGAATGGTGAAATCTTTTTTTTTTTTAATCTCACCTTCTTTATTTATCAGCATTCAAGATTAGTAGCAATTATCTGCAACCTTCTCTAATAGTTAAACCAGAAGTTTCTCTCTGTGCATCTGCTCTTTACCGCCAACCTTTATGCCTACCCTGCACACATCTCTCCCCCAAACATCAACAACCAAAAGAAAAAGAGAAGAAACTGAGAAAGAAAACAGACTGTCAGAAATGTAGCGTGGCACATTCAGCATCATGTGTAACAATCAGTATCAGCTGAGCAGAGATAACCTACGGTGAACAAGTTCGTATATCCAGGAACTTAATCCTTCCCTATCAATAGCTTTTTTAAGTAAAATGTATTTGGCAAAGACTAGATAAAGGTTGAATTTTAATCAACCATGACGGATTGCATTAAAAGAAGCATCCCAAAAGTGAGCATTTCCAAGAGGCAGGAAGTGGAAGCTGCCAGGCCAGTTAAGGGCTAAGCCTGCAACCAACATAGCATAACTTCGTCCATGTTCTATTGGTCAAAGCGAAGAGAAGGTTCACCTAGATTCAGTGGGGGAGGAGATACAGGAGATACTGCTGCAGGATGGTGAAATCTTAGTTCTTGTTTCCAGTGAGAGAAAAAAATGCAAGAACAGCATTTACCAGTAGAAGGCTAAGTAGTAGAAATTTAAAGATAGGTTCTAGGATTTCAGAGGCATAAGGAAGCCCAGCAAGTTGGGAAGTCAGGAAAGGAGTGAGAACATTCTAAACAGTAGTCATTTAACCTAGGCAATGAAGGATGGATAAGGTTTCAGCAGAGAAAAATGAGAGGGCCGGGCAGTCCAACATGGAACTTCAAATATGGCAGAACGATAAGTAACCAGTTTACATGAAGTATGAATCAGTGTCAGGTACCAACGGGAGATTGGGTTCCAAAAGTTATTTGAAGGGTGAAAGTACTAGGACTTTATTTGGTAGTCAACGGAGCTAATGAAAATTTGTGGATAAGAAAGTGAGTTTACTAGAGTAGTATTTTAGGAAAGTTAATAGAGCAGCCAAGGAGCTCTGGTGGCACAGTGGTTAAGCACTTAACTGCTAAGCAAAAGGCCAGTGGTTTGAACCCACCAGCCGCTCCTTGGGAGAAAGGTGTGGCAGCCTGATTCGGTAAAGATCACGGCCTTGGAAACTCAGGGGGGCAGTTCTACTCTGTCCTGTAGATGCTATGAGCTGGAGACTACCTGATGGCACTGGTTTTGGTTTTTGGCATACAGTGGCCACATACATCAATCTGACAAATAAGATGGAGAAAAAAGGACAGGGACTAGAGGTGGAGTGACCAGTAAGGAAGCTATGGTTAGAGGACTAAGTTAGGAATGGAAAAGAGGGGAAAAAACAGATATTATAGAGGTAGAATTGGTAATGTGTCAACCATTTGGATTCAATGAAAGAAAAGAAAAAAAAGGGTTGGAGAGCGGAGGGTTAAATTAACCTTGCTTTCTAAGCCTAAGTAACTGAGAATTTGTAAAATTTACAGAAAAGTGAAAGCCAGAAGAAAGAGCTAGTTTTCAAGAGAAATACTTTATTTTAAAAAGTGGAATTCAAACCCAGTTCATATTATCAAAAGTAAGCATTGTACTTAGAGTCAGAAAATCTAACATCTGGACGAGATCTCTGAAAGGGGAAGCTTCATTCCCAGAAAGGCAGAACCCCTGCTATAGCATCCCTGACACTGACACAGAGATACTGATTACTTACACACACCTGTGGATGGGGAGCTCAGTACCTCAGTAAGCTAGTCATTCTATTTTTAGATATTCTATTTATTATGAAGTGTTTTCCTGTAGCTAATCAAATCCTACCTCTGTGACTTCTCACTGGTTCACCCTAGCCTTATTTAGAGCATCACAGTATCCTCCTTTAAGTGATGTTTTCATCTATCATTTCATGACATTGTGTTTCCTCTTTCGTTTTTCCCAGAGTCACATTTATTAGTTCCTTCGTTGATGCCTTGTGCAAAATTATTTCCACATGCCTTTTTATCCTGAAGACCCCTTTCTGGAAGTTCTTCAGAAAGTGTCTATTCCTGAGACCAGAAGAACTAGATGGTGCCCGGCTACAACCGATGACTGCCCTGACAGGGAGCACAACAGAGAACCCCTAAGGGAGCAGGAGAACAGTGGGGCGCAGACCCCAAATTCTCATAAAAAGATCAGACTTAATGGTCTGACTAAGACTAGAAGAATCCCAGTGATCATGGTCCCCAAACCTTCTTTTGGCCCAGGACAGGAACCATTCCTGAAGACTACTCATCAGACATGGAAGGGACTGGACAATGGGTTGGAGAGAGATGCTGATGAGGAGTGAGCTACTCGTATCAGGTGGACACTTGAGACTGTGTTGGCATCTCCTGTCTAGAGGGGAGAAGGGAGGGTAGAGGGGGTTAGAAACTGGCAAAACGGTCACGAAAGAAGAGACTGGAAGGAGGGAGCTGGCTGACTCATTAGGGGGAGAATAAGTGGGAGTATGTAGTAAGGTGTACATAAGTTTATATGTGAGAGACTGACTTGATTTGTAAACTTTCACTTAAAGCACAATAAAAATTATTAAAAAAATAAAGTGCCTATTTCCCAGAAATATTGAGTCTTGAATTGAAAAAATCCTCAAGATATATCGTGTGTTTTCCTTACTGTAGAGTTCACGTTCTTAACCAACACACAGACCTAGGAATATACAATGACAGATGAAAACCTTCTCTCCAAGAAAGGGTGAAATTGTGGGTATGAAAGATGCTACCTAATTAAGGACAGCACTTGACCTAAGAAGGATTTCCTTAGGTTTTTAGCAATACTTGGTAGCTGATTTTGACCACAGAGTCCTAAGTTTACATACAGAAAAGCCCTCTTTAGAGGTTATCCGGGCACAGCCTGGTGTTAGGCAGAGAGCATCTGTTATTCAAAGTCAGGAAACTTCAGGTAGAGTCTCAGCTCTACTACTATTTAGTAATGAGACCTTTGAGTTTCTTTTACTTTTTTTCTAAAATGGGGATATGTATATCTTTGTCTCATGGCTATATAAGTAAAACAGCTAAAATAAAACAATGTATGTGAAGAAAAATGCATGAGTGTAATACAACTGTAAGAAACTAACATTGCAGATGAGAAAACTGAGGCACAAGGAGTTGGATGTCTCACATTAGGTTTCCCCAGGTTGGGAGATATCTCTGTACACTGTTAGAATGGCTGAATCTGTGCTGTAGTGGCATCCAGGGTAGTCACACCATTGCAGAGATAGAAGCATAATTGAGTCTGGGCTCAACTATCATTGCCAGTCACTAAATCAAAAAACCAAACCCGTTGCTGTTGAGTCAATCCCGACTCATAGCGACCCTATAGGACAGAGTAGAACTGCCCCATAGGGTTTTCAAGAAGCCCCTGGTGGATTCGAACTGCCAACCAGTCCCTAAGGCCCATTGAATTTTGTCCCCCAATATCCTTTTCCACTGACAATTGCCTTCATTCTTTTCTTCAACTTCTGTCCACTGACTCACTCAACCACTAAACAAGTCAAGTGCTACCATGCCCAAGGCACAATGTTACCACTGGAAATATAAAGGTAAATAAAGTTTGATCCCAGTCCTCCAGGAGTTCATAGTCTTTAAAAAAAAAAAGAAGTAGAGTCTCATATCCACTAGAATGGCTAGAATCAAAAATTCAGATAATATCAAATATTAGCAAGAATTTAAAGACATCAGAACCCTCACACACTGCTGGTGGGACTATAAAATGGTGTAGCCAATATGGAAAACAGTCTGGCGGTTTCTCAAACAATTAAACATAGAGTTATCATCAAAAAAGCAAAATCAAACCCAGTGCTGTAGAGTTGATTCCGACTCATAGCGACCCTATAGAACAGAGTAGAACTGCCCCATAGAGTTTCCAAGGAGCACGTGGCGGATTCAAACTGCCGACCCTTTGGTTAGCAACCGTAGCACTTAACCACTACGCCACCAGGAGTTATCATATGACCCAGTAATTCCACTCCATCCTCAACTACTTGCGCAGTGCCTCTGCATAGTAAGCCTACAGTTTTAGGTTGTCTCAGAGCCTGAGACAATAACTTGGGTGCAGGCAGTTTATTTGGAAGGTGATTCTAGGAAGCAAGAGCGAGGGAGAAGAGTGAGACGAATGAGGAGGAAAAGCCTATATATAGAAGGGTGTGTTATTCAAGAGAAATAAAAATATATGTCCACAGAAAAACTTGTACATGAATGGTTATAGCAACATTATTCGTAATAACCATAAATGGAAACAACCCAAATGTCCACAAATGGAGGAATGGATAAACAAAGGTGGTACATCCATACAATGGAACACTGTCTATAAAAAGGAATGATGTACTGATACATGTTATGACATGGATGAACCCTGAAAAGCTATGCTAAGTGAAAGAAGTCAGTCACAGAAGTCCACCTTTTACATGGTTCAATTCATATGAAAGTCCTGAATAGAGAAATCTACAGAGACAGAAAGTAGATCAATGGTTGCTTGTGGCTGAGAGAGGGGACAGATGAATAGGGAGTGATAGCTAAAAGATACAGGGCTTTTAGGCTGTGATGATGGTTTTACACTTTGTGAATATACTAAAAGCCATTGGATCATACACTTTAAATTGTGCATTGTATGGTATGTGAACTATCTGTCAATAAAGCTGTTATAAAAAAGCCAGAGTCAGGTTAGTGCTGTAAGGATTTAGGTTGCTGTGATAAAAGTATGGGATCCAGCAGGGACAGCAAGGAGGGAATTCGGCCTGTGGGTCAGGAAAGACTTTATAGAAACAAATATGCTAAGGCCAAGACTTGAAATACGAGTAGGTGCTTACTGTCCCCAGTGATCTTTCTCAATCCATTAGTCTTGCAGCTGCCACCATGATCTTTTAAAAATAATTATCTAATCATACTAGAAAGGGGCATACAGAGGTTCTCTAAGGTGTTACTAATGTTCTATTTCTTAAGTGGTGTCTCAGTTACCTAGTGCTATTATAACAGAAATACCACAAATGGATGGCTTTAACAAACAGAAAGTTATTCTCTCACAGTCCAGGAGGCTAGAAGTCTGAATTCAGGGTACCAGCTCTATGGGAAGGCTTTCTCTTTCTGTTGGCTCTAGGAGAAAGTCCTTGTCTCCAATCTTCCCAGTCGAGGAGTTTCTCAGTGCAGAGACCATGGGTCTGGAAGACATGCTATTCTCCTGGCTCTTATCTCTTGGTGGTATGATGTCCCTCTGTCTCTCTGCTCACATCTCTCTTTTATATCTCAAAAGAGATTGACTCAAGACACGATCTAATTTTGTAGATTGAGTCCTGCCTCATTAACATAACTGCCTATAATGCTGCCTCATTATCATCATAGAGGTAGGATTTATGACACGTGGGAAAATCACATCAGATGAAAAATGGTGGACAATCACACAACACTGGGAATCGTGGCCTACCTAAATTGACAGATATTTTGGGGGCACATTATTCAATCCATGACAAGTGAGTGGTGGGTGGTGTTGTTCATTGCCGTGGGGTAGATTCTGACTCATAGCCACCCCATGTGCAGAGTAGAACCAACCCATAGGGTTTTCAAGGCTGTGACCTTTCAGAAGCAGAGTGTAATGCGTGCCTTCCAAGGTGCCTCTGGGTGCGTTCAAATCACCAAACTTTATGACTAGTCATCAAGCACTTAACTGCTTGCACCATCCTGGAACTCCTCGTAGTGGATACATGAGTGTTATTTTTATGGTTAATCTTTAAACTGTGTATAAAGTTATATATGTTCTTCTGAGTGGATGATACACTGTAAATGAACAAATCTGATTATGTCAGTATCCTGCCTCAAACCACCCCCACCCACCCACTGCCGTCGAGTTGATTCCAAGAGGTTGGCAGTTCAAATCCGCCAGGCGCTCAAACCACTCAGCGGTTCTATATCACTGACATGAGAAAGATTAAACCCTTGGTTTGACCTGGTTTTGTTCAGCATTACATCCTTAACTACTTGCACAGTGTTTACACATAGTAAACCTATTGTTTTAGGTTCTCTCAGAGCCTGAAACAGTAACTTTGGGGCAGGCAGTTTTTTTGGAAGGTGATTCTAGGAAGCAAGAGTGAGGGATGGGGGGAGTAAGGCATATGAGGGAGAAAAGCCTATACATAGAAGGGTGTGTTACCCAAGGTGCCACTGTAGGCAATGGGCTGTGGTTCTACCAAGACCTCCGAGAAGCATATAGAATACTTTTCAGAATTGTCTACCTGAAGGACAGAAGGCTGAAGAATACCTGATCCTATATCCCATGGCCACTAATTCATGGGCAGGCCAAGCAGGCTCTCAAGGAGTCAGAGGAAGCCCTGAGGCAGAAAACAGAGTAGCCTGGAAGATGTGGCATACATCTGAGGTGGAAGGATGTCAGGTGTGGGTAAGTCTGAGCTTGCACAGAACTGCCCACCACAACTGGGGCAGAAAGTAGAAGTCTGCCAACAGGGAAGTGTCATTTGACACCAAAGGCTTCTGCTATGTACTTATTTGCTGAGTGAATGTTGTTGTTGTTAGTTGCCATCAAATTGGTATAACTCATCGTGACACCATGCACAAAGAAAAGAAACATGGCCCAGTCCTGCACCATCCCCATCATGAGTTGGGGATGGGACAATGTTCCTTTGTGATCAGTAAGGTTTTCATTGGTTGATTTTTGGAAGTAAATCACCAGGCCTTTCTTCCTAGCCCATCTTACTGAGGAAGCTCTGCTGAAACCTGTTCAGCATCTTAGCAATACGAAAGCCACCACTGACAGATGGATGGTGGCTGCACGTGAGGTGCATTGGCCAAGAATCAAACCCAGGCTTTCTCATGGGAGTCAAGAATCCTCACTGAACTACCACTGACTGCCTCGTTGCATCTCCTCATTTCCTCCACACATACATCTTGCTCCAACTGTACTTGCCAAGCCAAAAAAAAAAACCATTGCCATCAAGATAATTCCAATTCATAACAACCCTATAAGATAGCGCTGAACTGCCTCATAGGGTTTCCAAGGCTGTGACTTGTCAGACTGCCACATCTTTCTCCTGCAGAGCAGCTGGTGGGTTTGAACCACCTACCTTTCTGTTAAAGTCAAGCCCTTAACCATTGTACCACTAGGAGTCTTTTTAATTACTTGCAGTTTCTTGAAAATAAAAATACTATGCTTTTTACCCACACATCTTTCGGCTTAAGAGATTCTATTTTGGGAATACCCTACCTTTTTCAACTTATTGAATTCCCACTCATATATCAGGACTTTACATGTCTTTGGGATGGTTAAGATTGTGTGTCAACTTGGCTGGGCCATGATTCTCAGTGTTTACATGTGATCACCCCCATGATGGGATCTGCTGTGAGTAGCCAATCAGTTGAAAGGGAGTTTCCTTGGGCTTGTAGCCTGCATCCAAATATAAATGGACATTCTGGCCTTTGCACTGTCTGGATCCTGCAGCTGCCTCCTGTTCATTTGACTTTGGTTCTTGGGACTTGAGCTAGCAGCTTACATGCCAATGTTCGGACTGGCCGATCTTCACAGCCTGTGAGTGAGCAAGAGCCCTGCTCTCTGACCTGCGGATCTTGGATTTGCCAGCCCCTATCAGGAAAAGCCTTGCAGTCTTGCCTGCCAATCTAGGAATTCATTTATCTTCACAGCCTATGAGCAAGAGCCCTGTTGATCTTGGGTTCCCCAGCCTCTTTGACTACTTGAATCAGGAAAAGCCTCTATCCTGATCCATGGGCTTGGGACATTCCAGCCTCTACAATCACGTGAGCTGTTTCCTTGATATAAATCTCTCTCTCTGTCTACATATATATACTTACACGGCTTACTGGTTTTGTTTCTCTAGAGAATGCAGCCTGAGACAGTCCCTTTCTCTGTGACAGTCTCTTGGTACTTTCCTGGCATCAGTACACATCTCTCCATTATACAATTGCCATAGTGTTTTCTAATTATTTATACGTTTCTCCCCTATTAGGCTAGCACAGAAAGTAAGGACTCAGTAAGTGACAAAAGGGGGGCTAATTTAATCTCATTGTTGTTTAATATTTGAGGTTTTGATATACAAGTAGAGCAGAGATTCTCAAAATTTTTGGTCTCAGGACCCCTCTACACTCTTAAAAATTATTGCAGACCCTAGAGCTTTTGTTTATGTGAATTGTATCTATCAAAGTTTACATAAAAGAAATTCAAACTACGATACAATAAAAATATTTTTATTAATTCATTTAAAAATAATAACAAACTCATTATATCTTAGGATAAATAACATTTTTATGAAAATGTCTATATTTAGTGGAAAATTTGGCATTGTTTTATATTTTTGAAAATGTTTTAGTGTTTGGTTTAATAGAAGACAGCTGGATTCTCATATCTGCCTCTGTATCAATCTGTTGTGATGTGTTGTTTTGATTGAAGTACATGAAAAAAAAAAAAAACCCTGTCTCCCCCAGATGTGTAGCTGAAAAAGAAAAGTATACTAGAATAGAGAATTGTGAGTATCCTTTGAAGCTACATAAAACTCCTTGAAGGGCAGTTTTTAAAAGTGGACTGCAATATGGAATTTGAAACCACTTTTAACATCACGCATTGGCCATCTGGAAAATACTGATTCACTGAGTTAGGCAGAATTTTCTAAATGTTGCCACATTTTATCACACAATATCAAAAAATCGTATTTGTTAATATCACCACCTATCTCTCTCCTCAGAAAAGCTTTAGCTATTGGGAAGCTGTCATGCTCACAGTGAGTGGTGTAATCAAGTTTTCCAAAATTCTCATCTTCATTTGAGAGTTCAGATTTTATCAGTTCAGTATTTTACAAATACTGTGAATTGTTTTCCTTAAAGTGTTAGGCTTATTTTGTTCATTTATAAGGAAATTGTTTGCCAAATATTCATGTCTGAATAACCATAGGTTGCCATCAGTCATTCTCTCAAGTAAAAATGGTGTTTCCTGTACTCAAGGCTCAAGATTTCATAAAATCAATACTTTTCCTGCTTCATTAAGGACAGCTTGAAGTGAACTTTTTTTTTTTCTTACTGTCAGTGCGTGGAGGTGAAGACTATAATGGCAAACAATGGGCACCATTAGATGTCACCATCTTGATTCCTGCTGTTGTATCCACTCTTGCTTTTGCATCATTCACGCAAATGTTAACTTGGTGAAGAAGGTACATGATGTCTTGGCATTGCTGTGATAATTCTTTTGGCTTTGAGAACCTCTGAATCACAGTGACTCTCAGTGGTCCGCAAAACATGCTTTGGGAACTGCTGAAGTAGATGTCTACTGTACCCGAAATTATCTTCATCTTTGAAAAGAATTTCAAAGTTTACTAAGAAGTACACATTTGAATAGGACCAAAAAATATGATCTGATATCACCTAGATTACTTAGCCCATCCCACCAGTGACTCCTTATCAATTCGCCCATTTTGCTGTACCCCATACTCTTCAACTAGAGGCTCTGCTCATTGTCTGACATACCCGATCTCTAAAAGAGGGTCCCCAAAGAGCAAATGAAAATAATTGGAAAGGAAAAGTGGGGGTCTATGTCTTTCTGAAATCCACCATTTCGTTGGCAATGGATTCAATACCATTTGGATTGAAGTCAAATTCTTCTCGAAGGGTTCAGCCTCTTTTAGATGTCCAAAGGAAAACTAAAGAAGGGGTACTTGGGTCACATGTAGATTAGAGTTCTAATCCATCTCTGAGATCCAGATTGATGCAAGCAACTAGAATGAGACCGACTCTAAGGAAGGAAAAAAGTTAAATGCAGGAGTTGAACCTTCTCTTTCCAGTGCTTTCTGTGGAGTATTCTGTCTTTAAGGAAGAAAAGTCATACCTTTTCTCAAGGACAGACAAGAGAAAAATTCTTGATAGCAATTCAAATGAAAAGTACCCCAGGATTTTAGTTGACTAGGTCCTGGGCTGATTTTCAAGACTGAGTAGGTCATATGCTTGGGAAAGCCATCTGCTGCACGCCCTGAATCTCCTTCTGACTCGCTTTACTGGACGATGACTGAACTGAGGGCTTCATCTCTAAGCCAGGTGCGAACTTCAGACCCCTGATAGGGTTTTATAGTTTGCAAATGTCACCCTAACATCTGTTGACCACCTAAGCTATGCTGGCATACGTACATTCGTTAGTTCTTTTAGTGACAGTAATAATTAAATTCATTGAGCACAAAAAAGGTGCTAGGTTCTGTGTTAAGCACTTTATATGTATTATCTTGTTCAAGTGTTTAAACCTTACAGGTTTATTATTTTCACTTAACGATGAGAAAACTGCTCTCAGAGAAATTAAGTAACTTGTTCAACATCATGCAATTAGAGAAGACTAGAACTTGGGCCTACCCTTGAAGAGCCCGATTGAAGCCTCAGCTCTTATCCACCACTATATTATCTAGGTAGAATGTTTCCCCGAAGATCTCACGAAGGTGTTTGGGTGAGGCATTTGTGAGTCAGTGGTAGAATTCTTGCCTTCCATTCAGGAGACCCAGATTCAATTCCCAGTCAATGCACACCATGCGTAGCTGCCACCTGCCTGTCACTGGAGTTTGTGTGTTGCTTTATGATACTGAACAGGCTTCAGCTGAGCTTCCAGACTAAGACAAATTAGGAAGAAAGGCCTGGCAAACTACTTTCAAAAATCAGCCTATGAAAAGCCTTTGGATCACAATGGTGTGATCCGATCTGCAACCAATCATGGGGGTGGCACAGGACTAGGCGACATTTCATTTCATTGTGCGTGGGGTCACCATGAGTTAGGGCCAACTCGATGGCAGCTAATAACAACAACCGCAACAAGGTGTTTGAAGTGTGCGAGCCTTTGGGAAAAAGAAAACATTTATTAAGTCACAGTCTAAAGCATTTTCTTCTTCATTACTAGGTTTTTTGGTAACTGTTGTCCTAATAGCTAAACAGAAATAAAGCATGCTACCTCTTCTCAGGTTCTGTGGCAAGGTCACCACGCAGGGGAGGGATGCTAATGCCCTGGGCCTCAAGTTCATCACTGACACATGAATGCTGCTACTGAGAACTAAGCCATGCTCAAGCTAGCTGGTTTTAGGTAGTAGGGACCTCATCAATGTAAACCATTGCCTCTGGGCTTGTCACCCACTCCTCGCTGGTTCCAAATGAATGGTGACAATATTGCTTGCTGCTCCTGGGACAGCTGTGGATCTTGGATGGGGTAAATGGGGTCCCTGAGGAGGGCCTGGTCATGCTCTTCAAGCCTCGAGGGAATCAATTCCCTCTCTGCAGTGCTAATGCTCAACGTCCGGCCACTTGGCTCAGTTACTCCCAGGCCTGCGCTAACGAGCCTGCAGCCAGGTTTCTATTCCTGTAAGAATCCATTGGCTTTGCACAGAGACAAGCCCCAGCTACTGATTTGATGCTCGTATAATCAGAGCTATTTCTGTGGAAAGGCATCGGGGCAATCCTCCCCAGTGCTGGGTACTGCTCAGAGAGTTCTCAGTGAGTTCTCAGCAAGAACTGAAGGCAGAGGGTCCTTGTGGATTAAAGAAGGTGGCTGGTTCTAAAATGGCTTCAGCTCTTCCTTCATTTATTCATGGATTTATTATAGCTTAATCAGTATTTGTTGAACGAATGAATAAATGTGCTCTGTTTTCTCCTGAAGATTTTTATAACCAAGATCTCTCCTCATGATGAGAAGAGAAGGGGAATAACCCCAGAATCAAAAAGCCTCATTTTCTTTTTTCATAGGCCCTTAGACAGTTTGGGGAACAGAAAACAATCATTTAAGAAAGCTAGCAATTAAAGAGCCATAAAGCTGTACTTTATAAGGTTTCTGATTCTTAGATTTTTTTGTTTCCTATATTGTATTTCCTATTGGGGGTTTCTGCTATTAGTAGATAATCAAATTCTTCTTAAAAAATTTTACCCTCTTTTACATGGGAAGTTAAAGAAATGGGAGTTTGGTCATGTTCTCATTAAAGTGTTTAAGTTTGGCCTCAGTCACTCCTGGGGACCAGACAAGGACAGTACGAATCAAAATGACTCTGAGAAGGTAAAAGTCCCAGGACAGAAGTGAGTGTCCTCTTTCCTACTCTTTTCTGCTTGGGGTGCACTGGTTTCCAGACCTGCTGTAGCGAAGTACCACAAAGTGGACGGCTTATAAGAACAGAAGTTCACATTCTCTCAGTTCTGGAAGCCAAGAGTATAAAATCGGGTGTCGGCCTTGTTGATTTCTTCTGAAGGCTCTGAGGGAGAATCAGTCCCATGTCTCTCTTTTAGGTTCTCATAGTGGCTCGTATCCTTGGCGCTCCTTGGCTTATGGATACATCATCTTCCATCTCTGCCTCTGTCTTCACATGACTGACTTCTCTCTGAGTTTCTGTGTCTCTGCTCCTCTTTTATAAAGACGCCACTCAGTTCGTATTAAAAAAAAAAACTGATTTATAAAGACCCCACTCAGTTTGTATTAACCCCCCCAAACAACTGTTGTTGTTGAGTTGATTCCAACTCATAGCGACCCTGTGAGACAGAGTAGACCTGACCTACAGAGTTTCCAAGGAGCACATGATGGATTTGAACTGCTGACCTTTTGGTTAGCTGCTGTAGCTCTTAACCACTATGCCACCAGGGTTTCCCAGTTTGGATTAGGACTCACCATACTCCAGTATGACCTCTTGTTAACAGATAACATCTTCAAAGGCCTCATTTCCAAACTCATCCACATTCACAGGTACCAGGGGTCAGGACTTCAACGTATCTTCTTGGGGAACACAATTCATCCATAACAAAGAGGGAAGGCCTGGCAAACTCTGGATTGCAGGGAGGTGCTTGATAGCAATTCAAATAATAATAATAACATACAAAAAAAAAAAAAAAAAAAACTCAGTATCAAGTTGAGTCTAACTCATAGCGACCTTATAGGACAGAGTAGAACTGCCCCATAGGGTTTCCAAGGAACACCTGGTGGATTCTAACTGCCAACCTTTTATTTAGTAGCCATAGCTCTTAACTACCATGCCACCAGGGTTTCCAAAAATAATGTAGAGTTAAACATAGGGTTTCGGTTGATAAGTTCAATTAAGCTCACAATGTGATATAGCTACCAACATTCTCAGGCTTCATTCAAAAGAAAGATAATGTATGGATTACAGAAAGAAGTTGTCTTTTTTTGGTCACCAAAAATGTTCGGAGCTTACCTTGACTTTGCCTTTTATTAACTGCATGTCCTTAGTCAAGTTACTTAAATTCGTTCAGCTTGACCTTCCTGTCTGTAAAATGGGAATTTATGGCAACAGATCAAAGGATGATTGTGATGATTAAATAAATATTTCAGGATAAAAATCTAGCCTAGTGCATAGCAAGGGCAATAAATGACAGCTCTTACTGCTATTGTGTTGTTGCAAATATCTGTTTGGGTACTTACGTTACAAAGAACGAAATTAATTCTGCATCACTTACATAAAACAGGGGTATTGCTCAAATAAATGGGAGTCCTTAAAAACCTGATGAGAAAACTTGAGATCCAGGCTCAACAAATGAGAAGTAACAAGTAACTTTGTGGCTTACAGGAGGTATTTTGGCAGGCAGTTTCAGACACTTTTATCATCTTCGGTTTAGTAGCAGTACCTCTGTTCAAGGCTCAGATTCCAACTTGGGTGGGTGGTAGTGTATATCTACCAGGGGAATGATAATTCACCCAGAGGAAATCTTCCACCATTACTTAAAGAAAGTGGAAGAGATATTAAAATAATAATACTAATAGAAAGATGCCTAAACTTCTAAGATATTTTCCTTTGAGTGTTTATATAAAATTTAAGCTCTATTTGGCATTTATTAATGTAGGAACCGATTGAAACCACACTCTTAAGTCACATTTGTGCTGCACCTTTGTTCTGGGAAGGCAGTTAAAGAAGCATGTAATTATTGTAGTGGCCACTAGATGGCAGTCATAAGGGCTAGACGTTGCTGTAAATGTCATCAAAATTCTTAAAATTTTCAGCACTTCAACATTATGTCATTAGCTTCAAACAGTAGTTGTGTGTTCTTGGGATTATAATTCTCAACTTTTGCATTTGAGAAAAGTCATCCTCAGAAAAGCTTATCGACTTGCTCTATGCGCAAACCAAAACAAAAAAAACACCCATTGCTGCCCAGTCAATTCCGACTCATAGCTACCCAGTAGGACAGACAGGACAGAGTAAAACCGCCCCATAGGGCTTCTAACGAGCGACTGGTGGATTCGAACTGCCTACCTTTGGTTAGCAGCTAAGCTCTCAACTATTGTGCCCCTAGGGCTTTATGCCCAGAAGTTAGTAATTATTTTAGCCTGTGTAAGTTCTTTATACTTAAACAGTTTTAAGGACTCTAAAATTTCCAAACTTAAAAATTTGAAGGGATTTTTAAATCTAATCTGCTAATTTTCCAGGTGAGGAAACAGAGTCCCAGAGAATTTAAGTGACAATTACACAAGTGACTCGTAGTTGAGTCTGGCCTGAGCCATAAGTTCTACCTAGACTAGGGATTTTTGTTTGTTTGTTTTTATAACAAATCGTACTTCTTTCTCACACATTCTTTTGTACTACAACTACACTTACTTTCCTGACTTCATTTAATCAGGCGAAAGTCTTAGGCAAAGGCTTGTCTGTTGAACATGAGTATACAGTCTGGAAAGGTTTCCCTTTTAAGGGTGACCATGTAGCCCTTGTTGTTGTTGTTGTTGTTAGCTGTTGTTTGCACAACAGAATGAAACATTTCCCGGTTCTGCATCACCCTCACAATTGCCAGCATGGTCAAGTCCATCACTGAAGCTATTGTGCAATACTTTATTCCTCCAAGAGTCTTCCTACCTCTTGCTGGCCCCCTACCTTACCAAACAAGAAGTCTTCCTCTAGCCATTGATCTCTCCTGATCATCTGTCCAAAGCAAGCAAGGTGGACAATGTTCTGTTGTGATGCATAAGGCTTTCACGGGCTAATTTTCAGAAGTAGATCACCAGGCCTCTCTTCCAAGTCTTTTCTAGTCTGTAAGTTCTGCTGAAACCTGTCTATCATGTGTGACCCTGCTGGTATTCAAAGTACTGGTGGTCGAGCAGCCAGCATCATAGCAACATGCAAGCCACCACTGACAGACAGGTAGAGATGAACACCTTAGCCATTTCCAACGGTAAGCAAAGCCAGAGCCTACTTGGCTCAGAGTATAGTGCCAAGCATTTCAGCTCACCTTTTCTGGCTGTAAGCACAGCTGCTGTAATTCGGTGTTTTGTGGGTTGCCTGCTAAATGTTATGCTCTCAAGTAGTGAATTAGGCAGTATATTGTGTAAGATAGCCTAAATAAATTAAAGAAACATCTATGCTGCCAAAGAGGAGCTAAGACCTACAACCTCCACAGAAGATCTATGGTTACCCCAGGAGCAATTGGCAACATTGTCACCATTCATTATGGAAATGGTCTTGAGCTAATGGCCAAGCCAGAGGATATGGCTCATGTTGATAGACAGCCCTGCTCCTGCTGTTCTCCTTAGCCCCTCCACCCCTGCCCCCCACATCCAAACCCGGAGAATCACGATCCGTTCACCTTGGTCGATTTTTTAGTTCCGTGTATAATGACTTTTCCACATTCTGAAATGTCATTCTTCAGTGTGTGCTGGTTCGACATTAAGGGGGTGCTTTACAACCTCATAATGCTGCACCATGATGTCTTTAGCGAAATATAACACTTAACTAACCATTTGGAAAATGTTTGCTCTTATGTAGTAAAAAGCAACATGATATAACAGAAAGGGTTCATTAGGTAGACAACGTTTGCGTGAGTTCTAGGTAGACTCCTCATCAGCAAAGGTTTCTTGTCGTTTTTGCTTGATTTTGGTGTTTTTGTTTTTTTTATGTTGTCACCTGATCTTTCTGAGATTCAGTGTTCTTACCTATAAAGTTGGGATAAATAATATCTACCCTACCCATATTAGCTGGGACTACGTGTTTGCAAGCACTAGAAACCATCTTAAACTAGATTAAGAAAAAGGAGGAGTCTATTAAGGAAACAAACCCAAACAAGGATGTATTAAAACTTAAGGGTAAAAAAGCAGCAGGATCGCAGGGAAGGCCTAAACCAGAAGCAGGATCTGTAAAATGTTTTCTCATTCCCTAGTGTGTGTCTCTACACCTCCTTCATCTTCTCTCCCTTCCGGCAGACCCATCTCCTCTGCCTCTCTGTCCACATGGCAGGTGCTGTGTGGCTGAGTGTCTGAAAGTTGAGCAGCTATGTGATAGAAGTTTTATTACTTAAGCTCCTTAGGAGTAATTTGCAACATTGGTAAAATGGATCTATTAATAGTCACCTCTCTCCTGTAAAGATTAAATGAGTTAGTACATGTAAAGTGCTTAGTACAACCTTAAAACAGTAAAAAACAAAACCAAAGCTGTTGCCGTTAAGTCTATTCCTACTCATGACAACCCCATGTCTTATAGACTAGGACTTTTCCGCAGAGTTTTCTTGGCTGTAATCTTTATAGAATCAGATTGCCAGGCTTTTCTTTCACAGAGCTGCTGGGTAGATTTGAACCACCAACCTTCTGGATGGCTGTTGAGTACAAGCCATTTGCACCACCCAGGGGCCCCGTAAATGCACAGTCAGGAAGCAATGAATAATATAGCTATTATTACTACAGGTCCACCATCCCTTGTTCTTGATTCTAAAATCCGAAAGCTCTGAAAATTGAAAGGCTTTGTAAAAATTTATAGCAAAATTATTTGGTGTACTGATCAAATAAAGACATGGGCTGAATTTACTTGCTATAAGCAAAGTCTTTATTTGTCCCATTTATTGTGAATCTGCCTATGTTTTGCTCCAAATATAGTAGTATATTTGATTATGGTGTGTTGCTCCTAACCCCTCTCCCTGGGAATAATGTGAAATACGTGATGCAGGCACCTAACCTGTCCAAAATCCAAACACTCTTGATTCTGAATGAGAATTGGACACTTATATCACTGGTACTAAACATTTTAATTATGGCCTGAGCCTTTGGATAGTAAGGCCTATGGTCAAATCGGAACTTCATTAGCATAGCAAACTTTCACACCGAATCTCAGTCTTAAAATGATACTAAGCTCCCTTCTTGGCAACTGAAAGTCATTTTATTTCCTTAGTGATACAATAGCAACAGTAGCAACAACTATAGCCAGGTGTCCAAACAGCTCAAGGAAGAGGCACATGGCAATCATTCAGTCAGTCATTCAGTAAACCTTTCTGTTAAGCATGTATTATGCCTTGACACTATGCCAGATTCCATGTATACAAGGTGAGGGAGGCAGGTATGGTCACTCCTGTAACACTGTTGGTGATATCCACTTTGCTTTTTCATGAAGCTGCTACTAACAAACACCTGGAGGACAGTGGTTGCAAAAAACAAGCACCAGTTTGAGATTTCCTGTAGGGTTCTTGCTCCTGCCATTTGGGCAATGGACTCTGAGTTTCTTCCTGGCTCTAGTTCTGCAGCAACAATACAGACCTATAGGACAGAGCCCTGAGATTGTATCTTGAATGCCTGCAGTGTGGCTCAGCCCTGAAAACCTGGACTCCAAGGCCAGCTTGCTGGCAAAGGGAGCCATGTGGAATGGATTTTGGCCTAATTGTGTCTGCATGTTGTAAGGCAATGTCATAGCCTCCCCAGAGCTCTGCCCCAGAGCCTTGCCTACCTCAGCCAACTCCATTTGGCACACAATGCCTCTGACAAAGCAGTGAGATTGGCTCCATTAACATGCTTGCCTCAAGGTCTGTGGTGTTACTGCTGTCACTCTGTGGGGTTTGAACACTTTGCTTTCTAGGACCTAGTATACTCATGGTAGCAGGTTCAGTCGAGAGAGGCCTGAACTTCCCTGTCGTCATAAATTATCACAGTGTTCCAAGGTCTTCCAGTGAACTTAGACAATATTTCTCACCAATATTATTTCCCCTTTTGTAAGTGAGGCGGTTGGATAAGTCAGTGGTTGTAAGAATCATTGTTCCTTTTTTAATATATGTAATTTTATTTATTTTCAAGAGTTTCTACATGTACCATTGAGTGACATTGATTATATTCTTCGAGTTGTGTAATCACATTCTCACCCTCCTTTTCTGAGTTGTTCTTCCCTCGTTAACATAAATTCACTGCCCCCTAAGGGTCCTATCTAATCTTTTGATTTGCTGTTATCAATTTGAGCCCATATAGATAATTCTTAAAAGAGCATAGTGCTCGAGGCAGACATTTGTTACTAGTTAAGCTAAACTAGCAGAATTATTTTTCTAAAAGAAAGCTTACTCAGAAGTCCAGTGTGTTCGTGGTCCAGTAATCATTACTAATTATAGCTTCCCCAACACCATCATGCCTTGGATTTTTGTACAAGCTTTTTTTTGGCAAGGAATTTCCCTCCATAGCTTCTTCAAAACCCAGCTCAACAATCCCCTGCTCTTTGAAGCCTTATCTGACTTCCATCTCCTTCCCCAAAGAGTGTTAATTGCTCATTTACTCATTAATTCATTCAGAAATGTGAATTGAACTTCCACTATTTTGTATCAGGTACTGAGCGAACAACTAGGAACACAAGAGCTGAATCACGGAGTTCTATTAAAGATTTCTTGATGTATCAGTTAGGGTCCCTAGCAAGAAACAGGCGGCCCACTCAAAAGGCAAAATTGAGGCTAGTCTGATGAAAGGGCTGTTTACAAAGGTGTGGGCAGGGGTAAGGGAAACCAGCAAGGGATAATGAAGTGCCCTGGAGGGAGCAAGACGGGGAGCATTACCAACTGTGGCCTGAGATCAGGACTGTGAGGGAATAGGACCCAGAGAAAGCAACTGCGGTGGCAGGAAGGGCCTTCCTACAGGAACTGTGGCCTTGGGGAGAGGGAGCCTCACAGGAAGAAAGCAGGAGGATAAACACCTGGCTCTCACTCTCCTCCAGACTTCTAAACATCTGACAGTGTCCCCTACTGGTCAAACTGCAGCAGAAAGCAAAATCTACCTTTGGGGCTGCCCATTAGAGCCAGCCTCCCCATGCCCAGCAGGATTATTTTACTGATGAAGGAACTAAGGTACCAAGATGTTAAGCAATTTGGTCTAGACCACCCAGCTGGTAAGTGTTCAAGATTCGCCACCATCTGTCAGTTTGTCATCCTGTGATGGCTTGAGTGTTGCTATAATGCTGCAAGTATGCCACTGGTATTTTAAGTATCGACAAGGTCACCCATGGTGGACAACTTGCAGTGGCACTTCCAGGCTACAACAGACTAGGGAAAAAAAGGCCTGGCAATCTACTTCTGAAAATTAGCTAATAAAAGCCCTATGGATCTTAAGACTATTGTTCAACACAGTGTTAGACTTACAGTGTAAGTCCTCTAAGTTGGAAGGCACTCAAAATACACAGTGGCCACAACAAAGAATTTGAGCATACCGAAGATCATGAAGATGGTGCAGGACGAGGTAATGTTTGATTCTGTTGTACACGGAGTCGCCACGAATTGAAGCAGGCCTGACAGCAACTAACAACAATGTTATGGATTGAATTGTGTCTCCAAAAAATATGTGTTGTAAATTCTAATCCGTATTCTTATGGGTATACAGCAAAACCTGTGAAAGCCGGAACTTGTGTAAGGTAGAAACCTGTCAGAAAAGGAAAACTCAAATATTTTCCACTAAAACCAATGATAGGAAAGTGCTCAGACTGTACCCTGTCAAAGGCGGAGAAGTTGAGAAATCCAGAAAAACAAGGCAGTCCTGTCAAGTTCTGGTTCTCACAGGTTTCACTGTAATCTCATTTGGGGATGAGTCTTCTTTATGTTAATGAGGTAGTATCAGTGTAAAAACCTGTGCCTTAAATCAATCTCTTTTGAAATACAAAAGAGTAGATTAAGCAAGCAAGTACAAACAGAGGGGAAGACAGATGCAATGTCACATGAAGGTCACCAAGTGACTCAGGAACAGAAACTGAAAAGAGACAAGGACCTTCCCCCAGAGTGGACAGGAAGCGCCTTCTCCTAGAGTCAATGCCCTGAATTTGGACTTCTAGCCTCCTAAACCGTAAGAAAATAAATTCTGTTCATTAAACCCACCCACTTGTTGTTTTTCTGTTATAGCAGCACTACATAACTAAGACAAACAAGTGTTAGAGGTAAAACATGAACCCAGGCAGCCTCAATGCAGAGATCACTGTGTTATACTTGAGGCTACGCTGTGAGGTATGTAGAAGTTATAGTGATGGTACAAAGAAGGAGATCAAGAAGGCTTTGAGTTGCTACTTGAGTAGGTCCTGAAGGACAGGTAGAACTTTGTCATTCATATTAAAATAGGGCTAAGGTTTTTTTAAGGAGGGAGGAAGAGGAAGGAAGTGAATTCCTAGCTAGGAGAACAGGATATGCAAGGACATGTAGATTTAAAACAGCATTAACGCGCTGAAAGTGGATCATTTTGACCAGGGGTAAAGAGGAATTTGGATATGTATGGGCTAAGAATCTAAAGGAGTGGCTATAAATCAGATTGTAGGGTCCTTGAATGTTACTCAAGGTGGCTTGTAGACAAAGAGAAGACCTTGAAAGTTTTTAAGCAGTGAAGTAATAAGCTGATTTGCCTTTTTTGGAACATCATTCTCGTGATGGTGTGGGAATGAATTGGAGGTAGGCAAGACAGAGGGCAAAGGGACTAGTTAGGAAACTATTACAGCAGCCCAGGAAAAGGATAATCAGGGCCTTACTTAAGTCAGTAGCAGAAGGGAAAGAGAGAAAGGCACAGATTCTAGAGGGGTTCAGGAGGGCAAAACCTCCGGGCTTAGTGAGCTGGTGGGTATGGGAGATGAGAGAAAAGAGGATGAGCCCAGGATAATTCCCAGGTTTTTGATTTGCAGAATTTTATGCCATATAGATGACTCTTGGAGCCCTGGCGGCACATTGATTAAGAGCTTGGCTGCTAACCAAAAGGTCAGCAGTTCAAATCCACCAGCCACTCCTTGGAAACCGTATGGGGCAGTTCTACTCTATCCTAAAGGGTTGCTATGAGCTAGAATTGACTTTTTTTTTTTTAAGATGTCTCTATTTCTACTATTTTATTTCTGGTTCAATTCTTTCTAAATGGTATTTATTGAATGCTTCTGAGCCAAAAATCTATGCTAGATGCTGGGGATATAAAGATAAGATAGACAGGATGTTTTCCCTAGTTAAGGAGACAGACACATACGTAGACAATTTCAACACAATGTAATAAATGTTATTATAAAGATAATCATAAAGAATCATTGCCCAGTGTAACCATTCCTGAAACTGCCTGGAGCATTTCCTCTTCGTCTTTGGGTCTTCAGTGCTATGACCATTGGCACTGGAGGTGGAGGGCATATAGCATATAGATGAACCTCGTGTAACGAAGGTTTATCAGGCTCACCGTGTTGAAATGGGTTCAATTCCTTGGAACAGCTCTTTCAGGATCCAAATTCGCTCCCCAGGAGATCTATAGGGCTCATAACTATCAGAGAGAGCATAGTATGTCTCAACTTAAAGGCTATATGTATTCTTGGCCTATCATGGTTCATGTCCATAAAAATGACCAATGAAAAACAGTAAGGAAGGCAGGAGCATAACCTGCTCAGCTTCGGGAAGCCCTTGCTTGCTATCAGAATCGTGATTTCGGAATATGAAGTCTCTAGACTCTGGTCAGAGAGCAAGTTCTGCGCAGACTGAGCCAAAGCCCTTCTTTCTACTCTCAACCAAAAATATACTTGGTAAATTTTTTCAGCTTACTGGAAACATTAGTCAAACTTTCATGCAGTTTACTCTGTTCTTTCTAGCTTCAAACTAATCAAGTAAAATTTTCCTCTGTAAGGTGTTATGTGCCTTGCTATAAGCTTCATAATATGTACTTTAGTTCTAGTAATTTCTATAGATCTTTCTTTGAGACAAAAAAAATGCTTGCTATTTATGGTAAATCATCACCCACGCGCCACCCAGACATGCATTATCCCAAAACCAAATTGTCCAAAACTCAACCTAATGTTCGGCACCAAAGCCTGGTCGACGTAATTCACCAAAACGCATGTGGTGTTTCCCATCTCCCTCAACAGAATAAACATAACTCAGTGGTTCATTGTCGCTTTTGACTATTGGATTCAACAAACAGAGACTGATTCTTAAGGCCTTGACTTAGTTTCAAAACTATGCAAATATGTAAACACATAAATTAAGCCCTTGTTCCATTTACTGTGTGCATAAAACTGTATAACATATCACTCCAAAATTTTGTCACTTAGGACAATCATATTATTGTGTTCACAGATTCTCTGGGTCAGGAATTAAGATAGGGAACATTAGGGAAAGTTTGGGTCTCAGGTGTTGTCACGGATTGAATTCCAACAAATATGTGTTGGAATCCTAACCCCTATTCCTGTGGATATAATTTGGAAATAGGGTTTTCTTTGTTATGTCAATGATGCTACACCAGTGTAGGGAGTGTCCTAAACCTAACTACTTCTTTGTTATAATAACAGTAGAATAGACACAGGGATGTGAACACACGGGAAAAGACAGATGCCGTGTGAGGATCGTTTATAAAAAAAACTCCAGCGAACCAAAGAACGCTATGGACAAAGGAGGAATTAACATAGCCGAGACCCTGGTTTGGACTTTCAGTCTCCAGAACTGTGGGAAAAATAAATGCCTGTTCTTTAATTAAAGCCACTCACTTTTGGTATTTTTGTTACAGCAGCACTATGTAACCAAGACAGACGGGAAGACTCAAAGGCTGGTGTTGACCATATATCTGGGGACTGGAAATCATCCAAAGGTTTGTTAACTCACGTGGCTGGCGCCTGGGCTGGATGATCAAAGACTAAGACTGATGGCCAGTGTGCCTAGAGCTAGCCTCTGCACGGAGCTTGACTTCCTTACAGCATGGTGGCCTCATGGTAGTTGGACTTCCAACATGGAACTCAGGAAACATGAGTGATCCAGAAAACAAGCAGAAGAAAACCCACACTAGGAGGTCACATAGTGTCCTTTCTGCCAGACTCTGTTGGTTGAAGCAGTCACAACCCTGCCCAGATTCAAGAGAACAAGTGTGAGATATCACGCCTTGATGGTGGAGTGGCAAGGTACCATTGAAGAAGAGCAGACATGATGAAATATTTGGAAATTGCAACTTACAACAGTTATTATAATTTAATACAACTGGAATAAAATTTCCTTTCTAAAACATTGCAATTTTTAAAATATTTTCATGCCTGTTACAAGTCAAAATGTTCGAGTTCTCAGAGTTCTGAAGTAGCTAAAGGCATTGGGCTTATGAAAACGTGTGTTTCTGATTATCTTGGGGGGGAATGTATAGTAACAATAAATGGCCTCAGTTCCAATCCCAAAACCCACCACTGTCGAGTCGATTCTGACTCATAGTGGCCCCATAGGGTTTCCAAGGCTGAAAATCCTTATGAAATCAGACTGCCACATCTTTCTTTTGAAGAGCTACTGGTTGTTTTGAACGGCTGACCTTTCGGTTAGCAGCTGATCACTTTAGCCAATGAGCCATCAGGCTTCCAGCCATCTCCAAATGCCACTTTTGGGCAGAAATCAAGGATGAAAAATTCATGTTTTCAGAATTGGTAGGGTACCTGCCTAAAAACGTCTAATCTATTGTTATGGATTGAATTGTGTCCCCCCAAAATGTGTGTCAACTTGGCTAGGCTATGATCCCCAGTATTGTGTGATTGTTCACCGTTTTGTCATCTGATAAGATTTTCCTGTGTGTTGTAAATCCTATCTCTATGGTGTTAAAAAGGCAGAATTAGAAGCAGTTATGGTAATGAGGCAGGACTCAATCTACACAATTAGGCTTTATCTTGAGTCAACCTCTTTTGAGACACATAAGCGGGATCTCATGCCACCAAGAATGAAGAACCAAGAGGGGGGTGTGTCCTTTGGACTGGGGATCTCTGCACTGATATGCTCCTAGGCCAGGGGAAGATTGATGACAAGGGCCTTCCCCCAGAGCTGACAGACAGAGCAAGAGTCTTCCCCTGGAGCTTGCACCCTGAATTTGGACTTCTAGCCTCCTAGACTGTGAGAGAATAAATTTCTCTTTATTAAAGCCACCCACTTGTGGTGTTTCTGTTATAGCAGCACTAGGTAGCCGAGTCATCTATCATAGCACTGTTGTAGAGACCTTATTTATTAAATACCTCCTGATCTACCATATTGTTTCAAGATTCTGATATCTTGTTTGTTTTGTAGCCATTCCAACACTTTACCTCATACAGATGGAGTGTAAATGTCACTTATGGGAGAAAGAGGACATGACATAGGAGCAATTCCCATTAGACAGGAAGAAAGGCAGGAAACCCTTCCAGCGTGTGGAAGACAGAGACCTACAAATGGCAATCATTGGTGAGATGTGAGTGTTCTATCTTCCCCAGCCTTGTGCTGAATCTGTGGGGATGGTTATTAGAAATAACCAGAGAGTTCTGGGGAAATCCAGAGCAGAATGGCTTGTCCTTACATTACAGAAGCCTAGGGAATTTCCAAGCCTCTTAGGAAATTCCTGTGTTCAGAGAAGATGGTGCTACACAGAAGGTAGGGGAGAATGAGGAAGATCAGCTAGCTAGGTTCACATTCACAGGGCCAGTAATTTCCAGGACCCTTGGGGGCTTGGTAAAATGCTAAGGGACCCTGGGGACTGAAAAACACCTGGATTGGGACTTGGAGACCATAAGATAACAGGAATCACAGGCTTCATCCACAGTTATTTCCATGATGCCCAAAGGAATCACAACTCAGTGACCCTGCATGGGATAACCAGTGACAGCAAAGAATTCTTTGCAGAGACCTGTCAGGCCTGAGAGTACATCACAGGTAGAGCACTGGATATTCTCCTATAGAGCAAAATGACACTGGAGCACTCCCCTGTACAGCCAGCTGCCCCCTCCGCCACTTCCCACTCATCAGTCTTCCTGGAGGAAGACAGGAGAAGGGAAGCGGGCAGGAAGTGCAGACCCCAGGCTGACTGCGTTAGCTTCCGGAAATTACTATTTACTCAAGATAGACTGAATTTACATTAAAAAGACTACCAAAAGTTAGTGGGCTACCTCGAGTGGGCACATTTAATTTCTTTATTCCACCACAAAGCAGGACTTGTGGAGACAGGAGAGGAGAAGCAAGAATAGCATGAGATCAGTTTAAAAATATTGTTGTTAGATGCCATCGAGTCGGTTCCGACTCACAGCGACCCTATGCATAACAGAATGAAACACCGCCCAGTCCTGTGCCGTCCTTACAAGCGCCTTTATACTTGAGCCTATGGTTGCAGCCACCGTTATTAATCCACCTCTTTGAGGGTCTTCCTCTTTTCCGCTGAAGCTGTACTTCACCAAGCATTTACCAAGTTTAAAAATAGCACATTGGAATTGTAGTGGATGCGTGTAGTGGACACTTCTGGGTACATGCACTTATCACACTGCGTTCCAATGATCTGGTCACACACCCCTTTCCCTGCTGGACTGCAAACTTGCGAGGCATCTATCTGGTGTACCTCCAGGCCTGGTGCAGAGCAGTGGTGCCATCACCGTCTAATGCAAGAACAAGTGGGCCTTAGAAGTGCCAGTCTGCAGAGAGAGGCTTAGTGGTAGGTTACCCTTGGTTTGTGTAACCAAGTGGGTAAACGAGCCAAGTTGAGCTAAATAGCAAAAGTCCCAAAGTTTGAAAACTCATTTCCCAGCACTTTTCCAGCCTTGCTGTGTGGCTTCACCTTTAGTTATGAAACAGTTATATAAGCCAGATCGCCAGCAGAGCACTGCACTTGAAGCTGATTCTGTTTTGTTCAAATGAAACCCAGATTCCAGGTACATAATGATGGCACCCCAGAGCTATTATCAGTGTATATTGTGGCTTTGGTGTTGATAATGAGGATGTTCAAGTACATTCCATTCCTCTGTCTGTTTTAATCTCAATAGCTCTCTGGTTACAAAGCATTGAGCCCAGCCTTATCTTCCCCCTCTTCCGTCTGCTTTGGTTCTTTTCAGCATATTCTTGGGTCAAGGGTTGAGTTTCCATTCCTGGCTGTCAGCTGTAACTCACCTGGAACAAACCCTTTTTTGCTTTTCCTGTCCCCAACTGTGCTTTCAAGAAGACAGGCTTTGGGACTACTCCATGTTCTGTCCTAGAAAATTTCTTTTCACTCAAGTCTGTAAAAGGAATGTTCAAAACGTGATAACTATATTCCTTTTGGTCACACCCCACCCAGCCATATGTTGTTGTTTTTTCAGCACACTTAGATTTTTTTGCAGGATGGCAATATGTTGTTTTTTTGGGTTGCCGCTTGTTTTGGAGTGCTTTTTTTTTTTTTTCTTTCTTTCTGTGGTCGTGAGAAAAGGGCCACATTTCTGGGATCGATCCCCTTGACCAGACCTCACAACTCATGGATGTTGGCCAGCATCTGACTGAAGAATTTCAAGACAGTGGAAGGTACTTCTTTTTCCTTTCCTGTTCGGTTCCCAGATACGGGACAAGAAGGCAGTAAAGCGATCATCATTTTCATTCCTAAAAGTAAAAACAGTTTCCAACCCCGCCCACCCCCAAGGCCCTGATGAAATGTGTCTGTGGTTTTGTTACATATCTGAGTTTGTGCTCACGCACTCACATATGTGTTTGTGTAGACAAACTTTCTTTCTTGTTTAACTATTTAAATTTCATTTCTGTTCTCATGGATGCCCTTAGCTTGGATGTATCTTTTTCTTTTCTGTGCTTCTTACTCCTCCCACTCCCTGGGATAGCATATTAATGGCATCATTTATTGAGACACTAAATGTGCCTGGTCTCTAATCCTTACAACCCCTCCAAGACAGAAGGGTAGAAGGTGATCAACAACACACAGAAAGTACAGGGCCACCAAGTGGCAAAGCTGGGGTAACCTAGGACCCCTGACTCCTGTGTGGCCCTCTGTCTCCTTGCCATTCTGACTCCACTTCTGCCCCCCATCCTTAGCTCTACTCAGTACAATGAAATCTCTCTCCTAGCTCTAGCTCACAGCCTTCCCCCTCGATAAAGCCTGTCCTGATTCCATCCATATGCGGACTCTCTCCTTTGAACTTGGGTGTAGGCACCTTCTCCTGGCATTTGTAATCAGACTCAGAGTTGGGACACTTAGATGTTTGTCTTGGCTCCCACTGTGACACTGATAAGCATTTTCAATGCAGGGGCCCTTGTCTTGCTCATGGTTTTATCCTGCTGCAGGCTTAGCAATCATGGTGCTGGAGTCAGGTAGATCTGAATAGAAATACAGAGTAATTTACATTTACGTGCTTGGGTGCAGTTTCCTTACATGTAAATGGAGGCAACAATGCCTACATTTTAGAATTATTCCGGGGATCAAGTGAAATAATAACCTTTAAATTGGGAGCTATCCTTTAGCCCTTTAAGTCCTTCATTCTTTAGGAAATTCGTATGCTTTTCATTTCTGGAACTTCCAGTCTATTGATCCAGTGCCTCACTGACATATTTATACCCAAGAAGTATCCTGGAGCAGTACAAGGTAGCTGAGTGTCCTGAGATCTGACCTGTCACAGTCTAGGCCAAATCTTGATGCAAAATTTAGTTTGTCTAAAATTGTTTTCCAAGCATCTTTTGCATGTCAGGCCCTAAACTAAATAATTACAACAATTATTTTACTAAAAATTATAGCTATTATTGTTATAGAGATTGTAATATGTCTTGTGTTTTATCTATAATTGATGCTTACAACAATTCTGTGGAGATGACACTATCATCATCCCCATTTTGCAGATGAAAGACTGAGTCTTACGGATTTGAAGTCTTACGGATTGTTGAGGTTTGCACATTTCGAACGAGATGGATCTAGGATGTGAGCACTGGTAGTCTCTGACATGTCCACTGGCAGTACTGACCATTTTTTATATTTATGGTAAAATTGGATTCTTACTACAAGTCCTTAGTAGGTATGATTAGTTGTATTTTACAGATGAGGAGACAGATTGATAGAGGCAAGGGGTTTGACCAAACTCACTTGCCTTGAAAGTAACAGTGCTGGGATTTGAACCAGCCAACTGACCTCTCAGGGGCCCGTCTGGTGCTCTTTCTACCCCACCTGACTCAGATTCTTCTTCAGAAGGCAAAACACAGGGCCAGGATGGTAGAAGGAAGGACTCAGTTCATTATTCCCCAGTCACACCATCAAGGAGCCATTAACGGAGATGGCGAAAATCATTTATTTTCACTTCAGTTTTGCTTGTAAGTCATAAACTTTGTGTCAAACTTCTAAGGACAAAATTTTGAGCTTCACAAACATATGACCCACGCTTCCCCCCATATATAAACACACACACACACACACACACACACACCTATTTCACATGAAAAAAAAAAAATCCAAACTCTATAGCAACCCTATAGCACAGAGTAGAACTGCCCCACAGGGTTTCCAAGGAGCGGCTGGTGGATTTGAACTACCAATCTTTTGGTGAGCAGCTATAACTCCTAACCACTGTGTCACCAGGGCTCCTATTTAACAGTTGTTGTTTTTATGCACCGTGGAGTCAGTTCTGACACACAGCAACCCTATAGGACAGAGAACTGCCCCATAGGGTTTCCAAGGAGCAGCTAGTGGATTTGAACTGCCTATGTTTTGGTTAGCAACCAAACAAGTATGCCAGAGAGGAATACTTTGACTAAGACTTGATTTAGATTTACAATATCTGTACTCCATGCTTACGTGTACATCCATGGTTTTGGCCTCAGACACGCTGAGTCCTGTGGCAAGGGCGAGCTGGCACAGCACAGGGTGACCGCTGCCCCTGTGGCTAGCAGCAACACACCAGTAGATCCAGAGACCAACTTTACACTGGATTAGCTTAGGTGTAACAAATGGAGAACAAACCTGTGACTGTCTGCTCTGCTGACACATTTTCTGTCTCCCTTGTACTTAAAACATGCACACACACAAACTTGTCAGGTAATTATTTATTTTGCCTTCAGAGATGCTGTTACGCTATTTCCAGGCACTGCTGACTTTCTGGCTTGGAGACATCATGAGCAGAGGGCTGCACCGACTGGCCCTTGTGCCCAGGAAGCAAAGCCCTGACCATCAGCAGGCACCCCGTCCTGGGACTTAGAAACTTGAAAGTGTAGAGCTGGGCTTTTATGTTGCCTCCAGGACAACCCTAGACTTTTATCTCCCCAGTCCTTTCTTCCTAATGTTTCCTCTGATAAAACTGTCTTTTCCTACTAATTTTCCATTTCCATTTGAAACCTCATTCACCCTTCAGGGACCGTAAAATACATAACGGCATGGAGGAAAACTAACCGCAGGACGCAGCACAGCGAATTCAAGGGCTTGGATAGGGTTCCACTTTAATTAGCTTGGGTTAGGTGAACCTCACAGTGAAGGTGATATTGAGCAAAAAGCCACGGGAAAATGAGGGAGCTGGTAGTGCCAATAACTGGAGGCTGGATGCCGCAAGCAGAGGAAGGGCAAGTGGCGGAAAGCACACCCAGCCCCACTGTGAGTAGCAGCAAGTGGAACGTGTGGCTGGAACCGAGGGAGCAGGTGGGAGGGTGCAGGAGTTGAGGCCAGAGGGATAGAAGGTGGTAAGGGGTAGGGCCAGATCCTGTAGGGCCTTGGACCCAAAACAAAAGCCATTGTTCTAGAGTCAATTCCAATTCATGATGCCCCCAAGTGTGCCAGAGTAGAACTGTTCTCCATAGACCTTTCAATGGCTGATTTTATAGATCACCAGGCTTTTCTTCCAAGTCATCTCCGGGTGACTCCAACTGCCAACCTTTCAGTTAGCTGCCCAGCTCATTAGCCCTTTGCACCATCCAGGGACTCTGTAAGGCCTTATAGATTGTCGTCATGAATTTGGCTTCTGCTCTGTAGGACCCGGCAGTGTTTCGTTCTGTTGTGTGTAGGGTCGCTATGAGTCAGAACCAACTCAATGGCACATAACAACAATGACCACTCAGTGAGATAGGAGTTATTTTCAAAATATTGGTAGGGGGTTAGTGGTGCAGTGGTTAAGAGCTCAGCTGCTAACCAAAAAGTCGGCAGTTTGAATCTACCAGCTGCTCCTTGGAAACCTTATGGGGCAGTTGTACTCTGTCCTGTAGGGTCACTGTGAGTTGAAATTGACTCGATGACAATGCGTTTGTTTTTTTTGGTTTAGTTATTTAGTAGTGAATGTTGCTGGGAACTCCAGGTTCTGCTTGGCATGACTTTATCAGGGCCGAAAGGACAGAGACCAAGTTGGGGAGAGTGAAAGGCAACTTTATTGGTTGGCCAAGCAAGGAGACAATTGGAGCTAAGTGCCTTCCAAGACTGCTCCCAGGCAGCTGTTGAGGCTGGTATACATAGGCAAGATCAGTTACAAAATACAAGATGGTACTCAGTAGCGCAGAGCATTCCTGAATGAGTAAGCATTCTCTAGGGCCTGGGTTCCATTCCCTGCGCAGGGGGAAGTTGGCCATTTTTGTTCATTAGCATGTCAGCTCTCCACCCAGGGTCAGAGAATTTACCATGCATGAGGCAGTTAACGAGCTAAAGGTCATCTGGAGTGTCAAGATGGAGGGCAGGACCTGCTTCAGCTGATTCCAGCTAGCCAGTGGCTGTTTCTTTTCAAGGAAGTTCTAAGGAGAAAAAAACTTCAAGAAATGGGCTGAATGAGGGGCTGTCCTGAGGAGACAACGATTTTAAGAAAATGGCTCTAGCCCTGCCTATGAACAACTTTGCAAGTAACTAAAATAAATAGTTACCTCTTTGTTGTCATTTGAGAAGTGTTTATTCTCTAGTAAGGTCCCTGAGTGACACAAATGGTTTGCACTTGGCTGCTAACCAAAAAGTTGGTGGTTAATACCTACCCAGCTATACTGCAGAAGAAAGTCCTGGCCACCTGATTTTGTAAAGATTGCAATCAAGGAAATCTATGGAGCTCAGTTCTACTACTACTCAGTTCTACACATGGGGTCTCCATAAGTCAGAATCAAGTTGATGGCAATGGGTTTCATACACTACTGTGTTCAAGATCTCTCCCCCTTGGTCCTTTCACAATGAGAAAATTAGAGTCTTTGAGCCACCACCTTGGGTCCAGTCATACGCGTACCATTTACTATTCGCATGTCCTGGGGTAAGTCACTTATTCTATTGTTGCTCAATTACCTCATCTGCAGAATGGGGATACAGATGTCCCTACATATCTAATGGGACATGTTAGAGGAATGAGATAATGTTCCTGAAAATGCTTGTATAATACATAGCACTATAAAAGTATTATATTATTTTCATTCAGACAGGAAGGCTTTTAGATAGATTCAAGTGTTACCTACAATTGTTGACAGGTGCGGATAAACCTTGGTTTATCCGATGACGTAGCTATTCATCTTGCTAAGTCCTTAAGGAATCTCATCCAGGAAGTTAAGCTTTGATGAGGTACAGGAAGAAACCATTCTAGAGTACCAGCTCTGCTCAGAAGTACATCACATGGGGGTTCCTAGTAGCAAGAGGCAGCTTGAAGACAAGAACCACTCATGGGAGTCCAGCCAGCAAAAAGAACTGGGGGGAAGATTTGTTAATGGGAGGGAAAGGTGCACATTGATATTTGGCTAACAACATATTCACAACTGAAGGGCGAATTCTCAAAGTCTCTTTCTTCTAGGAAACTCAGGCTCTTTCTCTCTCCCAAAATAAGAAGAGCACAATACGCAAACATGTAAATGAAAGCTATTTATTTCATCTAAACCCCTGGTTTTGCATGGCTGTTGACATGAAGTCTTCCTCCTTATCTAAACTATAGAATTGTGGAGGTTAAAGCTCAAAAGGACCATTAGAATGATCTAAGCCAACATTGTCCCTTTAAACCTTCGTGGCTTTTTCAAGGTCACACAGCAAATAAAGAGACGAGATGCTGGAATCTAGAGTCTAGAACTTCTTCACATGCCTTCTTCATCGAAAGCTTTTCTGTTAGTAATTCTTCCTTTCTTCCCCTCCTTTAAGCAGATTTACAGCATGTTGTTGTTGTTAGGTGCTGTCCAGTCCAGCTGTTCCATGGGAGAAAGATGCGGCAGCCTGCTTCCATAAAGATTTACAGCCTTGGAAACACTATGGGGCAATTCTACTCTGTCCTACAGGGTTGCTACGAGTCAGATTTACAGCATAGCCTTCTATAAAGGAATGTTTTCACCGCCCCTTCTCTAATCTCCAGGTCCTAACTCTTTTATGTCTTTGATATGGATGAGGGAGGCTGAAGAGTCAGGTAACCATTTTCCAACTGCCTCTTTGCAAATATTGTTTATGTTCTAGGGCCTCCTCTGAAATGCTGTTTCTGTGTTGGCCATTTGCCCATCCTGTTATACATGCTATCATAGATGTATATAAAGGATGCTATGGGAACACACCAGAGGCAAACCTAACTCAGCCCTGGTGGGTTCAGGGAAAGCTGGCTACTAGGAAGAATTTACTAAGTAGAGCCCTAAATATCAAGTAGGCATCATCCATGTGAATGGGGAGGCCGATGTGTGAGAGCGGAGAGGATGCTGGTAAAGGGGAGGGCATTTTAGCAGAGGAAAAAGCATATGCAAGGACCTAGACTGAGAGAGCACACTGTTCCTTTTTGGAACTGGTGTTGAAGTTAGATATGGCTGGGGTGTATTAAAAAAAAAAAATAGAGGTGCAATATGTGTGTGCATGGAATGGGAACAGGAGAGAGAACTATGGAAAGAGATTAGGTGAGAAAGGTAGGCAGGGGACAGATCAGAAAGGGCCATGCATGTCCTGCTAAGTGATTTTTGTTTATCCTAAAGGCAATGAGAAATTATTGAAATGACAGAGTCAGATTTATATACTAGAAAAATTGCTTTGACTGGATGTAAAAGGGGATTAGAGATAGCAAGACTGAAGAAGGGAAGGCTGTTTGAGAGTTAAGTATAATAACAGCAACAACAACTAACACTTATTATGTCAGGCAATGTCCTAAGCGCTTTCCTTCTATTATCTTGTGTAATCTTCACAGGAACCTTATGAAAAAGGTACTCTATTTCCATATTACAGGTGAGGAATCTGAGGCACAAAAAGGTTAAGTGAGTAACCTAAAATGATCCAACTAGTAAGTGTTAGAATAGGCTAGGCCCCATGTACTCTGGCCCAGAAACAGGGTATAGCAGACTAAACGTTGGCCGTTTATTTATAAATGCCTATATGTGACCACAGATTCATCTTTTACTGGTCTATGAAAACCCTGGTGATGCAGTGGTTAAGAGCTACGGCTGCTAACCAAAAGGTCGGCAGTTCAAATCCATCAGGTGCTCCTTGGAAACTCTATGGGGCAGTTCTGCTCTGTCCTATACGGTTGCTGTGAGCCAGAATTGACTCAACGGCAGTGGATTTGATTCGTTTTTGGAATAACCATCACTGTCAATTTGTAGAAAATTATACAGTTTGCAATAAAGATATGAGTTATCTAATACACATCCTTTCCCATTCCAATTTCATATTTCATTTTATGTACCATTCACTCTGCTGGACTTTGGTTCTTTTCTTGCATTGCTGGCCCCCAAAAAGAAAAATAAATAAAAATATAACTGACCCTTAATGAAGCCTTTAGTATAAGATGTGCAATGGACCAGTGACAGCACTGTCCGAAACTTGATTGTTTATTTTCTTTTTTACCCCATTAGGACTCACTGAGATGCATCTAATTAAATGCATTAATAGATCACCTTCTATCTGACTACTCATTTTGAACAAACAACATATGCACATTCCAGTGTCTAGACTGTCTCTGTGAGTCCTCTTCTAAAGAGATACAATACCATCAGTGTGTTAGAGTGATAAAGGTTGGGAAATAGTAAGCTTTTCTTTCTTCTCTCTTTTTCTTCCTTTTTAAGCAATGATTTTTGACCTATGTTCTGAGTAATATGCATTTGTTAAAGATTAAAATTCAGTAGGAAAAGATATGGGGACAGATGAATGGGAGAGGGGTAAAAAGACATTTTGGAATTTATCACTTTATGAGTAATGACAGAGCATCTATTCATTTATTCAGCAAACATTAATTGATTGCCTAACATGTTCTAGACTCAGTTTGAACTTGGAGGCTGTTGCAGGGTGGGGGGGGGGGGAGCGGGTTATGGCAGTGAACAAGACAGGCAGAGTCCCTGTCCTCATTCAGCAGACATCCTGGCAGAGGAGAGACATAACAAAAAAGCATCAAAAGAATGCACAAGATGATTTCATCTGGGGAAAATACCAGCCATGACAAAGATGTGCTGGGCAGTGGTGGGGAATGACTTGGGTAGGGAGAGGCTGGTTCACTGTTGGTGTCAGGGAAGGCATTTCTGAGCAGGTGATAATTCAGCCGAGTGCTGCATCACGTGGTGGACTGGGGACAGAATAGCAAATGACCCTAAGGCAGAGATGAGCTTGGCACATTTGAAGAATGGAAAATGAGCCTTTGGGACTGAAGGTCATTGACTGAGGAGAATAGAGAAGGCAGATGGCCTGAGAGAGGAAAGCCAGAGGCAAATCTTGCAGGTCTCTTGAAGCCATGGTAACCCAAACCCACTTCTGTCAAGTCGATTCTGACTCATAGCGACCATATAGGACATAGAGTTTCCAAGGAGCGCCTGGCAGATTCCAACTGCCGACCTCTTGGTTAGCAGCCATCGCACTTAACCACTACACTGCCAGGGTTTCCATGACAAGGACCTTGGATTTTATTCTAAGAACAGTGGAATCTACTGGAGGGTTCTAAGTGGAAGAGTGACATGAGCGGATTTAGGTTTTGAAAAGATCACTGTGACTGTTGTATGAAAATGGATTAGCCTGTGAGCAGAGTGGATGCAAGGGAATATTTCTGAAGTGCAAACAGAAAGTGAAGGTGCTCAGACCAGACCAAGGATGTGAGAACGAAGGTGGAGAGTAGCGAACACCTTTGAGAAACGTTAGAAGTAAAGCCAGTAAGGCTTACTGATGAATTCATGTGGGAAAATGAAAGAACCAAGGTTTATTCCTAGGGCATTGGCTTGGCCAGAAGAGTGGAATGCAGTGCCATTCAGAGACAAGAAATACCAGGAGAGAGGAAAAAAGGAGCCTGGCTTTAGAACTTTGGGGATGCAAATTGTCTAAACTTGGTTTTACCAACACATGTTATTTATTTGGCGAACACAAATGTACCATTCATTTCTGTCCATTTTCTGCATTTTGTTTAAGAAAGGCACAACCGACCAGCTCCTTGTAGGGTGCTGGGGGTGTGAAAGTTCTCAAAGAATTTCCTAGAGATACAATTTTAATCGTTAAGCCTGACAGAAGTACAAAAAATGAAAAACTATTTCCTCCTCTTTTACCAGTGTGTTTCCTCCTCCTCTTCCCTTCTCTCCTCCCCTCCCCTTCCCTTCTCCCCTCCCCTCCCCTTCCAGTCCCCTCTCCCTTCCTTTCCTCTCTCAGGCTCCAGCATGCACTGCACATAACATAAACCAATACTGAGTAGTGACTGACTAGGTGACCTCAGGCCATTTACCCAATACTCAATTTGAAGACAATTTTTGTAGGTCATGGCATTCCTTTAACAGATGTTTATTGAGCCTCTGCTATGTGCAGGTACTGAGCTAGTTGACTCACTCTAAGGCACCAAGTCCATCGTAAGTCAAGCTCAGCAGGCTGGCATGAGAGTCAGGGCACGGCAATTAAAAACATTCAACCAAGTGTGGCTATCTCCAGCTGCTCCTTTGCATCCTAATGTTCACCTCTATCTCATGCCAACCCCCGGCTCATTGTGGTCACCTAGTGACCTATTTATCATTATATAAAAGTGGAATAATCATCAGTGAATTTAAAGTGGAAAAAATGTAAGTGGAAGAATAAAGGGACCCTCTTCCTTCTCCTTACCTAGATGGGTAAAAAAAGACTCGTGACTGTGAAATTGAGTCCTTATGAGGTAAATTTTAATCTATATCTGGGTCATTGTATAGCAAAAGAAGTGGATGTTAAGGAGTTCAATTTTGGAACCCCTGGACTCATCTCAGAGTTCTGGACATTTATATTCAACAGCCCACTTTATATCTCTACTGGTTTATGAATAGGCATCTCAGACTTAACTTGACCAAAACACAACTCTTGAATTTTCTACCGTTCCCTACCATCCACTGTTCCACACGCTTGACGAAGAGCACCAGCATCCGCCTGGACTCTGGAAGCGGCCCTCGGTTCCTCTCATTCCCTCGTCCACTACGTGTACTCCGTCAGCAAGTCTGGTGGCTCTAGCTCCCAAACACACTGGATTCCCAAATCCGATCATGGTTTACCATCGCCATGGTTACGGCCTTAGTCTCAGCTTCCCTCATCTCTCTCCAGCTTCCTGGCTGGTCCTTCTCCCTCCTATCTTGCTCCTCCCCAGCCCGGGGTCTATCTGACACACAGTTACCGTGTAATCTAAAGCTTTAAGTAGATTGTGCCACTTACCCACTTTGAACCTCCAGAAGCTTCCCATTATAACTGAAATGGAAACCAAACCTGTTCCCACAGCCCCAAAGGACACCGTGATGTGGCTTCTATGTACCTCCCTGACCTCACATCCTTCCACCCTCCTCCTCACCTCATTGACTGTGACCCACTTGCACTGGTCTTCTTGTCTTTCATCATCACGCCAATTCACAGCTCAGGGCCTTTGTGTTTGTTCTTCCTTCTTCTTTGAATGCTTTTACTTTTTAGCATAACATGGGTGCCTCTTTATCAGCCTTCAAGTCTCAATTCCAATGCCATGTTCTTTGTGAGGCCTTTAGTGACTACCTAAGTTAAAGCCGCAACCCAACCACTTGCTATGACTTAAATGTATCTGACATTTTCTTACACATTTATCTGTTTGTTCTCTGTTTCCAACACACACACATTTAGGTTTCTAGAGGACAGCACTCTACCTGGCTTGTTCATCACTTTACCTCCAGCACCTATGACAACAAAAAAATATTTGATGATGGACAGACCAAGTAACAGATGGACTGACTCTTCTTTATTCCTGGTATACCTGAAAAGGAATGATCAAAATGGTTGAAATACGAAATATTTGAATAGATGAAAGAAAACAATGATGCACTGAATAAAAAAACAAAATATTGACTCTGTTTTACAAGAGGTACCTTGAAAATTATGGAGCAGGAAGACCAAATCTTTCTTAAATCTTTTATGAGTTTAGAAAGTACTGTCTTGAGAATTGGTATTTGTTCTTGGTGTATGTATACACACATTTGGCTAAATAGTTACTAACTGGGATACAGGAAGAATAAAGTAGCCAGAAATCTTGTGGGAAGGTCTTAAGAAGACTGGGTTTGGAGGACCCAAGTTCACCCTGGACTTTGAACTTGACTTTGAACTTGAGGTATCACTGACAACCAGTGATGATTGTGTTCAAATCCCCAGTCTAGACTTGAGCAAATGTACTAATGGGAGTGAGGAATAAATCCCGAGTGATAACAATTCCTAAAGAGAGGACATGGGATTTCCCCATCACTGAGTGGAGAGTTTTATGACAAATCTGAAGAAGGAGGTGTTTTGGAGAGATTAGGATTTTAAGAGTAAGAGAAACAGATTAGAAGTGTGCCCACAAGAGGAGTCCCTTAGAAAGCATCCTTGTGTACTTACTCTTGAAATTAAGGAAAAGTCACTTTTTGTACCAGCCTTCAGTTGTCCAGCTAGGCCATGATTCCCAGTATTGTGTGATTGTTCACCATTTTGTTATCTGAAGTGATTTTCTTGTGTGTTGTAAATTCTATCTCAATGATGTTGATGAAATAGGATTAGCAGCAGTTTTGTTAATGAGACAGGACTTAATCTACAAGATTGGATTATGTCGTGAGCCAATCTCTTTTTAGATATAAAAGAGATAAGCAGCAGAGAGACAGGGGAAGCTCTTACCACCAAGAGCCAAGAGCCAGCAGAATACTGTGCCCTTTGGACTCGGGGTCCCTGTACTGAGAAGCTCCTAAACTGGGGAAGATTGATGACAGGGACCTTCCTCCAGAACCAACAGAGAAAGAAAGCTTCCCCTGGAGCTGGCACTCTGAATTCAGACTTCTAGCCTACTAGATTGTGAGAGAATGAACTTCTATTTGTTGAAGCCATCTGCTTGTGGTATTTCTGTTATAGCAGCACTAGATAACTAAGAAAACTGTCTAACCAGTTGTTGTTGAGTCAATTCCAGCTCATGGCAACCCCATGTGTGTCAGAGCAAAACTGTGCTCCATAGGGTTTTAAATGGGTAATTTTTCGGAAGCAGGTTTTCAGGCCTTTCTTCCAAGGTGCCTCTTGAAACCTCCAACTTTTCAGTGAGCTGCTGAGTTCTTAATTGTTTGCAATTGTTCCCGGGACTTCTTGACTGTCTTAGTTATATAAAAACTTCATTCATATTCAAGTTTATATTATTTACTTGTGGACTGAGAATAGATTAAAATAAATTTTCAGCACTTATAGTCATGCTGATATGAAATTTAAGAAGTTGCTTCTACCCATCACCCTGGATGTGGAGACAAATGAAGGAAGCACTCTTCACACATGAGACCCTTCACCCCATCCTATTCCAGGATAACCACCACACAGTCAGAGTTTCAGGCAGCTTTTTCACTCCATGTCATGTCCTCAGGACTTTGTTCCAAGAAGTTTCTTTCCCCATCTACTTACAGCGACATTAGTGTAGCTTATCTACTATGTATCACATGGAGATGAATGGAACCCCAGCTGTGGTCTTGAAGGTCCAGAGAGAGTAACTCTTCACAAATATTCACTGAGCTGCCAGCATACTGAAGTCCCTCTTAAAAATGCTCTGCTTTAGAGCTCAGAGTAGATCTGAGGCTGTCAGCATAGAGTGTTCCAGAAAATGGGCAAGACCCACAGCTAAGTATTTAGTCTTTCTACCCTTCAAAGCTTCTTCAGAAGGGGGCTCTTTCAACCTCATTCAGAGATTAAAAACTGATCTTAAAGACATACGGTTGTACCACATGCAACACCCTTGGAGAGAAAATTTTCTTCCAGTCTTCTACCTTTTGACAAATGACATGCATCTGAGGTCTTCCTTTAGTAGTGTGTGGTCACCCTGTCACTGGACGTATGGCAATTTCCTCTCTGTCTCCTTCCCCCTTGTGTGTGTTCCAATCTACCCCTGGGCATTAAGGCAACATGACATAAGAATATATTTTCTAAATTTGCATAAAATGAGTGCTTCACAGATGGGCAGCACATGCTTCCCATAAGTCCAGTGTGAAAATGGCTCGATAGCACTTGTCGCTACACACATTCTTTCCACATTTCTGGCACATGTATATCTTAAACAAACAGGAATTGCGACAAGCAAAACAGATGGGCAACAAAAAAAGTTTCCAAGGCACGCATCCCAAAATTCTTCCTTGAACATGGTACTGTATCACTTGTCACAATAAATCTGAAAGTAGTTTGGGTATTAACAGACAGCCTTTGCTGGAGGAGAAAGTTACTCATTTCCATAACTCAGGAAGAAACATTGGAAACACCTTTGCCTCCTCTAATTATAGGGTAACAGGCTCCAAGTCATCCTCCTGTATATCGGGTGACTGGCTGGGTGTGTAGGAAGCTTTCTCTGGTGTTCTCTGCTTTTGTCAGTGCACAGAAATAGAAGTGGTAAAACTAGAGAGCAGGAGTGGACTAAAGCATGCTTCATATTCCATGCATTGTCAAGCATTGTTCTTGATTTTTTTTTATCTGAAGCTATCCTCTACCCCTCTACCAGGTAGCTTATTGCCAGACACACGCACACTGAAGAATAAGACATAATGTACACTGACAAGGATTATAACATCAGCATCTAACCAAATTTTTATCAAGAGTTACAGGCACCGTTGTAGCCCTAACTAAATTTCTAAAATTACTTGGAAAGAAATCAAAAAAGCATTTGATGAGAAATCATGAAACCCATGCCTTGATCCTACTTTTATCCCTGGTTTCCTGAGTGAACTTAGTAAGCCACTTAGCCTTTCCGGACTTCAGTTGCTACCTGTTTAGTTGGTCCACCAAAGGGTCCATTCCCACTGCTATCATGGGAGGTTGTTACCTTAAACCTGACCCTCCAGAATTCTGGAGCCTATGTTCATTCACAGTTATTACTGCTGTTGCAGGCACTGATTCCTTCAGGTCAAGCTAGAGAAGCTTTAGAACCGGACTCAGATCAGACCTTACCACCTGGTTTGCTCCAAGCCTGAATCTGGCCCTCCCCCGAGTCGCCAATCCCTCCCACCCACCAGCCAAAGGCAGTGTGCAGAGCCTACAGAAGGCAATGATAATAAAAAAAAAAATAGTCCATAATAAATCTTCTGGCATCTAGGATTTTTAGCTTGTACAAAAAAAAAAAAAAAAAAAACCAAGCCCATTGCCTTGGGGTCAACTCTGACTCATAGCGACTCTGTAAGACAGAGTAGAACTGCCCCATAGAGTTTCCAAGACACGCCCGGTGGATTCGAACTGCTGAGCTTTTGGTTAGCAGCTGTAGCTCTTTAACCACTATGCCTCCAGGGTTTTCAGGATTTCGTTTTAAATCTTAAAATTTTAAAGACAACCGTTCTTCTTCTGCCTTGAAAACTACAGGCTAAGATGTGCACCATTTGCCTCACTATACAGAATGGGAGCCAGGCCAGGCCAAGCCTCTCCCTGTTCTCCAGGGAGCCTTATTTGTTTGACTAAGATGCTTGTCTTGGAGAGCTTATCAAAACTAAGTACCAGTGCCTCCACTTCTGGAAATTGAAATTGCTGGCAACTTTCCAAAAGGCAGTTCCTGTAAAGAATTTTTATTTTTAAATGTAAGTCCTTTTACTTTGCACAATTTACTACACATAAATGTTTGAGACCTAAACAAACGAACACGTATCTAACTAATGAATAATAGTTAACATTTATTGATGTTGGCATACATGATGTGTGTCAGGTGTTACACCAAGTACTTTACATTAATCAACTCCTAACCTATGAGATAGGTACAATTTTTATCATCCCCATTTTACAGATGAGAATATTGAGGCACAGAAGGTTTAAATTGTTGCCTTTGGTCACACAGCTTGGAAATGGGAAAGTAATTTTCAATCCTGGGAAGTTTGGCTTAAGTATTACTATCCTAGCTAGTTTTTCTTGTTGTTGTTATTTTGCTTTTGCTATTCTTTTTTTTTTTTTTTTTTTTTAATGTTTATGTCACGAAAGCAACTTTCTAAAGATTGTAACTGGCATACATTCAGCCTAGTCATTTATCTTCTATCACAATTGTGGAGGTCTATGATTCAAATGGATGGTGAGATTGAAGTCTGTGGAATTCAAGAAGATTCTTGGTTAGCAAAGAAAGTTGTTCACTGTATTCTATTTACTAGGAAGAATGGTATATATATTTTAAATAATCTGTAATAAGCATTTAAAGCAAGTGAGATTCCTAAGGAAACCCTGGCGGCGTAGTGGTTAAGAGATATGGCTGCTAACGGAAAGGTCAACAGTTTGAATCTACCAGGGGCTCTGTGGGAACTCTATGGGGCAGTTCTACTCTGTCCTACAGGGTCACTATGAGTCGGAATTGACTTGGTGGCAATGGGTGGTGGTGGTGGATACCTAATGAAGTTTTGTTTAATATTTTTATTTGTGGGATGCATTTGATATTTTGTATGTAGAATGTATTCTATATTTTGGCCATATATCTCCCATTAACAATGCAATTTTATTGCGCTAATGTCAAATGGGTTTGCATTGTTGATGAGGGTGGGACATGATATAGGGTAGCATCTGAGATGTATTGGGTGACAAAGGAAGCCAGTTTAGACAAACAATTTGTCATGGACAATCCACCCAGTGGGCAGTCTACCAACAGATTGTCAGCAGTTAACCATGCAAGTAATCAAATATCCTGAAAATAACTTTTTCCCAAAACATGCATTTCTGAAGTCTTCATCACAATTAGAGGCTTTAGACTCCTGGTACTTTCAATATGAGGTCGTTTTTCGTATGCATCATGTTAATTTTCTAAATTCCAAATTCACCTCAAAAGCTACTTGTGAGAAAATGTCAGTGTGACACCGTGGTAGGGCCACAGGGGACAAATTCCAATAATTCAGAACGCTATGGTGGAATCTTTCCTTCCTGTTTGCAGGAAAAGGCAAGCTTGGGGAGCCAAATCCCTCATCCAGATAATTAGCAACTAGCCAATCTGTTAATTGAGGACATGTGTGCCAAGCCTTCTTGGCACTCTCCATCAAACAGTTGCAGGGTGGTTGGTCAGTCAGTCAGGCATTGCTATCGAGTGCCAGGGTGTGCTCGGCCTGCGTTGAGAACGCTGCATTAAAGACAGATCAGATGTGCTCTTTGACTTGAAAGCAAGAATGTGCTAAATTGTTAAGGAATTGGCTGTCTCAGTCCTAAAGTTGGTGACGCTGAGAACAAAATGATTTCATTAACCCTAGCTCTTTCTATGAACTGCACTGAAAAAAAAAAAAAAATGAATCCCTCTTCTATTTTCACTGTAACTTAGGAATGCATTTTGATAATCAGGTGCTCCTGAATGGTTCTGACTAAACACAGGTAGATAAGCACAGGTATGACATGAACGCTGGCAGGGACGTGACATCCTGGGAAGGGCTGGTGGTCTGATTTGCAATTGGAATTTTCCAGGAAGATGGATCCAGTTTTCTGGAATATTTCTACAGATTTAAATACAATTTCTCAGGCCTATTGCTACAGACCATGCAGAGCCATCTCATGACTTACGCAGGCACTTCAAGCTAGAAAAATAAAGATGTCAGATCTAGGGGAAAAAGTGAGGCTGAGGGAAGAAAGGTGAATGGCACCAGAAGTGTCTGACAGCTACACTACGGACAAAAGTCAATTTGTTGTTAGTTACTGTCAAGACAGCTCCGATTTAAGGTGTCTGCACATGCAACAGAATGAAACGTTTCCTGGTCCTGTGCCGTCTTCATCATGATCAGTATGCTTCAGCCCATTTTTCCAGCCACTGTGAATTTTGAGTGCCTTCCAACATAGGGGGCTCATCTTCCACCACTGTATCAGACAATATTCTTTTATGATCCACAGGGTTTTCATTGGCTAATTTTTGGACACAGATTGCCAGGCCTTTCTTCCTAGTCTCTTTTAGTCAGGAAGCTCTGCTGAAACCTCTCCACCATGGGTGATCCTGCTGGTATTTGAAATACCTGTGGCATAGCTTCCAGTATCATAGCAACATGCAAGCCACTACAGTAGGACATACCGTCAGGTGCTGGTAGAAAGTCAGTTTAGAGAACAAGAATTAAATTATTGGTATTCATTCAAAGCTACTCTGCAACAAAAATGTAACTATGTCTTAGTCAAAACAAAACTCCCTTTAGTGTTTTGATAGTACTCTTTCTCCTTTGCACAAAATAGGCATTGTTAGCTTGGCTTGAAATTTACTTGCTCAGTTTGATTTGAACTCAAAACGGAATAGACACCAGAGCAATTAAAAATATTAAGTTAGATTGGGGGTTAAAAGTGACCTGAACAAAAGCAGAATTCTTACCGTCCATTTGTGAAAAAAGTAATTATGTAACTCTATGTACATGGACAAAGATACACGAGTCTTTCAAAATCAGGTCCCTTTTAGTGAGTTGCAACTTGAGAGTAAAACCATGTTTGTCAAACATGTGAAAAGTGAGTAAGATGCAGCCACAACTTATGCGCATGCGAATACCTCTACTGTAGCACATTTGAAGGGTTTTTAGTGTGTTGTTAACTACTTTACAGTTTTAAAAAAAAGTAGTTGACATTTGGAAGTGAAATGATATGTGCAAAACATTAGTCAGATGGTGCTCTTGCTTCGTGAATGAACTGTATGTAGTCTGAACAAATTTGATCCAAAGTTTGGAGCCATCAACTTTTCAGTATGGGGCCCACAAACAATTATGCTCCCTGGGCACCTGATACTTCAACTGCTTAAAACACCCACATTCGGTGAAACTGCTGATGGCACACTGATAACAAGAGACAGCTTACTACACGAGAGAGAGAAAAAAATCTTGAGAAAAGGAAACAACCTCTCCTTCAGTAGTTAAATGCGCTAGAATACGGACTCCAGATCACCACGCGCTCTGTCTTGCTCATTACCACTGCATTGCTAGCACACAGTAAGCCAATTGCCATCGAGCCGATTGTGCCTCGTGGTAACGCCATGTGTGCCAGAGAATTGTGCTCCACAGGGTTTTCAGTCGCTGATGTTTTGTGAGTAGATCCCCAGGCCTTTCTTTTAAGGAGCTCTGGGTGAACTTGAACCACCAACATTGTGGCTAGCAGCCAAGTGCATCAACCATTTCTACCACCCAGAGCCTCCAGCACGTAGTGGGCTCACAATAAATGATCTGGAGTCAGAATGCCAGCTCAAGTCCCAGCTGTAGCCTTTACCAGCTGTGAGTCGGAGGTGAGTTTCTAACCTCTCTTCACTTTTTTTGTCAATACTCCCTCATCGGGCTGTAGTGAGGTGAAATGGCGTGCTTCACCTCAGCGCTGAGCACACCGTGGCCCCTCAAAAAATGTTGCTTCTGTCACTAGGATAATATTTTGGATTTTATGGGCCCTTTTTTTTTTGTTTGAAAGAACTTCAAACCTTTCACATCTGTGACCTTCCCATTAGGGGACAACTGGGATTTTTATTCCATCTTGATAGCGTAGGACTGAGGACGTACTGATTTTTTTTTGGCTAAGATTTTTATGACTCGTGGTCCAGAAAATGGAGCCTAATTGGAATTCTTTTCAAATACCAGTATCTTGAAAACAACAATCACACTATGAAATGATGCAGTATATCAGTAATTTTTATCCCCTAAAATAATGGTGCTATTCCACCCTTAAAGTACACTTCAGAACTAATTTGAGGCATCAAGTGTTTACTGAGAAGACGTGGTCTTTGCTGGCACAGGGGATGAGTGAAGAGCAAAGCCGGTGCTTCACAGCCCCGTCCCCTCTCCTTTGTTTTTTTTTTGGGTTTTTGTTTGTTTGTTTTTTGATCCAAAATAATGCCATGCTATTTTTTTCTTTTTGCCAAAAACAGTGTCATAGTGCTTAATAAGTATGTAGAGAACAAATTAATAGACACGTGTCATCTCGGTGAAATATTTTTCTAAGTAATTTCTTTTTAAATCTCATTCAGCAGACATGGGGCATCTTCTAAGTCCTGCACAAAACATTGGGTAGGCGTGTGACAGGATCCCAGCACTGACGTCAGCATAAGCTCTTCTCAGGGAATTCAGTCTTCAAAACGGGCCTTCTAAGGCCTTCAGAGGGGCGCATTGGTAGAAGAATTCTCACCTTCCATGAGGGAGACTCAGATTTGATTTCAGTGCACCGCGTGCACAGCCACCACCCATCTGTCAGTGGAAGCTTATGACGCTGATACGTTTCAGCTAAGCTTCCAGACTAATACAGAAGAGGAAGAAAGGCCTGGAAATCTACTTCTGAAAACCAGCCAATGAAAACTTTACTAATCACAACTGTAAGATCTGCAGCCAATCATGAGGATGGCGGAGGATGCATTTTGTTTCTTTGTGCATGGGAAGGCTATGTAGTCGGGCGCCAACAGTAACAGCAACAGAGGTCTTCCGAAGGGTCTTGTTATCTTCAGAGACATGTTAGGATGTGAACAAGCAAATCTAAAGAGGCACCAAATAGGCATCCCACCATCTGCGGGCACACTACAGGGAGGTTGACTGCTGCCGCCATCCGGTGGCAACCCATGGGAGCACAACATTATGTTGTTACAAAGCAACTTTGTTAACAAATTGGGAAGAACGTCCTTCAGTGCTATTTGTAAAATGCCGAATATATGTTCATTTGTATATTACCTGGTGACTCATTAATCCCAGCAACCTCTTGACCTAGCTTCCCATCCCACAAGTGGGTATGTTTTTAAGGAGTTTTCTTGAGTGTGCATTGTTCTAAAGAAAGTAAACCTTGAACTAGATCCCCATATACTATGAAGTAGAACAGAAAAAGTAGAATGCTTTTACTTCTACAGGCTGTTTGGCTATTTGAGCAACATGTTTTAATTTCTCTGGATGGTTCTTAAAGGATGGATTTCCCACAATAACTGGAGACCTCCTCAATCCAAAATGAGAAATCAATCTGGGCAGAAAATATTTCTAAGCAGCAGGAAATAACTTTGGGATTCTCACATCTCCCAGAAAACGTTATTTATGAAATTGTTGACTATAATGCTATGATGAGCCATATGTTTTGTTTTTTATTTGAATCATTGTTTTTTTTATGTCACCCAACAGGGCTATCTTTTTTATATGATCTAATAGGAAAACCCTGGGTGGTGATGGGAGAGGGGTTTTTTAGTCCAGTTCTTTCCAATGAGCATTTTACTTTTAGTTAGTTTCCTTTATTAATTTGGCATGTTTTTAGGGTTTGGGTTGCATATGGCCAGGGATCTTTTGTGATGTCTTTCTTGTAAATATAAATACCACAATACAGAACTGTCACTGTAAATGTCATTAAAACACTAAGCAAGTGAACAAGGAGAAAAGAAGCCGAAGAAAGACATTTTTGTGAATAGAAAGATTTTTTTTTTTCAAGTTTTGAGGGAAAAGCACCATATTATTGGTTTCTCTCAGGTTCTAAATTTCGGTGTGCTTTCTTCTGGATGGTTCCATGTGAAAGAGGTTGCAAGTCTGAAAAATCAAAACTGCAATAGACTATTCCCGGCCTGACACTTAGTGGTGACTGTGGAGAACTGCAGCACTTGACCTATGGAAACGGCAGGAAAACCACAGGAAGGAAAAACACATCTTCAGAGTTTATTGTTCTCCGCAATCACATGAGCCTTCATGTTTTTTCAAAAAATCTGATGGATCACCAAGAACTGACCCTAGATAGTTGAAAAGTGGGAGAGGCAATCTAGCTTGGAAAATGCCTGATTCTCTATAATATTCTTGCAGAGACATCCGAGAAGAGGGGGAGATGCAGAAAAACATGTTTTCCTGTTTTCTCTTTTCTCATCTGATTATTTTATGGGTCAATGTAGACTTTGGCAATGTGAAAAAATCAGGTCAAAAACTTAAACAAAAAACCAGATGAGACTGTAAATTGGTACAATCTTTAGAGAGCTATTTGGCATATGCATGAGAACTGCTTTTTAAAAAACTGCCTCCCTACTTACTCAGAAATCCCTCTTATATGAATTTATCCTGATTAAATGATCACGCATATATTTAAGGATTTTTCCATAAATACATTCCTCACCTCACTATTTGTTAACAAAAGTTGGAAAAAAGCAGAAATGTCCAACAGTAGAGAAAAGATATGTAATTTCTTTCATCATTAAAATGATATTGTAGACAAATACTTCATGCCATAGGGAAATGTTCGTATATTTTTAACAAAAAATTGGTTTCAAAGAGTATGATCGCAATTCTATAAAGAGATAAACATATGTAATATAAACACAGAAAAAAACTAAAAAGATATTAATCAAAATATTAACAGTGTTCATCTCTAAAGAGTGAGATTGTAAGTAAAATTGACTATATAAAAAAAATAGTGAACAGTAATTCTTTTTTAAATAGAAAAAAAAAAAGAAAATACCCAATAAGTTGCATTTCTAAAAACAGCAGAACTTTAAAGTGAAAAATAGTGACAGGTGAAACTGTACGTTTAAACATGAAACTACAAACATGTAAGTCCTGAGTTCAGGAGGAGCCCTGAGTACAAGTGTAAAAAGAGGGACTGCAGCTAAATCCCAATTATCTTGGATTTGGAGGTCCATTGAGGAAACAGGGACCAAGGGGACATTTGTGATAAAACAACATTATATTTCAACCAGATCGATCATTTAAGCTACTTCTTCCATTTGGTCTTTAATTGGAACTCCCAACAGGTGGCAAGCCAGAGCAGGAATTCTCTGTGTGCCCTGGGATAAGTTTCTTAAGTATTTGGAAATTTATTAATAAAATTTGAAATTTAGGAATAATTCTAACGTCTGTGACTGTTTCTCAAGGTTGTGATGAGCACCAGAAAAGCTAGCGAATGTGAAAACGTCTCATAAGCTTTAAATTAGTGTACAAGAGGAGGATGATAGTTGGCCTTTTAATTTCCATCATGTCACCTTAGTGCAGATGATCAGAGTAGGACAACCCAGGGGCTCGGCTATATTAGCGACACGCTGCACAAGCAAGCCTGAATGAAACAGCACTAAGAACAACACACTCAAGCAGAATATTACATAAGATTTTTTTTTTCTCCTATTTTCTCCGTCTAAGCTGAGAAGGCTAAGAAAGGGGTGGTCTTGCTCGTCTAACCTAGACCCTAGGCCATCTATGCAGGACTTGTCAACCAATAATGTGGCTCTTGCCCCCTTGCCCAACTCCAGGCTAGAAAAAGCCAAGATTCACAGAAAGAGTATCGAGAGAGGATTTTTTGGAAACAGTTATAGAAGTACTGTGCACCCTCACAGCCTTAAGACGCGTGTGTGTGCGTGTGTGTGTGTGTGTGTGTGTGTGTTGGGGTGGGGTGGGTGGGTGGGTGGTGGCAGCTTTCAAGAGAACCTTCAGAGAACATATATATCCCCTGGTGGTTAGTGCTGTATTCTCACCTGAGAGTGTCTGTAGATGAGAAGCTGGCTGAAGCTACCCCTGATGGTAGAACAAGGAGAGAGGACCATGATTGCAGAGTTTCGGGAGGGAAAGGTACTGAGTATTTCCCAGGCGTTAGAGTAGACATGAGGAAGGCAGTTCTCACTGAACTCCAGACCCACATATTAATTGCCTCCTAGAAAGTTCCTACTGGACAGCTCCATGTCATTCAGTGCATTCAACAAATTTACCTTCTAAATATCTATCAAATTCCAGTCCAACTCAATGTACTTGCCTTAGGTAAGATCCTCATCTTTTTCCTGTATTACTGCAATAACATTTTATCTGATCTTCTTCCTTTTAATTGACACCCCATACTATTAGTTCTATGTGTTACTTAAAATTACATGTGTCCCAAAATAGCAGACATTTACATGAGAAAGTAAATGCCTTCCAGACTCCAACTTAAATGAACTTAGAATGAGCCAGTGTCATAGCCGCCCCAATGTCTCTTCCTCAGTGAGGATCATCGAGGTCCATCTGTGACACTAGATCCGTCTTTAAGAGTTTTAACAGTAAACTTAGCATGTTCTCAAACACAAACTTTATTGGCTTATTAATTGGATATTTTTACTATTCTTTAAATAATTGTGCTAGAGATTACAACACGAAAACTTGAATACTTACAGTCCACCTTGAATTATTTTTACAAGTCCCTCAGAAAAATACAAAAATCTTAACAACAGTTTAACTTTACCTACCCCTCCCTTCCACCTTTTGGATTATTGTCATTATCTATCTATCTCTGTCATCTATCCTATACTCCACAAGAAATAACTATTGCTTTAAACCCAAAAAAAAAAAAAAAAAAAACCCACTGGCGTCGAGTTGATTCCAACTCATAGCTACCCTAAAGGACAGAGTAAAACTGCCCCATAGAGTTTCCAAGGAGCGCCTGGCAGATTCGAACTGCCAACCTTTGGTTAGCAGCCGTAGCACTTAACCACTACACCACCAGGGTTTCCCAACTATTGCTTTAAACAGTCAATATTCACTTATATTTATTTACATATTTCCCATTTCTGGTGTTCTCAATTCCTTTCTGCACATCCATGTTTCCCATATGGAATTATGTTTCTTCCACCTGAAAAAGTTACCTAAATATTTCTTCTGGCACAAATCTACTGGGAACCAAGTCTCCCAGTTTTTGTTTGTCTGAAAATGCCTTTATTTCACCTTTATTAAGAATATTTTGTCTTGGTATAGATATTCCATTGTCTTCTAGCTTCCATGATTTCCATATAAAAGTCCACTGTCAGTCTCATTTTTGCTGTTTTGAAGATAATGTGACTTTTCCATTCTCTGCCTGCTTTTAAGAATCTCTGTCTATGTCTTTGTCTTTTGGAAGTTTGACTCTGATGTAATTAGGTGTGATTTTCTTTGTATTTCTTCAAATATTACTTCTGAACAACTCTCTCTTCTCTGTTTCTAGGATTCCAGTTTATGCATGTTAACGTTCTTATGCTCTTTACTGTATTTTTATCTGTTTTTCTTTTTAATGAACAGAGTTCCAGTTTTCTAATACTGTTTTCTACTCTATTTTGATAATTTAACCCATTGATTGGATTCTTAATTTCAGTTATTGTGTATTTTTTGTTAAAATATTTTATTGTGTTCTCAGTAAAAGTTTAGACAGCAAATTAGATTCCCATTTAACAATTCCTACACAATTTGTTCAGTGGCATTGGTTACATTTTTTCACAGTATGTCAGGTTTCTCATTATTTCTGTTCCAGTTGTTCTGTTTCCAGTAATCTAGTTTCCCTGCCCCCTTGCCTTCTAGTCTTTGCTTTTGAATAAATGTTGACCAAAAAAAAAAATTTTTTTTTATTTGATCTCATGTAGGTGATTTTTTAAAAGAAGCACAGTACTCATGGATGATATTGTTTATTTTATGAGCCAATCTGTTATCTAGCTAGAAGATAATTTTATAGAATAGTTTTGGTTCAAGGTTTAAAGAGTAGCCCAGGGTGATAGTCTTGGGCAGTCCTTCAGTCTCAACTTATCCAGTAAGTCTGAACTTTTTAAGAATTTTATTTCTGTTCCACATTTTTCTCCCATTCTATCATTGTGTTCCCGATCAGAACAGTCGATATGGGTAGCCAAACACCATCTAATTCTCCTGGTCTGAGGGTAGTTGAGGTTGTGGTTCATGTAGACTAATAGTCCTTTGGACTAGTTTCTTCTCTGAGTTTTTGGTTTCCTCCTTTCTTTTTTACTCTGGACATATGGAGACCAATAGTTGTATCTTAGGTGGCTGCTCATGAGCTTTAAAACCCCAAGTGGTACTCACCAAACTAGGATGTAGAACATAAACTTTATTTACTATATTATGCCAATTAACCAAGTGGTTCCACAAGACTATGGTCCTGTACACCAATCCTTCCAGGTGTTTGGTTAAGTCTAAGGGTTATTGTATATTTTAATTCTAGAGTTTAGATTTGACTTTTTAATAGACCCTAAATCTCTTCTGTAATCCACCATCTTCTCTTACATTTCCTTGATCATATTATAAAGTGCCTTGATTATAAATAGTATCTGACTAATTTATGAAATAGTTTTTGTTATTTTATATATATATATATATATATATTCCCCCCCAAAAAAACAAAACAAACCCATTGATATACATATATAGTATTTTGGTCCTGTTGGCTTATTACAATGCCACATAAATTTGTATTGAATGTCACACATTGTATATGAAAGTATACAGGGCTCTGAATGATGTCCTCTTCCTTCAGAGAGGGTGGAATATTCTTTGGCAGGTTTATGGAGTACCAGCAGATTACCTTGATCCCGTCAAGGTTGCTTTCGGCTTTGTTAGGGCTAGTTTATTTTAGTTTTGCCTTTAGCCCCATGGCATGGCTTTCCTAGGATCCCCACTGAAAGGGTGGATTGTTTGCCAGAGCCATTTCTCCTGGCAGAAACTAATCTTCAACTTCTATGTCTCTAGCACTATATGTCTACTGAAATATCTGCTTGACAATTAAGAATTTCAGTTGCTGTTTTTTGATGGATTTCTTGGAGTCTCTCTCCACATAGCTCAAGGGGGAAATTGTGAGGATATTCTTGAGCTCACCTTTCTGTCGATTTCTCAAGAATTTGTCCCTCCAGTCCCATCTGACTTAACAATTCTGAACTCTAATCACTATTGTTCAGCCTGATGAAACTGCTGCCTTCTGTTGGTAAAGGAAGGGAAAGCTGGAAAATGCTTTCAGATTTTAAATAAATAAATAGATAACCGTGGAACAAATGTGGAGTTTACCTCAGTTGCTTCTCTATTCCCAGGAATCATAGGCCCACAAGTCATTCCTGTGTCTGCTAGTCCCCAATACCTTCAAATACTTGCATTATCTTCTCCAGGTTTTATAATTGTTTTCAGTGGGAATTTTATGCCAATATAAGTCAACCAGTGACTGGAAGGAAATGTCTCAAAGCAGAGGCATGTTGAAACAGAAGAAGGGAGTGTATTCAGAGTTTTGAGTGGGAGAGACTAGTAACAAATTATTGGCTGGCAGGAAGGCTTCTTAGATGGTAGCAAATGCCACCAATGTCAAGGGACCCTAATATTAGCCAAGCAGAATAGAGAAGCCAAAATTTTCAAGTAAGGATGGAAACAGGTTATTAAAACATGCAGGATGAGGAAGGCCTCCCAGGGAGGAATTAGGATATCATCAAGGAGAGCAAGAAATGCATTTTAGCACTCTAGAGCCTCTTAGTTAAATCTCATTTAGTTACGACTAATAGAAACAATGCCTTAGCTAGTTTAAGCAAAAATGTGAAATTATTAAAAGTATATTTAGAATGTGAGGGCATGGAACCAGGAACTTGAATAATGACAGAGGCCCATGTAGCTTGTGTGTGTGGGCATGTGCACATGTATTCCTTCCCTTAACTCTTAAGTTTCCGTATATTTTCTTCCAAGTGACCCTATGAGGCTAATGCTAGGCATCTCTTAAGTCCCAATTCCAAATTCCTTGGTCATAGATTCTGACTGACCCTCTTCTGTCTGGTTCTCCCACTCACACAACCAGTCTTGGCCTATTACCGTGGGGCAGGGAGGACACAATGCTGAAATCATTGAGGGATGGAAAGAGAATTAAAATACACCAAATTTTGGTGTCCCAGATAAATGCTCCTTCTTCTCTAAAAGGGATGACTTAAAAGACAAGGGGATATATCCATAGAGATAAAAACATTTTTTGTATACCAGAAACAGTGCTAAACCAAATCAACTGAGGTTATTCTGTATGATATCTTACCCAAACAGTGTTGTTAGCTTATTTCAGAGAAGAGAAATAGAAAATTTATTCATAAAAGAAGATTCGCAGCAGAGATTTCCAAACTCCCTAGAGTGGTGACAAGCAAGAAAGTCAGAAAAGAGAACATTTTTTTCTTCCCCACCGTCCCTCTTGCCGGAGTCGGTGATGCCTTTAACCTTAAGACTTAGCACTGCTTATTTTCGTGAAGAATCAAGTTTATTCAGTTTTTTTTAGAAGTTTATTTAAGGAATGGTTTCTAGTGATTTGTTTGTCCCAAACACTGTGCTTTACATGCATCATTTAATCCTCCAAACAACTCTATGTGTTTGAAGTTGATATACGAGGAGTGAGGTTGCCATAGGTTGGAATTGACTTGACAGCAACTGGTGGTAGTAAAGGAAGTTTGGAAACATTTTGCTCTATTAGCATAGGATCCACTGTGCTTGGAGGAAAACACTGGGAACCTTCATGTTCATTTCATTCAGTCTTCCCTTTAAGAAACGTTTACTGAGTACCTACTATGTGTCAGACTAAGGATAAATGTATAAAGACACCGTGCCTGCCCTCACAAGGCTTGCCATACAGTAGGGAGTCGTGGGTCTTTGTGCTACAGATTTTCTCCCAACCCTGGACAGTTTTCCCAGTGGTGGTATTGTTATCATTGTTAGGTGCCATGGAGTCTGTTCTGACTCCTAGTGACCCTATGTACAACAGAACTAAATTGTACCCCCTGGAATTTTTGCCTTTTCCTGATAAATGTGTCAGTCTCCTCATTGGGAACAAAGTCGGACCCTGAGAAACTGTCTAACTTTTCACCAAACCCTTGTCCTAGAGGCTAGATAATAACCATAGTAATTAGCCAAAACACGTGTTGCACATACTGTGTGCCAGACATTGTTGTAAGTGTTTACACATAGAAAATCACATAATTGTCACAGCAATCTTATGAGGAGCTGGAGTACTATTGGAATACTATTACCTCCAATTTACCAATGAACAACGTTGTTGCTTACTAGAGTTTTGTTTCCAAATTACATGGACTACCTGTATCCACATGGGTATTCTCCCCAGAAATGTTCCCACTTTCTAGAAATGCTTATTACTCTGCCCCAACCACGAGATCCCATACTGTAATTTGTACTGCCAGCCACCTTGTGCCCTCATTGACCCACTAGGGAGCTTTCAGAATTTTTTCAGCTAAATCTTTGGATTACTACAAGTGTATGAATTTTGGAAACATGACTTTTTGTGTGATTCCCATGTTTTTCAGGATTCAAGGGTCACCTGTTCCAAAGGAAAATAATCATGACTCTAAATTGCCTCCCTGCGGGAAGTTCAGACTCATTCCCAAATATTTCTAATTCCTAAGGAGAATTCTCTCCAAATCCTAATTGTCAGTTATCGCTTCTTGCTCTGGACTATTGGTGTATTTTCTTTCCTCCGCTCTTCTTCTTGATTTCCCACTTAACCATATATTCAGATCTCAAATCCTTAATAAATATTTCAAGACTGAGTATTTCAAGACAGCACAAGAGAAAAAAACCCTAATGCTTAATGTGAGATATCATGGTTCCATTGTCCATATGCCTTCACAGATGAAGTTCTTAAATTTAGGCCAGTTGATATATAGTTGCAGTCGCTCTCATATGATAAGGGTTCTTTTTATGTGCTTTCTTTCCTGAATCCTGAGGTACTATCCACCGTTTTCAGGATTTGCCAAAGAACATCATTTGAAGTAATTAATCTTGTATGAAAATTCTCCTCTCCTTAACTACGATTCAATTTATGCAAAGGATCTTACATTCTAATTGTCCCAAATTTCACTATTTCAAGATGAAATCTAGGTTTTTACCTCTGTAACAGGCAAGTAACCCATGGAAATTCTAAATTTCCCAAAGCAAAGTGCTATCAATACTCAAGAAGAATTCAGAACAATCAAGCAAAAATGAGAAATGGCACATGTGTTGAAGTTACAGCTTTTCTTTAAAAACCTCAATGAACGTGTGTTAATTTCTTAGGGAGACAGCTCAAAATTAAATTACTTCAGTGATTCTCACCACCACTCCCAGCATTTCTGAAAGAGGAGAGGCTTCCTCAAGTATAACTACTTCTTACAGTAGATAGGGGAACTAGTAAAGTTTGTATTTCTTCCATCCAAAATAAATGCTGGGGTCAAGACTTGTTTTCTCTGTAAAATCTGTAGTTATTAAAAGGCATTTATGTTTTGTTTTCAGCAATATGGTCAGCTAGATGTTAAGAGTTAGATGTGTCTACAACACATATAAAAATCTGGACAGACATCTCTATCTCATATCTGTCTGTCTATCTATCTATCTATCTATCTATCTATCTATCTATCTATCTATCTATCTATCTATCTATCTATCTATATCCTCAAGAGAGTTAGGAATTATTTTCAGAGGCCAGAAAGCTAACAAAATCCGGGAATCTGGGGTAGGGATTGGTAAGGACTGGAGTTGATGCTTTCGCTGGAGATGTCTGCTGATTTCTGGCAGCCTAAAGCTCGAATTTTAATTGGCCAAGTGCATGAAGCATAGGCGACAAAGCCTAAGAAGGTGAATGATTAGACTAAAAACTATAAAACTGAGACTCCCATGAACTAGAAAAATGAATCTGTCCAGAGATACAGTGGAAATTCATGTTTGTTTCTGCATGTATTTGAGATGTAACTGCCAGGCCTCACTCACTACAGTGTGGGCCTGAATTAACCATTCATGAATCACCAAAATTCCAAGCTGAAAATTTAGTATAAAGTGATTCCCATTTGGTATGCCTATAGAAGCTTGATGGAAGTAACACATTTTTATGCAAATAACACGCTCCTTCTACATTTGTTTGGTAACTGTGCCCTCCCCCATGAGGTATTTTTGTAAGTGGTGTTATGTCAACTTTTTTTACATGTTGCTGTTAAAGACAAAAAAATTAGAATAGCATGGTTGGCAAACAAACACAGGAGAAGCATGTTATTTGCGTAAAAACATGGTAAATAGAAAATCTGCCTGGAAGAACACATTCTAAATTCAGGCTGTCATGAATGGAATTATGTCCCCCCAAAATATATGTCAGCTCGGCTAGGTCATGATTTCCAGTATTGTATGATTGTCTACCATTTTATCATCTGATGTGATTTCCCTGTGTTATAAATTCTACCACTATGATGTTAATGAGATGGATTAGCCGCAGTTATATTGAGATCTACAAGATTAGATAGTGTCTGAAGCCAATCTCTTTTGAGATATAAAAGAGAGAAGTGAGCAGAGAGATGGAAGGACCTCATACCACCACAAAAGCAGTGCCAGGAGCAAAGCTTGTCCTTTGGACCTGAGATTTCTGCGTGGAGAAGCTCCTCAACCAGGGAAAGACTGATGACAAAGCCCTTCCTCCAGGGCTGACAGAGAGGAAGAAAACCTTCCCCTGGAGCTGATGCCCTGATTTTGGACTTTTAGCCTACTAGACTGTGAGAGAATAAATTTCTCTTTTTTAAAGCCATCCACTTGAGGTATTTCTCTTGTAGCGTCACTAGATGACCAAGACAGACTTTAAAGGATTCCCAAAGATAAAGTTCCAAGAAGTAATCTCATAAGCAAATATCACAAGTGATGAAACAAGTCCCCATAAATGGGAATCAGTACAAACAACAAACTACAAGATTAAACTGGAAAAGATTACAAGCATTGTAATTATATGGAATTACGTTCTCAGCTGCTAACTGAAAGGCTGGAGGTTTGAGTTCACCCAGAGACACCCAAAGAAAGGCCTGGTGATCCACTTCTGAAAAATCAGCTATTGAGAACCCTGTGGAGCACAGTTCTACTCTGACACACATGGGATCACCATGAGTCAGAGACCTGATGGCACATGTACTGGTACTGATGCCATTTTATTATAACATAGAGTATATGATAATTATATTAATTATTTTATCTAAAATGCACAAAGAGACAGAGATGGAAAATGTGAAATATGGTTGAGAAACACATAGGATGGAATGAAAAGAAACAATATATGATTAACCACAGTATGAATGAAAGACACTGGAAAAGAAGGGAAAGGCAAAATTTGAAGAGACGCTGTTGAAATTTTTCCAGGATCGATGGACACCACTCCTCAGGCTCAGAAGGCCAAACAAATCCCAAACAGGATAAATGAAGAGAAACCCTATTTTACACTAAAATTCAAAGAAATTCTATTTAGATACATGGTAGTCATATTGAAGAACATCCAAGGCAAAGAGAGATCTTAAAAGTAGCCAAAGAGAAAAGATAGATTACCTACCAATTAACAAAAATTAGACTAATTGATGACTTGTCAATAACAACAGTTGAAGTCAGAAAGCAGTGGAATGATATCATCGAAAAACTGAGGGGGAAAAAAATTAACCTAGAATTCTATACCCAGTGAAACTCTCCATAAAAAAAAAAAAAAGAGAGTGGAAAAAAAAAAAAAAACTTTTCGGACAATAAAAAATTGAGAATATTTACCACCTCATAAAAGGGAAGTCTGAAGGAGATATTTCAGTAAGAACAAAAATGATCCCAATGGAATATCTGAGATGCAAGAAAGTAAGAAAAAAAAGAGGCATGTATGTAGTAAATATAAACAATTTAAAACAAATAATGTCTGATTTGTGGGAATTTAAAAAAAAAATCAAACTAGACCTAAAATCCTGCACAAAAACAGCATGGCAACGTAGAGACTTGTCTGAGCTTAGAGCTTGAAGGAGTGCAGTTGTCACTAAATTCTGTGGTTGATTGGATAGATGAACAAACGAGCGTGATAGACTGACTAACGACTCCCAAAGATAACTAAACCCTAACCCTTGGAGCCTGTGACTATGCTACCTGACATGGTAAAAGAAAAGGACTTTGAAGGCATGATTAAATTAAGGAATTTAAGGTGGGAAGATTAGTCTGTATTATCCAGCTGGTCCCTGAACATAATCAGAAGCATCCTCATAAGAGTGAGGCAGAAAGAGATTTGACTACACAGAAAAGAAGGCAAGCTGAAGACTGAAGCAGCTACACTGCTAGCTTTAAAGATGGAGGAAGGGGCCACAAACCAAGGAATGCAAGGAATAAAGCTCTAGAAACTGAAAAAGGTAAAGAAACACAGTCTCCTCTAGAATATTCAGAGAGAATGTGGCCCGGCCCACACCTTGCTTTTAGCCCCAGGGAACTGATTTCAGACTTACAACCTCCAGAACTGTGAGAAATAAATGTATGTTGTTTTAAGCCACCAGGTATGTGGTAATTTGTTACAGAAGCTGTAAGAATCTAATACAATGTTGAATGAATGCTTGGATAAATAAATACTCATAGCACTAAAGTAGATCAAATAAACTAATATTTTCATATTAATTAACTCATATGGCAGGAACAACTGAAGACATCAAGTGCATCACTGGGTTTTCACATTGACAAACATTGAAAATCAGTGTCAGCTCATTTTTTTAAAAAATATAGGACAGAGGTAAAAGTGAAGAGAATAATAAATTTAACTCCATGTATTCATCATCTCCATTGAATAATTATTTACGTTGTTTTCATATTTGCATCTTTTATCTGGTGAAGTAATTTAACCCAAATCCTAGGCATTCATAAGTACATTGATAAACATTTCTAAAAAATAAGGACATTTTCATATATAAACACAGTATGTTATTATTTCTAATTAAATTAACAATAATTCCTAAGACTAAATCATATTCAGAGTTCGCCAACTGTCCTATAAATGTACCTTTCAGTTACTTTCTTTGAATCTGCATCAGAAAAATGTCTGTCTACTCATTACATTTGGTTATTATGTTTCTCAAGTCAATTTAATTTATAACTACCTTCCTTCTTTTTCATGTCTTTGCCTTTTAAGGAGACAGGGTCAGTTGCCCTGAAGAATATGCAGAGCATTCCAAACTCTGAATATGTGTATCAGTCTATGTTTACCTCTTTATTGTTCACGGACCTATCTTGTCACCTTAGTTATTTGATATAGCCACAGGAAGCCCAGCCAGGTATTCTGCAGGATCTTTATAACCTCACCCACCCTGTTTCTGCTGCAATAATAAAAAAAAAAAATGTCTAAAAAGCTTATAATTGATCCTACCAATTCCAAGCAACTGTGATGGAAGCCCACAGATTACCAAAAATACCCAAAAAAACAAAAACCCATTGCCATCAAGATGATTCCAGCTCATAGTGACCCTACAGGACAGAGTAGAATTGCCCCATAGGATTTCCAAGGAGCAGCTGATGGATTTGAATTGCCAACCTTTTGGTTAGCAGCCATAGCTCTTAGCCACTGTGCCACCAGGGCTCCAAGCCATCAATTGTGTAAGCCTTAAACTTAAGCAAGCCTCAAGCTGAGGGATGCTGGACTGGTGGATAGAAGGCCAAGAACTGGAGTAAATGGAACAACAAGTAAGACCAAGGTTTGTTCTTCCTTAGCTCAGTGCTTATTAATGTAGATGCTCAAGAGAACCACGTGGTTTGCACAAGGACAGAGTCACAGCTGGAGCTTTGGGGAAAAGCCTGCCTCGCTGCAATGCAATAATAAGATTTTCATCTTTTTTTCATAGTTTGCAAAATGCCATTTCTCAGGTCCCAAGAGACAATGAACTTAAGAGGCTGTCAGTAACTATCTCAAGCTTTTTGAGACACTCCCAGAATTAAGGTTCCTTTGCTTTTAGTGGGAGCCCTGGTGGGGCAGTGGTTAAGAGCTCAGCTGCCACACAAAAGGTCAGCAATTCGAATCTACCAGCCACTCCTTGGAAACCATACAGGCAGTTCCACTTTGTCTTACATGTAGGGTCACCATGAGTTGGGATTGACTCAAGGGCAAGAGGTTTTAGTGGGATGTCACTAGTCACCCTAGAAACTCAGGATGCCTAAACTAGTTCATCTCAGCCTCCTCAAATCCTAAGAAAATGGGCTTCCCACCCCCAGACAGCACCCCAAGCCCGCTAGGTGCCCAGGGCCCACCTACCTCTTCTTGAGCTTATGGTGCCCTGCCATTGAGAGAGGGCCTGTCACAGTGAGTAAGGCAAAGCCCTCAGGTAAGATGCTGAGTGTCAATGAGTTGAACTCCTCTTTGGGCCTTGAGAGAAGAAAGTGCTAACAAAGTCTCTGGTGTAGGTAACAGCCTCTGGGCTGAAAGCTTTGCAAGCTTTTGGGTCATGAAGAACCTTCGCCAGGGCTCTGAATCCACCAGCTGCTCCTTGGAAACCCTGTGGGGCAGTTCTACCCTATCCTATAGGGTCTCTATGGAATCCACTCATGGCTAAGGGTTTGCTTTCTCCTGGAAGCATGATTCCTATTCCCTTCCATTGGAAATTAGAGATCTAATCCCTGTCCTAGTGGTTTGAACAAAGGCTGCTCACACTGGTAATAATTTTAGATCGAATCTTTCTTGTTTGGGAAAGTTTTACTTTACAAAATAAGATTAGAAGTTGTGATCTTATTGACTATATCTAAATTTAGAGGACTACCCTGTTTTTCCATTTATCCAGAGTCAGAAATTTGGCAGCCGTGGTGGTCCAGTGGTAAAGACCTACAGTGAGCTAATGCTGCTGATCAAAAGGTCAGCAGTTCAAACCCGCCAGTTGCTCCTTGGAAACTCTAGGGGGCAGTTCTACTCTGTCCTATAGGGTCACTATCAGTTGGAATCAACTTGACAGCAATGGGTTTAGTTTGGGTTTGGTTTTGGAGTAGCCAGTTAAATTCTCTGTTGCTGTTTTTCCACGTGTAAAATAAAAGATTCAGCTTCACTTAGATGAAAATTATCCCTTCCTGCTGTAATCTAATCTGATCTAATCTGCAGTGCACCGAAATAAGTAATTCCACATTCCTAGTTTGTTCTCTTGCTCACCAGTTACACACACACACACACACACACACACACTCGCAGACACAGCTCCCGACAAAAAGTAAAATATAGGCTATGCTTAATCTTCACCATTGCCTTATTTTTCTGAAGGCATGATTTGTTTTTTAAAAATTGACAACTCTTCAAAACCCAGATAATGATATCGAAATCCTGCAAGGGATTAAGGCTATTGGAAATAAAATTGCCAAAACTTTTTAGACAAAATCATTCTTGATGGAAAAGATTTTATTTAAAAAACAAAACATGAATTAGGGCCAATCTCTTGGTAATAACTGGCAATTACATGTGCCCCTTAGGTAGACTAATTTCACAGGCTTATCACCGCTGGCACATTTTATAATTTGACTCACATGTCTCCCATGTCCCTAATAATCTCTAACAAATGTTTCTGCAAAGGCTCACACCTTTGCCCCTAAATGCTTCTGTAAAGTCCCCCTTGCCTGCAGGAGAGAGTGCTCATCTTGGTAGAATGCCACATTTAATCATTTCCATGCTGTGACAGTGGCCTCGTGGGGGTGGGGGTGTGCACCACACCAGGTGACACTGTCAGAGGGGATGACACCAAAATGACTGTCTATAAAATTTTTTGTGCAGTGTTTCTGCCGCAAGGCCAGAGAGGGGGCAGCAAAGCCCAACTGCCAGGAGTGGGGGTGCCTACAACTCCCACCGCCCCGCCACCTGTTGCCCAAAAGCACCCTGGGGGCCACCTGCATGGTGTCCCCGTGGGTCCTGTGCATGGCAAAGTGCAGAACCACCCTCAGACTTGGCTTCTGGTCTCTGCAGACAGAGGACAGGTGCCGGCCAGCACTCTCGGACACACCCTGCCCCATACCGTCTCCCCAGGCTGCACTCCGAGCCCAGGGTGCCCTGGGCACTCTGGTTCTGGCCCGCACCAAGGGGGTTCTTGGCACCAGGGTGCCCAGTGATCCGTATCCACTGCCCACCCTCAGCAACGGTCCCTGCTGGCATGAGGGAAGGGGGGTGACACCATGAGCTACTGTGCTGGGTGACACTAGTGGCCGCTGACAGTACAGGTTGTTGCTTTTCTTTAAACACAACAAGACTTCATTATTTGAATTACTGCCTAAACATCTATCTTAGAAATAAGATCCGCTGGGCATTATTTGTGAATGCTGAGGTCTTAAATGATTCAAACTCACTTTCACACACATCCGCGATAATTATCACCACCAACGAGAACATATTTTAGAGAACAAGATGTTAAATTAATGTTCTGAAGCATCTATAAAATAAAACCTGTGCTGCTTTTTCCCACGAAGTGCTCCATGAATCACTACAGACTCCTAACAACCTCATCAGGAAACTTCTGTTTGAGGCGAGGGTGAATTTGGGGATAAATTATGGTGATATGTGGCATAATATTCAGAAAATGTAGAAAACACAGCTCTATTGCCTCACTCTAAAAGCCTAATGAATGTCAGGCAAGAGCTTCAAATGATCATTTATACTTCTGTTTGAAAGCACAGGGAGATGGATAACCCCTTCTCAACAGTATGTAAAACTGGGCTCCCTTTTTAAATCCAGGTAGAGGCTATACCACATATATTCAAACTGTGTATGGCACCTATGTGTAAACCTTCGTTGGGTAAGAGCATTGATGGAATGTTAGCTACCACATTGAGAACAGGATTACATGCAGGCAAGAGTGGATGACAGGCGATTTGAGTTTCTGAAAAGGTAATATTCACTGAGAATTTCCTATATGTCCATCAATACCCTGGGGAGGAAAAAAAAAACATTGCTGTCGAGTTAATTCTGACTCATAGCAACATGTCTTAATCTTTCTCTTACCAATGCTTTAAACAGGTATCATTATTTGTCTTAACAACCCTTTAAACAGGTATCGTTATTATTGTTACCTTCATATTACTGGTGAGGAAACTGAGGCAAGGGGAGACCCTGAGGCCACGTTTATAAGAAGCAGGTCCAGGATCCAAACTTAAGCATTCTGCCTCTAGCGCCTGGGCACCACTGTGCTATCCTGCAGCCTTGCAGGAGAAAGGTGGACCAGGAAGGGGACAGTGGAAATGGGGAGACATGGATAGATTTGAAATTTGTGTTTATACATATGTTTATGTTTATAAACATTTATGTTTCTATTTATCTGCAGATCAAAAAGTAGAAAACAACATTAGTGTCCAATGCTAGGGATTTGACTTAATAAATTATAGCATGTCAATATAAGAGAACATTCAAAGTCACTTTTTGGTCATATTTAATCAGAAGCATGAAAAGTACTGTTCATTCTTGACTGAGAATATCATGTAAAATGAGCAAAAATGAGTATGCAACACTTTGAAAGATTCTAATTTTAGTAGTGCGTGCGTGTGTGTGTGCGTGCATGTGTGTGTATCGTGTACGCTACTAAAAAGAGACTGGAAAGAAAGTCATAAAAAATGAGCCAATACTGGTATGGCAGGGAGTCGGGACTCTGTGTGATTTGTATTTTCTGTTTTATTCCCTTCTTCATTTCTCATTTTTTTCCTACAAGAACATGCATTGTTTTTATAATGAGAGCAAAAATATTTGAGGGGAATTCTCATAAAAAGACCAGACTTAATGGTCTAAGGGACTAGAAGAATCCCGGCGGTCATGGTCCCCAAACCTTCAGTTGGTCCAGGACAGGAACCATTCCTGAAGACTACTCATCAGACATGGAAGGGACTGGACAATGGGCTGGAGAGAGATGCTGATGAAGAGGGAGCTACTTGTATCAGGTGGACACTTGAGATTGTATTGGCATCTCCTGTCTGGGGGGGAGATGGGAGGGTAGAGAGGGTTAGAAACTGGCAAAACGGTCACGAAAGGAGAGACTGGAAGAAGGGAGCAGGCTGACTCATTAGGGGGAGAGTAAATGGGAGTATGTAGTAAGGTGTATATAAGCTTATATGTGAGACTGACTTGATTTGTAAACTTTCACTTAAAGCACAATAAAAATTATTTAAAAAAAAAATTTGAGGAAATAAAAGGACAGCTGAACCAGAATTCAATCATGAGGACTAGAAAGACCAGTGGAGATTCAAGACAAAGGTTGACTAGGGATGAAGATGCCAAGCACTTGGTACTAATGCCAGATTACATCCTGCAGCTTTGAGCTCCTGAACATGTCTACCAGGCTTGGTCAGTGCTGGCCCAGGCACTGCAGGAAGCTGAGCTCGCAGGGAGGTAGTAGTCAGTGCCTGCACACCGAGAAGGCTGGAAAGCCACACACTGACAGACCACATTGGATACAATTAATGCAGGCAGGGCCTTGCATATGACTGTGGAGTTAGTGCACTGAAACAAGTGACTGGAGAGAATGAGGAGAGAAGGAGGGGCCAGGGAAGGAAAGGGTTGGAGAAGGGCAGGGAGGCCTGTTGTAAAGTATTCAGGCCCTGGGTGGGGACACCGTGTAATCTGCACAAAGGGACTGTGTGTGCTAGCTGCAGCTAAGATTAACAAGGTGAACTGAGCCAGATATGGTGGACCCTGTGGAGTCTAAAATCACTGAACGGAAAGACCCATAGTCAGGCAAATCCATGAGAGTGGAGGCTTGAAAGATGGAAGGGATTTATGCTGGAGCAGCAGGCAGAAGAGGAAGCAATCTTGCACTGGGACAGAATTTAAAAGCTGTAGTTCAAAATGGATGAGGCCATTAACTGGATTTAAAAAGCACACTATTATTTTTTTAATTTCTTTTTTTTAATTGTATTTTAGATGAGGGTTTACAGAACAAACTAGTTTCTCATTAAACAGTATACATATTGTTTTATTAACAACCCCATGATAAGTCAACACTCTCCCTTATCAACCTTGGGTTCCCTATTACCAGCTTTCCTGTCCCCTCCTGCCTTCTAGTCCTTGCCCCTGGGCTGGTGTGCCCCTTTAGTCTCATAAAAAACACATGGTTGCAGTAACAGTCTTCAAGTCTGAGAAACTCTGAGCTTTACACATCAGAGCATAGACATGCCACCACAGGCAAAAATCACATTAAAAAAAAAAAAATCACTGTAAGTGGGTGGTATCCTTCAAAGGTCTCCCTTTTCCCACTCCTTCCCAAATTATCCATCTGTCTGTCCCTGGTTCTGGTTTGGTCTTTTGGAACTGTTGTCCCATTTTAGACTTTCTTCTCTTACGACAGAACTAGGACCCCAATACGACACATTTACTACAAAAGGGAGTACATTCCTCAGCTCAAGCTACCCTGAGATCCACCTCAGCTGGCCCATTCTGCCCAGGGCAGATCAGGTAACACTTCTGTTCATAACTTCAGTTGTGTTCTGCTGAGAGAATGAGCTCATTTCCTCTTGGGTGGGTTTGAGCAAAGTTTACTCTTCCCGGGCAAATCCAGTTTTTGTTCATTTGCATGCTATTAGTCTGCTACTTTTCTGCAGAACATTTTATTGCCAAGCACTTTCCAATGATTTATTAGCCAGGCCTCCACTAAAAGGTTGAAAAAGTTATTTTATCCATGTTTATGGATGATAAAAAACAGTTACAGATTAGTTAAGTGTCTTCTCTAAGGTCATCCGACAAGTTTGAAGGACAGAGCTGGGGTGAGAGCACATACTCCCTGACTCTCCCTGCCCCGAGAGGTCCACTGAGCTCCACACCTCTCTGCGTGATAACATAACATGCCGTCAGGGGCAGATGTTGCCTGTCACCCTCACCATCCATCATGCCCAGAAGAAGGTGCAATTAAAGAAGGATTTTTAAAAAATAGCTCTTATGCAGGTGGCTAAAATCACTTTACCAAAACAAAGGTTTAGAAATCAATGTGTGTATAAAACCAAAAACCCAGTGCCCTCGAAGTGGTCACATTTTTTTCTTTAATTGTGGAAAGTATATACGTAACAAATCCTTTGCCTTTTTAACATCCTTCACATGTACTATTCAGTGACATTAGTTCTGTTTATTATGTTTTTCATCCATTACCATTATCAGTTTTCATATTTTCCCATAGCCCTTAACAGAACCTCAGTGTCTCTGAAGCAGTCTCCCTTTTCCCCTCCCTCCCACCCACCTCTGGCATCCACTAATAAACTTTGGTCTCTGTATATTTGCCTATTCTAGATATTTCATATAAGTGTGATCATACAATACTCACCTCTTTGTGACTGGCTTATTCACTCAGCGTAATGTTTTTAAAGTTCTTTCATATGAAGACTTTGAAATGTACGAGGATTTCGTTTCTCTCGATGGCTGAATAACATTCCATTGTGTGTACCTACCACATTTTGTTAATGCATTCACCTGTTGGTGGACATTTAGGTTGTTTTTGCCTTTTGGCTGTTTGAATAGTGCTGCAATGAACATTGGTATACAAGTACCCATATCTGTTCCTGCTTTTAATTATCTGGGGTATATAACTAGATTGGGGTTGCTGGGTATTATGGTAATTTTAAGAAGCCTTGGTGGTGCAGTGGTTAAGTTCTTGACTGCTAACCAGAAGTTTGGCAGTTGGAACCCACCAGCCTCACTCTGTGAGAGAAAAGCCTTGGCCATCTGCTCACGTAAAGATTACAACCTAGGAAACCCTATGGGTGGTTCTAAGCTGCCATACAGGGTCACGATAAATGCAAATCAACTTGACAGCACACGACAACAATGGTAATTCGTATTTAAGTTTTTGTGGAGCCGCCAAACTGTTTTCCACAGTGGTTGTACCATTTTCCAATCTTTGACTAGCTTCTTTCTTCTGGCCATCCAGCACGATTCTGAGACCCCTTCTCCTGACACTGGTGACAGGTATGCAAGGAGCAAAAAATAATGCCTTTTTAATATTTGTCTACTCAATTAAGAAAGGCAAATTTTGTGATGAGAAAAAGGCATCTGCTGAATTATGAAAGTATTAGGTCTTTGAGATTATTCACTGCTCAGATTTATCTAAATCACATCTCATAAACGATTCAGAATGGATTTTAAATGTTGCTAAGCATACACCACAGACTTGATCTAGAAGAGACCAGCTAATCCAATTCCTTTTTTATACTGGTGGGGAAACTGATGAGAAAATTTTTCATATCACATCATAACATAGCATAATAAAAACATCTTAAAGGGACTAGGAGCTCCTGTACAGCATCCAGCTCCTTAACCAGACATTTGACAGTATCTGAACTTGTGTACATATTTTGATTAGAGCTTCAGGAAGTCCTTGGAGAGATTTTTGGTTCCACTTTGTGGATTTTGAACACCAGACCTGGGTCCTCCTTTCTGCCCTGACTCTGCCTCATAATTAACTAACTGTTAATCTCTCCTTTCAGGTTATCTGGTCTGAGACATTGTGAATTCAATTTTTGTTCAGCTCATTTTTTTTTAGTTTCATTTATTTATTTGTTGTTGTTCAGAATATACACAGCAAAACATATACCAATTCATCAGTTTCCATGTGTACCATTTAGTGATACTGATTACACTCTTCAAGTTGTGTGACTACTCTCCCCCTTCTTTTCTAAGTTGTTCCCCTCCCCCATTGACATAAGCTCACTGCCCCCTAAGGTTTCTATCTAATATTTTGAGTTGCTACTATCAGTTTGATCCCATATAGATAGTTCTTATAAGAGCAAATGCTAAAGGCAGACATTTTTTACTAGGTAAGCTAAACTATTGTTTGATTTTAAGAAGATTTCATTGGATATTTTTGGTTTAAGGTTTACAGATTATCTCAGGGCATTAGTTTCAGGGGTTCATCCAAACTTCGTGGCTCCAGAAAGTCTGGAGTCCATGAGAATTTGAAATTCTGCTCTGCATTTTCCTTCTTTTGATCAGGAATCTTCTGTTGAATCTTTGATCAAAGTATTCTGAAATGGTATCCAGGCACCATCCAGTTTTTCGGATCCCATGGCAAAGGAAGCATTTGTTCATGGAGGCAATTAGCTGTACATTCCACATCCTTCTCCTATTTCAGCTTATTTTGTTTTTGTTTTCTTTGGCCTACAAAATATTTTAAAATTTGGAAAAGAATCATAGTACTATAATAAAACCCCATGTACCTTCCACCCAATAAAGAAATGCTTAATACTTTGTCATATTTACTTCAGGTTTTTTTTTTTTAATTAAAAATATGATTAAAATCATCTTTGTAGCCCTCTCACGTCCTGTTTTCCTCTTCTCCTCATTTCCCCAGGGAGGAGACCCTACAACCACGATTTTGTTGTACGTCCTGCCAGGACATGTTTTGAATTCACGAAAATGTATAGTACTTTATGTGTTTAAAATTTTTATCCAAATCACGTCACTGTATTTATTACAATGCAACGTGTTCTATATTTGTACTCAAAATTATGTTTTTTGAGAAAAGTCCTCATTGATTTAGAAATAAAGTTTATTTGAACTACTGTATAGTATTTAGATTTTTTTTTTCTAAAATTAACTTACCCACTTTCCTACTGGTGAACATTTAAACTGCTTTAAATTTTTTATTATTACAAAAAATGATGCAATAGCTGCAAACACTACTCTAAGTTATGTATTTGAAAATTGAATTATTGGATCAGAATTTCTAGACTTTTTCAAAGTTACAGTTATAACCAAAGTACCCTTTGAAATGGTTATACCAAACTTATGTTTTCAAAAACCAACAGTTGTGAGACCACTCCCAACCTTCTACTTTCTTGCCAACACTTGATATTATCAGATCTGTTTAATTTTTTCAATTTCTTGGATGTGAAACGGTATCTCATTGTTGTTCTAATTTGTGTTTCCTGAATTCCTCATGAAGTTGAACACCTTTTCATGTTGACTAGTCAGTAAGGTTTCCTTTTGTTCGAATGGGCCGCTTAATATCTTTTGCCCTTTATTTTGTTAGGATATTTCTCATTGTGCACCATGCATGTGACATGCTAAATTAGGATCCCAGAATTATCAGTAATGGCCCAAGAAAAGGTGTTGGCCTTTTTCCAAACACTTTCTCAAAGACTTGGATGAAGGTATTGTACAAGTCAAGATGGCAAAAGAGATCACAAAAGTGTCCTTCTCAATGCATATCCCCCTCAGTCAGTCGTGATCTTTGAAAAAATCAATGGTTATGACTGTGACATTGTGTACCTCTTGCCAAGAGGTCAGTTACTTGTTTGTATGGATAAATTCGACAGATAAAGAGAAAAGCTGCATTATACGAACAATAAAAGGCACTGAATGCAGATTTAAAGAGAAAATAAAACTTAAAATATTTAAGAAAATATAAGTAAGTATAACCAGTTGCCATCAAGTCAATTTTGACTCATGGCAAACCCTCGTGTTGCAATGTAAACTGTGTTCCGTGGGTTTTCAAGGCTGTGACCTTTTGGAAGCAGATCACCAGGCTTTTCTCCCAAGCCAACTCTGGGTGGGTTTGGACCACCCTTTTTTTTTTAGGTTAGTTGAGCTCTTATCTGTTTGTACCACCCAAGGACTCCTTAAATAAGTATAGACCTCTTTTATATCTGTTTTTTGATGGAGAAACAGATACATGATATTTACAAAATACTACCAACGGGTTTGTTCTGTATGTTTCTATGATGCTCTCAAATGCTGTAAGATACTTCACTGTTGTGCTTTCAAAATACATATGTATAATCACTCATAATATGAATTCAGAAATGGAAATATGTCTACCTTTGTGAGACTCTCTAATATGTGCCATTAGAAACTTATAAGTCATAAGAATATTATTTAGAAAATTTCTGAACTTAAATGTAGAAACATGTGAAGTATGTAAAGAACGTAAAAAATCTCTAAGTTCACTTTGTCCTGGCATGTTGTGACGCTAGAAAACATAACAAAAATTTAAACAACCTCCCTAATCTCTAACGTTGAAGAGAAGATTGGCTACCCTGTAAGCCTGGAGAAAAGACATGACATAATAGTCTTTGATGTCACAATGGCCCTTGTTGTGTGTAGCCAAGGTGACAAATTCACATAAAACCCTAAATTTCTGCTTGTCCACTGATAGAAGGCAGAGATGGAACTGAGATTCCGTCCCCACTCCCCCACCCCGCCCCACCAACTCTGGACTAGGAGAGACCTCTGTTAAGTTTGAGCCGTGGTTAAGCCTTCCTTCCCAGACCTCCGGTTGAACACCCGAAGTCTAAAGATTTGAATTGTAGCCATTGAACTAACATTGCAATTGTTGATTCAGATTCTCCAGTTCTAAATGAATGTTGTGAGGTCTTACTTGCATGCCTTGCCATAACTATCTTGCAATAAACTAAATGAGTTTATGCATGATAAACCTCAAACAAACAAAAACAAACCCATTGTCATCGAGTCCATTCCAACTCATTGCAACACTACCTCAGTATCTGTGAATTTTCTAGGATAAAATTCTGCACAGGGAAGCCCTAGAACCTTACTTTGGACAGAACTTTAGTGCTTACGTAGTCCAGTCCCCCACCAAATAAAGAAATATTTTCTATAACTCCTCTGAGAATAAAAGTTCAGTAAATATAATGGCAACTAATTCACTACCCCACACTCAATAGATACCATTTTCAGAATGCTACAATTGTTTCCAAAGTTATTCCTTTAAAGCAACTAAAATCTGCTTTACTCTAACTTCTACCTAAAATTTTTCCCTTGGGATAACCAAGAATGATAGCTTCTCATGTATTTGAAGACATTCGTGTTGTCCTGCCTCCTCTCTGACTGATTATAATCGTGCTCCTTGTGATAGCTCTAGTGTGTCAATAGCCCGCCAGATTCATCTGGTCAGACATGAGACATTGTGAGATGGTAAACTACCTTGTTGAAATCAGCACACTCTCTTTCAGTGATATCCCCCAGAACAACTTACCCAGGTAGTTTTATTAACAGAGATGAATGACGTTGATTTGGCTTTTTTTGTTTGTTTGTTTTTTTAGTGAATTAATGATGAGCCCTGGTGGCACACTGGTTAAGTGCTCTGCTGTGAGCCGAAAGTTCAGCAGTTCAAACCCAACAGCTGCTCCATGGAAAAAAGATGCAGCAGACTGCTTGCTTAAAGATTACAGCCTTGGAAGCCCTATGGGGCAGTTCTACTCCGTCCTATAGGGTCTCTAGGAGTCGAAATTGATTCGACAGCAAACGCTTTTCTTTTCTTTTTGGTTTTCTACTGATTACCATTTCTTTTTACAAAGGTCTAAAACTCACCTGTTTAATAATTCATTCTAGTATTTTGCTGGTGATAGAATGCAATTTCATTAACATGTGGTTTCAAGGATATGTATATTCTCTTCATTTAAAATTAAATAAAATATTTTCCTAATCTCTAGCAATTTTTCCATAACTTAATTTTTTTAAATATTATCAATAATTTTTCCAGGATCACCTTTTCAAGCTTTCTCAGTTGCTGGGAATATGAATTGCCTAAACTTAGGCTGTAACTCAAGTGAAGCTTTTGTTTTTCACAGCGGCCCAGTGTAGGACGTGGCACTCCTCCTCTACATCATTCTTTAGCTTCCTGCCACTCATGCGGGCTGTATCCGGGGGCCTTGTATGTAGTGGAAAGCCCCAGATAGCCCAAATGGTTAAGCTGCTAAATCAGAAGGTTGACGGTTCAAGTCCACCCCACGGTCCCTCAGAAGAAAGGCCTGGTGATCCACCTCCAAAAAACAGCCATTGAAAACCCTACAGTGCATAGGTCTACTCTGACACACATGGGTCACCATGAGTCAGAATGAACTCAAGGCAACTGGTTTTCTTTTTTTTTTTATGTATAAAAACCAAACCCACTGCCACTGAGTTGATTCCAACTCATAGTGACCCTATAGGACCGAGGGTTTCCAAGGCTGCAAATCTTTACAGAAGCAGACTACCACATCTGTCTCTTGAGGAGTGGCTGGTGGGTTCAAATCACTAACATTTGGTTACCAGCTTAGTGCTTTAACCACTGCGCCACCAAGACTCCTTTGTTATGTACTGAAAAATAACCAAACCCATTGCCGTTGAGTTGATTCCAACTCATAGTGACCCTATAGGACAGAGTAGAACTGCCCCATAGAGTTTCCAAGAAGGAGCTGGTGGATTCGAGCTGACGACTTTTGGGTCAGCAGCCGAACTCTTAACCACTGCACCACCAGGGCTCCTTGTTTTGTATAGTCCCTATAATCACCAGCACATGGAAGTTACCCACACTGCAGGGCCCCTTCTCTCATGACCTGGGTGCCCCTTCTGCCACTGAATAAAAGTAGGAGGTACTAAAACACTCCCACGTTAATAGGAATTCAAATCTTTCTAGAAATTGGAGTGTCACCTCCAAGAGGCATGTAATAACTTCCAGCACAGAAGAGAGAAACTAAAACACTGTTTCATTAAAAGTGTCAGGGGAGTGTTTAAATCCCCATTGGACGTGAAAACAGCTAGTGACAGGATTTGTGAAAGAGAATGATTTAAGGAACACACTGGCCACGGTAGAACCATCTTACAATGCTGTCTACCTTGTCCACTTTGTCAGGAAACGGCATATACAAAGCATACAGGGGCTTCATCATTTCTTCCAACTCCATCACTCACCTTACAAAGTAAACAAAGCCAAAATGATTCAGGTGTTGCTTCTGTATTTTTACGTTCCATCCTATGTTGCTGCCTGGTCTAAAAGGCAATTTTATCTAACTAAGTTATAGATCATTAAGCTGAGGAAAAAAAAAAAAAATGTATGCCTGTTACTGCTGTTTTACCATCTTGCCCCATCTTGTCTCATTAGCAGGAACTGATTGAGCATGAAGGTGTTCGCTGGCTGTCAGTAGATAAAGTAGGTGCTCTTGGCTTTCATCTGTTCTGAATTCTCCTTGTCTCATTATCTTCCCAAGGTCAGATTCTCTGCCACGATGACTGCTTGCTTAGCACTCCATCCTAGCAATTACTTGCTGGGCAACCTTAGCCAGAAGGAGGTTTCTCGTCTGTGACATCAAGGTTGGCGTGGGCACCTGGATCACTGCCTTCAGGCCCCAGCCCACTCCCACCTCCCCTTCTCCAGTCCTGTGGTATGGAAGCTCAGTGTGGCCTCTTGAGGATTGCACCTGAGTTCCTCCCATCCCACTCTGATATTCTAATTAAGTCACATTCCCACACAGATCATACAATGACTCCCAGTCTCTTTCCAGTGGGCCAAATCGTTACATCAGAGGTCTTATACTTTGAGGCCCCTTACTTAAACCTTGTTTTGCTTCAGGGAAAGGCATATAACCACAGTTATACAGTCTTGGTTCTTAAATCCATCTTCCTTTCTCCAACAGTAATTCCTGCCAGATTACCTGCTCCTTTGAGAGGTTGTCACAAGCAGATGACTAAGGAAAGAATGTTCCAGGCTTAAGCCCCAGGAGGGCCATTTCAACCAGCACAGTTCGTAAAGGTGAATTTGGTCTCCAGGACATTGTCTGAATGGCATTCCTTCTTGCCTAATCTACAAAGTCCCTCAAGAACTGTTTTACTTTGTAAAGAATCTGTGTAAGGGAAAGAAGGAAATAGATCTCCAAGATGATCCTATTCAAGGTGGCTCAGTTTAGAAGTCATGATTTCCTTTGAAAATTTGGAGAAAAAGCTGCATTACTTGGACCGTATACAGAGGGACACACTAGCAGGATGCAACTGAGACTGGATGCAAACCCACTGCAAGTGTCCATGACCTTTTCCGGTTTGAGAAACCAGTGTGTAAATGCACACTTAGCTTCATGGAGGGGAAGCTACCGCGTTAGCTGGGGGGCTTCCAAGTAGCTGGGAAGTGGAGGCGTCAGGGTGAGACTTCAAGTCAAGCAACCTGCTCACCAGGAAAACCCCATCCATCTGCCCTCTGTCCCACACAGCCCGTTGACCCTTACTGCCCACGCTTTAATGAGTGCAAACAGAATGTTCCTTGGCCCAAGAACAGGAATATATATAACCAACACACTTAATGCACTCTCCAAATTCACAAGTCTTAGGGTATGTCACGTGACATCACAAAAAAAATAAACGAGGGTTTAAAATGTCTTCCTGTTTCCCACCCAGAAATGATACTTGTCCAAAAGCTTTAGGCCAGAAAAATAATTCTCAACAATGCTGGCCAGTAAGTACACAGGAATGACAGTGAGCAATCCCATAGCTTGAAGAGGTACCGAGCAGTGATGGGGTGTGGCCCTGTAGCTTCTAAACTTCTGTCAGGTTGTAAATGCACGCAGCTTTGTTTTCTGGCCAGTGTCTTTTGGGTCTTCAGCATTTGAGCCCGTAGGAATGGGCAAGGCTGTGGGTGCCAATACCTAACAGGCCCAATAACAAATAGGACTGAACCTTATAATAGTTACCCTCTTCCCAAAAATCATTCATCAGTTAATAACCCAGTAGGCTTCCCATCTTATTCTTAAAATCTTTCCATGAATTTTAAATGGTTCTTCATGCCATATGCCATAATATGTGATGAATAAAGAACCTGTTTGGAAACACATTTTTTAAAGAAGGTTGATATCCAAAGCCTGCTGACTTGTTGAGGCTGGGAGAATAACCCTTTGGATTATTGCATTTGTACAATTTTTTTCCTGCATGGCTGCGGTGGCTGTTGGCTTCTCGGGGGATTATACAGGCAGGTGTATAAAGCATAAGATAAACCCCTGTATCCACATTTCTCAAAGAAAGAGGCTTCACTTGATGGGTGAGATAATTCGTTTTATCATCAGAGTGCGAAGAAAAAAATGTGCCCCTATGATTAGAAGTTAAAGTAAGTGGGCTGGCCTTAGAGAGGTAGAAAATCTTGCATCCTCTTTTTTTTTTTTTTGTCATTATCTCAGAAGTTGACTGGATTCTCACTAGCCCAGTTTTGTCCATCAAGATAAATGGTAATAATTACAACTAATATTTTTGGTAAGCACTTACCCTATGCCAGGCACTATGCTGAGAACTTAAAAATACCTCATTCAATCCTCCCTACAATCCAATGAAGCAGGTGCTTTTATTACACCCATTTTTCAAATGAAATAGCTGAAGTTTTGTAACTTACAGCACATCGCACAGCTAATGAGAGCAAAAGCCAAGGTTTAAGACGGTGACTGGGGCGAGGGTTATCTGCCCTCAGGTCAGCTCCGACTTATCCCAGTGACCCCGCGCACAGGGGAATGAACACGCATGGTCCTGGGCCATCCCCATAACTGACCAGGGCTCAGACCATTGTGATCCAGGGGGCTTTCACGGGCTGATTTTCAGAAGTAGATCCTCAGGACTTTGTTCCTAGTCTGCCTGAGTCTGGAAGCACTGCTGGAACCTGTTCAGCATCATAGCAACATGCAAGCTTCCGCTAACAGATGGGTGGTGGCCGCACTTGAGATGCATTGGCTGGGAATTAAACCTTGGTGTCCTGCATGGAAGGTGAGAATTCTACAGCTGAATCACCATGGACCCCCTTTTGGCACCGGAAGTTAATAAAACAGAATCAGAAATATTTACAAGGCTTCCTATTCTGATACTCTTTACATTTCTTCATATTCTTTGGGCACTGATTTCTTCTGAAATTTTTGTCTGTCTTAAATTAGATAAGAGAAGCCAAGGAAGGGATTTCTAATCTAGCATTTTAGGGCTGAGGGGTTTGTATAAATGTGACCACACTAACTGCACTAAAGGACCCCATGGGAAGGTAAAATTGGGCAGGAGAAACAATGTTACCATTCGCCTTACAGGTCTCACCTCCCTACCTAGAGAGTCTTTTCTAAAAAATATTGTCCATGGTTTGTTTTAACAAAGGTGACTTTTTTTTCTTTAAACCAAGCTGGGAATGAAGATTCAATGGAGACATAACTGGCCATACAGATTTCCTTCCGCTGTGACTTCCACAATTCCTGTGTGCCCCTTAAAGGTTGAGGCACCATCTCATGATCTTGGAAATTAAGCCCAAAGAGAATCTATTACCATAAAACATTACCCAGCAGTCTTATCATATCACTTGACAGTCTCACTTTAGTTAACGCTGAGTTAGTGTTTCTATTATAAACCCAATTTACTGCAGGGGTGGGGGAAGAGAACTAGAAGGAGTGTTGGGCTCATATGTCAATGATGTAAAATGGCATGAGGCTGAGAGCACCTGCCAACCAGGTTAGGACTTTTAAACCACGACACCTAAGAGAAAAAGAGTTCACTGACACTCCAGACTTCTTGTATTCAAAATAGGGAAGCACAGTCATTATCTCAAAAATTAGTACAGGATCAATGAGTTTCCCTCTCCTGCTGGTGGGAGGATATATTAAACAATTGGAAGAAGAGGTAGAGAACGATACAGTACGAAAAGCATAAACAAGGAAACAGAAAACCAGCTCTAGACTTGTTTCTGCCATTTATGGGCCACATCACAACCAAGTCACTTCATGATTTGCATAAAGGGACATTCGGTTTCCTCACTCTGTAAAACAGAGGCAATAATATCTGTGCCGCTGCCTGGCCAGGCTCCTATAAAGATCAAATGAGGTAGGTTCTGGAACCACAATGCAAATGAGAAACGTTATCACAGTCCTCAGAGAACAAAGGCAATTGAAAACCTTTTATTCTTGGCTCTGGCATACCAGTAGGGAGACGTGTTAACACCTGCGTGGACATGATGATGTGCTCTGACTTCACCGTTATGATCCGGCCTGAGCCTCTCCTGGCTCAGCTCTCTGCTTAGCAGACAGAGCATTTCCCAGGCAACATCAGGAGAGAGGACAACAGGTTAACCAGATCACCCCTGTGCAGATGAGGAGGCCTTAATGCTTCCAGACGACAGTTGTACCCTACATTTTGTTTAAAAATTAAAATCATATATATATGTATGTGTGTGTATGTATACAATCATGTATATGGTGTATGTTACATATATTATCATATTATGTATATTTTAAATATACAAAAAGACATTTTTTTATATAACCAAAACAAAACCCACTCTGTAGAGTCAACTCCAACTCATAACAATGCTATGTTGTTGTCGTTAAGCACTCTTGAGTCAGCTCTGACTCATAGTAGCCCAGTGTACAGCAGAACAAAACACTGCCATGACCACAATCGTTGTTATGCTTGAGCCCATTGTTGCAGCCACTGTCTCAATCCATCTCCTTGAGGGTCTTCCTCTTTTTCATTGACCCTGTACTTTACCAAGCATGATGCCCTTCTCCAGGGACTGATCTCTCCTGACAACAAGTCCAAAGTGTGTAAGATGTAGTCTCGCCATCCTTGCTTCTAAGGAGCATTCTGGCTGTACTTCCTCCAAGGCAGATTTGATTGTTCCTTTGGCAGTTCACGGTATATTCAATATTCTTCGCCAGCACCACAATTCAAAAGCATCAGTTCTTCTTCTGTCTTCCTTATTCATTGTCCCGCTTTCACATGCATATGATACAATTGAAACTACTATGGCTTGGTTCAGGTGCACCTTAGTCTTCAGGGGGACATCTGTGCTTTTCAACACTTTTAAAGAGGTCTTTTGCAGCAGATTTACCCAACGCAATGCATCTTTTGATTTCTCGACTGCTGTTTTCATGGATGTTGATTGTAGATCCAAGTAAAATGAAATCTTTGACAACTTCAGTCTTCTCTCCGTTCATCATGGTGTTGCTTTATTGGTCCAGTTGTGAGAATTTTTATTTTCTTTATGGAGAGGTGCAATCCATACTGAAATCTGGTCTTTGATCTTCATCAGTAAGTGTTTCAAGTCCTCTTCACTTTCAGCAAACAAGCTTATATCGTCTGCATAACACTGATTGTTAATGAGCCTTGCACCAGTCCTGATGCCCCATTCTTCATATATTTCAGCTTCTCAGATTATTTGCTCAGCATACAGGCTGAATAGGTATAGTGAAAGAATACAACCCTCACACACACCTTTCCTGACTTTAAACCATGAAGTATCACCTTGTTCTATTGGAACAATGGCCTCTTAATCTATGTACAGGTTCATTGTCAGAAGTGCATAGATCAACGACCCTATAGGACACAGTAAAATTGCCCAATAGGGTTCCCGAGGCCAACTGTGGAAGCTGACTGCCACATCTCTCTCCCACGGAGCAGCTGGTGGATTTGAACTGCCAAACTTTCAGTTAGCACCTAAGCACTTTAACCACCATGCCACCAAGGCTCTTATTTTATATACATATATCATATATATGATATATACTTTATATATTCATATGATAAATATTTTACATATATAAAATATATTTTACATATGTATATTATATGGTTTTAAATATATATAGATATAGATACATAGATATGAAACCAGTAGCTTTTGAGTCCATTCCAACTCATGGAGACCCCATGTGTTGCAGAGTATAAATGCCATCCATAGGGTTTTCATGGCTGGGCCTTTTGAAAGCAGATCACCAGGCCTTTCTTTTGAGGTGTCTCTGGATAGGTTCAAATCACCAGCCTTTTAGTTAGTAGCCCAGTGCTTAACTCTTTGTGCCACCCAAAGATATAATTAACAAGTTTAGATTTTATGTATGGGGAAAAATGTTTTCATAAAATATATCTAGTAACTCACTTGTGAATTCATCCTATAGCAATATTTGAGTACCTAAGATGTGGTAGGTGGCAAACAGAAAGAAATGTAAGATCAGCCTGACTAGAGAAGAAAAATCAAGAAAATTCATAACTAATATGTTTCCCAGATGGGAATTTTGTTTAGTACCTAGAGTACAATTCTGTAGACATTGTTTAATTGTTTGAGAATAATTCTGCTTCCAATTGTGTTTTCTGTGCAACTGTTTTGTGTATTATTTCCACCTGGTCCTTATTAATTTAAGGACTTTATAAAGATTGAGTCAGGAAATATACGAGTTAGTATTAGCTTAGAATTCCATTCTGTTTGAGAGAGATATAGAAGTTTTTAAGGAAAAGTCAAGATGTGGCATTTGCAAGGGAACAATTAAGGACTGAATGGAATGTGACTAGAAATATGTGAAAGAAAGCCTGAGAAATTAAGAAAGCATACATATCTGTGCATAGAAATAACTGACTAAGAAAAGTAGAAGTCTCTCTTCTTTGTTTTCAGCAGTAGAGGTGACCAACAAGGAATGCGGGTAGCCCCTATTAGGTATATTCATGTATTCTCTACCATGATGCCAGTCATTCAGTTAGAGTGCAGGTGAGTGTCCCATGACCCAAGGCCCTCGGTGAGGGAGGCAGCCTTTATCTAAGTGGCCAAGAGTGGAGGCCTTTGGAACAGAGCAATCAGGGTTTGAGTACTGGTCCTACTGCTTATCAACCTAGTGACCTCGGGCAAGTAAGTGAATTAACCTCTCTAAACTCCCAGTCTCTTAGCTATAAAATGAAGCTATGACAAAGACAGAGAGAAAAGAACATAGCATATATAGAAGCTATAGTAGATAGAACCAAAACCAAAAAAAGCCAAAACAGACTGCCAAAAGAATGAACAAATCTGTCTTGGAAGAAGTACAGTCAGAATGCTCCTTAGAAGCAAGGATGGCAAGACTTCTTCTCACATACTTTGGACATGTTATCAGGAGGGATCAGTCCTAGAGAAGGACATTATGCTTGGTAAAGTAGAGGGTCAGTGAGAAAGAGGGAGTCCCTTAATGAGATAGATTGACACAGTGGCTGCAACAATGGGCTCAAGTATAACAAGGATTGTGAGAATGGCACAGGACCAGGCAACGTTTCATTCTGTTGTACAAAGGGTCGCTATGAGTCGGAACTGATTGGATGGCACCTAACAACGACAATAACAATATGATTGATAGAATATGAAAAGATACATATATAAATTGACACAATCACATAAAATCATTCCCACATTGTGGAATAATCTAAATCAAAGTAAAAACAACTCTATAATTTTATGAATAACACCATGATCAAACACAGACACAGATACACATTCAGAATGTTTTTAAGTTTTCACATTAGTATTAAAGAATTTTTAATTGTAATTGCATACAATTCAAAGATTCTGTTTTGAAACAGGTGAGGTCTTTGGCAAAAGTTGCTGTTTGTCCTCCAATACCCGTTTCCCCTTTTACCCCAATAAATTAATTTTTGGGAGAAGAAATGAACACCTAAACTAAAGACAACCTTTCCAAGCCCTCCTTGGAGCCAAGGCTAGGTTCTGGGCCAATGATATAAGAGAGAAAATTAAATGTGCAATTTCTGGGCATGTGCCCCCTCTTCCCTTGTTCACTTCCTGATGGTTGGATAGCAGATAAGGTGGTATAGGCTATCCTGGTCCACCACACAAGGATGTGTCATGGATTGAATTATGTGCCCCCCAAAACATGTTTATCAACTTGGTTAGGCCATGATTCTCAGTATTGTGTAGCTGTCCTTCATTTTGTGACAGTAATTTTATGTTAAAGAGGATTAGGGTGGGATTGTAACACCCTTACCCAGGTCACATTCCTGAGCCAATGGAAAGGTAGTTTCCCTGAGGTGTGGCCTGCACCACCTTTTGTCTCTCAAGAGATAAAAAGGAAAGGGGAGGGAGCAGAGAGGGGGAACCTCTTACCGCCAAGAAAGCAGTACTAGGAGCAAAGTGCATTCCTTTGGACCTAGGGTCCCTGCACCTGAGAAGCTCCTCCACCAGGGAAAGATTGATTTCGTGAAATCTACCTCCTGAGCCGACAGAGAGAAAGTCATCCCCTGGAGCTGACACCCTGAATTTGGACTTTTAGCCTACTTTACTGTGAAGAAATAAATTTCTCTTTGTTAAAGTCATCTACTTGTGGTATTTCTGTTATAGCAGCACTGGATGACTAAGACAGGATGATACCCTAGAGAGGACTGAACAACACAGAAGTCACTCAGATCTCAGATTACTGTTTAGGAGCTTGAATATGTATTTGGTTGTTGTGTGCTTTCAAGTCAATTCCAACTCATTGTGACCCTTTTTAGGACAGAGCAGAATTGCCCCATGATGTTTCCTAAACTGTAATCTTTGCTAGCACCAGGTCTCTTTTTCCCCGTGGAGCAAGTGGTGGGTTCCAATCACAAACCATTAGGTTAGTAACTGAGTGCTTAACCGTCATGCCACTAGAGCACCTTGAACATGTATATGCGAGTAGAAAAAAAGTCTTGTATGAAATTACTGTTATTTTTAGTCTTTCTCACAGCAGTCAAACTTATATTCTAACACATCATCTCTCTTCTTTCTAAGAGGGCTAATACCATGCCACAGCTTTTGCGTTGATTAGTACAGCCGGAGTCGGAGGAGCCCTGGTGGTACAATGGTTAAGCACTCAGCTACTAACTGAAGGGTTGTGGTTCAAACCTACCCACTCCTCTGCAGGAGAAAGATGTGGCAGTCTGCTTTCCTGAAGATTACAGCCTTGGAAACTCCATAGGGCAGTTTTACTCTGTCATATAAGGTCACTATGAGTAGGAATCAGCCTGAAAGTGATGGGTAGCATACCAGGAATAGAAACATTCCTGGGCATGAATTATCCCACAACCTTGTTTCAAGTACACGTAAGGTAGCACAGTTTTCTCCGTGGCTTACACTGTTGATGCCTCTCACCCCCATGAGCTCACCTATGGCTGCAGGGGACAATTCTCTGCATGCTTTTCACTTCAGGCACCCTCATCTTGTCTTCCCTCCCTGAAGGCTTGCTCTGGCATCACTTGAAATTGCTTGGCCTCTGCCTTGCTCAGGTGCAACCCAGAAGAATAGAGAAGTTAACATGGATGTGGGGCAATCCTCAGTCAAAGGGGAATGGGCACTATGAGTTGGAATCGACTTGACAGCAGAGGGTTTGGTTTGTGGTTTAATTTGCCGTCTCAAGTAATGGTCAGTTCTGTAACCAAAGATTCTATTAAGTTGGCCCAGGAGCAATGATATCACTGACTTCCGTAACACTGAAGTTTCATATCAAAATTGTTTATACTTTTCATTTAAGAAATATTGCCTTCGTTAAAATGTATCAAGTATGAGCTGTTTATGTTAGACTAGAAACTGATGTAAAGAAAGTTTCACAGTTAATTGCCACCCTTGTAAATCTCACTTCCTTTCCTGCCATTGCTTTGATGTAAAGTTGTCATCTGTACTCACTTGACTTCTTAAATATCTTTTTGTCTTGACTGTAAGGCAGAGCATACCATTACAGCCAAACCAAACACATGCTCTGTATATTACTTCAATAAATTTTATTTGTTTAAATACCAAATTAGAGTGCTGGTCCAGTGACTTCATGAGATCAATTCACTTTTTTCTGTTCCCTGTCTCATTTTCCACATTCTTCCCTTGCATTTCCACTATCACCTCCCAAATACACCACGTAGCCAAGTTCATTTTTCAGGATCTATTTTGGGGGGGACCCAAACAGAGAGATCCCTATTTTCTTAATTCTCTTACTCCAAAGATCTCTGAAAGCAGTTAAAAAGAGTGACAATTTCCCCCCACCAAGAGAACCTACAGATAAATAACTACCTGATTTTATCTTCAGGTTGTTCATTTGAAAATTTTCACAAGTTTTCTCATGTCAAAGACTGTATTAGATTTTCCCCGGTATCCAAGTGTTCCAAGCAAAACCTCACTCACAGTATTAAGAACTGCAGTAAAGTTTTCTATCGTAACATTCAAACATCTCTAACACAAAATGATCTATTGAATACAAAGATTTTGGGAGGTCAAGTAAAAATTTGGGCAGCCAACAAATGGGGTAAACATACAATGCTTTGTAAATGTCTTCAACTCCACCAATTCCCGTGGAATTCTAAATCATCACATTTGGTCACTTTCCTTTCACTTCCCCTTCTTAAATACATCAAACCAGGAAAGACTCAAGAAATCCCTTCCCTTCTTTGCCTGAATTTACTATTGAAACACCTTTTACAAAAACCCGTTTCCTGACTTTGATTTGCCTGTTTTGTTTATACACTTGAAAGTATATGCACTGCATTTTACTGGTGGATAATAGCCTTTTTGTTCCTTTGACTGTTAGTAAAAACATAATTCTTATTAATAAGGAAATTCAAGGAGTATAAAAATGAAAGGAAAAATAGTTTAGATGCTTTTCATTTCCAAAATGTTTTATTCATATTGCTTTATACTTTGTACACTTAATTTATTGGTATGACTCATCCTTGATCTTAAGAACCATAACCTATTGAAAGCATAACTGTTCTCATTACAGAGGCAGCATTCTTTCATCTGTCATCTTTCCAATTAGATAATAGACATACAGAAAGTAATCTTATTGAAGAGCTGCTCTGTTTTATAAACTTCATGATAACAAATCTTTTTATTTCAAAATAAAGGCATTTAATAAATGTAGATGCAGAAAATTCAACCTAACTGACTACTAGAGATCTCTCTGCTTAAAGACGCAGAGTTTTTGCCATGAAATAATGGATTGCTTGCACATTTAATGCTCCCCTTTTAAAGAAAGGAAACCCTGGTGGCATACTGGTTAAGAAATACAGCCACTAACCAAAGGGCCGGCAGTTCAAATCTGCCAGGTGCTCCTTGGAAACTCTATGGGGCAGTTCTACTCTGTCCTACAGGGTCGCTATGAGCCGGAATCGACTTGACGGCACTGGGTTTGTTTGTTTTTTTTTTTAAAAAAGAAAAGTAGTCCAACAACTAGGGAAATGAATGTGTGACAGAGCAACCCCCTTAAAAAGAGATACGCTGCATTAGAGGAGAAAAAATGACATAATTCAATCTCATGACATTTTCTTACTGAACTGCATATTATGCCATTTGATTACCGTTGGCCTCGAATTGTTCCCTGTTTTCTAGAACATAAAGTCAAACCAGCATTTCTCTGGCTAACTTTACACAGTGTAGGGCCATGTAGAAGAAATTAGCATGTGGTAGACTTTCCTAGTCTGTAGATCCAATTGAGGTCAAAAATTATATATATATATCTGCTATTCATAAGGTTTTCACTGGCTAATGCTTTTCAGAAGTAGACTGCTGGGTCCTTTTTCCTAGTCTGTCTTAGTCTGGAAGCTCAGCTGAAACCTGTCCTCCATGGGTGACCCTGCTGGTATCTGAATACTTGTGGCATAGCTTCCCGCATCACAGCAACACACAAGCCCCCAGAGTACGACAAACTGACAGACATGACTCAAAATGAGAAGAAACAGCTGCAAACATCCATTAATAATCGGAGCTTGGAATGTACAAAGTATGAATCTAGGAAAATTGGAAATCTCCAAAAATGAAATGGAACACATAAACATCGATATCCTAGGTATTAGTGAGCTGAAATGGACAGGTATTGGCCATTTTGAATCGGACAATCGTATAGTGTGCTATGCTGGGAATGACAACTCGAAGAGGAATGGTGTTGCATTCGTTGTCAGAAAGAAAGTTTCAAGGTCTATCAAGAAGTACAACGCTGTCAGTGATAGGATAATGTCCATATGCCTATAAGGAAGACCCGTTAATACGACTATTATTCAAATTTATGCACCAACCACTAGGGCCAAAGATGAAGAAATAGAAGATTTTTATCAGCTGCTGCAGTTTGAAATTGATCCAACACGCAATCAAGATGCATTGATAATTACTGGAGATTGGAATGTGAAAGTTGGAAACAAAGAAGAAGGATCAGTAATTGGAAAATATGGCCTTGGTGATAGAAACAATGCTGGAGATCGAATGATAGAATTTTGCAAGACCAACGACTTCTTCATTGCAAAAACCTTCTTTCACCAACATAAACAGTGACTATATATATATATATTTTTTTATATATATATATATTTTTTTATATATATATATATTTTTTATACACATGGACCTCACCAGATGGAACACACAGGAACCAAATTGACTACATCTGTGGAAAAAGACGATGGAAAACCTCAATATCATCAGTCAGAACAAGGCCATGGGCCGACTGTGGAACAGACCATCAATTGCTCACATGCAAGTTCAAGCTGAAACTGAAGAAAATCAGAGCAAGTCCACGAGAGCCAAAATATGACCTTGAGTATATCCCACCTGAATTTAGAGACCATCTCAGGAATAGATTTGATGTATTGAACTCTGGTGACCGAAGACCAGACCAGTTGTAGAATGACATCAAGGACACCAACCATGAAGAAAGCAAGAGGTCACCGAAAAGACAGGAAAGAAAGAAAAGACCAAGATGGATGTCAGAGGAGACTCTGAAACTTGCTCTTGAGCGTCGAGCAGCTAAAGCAAAAGGAAGAACTGATGAAGTAAAAGAACTGAACAGAAGATTTCAAAGGGCCTCTCGAGAAGACAAAGTAAAGTATTATAATGACATGTGCAAAGAGCTGGAGATGGAAAACCAAAAGGGAAGAACACGCTCGGCATTTCTCAAGCTGAAAGAAATGAAGAAAAAATTGAAGCCTCGAGTTGCAATGGTGGAGGATTCCATGGGGGAAATATTAAAGGACACAGGAAGCATCAAAAGAAGATGGAAGGAATACACAGAGTCATTATACCAAAAAGAATCAGTCGATATTCAACCATTTCAAGAAGTGGCATATGACCAGGAACCAATGGTACTGAAGGAAGAAGTCCAAGCAGCTCTGAAGGTGCTGGCGAAAAACAAGGCTCCAGGAATTGATGGAATATCAATTGAGAGGTTTCAACAAACAGATGCAGCACTGGAGGTGCTCACTCATCTATGCCAAGAAGTATGAAAGATGGCTTCCTGGCCAACTGACTGGAAGAGATCCATATTTATTACTATTCCCAAGAAAGATAATCCAACCCAACGTGGAAATTATAGAACAATATCATTAATGTCACACACAAGCAAAATTTTGCTGAAGATCATTCAAAAACAGCTGTAGCAGTGTATCGACAGGGAACTGCCAGAAATTCAGGCTGGTTTGAGAAGAGGACGTGGAACCAGGGGTATCATTGCTGCTGTCAGATGGATCCTGGCTGAAAGCAGAGAATACCAGAAGGATGTTTACCTGTGTTTTATTGACTATGCAAAGGCATTCGACTGTGTGGATCATAACAAACTATGGATAACACTGTGAAGAATGGGAATTCAGAACACTTAATTGTGCTCTTGAGGAAGCTTCACATAGATCAAGAGGCAGCTGTTCAGACAGAACAAGGGATACTGATTGGTTTAAAGTCAGGAAATGCGTGCGTCAGGGTTGTATGTTTTCACCATACCTATTTAATCTGTATACTGAACAAATAATCCGAGAAGCTGGACTATATGAAGAAGAACGGGGCATCAGGATTGGAGGAAGACTCATTAACAACCTGCATTATGCAGATGACACAACCTTGCTTGCTGAAAGTGAAGAGGACTTGAAGCACTTACCAACAAAGATCAAAGACCACAGCCTTCAGTATGGATTACACCTCAACATAAAGAAAACAAAAATCTTCACAACTGGACCAATGAACAACATCATGATAAACGGAGAAAAGATTGAAGTTGTCAAGGATTTCATTTTACTGGGATCCACAATCAACAGCCATGGAAGCAGCAGTCGAGAAATCAAAAGACGCATTGCATTGGGCAAATCTGCTGCAAAGGACCTCTTCAAAGTGTTCAAGAGCAAAGATGTCACCCTGAAGACTAAGGTGTGCCTGACCCAAGCCATGGTATTTTCAATCACATCATAGAAATCACATATATATAAAACAAAAAAACCCAGTGCCATCGAGTCAATTCTGACTCATAGCGATCCTATAGGACAGAGTAGAACTGCCCCATAGAGTTTCCAATATATAAAAACAGGAAGAGACAGAGAGATTTACTTCAAGAAATTGGCTGGAGTGATTGTGGGGGTTGGCAAATCAAAACTTCATAGGTCATGTGACAAGCTTGAGACCCCTGCAGGCTTGCATCCCAAGATCAGTAGGTCAGGTGATGGAAGGAGTGTAGAGTGAAGACAGAGAAAGAGTCCTGCCAAAATATCTATTTATAGTCTGGAGGCAGAATGTATCTACGGAAACTCACTTTTCAACTGATTAATAGGTCACATTACATTAGATTACATTATAGAAGATGATTTTATTACATTAGATTACATCATGAAACAAAAAAGACAAGTGTTTGGCCAAACTGTTGGAAACTATAACCTAGCCAATTTGACACATCAAGTTAACTGTCGCAATGCTGAAATTATCAAGACTTGGAGCTCCACCTTCCCCGTGCAGGTGCTTAGCCATCCTCAAGAGGTCCTCAGTGACTTCTGTCAGTACCCAACTGTGTGATATCAAGTCCACTTGTGTTCTTCCACTACTGCCAAGACCTTCTGTAGAAATTTAGCTCCACCATGCTCAGTCGTAACTAGGGCTCTCTCCCAAGTTTCTTGAGCCTCTGTTTCCAGCAGTGCTAGACCGGCCCAGTGTTCCATGCCTCAGTCTGAAGAATTGCCCCTCCTAAATGTATGACTGATGAATCCTTGAAGAATACTGATATGCCCAGCGTTTCACCAAGTCTCTTCAGCTTTCACTTTCAGTACCTGATCTGTCAGCAGCTATCCCAACAAAACACAGAAATCTTGCAGGGACAAGGGGGTTTCCTTTTTGTTCTTTTTTTCATCCCTTACGGACTTTTAGGGATGAAACAAAATAAAACATTTTTCTCAGAGAACCCAAACGCTGCAGAAATAGAATTCTGTTACCACATAGGAAAGTCTTAGATTATCATGAGTAAGAGTTTGGTCATTTACAAAAACATCATCTCAAAAGATTTCCTAGCAGAAATTCTGCTCTATCTGAAAGCCTTCCCCTTGAGAATAAGAACCAGACTAGGAAACCCTTTATCACCACTTTTATTCAACATTGTGCTGGAAGTCCTAGCCAGAGCAATTAGACTAGATAAAGAAATCAGGGGCATCCAGATTTGTAGGAAGAAGTAAAAGTATCTCTATTTGCAGAGGACATGATCTTATACACAGAAAACCCTAAAGAATCCTCAAGAAAACTACTGAAACTAATAGAACAGTTCAGCAGAGTATCAGGATACAAAATAAACATACAAAAATCAGCTGGATTCTTCTACACCAACAAAAAGTACATCGAAGAGGAAGCCACCAAATCAATACCACTTACAGTAACCCTCAAGAAGATAAAATACTTAGGAATAAATCTTACGAGAGCCATAAAAGACCTATACAAAGAAAACTACAAGACACTACTGCAAGAAACCAAAAGAGACCTACATAAATGGAAAAACATACCTTGCTCATGGATAGGAAGACCCAACGTTGTAAAAATATCTATTCTACGAAAAGCCATCTATAGATACAATGCAATTCTGATCCAAATTCCAACGATATTTTTTAATGAGATGTAGAAACAAATTACCAACTTTATATGGAAGGGAAAGAGGCCCCGGATAAGTAAAGCTTTACTAAAAAAGAAGAACAAAGTGGGAGGCCTCATGCTACCTGATTTTAGAACCTATTATACTGCCACAGCAGTCAAAACAGCCTGGTACCAGTACAACAACAGAAACATAGACAAATGGAACAGAATTGAGAATCCGGACATAAATCCATCCACATTATGAGCCACTGATATTTGACAAATGTCCAAAGTCAGTTAAATGGGGAACAGAAAGTCCATTTAACAAATGGTGATAACTGGATATCCATCTGCAAAAAAATGAAACAAGACCCATACCTAACACCATGCACAAAAATGAGCTCAAAATGGATCAAAGGCCTAAATATAAAATCTAAAATGATAAAGATCATGAAAAAAAAAAAAAAAGGACAATGCTAGGAGCCCAAATACATGGCATAAACAGTATACAAAACATTACTAACAATGCACAAACACCAGAAGAGAAACTAGATAACTGGGAGCTCCTAAAAATCAAACACCTATGCTCATCCAAAGACTTCAACAAAAGAGTAAAAAGATTACCTACAGACTGGGAAAAAGTATTTAGCTATGACATTTCCAATCAGCACCTGATCTCTAAAATCTACATGATACTGCAAAAACTCAACTACAGAAAGACAAATAACCCAATTAAAAAATGGGCAAAGGATGTGAACAGACATTTCACTAAGGAAGGCATTCAGGTAGCGAACAGATATATGAGAAAATGATCATGATCTTTAGCCATTAGAGAAATGCAAATCAAAACTACAATGAGACTCCTTGTCACTCCAACAAGGCTGGCATTAATCCAAAAAACACAAAATAATAAATGTTGGAGAGGTTGTGGAGAGGCTGGAACACTTATACACTGCTAGTGGGAATGCAAAATGGTACAGATCCTTTGGAAATTGATTTGGTGCTTCCTTAAAAAGCTAGAAATAGAAATATCATATGATCCACCAATCCCACTCCTTGGATACATCCTAAAGAAATAAGAGCCTTTACACAAACAGATATATGCACACCCGTGTTCATTGCAGCACTGCTTACAATAGCAAAAAGATGGAAGTAAACAAGATCCCCATCAACAGATGAATGGATAAATAAATTATGGTACAGTAACACAATGGAATACTACGCATCGATAAAGAACAATGATGAGTCCATGAAAGATCTCATACAATGGAGGTATCTGGAAGGCATTATGCTGAATGAAATTAGTCAGTTGCAAAAGGACAAATAGTGTATGAGGCCACTATTATAAGAACTCAAGAAATAGTTTAAACTTGGAAGAAAATATTCTTCTATGCTTATGAGAGTGGGGAGGGAGGGAGGGAGAGGGGTATTCACTAGTTAGATAGTGAACAAGAGCTACTTTAGGTGAAGAGAGAGACAGCACACAATACAGGAGAAGTCAGCACAACTGGACTAAACCAAAGTAAAGAAGTTTCCTGAATAAACCAAATACTTCAAAGACCAGCATAGCAGGGGTGGGGATTTGAGGACCATGGTTTCAGGGGACGCCTAGGTCAACTGGCATCATAAAATCTGTTAAGAAAACATTTTGCATCCCACTTTGGAGGGTGGCATCTGGAGACTTAAATGCTAGCAAGTGGCCATCTATGATACATTGATGGGTCTCCATCCTCCTGGAGCAAAGGAGAATGAAGAACACCAAAGACACAAGGTAATTATGAACCCAAGAGACAGAAAGGGCCACATAAATTAAAGACTACATCAGTCTGACACCAGAAGAACTAGATGGTGCCCAGCTATAACCGATGACTGCCCTGACAGAGAACACAACAGAGAACCCTTGAAGGAGCAGGACAGCAATGGGATGCAGACCTCAAATTCTCATAAAAAGACCAGACGTAATGGTCTGACTGAGACTAGAAGGACTCCGGAGGTCATGGTCCCCAGGTCTTCTATTAGCCCAAGGCAGGAACCATTCCAAAAGCTAACTCTTCAGACAGGGATTGGACTGGAGTATAAAATAGAAAATGATACTGGTGAGGAGTGAGCTTCTTGGCTCAAGTAGACACATGAGACTATGTTGGCAGCTCCTGTCTGGAGGTGAGATGAGAAGGCAGAGGGGGACAGAAGCTGGGTGAATGGAACATGGAAATAGAGGGCAGAGAGAAGGAGTGTGCTGTCTCATTAGGGGGGAGAGCAACTAAAAGTATATAGCAAGATGTACATAAATTTTTGTGTGAGACTGACCTGATTTGTAAACTTTGACTTAAAGCACAATAAAATTTTTTTTTAAAAACAGAAATTATGCTCTATAATTGCAGAATTAAATGACTCCCTTTAGGGGGTTTTCCCAGATCAAAGAGTCTGCCCCAAGTTCCGCTTCTTGAAACTTTGAAAAGAAATTCTTGTAATTTGTAATTACTGACTCTATTGTTCTTTTCCCCAATTTCTGCTATCCCCATTAATATATTAAAAATCTTAAGGAGATGTTTCAGGCAGTGCTTAAGCTTAATTACCAACCTCTATTTTTTTTTTTTTTTTTATTATCAAGCCCCACATTTCCTCAAATTCTCTATCAATCAGCCTAGAGATAGGATTCAATTCTGAGATATAGGCTGCAGAACCCCCTACATCTTGATCAAAGATGCTACTTACATTTAACCTGACCTTATTTGAGAGAGTATTTAAGGTTACTGCTAAAATAATACCTCTCTAAAAGAAACAGTTTAACAAAATTAGCAACTTGATGACTATATCTCTGACATTTATGTATGTATGTATATTTATACAAACCCATTGCCACCGAGTTGACTTCGACTCATAGAGACCCTATAGGAAGGAGTAGAAAAGCCCCATAGGGTTTCCAAGGCTGTATCCTTCACAGAAACAAGGAGACTGCCACTTCTTTCTCCCACAGAGCAGCTGGTGGGTTTGAATCACCAACCTTTCATTTAGCAGCTAAGTGCTTTAACCACTGTGCCACCAGGGCTCTATGTATATACACATATACATGAATATACATATGTATGTATACATGTATATATACATAATGTTTCTTACATGAGAAACAGCAAGCCAAACTTATACTCTGTGAAAAATCAAAGTAAAGAGTTTTCCTGAGGATAGAGCAACTGCAGGTGGGGTGGCACAAGGAAGTACGCCAAAATCTGAAATGGGAAGGGAGTCTTCATAAGGAGGGCTGGAGGTTGCACACGAATCACTAGTAAACTTTTTGCCGTGTCTGAATCACAGCTAAACCTTCCATAATATCGGTTTGTCACAGATTTCATGGGGACAGAACCATGTAAGCAATTCCTGAGAACAATTTTACATTAAAACATCTTTTGAGGAAACATTTTCATCATTTTCTTTCCATAACATTCTTATCACTTGTTTAACCATAAACTATAATTTTGTCACACATCAGCTATAAGCATTCTTTCTGAGAACAGAATATTTTTTATTACAGTCTTAAATAAGCATAACCACATACTTGTTCATCAAGATAGGAGGGGTGCACATATTTTGAAAGGAGAAACAGGGATTTAGGACAAAGGAGAGTTTTATTCAGACCTTTGTCAGTCACTTAGTCATGCCAGGTGCCTCAGTTTTAAGGTGCCCTTTCACTAGATGTGTATATATAATATATATATGTATATATATATATATATATAAAATGGTTGAATTGTGTCCTCCAAAAATACGTGTTGTAAGTCTTAACCCCTATACCTGTGTTTATAATTCCATTTGGGGGTGGGTTTTCTTTTTTATTTTAATGAGGGTGTGTCCTAAGTCAATCTCTTTTGAGATATAAAAGAGATTAAACAAGTAAGCAAGTAGAGATGGGGGAAGATAGATGCCATGCCACATGAAGATCACTGTCATGGACTGAATTATGTCCCCCCAAAAATGTGTGCATCAGTTTGGCTGGGCCATGATTTCCAGCATTGTGTGGTTGTCATCCATTTTGCAATTTTAATTTTATGTTAAAAGGATTAGGGTGGGATTGTAACACCACCCTTACCCTGGTCACATTCCTGATCCAATGTAAAGGTAGTTTCCCTGGAGTGTGGCCTGCACCACCTTTTGTCTCTCAAAAGATAAAAAGGAAAGAGAAGCAAGCAGATAGTTGGGGACCTCATACCGCCAAGAAAGAAGCACTGGGAGCACAGCTCATGCTTTGGACTCAGGGTCCCTGCGTGAAGAAGCTTCTAGTCTGGGGGAACATAGATGAGAAGGCCAACAGAGAGAGAATGTCTTCCCCTGGAGGTGGTGCCCTGAATTTGAACTTTCATCCTACTTTACTGTGAGGAAACAAATTTCTCTTTGTTAAAGCCATCTACTTGTGGTATTTCTGTTACAGCACCGCTAGATGACTAAGACAATCACCAAGGAGCCAAGGAATAGAAGCTGAAGAGACAAGGAGCCTCCCTCAGAGCCAACAGAGAAAGACTTCCCCTAGAGCTGGCACCTTGAATTCAGACTTCTAGCCTCCTGTGAGGAAATGAATTTCTGCCTGTTAAAGTCACTCCTTGTGGTGTTTCTGTTATAGCAGTATTAGATAACTAAGATAACATATATATGGTCTCTAGAGCAATTTCTTTATTGTATACCCAGTAGCTTAGATTTTAAACTTTAGATTCTTAACACAATAAAAATTAAATTATAAAATATCCTAATAAATTACAAAAAAGGTTTTCTCTCAGTATCATGATCTTTATGTGAACATTTGAATATAAAAATGATATAAGCTTATTATCTAAAATTTGGATATTAAAAATTGAAGCAAATACTATGCCAATCACACAAAGTATCACTGCCTAGAGATAACCACTCTTCACATTTTGGTGCGTTCTAATCCTTCTCTACAAACTGTTCTGTATAAGTAACCTCTTAATTTTATAATTTACAATCTGCTTTTCTCAGCCCAAGTATATGATAAAAATCTAATGTGACTAAAAATTTCTCAAATGCTTTTTTAATTGCTCTACAATATTCAATCAATGAATAAATCATAGTTTACTTTAGCAGTGCTCTGTTATTGGACATTTAGATTTTGTTTTTATCTATTCTAGAAAATGCTCTAATGCATAGATTTGTGTATAAGTCTTTATTAGCATTTAAAATTACTTCCTTAGAACATATTCTCAGTAGGGAATTCTGGGACACAGGATACCCTGGTATAGATGTATTGCTAAACTACTTTTCAATAAATGAAACCAATTATAATCCCACAAATATTTTAGCACTCATTTCACTGTGTTTTTACCAACATTGATACTATCATTGAAAAAAAGGTTTCCCATTTCAAGATGGAACAAGAACCAAATTTGTTCTCTGCTTCATCCCACAAAACAACTCAAACACCGGGGAAACTATATGAAGCAATAAAACTCAGGTCAAAGGATAATGACCCCTGAGAGAAGGGGGAAATGAGGTGAACATTGTGTATGGAGGAAGTGTCTGGGCAACAGCACAGGGAGTATGGGCCCAGGCAGAGTTCAGAAGTCTCCCTGAATGGAGGAGAAGGTGCTGGGAATGTGGGGAAGCAAAGCAAGCTGTAGTTCACAAGGAAAATTACCAGAAAGATGAAAGATGCACAGAGAGAAAAGTCCTGTGATCCGCAGATGGTCCCCTCCAGTCTTCAGCTGAGTACAGGTCAGCACAAGTATATGACGAAGGCCAGGCAAATAATACCCAAAAGTTATAGAGGTAACTGCTTAAATCAGGCACAGGGCTGGGAATCGTGCCTATTCCTAACAGCTGGAATAGAACACTTCATATTTCAGTAGCCATCTGTCAGAGTATTAAGAAGGGCCTTGCCTCAGTAGTTGGAAATATTAAACCTAGATTAAATGTGGAAACCTTGGTGGTGCAGTGGTTAAGAGCTATAGCTGCTAAACAAAAGGTTGGCAGTTCAAATCCACCAGGCACACCTTGGAATCCCTATGGGGCAGTTCTACTCTGTCCTGTAGGGTTGCTATGAGTCGAGATCAACTTGACAGCAATGGTTTGTTTTTTTTTTTAGACTAAATTCAGTTCTAGTCTCACAAAAAAAACAACAAAAATAAAACTTAAAAGCAAGAACTGAAAGGATCAAACTATTTTCAAGTAACCCAGTCATACTCCAAACAAAATTCAGCAATATTTATAGCAATACAAATATATCTAACATCCAATAAGGTAAAATACCCAATGTCTGATTTCCAATCAAAAATTGCCAGGAAAATACAACCCATATTAAAGAGAAAATCAATTAATTTAAAACTAACCCAATATAATACAAATGGTCAAAGTAGTAAACAAGGGCATTAAAATAGTTATCATAGTTGCCTTTCATATATTCAGGACACAGGAGGAAACAGTGAGTGTATTAAGCAGAGATATGGAAGATATAATAAAGACTCAAATTGAATTTCTAAAAATGAATTTATGAAATGAAAAATACACTTGATGGAATTGACTGCAGATATTATGAAAGAAAAGTAAACTTGAAGACAGTACTAAAACTAAGCAAAGTAAAACTCATAGAGAAAAAAGAATGAATAAAAAGTAAACAGAATCTAAGTGAACTAAAGGATAACTTCAAGCAGCCAATACACATGAAATTAGAACTCCTGAAAGAGAGGTAAGAGAAGGAAAGACTGAACAAACAATGAAGAAAAAAAATGGTCAAATTTTTCCAAATTTAATAAAAACAGTAATCACACAGATTCAGGAACCTCGACAAAATCCAAGCACAAGAAACTTGAAGAAAACTATATCAAGCCGATCATAATCAAATCAAGCTATCCATTTATCATAATCTCAATTCACATCTCAGCAGTTTTTTGTAGAGTTTGACAAGGTGATTCTAAATGTTTATGGAAATGTAAAGGCCCTAGGATAGTTTAAACAAATTCTAAAGAGAACAAAGTCTGAGGACTTTTACTACCTGATTCCAAGACTTATTCTAAAGCTGTACGGAAAAAGATAGTATGGTATTGGTGCAAAGATAGACATATGTAACATTAGAATAGAATAAACAGAGCAGAGATAAACTCACATATATGTGATTAATTAATTTTTGACAAAAATGCTCTAAGGTTATCAAGTGGCAAAAAAATTGTATTTTAACAAATGACATTGGAACAACTGTAAGTCTATTTTAAAAAAAAGAATCTTGACTCCTACTTCACCCTATAAGCAAAAATTAACTCAAAATTATTATAAACCTGACCTAAATGTAAAAGCTAACAATATAAAATATCTAGAATAAAAAAAAAAAATCTCTTAAATATTGGGGCAAAAATCTCTTTTATACACACAAAAAAATCACTACCCTTAAAAAAAATTATCAATTAGACTTCATTGAAACTAAAAGTTTCTGTTCTTTAAAAGACATTGTAAAGAAAATTAAAAAGTAACCTTCAGGCTAGGAAAAATAATAGAAACCTATGTCTGACAGAGAATTTGTATCCAGGATATACAAAGAGTTCTTACAACTCAGTAATAACATAAACAACTCAATTTTTAAAAGAGAAGACTCAGATGCTTCACAAAAGAGGGTATACAAATGGCAAATAAACACCTGAAAATTCTTAACTTTATTAGCCATCAGGAAAATGCGAATAGAAATTACAGTAAGACTCCCCTTCGCATCTACTAGAATAGAATGGCTAAAAGTAAAAAAGACTAAGAACGCCACATTTTGGGAAGGATGTGGAGCAGCTAGATCTTTCATGCATCATTGGTGGTGTTGTAAAATGATACAGCCACTTTGTAAAACCGTTTAGCAGTTCCCTAAAGCCTAAAATACATACCCTACGACCCAGCATTTCCAATCCTAGTTATTTACAGAAAAGAAATGAAAACATATATAATAAAGAATCTGACTCCATTTTTGATGTTTGATCTCTGACAAATTTCAAGTCCCAACCTTCCCTCTTTCCCTTTTGCCCAAACCTGGGCAAGCCAGTACGCAAGCCCCGGTGATCCTTCCTTTGCTCCAGGAGAAGAAGTTCAAACCGTGTAAACCCCAGCCTGCCCACAGGAACACTTACCTCAACCCCGTTCTCTAACCACTGTGAAACCAAAGCCACCAGCATCTCTGTCGCTCAGACCCTTCCAGATCAGCTTGTGTGTCTGCCCTGTTCTCCCCACAAAGTCCCATGATGTGAGTCATAAATCTTTTTATATGTTTTTAGTTCATGTGGGACATCATCTGGACATCTGGACCAATTTTTGATCTGGGGTTGATCCAACCCTCTGTATGACAATCAAAAAAAAAAAATATGTCCACTAAAACACTTAAACACAAATGGTTATGGACTGAATTGTGTTCCCCAAAAAGATATGCCAATATCCTAACCCCTATACCTATGAATGTGACCTTGCGTGAATACAGGGTCTTTGAAGATGTTATCAGTAAATATAAGGTCATTCCGAAGAAGTTGTTATTCTGAGTTGTTGAGTCAATTCTGACTCATAGCTACCCTATAGGACAGAGTAGAACTGTCCCACAGTGTTTTGTAAGCTGTAATCTTTACAAGAGCAGATTGCTAAGTCTTCTCACCTGAGGAGCGGCTAGTCGATTTGAACCACCAACCGACCTTTGAGTTTGCAACCAAGTGCATAACCATTGTGCCACCAGAGCTCCTTACTGGAGTTAAAAATCCAGGCCTGTTGCAATCGAGTAGATTCAGACTCATAGCAACCCTTAGGACAGAGTAGAACTGTTCCCTAGTGTTTCCAAAGAGTGGCTGGTGGATTCAAACTGCCAACCTTTTGGTTAGCAGCAGAGCTTTTAACCACTGCATCACCAAGGTTTCTACTGGAGTAGGTGGGTCCTAATTCCATCTGAGTGGTGTCCTATAAAAGAGGAAAAGAGACAGACAGACACTCAGAGGGAACAAAACCATGGGAAGATGTGTCTACAAGCAAAGAATGCCTTGATAGGTCAGAAGCTAGGAGAGAGGCATGGAATAGGATTTCCTTCAGAGCCTCAGAGGGAATCAACAGAGCCAACACCCTGATTTTGGGCTCTCAGTCTCCAGGATGGTGAAACAATAAATTTCTCTTCTTTAAAGGCACCCACTTTGTGGTATTTTGTCAGAGCAGCCCTAGGGAACTAATAGCAAATGTTGCCTTCTAAATTTCTAGAAATACATCAGAGCTTTTCAAAGCCCTCTAAAAAACCAAAAACTAAACCCATCGCTATCAAGTCAATTCAGGCATAGCCACCCTATAGGACAGAGTAGAACTGCCCCATAGGGTTTTCGAGAAGCACCTGGTGGATTTGAACTGCCGACCTTTTGGTTAGCAGCCTTAGCTCTTAACCAGTACGACATCAGAGTTTCCAAAGCCCTCTGTGAACATTTTATTCCCTAGCTTTTCCTTTTAAGCTTTTTGTTTAGCCTATTGTTTGCCCCAAATGTTATCTACCACCTCAGGCACGCAGAATGTTAAACAATTGTGTGTGATTATTTTTGACAAATGCTTCCAGGAAAAGACTTTTTTTGCACTGGGCAAATCTGGAGCCAGGTCAAATAAACAGTCTTACAAGGGGATCTATGAGGGAACCACCAAACAGGTCAAATAATTACAATTCTCAGGTAATGGGGCTTTGATGGATGGAGCTCCAAACCAATTCTTCCCCCTTCAGTGGCTGCCAGCCTCCTGGTCTTCACTGTAATTCCAGACTGTTGTTTTTCAAAGCTACCACAAGAGCTGGAATAGGGCAAGTTAAACCATCACAAAGTTCATCGCTCACACGTAGATTCAGCCTTTTCTTGAGTAGACATGTCCGAGATTGCTATAAGCCTTTTGTTAATTTCTAGAGTTCTGAGAAAGTTTATTCTAGTAATTCTTGCCAGTGTTCTCATTGAAGAGGAGAACATTTTATGGAGGAGGGTATTTTTGGAGCTCCATAAAACATTTTTCTGACATTTTCACTGAAGTTTCCCCTCTTCTGCAATTCCATATGTATTCTCCTAGGTCATCTGTCTGAGCAAAATTTTTTGCTCAACTTAGAAATCCTGAGTTTGCCTTGGGATCTCATTTAATGTATATGGTTAATAAATTTCCGTTTATACCTATGTATGCATGCAGTTTTGTGTAAATAGCCCAAGAGGAGGCATGTTATTCACAAAGTCTCCTGATAGTCTTGAATACATACACATATCCAAACGCCCTTATACAATTCATGCTGTGGCCAGCATTTACTAATTTCTGTCCTTAAGTGCATATCAACTAGCTTGCCTATAACTATACGGGAGAGAAACCACTGGGAGCTATTGGGTGGCAGAGGTGGCAGCTTCTGCAAGCGTAATGACTCTTCGGCCTCATGCCATCACTCTTACACCCTCATCAGAAATGCTGGCCTTCAATAGTTGAAGAGAAACAGGGAATTCTATAAGGGTCTCGTCACTTTACTTCCCCCCTTAAGTGGGTAACAGAAGGCACATATCTAGAACTCCAAGACATCCAGAGTAGCTTCTGATGTATCCTATGTGTTTCAGGTAACTCAACTCTTGGTCTTCTCCACGTTGATTCTTACAGACTTCGCTGAAAACCTACCAAAACTTTCCTTGCAGAAGGTAATGACTGCACTGCTGATGTTGGTCCAATTTTAGTTGTGCTAATTACTAACAACAAAAAAGGTTGTTAAACCTTGAAATATACAGGTGAAAAAAGGAACGCCTACCTGCATCGAACTACCTTTAAAGTGTTATTCCTCTTGAAGCTGTGTGCTGTTATTCTACAGGAAGGAGTGGGCAGCCTCTGTGCAGTGTTGTGTGTTTATAAAATGAGGGACATTTGGAATTTTCTTTTCTAGTAACAACTCCAGAGGGCCCTTATACCAGAGCTTATACAACATACCAGTGCAGATCTCTGGCTTTGGACATAGCTTACCAGAAGTTCAGTAGTATTCATTTTAAACACAACAATACTAACTGTGGACTAGACAGTAATCATGCAACTAAAAACAACATATGGTCTCTCATAAAATGACAGGTACACTAGGACAGGCCAGATCTAAAGAATTTTTTTTAAAGTAGTAGGCACTGAATTAAATTCAACATATCCTTTCTAATACAAAAACAGAATTTTTTATCTGCCTTTTTTATCTTAAGAAGTTCATGAGAGGAAAGATTTAGGTTGCTGCCCCTTCTCCCATCCAAAAAGATAGTGCTCAGAGCTTACCTTAAAACACCGACCTAAAAACGAATTATGTAACAGGGAGGGAAGTAAAGTATTTAAGGGCTGTTCGGCCATGCAAGAATCCAACTCCCTGCATACTAGTTTACTCCCACCAACCCCTGTCTGTCATTTGAAGTTTTGCGTCTCCAATGTATATAGCCTGTCACAGAACCCATCTTACACACTTGAGAAATCATGCTTTAAAAATGTACTTCTCATTTCCTGAATACAAGCAAACACTTCAAAGGCCAGAGTAGTAGAGGCAGGGTCTGGGGACCTCTAGGTCAATTGGCATAACAAAATCCATTAAGAAAACATTCTGCCTGCCACTTTGGTGAGTAGCATCTGGGGTCTTAAACGTTAGCAAGCAGCCATCTGAGATGCATCAATTGGTCTCAACCCACCTGGAGCAAAGGAGAATGAAGAGCACCAAAGACTCAAGGTTATTATGAGCCAAAGAGACTAAAAGGGCCACATAAATCAGAGACTTCATCAGCCTGAGACCAGAAGAACTAGATGGTGCCTGACTACAACCGATGACTGCCCTGACAGGGAACACAACAAAGAATCCCTAATGGAGCAGGAGAACAGTGGGGTGCAGACCTCAAATTATCATAAAAAGACATGACTTAATGGTCTGACTGAGACTAGATGGACCCCGGAGGTCATAGTCCCCAGACCTCCTGTTAGCCCTAGACTGGAGTCATTCTCAAAGCCAACTCTTCAGACAAGGATTGGACTGGACTATAAGAAAACCACACTGGTGAGGAGTGAACTTCTTGGCTCGAGTAGACACATGAGACTATGTGGGCAGCTCTTGTCTGGAGGGGAGATGAGAAGGTAGAGGGGGACCGGAGCTGGCTGAATGGACTTGGAGAATACAGGGTGGAGAGGAAGAGTATGCTGTTTCATTAGGGGGAGAGCAACTAGGAGTACATAGCACGGTGTATATAAATTTTTGTATGCGAAACTGACTTGATTTGTAAACTAAAAAACTTTCACCTAAAGCACAATTAAAAAAAAAGTTTACTTCTCATTTGTGTTGTACCCAATCCCATATAGAGTTGTGGATACCAGCACATACCATTTGCCTGTAAGAGTAAACATCTCTCTCATGACATCGTTCTCTATAGTGTTTTTCTATGTAGAAATTACTTACATTTAAAATGTAATATGGAGCTGTGAAATGCAGTCATGGAAACCCTGACAGTAGGGGAAAAAAGAGATTTGAGGATTTAGGGAGTGTTTGTGATTTTTCAAATACAATAGCCCCCTTAGCAAAATCAGTTGTGCCATATGGTGAACTGTGTGTGGTAATTTTCTAAGCTTACAAATAGAATTCTGCAAAATGTGATCAACTGCTAAGCCAGTTTACTCTAAAAAAAAAAAAAAGTGAGCCCAAATTCCATTCCCGCTTGCTATTCTCCGGGAGACTAGATGCCAACACTTTACATAATGCAAGCAAACAAATACTTAATATTTATGTCCAAGGGAAAAAATGCAAGAGTTAGCAAAGAAGCTCATCAAAAACATTCAACTTTAAAAACAGAGAACCACAGATGGCCACAGACTTCTTTGCAAACACCTTACTGATGATCTCTCTGAACTTTAAATTGGCCTGAGATTTAGTTCCTACCCTCTGTCCACCACCCACAACCCACAATATTGCCATCATTCTGTTCTTAACATGAGCAATTTCTGTGTCCTCACTCTTTAATATGTCAGATTTAGCTGCAAAGCAAACAATCACAAAATCTCAGAGGCATACAAGAAGCATTTATTACGCTCTCATGCATCTGCCAGTTGGCTGAAGTAACCTGTTTTAGGCTGCAGGTCTTTGAGTTAGGATAGCTCTGTTTCATATGTCTACTATCGCAACTCAAGCAGGAGGGCCAACAACTTCTCCAGCAAGTCTTCCAATGACAATAGCCAAAGTACAAGAGCATAAGCCCAACCGCGTAAACACAATTTCAAGCCTCTGCTTTCATCATACCTGCTCATATCTCATTGACGAAAGCAAGTTACAGAGTCAAGTCCAATGTCAAGGGGAAGGGAAACATGCTCTTCCCATAGAGGTAGGGTAACAGAATGAATACTTACTGACCAATGAACTAACTTACCAAAAATCTACCATTTTGTTTTCAAATATTCTCTATCTTCCCACATGTAAAGTATACTCACTCCAATACACCCGTAAAATCACAGTATCTGGCTCAAAATGCAGTGCCTCGTGATCTACATCAGTTCTGGATAAACTCCTTTTGATCCAGAGATCTACGAGCTAAACACACAAGTTATCTGTCCCACACATGCTCGGTATAGTCACTGGTCCATAGCAATTCTGAAGCCCCGTGGAGCAAATGTTGTCTGGCCCTCACCTGGGTAGGAAACTTACATCATTCCTCCCTAACTGCTCTTTCTCCATATGTAGACCACAGTTCAATATATGCTCTAGTGCAGCTAGTAGGAATAAGAGCACTAATGAATGACACCTGTGTATTCCCCAGAGGAGGGAGAAGCGCCTTCCTATATCTCTACAACCATGTGAGTTGAGACAAGGTGATTGGCTTTGTCCTTGGCTAATATAAAAAAAAAAATGTGGCCCTGGTTCTTAATAAGATCCTGGTTCTGCTCCCTGGGAGTGGCTCCCAGTCCATTGTTCACAGACCTTAGAATGGCCCTCTTGGAGTTTTCCCTTTGCCATCATCTTCCTTGATCTCTTCTAAAGAGGCCATTTGAAAGAAGGTATCTTGGTGGCTGAGCAGTTTTTTTTAGCCCAATTCCTGACTCTGTAAGTTGGGGAGTAAGACACAAACAGGCTCAGTGTCTTTTGGTCTAGGCTGGTGTCACTTTATTTATTTATTTATTTTCTCTTCACAAAATGTTCATTAATTTAATGCTGCTTGATGAGGAGAATATTTTCATACAAATGCAAACCTTACTTCCAAAGCATGGTAGACTTAATGACATTGAAAAATGCAACAATCACCACGCTCCAAAGACATTGGGTTTTGGCAAGTTGTGTTTCTCACTAGATAAAGTTTACTTTTAAAATGGAGGAAACCATGCTCTCAAAGCTACATACAGCAAACAACACTACATCTGTGGATTAAAATCATGCACTCAAAACAATCATTAAAAGGAAATTATTTTCCATTGTTTTACATTTGTTAGCACTTGCAAATGGTTAAAATTTAACCAGCTTTAATAGAACTGAGTCCCTGGGTGGTGCAAATGACTAACTCACTCAACTTCTAACCTAAAGGTTGGAAGTCTAAGTCCTCCCAGAGGCACCTTGGGAGAAAGGTCTGGAGAACTACTTCTGAGAAACTAGTCAATGAAAATCCTATGGAGCACAGTTTTACTCTGACACACAATGGGTCGCCGTGAGTTGGAGTTGGCTCCATGTCAGCTGGTACTAGTTTTTTTGTTTTTTTTTTTAAATAATTTTTATTGTGCTTTAAGTGAAAGTTTACAAATCAAGGCAGTCTCTCACACAAAAACCCATATACACCTTGCTACACACTCCCAATTACTCTCCCCCAATAAGACAGCCCGCTCTCTCCCTCCACTCTCTCTTTTCGTGTCCATTTCGCCAGCTTCTAACCCCACCACCCTCTCATCTCCCCTCCAGGCAGGAGATGGCAACGTAGTCTCAAGTGTCCACCTGATCCAAGAAGCTCACTCCTCACCAGCATCCCTCTCCAACCCATTCTCCAGTCCAATCCACGTCTGAAGAGTTGGATTTGGGAATGGTTCCTGTCCTGGGCCAACAGAAGATCTGGGGGCCATGACCACCGGGGTCCTTCCAGTCTCAGACCGTTAAGTCTGGTCTTATGAGAATTTGGGGTCTGCATCCCACTGCTCACTTGCTCCCTCAGGGGTTCTCTGTTGTGTACCCTGTCAGGGCAGTCATCGGTTGTAGCCAGGCACCATCTAGTTCTTCTGGTCTCAGGATGATGTAGTCGCTGGTTCATGTGTCCCTTTCTGTCTGTTGGGCTCGTAATCGCCTTGTGTCCTTGGTGTTCTTCATTCTCCTTTGATCCAGATGGGTTGAGACTAATTGATGCATCTTAGATGGCTGCTTGCTAACGTTTAAGACCCCAGATGCCACTCTTCAAAGTGGGACGCAGAATGTTTTCTTAATAGATTTTATTATGCCAACTGACTTAGATGTCCCCTGAAACTATGGTCCCCAGACCCCTGCCCCTGCTACTCTGGACTTCGAAGCATTCAGTTTAAGGAAACTTCTTTGCTTTTGGTTTAGTCCAATCGTACTGACCTCCCCCGTATTGTGTGCTGTCTTTCCCTTCACATAAAGTAGTTCTTATCTACTCTCTAATTAGTGAATGCCCCTCTCCCACCCTCCCTCCCTCCCCGCTCTTGTAACCACAAAAGAATGTTTTCATCTCAGTTTAAACTATTTCTCAAGTTCTTCTAATAGTGATCTTATGCAATATTTGTCCTTTTGCAACTGACTAATTTCACTCAGCATAATGCCTTCCGGGTTCCTCCATGTTATGAAATGTTTCACAGATTCCTCACTGTTCTTTATCGATGCGTAGTATTCCATTGTGTGAATATACCATAATTTAGTTATCCATTCATCTGTCGATGGGCACCTTGGTTGCTTCTATCTTTTTGCTATTGTAAACAGTGCTGCAATAAACATGGGTGTGCATATATCTGTTCGTGTAAAGGCTCTTATTTCTCTAGGATATATTCCAAGGAGTGAGATTGCTGGATCATATGGTGGTTCTATTTCTAACTTTTTAAGGAAGTGACAAATCAATTTCCAAAGTGGTTGTACCATTTGACATTCCCACCAGCAGTGTAGAAGTGTTCCAATCTCTCCACAGCCTCTCCAACATGTATTATTTTGTGTTTTTTGGATTAATGCCAGCCTTGTTGGAGTGAGATGAAATCTCATTGTAGTTTTGATCTGCATTTCTCTAATGGCTAACGATTGCGAAGATTTCCTCATATATCGGTTAGCTACCTGAATGTCTTCTTTAGTGAAGTGTCCATTTATACCTTTTGCCCATTTTTTAATTGGGTTATTTTACTTTTTGCAGTCGAGTTTTTGCAGTATCATGTAGATTTTAGAGATCAGGTGCTGACTGGAAATGTCATAGCTAAAAACTTTTTCCCAGTCTGTAGGTAGTTTTTTTACTCTTTTGGTGAAGTCTTTGGATAAGCATAGGTGTTTGATTTTTTCCTTATACTGTTTCGTATACTGTTTATGCCATGTATTAGGGCTCCTAACGTTGTCCCTATTTTTTCTTCCATGATCTTTATTATTTTAGATTTTATATTTAGGTCTTTGATCCATTTTGAGTTAGTTTTTGTGCATGGAGTGAGGTATGGGTCTTGCTTCATTTTTTTGCAGATGCATATCCAGTTATGCCAGCACCATTTGTTAAAAAGACTATCTTTTTCCCATTTCACTGTTTTGGGGCCTTTGTCAAATATCAACTGCTCATATGTGGATGGTTTTATGTCTGGATTCTCAATTCTGTTCCATTGGTCCATGTATCTGTTGTTGTACCAGTACCAGGCTGTTTTGGCTACTGTGACGGTATAATAGGTTCTAAAATCAGGTAAAGTAAGGCCTCCCACTTTGTTCTTCTTTTTCAGTAATGCCTTATTTATCCGGGGCCTTTTTCCCTTCCATATGAAGTTGGTGATTTGTTTCTCCATCTCATTAAAGAATGTTGTTGGGATTTGGATCGGAATTGCATTAAATGTGTAGATCGCTTTTGGTAGAATAGACATTTTTATAATGTTAAGTCTTCCTCTCCACGGGCAAGGTATGTTCTTCCACTTATGTAAGTCTCTTTTGGTTTCTTGCAGAAGTGTACTGTAGTTTTCTTTGTATAAGTCTTTTACATCTCTGGTAGGCTGGTGGCACTTTTGCCAATTTAGCTGCCTCAAAAGCTTGGTTGGTTTTTCACGTACTTAGTTCTAGTTAAATCCACGTTCCAAAAGCCACACTCACAATTCGTTTCCAGGTGTGCCTCTTGCTAGGCTTAGTTATGGGTTCTTCTGGCCCATTAGTCTTCTAGAACCTTTCCCTTAGTTTTTCTAGGGGGCCTTTTATTCTCCTGAGAGAATCTGGTAAGCCACACTTCAATCTCTTCATAAGTCTCAACAAGGAATGTTAAACCCATCATTGAGCTGGTCTTTGTGATGACCACATCTTTGTTTTGATAAGAAACAGATTCATTTTCCAAACCTGAGATTTCTGAGCTCTGTATAATCCCTCTAAACCATGTGTGCAAACCGGCTAGTTCTTCACTGAGCCCATCCCTTTCCAGGGGCATTTTGTCAATGGTAATTAGTAGCGGTCAAGTCATGTTTTTGAAGCGTCCCCGCCAAAGCTACAAGATTTTAGGTATATTTTCTGTCTTCTAAATTTCAATTTTAGCAAATCTTTGTCATTTTTTAACACAGGCCACCACTTTTGCCTTTCCTATGACAGTTTCCTCATTACTTCATGCCTGCTTCCAAACCCAAAACTAGATATTTGAAGTTATTGCATGATATTACCTCATTTTCATTACCAATTTTTTTGTATCACTTAGTTATTTCTAAAACAATGCTGCATAACAAACCCCACCCCAAGATTCAGTGGCTGATAGTCATAACATTTGTTATTGTTGTTGTTAGCTGCCATTGAGTTGATTCCTACTCATAGTGACCCTATGTACCACAGAAAAAAACACTGCCCAGTGCTGCACCATCCTTACAATCTTTGTTATGCTTGAGCTCATTGTTGTAGCCACTGTGTCAATCCACCTCATTGAGGGTCTTCCTCTTTTCCACTGACCCTGTACTCTGCCAAGCATGATGTCCTTCTCCAGGGACTGATCCCTCCTGACAACATGTCCAAAGTATGTGAGATGCAGCCTCGCCATCCTTGCCTCTAAGGAGCATTCTGGCTGTACCTCTTCTAAGACAGATTTGTTCGTTCTTTTGGCAGTCCATGGTATATTCAATATTATTTGCCAACACCACAATTCAAAGGCGTCAATTCTTCTTCAGTGTTCCTTATTCATTGTCCAGCTTTCACATACATGTGATGCTATTGGAAATACCATGGCTCGGGGTAGACACACCTTAATCTTCAAGGTGATATCTTTGCTTGTCGACACTTTAAAGAGGTCCTTTGCCATAGATTTGTCCGATGAAATGCATCTTTTGATTTCTTTTTTCTTTTTTAGTTTTTATTGCACTTTGAGTGAAAGTTTACAAACCAAGTCAGTCTCTCATACAAAAACTTATGTACACCTTGCTATGTACTCCTAGTTGCTCTCTCTCTAATGAGACAGCACACTCCTTCCCTCCACTGTATTTTCGTGTCTATTCGGCCAGCTTCTGACCCCCTCTGCTCTCTCATCTCTCCTCCAGACAGGATCTGCCCACATAGTCTCATGTGTCTACTTGATCCAAGAAGCTCACTCATCATCAGTATCATTTTCTATCCCATAGTCCAGTCCAATCACTGTCTGAAGAGTTGGCTTTGGGAATGGTTCCTGTCTTGGGCTAAAAGAAGGTCTGGGAACCGTGACCTCCAGAGTCCATCTAGCCTCAGTCAGACCTTTAAGTCTGGTCTTTTTACGAGAATTTGAGGTCTGCATCCCAATGCTCTCCTGCTCCCTCAGGGGTTCTCTGTTCCATTCCCTGTCAGGGCCGTTATCAGTTATAGCCAGGCACCATCTAGTTCTTCTGGTCTCAGGCTGAGGTAGCTGAGGGCAGCCTGAGACCAGGCTGCCCTCAGTATCTTGGGCACGTAATTACCTTGTGTCTTTGGTATTCTTCATTCTTTTTTGCCCCAGGTGGGTTGAGATAAATTGATGCATCTTAGGTGGCTGCTTGCTAGCATTTAGCTGAGGGCAGCCTGAGACCAGGCTGCCTTCTGTATCTTGGGCATGTAATTACCTTGTGTCTTTGGTATTCTTCATTCTTTTTTGCTCCAGGTGGGTTGAGATAAATTGATGCATCTTAGGTGGCTGCTTGCTAGCATTTAAGACCCCAGACATCACTCTTCAAAGTGGGATGCAGAATGTTGTCTTAATAGATTTTATTATGCCAACTGACTTAGATGTCCTCTGACACCATGGTCCCCAAGTCCCCGCCCCTGCTAGGCTGGGCTTCTAAGCATTCAGTTTTTTCAGGAAACTTCTTAGCTTTTAGTTTAGTCCAGTTGTGCTGACCTCTTCCCTTCACCCAAAATAGTTCCTATCTACTATCTAATTAGTGAAAAAGCCTCTCCATCCCTCCTTCCCTGCTCTCATAACCATCAAAGAATATTTTCTTCTCTGTTTAAACTATTTCTTTAGTTATTATAATAGTGGTCTTATACAGTATTTGTCCTTTGCAACTGACTAATTTCACTAAGCATAATGCCTTCCAGATTTGACAGACAGTTTTGCTGGGCATATGATCTTTGGCTGGCAATTTTTTTCTTTCAATGCTTTATATATGTCATCCCAGTGCCTTCTTGCCCGCCTGGTTTCTGCCAAGTAGTCCAAGCTTATTTGTATCGACTCTTCTTTGTAGGTGACTTTTTGCTTATCCCTGGCTGCTCTTAAAATTCTCTTTATCTTTAGTTTTGACAAGTTTGATTATAATATGTCTTGGTGACTTTCTTTTAATATCTAACTTAAGTGGAGTTCAATGAGCATCTTGGATAGATATCTTCTCATCTTTCACAATATCAGGGAAGTTTTCTGCCAGCAAATCTTCATCAATTCTCTTTGTATTTTCTGTTATCTCTCCCTGTTCTGGTACTCCAATCACTCCTAGGTTATGTCTCTTGATAGAGTCCCACATGATTCTTAGGTCTTCTTCATTTTTTTAATTCTTTTTTCTGATTTTTCTTCAAATATATTGGTGCCAAGTGCTTTATCTTCGATCTCCCCAATTCTGCCTTCCACTTGGTCAGTTCTGCTCCTCTGACTTTCTATTGATTTGTCTAATTCTGTCATTTTATTGTTAATCTTCTGAATTTCTGATTGTTGTCTCTCTATGGATTCTTGCAGCTTATTAAACTTTTCATTATGTTCTGGAATAAGCTTTTTTATTTCTTCAACTGCTTTGTCTGTGTGTTCCTTTGCTTGTTCTGCATATTGCCTGATCTCTTTCCTGATCTCATTCCTAATGTCTTAAAGAGTTCTGTATATTAATCTTTCGTATTCTTTATCTGGCAATTCCAGGAAGGTACCTTCATCCAGAAGATCTCTTGATTCTTTGTTTTGGGAGCTTGTTGAAGCAATCATGGTCTGCTTCTTTATGTGATTTGATATTGACTCTTGTCTCCGAGCTATCTGTAAATTATTGTATTAGTTTATTTTGTGTTTGCTTATTATATCCTAGCTTCTTGCTTTGTTTTGTTTTGATATGTCCAAATAGGCTGCTTGAGTAAGCTAGCTTGATTGTTTTCACCTTTGAAGCTCTAACATCCTGTCTGCAGATGGCTAGAGCTGTTAGTAGGTATATGACCCTAGGAGTCAATTCACCTTTCTTGTATGGACTAAACACAGGTGTCCAGGTAGTTGGTCAAGTGTGTGGTATGGTACGGGCTCTGTCCTACAGTCTTAGAGGGGCAGGGGTGATTGGTGTAGGTACCGGTATCTGGTTGCAGCATGGGGTCACTCTCTGAACAAGGCAAGGAGCTGACAACCATCCCCTGAGTGTCTGTGAAGAGAGTGAATCCCTGTTCCCTAGAGCGCACAGATGGGTGGGTTCTGCAGAGGGACCTTGGGCACACAATGCTTTTGGTTGTAAGGACTGCAGGTACCAGTTATCCTTGGACCCCTGTCATGGGTGACCTGAGTGGAGCCACCAGTCCTTAGGCCCCTGATGTGGGTAGGTGAGGACACTGTTTATTAGGCAAAGTGTTGTCAAACATCAAACACCCACCTCTCCACTGCACAGCTGAAACTGTTGCAGTCTGCCAACAAGGTCCTATTCTCCTGAAATAGGCCCACACAGGTCCATGCAGGGAGGAAAGATATTTAAAGTCCATGGACCATTTATGCCTGGACAGGAGCTGCTTCTGTCCTGACCTCCCTGGTTAGTGGACTGGCAGATTATCTTTTCCCCCAGTTGCAAATTTATTCCTTCTCCAAGGCTGGGAGAATGGCTCAGGTCACACAACAGCACCTATCTCAGGCCCAGTGAAATTGACAGCCACTGACTCAGGCTAAGGTCTGGGGGTGCAGTGAAATATATGCAATTACTTAGCTTTTGCCTAGAGTGCCATTCTTCTCTGGTTCTGGACGTGTGAGTAGGCTGTGCAGCTGGCTGTTCCTCCCTGAGGAAACTGCGCCTGAACACCACCACCAGCCCACCGCAGCCTGAGGGTTCCCAGCAATTCAGGTCCAGCAACTCCTCTCCACTTCTGAACCGTCTCTCTACCCTTCTGCCAGTCAGTCTGTTTTCTAACTTTGCCTTTGATGTTCAGGGCTTCTAGCTTGTCATAAATGTAATTGTTTCACTTGTTTTGTCGGGTCTTTGTTATAACAGGGTTCACTGGAAGTAACTGACTACTTCGTCATCTTGGCCCCACCTCCGCATCTTTTGATTTCTTGACTGCTGCTTCCAAGGGTGTTGATTGTGGATCCAAGTAAAATGAAATCCTTGGCAAGTTCAATCTTTTCTCCGTTTATCATGATGTGACTTATTGGTCCAGTTGTGAGGATTTTTATTTTCTTCATGTTGAGAAGGGAACCCTAGTGACATAGTGGTTAAGTGCTACAGCTGCTAACCAGGTGCTTCGAATCCGCCAGATGCTCCTTGGGAACTCTGTGGGGGCAGTTCTACTCTGTCCTATAGGGTCACTATGAGTTGGAATTGACTCGACGGCACTGGGTTTGGTTTTTTTGTTTGTCTGAGGTGCAACTCATACTGGGGGCTATGGTCTTTTATCTTCATCTGTAAGTGCTTCAAGTCCTCTTCACTTTCAGCAAGCAAGGTTGTGTCATATGCATAACGCAGGTTGTTAATGAGTCTTCCTCCAATCCTGATGCCTGGTTCTTCTTCATATAGTCCAGCTTCTTGGATTAGTCCCTCAGTATACAAACTGAATAGGAATGGCGAAACGATACAACCCTGACGCACACCTTTTCTGACTTTAAACTAATCAGTAACCCCTTGTTCTGTCTGAACAACTGCCTCTTGATCTATGTGCAGGTTCATCATGAGCACAATTAAGTGTTCTGGAATTTTCATTCTTCTCAACGTTGTCCACAATTTGTTATGATTCACACAGTCAAATGCCTTTGCATAGTTCATAAAACACAGGTAAACATCCTTCTGGCATTCTCTGTTTTCAGCCAGGATCCATCTGACATCAGGAATGATATCCCTGGTTCCACATCCTCTTCTCAATCTGGCCTGAATTCCTGGCAGTTTGCTGTCAATACACTGCTGCAGCCACTTTTGAATGATCTTCAGCAAAATTTTGCTTGCATATGATATTAATGATATTGTTTGATAATTTCCACATTCAGTTGGGTCACCTTTCTTGGAGAGAGACAAAAATATGGATCCTTTCCAGTCGGTTGGCCAGGTAGCTGTCTTCCAAATTTCTTGGCATAGACAAGTGTGCACTTCCAGTGCTACACCTGTTTGTTGAAACGTATCAATTGATATCCCGACAATTCCTGGAGCCTCGTTTTTCACCAATGCCTTCAGTGCAGCTTGGACTTCTTTCAGTACCATCAGTTCCTGATCACATGCTACCTCTTGAAATGGCTGAATATTGACTAATTCTTTTTGGTATAATGACTCTGTGTATTCCTTCCATCTTCTTTTGATGCCTCCTGCATTGTTTAATATTTTCCCCATAGAATCCTTCACTATTGCAACTCGAGCCTTGAGTTTTTTCTTCAGTTCTTTCAGCTTGAGAAACTCTGAGTGTGTTCTTCCCTTTTGGTTTTCTATCTCCAGCTTTTTGCGCATGGCATTATAACACTTTACTTTGTCTTCTCGAGAGGCCCTTTGAAATCTTCTGTTCAGTTCTTTTACTTCATCATTTCTTCCTTTTGCTTTAGGTGCTTGACTTTCGAAAGCAAGTTTCAGAATCTCTTCTGACATCCATCTTGGTCTTTTCTTTCTTTCCTGTCTTTTCAATGACCTCTTGCTTTCTTCATGTGTGATGTCCTTGACATCATTCCACAACTCGTCTGGTCTTTGATTCAACACATTAAATCTATTCTTGAGACGGTTTCTAAATTCAGGTGGGATACACTCAAGGTCATACTTTGGGTCTAGTGGACTTGCTCTGATTTTCTTCAGTTTCAGCTTGAACTTGCATATGAGCAATTGATGGTCTGTTCCACAATTAGCCCCTGACCTTTTTCTGACTGATAATATTGAGCTTTTCCATCGTCTATTTCCACAGATGTAGTAGATTTGATTCCCGTGTATTCCATCTGGTGATGTCCATATGTATAGTTGTCATTTATGTTGGCGAAAAAAGGTATTTGCAATAAAGAAGTCAATGGTCTTGCAAAATTCTGTCTAGCATTGTTTTTATCATGAAGGCCATGTTTTCCAACTACTGGTCCTTCTTTTTTGTATACAACTTTTGCATCCCAATCACCAGTAATTATCAATGCATCCTAATTGCATGTTCAATCAATTTCAAGCTGCAGAAGCTATAAAAATCTTCAATTTCTTCATCTTCAGCCTTAGTGCTTGGTTCATGAATTTGAATTTGAATAGCTGTGTTAACTGGTCTTCATTGTAGACATATGGATATTATCCTACCACTGATAGTGTTGTACTTCAGAATAGATCTTGAAATATTCTTTTTGACAATGAGTGCAACATGACTTTCTTCAAGCTGTCATTCCTGGCATAGTAGACTATATGACTGTCCCATTCAAAATGGCCAATACCAGTCCATTTCAGCTCACTAAGTCCTAGGATATCAATGTTTATGCATTCTATTTCATTTTTGATGATTTCCAATTTTCCTAGATTCATACTTCGTACACTCCAGGTTCTGATTATTAATAGATATTTGCAGCTGTTTCTTTTCATTTTGAATCATGCCACATGAGCAAGTGAAGGTCTTGAAAGTTTACTCCATCCACGTCATTAAAAAGGTCAACTCTACTTTGAGGAGGCAGCTCTTCCCCATTCATCTTTTGAGTGCCTTCCAACCTAAGGGGCTCATCTTCCAGCACTATATCAGAAAATGTTCTGCTGTTACTCATCAGATTTTCACTTTCTAATTCTTTTCAGAGGTAGACTACTGGGTCCTTCTTTCTAGTTTGTCTTAGTTTGGAAGCTCAGCTGAAACCTGTCCTCCATGGGTGACCCTGCTGGTATCTGAATACTGGTGGCATAGCTTCTAGCATCACAGCAACATACAAGACCCCACAGTATGACAAACTGACAGACACATGGGGTTCATGACATTTTTTCCAACATTAATATGTCTTCAGGTTGACTACTGTTCAGCTGATTTGAAATGAGTTTAGCTGCAGTGGCTCTACTTCAGCATGTAGCTCAACTGGGCTTGGTCCCATGCAGCAGCAAATACATGGAGAATGTTCTCCACCTGCCAGCTGTTAGTGTTGGGGGACAATTCTCCATGACTCTCTCATGTTTCTGCACATCTTGTGAGCAGAGGCACTGTCTTTGTTCTGGGCTATCTCTTCAGGGATGTATAATAAACAGCCTTGGAAGATAGAAATAGAGTCTCCCTCCAGAATAAAGGGCAGACCTGTTGACTCTCTACTATAAAAAATTTGGGTCCCCTAAACTCAGGGTTTCTTCTCTTGTCATAAAACTCATTATGAGTAGAGATATCACCTGACCTCCTTTATGTCACCCTTGGGAACTGGGGCTTGAGGAAGAAATACCGATACTCTAGTTACCATTATTGCTATAAGTAACAAAGTTCTTTGCCTCTGAAACAGGAGTCTCATGTCTTCTGCCAGCATCCATGAAACAGTGGCAGAATAATTTGTTAGTTTACAACCAGGATAAAATATTATATGCTTTACAATTCCTGACAGTCAGAAGCAAAATAAATTGCATAGCCAAGCCCAACATCAAGAGGGTGAGGGAGTTTAAATCTCCCATGCAGATGGAATAGGGTGGTGAAAGGTAAATGTTTTCTGAATAATAGCCTAATGTACCACAATAGCTACCACTATATATGTTCATATGGAGCCCTGGTGGAGCACTGGTTAAGAGTTCGGAAGGTAATCAAAACACTGGCAGTTCGAATCCATCAGCTGCCCCTTGGAAACCCTATGGGGAGGTTCTGCTCTGTCCAATAGGGTCGCTATGAGTCAGAATGGACTCAGTGGCAATTTTTTTTTTAAACATATGTTCACAATTTTTGCCCATTCAGAAGGCATGGATTTTATTGAAAAAAATTAATATTTTAAACACCAGGCCTTGATAGAATTGAGAAATGTGAAAAAATTTCAGTGGTTCCAACCTCCGTAGTGTTCACCCTTTTCTGTCTCTTATGGACTCATGACATCCCCTTCCTTATTCTGCTGATTTTCTTATTATTTTCACTGTGCCCATCAAAATCTTTTTTCAGATTTTCAATGCCAGCTAAAGTTTATAAAATAGGCAATATTTGTGAAAGTCTTAAAGATAAAATTTTAAAAATGGAATTCCAGGGCTGGGAATGAGTAGAGAGCAACCAGTGGGATTTCCAGGGGCTCTCTAAACCAAGCCAAAGGGTAGTATGCCATTCCTCTTAACACATCCACCATCATTTGGACTGTGCTACAGCAGAAAGTATTACTAAAGACAGAAAGTAAAGGGTGAATTTTAATTTAACTTATAGAGTATGCTGTGATCTTACTCATTCAACCCATGATAGTTGAATAAACAGATTAGGAACAAATTAAGACTATTTTCTTGAACCTGTATAGCTACAAGGGACTCATAGGACACTGAAAGCAAGCTTATGTCTCATGAACAAAGCTGTTCTGCTGTAGGTACTGGATAAGAACTTTCTACTCAGTTTCAAAGGGCCCATGGTGGTACAGTGGTTGAGCGCTCTGCTGCTAACCAAAAGGTTGATGGTTCGAACCCACAAGCCACTCTGCAAGAGAAAGATGTGGGAATCTGCTTCTGTAAAGATTTATAGCCTTAGAAACTCTAAGAGGCAGCTCTGCTCTGTCCTATAGGGTTGCTGTAAGTTAGAATTGACTCAGTGGCAATAGGTTATTGGTTTTACCCAGTTTCAAAATATAGTCTTGCAAACACATGGCAGATTAGAACCTGAAGTCAAAGTTAGGGAACTATTTCCAATCAACAAAAAAGGTAATTAAAACTCCATGAGTTTAAGCATTTAAATTAGGATTAAAATAATTTGAAATAAAAATCTGTTTGCCAGTTTTTCTTTATTTTCCATACTGCCATTCTATCTATTAGGACACACATGCCTATATGTAAGAAATGTTGGAAAAAAACAAAACAAAAATCAAATCCTAATCTTTTGCACAATGATTAGGCAAAAAAAAAATTTTTATGCAGTTATTTTCATAATCTTAATAGTCACATTACAATTCATTCTCACTGAACAGATATTTTTAAAGAGTCTATTATCTGTATCCACCAGCCATCTGTCAGTTTGTCATACTGGGATGGCTTGTGTGTTGTTATGATGCTAGAAGCTATGCCACTGGTATTTCAAATACCAGCAGGGCCATCCGTGGTGGACAGACTTGAGCAGAGCTTCCAGACTAAGACAAACTAAGAAGAAAGGTCTGGCAATCTACTTCAAAAAATTAGCCAATGAAAACCTTAGAGATCACAACAGAATATTGTCCAATCAGTGCTGGATGATGAGCCCACTGAGTTGGAAGGCAGTACACAATGGCAGCAACTATGGAATCAACACACCAACGATTGTAAAGGTGGGGCAGGACTGGACAATGTTTTGTTTACACATAAGGACGCCACGAGTCAGAGCCAATTTAATGGCAACTAGCAACAATGACATGACTGTATTGAACAGGTATTTTATTGAAAGCCTACTATTGTAAGAGGAAATGGCACTATTCTAAGCACTGAGCTTATCAATTTAACACCTTCTTATCGATATATTTAATATCAATCTTACACTTACTCAAGGCTCCCAGGAACCAATAACTTCTTTTTCTTTTTTAGGCAAGCATTCCCAAACTGAACGTCTAAAGCAAAGTTATCTGTCTGTGCACACTATACAAATGTAACGGGCAAAATTATAGCGAAGAATGAATGATAAAAGCAGACTAGGTTGCTGGGAGGGCAAGTGGGCTAGAGTGGCCTGAACATTGCATCCTTTGAGAGATATAATGGAATAAAGACCAGAGAGGTAGGTGACAGCTAAACTGTAGGGTTCTTTGAATGACATGTTGGTGAGCTGAGACTTTCTCTCACAAGCTGTTGTAAGACAAATGATTTGGTTTATGTTTTAGAAAGACCTCTCTAAGGCAGAGTGGGGGATGTTTGGAGAGAGCCCAGCCTGGAGGGAAGACAGAAGACAATCACTGAGGCTCTGGGAAGAGGTCAGTGCAGGCCTAAACTGGTGGGTCTAAGTGGAAGTGGCCTTACTGAGGCTGACCTAACTAAATTTAGTGATTTAGCTAAAGTCACTAAATTTTATAAAATTTTGATTTATTTTATAAGTCATAATTTTAAGAAATTATAGGTTTTTTAAATTAAACTATCACAGTTAGTAGAGGCAAGAGCATTAATACAGACCCTTCTATTTTTAATTAAATACTAAAAATATAGAGAAAATATAATAGCCACTCACAATCCAGCATAAAAAATAAAATGCTACAAATATAAATAAAGGCAACTTTGTGTTCCTCCCAAAGCCCAGTTCCTCCCTCCTACCCAGAATATGTCTCTATCCTAATTTTAGTGTTTCTTCATCTTCTTTATTTCTCTTCCTTTATCCCATTCCTGATCTATGGTTACCACTACCTTTACTCAGTAACGTTATATTCACTTGCTAAACCACAGTGTTAAATATTTGTTTATAATATGTCTGTTTTTTAGAGGAATTTTCTAACTGGTCTCTTCCCTACAGATGGGGCTCCCTCACTATGATCATAGCAATCTCCTTCTCCACATGTGCTAAGGCTGCATACAGTGAGTCAATGACTCCTCAAACATGTTTTGAAAACCAGTAACCAGCCAGTTACTCTGCTCCAAAACCCAAAAGCCAAACCCACTGCCGTCAAGTCTATAGGACAGAGAAGAGCTGCCCCATAAGGTTTCCAAAGAGACGAGTAGATTCAAACCACCGATCTTTTCATTAGCAGCTGAGCTCTTAACCACTACGTCACTAGGGCTCTGTTACTCTGCTAGGGACTGAAAATACAATGACAACAGACTTGGTAGGACTATTGTAATTGCTTAGTAGATATTTGTTAAATAAGAGAGTAATTGACTCCATTCCTACATTCAAGAGAATACACAATAATGGAGAAAGACACAATAATTATTGATAAATCATACTGGAGAGAGGAATAAAGGGATATAGGAATACAAGCCCAGACCAAAACCAAATCCATTGCCATCGAGTCAATTCTGAATCATAGCGACCCTATATGACAGACTAGAACTACCCCATAGGGTTTCCAAGCCTGTAATCTTTACAAAAGCAGACTGCCGAGTCTTTCTCCCACAGAGCAGCTGGTGGGTTCTAACAGCTGACCTTTTAATTAGCAGTCAAGTGCTTAACCACTGTGCAACCAAACCCAAACCAAACCTGTTGCCTTATATATCTCCATGAAAGTTTCATAACCGGCCTTCAGGGTTGTTAAGTAATCTGTTATGGATTGAATTTTGTCCCCCAAAAAGGTATGTTGAAGTTCTAACCCCTGTATCCATGACTGTGACCTTGTTTGAGGAAATAGGGTCTTTCTTCTAAGATATTATTAGTGAGGTCATAGTGGAATGTCTTAGACTGGGTTCCCTAGAGAATCAAAACCAGTAAAGCACAATAATATACATATAGGGAGAGATTTACATCAAGGAAATGGCTCACAAGGTTCTAGAGGGTTGGACATCAAGATAGATGCTTCTCCTGATTCACGTAGCCACAGTGGCTGGTGAACCCAAGATCAGCAGACAGAGAGCAATGCTCTTGCTCGCAGGATTCAGAGATTGATGAATCCCAAGATTGGCAGGCAAGATGGCAGGTTAGACGAACAGGAGCCAGCTGCAGGGTTCAGGGCAAGCAAAAGATCACAAGCCTTACCAGAAAGTCCACTTATATTCAATGCAGGCCATATCCCCACAGCAACAACTCCCTCTCAACTGATTGGCTACTCACAGCAGATCCCATCGTGAAGGTGATCACATTATATCAAACCTCATTCTGGAAGTGACTGCATGATCATATGACTGCCAAACTATATCATAACTGCCAAACCACTGAGAATCATGGTCCAACCAAGTTGACACACAACTTTAACAATCACACAGATTAAAGTGGGTCCTTATTCTAATCCTCTCTGAGTATTGTCTTATAAAAGGGAAGAATAGACCTGAAAACAGAGTCAAATAGAGACTAGAGGAAGACACTTTGTGAAGATCCATCTACAAGCCAAGGAACTCCAACAATTGTCAGCAGCCACCAGAAACTGAAAGAGACAAGGAACAATTTTCCTTTAGAGCCTACAGAGAAAGACAGCATGGCCCTGTCAACGCCCTGAATTTGTACTTTTAGTCCCCAGAAGTGAGACTACAAATTGTTGTTCTTTCAAGCCACTCTTCTAGTGGTATTTTGTTATGGCAGCCATAGGAGATTAAATAAACCAAAACCTGGTGCCATCTAGTCGATTCTCACTCATAGCAACCCTATAGGACAGAGAGAGCTACCTCATAGAGTTTCCAAAGGGTGCCTGATGGATTCGAACGGCCAACATTTTGGTTAGCAGCCAAGTTTCTTAACCACTATTCTGCAAGGACACAGAGCCAGTAGAGACAGAGGTTGCTGAGAACAACTAATCCTTTAGAAAAATGTCATGATAATAAAAGTAAGCATTGGTGCATTACCAACTAATTGTTGACGAAACACTAGTAATAGTAAGACTAGTGACACAGTAACTGAAAACGGGGCAGCCTGGGCAGCCAGAGGGGTGATCCTTGGTGGAGAAAGCATGCTGTGGAAGGCAAGTGAAGCAACTGTATTGATTGCATTGCTCATTTGTTTAGTAGACAACTAAGAATAGGGCTGAGGATTCACCTTTTCATCTTTTTTGGTCATACCATTCTGCAGTTTCATATTGCCTGAGGCAGCAGCCCCCTGTTACGGTTTGTGTTAGTAACAGAAAAGTCATTTCCATGGTTCCCTTATGGTTTCTAGAGACAATAATATATATTTTCAAAGCTTGGCTGATTTTATTCATGGAATCCACCCAGTAGCTGACACATTAAAAGTGGCATAAGTCCATATTTTTAATGTGTATCAACATCTCACAGTTATGAAGTACTGTATTCCACAGTAGAACAGTCTTTAAAAAATGATGCAATCTATCTTTTAGTGTCCTGTTCAGAGCACTAACTTGGTGGTCGCTGTTGCTGATGGGAGCCAGGGCATTCTCATCAGTCCTTACTGGCCCCTGGGACAGTGCAGATGGAGAAGGGCACAAGGGCACAAGGTATTACCTCAGGTGTTATCTTAGTTACCTAGGGCTGAGTAATAAAAAAATGCAAGTGAGTGGCTTTAAAGAACAGAAATTTATTGCCTCACAGTTGTGGAGTCTAGAAGTCCAAATCAGGGTGTCGGATCTAATGTAGGGAGAGCTCTTCTTTGTTGACAATCCTGGAAGTTTCGTGGCATTCCTTGGATTCCTTGGGGTTCCTTGGTGTCTGTCTTCCCCAAGTTCTAGTCTCTATTTCTATTCTGCTGTTTTTATAACTCCAAAGTGATTTGGTGTAAGACCCACCCTACTCTTTATTAACATAACAAGAGACCCACTCTACTCTTCCTTAACACAACAAAAGGAAACTCTTATTTCCAAAAATCAAATCAAACTCATTGCCCCTCAAGTCAATTCAGACTCATAAGATTCAGACTCATAAAAACCCTATAGGTCAGAGTAGAACTGCCCCATAGTGTTTTCAAGGAGTGGCTGGTGAATTCGAACTGCCAACCTTTTGGTTAGCAGCCGAGTTCTTAACCCTATACCACCAGGGCTACCCTATTTCCAAAAAAAAAACAGGGTCATATTTACAGGTACAGGGGTTAGAATTTCAACACATATTTTGGAGGGACATAATTCAGTCCACAACAAGTGCCAATGCTAAGGAATGGTAAAGGTTGCAAAAAGCAATTTGCTGATGGAGGAGTTGTTATTGTTGTTAGGTGCCATTCAGTCAGTTCCAACTCATAGCAACCCTATGTACAACAGAATGAAACTCTGTCTGGTCCTGATCCATCCTTACAATTGTTGTTATGCTTGAGCCCATTGTTGCAGCCACTGTGTCACTCCACCTTGTTGAAGATCTCCTTCTTTTTCATTGACGTGTACTTTACCAAGGATGATGTCCTTCTCTAGGGACTGATCCCTCCTGATAACATGTCCAAAGTGTGTGAGTCGCAGTCTCGCCATCCTTGCTTCTAAGGAGCATGCTGGTTATACTTCTTCAAAGACAGATTTGTTCATTCTTTTGGCAGTCCACGGTATATTCAATATTCTTCACCAACACCACAATCCAGAGGTGTCAATTCTTCTTCTGTCTTCTTAATTCATTGTCACGCTTTCACATGTGTATGAGATAACTGAAAACACTATGGCACACCTTAGTCTTCAATGTGACATCTTTCCTTTTCAACACTTTAAAGAGATCTTTTGCAGCAGATTTGCCCAACACAATGCATCTTTTGACTTCTTGACTGCTGCTTCCATGGGTGTTGATTGCAGATCCAAGTAAAATGAAATCTTTGACAACTGTTTAGGATACAGTGTGTTCTATTCTTTAGCATTATTTAGAACCGAACGGTTAAATCTTCTTGAGCGCTTTCTTCCCAAGAAAATTTTCCTCAGAAAGCATAGTATTTGAGCTGAATTTTAAAGGCAAAGTAAGAATTTATCAGGCAGAGAAGTGGTGGAAGGCTTAGCAGATGCAAAAACATAAAAGCAGAATGTTCTCAGCCTGTGTCAAGATGAGTTGTGTGTGTATTTTTATGTGAGATAGTTCTATATATACAGTTTTGTGTAAGGCTTCTTTTTAAATATTATGTTAGAAGTATATTTAGAATTCTTAAAAATATATTATTAAATGATATTTAATTATGTAGATGGACCCTAATTTATTTAACCATTCATTTATTGTGGGGCATTTAGATTTTCTCCAACTTTTCAGTATTATAAACAAGGCTGCAAAGAATATCATTGTGTATAAATTTCCATTTGGTTTTCTGATTATTTATTTAGTACATATTCCCCCCAAGTAGAATTACTGAGTATAAAGGCATAGAAATACATGAATTTCTGGATGTATATTCACAAATTCTTTTCCCAAAATGTTAGGTCATTTGACTTTGCATACAGCTGTGTAAGAGAACGATTGTTTTGCCAAACTATTTCTACCTTCGGGTTCTAATTTCAATCAAAATTTGATAATGTAAGAGAGGTAAATGATACACCACCGTTTGGGGATGTTTCTGCCAAAAGCTAAGAGTGAGCCAGAATACTGAAAAAAGCCTTCAGGTACCCCAGTGTCTCAGTCATCTAGGGCTGCTATAACAGAAATACCACAAGTGGGTGGTTTTCACAAAGAGAAATTTATTCTTTCAAAGCCTAGGAGGCTACATGTCTGAATTCAGGGTGCCAACTCCAGGGGAAGTCTTTCTGTCTGTGCTGGCTCTGGGAGAAGGTCTTTGTCATTAATCTTCCCCTGCTCTAGGAGCTTCTCAGCACAGACACCCTGGGTGCAAAAGACGCATGCTCTTGGCTCTATTTTCTTGGTAGTTTGAGGTCCCCCTGTTCTCTGCTCACGTCTTTCTTTTATGTCTTAAAAGAGATTGTCTTAAGACACAACCTGATCTTGTAGATTGAGTCCTGCCTTATTAAAGTAACTGCCTGTAATTCTACCTCATTAACATCATAGAGGTAGGATTTAAAACACCTAAGATAATCACATCATATGACAAAATGGTGGAAAATCACGCAATACTGGAAATCATGGGCTAGCCAGGTTGACACTTATTTATGGAGGACACAATTCAATCCATGATAACCAGCCCCACACCAAGCACAATATAGCAGTAGCCCACTGTTGAAGGAAATGAAAGAATGCACATAGTGAAGGCAATCATAGCAACAAAACAACTCAAACCCAACTGAAATACCAACTGTTGTTGCTGTTAGTTGTCCTTAACATTCCCATGTGCAATAGAAGGAAACATTTCCTGGTCCTATGCTATCTTCATGATCACTGGTAGGTTTGAATCCATTCATGAGATCACTGTGTATTTTGAATGCCTTCCAACCTTGGGCCTCATCCTCCAGCACTAACTGGACAATATTTCGCTGTGACCCATAAGATTTTTATTGGCTAATTTTTGGAAGTAGACGGCCAGGCTTTCTTCTCAGTTTGTCTTAGTCTAGAAGCTCCGCTGAAACCTGTGCACCATGGGTGACCCTGCTGGAATCTGAATTACTGGTGGCATAGATTCCAGCATCATAGCAACATGCAAGCCACCACAGTACAACAAACTGACAGATGGTGGAAGTACCACCTGGATTGACTCAAATCCCTATACTGTTAGCTTGAAAGAAGAAAAGGCATGATCATTGTCTTAGTCATCTAGTGCTGCCATAATAGAAATACCACAAGCGGATGGCTTTAACAAAGAGAAATTTATTTTCTCACAGTCTAGTAGTTACAAGTCCAAATTCAGGGCGTTGGCTCCAGGGGAAGGCTTTCTCTCTCTGTTGGCTCTGGAGGAAGGTCTATGCCCTCAATCTTCCTCTGGTGGAGGGACTTCTCAGGCAGAGGGGCCCCACATCCAAAGGACGCACTCTGCTCCTGGTGCTGCTTTCTTGGTGGTATGAGATCCACCCACCCCCCACTCTCTGCTTGCTTCCCTTTCCTTTTATCTCTTGAGAGATAAAAGGTGATACAGGCCACACCCCAGGGAAACTCTCTTTACCTGGATTAAGGATGTGACCTGGGTAAGGGTGGTGTTACAATCCCACCCTAATCCTCTCAACATAAAATTACAATCACAAAATGGAGGGCAACCACACAATACTAGGAATCATGGCCTAACCAAGTTGACACATATTTTGTGTGGGGGACACTATTCAATCCATGACAATCATTTCTAGGTAAAAATAATATTTATCTCACTTTCTATTCTTCTTCTTCATACTGTGTCCAGCATTCTTTAAAAATTAGGAGATACATAAAAAAAATTAAGGGAAAAAAACCCATTTGTCAAGAGATAAAGTACATAACAAAACCACACCCAGCGATGCCTCATATGTTGGTACTATCAGACAGGGGCGTTCATGTAACTATGATTAGTATGTTCAAAGATCTAGTGGAAAACATGGACTCCATGCATGACTATATGGAGAATTTTAGCAGTGATATACAAATGATAATAAAAAGTCAAAAGAAAATGCTAGAAATAAAAATAAAACATCTAATGACAGAACTTCACCATACAGACAGAAAAAGCTGATAGAACTGAAAAGAGAAACAGACAAGTCCGCAATTACAATTAGAGATTTCAAAACTCCTTTCTCAGTGTTAAAAGAACAAATAGAAGATTAGTAAAGATGTAGGAGACCTGAAAAACACTAAAAGTTGACATTTACAGAATATGCCATCCAATTCTAAACAACAGAGTACACAGTCTTTTCAGGGGAACATGGAACATTCATGCAAATAGACCATGTTCTAAGATAAAAATAAATTTCAATACATATAAAAGGAATGAAATCATACAAAATGTGTTCCCTGGCCCAGATGGAATTCTCTAGAAATCTGTAACAGAGCTGTCTGAGAAATCCCCAGATATTTAAAAAATAAACAAGATTCTTGTAAGTAACCCATAAATTCAAGAAAAATTATAAAATGTTTTTAATTGAATATAAGGAAAACACAACACATCGATGTTGCTAAAATAGCACAATATGGGAAATTTAGAAATTAAATATTCATATTAAAAAAGAAAGCACTTATTTTTCTAAGCTTTCACCTTAAGAAACCAGAAAAAGTAGAAAAATTAGACCTATGGCAAGCAGAAAGCAGGAAATAATAAAGATAAATGTCAAACAAACAAAAAAAAAACCCAAATGCTTTGCTGTCTAGTCGAGGCCAACTCTCAGTGGTTAACAGCTCAGCTGCTAACCAAAAGTTTGGCAGTTTGAATCCACCAGCTGCTCCTTGAAAACCCTATAAGCCAGCTCTACCCTGCCCTATAGGGTCACTATGAGTCACTATGAGTAAAGATAAGTGTAGATATCAATAAAATGAAAAACTAAAAATAAAATAAAATAGTCAATGCACTCCAAAGGTAGTTCTTTCCAAAAGTCAGTAAATTGATAAATCTCCAGCCAGCCTAATCAGAGAGAGAGAAAAGGGGAAAAGATACCTGGGAAGAAGACTTAAACTACCAATGTCTGAATTAAAAGAGAGGACTTGACTATACACCATACAAACATTGAAGGGATAAGGAATGTCATGAGCAATACTATGCCAATAAATCTGATAACTTGAATAAAATTGATAAATCCCTTAAAATATACAAATTAGCAAACTTATTCAAGAAAAAATAGGTAACCTGAATAGCCCTATATCTATTAAAGAAATTGAATTATTAGTTCAAAAGTTTCCCACAAAGAGAACCCCAGGACCAGATGACTCCTCTGGTGAAGTCTAACAAACATTTAAGGAGGAAATAGTACCAATTATCTCAAACTTTCACAGAATCTAGAAGAGGAGGAAATACTTATTATTCTGGTTTAAAAACCAAAAAATATATATTAAAATAAACAAAAATTCAGACAAATATTGCTCATGATAATAGATACAAAAATTTGTGACAAAATATTAGCAAATTGAACATAGCATGATCGAGGGAGATTTATCCTGGGAATAAAAAGTATGTTTAACATTTGTAAATCAATTAATACAATTCACTATACCAAAAGACTAAAGTCAAGAAACTACATAATCATCTCAATAGATTCAGAAAAAGCATAAGGCAAAATTCAAAATCCGTTCATGATAAAATATTTTAGCAATGTAGCAATAGAAGAGAATTTTCTCAACCTGATGGAGGTAATCTGTGGTGGGGGAGGGGGAAATAGCATCAACATCATACTTGCTGGTGAAAAACTGAATGCTTCCCTAAAATGATCAGGAGAAAGACAAGGATAAAACTTCTGTTCAGCATTGGACTGGACATCCTAACCAGGTCAAAAAAGCAGAAACAATAAATAAAAGGCATACAGAGTGGATGTAAAGGAATAAAGCTGTCTTTATTTACAGACAACCTGATCATCTACAGAGACAATCCCAATGAATCTATTAAAAAATAAAATAAAATGAAAACTACTAGCTCTAATAAGTGAGTTTAACAAGTTGAAAGAAATAAGGTCAGCATAGAAAAACAAATTATAGTTCTATACATACTGGCAATAAGCACTTGGAAATTGAAAAAACAAACAAAAATAAATAAAAAACAAAACACCATTTCCAATAGCATTAAAACCATGAAATATTTAGGGATATCTTAGCAGAATATATTCAAGGTTTGTACACTAAAAACAATAAAAATATTAATAAATTCAAAAATATATTGTACTCTGTTTTGTTGGCATTTCGGTTTTCTCCTTGACCAGCTAATTCTAAAACTTATATGAGAAAGCAAAGGACCTCGAATAGACAAAGCTATTTTGAGAAAGATAAATGAGATTGAACAGTTGCCACTACCTGATTCGGAGACTTATTAAAAAGCTGCAAGAATCAAACCACTTGGTGTTGATGTAAGAACAGCCATATAATAAGACTGAACAGAATACAAAATTTAGAAATAGATCCAACACGTGATTTGTCAAATGACTTTTGACAAAGGTGTCACGGTAATTTAATGCGTAAAAAAGACAGTCTTTTCAACAAATGGTGCTGAAACAGCTGGACAACCACGTGTAAAATAAATAAACTTCATCTCTTACATTGCATCATATATAAAAATTAACTGAAAAATGAAAGTGTTAAAACTATAAAAACATCTAGAAAGAAAACATGAGCGAAAGCCTTTATGACCATGGGTTAGAAAAGATTTCGTGGATGAGAAACAAAAAGGACAAATCATAAAAGGAAGAATTAATAAGTTGGACTTCATCAGATGAAAAACTTCTGTGCTTTGAAAGCATTCTTAAGTACCGGTAGCCCCTGACTTACGACTGGGACATTCTGGCGCCTCCATCATACTCAAATACCTCTTTTTTCTGTTTCTTTGTTTTCATTATTGTTGCCTTTTATTACCGGTATATTTATAAATCTGATCTTTATTTGTCTTGGGGGCTGGCGTGAGAATAACATTGGCAAACTCCACCCTGCAATATTGTATGTAGTCTATGTAACTAATGATAAAATGTACCAAAAAAGAGAACGCAGTTTGTCATAACTTGAATATGCCGTAAGCTGGGGACTACCTATAACTAAAAAAAGACAAGCCACAGAATGGGAGAAACTATTTGCAGAGTATATATCTGATAAAGAATTTATATCCAGAACATACAAAGAACTCTTACAAGTCAATAAAAAGAAAACTAACAGCCAAATCTAAAACAAAAAAACAAAAAAGGCAAACTATTTGGACACTTTAGCAAAGAAAATGTATGAATGGCAAATAAGCACAACCAAAGAAGCTTAACATTCTGAAGCAAATCACCAGGTCATTCTTCTGAGCCATGTCTAGGTGAACTTGAACCACTAATATTTCAGTTAACAGTCAAGCACTTAACTGTATACACCACCCAAGCACTTCTAGTAGTCATTAAACCCAAACCCAAACCAAACCGTTACTGTTGAGTGGATTCTGACTCATGAGATCACACACAATGAGCAGGCAGGAAAGGGTTAACTCGGCAAGCCTGAGTTGTTCACACCCTGCCCAGTACAGCCCTGCAAATGCCAAAGAAACGTCTGTCTTCAGGACTACCCTTGGCCAGCTCCTGAAAGCTAACCTCTGAGCCCTTGGAATATTCTACCTAGTAAGTGTGTTTTTGTATTCCCGAGGGCTTTGGCCATACTGTACTGGTTCAGCAAAATTAGTTTACCCTGACAATGCGATTTATGGTGAATGTCTACTTTTGCTCTGGGGGTAGAGGAGGCTGGAGTCTGAGTAGCTGCATGCCTACACCGACATCAATAAAACTCTGGACGCCAAAGTTCACGTGACCTTCTTTGGTTGTTAACATTTCACACGTTGCCACACATCATTGCTGGGAGGATTAAATGTGTCGCTATGTAACTCCGCTGGGGAGGGGACACCTGGAAATTCATGCCTGGTTTCTCCTGGACTTTGCCCAGGTACCTTTTCCCTTTGCCGATTGTAATCTGTACCCTTTCACTGTAATAAATCATAACCAGGAGTATAACAGCTTTTCTGAGTTCTACAAGTCTTTCTAGCAAATCATTGAGGCTGAGAGTAGTAATTGGGAACCCCTGACACAGACACCATGAGATAATACTATGCTTGAACTCAAATGGCTAAAATTAAAAAGATTGACACACCAAGAGTTAGCAAGAATTAGAAGCAGCTGAAAGATTGATATATTGTTGGTGTGGGAATGCAAAATATAGCTACTTTGGGGGACACTTTGGCAGTTATTGTTTTTTTAATAAAATTAAATGAACTAATCACATGACCCAGCAACCCCACTCCTAGATATTCAACAGAAAAATGAAATATTTATCCACACGAAGATATGTATTTCAATGTTTTTGCCAGTTTTACCCATAATAGCAAAAAACCACAAATGCCCAATGGACGGTGAATGGATAAATTGTGAAACATAAATACAGTGGAATACTACCAGCAATAAAATGGATAAAATCACTAATATGTGCAACAACATGGATGACTCTCAAACATATTATACTAAGTAAAAAGACAAAGGCACAGAAAGCTATGTATTCACACTGTATGATTCCATTTACATGACATTGGAGAAAAGGAAAACTACAGGGACAGAAATCAGACCAGTGGTTGCTGGGGGCTAAGGGTGGGAGAAGAAGATTGCAAAAGAGCATGAGAAAAAAATTTTGAGGTGATGGAAATATCCTATGTCTTCATTATAGTGGTTGTTATATGTTGTATATTTTTGCAAAAAAAATAGGTATAAGAACAATCTGTGGGAAAGATTTCTGATAAAAACATTATCTGATTTAAAAGACACTAAACCATCATAAAACGGAGAGTTAGGCACATATTTAAGATGTTCAAGGACTGAAACATCCTTGCCTGAATTCTGCGTGCCTGAAAAAAAAAAAACCAAACCCTTTGCCCTCAAGTCCATTTCAACTCATAGTGACCCTAGAGGACAGAGTAGAACTGCCCCATAGAGTCTCCAAGAAGAGCCTGGTGGAGTCAAACTGCTGACCTTTTGGTTAGCAGCCATAGACAGCTCTTAACCACTACACCACCAGGGTTTCCTTCTGGGGGCCTAGCACAGTACAATGAATATAAATACAGATCAATTGGGTAAGTTCTACGAGCCAAGCACAATGTATTTAATAAATGCCTGATAACTTGAAAACAAAAATCTCTCCTACAGCATCCATGATATTCTACCATTAAAAAAAAAAACTTAATTTCACTATTCCTCCTTTGTAGGTTATGTCAGTAATTTCCAGTTTTTTACTATTGTGAAAGATGTTACAAGAGCTTCCTTATATCTTTTTTCTCCATCTTTTCTTACATTATTTTTTAATAGCTTTTATTTTTAACTCTTTTGTCTCATAGTGATCTTAAAATTTATTTATTTTTTAACTTACTTGAAAAAATGAACTATTAAATTTCCCTGGAATTTATTAAGGTCTAATTATATATATTTTTTCTCTACTATTGCTTTTAAATCAGATATATGAATTAGGAGCTTCCTCAATTCCTCCTTGGTGTATCTTTTGCCGTCTTTAAGGACTTTGCTCAAAGCATTGTGGTAACACTTCATGCTGCCTTGTGATCGACTATGCATCTGATTCTCCCCCGTTACATGGTTGGTGAGCTCCTCATGAGAAGAAACCGCTTTTTACTCATTTTTCAGTGTCCCTATCACTGACCACAGCATTTGGCACATGGTAGGGACTTGACAAGGGTATCTTGGCTAAATAAATGAATGACAGCACACTAAACACCTGGGCCTACTCCTATCTCCTCCACTGTTAGTGTAAATACGGGCCTATTTACCCTACTGTTCATACAAGGTCAATCCCTGCATCTCACTGTCTTGTATGACCCTTAAAAAACCGAGCAAAATTCACCAGAAAAGCATCAACGACCATACACTTTTTTTTGTCCTTCACTGTCCAGGACATTGGAGGGCCTCCTTAACTTAGTGAAGGATTTTTCTTTGCTGCCAGGTTCAACTCGTAAAAAAACTCGTAGGCACTGGAAATGGAAGTCTTGGAATTAGAGATGAGATTTACTATTTACCAGCCGCCACTTGGGAAAGTTAGTGGCTCTCCCTGCGTTATGAATTGAATAGTGTTCCCCAAAATAGGTTCTGGAATTCTAACCCCTCTTTTCTTTTTCTGTAGATGTAATCCTATGTGGAAATAAGATTTTCTTTGTTACGTTAATGAGGCCATACCAATGCAGGGTGTGTCCTAAACCAAATTACTTCCGAGTTATAAAAATAGCAAGTTAGACACAGACTTGGGCACATACTGGATATGACAGACATTACATGAGGATCGCCAAGAACCAACAGAAGCCCAAGACTGTCAACAACGAAAGAATTGACATGGCTGAAATCCTGATTTGGACTTTTATCTTCTAGAACAGTGAGAAAATTAATTTCTGTTCTTTAAAGCCACCCACTTTTGTGGTATTTGTGTCACAACAGCACTAGCCCCTGTAAAATGGGGAAATAACTATACACCCTTTGTTTTGAGGATTAGCTGAGATAATGGCTGCAAAAATCTCAGCACAGCTCCTAGCACAGAGCAAACTGACAGGAAAGGTGAGCTCTCTTTCTTAGTTCTGCCCTCCCTACATCCTACTGTTACTGAGTGCTTACATTTCGTTGGGAGTCCCTGAGTAGTACAAATGGTTAACAGGCTTGGCTGCTAACCAAAATGTTGGCAGTTCCAGTCCACCCAGCGGTGTCTCAGAAGAAGGCCCAGCGATCTACTTCCAAAAAATCAGCCACTGAAAAATCTTACGGATCACAGTTCTACTCTGATACACGTGGGGTCACCAGGAGTCAGAACTGTCTCCACAGCAACCGGAAACTGTTCCCTGGTAGGCTAGCGCGTTGGGAAGAGAACCAGGTGAAACCTGGGGATGTAGGCTTCAGTGCCCACTAAGCCTTGCAGGTCAGGCAAAGGCAACCCCCTTAACTGCTCTGGGCATGTGCAAAATGAGAGGGCTGCACGGAATCACCTCCAAGGTGCGTCCTGCAGCTCTGGGACTATCTGCTGCCTGCATTTTGATCGTCAGGAGAGCCTTGTCAGCAGGCTTTGCTCTTGTGTTCAGTCTGCGCAAAGATGAGCGATTATTTTTCATCTCAATCCTGCCGTCAGTTTCCCTCAATCATCACTTGGATCTTCCTGCCATTTATGTACTCACTGAAAGGTCTGAAAGCCCGGAGACCACCCTTATTCCGGCTCTGTCCATGTTGCCATTTCTCACCTATTGAAAACTGTTCTATTTGGGTGCCGTCCCAGCATCTGGCTTCCTCCTGCTCTTTTTATCTCCCTTGTTTGCTTTACAAATTAGAGAGAAAAATTCTCTTCTCTTTTTATTTCTGTCATGGGCCTGGGGGCTGGGTGGAAGCTGGCTCTAGCAAATGCCTCCTTCTAGATGCCCAGAAAACAGGAACTCCAAGGGAACTGTTGAATTTGCTTTTAAGATGATGTACACCTGGGATTTTACCTGCTGGCTTTGTGGGCTGTAAATACATACTAAACTAGTGGTTATTTCAGCAGGATTTTAACTACAGGCTCATTTGCCTCTGTGAAATTTTAAGCGAGACTCTTTTTTTTTAAATGGCTGGTGAAGAGATACTACAAGCCCTGTGTTTTAAGTGAATGCTATAGCCTCCCAAGGCCATCCACCATCTGCCAGCTATGTGTCTAAATTGCTACAGCTCAAATCCCACTCCAGTAAACAACATTAACCAAAAGTTTCACTCTGCTGAATCATTTCTGAGCTCTGAGAAGTAGTCCACGCTGACATTCAGCATGGCATAGGGGTAAAAACGTCACTTTAGAGGAAAGATAATCTGGGTTTGAGTAACCCGAAGAGAACTGAGGGTTAATAATAACAAAATAATAATAGATAATGTTTACTGGGCATTTACTTCCTCGGTCCTGGGCTTAGCACTTTACCAATATCATCTCACTGAATTCTCAACACATCTCTCTCTCTGAGGTGAGTACTAGAAGTACCCAGTTTTGCAGTTGACGAAAGTGAGGTTTAGAGACCTTAAATGACTTACCAAAAGTCACATAGATGACAAATGGTAAAACCGGGACCCAAATTCAGTCCTGTCTAAAACTCCAAACTATGCTCTCACGCAGTGTCCCTCAAGCCAGGACTGCATCACCGTGCTTCCTTAGTTACACAGGAGCCCTCTGAGAAACTTGTTAAAAATAGAATCCCCTCGGTCTACCCATTAGAGATGCTGACTCAGTGGGTCTCAGATGAGACCCAAGAACTTCTGAAGGGAACCACAGCTTAGCCTCTACTCTAAAGCTTCCTGGACTCTGGACCTGTGTAATAAGATTAGGGAAAGAAGAGGGAGGCGGCACTGCATAGGGAAAGCCAGCTGGCTGGGTTAGCGCCTAGATGACCTAGTTGCACCATGTTTTTGGTGCATGTCAATTTTACATACCTAAAATGGGTATCCTAACATGTGCCCCTGTATCTTTTAGGATTGTAATGAGGATAAAAAATGATAATATGGCAGGAGAGATTTGAAATGGTACAGTGCTATATCTATACTATGTAATACATTCATTCCTAAAATATTTTATTTCTTGTTCCCTGAATGTAGCAGACAACTTCAGTGCTCTGTCTAAAACTACTTGAATCCCTTTTTACTATTTTAATGCAAACTTTCAAGTCCTCTTCCTTCCCAAGTGCCTTTGTTCCCAACAGCCTCTACCTATGGCCCTTCTGGTGGCTGTCCTGAGACAATTGAGGCTGCTTTGTCCCTAGAAGTTCGCTTTTGCAGAGAGAAGCTCTTGTTCCAAGGCTGGCCCCTTTGCTCAGGCTGGGACAACTCAGAGGCATAGCTTATTCTCCAGACTCCTCTGCAGAATCAGGGCTGTATGTGATTCAGCCTGAGACCACACTGTTGCAGGGCTTTCTCTCCGTTCCTGTCTAGTTCCCTCATTTCCTACTGGCCACTTCTATCTTCTGGAAGCCCTTTCTTAATAAATGACCCTCCCAGGAATCTTCAGCTTAGGATCTGCTTCTGGGAAACTCAACCTCTAAGCCTTTGTCCTGGAGTCTAAGAGCAGTGCTGTTCTGTCCAGGACCCATCAATATGGCCACTCTCATTGTTTTCTCTTTGTCTTTCCTTCTCCCCAACCCCAGCATCTTCTTCTAGTTTGGGGTGGTGATAGAGCCCTAGACTACTCAACCTGCTTGTCAGCATTTTTTGCCTCTCAGCTGATGAAAACACCCAGGACATTGGGGAAGTTGATGGAAAGGCCAGGAAAAGACCAGAGATCATTTGCTTAGTACCTTCCCATATCCCTTCCCTGAAACAATGAATAGCACAGCTGGTCAAGTGGGAGGAAGGGGAAAAGAGGAGAGATTGATGCAGTGACGCTAATTAATGTTTCAAAAATATTATTTTGCCACACTACTGGCTATCACAATGGCTTTTTCAGTTTTTGTTTGTTTTTTACTTATTGGTTCTCAGTGGTCAGCCTTGACAATGAAGATTCCCAGAAGTCACTGCTGCCCCCACAGAGCTTATCTACTTCTGGTCTCTTCTGGGTGGCAAGCCAGGAGCTCTGGAAATATGGCTCCATGTCTTCTGATCCTTATCTTTGACTCTCTTATCCTGGGCTGGACAGGATTCCCAGAGTGAAGAGAAGTCAAAACTACTGAAATTGCTAGATGAAAAACACAAAAAACTATAAATACCAATAAGATTAGCCTTTTGAGAAACCAAATATATTTCACAGTATAACTTTCTGTTTGGCTTATTTATTCAAACTACAGTAAAAACTCTTTTGAAAAATCAAAACCTGTACTCTTGGAATTTATTCATCCTGTTGCCTGAATATTGGGCAGTCCCTGGGTGGTACAAATGCATAAGTGATTGACTACTAACAGGAAGTTTGGCAGTTCAAACCAACCCAAAGGTGCCTCAGGGGAAATGCTTGGTGATCTGTTTCCAAAAGGTCACAGCCTTGAAAACCCTGCAGAATACAGTTCTGCTGTGACACACACGGAGCCACCATTAGTAGAAGTCGACTCCACAACAACGGGCTTGTTTTCTTGGTATTTTTATTTATTTATTTATTTTTATTGCCTAAATATTGAACAACAATATATCCAAAGTAACTGTAAGAAAGTATTTTAGGTAAGTATTAACACAGTGATCCTAAAGTGAATGTTACCAACTGCTTCATTTCATATCTTTAGAAGGAATCTGGGTATTGCAGAAAACTAAGCACTTGACTACTGGCAGAAAAGTTGGTGGTTTGAACCCACCCAGAGGTACATTGGAAGACAGGCCTTGTGACCTACTTCTGAAAGGTCGCAGCCTCGAAAACCCTAAGGAGCAGGTCTACTCTGTACACATGAGGTAGTCGTGAGTCGGAATCGACTTGATGGCAGCTAACAACAATGAATAAAATCTGAATGGTTTAATGATCTTTTAAAAATCAAATAATCTTTATTTTGAAGAATGGTCAAGGACTTCAAACCCTAGTCACATAGACTGAGACAAAATTCCTTTTTATGCAAGCAAAAAAAAAGGAACTATGGGGCCTGTGCATAACAGAAGGAATCGTCACACACCCCAGTGTGATGCCTGGCACAATCTATGTGACACTGAAGCAAAGAGTTGAAAATCCAAACATTTAACCACTCCAACAGTTGCTTCATTTACACAATGAAAATCATTGCATTTATTATGTATTACTTTCGGCTAATAGAAGTTTTTAAAATTAATTACTGAGACTACTGGATTTTGAAAAAATAAATATACAACTGAGATGATTCAGAAAGAAAAGTGGCATAGGAAAAGAGGATCAATTTCCAACCAATTTGGAAAAGAATGATTTAAAAATCCATAAATAATGCTAACTTAGGCCAGGGATAATAAGCTACTTAAAGCTTGTTGTTGTTGTTGGGTGCCGTGGAGTCAAGTAGGACTCATAGTGACCCCATGGAGTATCCCAGGCTGTAATCTGTATGGGAGGAGCCCTGGTGGCACAGTGGTTAAGCGCTGGGCTGCTAATCGAGAGATCAGTGTTAGACCCCACAAACTGCTTATCAGGAGAAAGATGTGGCAGTCTGCTTCGGTAAAGATTGCAGCCTTGGAAACCCCATGGGGCAGTTCTACTCCGTCCTGTATGGTTGCTATGAGTAAATGGCAATGGGTTTGGTTTTGGTTTGAATCTGTAGGGGAACAGATTCCTAGGTCTTTTCTTCCATGGAGCAAATGGTCAGTTCAAACTGTAAATCTTTCAGTTAACAGTCCAGTGCTTAACCATTGTACCACCAAGCCTCCTCTAAAAGCTTACCGAGGGGAAAAAAAGCCCATGAAGTAAAAGGCATGAATACTTTTCGGTACATTGGATGAAAAAGACTGAATCTCATTTCAGAATCTCTTCAGTAAATTTTTAAATGATGATTATAAACACACTGTTGTTGTTGTTGTTGTCAGGTGCCATCGAGTCGGTTCCGACTCATAGCTACCCTATGCACAACAGAATGAAACACTGCCCAGTCCTGCACCATCCTTACAATCATTGTTATGCTTGAGCTCATTGTTGCAGCCACTGTGTCAATCCACCTTGTTGAGGGTCTTCCTCTTTTAGTAACCTGAAAATAATAAGAACTACTAGTACGTAATTTTACATACATGAGAAGATTGTTGTTGTTGTTAGGTATCATCGAGTCAGTTCCAACTCATAGCAACCCTATGTACAACAGAACGAAACACTGTCCAGTCCTGCGCCATCCTCACAATTGCTGCTATGCTTAAGCCCATTGTTGCAGTCACTGAGCCAATCCATTTCATCGAGGGTCCTCCTCTCTTTTGCTAACCCTCCTCTTTAGCAAGCATGATGTCCTTCTCCAGGGACCGATCCCTCCTGACAAATTGTCTGAAGTATGCCAGACAAGGTCTCGCCATCCTTGCTTCCAAGGAGTATTCTGGTTGTACTTCTTCCAAGACAGATTTGGCAGTCCATGATATATTCAATATTCTTTGCCAACACCACAATTCAAAGGTGTCAATTCTTCTTCAGTCTTCCGTATTCATCATCCAGCTTTCACATGCCTGGGAGGTGACTGAAAACACCATGGCTTGGGTCAGGCGCACCTTAGTCTTCAAGGTGACGTCTTTGCTTTTCAACACTTTAAAGAGGTCTTCTGCAGCAGATTTGCCCAATGTAATGTGTCTTTTAATTTCTTGACTGCTGCTTCCATAGGTGTTAATTGTGGACTCAAGTACAATGAAATCCTTGACAACTGTAATATTTTCTGTGTTTATCATAACATTGATTATTGGTTCAGTTGTGAGGATTTTTTATTTCTTTATGTTGAGGTGTAATCCATAGTGAAGGCTGAAATCTTTGATCTTTATCAGCAAGTGCTTCAAGTCCTCTTCACTTTCAGCAAGCAAGGTTGTGTTATCTGCATAATGCATGGTGTTAATAAGTCTTCCTCCAATCCTGATACCCCGTTCTTCTTCACATAGTCCAGCTGCTCAGATTATTTGCTCAGCATACAGATTGAATAGGTATGGTGAGAGGATACAACCCTGATGCACACCTTTCCTGATTTTAAACCACGCAGTATCCTATTGTTCTGTTCCAACAACTGCCTCCTGATTGAGGTACAGATTCCTCATGAGCACAATTAAGTGTTCTGGAATTCCCATCCTTCTCAATGTTATCCATAATTTGTTATGATCCACACAGTCGAATGCCTGTGCAAGTCAATAAAACACAGTTAAACATCCTTTTGGTATTCTCTGCTTTCAGCCAGGATCCATCTGACATCAGCAATGGTTCCAAGTCCTCTTCTGAATCTGGTTTGAATTTCTGACAGTTGCCTGCTGATATACTACTGCGGCCACTTTTGAATATCTTCAGCAAAATTTTACTTGCCTGTGATATTAATGATATTGTTTGATGGTTTCTGCATTCCATGGGATCACCTTTCTTGGGAGTAGGCATAAATATAGATCTTTTCCAGTTTATTGACCAGGTAGCTGTCTCTCAAATTTCCTGGCAAAGACAACTGAGTGCTTATAATGTCACATCCATTTGTTGAAACATCTCAACTGGTATCCTGTCAATTCCTGGAGCCTTGTTTTTCACCAATGCCTTCAGTGAAGCTTGAACTTCTTCCTTCACTACCTTTAGTTCCTGCTTATATTGTACCTCCTGAAATGGTTAAATGTCAACCAATTCTTTTTGGTTTAGCGACTCTGTGTATTCCGTCCATCTTCTTTTGACGCTTCTTGGGTCGTTTAATATTTTCCCCGTCGAATCCTTCAATATTGCAACTCGAGGCTCGATTTTTTCCTTCAGTTCTTCCAGCTTGAGAAATGTCGTGTGTGTTCTTCCCTTTTGGTTTTCCATCTCCAGCTCTTTGCACATGTCATTATAATACTTTGTTTTCTCGAGCCGGCCTTTGAAACCTTCAGTTCAAATCTTTTACTTCATCGTTTCTTCCTTTTGCTTTAGCTACTCAACCTTAAAGAGCAAGTTTCAGAGTCTCTTCTGACATCCATTTTGGTCTTTTCTTTCTTTCCTGTCTTTTTAATGACCTCTTGCTTTCTTCATGTATGATGTCCTTGATGTCATTCCACAGCTTGTCTTGTCTTCGGTCATTAGTGTTCAGCGTGGCAACCTATTCTTGAGATGGTCTCTAAATTCAGGTAGGATATACTCAAGGTTGTACTTTGGTTCTTGTTGACTTATTCTAATTTTCTTCAGTTTCACCTTGAACTTGCATATGAGCAATTGATGGTCTGTTTGCAGTCAGCTCCTGGTCTTGTTCTGACTGATGATATTGAGCCTTTTCATCATCTCTTCCCACAGATGTAGTCGATATGACTCCTGTATATCCTGACGAGGTCCACTTGTATAGTCACCATTTATGTTGGTGAAAAAAAGGTATTTGCAGTGAAGAAGTTTTTGGTCTGGCAAAATTCTATCATGCAGTCTCTGGTGTCATTTCTATCAACAAGGCCATATTTTCCAACTACCAATTCTTCTTCTTTGTTCCCAGCTTTCGCATTCCAATCTCCAGTAATTATCAATGCATCCTGATTGCATGCTCAATCAATTTCAGACTGCAGATGTTGGTAAAAATCTTCAATTTCTTCATCTTTGGTATTAGCGGTTGCTGAGTAAATTTGAATAATAGTCATATTAACTGGCCTTCCTTGTAGGTATATTGATGTTATCCTATCACTGACAGTGCTGTACTTCAGTATAGATCTTGGAATGTTCTTTTTGATGATGAATGCAACACCATTCTTCTTCAAGTTGTCATTCCCAGTAGAGTAGACCCTATGACTGTTCAATTCAAAATAGCCAATACCAGTCCATTTCAGTTCACTAATGCCTAGGATATCAACGTTTATGCATTCCATTTCATTTTTGATGACTTCCAATTTTCCTAGATTCATACTTCTTACATTCCATGTTCCGATTATTAATGGATGTTTGCAACTGTTTCTTCTCATTTTGAGTCGTGCCACACCAGCAAATGAAGGTCCTGAAAGCTTGACTCCATCCACCTCATTAAGGTCAACTCTACTTTGAGCAGGCAGCTCTTCCCCAGTCATCTTTTGAGCTCCTTCCAACCTGAGGAGCTCATCATCTGGGACTATATCAGACAATGTTCTGCTGTTATTCATAAGGTTTTCACTGACTAAATCTTTTCAGGAGTAGACTGCCTGGTCTTTCTTCTTAATCTGCCACAGTCTGAAAGCTCAGCTGAAACCTGTCTACCATGGATGACCCTGCTGGTATTTGAATAACGGTGGCAAAGCTTCCAGCATCACAGCAACAAGCAAACCCCCACAGTATGACAAACTGACAGACACGTGGTAGATGAGAAGGTTAGTGTAATCAATTATTACATCTATGTTTACATTAAGACTTTAAGAAGTACAGAAAAATACACTTTTTTTCCTTTTCACTGTCTTCAAACTTCCTGTAATGTTATTAATTATTTATAAAATTACAAAAACGTAAATTCATTGGAAAAATGCATCATTTTTATAAAGAGCACTTTTGCACACTGACAAAGCTCTGAAATACCTTTATGTCTTTCAATGGCTGTTAGTCACTCCGCAGTCACAACGTAGCTGCCACTCCCTCTTTGCTCCCAGAAACTTACAGAAGATGAGTCAGTGGCTTTGGAAAAATCCCAGAGGCAATGGCAGAGGTCTCTTTAAACTGCTACATTGTCAACATTCATCCATGACTTTGAGTTGATGAATTGATTCAGAATATTTGGTCTATATCTAATGTTTTCAGGGGCCTTGGTGGTGCAGTGGTTAAGCGTTTGGCTGCTAACCCAAAAGTCAGCAGTTTGAATCCACCAGCTTCTCCTTGGAATCCCTGTGGGGCAGTTATACTCTGTGCTATAGGGTCACTATGAGTCTTCCGACTAGACGTCAACTGGTTTTTTTGTTTGTTTATAATGTTTTCAAGAATTCGTTTTATTTAGACTCATGATCGATGCCTGTGGAAGCAGCAGTCAAGAAATCAAAGAGCATATTGAATTGCGCAAATCGGCTGCAAAAGACCTCTTTAAAGCATTAAAAAGAAAATGTCACTTTGAGAACTAAAGTGCACCTGAACCAAGCCATCGTATTTTCATCACCTCATATGCCTGTGAAAGCAGGACAATGAATAGGAAGATAAAGAAGAATTGATGCTTTTGAATTATGGTGCTGGGGAAGAATATTGAACATACCATGGACTGTTGGAAGAATGAAAAAATCTGTCTTGGATGAAGTACAGCAAGAATGCTCCTTGAAGTGAGGATGGTGAGACTTTGTCTTATGTATTTTGCACATGTTATTAGAAGGGACCAGTCTCTGGAGAAGGACATCATGCTTGGTAAAGTAGAGATTCAGCAAAAAAGAGGCCCACAATGAGATGGATTGACACAGTGGCTGCAACAATGGTCTCAAGCATGACAACCATTGTGAGGATGGTGCAGGACCAGGCAGTGTTTCCTTCCACTGTGCTTAGGGTCACTATGAATAGGAACTGACTCAACAGCACCTAACAACACAACAATATAGTGTGATGAAGTTTTAGGGATAATTTAGCCAATTCATTTTGGTTACATTTTCTTTTTTATGTTTGTACTTAGAGTGGTATATGATAAAAGATAAGATTTAGATATAAATCTGAATATAAAATATTCTCAGTGATAAGGAAGCATTATATCACAGCTTAATTGGAGGCAATTTTTCTTCTTCAGTGTTATGAAATAATAGTAGATCTTGCAATCAATGATGTCTTAGATTGAATGAAACACAATATTGCTAGTAATGACGAATTGCAGGCATGTTTAGCAGATTCTGATGATGTAGATACTATTGTAGCCATCAATCATTTTGAAACTCCCGTCCTCTCTTATTTTGTTATAACACCACACCCACTATTTAGGGGAAAACCATTAAAAAAATTAAACCAAAAAAGAAAAAAAAAAAAAACAAACCCAGTGCCGTTAAGTCGATTCTGACTCATAGCAACCCTCTAGGACAGAGTAGAAGTGCCCCATAGAGTTTCCAACGAGCGCCTGGCAGATTCGAACTGCTGACCCTTTGATTAGCAACCGTAGCACTTAACCACTACGCCACGAGGGTTTCTGCAAAATTAAACAGGTAGTTGTAAATTGACAGGTGTTTGAAAAACACAAAGGACATTGAAGTTATAAAGACTGAAGGTGGTTAAAAACAAATTCAAAGAAAACTGGTACAAGGAATTTTTTTATACCTCCTAATCATCTGGGAGAAATAATTATTAGGGCTAGAAGAAATCCAAGTTGCAGGGAAATATAGCTCCCGGTAATGAATCAGATAAAAACCCAGTCCTCACTTGTTACATATCTTAGTTTGGTGCTGCCCTAACAGAAACACCACAAGTGGGTGGCTTACAGAAAGAAAAATTTATTTTCTCACAGTTTAGGAGGCTGCAAGTACAGGAGGACTGGCTATAGAGGAGGGTTCTGCCTCTATTAGCTCTGGGGAAAGATCCTTGTCTCAGCTTCTGTAGCCCCAGCATTCATAAGTTCCTTGGCAATCTATCCCACCCCACTCCCAATTTGTGCTTATTTGTTCCTACGTCCATCTGCTCCTTTTATAACTCAGAAGTGATTTGGTTTAGGGTACATCTTACACTGGTATGGCCTCATTAACATAACATTAGATTGCATTATGAACAGAGATCACATTACATCAAATCCACAGGTATGTTGTTAGGTGCCCTCCTGTTGGTTCCAACTCATAATGATCCTATGCACAACAGAACAAAACACAGCCTGGTCCTTTGCCATCCTCACAACTGTTGCTGTTTGAGGCCATTGTTGTAGCCACTGTGTCAGTCCATCGCATTGAGTGTCTTCCTCTTTTTCGCTGAACCTCTACTTTACCAAGTATGACGGCCTTCTCCAGGGATTGGCCCCTCCTGACATGTTCAAAGTACATAAGACAAAGTCTTGCCATCCTCATTTCTAAGGAGCATTCTGGCTGTACTTCTTCCAAGACAGGTTTGTTTGTTCTTCTGGCAGTCCATGGTATATTCAATATTCTTCAATATTTATACATAATCTATGAAACATTCATCAATTCTTGTTTGGTCTTCCTTTTGCATGCATATCAGGGGATTGAAAATACCATGGTTTGGGTCAGGTGCACTTAAGTCCTCAAATGACATCTTTGCTTTTTAAACTTTAAAGATGTCTTTTGCAGCAGATTTGCCCAATGCAATAAGCTGTTTGATTTATTGACTGCTGCTTCCGTAGGCATTGATTGCTGATCCAAGTAAAATGAAATCCTTGACTACTACAATATTTTTCCCATTTATCACGATGTTGCTTGTTGGTCTAGTCGTAAAGACTTTTGTTTTCTTTATGTTGAGGTATAATCCATACTGAAGGCTGTGGTCTTTAATCTTCATTAGTGAGTTCTTCAAGTTCACTTTCAGCAAGCAAGGTTGTGTCATCTGTATATCACAGGTTGTTAATGAGTCTTCCTCCAATCCTGAGGCTTCATTCTTATTCATATAGTCCAGTTTTTCAGACTATTTGCTCAACGGTCAGATTGAATAAATATGGTGAAAGGATACAACCTGACATACACGTTTCTTGATTTGAAGCCATGCTGTATCCGCTTGTTCTGTTTAATGACTGTCTCTAGGTGTCCTGTAGGGATATCACTGCTGATGTCAGATGGATCCTGGCTGAAAGCAGAGAATACCAGAAGGATGTTTACCTGTGTTTTATTGACTACGCAAAGGCATTCGACTGTGTGGATCATAACAAATTATGGATAACATTGAGAAGAATGGGAATTCCAGGACACTTAATTGTGCTCATGAGGAACCTTTACATAGATCAAGAGACAGTTGTTTGGACAGAACAAGGGGATACTGATTGGTTTAAAGTCAAGAAAGGTGTGCGTCAGGGTTGTATCCTTTCACAATACCTATTCGATTTGCATGCTGAGCAAATAATCTGAGATGCTGGACTATATGAAGAAGAATGGGGCATCAGGATTGGAGGAAGACTCATTAACAACCTGCATTATGCAGATGACAGAACCTTGCTTGCTGAAAGTGAACTTGAAGTACTCACTGATGAAGATTAAAAACCACTTGAGGCACTTACTAATAAAGATCAAAGACCACAGCCTTCAGTATGGATTGCACCTCAACATAAAGAAAACAAAAATCTTCACAACTGGACCAATGAGCAACATCATGATAAATGGAGAAAAGATTGAAGTTGTCAAGGATTTCATTTTATTTGGATCCACAATCAACAGCCATGGAAGCAGCAGTTAAGAAATCAAATGATGCATTGCATTAGGTAAATCTGCTGCAAAGGATCTCTTTGAAGTGTTGAAAAGCAAAGATGTCACCTTGAAGACTAAAGTGCACCTGACCTAAGCCATGGTATTTTCAATCTCATCATATGCATGTGAAAGCTGGACAATGAATAAGGAAGATTGAAGAAGAATTGACGCCTTTGAATTGTGCTGTTGGTGAAGAATATTGAATATACCATGGACTGCCAAAAGAACGAACAAATCTGTCTTGGAAGAAGTACAACCAGAATGTTCCTTAGAAGCATGGATGGCACGACTGTGTCTTACATACTTTGGACATGTTGTCTGGAGAAGGACATCAAGCTTGGCAAAGTAGAGGGTCAGCATAAAAGAGGAAGACCCTCAACGAGGTGGATTGACACAGTGGCTGCAACAATGATCTCAAGCATAACAAGGATTGTAAGGATGGCACAGGACTGGGCAGTGTTTCCTTCTGTTGTGCATAGGGTCGCTATGAGTTGGAACCAACTCGACAGCACCTAACAACAACGGCAGGTGTGTATACACATTCCACATGAGCATAAATATTCTGAAATTCCATTCTTCCCAATGTTATTTGTAATTTGTTATGATCCACACTGTTGAATGCCTTTGCGTAGTCAGTAAAACACAGATAAACATCTTTCTGACTCTACTTTCAGCCAAGATCCATCTAATGTCAGTGATGATATCCTTCGTTCAACATCCTCTTCAGAACCCGGTTTGAATTCCTGACAGTTCTCTGTCATTTTACTGCTGCAACTATTTTTATATTTTCTTTAGCAAAATTTTAGTTGTGTGTGGTATTAATGATATTGACCTATAACTTTGGCCTTAGTGGTTGGTGTGTAAATTTGAATAAAAGTCGTGTTAACTTGTCTTCCTTGTAGGCATATGGTTATTTTCCTATCACTGACATCATTGTACTTCAGGATAGATCTTGAAATGTTATTTTTTACAATGACGGCGACACTCTTCCTCTTCAGTTTGCCATTCCTGGCATAGTAGGCCATATGATTATCTAATTCAAAATGGCCAATACCAGTCCATTTCAGTTCACTAACGCCTAGGATATGAATATTCAAGTATTCCATTTCATTTTTTCAATTTTCCTAGATTTGAACATTCTACATTCCCGTTATTAATGGATGTTTGTAGCTTTTTCTTCTCATTTTGAATCATGCTACATCAGCAAATGAAGGTCTTGAAAGTTTGACTCCATCCACATCATTAAGGTTGACTCTACTTTGAGGGAACATCTTTCCCCCAGTCGTATTTGGAGTGCCTTCCAATGTGAAGGGCTCATCTTCTAACACTATATCAGGCAATGTTCTGCTGCTATTTGCAAGGTTTTCACTGGCCAGCTTTTTTAGGCATAGACTGCCAGGTCCTTCTTCCTGGCCTGTCTTAGCCTGGAAACTGCACTGAAACCCGTCCACTGTGGTTGACCCTGCTGGTATTTAAAATACTGGTGGCATAGTTTTCAGCATCACAGTAAAATGTAAGCCATCACGGTATGACAAAACTGACAGATAAGTAGTAGAAATCCACATGTATAGGGATTAGGATTTCAACACATATTTTGGGGGGACAAAATATAACGCATAACATTCTGTAATTTTCTCTTTAAGGAGGAAGGTGACCCCTGGCAGAGAGCATATGCTGAAAGGGGAGGGGAGCGATGTTAGCAGCAAATGTGGAATATGAAGAGCAAAGAATAGCATCAGAGAATCTACTTTATAAAGGAAACGTAATATGATCACTGTGGTTGTTCCAATCATCCATTTAACAAATATTTATTGAGCACCAGTCTGTGCCCAGAAATTTTCTGTGATGAATGGTTTCAAAAGGAAGCAGAATCAGCCCTTGCCACCCAGTCTAGTTGGGGAAGAAAAACCATAAATAATTATACGCCCTTGTGTTGAAAACAAGGTATGTACAGAGCACTACTGGAGCTCAGAGGACATAAATGGTCCTTTGCAGATAGTGTCCAAGATGTCTTCTTGGGGACACGTCATGACAAAGTGCAGAGTTGTGAGGGAAGACAGAAGGGCACAGAGTGTGAGCATACACAGGCAGTGAAAGGTTTTTCTCCTCCCAAATACAGGGGTGAGGGCTCCACCTTAGGGTACTAGGAAGTCTGGGGTTTTCATCATCTCCGTAGAAGCAAATCCAGGGAGACAGAACATCTTAATACTTGCCACTCCTTACCTTCACCTTATTAACGCACTTTGACCAGCTGCCAGCGCTTACCATACTCTGTTACAATTAATATTTGTAAACTTTAACAAGCTCTTAAAAGGTGCTCCTGTGAAGGTATTTTGTAGATGTGTTTAAAATCTATAATCGGTTGACTTTAAGTAAAGAAGGTTACCCTCTATATTGTGGGTGGGTCTCCAATCAGTTGAGGGCCTTAAAACAAAAACTGAGGTTTCTGAAAGAAGAAATTCTAACTCAAGGCTGCAGCATCAATTTCTGCCTGAGTTTCAAACCTTCCGGCCTGCCCTACAAAATTTCAAACTTGCCAACCTCCACAATTTCATGAACCAATTCCTTAAAATAAACCTCTTTCTATATATGCATACGTGGGGACAGTGGTGGTTCAGTGGTAGGATTCTTGACATCCATGTAGGAGACCCAGGTTTGATGCCTGGCCAATGCACCTCAAGCACAGCTACCATCCATCCATCAGTGGAGGCTTGTGAGCTGCTATGATATTAAGAAGGTTTCAACAGACCTTTCACACTGAAACAAACTAGGAAGAAAGACCTGACAATCTAATTCCAAGAATCTGACAATGAAAATCCTGTGGATTTTGGTCCAATACCATTGTATATGGGGTTGCCAGGAGTTGGGGGCTCTACCCAATGGCAGCTAATAGCAACAATATATTTGTAGATAGACAAGATAGAAACAGAAAAATACAGTATTGGTTCTGTCTCTCAAGAGAACCCTGACTGATACAAAGAGTTATAATAGAACCTGTCTCACAGGGTTATTGTGAAGATTGAATGAGTTAATTAATAGAACAGCACCTGATACATGGTGAAAGCTGTATCAGTGTAAGCAGCTATCATCAGCAGCAGCAGTATTCTGAGGATTTATGGTACCTCAAGAATGAGGTAGAGAGAAAAAGAAAAACAAGAGATTAGATTCCAGCATCCTTACTTCTCACCCTCACCAAATGGGAAGAAGAGGTGTAACCTCAAGGTGGGGATGGAAAAGATGGGCAGGGAGGAATCTAAGAACATCAAAGCTAGTGGCCCAGTTCTTTAAGAGGCTAAGTTGAAAGCCTCTCAAAGAAACATTCAGTTCAGTCTTAGACTCAATATGGCTCATGTGACATAGTATACTATCTTAGCTACCTAAAAAAAAACGCAAACCCACTGCCGTCGAGTCAATTCTGACCCACAGCGACCCTATAGAACAGAGTAGAACTGCCCCGTAGAGTTTCCAAGAAGTGTCTGGTGGATTTGAACTGCCAACCTTTTGGTTACCAGCCGTAGCACTTAACCACTATACCACCAGGGTTTCCTCTTAGCTACCTAGTGCTACTATAACAGATATGCCCCAAGTGAGTGACTTTAAAAAACAGAAATTTATTTTTTCATTGTTTTGGAGGCTAGAAGTTCAAATTCAGGGTGTGGTTCTAGGGAGAGATCCTTTCTTTTTTATTTTAGTTTCTAGTAACTGCCAACAAGATGCAATAGATGCATCTATCTCTGTTGCCTGTCTTCCTCTTCTTGCTGTGTGTGTCTATCCTGCTCTTTTTATAACTCAGAAGTGATTAGATTAAGGTTTGCTCTACACTGGTATAACTTCCTTAACATAAGAAAAACTCCTATATCCAAAAGGGTCATATTCACAGGCACAGGGGTTAGGATTTCAACACTTATTTTGGGAGACACAATTCAATCCCTAACACTCAATATTGGTGGAGAGAGAGAGAGAGGTGAGAGCAGTAATGCCCTGGTTCTTCATGGACTGCACATACATAGGGGACCCTGAAGATCTTGCATGAGCAGAGAAGGAGGGCAGGGAGCACATGTATGAGTGGTGGTGCAGAGAATGCTGAGAGAGTGGGGGACCAGAAGATCCTTGGAGCAAGAAGGTCAAATCTTACTGGACCTTGAGGACTGAGCTGTGGCAAGGACCACAGCTGTTTTCAGGGACTGCCAGCAGAAAGATCAGAACCAGAGTAGATCTCAGCAGCCACCAGACCCAATACCCACTGGATATCTGAATGGGGGCAAAATCAAAGGAGCCTATCAATTGCTGAGAAAACAGTTCACAAGCCAGGGCCACCTGGTCCCACCCCACCCCCAAGGAAGTTATCTTTGCTTTTTCCTGCACACAGATACTAACCAACTTAGGAAGGGGTGTGTGTGTGTGGAAGAGGATCTTTAAGAGAGGGGAAACATTCCTGACAGACAGTGGAAATTTGAATTGATTAAGCATGTACTGGGAGAAACTGGGAACCCAAGGAGACTGAGCTATATTTTCCTAGAAAATTTAAGTTTACTCCATCAGAGTGAAGAAGGGCTCTGGTCAAGATGACATCAGTTACAGACCACGAAGGAAGTTACATTTTCTTTCTTTCTTTTTTTACATCAGAAAAATTCTTAGAAATAATCAGGGATTTAAAAACACATAACCATAGGAGGGAGTCAGGGCCAAGATGGCAAAGTAGTCAGACGCTTCCTGTGGTCCCTCTTACAACAAAGACCTTAAAAAACAAGTGAATCGATTATGTATGACAATCTAGGAGTCCTGAACATCAAAGGCAAAGTTGAGGAATCAGATAGAGTCATGGGGAGGAAGAGATGGCTCAGAAGCAGTGAGAAGTTGCCAGACCCGACATGGTAGAACTGGTACCCTGCAGACTGGGATCTGCTGGTACCAGCAGTGAGGTAAGCAGTGGGTTTCGGGATATGTTTTCCACATTGGGAGAGACTGAGCAGTGGAGAATCTACTCACACCTCCAGCATCAGCAAAAAGTGGTGCTCAATCAGCAAAAGATAAGAACAGGCATCTGACCTACTGCACAGATCAGACAACACCACTTTGGGAAAATCCTCTCTCCCACTTACCTGCCCCCTTCCCACTCTACACTGGGTCCAGTCTGGCTTCAGAGGTTGCCACAACCTCTGGGCCATAAGTAGGTCCCATCATGTGCTCTGAGCCATTCTCTCAGCCTTGGAGAGGGAACAAATAAACAAAAAAGGAAAAAATAATCTGCTGGCTCCCCTAAGCCGGAAACTCAGGGCAGAAACAGCTCCTTTGCTTAGGCACAGGCATAAGGAGTCCACGAACTTTGAATGTTTTTCACCTCTGCATAGACCTGCGTGGGCCCATTTCAACAGCGTAGGCCCTCATTAGCACAGTACAACAGGGTATATACCTGAAGTCTAACTTCAACTGTTTCAACTATATTGTGGAGATGCATGTTCATGACATTTGACACCACTCTGCCTATTAAGCAGACTACTCACCTACACACATCAGGGGCCTGAGGACTGGTGGCTTCACCTCCCCTCCACAGGTCAGAGGAGTCCAAGAATAAGTGGTGCCTCCCAGTCCTTACAGCCAACAGCATTGGGTGCCCATATTATGGGTGCAAAACCCACCCACTTACATGCTCTAGGGAAAAGGGCCACGCTTTCCTTACAGACACTCAGGGGTGGCTGTCAGCCCCTGCCTTGCTCAGCGTGTGACCCCCTACTGCAGCCAGATATCTGTGCCTACACCAATCACTCCTGCCTGTCTAGTAGGTTAGGTGAGAGCCTACATCACACACTTGGTGACTAACTACCGGGACCCCTGAGCTGAATCCGTACAAGAAAAGGGAATGGACTCCTGTGCTCACATACCTAATAACAGATTTAACCATCTGGTGACAGGACATTAGAGCTTCAAAGGTGCCAATAACCAAACTAGCTCACACGAGCAGCCTTTTTAAGCGTATCAAAACAACAAAAAAAATGAGAAGCTAAGACACAATAAACAAAAAAATAAATACATAACTTATTGATGCCTCAGAGACAACAGTTAATATCAAATCACATAAAGAAGCAGACCTTGATGGCTTAGGTAAGCTCCCAAAACAATCAAGAAATTTTCCCAATGAAGAGAACTTCCTGGAATTACCAGAGGAAGAATACAAAAGATTAATATACAGAACGCTTCAAGAGATCAGGAAGGAGATCAGGCACAACGCAGAACAAGCCAAGGAGCACACAGACAAAGCATTTGGTGATTTTCTCTTCAACGTTCTCTTTGTTGGTGTAGAGGAATGCAACTGATTTTTGTATGTTTTTCTTGTATCCTGACACTCTGCTGGGATCTTCTATTAATTCCAGTAGTTTTCTTGTGGATTCTTTAGGGTTTTCTGTGTATAAGATCATATCATCTGCAGATAGAGAGACTTTTACTTCTTCCTTAGCAATTTGGATGCCCTTTATTTCTTTTTCTAGCCTAACTGCTCTGGCTAGGATCTCCAGCACAATGTTGAGTAAGAGTAGTAATAAAGGTCATCCTTGTCTGGTTCCCAGTCTCAAGGGCAATCCTTTCAGACTCTTTCCATTTAGGATGATGTTGGCTGTTGGCTTTGTATAAATGCCCTTTATTATGTTGCAGAATTTCCCTTCTATTGCTCTTTTGCTGAGAGTTTTTATCATGAATGGGTATTGGACTTTGTCAAATGCCTTTTCTGTATCAATTGATAGGATCATGTGGTTCTTGTCTTTTTATTTTATTTACGTGGTAGATTACATTGATTGCTTTTATAATGTTGAACATCCCTGCACACCTGGTATGAATCCCACTTGGTCATGGTGAATTATTATTGCAAGAAACCAAAAGAGACCTACATAAGTGTAAAAACATACCATGCTCATGGATAAGAAGACTCAACATTGTGAAAATGTCAATTCTACCCAAAGCGATCTACAGATACAGTGCAGTCCAGATCCAAATTCCAAATGCATTTTTTTTTTAACAAGATGGAGAAACAAATCAACTTCATATTGAAAGGGAAGAGGCCCTGGATAAGTAAAGCATTACTGAAAAAGAAGAACAAAGCGGGAGGCCTCACACTACCTAATTTTAGAACATATTTTAATGCCACAGTAGTGAAAACAGTGTGGTACTAGTACAACAACAGATACATAGACCAGTGGAACAGAACTGAGAATCCAGAGGTAAATTCATCCACCTATGAGCAGCCGATATTTCACAAAGGCCTAAAGTCGGTTAAATGGGGAAAAGACAGTCTCTTTAACAAACAGTGCTGGGGTAACTGGCTGTCCATCTGCAAAAAAAATGAAACAAGACCTACACCTTACACCATGCACAAAAACTAACTCAAAATGGATCAAAGATTTTAATATAAAATCTAAAACGATAAAGATCATGGAAAGAAAATTAGGGACAACACTAGGAGCTCTAATACACTGCATAAACAGAATACAAAACAAAACTAACAATGCACAAACACCAGAAGAGAAACTAGATAACTGGGCGCTCCTAAAAATCAAACACTTATACTCCTCCAAAGACTTCACAAAAAGAGTAAAAAGACAACCTATAGACTGGGAAAAAAAATTTGGCTAAGACAAATCCAATCAGCGTCTAATCTCTAAAATCTACAAGATACTGAGAAACCTCAACAACAAAACTACGAATAACTGAATTAAAAAAAAAAATGGGCAAAGGATATTAACAGGTGCTTCACCAAAGAAGACATTCTGGTGGCTATCAGATACATGAGGAAATGCTTATGATCACGAGCCATTAGAGAAATGCAAATCAAATCTACAATGAGAGACCATCTCACCCCAACAAGGCAAGCATTAATCCAAAAACAAAAACAATAATAAATGTTGGAGAGGTTGTGGAGAGACTGGAACACTTATACACTGCTGGTGGGAATGTAAAATGGTACAACCACTTTGGAAATCGACTTGGAGCTTCCATAAAAAGCTAGAAATAGAACTACCACACAATCCAGCAATCCCACTCCTTGGAATATATCCTAGAGAAATAAGAGCCATCATACAAACAGATATGTGCACACCCATGTTCACTGCAGCACTATTTACAATAGCAAAAAGATGGAAACAACCAAGGTGCCCATCTATGGAAGAATGGATAAACAAATTATGGCATATTCACACAATGGAATATTACACAACAATATAGAACAATGATGAATGCTTGAAACAGCTCATAACATGGATGAATCTGGAAGGCATTATGCTGAGTGAAATTGGTCAGTTGCAAAAGGACAAACATTGTATGAGACCACTATTATAAGAACTCAAGAGAAGGTTTAAAGACAGAAGAAAACATTCTTTTATGGTTTGGAGTGTGGGGAGAAAGGGGGAGGGGTATTCACTAACTAGATAGTAGACAAGAATTATTTTAGGTGAAGGGAAAGACAGCACACAATACTGGGGAAGTCAACACAACTGTACTAAACCAAAAGCTAAGAAGCTTCCTGAATACAACCAAATACAAATAACTTTCAAAAGAGCAGAAAAGCATTACCAGAGTGGTAGAGGCAGGGGTCTGGAAATCATGGTTTCAGGGGACATCTAGGTCAATTGGCATAATGCAATTTGTTAAGAAAATATTCTGCATCCCACTTTGGTGAGTAGCATCTGGCGCCTTAAAAGCTAGCAAGTGGCATCTAAGATGCATCAATTGGTCCCAACCCACCTGGGGCAAGGAGAATGAAAAACACCAAAGACATAAGGAAAACATGAGCCCAAGAGACAGAAAGGGCCACATAAACCAGAGACTCCATCAGCCTGAGGCCAGAAGAACTAGATGGTGCCCAGCTACCACCAATGACCACTCTGACAAGGAACAGAACAGAAAGTCCTTGATGGAGCAAAAGAAAAATGGGGTGCAAAACTGAAATTCTAGTAAAAAGACCAGACTTAATGGTCTGACTGAGAGTGGAGGGACCCTAGAAGACACGGCCCCCAGACTCTCTGTTAGCTCAAAACAAACCATTCCCAAAGCTAACTCTTCAGACAAAGATTAGACTGTACTATAAGACATAAAACGATATTGGTGAGGAGTGTGCTTCTTAGCTCAAGTAGACACATGAGAGTAAGTGGACAGCTCCTGTTCGGATGTGAGATGAGAAGGCAGGGGGGACAGGAGCTGTTTGAATGGACCCAAGAAATATAGAGTAGAGAGGAGGAGTATGCTGTCACGTTACAGGGAGAGCAACTAGCGTCACATAACAATGTGTGTATAAGTTTTTGTATGAGAAACTGACTTGAATTGTAAACTTGCACTTAAAGCACAATAAAAAATAAAGAAAACATAACTGTGGAACTCAGGCAAGTACAGTGCTTATTTCTGACAGTAAAATTCTTTGGGACTTTTAACACTGAACTTTAAAACCTTTATGTCTTTAGTTCCCTAGACATTAATATTATCCCGTCAGCCCATTCCCACTTATTATTATTGATTTTCCTCCAGAGGAAGGCTTTGGGGTTGGTGATGGTGGGGTACCAGGTATTTAATATGTCTGAAACCAGAAGGGTCAACTGTGTTCATTCTGAATGGGCTGGGTATTTTGCCCTGTTCTCAATGAGGTAAACAGTGCATATTCCTTAAGGTCAAGCAAGTACAGAGCCTCAAGTATGAATAATTAATAAGGATGTTCAAGATGTCAGAAGGCACGTTCCCTGGATTTGCTAAGATACAGATAAATTGGAATCTGACAAAAACAAATTGTGTTTAATAATCCTTAAAGACGTGATCCCTGAAGCATTCCACACTGCTCCGCTTGCCCCTTGTCCAACTTCTTCTATCTTAATTTACAGTTGACAAAGACTAGTAAGAAAAAAAAATGTTTGAACTTAAGTAATAAAATCAGTTACAGAATGACTGACTTTATCACATATTTCATGTGGTTCCCTACCACTTTTTTATAACTTTCTAATCTCTCTATTTAGGGAACACACATAAAGTATCATTTAGTTTCAGCTGAGAAAGCTTCCCCAGAGCCAACACTGGGCTCAGCGCTGTGGAAGGAATCATTGTCTTGCTAACTTTCTGAAGTGAAAGAGTCAGGGGCAGCACAGGATGGGGGTGGGGGTGACAACTAAGCTCATGTACAGCAGGATAATATAATATTATTATTTTTATAGCAGGAAAATAGAACGCCCTCTGACACCTCAAAGCAGAACTTCCCAAGGCCGGACATAGTTCTATTCTGGGCCAAAATATGAAACCATGGAGAAGTGACGTTACTACGTGATTCTGTATTCCCTTAAATCTTTATTCACCATTTCCCTTTGGAGGATTTTCCAACCTCTCCATTAAAAAATCAAAAACCAAATCCATTGCTGTCCAGTGGATTCTGACTCATGGAGACCCTATAGGACAGAGTAGAACTGCCCCATAGTGTTTCCAAGGAGAAATTGGTAGATTCGAACTCCCAACTTTTGGTTAGCAGCTGAGCTCTTAACCACTGTGTCACCAGGGCTCCATGCTATCCATCTGCCTTTCTAAAATTGTCCATACATTCTCTCCTTTCTAGGATACAAAAAAAAAAAAAAACCCTGCCACCAACACGATTCCGACTCATAGCGACCCTGTAAGACAGAGTGGAACTGCCTGATAGAGTTTCCAAGGAGCGTCTGGCGGACTCGACCTGCTGACCTCTTGGTTAGCAGCCATAGCACTTAACCACTACGCCTCCCATGGGCCAAATTTAGGGATCAAATGTACATGCTTCATAACTAAAGGAAAGAAAACATAATATTATAAGTTACTTCCAAGGGAATATAATACAAATAACTTTCAAAAAAAAGGAAACCATTACCAAAATACAAAGTAGCATTTAAACTAAAATGGGTCTGAATTTTCGGCAGCTCTATAATTCTATCTGAGTTATGTCTTCCATGTGTTTCCTTCACAGTGGTGTGTGTGTGTGTGTGTGTTACAAAACAGTACTAATTATACAATTTTTTTCAGTCTTTACACAACATCCCAAAATATAAATACACTTTTTTCCATCTAAAGTACTTAATTTAGTTTGATGTTAAGAAAATTTATGGAACTAAAAGTTGAGGTAGGAAGCTGCATTACTAGGTGAGAAGGAGAACATACATTTTTAAAGTTATCAACATTTTAACGGTACACTAAAAATAACATTTTCTGATAAAGCTGGAGCTTCCAATCACTGAGAAAGAGATTTCTTATTCACTAAATGGCATTGCAGTAAATTACTAACCATTTGTAAGACAAATTAGAGCAGTTCATATACTACACAATGCTGAAATAAATTCCATATGGATTACAGATTGGAATGTAAAAAGGAAAACCATAAAATATTATGCAATCACAGTGTGGAGAAGGCCTTTCTAAGTCCTGTGCCAAAGACAGAAACCATTAAAAAAAAGATATTGATAAAATTTGATCACATGAAAACTAAAATTTATGTCAAAAGTCTACTGTGAACAAAATGAAAATAAGACAAATTCAGGGAAACAAAGATGATGGGAGAAGAATTAAGGTACTAAAAGCTTCTCAGACACAAATTAGAAAAATGAAAGCACCAATACAAGAAACGAGCAAATGAATGAAAAATCACGTCACAAGATAACAATCACTCTGTAAGCATATGAAAAAAAAAGTACAAAATACTAATCATCAAGGCAATGCACATTAAAATAATAACAAGATGCTATTTGTCGTCCCTCACATTGCCACAGAAATTTTAAAGCTGTAGTTCTAGGAGTTGGCAAGTGTTCAGAAGATGGTTCCTCAGAGGACTACAAATTGATACACATCTTCTGGAAGTCAGTTTGGAGATATGGATGAAAATACTGAGAATTTTTACGCATTTTCCCAAGGGTCTCACTCCAGAAAATTATCCTAAGGTAATAATCACGAATGGCAATTTATTAATATGTATCTGAGAATCACAGAGAAGACTGGCTCATTCACTTCCATTCCAACTCTCTTGTAACATTTCTGTCAATAAATATAGACCTACGTAAACAATTTTAATGTCTTCATAATATTGCATTGTGCGGATGCATAAAAACTTATATAGCTATTTCCAAGCTCTTAACCGCTGCACCACCAGGGCTCCAGTCATTGAGGATATTTTGAGATTTCATTTTTGTTAGCAATATTTCAGAGAACGTCCTACGAAACACCTTTGTACACCTCTCGAGTTATTGCCACAAGATTAACTCCTAGAGGTGGAATTGCTGAGTCAAGAAGTATACCCATTTAAAAATTAAATACATAATTTGTAAAAGTTGTAACGACTTATTCCCACCAGTAATGCACACTTGCCATTTTCCCACACCCTTGCTTCAGAGAATGTTAACAAACTTCTTAGACATTACCTTCCTTACAGGTAAAGGAAAAAAACTATCTTTACTATATTTGGCAATTCTTATTTTTTTTTTACATACTGGAGCATGGATTTGCCCATTTCTTCTATTCCCATTTTCCCTGTTTTTTAAAAGATTTTATTATATTAAGAATATTAGCCTCGCCTAAACACATGTTGTAAGTAGTTTTCTCCAAATACTTTTGTTTTTGAACTTTATGTTTTTTTTAATATACAATGCTTAAATTCTTATATCTTTAAATTTTCCTTTGTGGTTTCTATACTTGGTGTCATTTCCAGGACAATTTTATAGAAGTAGTTCCTACATTTAATTTTATTTTGAAAGTTTTCAAAGATACATAAAAATGGAGAGAATAACACATAGATCCATCACAGGGTCAACAATGATCCATCTTTTGCAACTTTTGCTACATTTATCCCTTTTCCTGTTTTAACTCATTTTCTTTGCTAAAGTGTTTTTAACACAAATATCCGACATCATATAGCCACTACATCATTCATCATGAATCTCTAAAAACTATTTTCTTACAAATCCACAATAACATTTCACATCTAACAAAATCCTTGGTCCCATATAATATCCCAACCATGATCAAATTTCTCCAATTGACTAAAAGAAATGTCTTTTTACAGCTGGTTGTTTCGAATCAGTATCTAAACAAGGCCCACAGGCTACATTTGAAGTTCGTATCTTGTAGGTCTTTTTTAACCTAGGAAGTCCTGCTCTTCTTTCTTGCAACTGACTTGTGGCAGAAGCCAGGCCAACTATTCTAAAGACTATGCCCACTCTCTAGATCTGGTTATCTTCTTCCTTGTGATGTCATTTAGCTGACTCCTCCATCTCCACAGTTCCTGTGAATAAAAGTTAGCACTAGAGGCTTGATCAGACTTGGGTTTAACCTTTTTTTATACCAATGCTTCATAGGTGTTAGTGTAGAGGCTTCATGTGGCATCATATAAGTCAAACAACAGCTGATCGTCCTCTTTTTAGTGATGTTAAGATTAATCAATGAAGTGATTAGCTCCATATCATCTAGGGCTACGTGACTAGTCTCTAAAATCTCTTCTTTTAGTTGCAAATTTTCAGAGTAAGAATCTGGCACCAGTTATTTCAAATAGTTTTCAGTGAGGTTTCTTGATTTTGTAGCATCATGAACTTACAGGTTTTTGTACGTTCAATGTGTGTCAGTCATTTGCATTTTTTGATGCTCAGATTGTCCCATCCTTGGCTACTGGGAGCCCTTTCATGTTAGTGCCTATGTCCTTTGACATAGAATTATTTTAGATTTACAGAAAAATTGCAAAGCTAGAACAGAGTGCTCATGCATCCCACACCCAGCTTCCTCTATTATCAACATCTTACATTAGTCTGGTACTTCTGCCCAATTAAAGAGCCAATATTAACACATTATTATTAAGCAAAGTCCATACTCAGTCATATTTCCTTAGTTTTTACCTAAGGTATTATCTCTGTTCCAGGATCCCATCCAGAATACCACATTGCATTTAGTTGCAATGTCTTCTTAGGCTCCTCTTGGCAGTGACAATTTCTTCCGACTTTCTGTGATTATTAATAGTTCTTAATTTCATCTTTTATATTTCCTGCCCTAGACCTGTAACCAGCCATGCCTCAAGGTATGCGGTTACTTTTGTGGGAAATCATATTTAAAGACCACAATATGGTCAGTAGGCCTTTTAAGTAAACAAAGCTAGGAAATACATATTTTGGGGGAAAATGAATTTATATTGATATACCCAACAAAAAGTTAATAAGTTTTTGTCTAAATTATTTTAATTTACAACTTTTATCTCTTTTCTCTTAATTGAAACTTTTGGTTCCTAACAACATAAACATAATTACTTATTAGTACTACTTTGAAATATGTATGAAACGATTTCAAAATAATAGGTAATTAGACTGCTTAATACAGTTTAAGATTTTTTGACTTTTGTGTGTGTGTGTGTGTGTGTCCTTAAAATCCTTCTCCACGGATTGGTCTCTCCTGATAACATGTCCAAAATATGTAAGTCTCACCATCCTTGCTTCTAAGAAGCATTCTGACTGTACTTCTTCCAAGACAGATTTGTTCATTTTTCTGGCAATCTATGATATATTCAATACTCTTCATGAACACTATAATTCAAAGTCATCAACTATTCTTTGGTCTTCTTTATTCATTCTTCAGCTTTTGCATGCGTATGAGGTGATTGAAAATACCATGGCTTAGGTCAGGAGCACCTTAGTTCCCAAAGTGATATCTTTGCTTTTTAACACCTTAAAGAGGTTTTTTTTTTTTTGCCCAATGATTTCTTGACTGCTGCTTCTATGGGCTTTCATTGTGGATCCAAGTGAAATGAAATCCTTGACAACTTCAATCTTTACTCCTTTATCATGGTGTTGCTTATTGGTCCAGTTGTGAGGATTTTTGTTTACTTTATATTGAGGTGTAATCCATACTAAAGACTGTAGTCTTTGATCTTCATCAGTAAGTGCTTCAAGTCCTCTTCGCTTTCAGCAAGAAGATTGTGTCATCTGCATAATGCAGGTTATTAATGAGTGTTCCTCCAAACCTGATGCCTCATTCCTCTTCATATGGTCCATCTTCTGAGATTATTTTCTCAGCATACAGATTGAATAAGTATGGTGAAAGGATACAACCCTGAAGTACACCTTTCCTGACTTTAAACCACACAGTGTCCCCTTGTTCTGTTTGAATGAACGTCTATGTACAGGTCTATGTACAGGTTCCTCATGAGCACAATTAAATTTCTGGAATTCCCTTTCTTCTTACCATAGTCCATAATTTGGTACTATCCACACAGTTGAATGACTTTGCATAGTCAAAAACACAGGTAAACATCTTTCCAATATTCTCTGCTTTCACCCAAGATCCGTCTGGCATTATTCCATGACCTCTCCTGAACCTGGCTTGAATTTCTGGCAGCTGCCTGTCAATGTACTGCTGTAATTGTGTTTGAATCACCACCAGCAAAATCTTACTTGTGTGTGATATTAATGACACTGTTCCATAATTTCCCCCACTCTGTTGGATCAGCTTTCTTTGGAATGGGCACAAATGTGGGTCTCTTCCAGTCAGTTGGTCAGGTACCTGTACAAAAGTGAGCGCTTCCTGAGTGGCATCCGCTTGTTGAAACATTTCAATTGGTATTCCATCAATTCCTGAAGGCTTGCTTTTCTCCAATGCCTTCAGAGCAGGTTTGACTTCTTCCTTCAATACCATTGGCTCTTGATCATATGCTACCTCCTGAAATGGTTGAACATCCAATTCTTTTTTGTAAAGTGACTCTGTTTATTTCTCCCATCCTCTTTTGATGCTTCCTGCATCGTTCAATATTTTACCAATAGAATCCTTCAATATTGCAATTGAATACTTGAATTTCTCCTTCAGTTCTTTTAGTTTGAGAAATGCTGAGAGTGTTCTTCCCTTTTGGTCTTCTAACTCCAGGTCTTTGCACATTTCATTTATAATACTTGACTTTGTCTTCTTGGGCCACCTTTTGAAACCTTCTGTTCAGCTCTTTTACTTTAACATTTTTTCCACTTGCTACGTGCAACAGCAAATAGCAGCATCTCTTCTGACATTCATTTGGTCTTTTCTCTCTTTCCTGTCTTTTTAATAACACTTTGTTTTCTTCACATATGATGTTCTGATGTTATTCCACAATGTGTCTGGTCTTCAGTCATTAGTGTTCAATGCTTCAGATCCACTCTCGATAGGGTCTCTAAATTCAGTGGGAATTTAGTGGGACTTTGGTGGGAATTAATACCTCATTTAGTAAGAATCTGTCTTTCATATTGAGGAACATATATTTCATATTAACGAAGTATCCATCAGTTCCTATTTTATTGAATTTCTAAAAGTCAGGAATGGATGTTCAGTTTTGTTGAATGTCTCTTCTGTATTCATGGGGATGATTACACTGAACATCTTCACATTTTTTTCAATAAATTCCACTTAATAATATATGTTATTTTTTAATGTGCTGATGTATATCATTTTCTGCTAAAGATTTTTTATATCAATAATAATAAGTTTGATCTGTCTATTGGCTTATTTTTGTACAATCTTAATCAGGGTTTGGTATGAATATTATATTCACATTACAAAAGTTTGGAATTTTTTTTTCTTTTTCTATTATCTGGAACAATTTAAGAAAAACCGAGATTATCTAATCTTTAAAACGTTGGTGGAATTCATTATAAAACCAAATAGTAGTCTTAGTCTTTTTTGTGAAGGAATATGTTTTGTCAATTTTCTTTATATTTTGCCTATACTAAACATAATATTTTTTATTGTGTTTCTAACCAATATATGTTAACTTCATGTACTTGAGTTGGTTTATTTATATTATCTTAATTATCTAGTGCTGCTATAACAGAAATACCACAAGTAGATGGCCTTAACAAAGAGAAATTTATTCTCTCACAGTCCAGTAGGCTAGAAGCTGAATTCAGGGTGGCAGCTCCTGTAGAAGGCTTTCTCTTTCTGTCAGCTCTGGGGAGAATGTCCTTGTCATCAATCTTCTCTGGTCAAGGAGCTTCTCAGTTCAGGGGCCCTAGGTCCAAAGGACATGCTATTCTCCTGGCTTTTGTGGGTATGAGGTCCCCATGTCTCTCTTCTGGCCTCTCTCTTTTATACCTCAAAAGAGATTGATTTAAGACAAAATTTAATCTTGTAGATTAAGTCTTACCTCATTAACATAACTATCTCTGATTCTGCCTCATTAACATCATAGAGGTAGGATTTACAACACATAGGACAAAAGCATCAGATGACAAAATGGTAGACAACCACACAATACTGGGAATCATGGCCTAGCCAGATTGACACATATTTGGGGGGGACACAATTCAATTCATGACACATATGTTCCTAAAAGATCGTCATTTCATCTAAGTTTTCAACATTCTTTATTGTTATATAGTTGTTCAATTATATATATTTTTTTAATTTTCTTTTTCACTGAATAATTTTCCCTTTTGTCATATTTTATTTCACTTGTGCCTATCCTTTATTAAATTAGGTTAGTTGGATATTTTGTTTCATTCTTTTTTTTTCAAAAAGTCAGTTTGTTTGTTGGATTGGTTTTTTCTCTATTGTTTTTTTATTTTCTAATGTGTATATTTCTACTTCTATCTTTATTATTTATTTCTTTCATCTTCCTTTTGTTTTGCATTGTTGAGCAATTTTAACTTTTAAATTCATTTACTTCTTTTTTATCTTGTATTGATATAAATATTAAATGCTATGAATTTTCTTCAAACACTGTTTTAACTGTTTCCCATCAATTTTTATATCATGTATTCTTTACCATTATTTTCTAGAAAATCTGCTATTTCAATTTATGTTCTGCTTTGACACAAGAGCAGAGCCCTGGTGGCACAGTGGTTAAAAGCTAGGCTGCTAACCAAAAGGTTGGCAGTTCAAATCTACCAGTTCCTTGGAAACTCTATGGGACAGTTCTATTCTGTCCTGTAGGGTCACTATGAGTCAGAATCAACTTAATAGCAACAGGGACTTTTTTTGTTTGTTTGTTTTGGCCCAATAATTGTTTAATGGTTTTTAATTCTTACAAGGATGAAATTTTCTTTAAAAATATGTACTTTCTTATAAACTTCTAATTTATTGAATTATGGTAAAAGAATACTGATTGCATTATGTCTGCTTTCTGGAATTTATTGATGTTTTCCTTGTGTTTTAGTCTATGTCCAATTTTTATAGATGATCCAAGTGCACTGGAAAAGACATATTCTTTAATATTGAGAAAATAATTTAATAGCTATCTATAAGGTTATTTATTGTTTTTGCAGTTTGGGCTTTCTATATCTTTATTAATTTTTGTCCATTTGATTTGTCTGGTTCTGAGAGAAGTGTTAAAATCTCCTATTATTGGTTTGTCCCTATGTCTCCTTTCCTCTCCTGTAGTGCCTGATTTATAAATGTTGCTCTTGTGTGAGTTGTTGTGAGTTATTGGTTTGAACTTCATAAAGTGAATTTCTCTGTCTTGGTTAATGGTTTCTTGGCCTGAGTTTTACCATGTCTAATATCAAAATGTTACCCCAGTTTTTTTTTTTTAGTTCCATTTGCCTATTATCTCTTTGCTCATCCTTTTAATTTAAACTTTTTGAGTTAGTTTCTTTTAATCGTGTGTCTTGGATGGGCCGTAGAGTTGGGTTAGCTTTGTTAGCCAATATGAAAATCTATTTTCTTTTAGTAAATGAGTCAAATCATTACTTTTATTGATCTCGCTGAAATGTTTGCTCTCAGTACTGTCATATTGTTTAATGTTATGTGGTCTGCTTTCTTTGCAATTTTTTTTTCTTTTAGTGTTTACAGAAGTTTGCATATGTGTTCTTGCCCTTGCATTTGTACTAATACCTTATATAATGCCCCTCATCTATTGTAAGGCTTTGTGTGTTGGTTCTGTACCATGTAGAAGATTAAACTTAGCTAGAAACAAGCAGAGGCAGGTGGTACAAAACAAAGCAAGGAAGTATAGGGAAGGGCTCTTCAGAATGGGTTTGTGAGTGTAGGAAGTCCCCTGAGCTTCTCAGAGGGGCATGGTATAATTGCAAGGCGCCTTACTTGGCCTGAAGTTCTTTATTCAGTCACTCCCTAGGTGAACAGGACAGAAAGAGTGAATGAGATCAGAGGAAGTACTCTCTAAATGGGATGGACAATTAACAGGGGAAAAGGATAGGCAGAAAGGTGGTGCCAACAAGACACTGCAAAATTTCGCACAGGCTTGGTTTCATTAGTCAGGGATTTCTACGAAAATTTCCTTAAGAGACCCAAAGCAAGCAGCCTATGTATGATCCTGTTGGAAGCTGCCCATTAAACTGCTGTCTTGCCAAATTTTAAATGCATTTGATTACTACCCTGAAGCAGTCCTTTTGTTGCAGAGTAACTCATCACAAATGGGTCTTTTTACGCAGAAGATCTTGAGAGAGAAGTTTGTAGTAACTAATGGACAGTTACAACAAATGTTAACATTACAGGTCCAAAATTGAGTAATGACTGGGCATTTATGATTGAATTTCCAATCAAAATACACCTTCATCGCTTAATGAAAATGGTTTGTCAGAGTCAAAATTCTTTGTTAGAGCTAAAGTGGCTGACTTGACATGCTGATAGTGAAAAGACTGAATGTTGATAACAAGAATCAGAATAATGTTTTAAAAAGCATACGTTTTTCATTTATTCATTCATAACTTATTAAACCCACTAAACCCATTGCTGTCGCGTCGATTCCAACTCATAGTGACCCTACAGGACAGAGTAGAACTGCCCCATAGTTTCCAGGAGCGCCTGGCGGATTCAAACTGCCAACCTCTTGGTTAGCAGCAGTAGTACTTAACCATTACACGCCCAGGGTTTCTTAACTTATTAAGAGCATATTAATGGCCAGGTACTGACTGTGCTGCACTAAACCTACGTGAATGAAGTGATTTAAGGTGCGAGGTGGGTGATTTCAGGCATAGTACCTAACAGAGATATCCTGAGGACTGAAGGATTTAATCCACTTAAGGTTTATACTGTGGTGTCTGGTACATTGTTGGGCCTCAAGGAGTAAAAGCTAGTCTTTCTACAGTTATAAACATCCATTAGTATTAGATCAAGGGGCAGGAGTTTAACCACAGATGTATGTCTAAAACAAAGTATACCTCCCTTTGTCCTTCACTGAGATGGCAATTTATCAAAAAAGAAAAAAGTTATAATTTACTTACTTCCCTCGAATGTTGTGACAACTTACTAATTAATGCTGTAAAGTGCTTTGGAAACATTAACTGAAATAAAAATTGCTAAATATTCCATAACAGTTTTCTTTTGAATCTCATCTTCAACGTATAATAATGTAACCTGATTTAAACAATGGAAAGTTAAATAATAAAGAACAGAGGAAGAAATAAATTAAGAGGCATAATCCAAGGAGCTAGGGTATGTTTTCAGATGTGATTTGAAAAGACATGGTGAATCAATGAGGCAGAGAGACACTAGAAAGCTGTTTTAGTTGAGAGAGGATATGGGCAAGGCCTCCCTTTAGACAATCTGTTACATTCCCTGGGACCTAATTATAACATTCAATGCATCAGCATCTCAAATAACAGTGAATGTTAATGGTGATCTTTGGTGAGACACAAAAGAGCACTTAATTACCCTTTGGGACAGTAAATGCAATCATTACTGAGAATTGTTGAAGTCATATAAAGTTGAAAAATGTAATAAGTTGTGGCTGGCTAACACTGAAGGTCCGTGTTCCAATTGCCTAGTTTAGAGTTGCTGCTGGGAAGCACTTGCCCAACTAGGAACTCTATTTCCCAGCCACCTTGCACATAAGGGAGGCCATGTAGCTACTCTGGCTGATGAAATGTGAGAAGTGATGTGTGTCGTTTCCAAACTGAGTGTGGTTAATTACCTGTTTGCTCTTGTCATTATCATTTTCCTTCCTACAGTGACCTTGGGGTCTATATGTTAAAGATAATCACATCAAAAAATGGAAGAGGCCTGAGTCCCAAAGTCACCATTTGAAGGAAAGCAACCCAGGAAAACTCCCCAACTAGGAACGCCCACATTGGACCAAGCATGAGTGAGAAGTAAAATTTATTTGCTAAACTACTGACATTTTAGAGTTGCTTCTTACTTTTTCTTACCATTCATAGTAATATTTTAACATCACTAGTAATATACTAACTTTGGATTTTTGCCCTAAACATCTAGTTTTCAGAATAAACACTAAGGTGTGCCTGACCCAAGCCATGGCATTTTCAATCACCTCATACGCATGAGAAAGCTGGACGTTGAAAAGGGAAGACCGAAGAATTCGATGCCTTTAAGTTGTGGTGTTGGCAAAGAGTTCTGAATATACCATGGACTGCCAAAAGGATGAACAAATCCATCTTGGAAGAAGTACAACAAGAAAGCTCCTTAGAAGCAAGGATGGCAAGACTATGTCTCACATACTTTGGACATGTTATCAGAAGCAATCAGTCTCTGGAGAAGGACATCATGTTTAGTAAAGTAGAGGGTCAGTGGAAAAGAGGAAGACCCTCAACAAGATGGATTGACATAGTGGCTACAACAATGGGCTCAAATGTAACAACGATTGTGAGGATGGCACAGGACTCAGCAGTGTTTCATTCTGTTGTACATAGGGTTGCTATGAGTAGTAACCGACTCGATGGCACCACCACCAACATAGACCATGTAATGAATGGAGTGAAGGCATGGGAAGAGAAATAGAAGTTCTAGGTAGAAATAATACATGTGCAAAGTAAGAAGAAATACGGCACATGGGTAGCATGGCTGGAATGTGGAGTTAGAAGGCTGAGAAAGACTGGTGAAGAGTGGAGTATGAGGCTAGGCTAGAGTTCTCTAAGGACCAACGATATGCATGTAATGGTGCAAAAGAATTTGGAACCAACTCTGAAGGCTATGAGGAGCCATTGAGTAATTTGAAGCAGGAGAGTTAGAGAATCCAATTTTCATTTTATAAAGATCACCCACAGGGTGGAGGTTCAATAGGAATAGGTTAAATCTACAGAGGAATGAGTTAGAAGGCCCTTGAGATAATCAGGATGACAGACTATGGTTACCTGACCCACATGGTCGCTCAGAAACAGAGAAGGAGAGAGATTAGAGTGCTATTAAGAAGGTAGGGAGTCCCTGGGTGGGACAAATGAATAAGCCCTCAACTACTAGCTGAAATGTTGGTGGTTCTAATGCACCCAGAAAATCCTATGGGGTGCAGTTCTACTTCACACACATGGAGTCACCACGAGTCAGAGCTCGACTCAGCAGCACTAACATCAACAAGGTAGAATGAGAAAGAAAACTTTGACTGATTTAATGTGATGCCTAAGAAAGGAAAACACTAAGCTTTTATTACTAACTGACTGAAGAAATGATTTTACTGGATAGGGAATATGGTAAAAAGATCAGGTTTGGGGGAAAAGATAATTTTACGTTTAGACATTCTGAGTTTAATGGTCTTTGAGCTGTGCAAGCTGAGATGTCCAATAGGCAGTTGGATGAATGACTATGGACTTCACACACACACACACACAAAAAGATGTAAGGGCTATAAATGGAGGATACAAGTGGTACTTGAAGCCATGGGAGTGAATTGAATCACAAAGAGAAATTGTGAAATAATAATAGCAATAACAACAACAACAACAAAAAAAACCACTGCCATTGAATTGATTCTGACTCATAGCAACCTCACAGGGTTCCTAAGGCTGTAAATCCCTACCGGAGCAGACTGCCACATCTTTCTTCTGCAGAGCCACTGGTGGTTTCGAACCACTGACCTTTCAGTTAGCAGTCAGTCGCTTTAACCACTGCGCCACCAATAATAATGATAGCTGCAGAAGATAAAGCTTATAGCTGTGTGCTAGCCATTGTTCTGAGATTTTATATAACATTTACTCCTAACAGTGACCCTATGAGATAAGATCTGTTCTCTTAATCACACTCAATTGCCTCTTTATGTTGTGCACAGTGAGATGAGAAGAGGGCAGAGGCAAAAATTCTCTGGAACTCTTAATATTTAAAATTTAATCAGAGTGAAAATATCCAAGAAAAGGAATCACCAAAATGTAAGCATATAACCAAGAAAGAATGGAACCACGGAAGCTGCATCAGTTACCAATTTATTGTCTCTCGGCTCCAAACCCACCCTCTTTACCTGCTTTTGTTCTCATTGACCAGCTGGTGCAGTGTTAGGTCTTGTCAGTAAAGGACGATGGGGAGGCCCTGCAGGAGTCCCACAAGCACCCCGATGGGACGCTTCCTAGGGAATCTCGCCAGCACCCAAGTGAACTCCCAGCAAGCCCCACTAGTTTTACCACACCCTAATGGGCAACTTCCTGCCCACCAGCTCCAGCCTCCAGCACCTCAGTAAGCTTCCCTGCCACATAGTGGTTCTCTTAGTGATTAATCCTTTGGATTAATTAATTATGGAGACACCATGCAAAACAGAAGTTTTGCCCTGTCAGATGCCATCCACGTGATCAGTTTTGGATCAGAACATTGTGATCCATAGCATTTTCCTTTGCTGATTTTCAGAAGTAGATCACCAGGTCTTCTATCCTAGCCTGGAAGTGCTGCTGAAAACTTCAGCCTCATAGCCCCTCAGAGCAACACACAAGGCTGACAGACAGGCGGTGGCTGTGCATGAGGTACATTGATTGCAATTCATCTGGTGTCTCCCACATGGAAGGGGGGACTTCTCCTAACAAAACAAAACCCAGTGCTGTCCAGTTGATTCCGACTCATAGCGACCCTATAGGACAGAGTAGAACTACCCCATAGACCTTCCAAGGAGCGCCTGGTGGATTTGAACTGCAGACCCTTTAGTTAGCAGCTGTAGCACTTAACCACTACGCCATGAGGGTTTCCCAATCCTCTGTTATTAGGTTGTTGTTGTTAGGTGCCGTTGACTCGGTTCCCACTTGTAGTGACCCTATGCACAACAGAAGGAAACACTGCCCTGTCCTGAGCCATCCTCACAATCGTTGTCATGCTTGAGCTCATTGTTGAAGCCACCGTGTCAATCCACCTCGTTGAGGGTCTTCCTCTTTTCCACTGACCCTGTACTCTGCCAAGCATGATGTCCTTCTCCAGGGACTGATCCCTCCTGACAACATGTCCAAAGTACATAAGACACAGTCCCGCCATCCTTGCCTCTAAGGAGCATTCTGGCCGCACTTCTTCCAAGACAGATTTGTTTGTTCTTTTGGCAGTCCGTGGTATATTCAATATTCTTCACCAACACCACAATTCAAAGGCATCAACTCTTCTTCCGTCTTCCTCATTCATTGTCCAGCTTTTACATGCATATGACGTGATTGAAAATACCATGGCTTGGATCAGGCGCACCTTAGTCTTTAGGGTGACATCCTTGCTCTTCAACACTTTAATGAGGTCCTTTGCAGCAGATTTTCCCAAGGCAATGCATATTTTGATTTCTCGACTGCTGCTTCCATGGCTGTTGATTGTGGATCCAAGTAAAATGAAATCCCTGACAACTTCAATCTTTTCTCCATTTATCATGATGTTGCTCATTGGTCCAGTTGTGAGGATTTTTGTTTTCTTTACTTTGAGGTGTAATCCATACTGAAGGGTGTGGTCTTTGATCTTCATTAGTAAGTGCTTCAAGTCCTCTTCACTTTCAGCAAGCAAGGTTGTGTCATCCGCATAACACAGGTTGTTAAGGAGCCTTCCTCCAATCCTGATGCCCCGTTCTTCTTCATATAGTCCAGCTTCTCAGATTATTTGTTCAGCATACAGATTAAATACGTATGGTAAAAAATACAACCCTGACACACACCTTTCCTGACTTTAAACCAATCGGTATCCCCTTGTTCTGTCTGAACAACTGCCTCTTGATGTATGTAAAGGTTCCTTATGAGCACGATTAAGTGTTCTGGAATTCCCATTCTTCGCAGTGTTATCCATAGTTTGTTATGATCCGCACAGTCAAATGCCTTTGCATAGTCAATAAAACACAGGTAAACATCCTTCTGGTATTCTCTGCTTTCAGCCAGGATCCATCTGACATCAGCAATGATATCCCTGGTTCCACGTCCTCTTCTCAAACCAGCCTGAATTTCTGGCAGATCCCTGTTCATATACTGCTGCAGCCATTTTTGAATGATCTTCAGCAAAATTTTGCTTGTGTGTGACATTAATGATATTGTTCTATAATTTCCACATTTGGTTGGATCACCTTTCTTGGGAATAGGCATAAATATGGATCTCTTCCAGTCAGTTGGCCAGGAAGCTGTCTTCCATATTTCTTGGCATAGACGAGTGAGCACCTCCAGTGCTGCATCTGTTTGTTGAAACAACTCAGTTGATATTCCATCAATTCCTGGAGCCTTGTTTTTTGCCAGCACCTTCAGAGCTGCTTGGACTTCTTCCTCCAGTACCATCGGTTCCTGATCATATGCCACTTCTTGAAACAGTTGAATATCGACTAATTCTTTTTGGTATAATTACTCTGTATATTCCTTCCATCTTCTTTTGATGCTTCCTGTGTCCTTTAATATTTTCCCCATGGAATCCTACACTATTGCAACTCGAGGCCTGAGTTTTTTCTTCAGTTCTTTCAGCTTGAGAAATGCCGAGTGTGTTCTTCCCTTTTGGTTTTCCATCTCCAGCTCTTTGCACATGTCATTGTAATACTTTACTTTGTCTTCTCAAGAGGCCCTTTAAAGTCTTCAGTTCTCTTACTTCATCAATTCTTCCTTTTGCTTTAGCTGCTCGATGCTCAGGAGCAAGTTTCAGAGTCTCCTCTGACATCCATCTTGGTCTTTTCTTTCTTTCCTGTCTTTTCAGTGACCTCTTGCTTTCTTCCTGGTTGATGTCCTTGATGTCATTCCACAATTTGTCTGGTCTTCGTTCACTAGTGTTCAATGCGTCAAATCTATTCTTCAGATGGTCTCTAAATTGAGGTGGGATATATTCAAGGTCATATGTTGGCTCTCGTGGACTTGCTCTGATTTTCTTCAGTTTCAGCTTGAATTTGCATATGAGCAATTGATGGTCTATTCTACAGTCGGCCCCTGGCCTTGTTCTGACTGATGGTATTGAGCTTTTCCATCGTCTCTTTCCACAGATGTAGTCAACTTGATTTCTGTGTGTTCCATCTGGCAAGGTCCACGTATATAAAAAAAAAAAAATAGTCACTGTTTATGTTGGTGAAAGGAGGTATTTGCAAAGAAAAAGTCGTTGGTCTTGCAAAATTCTATCATTCGATCTCCGGCATTGTTTCTATCACCAAGGCCATATTTTCCAACTACTGACCCTTTTGTTTCCAACTTTTGCATTCCAATCGCCAGTAATTATCAATGCATCTTGATTGCATGTTCGATCAATTTCAAACTGCAGCAGCTGATAAAAATCTTCTATTTCTTCATCTTTGGCCCTAGTGGTTGGTGTGTAAATTTGAATAATGGTCATATTAACTGGTCTTCCTTGTAGGCGTATGGATATTATCCTATCACTGACAGTGTTGTACTTCAGGATAGATCTTGAAACGTTCTTTTTGATGATGAATGCAACACCATTCCTCTTCGAGTTGTTATTCCCAGCATAGTAGAGTATACTACTGTCCGATTCAAAATGGCCAATACCAGTCCATTTCAGGTCACTACTGCCTAGGATATTGATATTTATGTGTTCCATTTCATTTTTGATGATTTCCAATTTTCCTAGATTCATACTTCATACATTCCAGGTTCTGATTATTAATGGATGTTTGCAGCTGTTTCTTCTAATTTTGAGTCGTGCCACATCAGCAAATGTTAGTAGGTAACAATTATAATAAAATTTCCCTGCTCAGATTACTGGTGTAGTTTCTGTATCCTAATTGGACCTCTCTCCTGACTGATACAGAAGCTAAGGAAATGTTTTTAGAAAGAGGCAATGATCTACTCTTAGTTATACAGGTGGAGGGGTCAAGAAAGATAAGAAAAAAATCCTGAAAAGTGCACTGAATTTGGGAGCCAGGATGTCATAAATGCCCTCAGTGAAAACAACTTTCACTGAGTGTTGGTAGGGTAAATCAGACAACAGTGGAATGAGGACTGAAGTAGAGAAATGAAATGTAGAATACTGTTAAGAGAAACATGGCAGTAAAGGGAAGGAAAGAAGTAGAAGGTAGCTAGAGGAAACTATAAGGATGAAGGACAATCTTGTCTTGTCTTTTTGGATTGGAAAGACTGAAGGGTGCTTAAATGTTACGTGGAATGCTACAAGCAGAGAGGGCATAGTGTGAGATACAAGAGGGTGCCCTGAGAACATGAAAGTATGGAGGAAGTACACTTGGAGCAGCTTGCCTCAGGTGGCAGGAAAGGTGGCTCTTCCTGAAAGACTAGCAAGAGGCAAGAACAAATGCAGCTGCAAGTAGTCGGGGGAGTGGGTGCCTATTCTCACTATGGGGATTATGAAGAATTTAGAAAGTGTGGGCAATAATGCTTCAAAGATATAAAACTGAGAGGGAAACCATAAGGATAGAGATATTAGAAATATATATTCAGACTTAAATATTAGGATACACGTTTTGTATGTAGTAAGACAATATATAGAGGAAAATATAGATTTTTTTCACAGATACTGGCAATATATTTGATACTTGCAAATATTCTGAGTTGTTAAGTGAAGAAAAAGAAAACTAATTACTATCCAGGGAATACAATGTGCCAGAATATGGGACAATTGTTTTACAAATATTCTCTCATTTATTCCACGTTGCAATCCCATGAGGCATCGTCTCCATTATTGTCTTAATATGAGGAAACTGCAGTTCAATTCAACATTACTAAGTAACAAAGCTAGAGTTCAAGCTCATGTCTGACTTAAAAACTCACGTTCTCACTATACTTCAAAACTGCTAATGTGGGGCCCAAATATATGGCATAAATAGAATACCAAGCATAACTAAAAATGAACACACAACAGAAGATGAACTAGATAAATGGGACCTCCTAAAAATTAAACATTTACGCTGAACAAAAGACTTCTCCACAGGAGTCAAAAAAGAACATACAGACTGGGAAAAAATTATTGGCAAAGACATATTCAACAAGGGACCAATATCTAAAATTTATAGAAAACTTCAACATATCAACAATAAAAAGACAAATAATCTGATTAAAAAATGGGCAAGGTATGAACAGACACTTCACCAAATAAGACATTCAGGTAGCTAACAAACATAAAGAAATGCTCAAAATCATTAACAATTAGATCCAAAGCAAAACTACCGTGAGATACCATCTCACCCCAACATTACTGGCAATTAAAAAAAAAAAAAAAACGGAAAATAGCAAATGTTGGCAAGGATGTGGGGAGATTGGAACTCTTATACACTGTTGGTGGGAATGTAAAATTGTTCAACCACTATGGAAAATGTTACAGTACTTCCTTGAAAAGCTAGAAATAGGAATACCCTATGATTTAACAATCCCTCTTCTAGGTATATACTCTAAAGAAATAAGAGCCGTAACATGAATAGACATATGGACACCCATGTTCATTTTCACAATAGCAAAAAGATGGAAACAACCTAAATGCCCATCAACAGATGAATGGATTAACAAACTGTGGTACGTACACACACAACGGGTGACTACACAGTGATAAAGAATAAAGATGAATCTGCGAAACATCTTACAACACAGTTGAATTTGAAAGGCATTATGCTGAGTAAAATAAGTCAATCACAAAAGGACAAATATTGTATGAGACCACTATTATAAAGTCACAACAAAAGGTTTACCCAGAGGAGAAAAGAGAAAGAAAAAACATTCTTTGATGGTTACCAGTGATGGGAGGGAAAATTACCAATTAGATAGAAAACACTTGTTAATATTGGTGAAGGGAAAGGCAATGCATAATATAGGGGAAGTCAGCACAACATGACCAAGGCAAGAGAGGACATTGAGAGGAAAGCAAGAATCAAGGGAAACTATAGTAACATAGTTACTTAGGCAACCCTGCAAAAATAGTACTAAAAAAGAATAATCTACAAATGCATAAATAGGTAGATAAATATGCCAAAAGGTGTGGGGGGGGGCTATAAGGGACACACCCTCTGGCAGATACAGGGTTAGTGATAAATATTTCTACATGATTTCAAGTGCGGCTAATATAGAGCGCACAGCGGGTACAGTCAGGGAAACCTCTTTAGACATAACAAAACACCTCTTGGGACAAAGTTCCTAAGCTAGAAGACAAAGGACTATAGACTCAGGGGATGTCTGCATTAATTGGCACAACATAGCTTGAAAAGACAACATTCTACACCCTACTTTGGTGACTAGCACCTGGGGTCTTAAAAGCTTTCAGGTGATGATAATCTAAGATACATCTACTGGTCTCTCTCCATCTGGACCAAAGGAGAGTGAAGAAAACCAAGGACTCAAGGGAGAAATTAGTCCAAAGGACTAACGCACCACATGAACCACAGTCTACATGACCCTGAGACCAGGAGAACTAGGTGGTGCCCTGCTACAACTACCAACCACTCTCCCAGGGATCACAACGGAGAGTCCTGGACAGAGCAGGAGAAAAATGTGAAACAAAAAATCAAATTCACAAAAAAAGACCAGATTTACTGGTCTGACAGAGACTATAATCCTAAGGCACTCTGCTGACCAGGAATTCAAGCCATTCCTGGAGACCACTTCCCAGCCAAACAGTAGGCAAGCCCAGAAGTTAAACAATAACACCTAAGAGGAGAGTACTCCTTACAACAATTAATTAAATGCCATCAAAAGAGCAATATCTGCCCAAAAAGCAAAGATGAGAAGTCAGGAAGAGGTAGAAAATCACAACGAAAGGAAATGGGGAAACCCAGGGTGGAAGGATGTGGGGATAGTGCTGACACATTGTGGGGAATGAAACCAAGGCCATAATACACTTTATGCACAAACAATTGGATGGGAAAATAATTTGCTCTGTAAACTTTCATCCAACGCACAGTTTAAAAAATAGAGCTGCTAATGCTTTGAGCCTTCATTTTGGAGACAAAAAAAATTGGAATTAAAATATTATTTCTGCATCATACTTCCTAGATTGTCAACTCTCTAAGAACAAGGTCTGTGCCTTTTTGGCCTTTGTATCACTTACGCACAACACACACTTAAGTATATTGAAGCACTCACTAAGTGATTATAGAGTTAAATATAATTTCAGTATTATACATATTTGAATACTCACAACTGGAAAAAATGAAATTGTTACAAATAGAGACAAATGAAAGAGAGAACACACTTGTAAGGAAAAACTTAGAATAAAATAGTCAAATAATAACTAAGATGGAAAAGTAACCAACAGTGAAGATTGCTTAGAAGAGCACACATGATTGCACAGTCATTTGAGTGATTTGTGTATGTTGGTGACAGTGGAACTTAAGCACGTTTCTGCTCTATGTCAGATCCTAGTGCTTTTCAGTCTATGCACTCAAAAAGACTACATAACATTGTTGTCCATTAACCACTATCAAATATTCTGAAAATACTTTGTTTTTTTCCAAACTCTAAATTGAATTTTAAAACTACACGTCTGTGTTCATGCTGCAAAAGATTCTTTATTAAATTGACTTTAACCCTTTCTCAGGCTCCATTTGGGAAGCCCAAAGAATGATCCTTTTAAAACCCAGAATATACTGCATACAATTTTAACCACAAGGAGTTAAGAGTTTGGAAGCAAAATAATGCATATTCTAACAAAAGTTCACAGTTTTAGGTATCAAAGGAAATCATAATATGCATAACGTACAATCAGCAACATTTGCAAACTACACGTATGGAGTGTGGGTGCATCTGGTATGATATTTGATTAGAATACTACCATTGTGTTATGCACTCAGCATGTCAAATAGTGCTGGTTATCTCAGTTCCCCAAATTAACAAAATATTTAACCTTCTCCAGCCCGAGTGTATATATTCAGCAAATCCACAAAACCAAAAATTGTGGGAAGAGGGAATGGTGTGAATTAGTTAAAATACCAGATGGCATTCTTTCATTTAAAAATTACTTTATTGTTTTTATAAAATGATACATGTGTAATTATGAAATCCAAGTGAAAGAACAAAGAAATAATGACTTCAAATTCCACCACCTAGAAATTGCTCTCATAAATAATGGATGAATATTAGCCAAGACATCTCTATATGCATCACCATCACCAGTCGCTGTTGAGTCATGGCGACCCCATGTGTGTCAGAGTAGAGCTGTGCTCCAGAGGGCTTTCAATGGCTGATTTTTTGGAAGTAGACTGCCAGGCCTTCCTTCTCCTGGGTGGACTTGGATCTCCAAGCCTTCAGTTAGCAACTGAGGGCATTAATGTTTGTACCACCCAGGGATTCCCAATATGTATAAATGCAAACAGATAGACAAATGACTATAAAATGGAGATTATTCTGTGCATGTTTTAAAAATTATTTAATCCTATTTGCATTTAACAACAAAACAGAAGTGAAATATGAAACATTTCTAATTTTAGATAAATATTTCCTTACTTCCAAAATTAATAAAAATCATAAAGAAAAAAATTGAGTGGTTGGAATTATTATGGTCATTCTTACTTTTAAATACTACTGACTGATAATATTGTAAAATGAGGAATTTACCACAATTATGTTTTCTCCTGGCTTTCATTTCATATTTTGTTAATTATTATTTTTGGACCATCAAGGTTTACCACATTTATATTATCCCCCATTCTAATAATTTCCATAGGCTTAGTTTTGTATTGGAATGAAATGATGTTCACCTCCTTGCCTTTCATCAGTCTTCTTCATTCCTAAATTCATTTAACGATTGGCTAATTTTCAACATCAAGTAGTTTTTCCAGGAAGGACTTGACAATGCTGGGTTTATTCATGTCTGAGAATGGCCATCTCTTGCCTCCACGCTTAATGGACAACTTTGGTGACTATAATATTCTTGGGCCACACTTTGCCTCAGAATTAAGCTTATTTTACTCCATTGACTTTGGACATTGAAGACATGAAGAAATCTGAGACCAATCTGATCTTACCTCTTATACATGACCCAATTTTTGCTTAAATGCCTCAAACATTTCTTATCTGTAAAGTTTTGTAACTTAAGACATGAGTCAGGATTACATATTCTATATTAATCTTCACTGGAGCGTGGTGTGCCCTTGCAATCTGAAGATTCAGTTATTCATTTTATTTTAGATAAATTTTTTAAATGTTATATCTTTCTGCCAGCGTAGCAGGGGTTGGGGTTTGGGGATCATGGTTTCAGGGGACATCTAGGTCAATTGGCATAATAAAATCTTTTAAGAAAACATTCTGCATCCCACTTTGAAGAGTGGCGTCTGGGGTCTTAAACGCTAGCAAGCAGCCATCTAAGATGCATCAATTGGTCTCAACCCACATGGAGCAAAGAATAATAAAGAACACCAAAGACAAAAGGTAATTATGAGCCTAAGAGACAGAAGGATCCCATAAACCAGAGACTACATCAGCCTAAGACCAGAAGAACTAGATGGTGCCTGGCCACAACTGATAACTGCCCTGACAGGGAACACAACAGAGAACCCCTGAGGGAGCAGGAGAGCAGTGGGATGCAGACCCCAAATTCTCATAAAAAGACCAGACTTAATGGTCTGACTGATACTAGAAGGTCCCTGGAGGCCACGGTCCCCAGACCTTCTGTTAGCCCAAGACAGGAACCATTCCCAAAGCCAACTCTTTGGGCAGGGATTGGACTGGAATATGGGATGGAAAATGATACTGGTGAAGAATGAGCCTCTTGGATCAAGTAGACACATGAGACTATGTTGGCATCTTCTGTCTGGAGGGGAGATGAGAGGATAGAGGGGGCCAGAAGGTGGGAAGGATTGTGCTGTCTCATTAGGGGGAGAGCAATTAGGATTGAGTAGAACGTGTATGTAAATTTTTGTATGCGAGACTGACCTGATTTATAAACTTTCACTTAAAGCACAATAAAAATTAATTTTAAAAAAAGTTATGTCTTTCTATTATTTCTTTGTTTTATTTGTCTTATTGTCTACCTCAGAAACACCAATTATCCTAATATTGGAACATCGCTTCCATATATGATTTTGTTCTAAGTTCATAAGATTTTTGAATTTTTCTTTTGAATTTGATTTTGTCTTCTATATCACTCATTTGATTTTCAGCTATGTTTCTGTTCCTTGGTATTAATTTTGCAATGCTGACGTTTGGCACTTCAGAAAACAAACCCTGGGCATTCCAGTGTAACTATTAAAAAGAAAGTCAGGACACAGCTAATAGACAGCAGGCAGTTATAAAAAAATAATAATTTACTGTGCTTATTTAAATAAAGGAGCTCCGGTGGCACAGTAGTTAAGAGCTCAGCTACTAACCAAAGGTCAGTAGTTTGAATCCACCAGTTGCTCCTTGGAAACCTATGGGATAGTTCTAAATAAAAATTAGTTATTTCTCTGATATTATGAATTTATGCTTTTGAACCTATCCTGCCTCAAACATCCTTATAATGGCAATGCTGATTAGGTGCCCTGAACCCACTTTATTTAAAAACAACAATCTCCCATGTTTCTGACATGATGTGCTCTGATTATCATAGGAACCATCCTGAACAATAATTTGGCAATTTATGTAGTTACACCCTCTGTGCCCAATATCCAGTGCTTTCCTGCCTAGCAACCTAGATAAGACTACTCAAAATCAAAATTTTTTTTAAATAATTTTTTTTTCACCTTTGAAAACAACTTGACTAGCATTTTGAGGGCATCTAGAGTTTCTTGGAAAAGCTAGAATGTATGGATAATTTTATTTCCTTTTAAGTTGTTTTTTTTTTCTTTTGCAAAGAAGCAGATGGCCTAAAATAAGACTAAAATGGAGAAAAGAGAATCTTGAAATAAAGAGCAATAAAAAGAATGATAATGGTAAAATCAAACATCACAATAAGGGAATAAAAATTTTGTCCAAGGTTGCATAGTTTAATTAATGAGAAAACTGGCACCAGAATCAAGGTCACAGGGCTCCTAGAAGTCCCTAAGAGAAATGCAAGAAAACACTCAATTTAATCCACTATGCACTCTATCTTCTTTCTTTCCATGAATATCATGCTCAAATCCATGTCAGTAGATGACTGTTCCTTACTTATTTGCTGCTCTGGAACGTGAAGGAGCAAGTAATGGAGCAATCTACGTTTCTCTGTATGGTTCACAGAGTATGACTGCAAGCATTTTTTGTCTCTTTTAAAAAATAAATAAGATAAAGTATGTAATTATTCACAGTCACAAATAAGTAAAATGGCAACAAAATAAGATGAAATTCAAATATGATTAATACAAAATACCAAATACTTTTTATAGATATGATAAAAACTAAAAAGAATCAGTGGAAAACAGAAAGCTAAGGTATATATAAGGCTTTCACTAGCCATCCTGAAAAATCTTAATTACAGGGATTTGAAGAACTGAAATTACGGTACGCATTTGCGCAAATGGAAAAATCCATAAAATATATATTTACATCATAAAATGAAATTTTAAGACTTTTTTTGTCTATCTAATGTCTCATATTGAAATAAGTGCCTTTGTAAACTCCAAATAAATTTACAAGCCTAGCAACTTATTATTATTTTTCATCTCTTTTCTAAAGTAAACTCTATGCAATTTTGAAGGCAATAGAGGTATATACAGAGTTAAGAATGAGAAATAGCAATACAAGGGAATGACTTCAAAAAAAGACCAGACTTACTGGTCTGACACAGACTGGAGTAACCCAAAGAGTATGCCCCTGGAGACCCTTTTAACTCAGTACTGAAGTCACTCCTGAGGTTCTCTCTTCAGCCAAAGATTAGACAGGACCATAAAACAAACAATAAATGTAGCTCACCCACATAAAAAGAGACTAAATAGGCACACCAGCTCAGGGGCAAGGACGAGAGGGCAGGAGGGGACAGGAAAGCTGGTAATGGGGAGCTCAAGGTCAAGAAGAGGAGAGTGTTGACACATCTCAGGGTTGCCAACCGGTGTCTCAAAACAATAAAAAAAAAAAAATCAAAACAATACATGTATTAATTGCTTAATGAGAAACCAATTTGCTCTGTAAACCATCTAAAGCACAATGTAATAAATAAATAAAAGGGAGTGCCTTTCCTTGAAGCAAAGAATAAAAGTAAAAGCAAATTTTTCTGCTTTAAATAATTGATAGAGAATTAATATAAAGTTTCAGCTACTAAAATTATAGTGAATTAACTGGAAACTCCGTATGAGCCATGTCTACAAACTCAGGTGGTTACCACTAGGTGGCACTGGCACCATCTGGGCTAATGCTTTTGTGGTTAGTTTCCTCGAGGATATTCAGACTCACCAGGCCCCATGTGTGCATGTGGGCAGAGTAGAACTGCTCCAGAGGGTTTTCAAGGCTGTGACCTTTCGGAAGCAGATCTCCTGGCCTGTCTTCTGAGGTGCCTCTGGGTGGATCAGAACCTCCAACCTCTCTGCTAGTAGTCTAGCACTTATCGTTTGTCCTGTTGTGAGTTCATACAACAGCTTCATCTAGATTATGTAACAACGTCTCTATCGTATCCAGAGTTCCCTATCAATTAAACACGCATGTCATTTAGAATTCTTTAGTTATGAAAATGCAACCAAATTCATAAACAAAACATTAGTTATCTGTTTCTGAAAGAAATAATATTAGAATCAAGGCTTAAAGAAAGACATTCGGCTATTTGCTGCATTGTTCTGCCTTGAATTCATTTGAACTGTCCTGAGCTTAACCAAGTTGGCACAGATAGATGCATTGCTGGGATATTAAATAGGTTTTGTCACCCCGACCTTAATTTAGATTACAAAATGACTCTGACATGCTTCAGAGAGGCAGGCGCTTTCCTGATTCTGTTCCTTCAGGTGAGTTTTAAAGCCCCTGCTTACTCTCTTCAGGAAGAACCATCAAATCTTGTCCTTGCTAATGAGCTTTGAAGCAGTTTCTCCTTGCAGGTCTGTTAACTCTTCAAATATAGACTGAAGAAATTCTTGCTGGAGCCCTCGGTTTTTTTTTACCTCTCAGACCTGCACATGGTTCAAACCTGTCACCTCTGTTATGGTTCCCACTCAGTATGAACCAGCGCTTTCTAGGATGCATTACCATTGTTCAAACCTCTCATGTATTTCCTCTTTTAGAGCTGGCGGTGCTGTGGTTAAGAACTTGACTGTTAACCAAGAGGTCAGCGGTTCAAAGCCACCAGCCCCAAATGTGGCAGTCAGCTTCCGTAAAGATTATAGCCTTGGAAACCCTATGGGGCAGCTCTACTCTCTCCTACAGGGTCACTGGAAGTCAGAATCTGCTGGACAACAATGGGTATTAAGGAAGTTAACAGTTCCCAGTTCTTTCCAAGTCTCTCCTTAGAAGAATTTGGCTCTTTTGTCTTTTCTTATCTTTCAACATATTTTGAAGTTTACAGAAGAGAATGATTTCAAAACTGCTATAGATAACAACAGAGCCCTGGTGGCACAGTGGTTAAGAGCTCAGCTGCTAACCAAAAGGCGGGTAGTTTGAATCCACCACGGGCTGCTTAGAAACCCTATGGGGCGGTTCTACTTTATCTCATAGGGTCACTGTGAGTCGAAAACGACTCCACAGCAATGTGTTTGGGTTTTCTTTTCTTTTTTTTTTTATAGAACAACCATGTCCTCACATTGTAACCAGCATCAGTTCTACAAAAAGTGCCGACATTTCGTTAAACAAGGAAAAAAGTATTCCTCTTATCTACAGTGTGAGTTGTCTTCAACATGCCTATTTCTGGGTCATAATGTATTTTAAATTAAAAAATAAGCTCATTCACTAAAAAAAAAAAAAAAGCTGTAACATCAGCTTCAGTAACTAGAAAACGAAGAGGGTTTGATCTTACCCTCCCCCCCCCCCAAAAAAAGAGCAAAGAACTGCTCTGACCTCAAGCAGTATGCAAGTTGCTTTCTTTTAAAAGGTAGAATGATCAACAAAAACGGTATTTCTGGGTCTTGGCACATCCAACTACCCACAGATGATGGATGACTTAATTGCTTTGACCACAGTCCGAGTCAGAATAGCTCAGTTGGCAAATATAAAAATAGCTTGGTGCTATTTGCATTTGCATTTCAGCAAGGAATGATTTCATTTTAATGTCCAAAGTCTAGATAGCAAAGCAACCCACAGGTAGTGAAGCACACCTCACCAGCAAGGGATGCAATTCCGCACCGCAGTGTCTAAGGGTTGCAGCAGACACATTGATCTTGTCAGCTCCGTTCGTGCTCACGGGAAATGACGCTGTCGGCGCAGCTCCTTCAAATTCAGATCACAATACATCGAGAGTTTATGTCTTTAGATGTTAAGCATCCACAGGGATTTGTTGCCTATGCCATCACCTTTAAATAACCTCCTAAAAATCTTTTAAAAATCAATTGTTAATTTGAATGTCTAATGCTACTGCGAATAGCTTAAATTGCTTCTAATAATTTCGCCGAACAAAATATTCCTAATAAAGAATAGCAGAGTGAAGCTTACTATATTTTAGGCTTTACTGTGTAACAGTCTAAATAAAGTAAAAATATACAGAAAAGGAAAAATATGACACAAAGAACAGAAAATTTCTCCAGGCCTTGTCTTAAATGGGATTCCAAAGCAAGTCATGGTAAAATGTGGCTAATGGACTCTTCTTTTCTCCTATCTTTGAGATGATCTTTCTATCATATTCTCTCAACTTTGTAATATAAACAGCAAACTTAATTTAGAAAAAAAAAAACTCCACCATTACTGATTACCATAACCAGAATCAGGGACATTTAAATCAAAAGTCACTTGAGTCGGAAAAGGTTTAAGTTTTTTCAATAAATTATTTTTTATAATCACTATAAAAGTTATATAGTACACAGAGGCTAGCTGGAGCTAGATGCTTTACTGTACCTGAATTGCAGGGAATACTTCCTGAGACATAAAGCTGACAATCAGACATCTGAGTGTGAGCGGAAAAGAGCAGCCCCTGAAAGATTAAAGTATGAATTTTAGTAACCTTGAAGGCAAAACCATTGTTCTTTCACTTTTGAACCAGGGGATAGAATGGCCAAATTATAATACAAACACAAAAAAACCACCCCAAGAAAGCTGGCTGAAAGTGACAATTTTGGCTCATGAAAATCCACATTTGTCTGCTATTAAAAAAAAAAAAAAAAAAGTTCTATTATCATGCTAAAATCCAAGCATAAAATGGCTTCGTTTACAAAAAAAAGCTGAATTGCTCTTTACAGAGAAACCCCATAAAGTTGTTAGCTTTGTGATATGGTCACCGAGTGGTGTTACCATCATAGATTTTCTTCAGGAATTTAATGAGGAGAAATACCTGTGATAAAGCAAATATATATAGAGAGCGAGCTCATGAAATAATTATTATTTTAAAACACATTCTTGATCAAAACAACATGAAAGAAAATGATGTTACATAATGAAATTTGGGGGTAAAATTATGGACAGCAAGTGTTTAAAATCAAGAAAACTGTTGCCCCTGTTTTTAAATGGGGAAGAAATTAATAACACTGCAAAGAAATCTAGGGTATGTATTAGCACTTTTACTTATTTTATCTTTTTTTTAAGTCTTTTTAATTGTTAAAAAATAGACAGTAAATATCACCATAATCTCTTCACTTCTTGTTGAAGTATTTTAAAATAATTTATGGAAAATCCCACTGCTGACCCTCCAACCCCAGTTCTGCAGAGGGAACAGGAGTTAACTGTTTAGTAAGATTCTTTCACATTTTTTCCTGCATGCACACACTCATATGCTTTTTAAAAATAAGAAATTTTTATTCTACTTCTTGTGTTTTCAATTTAATTAAGTCTCAGAAATGTCTTTCCAGGCAGTATATGCAGATCTGCCTCATTTACCTTTTATAACAGCATACTATTTTATGGAATGGATGTACTGTAATTTATTTAGTCATTTGCTTACTAGAAGCATTTAGGTTGTTTCATATTTTCTGCCATTTCAGAAAACCCATATACACATACCTATGGCATAGATTGAATTGTGTCCCCCCAAAATAGCTGTTAACTTGGCTAGGTCATGATTCCCTTGTATGATTGTATGATTGTCTACCATTTTCTAACGTGATTTCTCTATGTGTTGTAAATCCCATCACTGTGATATAATAAGATGGATTAGTGGCAGTTACATTGATATGGTCTACAAGATTAGAGAGTGTCTTAAGCCAATCTCTTTTGAGATATGAAAGAGAGAAGCAAGCAGAGACACACAGGGACCTCGTACAACCAAGAAAGCAGTGCCAGGAGCAGAGCATGTCCTTTGGACCCGAGGTTCCTGTGCTGAGATTCTCCCAGACCAAAGAAAGACTGATAATAAGGACCTTCCTCTAGAGCCAACAGAGAGAGAAAGCCTTCCCCTGGAGCCGGCACCCTGAATTCAGACTTCTAGCCCACTGGACTGTGAAAGAATAAACTTCTCTTTGTTGAAGCCATCCATCCACTTGTGGTATTCTTGTTATAGCAGCACTAGATGACTAAGACAACCTATATGGATTCATGCCATTATTTCTTCTCCAAAAGATTGTACCAATTTTTACTATAACCAGTTTCCTCACAACTGTACACATTGTTAATTTTTTCCATTTTGCCTATTTTTAAATTATTTTAATTTGCATTTTCTTTTTGTTTATGAAATTGAATCTTTTTTGTCATTTTTTTACATTTATATTTCTGTTAATTGCCAGGTCAAATCTTTTTCCTATTTTTTTTAATTAGGTAACTTCTTGTTATTTGTATACTTGATGTGTTTATTTTCTCCTGTCATTTGTCTTTTAACTTGTTTTATTGTCTCTTTCTTTGAAAAATAGGAATTTTAAGTTTTTTGTGTAAAGTATCGATCTATTCCTGTGTTACCCTTTAGATTTCATCTTGCTTGGGAAGGTCTTTCCACCTTAAGTCTATAAAAAGAGTCATGGTATGGTTTCATTACTTTAAAAGTATTTCTTAATCCAAGTGGAATTTATCTAATTCTGATTCTAGTAAAATAATAAAACAAAATTTGAATAAAGATGATCTTCAAGCACTTTGAGAATAATGAAAGCTGGGCAATAAATAACTGAGGCTAAAAAGGAAAAATAATTCAGACAAACCTGATTCCTTTATTTATTTATTTATTTATTTATTTTTTGGTTGCACTTTAGATGAAAGTTTACAGAGCAAATTAGTTTCCCCTTCGATGGTTGTACATAAAGTGACCCAAGACATTGGTTTTATTCCCCATAATGTGCCCGCACTCCCCCCATTTCCATCTTAGCTTCCCCTTCTCCTTTCATCCTGATTTTCTACCCGTTCCTGTCTTCTCAACTTTGCTTTTTGGCAAATGTTACCTTTTTGATCTCATATAATTGATTGTTCTAAGAAGCACGTCCCTCTTGGGTGTTACTGTTTATTTTATAGGCCTGTCTATGATTTGGTTGAAGGGTGATCTCCAGGAATGGCTCCAGTTCCAGTTCGGAAGGGTGTCTTAGGGCCATAGTCTCAGGGCTTCCTCCAGTCTCTGTCAGACCAGTAAGTATCGTCTTTTTTGTGAATTTGATTTTTCGTCCTGCAATTTTTCTCCCACACCATCCAGGACCCTCTGCTGTAATCCCAGTCAGAGGGGTCAGTAGTGGTAGCTGGGCACCATTTAGTTCTTGTCTCGAGTTCTTGTAGGCTGTTATTCATGTGGTCTTTTAGTCCTTTGGACAAATTTCTCCTCTGGGTCTTTGATTTTCTTCATTCTCCTTTGTTCTGGACAGTAAGAGACCAATAGTTGCATCCTAGATGGTTGATACTCACCAAAGTAGGGTGCAGAACTTTGTCTTTATGGGCTATGTTATGCCAATTGACATAGCTATCCCCCAAGTCTATGGTCTTTCACCTTTGAGCCTAGGAACTTCGTTTTGTCTAAGAAGTTGCCCTGACTGTGGCCCACCTGTTTACCTTTCTTGATAAAATGACTGTGGCCCACCTGATTACCTCTCTTGATAAAAATAACTAAATAAGTGGGTAAGGGGAGGCAAGATATGTAATAAATTTAGACCTTTGATGTACATTGTCTCCATAAATCTTTCACAAAAATTTTAATTCAAATTGGCTTTGAGTTGAGCACTGTCAACTGAATTTAAAACCTGATAGACTATAAAAAAGGGAAATAATAATAGCATTAATATATACAGCCACAGGAAGAAGAAACAAATGCTATACTAAGATCACTGGTAGATCCGATCCACAGAGATTTTACATTAATGATCCAGAAGAAGGAAAGAAAAAAGACGCGATCATTAATTTAAATGTCACTGAACTGAAAAGCACTCTGCACCCATGGGGAAACATTATAATGAAGACTGTTGTGAAGGCTAGAAACAGAATGGGATCCCCAAATAAGGATGGTCTGTGAGCCAACACCACAGCCATTTCTTTATGTGCCAGTCAATTCAGTCAAGTCATTATGGTGGCCACTTTGTAACTGACTTGAGACAAATCCATTCTGTTGCAGACAACAGAAAGGCAGCAAGGAAGGTAGAGATCTCAAGACAGGAAGACCTAGTGGTGTGCACAGGTGCTGCAGGTGTAAGAAAACAAAAGATAAAAACAGCTGTGGCTCCTAGTTCTGTGACTTTCAAACATGGAACCAAGCAGTGAAGGGTGCTCTGACATCCCCCAGGATCTGAAAGCTGTGATAGAAAAAGTAAAAATAAAACCACAAATGAGAATTAAAGGTGACCAAAATAGATGAAATAGTCAAAGCAGCATAATAAATTGCTGACATTCAATTCACATAACATCTTACGTCATCTGCTTTGACGAATACCCGGAGGTAGCCTAGAAAGACACTGCTAATAGATCCTTTTTCCTCCTGAAGCTGAGTGGGATTGAGGAAATTGCCAAAGATTACACAGTTACTTCGCTGATGATCTATGCGACTACACCTATTCATACCTTTTAAAACAGGTCACAGAAAAGTACAATCCAATTTGAATACTTGCAAAAAATCATTATACAAACTTCTTTTTTTTTTTTTTTTAAAGAAAATCAGACTGTATCTTTGTGGAACAAGGACTTCCCAAACACAGTAAATATCCTGAATGCTTTTCCTGGCCCCAAATCTGCATACCTGCCTTTCTTCTGTCTTTCTTTTTCCTGCTTTCTTACCTTTTTTTCTTCCTACTTACCTGCCCTTCCATATATTTTTTTTTTTCCCTCATGACCCTTGTTCTCGGAAATATGGGAAGCAATTCAAAGGAATAAAAATATTTAAACGCATGGATTGCAAAACAACCTTCCTGGAAGAAATCTCACCTTCTCATCCATGAAGGCAATGGGAGAAAATTCTTTCCAGAACAAGCCTAAGTTTCTGAACCGAAATCCCAGGAGGCTCTTAAAGTACTTTTGGGATTAGCATTAATGCCTCTGGTTCCCCGCGTGGCAATATCCACTCTCCACATGGGTATTTCACTGTAATCGACAGGCTGGTGGCCCCTTCAGGTAGGCTGGATAAGAGGGTTCCTCTGAGGAATGCCATTTGTGTGTTAAAGCACTGTTGTCATAATGCCTTGTAGCTGTGAATTCCTTTTGACAAGGCTTACTTCTTGTTGTTGCTGTGTGCTGTCAAGGCTATTCTGACTCACAGTGACCCTGTATGACAGAGTAGAACTGCCCCAAAGGTTTTCTTTACTGCTGTGTAAATATTATAGCACAGTATATTACACGATGTTATGTATGTTATGCTATACTATGGAGCCCTGGTAGCTTGGTGCTTAAGAACTTGGCTGCTAACCAAAAAGTCAGCAGTTCAAATCCACCAGCCGCTCCTTGGAAACCCTGTGTGTCAGTTCTACTCTGTCCTATAGGGTCACTGTGAGTTGGAATTGACTCAGTGGCAAAAGGTTTTTCTCTTCCTTTTCCTTTTTCTTTTTTAATACTATACTGTACTATATTAGCAGCCCTGGTAGCATAATGGTTAGGAGCTCAGCTGCTAACCTAAAGGTCGGCAGCCACTCCTTGGAAACTCTATGGGGCAGTTCTTTCTACTCTGCCCCACAGGGCTGCTAGGAGTTGGAATCGACTCCGCGGCAACAGGTTTGGTTTCTGGTTTTGGATATACTATATTACCTTTTTTTTTCCAAGTGGACAATTCCATCGGTATGATTTTCAGCCAGATAAATTATTAGTGGAAAAGCCAAGCTAAATGTTCCTTAAACTTAAGTTAAAATGATTATGCACAAGATTCTGAGCTGCTAGAATAGATAAAATGACCTCATCGAAAATGTTTGAGAAGGTGTCAAATTTATCCATGTTAAATTTCAGAATTTAACTGTGAAAGGCTCTCTAGCTAGCCATCTGTTTATCTAGTTCCTCCTATGTATAATCAAATTTCTTTCAAGCAGGAACTCTTATATTGACAGAATAAACGAATCCAAACAGCTTAATAGATCTTCATTTTAACTAATCAAATACAATTACTCTTTCAACTGAAGTAAAGTTTACATTTGTCTGTTTGATCTACAAAACTTCTGAAAGATATTAGCCATATATTGTGTGCTACAAAGAGCATATCCACTTTTATTTGTATTTCAAGCAGCTTTCCTGTGTGTGTAAGCATGGATGACAAAGGCTTTTAATTGGGATATCATCTCGAAGTTCTATTGGATTTCAATCTTATTTGTAAGGGAGCAAGGCTTACAAAAATGCCCAGCCACACGTCAGAAACATTTTAGTTCATGAAAATGGTGTCATGTATCCATGATTTTATTATGTGTACTAAATTCTTGGGAAAGTATTTAGCTTCAGACTGTACTTCAGCTTCAGAAAAACTAAATAAAACATTCTGAAAGGTTTGTGATAAGAAGAACGTTAGCTAAAGAAAGTGAAGGAATACTGAAGAAAAACGGGGCTGGAACTATTGATGTTGATCAGCAAAATGCAATGAGTAACTAAGACAATTTATGTTTCGACCCATCAGTATTTCACATTAGCCTCCTTTCTACCATATATAAAAAAAAGGCACAAAAAAAAGAAAACAAACAAAACGGATTTTATTAAAAAAAAAAAACCTGTACTTGAAAGGGAAATACTTTATTGATTAAAATATCTGAATAGTAACTCACCACTTGGTTTCCAACTAATTCTTGAACACAGTGAGGCATTTATATAGTTACAGCAACTTTTGCATAAAATGAATAGCTTAAATCCTGATTTAGAAACTGATTTATTCCCTTCAAGTATTTGCTTGTGATAAATTAAAGAATCATATTATATCATAAATCTCCAGGGTAAAAGCTATCTGCATCAATAAAAACTATGCAAGTGTAAATATAACATACAAACCTCTATTTACAAATAATTAGCTTCCAGGGTTGTGCCTGAAAACTTTTAATGGGCATAAATTTCCAGTTCATGTTTTATAATCATAATCAACCTTTCACTGAAATAATTGTTGAGGCATAAAATAAAGCGAGTTTCATCTACTCATCCACCCCGATATTCTCCTCATTGCCAGCAGATGGCGCTGTGGGTTTTAAAGAAAACCAAAACACCAAACAGTGTGAAGTCTCTTCTGACTCACAGCAACCCTATGGATCAGAGTAGAACTGCCCCATAGGGTTTCCAAGGCCGTAAATGCTTACCGGAGCAGACCACCGCATCTTTCACGCGCAGAGCGGCTGGTGGATTTGAACCGCCGACATTTCGGTTAGCCGCTGAGTGCTTAACCACTGCGGCACCTGGGTTCGTTAAAGAGCAGAGCTAAAACCCCAGAACAGAGCTGAGTCCTGTTTTCAATTTGTTTCCTCCTTAATTCGTGGACATAGAGCAAGCCCTAAAAGTGTTCACCTTTTTGTTTAAACTTTTTTCTTTAAAAATCATTTTCTTCTGTTTTCCAACAATTTGTGTGTAACACAAATAGGTATGTTCTATCAGTCCCTAGGGAGGACAACTGTATGCAGGAGAACGTCCCAAGTAACCAAGGCGGGAGTGAGTTCTTAGACTCTTCACTGTCTTGTCCTCCATCTCCATCCGCAGAATCCTACACTGTTGTCTGGGGGCTCAGCAGGGACGGGAAGGCGCCAGATTATCCAAACATCGCTCTGCCTGCCTGCTCTTAAAAGTCTCCGAAACAGGGAAGACCACGCAGGAGCCAGGTGCGCCCTTGGTCGCGAGCTGGGGGACCCGCCCGCCGGCCCGTGTATGTCGACTGTTCGAATCGTGCTGAAAAACCTGCGTCTCCACGGCTGAAGGTTTTTTTTCCACTTCTGTTCAAAGTTAAGCCATTTGTCGCCAAACGTTCACGAGAATCAACCTCATTTCTTCAAAAGAACAAAAGAAAAAATCTTCTCAAGGAACTTTCTATCAACAGGTTGCAAGTTTTCCATGGTCGAAGTGGAAACTGCTTAGTGAGATTGGGACCCTGGGCGTAATGCCAGGAAAGTTCCAGCTCCCTTTGTCGCCGAACCCCTGCACCCTTGCTGCCCTCCTCACATGCACTCCCGCCAGCCCCCAGGACGTCAACGGACCCACAGTGTCTCTCTTTATAGAGAATTCTGTAGGACCTGCCGAAGAAAACGCGACAAAACTATGTGAAGTGACTGGAGCTCGGCGATTTAAACCTGGGTTAGAATCAACCTGCCTCAGTCCCAGCGCGGATGCAACATGGTGAACCCCACCCTCGGCCGGGCAAGTTTCGAGCTGACCAAGTCGCTACCAGACAGTGCGGCCACACCCCGCAGTCGGAAAACGTGCTAGGCTGGGGGGCAAATGCAACTTCAAGGTCAGCGTGTTTCTGGGGGCTGGAGAGCGGCCAAGGGTGCCCAGGTCTCCAGCGCTGGAGGAGGGCCCTGCTTCTGAGCTTTGGGCGCAGCCGGGAAGGGCACGGAGGTCGCACTCCAGGACAGTTTCCCTGGGAGGGGCCAGATGCGACCTTCCCAGCTGGACTCCTGGGCAGCCGGGAAAGCGCAACCTGAAAAAGGTCTCTACCGCTCTCAGGGAATTCGCTTTTCCAGAGCTGCGCCCAGGCCAAAGTTGATACCATTTTTGTCAAACTTTGCTTTTACATCCTAGAAGGTTCTCGAATAGATACACAGACACAGGCACACGGACAATTCTCCCTCTCAGCAAACACACATAGCCACCCAATCCCAGTGTTCTGGGGTTCTAATTTTTTTAATCCAAGTTTAGCAATAAACTGCTAATCACGGCTATAGAAATAACAAAAAGGAACCTCTTAAGAGGTGGCTTAGATGTTGTTCTGATTTAGTTAACCCCCTATTTCATATTCCAAGCGAATATTAATAAAGACGATCACTAGGAAATTTAAGTATGACTTAATAATTAGTCTGGTCTGAAGCTCAATGCCCTAATTTTAATGTGGTGCTGCTTCCCGTATATTTTAAAATTCTTTCAGAACTCCTGCTGTAATAAAACCTGTATTCATCTTTGCGCAACATGCTCCGCCGTCTGTACCTTTGGTATCTAACATTCGGCCGAGTGTGCTGCCCGTCCTTTACGTCGTGTCGGGCAAAGGGCCACGCTGCGCCAACAGCCCAGCACCAGGGGCGCCCTGCTGTGGCGTTCTGGGGCCGCGCCCGCCGAGCCCGCGGAGTGGCCAGAGCTGCCCCCACGCCGCTGCGAGCAGAGGGAAGAGTCCCTTGCGTTTCCAGTTCCCCAAAAGCTCGGGTACCTAACAGTGACCTTCGCTGAAACTGTGCACAGTCAGAGGAATTCCCTTCCAACGCTTCATTCTAAGGGGTCATCTGTGGGTCAGGGGATTTTACTGCGGGAAATTCCCCCCCTCTTTCTGCGCGTACAATCAGAAGGCTTTCCGTCTGCCACTTGTCCAACTGGCCAGTTACATCTGAAACCTGGGCCCTTTCCTTGCTTCTCGGAGAAACAAAGTTCGAGAGCACAGATTTCCCGAGCCCCGTCGTCCAGGGGGCACTATGTGAACGGCTGACGTCACCCTGCCTCTCTGCCCGAAATCCGGCGGCGGGATCCCCCTCCAGGGAAGACAGAGAGTCGAGGCCGCGACTTAGGGCTGGCGAGGATTAAACCAGGTAACGAGACACCGGGCAGATGTGTTTTCATTGCCCTGTAAGATAAACGCAGTATTAAGTGTCTGACAACTTCCCAGAAGCGATCATCAAAAGTTTACGAGCGCATAAACCTCAAAGACCACTCCCTGAGGGTTGTTAGAAGACCCGCATTTAAAGCTTCTGTAAATTCTTCGGCCGTTTCCCAAAGCAAAGTTTCCAGTAACTATTAAGTAGCCACCTCCTCCGAGGAGACTAGGGGGATTTGCGTAAACTTCAAAAGAAAGGGTTACGCCGCAGTTTGTTGCAGATGTTTGAATGGCTGGGAGAGGAAGAGGGGACGGGAGGACGACGCGAGGATGGGGTCTGGGAAGGGCCGAGAAAGCACGCGTTATCTGAGGGTCACAGGTCCAGCCCCGGCAGGTGGCTTGTTTCCCGCCCTCGCGGGTCGACCCTGCTCGGCCAGGCGGGTCCCACAGGTCACGGCTCCACGTGGCGCCGGCTGCTAAGCTCTGCGCTCCCACCCGGCCAGGGCATGGTCGGTCCTTCGCCCTTCTAATGCCCACTCCGCGCCCGCAAGAGTCTGGTGCCTCGCCGAAAGTGTCAGCCCACGAGAAAGGCAGGCTGGAGAACCGAGTCAGGCATCTAGGAACCTAAGGAGAGAGCCAGGACGGTGGCAGCCTTGGTCCTCCTTATAAGTGGCCTGAGGACTTTGATAAGTTAGTATCAGGCACACAGGATCCACCTGTGTTTTTAGAGAACCTTTGTTTGTTTATGATCCCAGCGAAAACAAAGCTGCTAATTGAAAAACAATAACAGGAGCGTATCTTTAGCATCCTAAAGGGAGAGGTTAACAGCTGCTAGCGTCGGGGGAAGGAGCGAGGGAGGGGGAGAGAAAGGGAGGGTGCAGTGAGCAAGGGGCCGCTTGAATGTAAAAGTGCCTTTGGGTCCCCAGCGAGACACGTGTGTCGGCTCAAGCCTTCAGACCCTCCAACGTGGGTCCCAAGCAGGAAAGCGTCCTGCAGCCCGCCACTCCTTCTCAATCTTTGGATTCCAGTAAGCCCGAAGGTGCGTAGGTAACCCACGACTGAGTAGTGCTTCTGTCCCTGTGAGACTGACTGTCAGGCAATTACTTTCGAAAAATACCGCTGGGCCCCTTTTCATCCTCTCCAGGTGAAAATGCAGACGTTTCTGTGTCGCCCTCACCCTTCCTTTATGAAATAAGGCGCCCAACTGTTCGGATATTACCATTCAAAAACAGGTTCTGTGGCGAACCTCATTTGTGAATCTATTACAGAGATTAATAGATTATTTCTCCTTTTTCAACTAATTCTCAGTGGGGAAATTTAACCATATGGTAAGGAGAGAATTAGAATTTCATCACATTAGAGCAAAATGTAATGAAAAGAGTCCAACACCTGGGGCCAACTCTGAAAGACACAATTAAAAGGTTTTTAATGAAACCAGAGAAACCAAAAATTTCATAGCCTTCAGTAATTCTGCCACATAAGAAAGATTTATTGGAAGTGTTGGGAAATATTGTTTTTACTTCTGTCGTAAGGATGAAAACCAGCCGCTAAATACCATGTGCTACCAAAGACTGAAATCAGGAGCAAGAGGACTGCGTCTCCCCTTTCGCCTGCGGAGATGAGCACTCGTTTTCGCAGTTCCCCCTTCCCTGAACCTCCAAAAATAACCAAGGCAGATCCAGATGTCCCCTGAACGGCTTCCTAGCTGTGGCGGTTACGTTTCCGGATAAACGAACATCCACAAATGCCCCACCTTGTTGTGGGTCAGAGGATTTAACTCCTCATGAAGTTGACAATTCCGAAACAACTGGATTTTAATCTCGAGGAAAGTTTGAGAAACCTGTTTCTTCTGTTGAGGAAATCGTGTTTCATAATCACCATGGCTATAGCAGCTATTTGCAGACGGCTGCAAAAGCAGCCCCCCACCCCTTCATAAAATCCAATGGGCTGCGTAATCAACTTGCTCTCCTTCTTCTTATTTTTGTTTTATTTTTTGCTTCCGGGTAGGAAATGGAGAGGGCTAGATGGAAATAAGGCAGTGTATTCAGGAGGGGGAACCGTTGCTTTGCTGTCTCCCTAGCTGAAAATCTAAGTTGAATTTTGGGCAAGCCAGCGGGGACACTACCCCCCTCCCCGACACGTCCCATCTCCAAATTCAAACCGGAGTCCTCCTGCGAACAGGAGTGGAGTATAATTCTCTCCCGGAAGGGTAGCTGAGCACAAGCTGACAGCAGTGGCGAGGGAAGGGCAGTGGGGGTGGGGTAGGGTGGGGTGCGGTGGTTGGGGGCGTCAGCTCTTCACGGGACTCCCAGGCTTCGCCGTCCGTCGATCTACAATTTGCTGAAGGAGTAAAGAACATCCTCGGCTCTAAGTAAGGCTTTTAGTGTGTTCATTGATGAGTGAAAGTCGCCACACATGTCAAGCTAAAGGCAGTTGTTGGGTTACTAACAGGACCCAGCGCCTTGCAAACATATGCGCTAAGCTGTGTATACAGATGGCAGGCAGAATAATGGAGCAGGCGCCTTTTATAAAGCTCTAGCTGCTGCCTGTCTTCAGACCTGGGAAATGAAACTATTCAGACTCGCGGCCAGATAGCGCCTGCGATTGTTTGTTACCGTTTTAATCCTATTAATTAAAACGTTAACCTGATTGGGTAGAAAGGCGCTGTCCCAACAGGCGAGTCTTCTTCATAATAACCTACTCAGAGATAATGATGTAAAAGACTCCCCCGTCTGTGGCGGCGGCTGGTTGATGGGTCCGGAAATCTCTTGAAGGTGAATCCAAGCAAGATAAACGGTGCGGAGAGGAGGCGCCGGGCTGGGCTCAGCGCCGCGGCGGCGGCGGCTCGACTCCCTGCGCACCCACCCTCCCACCATGCGGGGCCGCGGCCCATGGTGAGCCCCAGCAACCAGCACCATCGGCTGGAGACGAAGAAAAAGAAGAAGAGGAGGCGGCGAGCGCGGGGGAAGGCGAAAAAGAAAAAGAAAGAACGGGAGAGGGCTGCCGGCAGCGCGGAGACCGACGCGCTCACCAGTCCCGGAGCCCGGCTCCAGAGCGTCTGCGGCGCCGCCTGACTCTCGAGGCCAGGCGGCGGCGGCGGCAGGAGCGGCGGGCCTGGGCTGCGCGTCGGCCCTGGACCATGGAGCGCGGGCTGCACCTCGGCGCGGCCGCCGCGGGCGAAGAAGATCTCTTCCTGCACAAGAGCCTGAGCGCCTCCACCGCCAAGCGCTTGGAAACGGCTTTCCGCTCCACGCCGCCGGGCATGGACCTGTCCCTGGCGCCGCCGCCTCGGGAGCGCCCGGCGTCCTCCTCCTCGTCGCCCCTGGGCTGCTTCGAACCAGCTGACCCCGAAGGAGCAGGGCTGTTGCTGCCGCCGCCGGGGGGCGGCGGCGGCGGCGGCGCGGGAGGTGGCGGCGGCGGTGGGGTGGGCGTCCCGGGGCTGCTCGTGGGCTCTGCTGGCGTTGGGGGCGACCCTAGCCTGAGCAGCCTGCCGGCCGGGGCCGCCCTATGCCTCAAATACAGCGAGAGCGCAAGCCGGGGCTCGGTGGCGGAGAGCAGCGGCGGCGAGCAGAGCCCCGACGACGACAGCGACGGGCGCTGCGAGCTGGTGCTGCGGGGCGGAGGCGCGGACCCGCGGGCCTCCCCAGGCGCTGGGGGCGGCGGCGCTAAGGCGGCGGAGGGCTGCTCCAACGCCCACCTCCACGGAGGCGCCAGCGCCCCACCGGGGGGCCCGGGCGGCAGCGGGGGCAGCGGCGGCGGCGGCGGCGGCGGCGGCAGCGGCAGCAGCAAAAAATCCAAAGAGCAAAAGGCGCTGCGGCTCAACATCAACGCCCGCGAGCGCCGGCGGATGCATGACCTGAACGACGCGCTGGACGAGCTGCGCGCGGTGATCCCCTACGCGCACAGCCCCTCAGTGCGGAAGCTCTCCAAGATCGCCACGCTGCTGCTTGCCAAGAACTATATCCTCATGCAGGCTCAGGCCCTGGAGGAAATGCGGCGCCTTGTCGCCTACCTCAACCAGGGCCAGGCCATCTCGGCCGCTTCTCTACCCAGCTCGGCGGCGGCAGCAGCGGCGGCCGCTGCCCTGCACCCGGCGCTCGGCGCCTACGAGCAGGCGGCCGGTTACCCGTTCAGCGCTGGGCTGCCCCCGGCCGCCTCCTGCCCGGAGAAGTGCGCCCTGTTCAACAGCGTCTCCTCCAGCCTCTGCAAACAGTGCACGGAGAAGCCTTAAACACAGTCCCGAAAAACACAAGACCGACCCAAAAGCTAGAGGAAAGCGAAAAGCTGCCCCCACCCCCTTTTTTTCGGCCCTCTCCTAGTTGTGAACCACTTGCAGAGGAAACAAAGCAGAGGCGAAAAATTGAGGAGAAGCATCAGAGACAAACGGGACTTTCAGCCTTGTCATCCCCAGAATCTCAGTCTTTGGGGTGGGGAGGGAGGGGTGAGGGAGGTGGAGTTGGGATACAGTATGGATTTTTTTTTTTTTTTCTCAGAAAAGTGGCAACTTTGGTGGCAACCAAGACCAGAGGAAGCGAAATCTTCCTTTATGGTGACAAAATAAGTTGAGAAGTAGTAGCTCGGTTATTAAGGCGTGGAGAGTATTGAATAGCAAAATACTAATCCTACTAATACTTATGAATTTGGCTCGTGCGGAGGCGGAGAGAAGCCCGGGGATGGGTGGCGTTGTCGGACGGAATATTCATTCAGACAAATCAGAAAGGGCACTTGAAAATAAATTTTGATTCTGAGCCAGGAGAAAAACTTGAAATGTAGACTTATTTAAGTGAGAAAAAAAGAGAGAGAGACGTTGCTATGAAAGACTTGTATTTTTTATTGTCTCTGAACTTTAATCCTGTGAAAATGCTCAAAGTTTTGGCGAGAGTGATATAACAACTGACTGTGGCTGAAAAAATAGCATTTAAAAATATTTATGTGCACCTTGTTCCTTTCCACTTTGCAATGATGTATAATGAATGATTCATGGTATTTATTTGTTATCTTCAATGACCCACATCAACAGTATTTATCATGTGTTAAGGTCTCGGGTCTTATGTGCAGATTTTTTTTTATGCCTCTAAAATTCTGTGTTATAGATTAACATACTGTGTACCAAGTGTTTAAAAGGTTTATTTGCCAACAAGTATGAAGAGAAATATTGATGTATCTGAGCTGTTTAGGTTTATGAAAGATCACCTGGATATTTTCAGTTGCATCATCCCTGTATTTAAATTGAGCTTTAATAAATTGCTTCAGTCCAAAAATTACAGGAAAGGTGTATTCTTAATTGATAAATGAATTGATCTCTTTTCTGAAAGGGGACTCCTTTGCATTCTAAAAGGGAAAGATATCACAGCAATAGATCCTCTAAGTAACAACATGCTAAGCAAATATTTTTCCAGGCTGTGCTGTGCATTTTAAAAGGTCTGATTTAATTGCTTTTAATATATATATATACAAATATAAATATAAGTTATTTTAACTGTGAAGAGTTATTTAAGTTAAAAGACTGCTTTGATTTGCCTATGGTATAAAATTCTTTGTTATTTTTCTAAAAAAATAAAAAATAAAATTTAAAAAGAAATAAAACTGAGGAAGAGCAAGAAGCTATTTACCCAAAGTAAGCTTTCAGTTTTAGTTTGCATGGCTGTTTGCCTGCCTTTCTGTCCTTTGAAAATCAAGAAAAACTTTTTTAAAAATGGAGTCCTGCTATTTTCCACTCCTTGCAGATAACACAAATTCAGTTTGTCAGGTTGGATGGCAAGTTGCGAGCTGTGATGGCTCTCTTGGTGGGTCTTGGGTGTGTAAAGAACGATCTATATATTAAATAGGTCAATCAGACTATGACAGCTATGTATGACCGTTTGTATGTGTATATGTCAGAAAGAATCTTTATTAAAATATTTTGATCAAACATTTTATTATGCTGTGCTTTGTGGAAGGCAATCACCTCTCTATGGTGTTATTCTTTGCTTGAAAAGTAAAAAAGAAAGGAGTTTGAAAGAAGGTGGAACTAAAGTTTTGGCAGGGATGCACAATTAGGAGTTAGCAACATTCACTTGTTCAGAGGACATTGGCTGAATCTGGTCATTGGAGGAGCGATGAATGCGTCAGTGCTGAGACCCAGAGGAGGTTGGGAGATCTTGGCCTTTGGCGTGCACTTTGAAGGCCATGCACTTCCTGGAATTCTTTTTCCACTTGTATGCCCTTGTTAAGAATGCCAGGGCCTGTCAAAGAGGGTGAAGTTTCTTAAAGAGAGTTTTTATCAAACTTTCTATCTCCAGCTGCCTTGAAGGCCAAGCGAAAGAGGTGGATTTGGATTCTCTGAACCCTAGTTTTTACGGTGGCTTTCCACTTTTTCTTTCTTTTTTGTGACAGAACATCAACCAGGTTGAATTTTAGCTGTGAACAATGCCCATGGAGAGTCTCAGAACTCTCTAGTGTTGCTTGTTAATGAGATTTTTAGGGATTGTGTTTGGATTGGGTTGGGTGTCGACTCTCTTAGAGAATGTCTGTATAGGCTTGTTGTTGGACCTTAATATTGCCCTCAAATGTTGAAGGTTTGGTTTTTATTGAGGCGGAGGTTATAGAAGAGATGGTGATGGTGCTGGTTGTGAGGGTGATGTAGAAGTTGCAGTGTTTTTGCTGTACCCAGCATACTAAATGCATTTTTGCCTGTATAGTCTCAGCTCAGAATGATATCCCTAAATGCCATCAAACTTAGTGGGGGGTGATGAGGATATTTTCTGCTCCACTTGCCATCAAAAAAGATTAATCAGAACCTGTAACTTTTCAGAAAACATAACAGCCAAGGGCCTTGAAGCTGGAGCCCTCCCACACTGGCAGTGGGGGGTAGAGGGAGGGAAGACACCAGGGCTGCCCCCAGGCAGGAGGAGACCCGTCTCTGAGCATTTACCAGACAAAGCCTGGGTGCGTCTAATTATGATTATTAAAACAATTTCCATGACGATGTCTAATATTATGTTAATTTGAAAACAACTGTGTATGAAAACTGTCGACTATAATACCTAAATTCATTTAATGAAACACGTCGTTAAGGCAATTAAACCTCCTGGATGTGATTAAGAAACATAATTACAACACTGTTCTGCGCTATAATTGGGTGTCTTTAATCAAGGGGTAAAGTGATCAGCAACACAGCCATTAGTTTGTATTGTTCTGGCCCTGCTGTCCATCATTCTGATTAGGAATTAGCCACAGCCATCACCAGTCGGATTTTTTTCCCCCTCTTTTGCATATTAACATTTTAGGAGACACATTTGCTGCAAGATTTACTGCTTAATATTTCTCATCATTAAGAAGGCTTCCTTGAAATACTTCCTCTGTAACCTGTGCTGTTCAAGTATTATTAGAAATTGTACAGAACAAAACAGTCTTGAACTTCAGGAGAAAAAGTAATGTTCACCCTACCCTCACCCTTTAAAAGCTCAGCCTAGAGTGTTAGTCCTGAAACAGACTTGTAATAAATGGGGGGGGGGGGCGGTGGGGGTGAGGGCAGGAAATGCTGAGACTAAATTGGAATGTCAGAGGAATGGGTACAATTATTAAAAGTGGCAGGGGTAATAATATTTACTTCCGTTTTGATAATTTCAAGCAAATTAACCCTTTTTCCAAACCTAGGAGTTGGCCAGTGTGTGTTTTGGGGACCCACCAAGGCAATCTGAAGGGAACTGGAGAAGGTTTTTGGGGATTTACTTAGGTGCTGCTCCCTAACCTAACCCCAACCTTTCTGGAGTTTCTGTAGCAGCAGCTTGAAAGAAGGAACCCGGTGGCTGGAGAGACAGCTCTTCCCATGTCCCACAAAAACCCGGCCTCTTTCTCTGAGCTCTGAGGCTTGAGTCCTGAGTTTAGCCCAGGCTGGAGAGTTGGCCACACACCAATGGGCCCCAAATGTCCTGCGCGGTATGGAGCACCCAGGTCGCGACTGAGTGACTTGGCAACAGTGTGGTTTTCTTGTCCAAGTGCCCTTGGGTCGGAGCAGACAGCCTGGCCCTTAAGGACTGCGGCATCCTTCCGGTTTTCTGGGTCCATGCCAGGCCAGGAAATTTCTCAGGCATCCATCCTGCTTGAGGGGTTCCTCCCCGACGCCCCCGCCAGGCCACTCCTGTTCAAGTTCCTCAGAGAGCTGAGAGTGGGCAGACGAGGCCTAGCGAGGATTCAGGGTCCTACTTGGCCTTTTATTCCAACTTATGTCCCATCGCCAGGTTCACGGGAAGCACCAACCGGAGCATCAGCTTTGCATCTAATTGTACAGGAGCAGCGAATGATCATCTTCAAAGAACTCTCTAGTCACCCCTCCTTCTTCCTCCGTGTGTGTTTGTGTGTGCGCGCGCGCGCTCTTCGATGCCTTCTCGACTCTCCGCAGCTGGACATTCCCTCCAAGACCCTGTGTTGCCTTTAAATTCCACTCCCTCCTCACCCCACCCACAACCCGCCCTAACTTGACTGCCAAGTACGGTGGGTCCACTAGGGAGAGCTTCGTTTCCAGGCAGCCCTTCTCCACGCACTGTTGGTCTGGGCCCACGGAACCGAATCTGTCCACGCGCCCCGGACCCTTGAGATTGCCCCAGCTTGAGTGGCATTGACTTTTCCAATGTAATGACTTATGAAAGATATAATCATGTGTTAAATTGAATCCTCCGTTTAACTGTTAATGGTGTGCTCTGGGCACATTTACGTATTAGATGCTATGGTAACTAATTACCACGAGGAAAAAGGATAATACACTTCCCAGAGTTTGAAAAATAATGATGAGAGTTCACTTAGGCTCTCAGCGCATTGTGGCGACTCTGCCTGTCGGAGCACCGGAACGAGTAGAGACCCGAAAGTGAGCGCTTGGAAGGCGGAGGTAATGAATTCTGGTCAATCGAGGCGCCTTAGTAAAATCTTTAATGAAAATGTGATACCGATGGGGAAGGGAAGGGAGGAGGTCAACTACATAACGGTGCTGCTAAACAAAATTACGTGGCAAAACATAAACATCAGAAACATAAATACGTTTTCTTTTCATTACAATGCAGGTCAGATTAAATTATCCACGTGCCCAAAAGCTTTATGTCAATTGACATTTTTCTGTAGTTATTGTAGGGCGGGCAAAATAAATGAGCCTGTCTCCTGCACGCACTCGGTTAGCGTTTAGAACTCGGGTGCCCCCGGATTTGCCAAGCTAATGAGCTGCAGGTTGATTGAAACTCGGTCCTTTAAATCAAACATTAGGCACAGCGGATGGAGGAATAGGAGAGAAAACCAGGATGAAGTAAGTTCAGTTTAACAGAAACACAACTCTCAGGGTGAGAGTCTTTTCCCACCCCCGCCGGATCTCTTGCTCTTTGGGTCTGTTGGGTGTGTTTACTAGAACCGCGGTCTGCAGGCTGTTCGGGACAACTAGACGCGTGGTCCACACCAGGGCCAAGGCGAGTGTTTCTGCTGGGGGCCCAGGAGAGCGGTGGAGAGAGGGGGCGCGGCCCCGCAGGGCCTTCAGTCCTGGGGTGTCAAAGGATAGAATGACCATCACCGCACTCGTGCCCACCGGGCCCGTCTGCTCTCGCTGCGTCTCCGGAGGGACTCGGAATCGCAGCCTCAGAGCACCCGTTCTTCAGGCTTCCCCTGGACCGGTGTTCCTGGCCCCTCCTGAGGGCGCAACTGCCGTCGAACCTCCAAGTTCTTTGGGACAAATAGCTAACTTCAGACTCTTTCCGAGGGCGGCACTAGAGCGGGTTGTCACCTGCACCCCCGCAGCCGACTGGATTCCTGCACAATTACCAGACTTGTAAGCGGCACCCCGCAGGCGCGCCAAAGCCGGAATTCTGCGGATGCTTCCCTGTTTTAAATCCCAAGGAGCTCTGCACTTCCTTGCACTGCAGGGAAACTCTTTGCTCGCCTTCCCTGAGGTTTGATTTGGGTGATATTCCATCACTTTTTCTAAATGACTGGGTTTAACTAGATCCAGGAGACTTTTCTGGACCATTGCAAAATGACCAGGTACTCCAAGTGTGCTTGTGTGTGTGTGTGTGTAACTTTCTTTCCCTCTACCGGTGTTCTCAAATTCAGACAACAGAGATTAGGAAACTCTGGAAGAGAAATGACTGGAGAGGTTAACTGCAAAAAGAGATTAAGATTTTACAGTTGTCCCCTCAGCCTCCCCCTCCCCCTCCCCCTCCCCCTTCATATAGATGAACAGCAAGCCAGTCCTACAAGTCACCAGGATGCTTTGATGGGAAGTGGCCTTTAATTATGCACAATGTGATAGCATCCTCCTTTCCCAGCTTGGGAAAGAGTTAATTCTTTCTGAAAGACCATAGTTGCCCTTGTCTTCTCAACCCGATTCAGAGATGCAATAAAATATGAAGCAAATTTATGGTCTGTTTCAAGCACTTTATTGCTGTATTTTTAAATTCATATATGCACATAGAAGAACTATGATCTGTGAATAATTTGAAATGCTATAGTGGAATGATACATTTTAGATAAAACATAACCATCTCCTTATATAACTGTCTCAGATTAAAATAAAAAAGAAAAATAGATTTCTAATGTGGACCAAACTAAAAAACTAATGAGAGCCATAAACTGCTAACCAACCATAAATTAACATCTTCATCAAATATAAAATGGTATCAGTGGTTATATAAAGCAATTATTGTTTCTCCTTTAAGTTTTAGAGTAAAGTTCATGGATATTTAAAGGACCCATTATTTACAAATGCTTCACAATCTTAAAGATTTCATGTTTTATTAGGAGGATGGTTGCAACTCAAATCTGCTATGTTAATGGCAGTGTTTAGAGATGAGTTTTTAGATTTAAACATACAAATGCTTCATGACTTAACCTCATTTTATGTATCTATCCTGCTCTGGCAATTACGGAAGAACTTGCTGCAAGGATTTGTGTTCAATATCCTTATCTACTCTTAGAAAAGAGTCCACAAATAATATCTCATCATGGAAGAGACTAAGATTATATACCCATCTAGTTAAATCATTAAATCATACACCGTCTATTCGAGAAGTACAGCTACATTTGCCATGAGCAGTCTCTTTCTGCAGTGCTATGGTCAAAATTCAGGTCCAGGCTCAGCTGGCTTCTGCCCTCCATGGTAGACTTTCATAAACCGAGTTGATCTTCTTGATCAGGCCTGCACAGAAACATGAAGAGCCCAGAGGAGGAGAGGACATCTCTCTACCAAATGCCCAAATGCCTGAGGTATCAAGAAGCAATGTCAGTTAATACCTGGGTCTGAATAATTTTCCTCTTGGAGAAGCATCAGGCACACACATCTTTAAAGTGTAGACTTCGCAAGAGTGTAAAATATGGATTTACCCAAAAAGTAAGCCCCTTAAAAAAGTTTCAAAAATTATTTATTTTATGAAAACAGGATAATTATTTGGATGATGCAGAATCTGGGTGGCACACATACTGAAATTATGCCAGTCACTCATGGTTTATAATATATTACTTATAGGGTAGTTTTTCTGGTTGATCATCTCCAAAGGTCAAGAATTAACAAGGATCTTCAACTGGTTAAGTCCTAGGACCACTCCTTAATTTTTTTTTTTTTTTGCAAGCATTGTTTAATTTGAGAACTTCCTTCATATACTTTTGTAATTTTTTGGTAAGTCTAAAATTAGTTCAAAGTAAAGATTTAAAAACTTAACACCTAATTGTAAAATGTGGAGAAAGTACTTACTACATGTAAACTTTTTAGCTTCGTAAAAATAATTCAAAAGTACTTTCAAATCCTTCAAAAGTATTCCATTTAAGGTATAAAAAACAAAGGCATTTATAAAACTTTAAATATATCGACCAATTCTTAGTTATGGAATAAAACTACAAACCATTTCAACATTAAAATAAAAAAACAAAAGCATTTACAAAAAAAATTGGGTGACTGTCCAGTAACAAGGAAACCCTGGTGGTGTAGTGGTTAAAGAGCTACAGCTGCTAATCAAAAGGTTGGCAGTTCGAATCCACCAGGTTCTCCTTAGGAATTCTATGTGGCAGTTCTACTCTGTCCTACACGGTTGCTGTCAGTCAGAATCGACTTGATAGCAGTGGGTTCTCTGGTAACAATGACATACCTTTTATGTTAGCTACAGTGGCTAGTTCTCATAAATAAGTTATGTGGAATAAGTGTTCTTTGACAAGTAAAAATCTCTAACTAATATATGCTTGCTATTTATAAATGTTTAAATTTGACTCAATAATGAATCATTAGATATGAATACTATTTTCTGTTATTTCTATTCCTCTAGTTCCTCCTATATTAGGTTAGTTCCTCCTATAAGCACGAATTGTTGTAAGGGGAAATGCTTCAAGAGTCTTTCTCTAAATATTTACTTTCAGTGTATTCTACAATATATTATGCGTCTCCTTATAAAAATCAATGCATTAGGAATTGAGACAGGTGCCACGGTGGTGCAGTGGTTAAGGACTCGGCTGCTAACTGCAAGGCTGGCAGTTGGCTCTGCAGGAGAAAGATGTGGCAGTCTGCTTCCGTATAGAGTACAGCCTTGAAAACTCTGAGGCAGTTCTACTCTGTCCTATAGGGTCTCTATGAGCTGAATGGACTTGATGGCACTCAGCAACAACAAGGAGTTGAGAGAACATACACTGTATTTCAAGTAATTAACAATAAACAGTATTAAACACTCTAAAAAAAGCCAGAATACTCATCAAGTGATTTTTTTTTAATCCAGCTATATCCTGAATAGCAAACTCACATTATTACTCATATGATCATAGCTAATTCCAGAAAGTTCTGTGAATTTTCATTTACTTAAGTGTTTTTTTTTTTAGAGTAAAATTGAAGCCAAAGATAATCATTTCATAGATTGCCAATTTAAATGACACAATTTCCCCTAAAGCAATATTAAACAAGTTCAGTGAACCTGGTTCAAGTGAACAGCAACGCCTTCCGAATCTTCGGCAAGTTTCTGTGGAACGTTAGTGACTCACAGGGTTCCTAAGGAAAGCCAAGTCTCCTAGTGAGATACTGTATATATAGTTACTGAAGGAGCCTCATTTCATTTTCATCCACAGCATTCTGTATCATGTGCTTTATTTTCAGTTTGCACTTGAGTTTATTGAATAAATAGAATATTGTCCAAATGTTATTCAGCTTCATTCACTACCTGTGGTAAAGTGAAAAAATCTGCAGGAAACAAAGTCCACGTGTAATGAAATCTCTCTCCCATTTCTTGTTCTTATACGCATCTCCACAGAACAATAGTGATTACTAAGGATTATAGCCTAGTGGGGTCGGCCTGATGATTAAAACATACTGGCTAAAAAACTTATTTGTCTGATATTCTTGCATTAGAATAACTGGTATTTCTTGGATCTTTTTTCATTTTTCACATAAATAACTAAGTTAAAATGTACTGAAAAATACTGTGAATATAACAATTGAGTTTAGGGAGAGTGTCATCAGAACATATGTGTGTGTGGAGGGAGGTGGAGATGTAAACGGTATTCAGAAAACAAAACTGTTTTCCAAATAATTTGCTTTTTGCAATTGAATCTTTTGTCACCCAAAATATTCCTGGTAGGGAAATAAGAAGATGCAGTCACTCTTCTGTGTTTTAAAGTTAATTTGTTTTAAAGTTGAATTCTTGTTGTAAATAAAAGAACATGACATATTAGATTTGCACGGCACTTTTGTTTCTCATCTAACATCTTTTTAAGAGCAATTTCTTCTTTATAAATCCACACATACGCATTTTAAAATCAAAAAATAGTATTAAACAAGCAATTCAGGACAGCATCTTTAATACTACACAACCCTCTGTTGCCTAAAGATATGTAAAAACCTGAGTACTGGTAGATTACCACCTATGTAAAATTGTGCAGTGAGTTTTTCATGAATTCAATTTATCTCCTTAGAAAGTACTAGAAACAAAATAAACAAGCTAAAAAGTTCAAACATCACTGATTTAAATCAACGCTATAAAGTAAGTAATAATTGCTTTAAATAAATACTGGAGTTTCATGGGAATCTCTGGTGGCGTAGTGGTTAAGTGCTATGGCTGCTAACCAAAGGGTTGGCAGTTCAAATCCGCCAGGCGCTCCTTGGAAACTCTATGGGGCAGTTCTACTCCATCCTATAGGGTTGCTATGAGTCGGAATCGACTCCACGGGACTGGGGTTTTTTTAGAGTTTCATGAAATGGCCTATTATAATTTAAAATAATACTACAGGGAATGTAATATTAGCTTGTTAAGTTTTTCCTAAGTTTGTGAATATGAATAGCTAATAACAAAACAAGTAAATAAGTTTGCAATATTGACAAATGGAATAATTGACAAATTGAATAGGTTAAAAAAAGTGCACATTCTAAGTGCATACCATTCTTGTGTATATAATATTGGCATTATACTACACTAACATCAAAGCCTAGATAATTTTTGTGTTTTGGTCTTTGAGATTGGTTTTAAATTTGCACTGTTAAATTAGAAGACAATTACAAGAAATACTAATTTTTTTTTAATTGTGCTTGACATGAAAGTTTACAGCGCAAGTTAGTTTCTCATTCAAAAATTTATAACACAAATTGTTTTGTGACATGGGTTGTAATCCTCACATTGTGTCAGCACTCTCCCCTGGCCCTTTCCACCCCAGGTTCCCTGTGTCCATTCATCCAGTTTTCCTGACCCTGCCTGCATTCTTGGCTTTGCTTTTGGACAGGTGTTGCCCACTTGGTCTCATATACTTGATTGAACTAAGAAGCAGGTTCCTCATGCATGTTATTGTTTGTAGGACTGTCTAATCTTTGGCTGAGAGGTGGACTTCAGGAGTAGCTTCAGTTCTGAATTAGCAGGGTGTCTGGGGTCCATCACCTTGGGGGTTCCTCCAGTCTCTGTCAGACCAATAAGTCTGGTGTGTGTGCCTGTTTGTGAATTGGAATTTTGTTCGACATTTTTCTCCCACTCTGTCTGGGACTCTCTATTGTGATCCCTTTCAGAGCAGTTGGTGGTGGTAGCCAGGCACCATCTAGTTCTCCTGGGCTCAGGTTGGTGGACGCAGTGATTCATGTGGTCCATTAATCCTTTGGACTAATATTTTCCTTGTGTCTTTGGTTTTCTTCATTCTCCTTTGCTCCAATCAGTATGGGATGAATAGATGAATTTTAGATGGCCCCATGCAAGCTTTTAAGACACAAGATGGTATTCACCAAAGTAGGACGTAGAACATTTTCTTTCTGAATTATGTTATGCCAATTGACCTAAATGTCCCTTGAGACCATGGTCCCCAGCCCTCAGCCCCAGTAACTCAGTCCCTCAAGGAGTTTGGATGTTCTCGGAAGCTTCTATGACTTGGTCAAGTTGCGCTGCCTTCCCCTATGCTGTGTGTTGTCTTTCCCTTCACCAAAGTTGACACTTGTCTACTATCTAGTTAGTGATTTTCCTTCCCCATCCTCGTAATCATCAAAGATTGTTTTTTTCTGTGTGTAAACCTCTTTCTGGATTTTTATATTAGTGGTCTCATACAATATTTGTCCTTTTGTTATTGACTTATTTCACTTAGCATAATGCCCTCCAGATTCATCCATGTTGTGAGATGTTTTGCGGATTCATCACTGTTATCGTTGCGTAGTATACCATTGTGTGTATGTACCATAGTTTGTTTATCCATTCATCTGTTGATGGACCCTTAGGTTGTTTCCATCCTTCTGCTATTATGAATAATGCTGTAATGAACATGGGTGTGCGTATGTTTATTCATCTGATGTCTGTTATTTCTCTAGTATATAGTCCAAGTAGCAGAATTTCTGGAATGTGTAGAATTTCTATTTCTAGCTTTTTAAGGAGGTGCCATATCATACTCCATAGTGGTTGTACTATTTTATATTCCCACCAGCAGTGCATAAGAGTTCCAATCTCTCTGTAGCCTCTCCACCATTTATTGTTTTCTGATTAGTGCCAGTAATATTGGGGTAGGACAGTGTCTCATTGTACTTTTGATTTGCATTTCTTTAATGACTAATGTTTGTGAGCATTTTCCCAAATGCCTCAGCCTCCTGAATGTCTTCTTTGGTGAGGTGTCTGTTCATATTTTTTGCCCATTTTTGATTAGATTATTTGTATTTTTGTTGTTGATGTGTTGAAGCATGCTACAGATTTTAGAGATTAAACCCTTGTCGGGTATGTTATAGCCAATTTTTTTTTTTTCCAGTCTATAGGTTCTCTTTTTACTCTTTTGGTGAAGTATTTTGATGAGCTTAACTTTTTTTTTTTTTTTTTAAGTGTTTAATTTTTAGGAGCTCCCAGTTATCTAGCTTATATTCTGGTGTTTGTGTATTGTAAGTTATGGTTTGTATTGTATTTTTGCCATGTATTAGGGCCCCTAGTGTTACATCAATTTTTTTCTTCCATGATCTTTATTGTTTAGGTTTTATATTTAGGTCTTTGACTAATTTTGAGTCAGTTTTTGTGTATGATGTGCGGTATGGGGTCCCATTTCATTTTTTTACAGATGGTCAACTTGTTAAAAACACTGCCTTTTCCCCATTTAATGGATTTTGGTCCTATGTCAACAATCAGCTGCCCGTAGGAGGATGAATTTATATCTGGGTTCTTGATTTTGTTCCATTTGTCTATGTGTCTGACATTGTACCAGTACCAAACTGTTTTGACAAACATGGCTGTATAGTAAGTTCTGAGATACGGTAGTGTGAGGCCTCCTACTTTGATTTCTTCAATAATGCTTTACTTATCTGGAGCCTCTTTTCTTTCTATATAAAGTTGGTGATTAGTTTTTCCATCTCCTTAAAAAATGCTGTTGGTATTTGGATTGCATTATATCTGTAGATCACTTTGGGTAGAATTGACATTTTCACAATGTTAAGTTTTCCTATCCATGAGCATGGTATGTTTTTCCATATACGTAGGTCTGTTTTGGTGTCTTGCAATAGTGTTTTGTGGTTTTCTTTGTATAGGTCTGTTACATCCCTGGTCAGATTTATTCCTAAGTATTTCCTCTTTTTAGGGGTCATTATAAATGGTATTGTTTTCTTGATTTCCTTTTTGAAGTTCTCTTTGTTGGTGTATAGGAATCCAACTGATTTTTGTATGTTGATCTTGTATCCTGCTACTCTGCTGAATCTTTCCATTAGTTCCAGTGATCTTCCTGTGGAATCTTTGGGGTTCTGTATGTATAGTATCAATATCTGCAAATAGGGATAGTTTTATGTTTTCTGTCCAATTTGGATGCTCTTCATTTCTTTTTCTCCCCTATTGTTCTAGCTAGGACTTCTAGCACAATGTTAAATAGGAGCGGTGACAAAGGTCATCCTTGTCTTGTTACTACCTAATTATTTTGATGATAAAAATAAGCCAATCATGCAAATCTTCAGTAGAGATGCTCCTTTGCCCTAGATGTGTGATCCAAAGCTTAATGATAAAATGGAGAAGATATAATGAAGAGTGCCAGGAAAACCAAAACTAGGGAGATAAAAGTTCCCATGTAGTCACTTATTAAAAAATCAAAGCAAATTCATTGCCATCAAGTAAATTCCGACTCATAGTGACCCTGTAGAACAGAGTAGTACACAATAGGCTCTCCAAGGTTGTAATCTTTATGGAAGCAGACTGCCAAGTCCTTCACCTGCTGAGCGGCTTGTGGGTTCTAACCACTGACCTTTTGAATAACAGCTGACCACTTAATCACCGCACCACCAGGGTTCCTTAGATTGTTTATCAGTGCCCTTTAATTAGTAATGAATAGGTTTTTCTCAATGCTTTCAAGACTCTGAGGTTTATTTTTGCTTCATTATTATTGTTCTTTGTTGATAGAAGCAATATCTTATTTATTTCCTTTAGTATGAAATATAAGGGAGCCTGTAAAAATGAAAAGATGGGGATTTTACCATATGTAAAATGGACTTTTTTTTAAAAAAATTTAGGAGCCTCAATGACTGTATTTGGCTTTGGTAATTTCTACCATATAATGAAAATACCTGATGTATAAGTTTTCATCGTGTGTAATTATGTACATGGTAATTTCTTGTTACAAAACCCTCCTTTGTAATGACTAATGGAAACAGCTTAGTAAGAATTAGTGATAAATTCAAATTTTACTTTTCAAGGAATGAATTACTTACAACTTCATCCATAATATTATTTTATAATTGCACATGCATTATTTTTCTTAATGAAGTGTGTGTCCCTAAAAGGGAAGGGTAATCTAGTATATAGCTTCATGTCTAGCATAGAGGAAATGCTCAAAAAATGTGTGGTTGAATAAATGAATAATGAATTAACTAGTGGCTAAAAAATTATACCTGTTAACGAATACACAGGAACCATTTTAAAAGACACAACATGATTAAAGTATCTCCTTTATTAATTTGTGTATTACATTATGCTTTTCAAAATAAGCCTACCCATATTCCTGTGCTTAATTCTCATGATTCTTGTCAATTTTAATCAATCCTCCTGATCTCTAAAAGGCCTTATTGTTTCTATTTTGCAAATGAACAAAGCGAAGTATTGACAGGAAAAGTAACTTGATGATAACAAAACCAGTTGTGTCACAGTTAGAATCCAGGTCTTTGAACATATTTCTTTATGACATTTGGTCTATTAATAACCATTCTTCTGTTAGTGGATTTGAGCCTGCCTCAAGACTTTTTTATTTCGTTTTGGTTCTACGGCCCATTGCTTTTACATAATCTTTTTTCAACCATTTTATTTATTCTTACTTTCCATTCTAAATTCCTGTACACACTTCTAGTCATAAATTGAGCAGAAACTGGAATGGAATAATTTCATGTGCTCTCTCTGCTGTAACATCACAAAACTGTACTAAGTTGAACTGAAAAATATGGTGGTTTCCACTTCAGGCAATATGGTGGACTATGTGTCCTAGTACAAGACAAATGGGCTATGCTCTGTGGCAGGCAAGAGTAAAGCCTAGGGTTTGTGTGTGTGTGGGTGTGTGTGTGTGTGTGAAATCCAGACCTCTGCATAAAGACAGAAGCTTCCAGAAGCAACATCCTCAGTAGGTAAACTAGAAAGAAACCTTGCCCCACAGAGAAAGGCTGTGAGTGTACCTGCCTGTTTCAGCATTGGCTCTAGGTGAAGGGAAAAACAAAAACAAAACAAAACATAACAAACAAACAAACAAAAACTCAGAAAGCCTCTCCTATCCCTAATCACAGGGTTGCATTGAGCTGTTTAAAGCTAAAACTCACACTAGCCTCCTTTTCCCAAAATACTCAAGCTGAAAATTTAATAAGTGATCTGAGTGTAGTAGTGACATCAAACAAAAGCAAACAAATTGCTTCTGCACGAATGAACTTTCCAACAAGGTGTTAAAAAATTTCCAGAAATAAAATTCCAAGGAACATGAGCTCAATTGGCGGGGGGGGGGGGGGGGGAGGGGGGGGGTAGTGGTGGGAGCCAGAAACAAGTCATCCTGAGTAAAAATCAAAAGAAAATTCTACAGAATCAGATCCATAAAAGACCAATGGATGATTTAGAATATCAGATACAGAATATAAAATATGTATGATTAATATATTTAAAGAGATAAAAGAGGCTATTGAATGTATAATGAAGGAATAATGTATTATAAAAGATGACCAAGCAGATATGACGTACCAGATAAAACTCTCAAACTGACAATGGCCTTAGAAAACTCAGTGGGATTGGAAACTTGAAAGCTGATAAGTTGGTGGCTGGTGCCCTGACCTCAAACCTGACCTGCAGACACTAGAAAGAGAGGGACGTACGGATCTGAGGATCTAAAATAATGAGTGTAGAACATCTTACAGGGAATGAAGGCTATCATGTACTGAATATATATGTTTGTGGAGGATGGGGGTTTGTGGCAACCCAGGCTGAAGGTGGTTGGGCACAACAGTGGGTGGGGGTTTGGTGGAGATAGAGTTTCAAAGTTCTGCTCTTGCCTTTTATCATTCATTAACTGTTCAATTGGCAAAGAAATAGATACTACAGATCATGGTGAATCCTTGACCACAGGAGTTACCTGGTTGAAAGTGTTCTGTAATATTTGGGGTTCTCAGCCCAGGGGCTCATCCCACCCCTCTTTTTTACTCCCCTGGGTGTAACACAAATTAAAGCTTGGCTTTTGGTCCTTTCACCAAACACACTATCAAGGTGGCTGGTATCCCTAGGGTAACATGACTGCATAGTTAAAAACAGACACTTGAGGGGCAAAATCTTTATGAAAGAAAGACATAAACCATCTGAAGCAACATTACTGTAACAGGCATACCAACTCTTTAAGATAGATCAGGGAAAATATGCATTTAGATACATTAAGGTAAAATTGAGGAACATCAAATAGTAAAATTAAACTCTAAACATTTCCACAAAGAAATAGCAGGTCACCTAGACAGGTGCAATCATGAGATTAACTTATGACATTTTGACAACAGCATCAGATACAAGAAGACAGTGGAAAAATATTTCATAAGCAATAAATGTTTAAAAAAAGCCTTTGAGTCTGGAATTTAATTCCCAGCTGTGTTCTTATTTAAATGAGTGGGTCAATAAAAATAATCTCAGGAATGTAATTCTGTAAAGTTTGAAACCAAAGATCAATTATGAAAATAGTCTGGAAAGAAGTATTCAAATAATAGAAACAAACCTTGTTATGTTCTCTTAAAGGAATATGTTCTAAGCTTTTCCATTAAGTAAAATGATAATTATAGATTTTTTGTAATTTAACTTTTACCAAGTTATGGAATTTTCCTTCTATTCCTAATTTGCTATTTTCATCATAAATAGGTGAAATATTATGAAACTCTTTTCTGCATCAATGGAGATACTCATATGGTCTTTCTTCTTTTGCTTGCTAGTGTAGGGTATTACTTTGATTTTTTTTTTTCTGATGTTGAATCAGCAAAAATCACAGTAAGAAAACACCATAATACTAGTTAAGAACCGAAAAACAGACCAAGAGGACTTCAGAGAGTGTTCAGACAGTGTTATCAATGAATGGGGAAAGGTGAGACAACTGGCAGAAGATATCTGTATTGTCTAAAACCAAAAAATGGCAAAAATAAAAAAATTTCAAGAAACTCCAGGTAATTAAGAAGGAAAAGATACAAATACAATAAAAAAGTGGGTAAAGATACGTATAGAAAATTCACAGAAAAGGAAATCCAAAGACCTAACATGCACATGAAAAGATACTCAAATTCTTTTAGACATTAAAACCAAAACCCAAGCCAAACCCATCGCCTTCAAGTAGATTCTGGCTCATAGTGACCCAATAAGACAGAGTAGAACTGCCCCATAGGTTTTCCAAAGAGTAGCTGGTGGACTACAACTGCCAACCTCCTGGTTGGCAGCCAAGCTCTTAAGCACAGCTCCATCAGTCATTAGGGAAACATAACCTAAAATGAGGTATTTCTTCTGCCCTACCAGATAAGCCAAACGCAGGAAGCTGGATAATGCCACGAAAGGGTAGGTGCATAGAGATAATGGAACTTCACATTTCTTGTGGGGAGAAGAGATTGGTGCCCCCTTCTGGAGACTGAACTGATAATAATGTCTCAATTACGTATATACTCCTGTCTCAGCAATTCTGCTCCTAGGTAGGAGAAATTCTCCGAAGTCCATACAGGAACATGAATGAAGAAGGTATTTATCATGCTGGTATTTGGAGTAGTGTGGAGTTAGAAGCGATTCATCTATCACTGGGTGGTGAATAGATAATTAAAGCATGATGGTGGCACGTTATAGAATACTATGCAGTGGTAAGAACAGATTAAATACATACAAAGCAACATGGTGGCATCTTTAAAAATTTATAGCTTAGTGAAGAAAATAAAGAATATGACTTACAGAAAATACAATCATGTAAATGAACTCAAGATAGCAATACATATCTAATAAGGACACATACAAATAAAATAATACATATTAACCATTAGAATGGTTGCCTGTGGTGGGGAAACGCATGGCACTGGGGTTTAGGAAGAATATGGGATAAGTAGATAAAGCCAGAGGGTCTTTGCTTGGACTAATGATCAGTGTGTAGCATGAACCCAGGAGTATAAGAAGTATAATTACTCAGTCCTCTGAACCTGAGGTTAAAATAAAAAGGAAGAAAGAAACTCAACGCATGAGTTTAAAGAGCAGAATAGATACGATGTAGGAAGAATAAACTTAAAAACAAATCTAAAGAAATCACCTAGACTGTAAATTAGTGACACAAAGATATACAATATATGGAGAGAAAAGGTTAAACACCATGGAATACTGAGTGAGAAGGTGTAATACAGAATCTGAGAGAGAGGTAATATTTAAAGAGGTGACGGCTAAGAATGTTCCATACTTGGTGAAACACACTCAGTCAAGAAGATTTGAGAAGCTCAATGACATACAAGCACAATAAATAGAAATAAACTACTCCTGGCACATAGTAGTGTAACCTCTGTCAAAGACAAAGAGAACATGTTACAATAGTTTGAGAGAAGAGACAGATTAACAACTAAGGATTAATGAAAATGACTGATGGCTGACTTCTCGATAACAAGAAAGCCTGAAGAACATGCAATATCTTCAAAAGCACTGTGAGGAAATAGCTGTCAACCTAGACTTGTGCACCCAGCAAAGACATCTTTCCAGAATGAGGGCAAAATAAAGAGATCATCCATCAAGAAAAAACAAAGTTTACACCAGCAGATTTTCACTAAAATGTTTTTAGAGGATGTAACTCAGGAAGGAGAAAATAAATGCTATAAAATCTTATTTACTAGGTATGGTAAGTATTATGTAATCTTACTATAAAAATTAATTTCTTCTTTTAAAAATTACTAAATGTTAGACTTACTAGAAGTTCCAATTAACATACCTGAATTAACTTGGATTTATTATATATAATTCTGCCTCTGACTTGCCTATTTATATTTCATATCATCATGCCAGCCAATCATTTGATAATCTGGTATTAGAAATGCAAGTCATTAGCAAAAAGCTCCAGTGTGTCTTATCAAATTATACTGCATTACATAAAATTGTTAATTCAAAGTAATACAAAAAACTCCAAGTCCAAAAGTTGATGTGTCAGTTTATGAAAAGAGAGAGTGGGCTGTCTTATTAGGGGGGAAGTAACTGTGAGTGTGTAGCAAGGTGTATATGGGTTTTTGTGTGAGAGACTGACTTGATTTGTAAACTTTCACTTAAAGCACAATAAAAATTATATAAAAGAAAGTTGATGCATCAGTTTATATAAATGGAAGCATTAAGGAAAGGGTTAATTGCAATACTGGCATGAATCTTTATTAAAAAAAAAAAACAAACACAAAAAAAACCTATTGCCATCAAGTCAATTCTCATAGAGACCCTATAGGACAGAGCAGAACTGCCCCAGAGGGTTACCAAGGAGTGGCTGGTGGATGGAACTGCTGACCTTTTGGTTAGCAGCCAAGCTCTTATCCATGTGCCACCAGGGCTCCAAAACCTTTATAGTTTATACTAAAGCCAAAATTCTGCAATCAATGCTGTAATGATCTCAACATTTGCTTCTACAATAAACCGAGCACGAATGTCTAGGTCAATGGCTGAATATATAACGTTTTGTGTTTTCTTACATATGAAATCTTATCAGTATCTAACTTGAACATGGGAGGCCTTATATAAGAAGGAATTTTGTTCTATTGAGCCAATAGTATGCAAAGTGATAAAAAGTATTTACAGATGATTAAATATGGAAGTGAAGTGTTTAATCTACAGCAAAACTCATTTAATGCAAATATACCCAGGCAATACAGATATTATTGGTATTATACTTGAAGGGAACATTTTCATCCAATGTATCTCACAGAAATTAAATTTCGTTCTTCTCTGTGAGTTTGGAATTTGTTAGACTGGGTCCAGTTCTAGGACAAATTTCCAGTAATACATGAAGTGTATTTTCACATATTACAGAATGGTTTGAGTGACTTAAAAAACCCTACAGTGCCAAAGATACTGCTTTGAGGGTACATTTAATGTTACAGGTGAAAATATGAAAACAGAGACTTCAAAGGGCTGTCTTAACCTTATCAGTGAGTTAACTTTGATGTTTCCTTTCATTCTACCCTCCTGTTGTATTTTAGAATAGGCTTTGTGACCAACTGTAAACTGATCTTAGATGAAGTGGAAATTGACACATTTAAAAACAAACACAACACAATTCCATTTGCAGAAATTAAAAATAAAAAAATGAGCTGAGAATTTTATCTTAGCGTACTTTTAACGCCTTCAAGATTTTACCCTATACCTAAATGAAACATCTGTTGTTGGATGCGGAATACCAAGCAACATGCGACTGTAGCTCAGTTCGACAGGTTTATCATCAATTATTTCTAAATCGAAATAAGTTACAAGTGCAACCAACAACTGCTTCATTTCACAAGCTGCAAAAAATCGGCCGGGGCATTTGGAGACTCCAGATCCAAACGGCATTACGCAATACTTCAGCTTTTTTCCACTTTTGAAAAAGGTGGTTTTCTTCTTACCATCTTCTACAAAACGATCATATCTAAACTCCTGTAAAGAAGAACGGATGGTAAAATTTAAAAATTTGCACAAAATCGTTTGAGGTCAGTTTCATAAAGTTGTCAGGTCTTCCTCCCTGTCTTAAAAAAGGCTCTGTTTAATCTGGCAAACACGAGAAAGTAAAACTTGACTAAGTGCAAATTATGTAGGAATTTTCAGAAAAACTCAAATGCTTCTAGGAGATTACTTCCCCCACATCAAAATGAAGTCCAAATACCAATATGATTTTTCTTCCCTATTCATATCTATCTCATACCCTGAGCTTTCTAAATATAGGTGCCTTCTCTCAATTTTTGCTCTGTAAGGCCTTTGGTATTCCAGTGGTCTGTGAAACGTAAGGGCTTCTTCATCACCACCACGTTACTATGGAATAATGAATGCCACTAACCACAGGGACTGCCTAATTGCAAATTCTCAATGTACTTTTCTCTTATCCCTTATGCCTTCCTTGGTGGATGAGAACTGAGTGTAGACTTCTTAATGTTTGGATTAAATAGATATTTAATAATAAGATTCAGATAAAATACTAGGGAGGAAGTATGCCCCCAAATAGGTTATGCCTGTTTTTTGATGTTGTAATGACTCTTCCCTATGAAATTTATATTAGAATGAACTCTAGAGTGGCAGGCAGTTGTGATATGTTTTCAGAAATAAATTACATTGTTTTTCACAGAAAATTATGGGACTAGTTTTCCTAGGGCGTTTGGCCCATCATCTTAATTTTGCCTTGGGTCAAATGGTTATGGTTCAATTCTCACATGAGTTTCCAAGAGGAGACCAGGTGACCTTATTTCAGCCATGGTGAATCAAGCCACTGATTAAATTAATGAACATGGTATGCATGAAAAAGACCAAGTATTTCCTGTACTTGGTACTCATTAGCATTTGGCCAGCATACAACTTTGAAATGAACTACATGAAGGTAAATACAAAGGAACAGGTCAGATTAAAAGTATTTTAGGTTACCTGAGGAGGACAGAAGCTGGCTAAATGTACAGGGAAATACAGGGTGGAGAGAAGGGGTGTGTTGTCTCATCAGGGGGAGAGCAACTAGGAGTATGTAGCAAGGTGTAAATAAGTTTTTGTGTGAGAGACTGACTTGATTTGTAAACTTTCACTTAAAGCACAATAAAAATTAAAAAAAAAAAGAACAACAAAAAAAAGTAGAGGGAACAGTGAATCCCACATATACGCTTCCATCAGTCCTAACAATCATCAACCCAGGGACAAAAAAAAAGTATTTTAGGTTATGGTGAAAAAAAAATAAATAAACCCTACACTAAATGGGTAGGATCCTTAGAGTCCATTACAAATGATCTAATTTTCTCACTCAATGTTCCCCCCGCAAAAAAAAAAAAAAAAAAAACCCAAACCCAAACCCACTGCCGTTGAGTCGATTCCAACTCATAGCAACCCTGTAGGACAGAGTAGAACTGCCCCATAGAGTTTCCAAGGAGCGCCTGGTTGATTTGAACTGCTGACCTCTCGGTTAAGAGCCATAGCACTTAACCACTATGCCACCAGGGTTTCCCACTCAACGTCAGTGTTGTTAAAATCAGCAAATGATTTCCTTTAAAAGTATTGGTTTTAATTTTTTCCTCATTTACCTAGGATACTTATTTGATAAGTATTCATCCTTAGAAAAACACACTTTGACTGTTATTTTTTTTTTCCTGCCTTCAGTTTAGAAGTTGATGCAATCATAATGGCAAAATTAATGTGCATTTTTGTAACTCTCTAACTCCTGACAGCTAATTCTTGAGCTCGTTAGAACAGAAGTGTATTTTATCACAGATAGTTTGGGGATGAATCAGAAAAGGATTTAGCCAGTGCTAAACTTAAAATGCCTGTTTATCCTGTAGTAGGGAGACCCTGGGTTGCACAAACAGTTCAGAACTTGACCAGGGTGGGATTAAGGCATGTGAGGGCCCTAAACATTGATAATCTGTGGTGGACCCCTCTGCTTACTCACACATTCAAATGGGATATGTGAATTATAGATATACATGTAATATGTATGTGTGTGTGTGTCTTAGCTATCCATGATATCTTTCTTTAAATGCGACTATAATATTAGCAAAATAAAAAAAAATTGAATACAAAAGTGGTATATGCCATTTTAGCAGAATGAGGTGAACTGGATTATAAAATTTTTAGTGGGTGTGGGTACTAAGATTTTTACTACACACCACATGTTCTACAAAAAGAATATTCTATATATTCTAAAACAAAGAAAATGAGTCAGTGAACTTAGTTGATTCAATAATCAATGTAAAATTCTGTTGATCTTTCACAACGAAAAACTGTAGCAAGAGTTAGACTCGACAGCCAACAGCCCACCCCCACCTCTTGTTTATTAGAAAGAAATAGTATACTCCCAAGAGACCCGCTGAGATGAAGAGTTTCAATTACATGTGAGGGGACCATAGGAGACAGATGTCAATGAAGGCGTTGAAGTGGTAGGAGCCTCATAGCTTAATAAGCCTTGTGCATGGGCACCCTCATGACCATGTGTGAACTTTATTTCTGGCCAGCACATTCTCACACACTGGAGCTGATATCAATTTCATTTAGTGCTCTACTATTTCCCTTCCACTGTGGTGCTTGCTTGTGTCCTGTCTGCTTGGCACCTATGGGTCTTTGCTTTGGACAACTGGTGCCTCTGTTTTGGTGATGCTCTAAGCACATGCTTATCTTGCTTACTGGGTAATCCATCCTGGTTCTCGACTACTAGCCAAAAGGTTGGCAATTCAAATTTACCCAGAGATGTCTCAGAAAATAGGTCTGACGATCTGCTTTTGAAAGATCACAACCTTGAAAACTCGGTTCTACTCTGTACAAATGTGATCGCCATGAGTCAGGCTCAACTCAGTGGAAAACAACAACAACAACAAATACATCCTTGTATCAATAAACAAGAACACGTTTTGATGACATACACTTTATTACTAGAGGTAGAGTTACTATAAGGCAAGTTTCTCCTGGTGACCCTTTCCACTACCGAGGCCAGGCCTATTTGCCTGAAGTCAGTACCACTTCTTCTTCCTCCTCCCCGCTGACCAATGTGAGACCAAGCAATTTCCCCAACACCTTCCTGCCTAGGCAAATCAGTTTAAGTGAAGGTTGCTCTGAAATGATTTGTTAAATGAGGTTTAAGCCAGAAAATGCTAAAAAGAATGTTTAGCTTGGCTTATAATGTCATTAGTATCCTGATATCATAAATAAGCCAGAAACTATCATGGATTTCGTGTTCTTTGTGAACATCTATGTGCTGCCAACCTCTAGGAGGCCATAGTGATAAACATGCCATGTTTGAGTGTCTCCATCCCCACGTTAGCATCAACATGCAATTCTCTCAAATTCCTAGTCATTAGTCAATCAGTAGTGTCACTTCTCTAGTTTCCATCCACCTTCTACCCTATTTTCTCTTAATAAACATCTCAGAAATTCCTGTTTGGTTGTTTATTATAGGAAACAAGAAGGAGAAAGCCCAACTTCTTTTGCTCTGTAACCACCATAAGTTCAAAGGGCACAAGGCCACAAATATGTTTTTTAGTTAAAATTTATTTTTAGTTTGTTCCATTGCCAGTGTGTGGACAATCTGAGCAGTAACAAAGTTAGGAAGGGCCTATGCTAGTTGCTAGGAATATAAACAGGTTTTAACCAAAAAGGGGAAGGGCGTAAGTCTCATCTCTGAGATTTCAGGGTCACAACGTCAGAGAACTAAGGGTCAGGAAGCTCAAAATGTGCACATTCATTTGGAACAACTGAAATACAGGATTCTCCATGCTGATCTAAACTCTTCTTGCAGTAATGATAATAAACTTAGCACTTCACAATTAAAAACCCACTGCCATGGAGTCGATTCCGACTCATAGCGACCCTGTAGGACAGAGTAGAACTGCCCCATAGTTTCCAAGGAGCGCCTGGCAGATTGGATGGATGATATAAATTTCTGGATAGAAGAGAATTTTTGGTAGAAGGGCTTGAAGAAGATTACATAACTACCTAATTCATGTTCTCCAAAGCTAAGTTCAGTTCAACAGGTTCTTCTAGCACCTCCTCTATGTGAGGCACTGAAGTTACAAAGGAATGATACATGGTTAGCTGAGGTAGGTGACACACAACACCATCATGAATTGCACCCACTATTTATAATTCTGGGTAGAGGCATCTAAGTTAAACAAAAGATATGGCTTCCTTGAAATAAAAAAAAAAACTGCCAGCTTTTTGAATGAATGACTAATGGCTCCACTGTGGCTCCTGGTTTACAGCCCTCCTGGGGCAAGATGACAGAACACAGAAGTCCCATTGTATTTCCTTGATTTGGGTTCCAATCAGTGATGTGCCTCAGCCCGCTTGTACAAACTAGTGAGAGTATGCACGCTTCTTCCCAGCTCTGTGTTGTATTGTCTCATTGGTAGCCTGAAGTCAGCCATGGTGGGAATGTTTATACCATGGAAGCTAACAAATACTACAAATCAGGAAGTTTTCTTTTTTTTTGTTTTTTGGAGAGCTGGTTTACCAGCACACCCGTGGTTCCAATGCTGCAGTACCAGTAGCCAATTGCTGTAGAGTTGATTTAGATTCTGTATGACCCCATGTACTACGTCACAGAACTATGCTCTACACGGTTTTCAGTGGCTGATTTTTTAGAAGGAAATCGAGAGACCTTTCTTCCACAGTGCCTCTGGGTGGACTTGAACTACCAACCTTTCGGTTAGCCGTCAAGCACATGAACCACCAACCTTTTGGTTAGCAGTCAAGCACATTAACTGTTTGGACCACCCGGGGGCTCCCAATTTACTGGTATGGCAGAAGTCCTCTCACCATGAAGCATCTGACTATGAGAACACATGTGATAAGGTCACTGAGTCCCTAAAAACTGTAAGCTCTTAATGGCAGGAGCCACATGTATATATTTCTAGTGTTACCCGCTATGCCTCTCAAGGTGCTTTTGGAGGTAGTAGATGCTCAGTATCTGTCTCCTTGAAGTATACTCTGTTCAGGTTAAGATATAGACAACATTGATTCAGAATACTTCCTTGTATGTTGTGACTTGTACATCCTAGGAACAGTGAGGATAATCAAAATGACACTGATATCACAATTTAGAGAGTAATTTAGGATTTTTTGAAGGGCTTTCAAATTTACTCATCATTTTATAATCCTGACTACTCTGAGAAGTAGATGGGGCAGATTGGTATAAGACCACACAAAGCCTTTAAAGTTCTGAGCTTTTCAGGGATACTGCCACGTCTTCATAATTTCTATGTTCATAAAAACTCTGTGTTTCCTTTCCTTAAAAGACTACGTGGAAATGATAATGTGCTACCATCTTAAATGTTTGCTATTTCTCTTCCATAACCCAACACTGCCACCACAGCACCTTTCTCCCTTAGCCACGGTGGCCATAGAATAACTAAATACATTTGGGCTTCTCCATAGCTCCAATTCTTGATGCTACATTTTGGCAGAAGAGGAAGCATCACTATTTACTGATTATTTGAGAGCTGGCTGCATGAATTTTAGCTGATAATTGAGCTAAGTTTGGGGGTGCATTCGGAAAGTTTGTAAAAGTGATACACTCATAGTTGATTGAATAGATTAGCTCGGCTTTCTTGAACGTAGATTGCCTTGGTAGCATTTGTACTGATAAAGAGAGTGGAAGAAAGAACTGAGAAGTGGTATTTCCTTTTCTCTCTCATTGTTTTCGACTGCACTTGCCAATTTGTGTTGGCACATAGGTAACAGCTCACCTGAATTGCAAAGGATAACTCATAACACAGGTGTTATATATTGGTATTGTATAGGCCTAATCTTTTTTTCCCTAAGTTATATTTGTTTTATTGTTGTTGAGAATATACACAGAAAAACATACACCAAATCAACACTTTCTATGTGTACCATTTAGTGACACAGACTACATTCTTTGATTGTGCAATAGTTCTCACCCTCCTTTTCTGAGTTATTTCTCCCCCATTAACATAAGCTCACTGCCCCCTAAGGTTCCTATCTAATCTTTCAAGTGGCTGTTGTCAATTTGATCCCATATAAATAGTTCATAAAAGAGCATAAGGCTCAAAGTAGACCTTTTTTTTTTTTTTTTTTTTACTATTTAAGCTGAACTATTGTTTGGTTTTAAGATGACCTCAGGGATATTTTTGGTTTAAGGTTTAAAGATTATTTCAAGGCAACAGTTTTAGTATTCCTCATATTTTTGATCTAACAGTTATCGTCTATTTTCTGCATCTAAGTCCTGGTCTTCTCATTCAAGCTCTGTAGGGTACAAAAGGTAGGCAGTGGTAAATGAGTGTCTAAGAAGCTTCTGGGCCAGAGCTCTCAGGGACAAAAGGCCAAGGGCAGAATTTTTTTCTCTTTTTTTCACTGTCTGTGCATGATTTGGGGTGGACATCTGTTACATGCGAGTCTACAGCTTTTACTGATTACCACCCTAAGTTGTTAAACACAAAATAAAAAAATTTGTATGCCTGGCAGTAGTAGGTGCTTAGTAAGGGTTTATCGAATAAATGATTTATTGCGTAAGATCTTGGCAAATCATATAAAAGTGGTTCAGAACTATATCATTTGTTCTGTGCTAGGAATTATCAGCATACCACAAGTAATTTCTAGAAAACAATGGCATGGCAAGAAGTTAGCTAGTTAATTTTAAAATCAGTCAGGCATAATCAGGTATGTTAAATCTAGTAAATAACAGAAAATCGTCATTAACTCAAGTTAGAGCCACACTACTCATGGGGAATCAGTATTCATAACATTACAAGTTTGTTCTTCCAGAGAATGAGTATGAGGTAAATCTTTTTGATTACTATTAAGATTGGCTGATTCATTATATAAAGTTGGGACATTGTTATTTAAATATAAATTAGCATACTTCCAATTTTCAACTTTGATTTTTTAATTTCTAAAAGTCTAAATCAAGGTCTTTTCCATCCTTAGGACAGAAAGAAGAAGGAAATCCCAATGAACAGTGCCATAAAAATAATGGCAATTTGGTAAACATTTATTGAGGATTTGTTGATAGCTGTAACGGTGACTTTACTATCATGACAGATATGAATATTAAATTTAATGACTAGTGGGATAATCATACAATGAAAATAAAGAGTAAAAAATAGTTAAGTAAATTAAAAACCATGGATAGAAATGAAACTATTTTAAAATCTAAAAATATATTTCAGATATTGGTTATTCATTTGCTCTATTTAATGAATGTCTACGTATGTGTGGGGTTTCTGAAACGTAAACGTGGAGCTAAAGCTTGTTCTCAGTATTACCCTACTTCCTACCTACTGCCATCACTTGCATAATGCCTTTTCTTCTGGAGCATATAGACATCATAGGCACAGTTCTCCCCATTTAAAAAATTCTGCTTCTGCTGATGAAATAAATGCAAATTATCTTATTGTACTTGAAATGTGCCTTTTTATTAATTTTTAAAATCAAACAATATTCTAATCAAGCCTGGCTGCAAAATATTTAACTGCTTAGAAACTGGGTTTAGAAGTGGTCCCGGTATGAACTGCTCAAGAAGAGCACAGAAGTTTCTCTTTGGTAAATGGCATTTTTTAGGCAAAAACTGCAGCAACAACAGGACTTGTGAAGAGCAGGCAGAACACGACTGCGTTCAATTTGCATGCAGGTGGTGAACCTGTGAAGTGGTATTAAAGATGAGCCAGGGTGGATTAATTTCCAGTCTTTGATATTCATTAACTCCAGCTTCAGAAAAAAAATACAAGGAGACGACACAATTACCCTCTGTGCTTCACCCGTGGGCAGCAGCATTACAACCCCAAGTTCATCATGCTCCCCTAATTGATCAAGAAGGGGCACCTGCCTTTAGCAAGAGGTGAAAAAGTGTATGGGTCCAAGTATGGCAGTGATGGGGTTTGGCTCTGGGATAGTCAATGATACTTTAGAAACACTTAGCGAAATAGCTGTCACTATTTGTTCTCTGAGCTACCTGCCGGTCATCAGCCCTCCATGGTTTTCGATAATCCTCTGCTAAGCAAAGCCCAACTTTGGCCTCAAGGTAATGGTGGCCAAGGTCCAACGTCCATTTCTTCTGAAGAAATTAACATTTAGCTGCATCATTATATTTCTTTTTATGGATCGTGAAACCTTTGAAAGATAGATCCTTAGGGAAAATGTCAGTAAACGGGCAAACTCTTCCATTGGAAGGAAAAACTGAAGTCATCAAGCGGTCTCAAATCCCTTCTGGAGCCAGGTGGCGAGAGGAAAAGATAAAGACAGATCATGAGAAGGGGCAATGTGCTTGTAGCATTGGAGAAGGGGCATCTAAACACGCTCGATGTTTACCTCCGGAGCTTCGAAGACTTCAGGGTCTTTGTGTAAGGCTGGAGGAAAGATGGCTACCAAGTCTCCCTTTCGCAAAAGGCATTCCCCAGACTCCACGGGTAGAGCAAAATCCTCTTCAACAAAACGAATGGTGGTTGAAAATGAACACAGCCGTAGAACCTCAAGAACAATGCTTTCTAAAGGAAATAAACAAAGGAACAAAAGATTATTAAAGCATGACTATAACTGAAGGCTCCTGGGTAACGCTAAAGGTTTGTTCTCGACGACTAAACCCAAAGGTTGGCAGTTCAAATCCATCTAGAGGAGCCTCAGAAGAAAGGTCTGGCGATCCACTTCCATAAAGATTATAGCCAAGAAAGGCCCATGGAGCACAGTTCTACTCTGAAATACCACGTGGAGTTGCCATCATGAATCCCAATTGACTTGAGGGCAATGTTTTTGTTTTTTTTTTTAAATTCCTAAAAAGTGCTGTCTATTTCCTTTTACAGCTCATTACCAATAGTCTTGATTTTAAAGGAAAAACATTCTTAATCGTATCTTCTGAGCACGAATACGGGGTGGGGGGCTGCGGATTAGGTAGAATGAGGAAGGGGTGTGGGGAGACAGCTGTGGCCCAACATAGCTTGCAGGGGCTTCACAGGCAGGAGGCAGCAGTGCTGTACTTGGGCAGAAAGTCATTAGGATTGATGGTGTGAAAGAGAACAATAGGTATACCCATTGGAAATTACAACTGTATCGCTGTTAAAGTACACCACTGATGGGTTATTTCACCAACCTTCAGAACAGTGACACCTTTAAAGCCAGGCTTTGCCATTTAATAACCACTTAGGCAGTCAATAGTAAAGTAATTGTAGTACTGCTTTCTGAGACAGCTTAACACTTAATTTCTTTTATGCTAGGTGTAAATAAAATTTGAGTCAGCATTTGCTGGAAAAATTTCAAAGAAAAAATACTTTTACAGAATTTGGGAGAAAAACTATATTTCCCTCAGCATCCAGGGAAAATCACAGCCACCATCATCTCCTGGAAGACTCCAGAAGCTGAATGTCCTTGCTTTCCCAGTGGCCTTCACCTTTTGCTCCTAGCACGACAGATTTTATGGCTAATTTCCGGCAATTTATCCTGGCAGTTTGAGGAGGAATTCCTTTGGGAATAATATGCATAATTTGCATAAATCATTCTGATAGCATGCGTATCAGCATGTAGCTCCTGTCTAGGTCTGCATCTCTCGCTTCATAATCAAAACTGACTATGTTTCCACCAGCGTGAATGGGCCCTAGAATATAAAGCTTGATTCTTTCTAATCAGCAATGTGAAAAAGATCTCCAAATTGAGTTTTTTTCCCCTTCACATTATAACAAATGGCTGTGTTTATGGCTTGTAATTTAGAAATATCACACACACACACACACACACACACACACACAGCCTTGGTGTTCAGCAAAGCTCTGAAACACAGAGTACCCAACACTTATTAGATTATTAAATATTAAATGTAAGCTCTTCAGAGAAGGCGTGCATCAGTCAGAAAATAAAGATAGCTGTTATTTGGCTAAAATTTAAATCTATGCTCAGCTTGCACAGGGATATCAGTCGCTCTGGTGCCTTCTCACAGGAGGTTTTTCCTTAAGCATACATTTGTCTAAAGAAATGAGGCTGTGGCCAGCTCTGGGTGGCCAGTGTGGTGATTCAATGTGACGTACAGTGAGGCGGTGCATGTTCTTCTGGACTGCCTTTGTTACTATCATCAGGCAGAGTCAAGTCGGCTTGTTGGTGATGAGGCCAGAAAAGAACTCTGGTTTTGGAGCACCGACTCCACTGCAGATAGCCACAAGGCACTTGACACGATGGATTTCAACTGGCAGTTCACCAGCCACCAAAATTTCTGTGGTGCAAAGCAAGGGTCAGCATCCCAGGGACCACGGCTGGCTCTGCTGGATAAACAATAGCAGAGCATCCTTTTAGCTTGTGGTGTGAAATGCTTGCTGACGTGCGTAGCAGCACTGTTCACCCAACAAGTCCAGTAGAGACATGGGGCAAAAAAACACAAAAGCGAAATAATTGTGGGGTGGCTGCTTTGAAAGGGCAGGCATTTAACAGTCCAAATAACATGGTCACATCCTATTGGCTGACGAGCTCGCGGAAGCATGGCAGCTTGTGCCCATTGCGGTATCACAAATGACAATTGGGCAAGCATATCTTATGCAGAAGTTAATCACAATAATGGAGCACAAAATGTGGCTTAGCGGTCAGATCGTAAATGACAAATCTGTTTTATCTTCCAGTACCAGTTATGTGCGCAAGGCAGGCTTGGCTCTTGCTCTGAGCGATCATGCCGATAATCATTAGATGACAAAAGTAATGAGTTGCGTTATTATCAACAATGGAGAGTGGGGCTTGGGTGGAACCTCAGCTCAACGTACAGACACAAAAGCAAGCAGCTTTTCCACCAGCCCCAGCACGAATGCAGGCAGAGCTATACGTTGAGAAGGATGACAACCGCACAATAAAACATTGCAGCCTCTACTTGTAGTTGTCATAGTTGAGCACACACCAGCCAGTGGCACTGACAGACCAGCTGGGCCCTGGGAGGGCTTCCATGCCGCACCAGGAGGTACAGTAAATTATCCAGCACGGTAGAGCAACATCTGTTTCTGTGCTAGTGCCGAACAAACAAGGCAATTTAAAACATACCAAGGGATAACCAAGCAACAAATGAACATGACCCTCATTTTTTCCCCCTTCTCACACGCGAGTTGCTAAACTGCATTGTGCAAGCACTCCATGAAAGGGAAGCCAGGCTGCTATTTGATAAGGTGTTGTCAGAGATATTGTACGTATTACCAAAATGGAAAGGAAAAGTTTAGAGTATTGTTATTCTTAGAAACTTCCCCCTTCTATCTTCATTTCTTTTATACCAAAGCTAGCACTTCGTTCTCAATTCACTCTAGAATTTAAAAAAAAAAAAAAAAAAACTTTCCATACACTTATAAATATTCAGTCTTTAAACCTAATTTGCTATACTTAGTTCACATGCCTTCAAGCATTTGTCTTCCAATTTCCACTGAATAAATGCGTACTAATGAGAACTAGAGCAAGCTGCTGAGGCAAAGCTGGGTGACTTGGGTCTGGCCTGCCACCAGCTTGTGATAGGCGGGCAAATTGAGTTAAAATGAAAAGTCTTGTCAGCTGAAATTCAACATGGTAGCCAAACAGCAAGCTGTCAATCATCCAGCCAAAACAAGGGACCGCAGGTAATAAAAGGTCATTGTGAATCATTAGTGCACTTGACTTTCATATGCAAGTTAATTTTAATTAAACATGATCTCATATCTTTAATGTTTTATAAAACTTATTGTGCATAATGGATTGTTAATTTACACTAACATGTAGCAGGTAATAAAAGGACCCTCTAATTACTAGCATGCATTGTAGAAAAAACGACTATTAAGAATGCAAATATTTGGGAGGGTCATTTACACCAGGCATGCAAGGTGCCAACAACTGCAACTGCGATTAAGATAAGGCTGCTTGCTTGGGCTTTAGTAAGGACCGAGCTTTACTGATCAGCATACACTAAGAAACGGAATTACAAAAGTCCCATCGAAAACTTACAATTCCAAGCCTCTACTACCTTCTTCATCTGCCTAGATGAGATTTGCTTCCCTTTTCAGGATATAAAACCATTCAGATTAAGCATCCCTTTAAGTACAAAAAAAAAATATTTTTATTTTTTTTTTAAGTACAAAGCTGGGGAACGTCTTGGGGCTACGACGCTTTACAACATAACTGCAAAGGAAAAGGATAAACGAAAGGAACTGCAGGTAGAGAAAGGCGCATAGACTTTCTCTTTTGACTTCAGATCTCAATCCTGACTGTAGTAAATGATAGATGGTTCTCATTTGCAGATTTAAAGTGCCAGAGGAGCTCATGACAGTCAATAATGCATGTTACAATGCACACACACACAAGCACACCCGGGTTTCTGCCTGACACTTAAGCCATGACTGTATATGTGGAATGAATGTACTGTGACATGCCCAGGCTGTTAATTTGGGTCACCTTAATGATTGGTGCAGACTGTCATACCATCTGATTAGCCAGGGCAATCAGTAAATAGCAGGAACAGCTGGAATTAAAGGAACAGTCATGCCATGTGGCAGTCTGGTGCGGATGACCACTTGGACAATCTTTAAAAGAAGGCAGAGAGAGGGAGTGGAAGAGGGCGGATGTGGACGTGGAATGCTCCAGAAAAAACCAGAAGGTGTGATGAAATGGGCTGAAGCTCAAGACGTATTTTCTTTTGCATAATTGCCTTTAGGACAGGTGAGAGGGTAAATAAGAAATTGTGATAATTCATCAGGTCATTTGAGGCGAAAAAACAAATCTCTGGTTCAAAAGTCATATATTTTAAGTAAAGTTAAAAATAAACCTGAAAGGTGGAAACAAGCTATGCGTTCACCAAGGGATGAATGGACAAAGTAAATGTGGTATACACATACATTGTTGTTGTTAGGTGCCCTCAAGTCCGTTCTGACTCATAGCGACCTTATGTACAACAGAACAAAACTGGTCCTCTGCCATCCTTACAATCCTTGCTATGCTTCAGCCCATTGTTGCTGCCACTGTGTCAATTCATCTTCATGAAGGTCTTCCTCTTTTTTCACTGATCCTCTGTTTTACCAAGCATGATGTCCTTCTCCAGGTCCCGGCCCCTCTGGATAACATGTCCAAAGTATGTGAGACAAAGTCTCACACACTTGCTTCTAAGGAGCACTGTGGCTATACTTCTTCCAAGGCAGATTTGTTTGTTCTCCTGGTAGTCCATGGTATATTCAATATTCTTTGCCAACACCGTAATTCAAAGGTGTCAATACTTCAGTCTTCCTTATTCATTGTCCAGCTTTCACAAGCATATGAGGTGACTGAAAATACCACGGCTTGGGTCAGGCACGCCTTATTCTTCAAAGTGACATCTTTGCTTTTTAACACTTTAAAGGTCTTTTGCAGCAGATCTGCCCAATGCAATACACTGTTTGATATCTTGACTGCTGCTTTCATGGGCATTGATTGCAGATCCAAGTAATATGAAATCCTCGACAACTTCAATATTTTCACCATTTATCATGATGTTGCTTATAGGCCCAGCTGTGAGGATTTTTGTTTTCTTTATGTTGAGGCGTAATCCATACTGAAGGCTGTAGTCTTTGATCTTCACCCACCACTCCTCTGCCAGTTTGTCGTACTGTGGAGGCTTGTGTGTTGCTGGAAGCTATTCAACTGGTATTTCAAATAACAGCAGGGTCACCCATGGTGGACAGGTTTCAGTGGAGCTTCCAGACTAAGACAGACTAGGAAGAAGGACCTGGCAATATACTTCTAAATAAACTGGCCAGTGAAAACCTTATGAATGGCAGCTGAACATTGTCTGACATTGTGCGGGAAGATGAGCCCTTCAGGTTGAAGGGCACTCAAAATATGACTGGGGAAGAGCTGCCTCATCAAAGTAGAGCCAACCTTAATGACTTGTATGGAGTAAATCTTTCGGGACCTTCATTTGCTGATGGCACAACTCAAAAAAATTAGATGTTGAAGAAACAGCTGCAAATGCCCATTAATAATCAGAATGTGGGATGTACAAAGTATGAATGTAGGAAAGTTGGAAGTTGTCAAAAATGAAATGAAACACTTGAAGATAGATAACCTAGGCATTAGTGAGCAGAAACGGACTGGTACTGGCCATTTTGAAAAGGACAATTATATGGTCTACTACGCCAGGAATAACAAATTGAAGAGGATCAGAGTCACATTCATTGTCATTGAATATACATAAAATGGAATATTAATTCAGCTATGTATAAAGAGAAATGAAAGACTGATATATGCCAACACGTGGGTGAGCCCTGAAAACATTATGCTGAGTGAAAGAAGCCAGACATAAAAGGTCAAATATTGTATGAGTCCACTTTTATGAAATATCTAGAATAGGCAAATCCATGGAGACAAAAGATTAGTGGTTACCAGGCACTGGGCGGAAGGGAGAATGGGGAAAGAAAAATAAACTTATGAGTATATCTGACATACAGTAGAAGAATAAAAATAAATCTGAATTGGTACGAATGTCTACCTTCATTCTGCACCGCACAGAATGGCTTATTGCTAAAATATAGAAATGCAAATTTAACATTCATTTACTCATTAAACGTTTATTAATGTCCCATTTTGCTCAAGGGTCAGGGCCAGTGTTGCTAGGATAAAAAGGGAACACTGGGCCTGCCTCTGAGCTAAAAATTTTCTCCCTCTAATTTCACTGTTTAGAAAACACAAAGGCAAATCATCTAATCACTCTTCCATGTAAGGGCTCTTTAAAAAAATTAAAAGACAACTATCATGTGATTCCTTTGAATGTGTCAAACAAATGTGCTCTTCAAGTTTTTTTTTTTCAATCTTGGATGAATTCAATTAGTCAATGCACCTCTGAAATGTGGCAGCAGTGGTAAGCTGTCCAGATCAAAGAAAGTGATCGTTCTTTTCTCTTTTTCCAATGGAAACATATATTGGCCTACAGGGACATTACAATACAGGCAGTCAAACTTGAAAGGTGCATATAAGTAGAAATGGCCCTACAAGATCCTGGCTAAGATAGTATACAATTCATGATTGAGTATCTTCAATGATGGGCTTCAGAAAGCCCATATTAGTAGAAAGTTATTTTTCATATTGAGCTGAAATTTTCCTCTCTCTGATTTCCATCCTTTAGAAACCACACATGTAAAATGTCTAATCTTTTTCTATGCAACAGCCCTTTAAAAATATTTAAAGCCAACTATGCCATTTCTTTAAATGTGTCAGAGATGATGTGGTTTTCAGTCTTTTTTGCACCCTGGACGAATCTCAATTAGTCTATGTGCCTTTTTAAATGTAGCAGAACTGGGCATATTATTTCCATTGAAAAAGTAGAAAAGAACTACCATTTTCTTTGCTCTAAACACCCTACTTCTATTGATATCTCTTGGGAGCAGCCAAGCAATAGACTTTTAAAACAATATCACCACTGACTTATTTTAACTTGTCAGACACCCAGTGATTATCAGCCCTGGCTGCCCATCAGAACCACTGCATTAACTAAACCTTTTAAATTGGTGGTTTTGAACCTTGGCTGCACATTAGAATCAACTAGGGAGCTTTTAAAGCCATCAGCCAGCACCCCAGTCCAATTAAATCAGAATCTCTGGGGGTGAGAGGAGGTATGAGTATTTTTTTAAAGCTCCCCACATGATTCCAATGAGCAGTCAAGACTGAGAACCATTGTTTAAACATATAAACCCTTTTCTGCGAAGCCACACATCTCCTTATCTTATGCAGTTAATTGCTAGATCTAAGTACAAGCAGCCCCCCGTGCGACGAATGTCCAACTTAATGGATGACTAATAAGAATGGACTGCCATCAAACCTAATACATTAAAAATTTGAGTTAAAGGCAATGATTCATAATAACTAATGCACACGCTACTTTGTGACACTCATGAAAACATTGAGCGATTTGAAAGTGTTTCTTAAGAGTTTTATATGCATAGAAAGGTAAAGTATATACTATATAAAAGACATATATTTAACTAACTGATGCTAAATAAGAACCATATGTACCTGTTCCAAATTAACCTACAAATTCGACCTAAAGACAGACTTAGGAATGGATCTCGTTCATAACCCGGGGACTGTTTGTACAATAATTTGCGTTCTCATTAAATTTGTTTCCATCGTTCATTGTATTAGCTAACCCTCATAGCTTTGAGCTGAGATGAAAATCTGATAAACATCTAAATCAGTATTCTTCATTTTTTAGCTGATGTTTCGTTATATTTACATATAAAAACTCTACTACCCATCTCCCCGAGCTTCCAATAAACCCATTTGTGTATCAGATGCCCCTCTCTGCCTTTAGTTAGACATTCCAAACATGAAGTAGAATTTATACTTCCTGTATATCCTCACCAGAAAGGAGGATTTTGTTGATCTTTACTATTGTTTGAATTATGTAAATTTTTAATTTTTCAAATACAAAATTATAATGCTGAATAAACTATTTCAAAATAACATCCAACAATTGTGACAAGCATATCACACTAATGTGAGATGTTAATAAGGGACACTGTGTGTGGGGTATATGAGAGCTCTCTCTGCTATCTTCATAAATTTTCTATAAATCTAAAAGTATTCTAAAATAAAAAGTTTATTAAAAATTTCACTTTTCAAAGCTTCCTCTCCCTGCAACATCTTTTTTCTTATCATCTCCCTGAAGCATTTTTCCTTCTTTTCCTTTCCCCATTTTTGAGACCTGTGGTTCTTAATCCTACCCCTCCCCACGGCATTCTCCTTCTGGGAAAACTGAAAAATTCTTAACTTTGCTTGCAAAGTTCTTCCAAGTTCCATTCTACCAGCTCTCTTTCTATTGGGATTCAGGCCCCAAGTAACAGTCACCTGAACCTTACTGCATTTATTATTATTTTTTTAAGTTAATTTTTAAATTATTTTAAATTTTTGTTTAAGTTTAATAATAAAGACCTTTACAAAACACTAATAGGTATATAATTTCAGTGAAGTCATGATAAATAGGATCTCATTTAATGGTCACATAAATACTTACAACATATAAAGTTGTATTTTCTTTGTCTAAAAGAAGAGAAAACTGATTTTAAAGAAAAATTCTCAAGAGCATTGGTGAAAAGCACAAATCTATCACAACCTCTTACAACATGATGGCTCTGAATTACTAAAACAGGCTTGATATGTAAAAGCCTAATCTATGCTATGCATTTTGGTTTTTGCTGACATTAGATGTGTATTGATGCTAGTGGAAGTTTGATACATGTGAGGGTTACCGGGTTGGGTCACGAATGTCAATAACATACACACGGTGATTTTCATCATTGTAAACCTATGCCCTATTGGTCTCCGTATCTGTGAGCACTCAGAACAAGAGCAATCATTTATGTTCAGGAATAAGATACTCACTCCTATGTCATTTTAATTTTCCTTCTCAAACTTGCTTTATAGTCAGTATGCTGAGATGCAAAATTCTCTACAAAAAAAAAAGAAATCTTTTCTTCCATTGTACCAATATAAAAATTCTCCTTCCTGGTAAAAAAAAAAAAAAAAATTCAGCATTCCTTTCTTCAACGTGATCTTTTTTCTTATGATAATAAAAATTGAAAATATCCTCTAAAAAAATACTTAAGATACATAAAAATCTTTCCTTAAGGAGATGACAAGTGTAGGCACATGCACTTGTATGCACATGACCCTCACATGTATCAAACTTTAAATATTTAATGCTGTTGAAGTCTTGCTTTTCCAAATATAGCTCGTGCTCTTTTGATATAGGGAAAGAGTCATGGTTGAGGCATGACTAGATGCAGAGGTTATCTGTTATGTCATTGATTCATATATAAAACTTGCTCCAATCTGCATAAAACATTCTACCTCTGGAATGGATACATACATGCTCCATTACAGAAAATAATCATCAGCTCCATCATTTTAGATTTTCATAATGAACAACACTGGCCTCTGCTGGTAAGCGAGGTAGTGATGAACACGGATCTACCTTCAAAGGCGGCAAAGGTCCTGCTTTTACCCAGAAGGATTTAAACTCACTTGGGAATTTTGTTGTTGATTTGTTGACAGTTACGGCTATAATTTTATGAGGTCGCCAAGGATGAAAACTCTAGCTCTAACTATGGACTTAAATGCATCCAAATTATTGCTCTGGAATTTGCCATTTTTCAGACACAGTCAATTAAAAATTTTAATACCACAATTTAAAAATAATCTCATCTTTCACTGACAAGGGGTTGAGAGTAAGAAGAGAATTGAAAAATTTCAACTAAATTTTTAAGAGTAATAACTATATACAGAAAACTACATATATCCTGTATGAACCATCTGATTCATAAAATGCAATTGAGATTATTTATCTGGCAAATACAACCTAGGTCTTCAGAGAAACTGTAAATCTTCTATCCAGAAAATACTGTGTATCCAAGAGAAGACAGCTATCTAGAATACAAATCTTCTGCATTTGTTCCCCAAAAATTCTACAAAGAAAAATAGAGTATTTGTAATTTAATAATGTTGGGATTATTTCTCTAAAAAATATAGAACTCCTTTGATAATGTATGCTAAAGAGAGAAAACTACAAGGTGACACACTTTTTTCCTAATTGATTGAACAAGCCAGCTGGCTGCTAGTACCCAAGCTTCCCTCTGATTGCCCCTAATGGGTCTTAGCCTGACCAATGGGATTAATCTCTGGAACACATGGGCCATTATCCTCAATGCCAAATGATGGCCAACACTCATCAAGACCAGTGAGGTCTTTGCTCCCAGAAGTTCACATCAAAGAACCTGGAACATACCACAAATTTAAAAGATAAAAAATTGAGGACCCCCAACTCAACAGCAATAGGTTTGGTTTGGTTTTTATAGGCTAAGATACTCACCTCCATTGCCAAAGTAGCAAAGCAACAGAGATATATAAAGACTTACTCCTGTGTTGGTTCAAAGGGACTTAGAATATTGTACCCTAAAGGAAACCACTGTATAAGAACGATCATACAGAAGGAATAGAAAATAATTCATTGATACTAAATTTAGTTTGGGGAGTGTGAGTTCATTCACCATATGGTGGTGAAGAGTCTTATCAATACCAGTAAACGGGGATGCAATCTACTCAGATCGAAACCTCATGTCACTGTCTACGGCAGGCCTATGTAAAGCTAGATAAACAATTCGCCAACCTCAAATATATCTGAAATAGTGACCATGCATATCTCATGAGTTAATGAATATTTTATAAAGTATCAATGTTGCCTGCGTAGCAGCTCCTATTTTTTGTATTTGTTGCTTTTTCTTTTCCCTTCCTCCCTCCCTCCCTTCTTTCTCTTTCTTTCTGAGAGGATTTAAATCATGAACCTCCAGTGGAAAGCATTTTTACTGTATTTTGGAGAAGCACATACTCCTAGCTGTAGACAATGTCCTAATCTGTGCCTGAAAATCTGCCCATATTAGGGAGTAATAAGCACATTTTGCCTTTCCGAAATACTATCTTTTTCAACTTCCAAATTCCTTTCTCGCCAAGATAGTGCAGCAGTATTTAGAAAGCACCAACACACCAACAGATGCTCAGAATCAAATGACTTAATAGGCATAAACTTTTTTTTTTTTCATATAATTGCAAAGCATCAGTTTAGCCTTTTGCATACCTTGCACAGTTAATTACCTAGGCCTTCATGTTTACATGCAATGAGAGTATCTACAGCTATAAACTACATAATATATAATTGATGTAAATGGGTGTTATTATGTCAATTAGGCAGCTGTGTCCGCCACCTCTTGGTAAACAGCTACGAGTGATAAACTGAGTTTGCAGAGAGGTACCTTCTTTTCTTCATAATAGATAAAAATAAATTACCTAGGTAGACCAGGCTGTCCAATTGTTCTCTGGTGAAGTCGATGAAAAATTCAGACCCTTTCTTTTGACCTGTTGACTGCAGCAAGCGGTCGATTTCGTCACGCAGGGCTGCCATAGCTTCTGGGTGCCGCAGAAGATAATACATCGCCCAGAACACAGTTGGAATAGTGTTTGCGACGGAGGCCCAGAGAAGGGCTAAATGATGTGCTGGGAGAAAATAAGTGAAAAGGAAGATTAATAGCGTTTATTACACTGATTAGATTTGCAGTGTGCTAATTAAAAGATGTTAGGACACAGACCCAGCCAAGGATCAGTGCATGCTAATGAGGACCAATAGGCTTCTGAAGTCTAATTTTCTGCTTAATGAGAATAGTTTAAAATGTAATGTATGGGGGGACGGGAAGTTGGGAGGTGAGATAAAATGAGTAAATGTAGCTTAGTTATCCTCTTTCTCATTATCACCATTAAGTATCTTGTTTTACCACCTCAGCAAAAAAAAAAAAAAAAAAAAATCAATTATCAGAGTAAAACATTTTATCATTAGCCAACTAGAAAGAGCATAAAAAATTTCAAGGTCACCATTTTGTCTTTTTATTTCAAAGGTCTATTGTAAATTATTTTATTTTAGACAAGTAATCATTCAGAAGTTTCTTACCTCCTATTTCTGAGTTGTCAGGCTCATAGTATTTCTCCAGAGTGTCTTGCCTCATTTGAATAACTTCTGACCATCCTTGCATCTTCGCTAAGTTTTCTTGTGTAAAGCACTCTGTAAGTTTTTTCCGCAAAGACAGGGCATTTCCTAGAAGCTTGATGGGTATGCCTGATACTAAATATGGGAATTTGTCATCAAATTTAATAAAATCATCTCTTAGCTCACTAATAAATTTTTTCCTGTCTGCATCAGGGAGTTTTCCATACAGAGTTGTAAATGTGATCTCAAATACTACTGAGGTGCAGAATGTCAACATTCGTTCTGTGTCCCAGTTTCTAGTTTTGAGTAATTTGGACTCAAAAACATGCTTTAGATTCTGCATCATGGTTTCAAAGAGTATGTCCAAAGATTTTCCCTGCAAATACTGATAGCAGACATGAATATCATGGTTCAGCTCTTGATTGGTTAGCATCATTTCGATGGAAAACACTTTAGATATTAGTTTAGTACTAAATATTTGGAAGCTTAAATGTTTGGGATTTTTGGTCACTAACTGGAACTGCAACGGGTCCAGGATAAATGTTATGTACTTTCCTAAAAGAAATAAATAAGAATATGAGTTCATTTAGTAACAGGACAAAAGTAAGTACCTGAAATTTGAAAAGAATTCAGTCAAGATTAGAAAAACCTTAATACATAACATCTAGAAAGGCACTAAATTTAATAAAAATCTATTTCATTCGAAGATCCAGTACATGTTTCCTTTAAAATGGAAGATGTTGGAAAAACTCTAGAAATTTAAAGGCAAATATCTTTTAAAAAAATAGTTTAAAACAACAATGTTTATCTAAAGTACTCTACTGCTGAAATACCCTTTTTCTCCATATTCATTGACTTAAACAATTCTCATATTTTTGCCCCAATAAAACAAACAGAAAAAAGAAAAACAAAACCAAAGTAGTAAATGCCATTCAATTATTTATAATTATACTTCATTTTTTTCTTTTTATACTTGGTTGAATTTTAGCTTTGGTCAAATATAATAATTTTAACTCAAATAGATGATGATGCATTCTGAACCAGGTAATCACAAATAAATATCTAGTTTAACATTAACAACAAATTACAAATGCCAGCATTTTCATTTTTATATATGAAAAAATAGTGGCTCAGGGAGATTTAACAACATGTTCAAGGTCACACAACTGATTTGTAATTGAAACAGGACTTCAAACTAGAACCCATTCATTCAACATTTACTGAGATCCAGAAACTCACTTGGACTCTTTCTCTCTTAATATATAAAGATGCAAACAAATTGCTATATCAGTACGAACAGTGATATAGCAGAGGTGTGAAGGGAAGCAGAAAATGAAATAAGTCTCATTCTGCCAGGAAATATCAACAAAGGATCCTTGAGGAGGTGCTACTTGGTCTTCTCCGTATATCAGTGTTGTCCAACCTTATCTAATTAAAAGACTCAGGGAGTTTTGTTAAAATAAAGATCCCTGGAAGATACTGATTCATAAGGCATGGAAGTGGGATCACAAATACCTATTTTTTCAAGGGTCTCCATGATTCTCATAAGGAGGTACAATGAGACAGGTCATATTATGGTCTGTTTCTCAGAGCTAGCAGGAACCTTAAAGATTGTCTCATTCAACCTCTGCACTTATCAGCTGAGAGAACTAAAGAAAAGTCAAGAGGGGTTAAGGGTCAAAGTCATGCTACCATTTGTAGTGGCAGAACCTGAGTGAGAAGTCATTCCCCATACCATGCTGTTTTCGCCTCCCTGCAGTACTATTTTAAGATGCTTTCTAATTAGAAGTATCATGGAGATATTATTCAATAATGGCATTTAATAAGCCTCTCCTTTCCAAGAACACACATTTAAGACAATAAATAATTAGGCATTCAAGTTTATAGAATCATTTAAACTTCCGTTTTCACCTCATCCACCCCCTTGGTGTATGCGTGTGTATGTGTGTGTGTCAAACTTTCTTAGGTGAACAAGTTCTCACTTGTTATGCATGGTAACTCAAAATGCATCAAAGAAAGGAAATTCAATTTCATACAATGCTTAGGATAAAATTTTGTATAATTTTCAATTGAATTCTAGAAACAGAATGAATGTGTTTTTCTTTCACAATTTTAAAATATGTGTTTAAAATATATGAAGGCATATATGCCATAAAATTTTTCTAAGAATGAGTCTTATGACTTAAATTTTATTTACTCCATTGTCCCTAGATTCGTTTAATAATGCAGCCCAATGTAGACATGAGGATAAAGCTAGAAGTAGCTACTAATTCTGGTCAGATCCCAAAGCTGTCATCTACAAAGTAAACTAGATTTTTTTCCTCTCTGGGGAGCTCAAAAAGGAATCAACTGGAATTGGGCATATTTTATGACACCTGCTTTACCATAAAAACTTAATTAAATAAAATTGCCAGTATCAGCCTGACAAATAATTGAAAAAAAAAAGTCAATTCTCTTATTCTGCAAAAGATGTAATTTTAGGCAAAGCTGTATATTTTCACAGGTGGTATTCATAACTTTCTCCTTGCACTAAATGAAATGATTTTGGTAAATATCTTTAGGGTAATTTTAAATTATTCACTAAAACCCAGAAAGTGTATACAAGATTCAGTTTGTAAAACACACAGTCTTTAGAGAATATTTGAATTTTTTTCCTACCAATTTTCTACACTCATCCAAGTCTAAGTGGAAAGACAGAAGCATATTCATCCATAACAGCGTGTGCTACATGTCATTGGGCCTACTGAAGCAGAGACTGTGCGCGTGTGAAAGTTTTTGCTTTGTCCACAATTCATTATGAACTCCCTCTCTCTCTCTTTACCATCTTCCTCATTTTCTCTCACTCTCACTGTCCCTATCTCCTTGGGGATGAAGATACGGGAAGAAATCATGAGGTTAATTTCAAATTAAAGATATCTCGAGGAAATAGGCCACATAGGTGGCACAAATGATTTCAACTAGCCAGTAGTCGAAAGACCGGCAGTTCAAACCCACCCAGAGGAGGTAGGCCGGAGATCTGCTTCTGAAAGGTCAAAGCCCTGGAAACGCTATGGAGCAGTTCTATTCTGCACACTTGGGATTGCCATGAGTCAGCATCGGCTTGATGGCACCTAACAACAATAACAGAAAGGTTGAATGTGAAAAAATTGGTTCTAGTCAGCACCAATTATTAATCAATTGCTTCTAAAATAAGCATTTGTGTGTGCATAGGTTCTTTAAAAAAATCATTAATTTGTACATTTAATTCTTTCTCTCTTTTTAAGGTTCTTTTCTTTCTAGGGTCTGCGTTTGCTCTTTCTCATCCTTATTTTATTTCCTTTCAACAACAAGGCATTTTGTTTCACCACTTTTTTTCACTATCTTTCTGGTTGAGATACAGATTTTTTTAGAAGTAGATGCTTTGATTTTCTGGATTTTACTTTTCAAGTGGATTTGGAAGTACTAATAACCCTGGAGATGTTAACTGGCTTTCCAACTTTTAATCTTCAGTATAAACAATTTAAGCTAAGTTTTTCAAAATTAATATTAATTTAAACCATCTGTCCACCATCTGCTAATGTGAGATGCAAAATCAAGAGTTTCTTTGTGATCTTTAATCAGACAGTTAGGAAAACACATATACATTCATAAAACGAATTTAAATTTCTTTAACAAAGGAAACCTGAAAAGTTATTCTGAAGGCCATGTATTCTTAGAGTAAAAGTTATTTTTGCTAGAGTGTGATTTTATGTAGATGACTGCCAAGTGTTAATAGTTATGTTGCATAGTTCACAAAGATCCCAAGGTAGAAACACTATCTTTTGCCATGTTTTGAAAAAAGAAATGATGCTGTCAGCAGCTCATACAAACAAATATTGATTTAAGGAAGTTCAGAGTTCACCCTTGTTTAAAATGTAAATATCAAAACGGAGCCCACTTCTGAAACAATACAATATACAATCATCTTTCTGAATAGTAAATTTATTTGAAGTGGGATCAAAATTGTTAATGCCTTCTTTGCTGATAATTTTATTCTCTTTCCTTTTTAGGAGCTGACTGGGTCTAAGATATTAACTCTAGTGTTCCTGTATAACCTTACATAATTCTTTACTAACTCAAAGGCCTTTTCATTTATGTTAGAATTAATTCTTATAGGAAGATGAAGTTATGGGATGCGAAATATGTCAGTAAATGTTAAAAAAAAAAAAAAAAATCAGTCATTTAGCCTGATGTCTTATACCTAAGAAGTTTGACATCTAGATCACTACAAATTGATTTTTGATTTTTCATTTTAGAACTTTCAGTGCTATATAGAGACACAGCTATGAAAATTCAGGACGACTATTTGATTATTTGGAATAAAACTGCCCTGTTAACAAAAATGAGACAAATGTGAATTTTAAAGAAGTTTACCATAATTACAAGGTTTCTAAGTCTGCATTTAGCTGGGTCTTCAATAGATTTTTTTTTTTTTTAATCTTAAGCTGGTAATATTAGTTGTGGGAGTGAAATATGAACCAACTTTTTGTTTTCTTGAGGCTGACCACATTTCTGTAGTCCCCCTCTTATTAGGGAGATTTCACTGAGCTGTTGACAATGATGTACAGTGGAGCTTCTCTGGGGTGACATCCAAGGAAATAGGGGCCACCGCACCACCACACAAAACCAATTAGAGAACTATTTTCCGCGACAGGTCACGAATTTATGTGGTTTCTCATGAAAAGATGTACCCTTTAATTTCTTTATTAAAATGACATCCGTGTCCCTTGAGACTTTGCAGGATGACAATCATTTGCTCATCATGCAAGAACATACAGCCACTGAAATCACGTCGTGGGACAAGGCCAGAAGACTCTGTTCCTTGTTTCGTATTTTCCATATGAGCTACTTTGCCAGCTGATCATTAGAACCTTATACGTTAGCAGCATTTGTCGGCAGAAATTTAGCCAAACTCTAGGAAGCGGCAAAGGGAAGCAGTAGTACATATTCAGTGGTGGTTGTCTACTGTTGGGTTCAAAACATAACCACGGTCAAATTATTTCGACATTAGAGACTGAGCAAGAATCTCAGCTTCTAAGATGAAGTTATCAAGTGTCAGCAGAAATTGGTTGTTTTTGAAAAGTGAATAAAATTATTCAAATCTGACCCACATCTCTGCTTAATCATCTTAGGCTATATTTGTATAATGTATTAAAAAAGGAAAACTGAAAATTTCAATAATTTGTTGTATCTACTTATGAAGAAAAAAGATTTTTTTTAATAAAAAAAACTTGAGTATAGTTTTTGAGTATGACTTTTTTTTTTTTTTTTTAACTTAAGAGTATAGTTTTGGCACTACAGAGCCAAAAAGTCACTTAGACTTGAGGCACCAGCTATGGTCTTTATTTGTAGGATAGTATTTCATCAGCTCTAAAGTATTAAGAATTTACTTATCCAATATTTATCGTGCATCAGCTAGTGCTGAGCTCTGAACTAAATGTTGGCAATTGACGATCTAAGAGAAAAATGAATGGAGACAGACAAGGGAATTAGCAATAAATTTATCATTTATTAAATTTTATGACAGACGTGAGACCAGGAGTACTTGGTGCCTGGAGAAGAGTCACCAAACATAGTGTAGGAAGAGGAGATGGTCAGTGGAGGCATTTGGGAGGAAGTGACGGCTGACCACGGTATAGAAGGGTGGGCCCACGTCAGACAGGTGAGGAACAGCATTCCAGCACAAAGAACAGCAAGAGAAAACATGGAGGCACGAAAGGGCTTGGTATGTGAGGGGGAAATTTCAAACAGCTTGGTGTGTTAATGGAACTCTGGTGGTGCAGTGGTTAAGAGCTTGGCTGCTAACCAAAAGGTCGGCAGTTTGAATCCACCAGTTGCTCCTTGGAAACCCTATGGGGCAGTTCTATTCTGTCCTGTAGGGTCACTATGAGTCAGAATTGACTCGACAGTAGTGGGCTTGAGTTTGGGTTTTTTTTTGGTGCATTAATGGTGCCATGAGCACAAGCAAGAGACTAGGCTGGAGAGGTAGGGATCTTGGTGAGCTGTGTGAGGATTAGCTTATATACCACATTTCCTCTATTTCTAAGATTCACTTCTCTTTTTTTTTTTTTTGGTAGATTTCAATTTTTCTAAAATCAGAATGTATACAATTATTGTTAGGGGAAACTTAACAGCCGCCAGGCAGAGAAGTAAGTTGTGACGAAACTAGTATCACCTGTTTGTATCAGAACTTCACCGTGTTTACTAAATTTCATTCAGTTTAAGTATTTGTACTTTTCCCCAAATATTACATTAAATAAGAGCCCTGGTGGCGCAGTGGCTAAGTGCTCTGCTGTTAACCAAAAGGTTGGTGGTTCGGACCCTCCATGACACTGCGCCTTCTGGTTCTGCCACTGATTTGGAGTATTCCTTGTCAAGACCATTTTTATGCATGCTTCTTTCTTTGCGCAATCACTTATACCTTTTCTACTCAGCTTTGGAATTCTATGTTCTATTCCCAGAGAGACAATAATTTCTTCTGCCTTTAATTACTTTGCCAAGTTTCAGAGGCAACGTTTTGTACGTATATAGTATGTTTTGTACAGGCATAGAGTAGGGAGGGGAGATGGTCAGGGGAGGCTTTAGGAGGAACTAATGCTTGAAATCTTGAAGGATGAGTCCATGGTAGCCAGGTAAAGAATAGTGTTTTGGTACAAAGAACCACAAGACAAAGCATGGAGGCACAAGAGGGCCTGGCGTGTGAGGGGGAAATTTCAAACATTTTGGTACCTCGAAGTGCTTTAAGCACAGAAAAGCAGTAGCAAGAGACTAAGCTGTGCCATCATTTTGGTTCTATCACTTTAATGTAATTAAAAAAAAAAAAAAAACCCATTGCCTTCCAGTCACTTCTGACTCATAGCAATCCTATAGGACAGTGTAGAACTGCCCTGTTTCCAAATAGCGCCTGGTCGATTTGAACTGCCAACCTCTTGGTTGGCAGCTGTAGCCCTTAACCACTAAGCCACCAGGGTTTCTGTATACTTGTGTATGTGTGTGTGCATACACACACACACACACACACATCAAGGGAGAAAACAAGAAGATACCTGTGTGAAAGGAATGAATAATGGAGTACCAGCCCAGAGGTGCCAGGAGAAAGGGTCATGGAACAGCGAAACAGATTGCCTTGAACATTCTTTGAAACTGGAGGTAATGTGGTAGGGATAGTTGTGGGATATGGGTACCTTTGGTAGACATGTGGGCATCTAAGTGAGATCATATCTGATGTCTTCAGTTTTCTCATGAAGAAAAGGAAGAAAGGTGCACTGTGTTTCCAGAGCCCAGTGGAAGCTGGAGCCACTTCCGATCCTTCCAGTGCACACTCAGCCAGAAGCCATGGGGCAAGGGAGTGTGGATGATCTAGTGTAGAGAGCATCCCAGGGGATGGATGAGGCAAAGGAAGGAGCAAATGGATAATAAGTAGTCTAAGCGAAAAGCTGGTGTGAGATTGTGTGCAAAGATAAAAAAAAAAGATAGCCATAATAAATCCTTCTATCACTCGACATGGTCTCCCTGGTGACTTTCCACTCTTCCCACGAAGAGTGGGAGAGTCTATTCCCTACCCCTGGATCTGGGTTAGCCGTGTGGCTTGCTTTGGCCAGTAAGCTGACCTGGAAGTGAGGCTTTGGAACATCTGAGCTTAGGCCTCAAGAAGCCTTGGATTTTTTCTACTCACCCTCTCGAAACCCCTGCTGCTGTGTAAGGAAGAGCCTAAGGTAGCCTTCTTGAGAATGAAAGGCCATGTGAACAAGGACGCCCAGCCAAACATGTGATGAAGCCATTTTGGACCATCTAGCCGTAATCAAGCTACCTGCTGACTATAGCCACATGAGTGACTCCATGCAAGTCCAGCTGCTTTTCTAAACCATTATATTTTAGGGAGGTTTGTTATGCAGCAGTGGATACTGATACAGATGGATAGCATAGACTTCGAAGGAGGAAGAGCTAAGAACATTCTGGCTTCTCTTCCGTGACTTATGATCTGTGATGTCTGAAGTGTACAGTAATCTTGCTGTTATGTTTGGAGGAGGGGGGAAAGGTGGGAGGGATAACAGTCTAAAGCATAACAAACATTTTAAAATTAAAAATACATTCTAGTTTACTGTTATATGGTTATATAAGAGTCTTGAATAAGAGAAGTGAACACAAAATAAACAGAATAACAGGTGGTGGCAGGAGAGTGGGGTTCCCCATACATCCTCTGGAGAGTTTAATCTTTTTTACTGTGAGAATTACTATGCTAAAAAACATGGTTTTCTTTTTTACTAGCTCTACACATAAAATAACAATTACAAATATTCCATATTTTGCCTAGAGAACATACAGACATTAAAAAAAAAATGAGACATTATGACATATTTAAGAAACATATGGAAGTGATTGTTACCCCCAAGGAGAACTGTGAAAATATCACCATGCTGCTTCTGAAGAGTTTTTAAGAAAGCAGAGGGAGCTTTTTGGAAGTTCAGCCCCTGTCCAAGATAAGGAAGCCAGCCTTTTATTAATGGGGGCTCTCCAGGTCTCCTATAGGGAAAAACAAAAACAAAAGATAAAAGAAAAAAATGTTGAATCATTCTGATTTTAATACATGTGGGTTATTTATCCAGTCTGTTATTGTTGTGTGCCATTGTTGAGTTGATTCTAACTCATAGTGACCCTACAGGACAGAGTAGAACTGCCCTATGGGACTTTCCTAGGCTGAAATATTTACATGCGCAGATTGCCAGGAGTGGGTAGTGGGTAGTGGCTTCGAACTGCCAGCCTATTGGTTAGCAGTCAGCCCTTAATCATTGCTCCATAGGAAGCTTATAAACAGTTTGGACAAATTGCACAGCTCCTTTCAGTTCTCTTATTCAATTATTCTTCTGTGGTCATAAGTGTGCATTTATTGAGTTCTCTAGTATGTGTGGCTCCGGAGTGAACCCTTAATTCACTTTTAGTAAGCAGCTTTTTTTCAGAAAACGTGTCTTGCAAGACTTGAATGGCTGCCTGATCAGTTAAATCATAGCTGTTCTATTTTCTGTTCAATTTCCTACCATCATAAGGAAGCACCTGTGGACATAATGGGTACATATAATGGGTATATAAAACTGAAAAAACCCGTGGAGTCAATTTGCACTCATATCAACCTTATAGGACTGAGTAGAACTGCCACATAGGGTTTCCAAGAAGCGGCTGGTAGATTCGAACTGCTGACCTTTGGTTTAGCCGCCAAACACTTAACCACTACGCCACTAAGGCTCCAGTGGTACACAAACAAACAAACAAACAACCCCCCCCCCCCAAACAGCTGCTGTTGAGTAAATTCCAACTCCTGGGGACCCTACACTCCATAAGGTTTTCAAGGCTAAGCTCTTGCAGAAGCAGATCATCAGATCCTTCTTCCCAAGTGCCTTGGAGTGGGTTTGAACTGCCAGTTTTTTGGTCAGTAGTCAAATGCTTCACTATTTGCACCACCCCGGAACTCCTAGTGGGCTTATGACTAATGGTACCTTTACAAAGGTAAATCAACTTGATATAATTTATTCTGTGAAATTGTGAGTTTGGTATAATGTTGATAGAAAAAAAAAAAAAACAACAACTGGTAAGGTGACTGATTTTTTCTTCTCTTTCACAGTCATTGGGAACCCTGGTGGTGTAGTGGTTAAGTACCACGGCTGCTAACCAAGAGGTCAGCAGTTCAAATACGCCAGGCGCTCCTTGGAAACTCTATGGGGCAGTTCTACTCTGTTCTATCAGGTCGCTAGGAGTCGGAATCGACTCGACGGCACTGGGTTTGGTTTTTTTGGTTTGACAGTCACACTTTATAAATGCTGCTTGGTAAATTGTCGGTAAGATTTAAGTACAGCTTCAACCAACAATTTGTGGCTGTCTACGATGTGCTCAGTGCTGTACTATGCGACCAGCCAAATCTTACTTCTAGGCAAGAGGCTTGCTGGAAACCATGTAAACAACGTATTTCAATTATTGATTTGTTTTGCATTAGCACGATGTTTTTGTAAGCGCCAACCAGTTGCTATGAAGATTCCAACCACTGATGACCCCACGCATGTTAGAGTAAAACTGTGTTCCAGAGGGTTTTCAATGGCTGATTTTTCGGAAGTAGATCTCTAGCCTTTCTTCCTAGGATCTCTGGGTAGACTCCAAGAAACCTCCAACTTTTTGGTCAGCATAACCGGTTGTTGTCAAGTTGATTCTGACCCATAGCAACCTTAGAGGACAGAGCAGAACTGCCTCCCTTAGGGTTTCCAAGGATCAGCTGGTGGATTTGAACTGCCGACCTTTTGGTTAGTAGCTGTATCACTTAACCACTGCGCCACCAGGGCTAGCGTGCCAGAGTGTTAATCATTTGTACTACCCAGGGACTCCTTTATATGCCCAGTCCCAGTAGCTCCACATCATTTTAATTTTTGACCCTTACACAGGCTTTTAGGCCACTTCACAAATGAGTGTTTTTAATCTAAAGAAATCTTCAATTATATTCTTAGGCATACATTAAAGGCATAGGGGGATGACACATAATGGGACTTGAAGTTACTTAAGTGTGCTTAAATTAAACGGGAGGGTGTTTTCCTTGGGATGTATGAGTTATAGTAAATTGTTCACTGTGCATTCACAGAGTTTAGAAGTAGACAGCAGTTTGGCGGCTCAAGTTCGGTCCCTTATTTTTATAGGTAAGGAAGGAATCTTAAGGCTGAGAGGTCAATACATTTTCCTAAACTCAGGAAGCCACTTAACGGCAAACTGTGCACAGCCCTGTGCCCAAGCCGCACTCTGCCGTGTTTAGGAACTTCATCAATCAACCTGTGGATCTAGTACAAAACCCAGTCAAAGCTCACGCAACGGACTGACAGACACATTCAGTCAATATTGTGTGTGTGCAACCTCTGGCTGTCGCTGTGCTCTGGGTATTAGAAGTTCGGTGGTTTAATTGCCAAAATAAAGTTTTCTGTTATCAGATGTCAATTAGACAGGAAATCTATAATGAGAAGAGGGAAAGAAGATAATCTGGAAAAAAAAAAACTGTGTATGCTCTTGAAAATAACAGAAACTGCAACACTATTTTCCATGACGTAGGTTTTAATAAAGGAGCCCTGGTAGCGTAGTGGTTAAGCCCTCGGCTGCTAACCGAAGGGCTGGCGGTGCAAACCCACCAGCCGCTTTGCAGGAGAAAGATGTGGCAGTCTGCTTCTGCAAAGATTCACAGCCTTGGAAACCCTACGGGGCTGTTCTGCTCTGCCCCACAGGATAGCTATGAGTCGGAATTCAACTCAATGGTAATGGGTTCAATGGGATGTCTTAATATTTTTTTATGAGATATTTTCCTCAAACTACAAATAAATAAGATTATTTGTTAAATTTTACTAATAATTTGACATTTTTTAAAAAACATATGAAGCGTTCCATAAAATACTACCAAGAATTAAAAAAATCAAGTTTCTTTCTTTTTGACCTGTAAGGCCAGCAAAACTGCACTTCAAAATTTCTTCCTACTCATTTACTTGGTGGACTAAATCTGATTTAAAGTAAAAAAGCCAAAGCTATTTTATCCTAGAAGGGATTAAAAGAAATATTCAAAAGAACTCTGAATCTCTATCCCATCTGTGAAGATGACTTATATTACATGCAGTACAATCCATTTTGATTAATCACAATATATTACTAGCTCAGATCTCATCAAAGATCAAGATTATGATCACACACAGCATGGGCTTTTAGGTAGCTAGATTGACCCTATCAAAAGCTTTTATTTTCCCATAACCCAAAATGGTAGAATTAAACTTAAAAAATAAATACCAGATCTTCTTCCATTGAGAACACACAAAACAAAATAAATCAGAGGTGTCATGAAGGTATAGGAAATAAAGGTCAAGGCCTGGCTTTCCCTTTTTAGAAGACAGTTTGTTTTTATACCAATTTGCAAAAAGTATGCTGTTGTTTAAATACATACACTTAAGAAACACTGCATAGAAATGTGTAGTTTATTCCTCATCCTTTTCTCCTTTATTTTCTTGAACGAAACCTTTAGCAAGGCAGGCTCACTTTTCCAAGAAATACAAAAATGTACCAAGAAACCACTGTAACAGTTAATTTTATATCCAGAGACTAAATGAGACGGTACACGCAACTGCAGAGGTTAATCTCCAAGTTGGAAACTGCCCTAGCCCATGCTACCCACCTATCAACGATCCTTTCAAAATCTGTAAGTCATGTAGTTCACCATGTTTCTTTTTAAAATACGAACTCTTTTTCCTTCATCTGTTTTCACTCTGGTTTAATGTTGCTTGACCGTTGCATTGTGACAAAGATTTAGGAAGGCTTTTTGTCATATTCTAAATTAATGCAACTAATTTCACCTGCTATGCTCTGTCATTCGGTCAAAAGTTGTATTCTTCACGGGGTTTCCATGGGGGAGGAGGACTGGGATGTGGAAGGAGCTCAGAAATTCACGCGAATATTAACTTAATGTTCAGAGTTAGGGAAGTGCACGAGGAAGCCATTTTATACTAAGAGGAGGGTCACCATTCCTTACAGCTGTGTTTATTTCAGCAGCAATAAGCCTAACATTATTAAATACCATGTCACAACGGTGCACATTTTGAGGAAAAAACACAGTGCTAGTTCAAATTATGACCCATCAAAGACAGATAACAGAAATCTGTCTTCCTCGGTGCATTCGTAAAAAATATTTAGGGTGGAAAGACATCACCGTAATCATCTAGAAAGGCCTGCTGACACATGGCAGAGTATAAATAGTGCTGTTTATCTCATTTTGGTTCAACAACTTCAAGAATGAAATGCCCACTCTGTCCACCACTGAGGGAGGAGACAGGATTTTTCATGCTTGTTGGTGATGATCAACTTCCAAGGCCTAAAAGTTCCTAAAGCAATGGTACCTGTTGCTGTCCAGTCGATTCCGACTCACAGCGACCCTATGGAACAAAGTAGAACTGTCCCATAGGGTTTCCAAAGAGCGGCTGGTGGATCCAAGCTGCAGACCTTTTGGTTAGCAGCTAAGCTCTTAACTATTGTGCCACCAGGGCTCTGAAGTAACGGTAGGTACAACCAAAAAACCCTATGGCCAATAAAACCAGAAAAACCAGTTGCTGCTCAGTCAATCCTAACTCACGTGACCCCATGTGTGTCAGAACAGGACGTGCTCCATAGCGTCTTCAGTGGCTGATTTTCAGACGTGGATTACTAGGCCTTGCTTCTGAAGTGCCTCTGTATGGACTTGGACTTCCGAGGTTTCAGTTAGCAGCCGAGCAGTTAACCGTTTGAACCACCCAGGGACTTCCTATAGCCAAAACCCCCTCTTAATTCCTCCCAAACGATGCGCACTTCCTTGAGCCTTCTTTTCACTACTTATGGGACTACAAGGACACTTTCCAGAATTTACACAAATTGGAGCTTATACACATTCTCAAGAGTCACCAAGTGGTACAAGCAGTTAACATACTCAGATGTTAACTGAAAGGTTGGGGGTTCGAGACTACATAGAGGCACCTTGGAAAAAAGGCCTGGTGATCTACTTCTGAAAAAGTCTGCCATTAAAAACTCTGCGGAGAGCAGTTCTACTCTGAAACCCATGAGGTTGCCATGAGTCAGGACTGACTCCTCAGCAACTAGTTTAAACATGTCAATGATCAATTCGAAGTTCTATGCATACACTACTGCACACCACTCACGATTTCTCCTCTACAAGCTGGGGGACATATTCTGGTTTTTGTTATGTGTCACTTATAGTCTAACTTGAAGATCAAAGAACGGCCTTCAGTATGGATTGCACCTCAACATAAAGAAAACAAAAATCCTCACAACTGGACCAATGAACAACATCATGATAAATGGAGAAAAGATTGAAGTTGTCAAGGGTTTCATTTTACTTGGATGCACAATCAACAGCCATGGAAGCAGCAGTCGAGAAATCAAAAGGCGCATTGCATTGGGTAAATCTGCTGCAAAGGACCTCTTTAAAGTGTTGAAGAGCAAAGATGTCACCTTGAAGACTAAGGTGCGCCTGACCCAAGCCATGGTATTTTCAACCATATCATATGCATGTGAAAGCTGGACAATGAATAAGGAAGACCGAAGGAGAATTGACACCTTTGAGTTGTGGTGTTGGCGAAGAATATTGACTATACCATGGACTGCCAGAAGAACGAACAAATCTGTCTTGGAGGAAGCACGGCCAGAATGCTCTTCAGAGGCAAGGATGGCGAGACTGCATCTTACATACTTTGGACATATTGTCAGGAGGGATCAGTCCCTGGAGAAGGACATCATGCTTGGCAGAGTGCAGGGTCAGTGGAAAAGAGGAAGACTCTCAACAAGGTGGACTGACACAGTGGCTGCAACAATGAGCTCAAGCATAACAACGATCGCAAGGATGGCTCAGGACTGGACAGTGTTTCGTTCTGTTGTGCATGGGGTTGCTATAAGTCGGAACTGACTCGACAGCACCTAACAACAACAACAATAGTCTAACTTTGTCTGAAAGTAAATCCTGGCGAATCGAAGTATGTAAAATGGCTATATAATATAAACAACCAAATGGTTAAAATATATATATACATTTGCTTTTAAAAAAGCAAGTAACAATTTAAAAGAATGGGCAAACAGAATACTTGGTTTCCCTCAATATTTGAAGATCATCTTTCACTATGCCACACGTTAATTACATGAACAGATAAAACACATGGCTAATGATCTATCACACTTTGTTCCCCTAGACACTTAAAGCCCAGTATTTTCCACAGCTGGAGCCCTGGTGGTGCAGTGGTTAAGAGTTTGGCTGCTAACCAAGAGGTCTGCAGTTTGAATCCACCAGGCGCTCCTTGGAAACCCTACGGGGCAGTTCTACTCTGTCCTACAGGGTTGCTAGGAGTCAGAATCGACTCGATGGCAACGGGTTTGGTTTTCTTAATTTTCCATGGCAGTCTATACTTGTCAAAGTATTTCTCCTTTCCCATTTATCCTGTGATTATTCTAGGCACGGCTCTCACCTTCATGTCTGGGTCATTGAAACAACCTCCTAAATAAGTGGTGAGAAAGCTTTTTACATGAGTTGCTGGTGCTTCAGTAGTAGAATTTTCATCTTCCATGCGGGAGACCTAGTTTTGATTCCCAGCCAATGTACTTATGTGTTGCCACCATCGTCTTTCAGTGATGGGCTGTGGGTTACTATGATGCTGAACAGATAGCAACAGAGGTCTCAGTGGACCTTTCATTAGGCTGTATTTCGTCCTGTCATGGGGTTATCATGAGTCGAGGGCCATTTTACATACTCATTGATTTAGGAAAAACAAAAATGTACATTGGTTAAATGTATTCTTAAGGTCAGGATATATTTTTATTATGTCACTTAATATCCGTAACAGCACCTAATAGATTTATATGTTCTTTCCTAATTAATAAAGATTTTTGTTTTGTGTGCATGGTTAAAACTTCAGAAACTACATAAAATTGCAGAGACTACATATTTAAGTATTTGATTACAATACCGATTTTTGACCAAACGTTGCTTTTGAGCAAGGCATTTTTGAAGCTGCTCAGCTTTACTTTTCCTTTACTGACTTTGGCAGCTACTTAATCAGGAAATGTAATTTGGCTCATTTTAATATCTTAGAAATGCATACTTAAAAAAAGTTTTTGTGGTTATACACATATATGTACATATATGTGTGTATGTGTATATATACATATCTCAAAAAGTTTGCCATTTTAACCATTTTAAAATGTATAATTCAGTGATATTATATTCACCATGTTGTGTTAATATCACCACTATTTCCAAAAGTTTTACATCACCCCAAAGAGAAACTCAGTACCCCTTAAGCAATAACTCCCCACTGCTCCCAGCCATTGGTAACCACTATGAAGTTTTGTCTCTAAGCATTTATTCTAGAAATTTCATATAAGTGGGATTAAGCAATATTTGTCATTTTGTATCTCTGACTTACTTCACTCAGCATGTTTTCAAGGTTTACCCATGTCACAGCATGTATCAGAACTTCCTTTCTCTTTATGGCTGAGTAATATTCCATTGTATGTACATATCACATTTTGTTTATCCATTCAACTGTTAATGGACACTTGGGTTGTTTCCACCTTTTGGCTGTTGTGAATAACACTGCAATGAGCATTGGTGTAAAAGTATCTGTGTCCTCGCTTTCATATCACTAGGGTGTATACCTAGGCATGGAATTTCTAGGTCACTTGGTAATTCTATGTTTAACTTTTTCAGGAACCCCCAAGCTATTTTCCACAGTGGCTGCACCATTTACAATCCCACCATCAATGAACGAGGGTAGAACTGTATCTACAAACACTCTATGCCCTCACTCTTCTTGATTCCAATCAGGACAGAGACGTTATCTGAAAATGTTACCCCAATAATGGATAGTTGAGAATGGGCGTGTCTGTCAAGATACTGGGGAGAGGAAGCCTCATCGCAGGGCTGCAGATGGGAGATCCCAAAGCTACTGAGGAGTGGGCAGAGGGTGTAGCTGAGTCTTGGCACATCCGCAGCCTCAGTTAGAGTCAAGGTAGGCAAAGGAAACGTCTCACCACGATCTATCATTTTCCTGGAAACTGTGGACACTTCGGTTGTGGGTACAAGGGTAGGACCTTGCCCAAAAACTTAGCTGAGGAGGCACCAGGGAAGCCACAGAGGACCAACATGAACATCTGCATAACAGGACTCACCATTCACATGAAGAGAGAGGAAGACAGACTCCTCCTAATAATTACTTCACATTTATACAAAAGACTAAGAGGCCGAAGCACTTCTCATTGGAAAAAGTGAATGTTTCCTGCCATCAGTGAAAGACGGGCTCCTGAGAAATATGAGTTCATTTATAGAGACATAACGTTACATTTTTGCCCATCTGAGTCATACTGTGAAATTTGAAATCCAGTATACTAGCTAGGTGGTGTTTCTTTACCTGTAAATGAGAATAATACCAACCCTGTAGGCTTACTGTGAAGACTGAGATAGAATATCCGAAAGTACCTGCTACACAGAGTGGGATTAGTTTTCCCCACTATGTGTGTGTTGTAAGCCGTTGCATTCAAGTGGTTTCACTCAAGCACATTCTCTGCCTGAACTGGTTAATTTCTCAACCCTCCCTGCTCATCTCTACCTTTCATGAAGTTGCTCAAGTTTGAAGGACCTCTCCACCCTTTGAATCAGGGGCTACATGAAATGTAAGTGCTAAGTGCCCAGATACACATATACTTGATAATTTCAGGTGAGCAGGGAAAAACACTGACCTTCTGAGGGAGAGAAAACTCTTTGTTCAAAAGCACAGTTCCACTGGGCGTGTTTGCTTACTAAGATGGACTCCGCTAGGCGTGATCTGGTTTAAGAGATAGTGAAGAAGATTTTGAGGGTTTTGGCAGAAAAGATCAAGAGAAAAGGAGAAAAGAAGAAAGGAAGTGGAAGGAGGGGGATGAAATAGTGAGGCAAGATGATGGTCAGTTGGGACTTTCTGAGAGGACAGTGATAGGACCAATGGGGAGTAACAGGGCCAGAAATGACCAATCTTCATGTCTGATAAGTTTCTTGCTCTCCTGGAAGACACATGGCCTTTTTTTGGTCTCAAAACATTCAGTAAAAATTGGCTACACACACAAGCTTATGTCAGTGGTAGATGAAAAAGTAGAGGAATTACAGTAGTGACTAGCTGAGGGACATCCTCTAATGGGTGGAGAGAATGGGGCAAGGACAATAGGCACAAGAAGCAAAATGTAGTGGACAGGCTGAGAATTCAAGAGAACATGGAGCCAGGGAACACCGGGTCCTCATCCCATTCCGTAAAGAATCCTGTGGGCATGAGAAGGGACTTTGGACCTCCCACCACACGTGAGATGGCAGTTTCAGACACGTTCCTATGAAGTATTTGTTTAAGTAAAAGTATTTAAATGTCAAAGCATTTGGAGAACTTGAATCATCCAGAGAGCTGCTACCTTAGAGAGAGAGGAATTCCAACCAAGGTCTGTTCCTTTACCACTCTTTGAATTCTGAAGACCCAATTTGGTACCTTGCAAATCATAGGTCTTCAATAAATGTTTACTGTTTGAGAAAGAAAATAAAAATCTAGATGTATTTACAATCTCAGTGTTTAAAAAAAAAAACTGTTTTCTCCATTTTAATTGGTCACTAGAATCAACTCAACGGCAGTGGGTTGGGTTATTAACCAATTATCAACCACTTAAGAAAAACAAAGGGAGGAAAAAACTAAAATAAAATATAAAGTTTTCCACCTAATCATGATCACAGAAACAACCAAATTTAGCAGAATGATTATATAAAAATGGTAGCTCTACATGTGTGGTTAACAGGTGTTTAGGACTGCATTTTTGTGTCGCTAGCGGGAGATGCTCCCCAATGCATAAAGCAGCAATACTAATTCATCATCTAAGCATAATTTATCTGAGTGAAGAGAATTCTTTGCCCAAGAAGGGAACAAGGGGCAATAATGGTTCATTGGGAAAATTCTCACTTTCCATGTGGGAGACCCAGGTTTTATTCCTCCTCAATGCACCTTAGGCACAGCCCCCACCCGTCTGTCAGTGGAGGCTAGCATGTTGCTATGATGCTGAACAGGTTTCAGCAGAGCTTCTAGACTAAGACAGACTAGGAAGAAAGGCCTAGAGATCTACTTCCATAAAAATCAGCCAACGAAAAACCCTATGGATCACAATGTCCGATCCTGTTGTACATGGGGTCTCCATGAATGGGGGCCAACTTGGCTGCAGCAAACAACAACAAAGAAGGGCACATAAGCCTTGATAATGTTCACGGCTATTATTTCTGGGTGAGGAGATTATGGGGGTTTGGTCATTAGTACCTCTTAAGTACGAACCTACTGCTTCTGACTTATAAATTTGACTTATACTGCTCAGTTATTTTGTCCCTCATGGTGAGATTGAAGTTATATATTTTTGGCAAGAATTCCACAGAAGTGATGTACCCTTTTTTTAGTGCTTTGTTGTTTTTGTAATAAAGAAATGATATTTGAGTGTTAAAAATGAAAACCATGTACAGAAGGCACCGTCTTCTAAAAAGTAACCGATAGCAAAAAAAAAAAAAAAAAAATACCCTCTACCAATGAATACCAACGAACCAAAAGCTGACTCTAAAAATAAACTCCACTTTCCCAAGGTGGGTGGCCGGAGGAACAGTCCGAGCTTCCCACAAGAAAAAGCAGCGCCCACTCCACCAGCACTCCGAAAATGAAGGGCAGACACCGAAGCCAGACACTGTAACTGTACAGAGTATGGACACACAGCATTGCCCGGGGACACCCCACTTCTACCAGGGCCCAGGTGGCATGCTAATGAGGCAGTGTCAGGAGGGGTGTTCTTCACAGCTGGGGGCACAGCTGCCAGACCCTTGACAACTGAGGCCCTGAATGTCTCTACAAGGTTCCACTGGGAGGAAGAAACACACGGTCTCCACTCCCTTACAGACCCTCAGTGCTGCTTGTGTGCAGTGAGTGAACAGGTTAATTTTTCCCCTTGCATGTGATAAATCATATAGTCTTTAGGACTCTTGTTTCATATGGTGAACATAATAATCTGCTTAATATCTGTTTACTGTAAGAATCAGACATACTGTAATCCTTTTTCAAAATGAACATTAATCCAACTCTGTCTAAAAAAAACTATACAATTCATTACCATAAGTAATCTCTATTGTACCCTGAGCTTAACCTTCATTTTTTTCCCCCAGTCCTATAATCTTGCAAATCCACTGGCGATGTATGATTGGCATCTGGTGTTCGCACAATCTCTGCCTCACAAAGAGTAAAGGAAAAATCCCTGGACAAAAATGTCACTTTCCAGGCCATCAATGTTTCAAGTCTCTGCTCTCTGGGAACTTTTGCACCACTCTAGAAAGGCTGTTCGCTTTGTAGGTCATAGATCAGCCCTACACTCTTGAAATGTTTTGGCTGTATCAGGATGGCAATTGACCTACAACTTGATTTAATTTCCTGGCAGCAAAGATATTCACTGTTGAAGCACTTTTGATCAAAGCATTAAATGTAATGGCAATGTAAAAGCAGGCAGCGCTGAATGGTCACAAATTCCTCCATTATTGGCAAGGAATAAGAGCAAAACCACTATGAACGTAACTGATATGTCTTCACACCCTGGAGCATAATTCTTGCAGTCGTATTCCAGTTGAATCTTCAGCTGTCAGTTCCTCTATGTGATTGTGTGATCTGAACAAAGCTTTGTCTGTAGAATGTGTCTTGTAAACTGGATTCCATTAGCAGATTTATGCTAATGCCTTGATCAAGTGAGTGATTTGTAAATGCTTCTTTGGCTAAGAAGCCAAACCACATTAATGTAGGATTCCACTTGGATAATTCTATGATTAAGCTTTTTCTTAGCTGGCAGGGCTGCCCAGATTGGCACCACAGAAATCGTGTCAAAGCATACTTTTTAAAAACTGTCATTTTCAATTTGATTTAGTCTCAAGCAGGTCCCACGAACAATGAATGACCACAACACTGAAGTACAAAGTTCAGTCCCTCATCCTTTCTCATGAGCATGGCTGTGATAGCCTCTTGATTAGTCTTGCCATTCTGTATGGCTCAGACCCCAGGCTCTGCCAAATACCAACTTGGTAACCTTGGCCAATTTAACTTCTCTGTGCCTTGGATTTGTCATCTGTAAAATGGATATACTAGTGTGAAAAACATTTGCTGTCAAGTTGATTTTGACTCACAGCAATCCTGTGTGTGCCGAGTAGAACTGCTCCATAGGGTTTTCATAGCTATATTCCTTTGGCAGCAGATTGCCAGTCCTTTCTCCTGGGGCGCACTCTGGGTGGGTTTGGACCACCTACCTTTTGGTTCATAGCTACGCACTTAAGTGTGTGTCCCACCGGGGATCTTCTATATACTCGTGTACTTTCCTCATATAAGAATTAAATAAGTTGATGCATGTGAAGAGCGTATGGCAATGACTTTTATATAGTACTCAAAATGGTAGCTGCTGTTATTGTTATTATCAATATTATCTCCATACTGCTACCTGGGATCATCTAAAACACAAATTTAATCATGTCTCTCTCTCGATCTCTCCTTCCTAAATCTTTTTTTTTTCTAAAATGACTACTAATTTTTAAGGTTTTTTTTTTTTTTTTGCTTGCATACTTCCTTTATTTGCCTAATTTACATTGAAGTTGGGGGCTGCCCATATGTGATTTGCGGAATTGGGGATTTGGGGGATTGGGCATCAGAATCATGGGCCTACTTGAAAAGAAACTGCAATTTTTCAGGCTTTGTGTTTTCTGAGAAAGTACACTGAAGGAAGAAAAGTGGCTCAGAAGAGTACTGGATCTTAGGAGAAAGTCAGCCAAGAATGATTAAACAGCCTAGACAATTCTAAAAGGGGGAAATCGATTCATAATTGAAAGTTAGTTCAACTCCTTAATTAAGATAGAAAACCATGCAACTGAATTTGTAACTTCTGAGACGATCAGTTGCTAATTTATCTCACAGACGAGATTTGATTGGACTCCATGGAAGAGATATCAATTCCATTAACTCATCATTTCTTCCATTTGATTAAATCATTTGATTTTGAAATGTTTAATAAAAAATTAGAACTCACTGCTTTGCTGAAACTAAATTATAATGGAAAACAAGCCCAGAAAGCCTTGGTAATGACAATACAGGAATAAATGCCAACAATGTACAAATGCATAGTCAAGTTATCAAATGAGATTTCATCAACCCAAGCCAATGAAGAAAATTCCAAGTTCTGCAGGTCAACACTAATAGAATCAAACATAGCTTTATCAGAACTGTAGGAGAGGCAATTCAAGGGTATACTCTGAAGTTTGCTGAGGTGGGAAGCTAGTGACAAGCCTTAGAACCATATGCTACACCTGCTTTGTAATGTGATAACTCATAACCACAGTTTAATATTGCATAAACTATTAACATAGCAAAATCTAGCAGTGTCTTTACATTTTGTAACACAGCATGTGGTACCAAGAAAGGCAATGTTTTGTTCTTGTTATGAGCTAGAGAATTTTATAAAAGGGAAAATATCATTCTTTTCCAAAGGATGGTTTTCAACTTTGGCTGTTGATTTAAAGTCATTGATCATAAAGAATTTTATGGCTACTTCAGGAAACCTGTCATCACCCATATTGGAATATGGAACAGAGAAGACACAGTGTCATAGTTATATACAGAAATCTAAGGGTTGCAAATTCCAAAATTAAATGAAAGATAACCTCATGTATTTTAAACATCACAATTCTTGCAGTGTCCTTTGCTCATGCTACTCTGTCTTACTTGCACCGTCCCACCTGTTTTGTGAAATCAATTTTTAGTGTTTGTATCACTATCATTGTTTGGATAGTGTTCAATTGCTTTGTTTTTTGGTTGCCTTGTTTTCTATGTGTCCATCACTAATTCTCATCAGTCCCTTTCAGCACTCACTAAAATCTCTCTCAATATGGTCAGACATATGGTCCTGTAATTTTCATATAGCTTCTCTCCTGTTTTTCATCATGTTTTCTTTTGCTTCACTTACTGGGAGATTTTCTTGACTTTATCCTTTTCACAGAATATATTATTTCCATTCTTAGATTTTTTTTTTACAATAATTAAAAAAAAATTATTGTGCTTTAGGTGAAAGCTTACAGCGCAAATTAGTTTCTCATTTGAAAATTTATACACAAATTGTTTTTGTGACATTGGATGTAATCCCTGCATTATGTCAGCACTCTCCCCCTTTCCCTTTCTACCTCAGGCTCCCTGTGTCCATTCATCCAGTTTTCCTGTCCCTTTTTGTCTTCTCATCTTTGCTTTTGGGCAGGTGTTGCCCATTTGGCCTTGTATACTTGATTGAACTAAGAAGCACATTCCTCACTTGTGTTATTGTTTGTTTTATAGGCCTGTCTAATCTTTGGCTGAAAGGTAGACTCTGGAAGTGGCTTCAGTTCTGAGTTGGGGCCCTGGTGGCACAGTGGTTAAGATCTAGGCTGCTAACCAAATGGTTGGTAGTTCGAATTCACCAGCTGCTCCTTGAAAACCCTATGGGGAAGTTCTATTCTGTTCTATAGGGTCACTGTGACTGGCAATTGACTCGATGTCAATGGATTTGGTTTGGTTCAGTTTTCAGTTCTGAGTTAGCAGGGTGTGTGGGGTAATCTTTGATTTTTAATTTATAAGAAGTCTTTTATGCTCTCTGATTATATCATATAAAAGTTACATTCTGTTCTTGTTTTACGTATGGAGTTTCTTCTCTTATCTAGACAATAAAACATAGTTCTTTGTAGATAGATATATATTTTCTGCTCTCTGAATTGTCTGTTATCATTTTTCCTGTTTGTTATAATTTCTTTCTCTCATGATAGAGTCTTTCCTCAAATGCCTGGTAATCCTTAGCTTCCACATTTGAAAACGAGGACTATGTGTGCCGTTGGGACTGGCAGACTTCACTGTATGGTGGTTGGAGGGAGACCTAATCATTTTGATCACTTGCTTCTCTCTGCTAGTTAAATAGATGAAGCTGTACCCTTTTATGAGTTTAATTTTAATTTTCCTTTGGGGGCTTTGTGAATAGAACAGAATCTACAAATATATGTAAGTACATTTCCTACTAAGAGTTAAGATAAACTGATTTTGAATTTTCCTTGTTATAATTTTTTTTAGAGACTGTTGCTGAAGTTATTTGGAGTAATGTTGTAGACCAAAACTTCTACTGTCCATTTCTATTTATGGAGGTGAGAATAGATAGAAGATGTTACCATCTTCTATGCAAGGCTGGTGTTAGAAGTCACGAAAGAGGAAGAGATGATAAGCTCTATAATTATTCAAGTTGTCAGTTACAGTTCCGGGGCCAAATAAGGGGTATTATTATTTCACTCTGTTGTTCCTGAAATTACCCCTGTACCCCAGCAAGTGATATTAACTTGTTTCAGGGGCATTAGGGAGACAGGCAGAGAGAACTTAGGGTGAAGAAATATGCTTTTTCCTTTGGAGAGGGGTGTGAGTATGTGTGTGCACACCCTCGCATGCATATGTGTATTTTAAATTGAGACATGGACAGTAGTAATTCATTAACTCTTCACACAGATCACCCCTCAGAAGGCAGATGTCTTAGCTCCTAGTAGAACAGAAACCATTACAGGCAAGGACTCCAGTGACTCTCTTCTTATTGTTTCTCAGGTACTTTCTCTTCCCTCCCCAGAAATATCTAAATTTTATAAAACTCTTATATATCTATAAGGTATTTCATCTCCCCTATAAATGGGCCATAAAGAAAGCAGAAACCACTTTTTTTTTTGTAAGTGACCATTCTGCTATTTTTAGAGCTTTCAAGTAAGTCCTCAAAATACTTATTCGATGATTATCTATAAATATTTAAAATATATTCTTTTTTCCAGAATTAAAAGTTCCACCTTATTATTTTCACAGGAATTAATTTCAAAGCATGAGTATGATGGAAATAAACAATTTATATTAAAATATACAGATGCCTCTGTCAGGGAAAATCCTCTAAAATACAGAGGCAACTATACAAAGAAGTCTCACAACTCTATGAAGATAAACAGATATGAAAAAGGGGCAAACAATTTGAATAAATGCTTCACTACAGAATGAATGGCCAATAAGTACATGAAAAGATGCTCAACATGATTAGTTGTTAGGAAAATGCAAATTAATATAAAAAATGAGATACTACTACACGCCCACTAGAATAGGGGAACTAGAATACTCATACGCTGCTGATGGGAACATAAAATGGTGCAGCCATTTTGGAAAACAGCAGTTTCTTACAGCGTTAAACATATACGAACCAGAAACCAAAAAAAAAAAAAAAAAAGCCAAACCCACTGCCATCGAGTCAATTCCATACAATCCAGCAATTCCACTCCTACGTATCTATCCAAGAGAAATGAAAACATGGTCACAGAAAGACCTACACGTGAATGTTCATAGGTGTATTAACCGTAATAGTCAAAACCTGGAAATAATTCAAATATCCATCAACTGCTGAATGGACTAACAAAAATGCGGTTATATCTATAGAGTGGAATATTTTCAGCAATTAAAAAGAAACACACCATTGATACACAGAACACTACGGATACACATCAAAAACATTATGGTAAGAGAAAGAAGCTCGACATGTTCCATTTATACGAAATTTCAAGGAGAGAGAAAACTACAGAGGCGGAAAGCAGATCAGTAATCTGCTGACTGAATGCAAACGGGAATGAGGAAATTTGGGGGGTAACAGTTCTTCTAAAGCTGTAGTGTGGTAATGGCTGTACAACTGTATCAATTTGCTAAAACTCTTGGTTGAATTTCATAGTATGTAAATTATACCTCTATAAAACTGCTGACAAAAGTAGATGTCTTCTATGATTAATTTCATATTTAAATTATCAGATGAGTCTCTAAATGAAAAATATCATTCCAAAAAATTATATTTAAATTTCTATTAATGAGTCAAGAAAAAGGGAGGATCACTCAACAGAACTTAAACATTTGGTCAGATACCACTGGCAATTTTGGAACCATTTCTTTATATGGAGAAACACTTTTTTTTTTTTTTGCCAAAGCAATGTGTGTTTAATGCAGAAAACATGGAATGCAGAAAAGCAAAGAGAGATTAAAACAATTTTACCACCCAGGGGGGACTGGTGTCAACATTTTAGCATATATCCTTTCAATCTTTTATATACAAAAAAAAAAAACAAACCACCAAACTCATTGCCATCGGGCTGATTCCGACTCACAGTGACCCTGTAGGACAGAGCAGAACTGCCCCATAGGGTTTCCTAGAAATGCCTGGCAGATTCGAACTGCCAACCTTTTGGTTAGCAGCCGTAGCACTTAACCACTGTGCCACCAACATTTCCTATATATACATACCAATATACATATACAAATAGTTTTGATTTTGTACTGAACATTTATTTCTCTCATTGGTCTATTTATTTTTAACAACTTAATTTTTAATATATGCAAAGTCTTCCATATATGGAGGTACCTTATTCTACTTAGCCAGTGACCAGTAGTTGATTTTTAGTCCAATTATTCTTTTTAATCTCACATCCCACATTGTCTGCACACACCCTGGCCACAGCCTCATCTAGTAGCTCACAGTTTTAATAACATTTTTGTCACTATGCTTTTTTGCTACTCAGTGCCTTTTTGCACTTTGGTGAAGAAACATATTCTTATTGTCACACTTTTTAGAACAGAAATCTCTTCGTATGATTTTGCTAAAAAATCAAGATGACTTTTACAAAACTCCGTAAGTAAGACAAGTTTCTGAAATGGGAAGAGATTTGTGAGACTTGTCTAGTCCATGCTGTGTTTCACAAATAAGGAAACAGACTCAGAGAAGTAAAATAAGGTGCCCAATGTTAAGCAGCTGCAAAGCAGCAAAAAGATCAGGGACCAGGACTCCTGACTCCCAAGCCAATGGTTTGTTTTCCCTGTACAACACAATCCAAAGACAAATAGGCACGCCTCACGGTTAAGGGGAGCCTGACTTTCTGACATCAGTTTTTTCTCTTTTCTGATACGTTTTGCACTTGCAATGAGCCCAGAGGTGATAATCCTATAAAGAATACAAACAGAAGATGTTATCTCCCATAGGGCAATTTCTGTCTGGCTAAATGAGCCAAGATGAAGAAACACTTCAAATAAAAGACTCAGCTGGAATAACACAGCAAAGAGGCTGCTTAGCTTGCAAGGGAATCTGGCCTGAAGCCACCGTGATTCATAAGCTATAATGTAATAAACTTGTATGAACAAAAATCTAATTTTCACATTCAATGCTGGCTACCTGAATGAGCCATATGAGAGCTAATTTTTGGAAACAACATTAATTCTCGGGAAACAAAATGAGCCACTTGGTATCAGCCAGAGCAGAGTAGTTACAGGGTTTTCAAATCCTAGAACCCAGAGACACCTTTTCTCCATGTCCACTTTCCATGAAGCATCCCTAGAAACTTCTTAAATTGAATCCTAGTCTAGTTCGTCTTTTTTTTTTTTTAATCACCTCTGGTCCATGAATGTGTAAAACAGGATCAAAGACGAGGCATCTGAAGCAAAAGAAGAGAAAGACGAGGACATCTGATTCTCAGAAAGTTTGAAAGCTCTTAATAACGCCAACCCAGAGAGTTTCATTATTTGTAGCAAAGCGACGAGGAGACTAAAGAATTTTTGGTGCCAAAAGTTCTTAGAAAACAGATCCAAGCAATATTTACCCAAAAAGACTGGGGCAAATGAATTTATACTAAAATCTCAGTAAAGTCCTGCAAATGAAAGCTAAAAGTTAACTTATTATTACTAAACTTCAGTGTTTAAGCAGCATATTAACTATGACAGACTGTACTATTTCTCAAAATGTTCTGTGTTCCTCCCTGGGGAAGCATTAGTCATCGGTGACTCATTGGTGCCAGGCTTAGCCATGTGACCTTCTTTGGCCAATGAACTATAAGCACTGACACATGCCACTTCCAGGCAGAAGCTTCGTGAGCCCTCACATGAATCTACTGTATTCTCTTCCTATAGCTCTAGTCTTTGAAACCTGGAGGGCAGTGGCTTTACCCTTTGAAACCTAGGAGGGGGTGGCCCTGCTCCCTCGCTTTTTTTTTTTAATTGTGCATTAGGTGAAAGTTTACCAAGCAGATAAGATTTCTATTTCTTGGTTTGTACATAAAGTGTTTCATGGCCTTGGATTCATTCCCCATCATCTGTCAGCACTCTCCTCATTTCCACCCTGGTTTCCTCGTTTCCTTTCATCCTGATTTTCTACCCCTTCCTGCCTTCTCATCTTTGCTCCTGGGAAATACTGCCCTTTTGATCTCATATAATTGATTGTTCTAAGGGGCACGTTCCTCTTGGGTGTCACTGTTTATTTTATGGGCCTGTCTATGGGTTGGCTGAAAGGCGGTCTCCAGGAATGGCATCAGGTGTCTTAGCGCCTAGTCTCAGAGGTTCCTCTAGACCCTGTCAGACCCGTAAGTGTGGTCTTTTTTGTGAATTTGATTTTTTTATTCTGGAATTTTTCTCCAGCACTGTCTGGGACCCTCTATTGTGACTCCAATTTGAGTGGTCAGTAGTTGTAGCTGGGCACCATCTAGTTCTTCTGGTCTTGGGGTTGTATAGTATGTGGTTCACATGGTCCTTTAGACTAATTTCTCCTTTGGGTCTTTGGTTTTCTTCATTGTCCTTTGCTGTGGAAGGTAAAAGACCAATAATTGTATCTTAGATGGCTACACGAGAGCTTGGAAGACTCCAGATACTACTCACCAAAATAGGAAGCAGAATATTATCTTTATGAACTATTTTGTGCCGACTGATAGACATCCCCCGAGTCTATGGTCCCTTGCCTTTGAGCCTAGGAACTTCATCCCACAAAACGTTTGGTTATATCCAAGAAGTTTCCCTGACTGTGCCCTTGTGAGCTCTGTTGTCTGTATTAATATATGAGGAGCACCTAGAGTCATGTCTGTAGAAATAGCCACCACCAAACCTGTGTCTGCCAGTGGCTGTGCTCCCTTACTCCCTCCCTCACCTCTTGGCATATCTATCTACCTATGTATCCATTCTTAAACTATTGTTTGTTAATACTATTGTTGCAGGACTGTCCGTGCTGTAGTAGTTACTGTAGTTGCGCTTTATTCTTACATTCGTCAGTGTCTTCTCTTGCCTTGGTCATGAGCTGACTTCCCTCATATTGAAGGGCACAGCTCAATCTATAAAAGCCTTACATTCACAGAAGGTCTTGAATTTGTCTATTTGAACACACAGTTTCTTTCAAATGCCAGTGATTTCAAATTATTGAAAAAAGTATGGCTACTTGAAGCAATCTTAATTTATTTTCTTACTAATTAATCGGTTCGCTAATTCAAACAATTACTCTGTTTGCAATTTGTGTCAGGCACTGTGCTAGGTGATAAGGATACAATAAAGAATATGAGACACAGGAATCTTCCCTATAAGAGCTCAGTGTTGATGGGGGTGGGTGTAGGTATATACAAAAAGATAACGAAGACACACCAGAGTGACTGCGGAGGCCTGGTGGCTCAGCGGTTAAGAGCTACGGTAAGCTACAGCTGCTAGCCAAAAGGTCCACAGTTCGAATCCACCAGCCGTCTGTTAGAAACCCTATGGGGCAGTTCTACTCTGTCCTATAGGGTCACTATGAGTTGGAATAGACTTGATAGCAAAGGTTTGTTTTTTTTTCCCTTGGTTTTTTACAGGTAGTGATTGTAAGGTTGCTATGAGTCAGAATCAACTCACTGGCAATGGGTTAACTGGTAGAAATTATAACGATAGAAGTTATGGATTATGTGCTGGGCCTTGTAATTTATTTCTCAGATTGATTTAGTTTCTCTCAGAAACTTCTACATTTCATTTTTTCTGTCATCACTCTCTGCTGAATTAAACTCCTGGCCCATGGACTTCCTCTTCTGCCCTGTATATCTGGTTTCCACATTCCCTCACCAAAGGAAAACTGTTGATGAACAGAAATACAATGATATTTGATGACTGTGCTGTCCCAGTCACACACATTTATGCTCCACTCCCACAACAGTTTATTCACAATTCCTCCAGAAGCACTCACACCCTTTCTCAACACATGTCATGAACACATAATTTAACATCACTTCCTGTTACTGTGGCCCCTGTGCCCTCTCTCATTGCTGTCTCTGTATCTCTGGATAGTAAGGCCTTAGAATACTGAATTCATTCTGTTTTGTACTTAGCCTCTGCTTGCTTTTGTTGCTAGTTGCCGTCAAGCCTATTCTGACTCATAGTGTGACTCGTGTGTGTGGAGCAGAACTGCTCCATAAGGTTGTCAGGACTGTGACCTTTAGGAAGTAGATTGCCAGGCCTTTCTTCCAAGGCACCTCTGGGTGGGTTTGAACTGCTAACCTTTGGGTTAGTATCCCAGTGTTTAAATCATTTGTGCCACCCAGGGACTCCCTCCTTAGCTTCTGCTAGTAACTGGCAAATTTGTAATAATTACTTTTCCAAATAATGATAATAATCATATCACAAGAAGGCTATGCTCAAGGTACTTCAGTGAGATGTGTGAGAATTCTGTTCCTGTGCTTGATCTAGAAGATACTAATATTATTTTCTCAAACTTTAATTCCCCAACATTCATCTTACAAATTCTGTTCAATGGAACATGGGAGATCAAGTGATCAATAGATTCTATACCCTAAATCTATCACCAGCCAGCATCGCAAAGTAATCTGAAGTTTAGAAATATAAGATGAATCATAACTTATTGTAGCCAATAAGTATTAGCATCAGCCTACCCTGCCCACATGCTCTAGAATCTGTGCACATGTTTACAATAAAATTACTTTACAGTTTATTTCATTTCAAAATAAACAAGGCCATATATTTACAGAGGCTTCTCTCTAATAATACTATTACCAGAAGAAAGGCACATGTTGAACATCCTATATGGCTCAGGTTTACAAGGCTATTTGTCTGTCCCAAATAATAAAATGAATAGGCAAAATAAGATGTATTACTGTAAATTGCCTTACTGTCTTAAAAATAATTAGAAATAAAGTCATAGTGTTGCCAAACCCAGAAGATGGGTTCTGTCTGGCACACTCAGTCCTGCCAATAATCTGGACACCGGCCTTTGAGAGAGTAACTTCATTGCAATGCACAGGGCAAGGAGCCGGGAGGAAGTTCCTCAGATCCCACTCCCTAAGCTATGGGAAAGCAAGGCTTATATGTGATTTGGGCACCAAGATGGTGGCTGCAGAGGTGTGCTGGAGAGGGAAAAGTCTACTGGAGAAGGAATATGTAGGAAAGACATTGTAGGAATTATGGCGGCCAGAAAACAGGGAGTGATGTGGTTCTTGTGAGGCTTCTTACTTCGGAATGGAGTCTGGGTGATGATTTTCCTTCTGATTTGTTCACCTCTTGCCTTGTCCTCTGTTGAGGTCAATTAAGGGTCACAGCTGGCCCTTCTTCACAAGCAGGGTAGGCCAAATCTGGCTTGGGCTAGTTCAAGGACTAAGAGAAATTTACTGGCATTTGTAGGGTTAGGTTACAAAAGGCCATTACATAGAAATATTTAATTTTTTTATACCACAGGTAAAATAATTTTCTAATATAAGCCTGCAAACATTTTTTCAAAAATTATAATAGTTTTGAAATTCTTTTTTTTTAACTTGGACCTTGCAAGAAACTTATAATTTAACAATCTAAACCAAGAAGAGCAGAAAAATTTCTATGTGTGACTTCACAAGTCCTTTCAAACAGGTAAATATACCTTACTCTAGTGTGCCTGAGAATTTCCGCATGAAGCACTGTGGGACTCGGGTCAGAAGAGGCAATGACCTATGGCAACTTTTATAGCTTTGCTGTATGTATAAAACGTGATTACAAAAGCTGATTCTGAACTTTTTTAAAAAACATACACATATATGTATGCATGTGTGTGTGTGTTTTAAGATGAGAGAAAGATGGAAGAGATGAAGAAGGGAAGGCTGACGCCACCCACAACGAGCTCTGATCTTCTGAGCATTGGGAGAATGCTACCTGGAGACTGTTGTCACTGGTTGCCCTATATTTCCAAAGCTACCAGGTTTTCCTGAAATGTTTTCTTAGCTCTGACACCTCCAGAGCTCACTCTTCCGTTTACAGCCAGTCGGGCAGCCAGCAGATGAAGAGACCTATTCCTTCAAGGTCGTTCTGCTACCCTGCTTGACCACAAGAGTCAGGTTAAGGCTCACAAAATAAAATGGTATGGTTGGAAGATAATCTGGGGAAAGTGGATGAACATATTGAGACTCTGGAATTAAGAAAAAAAAAAAAAAGTTGCAATACTTCCCCAGAACTGAGGTTGATAGTCTTGGTGGCTAAGAGCATAGGATTAGGAGTAAGACTGCTTGGGTTTGGCTCCTGGTTTCACCATCCACTCAAGTATAATCCTAGGGCAAGATCTCTGTCATGGATTGAATTGTGTCCCCCCAAAATATGTGCTGTAAATCCTAACGCTACCTGTAGATGGAGCCTTGGTGGCACAGTGGTCAAGAGTTTGGCTGCTAACCAAAAGGTTGGCAGTTCGAATCCACCAGCCACTCCTTGGAAACCCTATGGGGCGGTTTTACTCTATGCTATAGGGTTGCTATGTGTCGGAATCGACTGATTGGCAACAGATTTGGTTATTTTGGTTTATACCTGTGAATGCAATCCCATTTGGGAATAGGGCTTTCTTTGTTACTTTAATGAGGACATCAGGATAGGGTGTCTTAAACCAATGACTTTTGAAATATAAAAGAGCAGATTAGGCCCAGAAGAAAAAAAGCACAGATGCGGGAAGCTGGGTGCAATACCACGTGAAGATCACCAAGCAACCATGGAACTGAAGCCATATTGAGATATGGAAACGCGAATGACTTGCAAACATCTTAAAACTACAAGGACCCCAAACATAAATCTAAGCCTCTTGACTCCGAGCCTATGATCTTTCCAAATTCCTGATCTTTTCCAAACTTTAGTCATTCATAGACTATTGGTAAAATTTTTAAGCCATACTCATGAAACACCTGTTCACACTATTGTCTTAGTATTTTTCTTTAAATTGACTGATTTTCTTAAGATAAATAAATCATTGCCATAAATAAAAAGATAGAAAAATGAAAACATTGTTATTAAATTCTAGCTAGGTATTCTAGTCTGCTGAAAGCCCCAAGCCCAAAGCCTGTTCTCTTGGTTAAAAAGGAAGATAGCAGTGGTATATAAGTGTGGCGAGTCTCTGGTTGGTGCAAACGATAAGTGCTTAGCTGCTAACCGAAAGGCTGGAGGTTGATTTACCCAGATGCACCTCGGAAGAAAGGCCTGGTGATCTATTTCTCAAAAATGAGCCATTGGAAACCCTATGGAGCACAGTTCTACCCTGATACACATGGTGTTGCCATAGTCAGAGTCAACTCCATAGCAACTGGAAACGGGTATGAAGTGGGGAGAGTTGATCCTCGACTTAGGAATGGTTTAAAGCAAACTGCAAGGTGCTGACTTTCTCACAAGATGATTCACCGTTGATGCCACACCTGACATCCCCTCCTGACCCGTAAGGAAAAATTGTCTTTGCTGTGCTGCCTCCCACACAAAGCCCTGCAGAGAAGCATCAGAGACGGCGTTGCTGGGAAGCCCCACCTGCCAGGACAGCAGAGAGATTTCTGACTCACCACCACACCCCATATACTGCCTAGGGAGCCTCGCTCGTAACAAGGCCACGGAATCAAACAGAAACCCATCTTTATAAACAAGAGTTCACTTCAAATGCCAGAAACAAAATGCCCAATTTTGCAAGTCTCCCCAACAGTCATTAGAGTTTTTGTTTCCAAATTCCATTTATCGGTGTCAGGGAGCGTCCCTACATGATGCTGCCAGTTTTACAATAAAATGATCTCACAACTGCAGTGTGCTTGGGGAAATCATTACACTTTAAACTGCTCATAGACACAATGAACTTTAATGTGCAAGCTATCAAGACTACAGGCAAAACATCAGCACTGATAACGCAAACAGCTGGTCACAGAGGCCGTCTCTGCCATCACATACCTGGGCCCAGGGCTGAACCACCTTGGTGCCTCTTGCTGTGGGAACTTTGCATTACACAGGTTTGGCTTTTATTAAAAAAATGGTGTGAAAAACAACAACAAAGACAGAGCAGTGTGAGATCCCTCAGTGACAGAGAAGGAAGCAGATAAAAAAAGTATCTGAATAATTTTTGGCAAAACGTTCTGTGCATTTTCTCATCCCCTCATTAACTTTGCCTTTATCATTTGTGAGGCCTAGAACTAAAACTGGTCCTCCAGGATGAGGGCTATAAAAAAAAAAAAAAAAAAAAATTTTTTTTTTTTTTTTAGGTTTCACTAATCTCCAGTTTAAAATGCTGGGGCCAATAAGGATCCATTTTTCCTTGGAGAAAATTTGAATTTTGGAGCATAAAAGGACTGGAGCCCCCTCTGACCTCCCCAGGAGGGGTTTAGAGTTTGCTCTTCCTTGTTAACTCCACATTCATACCTCTAGTATGCTTGGCATACAGTGTCAAGATTGTGTGTAATATGGCCAACCTTTGCACCAGTCCAAGACCTCCCTGTTGGAAAGGACCGTGTCTTTTTCATCTTTATATGCCCAGCATTTGGCACTCTGCCATGCACTAGTTAAAAAAAAAAAAAAAACAAAAAACCTGTTGCCATCGAGTTGATTGCGACTCATAGAGATCCTATAGGACAGAGCAGAACTGCCCCATATGGTTTCCAAGGAGCGCCTGGTGGATTTGAACTGCCGACCTTTTGGTTAGCAGCAGTAGCTCTTAACCACTACACCACCAGGGTTTCCTCTATGCAGTAGTAGGGTCTCGAAATGTATGTGAAAGAAAGAGATGCTTAGATAGATTACATTTTAAAAATCTATTTGTACAAACATTAAAAAAAGAAAGATAAGCAAAAAGTCACCCATAATCCAACCACCCAGAAATAAACATGACTGCCATCTAACATACATCCCAAGACTTTTCTATTGACTTACACAGGCAGGCCACACTTTGCAAGGTAGTGCGGGACCATAAAGATGTCAATGAAACTGTGCAAAGTGATCTTCATAATCAATGGGAAAAATGACGATTGTGCTATCATCTTTAAAAATGTTTGCCAAAGCATTAGAAACTCTTATTATTGGCTATAAATGTGTAGAGATACAAAAAAAAAAAAAAAATAGTAAAACTAACATTTAGTACACTGTAATTTAAGTGTTTTATTTCTTTATAAAAATTATATTTTATAGCTTAGTATTGTAATTAGTGTTTATTTCTTAAAAAAAAAACTTATCAAGAGTAGTTTGGACAGCAAACTCGTCAGGAGTAGTATGACTTCTCCTTGTATAACTGATGATATGGAGTGAGCATCTCTTCTCTGCCTTTCTAAGTTTGGATCAGCTTCCAACACTTTATTCCTTGTGCTTTTTCCGCTGTAAAATATCTCTGAGCATCCTTTGATGTGAAGCTATTTGTTGTTGTCACTTCCTCTGGGACATTGTCTTCCTTTTCATCACTACCACTTCCCTCCTTTATGTCCACAAGTGTGCCTTCACTAAATTCCTCTGGCTGCATATTTAGAGTCTCTTGTATAGAAGCGGAAACCCTGGTGATGTAGTGGTTAAGTGCTACGGCTGCTAACCAAGAGGTCGGCAGTTCGAATAAGCCAGGCGCTCCTTGGAAACTCTATTGGACAGTTCTACTCTGCCCTATTTTTGTATAGAAGCAGTGTCAATATTCCCACAATCAGCTATTTCTTCTATAACTCTATTTACATTCAATTCAAATTTGACTTCCAGCATTACCACTTTTTGTTCCTCTACTGCACTTTCAACTTTCTTGATACTCTCTAATTAATATCCATTTTATCACAAAGGTTTATCACGGGGACAAGGAGGCAACACAACTACATGCTTTGCTGTCTGTGTAGGAACTGAAGAGCAGATGCACAGTGACCAACCACCGATAATCTTTCAAAGACGTAACATGATTGGTCACTGATCATGACATGCAAATGTTATTTACATGTGTTTCTTGGGCTGAAAAGATAGCAACTGTGTTTGCACTTTATGTGTTTTTTCACAGTAATATACCGTTGTAACTGACATTTGAACTGTTTTGTTGGGGAAAAGGCATTATTTAACTAAACTATGGTTAACTGAAATTTGTGCATATCAAAACTGTGCAAAGTGATTGCCTATAATGAAAAACTAATTACTATATATATATTTTTTTATCCACACCTCTTATGCATAAGCATAGATGTGTTTTAATACCTTCATATTATATGTACCTTTTGATATTTTGCTTTTCTCATGTTACCATATTTCATGAGCATCTTTTCATACCAGTAAACCTGTAACAAATTGTTGTGTTGTTAGATGCTGTCAAGTTGTCTCTGACTCATACTGACCCTATGTATAACAGAATGAAACGTTGCCTGATCCTGCAGGATCCTACAATAGTAGGTATGTTTAGGCCCATTGTTGCAACCGCTGTGTCAATCCGTCTCATTCAGAGTCTTTTCTTTTTCACTGACCTATTTATCAATCATGATATCCTTTTCCAGGATTTGACCCTTCTGATAATGTGTCCAAAGGAAGTGAGGTGAAGTCTTGCCATCCTTACTTCTAAGGAGCATTCTGGCTGTACTTCCTCCAAGACAGATTTGTTTGTTCTGGCAATTCAACATTCTTCACCAACACCATAATTCAAATGCATTAATTCTTCTTCTGTCTTCCTTTTTCATTGTTCAACTTTCCCATGCATATGAGGCGACTGAAAACACCATGGCCTGGGTTAGGGATACCTTAAGGAGTCATCAAAGTGACATCTTGGATTTTTAAGATTTTAAATAGGTCTTTTGCAGCTAATTTGCTGAATGCAATATGTGTGGGTGTTGATTGTTGATATAAGTAAAATGAAATCCTTGACACCTTCAGGATTTTTTTCATTTGCCATGATGTTGTTTCTTGGTCCAGTAATTAGGATTTTTGTTTGCTTTATGCTCAGGTATAATCCATACTGAAGGCTGTTGTCTTTGACCTTCATCAGTAAGTGCTTGAAGTTGTCTTCATTTTCAGCAAGCAAGGTTGTGTCTTCTGCACATCGCAAGTTGTTAATGAGTTTTCCTCCAATCCTAATGCCCACTCTTCTTCACATAGTCCAGAATACAGGCTGAATAAGTATGGTGAAAGGATACAACCCTGACATATACCTTTCCCAACTTTAAACCATGCAGTATCCCCTTGTTCTGTTTGAACAAACTACTCTTGATCTATGCACAGGTTCTGCATGAGCACAACTAAGTGTTCTGGAATTCCCATTCTTCACGATGTTATCCATCATTTGTTATGACCTACATAGTCAAATGCCTTCCCATGGTCAATAAAACACAAGTAAACATCTTTCTGGTATCCTTTAAAATGGACTGGGCATTATTCCACTCAATGAATATAAACAGCTGTAATGATTTCAGTGACACAGTATATATAATACTCTAAGAACTGTGTGTACCACATAGCAAAGACTAAATAAATGTTCATTATTATTATTTGTCAGCATAATTAGCTGAATTTTTGTTGATGGACATTTAAGTGGTTACAAATTTTTAGCACGTTATGACAAATATCATTGTATATAGTTCCTTTAAAAGATTGGCACAATCTTTGTTATTCATACTCAGAATAAGGTTCTTAGTGACTCCTAGTGAGTATGAGAATATAGAAATAATAGCTAGTTTGCAGCTGGGAGGAAAAGTGAGAGATAAAACTCTGAGTTAAGAAACTATAGGCGGAGCAGTCTGGTAGGGTCATCCGACATGCAACAATAAAAACACATTTTGAGTGTACGAAATGTGAAGGCTTGATGGTCATCAGTGCACAGGTTCCAGAGTGTATAACCCCCACCCAGAGGGGGCAATGAGAAGAGACAGACATAACATAGCCCTAGGCAAGGTCAATATTTAAAAATAAAGGACATTAAAAACAATAATAATAAGAAAACAGTTAATATTCATTGAGTACTTATTATATGCCAAGTAGTCCGCTGAAAACTTTACATGATTATCTCAATTAATTCTCAAATAAGCATCTTTATGAAAAAGGTAAGAAGGCCTGGCTGCTCAGTGAAAAGCTCGGCTGCTAACCAAAAGGTTGGCGGTTCAAACCTACCAGCCACTCTGCAGGAGAATGATCTGGCAATCTGCTTCTATAAAGATTACAGCCTTGGAAATCCTATGGGGGCAGTCCTGTTGTGTCAGAATTGACTCAATGGCAGTGGGTTAATGGGATGAAGAAGGTACTATTATTACAATAGCCTTCCTTATAGAAGATAAAATGGACACTTAAAAAAGTTAAATAACTTGCCCATGGCTACTTAACTAGAAAATGGTGTAGGCAGCACTTTCATACATATATTCTGATCCTAGAATCTATAATCATAGCCTTTTGTACTAATTATCATCGCTGTGTAACAAATTACCCCTAAACTGAGAGACTTAAACAACCAAAATTTATTATTTCACAGTTTCTGTGGGTCTGGAATCCAGGTAAGGCCTAGGGTGCCTCTGGCTCAAGGCTTCTCACGAGGTTGTACTCAAGCTATTGGCTGGGGCTGCAGTCTCATCTGAAGCCTTGATGGGGCAGGGTTGTTGATGGCCTTGGTCCTTTGCCACATGGTTTTCTCACAGGGTTGCCTCATGACAGAAGAGCTGGCTTCCCCAGAGTGTGCAATCTAACAGACAGATAGCGAGCATCCAAGATGGAAGGCACAGTCTTTTTATAACCTAACTTTGGAAGTGACGTCTCATCACTTTTGCTTCATGTATTCATTAGAAGTGAGCTGATAAGTCTGGCCCACAGTCAAGGGGAGGGGATCAAGAAGGGCATGAACACCAGGAGGAAGAAACCACTGGGAGCTGTTGTATAGGCTGCCTGCCATACCATGCTGCGAGGTAGCACATGAGGCCAACCCAAGGGATTCAGGCACTGGACAGTGAGTACTTCCACCTTACTGAGCAATACTCTAGAATTTAGACTAGCATTCCAGTTTTGGGTTCTGCTATGAGGAGAGAGGTTAACATAGAAAATGTAATGAGAAAGACCTAATAATTGATAGGCTGGAAAAATACTAAAATTTTCAGAAGATTGAGGAGAAATTTAATCAAATGGGAACAAGGATGTATGATGACTTGCTGCTCTCCAATTTAAATGAGAGTGAAAGGCAAGTGGCCTTGAACTACATACAACATGCAGGATTTTATATAAGCATAAGTGATCATGATGGGAATGACTGTTGAGTCCAACAATCAGAGGTCACTGGAATTTGCACATTCTCATGAGTATGAGGAATGTGAGGTGGCCCTTCTTCACCATGAGGGATTAGATCAAATGGCATAGGTTTCTTCTAGATTAAAGTTCTGATCAAAATTAAGCAGGACTTTGTAAAGGTTTGGGAGAAAGGCAGCCAGATCTCCCATATAAGGTTAACTTAGTCTCCTTGAAATTAGTTTCATCCAGTTTAAGAACTCTATGATTTATTTGTTGGCAGGAAGCCAGTTTTTATTTTCCTTCCATTTTTATTAAGACCCAGAGATGATTTGAACTGTTTTTCTATTAGAGTGGAGCCAGAGCAGTTGATTCTGGCTATATCCAGATGGTTTACATTGCTTAGGCTGATTTCTGTTAAACGATTGAATGTTGTTAATAATCCTTTAATATATTTAAATTTATATGGAGACTAGAGGCAGCAGATCTGGTACAGATTGCAAGTCACAGCTCCTGCAGCACTTCTGTCGATTTTTTCAATCCAACTGTAGTCTCCTTGCTTCTGAGAAGAATTCTGGTTGTATTTCTTCTAGGAATGATTTGTTCATTCTTAGGGCAGTCTACAATATATTCAATATTCTTCACCAATTGCATCAGCTCTTCTGTCTTCCTTTTTCACTGTCCAACTTTTGCATGCATATGACACGATTCAAAAGACCATGGCTCAAATAATTACAAAATGCAGGCAATTTCTAAAACATGCTCTTCCCTATATCCAGAAGGTACCTTTTCTTCTTGGTCACCTGACAAGCTTCTACACATCATTTAAGACTCAGCTTAAAGAACACCTCCTTTTATGAACCTTTTCTTGATCCTCCTCCGCCTACCCTCTCCTTACTGGGCGATGATGACTACTTCATTTTTAATGATACTTTGTCAATAGTTTTGAGGAGGTTGCTACCTTGTTTTATTATAAATGTTTACTTAATAGACAGTGAGTGATCACATATTGATACATTTTTTTTTTGACTAATTATTCCGGAATGCCTACTTTTGTGTCTTATATTTATCTCTGTTTTTCTAGCTCCTGGCGTAGGGCTTCACACTTTAATGTTCAAAAACGGCGATGTAAATGAATGACTAAATAAATGGGGACTTTCCTCAGGAGTGTGGAAGAGCTGAATGGATAACAATCATCTCTGAATTAGACTACAAAGCTCCTGAAATATGGTTTGCCATAATTCACTTTCCTTCTTTATTGGTGGACAGGGTCTGTGAACATCTTTTAAAACACGCATTAAATAGCCAAGGAACTCCTCTAACTCCTGAAAGTTTGGCGCAAAGTGGAAAGTTGCAAATACATATAACCAGCATCCAAACTACGAATAACCCACAGGCATGTCTGATAGACAGGATGAGGGAAGGGGAAGAGATTGCTGTTCTCTTCATCCTTTCTCTACCAAGTTCTAAGAGTTTTCTCTCCAGTGACTGCTTCACTAGAAATAGACTACGCTGAGATCAACTTCAGCCCCAGATGCTAAGGACCAAGCGCTTCATTTCTGTCTACTCTAATCTGGCAGGGTCATGCTTCTGTCTTGCCCATGCCAAGCCCCACATTTCCTCCTAAACTGTCTGAATATTCCTTGGGTCTCAGCAACGCTCCAGAAGAGTTGGAAAGACTACAGACCCCCTAGGGCACTGCAGGATACACACCTGACAGGGAAAGAAAAGGGCTGCTTGTACTGCTTCTCTCTGCTGCCCTCGGATCACACTCCGCCCATGCCTAAGCTCAGCTGTGGGGTGGGAGTGTACATGTGTGGGGGGTGGGCATTCCAAGGCAGTGTTTGAGATCTGACCTGTCTGTTTGCAATCTGAATGACCCAATCAACAAAAATTCACTATTTTCCAGGCCACTATACCATATACAGGAAACTCTGGTGGCACAGTAGTTAAGAGCTATGGCTGCCAACCGAAAGGTTGGCAGTTCAAATTCACCCAGTGGCACCTTGGAAAAAAGGCCTGGTGATCTACTTCTGGAAGATCATAGACATTGGAAACCCTACGGAGCACAGTTTTACTCTGACACGCATGGTGTTGCCATGATTCGGAATCCACTCAACAGCAATGGGTTTGCTTTTCATAGTTACACACGTGCACACACACACACAACTACCGTTTCTATTAATGATAATATAACAATTAATCGATAATGTTAACTAATAATATTAACAATAATAGCCATCATTTATAGAACACGTATATGTCAGACACTGCTAAATGCTTTGAACAGATTATCTAATTTAATCTTTACAACCACCCTCTGAAGAAGATTTTTGTCTTTATTCTTTTCAGAGAAAGAAACCAAGACTTACAGTGAGGTAAATAACTTTTCTCTTATTACACAGCAAGTGAAGCTGGGATTTGAACCCAGCCTCCTCAGCGAGGAGGTAAGAAGCTAGGGTTTGGCTCCCAAGCATGCAGACTTAACCACCACACCAAAGTCATGCCCAGAACTGTGCCATTTCACCCACATTTCATAGGCCTTTGCTTGATGGGTACACAGGGGTGTAACATGCCAACAGCTCAGAGATCTGTTGAAAAGAACAACGGTGTAAGCATGGCCTTAGCCTTCATGAAACAGCTATCGTTTTTGCCTCATCCTTTATCTATAAATTCTTGTCTGACCTAAAAGTCACTGAAGCACGAGAAACACTGCGACAGAATATAGAGATGAAAAGCCGACAGAACAATGGCATAATTAGTTTGTCCAAAGGAACCTAGGCCAACTGCAATTTGGCTTGATTATGCATGGGATGAAAATTTGTCTCTGCCAGTCACATTGGCATCATCATAGAAAAGGAACCCAGACCATGGCTAGCCAGTGAATTAGACCCTGGCAACTTATAATTATTTCCTATGTGTCATACATGAAAATGGTGCTAGTCAATTATGGTCAGTGGGACACACATTAATACTTATTTAATTAATTCAGCAGATATTTATTGAAAGCCTGCTGTGTGGCTGGGATGGGTCAGGCTCTGTGTGCAGCATTCAAATGAAAAGCTAAGATTCTTGCCCTCTTGGAGTTTATTATCAATAAAGGGAGTGGTAGATAAAAACCAGATGATTAGGAAGGAAGATTTAGGCTATACGCTCATTTTGGAGACTAAAGGTCATGTTCTTATGAGGTAATTTGGAAAAGCTTCAGGGAGAAGGTGGCATTTTAGATATAATGAAAAGGTAGGATTTCAAAAGGCAGAACACTGGAGGAAGGCATTCTAAGCAAAGAGAATATCAACTTTTAACATTCTATATAAACTAGACTGAGCAAACAGAATTTGGGCAAATCATTTTAACTTAGCCAAACTGCTTCACCTTGAAAGCAACACTTAAAATTTTTAATACGATCTCCTGAGATTTGTTTATGGCTGCCTAATCCTAAAATACTAGCTCTAGCTAGTACAGAGAAGTTATACTTAAAGCATTTGAGAAGTTAATGTACTCTTTCTCCAAATAAATTTTAATACTCTGTTTTAAAATGATTTACTTTGCAAATATATGTCCTGACATAGAAAAAAGACTTGAAGAATATACACTACAATGATAAGAGTGATTACTTCTGGGTATTAGAACTATGCTGAATTCTCCTTGTCTTCTTCGTGCTTTTCTGAGTTTTTCAAATTGTCAATAATGAAGATGCCTTTCTTCAGTGATCAGCCAAAGCACAACAGCTACTTTAATTGTCCTTTAAATGTTTTCCAAACTCTGGTGGCACAGTGGTTAAGAGGTAAGGCTGCTAACCATAAAGGTCAGGAGTTAAATCCACCAAGCACTCCTTGGAAACCCTGTGGGGCAGTTCTACTCTGTCCTACAGGGTCGCTATGAGTCAGAATCGACTTGATGGCTGTGAGTTTCTGGTTTTTAAATGTTTTAGTTTAGAGGAAGGGGTAGTAACTCAGTTGAGGCACTTAATATTTGAGTCCCACATGTGCTAAGCACTGTTCTTGTTACTGAACCAAAGTCCCCTTACAGAGTTTGCAACCTACTGACGGAAAAGAAATGAAGTGCCTAAACAGGTAAGTAAAACTTGTAACTGTGAAAAAGAATTGAACAGAGTCTTGTGAAGCAGGATAATGGTGAACAATCACAATTAAATGGGAGGTCGGCTCAGAGTAAGTGATACTTGGGGTCAGATCTGAGGGTAATTAGGGGTCAGGCACAGGAAGAATGGGTCCAGGTGAGGTGACCAGGAGTGCCACAGCTCTGAGTGGAGAACAGCCTTGTGCGGTGGCAGAACTAATGACGCTGTGGCTAGGGCATGGTGAGGGAGTGGACAGGTTGGAGGAGAGGAACCTGGAGAGACTGGGAGGGTCCAGACACCTCAGGGAGTTGTAGGCTGTGTACTGCCACTAACTGCAAATAAGTAGGATAAGTAGTACAGGAGGTAGGATTGGCAGAGCTTCAGGTAAAAGAAATGAGGGTGAATCGGCTGGACTGCATATAAATCCCAGGTTTGCGTTTGTGGAAAGTATGGCAGCCTGGAGGAGCCCTGGAGGCGCAGTGATTGAGCTCTTGGCTGTTAACCAAAAGGTCAATGGTTTGAACCCACGCTCCCCGCCCCACTGCCAGGGGCTTCGTGCAAAAAAGATGTAGCAGTCTGCTTTCCTCAAGATTACAGCCTTGGAAACCCTACAGGGTAGCTCTACTCTGTCCTGTAGAGTCACTAAGAGTTAGAATCACTATACAGCAATGGATTTGCTTCTTTTTTGGTTTTGGCGGCTTGGAGAACCTTCTACCCAGTCTCTCTAAACCTTACCTTTTTCATCTCTAAAAAAGCAATCTCATGAGGTAGTTGTTAGGAATAAATGAGATAATATACTTAAAGAACAATGCCTAGAACAATGTAATCAAATTAAAAAGTAGTTATTATCAATCAACATCTTGGGTATAAAAAACCCCTCCCACTACTTTTTAGAGATGACTCTAAAGTAACAAGGACTAGTTCATAATAAAAAAAAAATCAAAAGAACTGCTCCTTAATGAAGAGCCTATTTTTAAGTTATCAGTTTTTGATGTAAAAGAAACAAGCTCGCATAAATATAATTACAAATAAATCCAAACACACAATCACGTACACACTATTTTTCTCTTTAAAAACTTTGTTTTGGGTTTGCATCATTAAATTTAACTGGGCTCATACTAAACCAAGTGTTTTAATTTTTTTTTTCTTTACACTGCCAGTACCCAAACCAAAAAACCAGATCCACTGCCATCAAGTTGATTCCAACTAACAGCAAGCCTACATGACAGCGTAGAACTGCCCCATACAGTTTCTAAGAAGCCCTGGTGAATTCGAACTGCTGACCCTTTGGCTAGCAGCTGTAGCTCTTAACTACTACACCACCAAGGTTTCCCTACGTTTTCATTTTACCATAAATGCATTTTAGAAAGGATATGCAAATGGAAAGAGAAAAATCTGAAATGACCACACAGGAGAATGTGTTTGGGCTCTGCAAAATGGTTAGTTTTGATGACACTAACTAATAACTGTGGGGCAGTGGTGGTTCAGTGCTAGACTTCTCACTTTCCATGCAGGAGAACCAGGTTGCGTTGATGCCTAGCCAATGTACCTTCTGCATAGCCATCACCCATCTCTCAGTGGAGGCTTACGTGTTGCTATAACGCTGAACAAGTTTCAGTGGAGTTTCCAGACTAAGATGGAATTGGAAGAAAGGAAATGCCTGGGGATCTACTTCTGAAAATCAGCCAGTGAAAACCCTGTGGCTCACAAAAGACCCACAACCAATCAAGAGGATGGCACAGGATTGGGCAGTGTTCCCTTCTGTTGTACATGGTGTCGCCATGAGTCAGGGGTCACCTCCACAGCAGCTGACAATAACCAATAACTGGTTTAACTAAGGAGAATGAGTACGACTTTCCAGAACACTAAACTGAAGAGAAAAATATTATGGTAACCAATTATTTGTTTGTATTTATTCCGCTTTCAACAGTGTTGGCTGTTTAACATCATGCTTAGCTGGTTTGCTATAGCCATTATCTTCCTTAAAAACAAAAATACACACACCACTGAACAACATAAAAAAAAAAGTTGTGCAGAAGTGATACATTATTATTTAATGTGGGAAATTCAGGTGAAAACATATCTACCATGGAATGTTAATTTGTTCTATTTCTAATTTCTTCACAACTCTACGGGAGGATGTTCTTACTCCAATTCCCTTATTGCCACTTGGCTTATCACTCAGACAAACTTGTAAGTTACCAGGATATTACAGAAAGATGCCAGGGTTTTCACATGATCAGATGCTATCCATGAAAATAACATTTACTGTTGATTTTGAAGATATTTTCCACCATTAAATGTAGCTTTCTATTCTCAAAGGTGGGAAAAGCTTTGAATGTCTGGGGAAAATAGAAGGGAAAAAAATGAAAACCAAACCCCATCACTATGTACAGGAGTCCTGGGTGGTGGGAACAGTTTGACTATGAGCCGGAAGTTTGGCAGTTTGAACCCACCCAGAATATCTTGGAAGGCAGGCCTGGTGATCTGCTTCTGAAAGGTCACAGCCTTGAAAACCCTATGGAGTAGTTCTAGTCTACACACATGGAGGCACCATGAGTTAGAACTGACTTAATGGCAACTAATGACAACAAAAACATCACTACATACCAAGTACTGCCAATTACAGACTTGAAAGAAACAAACAAACAAAAAAGGCTTTCCAGTTTCAAATTACTTAGTTACCTATCAGGGGAAAGTAAGTAATTTGAAATTGGACTGAATTATGCATTCCCTCAGGGGCCATATCCTCCATATTAACCCTTTTGCAGTAGAAAAGTATTCAGTTACTCCGAACACTAACATACAAGAGGGCCAGGCCAGGAGGAGGAGAAGATTAATTCTCTCATATTTCAAACACCGATTTACCACCTGTCTGTCAGTTTGCTGTACTGTGGTGGCTCTTACGTTGCCTTGATGCTGGAAGTTATGTCACCGATATTTCAAACACCAACAGGGTTACCCGTGGAGGACAGGCTTCAGTGTAACTTCCAAGCTATAACAGACTAGCAAGTAAGCTCTGGCGACCTACCTCCAAAAATTAGCATAAAAACTCGGTGGATCACAACAGAATACTGCCTGATACAGTTCTGGAAGATGAGCCCCCTAGTTGAAAGGCACTTAAAATTCACAGCGGCTGCAACAATGGGCTGAAGCACACCTATGATCCTGAAGATGGAATAGAACTGGGCAATGTTATCCTCTGTTGTACATGGGTCGCCATTAGTCAGAGGTGACTGGACGGTAAATAATAATACCAATTTCAAACACAGGCAAAAAGCCACCACTCTCCTAGTGTTCCCAGAAAACCTTTAAAGAGTCCCAGAACTTAGTGACAATAGTGATCAGATAATTATTACCTGATCCTTTTGTACCAGAGCACATTGCAGTAATTGATTAGCAAATTACAGGGATGAGACTCACACCTCATTAGGTATTAGCTGGGACCTTACCCATTAGGGAATGAAGTTAGGTCACTATGTTTCTTATGCATATTTGCAAAATATCTGTGATGGAAAAGATCATTGTCTTTTGGCTTCTTGGGGTGGGGGGAGTGTGTGATGGTTAATTCTATGTGTCAATTTGGTTAGGCTATGCCTCACAGTGGTTGCTCAACACCAAATTAGTTGCTGTTCTATAATGCAAAGAAAATGCAATCAACCTCCATAATGTAATGTGATATAATGTAATCAATCAATCAGGTGATAAGAGAGTTTCCTTAAAGTGTGTTCTGCCTGCATACTACAAATAGACATTTTGGCAGAGCTCCCTCTCTGTCCAGTCCTGAACTCTTACATGGCCTGACCTACAGATCTTGGGATGCAAGCCTGCAGAAGCCTCCATCCTCCGCCTGGCTTACAGATTTTAGACTTGCCAGACCCCACAATCCTGTGAGTCAATCCCTTCAAGTGACTATCTTTCTCTCTGTATATATTTATATTATATATATAACCCGAACTTATTACCTTCAAGTTGATTATGACTCATAGCAACCCTGTTGGACAGAACAGAACTGCCCCAAGGCTGTAATCTTTATGGATGCAGACTGCTACATCTTTCTCTCGCAGAGAGGCTGGAGGGTTTGAACTGGCAAAATTTCAGTTAGCGACCAAGCACTAACCACTGCTCTACCAGGGCTCCTTTATATGTATATAGACAGGCACACATACATATCTCACTGGTTCTTTGCCTAGAGAACACTAAGACAATGGGGAAAATGAATATGTTTTTTGTTTCTTTACTTTCTAACAAGGCATTTTATTTGGATCTTCATTAGCAATTATAAATATTAGAGGTAGCATAACACATATTAGGTGTTTTTGACTGTTTTTATAAACCCACTTAAAAAAAAAACAAAAATTGTTTAAGAGAAGAATACGGTGACACCAACCTCTGTTGAAATATTCCTATTAAATACCCTATACAACTCTGAACTCACACTCTACAGACAACTGCTTAATCTTCCAAAGAATTCTTACAGTATAGGAGTAGTTTCAAAGGGTAATTACTTTTCTTTTTTTTTTCCAAGTAAGATCCGCCCTCCTGTCACCAGTAGTGTTTGAGATATCTGGGGTTTTACCTTTGATGAATACCTGACACGCCAAGTTCTATAGGTCTACAGATTCATCACTCTCCAAATTTATAGGGATGTGAGCAGTGTGATTTGATAAATTGTTTTGTTTTGCCTTTCATCACTCATACGATATTGAAAGGACGCTCCCTGTATATCTTAGGCATCATCTATCAAAAATAAGGCTTTGGGGAGAATAAATAAAATCCCGTAAAAACTTGTTGAACTGATAACTATATAATATGAATGTGTCACCTCTGAATATGAAGGACCACTATACGAGGCTCGTATTTTATTATCTTTTTTTTTAGCAAGTGTACATATCTGTTTCCCAGTGGCTTAAACTGCATTTTGCTTCAAATGTTTGCAAATCTTCCCAAGCGTCTTTGGGAGGGAGAATGCTATAAATTAAAATGATTGTTAATCTTACTAAATCTACTCCTTTTTACTGGCATTAGGAGATCCATGCTGCCTTCTGATGGATTGGTTTGGCAACTTACTTGACATACTACTACATTAGGTAAGAAGTTGGAGCTTGATTCTCAACTTTGCTTTGTTTGGCTTATAAAGGAAAAAGGTCTCTACTAAACTGACAAAGTGACAGGGACAAAAAAAAATCAGTTACAAAGTGAATACTGGGACTTCGCAATTGCTGGATTTGGCAATTTAAATTAAGATGAAAATGATAATTGTTGTTTTATTAATTAAAATTCTATTTACACTTCATCATGAGAACAACAATCTTTTGATAAATTGACGAAATGTCCTCTATATGAGGCCACTAATGACTATGAGTCCATGAAAATATGTTTGAATTCTTAAAGGAAACTGCTTTATATGGCCTAAATTTCTTATCAGACACACAAAGCATGACACGAAGCATGTTAATTAGGCTCTATGGTTAAATGTTCACCCTTTTTTAGAGCTTAGGTGACCTTTAACCTAACAGATATAGAATACCTACCTTGCAAACATACAGTGCTCAACAGAATGGGGAATCAGAGAAAATAAATGAAACTAATGTGAAGTACCAAACATGCCCTTCTGATAGGAAAAATTTCAAAGATTGATCATTTCCAAAGCTACTGATATATCAAAACCAAACCTGTTGCCATCAAGTCTATTCTGATTTAATAGTGACTGTCATGGATGAAAGTGTATTCCCCGCAAAATGTGTGTCAACTTGGCTAGTCCATGATTCCCAGTATTGTGTGACTGTCCACCATTTTGTCATCTGATGTGATTTTCCTATGTGTCCTAAATCCTATCTCTATGATGTTAACGAGATGGGATTAATGGCAGTTATGTTAATGGGGCAGGACTCAATCTATAAGACTAGGTTGTGTTTTAAACCAATCTCCTGGAGAGAACTGAGCAGAGAGACAGGGGACCTCATACCACCAAGAAAGCAGCACCGAGAGCAGACCATGTCCTTTGGACCTGGGGTTCCTGTGTGGAGAAGCTCCTCAACTGGGGAAGATTGATGACAAAGACCTTCCCCTAGGAAAAAGCCTTCCCCTGGAGCTGGCACCCTGAATTTGTACTTCTGGCCTGCTAGACTGTGAGAGAATAAATTTCTCTTTGTTGAAGCCATCCACTTGTGGTATTTCTGTTATAGCAGTGCTAGATATCTAAGACAGTGACCAGATAGGACAGAGTGGAACTGCCCCATGGAGTTTCCAAGGAGTCGACCTCTGGTTAGCAAACGAGCTCTTAACCATTGCACCACCAGTGCTGGGGCAAATGGGAATTCTCACACACTCTGAACACTGTTTAGCCAGTAGAAAGAATTAGGTATATTGTACTGATATGGAAAGATTTGTAAACACACTCTTAAGTGAAAAAAGCAAGTTATCGAATAACAACACAACATGATCCAGTTTACATAAATGCCTCCCCTCTCCATGTATATATAAAATTAATACAAAAATAAAGGTCTAAAAGGTTACAGAATAAACTCCCAATAGAGCTTGAGGAAGGGGAGAAGTGGGAAGAGAGGGCAGGGTGTTTATTCCTGTATTGACTAAACCTTTTTTTTCTTTTTTAGTATAACAGCTTTATTGAGATACGATTAACATAACATATAAGTCACCCATTTAAAGTGAAAAATTAAATGGTTTTAGTATGTTCAGAGTTGTGCAAACATTCACCACAATCAGTTTTAGAACAGTTTCATCAATTGAAAAAGAAACCCCATACCCATCATCAGTTGTTCCCATTTCCCACAATGCCAGAGATCCTGTTGTTGTTAGGTGCTGTTGAGTGAATTTCAGCCCATAGTGCCACTGTAGACCCTAGGCAACCACTAACTGCTTCTATAGATTTACCTATTCTGGACATTTCATAAGATATTGTCTTCATATTTCTTATGCAATTATTGTTATTTTTAAGGAAACATCCAAACCCAAATCAAACTCAATGCCATCGAGTCCAACTCGTAGTGACCCTATAGGACAAAGTAGAACTTGCCCCACAGGGTTTCTTTATGGAAGCAGACTGCCACATCTTTCTCCTGTGGAACAGCTGGTGGGCTTGAACCTCTCATCTTTTGGTTAGCACTTGAATGCTTTAGCCACTGCACCATCAGGGCTCCTAAGGAAACATAGCTCTATAAAAACTTTTGGATGAATTTCTTCATTCACAATTTTTTACAGAATTTCAGAGCAGGAAGAGGACATCATTCCATTTCACTGAATTTGGGGTTTAAGCTGTATTCTGGAGCCCTACAGGTTTTCTACAGTCCCCTAAGGAGAGGGAATGAGGGGCGGAGTTGGCAGGCTTTAGACACACACACACACACACACACACACACACACACGCACACACACCTGTGGCCTCCAGCTTGGCCTTTCTCTGTTTCACAAATTAGAATTAAGATCTTGTTTTGAGCAGTGCTTCGGGATTTAAAGATGTTTAAGTAAGGCATTCCAACTCCATTTTGAATTTGACCTGCAATATTTTCCCAAGGTCTCACCTAGTGGCAGAATCCAGAGAGCAGCCAGATCTCTGGCCTGGTGTCCTGACCGATATGGCTTCTCTATCTATAATGTCAGGGGTCTACCCATCTCACATGCACATCCCCCTCATTTGAAAGTCAGAAGAAACCAGCAGTAGAACCAAAGCAATGAGAAAACCTCGCTCTACACCAGCTTTCCCCTTAAAACCCATTGCCATCGAGTCCATTTTGACTCATAGTGATCCTACAGGACAGAGTAGAACTGCCCCATAGGGTTCCCAAGGCTGAAATCTTTACGGAAGCAGATCATCAGGTCTTTTCTCCCCTAGAGCAGATGATGGGTTCAAACCACCAACGTTTTAGGTGCGTAGTTGAGTGCTTTAACCACTGTGCTACCAGGGCTACCTTAGATTTCCCCTTAAATGTTTATTTTTTAGGACCTTAAATACTTAACTCACTTAAAATCTTCTAGCTTCCTTAAGAAAGATAATTTTGGTAGGAGATATGTAATCTGAACAAGTACCCAAAATAAGAAAAAAGGTAGGTTTTCACTATTTTCCTTAAGATAAAAAGATTGCTAAACTAATTAATAAAATGACATTTATTAGAGTCAGTAATATACAGCATTAAAGTCTCTACGTACTAAATAGCTCGAATGAATCACTTCCTCCACCCAATTAGGAGCTGACCCACAAGATCCAAAAGGACGGTAACTCAAAGGGGGCAGAAGCACCACTCATTCTGCAGGAACCAAACAGCAGCTGCACATTCTCCCAAGAAAGTAGTTCTCTCTCCATCTCAGCTGTGGAGATGAATCTGAGACAGCCAGTTACATATCCTGAAAGGGGGAAGGGCAAACCAACCCACTGAGCTCTTAGAGATCATTACACATAGAAAAGTGGCAGTGGCATAGCAACCTGACATACGTAACCAGCCCACAGAGGGTCTTTTCCCACTCTTGCTAACAACAATCTTCTCTAAATTCCTAGTCTTTAATATTTTTTTTGTCTTTTCCCATTCTTGCTAACAACAATCTTCTCTAAATTCCTACTCTAACATTTTTTTGTTTTAATTTGTGTTAGTATCACTCATTGTCATGGATTGAATTGTGCCCTCCAAACATACCTGTCAACTGGCCTAGGTCATGATTCCCAGTATTGCACGATTATCTACCATTTTGTCATCTGATGTAATTTCCCTATGTGTTGTAAATCCTATCACTACGATGTAATGAGATGGATTAGTGGCAGTTATATTGATGAGATCTACAAGATTAGACAGCATCTTATGCCAATCTCTTTTGAGACATAAAAGAGAAGCGAGCAGAGAGACAGGGGGACCTCATACACCAAGAAAGCAACACCATGGGCAGAGCACATCCTTTGGTCCTGAGGTTCCTGCGCTAAGATGCTCCTAGACCAAGGAAAGACTGAAGACAACGACCTTCCTCCAGAGCTGACAGAGAGGAAAAAGTCCTTCCCTTGAAGCCGATGCCCTGAATTCAGACATTTAGCCTATTAGACTGTGAGAGAATAAACTTCTCTTTGTTAAAGCCATCCACTTGTGGTATTTCCATTATAGCAGCATTGGATGACTGAGACACTCATTTAGCTCTTAATCATACATTTCTGACCACTATGACTTAATTATTCCCTTGTGTGGAACGTATCTTCGCAACCAGATCATAATGTCAAGGATGGCAGAGCCCTAGTCTGTGGGGTATCTTGTGAGGGTTATATAACTAATTATTTAGAATTCATTCATCTATCAAGTATTGTTGACTACTGTATCAGTTTCCTAGGGCTTCCATAACAAACTACCACACATCGAGTGGCTTAAAACAGGAGAAATTTTTTTCTCTCACAGTTCTGGAGTCCAGAAGTTCAAATTCAGGCTGTTGGCAGGGCCATGCTCTCTGAAAGCTCTAGAGAAAGCTCCTTCCTTGTTTCTTCCAGCTACTGTAGCTCCATGTATCCCCTGGCTTGTGGCAACATAACTCCAGTCTCTGCCTCTATCTTCAAATGGGTGTCTTCCCTCTGTGTCTGTCTGTCTGTGTCTCACCTCTGCGTATAAGACACCAACCATATTGGATTAGGGTCTTATGTTAACTAATTATATCTGCAAAGACCCTACTTCTAAACAAGGTCATGATCACAGATACCAGGGGACAGGACTTCAACGTATTTTTTAGGGGATGAATTTAAACCAAAACAACTACCTACCATGTGCCAGGCACTGATCTAAATGCTAGAGATACAGAGGTAAACAAGATACAAGGCTCTGATATTATGGAACTTGCATCCTACTACTGGAAAACTAATAATCACATCAACTCATCACTATTGAAAAAAATACACAGAGTGACAAGGCTTTGTAGAAAAATAGTAAGATAAGTATCATAGCAAGTAGCTGGAGAGCTTCATTTAGAATGGGCGGTCAGGGAAGCTTTCTCTGGCACGGTGACATTTACGCTGATACAGGAGTTGACATTCTCATTGCTTTTTTTGCTCCTCCTATGGATTTTATGAAAAGTAATTTACATAGTATGCTTTCAATGAATTATTTTAAATAAATAATGAACAGATTAATAACATGATCTTACAGACTATTGGCCATTCTAATTTTAAGTAACTAAGAAACAAGCCAGGTTTAAGATCTTAATGAGAAGAAACTCTTTCCTCCAACCTAAAATTACAGTAGCCTGGAGCTGGAGGCTCTTAATTCTGCCTTGATTAATGAATGGAGGCAACTGACTAAGTCGTTTTGTGCATGCAATTCTTATTCCCTAGAGTAATTTGAAAACAGTTAATACAGACTTGACATAGTCTGTGTACAAAGTACAAAGCAGAACAAGCACCTTTCTAACCCTATTCTCGTCCCTCTTACTTCCTTCTCCTCTTTTCCTAAGCACATCTGTCAAGAAGAAAAGACTGTATTACATCTTGTTTATAATTCCTACTATCTTGACAATCATGTTTACTATTGTTATTATTGAATGATTGCCGTGCATGCGTGTGTGAAAGAGAGACAGAGAAAGTTGTGGGGGAAGGGATGGCAGGGGGATGGTGAAATGAAACTGATACTCCTCCAAATTTTAATCCATGTCTTTATCATCTAAGAGCTGGAACTCCTATCAATGTGGGGAGATCAGGCCAGACAGCCATTCTAGATGGGGGTGCAAGACCCAGATCTGCCCCTCAAGGTGTGCTGACTTTTGAGTGTAAGTCTACAAGGCATACATCACAGCTAAAGAACAGAAGTTGGCAAAAGCTAGAGCAACCGTCAGTTAGTGAGCCTCCTTCAGTTTCTTTTTTCTTTCCCCGGTATTTCTTGGATTACAAGTTCAAGGGATATGTAAGAACTATTGTTTAACTTTGCTTAAAAATATATTCATTCTGTTCAGTTGGATTTCATGAGGGTCAAGTAAGAATAAAAATAGAGTAGTTATATTCAGGGCTAAGGAGGAGAGAAACAAGGAAATAAGGTACAATACCAAAATTACAACATAGGTTCCAGAAGAAAGCCACATAGGCTCAAGGTAGAGCTGTTTAGATAAAACAGAATCATGTGAAGCAATTCCATAACTGTGCAGTTGGAATAATGGAGACTGGGGGCAGGGTAAGATGCTGGCCTCTTTAAATTTTCAAAAAGGTTTCTATTAGAGAAGTCATGTCACAAAATCATGATTCCATCCGTAGGGCTGTGCAGTTGCTCCCTTCGCATGTGATCACTCAAAACTCTTTACTTCCTGTCTTGAGCTGTGATGCAGAAAACATGAGCAGAGGCTAACGCTCTGAACAGAGAAGGTGTTCTGGAGAATTTCAATCAGACTCTCCTAGGTAGCAGAGGTTGACCAGAATAGGGAGTGTGCAGAGAGATATGAGGTCATGTTAAACAGGCAGTTAACACTTTTGCTCTGAGAAGCAGCTAGAATACTTTGCCCAACAGGTTTGAGCAGGATTTCTACAGCAGCAGGGCTGTTTTTGGAGTGGGTTCCTAGGTGATAGACTTGAAGCGTTCTTTTCAGCAAATAGGGAGAAAAGAAAGTCCATGTTAACTTAAGCAGAGGTAATAATGCTCATTTAGAGTCAAGAATCATCGATTTTTAGAATTAAAATGGACCACAGACATAACTTCATTCCCCACCTTCATTATCTCAGTGATAAGCCTGCAGCCCAGAGGTAAACACATTGCACCTGAAGAAAGCCCACCTTTCTTCAGTCATGAATAACAAAAAAAAAAAATGCAAACCCAGTGCCATCGAGTCGATTTCGACTCACAGAGGCCCTATAGGACAGAATAGAACTGCCCCATAGAGTTTCCAAGGAGCGCCTGGTGGATTTGAACTGCCGACCCTTTGGTTAGCAGCCACAGCACTTGACCACTACGTCACCAGGGTTTCCTCAGTCATGAATAGGTACATCTATTCTCCAGGTGAAGCCTACCCAAGACTATCAATAGGTCCTTGATAGGAAACCATCTCTACATGGCTTTCCCTGCACTCTCATTATTAATGACATCATAGCAAGAAACCATTTAAAAATGAAACCCCTTTTTTTTGCATTTCATGTGTCAGCCTGCTGTGTTCCCAGCTATTCACACTGACCCAAGCTATGTGCATAATAATAGTAATGTTCATGACAGCTATGCCCATGTATGACCCACTCTGTGCAGAATGGAACCTTGGTAGCACAGTGGTTAAGAGCTATGGTGAGATACAGCTGCTAACCAAAAGGCAGGCAGTTTGAATCTACCAACCGCTCCTTGGAAATCCTATGGGGCAGTTCTACTCTGTCCTATAAGGTTGCTATGAGTCAATGGAAACAGGTTTAGTTTTGGTTTATGTGCAGAATATTGCATGCTGTATTGTAGCGCTCTACAACACAATTGGCCCACTCCCTCTGCCCCCAAACACAGACACACACACACACACACATCTTGAAAGCTCATTATACCTACCTAGCCTCCCCACTTGCTCTGGTTTCTCGGTTTTTCTCCATCTGTTGTGGGCCTTGGTATCCCAGATAAGTTTTATGGGGCTGTGCCCTATTCTCATTTCCCCTCACCTGGTTTTCAGATAAATTTAGATAAAATTCTGCCCTGCCTAATGTGCACTCTGAATTTCTAACCCTAACCCTTCATCAGATTGCCCTGACCTTCAACTCTGGTCAGCTGGCCCTGTTTGAACTTGACTTCAGATGGCTTCCTGCCACCTCCACTCTCTGGCTTCCCTTACTGTTAATGACTTTCTATTGTGAACAAGATAATACCTGTAGGCCTTCAGCTTGTGCTCCCCTGATCTTGTTTTGGTCCCCACCTGCCTCTCTGTGGCTGCCACATCTGCACTGCAGCTACTCCCAGGGAGAAAGTCTTAACAACACGTGTATGAATTTCCTCAATTCTTGCCATTGTAAGTCAGGTAGGAAAGCCAAGGCAGAAAGCATAACTCAAACAAACCTTTTCTTTTTTTTTAAAACAGAATTACAACCTGCAAATAATTAATGGTTCTATTAATTGCTCTCTCCTGCTACGGGTGAGATATCAGCCACCATTGAGCGTTTAGCCGTAATAAACAGGCAGACAAGGTGACAGCGGAAACAGGGCCTTGATTAAAAATCTATGCCTTGCAAACCTACAAATTAAATAATCAGAGTGGAGAGGATAGTTTCTCAGCAAACACAATCATTCCCATAGAACTCTCGAAAAATAAAAAGCCACTGGTCTAAAGAGTGAGATAAGTGATGTCTGGGAAAGAGAAAATATTCTTCAAAGTGATGGCTTCTGATAGCCACCTAAAACATTTTTTAAAAAGCATAAAATACCTGGTCCTGAAGAGTGGAAACAGCTAGCTGGACTGCTCTTCTGCCTCCCTGTCCTCCTCCTGCCCCTCTAGAACTGAGCAAGGTTTTAGCACCTTGTTGACAGAGCCAAGAGCTGAATGATCGACACTAATGGGATTTTTAATCTTCAACCTAATTAACTTAGGTAAAATTAAGGCTTCCTAGGAAGAATCAGCACAAAGAAATTAATTACAGCAACGGAATTTTTGCTGGCTATAACAGCTGAGTACTGACTATATCTATAATGCAAGCAGAGATGGATATTTTCTTTCATTTCCATTTTTCTTTTGTGTGCTTTGGTGTTTCAATTTCCAAAACTGCCCGTGTTCCCGAAGCTGAGAGGGCACTCCTTTGTCATTGGCACTGACTGCACTGCACTGTAGTCTATGGCTTTCCTGGTCTGTCTACACCCCTTGATCTTGCAGGATTTGGTTTGCCTAAGGCCTGGGAAGGCCACCCAGCATGAGGCAAGTTTTTGATACATGCGTGTAGGGGGAATGAATGCATGAATGAGTAAATAATTATAACTTTAAAAAATGGATGGTAGTAAGTCATGGCATTGATACTCCAGCTTGCTTTACTCATCTTGTGGTTATTATGTGAAAAGAAGCAAAGATAAAGTGAATTGGGCATCTTTCTTCTTTGCAGAAACTCAGCATGTTGATATTTACAGCATTACGTAGTCCTCAGAAGAATCTTTCGGAGCCACCTAACTCTGAGTGGACCCACAACCAACTAAAATTAATGTACAACTGAAGTGCTATTAATAAAAATGAAAGCCATGTCTCTGTTTTGGATCATAGAGAAATAGAATGCTTTGGATCAGTAAGCTTCGTATAGCTGGATATTACGTACAGCAAAATGTTGTGGATAGCAATATTTCTAAATTTCGTCACAAATTTCTCTGACTCAGTATTATCGCACTATGATCACAACTTAAAGATTTTTTTTTTTTAAGACTGGAGTCATCACCATGAATAGCAAATTATTAATTACTACGTGGCAAAGTGGTTAAGAGCTCAGCTACTAACCAAAAGGTCTGCAGTCTGAATCCACCAGGCGCTCCTCGGAAACCCTATGGGGCAGTTTTACTCTGTCCTATAAAAATTTTTTTTTTTTTTTTTTTTTATAGGGTAGCTACGAGTCAGAATCAACTTGAAGGCAACGTATTTGGTTTGTTCTTTTTTATTCTGTAAAACAATGCTACTTTCCCCCCACTGAGTTTCACAGAGCTGCTTGTCTATAATCTTTCAAATTCCTTTAAAATTGGCAGTTTGGACCACTTGACCTCACTCCAAACTCTGGGATAAATCATATCTGTAAGTAATTCACAAAGTTCCCAGGGTGTTTACTTTACACTGACTTTCATCTTTAATGAAGTTTTTTTTTTTTTTTTTTAATTAAAATATCTACAGTGTATCACCAACAACAGTACTGGAAACATGAGATATACAATAAACAAAGCATACAGTCCCTGCTGTGGGAGACCTGTAGCCTGTGTAAAAAAACAAAACAAAACTTGCCATAGAGTTGATTTCAACTTCTAGCGACCGACCCTATAGGACAGAGTAGAACTGCCTCATAGGGTTTCCAAGGAGCAGCTAGTGGATTTGAACTGCTGACCTTTTTGTTAGTAGCCAAGCTCTTAACCACTGCACCACCAGGGTTCTGTAGCCTGTATAGGAGGGCAGATAGGCTAAAAAAAAGTAAATTATTGTACAATGTAGTAGTTGGTACACAAAGGTGTCCGTCAAGGGCCAGAGGAGCAGAGATAGGGTAGCAGGGGTCTGCTGGGGGTAAGCAAGGGGGTGGAAGAGGCTTCACAGGGGCAATGGTGCATTGGAGTGAAGGGGAGATTTTAGCAGAAGTACTATAGGGTCACTATGAGTCAGAATTGACTTGATTTAGGGTTTAGTAGAGGAATGAGGGACAGTGGTAGTTCAGTAGTAGAATTCTTGCCTTCCACACAGGAGACTCAGGTTTGATTTCTGGCCAGTGCACCTACCTCACATGCAGCCACCATTCGTCTGTCAGTGGAGGCTTCTACATTGCTACCATGCTGAACAGGTTTCACTGGAGCTTCCAGACTAAGAAGGACTAGGAAGAAAGGCCTGGTAATCTACTTCCAAAAATCAGCCAATAAAAACCCATGGATCACAAAGGTGAAAATCCAATCTTCAACTAACTGGGCTGCATTTTGTTCCTTGCGTATAGGGTTGCCGAGAGCCAGGAAAAACGCGGCAGTAGCTAACAGCAACAACAGTAGAGGAATGGGGTAAAGAGCACTTCTAGAGGGAATCAGCATAAACAAGCACAGGGACAGGAACTGGTTAGAGATGAGCAGAGAGTAGTCTGAAAAGTGGCTAGAAAGATCTGGACCAAAATAGAAGTGGAAAATCATTAAAGTTTTTTTTTTTTTTTTTAAGGGTAGGACAGAGTATTTAAAAAAAAAAAAAAATCACTCAGGTGCCAAATGTGAAGAACAGACAAGAGTGAGGAAAGACTTGTAAAGTTCAGAGAAAACATAAGAAAAGCCTCTCTCAGGTGTCTACAAGGAGGCTGCACAGCAGGAGCAGGCATTATGGAGGCAGAATTGACAGAACCCCACCCAGCAGCTTGATAGGCTCTGATTTCCTCTCACCAAGCCAGCTCACACCGTGGTTCCAGGAACTCTGTTCCTGCTGTGGCCCTTCCCAATTGTCTGCTTATTCTGGGACTTCAGCTGAAATCTTGCAGTTGAGCCCCATTCCCACAGTTGGGACACCATAGCAACTGCCGGCACTAATTTCCAGAGGGCTCCTGCTGCTTCGGGCTAAACGTAACCCATGCTCTGCTCTGCTCTCTGCTCTCTGCTCTCTGCTCTGCTCTGGGAATCTCTTCTCGACGCCTGCTGTCAGCCTGCTACCTAGCCCTCCGAATTCTTGCTTGGACCTTCCTCTCAATGGTCTTGCCCTTGTGAATCCTGCCGGTTCTGGGTCACTGCTAATCCTAATCGGGCCCACTTCACATCAGACCAAGCCCTGGGTCGTAAAACTTTACATCTGTGGTTCTTGACTCCAGCTCAACATTAGACTCAACTGCTGAGCTTAAAAAATACTGACGTCTGGGTTCCACCCTTAAAGATTCTCATTTAATTGATCAGGCAAGAATGAGCATAGATACATTTTTTTAAAGTTCTCCAGTCAACCCTATTTTGTAGGTTGAGGACTATGACTTGACACCTTGCCTCATCCCTAATAGGACCTCCATGGGTGTACTTGCACATTTCTTGCTGGTGTTTTCATTGTCCTTTGCCTCAGTCAGTAGACATTTCCCAATGTTCACAGAGCAACGGGTTAAACATTACTGTATCTCACTTCCACCTCCAGAGCCACTGGAAGAATCCTACACAAACATACCCTCACTCATCAGTTTGCTACTTCTCACTTATTGACCATCAGAGCCATAGAAATAGGATGTATCATAATGAAGCTGGGTCAGCAAACATGTCAGGGAGGGAAGGGATCAGGGCCAGAAGCTGGCCAAGGCAAAAGGCAGGGTGAACTGACAGTCACATAAGATAGGAAGATCAGAGACAATAAAAGCAAACAGAGGCAGGTGGGCAAGCACAGTAGGTCCAGGGAGGCAAGTCAAGGGTTTGCATCAAAGTAGGGAAATAACAGAGACACATACTCTGAGAAAATACAGGCCAGATTTCCAGCTCATACAGCCCCCACAAACAGAGATCAAGGTCTAGAGAAGGGTCTGGGGAAGGGTCACGTGGAAGCAGGCCTAGGTCCACAGGTGGAAGTGGGTGGTCATGTGCAGGAGCTGACCAAGAGCAGATCGGTATAAGTGTAATAAAAAAAAAAAAAGAGTTGATTCTGACTCATAGCGACCCTAGGGGACAGAGTAGAACTGCCCCATAGGGTTTCCAAGGAGTGGCTGGTGGATTCGAACTGCCGACCTTTTGGTTAGCAACTGAGCTCTTAACCACTGCGCTACCAGGGCTCCAAAGGTGGTATGGTGAACTGAAAAAACACTAACAACGAAAAGTTGGTGTCCTTTTTATGACATTTTAAAGAATGTCAGTGATAAAATGCTCCTCCTCCCCCAAATCTTTTCTTGGTCTATGTTCTAAATAATTGTTACAGCTACTCAAGTTAGCATACTTTTCCTTATGTATCTTTTAATGAACACGGTATTCCACATAGAAGTTAATCTGGTGAATGGTCAGCTCTCTTGACACAGGAAGACTCAGCTATCTGCAGTCATTTTGACAGTTAAGTTCTTACCCCTGTGAAAGGTTTGAACTCACTTCTTGCGTAATGCATCTCCTAACCCTGTGATTCTACACAGTCCTTCCTTTTAACCAGTAGATTCCAAATAAAGATGACAGCACAGTAATTGTAAAGGTGAAGAAACAGAGCCTGCGTTAGAATTCTGTCATTCTACGTAATCACCTGAAATGTTTATTTATATTTAAAATTCAAATCAATGAAACAGTGCAAACTGCAAGGTGTAGTATTTTTGTTCGGTAATTGCAAACCGCACAATTGTTCATACACGAAATATTTTGCTGATTTTAATTAATATCTATAAAATTGAAATTTCTTCGTTTTAAATTATTTTTAAAAACAAAGAATATTAAGAAAACGATCACTGATTAAACCGAAAACAAAAAAACAAACTCATTGCCATCAAGTTGATTCCAACTCATAAACGCCCAACACCCAGTGCCATCAAGTCGATTTCGACTCATAGCGACCCTATAGGACAGAGTAAAACTGCCCCATAGGGTTTCCAAGGAGCGGTCGGTGGATTCGAACTGCCCACCTCTTGGTTAGCAGCCTCAGCTCTTAACCGCTACATCACCAGAGCTCCCATTACTGATTATTACATAATTATTATGAAACGGCTTTGTCATATAGAGGAACAAGAATTAAAAATGAGCTGCCCTGGGTGTCACATACACTTGGTACAGCACTGGGTCAAAGGCGGCCAAAGTGGGGAGTGTGGCAGCAAGAAGTGAGAGTGGCACAGCTCCTGAAAGGACGCACTTGAAATATCCAAATGTAATCTCAGGGTTGGAAACCCTGGTGGCATAGTGGTTAAGTGCTACAGCTGCTAACCAAAGGCCTGGCAGTTCAAATCCGCCAGGCGCTCCTTGGAAACTCTATAGCGCAGTTCTACTCTGTCCTATAGGGTCGCTATGAGTCGGAATCGACTCGACGGCACTGGGTTTTTTTTTTTTTTTTAATCTCAGGGTTATCCACATATCGCAACTCTGGGCCCTAAGGGTGGGTTTATTTTTATTGCTGAGATTTAAAAACAAAAACAACTCTTTTTGCAGAGCTCCGAGGCTAGTCCAAAGAGGTCTATGACAGTCTGTACTCTTCTATGTCACACCCAGTAGGCCGATACGTCATAGGGGGTCTCTAATTTGATCAGAGTCACTTGGCATAGAGGAGTTAACCTTGGAACTCCATGAGGCAGGAGCTATATGTTTCATTTCTCAACTCCCCAGTCCTATCACAGTGCATGGAACAGTGTAGGCTTCCCAAGTGTTGACGGAATAAATAAATGAAGGAGTAGATTTCATACCAAAATACTTAAAATTTATCCAATTCTTCTACGACTTGTCTTAATTTATATGTAAATTCTTTTCTTGGTTGCTCATTTAATAAACATTTATTGGGTATCTACTCTGCAGCAGCACTATTTTAAGCATTGGGAATCTAATTAGTGAACAAGACAAAGGGAATACCCTGATGTGTAAAGTGCTTCCTGATTAATGGATAACATAACATCTTGCTTATATACTTGCCTATCCTTGCTAAAGCAACCTCCCCAACTATTCAGAAAATATGGACTAAATGGGATTCCCCTTAGATTGACCTGGGTTTTGTATGATATGAGACCATTCAAGGCAAAACCTCTGAAGAATCTCTTCAGAGACTGATGGTTGAAGTGAGATTTTGTCCTCCTGATTATAAGGGACAGTCACACTGGTTTTGGACTTGGAGTTTGTACTCTCATTAAATGACTGCGTAGCACATAGTAGACCCTCAATAAATATTTATTAAATGAGTTAATCATATAATACCCAGAATGGCTTATTTGTGACATTCTAGTAATACATAAAATTCTCCATAATATATTCTCTATTGCAACTTGATTTCTATGACCCTCTTAATTTAGTTTCAAATGGTCATTTGCTCCCGTTTTCTTTACTTGTTTACTGCATTAAAACACAGCATTCTCTCCCTAAGCTTGAGAGTTAAATATGCTAGCAGAAATTTCTATTAATTCCATTCCAAGGATTTCCACAGAACTGATCCTCCATAGCCGTCTGCTAATGATGCATCTGTCATTTTATCGACACCCCTAAACAGATTTATTCTCTTTTCTAATTAAGAGACTAAACTGGTATTGTCAGTCGAAGAACTGACATTTGGGGGCTTTTGTTCTAATGTAAAAGGCAACCCATTAAGATGCTAAAACAAAAACTCTGGAATGTTAACAGAGAAGCCCAGGACGACAAAATGTATGTACATGTACAATTTGAATTGCTTGTCATAAGCCTAATAGGAATACAATAGTTTGAGTTGTAGGGAGAAAATACACACTTGTGGCAAATTACAGGCAAAAGCAAGAGTGTTGTTTCCTACCCTAACTGACCATACAAATTTAGAGCACAGCAGCCTCGTGTGCTTACCGGACAATAAAAAATCCTAAGAAAAAGAATATAAGCTATCACAGAGGTAGCAGTAATATTAAAAATAACAGCTAACTAAAGTTATCACAGGAAAACCACAGGAATAAAGGGCTGAAAAAATGAAACGATTGCTTAATGATTATATTAGCAAATTGTCAGAGAAACGACAATTACATACAAGTACAGGACTAACAGCTCACCAAAATGTTCTCGAGCAACTGAGGAGGTCAGGCCGTAAAGGCTCTATTGCTATCACATTAAAAATCTAATCTAAAATCATTGCATGTCAGGAAATTAAGGGTTCATCAAAATATTCCCAAAGGGTATGTGCTGAAAGGAATGCATAAGGAACCGTGCTCCTTGACTTCTTTGCATAGGAATGTATCTTAGAGTCTACATATAAAATAAACTACATGTAAAATCTGGTCTGCCAAACGGGATAACCCCTATAAGGCAGCACTGTCTTGGGGCCACAGAAAGTGTTCCGTAAGGTTAGCCGCTCTTGTTATTGTTATTATTAGTGTGGTGTCAGAACCAGCTCATTGCATTTCATGGTTCGGTCCCAAGGTTTAAAGGATTCCTAAAAGGATTTCTTGTGGCTAACCAAGCAACCAGCCAGTTGCCTGTGAGTTGATTCTAATTCATGGCAACCCTATGTGTGTCACAGTAGAAACGTGCTTCAGAGGGTTTTCAATGGCTGATTTTTCAGAAGCAGATTGCCACATCTTTTTTCCAAGGTGCCTCTGAGTAGACTCAAACCTCCAACCTTTCGGTTATCGGCTGAACATGTTAACCATTCGCATCACCCAGTGAATGACTCTTCTAGGGACAAAGAATTGATGCTAAGCAAATCCTGATAAACTAGTGACCAGAGAACTCTATAAGCTGCTATTAGTGGAAGATCAATACCCAGCTCCTTTAGGTGCTTATGGCAGGTAAGCTGGTAGAAACTCAACCTTGATGCACGCAGACAAGCAGGTCTAGTGAAATGATTTTCACCTGTAACACACCCAGACTCCACTCTCAGCATGCAGGAAGTGAAGCAGAGGCTCTGGCTACGTGTGTGGTAGACTTTGCTCCTAGTCCCTGATACTCAGAGCGATCCAAGACAAAATCAGGGATGAAATGGGCAAAAGAAGCAAGACTTGCAGGTCACCTGAGCCCTCAATCCTAAGCGTTTAGGCAGAGAGTAGACTTTAGGTATAAGGCAAGAGCTTGGAACTACAGTGCCAAAGAAGAGCAAATGTTCAAGAGGACGGTGGAAACAATTTGCACCTCACGTGGCTTCCAGAGTCCCATGAACTAAAGCAAATGTCCTTCCCTGATTGGAGCCATTAAGATTAAAAAAAAAAAAAAAATGGGAATAATCTCTCAAAATATTATCTTGTTCCTGCAAATATTTTTGTTGCCATCAGATAAATATGATACTTAAAAAAAGAAGAAAACTATTTTGGGCAAAGGGCTTAATCCTAGCAGAGGTGACTCAGAATTTATTTTTTATTAATTGCCAAATGATCAATTTCCAAACAAGTTCATGTTCACAGATGCCGGGGTTAGAACTTACACATACATTTTTGGGGCACACAATTCAATCCATAACAGTATGCCGCATAAAACAGGTGCTCAATAAATGCTAATGTTTCTTTAAAAACTTGCTCATTGGATAATTCCAAGTTTCTCCAAGTACTAAGTGTATGTTACTCTGTGGAGCTGGGAAAACAGCTCCACCTACTTTCAACACTGTGAAAGGAGTAATAAAATAATAAAAGCCCCACATGTAACGTGATTGTAGGTTTTCCCCCTAGATATAATATTTCTCACTCTTCTGTGGATCTGCTTGAGTTTGTTTACAAGTCTCTTCAATGCAGCTGGTAGCACTGTGAATGGAGGGAAGGCACACTGATTCAGGGATTTAATAAACCCTGGTAGTCATGCTTCCCATCCCCTGAGTCTCCTGGGTTTGCAGAATTCTGTTATCCTATATCATAAATACATTTAGTATCAAGTAATAATACTCAGGAAACCCTGTGATTAAGATTAAATAGTGATTAAGAGCTACGAGCTACGACTGCTAACCAAAAGGTCGACAGTTCAAATCCACCAGGCGCTCCTCGGAAGCTGTATGGGGCAGTTCTAATTTGTCCTATAGGGTTGCTATGAGTTGGAATCGACTCGATGGCAATGTGTTTTGGTTTTAATAATACTCAACTTTTGTTCGTTATGCTTTCAGCTCTTTTAGCCAGTAGAAAACTCATTTCCTAACTCAATGAGAGCCACGTGACACTAACATAAAACAAAAAAAACCCAAACCCATTGCTTTTGAGTTGGTTCTGACCCACAGTGAACCTATAGGATGGAGTAGAATTGCCCCACAGGGTTGCCAAGGCTGTAATATTTCTGGAAGCAGACTGACAGTACAGAGGTTTGCAGATAAAAACCAGTATTTGTAATACTTTCTTTTTCTAATTCTAAAATATGTCTCAACATTACATATTATTTAAAATAAAACCAACCAATTGATGTCATCATACCTCTCATGTTTATGACACAACATTCTATTTAAAAAGTGACAAACCCATATGTTGTGTATTTGGGGGGAAAATAGAGGTACCTTATTCACAACGTACTTTCAAGTCAATAAACTCTAAGACCTTGTAAGCTCTAATTCCCTTTTTCTGGATTTGCTTTGAAAATGTTGATTTTAAAAACACCAATTTATGTATTATTCTTGCCCAAATTTGAAGAAATAATCCGCATTTTCAACCGTATACGTATAGTTGACTCATGGCAATTACATAGGTTATAGAGCATAGATTATAGAGTAGAACTGTTCCATAGTGTCTTCTTGGCTGTAATCTTTATGAAAGCATTTTGCCAGGCCTATCTTCCCTGGAGCCACTGGGTGAGTTTGAACTTCCAACTTTTGGGTTAGCAATTGATCGCAAATTGCTTGTGTTATCCAACCCCCCCCCCCAAAACAAATCCATTGCTATTGAGTTGGTTCCGACTCATAGCAACCCCATACGGTTTCCAAGGCTGTAAATCTCTATGGAAGCAGGCTGTCACATCTTTGTTCCACAGACCCAATGATGGTTTTGAACTACCAACCTTTTGGTTAGCAGTTGGTTGCTTTAACCACTGTGCCAACAGGTGTGTGTGTGTATATATATATAATCTGCTCCAGGAGAGAAAAGACCTGACGATCTGTTCCCATAAAGACTGCAGCCTAGGAAACCCTATGGGGCAGTTCTACTCTGCCCTATACGATTACTATGAGTTGGAATGAACTTGATGGCACAAAATAACAACATATACATGTAAGAAAAGTTAGGAAAGGTGTGCATCAAGGTTGTATCCTATCACCATGCTTATTCAATTTGTATGCTGAGCAAATAATTCAAGAAGCTGGACTTTATGAAGAAGAACATGGCATCAGGATTGGAGGACGACTCATTAACAACCATGTTACACAGATGACACAACCCTGCTTACTGAAAGTGAAGAAAACTTGAAGCACTTACTGATAAAGATCAAAGACTACAGCCTTCAGTATGGATTACACCTCAACATAAAGAAAACAATCCTCCCAACTGGATCAATAACCATCATAAGTGGAGAAAAGATTGAAGTTGTCAGGAATTTCGTTTTACTTGGATCTGCAATCAACACCCATGGAAGTGGCAGTCAAGAATCAAACAACATATTGCATTGGGCAAATTTGCTGCAGAAGACTTCTTTTAAAGTGTTAAAAAGCAAAGATGTCAGTTTAAGGACTAACGTGCACCTGACCCAAGCCATGGTGTTTTCAATTGCCTCATGTGCATATGAAAGCTGGGCAATGAATAAGGAATACTGAAGAAGAACTGATGCCTTTGAATTATGGCGTTGATGAAGGAACACTGAATATACTATGGACTGCCAAAAGAAAGAATAAATCTGTCTCGGAGGAGTATAGCCAGGATGCTCCTTAGAAGTGAAGATGGTGAGGCCTTGTCCCACATACTTTGGACATGTTATCAAGAGGGATCAGTGCCTGAAGAAAGACATTGTCTTAGTTATCTAGTGCTACTATAACAGAAATACCACAAGCGGATGGTTTTTACAAAGAGAAATTTATTCTCTCACAGTCTAGTAGGTTAAAAGTCCAAATTCAGAGTGTCAGCTCCAGGGGGAAGGCTTTCTCTCTCTGCTCTGGAGGAAGATTCCTTGTCATTAATCTCCCCCTGGTCGAGGAGCTTCTCAGAAGCAGGGACCCCGTGTCCAAATGACATGTTCTGCTCCAGGTACTTTCTGGTGGTATGAGGTCCCCAACTCTCTGCTTGCTTCCCTTTCCTTTTATCTCTTGAGAGATAAAAGGTGGTGCAGGCCACATCCCAGGGAAACTCCCTTTACACTGCATCAGGGAGGTGACCTGAGTAATGTGGTGTTACAACCCCACCCTAATCTTCTTAACATAAAATTATAATCACAAAATGGAGGACAACCACAGAATACTTGGAATCATGGCCTAACCAAGGTGACACATATTTTTGGGAAGACACAATTCAATCCATGACAGACATCATGCTTGGTAAAGTAGAGGGTCAGTGAAAAAGAGGAAGACCCTCAACGAGACGGATTGATACAGTTGATGCAACAATGGGCTTAAGCATAACAACAATCATAAGAATGGCGCAGGACTGGGCAGTGCTTTGTTCTGTTGTACATAGGGTCGCTTTGAGTGGGAGCTGACTCGATGGCACTGAACAACAACATATATACACCATCATGCATAGTATAGGGTCCATTCAGGCAATGTCCAACTGCATACACATCCATGGCTCCATAAGGGCGCAACAGGGTTCAGAAATCCTGATTGGAGAATGGGACGTAGGAGACGTAACCAGTTGTAGGGAACACAACAGCTCCCCACACACAACAGGTGTATCACATGTCTCTTGTATACAAAGCAAATGTGCTGCCAGGTGTATAATGGTACAGTACATATATAACTTCTAACACGCTGCATATGTCTTGATAGTCACAATAAATGCCTATGTTACTGGCTTATGTATGAACTATACTCTCTATCATTATTATAATGTGAACTTTCCCTACTTCCATATAACGATGTATGCTTTGACTTGTAGGCAGCAGAGTTCAATCTTGTGTATCAGGCATCTCTTGAGCATTGTACTATTATCTCTCTGCTTAATTTTCTTTCAGAAATATTACCTTGAAGTGCATCGTGGCTCCTAAACGCAGCAAAACCAGTGCTAGCAACAGCAGCAGCATCCCACATAGCTTTGCTAAGTATACAATATGGTGTTCCCACAGCGTCCAAAGTCCAAATCGCAAAAGTCCTATTTCACAGAATGTATTGCAGACGTTAGGGGGCACATGACTTTTTATATATACATACATGCATACGTCTAGAGAGAGAGAGAGAGAGGGTGAGCAAGTGAGATGTGGTTGAAAAAAATATTTGAGATTTGTTCTACAAAAAAAAAAATACATAAAATTGTCATACAAAATTTTTGAAAATTGAAGGAACTTTGCAAGGCAGGCTTATGCTTTCCTTTCCTCACTGTGGGACGTGGATACAAGTATCCCCAGGCATTCACTTTCTGCCAGGACATTTTCTGGTTTCAACATGCATATAAGCAATTAGTTTTAGGCCTTCCAGTAAAAACTGTAACCTGTACTTGTGGAATGAAAGAATCGCACGTGTACCCCGGTGCACAGAATTCACCACGTTCCCTCTTCCCAGCTTTATGAACAACTCAGTGCTATATGGGTTGGGTTCAGTGCTATAGCTGCTTTGGAACGGACAGCTCTTGAGCTAGACCTTTCTGGGGTCGGGATGGAGGCAGTTTAACAACAATGGTGAGGAGAGTCATATAAACGGTTTAAGTATCATTTAAACATTCTACAACAATACCCATGCCACTGCTTTTGAGTCGATTCCCACTCATAGCGACCCTATAGGACAGAGTAGAACTGCCCCATAGAGTTTCCAAGGAGCACCTGGCGGATTCGAACTGCCAACCTTTTGGTTAGCAGCCGTAGCACTTAACCACTACGCCACCAGGGTTTCCATACCCATAGCTTCTAAAAAGCTTCAAAAAGTGTAAATTAACAGTAACATTTATCAAAGTTGCATGCTTTAAAAAGGACGGATTTCCTTGGTTTATCAACCAATTTGCAACAATTAAACAGATACTGTAATATAGTTTTAGGGACGTTTAGCTGTCTTAGTAACCACAGCAGAAAATGCCTTAGGTTTTCCAAAATCTCTGAAATAAAAGACAGGAGAAGCCAAATGGATATCCACCACCTCCTACCTTAACTCTTGCCCACTGTCAAAGGATACAGACTGCATATGCATTCAACACCCATACAAACAGGCACCAACACAAATAAACAGTTATGATGGCAAATGGGGGGGGGCACTTAGGGGTGGCATGCGGATGACCTCCAAAAGCCTTTTCAGCTCTAGATGTAGTAGCTTATTTCTGCTCCTCAGTCCATCACAAGTGCCTGAGATGTAGTAGGTGTATGAAAGAATATATTCAATGAAATGGTAATGACACAGAAAGTACCTCCCACTTCGCTGGTGGCCTGAGGAACTAACAAGTCTGCTTCTAGCTCAACAGTCATGGACCGAATGGAGTATTAAGCCTGTAAAGTCCTAGAGCTTGCCCAGCCTAAACTATCCCCCGACCCTTCCGGTTTACAGAGTAGCTGAGTGACTACAGCAGTAAGGGGCCAAGCCAGAGCAAGCACTGGCCTCTTATCTCTCAGGCTGGGCACCTTGCCCAAACATGGCTCCTTGAAGACTTAATGGGACAATGTGCTATACTTTCTGGCATACCTCAATGTATTTATTCTGGAAGGTGGAGATATCCGGGTTCTATCTCAAGGGATTGCCATCAGTTTGCATTAACTGAGTGTCTTCTGTGAGTAAAACAGTATCAGCAAAAACAAACAAAAACTCACAAATGCAGTGAAGAGAAAGGATCACAAAAGGGACTACGCAATGCACTGACAATAGGAAATTATAAACATGTTCATCATCAGGTGTAATGGAATCAGATCCTCATGAGGGCTGACCAGAGGCATTTCCTGAATGTGGAAACAATTGCCAGCCACAAATTCTTTCATCCATCCAACCATCCATCCATCCATCCATCCATCCATCCATCCATCCATCCATCCATCCACCCACCCACCCACCCATCCATCTATTGTTTATCTTTCTGTTTATCTATGTAATTCCCTGAAAATATGTTTGATTGTTTCCAGACTTCTGGGGATGTTATTTGCCAACTTATCTACAAACCAATATATACATGACGTGCTACAGCTTACAAAGGGCTGCCCTCCATTGTCATTGCTGCTGTTGTTAGTTGTTGTCAAGTTGGCTCTGATTCATGATGACCTTATGTATAACAGAAAGAAATGTGGCCTGGTCCTGTGTCATCTTTGTGTCATCAGTATGTTTGAGTCCATTGTTTGACTATTGTATCAATCCATCTCATCGAGGGTTTCCCTCATTTTCACTGACCCTATACTTTACCAAACGTGATGTTCTTTTCTAGCTGTTGGTCTTTTCTGATGATGTGTCCAAAGTAAGCAAGGTAAAATTTTGCTATCTTTGCTTCAAGGAACATTCTGGTTATATTTCTTCAAAGACAGATCCTTCTTTGTTAGGAGTTATATCTCTCCCCACCAAGAAAAGACTCATTTGGTAAGTAGGATATTTAATCTTTGTTTTGCACTACTCTGTAAAGCTCAACCTGCTTTTTTGACTGAGGACATTTTGCCCTTTGACATGCACCATGTTTCACTTTGACATGAACATTTTAACAACCTAACAATTTGACTAATACAACCTCAAGTGATACTGTACCTGTGCAAAGAAATGATGGGTTAACATAATGGGCTGGTCTGCATGGACTCTAAATTGGCTGTTTCTCCAGCACTGTCCTGGGAAGAAAAAAACTGGATTTGAGAAACACTTGTGTTTCTATTACAGGAGAGGCATGTCTCTGTTTGAAGATAACAGTCTTCACCTCTACCTACCCAAAGTAACCCCAAGACTATCTACCCTCTTTTGCTCCTGATTCCATTCTCATCTGTCTTTGGAAGATGAATGTGACCTCCAAGTTGCCTTGATATCAGTAGGACATTACCTGATCAGGGTATGAAACTATTTATGTCTCTCGAAAGGTCTAACGCCAATTGTTAATAAACACATGACATTCTCATTTACCTGTCTTTTGTGAGACTGTCAGTGTGGGTCAGTGCATGAGTGTCTGGTCAATCTGTACTCACCAACAAACACAGGTATTTACACTGCAGAGCTGAGATTCAGCCCACAGAGCACATGGATGGACGCAGGACGGAACTCTGGTCTGCCAGAAGCCTCCTAGGACACCGGTAGTTCAGCCCTGTAACCTAGCATCAGGGCCTGTCTACATTCAGGAAAAGGGATGAGAATCAAGATCAGCCTAAAGCTGATTCCTATGACGCGGAGGTCAGACATACTTCCACTCTCCAACTTTTTCACCATGTCTGACACCAGCCACACCCCCACCGCGCCCCACGCTCTCCACTTCTCTGCTGGGTTGAATAATCTATTTCAATAGCCACAAAGAACTCACAGACCATACTCATGATTATGTGGTTTATAAAGGAAGTAACAAGCTACAATTCAGGATCAGGAACAACCTGGATGTAACAGGATACTTAAGTCGGGAGACAAGACACAGTTTATCAATCAGTACAACTTCCAACCAGGACAGCTCTCAGCTCCTTCTTGGCCATGCCTGAATGCAGGTTGGCACATCAACAGATGGCCCTTCTCTTGGCCATGCAAGCCAACAACCCTTCTCTTGGACTCTGTCCTGCTCCGACAAGTGTTACAGCTCTTTAGCTCTGCTGGTAAGTGCCGGGAGGCACCCCACTCTGCCAGCAAGCCTCCTGCCCAAAGGCACTCAGTTCTCTCTTGCTCCTTGGGCCGGCAAACCCACCGTAATTGTCAGCCGCTCATACTGTTGCCACCATTTCTCTGCCACTGGGCTATGCTGTGGTTGCTGCATTTCTTGCTTGTCACGCTGTCTTCAGTGTTACAGCTCTGTATCTCCTGGGTCTAGGATGTTCTCAATGCAAGGACCCTGGGATCAACAGTCACACTCCACTCTAGGCTCTTCTTGATGGTAGCAAGGTTCCCCTCAACCTCTGTGAGATTGGCCCTTGTATTCAATTTCAAGGCATGCCCCCGCCCCAGCCAGACCAAAAACTGACCAATCCCCTTGGTAGACCACAATCACTCAGTTTGTATACTAACTGACCAATTCCTGCAAGGTCACTTTACCCAATAGGATTACAAACTCTATTTGCATAGTATACCTACCAATTCCTTGCAAGACTGTGGCCCAGCCAATCATTTTTGGCAGAATTATAAACCCAAGGCCAGAAAGCCCATATATAAGAGAAGCCCACTGTACTGCAAGCCCCTCTAAGGACAACAGAAAATGGCCAAGACATTTTGCAAAGTGTCTTAGTGGCACAGAGGGAGAAGAAGCCTGACCACAGCGGACTGAGGATCACAGTTAGAATTGTATAAGGGGGAAAATAAACTCAAGCTGGTCTTCAACAACTTTCTCTGACTTTATCACACTGCCTACAGCTTTGAAGACAGCAGAAGATGAACAAAGTCTCCGGAAGCTATTCCCACACCCTGTGCTATAATTATCTGTAGTTTTCATGACAGCAGGGTCCCAGATTATTTTTTCATTGCCTCTGTCTACTCAGTACCAAGCACCGAGTCTGGTATTCAATAAATACTTGAATGAATGAATGAGGTTCCAGAATTCTTCCAATCTGTTCTCGAGCCACAGATGACTCTTTCAGGGGCTAATGCAGACCTTTCCCAGTTTACTAGAGTGAGAAATACTTTTCCATTTTCACATTTTCAGAAAATCATATTTAGATTCAAACTGTTCAGACCCAGACTCCTCAGAGACTGAAGAGTCAGATCAGGGCTAGGTTGTGCCAAGTTTTGCAGCATTGAGACCACCTGCTTCTTTGCTCTCAGGGCAATGACCATGTGGTCTCATTTGCAATCATCATTCTCCAAAGGAAGCCCTTTATGGCCATTTACCAAGAGAGATGAGTTCAGAAATGGCGGGCCTGACCATGGCTAAACGGAGGCAACTGAGTGTCAAGAGCTTGTGCATGTGTGCACATATATATGTGTGTGTGCATGTGTGCCGGGAAGGAGGGAGCAGTGCAGCTTGAACTTGCAGAGGGAAGACGCCCTTTTACCCGGAACAGAAAACTCAGCACCCCACCGCTGCCTGGCGTCAATACTCAAGTGATGCCAAACCTTGGGGATGGTATTTAAATGAGTCTGTTCTCTACCTTTTAAAACAAAAACAGCTTAAGCAGGTGCTTAAAGTTATGGGTGGGCTGGAGGTGGGGTACGAAATGATTATAAAAATACATATGGAATGGGTTAACAATGAAGTTGTATGAATGAAAAATATATACGGAATGGGTTAACTTAGAATATATATTTCAAGAGGGTTTAATAAAGCAAATATTTTATTAAGAAAAATGTCACACACAGATCCAAAACCAAAACCAAACCCACTGCCACTGAGTTGATTCTGACTCATAGCGACCCTATAGGACAGAGCAGAACTGCCCCATAGAGTTTCCAAGGAGCGCCTGGTGGATTCGAACTGCCGTCCCTTCGGTTAGCAGCCGTAACACTTAGCCACTACGCCACCAGGGTATGTACACATATATGTTTGTCTGCGTTTGTGCATACATTATATATACACACACACATACATAAATACAGACACACACACAAAATGCCTGATTGTCTCCAAAGCAGTTTGACTAACTGATTTGATCCTCCTAGCAACCCGGTGAAAAAGACAGAAATCTTCTTGTTTTAAGAAGAGAAAATTAAGGTCTGAAGTCCAGATGGCTAGTCAGTAGTGACTAGATGATAACTCAAGTCTCTTAATTCCCAGACCAGGGTGTCTATTCAGCTCATCTGTCCTGAGTGGGTGTGAAGGCTTGAGAGACAAAATCCTCATCCATTCTATTTCAAAAGAGCAACTAAAAAGACAGGGAAAAGTGAGGCAATGTGTTCAGACTATTACGTTCCTAAACTCATCGGATGCTTTTAACTATGGAATATCTCACGAATATGAAGACCCCCTTTAACTGCTTCATTCCTGCCCCAAATTTATAAGAAAAAATAAAAATTTAAGACCGAACCTTTTGTAGTGCGAGGTCATTAGAAAATATCATCTGCAATCAACTTTTAATTATATTCTCAGGATCAAACATTTGAAACCTTATTGTTATTAAGCTGACATAGCTTCTAACACTGCTTTTTCATTTGTATGCCAGCTCCTTTATATTTACTCCTACTTCTTTTTTTATACTCAGCTGTGGGAGAAAAATCCTCAACTCCTCCCTTGCTCTAGATAAGGGGAAATGGGGGAGCTTTGTTACATTTAATGTTATGGATAACATCGGGAAGAATGGAAATTCCAGAGCACTTAACTGTGCTCATGAGGAACCTTTACATAGATCAAGAGGCAGTCATTCAAACAAAAGAAGGGCATATTGTGTGGTTTAAAATCAGGACAGGTGTGAGTCAGGGGTGTATCCTTTCACCATACCTATTCAATCTGTACACAAATAACTCAAGAACCTGGACGATAGGAAGAAGAACAGGACATCAGGATTGGAGGAAGACTCATTAACAACCTGTGTTATGCGGATGACACAACTCTCTTGTTGAAAGTGAAGAGGGCTTGAAGCAGTTACTGATGAAGATCAAAGACCACAGCCTTCAGTATGATTACACCTCGATGTAAAGAAAACAAAAATCTTCACGACTGGACCAATAAGCCACATCGTGATAAACAGAGAAAAGATCGAAGTTGTCAAGGATTTCATTTTACTTGGATCCGCAATCAATGCCCATGGAAGCAGCAGTCAAGAATTCAAAAGATGCGTTGCATTGAGCAAATCTGCAGCAAAAGATCTCTTTAAAGTTTGAAAAGCAAAGGTGTCACCTGAAGACTAAGGTATGCCTGACTCAGGCCATGATGTTTTCAACTGCCTCATATGCATGCGAACGCTGAATGATGAATAAGGAAGACTGAAGAAGAACTGACGCCTTTGAATTGTGGTGTTGTCGAAAAATGTTGAATATACCATGGCCTGCCAAAAGAAAAAATAAATCTGTCTTGGAAGAAGTAAAACCAGAATCCTCCTTAGAAGCAAGGATGGTGAGACTATACCTCAAATACTTTGGATATGTAATCAGGAGGGACCAATCCCTAGAGAAGGACATCATGTTTGGTCATGTAGAGGGTCAGCGAAAAATAGGAAGACCCTCAACAGAACGCACTGACACAGTGGCTGCAACAATGGGCTCAAGCATAACAACGATTGCAAGGATGGTGCAGGACTGGGCAGTGTTTCGTTCTGTTGTGCATAGGGTCACTGTGAGTCGGAACTGACTCGAAGGCACCTAACAACAACAACAACAGTACCTTGAAGGGCAATGCCGTTTACTCTCTGATTGGGTCACTGAGAAGCTGCGGAGCTGGGGTGAAAAATGAGAACGGTACTACCAGTTGTCGCAGAGTCAATCCTGACTCACGTGTTTTGGAGTAGAACTGTGCTCCACAGGGTTTTCAATGATTGAGTTTTTGGAAGTAGATCACCAGGACTTCCTTTCTAGTTCTTCGTCTGGAAGCTCCCCTAAAACCCGTTCAGCATCATAGCAACACGCAAGCCTCCACTGACAGAGTGGTGGTAGCTACAAATGAGGTGCATTGGCCAGGAATCAAACCTGGGTCTCCTGCACGGAAGGTGAGAATTCTACCCCTGAGCCACCAGTATCCTATAGTATGCTTCTAAAAACAAACAAACAAAAAAACTCCAGTTGCCACTGAGTCAATTCTGAGCCCTCGTGTGCAGAGTAGAAGTGTACTTCATAAGGTTTTCAAGGCTGTGACCTTTTGGAAACAGATCACTAGGCCGCTCTTCTGAGGTGCCTCTGCGTGGATTCGAACTGCCCACCTTTAGGTTAGTTGTCGGGGTTTAACCAACTGTACCGCCCAGGGACTCCAGAATGCTACTAGGCCCGCACAGTTCAACATGTGGAGTACAGACTGTGTGTGCCCATCCACAATGAGATGCAGAAATCAGGAGGAAGTACTTAGCAGCTCTTACAGAATAATTTTACGTCCGTTGAGCATAATAAAAAAATTTTTTTCCATTGTTTTTCATTTTACTTTTCTAGTAATAATTTTTACGTTTTTTTTTTCAGAAATATTGATCTACAATAAATTGGGAGAAAAAGATAAAAGCACTGGTCCCCACCACAGATCGTTTGGGAAGCACTGTGCTAGGCAACTTCCCCAGGCCTTCTGAGCCAGGCTGAGTTTGGAAGAATGTAAGGGCTTCCTATGCCTCAATGGGAGAACAACTACTTTTTCTATTATCCACTGTCCTCAGACTACCTTCCGTGTACGGGGGAAATGAGAGGCTGATTATACAGAAACGAATCAAGTCTAACGTCAGTAAGGTGTATGGTAAGATATTTAAGCAAAGCTCAAGGGCCCCCACAGTGATTTACAAGAAGCCCCATGCTAAACCTGAAATTTACAAAACATGAACTCTTCATTTATACGCTGCTGAGCCAAAACCCGTCGCGCCGAGCGAGGGATGGCTGTCGCTGCCACCATGTTGCTCTTTGGTAGCTCAGGTGACATGAGCAGGTGGTTGCAGTTCAGTTTGTCATTTATAAACCACTCGGTGAAAACACACACACACTGAGCCACTTGTTTGGCGGTCTCAGAAGAGGGGCGAAGGACTGACCGGACACGAGGCGTAATTACCCTCTCACCCGAGAAGGAAGTCCCTGCAGGTTAGGGGTGATGTACATCAGTAGGTCAGATTGAAAAACGCCAGCCCAGCTGCTGCCTAGGTGGGGAGCGGCTGAGGGATAAAGACGACTTTCATTTCCGGTTTACTTCTTTCACCAGCACGAACGTGGCTTAAGAAAATTAGTAATAGGGTTTCCTGAACTCCACTATCCTTAATCCCTGATTTCTTCAAAATGCCAATGGTGTTGCAGATTGCTAAATCTAGGTTATTTTATGGAAGTGTTTTAAGTTCATAACCTTTTGAAAGTGGCACTATTTTTAAAAAACAAAGTAAAATATAATGGTAAACTCTTTCTCTCGCTCTCTTTTTTAAACAACAGATCTAATGAAATTATATTTGATCACCATGACATTTTGTATGCATATTGTTTGTCGGTAGACAATGGATGTGTTAGCAAAACCCTGAACAGCCTGTTTGCAGTTCTCTTGTTTTTTTTTAAGGAATTTCTGACAAAGCTGACTCCCTCTAGTGGCCAAAGTAATACCTGTAAATTCACAGGTTAACAAAAAAAGGGTTTTCCTTTGTAGTCTGTTTTTAAAAGAAAAAAAAATTTTTTTTGTCTTCTTTTGGGGGGGTTGCGTGTAGAATTTCTTTTTGGAGCATTTGAAATGAGGCAATTATACTCAAATAAAAGAAAATGCAAAATGTAGGTTTTATACTTATCTAAATGTGTGCGGTAAACGTTATATTTAGTTTACTTGATTAGACACTAAATCATTCTTTTGACTTTGTAATAACAAAAATCCAGACCAAAGAAGGCCTAGTACCAAACTTATTAACAGACCATGGCTATTCTTTACCAATACTAGCTCCTATCAGTTAGATGGCTGAATTTGCACAGATTATTTCCAGAGCAGGCATCAGGTCGTTAAACAGGATCGTTATAATCTGATGCCTGTGAACAGGGCTTTATTTAAAATAACAAACCATTAACCTTTATAGCAAAATTACAGATTTCTAAATATTAGAACTAAAAGCTCTGGTTAAATGAGATAATACACACGCAAACACTATAAACCACAAAGCAAAAAAAGAAAAAGAAGTCAAAAGTTATAATTTTTACCATCTAATCTTCAGACCTTCCATTACAGATAAAAAGAAAAGAAAAAAACCTTGAGAACTCCTGACTTGCAGAAGAGGGATAAGACGCCGGGTCCCCTGACTCTCACTCTTTTGAACTACATGTGACTGAAGAGAAACAGTCCTGGTGTCAGCATTCATCCTTTACGTTTGCATAAAGTACTTATAAAGTATTTAGACTGATTCTCACATGGACAAGTCTCATTCTTTTAGGTAGATCACTGACATCCTTTTATATCTGTCCGCTATGTAAGCACTTCCAAACATTTGTTAACTAAAGCAACAGGCTCCTAGGGACTTCCTTTTATGGAATGAAAATGAGAAATTAATAATGGATAATAATAATATATGCAGATTTCAGATCCTAATACTCTCCTAGTTATTGTGGACTTAATAATGAATGTCATAATTTCTTCTGTATCTCTGGAATTTGGTGAAGTATGAATGATGCCAAATTAATAAAGGTGCTTTCAAAATTGTGGCAAATATAAAAAAAAAACACACACAAATTCTTCTTTTAGTTAGCCAAAGTTAAATCATATGGGAAATAAAAAAAAAAAAAAGATTTTTATCTACTGCTTTTCTTTCCTGGAGAATGACGTTGGATAAACAGAAGGAGACAGGTGATTCTGCTAGAGAATGAATGAAAATAGAAGAAAATCACAAATTCTCTCCATAAATGTGTACTGAGTAGCAGGTTCTATGTCTGATGCTGGCAAATGCATTACAGTGACCTCCTGAGAGTTTTAGCATTTGATCTGGACTACAATTAAAATCTTGCTACAATCATAGCTGTGAAGTATGATACACAAATATAGTAATGGGTTGCTATTATGCATTGACTTGTGTCCCCCAAAAGCTATACTGAAGTCCTAACCCTCGGACTGGTGAATGGGACCTTGTCTGGGGAAATACGGTTTTTGATTGCAGACGCTATCAGTTAAATGGAGCCCTGGTGGCACAGTGGTTAAGAGCTACAGTTGCTAAACAAAAGGTCAGTAGTTTGAATGCGCCAGGTGCTCCTTCGAAACCCCATGGGGCAGTTCTACTGTGTCCTATAGGGTCGCTATGAGTTAGAATTGACTTAGTGGCAATAGGTTTGGTTTTTTTAATCAGTTAAATTAACAAAGTCATATACCAGAGTAGGGTGGGTCCTAATCCTAATCCCTTCTGGGTGGCATTTTATAAAAGAGAAGGACTGACACGGCAGTACAGTCACGCTAGGGCAGACAGATGCCATGTGACAATGAAGGCAGATGTATCTATAAGCAGCACAGGAACACCAAGGATTGCCTACAGCCACCAGAAACCGGGAGAGAGGCATGCAGCAGCTCCTCTCTGAAAACCCTTGGAAAGAATCGATCACTCTGAGGTTCTGTCTTGGTCTTCTAGCCTCCAGGACTATGAGAAAATTAACTTCTGTTCTTTAAAGGCACCTACTTTGTGGTGTTTTGTTATGGCAGCCCTAACAAACCCAGGCACTGGCCAATTCATAAAGCAGGCCAAACACATTCTGAATCACTGAATTTTCTCATGACAAGCGCCCTTTGTCAATGCAGCTGGATTGTAAATTCTGAGAGAACAAGGATTGTGTCTATCTTGTTCACTTCTGTATGCCCAGCACCTAGGATGGTGTCAGGCGCAGAGCAGGTGTTCATTAGGTGTATGTTGAATTTGAACTCTGGATTAGAGCTCACAGAGTTGACCTGGAGGAAGAAGGACTGAAGGAATGAATGAGGAAGAGTGTTTAAGGACTCTGGGCTGTTTTAGTGTCTTGTCCAGGAGGTACGTGGCCTCTGTAAACAGGACGCTGCCTAACCCATCACTGCTGCCACATTTGCCAATACTTGTCCAGATGGTGTAGCATCCCCCAACTCTCCTCTAAACTCCAAGGTAGTGGATGAAAAATGAAGAGATCTTAACCGCTGAAAGAAATGTCAAAAAAGCAGACAGTAGACACCAACATCACCTCTTCAGAGTGAATACAAGTAAACAAAAATTGCAGAACAGTTTGCGCTATTCACTTTTTATCCCTTAAAGGCTGACTAAGGAGGACAAGACAGGGCTAGCTTAGACCAGATGTTTTCCCGCACTGGACTTATTGCTTGTGACAATATTTTTGGAAATCAAGATTAGAATCACCTCGCCCTATGTCCTGGTGTCAAACAGCATGTTCAGCTCAGACAATAAAAAGTGCAGAAAACATCATAAAAAATTCCACCAGTTTTTCAATGTTCACGCTTTTGATTTTTTTTTCTTTTTTAAATCCGAACACATTATGGGTGATAGAAGCTTCTTTTTACTGTCAGAGAGATCAAAGAGAGGTTGAGAAGGAATCATCAGCAGATGCTGCCCAGTGACAAACCTGAGAGAACCAGACAGCGGGGCCAGATGTTGGAGTGACCTTTGGTCTGCAGAGTGCATTGGCATGGTGTTGATTTAGATGGTTGTTGGCAGAAGCTTTAGATCCAGCAGGAGGAAGAAAAAAAAAAAAAAAAACTAAACTATGGAATTCTTTCCTACTCTTCCCCATCACTCGAAAACCCAAAACCACTGGTCAGTCTTGCTGACGGCTGTCAAAGAAGTTGAATTCCCTACACAGCCCTGCCAGTCGCCATCTCATCAGAAGGGAGTGAGCTGAGTGAACAAGAACATCTCCAGGCTGTGCCATTTTGCATCCCGCTCAACTTTCAACAGCTGTTTCTTGAGTGACTACAGACACAAAATAATTACATGAAAAGAACAACATACTCAGTATGTGGGGCCACATTCACGTTTATTACAGTCATTGGTATACCAGTGTTTAGCATCAAGTCGTCTCCGACTCATGGCGTCCCCATGTGTGTTAGAGTAGAACTGTGCTCCATAGAGTTTTCAGTGGCTGATTTTGGAAATAAACTATCAGGCCTTTCTTCTGAGAAGCCTCTGGGTGGACTTGAACCTCCACTCTTTTGGTTAGCAGCCAAGTGTGTTAACCATTTGCACCACCCAAGGACTCCGAGTCATTCATAGGGGATATAAATAAGAAATATGCTGCGATTTTGCAAAATGGAATGATCTGTCAATAGGTCTAAAGAGTGCCCAAAGGAATTCCTTTAATGGAACTTGAACTATGAACTCTGAACGTAGAATGAAAAGTTCTTTTTTTTTTAAATCAAGCAGAACTACTGAAATCAGTGCTACAGACACATAAAAACAGAATACATAACGGCATGTTATATTTTTAAAGACTCCTACAGTGGTTAAGAGCTACAGTGAGCTACGGCTGCCAACCAAAAGGTCATCAGTTTGAATCCACCAGCTACTCCTTGGAAATCTTATAAGGCAGTTGTACTTTGTCCTATAGGGTCACTATCAGTCAGAATCGACTTGATGGCAGCGGGTTTTTTTTTTAATCACATTATATGATTATTACCATCATTCACTTAACAGTGAATTTAAAAAATTTCTCTAGTGACTCAAATTTTCCTATTACCATAAACATTCATAAATAAAGCAAAAGATCTCCAATCTTAGATTCTGACAGAATTTTTAATCTTAGCCATCGTGCAATGTTAAAACAAATACAGAATGCAAGTAGAGGCTTGCTTTATAATATTAGACATGATGGAAAACCACATAGCTCTTCTGACGCTTTTGGACATTTTGTCACTTTACCTGGAGAAATATACACTGCTTATTCTGAATTGCTGCTGATGTCCAGCACTTGTCAAAACCTCTATCTGTCAAGGCCTTCACCAAGAGTTGCAAAATGACAGACCAGGATGTTTGAGTAGATGGAGCCTCAGGAAAAACAGAACAGATAGAAAATTCATAACTCTAAACTACATCAAAGTGACTTCTGTCAACATCATGTCAAAAGAACTGTTCATTTTAAGAGGTTTTTTTTTTTTTAATTATATAAACACTTTTTTTGAGTATGAGCTAAGCGTAATGAAAAATTTTCTTGGTGTACAGTATGATCATCCAAATGCTCCAAAAATATACTTTAGATCATCCAGGAATAAGAAAAATTCTAATAGTAGATACTGTCTGCCAGTTAAAACCAATGACATTCAAGAGAGATGTATGAAGATACTATCAGCTTAAAATAGGACAAACCATCTGGCTATAAAGGAACAAAAGTGTATTTTTTGCATATTTTTTGGACACATTGAATTTCTACAACTGGATTAGTGTTTTATTTGTCCATAATCAGTTTTAATCCTTTTTTTTTTTGCTCAGAGTGACAATTATAAAACACTAATTCAGTGTTATTTTCCTAAACGAGTTTCCTAAAATATCTGGCGTTATTTTAATTTTTAAAAGGCACTGGAAAACCTTCATAATACATAATTCCCGTAAGTCATTGCTTGCAGAAGGAAGTAAAAAATAAATGGCTTATGCTATGCGGTGCTGCATACGCAGGCCCCTCGTAATCGCATTCAAAGAGTCATTCGCCGAATGAAATACGAGTTGCATAAATCTGGAAATGACCACTCTCCTGTTTTAATTCCCAGCACCTTCTAGTGAGGATGTCTGGCACCTGGTGCTAGAGCCCAGGGAACTTGATTCCCACTGATCATATGTCACTGAAATAAACAGTATAAGTGACCCTGTGAAGTAAAGACCATGGACTATGCCGTGAGTGTGTACATATACAAAGCAGACAGGAGTGAAAAGGGCACGTAATACACCATCCCCTGAGACAGACACACGTGTGCACACATGCACACACACACACCCCCACACACACACTGCACAGAAAAATGCATGCACGCACACAGGAGCACACATGTGCACACACGCATACATGCACAACTGCATATGCCTATGCATTCGCAAACGTGCATGCAGAATGTACACATATGCACGTGTACATGTGTGTGCAAGCACATACGCCTACACACATATGCACGCATATACACATGTGCACGCATATACACATGTGCATGCGCGTACACACACACGCACACAGCCGCACAGACACCTGAGTGAGGAACCAAACGTGCTACTTCCACAGTGATTGCAGAATCGCTTACACTGTCGATCACTCGCCCTACTTCATTTACCTTTCCTTTAGCTAAGATTTAGCTATTTTACATCAGTCCTCTCTAACAATCACCCTTATAGGGACCATCTACCATTCTGACAACAGCGGCCACTGATTCGGCTCAAGCGTCCAGGGGCACAAAAGATCTATTGTCTGTAACAGGAAAAGTTTGCCTACTCTAGAAAGACAAAAGATCTCACAAAATAATTACCACTTCTACTTCTGAGAGAAGCAGCTTGCCTTCCAAGGATCCTGCTGCATTTTCTACACACGCATGGGAACCAGTGTCCGTTAATACAAACGTCGGACAGGATTGCCATTTCTTATGATAGACAGAGCTCAATACATCTTGTGTCCTACTTACGAAAAGATGTTTATTACCTGTAAGTGTACAGAGGTGTGGGCTTCGCAGCAGCCGTGATGGGTAATAAGCCTCTTTTTCTCATTTACATTGATAGCAAGCATTAGTGAAGATATATGCATTTCATTTCATGGTTCAGAAGAACAAAGTCTCTGTATATGTGATAGCAGTGGGTGGTTAATGAAATGGTCCGACAAACATAAGCTAATACATAGTCATACCAGAATGTGAACGGGAGCACCTGTTCCTGCTTCGCAGACTTACAGTTCTTAAGGAAAAGTCACCATTCTCTAGAATTGAAGCTGCTACTATTCAGGCTTCGATATGCTCCCTGGAAATTGTAGTCACTTCTGTTGTTGTTGTTGTTGCAATCACTAAAGGGTGGCTATTTTAATGATATCAAATCTCTTGCTTGTGTCCTAAGAGTAATGAAAACTTCGCACATGCATGAAGCTCCAGTAATTATTTTAAACTGCCTTCTGCTGTCCCCCGAGGAACACGGTGGTGTTTGTGTGATGCAGTTTAATCAGTGCCAGGGTAATTAATGCTGTGCTGTCTACACGAGATCAAAACCCTTTCTCTGTAACACTCTGGTAACTAAGAACGAAGAAAAGGAAGCGGGTTGAAAACGTGGTGGCCTGGTGTTAACCTGGGTTCACGACTGAACTGAACTGTTCACATCTGGCTCCACGCCTCACCCAAACAGCAATCTGGGTCCCTTCCAGGACGAGATCAGGCCTGCAAGGCATTGGAACCACACCACCAAGGCATGAACCCAGTGGCTGCTATGGAATCAAATTCTATTTTTTTATGGGTATAATCAAATTAACTAAAACACTCGTGGCCACAAGACACCTTTTGGCTATAGTTTACTCCTTTCATAACAAAATAGTAAACTTTTGTTCTGACAGAGAACTAGAGTCCCTTATAAGCAAGGTGTGATATTACCATGTGCTGATAGATTTTTTTTCATGTAAAAGAATCATTTGGTTTAACGAATGAGTGTGATTCTGCCTAAATGCCTGAATAAAATCTGCATTTAATTGTAGGTATAGCTAGTCTCTCTATTTGCCAATAGTGCTAAGAGAGGAAAAACAGAGACTAGCCAGGAGAGAAGTCAAATACACAAAAATTCCAGACACACACAACGCGCATGACCATAAATCCTTTTTAACTGTTTCTTTGTAATAAGCAACGGCAGTATAAATCTTCCAACACACAACCGCGAGCTGATCACAGGCTTAAGGAAATAGCTCCAGTTATCTTGACTGGATAAATTATTATATCCTGGAGGTTATTCCAGTATCTAATAAAGCGCCTGTGGCTAACAAACAAAAATAAAAAGATCAACCATTTTCTTTATTTTATAACAGATGAAATTACAGGCTTCATGGGATAGACACAATGGCTTTGAATTTATTTTCACTCTCAAAAATGCACCAGGCAATGTTCATTTTGGAACAAGACCAGTGCTTTAACACAATGATGATAACCAGCATTAGACTGATAATATTTTTTATGGGAAGGGGAGGCTTATTTTCTCATATCTAAAAAAATAAGCATGACTGGTTTAAAGTCAAACCAAATGGATTCAGGCCATGATGTCAATATACTAAATATGAAAATAACCTTTGCAGCACACAAGAAATGCACATAGAAGAATGCTCCCAGAGAGTACAAAAGCTAAGTCCACGGTAGTTATGAAATTGTGTCGGTATCCATCAGCAGGTGAAATTAAGGCTAATGCCATAAAAGGAAATTTCACTAGCTCTCATAGTGGCATATCACAGTCTAAGAGGGTCTATAGTAAATGTGTCTTGTTGAGGTCATTCATTACTGAATACCTACTGGGATCAGCTGACTAGCAAAATATGTTTTTTCACATCTTCAGTTCAGCTTCCTGCAACTTAGTTGTTTATCAATTAAAGTGATAAATACGAGTGACTCTGATAACACAAGAAAACACAGTATGTAGTGAAGTAACCTCCAGTAACCCTGCCATAAGAACTGTGTGCAAAGTTCAACAACTGTGAAGGAACTATTAAAGAGGACGCACAAACAAGTGACCTTGACTGACAAGCGCACTTCATTCCAGCAATAAACAGCGGTGGTGCTGATAACTGTTCATTGGCGCAGAGAGTAATTACCTATCTGTCAGCGTTGCTGGTGTGTGCGAAATAGTATAAATGAAACATACATAATGTACGGTAATAATATCGGGCATGCAGAACCTAATGCATTATCATCATTCTCAGGACCCAGGTTTATGTGGCTGCCACCACTGAGTAAATGCCTTCTAGCCATGATAATTTCATTCTAATCTCTGTTCCATATTATAATTTTCATAGCTAAAAGATACTGAGGAGCAATACGTTTCAATCAAGGGCTAAATAGAACACGACCTGCAACTGGGTGCTTTACACACCTATATATTTTTTTCTTTCAAAAAATCCAGTCAATTTATGAAGAGACTGGAAAAAGCTGTAAATTTATGGGTGACAAACCCTGTCTGTACCAATGTCATCATGTCTGGAGATGGGCTGGAAGGGGTTTATGGAAAGGGGCAGGGCTTTGTCTCCCATCTCTTCCCACAATGCAAAATTCCATTTCTTCTAGATGCTTCTATTCTGTTCCAAAACATACAGCAAGAATGTATTTTTCGAACAAAACAAAAGGTAGCTCCCATTTGGAAGGAGAAAAATAATTATCTAGCTTCTAAGAAAAATTATCTTGATTTGCTTGAATCGATTAACTATGTAACACAAACAGAATGACCTCCTGCACCATGATACTCTGCTGTTCTTATAAAACTATCCATCTCTTACATGCTTGCTTGCCTTTTTTTTTTTCTTAGTGCAAATACAGTTTGATGATACCTTTAAATCAGATTTAAGAGCATACAAAAGAGACCAGGAAAATAGAAGTAGCACCTAGGGCCTCATGACAAGCACCTGTCCTGAGGATGAAACATTAGAAACTCTCACCGTTAACATGGTGAGCAGGAGAAAGCAGCGCATGCCAAGCTAAATAATAGGGACAGCTGCTGGCCACCCAGCTCTGTCATTCAGAAAGGGAAGAGAGTAGATGAATACTTGGAAAACAAATTGGTGCGTTTGATTGCTTTAATCTAGTTTTCCTATCTTTATAGCAAGACAACACATTCTGGAAGCTTAGAGTAGATTGAGCTTGTAGTTTATGCAATAGTCCACTTTAAAAAAAAACAAAGCATTTTAATTCATTGCCCAATGTCACATTCCAACAGTCATAAATATGAGTGATTTTAACTATGGGAGGGCCTCATGTCAGCCTTTAGCTTTTTATTTGCTGGTTTTCAAAGTGGTTTTCTAAAATGAGTATTGTGGATGATAAATGATCTACCCCCGCAGAAGTCTAAGTGAAGTCTAGCCAGAAGTCTAGATAGTCTAAGCAAAGTCTAGATAGGAGTCTAGATAGAAGATTGGGCAAACCATGGAGAGCCAGTTTTCCTTCGGTGTTATCATTTCATTTTTTGCACTTTACTTTCTACATTCTTAGGGGAGAAACCAATCAGAAAACTTACTTGGTACTAAAGTTGTTAGGCATATGATATGTTAGCTCTCAAAGAAGAGCTTTTATTTGAAACAAGAGGCAAGGTAGAGATAACCCTTAAAATGCAAAAAATAAAAAAATTTTTTTTTTGAGTTCCTTAAATCATGACATTAAGTCTCTTCTACTAAAAAAAAAAAAAAAAAAAAATTTTTTTTTTTTTTCTTACTCGTAGATAAGCCCAATTGGTTGTATGACTAGCCCAAGACAGAAAGGATTTTACACAACTTCCGGTAACTCAATCAGACATGGTCCTGCAGGGTACCCAATCGAAAGGCAGGCGTTCCTGGATAGAGTTCAGCTTCTAACTGAAAGTCTGGAGGTTTGAGTCAACCCAAAGGCATCTCAGAAGCCTGGCAATCTACTTTCAAAAAATCAGCCATTGAAAACCCTAGGGAGCACGGGTCTACTCTGATACACATAGGGCTGCCATGAGTTAGAATCAATTCCGCCCCAGCCGGCTGGTACTGGTATCAAAAGGTAATATCTGGTAGATGAATAATAACATCTATAAATTCTACAGGTTCATCTTATCATCTCAATGGGTTCCCCTCATTTGATTCCTATAATACTGTTTACCTGAGTAAGTTAAGTCTTTCTTGCCATACACCATTTATATGTGTTTTACATGCAGGTTTAGGGATACCAGTATATATTAGAACATAGACAGAAAATTAAAAAAAAAAAAGTTCGATGTTTCATCAATTCTAAGACCCACAGCAAGTTTTCGTATCTTAACCTCTTTGAAATGGCCTCTTATTTATGTATCTTGCAGCCCTGTCATTGGGTGCGTAAATATTTAATATGGTTATGTCTTCCTGATCAATTGTCCCTTTTATCATTATATAGTGTCCTTCTTTATCCTTTGTGGTGGATTTAAGTCTAAAGTCTATTTTGTCAGAAATTAATATTGCTACTCCTCTTCTTTTTTGCTTATTGTTTGCTTGATATACTTTTTTCCATCCTTTGAGTTTTAGTTTGTTTGTGTCTCTAAGTCTAAGGTGTGTCTCTTGTAGGCAGCATATAGATGGATCGTGTTTCTTTATCCAGTCTGTGACTCTCTGTCTCTTTATTGGTGCATTTAGTCCATTTACATTCAGGGTAATTATAGATAAATAAGTTTTTAGTGCTGTCATTTTGATGCCTTTTTATGTGTGTTGTTGACAATTTCATTTTTCCACATACTTTTTTGTGCTGAGGCGTTTTTCTTAGTAAATTGTGAGATCCTCATTTTCATAGTGCTTGACTTTATGTTAGTTGAGGCATTATGTTTTTCTTGGTTTTTATCTTGAGTTATAGAGTTGTTATACCTTTTTGTGGTTACCTTATTATTTACCCCTATTTTTCTAAGTAAAAACCTAACTTGTATTGTTCTATATCGCCTTGTATCACTCTCCATATGGCAGTTCAATGCCTCCTGTATTTAGTCCCTCTTTTTGATTATTGTGATCTTTTACCTATTGACTTCCATGATTCCCTGTTATGTGTATTTTTTTTTTTTTAATTAATCTTAATTTGTTTGTTTTTGTGATTTCCCTATTTGAGTTGATATCAGGACGATCTGTTTTGTGACCTTGTGTTGTGCTGATATCTGATATTATTGGTTCTCTGACCAAACAATATCCTTTAGTATTTCTTGTAGCTTTGGTTTGGTTTTTGCAAATTCTCTAAACTTGTGTTTGTCTGTAAATATCTTAATTTCGCCTTCATATTTGAGAGAGAGTTTTGCTGGATATATGATCCTTGGCTGGCAGTTTTTCTCCTTCAGTGTTCTGTATATGTCGTTCCATTCCCTTCTTGCCTGCATGGTTTCTGCTGAGTAGTCAGAACATATTCTTATTGATTCTCCCTTGAAGGAAACCTTTCTTTTCTCCCTGGCTGCTTTTAAAATTTTCTGTTTATCTTTGGTTTTGGTGAGTTTGATGATAATATGTCTTGGTGTTTTTCTTTTTGGATCAATCTTAAATGGGGTTCGATGAGCATCTTGGATAGCTATCCTTTCGTCTTTCATGATGTCGGGGAAGTTTTCTGTCAGGAGTTCTTCAACTATTTTCTCTGTGTTTTCTGTCCCCCCTCCCTGTTCTGGGACTCCAATCACCCGCAGGTTATCCTTCTTGATAGAGTCCCACATAATTCTTAGGGTTTCTTCATTTTTTTTAATTCTTTTATCTGATTTTTTTTCAGCTATGTTGGTGTTGATTCCCTGGTCCTCCAGATGTCCCAGTCTGCATTCTAATTGCTCGAGTCTGCTCCTCTGACTTCCCAGTGTGTTGTCTAATTCTGTTATTTTATTGTTAATCTTTTGGATTTCTACATGTCGTCTCTCTATGGATTCTTGCAACTTATTAATTTTTCCAGTATGTTCTTGAATAATCTTTTTGAGTTCTTCAACAGTTTTATCAGTGTGTTCCTTGGCTTTTTCTGCAGATATCCTAATTTCATTTGTGATATCATTAAGCATTCTGTAAATTAGTTTTTTATATTCTGTATCTGATAATTCCAAGATTGTATCTTCATTTGGGAAAGATTTTGATTCTTTTGTTTGGGGGGTTGGAGAAGCTGTCACGGTCTGCTTCTTTAAGTGGTTTGATATGGATTGTTGTCTCCGAGCCATCACTGGGAAACTAGTTTTTCCAGAAAATCCGCTAAAAAAAAAATGCAGTCAGATCCCTATCAGAGTTCTCCCTCTGGCTCAGGCTATTCAGATGTTAATGAAGCCGCCTGGGGAGGGTGGGGGAGGGAACAGAGAGATAGAAGAGTAGCACCTCAGAATATAGCCAGAGTTGCTTGTCTTGCTTGGAATGACTATTATATCTGAGATTCCCGCGGGCGAGTTGCCTATGTGTGCTGGCTGTGTGGAGATTGCCCCCGGGGGGTCTGGCCCGCTGGAGTCACGGTCAGATCCTCCGCTTCCAGCCCCACACCCAGCGTCAAGTCTCCCCTACTGGGACGGTGCACTCTCGACTCCAAAATCAGTCGCTGCCTCCCGGAGACTTCTCGTCCCTCCAGCCGCGTGGCCGTGCCGCTCCCGAGAACCAGTTGGGCCTCCTCCCGGGGTTAGTTCAGATGGGTGGAGTAGCTCCCCGTGCTTGTGCCATGACCGAGTGTCCCGGCTGGGACGCTGTTCTCCCCGCTCCAATACCAGTCGCTGCCTCCCGGGGACTTCTCCTACCAGCTGCGTCCCATGCCACCCGTGGAACCGGCTGGTCCCCCTCCTGGGGTTAGTTCAGGGGGGTGGAGCAGGTCTCTGTGCTTGTGCCGTACCTGACTGGTACGCTGGCTCCAGGCTCTGGAAACAATCGCTGCTTCCCCGTATTAGTTCGTTCTCCGTCTCTAAATCTGTGTTTGTTGTTCAGGGTTCGTAGATTGTTATGTATGTGATCGATTCACTTGTTTTTCCGTGTCTTTGTTGTAAGAGGGATCCGAGGTAGCGTCTGCCTAGTCCGCCATCTTGGCTCCCTGAAATGGCCTCTTATAAGTCTCTTCCTGCCAGGTGAGAGCTTGGACACCTTCAATAAGATTAAGAGTACTCCAGCATCAAAGCATCTTAGACTTAATTCTTTTTTTATTATTTTTATTGAACTTCAGATGAAGCTTTACAGAACAAACTTGTTTCTCATCAAACAGTACACACATTGTTGTATGACATTGATTAACAACTCACGACATGTCAACACTCTCCCTTCTCAACCTTGGGCTCCCTATTACCAGCTGTCCTATTCCCTCCTACCTTCCAGTCCCTGCCCCAGGGCTGGTGTGCCCCTTTAGTCTTGTTTTGTTCCATGGGCCTGTTCAATCTTTGGCTGAAGGGTAAACCTCATACAGAGCTGCAAGGGTGTCCCGGAGCCATACCCTCAGGGTTTCTCCAGCCTCTGTTAGGCCAACAAGTTCAGTCTTTCTTTTTAAGTTAGAATTTTGTTCTACATTTTTCTCTAGCTCTGTCTGGGACCCTCTATTGTAATCCCTGTCAGAGCAGTCAGTGGTGGTAGCCAGGCACCATCTTGTTTTACTGGATTCAGACTGGTGGAAGCCATGGTAGATGTGGTCCATTGGCCCTTGGACTAATCTTTCTCTTGTACCTTTAGTTTTCTTCATTCTTCCTTGCTCCCGAAGGGGTGAGAGCAGGGGAGTATCCCAGATGGCCGCTCACAGGCTTTTAAGACCCCAGTCACTGCTCACCAAATTAGACTAAATTCTTGACTCCTGCAATTTCAGGCTATTTGGGCTTTGAGGAATATCTGTTACACATTCATCTCAAAACGCTACTCATTACAATCACATCTTAACAAAATAACCAGTAAAATATTATTTCATGTCGACATCTGAGTTATGTCTGTGAGACACGAGCATCTAATTAAGTTAATTTAATGGCGGAAACAGCAATGAAACATACCTAGTTAGTTCAACTGACTGTTTTAGGACCACATAGCCCTGCATTGGTGGTATTGAGACATTTATCTCTATGAACGACTCAATAACTAAATATGATAATATTGACTGGTGATTCTCCACAGAGGAATGGGGGAAAGTGCCAAGGGACAAGCAATTTTCTCCCTCCAGCTGAGAAGCACTGCCCTAGAGGCCAAGTATGTCTGGGGAGGGGGGTGTGGAATCTAATCATTTTGGTGTGTTAGAGTGGTAAAAATACTAAGAAACACTGAAGAGTATAATCTGAATAATTTAGAACAGATTGAGGGGAAGATCACCTTTCCATAATACTCTTCTCAACTATCTCCAGTGATTAAAATTCAAATTGTTTATTACCTCCTTATGTACCAGAAAAATGCTATTGCACTTCACACTCATTATTCCCAATGCCTGGAATATAAATTTTTTTCGATGAACATGAGTTGAATAAATGAACAAATGAATGAACGACTGAATGGTATCATCCAAATCAAGTCAGTAATTTTATGAAAATGTACATCCTTAATTCAACGTTACAAAGCCCGTGCAAAATAATAATAAAAAAATCTCAAAACGTTAAACACAAAGCACTCTCTATCATGTTCTTTGATGTTACAAGATTTTTTTTTTTTTTTGGTAATGGAATTATTTAGGATTGATGGTTTTGCAGTTAAAGTACACTTTTAAATCAGAAATTAACTTTTAATATATGGCTTGGAGATAATAATACTGAGGTATGTAAAGTGTAGTTGCCTTCTTATAGGCAATATACTTGATTAATTTTCAACAATTTAACAGTGAAAGATTAATTAAGAATTTCATCCAGTACAGGCCATCTTTCATTTCCAATTACATTCCTTTTAGAACAACCATAACTGTTTTAATAATTGTACTGAAAATGCTAGAAAGTATCAATATAATACAGTCAGGGAGAACAATAAAATTCGGAAACAAGGCACTTTGATATTTAAAGCATTGATGGTGAGACTTTGTCTCACGTACTTTGAACATGTTATCAGGAGGGACCAGTCCCTGGAGAAGGACATCATGCTTGGTAAGGCAGAGAGTCAATGAAAAAGAGGAAGACCTCGACAAGATAGACTGACACAGTAGCTGCAACGATGGGCTCAAGCACAGCCATGAATGTGAGGATGCTGCAGGACCGGGCGCTGTTTCACTCTGTTGTCTGTAGGGTCACTGTGCGTCTGAACTAACTCCACAATACCTAACAATAACAACAAAGGTTATATATATACATTTCCCTACCTTCAACAGTTTAATCCAGGAGGTCTAAATTTAGCATTAATATATTTGTTTATATACAAACTACTTTTACTAAAAATCCATTTAAAAATACTTTGCTGGAAAAATAAAACAGTATGAAGAAATTAAATTTCAATCTTAAAATAACATTTCTCCCTTAAAACATATTCAGTAGAATTTCACTGAAATAAAAGTATACTCTACTTAGATGTAAATTTGATCCTAACTGATGGAAATTTTAGAGTGCACAGGGAAGGTGAAATTGGAGTTCAACGGTGAAGCTATTAGACCCTAAGTACAATGTGCTAATACTTGAGTGCGCTGTTTTTAGTTGCTGTCAAGTCAATGCCAGCTCATGGCAATGACGTGTGGAGTAGAGCTGCTCCATAGAGCTTTCAAAGTTGTGATCTTTCAGAAGCAGATCACCAAGCCTGTCTTTCAAGGTGCCTCTGGGTGAGTTTGAACCACCAACTTTTCAGCTAGTAGTCTAGGGCTTAACCATTTGTGCCATCCAGGGACTCTAATACTGAGTACAAGGTGGGAAAAAGGGGGAAAAAAAAAAAAACATTTAGATGCTATTCTTTAGTTGCTGTTCTTATGTCCTTAAGCTAGGAAGACTGCCTTTCCTGAAAACAATTAATCTCATACACTAATTGAGATACCGTTAATAATTTATTGAAATACATAATTTCTCATCTCTTAACTTTGGTAATCAGAATCCTGCTCCTAATGGAACAGAAATAGTTACCAAAAGTTAGCAGTGACTGCAAAAGCTTCCTTTACTTCTGTTTTCTGATATGCAAGTTGCAGCAAAAAACCTCATTTGCTCCAAGCAATGGAAATAACATTCTTGTCCTAAATAAAGTTCTGGTATTCTATAAATTAGATTTGATTGTGTCCAATTAATCTCCTATGAAAAATATTAAAATAATCACAATCAGCAATGATGTTGCTTGATAGAAAGGCTGCCCGGCATGACGACCAAGGGCAGGTTTCAAAGTCAGAGCTGGGTTGGAAACTTTCTGAGCTCTTTGACATTAGGTACGTGAGTCATCTCTCTGACTCTCATCCCTAAGATAGGAACCATAACACGAATACTTCATCGGCACAGAGTGAGCCTTCAATACACGGGAGCAAAGTTATTATCAGCTTAGGAACATGTTTTTGTTTTTTTAAAAAAAGGTATTTAGACCACTATTAGAAACTACATCAGGACTGTGAAGCAGTAATAATAGTTGAGCAACTCATCCACTCAATGCCATCCGGTAGCTCACAGGATCAGAATTTGTACCAGAAACTTTGAATAATTCAGTTAAAACAACAATGTGTTAGTATGCACTTAGAATCTATACCTGAATAAGTCAAAATGCATATGCCATGCAACTTATGTGTGCATGAAACAAGCCTTCAAGAGAGAAAATGAAAGCCTGCGAGTTCTACTAAAGCTCTCATCCTTAATGGAGTTCATTTTCACTTAGTTCCAAAAGTCTCTGGGGGCCAAGAAAACGAATATTGAAGCCAACATTATTTCCCAAATTCCAGAGTCTAATATGTAGTTCAACCTGTTTGTCTGATTCAAGGCCCTGTGGCCTGGTAATTTACTCTAGTCAGTCAGCTTTCTGACATCATCTCCAGGTGCAAGTTCTTTTCTAGACAAAAGTGTGGGCCAACCTTACCTGGTGGATTTATTTGGTATTGAAGAAGTTGTAGTAAATTCTTCCTCTCTTTTGAGGGAACAGAGAGATCTTATAAAGCTAATCAGACTATAACTATTTAAAAACTCAACAGCTTTCACTCCAAACATGACTTGCAATTTGCTAATCACTGGGATGGAATTTAGGTGTCACTTGAAATGAAAAGTCTCCAATTACTAACATTAAAAAAAAAAAAGCCAAACCCATTGTGACCCTACCGGACAGGGTAAAACTGCCCATAGGGTTTCCAGGGAGCGCCTGGTGGATTGGAACTGCCAACCTTTTGGTTAGCTGCCAAATCATTAACCACTGTGCCACCAGGGCTCCAATTACTAAGATCGAAAAACAAAGCCCACTGCTGTCAAGTCAATTCCGACTCACAGAGACCCTATAGGACAGAGCAGAACCGCCCCATAGGGATTCCAAGGAGCGTCTAGGGGTTCTGAACTGCTGGACTTTTGGTTAGCAGCTATAGCTCTTAACCACAATGCCACCAGCGTCTCCTTGGAGTTAACACCAAGTTATACTAATAAATTATTTCATTAAAATATTACCATTTTATTAACTTTGTTGCTTTTTTTTTTTCTTGGATTCTAGCTTGTTTTTCTAAGGACTTAAAATCCAAATTTAAACTTAAAACCTCCCTGTTAAGACCAATCATAAATTCTGGAATTCTGAAGAGGTCTTTTTATAAAATATACATAGGAAATCAGATGAGGCCATTTCTAATAATGCAATACTACAGTACATCTGGAAATAAGGAGATGGACGCTGACCTATGGAGTCCCTGGGTGATGCAAATGGTTAAATTACCTGCTAACCCAAAGGTCGGTGGTTCTAGTCCACCCAGAGGCACCTGGGAAGAAAGTCTTGGTGATCTACTTCCAAACACTTAGCTCCTGGCACACGTGGGACCGTCCGGAGCCAAAATCGACTCCGCGGCAGCTGGTTTTTCTTTGTTTTGTTTGTTTTCTTTACACTGACATATAGCGAGCAGTGAGGGGACACAGGCAGAGGACAACTATGCTGGAAATCAGAAGTGCCAATGACATCATTCTGATCCTTTTCGATCTGCAGTTGTTTCTTTCACATTATCAGAGTATGTACACTGCCTCTGGGAACACTGACTACAGTCAGAAAGGGGCAAAGGACAAAGCCCTTCCCATCCAATGAACTGTCAGTCTGTCCACACGCCAAGTCATCTGGATCCCAGAATATTAGGTGAGACTAGATCTTACCTACTCTAAATAAATATCTGACATAAAATTATAACCCTTCCCTTTATTCTTAAATCTTCTCTGTTCGGAGGTTCTATGATGTCTTCTGCTCTCTACTTTCTCCCCGTTACTGCTACCAGTTCCCCCTACTTTACATGTCACAGTTATTACATTCTCACAGCCAGCCAACATCCCACTACTGTCCTTTTTTGATCAACTGGTTTCCTTTTGACTGATTATATTACATTAGATTGCCACCATTTAATAATCACTCTTTTGTTGTACATGAAATCCTTGAGGATAAAAAACCACAAAGATATAAAAAAAATATCTAAAAGGAGTATAGTATTAATATCAAGATTACTAAGAAGCCTGGACATTTCAGTTCATGCTTTATGTCTTGTGATATCCTCATATACAACCTTTTGATAACATGCAGGAGTTTCTAGAAGAAGATGACTGGAGAGATGCAATATGATAAAATGGCAGCATACAAGCAAAGCTCCCAGAAAAGACGATAAAAGAAGAATTAACAACAAAAGTGTAAACAAAGTGAGAAGGACTAAAGTACTTCGAGGTTACCGAAAAAGACTTACATGATACCTCCACAATGACCATCAGCTCAGCTAAGGTTTCCAAAACCATACTATTTTCATGGTCAATATTTTAATGATAACTTTTAAATTAAACTTGCCACTTTTCTGAATTTGTTTTATTAAAAATTCATTATTTTCTTGAAATATGTTTGAAAATATTTTTCTAGAATGAATGTAATTGTGCATGCATTCATTCTGATTCTATCAAATGTTCAACACTGAAAATTCTAGTTATTCAGTCACACAGATCAAAATCATAGTTAAAATATTTCCATAAACTTGTCCTGAGTGGATAAATTCAAATGAAGCTTGAAGACATTTGTGTGTGTGTGTGTGTGTGTGTATTCTGGTCTTTTTTATAACTCAGAAGTGATTAGGTTTAGGATCCACCCTACCTTGGTATGACCTCAACTGACTGATTGAGTACATTACATTAGATTGCATTATGGAAGGTGGGTACATTACATTATCAAAGATAACCTGCTCTACTGAAAAACGCCAACTGAGCAAATTTCATGTAATGACTTTGACAACAACTAGACTAGCGTTTGGTCAAACAACTGGCAACCATATCCTAGTCAAGTTGACACATATAATTAACCATCACACTTACTTATTTAATTGTGGGTGACATCCATTGTTCCATGTTACTATAATAGGTGGAGCTAATCTTGAAAAAATTAGAAGCTGTGGTAAATTCTCTTTCTTCTTCCCTATCTGCTTAAGACCAGTGAGGACAGTGCTCTTCCTGGCTAGGTATGTGTGCTCTGAAGACACAAACATATCCTTGGGTGGCCATTAATTCAATGTGTTGGAAAAGAACAAAAGTAGGGAATATTAGCAAGCCCTTTAGCTACAAACGTTGTTTCATTCTCCATTCAGTTTAAATAATAATAAATCTATATTTTGGCTCCAATCTTTTTGTCTCATGTCTTATTTGTCAGTTGTTTTTGGAGAGAAAAAAAGGAGTATTATGAGTTGTGCCCTCCTCAAAAAATTCCGACGGTATGGGTATATATACATGTGCCTGTATGTGTGTGTGTAAAACTGAAAGTAATATTCATTTAAGTAGTGTCTTCATTGCTACTCTGAGCATATGCAAATGTCTTAGTGGAATGATGAAAACTACTAGGAAACGAATTCTGGAATTCAGAAGGCTGTTCATAAAAAATGCAACTGTTTAATCATTATTTTGTTGCTTATTTTACAAAGAATGAAACAGCTCTCAAGGACATTAAAAGTCAGATACCTTAGGGCTAATCTGGGTAGACTCATAATTTGTGTTACGAATACAAGAAAAAGAATAAATGGCATAAACAATTTATAGCTTTTTCAAATTAGGAAAAAGAAAAAGATCAATTTAGAAATTACTCTCCCCAGATACACTTAAGTCTGACTGTCAAAAATTAAGCACAACAGACAGGAAAGGATTCAATTTCTAGGTTAGTTTCACTGTGTTGATTTTTATTTCTGCTGAGAGATTTCATCTCACATTTCACCATTCGGGAGCAATTTATTTTAGTCTGATTACATGACTGGGTATACTAGGCCTCAGCATTTGGCTGACATTTTTCTGTAGGCCATATCAAGCATGGCAACAAAAATCAGGTTTGGTTCATTTTTCTTAGGTCATTGTTCAAGCAGTAGACAATGACAGCAGGTTCGATCTCACCAACCACATTAGTCTCAATGATTCTGGATCTTTCCATCCCCTCTAGCCTACCAACAGCCACCAAGGTAGTCTTTCTAAAGCACAGACCTGATCAGGTCACCAACCCTCTCCCAAACTCCAAAGGGCTTCCCATGGTACAGATAATACCCAAATTCTTTAAAGTGAAATCTGAGACTTTCTATTTACTATTTGGCTCTAAACGATTTTTAAAACACAGCCACTCGTTCCTGGAATTATATTCGGTTGAGCGACTCACCACTCACTAAATGTGCCTTGAATTTTCTCTTCTCTCCTCCTTTGCTCACCTGGCTCTCTTTGGCCTGGCAAGTGTTTTTAGTCCAACCTACTCATTTTTCAAGGTCAAATGTGACTTCATTTTCATTTGTTCATTCATTCATGGAATAAATACAGTTGAAGCAGCCCCTATACACCAAGCAGGAATCCCTGGGTGGCACAAAAGGTGAAGCACTCAGCTACTAACTGAAAGCTTGGTGGTTTGAATCCACCCAGAGGCACCTTGGAAGAAAGGCCCAGCTGTCTGCTTCTGAATGGTCACAGTCTTGAAAACCCTATGGAGCGCAGTTCCACTCTGCAACACCTGAGGTCATCATAAGTCAAAATTAATTTGACAGCAATGGATTTTATACACCAGGCACTATGCTGAGCACTTTCTCTCCTTAACTTTTCTCGGATTCCGAATTCAGCCAGCCTTAGTTGAAAGCAATCTTCTTTTCTCTGAATTCTGCCAGCACTTGGTACCTCAATTAGGACATTTACCATATTCAGATTCAGAAATGAGCTTCATATGTCACTGTGGGCTCCACAGTACCCAGCACATAGTAGGAACTCAATAAATTTCATGAAAGGATAAACTGATGGTTGAATAGAGATGAACATGTAAATACAAAGCATCTTATAAAAGTAGATAATCTTATTTCAAAGTAAGCTTAATACATAAAATGTTCACTAAAAATTACGTAAAATATTCAAGTAACCTCATTTTAAAAGGAAACATCTACTTCATAATGGTTTAAAATAGGAAAATTCCTTCAAGATCATAAAGAATACAACAACACATAACTTTTTCAGCCTAATAATACCGTATGTACCATCCTAACAAATTTCGCATATTGAAAGAAATACATTTCTGGTTGCCGATTCCTCTTTATATTTTTAGGAAAGGGAGAGGGGGGAGTATGGAAGGGGGAGTAAAAGTTTCAGTTTTCAAATTTTCAAAGTGTCATCCACCAGAAAGGTAATACTAGAGGTGCTAGGAACCCTTAACTCTAATAATATTGGTAGTATTTTCTGTCAGCTCAGCCCAGAGGGCTCTGCTATCACTTCTTTACCAGGGGAATCACGGCCAATCAGTTGTTAGGTCTACACAATTTACGGCTGAGTGGAAACAATTTCACAGCTATGCATGGAAACTCTCTTCTGGTCTGCAACCCTCCGCTCTGGGAAGAGACTCTCCAGAACAGCGCCATCTCTGCTGCTCTCTGGGAAGGGACAAATGCTGGTGCTATAAAGAGGACAGGATGCCACGGAAGGCTGCCAGCCCAGGGTCAGGCCTGTCATCTGCTGCTCTCTGAAACAAGCCCCTGTCCTAGAGAAGGAAGCCAAGGTCTGCAGAAAAGGAGCATCTGCACTGGCCATTCTGATCTTGTCTCTTCTGACTCAACTTCTGCTTCGTTCTCTGGAAAGCTAGTTAAACGGGGCATCTGCCACTCTCAGTGGCGTGGTGGTCAAGTGCTCAGCTGCTAACTGAAAGGTCAGTGGTTGGAACCCACCAGCCTCTCCGCGGGAGAAAGATGTGGCAGTCTGCATCCATCAAGATTACAGGCTTGGAAACCCTATGGGGCAGTTCCTTTCTGTCCACAGGGTCACTATGAGTCAGAAAGGACTCAAAGGCAATGGGTTTTAAGGGAAACCTACAGAGCCCCTGTTGTGAGGGTTAAACTCTAAATATTCTTATGATCTGTTTTCCTTCTAGGAAACAATGTAGAATTTGATTTGAATCTTCCAAATAAGCCTTGCTCAGAAAACCATCTATTCAGTCATCAAATCAACAATGCTAATTGCAATTTACCATGTGCAATGTAGCATGTGCTAATAGTCTTATTATAGTACCTTCAATATAGGTTTAAAATCATTTCTGTCATGATGGCTACATCTTATTTTCATAAATACTTTAAACATGATATCACAGCCAGTCCTCACTGTTTTCTTCTGTACTCTTTATTATCCCAGAATTTTTTTGAGGATTAAAAGAGATAAAGTAAGTATAAACGAGATAAAGTAAGTAGAGAACTTAGCACAGGCACATATCGAGAATCCAGTTATGTCATGGCTAGGGCCACTATGAGTCGGAATCGATGGCAGTGGGTTTGGTTTTTTTTTTTTTTTTTGGTTTAGGGGCAGCAGCAGGAGCAATACTAAGAGTAATAGTGGCTCCTAGCCTGACTTTTCTTTTGCAATTAAGAATCTTCTTGAAATTCATACCATGAAACACTAAAAAAAAAAAGGAATCCGATTTGTATCTACAAAAATAGTCCCCTCACAGATAAAAATGTAGATATACCAGCAATCCTTTTAAAAGAGTATATGTATCCGGAATTAGCCATTATCTGTAACACTCACAAGCTGGCCTGTCCAGGGATAATTCTTCAGCTCAACACTAGAACCATCATGCTACTTTAGAAGTGGTTTGATAAATATAGAGTCATGATTTTATAATACAGTATATATTATCACCACTCGATTTTGCATTTTGAAAGGACTTTGTCTACTTCACAGATCTAACTCCAGTTGTGGAACTGGCACATTATAGACAATCAACATGTATTTGTTGAATAAATGAATGAATTTTTATAAAAGTAGGTTTTTTTTCTCCTCATGTTCACACACATAGTATTGAAATATAGAAATTGCATAATTATCTGAAACTACTGAGAAGCCAAGAGAGAAGAATCAGAGAGAACTGAAATTCAGCGTAAGACTACATTTCGGTTAACACCCCTATATACACATGTGAAAGTAAGATACCAGCAGGGTCTACAGTGCTGTATAAATACTTCTATCAGTGCATATTACTGCATGATAACTTTTTATGTCTATATTCATCTTCTTCCCTGAAACGGAAGCTCCTTGAAGATCTTTATTCCTCCTTTTTCTATCATATTGGAGAAATTAAAAAAATATTAGTTTGAAGAATGAATAGAGAGCTGATGATTAATTAATAAGCAGAACCACCAAACAAAAAATATCAGTGGATCTGAAGGACTAATGGACCACAACCACCACAGTCTCCACCAGACTGAGTCCAGCACAACTAGATGGTGTCCGGCTACCACCATGGACTTCTCTGACAGGGATAACAAAAGAGGGTCCAGGACAGGGCTGGAGAAAAATGTAGAACAAAATTATAATTTACAAAAAAAGACCAGACTTATTGGTCTGACAGATACTAGAGAAAACCCAAGAGTACGGCCTCCGGACACTCCTTTAGCTCGGTACTGAAGTCACTCCTGAGGTTCACCCTTCAGCCAAAGATGAGACAGGCACATAAAACAAACAATAACAAACACAGCTCAGCCACGTGTAGGAGACTGAATGGGCACAGCAGCCCAGGGGCAAGGACGAGAAGGCAAGAGGGAACACTAAAGCTGGACAAATGGAAATGGGGAACCTAAGTTCGAGAAGGGGAGAGTGTTGAGATGTCACAGAGTTGGCAACCAATGTCACAAAATAATATGTGTATTAATTGTTTAATGAGAAACTAATTTGCTCTGTAAACCTTTGTTACCTCAATTTTGCCGGTCAGAGCTGCCTGCCTCAGATACCCAATCCCTGAGACAGGGGTGAGGTGAGTAGCAAGAACTTTAATGTGTACTGACACACAGGAGACAGAGGGGAATGATCTCCTCAAAGTCTGTCTCCCCAAACTGGAGATAGGCTGAAATATTTATAGGGCAAAATCACGAGTTTCAGGAACTTGTGGAATGTCATTCTCTCCAGGGGTGGTTTTAGTGTTCATGGTCTCAAGGTATTATTCCATTTGTCCAGGGGATGACTGGTCTCTTGGGGTGGTTTCAATGGTCATGGTCCCAAGGTATCATCTCATCTGCCCAGGAGGTGACTGGTCTCCTGGCGTGGTTTCGGTGGTCATAAGACTTTCTTAGGTCATATCATTTGTTTTCTACAGTCTGAAGAGGACGTTAGTCATCACAAAAAATTTTAACTAGGAAAAGGAGCTCAGCAGTCAAGAATAAGTTCAGAAGAGAGAAAAATGGAGTAGGTACTGTTCATGTCACGGCTGAGCAGCCTGTTCCACTTTCATCTAAAGTACAATAAAAAACAATGTCAGTATAGTATATGAAACTTATCAAATGATCTGTGCTGTGGACTCACCCTTACAAATCTTAAAAACAAGCCTCAAATGAATTATATTGATACCAAGAAGCTTAACTGCATGCCAGACAAAGTCCAACACTATTAAGAGGAATTCCACAAAATCCAGCACCCCAAAACATAAAATCTCAATGCCCAGTGTTCAATATAAAAGTACTCGACAATATAAAAGAATCAGGGAAATATCAGGGTGAAATCAATCAATCATAACAGGCCCCCCAAAATGAGATGATGGAATTCTCAGACAAGGATGTGAAAACAGCAATTACAAATGTGCTCCATTTGTCCAAGAACAGACAAGAAAACAGAGCTTGAAAAGAAAAATGGAAGATACTAAAGGAAAAACACAAATCAAGATTTAAGAGATGTAAAATAAAATATCTGAAATAAAAAATGCACTGGATGAGATTAACAGAAGATTAAACTAGATACTGTGGAAGAAAACATCAGTCAGCTTGGAGAGTGGCAAAAGAAACTATCCAAAAGGAGAAAAATGAAGAAGAAAAAAAAAAAAAAGGGAGAAGGAAACAAATAGAGTCTCAGTACCTGGGGGACAATACAAAGCAGTCTAAGCAATACAAATAATTAAAATCCCAGAAGAGTCAAGACAGAGAGAGGAAAAGAGATATTTAAAACATTTTCAAGGAGTAGTGACCAAAACTCTTCCAATTGTTGAAAATTGTAAACCCATGGATCCAAGAATCACAATAAACACAAACCTGAAATAAACATAAAATCTGAAATAAAGAAAACCTTAACAAGGCACATCATAATCATATTGCTAAAAATATATATATATAAAGAGAAAATCTTAAAAGCTACAAGAAAAAAAAAATAGTACATATTGTGTAAAAAAGGAACATAAGGATGACAACTTCTCAGTAACTTCTAAACCTCAATTCTGGCATTCCCAGCCTCAGTCACTGCACTGCCATCCCTGGAGCCTGCCCAGGGGCTCCCACCTACTGTCTCTGATTGCCCTTCCCTGCTTAGAAGCTCTTGCCCCAGATGGATGCATGACCCGCTCCCTCCCTTCAAGGAATCCTTGGCTCAAGTGACCCTCTTCAGAGAGCCTGATCTACCCCCAACCCAGGCATCCAAAATAGTTGCCCCATCACACTTTATCCTCTGTTTTATTTTCTGTCATAACACTAGTAATTACTTGAAAGAATATTAGGTAGCTATTTTTTGTTTGCCTGTCTTCTCCTCTAAACTGGAAACTCCATAAGACAGGTACCTGGAGAGACTTGTTTGCTGATAAATCTCTAGCATCTACTCTAGACTAGACCTGGCATACAGCAGGGCAATCCATAGATGCTCGTGGAATACATTAGGCAGGCCGAACTTAAATACAAAAACACTGAAGCAGGAAGTCTCAGTAATTGACATACAAAAGATTGTCACACAAGTGTGGTTAATATGAAGTGGCATAGTGTCAGGTAAATCTGATTTACCCCCCAAAGGCAGCTAAACGTAAACGCCGTTTCCCAGGTATAACCACAGCAGAGTGGTTAAACACTCAGGCTCCGCGTTGCTACCGAGCGGTGTAAAGTCTGGCTGTACCTACTGCCGTGTAACCTTGGATGAGGTAATCAACCACTCAGTCCTTCACCTGGAAATGGCCATAAGAGCACCCACCTCATAGGTTTTTATGAAGCAAAGGACTTGGAACAGCGCATAGCATGCAGCAAGCTCTATGTAAGTGTTCGTTTATTATTCCTCTCACGCACACATACATACACTTAGAAAAAATATGTAGGTTGTAGAGAAGCTCCTCTAGAGGGTCTCAAAATGTTTATCTTTCCATGCCAACAGGTTGAAAAGTTTTCTGTACTTAAAAAAAAAAAATCTCACATCGATGTTCACTGCAGCATTGTTCTTGATAGCAAAATGATGGAAACAACCTAAATGGCCATCGACAGATGAAGGGATAAACAAACGTGGCACGTACGTACAGTGGAGCATTACTCCGCCACAAAGAGGAACAAAGTTCTGGTACATGCTATGACATGGATGAACCTTGAAAACATTATGCTGACTGAAATAGGCCAGACACAATAGGACAAATAATGATGCCACTTATTTGCCATTTAGAATGGGAGATGTACAGAGACAAAAGTTTATTAGTGGTTTCTGTGGACTGGAGACAATGCAGAGTTCCTGCTTAAGGGGTACTGAGTTTCTGTTTGGGGTGATGAAAAACTTTTGGAAATAGTGGTGACGGCTACATAACATGGTACATGTAATTAATGTTACTCAATTGCACACATAAAAATGGTTAAAATGGCAAACTTTTTATTACATATATTTTACCACAATAAATATCTTTTAAAGTCAGTAGATTACCAGTATAAGAATCCCATAACACGTATGGATAAATGTTTACATTCAAAGGAAATCAGAAAGCATATTTTATTATTAACAGTCTTCTTTTATTAAAAAGAAAAGGAACTACTTTTTCTTCAGACATTTTCCTACTTCAGAGTACAACCTTCTCCTGCTCTCCCTGGGTGTGATGCAAGGCCAGCTCATTTTAGCCCACACAGCAGGGGAAACATCAAGGGAAAGAGGAGCAACAGAGTCACCATCCACTCTTGTCAGCATAGCTGGAAACGATTTCTCTACATCACAGCTATGCTCTGTCTGCAAAGACATAAGAAGACTTCTTCTTGCCCACCCATACTTTCTTTCTTCTGTCACATCAGGGATGTGGTTAAGGAAAGGTCATGATGTGATGTTTCTTGTGGTGAATACATTTCAGTTTGGTTTAATGATAAAATGTAAGTACATATATTCATGCAGAATATAAGCCACAGGCTTACGATGACATAAACACCAAAACCAAACCTGTTGCCGTTGAGTTGATTCTGACTCATAGCGACCCTACAGGACAGAGTAGAATTGCCCCAGACATTTCCAAAGAGGGCTTGGTAGATTCGAACTCCCGACCTTTTGGTTAGCAGCCGAACTCTTAACCACTACACCACCAGGGTGTCCACAAAGGCATAGGAGCCCTATAAAATCTGCCCCTCCCGTTAGCTCTCTGTCCTCTCCCCTCCTCCCATTCCTCCACCCCCTCCAGTCTATCCACAGTAGCTGCCTCTAGTGGAGCTCAGTAGAACCCCCTTACTACATTTATTTTCTGCTTTTCTACATTTTTTTTTTTTACATGAAATAGTTTTCGTTCCTCAAAAAAAGACATAAAAACTGCTGTTCTCCCCACACTCTCATTAACATACTTTTGCAAATTGTTTTTTTTCTCCAAACTCTATCTCAGGTTATTTATTTCTAGAATTGAAAATCAAAAGAACATTTACAATTATTAAATGACCTGAGCTAAAAGCATATGCTAATTTTAATTGTTAAATTCAATTGTTTTCATCCATCTATTTTCAGCCTCTCTTTTTACATTACCTTATCTCATAGTGATTGCATTTTGAGTACATAAATGGAATATCATAATAGTCACAGACACGTATATGGCACCTATTGTATGCCAGAATTTCTTTTGAGCCCTTCACAGGTAGCAAATTCACACAATCCTCACAACTTGAGGCGATAGGAGCTCTTATGATTCCAGTTTACCTAGAAGGACACTGACTTCCAGAAAGATTAGGTGGCTTAACACAGCTCAGCCCTTAAGTGGAGTCAGGATTCAAATCCATGGAGTCTGGTTTCAGCATCTATGCTCCTAACCACTCTGCTATATGGCCTCTACCATTTGTGCAATCAAACTTGAGCCAGAAGTGCCCGTTTTATGCTAAACATGATATTAACCCAATTCAATTGTGATTTTTAAAATAAAGGATATCTATTTACCCCTTTTCACCCAGAATCCAGAGTTTTGTCAATAAAAACGTGAAAATTCATAACCAATCTGGAAAAGAAACAAGAGCATCAGTGTCACCTACCACTTGGTGGCTAAGTCAGCAGGAAAGCTGAATCTGGAAGAAGGGGCACCTGTGATTTTCCAGAGCCACATTTAAAAAGAGAACTCAGAGCATCCAAATACCAAAGTTGTCAGCAACTTCCCCTTCTAGTCAGAATTGCTGGATTCTTGCTGACACATGTAGCCCCTGTCTGTCCTTTGTCACATATGTGCTTCCCCTGCAAACTGTCAGTGGCTTGTCAGAATTGATCAGGAAGTCTAAGGTCATTCCCCAGTGATGGACAAGTCTGGACAAGACAGCGTCCCATTTCTGGTTCTGTGTCACATTCCGTATGAAAACTGATGTCCCCATTACTCTACTCTCAGGACGAATGACTGCACGCAAAGATGATGAGATTTTTTTTTTAAAGAAAGAGATTAACAGGATAAATTCAACATACAATCTTTTTTTTTTAATAGTCATTTGGGAAGAGAAGGGATGTCTTGTGGAAAGATATACAATCCCTTCTCTCTAAAAAGAAAAAAACTCTAGAAGGGCCAAAACTGCCCATGCACCTTGTCTGGGAATTCAAGCCATTGAACAACCAATTCCAGAAATACGGGAACAAGGGACTTTGGTAAATCACCTGAGGCCCCGAAGACTCCCAAGGCCTCTGACCGCTGGATTACAGGCTGGAAATTTGGAATTACCAGTGTTGCTTCCAAGGCACCTACTTCAAAATCTGACAGAAATCAGAATTTGTGTTATCCTTCACAAATTCTTTTATTTTAAAAATGGTGGTTATTCTACCACTTAAACTGTTCTTTCTCAAAGAGGAAAATGCTGGAAAATTTTCATGATTAAAAAAAATTCTCACACCATTGAAATATAATTAAAAGACTGTGAAACAACTGTAGTATTTTGGGGGTTAGAAATGGGAAATCACCTCTGTGGACACTGTGTTCATAACAGAGGAAAGGGACCTGAAAGGGCTGTCCATTTGATAATTTACATAAATCAGCAAACAAGTTGGTTGTTCTCTACTCCTAACATCCACTTTCTTTCATTTCCTCATGAGCTCTGGCTTCTCTCTCCGTTTTCTTTCTTGCTAGTCACTTTTTTCTCCCTGAAAGATTTTGCCACAAAATACAGAGAAGAGGATACAGGACGCAGCCTAGGGACTTCATTTGTATCCTCCCCTATAAATATCAGGGGTGGATCTGCTTCAGCATAACTGGGAAAAATATTCCATTTTTGCATCATTCTAGAATCCTGCCTCCATTTTTCCAGCCCTCACTCCTCCATAAAGTGCCCATAATGTTACCTTCATCTTAGCAAAATTACTGGCAACACTGAAGGGAAAATGGGTGACAAAGGCAGATGCTAAGGGGAACCCACTGTCAAACTCCCACTGCTTTTCTCTACATCCCAAACGGGGAAATACAGAGAGGGGAGAAAGCAGACCTTGGCGCTACAGTGACATAAGCATAAATTTAAGTCTCAGAAGCTTGCACAGGCAGAAGCCTACGACCAGGACTATGAGTTGAACCACCTCTTTCCCCGTGATTTATTCCCCAGCCAAAGAAGACGGAGAGGCTCTGAGTTCAGCTGCGAGTTCAGGGCGCTGGGAATATTTGACAATTGATATTTATTATTCCCCCCCCCATTTTTTCTTTATTGTAGTGAGAACAGGAATAAACATGATCAGAGAGTCCACGTTGTCACTGCTAAGCATCATGTATAATTTTCCGACAATTTTGGCTGAACATTTCAGAATGTTGTGAAAATTGCCCAAATGTTTACTGACTTGCTAGCTCTTTACCATTTGTGAGGGCCATCAAGATCCATTTGTTTAATGGAACAAAATTTTACAATTCTACTAAATTTTGTTTATCTAGTCTACCTCTTAGGAAGTCTGCAAATATAAAATGCCATATTTGGAGCCATAATGGCCACCACGTCCATGCTGATGCACATCTCTAAGAGTTTTTCTCCTTGAGAAAGGAATCCAAAATAAAATTTTTTAGCAAATCATTATATTAAAAATATGAAATGAGTCAAAATAAATGGTTATATTTATTAATATACACATTACTATAAATTACAATATAGACACAAAATTTATATACTCCACCTTTAACATAATTGTATAATAAAGCATTAGAAAGGTAGAACTGGAGCAATTTATATAATAAATGCTGGTATATCTAGTATTCCTTAAGGCCCAAGTAAAGGAAAAGTCACCGACTTCAGGAGGTTACAACGATGTTTAATTATGTAGGTAAACATATTTTTAAGTGTGTGAACTGCTCTTCCATGCTACAGAAATACAAGAATGCCTGAACCTTTCTACCACTGACAATTCCAAATGGGAGTTATTAATTGCTTTTCTGGTCATCATCAGGCCAAGAGTAACCAGCTGTTAACCATCCGCTTCAGGGTCCCTCAGTAGTATCTTGCTTAGGACTAGACACCCACGGTATCTGCCTTGGATTCTCCTCTGCCTACACCATCCCTCATAAGCAGGGAGCCTGGCAGCCGAGAGGACATGCCCACTGGAGCCTACACTAATTCAGTCCTTAGCCCCTCCACCTTTATGTTCATGGTCCCAATGTTTAGAACTTGGAATTCCCTGCCTCAACAATTGGGGGTCCACTTCTACAGCCTATGTAGGTTTCTTTCTTGGGTCTGTCTACCAAGGGCAGGTCATGCAGCCATTAATTTCACCCTCAGGTCTCAGGTTAGCCAAAGGTGGTTGTTTTGAGTGGTTAGAAGGGAGGGATCAGTATGATGGAGCTTAGTGCAGGTGGGGATGTTCATTCCAGACATGCAGGCCCTTACAGAATGGTAGATACAGGATGCAGTCTAGTGCCTCTATTTGTATCCTGCCCCAGAAATATCATAGGTGGATCTGCTTCAGGGTAACTGGAAAGATGATTACAAGGTAGATTCTCTAAACCAAACCAAAGACCAAACCTGAACCAACTCATAGCGACCCTATAGGACAGAGGAGAACTACTAAATATTGTTTCCAAGGAGCTGCTAGGGGATTTGAACTGCGAACCTTTTGGTTAGCAGCAGTAGCTCTTAATCACTGCACCATAATGTCTCCAGGTCACCAAAATTTCATTTGTTGTGCCACAAATATCATGATTTAAATGACCATGGGGGTGCAATGGCTTCTAATGTACTAAGTAACTGTTGTATCATTTTGAGGTCACTGGAGTTGATTTTTAAGAACTTCAGCTCATGCCAAATGGTTTTGATAGGTTGTAGCATAGCTATATGTACACAAATGATCTTGTCTATCACCCCCCAAAGTTAGATTCAGTGGGATTTAGAAGTGTAAAGAATTGGAAAGAGCATAAGAATGTTGTTTGGATGAGCAGCCAACATTTATGACACTTGAGATGGTGCTGTGACAATAACTATTCGTGATTTTTTTTTTTCAAATATCCACCTCGTCTCTACAAACCCAAATGACGAACACTTAAAATATATTAAACTGTTAATTCTAAAATCTACATCAACATACCACAAAGCAAAGCACAAACCACCTCCTCCTTAAACCACGCTTTTCCAACAGATAAATCAATGGTGCAGCAGATTCACATATGATTAAGTTAATTGTCTGTCAAGATATTAACAGTGTTGATTTCTGAAAAGAAGTCTGGAATTTTAAAAGCCAAACTGAGTTTATCAGATAGGACAGATTGCTGCTTGTCTAAGTGACTTAGTTTGTGTGACAGCGGTACACGCTGCCTTTGGGTTCACAAGTCCTTCAAAACCAAAGATCCGTGCTAATAGAACCTTTTCAGCATCAAGCACCCAACAATCGGAGTTAAAGTTTTATTTATTGGCTTTGACCATCTACTTCTGTTATCAACCATAAGGGCCCATACACTTCATCAACCCCTAACAATAGCCGCAAGCTTGGACAATCTGTCTTGTGTCTTCATTGGGTGAGATTTCAATGGAACAGCCTCGATTAAAGAGCAGCCCACGCATAAAATGCAAACTCATTAAAATAAACTTTTTGAAAGAGGGAAACTTCAGTGCCAATTGAACTGAGCTGTTTTTATTTCAGAGATGAAAGGTCCATTACCTAGCCATACATTCATGTGCTCTTGGCCTAAGTGCTTTCTATTTGACTACTTTAACTTTGGGTTCCTTCCCATGTCTTTTTGGGGGCTTAAGAAACACAATAGGAATTTAGCCCTTATTGAGGCTGATTGGAACATAGTATCTCTGAACCTCTTACTAACACTTCAGACTTTTAGGGTCTGATTTCCAACGGTGTCCCTTTTGTCTGCCTTACTGGCCTTTAATCTAAGGCGCGGTACACCCACTTTACGTTTGTTTGCGGAAGAGCACTGAAGAGCTAAGGATTTTTTTAATGTGTCCATTAGAAATAAAATTTTTTAAAAACACAGAGGTATGGTCATTTATGTAAAGAATGCAAAGCTGGATAAAAGGATAATGTCAAAGACAGCCGTTGTCAGTTGTTTACATGAGAACTAACTTACAGCTTTGAGCCTGAAAACTTCACCTTGAACTTACTGTGAAGGCATCATCAATGAAAGGAACAGCACAATAAAATGAAAAGCAAAGAGACGGGGAAAACTGTCGTGTTATGTGAAAACATCAGCTGACCTATAAAATAATAATATAGCTGGTATTAGCTGATGCAAATAATAACATTCTCAAAGCTTTAATTTTATATGGAAGGCCATTAAGTGAAATGAACCACAATCATGGTTACTTAGATACACAGATTATTCAGAGAAATGTTAATGTTGAAAGCAATGCAAGAACAGCCTCACAATGCTTATACACACAGGCCGTCAGAAGAAAATTAAGTCCTTTAAGTTTGGCTATATTTCATTATATAATTCTGTTCATACATCTCAATCTGAGGCCAAAACATGTCATGTGCATATTTTAAAAGACATTAGTTAAACAAATCTCTTGTGACAAAAATATTCCTTTAAATTCAGAGAATAGCATAAATCATGTAATTATAAACCTATATATGGATGTATTTTAAACTTTGTAATAATTAATAACTAGCCTCATGTCTGCATTGTAAAAAGTTATAAAAAATTTAAGCAGAGTTTACTAAAGTCTTCTCAATTATATTTTGAATAGAACCTATTTGTAGTTTACTTCCAACAGTTTTTTTTCCTTATGCAAAAAGCTATTGAAAAGTAAATACATAAATAAGGCCTATTTTTGTTTAAACAAAAATCTATCATTTAAATATAAAACAGGAGATCAAATCCTAAAATATTACAGAGTCACACATAACCACAAATAATAAATTATAAAAACACCGGATGCTTACATAATTCTTCATCTGTAAAATCAATCTCAGCTTTTTTGCTTGTTTTTTTGGTTGTTAGTTCTGTTTTTGTTTTTAAAAGAGAATGTACTATAAGTTCAACATTTATCTTAACAAAACAGAAACAAATTCACATTTCCTGAAATTAAAAGCAACTCTGTCATTTGCCAGATTGCATAACTAGCTCAAATCCAAGATAAATATCCTCCCTGGCTGTTCGAAAGTGCAAGGCGAAGTCTCTGGGCCATTTCAGTGTCTTTATTTAGACAGGGTCACACAGATAGTTTTTCTCCATTCCTACTTTTTTTTTAATATCTTGGTTTCTGTATTTTATTTAATATTGTATTTGGTCTTGTCACATTTTAATTATTGTTATTTGAGGTTTTAAATTCATCAATCAATATATAAGAAATAAAATAAGCCACATTCTCTCAGTGAAAATTAAAACAGGTCCAACTCACTTTAGGCAAAACCAACATAGGAATATGGGAGAAGGACAACTAAAAGATTAGTATCTGTGGCAAACAAACAAACTGTCTTGGAAGGAGTACAGCCAGAACACTCGTTAGAAGCAAGGATGGTGAAACTTCATCTCACGTACTTTGGACACGGTATCAGGAGAGGCCAGTCCCTGGAGAAGAGCATCATGCTTGATAAAGTAGAGGGTCATCGAAAAAGAGGAAGTCCTTCAATGAGACAGATTGACACAGTGGCTGTAACAATGGGCTCAAGCATAACAATGATGGCAAGGATGGCACAGGATTGTGCAGTGTTTTGTTCTGAAGTACACAGGGTGGCTATGAGTCGAAATCAACTTGATGGCACCTGACACCACCAACAACAACTTGTAGCATGGTGGCGAAATGGTTAAGTGGTACGGCTGCTAACCAAGAAGTCGGCAGTTCAGATCCGCCAGGCGCTCCTTGGAAACTCTACGGGGCAGTTCTACTCTGTCCTATAGGGTCGCTATGAGTCGGAATTGACTCGACGGCAGTGGGTTTTGGTTTTGGATGAGCGATAGGAATTTTTTATGTAGTGAGCTCACCTACTGAAATTTACGTTTTTAAATGTGTGAATTAGTTGCAGACTGTCTAGGGGTATACCTAGCATATAAAATGATACTTCATCTGTATAAAAAAACCAAACCAGCTGCCGTCAAGTTGACTCACTCACTGAGACCCCATGTGTGTCAGAGCAGAACTGTGCTCCATGAAGTTTCCAGTGGCTGCTCTTTCGAAAGTGGATCATCAGGCCTTTTTCTTCTGGAGGCGCCTCTGGGTGGGTTTGAACTGCCAACCCTTCAGTTAGCAGCTGAGTTGTTAACTGTTTGTACCACACAGCATATACAGTATTCCTTACTGCAAATGTTTGCACTTACCGTATCTTTCAAATAAGTTCACGGGATCAGAATTACTTCATCCATGATTTTGCTTATAAAACTTTGATTACTTGTTAATCAGAGGACGCTGTTGTCTAAAAGGTTAACTTACAAACCTCACATCATATATAAACGATTTGTAATTTATAAAAAAAAAACATAATGGGGCATCCAATGTTTTTCTTATATCAGAAGGTTGAACCATGGAAGTTCAGAAACTATGATTAAGTAATTTTTAATGAGGTTGGTCAATGTTTCAATATAGCTTCCCATAGCCTGAAGTTGACTGCACACTAAGTTCTGTTTTCTGAATGTCAAGTTCCTTCTTCATCTTAAGCAGCAAAGCTGATGTATAAATATAATGGAAAACTGCATGTTGAATAATACAGCCTCAGTAGGATGCACTTCCAATTTGAAAAGCAGAGCAGCCAAAACGTATGCTTGTCAGACCTTATATGGCCCATCAGAGAAGTTCCCAAAATTATATCCAGGGTTGAAAATATGGCTATGAATATTAACCAGAAAAAAAAAAATCACTTTTAGTACCAACAAATTATATTTTGAATTTTTTTAAAAAAATCATAAAAATTCAGAATAATTTTTAATAAAGACACAGTAAATATCTTTTAAAATTTGAACATAAAAACATTATCTACGAAAGAAAATTCAACATAATTATAATGTTTTTACTTCTGCATTGAAATTGCCGTGTTTCAAAAAATGAGATAGGATGATAGCTTTCCCTTAAATTTACACATGCTAATAGTTGTCTTGTATATTTGTGCTTTTCATTTTTGTGATTTCATGTCCTGAGGTTTTATATTTGTGATTTTCATTTTTGTGATTTCATCTCCTGAGGTTTTCCTAGGAAATCTGAGACCCTGTAGTAGCAAATTTAGGAATAGCAAACAGATGACGTAAAGGGTGTGGGGAGTAGTGATTTTGGGGGGGGGGGTAAGGGGTATGGGCGGAGTTCCCCCCCCACCACCCCGTTCTTTTTCTTTTTGCCTTAATCCTCTCATTTGGTTTAGAAACATAAGGCCCTGTTCACTTCATTTAAGCCTCACAATGACTGGGAGCCTGATCAATCTGTCTTGTGTCTTCTTAGGGTGAAACTGCAATTGAGCGGAAGCAACAGATGAACAAAGCCCACATTCAAATCTGTAGCTCATTAAAATAACGTTAAAATAGAGTAAAATCTCAATTGTTAAGTGAATTGTAGCTGGCTTTTTTTTTTTTTCCCTGCTAAATACATTTGATTAATAAATGATACAATCATTAGCCCTGAATCAGTGGTCTTTAAAGTAAACTTAAATAAATGTCTCATTCTTTCAAAAATTTTGAACATTTTGGAAACAGGCTTTCACAAAGCCCTGAGTGAGATCACTTTGCAGCTTGCTCTAGTGACACATCCCATCAGAAGACGTGGCTCACAAATTCTCTACAGAATACGGAAGAGCCATCCCTGTAACAGCTCCAGCTCTGAAGTCTTGCTCTGTAAAAATGCACCATAGGGAGTGTCTATAAATAAATGGCCAAACTGAAGTGCTTTGCAACAATCCATGCAAATGCCCAACAACTATACATTTTAGAACTATTTTCTGAATTTGAACTAACTCAGCAGTTCAGGAGACACGTGCACAAGGAATCATCACACTGTATCTGCAATCTGTTTTCACCCTGGTCCTGTGGCTTCCAGTCTCTACCTACTCCAGGCTGCAAAGTTTACAAACACATTTGACTAAGGGAGAGCCAGTGTTTTCGGGAGTTAGAGGCCAGTTGGGGGCACATGTGTCCATTCCTATGTCAGTCTGATGGGTTTTTGATAAAGTATAATCACACGCCCTAGAAAGTATTCAGGCAATCTTTCGATACCTATGAAACAGTGAATATATCCTGCAACCCCAAAATCTCACGTCTAGGAAATGTGTCCTATAGAAATAAAGCACCAATATGAAATGATACATAAACAAATTTAATACAGAATTGTCTCTAGGGGAGGAACAAAAAACAAAACTAAGGCCAAAACAAAAACAAAAAACTGGAAGCAAAGAAGAAAAATTGTGGCAGATTCGCAGTATGGAATACTAAGTAGCCTTTAGAAGAGCGTGTTAGAGCTATACCAGTTGACAAGGTTGTACTGCTGAAGGAAAAGTCTAAGCTGCAGAGAACATGTTTTGAAACACTATTGTGTGCCATCGAGTCGGTTCAGACTCATAGGACCTTATATGATAGAGTAGAACTGTCCCATTGGGTTTCCTAGGCTGTAATCTTTATGGGAGCAGACTGTCACATCTTTCTCCTGTGGAATGGTTGGTGAGTTGGAACCACTGACCTTTCAGTTAGCATCTGAGTGCTTACCCATTGCACCACAAGGGCTCTTCTTTGAAAGACTAACAAAAGCAAAATCCCTACACACACACACACACGTGCACGTGTGCACATACACAGGTTTGTTTTGAACATACAATGGTGGAGAAAGGTCTGACAGCATGTGTAACAGGTTGTTGACACGAGCATGGAAAGGTGCTGAGGGGGGATCAGGTGTGAGGAGGACACAGAGGGTTGTGGTGAAAGGCTGGCTGGTAACCAAAAGAATTATTTCTTAAAGGATCCTCAGTAAAAACAGCATATCATTCTATCTGATTTTTACAATAAGCATTGTAATATTTATATAATAAAATTAAAACAATAAACTTTTTCATAAATAAAGAAGATAAGATGGCTTAAAAGAAAGTCTGGGCGACTGCTTTTTAGGTCATGGGTAGCTTTGCTAGTTAACTTCCAGCTTCTCTACTTGCTTGCTCTATGATTTTGGGGAAACCAGTGAACTTTTCTAAGCCTCAGCTTTGCACAATCATGTAGAGTGAGGTAATAAAACCAAAAATCAAGCCAAACCTGTTGCCATTGAGTTGATTCTTATTCATAACAATCCTATAGGAAGAGTAAAACTGCCCCATAGGGTTTCCTAGGAGCAGTGGGCAGATTTGAACTGCTGACCTTTTGATTAGCAGCCGATCATTTAACCACTGCGCCACCAAATGGGCATTAAATAAAATCACATACTTAAAGCACCTTAGAAATAAACTAGTTTTTTTTTTTTTTTTTTAGAAGTAGGAGTGACCACAGTAGGCCCTCAATACATTGTGATTCTAAAATCTCTCCCCCAATTCCTGGTGACATCATTGCTGACTTCAGCCTGAAGAATCTGCTAAAAGGCTCTCAGAGGTACATACCCATAGCTACCCTGCAGGGTCTGAGCCTGCCTGCCAGAGAAAAGAACACAGGAAGGGGAAGGAGGGAGGATCAGCAGTAGGGAAGAAAGTGTCACAAACTTCTTAGGTATTGTCATGGATTGAGCTGTGTCCCCCCAAAATATCTGTTAACTTGGCTAGGTCATGATTCCCAGTTATGTATGACTGTCCACCATTTCGTCATCTGATGTGATTTCCCTATGTGCTGTAAATTCTATCACTATGATGTAATGGGATGGATTAGTGGCGGTTTTATTGATGAGGTCTACCAGATTAGATAGTGTCTTAAGCCAATCTCTTTTGAGATATAAGAGAGAAGTAAGCAGAGAGACACGGGAAGCTCATACCACCAAGAAAGCAGCACCAGGAGCAAAACGTGTCCTTTGGACCTGAGGCTCCTGTGCTGAGATGCTGCCAGCCCAAGGGAAAACTGATGACAAGGACCTTCCTCCAGCGCGGAAAGAGAGAGAAAGCCTCCTCCTGGAGCTGACGCCTTGAATTTGGACTTGTAGCCTACTAGACTGTAAGAGAATAAATTTCTCTGTTAAAGCCATCCACTTGTGGTATTTCTGTTATACCAGTGCTAGATGATAGATGACTAAGACAGGTATCTTCACTGGGATGAGAACTGAAAAGATGACTATGAATCCCTGAGTTCAACACAGTGATAGAAAATCTCTGGCTTTTCTAAACCCGAGCTCTGATGACCTACCTGGTGTCTGCTCACCTTTATCACCTCCCATCCTGGCTCACTGGCCCACCAAAGGCCCACTCTTCCTTCAGCAAGGAAGTCCATGCACTCAGCTCTGAACAACTCCCCACTCTCCTGGTGGGTGCCAGGTCAGGGGTTTCTGAGTAATCACGAAGGAAGCAGACGGTACGCCTCGTGGATAGCTGGTTCCCCTGTGAGAGGCTGACTGACATTCTTTAATTAAACTTGCCCACTGGAGTTTAATTAAGGTGTTGTCTTCCTGAGTTGAAACTAAAGGGAAATATATCCCTTAAATGGAACAAGCATGCAGGATAGGAAACCTTTCAGCCCTCTGATCTGAGGAGGAAAAGAGGCCCTCCATAGTTTCTCTCATCCCAAACCTTCATGTCTTTTAATCAGCAATGTTGTTTCAGAAGCAATTTTAAATGACGCATAGACCATCCCCATAAAGCTACACATATCTGGGAAATGAGGCTGAATATGTACCTTGGAGGACTAGAAAGCTCTTCATTTTAATTCAGTGTAATAGAACTAGATTAGAAATATGCGCTGGTGGTTCAGGGGTAGAATTCTCACCGTCTGTGCAGGAGATGAGGGTTTGATTTCCGGCCAACACACCTCATGCACGGCCACCACACACCTGTCGGTGGAGGTCTGTGTGTCGCTGTGGTGCTGGACAGGTTTCAGCGGAGCTTTCAGGCTAAGATGGACTACAAAGGAGGACCTGGTGATCTATTTCCAAAAATTAGTCAGTGAAAGCCCTGTGGGTCACAACTGTCTGATCCACAACCCATCATGGGGATAGCATAGGACCGGGGAGCATTTTGTTCTGTATTGCATGGAGTCACCATGGGTCAGGAGCCAAGTGGACGGCAGATAACAATGACCCAGTAATGACACAAATTCTTCAAGATACTTCGAATTCCCTGAGGAAACTCACAAACTCAAAATAGAAAAAGGTACGTGATCGAAATAGCTTCCTATTTTAGAAAAAAGCACTGGAACAGAGCCAGGAGAGCCAGTTGCTGCTTTAGCCTTCCATTTTCAGGCTCTGTGGTCATGAGCAAGTTACCTCACCTCTGGCCATCAGCTGGCTAATTTTCAAGGTTGCAGTAAAGTTTAAATGGGACAATGTATGTGAAAGTCCTGTGTGAGCTGTGTAGGGAATCATCATTAGGCGCATATAGAACACCTGTTGCTGTTGAGTTGAGTGCAACTCATAGCGACCCCCCAGGACAGAGAACTGCCCCATATGGTTTCCAAGTCTGTAAATCTTTATGGAAGCAGACTGCCACATCTTTCTCCTGAAGAGTGGCTGGTGGGTTCCAATTGCTGACCCTTGGTTAGCAACTAAGTGCTTAACCACTGCACCACCGGGGTCCACAGAGATTAAAAGTATTTAAAAAAAAATAAGGAACCCTGGTGGTACAATGATTAAGCGCTCAGCTACCAACAAAAATGTGGGCAGTTTGAGCCCACCTGGTGGCTCAGCAGGAGAAAGATCAGACAATCGGCTCCTGTAAAGATTACGGCCCAGAAGAGCCTATAGGGCAGTTTCACTGTCACATGGGGTCGCTATGATTTGAATTAACTCGGCACTTAACAACGAAAATGATTTGCTTTTGGAGAGGCAGTTTACAATAACAGATTAGACCACCCTGGGCTTTATTGTGTAACATGCCTTATGTCTTGAGTCAGCCACTTACAGGCTGCGTTTCACTAGATAATGGGATATAGTATATATCCAGCCTATCTTTGACTGGATAGGGCTTATTCATTCCTTTATTCATTGACTTACTCAACAATCATTTTTGCAGACCACTGAGTCTTAAATCAGAACCACCTTCATTGCCCTGAGGAACCACGTACGTGAAGTGCCTGGTACAGTTCCTGACATACAGCACGTGCTCAATAAATGGTAGGTTCTGTCTGTTTGTTGCAAGATTAAGAGCAAAGCAACAAACCAGGATTCCAGGTATGGCTGATTTAATTTGTTTTTTCCCCTAAGAGATTATAAAGTTTTGAAATACCCTCATTGGATTTTTGTGTATGTTTTTCGTATTGCTCATTCTTAAGTAACTCAGGATCATCTGTGTAACAGTGTTAAAGCCCTCTCACCCTCTTTCTCCTTTTTACTGTTTCTGTGCCCATGCCACCCCTTGAATATATAACCTGTGTCACTCAAAGGCCAGCACCTGTAGCTGTCTCCACGACAACTCTCAGGCTGCGGAGCCATTGTGCGCAGAGCGGGAAGTACTCGAGGGTTTAGGATCCTTTCCCACCCCGTGACTCTTAACCAATGATTATAGGGTGAGGGAGTATTGTTAGGGGACTCTGGAGACTGAAGAAGCCTAATTAATTAGGCCTCTCCCGGTCACCTCCCTACCATGTCACTCACTTCCTCTAAGTTGTTTTTTAGACCCTCCAGAGAGCCCTGGACGAGTCCAGATCTAACCAGCTCAGCATAGCCTGACATGCTCAGAGCAGACCATAATGACTGACAAACGACCCTGGGCTGCCACGCATGCTCAATAATGCAAGAGAACGTATGTCAAGGAATCTGAAGACTCAGGCCAAGGAACCAAAATCACCGGAAATGCATTATCATTATCAACAATAGTCAAGCCCATTTCAAAAGCGTTTGGTCCGTTGGCCACTTCCGTGCCTAGTCTTAGCCCCACCTCGTAATAAATAATCAGAAACTATGAATAGGTAAAACCTCTTATCCTACCTACCGTTTCCCTCCACCCCTAAATGAATATGTATAAATTGCACATTGCTCACGCAGATGGGGGAACTCAATCTGAGGTAGACACCTCTGAGTTCCTACTTGGTAGCCTGCAAACTAAACTCTTTCTTCCTCTCAAAACCAGTGTCTGAGAGTTTGGCTTCTTGCACGCTGGGCATGGACCCATTGGTCCAGTTTCAGTACGAGCCTTCAACACACATAAATATAGTTTATATTCCAGAGTTCTTGTGCAGGATTAGGCAGAAGCCCAACCTCTGGGAGACTTCTGTCTCAGAGCACACCTTCCTCTACTTTCTCCCTTCCCTGTCTGGTTCTCTCTGTTCCCCCAAGAAATTCCCTGGGAACCCCTGCATAGTTCTGCCCCAGAGGAACCCAACCTAAGATGATAAGCTATTACAAAGTCTCTTGTAAATTATTTTACTTAATTTTAGAGCCTAATTTTATCACACATCTTATTTCTTCTAAACAGTAAGCATAACAATGCACCATTTCTCTTTGCAGACTAGGATTCCGAATGACATTATTCTGAAGATTCCCTGCTTTCACTGATTTACTTTTTTCTTGAAAATTATTTTCTGTTGACTTGAGAACTTTTAAGGTATATACAGCCAACGAACTGATTTTCATGATAATTCTCATGAATTAGGTCTTCACACAGAATATACATCGATCATAATAGTCAATGACATAAAGGGCCTGAATTTTGAAAAGAATAATTATCATAAAAATTCCAACATCAAAGTGCCCGCATGACCCCACCACTTCATTCTTCTAAATTGAAAAGGACTATAGGGAACAGAAGACCAAGTAGGAATTGTTAGGCGAAGGTTATGATAATATATTTGCCAACGGAGTCAGGGAACATCAATCTAGAAAGACCAATAAGAACAGTCTAAAGATTTTTTTAGGCTAAAAGACTTGAAACCAATACTCAAGGTTCATAGCCAGGCCAGTGTACTTTGCCATTTCCCAGACAGAATCTAAAAGTAACTTCCATTTCAAAACCCAGGAAATTAAGCAAAAAAAGTTAATGCTTTAATCACAATTTGATTACAACCTTCGAAGAAGCATGGTTAATTGGAAAGGTATCTGAATATTTAACCAAAGTATGAAGCAAGAACATTTAAATTAACGTCCTTCATTGTCATCATTATCTCTTCATTCTCTCATTCACCACCACAATGGTGAAGCTATGCTTGCCACTCATGTGGACAATAGGGTCATAAGTCTTGGCTTTAGCACGCAGTACCTGCTGTGGTACCTATTCTTCTGTTAATGAGCGTGCATAACTCTTCATCCCCAAGGAACCGTCTCCGCACATAAAAGGATACATAATTTTTATAACGCCAGAAAGAAGTAAATACAGCTCATTGAGTTTTCTATGTGAGGATTTGGGGAGTATAATTATCAGCCCCTGCCAGTATCATCAGGCAATAGGGCTGGTGCCTTTTTAAAACTAGGGCTGTGTTTAACTTTTTAAAAATATGATACAACCAAGTAACCAAGTGTATTTGTAACTAAGTATAAGGTAAAAGCAAATTTCAGATCCCATGGGTGCGCTGAGTGGCCTCCGAGGGCAAGAGCCAAGGCCCTGGAGCCACTTGGCTGCACACAGACAACAGGAAGCCCTGAGCGTTTAGGACCCTGCCCCACACTCTGTTAGCCACTTGCTTCAACTGGGGAACACCCTAAGATATCATTTATACTAACAATGTTGATATGGGAAAGACTTCTCTTCCTGGATGCATTCAAATTTTAACTTATGATATTTCATGAGAAGAAAAGTATTAAAAGTGCTCTGCAATATATGTGACACAGACCAAACGCTCAAAAAATGGCGGCTGATATTATTTTTATCATTTTTGCTATTACTGTCATGAAGTGGAAACCCTGGTGGCATTATGGTTAAGTGCTACTACGGCTGCTAACCAAATGGTCGGCAGTTCGAATCCGCCAGACGCTCCTTGGAAACTCTATGGGGCAGTTCTACTCTGTCCTATAGGGTTGCTATGAGTCGGAATCGACTCCACGGCACTGGGTTTGGTTTGGTTTTGGTTTTGTCATGAAGTAAAACTCCTAGGGATTTATCACATGCTTGAAAATATACTGGAAACAGCTGAAATTCAATTTCAAAATGTTTATGGGATCTGGCAAAACCCATAAAACTCTACAACACATACAGTGAACCCTAATGTAAAGAATGGGCTTTAGTTAAGGAGGAAACCCTGGTGATGCAGTGGCTAAGAGCTACGGTTGCTAACCAAAAGGTTGGCAGTTTGAATCCACCAGTTTTGCTCCTTGGAAACTCTACGGGTCAGTTTTACTCTGTCCTATAGTGTTGCTATGGTTGAAAATCAACTTCACCGCAACGGGGTTAGTTAATAATAGCGTATCAGTATTAGTTCATCGATTGCAACAAATGCTTCACAGGAACGCAAGATGTTAACAGAAACAGTGTACAGGCGAAGGTGGTATATGGGAATTCTCTGAACTTTCTGCATAACTTTTCTATAAACTAAAACAGCTCTTAAGAAGTCTATTAAATTCTAAAAAAAAAAATACCTGCATCGTTCTACAGAAAATGTGGAATTTTTGCTATGTCCTAAGTTCTTCATAATGCAGTTATGGAAAAATCTGTTAAAAGAAAATTTCACAAAAGGAATCCTAGCTCAATGACAGTCTGAGGCTGAGGAAACAAAGCTCTGCAACTAAATCAAATAGAACCCGATAACAGCAATTTTTAAATATAAATGCTCAAATGGCTCTATACTGGTTGGTACATCAACACACATGAAAAACATTAACCCAAGACTTCCTATGTTAAATACTTCATTACTTGACCAGAACACACACACTACACGCACACACAGAGGCAGCCCTTGCTTTGCATGGTACTGCAAAACCCAAAAATGACCATGCGAGTTGAAACCGTGCAAAGAGATCTTAACAATCAATGGGAAAAGTTATGATCGTTCTATGACCTTTATATTTGTTTGTCAAGACACTGAAAAGTCTTTGACTCACCCAGCCCAGCGCCTTCTAGTCGAGTCTTTGACTATCAGTTATAAACGTAAGGAAATGAAAGACAAAAAAAGAAAACTAATATTTACTTAGTGCACTGTAATTTAAAACATTAGAGACACTGAGAGTTAACATATTTCTTTGTAAAAACTTATAAAGAGTAGTTTGAACAGTGCTTGAATTCTTCTCAGAAGGCATCTTTCTAGGACTTGATGAATCATCATTCTTTTCTAAATTTGAATCAGATTCCAGCATTTTCTCCTTTGTGCTCTCACTGTGGTGAAATATCTCTAAGAGTTCTTTTAATGTGAAGTTATTTGCTGTTGTCACTTCCTGTGGAACACCTTTATCTTTTTTGTCACAACTGCTTTCGGTGGTTACTAAGTGAGCCTTGACAAAGTTTCGCTAGCTGCAAACCTAGAGGCTCTTTGAGTGGTAGTGCCAATACGCCCATGGACAGCTATTTCTTTTATAAAAGTTTGAAGTTCACTTTTGTTTCTTTGCTGCACTTTCATCTTGGTTGACCAATTCCCTCTTTGTTTATCATTTTTGTGAAATGTCACTTGGGTTTCTCCCTGGGAGAAAAGGAGGCAACATAACTACAGCTTTGCTGTCTGTGCATAAGCTGAATAACAGATGCTCAGTGACCAATCACTGACCGACCTTGAAAGTGATGTGATTAGTCCTTGACCAGGATGACTACCTGTTACTTCCACAGTGATTTGTGGACTGGAGATCTAGCAGGGAAGTTTGTACATTATGCAATTACTCAGTTAATATACTGTGGTCACTGAAATTTAAACCATTTTGTTGGAGGACTAGTATTTAACTAAACTGTGGTAACTAAAATTCATGTGCATCGGAACTGAGCAAAGCAAGGAGTGCCTGTACACACACACACAAACACACACACAGATGCACATTATATATAGAGTCATCTCTGATGAGTTTCTTCGTTAAAAAGACAGTAAACCTGTCATAGAAGAGAATTTAAATGAAATCTGTCCATTTTAAGAGATATATTCCACTACTGTGTTGATAGTTGAACAATAGTCTGATGTGCTGGTGACAATAAAGAGGTTGAGATTCCTCAAGGCTAGATTGCAGGCCTCCCCTACCCAAAGATTCAAAGATGCTTTCAATGCCCACGTAGGTGACACAGAATGAGACGATAATATTTCTAAACCACTACCTGAACACTAATTAGTGCCTGATTGGCATCATCTCCCCACAACAACCTCGCAAGCAGCAAGTTGGATTTGCGAAGAATAATCTGCTCTTCGATCAACCTAACATGCATATTTAAGTTCTCCATTATGCTCTACTACTGCCTCTGAAATCACATGGACAAACTCAGTGTCAAAGTACCATAGACCCGGCATTTATGAAAAAAAAAAATGAAAGGCACCTGGAAATTTCTGCTCAAGTTAAAAACCATCCTCAGGGAACCTCAGGCTAGGCGATCAGTGTCCACCATTATACATTCTCTTTGTATTCTATACTTTTGTTTCATAGTGTACACATATTTATTTGGAGTCCTCATGGAGTAGTGGTTAAGAGCTTGGGTGCTAACAAAAAGGTCAGCAGTTCAAATCCACCAGCTGCTCCTTAGAAACCGTATGGGGCAGTTCTACTCTGTCCTATAGGGGTGCTAAGAGTCGGAACCGACTTGACGGCACCTAACAACATCATCTATTTATTTATTTAATACATAATTAATTATGCTCACTGTGTGTCCAGGCAGTGTTCTAAGAGTTTTACAAAAAATAATAGATTTAATCCTCATCGTAATTATAACCACAAATTTATTTTTGTAATAATTATACTAGGCTGGATGCTCCATGAGGATGGAGATCATCTCTGTCTTGTTTACCACTGTATTTCAATGCCCAGGCACAGTGTCTAACAAATACTAGACTCTCAACAAATGCTTATTTTATGTGTTCTAAGCATTCCAAGATTGAACTACTGGGTGAATATACCCATTTATTTGCTAACACAACTTTTTACTACAGAAAAACGTGAGCACTTGCCTGTAAGCTTGTGTGTGTGTGTGTGTTTACAAAACCATAGGCATACTGGTTGCTTGCACATTAAGTGGGTGACGTTTACTATCGTAACTTGTTTTGTTTCTGCAGAGAAAAAGGAACGGGGAAAAGATTTGAGGACAAGTCCCCTAGAATGCTGCTCTCTACACTTGTCTCAGTGAGTCTCCCATTTATAAAGTTGCATGTTCTCCCAATATCTGAGTATTTATTTTTAAAAATGTATTACATATATTATAAAACATGATTAAAAGCAGAAAATTCAAATGGTATAAGTAGAAAATAAGAATAATTTTTAACATCTTTACCTATATCCAAAGTATGATCTTGCACATCCCTGGGGGTTAAATGGCCCTTTACTTCTGACAACACTCTATGGTAATTATCATCCCAAAATCAAGGTGTCTAGAAAAATGCATTAAATTGTCAGAAGTCTTTGTGCTTACATCCTTTATTATGAAAATAAACACAAACCATGCACGTATCACTAAAATGTAGATACAGATTGTGCCTTTTTCATGAGAAAGGCACCCATCTAAACCCCAAAGTTGTGATTTCGTCAACTTCTTCTACTGATGTTAGGCTAGAATTACTGCAGCTGTGTCGCATGTGTTTCTCTTCCTCCGGCACCCCATCCCATCTCTTATGAAATGTTCTAATGACATGTGAACTGGTCAAATGGAAGAGAAGGAAGGCTGGGAGAGAGAAATAAAAAACACAGACAAATCTGTAAACATTCCTTTAGTCAAAAGTTAACCCAATCTATAAAATATACATCATTTTTTAAATTCCTGGGAGTTTCATGGAATTTTGTTTTGTTTTCATTCTTTAATTTCAGTCTCTTTTTATTCTATCATGCCCACATCATGTGTCTAATTCTAATCCTCTACTGAACGCACAGATGAGCAGCTTTAAATTTCTCACCAATTAACATTTAAGACTGAACTGAAAGTTCCGTAAGGGCAGAAGGCATGTCTATCTTTCCTACCAACTTGTCCTCAGCACAATACCTGGCTCTCAAACAATATTTGTTTAATAAATGAATGAACAACATAGGCGATATGTTCTAGAGCTCTATGTGTACAGTGATTCTATGGTGAGTGAAAAAAATATTCTTAGTCAATTAAAAAGCTCATTTAAAGATTATCCTTCAATAGAAAGAAAAATTTCTTAAAGTTTAAAAATAATTTTTTTTTTTTGTTCAAGAGAGAACAAAGGAAACAGATACATGGGCAGGTCTCTTTGATTTGGCTCACTTTGATAATTTAAAATCTCAAATGGATAAATTAAAAATGATGACTTTTACTAGCCTATCCAGTATTCTCAGTTTGCCATTAAAAATTATAAAGCACTATCTAGCTTTTCTATCCTGCTACTTCCCCCATTAATGAGTTAAATAAAGTTTTAGCACATGTTTATTACATATTTGTGTGACAATCACATTTTTAACTTTTCAAAAATTATGCTTTGCAACTACTGGAGATCCCATCAAGATGTCTAAGGTGCCAGCTAAACTCCATTTCCTGAGGAGGAATATACTCCTTAGGCTCTTTAATTCCAGATCTAAATTTTCTTGGATCCGGGAATGGAAGTGGGTTTGGAATGGAAGGAATTTCAGGAGGCAAAATAACTTTAACCTTTCTGACTCAATATTTTTCTTTTTTTTTTTTTCTTCTGATTTGTGCCTTTTTTTGTTAGTTTGTTTCTAGTTTTTGGGCACGTGGAGAAATTCTTAGAGAAGCTCAAAGACAACAGAGCAGACAAAACGAAGACACTAAGGTGATTTCTAATTAGCATACAGGCCAAAGAAGAAGTCTTAAAATAAATTAAAAAAATATTTTTAAACAAATGAAAATATAATTCATCAAATTTTGGGGGGTACAACAAAAGAAATGCTCAGAGAAAATTTTATAGCATTAAATGTATCTCTTAGAAAAGGAAAAAGATGACAAAGCAATAATCTAAGATTCCACCTTATGAAACTAGAGAAAGAAGAACAATTTAAGCATAAAGCAAACAGAAAAAAAGAAATCAAATTTATAGCAGAAATCAATGAAAACAGTAGTGAAAATCGACAAAATGAAAAGCTGGTTCTTTGAAAAGATCAACAAATTTCATAAGCCTCTAGCCAGGTTAGTCAATAATTATCAGAAATGAAAGAGGGGTCATGACAGCTTATCCTATGGACATTAAAAGGATAATAAAGGAATACTATGAACAACATTATGCCCACAAATTGATAGCTTAGATAAAATGGACCAATTCCTTGAAAGACACTACCAAAACTCACACAAGGAGAAATTTACAATCTAATATAAGTAAACTGAATCAATAATTGACAACCTTCCAAAATAGAAAACACCAGGCCCAGATGATATCATTGGTGAATTCTTCCAAATATTTAATACCAATTCTCCACGATCAATCACAGAAAAATAGAAGCTGAGGTAACACTTCCTAACCCATTTTACGAGGCCAACATTACGCTAATACCAAAACCAGATACAGACATTAGAAAAAAGGAAAATTACAGACCAATATGTTTCATAAATCGGAGCCCTGCTGGCGCGAATGGTTAAGCACTAGGCTGTTAACTGAAAGGCGGGATGTTTGAACCCAGCGACTGTGGGGAAGAAAGACCTGGTGATCTGCTTCCATAAAGGTTACAGGTAAGGAAACCCTATAGGGAAGTTCTACTCTGTCGCACGGGGTCACTATGAGTTCAAATTGACTCAATGGCACTAACAACAGCAACAATGTCTATGAACATAGATGGAAAAATTCTCAATAAAATGTTAGCTAATAAAACCCAAGAATGTATAAAAGGTAATTCCAAGTAAGACTTCTTTCAGATATACAAGTCTGGTTCAACAACAAGAGTTGTTGGAAGCAGGAACACAAATACTTGTACTTGTGTTCACTGCAGCACGATTAACAATAGCCAAACAATGGAAACACCCTAAAAGTCCATCAACAAATGAATGAATGAACAAAACGTGACACATACACGCAACAGAATATTAGCCACAAAGGGAAATGAAGTACTGATACAGGCTATAGCATGGATGAACCTTGAAAACACTATGCTAAATGAAATAAATCAGTCACAAAAGGATAAACATTGTATGATTTCAGTTATATGAATATCTAGGATAGGCAACTCTACAGATATCACAGTTTATCAGTTGTTACCAGGAGCAGGCAAGGAGGGAGGGGAAAGGGGGTAGTTACTGATTAGAGGGCACTGAGCTTCTGTTCAAAATGATGAAAAAATTTGGAAATGCTAAGGGTGGTGGTTGAAAAGCATAATAAACATAATTAATGTTATTGAATTGTACATGTGAAGAATGTGAAATAACTACTGTTTTGGTACATATATATTTAGCACAATAAAAATGTTAATTAATATAATCCACCACATCAACAGACTAAAGAAAAATCTCTTGATAATATCAGTTAATGCAGAAAAAGCATCTGACAAAATCCAACACCTATCCCTAACAAAAACTCTCAGCAAACTAGGAACAGAAGGGGGAACTTCTTCAACTTGATAAAGAGCATCTACAATAACCTACATTATATTTAATGGCGAATGACAGATGCTTTCCTCCTAAGATGGGGAAAAAGGCAAGAATATTCATTCTCACCACTCGTGCTCAACATCCTGCTGGAATTCTTAGCTACTGAAATATGACAAGAAAAATTATATAGATTGAGAAGGCAAAAAATAACACTGTGTTCATGGATGACATAATTGTAAATGTAGAAATTCCAAAAAATTGACAAAAAAATTCTTGAACTAATAAACAATGATAGTAAGCTCACAAGACACAAGATTTATAAAAATCAATTACTTTCTGATATACCAGGAATAATCCGACTTTAAAATTAGAAACACAATACCATTTACATTGCTCCTAAAAAAAAAAAAAGGCACGCTTAGGTATTTTTATGGATTGAATGGTGCTCCCAAAAACTTTATGTTGAAGTCCTAACCTCTAGTGCCTATGAATATGACCTTGTATGGAAACAGGGTCTTTGAACATGCCATCAAGTAAGTTAAACGTGAGGTCGTATTTGAGTAGGGTGGGTCCTAATGCAGTCTGAGTGTTTCCTTACCGGAGAGGAAAAGAGGCACAGAGAGACACACAGGGGAAGATGGCCATGTGAAGATGCATCTACAAGACAAGGAACACCAAGAAACACCTGGAACTACCAGAAGCTGAAAGAATCAAGGAAAGCTCTTCCTCTAGAGTGAACAGAGAAAGCATGTCCTGATGATATCCTGAATTCATACTCCTAGTCTCCAGAGAGCTGTGAGACAAAGTTCTGTTCTCATAAGCCACCCACTTTGTGGTGCTTTGTTGCAGCAGCCTTAGGAAAATAACATGGGTATAAATTTAACAAAACATTTGCAGAATTTATATGTGCAAAACTACGAGACTCTGATGAAAGAAATTAAAGAAGCCTTAAGGAAACGGAGAGATATTCCACGCTCACGAATTGGAAGACTCAATGTTGTTAAGATGACAATTCCCTCCAACTTGATTCAACACAATCTCAATCAAAATCCCAGAAAGTTATTTTGTAGATATTAACAAAGAGACTGACTAATGTAAGCTTCCTAACCTTCTAATACTGGCTTACTGATCAGATTTGTTATTAGTTGTCATCAAGTCGATTCCAACTAACAGTGACCCTGTGTGTGCAGAGTAGATCTGCTCTATAGGGTTTTCCAGACTGTGATCTTTCAGAAGCAAATCATGAGGCTTGTGTCCTGAGGTATCTCCGGGCAGATTCGAACCACCAACCTTTTGGTTAGTAGTTGAGCACACTTAACCATTTACACCACCCAGGGACTCCTACTGATCAGACAGGCTAACATTATTTCCATGTTAAGTTTATGATTATGAAAGATATGTGTTGAATAAATTGAATTATAATTCTAACACGTATTTATATCAACAGAAATTATTTTCTGTACTATGTCAGGTTAATTTGATTTCCAAGATAACTTTAAGACCCTGTGCAAATATTGAGTTAATTAAGATAATCTTTTAATATTTAGGTATTTCTAAGTATGGCTGAATACTGAGCTATTACTGTTTATATTTAGTTGAGATGTTGAGCTTTTTTAATAGACTCCAGATTGTACTCTTCTATTAATCTGAAGTTTGGTGTTTTGAACCTACCCAGAAGTGACTTGAAAGAATGGTCCAAAGGCTGAGCATTTAGTAAAAGCAGACTACTGACCCACAATCGAAGAAGAATAAGAATTCCATAGGAAATGATAAGAGAAAACCAAGTTTAGCTACTTGTTTTGGAAGGTTGTCATTATCATTTTTGAATGTATTTTCCAAGGAGTGTGACATGTAGCCTTTCTCGTTCTCCTTGATCTATCTTCAACCTTTAAGAGACTATACTTTTGCTCACAACTTAACCATTCTTCAAATGTTTAAAATATATAAAGCAAGTCTATAATATAACTTTTCTGAATGTCTTTCTTTTTGACAAGTACTAAGATGATGGGTGCATGACAGGATGGAAGATGATGAAAAAAACTTTATCATTATGCTCTTAGTTTTTTGATAAATCATTGCCCACCAAGGATAAGTGGGCAACTATCAAGTAAATGGTTTTATTGTTTTCTTGTTTTTAACTTCTAACCACTCCCTGAATCATATAATAACTGTCCTATAAAAAGGAAAACAGAGTAAGTAACAACAAGATCTTCAAATACTAATACATTTTTTCATTTTATTTGTTTGGAGAAGTAAATTCTTTCTTTCCATGTAAGAAAGTTCAACTTCTGCATGAACACATTTATTACACTGAAAGGATAATGTCATTAATTTCCTAAGTCATTTATTTTATAACATTCTATCTCAAACATATTTTTCTTATAAACTTAAGATTTTTCTGTTAGCATTTCCTAGAGAAATTTAAACAATTTACCTTGTCAAAGTTTACATTAGATGTTCAATAAAAATGGTTTTCTTCCCAATAAATTTACTCATGTAAATAAAATTACCAAAGGAAAAATACTTAATATGTAGTATAAACCTCAATTAATAAAATTCATGGTTAATAGACCATTTCTGTAAACTGACATTTCTATTAACAAAGGGTAAAAAAAAAAAAGAATCATTATATTACAACGTTTATTCCTGAAATACTTTTTTAAATGGCATTGATACACTTCTCTGGTTTGTTGAAACAAAGGGCAGCCTGGTGGCTATGAGAGGGGCTTTGGAGACACATAGGCATGGGTTAAAACCAAGTTTCCCAGTTATCAGCTGTGGGGCCCTTGGCAATTCTGAACCTCTTTAAATCTCTGTTTCCTCATGTGTACTAAAATCTATCTCAAAAGATTGCTGTGATGATTAAAGAAAAGCAAAGAAAATTACACCATAGCTTTGGGATACTAATATGATTTTCATTTTATTAGTCCAGAGCAGTGAATTGTTTCTTTCCATGAATTGCTGTTATTGTGTGAACTGAGTAGCTCCCAACACCTAAGGACCCTATGGGACAAGAGTGTAACTGGTCCATCGGGTTTCCAAGGCTGTAATCTTTACAGAAGCAGAGTGACGCATCTTTCTCCCATGGAGGGGCTGCTGGATTTAAACCACTGACCTTTAAGTTAGCAGCCGAACACTTTAACCATTGTGGCATCAGGGCTTTTTTCTTTCTATATAAATAATTTGAATTTCCTCATGAAGAAATAGTACCACTCGGTAATAAGTTAAATGGAGTATTCTGAGCATCATGAATGTTATGTATTATCTCTTTGGTGGTTACCATGTCATTGTGACCCCTCAGGTCATTCTTTACAGAGTATCACTTACCACAGTTACAACTGTTTCTACAGAAAGGTATGGGAGATACGACCAAATGGTCACTGATACTGGAGCCCTGGTCACTCAGTGGGTAAAAGCTTGGCTGCTAACCAAAAGGTTGGCAGTTCGAATCCACCAGCTGCTCCTTGGAAACCTTATGGGGCAGTTCTACTCTGTCCTATAGGGTCGCTATGAGATGGAATCAGCTCAATGGCAATGGGTTATTTTAGTTTCACTGATACTAGTATATAACCTGAAAAAAAATTTTTTTAGAATACATCCTTGACATTGACTTTAGTTTTCATCGTGATTGGTCTCATTCCTCAAAAAGTAGAGGGAATATATAATCAACTGAATATCTGAATAATGAAATATTGACTGTTTCTTAATTTTATATGTAAAACATTTAAAAAGTTTGAACCACTATAGTTATTTTAGAGAGGTATTTCATAGTCATTTCATGAAGTATCAAATCATCCACACGTATCAGTCAATTCAAGTAAAAATTGAAAATAGTTTTTAATTTTTTTTTCTTTCACATTACACAGACTGAACTTGGCATGATGTTACGTTCCACAGGCCCCAAGTCATGCCACACGCAGGGACATCAAGACAACTGAATATATTCAAGTGAAGCAGAGTAAGCTGCTAATTCATGTGTTGTTCAGAAATGATTATTTAAGCAATGGAAACCGTGGGTAGCTAAGGTATTTTTACTTTCTTAAGAAAGACTCAAAGTCTTACGGCCTCTACATTTGATAATAAATGTGAGTTGGCACATAGGGTGTTGAGCCTTCTTTGAGACATATTCCACAAACGTCAGAATTGTTTTAACTTTACCCTCCCTCAGTTATCTCTGGTTTTTGCCACGCTATTAAGCAAAATTTCACCCACAGCCTAATATCTCCACTTCCAGAAATCGTCATTTTTCTACACCAAACCACAGAGGGCCTTTGAAAGACAGAAACTATAGATGTATATCTTCTTTAGCAAATAACCAGTTTCAACCACATTTTTCTTAGGACTCTATAGTACAATTCAAATAAGTTTAGTTGTAGCGATAGCACGATGAAGGCTAAATGTATGCGTGTCTTATAACTGGCTGATCATACAAATAATTATTAAATATAAACACATATGCTTTTGTAGATTTGTTGGAGAGATTCGTTAATTGCTTAATGAAAGATGTCTTTCAGATACTAATTCCTTCATTTAGTTCAACAGATTAAATTTTATATGAGAAGATATTAGCATGCATGCAATGAAGTGACAAGGACAACCAAAAAGCTTAAATGTTAATGGATAAAATATAACATTCAGGTTATTTAAAAAAAAACTAAACAGTATAATTTTCATTTTGTGTGCTTCCACTTGCTTTCTGCCTAGACAAAGAATGTCCCTGTTAATATTCATGCAGATACTACAATATCAATATTATTCCCACATTTTTCTGAGTTGTAAATAAATTATAAAACTTTAAACAAAGTGTATGAATAATTCCAAATGAGCTAAGATTTCGCATTTTCTAATTTGAAGAACTAGTCAAGACTTGATATTTGAGGCCAAAGCAAATCACTTTTTGTGCTACAGTTTTAAGTCATTATCTAATTTTATGGAAATTCTCGATACACAGTTTGCAGAAAGCTATCATATAAAAACAGCTTGCCACCACAGAGTTAATGTCAACAATTTTTTTGTGAAAGGAAATTACCACTAATGCCAACAGACCTGTGTCTTCATTCCCCCAGCCCTCTTAAACTGCAGTTCAATCTGGTATAATCTTTTTTCCTTCCCCAGTAGGGTGCAGAGAGCCCTCTAGCTTCCAAGCCTGTTTCCTACTGAGGTACATATTGGCCAGCATACAGCTGCTCAGAACAACTATTTGCATCTACAATGGGGTCATCCCACCACGTTCTTTTCAGATCAATATGATTGGTACAAACAATAGTTTGATTTTGATTGCTCTATAGTACGCTTGGGTAGAGCCTCTGAATGCAAGTGAATTGCTCAGAAACAATGGGCTGGTTCATCATCCAAAGCGTCCCTTTTCAAACAGCTGCCTCTGCCACACTCACCCTGACAACGTCCAGAAAAACAGATGGTTTCAGCATTCATGGCCAGTTGAGTGAAAGCCCCTGAGTCAACCATTCAAGGCATGTTTTTTAATCTATTTGATACTAAGGGATATTTTTCCTACAATAATTTTCAAATATATTTAAATTCTTTTGCTGGATCTAAGTTAAATTAAAAAGAAAGAGGCAGGCATTTTAGGAGGTAAGAGTAAAAATCCCTTTCTGAACTCAGCGGAGCCAGGGGTTTTCTTAAAACTGCAGTGGGACCCTCATGTATCATTACGTCTGGTGATTCTGCAGTGCAAAAAGGTGTATTAATAACCAAGCTTAGTTCTCCCAAGTTTGATTTCCCTTCTGGTCTTCTGTTGTCTACTCAAAGGCAGACCTTTTAGGTGACTTTAAAAACAGTATTCCCAGCCCCTTCCCTCCCCTGCACCCCCCAATTTTGTTTAGGAAATTGTATCAGAAAACACTAGAGACATGGTCATTCCTGTGTGTTGCCATCACTCATTTATAAACTATATGAAAATATATTTTGCATTCAGTCGGTTGCAAGGGCTGTGCAGATGCAAATATTGCTCCTAAACGCATTTGTATTTTGGTGCTTAAAAAGAAACAAAAACAAAGTGTTAGAGAAATGTAGCTATATCCCAAGACTATTTTACCTCTGCATTTTTATAGTAAACACTGAGGGCAAGAAAATTTTTATTTGTCAGTCATAAGAAGTATTTCTATTTCAAAATAATAATTAGAAACAGGGTAGTAAACAAATTATAATCATAGTTTTTCATTACTATTACATAAGGTACAAAATTTGGGAAAAGGTACCCTACCCCGTGTTACATATCTTTCTAAATATCACTTACTGGTTTCATAAGAGTTTACAGACACAAAGGACAGTAAAAGGAGACTCTGACATGCTCCCTGTTAGCAGCTGTTTTCTACAGAATGTATTTAACTCGAATCTGCATTTATAAATGCATAATATTATATTATAGGTTTATATATATCTCATTTTTATGGAAGATCTTATTCCTAAATTCTGAGCACAAAAATAAATTCTACTTTGTCATTGACTCGATTATAAATTCACAGGAAAAATTCATTTATTCAACTAATTTTACCGATAATTTTATGGATCTCATAGCATTGTTGCTATTGTCAGTTGGCATGAGTTGGCACCAAGTCATGGTGACCACCTGTAAGACAGAATGAAACGTTGCCTGGCCCTGTGCCATCTCCATGACTGTCAGTATGTTAGGGTCCCTTGTTGCGGCCATTGTGTCAATCCATCTCACTGAGGGTTTCCCTTACCTTTGCTGGCTTTCCACTTTACCAAACTTGATGACTTTCTCCAGCGGTCCCTCCTGATGATGTGTAAACAAGTCAAAGTCTCAGGCAATATTCTGTGATCCATAGGGTTTTCACTGGTTAATTTTCTAAAGTAGATGGCTAGGTATTTCTTCCTAGTCTGCCCTACGCTGGAAGCTCTGCTGAAACCTGTCCGCTGAGGGGGACCCTGCTGGTATTTGAAATACTGTTGGCATAGCTTCCACTAAGTTACCACAGTAGGACAAACTCACAGAGGGGTGCTGGATAGGGTTATTATTAGAAGGATTAAATTAGATCACGCACTTAACACAATACCTGGCATATTATTACAATCATCACTATTATCATCATCACCATCATCATCACCACCATCATTATTAATACTACTGAAGAAATATTAACAAAGTAGAGAGCAAAAAGTATTGTCACCCAATGGGTGAAGCTGAAAACTTGCAATGGGAAGCATTAAGATCTTGGCCTGGCCCATGACCCTCTAGGCATTACTCTGGAAGAACCTGCAGCACCAGGAAGCAGCACCGGGAAGCAGCACCTTCACACCTCTCAATCTGTGCTTGCCTGTTTTTACCAAACCTCCTCTTCTGGGAAGTGATGGATGTTTCTCAGACCTTCCAAGCATGACCAGTGTTTGAGACAAACAGTTCTCACTTCAGCTCCTTGCCTCTGTGATCTTGCCCATGAAACACCTGAGTTTCCTGAACTCAGTTTCATCCATCCAGTCATCGTCTTTGCCCTGGACCAAAGTGTCTACTGATGAATCTCCACTCCAGGCGAGCAACAGAGGCTGGTGGTGTCAGTGTTCACCCTCAGTGTGCATGTACATCCTCATACTTCTCCCATCTTTAAATACAAGCAAGCACAAACTCCCCCTTCCTCTAGATTCACACTTCAGCTACTGCCCAATATTCCTCTTTCCCTTTCTTCTGAAGAGTGGTTTTATTCCCACCAACTTTCCTTCCTCATCTTTCATCCTCTCTCTGGACTTCTGGCACCAAACATTCCACTAAAACTGCCATCCAGATGATTATCAAGGACATCCTACATGTCAAGTCCAGTGAACATTTCTAAGTCTCTATGATACTCGACTTTGCTTCAGATTTGAACTTGCTAAGCACCATTCATTCCCTTATCCATTTACCTGTCGCTGTGCTGGACCCTGAGGACACTAAGAAACACTGAAATTCTTGGCGTCTTGGCAGGCCTTCCATACTCTTTCCTAGCTTTCCTCCCACCTTCTCCATCACTTTCCTTCATATTCCCCTTCCCCTGCCTCCCTCAGGGTTTTGTTTTCAGTGTGCTCAGTTTCCACATCCTCTTCGTCCATCCATTCATTCAACAACACCTTTATCAAGCACCTCCTACAAGTCACATGTTATCCATGCCTATGACTTCAACTAAATGTGACCTCCTAACTGAAATCCTTCATGTGCTAACAAACACTGTTGACACTTACTCTGTGCCAGACATAGTGCTAGGCTCATTCATCTACTGATGAATAAATGATAGTCTGTCTTCACAGGGTTTTCTGTGCAGTCCAGCATAAAGACAACTAAACCACCCATAAATAATGCTGCATGATACACAGAGAAAAATGCACCTAACAGAGAAGGTGAACCTAACTAGCACTAAGGTTTGAGACTTTACTCTAGATGTATAAAAAGAGGGGAGAGACATCATTAGATTTGTGTTTCAGAAATATCACTCTGGTGATAATGTGGAAAATGGATTTGAAGGTGGCAGGAAGACTAGTTAGGAAATGATGATGCAAACTGGATTGAGGGAGAGACAGTGGGTACAGAAAGAAATAGATATATTTTAGAGCTGTATCAAATACAGTATTTGATAAGATTTGTTAAGTTTATTGAGTTCTGAAGCTACGTGTGTAGGAAAGTTCTGGAAATGGGACAGGATAAATGGGCTCATGTGGCTGGGTTTCTACGGCTCCAATAATATCATCTTGTTATAGTTCTTACGATAGCAATCTGTTGTATGTGTCTGTCTCCTGCATCAGACCAGTAGTTCTCAGCATTTTTCCTTCTGTCGTACTAGTCATATATTCAATCAGCTTCCATCAAAATATTTATTAAAAGCACTCTGGGCGGAGGAAAAAGAGGGAAGGAGGGAAGAAGTTCAAAATCTCTGGGGGAATATATAGCAGGGAAGTTGAAAATCCTCCACTACAATGTAAATGTCTTAAAGGCAGGAGTAGTGTCTTTTAAAATTGTGTTTCCCTAAGACCTAGTACGGAAACCCTGTTGGCATAGTGGTTAAGTGCCACAGCTGCTAACCAAGCGGTCTGCAGTTCGAATCCACCAGGCACTCCTTGGAAACTCTACCAGGCAGTTCTACTCTGTCCTATAAGGTCGCTATGAGTCGGGATCGACTTGACGGCAGTGGGTTTGGTTTTGGTTTAAGACCTGGTACAATGTCTGATACAAAATCGGGTATTCAGTATTTCTTGGATGAACAAATGGATGAATAAAAGAATGCTTTACCTCCTAGGTTTTTAGCCATACAGGCTGTCAGGATACTCCAGGAATAGAGAAAGGAGCTAGCTCTCCCCTCAGTCTGATATTCTGGGATTGATTTTTCCCTTCAAGACTCCTTTAAGATTGGGATTGGGGTTTGAGGATGAGGTGATATGAAGGAAGACAGGAGCTTGAAAATAAGAGCAAACGTTTCAGGTCCAGAGAGTCATGGAGTTTCAGGCCTTTAGGATGGATCCTCAAAGTAATCTCACTTCACAGATTAAAAAACAAAAACAAAAAATGTCATTGAGTCGATTCCCAAAGAGTTTCCAAGGAGTGCCTGGTGGATTTGAGCTGCTGACCTTTTAGTTAGCAGCCTTAGCTCTTAACCACTACGCCACTGGGGTTACAGAAGAGGGAACTGAAATCTAAAAAGTTGAAGTGACTTTCCCAGCCAAGTACTGCAACATCAACTGCATCTAGATCTATTGACAACACAAAAAGATCTAGATCTACTGACTAAACGACAGGATCTAGATTTATTGGCAATACTAACCCATTTAGATCTACTGGCAACACAACAGAATCTGGGTCTATTGGCAACACAACAGGATCTAGGTCCACTGGCAACTCCAGTTGGATCTAAATCTATTGATAACACCAATTGCATATAGATCTACTGACAATGGCAATGCCACTGGGTCTAGAAATAGTGAACGCAGTTCAAGTCTTTTTCTCTCCAAGATAACCTGAACCTTTCACAAGGCTTAAGACATTTAGGCGTTGCAAATGATTCCAATTTTAGGGCATGTTTAAAGTCAGAGGAATGAGTTTAATTGCCTTTGCTTCCTAGAATAAAATTAGATGAAGAAGATGATACTGGTTCCATCTGTTAGTTCAGTTATCTATTTATTTATTTAATTTTTTTTGTTGAGAATATACACAGCAGAACATATACTAACTGAATAGTTTCTACATGTACAATTCAGTGACATTGCTTACATTCTTTGAGTTGTGAGACCATTCTCACCCTTCTCTTCTGAGTTGTTCCATTCACATAAACTCACTGCCCCCTCCATAAGTTTCTTATCTGATCTTCTGAGTCACTGTTGTCAGTTTGATCCCGTATAGATAGAAGTTAGCTCAATGCTCAAGATATTTACCAGTTAAGCTAATTTATTGTTTGGTTTTGAGAAGACTTCATGGGTTATTTTTGGTCTAAGGTTTAAAGATAATCTCAGAGCAACAGTTTCAGGGGTTTAACTAGCCTCCATGGATCCAGAAATTCTGGAATCCATGAGAATTTGAAATTCTGTTCCTCATCTTCCCCCTTTTGACTGGGATTCTTCTATAGAATATTTGATCAAAACTTTCAGTAATGGTTGCCAGGCACCATCCAGTTCTTCTGGTCTCACGGCAAAGGAGGCAATTAGCCTCACATTTCATTTCCCCCTCCTGTTCCTGACTTCTTTCTTCCTCTGTTGCTCCAGGTGAAGAGAGACCAACTGCTGTACCTTGGATGTCCAGTTGCAAGGTTTTAAGACCCCAGGCACTACACAACAATCTAGGAGGTAGAACAGAGGCACTAAATTTGATATTAGGCCAATTAACTGGGATGTTCCATGAAACTATGACCCTAAACCTACCAATCAAGGAACCAAATCCCATGAGGTATTTGGTTATGCGTAAGCACCCTCACCGGCTACTCTTTTTTTTTTTTTGGTTACTGTTGTAAATATTTCTATCACACATATTTGGACAATTCAACTTTTTACAGATGTATAACTTATTGACAGCAATTAATCAGCTGTGCAAATCTATCGTGAATCAATGCAATTTTTATATCACTGTAAACCGAAATGTTTTGTCTATTTCCCAGCTCCTTCTAAGTGCATTAACAGCCCTAAACAACCTTTAGTACACCAGCTATTGTGCTGCACGTATCTGTGAACAAATGATTTTTTAGATCTTTAGTGTGGAAGGTGTAGGTTCTGGGCCCAAGCTTGTCTGCAGTGTTATCTAGGGGAAGTTAAAGTGCCCTGAAACCGTTGTCCAATAATTTCATATTTAGTTGAACTTGCTCATTCCTCTGCCCTGAGTTTATGTACAGTTTCTGCCTTCACTCCCTTCCAGCACCTCACTTTCTCTAGAACAAAAGCGACTGATATCCTGGGACTACTACTCTCCAGGCACCATGGCTGGGTATCCAGCCATTGACACATCTCTAATGCTGCCTGTCCATCTGCATGCTTCTCTCTCCTCCCTTTCCAGTAAGCCAAGGAAGCACTATTCTGCCAGCTGCTGGATCTCCTTGCTGGTGAACATTGACTTCATGTTAATTTCCTGCCGCAAGGACTGGCTCTTATCCTGGTCTATTTCCTCTTGATTTCTCTGCATTCTGGGTCCTCTGGTGGCTTCCTGTGACCACACCTTAATTCTTTTCTTAAAATATAAATTATTCAAAAATGCAAAAGTATTACGTTTTCATTGTAGAAAATTTATAAAATAGAGATGAGGAAAAGAAGAGAACAAATGTGACTGGTCATCCTAGCTCTCAAACACAACCACCACTGTTGGTATTCTGGTAGATCTCCTTCATAAACACACATGCACACCTATATAGATGTATATGTCTGAAACTTTCACACTCACACTCACATATGCACATAGAGTTTTTACCCAAAAAATGGCACCATACAATATTGTAAACCTGCATGTTACTTTAATATTATGGTATAAACCTTCCTTTCTGTTATTAACTATTCCTGTACAAAATATTTTTAGTGGCTAAATATCATGCCATTGTAAAGATATACCATAATCTAAGGAACAATCTTTTGTTATTGGCTACTGTTTAGATAATTTATTTTTCGCTGTTATAGTACCAATACCAGTTGCCATCGAGGCAATCCTAACTCATGGCAACCCTTTGTGTAACAGAGTAGAACTGTGCTCCATAAGGTTTTCAATGGCTTATTTGTTGGAAGTGAATTGCCAGGGCTTTCTTTCAAGATACCTCTGGGTGGACTTGAACCTCCAACCTTGCAGTTAGCAGCTGAGTGCATTAGCTATTTGTACCACCCAGGAACTCCACTATTATAGTAATGCTGCAGTAACCATCTATGTAAGTAAACCTTCAAGCCCCTCTATGATTATTTTCTGAGGATGAATTACTAAAATTGGAATTTCTTGGTCAAACGGCATGTACATTTTTAAGGCTTTTGATGAACATGGGAAAATGGTGCTTCGGAAAAATTAAAGCATTATATACTATAATTGGCAGTACAGGATAGTGCTCCTTCCTCCCCAAATCCTTCTCTGATTAGCCTTTGTTATCTTGCCTCAAAAGCTGGGGCATCCTAACCATTCACCAGAGTCAGATTTTGCTTTGCATCTTGCCTTCCCTTCCCCCAGCCTGTGAACTTGGGCATGTTCAATAACTTCTTTGCCTACAGTTTGTGACAGCATGTGAGAGAATACAGCACCTCGCAGGCACACGGTAAATTCACAATAAAAGTTAATTTTCTTCTTTCCTTATGTTACATACCAGCCCGAATGTAAACTGTCATTCCCACTCTGTTTTGTTCTTATTTCTTTTATGTATATGTTGGTTCCAATAAAAAAATCCACAGTGTGCTTTCCAGGGCTGTACTGTGATGAAAAGCCAGGCCGCCTATACAACTGGAAAGCAGTATCACTCGTTACCAGCAGATGCCACTACCTGATCCATGATGTCGGCCAGAAAAAACCTGTCAGTAGGAGGTTCCAGGTCCTATAAGCAAATCAGTGCTCTAGCTCAATCATGAAGGTCACACATCTGAAATTAGGTGAAAAGTATGTAAAGAAGTTCACTTATAAACCAGGCTGCATACTTTCGAATATTTTTCATAATCAAATGTTTCGTCCAACTTCAGTTAAAATAAATTATATAAAAAAAATTATACACACGCACATATGTATGTATCTATAAAAAAAAATATATACTTATATCTACACACACACACATATCAAGATAAACTCTAAAATTTCCTTGAGAGGTTTATATTAATTATGAGCTCCTCTCCAATGTATTTTTGCTACCCACAGAGTTCTAATGACTTTAAAATATGCCAGTAATGAGGAAAGACATATGGGATATTGTGTAGAGCTGAGGTAGGTGGTAAGAGGTACAGAATGGGACTCAAAGAGAGAATATTTTTTTCTAATGTTCTCTGTGTGAAATTACACACAACAGTATTTGAAGGGAAACTGCAAAACCTCATGTCTTTTTCTATATCTGTAAGACTATATACATATGTCTAAAACTTTCACCTCATATACAAATACACACATTTTTTTTTGTTATAATTTTATTCACATGAAGAAAGTACAATCTGAGAAATTTCTGTACTTTAATGATATCTATCAATGTCTTCAATGTCTTGGAGCCCTGGCGGCACAGTCGTTAAGAGATCGGCTGCTAACCAATAGGCTGGCAGTTCAAATCCACCAGGTGCTCCTTGGAGGCAATTCTACTCTGTTCTATAGGGTGTTTAGGAGTTGGAATTGACTCGACGGCAACATGTTTGTTTTTGTTATCAATGTCTTGTTACTGAATATTCTAAATTAAATTTCCTACTCAGGGGTTATGAAAGCTTTCCTAAATTCACCACGTGGAGTCCCTGGATAGTGTAAACAGTTAATGTGCTCAGATGCTAACTGAAAAGTTGGTGATTCAAGTCCACCCAGAAGCACTTTGGAAGAAAGACCTGGCGAGCTCCTTCTGAAAAATCAGCCATTGAAAACCCCAACTGGATCACCACGAGTGGCAGTCGACTCAGTGGCAGCTGGTGTACGCATGTATGTACAACAAGAAATTCGAGAGAAGCGACAGAAAGTGTGCACATACATGCTCACGGAGTTAACAATTAGGAAAGCTGAAAAGAGTGTACAAGAAGTAAAGGTCAAATACGACTAAAGATCTAAAGAGAAGACTTTTCTTTAAATGTACCAAAATCCAGTGTTCTTTAACTCTTTCAAAAATGACGGCAAAAAGACTCAGATTTGGAATTTTTTTATAAAAAAAACATTAACAGGAATTTTTCAAAACCAAAAAAAAGTCAAACACCCATACAGTCTTGATTTCAAATTTACTGATGGTATTTATTCTAATCCATAATAAAATATCTGCTCTGCTTTGTTGAAATCTGAGGCACTGTGCTAAAATTTAGCCTCTTATCAGCTCCCAAGGCTTTGCAATCAAGCTAGGCTTCTTATATTACTCACCTATATGCAGAATTTCTTTGAAACCCAAATATGTAACCCTGCACACCAAAGATCAATGTTCACGCAGAGGGAAATAGTGTTCCCTCTCATTCACTCATGCATGGGAGGAATGAGTGAGTATGTGACAGGACGGCATGGGAGATAAAGCCATGAAGAATGGACAAGGCTCCTGCTCCTGTGGCCCTTACCCTCCAGTCACTGTAAGCAGAGAAGAACAAGTTCACAAACACATGAGCAAGAATGTTTCCGGCTGGGATAAATCTGGGAAGAAAAAGAAACGGATTAATTTGGAAGAGTGAGAGGAGGACTTTAGATGCCAAGGAAAGGTCTCTCTGAAGAGATGACCTTTAAGCTGAGCCTTGGATGACAAGCGAGAGCCACTTGTCTTAGCCTCCTGTGCTGCTGTAACAGAAAGACCACAGTGGGTGCCTTAAAGAACAGAAGTTTATTTGCTCACAGCTCAGGAGGCCAGAAGTCCGAATTCAGGGCACCAGCTCTACTGCAAGGCTCTCTCTTTTGGCTCTGAGGGAGGGTCCCTGTCTCAATCAGCTTCTATAGTCCTGGTGGTCTTCGGTACTTTGGCGATCTTCATGTGGCATCTAGCTCCTCACCACCACTGTTTGTGCTTTCTCCTGTCTAACCTGCACTTTTTATAACTCAAAAGTGATTTGGTTTAGGATACACCCTACGCTGATATGGCCTCATTAACCTAACAAAGCCTTGTTTCTAAATAGGATCACACCCACAGGTATAGGGGTTAGAATTTCTACACATATTTGAGGCAACACTGTTCAATCCATAACACCTCTAATGAGAGGATCGGGGCAGAGTGCCAGGCAAAGAGCAGGGGTGCAAAGGAGAGCAGCTCAGCATGACCACAGAGCAGCAGCAGGACAAGAGGAAGCGTAGGAGCCTGGCTGCTGGGTTCTGCTCAGGCCTTGTTGGCCACAGTGGGGGATGTTCATTCTCTTCTGAGACCAACGGGCAGCCATGGTGGGTCTGAAGCAGGGGAATGACAGGAACAGTGTGATTAAGTTATAAAAAGCCAGTCCAAACAGTGTAGGTTACTTTGGGTAAGCGTTTAGGCAGTACTGGAATATTTGTGCAAATCTGACGTATTATTTGGAAACCCTGGTGGTGTAGTGGTTAAGTGCTACGGCTGCTAGCCAAAAGGTCAGCAGTTCAAATCCACCAGGTGCTCCCTGGAAACTCTATGGGGCAGTTCTACTTTGTCCGATAGGGTCGCTGTGAGTCAGAATTGACTTGGTGGCAATGCGTTTGGTTTTCTTTTTTTTATATATATTACTTAAATAAATTTAATTTTTAAGACCTGCAAGAGGTTTTGGTGTTTGAGAATGTTTTACCATTGGAGTTGACCATAATTTGAACTGCTCAAAAAATTAATCTGATGTTATGACTTTAAAACAATGTTTAAATGTTTAAGATAATTGGTGTAACAGGAGAGGATCAAGTCAGATGGTGAACTGAAGGATCAGAAATCAGTCAGGAAATCTGAGCAGCGAGCATTGCAGACCGTGAGTTCCTGCAGACAAAGGCAGGCAGTAGGAGTGAGCCCTGGAACCATGGAGTTCAAGCCAGTTGGCAAGGCTAAAGCATGGAAACCAGAAGGTATGTCAAGAAGGGTGCATGTGTCGGGGTGATGGGGGTGGAGCTGCAGATATGAAGGATTAGGCCCTCTGTCAGGGAAATGAAATGGCCCTGCAGAGTTTTAAGCAGAGGAGATTCAAGAAATAATGAGGTCTTCGAGCGAAAGTATAAAAAAAGGAGAGCAGAGAGCTGACGGTAGAACCTTGGGCAAGGCCCATGCTATGTAGGGGATTTCAGAACAAAAGAGAAGCCCGTGGAATCAGAGAAGTGGGAAAACCACTGGCTTTAATGATCAAGATATTCCACTGGCAACTTCAGGGTACAGAGAGTCACTAAGATGGATGGTGAGGCCAGAGGGTAAAGACTGTGCCAAGTACAAGGCGAGTTCGTGGCAGAGCTGGGCTTTGGGCTCAGGTACTTGTTTCCCTCACACCAGGCAGAATGTCAAGTGTATGTGTGAGTGTGTGCGTGCATGCATGTCTATGTGTGCATGTATGCATACTGTGTGCATGAACGTGTGCACTCGTGTGTGTGCGCGCGCACATGTGTGTTTTAACGTAGATGACCTTTTTGGCTGGAGTGAGGGAAAGTCAGCAAGTTTTTAAAGATTTCATGTGAGTTTTCACATAACTAAGGAATAAACATTCTGCCTTTTTCCATTTTATTTGTAACATCACCTCACTTTCCTTCACTCCCCTTTTATCCTCGCCCATAGTCCTGTCATTCCTCTTGTTACCTGATTTCTTGTTCATCTAAACCAGGGGCTGGCAAACTTTTTCTGTAAAAGGATGGACAGTAAATATTTTAAGCTTCATGGGCCAAGAGGCAAAAATCAAATATATTATGTAGTTATTTATATAACCAAACCAAAAAAGAAATCCACTGTCATTGAGTTGATTCCAATCCATAGCGACCCCACATGGTTTCCAAAGCTATAAATCTATATGGAAGCAGACTGCCACATCTTTCTCCTGTGGGGCCGCTTGTGGTTTTGAACCATCAGCCTTTCAGTTACCAGTCCTTTGCTTTAACCACTGTGCCAGCAGGGGGGAAATTCCACATATTTTTTGATAAAATTAAAAAAGTAGTAATAATAACCGAGTACAGTATGTTTGTAATTCAGGTCTACTAATGAGAAAAAGGGATCCTTTTGGGGGGATAACACTTTGTTTAACTGGAGTTAACAGTGTTCTCCACCACCTAACCAGCAGCAAATATTCAACAGTAAAAACCATTCTTAGAAACTGTTGAACTGGTGAATGTTTTCTTGTGTATATTTGCACCACAATAAAAAAAAAAAATTCTTGTCTTGCACACTGTATCAAAAGAGGCACAGCCTTCGAGAGTGACTTGGCCTGGAAGCTGTAGTCTGTCTACCTCTGATCTAAACACACCACCCCCATGGGCTTTATACCTGCCGACTTCACAGAGGACCACCAGGGGGAGGAGTGTCTGGCTTACACAGTGGTGTCCCTGGTCTCTCCCTCCATGTCAGCTTTGCACTCCTTTCCCTCATTTTTTTGTTCCCTCCTAGTCTAAATGGAAAGCACTCTCTCCAGGTCTACAACATGTGCCAATTTAAGATTTTTGTCTAATGGGGTGATTTTAGAGTCTCGCCCAGCCTTCAAAAATGAGGTTGGCTGATCACTGAAATTTCTTTAATGGGAGTAAACCAAACCCGTTGCCGTCGAGTTGATTCCGACTCATAGTGACCCTATGGGACAGGGTAGAACTGCCCATAGGGTTTCCAAGGAGCAGCTGGTGGATTCAAACTGCCGATCTTCTGGTTAGCAGCCAAGGTCTTAACCACTGCACTACCAGGGCTCCATCTTTTAATCTCTTAATTTCACAATTAGATACAAATTTCAAAATGCAAATACATCCAGGGGAGCGGATATGCTGACTTAAGGTCCTTCACACTAAGGTCAAAATAAATATCCAACTACTTTTTAAGAGCAGGGTCTGTTTTGAGAGCAGAATTTGTAGGTGCTGGGATAGGATGAGGAAATAGCAAAGAGTGGAGGAAAGGAACGCAGAAAGGAGAGGTTGCCAGCTATGCATTCCACTGCCACATGGCAAGCATAGGTTCAGGATCCCTTGTTGTTAGCTGCCATTGAGTCGGGACTCATGGCAACCTCGTACACACTGGGGTCAGATCATTGTGCTCCACAGGGTTTTCACTGGCTGATTTTTCAGAAGTAGATCACTGGGCCTCAGGATCTACTACAGTAAAACCTGCAAAAACAGGAAAATATGTAAGGCGGAAGCCAGTCAGACAAGGAAAACTCAAATATTTTCCACTAAAATGAGCAACAGAAAAGTGGTAAGACCGCACCCTGTCAAAGGCAGAAAACGAGGAGAGGCCCAGAAAAACAAGGCAGTCTGGTTGAGTTCTGTGGGGTTCTGGCTCTCACAGGTTTCACTGTATATGTGAAATCCTAAAGAAAGAAGGATGTTGAAACCAGCCCTCTAAAAAAAAAAAAATTTTTTTTTCGCGTCTCACAATTCAGTGTTGCCTCAGTATCATAAAATTTAGCTTGGAGGGGACCTTGAAGATCATGAAATCCACATCCTTATTGCATAAAACAGAGACTCAGAGAGGTTGATGCTAATTATCTTAGTAACTTTGGATAATGCTGTTTAATTGATATGTTTTTGATTACTGGAGAAAATGTGGACTTCCAACATTTCTGGGAAAAAGCAAAGTGCAGTTTCTAAGAACTTTTACTTTTGTTACCGTGGGATTAAAGATGTGTGGCTCAGATGCTTTTTCTGATGGGGATGCAGTGGGGATTTCCAGCACAGATCGTGGCACCAACCCAGGTCTCCAGTTGACTCATTTGGTGGATGCTAACAAGCCAAGCCAAGCTCAGCCTGAGTCACAGAAGGTGTGTTCATTTTGTAGAGTCCCGGGACAAGAGCTTAAGTACAGGTCAAAACAAGGGCCAACCCCTTTCTGCTTCCATCTCTGCTAGACAACTGGCAAAATGGAAAAGAACATGGGCTTTAGAATCAGCTAGAGGCGTGTTTTATTTCAGCTCAACCACTCAGCACAAGTGTGGCCTTAGGCAATTCAATTAGTCTCCCTAGACTTAGTTTCCACCGATGTAAGGCAAGGTAATAACAGTGATAATACTTGATTGAGTGAGCTCGCGGGCTTAAGAAGTCTAGCTCAGAGGCTGGAACATATTGTTGTCGTTAGCTGCCCTCGAGTTGGTTCCGACTCATGTTGACCCCATGTACAACAAAACGAAACGTTGCCTGGTTCTGTGTCATTTTCTTGACTGTTGGTGTGATAGCATCTATTGTTGCGGCTATTGTGTCCATTCATCTTACTGTGGACTTCTCTCCTTTTCAATGACCTTCTGATTTACTAAACATGATATCCTTTTGTAATGATTGGTCTTTCGTGATGACGTGTCCAAAGTAAGTGAGCTGCAGTCTCATCATCTTCCCTTCTAAGGAGTCAAGCATTTTAACCACTGTGTCACCAGGGCTCCTTATTTCTCTTAAGACTGATTTATTTGTTCTTCTGGCAGTCCACAGTATATTCAATATTCTTTGCCAACACCACAAATCAAACGCATCAATCCTTCACATAATAGGTACTCAATAAAATGTGCTTGCTCTCTTAGAGACAGACTAGTATTTATGAGCCCAGCTTACTATCAGTCAAAAACAGGGTGGTGAGAGCAAAAGTTCAGGAAGTCATTAAGACTAGATGTTATTATTATTTCCCAAGCATACACACAGCCTTTATAAGGGCCATGGAATTTCCCTAGGTGGATTTATGGAGATCAATAATGATCTCGATCTTCTTGGGTACCACCTCAAGATTCTCTCAGCCTCACTGCTTATACCAGCTACTACTGAGCTGACCAAGTTAAGGTGCAACCTGAAGGCTCAGTATTTCACCTCCAATCTGTGCTGCCTGCCTCTTGCTTTCTACCTCCGGGCTTCTCTGATGCTACAGTACAGGACATCAGATATAACCCCTGAGCACTCACACACGTGCCACCTGGTAGCATGGAGAGAGTTACCATCTGTAGAACTATGCTTGCTCAATGGGGGCGGAAGCCTAGGCATAAGTGTTTCTTGTCCCCTTGATCTTCCTGCTAGGAAAATTCTAAGACACAGTCCATAAGGCTCCTAAGAAGGTGATATCAGATTGAGTATAAGTGGCAGCCAACTCAGTAACACATCCTTAACTTGGCTCCTCCCCCCTTCCCTGTCTTTTGCTCCTGCTCCCTGGGATCACACTTCCAAATAAACTACCTGCACAGGAGCCTTTGTCTCAGGCTCTGCTCTCAGGGTAACACAGGATAAGACATTACCTATTCTTACAGTTACCTAGAAAAAAAAGTGGAGAAGAACATTAGGGAGAGTCTATTTCCAGGATGAGAAATAAGTGGCTGGGGTGCTGCCTCTGGCCCCTCGCCCTGTGACAAAGGTCACTAATTATCCCAAGGAACCCAGACACAGCCTTGGAATTCTTCTCTACACTACTGCAGAAAACCTCTATCAAATGATTGAAGCTGACACTTGAAATGAAATTTATTTGCCACCTTGGGTCCAACAGATCCATGTTCATAACTCAGTTCCTCAACTTAATAGCTACGTAACTTTGAAACTGCTTTTTAAACTTTTCTGAATCTCAGTTTCTCATCTATAAAATGGGGATAATAATTTCTATCTCACAGTGTTATTAGGAATATTCAAAAACATAATACACTAAAGCACCTACCAAGATATTTGTCACATAGCACATACTCAATAAATGTAATTCGGTTCTCTCTTTTATTTTAAAATTCAGTGAGCAAGTGAAGAGTAGGACATAGTCATTCACTGTGTAAGCTTTGTATATTGATCTCTATCTTCAGACTGTGTATGTATTAAAAGGATATATTAAGGATATTATAAGGTTGTAGTGTTAATAAAATGGAAAAATGGACCGCAGTACTATTTCTAGCAGTAATATTAGAATGACCGTATTTCAAATGAAAAATCCTAAGGCCCAGAGAGACTAAGAGATCAATGTCACCCAGCTGGTTAAACAGTCCTGCTCTTTCTATTGTACTTAGCTGCCTCCCACCTGGGGCATGAGACAATCTGACCAATATCTACAGCTAGGCAGGGCCATGGCAGGCTGGGTTGGTAAGCGATTGCTGACTGAGGAGTTCACCAGGTAGCAAGGGATCCTACTGTATTGTGGGAAGGTGAAGGGGGTGGTATAAATAACTCTAAGAGTGGCCTTCCCAGCCTGCTCAACTGATGGGCTGATGATGGAGGGAGGAACTCTAGCCTTGGCTACAGAACCAGGATCTGCTGTAGTTTGAGAACCAAGGTATTTATTCTTAAAAGTCACAAACAAGTCACTACATCAGACTAGAAACATGAAGGCTGACAACACAGCTAAGAAAAGGGTATGCACCATGCAATGTGACCAGTATCAGTCTAACTGATTTCTGAGTCAACAGATCTTCTAAACCAAAATCAAGTCCCTGAACAATTCTGCCATCACTCTCCTCATTCCTCATGGATGGGCTTCATGCTGTTTACGATCACTTACTGGTTTAAATATCTATGCTTCTTACACTATTTTGGAAAAATAAATTCCAATGTCTTCCCTTTCTATCTGTTAACTGCACAAGAAATTGACCAGAAAATCAAAGGAATGGCAGAAAGAATAAACATATGCTAAACTATAAGGGTTAATAAACGAGTAAGCTGACAGGAATATAATTTATAAGAAAATATGTGGCAAATGATCAAAATAGGATATGAGTATGAGATGTTAGGCTTTTAAGAAAATAGAGATCATGAAAGACACGGCGGATGTATGGACAAGGACAACGAAGCTCAGCGTGGCTAAACCATTTGCATTAAGATGAAGCCACTAATTAGTTAAAAGATATTCACGCTTGAAAGTCTGGAAACTTGAATCCAGGTCTCCAAAGTTCCTCCATAATATTCTTTCCACTGTATCACAGCTGCATAGTATGCATACAACTGAATATTTTAGAGGAAAAATACAAAATTTCCAATAAGAGTTTATGATTTTATTTTCAATATTTTAAGCCTTAAAGGATAAATATTTCATACAATATTTAATAAAATAATTTAAAAAATTGGAATGAAGAAAGGAGATTTCTCAACACATAATCCGTAATTAAAATTGCCTTGAAATGAACACTCATTTCCTCAAAGTGACTGACAATATTAAAATATTTACATATACATCTATCTATATGAAGCTTACATATATATATATAAAGCTTATATATAGAGATACAGATATAAAACTCATTGCTGTCGAGTGGATTCCAACTCATAGTGACCCTTTAGGACTGAGTAGAACTGCCCCATAGGGTTTCCAAAGAGCAGCTGGTAGATTTGAACTGCCAATCTTTTGATTAGCAGCTGAGCTCCTAACCAGTGCGCCACCAGGGCTCCTATATATATTTATGTATATGTAAGCACGGATTTATCACTAAAGTAGAAAAGACTTGTATTATCAAAGTAAGAAAGTGTATAATTGGTACCTGGACCAATTCTATAGATAGAAAATAGACCTGCCCTCTGCCGACCATCTAGAAAACTACTTAGTGACATGTGTTTTACACCAGAATGCATATAAACTAGAATGTATTTAGGACTTGGTCTATTTTTAGTCACACAAGTTTTGTTTCCTAAATAAAATTTTTTACCATTTTGGTTTGTTCCCCAAAATTTCAGCACTCCATATGGTTGAAGATGTAGTCCCATCTTCTCAACAAGACCTTGTTTGAACTGTGTACAGTACTGTCTTTAAACTGTTCACTGCTATGCATATTCCATGGTGAGCAGAAATATAGGGTGTACGAGGGAGGCAGAAAATGAGAAAGACAGGCATGGCCCAAAGTTCAGATTCTAAACTGCTTTCCAAATTTCCAAATGTGAAAATTTCTTTAGTTTGCAAAAACTGTTATAAATGATACCACAGAACATACACATTCAGCTTATGGAGAGTCAGGCAGTATAATATACATTGTAATCAGCGCTCAAAAATCTACCACAGTAGTTTTTTAGTATACTAGTAATTAATATTATGGTGGCAATTTTGTGTTATTTAAAAGAATTATTTGTATAACTATGCAAGTCTGAAAACGGTCAATGAGAATGTATTTATTTTTGTTATGAGAATATACTTGTCTCTAGTTACAGATCCAATGGTCGAATCACTCTTACTAACAAAAGAACTAGCCCAAAACATAGAATTTCTATAACCCTGATAATGATTTAGGTGCAAAGAAATTAAGACAATGAATTAACAATATTTTGTGGAATTAATTTGAGAAAATTAAAATCAAAACAGGTCAGAAAATAGGATGCTTCACTATGTTTTCACAATGCATTTGAAACCTTGGTAAACTATGCAGTGCTCAGGGCTACTGTGCCTTGATTAAAACTGTTTGCTACAGCACAAATCTGCACAGTATTAAATGACATGTATTTTAATAATTTATATCCTTCTTGCAAGGATACCATTTTTGGTGACCATAATTCATGAAAAAGTTTATCAGCTTTTAGACAATTGTTTTATGCATCAATCTTAGGAAGCAAATCGAGCCAAACACACCATAGTATTCTTCCCTCTAAAACATCTTCTGTCCATATTTTTTATTCACTGTTATAACTATTTTTGAATAATAAATGTTTTTCAGGTATTTCTTAACACTGATAGGCACACAAAGAATATATGAAAAATGAAAACAGAGGAGTTAAGTTAAGAGGTATTATTTATATTTCAAGAAGCAATTCTTCTGTAATTTTCTCTTTTGATGCAGTTCCAATTATTTAGCCATAGAAACTGATTTACTTGCCTTTTTCCATAATAATCGCTCTACAGATTTTTGTCCCATCCTAAATCTACATTCCTCACCAAATTTTAACTGCACAATTTTAACCTTTCATAAGAGAAAGTAAATATTAACACCTGAATGTGCTCCATCCATCAGATTTTACAGCAGTGTCAACTGCTGGCTGGTACGTGGTTTAGAATCTACACTTTTTGTATTTCCGGACTCATTTTTTTTTCCTCCAAGACAAATTGAACTTCTCCCTCTGCCTCCTTAAAAAAGAAAATTATTTTCACTTCCCTGTCTTGTGTTAGGAATCTCTGGCTAGTTCAAACAGTTAACACGCAGTTCCGAAAGGTTGGAGGTTCAAGCCCACCCAGAGGCATCTCAGAAGAAAGGCCTGGGGCTCTACTTCTGAAAAGCAGCCTTTGAAAACCCTACTCTGACACACACGGGGTCATCATGAGTTGGAATCGACTGGACAGCCACTGTGGTTTATCACACCTTGGCCCATGCTTCCACCTCTTTCCCCCACCAGCGAAGACCACCCTTGGAAAGCTGTCTTCTCTTCTCCCTGAAGATTCAGATTCTGCTCATCCTCCAGACAATGGCTCCCAGCACCACCTCATTCACTGAGTGTGCCCAGAAAAATACAGCTATAGTGCTCTTCCCTTCTGATGTCCAGCAAGTTCCAGTGTTAGTACCATTCCTCTTTAAAAAAAAAAAAAAAAAAAAAAATTCCTCTTTACCTCACCTTAATTGCTTACTATTCTCATTATTATTATTTTTTTAATAGACATTTTCACTTTTTACCACAAACCATCCCTCAAGGCCACATTGGAAAGCGGATTATCACAAAGCTCACGCATGTTTTCCAGCTGACCCACTGCTATGTTCTGATAACAAGGGGTAACACATAAAGCACAGATGTGACCAACAACTGGTCATAAAAGCAAAAGATATCACACCTCTAATTTTTTTTGTTGTTGTTGTTGTTAAATCTCAAAAATAATCTCAGGAAAAAAAAATTCACTATGGCTTAAGTCACAGAGTTTTAGAACTGGATCTTAGAGACCCATGGTGATAGTTTAGGTTGTGTGTTAACTTGGCTGGGCCATGATTCTCAATGGTTTGGCAATTATGCAGTGATGTAATCACCTCCATGATGATATCTGCTATGAGCAGCCAATCAACTGAAAGGGAGTTCCTTGGGGATGTGGCCTGCACCCAATATATATGGACTTTCTGGCAAAGTTTGCTGGCTTTTGCTCTGCTCTGGATGCTGTATTCCGCTTGGCATCATCTGAACTCCAGGTCTTGGGACTTGAGCCGGCAGCCTGCCATCTTACCTGCCAATCTTGGATTCATCAACCTCTGCAGCCTATGAGCCAGCAGCCTGCTCTCTGACCTGCCGATCTTGGATCCTTCAGCCAGTGTAACTATGTGAGTCAAGAGAAGCCTCTAGTCTGATGTCTGATGCACAAACTTGGAACTTTCCAACCTCTACAACCCAACTGTGTGACATAAATCTCTCTCTCTCTCTCTATATATATATAAATGTAGATGCATACATATATGTATATATGTATGCCTATACATATGCATATATATATATGCATATGTATGTTGCTGTTGTTAGGTGCCATCGAGTTGGTTCCAACTCATAGTGACCCTATGCACAACAGAATGAAACACTACCTGGGCCTGCGCCATCCTCACAATTGTTGCTATGCTTGAGCCCATTGTTGCAGCCACTGTGTCATCCATCTCATTGAAGGTCTGCCTCTTTTTCACTGACCCTCTACTTTACCAAGCATCATGTCCGTCTCCAGGGACTAATCGCTCCTGACAACATGTCCAAAATATGTGAGACTCAGTCTTGCCATCTTCTCATCCATCTCATTGAAGGTCTTCCTCTTATTCAGTGACCCTCTACTTTACCAAGCATGATGTCCCTCTCCAGGGACTGATCCTCCCTAACAACATGTCCAAAGTATGTGAGACGAAGTCTCGCCATCCTTAGTTCTCTCAAGATGTGTGTGTGTCTATGTGTGTGTGTGTGTGTGTGTATATATATATGTATATATGTGTGTGTGTGTATATATATATATATATATATGGAAACCCTGGTGGCGTAGTGGTTAAGGGCTAGGGCTGCTAACGAAAATGTCGGCAGTTCGAATCTACCAGGTGCTCCTCGGAAACCCTATGGGGCAGTTCTACTCTGTCCTATAGGGTTGATTGCTATGAGTCAGAATCAGCTCAACAGCAATGGTTTTTTTTGTTTTTAAATATATATATGTATATATACACTGGGTTTTTTTGGGGGGGTTATATACACATACATACATACATATGCTTCACTGGTTTTGCTTCTCTAGAGAATCCAGCCTAAGACACCCAGTATAAACCCCTCATGTTAGGGAAGAGGATCTGAGACCCTGGGTTCTAGGTGTGGGAGACGGTGGGAATGGGACACAGGTACAGATCTCTTGACACACACACCAAATCTCTTTGCAGTATGTTCTACTTTCCTGCTATAAACACCTATTAAAAGGGGCATACTTTACACACTGATTATTTAAGGGGCCTTAATTTGCAATAAAGTGTTTACCCACCATAAAGAATAAAACTATTAAACTATAAATCTAAAACCAATAAACTCACCCTAGTAAACATCAAACAAACAATAACACAGATAAAAGCCCCACGTCGGGCTCCCAGACAGCAGCAGACATACAGTGGTCCACATACACTATGGACTCCCCACAGGCCATCCGTTGGCCAACTTAGGCTTTACATGCGGCTGGTCTCCAGAGCTAGCAAAGCTATCCAAGGAAAATCTGAACACCTTTTTCTTCCGCCATTAATACCCCAGCAGCATGCAGAGACAATTCACAAATTAATTGACCATTTAATTCAAAGATAAATTTGCAACAGCTAAATAATTTGAAGCTGTCACTGAAGACCTTTGTCAGGACGGTTTAGATCTATGGTTCTCAACCCAGGCTGAACTTTGGAATTTTATTAGGCATTTTGGGGAAAACTTCCTCAATCCCTATCAATGGAATAAGAATAACAGGGGTGGGATCTAGGCATCGGTATTTTTTAAAAACTCCCTAGGTTATTGCGATGCCCTATGAAAGTTAAGAATTACACATTTGGAGAGTAGAATTTCTTCAGCTATGTTCCCCCTTCCCCCCTTTTTTTCTTTATATTTCCTGCCTATTGGCCAGGATTTTTTCAGTTTCAAGTGACAGAAAACCAACCTATACTAACTTAGGCACAAAGGGGAATATGCTCACATAAGTAAAAAAAAAAAAAAAAATTTTCTTTTTTTTTTTCCAGGGGTAAAACTACCCCCCTGGAATGACAGGGGCTTGATGTCCTCAGAGCCTTCCCCCTTTTGATCCTTCCACCTTTTCAGAGTCTTCCCACCCAATGTCCTCTCTTGCCAGTTTCCCAGCTTAAATTCCATGGTCAACCATTACAATTACTCCCTTGATCAACTATCTGTCCCTCTCTCACCAATGATGTCACTAAGCAAAACCATAACTCCATTAATGTGACTGTCAGCCTACTCCACACTTGGCCTGTGCAGCTGAACACAGCTACAGAAAAATACATAATCCGGCTGACAGGTCTCATTTTAAATTAATGGCCACAGACCATGAGTGACGCTGAATTCTATCCAGCAATCGTACCACATTTCCATAGCCCATTCACTCTCCCACTTTCCTGGACAACTCATTCACACCATCCCTTCTTCCCTCAGACTCCTAGCACCTTCTCCCACATATTCATTCTCACCATATATCACGTCCCCCACTTATCACATCTCATTTTGCTTCCTACTTTACAAGAAAACTGAAGTAATCAGAGGAGAATCTCCACAGACTTTCATGGCCACAATCACCCACCAACTGGCAACTCCACGCACATACTCTGTCTCACTTCCTATTTCTATGAAGGAACAATTCACGCTCCTGTTGCATGCCAATCCTTCCTCTCGTACGCAAGATCCCAACCCTCTCATCAAGACAAGAAATTGTCTCTGGAAATTCTCACCTCTCTCTTCTATGTCATTATTGTTCTCCTTCTATAGGAGCATCTCTATTTGCATTCAAACATGTTATTTCCCTTATATTAAAAAAAAAAAAAAAAACTACCTTGTTCTTGATTGCACATTCCCCAAGACCTACTAACCATACCATTTCTCTGATTCCCCCTCCAACAAAACTTTTTGAACAATTTATCTGTCACCACTGTCTTCAATTTCACTTTTCCCATTTTCTATTAGGAGTCCTTCAGTGGTTAATGTGCTCAGCTGCTAACCACAAGTTTGGAAGTTTGAATTCACCCAGAGGCATCTCACAAGAAAGACCTGGTGATCTATTTCCAAAAAATCAGCCATTGAAAATCCTATGAAACACAGGTCTACACTGGTACATATGGGGTCATCAGGAGTTGGAATCGACTCCGTGACAACTGTTTACTGGTTTTATTTTCTATTAAAACTCCTCCAAACAAGTTTTCATCTCTATAGTTCCACAGAAACTTCTCTAGTGAGGTCACCAATGATCTCTATCTTGCTAAATTCAATAGTCACTTCTTTGTATTCATTTTACTTGACTTATCAGCAGTATTTGACACCAGTTCATCAGCCTATATTAGACACCACCCTCTTGAGGTTTTTCTCCCTCACTGATGGCTCATTCACCTGACTTCTTAAGTGGGAGCTTCCAAGGTTCAGTCCTTGGTCCTCTGCTCATTCCTATCTACCAAAAACCAATTGCCATGGAGTTGATTTCAACTTATGGTGACCCCATGTGCATCATGCAGAACTGTGCTTCACAGGGTTTCCAATGGCTGAATTTTCAGAAGTAGATTGCCATTCTTCTGAGGTGCCTCTGGGTGGACTTGGACCTCCAACCTTCCGTTAGCAGCTGAGCTCTTTAACCATCTGCATCATCCAAGCACTCCTTCTTATCTACATGATTCCTGTAATCTCATCTACTCTCATTGCCTTAATTCTCTACCTAAATGCCAATGGCCCACAGATTTATATCTCTAATCAGTCCTTTCTCCAGAATTTGAGACTCAAATATCTAACTGCCCTCATGACATTTCGATTCAGCTGTCGAATTAGAAATCTCAAACTTAACATGTCCAAAACTGAACCCTTGATCTTCCCTCCTAAACCCACCCTCTCTGAAGTATACCACATCAGTTCACGGTAATTCCGTTCTCTGGTTGCTCAATCTGCAAATCTAAGAATTTTAGTTAACATCTCTGTTTCTCTCGTATCACATATCAAATCTACCAGCAAATCCTGTCGGCTCTAACTTCAAATTGTATTCAAAATCTGACTTTTTCTGCCCACTTTACTGCTAACAATCTGTTTGATCTGAGTCACTGTTATTTCTTGACCTTCTTCCTGGTGTCTGGCTTCCACTCTGCCTACTACAGCAGCCATGGTAACGATTTTAAAACAAATCAGATTCTCTGACTCCAGTATTCCCAATTCTCCAATGGCTTCTAATTTCACTAGGAATGAAAGCCAAAGTGTTTACAACAGTCTAAAAGGTCCTTCACAATCTGGCCACTTGTTACTTCTCCGGCTTGATTTTCTACAACTTTAGGCACCCTATTCCCACAACTTTGTTCCTTGCTGTTCCTCAGGGACATCGGGCATGCGTCCATCTGACTGTCCTTGAGCTAACTGTTCCCTTTCACCAAGCACTTTTTCCGCTGACATCCACACTGACTCCTCCCTCACTTAATTCAGCTCACTCAGGGCTAACCATGCCAACCTACATAAAATCACGACAAGCCCACTTTCAGAATTCCAGGTCCCTTTGACCCTGCTCTATTTTATTCAAAGCACTTGTCACTCCTAATGTGATAAATTATTTACTTATTTATTTTATGTGCTGTTTACTTGTGTCTCCATTGTGAGTTCTGTAAGTATAGAACCTTCTCTCTATTTTGTTCACTGATATTTCCAAGCACCTATAATGTCACTATGAGTGGGAACTGACTCAACAGCAATGGGTTTAGGATAGTCCTTGGTACATGTTTGACACTCAGTAAATATTTGTTGAATGAATGAATGAGAATGAACTTTAGCTGTCCTGTTTTTTTGTTTTGTTTTGGGATTTCCCCTCCCCACCCCCCTGCTCATCAGTTTAATGTTCTCCTAATGTAGACCTAGAGTCCCTGGGTGGTGCAAAGGGATAAGTGCTCAGCTACTAACCAAAAGGTTGGAGGTTCAAATCCACCCAGGAGAAAGGCCTGGTGATCTACTTCCACAAAGTCACAGATATTGGAAACCCTATGGAGCACAGTTCTACTCTGAAACACGTGGGGTCAGCATGAATTGGAACTGACTCTATGACAACTATTTTTTTAATGTAGACCTGCTTTCCTCAAGGTGGGGTAAATGACTGCTAGCCATTCCCAGGCTCAGTTCTTTATAGCTGTATGACTAGAGGTGAACGGAGTCTTTGCTATCAATTGCATCTTCAAAAATTCCAAGTGAAGATCTTTCGGGTCACATGCCCACCATTCAGCCAATTACTTTGGCCCAGGAGACACAATCCTATGAAAGGATGTCAGATAACATTAATGTGTAGCATGACATGTTGGGGAAAACATGACCTCTGGGGCAATTGTCTTCAGCTGGCAATTACCACAATTTATTTCTACTAACCTATCTATCTCTCTGCCCACTTTTCCAATAAAAATTTGAGGTAGGTTTGAATAAAAAAAATGAATGCCCATGTCTACAACTGCTAGAGATAATACTCCATTGGGTAACCCACAGACTTCACACAGTCAACATGTCCAACCAAGTGAACTCATCCTCTTAGCCCCAAACTAATTCTCCTAAATAGTCTCTATCTTGTCGAATGGCCCAGTGACCAGCCACTTGGGCCAGAAGTCTGAGAGCCATCCTTGCTCCTTTCCTCTCTCTTTCCTTCTTCCCACATCCAATCAAATACCAAATCTCATAGTTTCTACTCTTAAAAATGTCTACAATATCCATCAACACTTTTCCCCTGTGGCTTCTCTCTGTCCTGATTTCACCCCACACTGTGTAATCGAATTGCTGCATGATTTATATATCTCTATATTTTTTTTTTTATAGGTTTTGGAAGGACCCCTGGTGGTGCAGTGATTAAGTATTTGGCTGCTAACTGAAAAGCTGCCAGTTCAAACCCACCCGTTGCTCCATGGGTGAAAGATGTGGCAGTCTGCTACCGTAAAGATTACAACACTGGAAACCCTATGGGGCAGCTCTAGCCTGTTCTACAGGGCTACTGTGAGTTAGAATTGACCTGACAACAATGGGTTAATAGGTTTATAGATTTGGGGTTCCTTGAGGACAGAAACTAACTTTCATTTCTTATATCCAGTAGCTAACAAACCATGGTATACAACAGGCAGCCAATAAATATTTGTTGGATTGAACTGAAAGGAACACACCAAAGAGAAGACTGACGCATCTGAAGAGGGTAATAGTGGTTCTGTGGTAGAATCCTCACCTTCCATGCAGGAGACCTGGGTTTGATTTCTGGCCAATGCACCTCACGTGCAGCCACCACTTCACTGGCGGTGGAGGCTTGCATGTTGCTATGGTGCTGAACATGTTCCAGTGGCACTTCCAGATTAAGCTGGGCTAGCAAGAAAGGCCTGGTGATCTACTTTCGAAAACCAGTCAATGAAAATCCTGTGGATCACAATGGTTCAATCAACAACAGATCATGTAGATGGCATAGGACTGGGCAGCGTTTCAGTCCATTGTGCATGGGGCTGCCATGAGCTGGACACTGACTGGATGGCAGCTAACAACAACCGCAATGGATTTGAGAGAAAGGGTTGGATGGAGCAGTCTATTTCTTTTGCCTTGGTGATTGTTGGGAAATTCATGTCATTCGTAACAGTTTATACTAGTAACCTCAACTTCCTCCCAGTTCAAGTCAGTCTTAGAGAATTATATTAAAGAAACTAACTCATAAGTATTGACAAATACAGGGATTTAAGCAACTTTGAATTAGTAGAGAAACGTGCACATTTAAAGATTGACACCTATTTATATATGTGTTCTTAATTCAGCCATAAACTCCTTGGATTCAGAAATCATATCTTATTCTGCTTTCTACTAGCCTCAGGGTTTTCCATATTATAGGGGTTCAATGAGTATTAAGTAGTGCATGTCTGCTTTCTTTCAAGGATTTGATTTATAAAACCTTTCCAAAATCATCCATTTGCCTCCAAAATGTCTTCTCTCCTCAGAGGTAAAATAACTTGTAAAACTCAGACCTCAAATAAGTAGCAGAGCTAGTATTTAAACCCCTCCTTCACTCTCTGATTCTAAAGCTCTTTCTCTTAGCCATTCAGCCATATTGCTGAACTAGTATTCTGAACTATATGGATGGTCAAATACCTTGCACTCTTGTGTTGTTTTTATAACAAGAGTTTCAACCAATTTGTTTTTGAAATGGCCTTCTTGTCTCTGACTTGAGTTCCAGGGATATACCAAGAGTTCCAAATGTCCTTAGCCAATCCTACTGAAACACAACTCTTCATCTAATTCTCAGGAACTTGCTTCTTCTGGAACTAGATATTTCTCAGGTCCCTGAACTCATTCTGCAATTAAGGGTCATGTGATCCTGATATTATGGGCTCTGAAACTACTCTTGCTGCTTAACAAGTGGTCTAAGTGGAGTTCCCAATAACTGGCTTAACTCTGACTCATGTAGGGCCGTGAGTCATATCCCTTACGGCCATGTCTGCCAAGTCTCTCAGCATTTTGTGAACCAATATTGACTACAAGAAAAATTGTTCACAGGCTGTGTTTTCCACATTATGATGAGCATTCATTCTATTTAAGGGCTGTCCTTTTCTCAATTATTAATGTCTTATTTATTTATTGATAGCCTACAATGTGCCAGATAATTTTCTGAGCGCTGAGGACTCAGAGATGAATAAATATCAGGCCCTGACTCTTAGGCTAACTGGTGACAGACTGGCCAGGAAAAGATGTATATTAACTGATGATAAAAATACATTGTGACGTGAATTTTAACTGAGGTGCTCTCAGAAGCCAGGGGAGGAGACAGCTAATTTTGCCTGGGAAACCGTTGCAAAAATTCCCCAGAAGTGAAGACATTTATACTGGGTCAAAAAGGCCAGAAAGAAGTGAAGTACAGTGGAGTCAGAAAAGGGTATGAAGTGTTTGAGGGCAATACTGCATAGCTGAAATATCCATGGGATGGGGGGAGGGTTCAATTTGAGAATGGCACTATCCTTGGAGAATCTTATTATTTTCAAAGTGCTTGTCTAGTCCAGCTTCCTTATTTACTGGGGCTCACAGAAAGTTAGTGATAAATGTTATCGTGCCTTTTCCTCTGCTGTGGAAGTCCAATTATGGCTGATTTCATAAATACCATGATCCTAGTTTCTCTGTTTTAACCAGGATTTGTATTCTTAATTATTTTCTTGACCTGCTGTAACTGAGGCACTCCAACGAAAGCGTTAGGACAGTAGATGAAAATGAAAGAGTTTGCTGCTATGGCTTCTTCTTTACTTGATCATACCAAGACTTCAGAAACCTTGCAAACAGAGTTTCTGTACTCAGCCAAAATTCTGGTAACCTTCTAAAGTTATCCTGTGACAGATAAAACCATGTCTTGCACACTTCCATTTTTTTCCCCCTTTTACTGATAACAACCTTTTACTTCCCTCTAAGGAGGGAAGTAAATTTACACATAAATTTATGAACAGCACAAATAAACAGTTACAAAACTGCCACTGTTTTAAATTGTGGACTGATGAAGAACAATCAGTTTTAGGGGGTTAAATATTCTGGCGTTTTTCTCAATTTGTTACACAGGTCATGAGATGGCCTACAAATTTGATAATCATCCTAAAATACATAAAAGCTCTCTCAACCAGTCGTACAAAGACACTGTTTGAGATCAATCATGTTTTCCTTTTTATAAGAATTTAATGATTTTTTAAGTCTGAAAATACTCAAATACTTTGGTTCTATTTGACTACCTGTATTTGGCCAGCATGTATGTTCAAGTAAGAAACCCAAAAAACCTAAACCGGTTACTGTCGAGTCGGTTCCAACTCATAGCGGCCCTATACGACAGGGTAGAACTGCCCCATAGGGTTTCAAGGAATCCCTGGTGGATTCGAACTGCTGACCTTTTGGTTAGCACCTGTAGCTCCTAACCACTATGCCACCAGGGTATTGGCTAAATAAGAAAGACTAGATTAAAAGATGGCAAATGCAGAATTTCAAAGAGGATCGAGCTCTCTGAGTCCTACTAAGGCAGACTGAAAGACTGCCATGAATCAGACACAACAAGCTCCTCAAAAGACCAAAGCCTAGCCCTTTAAGACTATTACAGTTGCATATAAAGTGGAAATGATCTGCATATAGCTCAAGAGTCCCCGGGCGCTGTAATGGGTTTCTGCCATCGGCTGCTAAATGAAATGCTTGAGTTCAAATCCACCCAGAGGCACCTTGGGAGAAAGGCCTGGCGATCTACTTCCCGAAAACCAGCAACTGAAAACCCTGTAGAGCATAGTTCTACTCTAACACACATGGGGTCGCCATGAGTTGGAGTCGACTCGACAGCAACTAGTTTTTATCTTCCAGTGAAGTGTAATTAAGAACATTTTAATTAACTTATATTTGGGACTAAAGAAAACTGCTGTATAGCAAGGCTCCAGTGAACAAAGGGAAAATCACAAGAAAATATATGGATGCTTCCGGAATAAAGCTTTTGCTCGAACATTATTAAGAAGTGTATTTGTCTCATGGTAGAGCAGCTGATACCTAAAATCCAATACAGTAGGGTTTTGACACAAATCATAAAATGAGGAGGGGCATTAATAAGAGGCAATCTAGCAAGACTTTCCTATGACAAAGCCATCCTGTAAAAACCAACCCTAGGTAGGTTCATTTTGTAAATAAGACTATTCTGACAAGTGCTTAAATACCAAAGAAGCAGAATAATCATAATTAGTCAAGAGCTGAGAAGTAAGACTGGAGCTTTGTCATATAACATGAACACAGCGCAGACATTCCACAGGGATGGCGCTTGCTCTATTTTATCCCTGTAGTGAAAATATATTCAACCCTTGGCTAGGAAATTACCACTTAACTGTTTTTTCCCATTTTTGCTTAACGCAGTAGTTGAAAACAAAATTCCTTATTGTTGGGGAGAAAAACAGCCTCCAAATGCCTTGTCATTATGATTTTATTCTAACATTATGGACTTTAGTGTTCAGTACTTTTATTTTTTTTGTTCGAAACATCTCACCCATAAAATAAACTAGAAAAACGGTGTAATGTCCATGTTATCTACAACCCAACGCTCCCATCCACCTGAAGTGTGTTCTATGTCCAAGGCCTCTTGCTTTTGGAAACTTAAAAAGCCAAACTGAATGGTTACTCTAGGGAAGAAAATAAGGGAGGAAAGTTCCAGAACTAGATACGGACAATTTTGATACAGAAAGAAAATACTGATTTGAATCAATTTCTTCAGGAAAATAAAATGTAATACAACATGCAATAACTTTACTTTTGAATTCCTTTCCTTAAAAAATTAGAGCCATCTTAATTGTAGGTACTAAGCCCTGTACTAGAACATACAAAGCCATCACAGTCACAAATGCTTTGGTCAAACGTTTTTACCCCTTTTCAGTTGACTGGTGATTTCATATGTTCTAGGAATATTTTTATCTTCTGGCATGATGCTCTACACCATATGGTACAACACACTGACAAGTAAAAAGGGAAGAACTAGTCTGAAATATATACACACACATACATATATTTATATGCATGCGCGCATGTGTGTGTGTATGTTATGTATGGTGAAAGAAGTTGCATGTATGCCTGCGAAGAAACATAAGGGCAAAGTTACATATTCTGCACATAGTACTGAGATTCTTTGTTCATGTCAAAAAAAGAACAGGCAACCAGAACCCACAGCTAGGTTAAAAGTTCACTATAGGCCAGAAAAGTCGATAGACTCAACGGCAACGGGTTTGGTTTTGGTTTTTTATAGGCCAGAAGGCATTCAAGAGACAGATCAAGCACCACTGTGCTTTGCTACATCAAGTGACACTTGAACTGTCTGTAACATGTCCTCACTCAACAGCTCTCACTGCAATAGTAACTGCAGCCAGGATGCGTGCAACAGCTTGCACAATCCATTTAGGGAGGGTCGTTAAAATGGACTGGCACAAAATGTTTTTAATTGTTTCCCAGAGGGTCAAAATACCCTTCCCCTTTGCTTCCAGGTTCCTTCAATATGGTTCTCCTTTTGAAAACAATGATCATACTAGATTTTGCAAGTTTCCAGAAAGATTAAGGTATGACTCTTCTAGGCTGCCCACTGCTATTTGTGTTAAGGGGCAGGGTCCTGCCTTGTCTGTCTTGTTCTCTACCATACCTGGACCTATCATACCTCTGGGTGGAGCGGGCCCACAGTTAGCCCTCAAATCCTCTGCTGAGCCAGGGTGCAAATGCACAAAAGGGGTAAGGAAAAAGGGGTACCTGACCACACGGTACTTTCACACAATCTATTGCAAGAGGGAGATGGTAATGTTGTTAGCAGTCATGGAGTTGGCCCCCAACTCATGGCAGCACCATGCACAACTGAACAAACAATGCCCAGTCTTGTGCCATCCCCATAAGCAGTTGGAGAGGGAACCACTGTGATCTATAGGGTTTTCACTGGCTGATTTTTCGGAAGTAGTTCTCAGACTATTATTGCCTGTTTTTGTTTGTTTGTTTTGTTTTGCTTTTTAGATGTAATGCATTCTTTTTTTCAAGTCCAGATGTATATTAAAAAAAAAAAAAACCCAGTGCCTCATATATATATATATATATATATATATTCTTGGTTAAATGTCTACTGGAAATATTTACAATTTGTATTGGATCTTAGTATTTTCATTTTTAGCAAAGAATAAGTGGTTATGTCAGAATGTCAGTGCAAGAGAGGTTAACAAAGAATAAGGGAAAAGCCAAATAAAACAGTGGATCAGAAGTTGGGCTTGAAGTCAAATACTGTGAGTTTGAACCCCAACTCTGCTACATTCTAGCTGCATGACTTTGGGAAAGTAAACTCTCTATGCCTTACTTTCTATGTCAATAAAATGAGGAAAGGTGTTATGAGGGAGGATTCAACAAAATCCAGTGTACTAATGAATACAAAGCACTTGCCATCATCACGTACAGCAGGCACATCAGAAGTGCTCAATAAGTGTTTTCTATTATCATTATGGAGTCCCTGGGTGGTGTAAATGGTTAATACATTCAGCTGCTAAACAGAAGGCTGGTAGTTTGAGTCCACCCAGAGGCATCTCAAAAGAAAGGCCTAGCAATCTACTTCCAAAAGATCAGCCAATGAAAACCCTACGGAGCACAGTTTTACTCTGACACAAATGGGGTTGCCAAGAGTTGGAGTCGACTCCACAGAGACTGGTTCACCATTATTATAAAAAGTCAAAAACAATTCTGTAGTACTCTATACTTGATATACCAAAATAGACAAATGATTCAACAATGTGACAGTAGCTAATTCTAAAGTGAGTCGGAATTGACTCGACAGCAATGGGGTGAATCCTAAAGTGGTATCTATCATCCAGAGAAGTTAATCCCTTCATATTTTGACCCAAAAGGACAGCACCACTGAAATACAATACCGTGACACTAAGTCCTCACTATGAGTGACCAAACAACAAACATTTGTCTTTCTGGAGTAAAGTGGTCCAAGTGTTCAGAGTTCAAAGGCACAACTAATACAAAGCAAAACTTTTACCAGGGCAACTCTGATTTTTCAACAATAAGCCTGGTCTCTATAATGGATTATGAGCAATCATTCTAACATTATTTATTTTTTTATTAGTTTCTTAGGGCTGTCATAATAAAGTACCACAAACTGGGACCTTTTAACCAATGGAAATTTATTGTCTCACAGCTTTGAAGGCAAAGAGTCAGAAATCGGGGGGCGGGGAGCGGGGAACATGTCGGTTCCTTCTGAGGGCTCTGAGAGAAACTCTTTCATGCCTCTCTCCTAGCTTTGGGTGACAGCTGACAATCCTTGGCACCCCAAATTTCTCCCTCTGTCTTCACATGGCCATCTTCCCTCTGTGTGTCTCTGTGTCTCTTCTCTTTTATAAAGACACCACTTACATAGGATAAAGACCCACCCTACCCCAGTATGACCTCATGTTAACCGATAACACCTTCAAAGACCCTGTTTTCATGCAAGGTCACTTTCACAGGTACCAAAGGTTAGGATGCCAACATATCATTTGAGAGGACACAATTCAATCCATAACAGATACTAAAGGCCAAAACTGTATGTGATTCTATGTGAATAATCAAAAACAGGCTGAGACCTTGCTCCATGGGGTACTTTGTTCTGTTGTATAAAACACACTGCCAACCTACACAAGGGAGGGGAATCTTAAGGACAGTTATGAAAATCTAGTACCTACACCTGGAAGTTAACAGTATGTATTTTTAAACTTGGAATTTGCAGCAGCGATTTTAGGGATTGGCTGCACTTCAGTTACTATGTTTTCAGTTAGGTTTATACTAAAAAACAATCATTGGACCAGTTTGTTCTCCATTTATAAATACTCATAACAAGTAAGTACCTGCTTATGAAATCTTCCCTTTTTAATTGAAACGTAAGAAAATATGCTACGTATGGGATTTGGTTTATCATTTTTATATGCCGTTTGTGTATTTTGTATCAATTTCTAGGCCTGTTTACTCATTAATTCATTCATCCTTCATTCTTCTAGCAAATATTCACTGAAAACCTATTTTTGGCTTTACATTAACTTTACTCAAGTAAGTTGGTCTTTGTCCTTGGTTCCTGTGCTATAACTCTAAACCCTTGGAATTTCCTGAGTAACTGAGGTGTCTCTGTTATCTATAGGTCTGTAGACCAAATCTGAGAGTTTATATTAACGAGACGACTCTTGGGTGGTGGCTAGCCAAGCCAGAAAGACTGCCTGGTAATATGAGCTAACCTGGCAGGGGGATGGATCATGATGCACTCAATCATTCCTGCGTAATGAGACCCCAACAAAGGCTCTGGACATGGTGAAAGACACTGATACATATGGGAGGGTAGCACATCCCCTTCTGGGACGTAGAAGTTCTGTGTTCGGAACCCTCCCAGACCTCGCCCTGTATGTCTCTTCATTTGTATCCTTTTTTTTTTTTTCTACAATAAAACTGAAACTCTAAGTACAGCACTTTCTGTGAGTTCTGAGTCATTCCAGCAAATTATCGAACCCGAGAGAGTAGTGAGAGGCAGCAGGTCAGCAATGAGGGAGCCTGGACCCCTGAGCTTGTGGCTGGCATCCCTAAGGGGTAGTGGGAAACCCTGAATTTGTAGCCAGCAGGTTAGGAACTAGGGGAGCACTGAGGACTCTCAAGCTTATAGCTGGCATCTGAAATCTTGGGCGAACTTGGCAGTCTGGAGTACTATGTGCTTTAACTTGCGAGAGCTGACCTAGCTCTGGGTAGTTAGGGTCAGAGGAAGAAGTGCTGCATCTTACAGCTGGTGTAACCAAGAAGTAAAATGTGGGGGTTTTGATTTATGTTGACCATTATCCTCATAGTTGGTGTCAGAAGTGGGTTTGATTGGATATTGGTTACATCCTCTCACTACTCAGTACCAGTTACTATGCTAAGCGCCGGGAATAAAATAAATCTAAAGTTTTTTTTTTTTTTCTCGTTAATATCAACTATTTAGGATAAAGTTATGTAGGAAAATGACAATGGATCTAAATCCTGTATGGTTGTGCTTTTATTAAATTTTCTATTAATTTTTGAATTAAGCAATTACAGATTTAATTAAACCTCTCCACTTTTCTATAGACAAAAAATCATCCCATGCCAAATACTTCTGTGTTGGGGGAAAAAAAAAAAGGCAAAGCCATAAAAATGAGCACTTCAGCTATAAAAATGCATGATATAATAGATGTCACCTTCTCTTATTCAGCAAAGTAGTTTTCTATAATTTTGTCCTTCGCCTTTCACAGAACAGTAACCTGGAGGAGTTTCAATGGGATTTTACTTTGGATAAAGCACAAAAACATTCTCCTATAAGAAGCTGTTAATCTTTCCTGTGCAGCTGATGGCTCTCTCTGCTCTATTATTCTTCAGGAAATCAGTGAGGTGCAGCACCCAACCCCTTAAACCAGAAAAAACCCAAACCTGTTATCATCATGTTGATTCCGACTCACAGTGACCCTATAGGACAGAGGAGAAATGCCCCACAGGTGTTCCAAGGAGCAGCTAGCAGATTCGAACTGCCGATCTTTTGGTTAGCAGGCAAGCTCTTAACCACTGTGCAACCAGGGCTCCCCCATTCCCTTAAAAAAAAAAAAAAAAAAAAAACTTCTTAGGTCCCTTCAAAGCCTTAGATTCATCTTCAGCTCCTTCCTTCTATGCTTCAGGCAGCAATACATGGGCATTTGTGATAGAAGAAACTTCCTGAAAAAGATCAGGTCTCAATGCCTATCTCCTATATCTTATCGTCAAGTTTTAAAGATTTATGGGGTTGCTAAAAAAAAAATTTTTTTTTTTTTTAAATATATAACAAATATCCCAAACTTCCCTATGAATTGATAGATAAGAAACAGAGACATGGATGAATAGTCCATAATAACCTGTGAAGTTTGGAACAAACATTCTGAAACGATTATGTGTTAGCACAGTGATGACGGCACTGAGTACTTAGAAATGTTCGCTTTCTGTTGTATCCGTCGTGAGCAACCAGCCAAGTCATCCAAGGTCCTGGGGGATATGGCTATTGTGTTAGTTTTCTAATGCCGCTGTAACAAATCACCACAAATGTACTGGCTTAAACAATATAAATTTAGTAGCTCACATTCTGTAGGCCAGAAGTCTGAAATGGGTCTCACTGGGCTAAAATCAAGGAGTCAGCAGGGCTGAGTTCCTTTCTGGGGGCTCTAGGTAAGACTCTGTTTCTTTGACTTTCCAGGTTCTAGAAGTTCCTGGATCCCTCTGTCCATATTCAAAGCCAATAACGGCTGGTTGAGTCCTTCTCATATCCTATCCCATCACTCAGACCTCCTCTTCTGCCTTCCTTCCAGTTTGAAGGACCCCCTCGTGATTACACTGGCTCCAACCAGATAATGAAGGATCATCTCCTTATTTTAAGGTCAGCTGATTAGCAACCTTAATTCCAACTGTGATTTTAATTCCCCACTGCTAAGTAACACAATATATTCACAGGTTTTGGGGATTAGGTTGTAGATTTCCTTTGTGGGGAGGAAGGGCATTATTCTGTCTGCCACAGCCATAATGGGCCTGGAACCAAAAAACCCAGTTCTACTCCACAGTACCCTGTGACCTTGGACAAATTCATTAATCTCTATTGTTTTAGTCTCTTCTTCTGAAAAATCACTTAATAATAGTTATCTCATGGAGTGAAGATTAAATGAGATAATAACTGCAAAATATCCAGGCATAGAGTATGGCACACAGAAGGGCCTCAACGTTGCTCCTTCCCATTTTACCCTACCTTCCTCTCAAAAGTCCTCATTGCATGGGGTAGAGCTGGGTTTCGAACCAGGTTCATTTTTGCTTCATAGTCATGTTGCTTGCCTTACACTACACTGCCTCCTGCAGGAAGGATTCAATGTTGAGAAAGACTGAGTAGTGGATGACTTCACATACACAATTTGCCACACCCCAAGCTTTTGCTGTGATAGAGTTAAGATGTTGATGCTGATCCAGGATCACTTCTGACTTGATTCCTGCTGTGACAGGATTTATCATTGCAGAAGGTGACTGCAGAATTCAGCAATCCCCAATGTTGCCCTGACTAGCAGTACTGAACTTCCTGTGCCCCATGAAATGCTCATGTGGAATGACACATAAAATAAACAGTGAAATGTTTGTTTTTCAGAGCTCACCTGTTTCTCTGATTACATAATACTAATATTGACTATCTTCGGTACCTTTTTGTTGTTATCCTTGTTAGAAAATAAAGCAGTGAATCAAGCCAGATCTCTACCTCAAATGGTAACATTGCCAATCCAAACTCTGGGGCATAATAAGGAACTATGTAATACAATACACTAACAATTAGCCATTAAATCAAGAGCCACAAATGTGCCTGAGATCTCCCTATCCTACACCTTTCCTATGTAAAACAAACAAACACAAGTCCACTCGTTAAATTCACCATAATCTTGATTAAAAAATGACTTTGGTTTCAGCTGCCCACATCTTTTCCTATAATTTTTCATGAGAAAAGGGGAAGAAGAAATAAGAAAAACATTCACTAATGATGGTAACCTTTTCCTTTTCATTTTCCAGGCAGTGGTAACAATGTGAGGGATCTGGAGCACCAAGGGTCTCTGTTGGGAGTAATTAAGTAATTTTAAAGAGGAAATAACTGACTTATGTGATACAGTGGTGTCAACAAATCAACATTTCCAAACAACTTATTATCTACATAACCTTAACATCTCACAAATGAAAAAAAAAATAATTGATTTCTACTTTGACTAAAATTAATCTTAACAGTATTTTTATCTTATTTCTTACCAATTAAGGAATGGGGGTGGGGGGATATGTGTGTTGGGAGAGACGGCGAAAAGAGGTAAGTAAACCCAGAACACTTCTCCCCAACCCCCCACCCAAAAGAGCAACTAGGAGAAGAGGGCCTCTGGGAAGTGCTAAGGAAATCTAATTGTGCAAGCCAGATGTTATCGTTATGGTTGTGTGTCAACTTGGCTGGGCCATGATTTTCAGTGGTTTGGCAGTTATGATGTAGTTTGGCAGTCATATAATGATGTAATCACCTCCATGATGAGATCTGATATAATGTGATCACCTTCATGATGGGATCTCCTGTGAGCAGCCAATCAGTTGAAAGGGCATTTTCTTGGGAGTGTGGCCTGCATTCAATATAGGTGGACTTCCTGGCAAAGCTTGCTGGCTTTTGCTTTGCTCTAGATCCTGCATTTGGATTATGACCATAGACCTCCATCCAGTTCTTGGGACTTGGGCCAGCAGCCTGCTGTCTTAACTGTCAATCTTGGATTCATCACTCTTCGCAGCAGTGAGCCAGCAGCCTGCCATCTGGCTTGTGCATCTTGGGTTCATCAGTCCCTGAAGCTATGTGAATCAGGAGAAGCCTCCAGCCTGATGCCGGACCCACAGACCTGGGACTTGCCAGCCTCTACAACTGCATGAGCCATTTCCTTCACTGGTTTTGCATCTCTAGAGAACCCAGCCTAAGACACCGATTCACTTCTAAATTTCCACTCCCCACGATATTTGGCATTCTGGAGTTGACCTGATGCCTCATCCACAAATGGTACCACCACTCCCATTTCTAACAGTCTCCCGAATCTAACAGTAAAAAAAAGGGGCATGTACTTAAATTTTATTTATTTATTTATTCCAAAGTGTCAGTCCATGACAGATGGAAATTACAAAAAAAAAAAAGAAAAAGAAAACACCCTAGGAAACAAACAATAGCAACAACAAAAAACTAGCCCTTCACCACAGCTAGTGTGGGAAGCACTGCAACTGATAATCTCTTGCAAACAAAATAGGCAAGCAATAGTGTCTCACACATTTGATGGTAAAAATAATTCACTATGACCCAAGGCTATTTTATCATGCCGAACAGCATGCTGATTCCGCAAAGCAGGTAGAGACAGGAGGATTCAGAAGAAAAACAAGTAGACACAGAAATTGAAAAAGAACAAATAAGCTCTTTAAAAACTCCACACCCTGTGTGGTCTACTACTATATTCCACCAGTGTCAGCACTTCCACCGGCTGAGAACCACTGACATGAAATATTTTTCTGTTGACTAAAGTCTCTGTAGCTATTACATAACAACACAAAAGCAGAATTCTACGATGCTTTGGTTCTTCCAGAAGAGTCTCAGAATAACAACTCGCATGTATCAAACACTCAGTATGTATCTGGTGCATCGGTGGGTATTTTGATATCTTTTTTGATACAACAACCCTGTAAGATGGTTGTGACCCAATTTTACAAAAGAGGAAAAACTGTGGTTCAAAGGAGTTAAATAATTTGTCCAAGAGATGGAGCCTGGACTCAAACCCAGAAATGCTTGATGTTTTTGCCACCATATGAAGCTGTCTTTCACCATAATAATTTACAAACACAACTCCAAACTGAATCACATTTACTTGAGATGGTACAAAACTTCAGCTGTTAATAAGGTCACCAAGAAGAAGCAAAACTGTTGAAGAAAAAAAGGTGACAAAAATATGGTTCCATACTGTACCTCCTGAAATTTTTATGTGGCCACAACCACTGTTTTGTTTTTTCTCTTAATCTCAATTACAGGAAATTTTGAGACTGCTCTACCTTACAAGCAAAATACCACTCATCCATATTTTGAATCTTGACAAGGGGGAGAAAGGTCCCAATGTTTTATTATTTGATTTTAAGTCATACCTATTCCAATGTTAGAATTAATTTCTAACTACACGCGAACCCTCACACTTAGAAGTTGACCATGGGGAATGCCCTATAATTATTTAAAGTAGTTGTTCTCAATTGAGGGCAATTCTGATTCCTCCCCCCATTGACATCCGGCAACATCTAGGGTACGGTGCTGGCATCTAGTGGGTAAAGGCCAGGAACGCTGCTAAATATCCTACTGCACAGGACAGCCCTCCACAGTAAAAAATTATCCAGCCCAAAATAAATGCCCATTGTGCTGGATTGAGAAGCCCTGCTTTAATGGAGCCCAGATCCAGGGAAAACCACTACTCCTGTAGGTGGTGAGCCACCACTCTAGATGGCTGAACAACTCAGCATCTCCATCTGAGGACAGAGCTGAGTGTCCACTGATTGAGAAACTTCTCCAACTAGAAAAAGACCTCAATGACTGAACCTAGAAGAGGACAACATATCACATGACATTCTCTCAGAGAGAATCCTCCTTCCTTAGCAGAAATTCAAAGCATCAACTGTGTGACCACTCACCAATCACTTTAAGTGTCATTATTTGAGCTATCTCCCTTAACTATAAAATGGGAGTAATAGTGACCACACAAGGCAGATGCGAGACTCAGACTGTAACTATGATCACATTTTTTAAACTGTAAAGTCCCACTCACACAAACATTTAATCACCAAATGTGCTCTGAATAATATTATGTCTAGAAGACCCTGAACCCCATCATTTCTAATGCTTGACCCTGTGAACCTGGGCCAAAGCCCAATTTTCAGTGCTCAGCATTCCTCAAACAGTTGAGTCAATGCAACAAGGAAAGCTCACCTCAATCTACTGACAAGTTTCAAAGTCAAGGAGAATAAAGCCACCCTTGGAGATTATATTAAAAAATCCTGAAAGGAAAAGATCTGTAACTCATTTACTCTATGGTGCAAGTGACTTCCACATCGATGTATTTTAATAGGGAATAAAGCCTCAAACCAAAGGAATGACAGGCTTATCTGAATCTTTAAGAATTATTGGTTTGTAGTTGCTTCCCTACTAAAGGAATCAGCAATGGTTAGGAAATAAAACCTTTGTTTCTTGGCTATAGATACAAGGTTTAATTTATTTTTAACTCTAAAGTAATTATATAACATTTTGATTTCTAACAATATCAGATACTGTAGACAATTACTATTAGGCACACTGCAGGAATAAAAGGTGTTTATTAGTTTAATGCTTTTATTAATTTGTCATCTAGGTAGGGTGACCTTACAGAAAATTGAAAATAGATAACGTATTACTTAGGGATAAAAAAAAAGCATATTGTGCTTCAGAGAATTTCTCTCTCATTAGAATGAGCTCTTTATAGAATACACCCACTCCTCACTTATCAACATGGTTAAGTTCCAAAGACTAGTTTGTTATGCGAAAATCAGAGTTACGAGAAAATGGGGGATAACTGTGTCAGATCACAAAGCGGATGATAATTACATCATTACATAACTACCAAATTACATTACTACATTTTTGCCAAACCACTGAGAATCACAGTTCAGCCAAGTAGACACATAACCTTCACCATCACAGCTAGCATTATTCTTGCCTCACACCTCAGCAATCGTTACTGCCAGACATACATCTTAATGCACGAAATAGTAGAATAATAGTTTTTTACTATTGTCTTAAATGCGAAATGTCAGATAACAAGACAATCAATAAGTGAGGGGTAGGTATAAAGCTATTATTTGGCTCCATCAAATTTTCTGCAAATACTTTCCCCATTCATTTTAAGGATTTTCTGTTTTAGGTATGTCATTTTTCAGAAACAATTTACTGACTGCCATTTTTTTTTTTTAATCTCATTCCTTTAGAAGAATTTAGCCAATTCTATTTATTTTAATTATTATCTAGGATTAATTTTTGTCACTTTGGGTGTGGGGAGGTAGGGAAAGACTATGAAAGGTTCATCTGTTTCAAGTGTATCTTTTGCTACACAGATTCTGCTTTGATAGCTATTATCTTCTATAATAATTTAGAAAGTAAGTATCAATATATAAACCTAGTCTAGTAAACTTAAAATAATTTTAAAAAACACATTTATCATAATAGAGAATTCTGGAAAGATGGCAGTGTAAACAAACCATTGTTCCAACCCTGACCCCACAAATATAACAAGAAATACAAGGAAACAGATGCTCAGCTTTGAAGGACTCTGAATTGGGAAGCAGAGGAAAGCAAGGGGAGCTGCAGACAGGCAAGAATCAACAGATCAACAATGATCTGCATATGATAGGAGAATAGTTTCTCCCACTGTCCCTGTCCCTGCCCCTCCCACTGGCTGCCAGGAAGTAGGAAAGTCGTCCCACAAAAAAAGCCTGCTTCCCTAACCACCACTGCCTCTGCCAGTACAAAAAGACAGGATTCCAAGCTTCTGTCCTAAAAATTAACAAGGCAGATCTCTCTGGGAGTCCGTTTAAAATGTGTCAGCACCTCCCTGGCCCAGAGACTATAGGGTACAAGCCTACTGCAAGTTGCTAGAGAAGGCCCAACCAGTGGAGTCTGCTCTCATAGTCAACACTCTATTGGCCTCCCTGTGCACACCATAACTCAGGCTTCTGAAACCAACAGGACAGATCTCCCTGGGGGTCAGTTTGGGTCTGTCAGCGACCCCTTACAGTCATTACTGCGGACTACTGACTGAGACTGCTTTGTCAGTTTACTGATGTGTATACTATACAATCATTAAAAAATAACTATTTCTATAAACTGATAAAGATGTCAAAAATGTATCATAAAATGGGAAAAGCAAGTTGCAACACAGAATGTAGAGTATTATCCTACTATTTTTATTAATACATATGCATACATATTAATGTAAGCATATAAAAACATCTGTAAGACTATATAAAGAACACTTAACCATGGTTTCTTCCCCTCTTAGTGGTGGTATGATAACAAGCATTTTCCTAGAGCATTAGAGTGAATTGTCCAAAAACGAGAAATAGGGATAATGAAGAACATTTTATAAAGAACATCCCTCTTTGTACTCGGACAAATGAAACTCTCTCTTGCACAAGGTGTATTGCACAGTCAAATTTCTCTAGAATCTAATGCCGTGTAGATTTGAAGCATGAGAGTATCCCTGGTTGGAAGGAGTTGGCAATTGATGGCATGAATACCTACACAATATAATTCCAGTGATACAGAGAAAAACAGTCTCAGGATGATGGCAGAAAAAGCCTGCCTTGCCTTTTTGCCTTCCCAACTGTCACCCCAAGTTCCACATCCTCACCCTGATCACCTTCAATGAATGATCCCCAAAAGCCCAGTAAACTTGTCTCCTCCCACCTGGCACATAAAGTGGAACAAATACCCTCCTTGTCTAGCACCTCTCTTTAAAGGCATACCTAAAAGGTCATCTTAACTAGCATTGGCTGACACTACAGCTAGGGACAGGGACAGATTACCCAATAAGAAATTGCACACTACAGATTAGTAAATAAACACAAGTAAACCTCTGTGCATACCTTGCTTACTGGTTCACCCATTCATCGCTAGAGAAACAGTGGAAGCAGTATCATATAATCAACACTGAAGTTAAAGTATCCTAAATCCTCATCTTGAGCTTTAAACAGGGGCAGATATGGTGAAAAACAGGTAGAACTGTGTACTATAAATTAGTAAGTACAGAAGAGGTGGAGCCAAGATGGCAGAATAGACAGACACTTCCGCCAAGCCCTCTTTACAACAAAGACCCGAAAAAGCAAGTGAAACGAGTGTATTTGTGACAAGCTGGGAGCCCTGAGCATCAAAGACAAACTTAGACAATGAACTGAGGGGCAAGAGAAGGAAGAGACCGTTCAGAAGTGGAGAGGAGTTGCCGGACCTGAATCGTGGGGAGCCCTCAGGCACCATTCCCAGAGCGGCTGCGGCGGTGACGGCGGCAGCGGGCCGGTCCTAGCCTTCGGCTGCAATTTCCTCAGGGAGAAGCAGCCAGCCACACAGCCCACTCACACATCTGGAACCTGAGGAGAAGGGCGCTCTCCGCAAAAGCTATGTACTTGCGTATATTTTACCACGCCCCCCCTCACCCCCAGCCCAGTTTTAGCTGCTGAATCCCTAGGCCTGAGATAGACCCTGATGAGCACCTGGAGCTGTCCTCCCGGTCTCGGGGAAGGAAAAAATTTCCAACTGGGGGGAAAAGATAATTTGCTAGCTCCATTAACTGGGGGAGCTCAGGACAGAAGCGGCTCCTGTCCAGGCATAAACCATCCATGGACCTTGAGCACCTTTCCCTTCTGCATGGACCTGTGTGGGCCTATTTCGGGAGAATAGGCCCTTGTTGGCAAACTCCAACCATTTCAGCAGCGCGGTGGAGAGATGGGTGTTTGACGTTTGACATTACTTTGCCTATTAAACAATGTTCTCACCTACCCACAACAGGGACCTAAGGACTGGTGGCTCCACCTGGGTCGCCCAGCCACCTGAGACAGGGGCCCAGGGATAACTGGTACCTCCTAGTCCTTACAATAAAATCTTTGGGTGCCCATGGTCCCTCTGCAGAGCCCACCCACCAGCATGCTCTAGGGAACAGAGGTGCGTTTTCCTCAGAGACACTTGGGGGTCAGTTCTCAGCCCCTTGCCTTGTTCAGAGCATGACCCCCTGCTGCAATCAGATACAGGTATACAAGCCAATCATCCCTGCCCCTCTAAGACTGTAGGACAGAGCCTGTACCACACACTTGATATCAGCTACCCGGAAACCTGAGCTGAATTCATACAAGAAAACTGAATGGACTCCTAGACTGATATACCTGACAACAGCTCCAGCCAGCTGGGGATAGGACACCAGAGCTCCAAAGGCAAAAATAACCAAGCTAGCTCACTCAAGCAACCCATAGGGGTATACCAAAACAAAACAAAGCAAGCAGCTACAACATGGTAAGCAAGCATAAGCTCATACAATAACTTATAGGTGGCTCAGAGACAACAGTCAGTATCAAGTCACATAAAGAAACAGACCACGATCACCTCAACAGGCTCTCAAAACAAAGAACCCAGGGATCTTCTAGAGGAAAGTGCATTCCTGGAATTACCAGATGCAGAATACAAAAGTTTAATATACAGAACCCTTCAAGGCATCAGGAAGGAAATGAGGCAATACGGAGAACAAGCCAAGGAACACACAGGTAAAGGAACTGAAGAAATTAGAAAGACTATTCAGGAACATCATGAAAAGTTTAATAAGCTGGAAAACTCCATAGACAGACAGCAATCAGAAATTCATAAAATTAACAATAAAATTACAGAATTAGATAACTCAATAGAAAGTCAGAGGAGCAGAACTGAGCAAGTAGAAGCTAGAATTTCTGAACTCGAAGATAAACCACTTGGCACTAATATATTTGAAGAAAAATCAGATAAAAGAATTTTAAAAAATGAAACAACCTTAAGAATCATGTGGCACTCTATCAAGAGAAATAACCTACGAGTGACTGGAGTGCCAGAACAGGGAGGGATAACAGAAAATTGTTGAGGATTTGTCAGCAGAAAACTTCCCTGATATTGTGAAAGATGAGAAGATATCTATCCAAGATGCTCATCGAACTCCACATAAGGTAGATCTGAAAAGAAACTCACCAAGACATATTATAATAAAGTTTGCCAAAACCAAAGATAAGGAGACAATTATAAGAGCAGCGAGGGATAAAAGTCACCTACAAGGGAGAGCCAATAAGAATAAGCTCGGACTACTCAGCAGAAACCATGTAGGCAAGAAGGCAATGGGATGACATATTTAAAAAATTGAAGGAAAAAAACTGCCTGCCAAGAATCATATATCCATCAAAACTGTCTCTTAAATATGAAGGTGAAATTAAGACATTTCCAGATAAACACAAGTTGAGGGAATTGATAAAAACCAAACCAAAACTACAAGAAATACTAAAGGGAGTTCTTTGGTTAGAAAATCAATAACATCAGGTATCGACCCAAGACTAGAACACTGGGCAGAGCAACCAGAAGTCAACCCAGACAGGGAAATCCAAAAAAAAAAAAAAAAAAAAGGCAAGATTAAAAAAAAAAAAAAAAAGCCCAACACAGGGTAACGGCGATGTTATTATATAAAAGAAGACAACACTAAAATAATAAAGAGGGACTAAGAAATGTAATCATACACCTTCCATATAGAGAGGAAGATACGGTGATACAAAGAAATAAAAGTTAGTTATAAATTCAGAAAAAAAAGGGTAAATAATAAGGTAACCACAAAGGAGACAAACTATCCTACTCATCAAAATAAAATACAAGGGAAAAATACAGACTCAGCAGATACAAAATCAACAACAACAAATATGAGGAAAGGACAATATGTAAAGAAAATCTACTCAGCACATAAAATCAAGTGGGAAAAAGAAGCTGTCAACACACAAAAGAAGACATCAAAATGATGGCACTAAATTCATAAAAAAAAAAAAAAAACATACCTATCCATAATTACCCTGAATGTAAATGGACTAAATGCACCAATAAAGAGACAGAGAGTGACAGAATGGATTAAAAAACAAGATCCGTCTATATGCTGCCTACAAGAGACACACCTTAGACTTAGAAACACAAACAAACTAAAGCTCAAAGGATGGAAAAAAATAAGCAAACAACAATCAAAAAAGAGCAAGAGTGGCAATACTAATTTCTGACAAAATAGACTTTGAAGTTAAATCCATCAGAAAGGATAAGGAAGGACACTATATAATGATTAAAGGGATAATACACCAAGAAGATATAACCATATAAAATATTTATGCACCCAATGACAGGGCTGCAAGATACATAAAACAAACTCAGCATTGAAAAGTGAGACAGACAGCACCACAATAATAGTAGGAGATTTCAACACACCACTTTCGGTGAAGGACAGGACATCCAGAAAGAAGCTCAATAAAGACACGGAAGATCTAAATGCCACAATCAACCAACTTGACCTCGTAGACATATACACAACACTCCACCCAACAGCAACCAAGTATACTTTCTTTTCTAGTGCACATGGAACATTCTCTAGAAAAGACCACATATTAGGTCATAAAGCAAGCCTTAGCAGAATCCAAAACACTGAAATATTACAAAGCATCTTCTCTGACCATAAGGCCATAAAAGTGGAAATCAACAACAGGAAAAGCAGGGAAAAGAAATCAAAGACTTGGAAACTGAACAATACCCTACTCGAAAAAGACTGGATTATAGAAGACATTGAGGATGGAATAAAGAAATTCATAGAATCCAATGAGAAGGAAAATACTGCCTATCAGAACCTTTGGGACACAACAAAAGTGGTGCTTAGAGGCCAATTTATATCAATAAATGCACACATCCAAAAAGAAGAAAGGGCCAAAATCAAAGAACTATCCCTACAATTTGAACAAATAGAAAGAGAGCAACAAAAGAAACCCACAGGTACCAGAAGAAAGCAAATAATAAAAATTAGAGCTGAACTAAATGAAATAGAAAACAGAAAAACAATTGAAAGAATTAGAATTAACAAGACCAAAAGCTGGTTTTTTGAAAAACTCAACAAAATTGATAAACCATTGGCCAAACTGACAAAAGAAAAACAGGAGAGGAAGCAAATAACCCGAATAAGAAATGAGATGGGCGATACTACAACAGGCCCAACTGAAATTTAAAGAATCGTATCAGATTACCATGAAAAACTATACTCAAACAAATTTGAAAACCTAGAAGAAATGGATGAATTCCTAGAAACACACTACCTACCTAAACTAACACAAACAGAGGTAGAACTAAACAGGCCCATAACAAGGGACTGAAAAGGTAATCAAAACACTCCCAACAAAAAAAAAAAAGCCCTGGTCCTGACGGCTTCACTGCAGAGTTCTAACAAACTGTCAGAGAAGAGTTAACACCACTACTACTAAAGGTATTTCAGAGCATAGAAAAAGATGGAATACTACCAAATTCATTCTATGAAGCCACCATATCCCTGATACCAAAACCAGGTAAAGACATGACAAGAAAATAAAATTGTAGACTTATATCCCTCATGAATGTAGATGCAAAAATCCTCAACAAAATTCTAGCCAATAGAATTCAACAACATATCAAAAAAATAATTCACCACGACCAAGTGGGATTCATACCAGGTATGCAGGGTTGGTTCAACATTAGAAAAACAATTAATGTAATCCACCACATAAATAAAACAAAAGACAAGAATCACACGATTTTATCAATTGATACAGAAAAGGCATTTGACAAAGTTCAACACTCATTCATGATAAAAACTCTCAGCAAAATAGGAATAGAAGGAAAATTCCTCAACATAGTAAAGGACATTTATACAAAGCCAACAGCCAACATCACCCTAAATGGAGAGAGCCTGAAAACATTCCCGTTGAGATGGGGAACCAGACAAGGATGCCCTTTATTACCACTCTTACTCAACATTGTGCTGGAAGTCCTAGCCAGAGCAATTAGGCTAGATAAAGAAATAAAGGGCATCCAGATTGGCAAGGAAGAAGTAAAAGTATCTCTATTTGCAGATGACATGATCTTATACACAGAAAACCCTAAGGAATCCTCCAGAAAACTACTGAAAGTAATAGAAGAATTCAGCAGAGTATCGGGATACAAGATAAACATACAAAAATTGGTTGGATTCCTCTACACCCACAAAAAGAACATCGAAGAGGAAATCACCAAATCAATGCTATTTACAGTAGTCCCCAAGAAGATAAACTACTTAGGAATAAATCTTACCAGAGATGTAAAAGACTTATACAAAGAAAACTACAGTACACTTCTGCAAGAAACCAAAGGAGACTTAACAAGTGGAAGAACATACCTTGCTCATGGATAGGAAGACTTAACATTATAAAAATGTCTATTCTACCAAAAGCGATCTATACATTTAATGCAATTCTGATCCAAATCCCAAGGGCATTCTTTAATGAGATGGAGAAACAAATCACCAATTTCATATGGAAGAGAAAGAGGCCCCGGATAAATAAGGCATTACTGAAAAAGAAGAACAAAGTAGGAGGCCTTAATTTACCTGATTTTATAACCTATCATACCGCCACAGTAGTCGAAACATCCTGGTACTAGTACAACAACAGATAACATGGGCCAATGGAACAGAATTGAGAATCCAGACATAAATCCATCCACATATGAGCAGCTGATATTTGACAAAGGCCCCAAAACAGTTAAATGGGGGAAAAGACAGTCTTTTTAACAAATGGTGCTGGCATAAGTGGATATCCATCTGCAAAAAAAATGAAACAAGACCCATACCTCACTCCATGCACAAAAACTAACTCAAAATGGATCAAAGACCTAAACATAAAATCTGAAATGATAAAGATCATGGAAGAAAAAATAGGGACAACGTTAGGAGCCCTAATACATGGCACAAACACTATAGAAAACATTATAAAGAATGCAGAAGAAAAACTAGATAACTGGGAGCTCCTAAAAATCAAAACACTTATGCTCATCCAAAGACTTCACCAAAAGAGTAAAAAGACTACCTATAGAGCGGGAAAAAGTTTTTAGCTATGACACTTCTGATCAGCGCCTGATCTCTAAAATCTACATAATACTGCAAAAACTCAACTGCAAAAAGAAAAATAACCCAATTAAAAAATGGGCAAAAGATATGAATAGACACTTCACTAAAGAAGACATTCAGGTAGCTAACAGATAAATGAGGAAATGTTCACGATCATTAGCCATTAGAGAAAGGCAGATCAAAACTACAATGAGACTTCATCTCTCTCCAACAAGGCTGGCATTAATCCAAAAAACACAAAATAATAAATGTTGGAGAGGCTGTGGAGAGATTAGAACACTTCTACACTGCTGGTGGGAATGTCAAAAGGTACAACCACTTTGGAAATCGATTTGGCGCTTCCTTAAAAAGCTAGAAATAGAACTACAATTCGATCGAGCAATCCCACTCCTTGGAATATATCCTAGAGGAATAAGAGCCTTTACATGAACAGATATATGCACACCCATGTTTATTGCAGCACTGTTTACAATAGCAAAAACATGGAAGCAACCAAGGTGCCCATCAACGGATGAATGGATAAATAAATTATGGTATATTCACACAGTCGAATAGTACGCATCGATAAAGAACAGTGAGGAATCTCTGAAACATTTCGTAACATGGAGGAACCTGGAAGGCATTATGCTGAGTGAAATTAGTCGGTTGCAAAAGGACAAATGTTGTATGAGACCATTGTTATAAGAACTCGAGAAATAGTTTAAACTGAGAAGAAAACATTCTTTTGTGGTTTCTAGAGGGGGGAGGGAAGGTGGGAGGGGGTACTCACTAATTAGATAGTAGATAGGAACTACTTCAGGTGAAGGGAAAGAAAGCACACAGTACAGGGGAGATAAGCACAACTGGACTAAATGAAAAGCAAAGAAGTTTCCTGAATAAACTGAATGCTTCGAAGGCCAGCGTAGCAGGTGCAGGGGTCTGGGGAGCATGGTTTCAGGGGATATCTAAGTCAATTGGCATAATAAAACCTAACAAGAAAACATTCTGCATCCCACTTTGAAGAGCGGCGTCTGGGGTCTTAAATGCTAGCAAGCAGCCATCTAAGATGCATCAATTAGTCTCAACCCACCTGGGCCAAAGGAGAATGAAGAACACTAAGGACATAAGGTAATTAGGAGCCTAAGAGACAGAAAGGGCCACATGAACCAGAGACTACATCATCCTGAAACCAGAAGAACTAGATGGTGCCCGGCTACAACTGATGACTGCCCTGACAGGGAATACAACAGAGAACCCCTGAGGGAGCGGAAGAGCAGTGGGATGCAGACCCCAAATTCTCATAAGACCAGACTTAATGGTCTGAGACTAGTAGGACCTCGGTGGTCATGACCCCCAGACATTCCGTTGCCCCAGGACAGGAAACATTCCTGAAGCCAACTCTTCAGACAGGGATTGGACTGGACAATGGGTTGGAGAGGGATGCTGGTGAGGAGTGAGCTTCTTGGATCAGGTGGACACTTGAGACTATGTTGGCATCTCCTGCCTGGAGGGGAGATGAGAGGGTGGAGGGGGTTAGAAGCTGGTGAAAAGGACATGAAAAGACAGAGTGGAGGGAGAAAGCGGGCTGTCTCATTAGGGGGAGAGTAATTGGGAGTGCGTAGCAAGGTGTATATGGGTTTTTGCGTGAGAGACTGACTTGTAAACTTTCACTTAAAGGACAATAAAAATTATTTTAAAAAAATTAGTAAGTACGCATAAGTAAGGTTGTGCTTTCCTTGCTTATTGGGTAATCCATCCCTGGCTCTAAAGCAATACATAGCCATTGGAAAAGGAGATCCAGGAAGACCTCTAAAAATTCACATGGGAAGAAAAGCAAAACACCATTGTGAAGTACACATCCACAGGCATTGTAGAGACTTCCACGGCTACTTGTATACAGTGCAATGGAGCCATTTTCCCTAAACTATTGACCAACTACATTATTAATCATGTTGTTGTTGTTAAGTGTTGTCCAGCCAGTTCCAACTCATAGTGACGCTACATACAACAGAATGAAACACTGCCCCATCAGTCCCGCACCATCCTCCCCATCGTTGCTATGTTTGAACCCACTGTTGCAGCCACTGCGTGAATCCATCTCCTTGAGGGTCTTTCTCTTTTTCACTGACCCTCTACTTTACCAGTTATGATGTCCTTTCCCAGGGACTGGTCTCTCCGTATAACACATCCAAAGTGAGACGAAGTCTCACCATCCTGACTCCTAAGGGGCATTCTGGCTGTACTTATTCCAAGACAGATTTGTTCATTACTCTAGCAGTACATGCTATATTCAATATTCTTTGCCAACACCATAATTCAAAGGCATCAATTCTTTGGTCTTCTTTATTCATTGTCCAGCTCTCGCACATATTTGAGGTGACTGAAAATACCATGGCTTGGGTCAAGCATACCTTAGTCTCCAAAGTGACCTCTTTGAACACTTTCAAGAGGTCTTTTGCAGCAGATTTGCCCACTGCAATACGTCACTTGATTCCTTGACTGCTGCTTCCATGGGGGTTGACTGTAGATCCAAGTAAAATGAAATCACACGCACGTAAAATTTTGTTGAAGATAATTCAAAAATGGTTGCAGCACCCTTAAATAACCAACTATAAGAGGCCAAATGGTAAACATTTACCCTAAAACAAAAATGAAAACCTGAGGAGGGGCAGGGAAGCTAGTTTAATGGAAACAGAAACAAAAAGAATAGAAATAATGAGGATGTTGACACACTATGAAGAATGTAACCAGTGTCATGGAACAAGTCCTATAAAATTTGTTCAAAGGGAATCTAATTTGCTACGTAATAGGGATAATAAAGAACATCCCTCTTTGTACCTAAAACACAATGAAATGTCTAAAAAACAAACAAAAAAAGCCAAATGGTTGCACCAGTACATTGACGGGAAACTGCCAGATGTTTCAACAAACAGATGCAACACTGGAAGCACTCAGTCCTTTATACCAAGAAATCTGGAAGACAGCTACCTGGCCAACCAACTGGAAGGCATCCATATTTGTGCCATATTAATCATATACACATACAAATACATGTATGCATACAAAACCCAAAGAAAAACCAAACCACGAGCTGATTCCAACTCATGGTGATTAGATAGACAGATAATGTGTGACTGAATGTGTGCGAGATCTAATTAAAAAGTAGCAATTACCATTCAAGAAACTTACCTGTTTGATTTTCAAATGCCTTTGAAGAGCAGTAATATGAAAAAAAAACGACCCGGAAAGAAAGGGAAACTAGGAGCATTCAAAGTGAATGACTTTGTTTGAACTTCTCTGTCTTTACTTCCACATTTCAAATCAGATGAAGAAGTGACACACTTCTGGGTTTTGCTGTTGCTTATTTTGTTTTTTCCGAATAATAATTAAAAAAAAAAAAAGATGACAAGCAAATGCATAAAATACTCACTATTAACTCATTTAGTCCTCACAAAACCCATTAAGAAAGTACTATTACATTATTTCTCCACAAGAGGCAGTTAGGTAAACTGAGGCACGAAGCAGCATCCAGAGTTATTTTATTCAAATATTTCTCTTTTAACTGAATGAAATGTAAGACAATTCCCCTCCCTAAGGACTCTGTAAAGAAGCCCTGGCGGTGCAGCAGTGCTTAAGTGCTAGGCTGCTGCCAAAGGTCGGCGGTTCAAACCCCTCAGCCGCTCCCGGGGCGGGGGGGCGGGGGAAGATGTGGCGGTCTGCCTCCCTACGATTAAAAAACCCAACAACAACTTGGAAATTCAACGGGGCAGTTCCACTCTGCCCTATAGGGTCGCTGTGAGTCGGAATGGACTCCACGGCAACGGGTTTGGTTTTAAGTGCTCTATTTTTTTTTTTTTTTTTTATAAAGGCCGTGAAGCCCCAACACTCAGTAACAAGACACAAAAACGTGTCCGCGCGGAAGCCAAGCAGGATGCATAATGCATATCGCAAACCCAGGGCTTATTACAACCTAGGCTGGAGCAGCAAATCGAATTCGGCCCCAACGCTTTAATATGTATACGTAGGTACAGAAAAGAGAACAAGCCTTTGTTATCACACACGATCCCCAAGGACGGTGATGCCCAGCGGCATGTTCTGACTGTCTGCACTTGAAACCGTGAAGAAGGCTCCCTTCGCCACCTGGGTCGCGCACGCTCCGCGGGTAGGGCGCATGCGTGCCCGGGCTGAGGCCGCGCGGTCAGGGCGCCAGGCCGCTTACCTAGTCCGCCGGGCGCGCAGGCACAGGGACAGGAGCAGCAGGGCCGCGGCGAGGGCCAGGCCGGGCAGGCCGAGCAGCCACGGCAACAGCAGCTCCAGCAAGATGCAGTGCATGCTGGCGAGCACGTCTCCTGCTGACCGATTCGCCCTCTCTGAGCCGCGCGGGCTGGAGTCTCTTCTCTGCTGAGCTGGGCCGAGAGTCGGGTGGGGCCTAAGAGGTGGCTCTGCCCGCGGCGCTGCGGGGAATGGCAGCGTGGGTCTCCGAGGCTGAGACCGAGTCAAAGTTGTGGACTGCCCTCCCACGGCCGCGCCCCACGCCCACGCGCACCGCCCCCCTCGCGGCCGCCCCCCGCCCCGGACCGCTGCTGGAAAGCCTAGTCCTTTCTTATCTCGGGCAGGGAGCAGAGCCAAAGAAAGGCAGAAGGGGTTGGGTTTCCCGAGAAGTCCTGAATGCCTGGAGGAGGGGGATTTCGTCTCTGAGTTGGAAGTGAGTCGCTTGGGTTCCTCATACCTTGGCCCGTGCCTCGCGGGAGGAGGGACTCCGCTTGCCCCTGGAAAGGGTTGGGACCTCGGACTCCAGTTGTCTCTTAGACTAGACCCAGAGAACTGGTTGGGGCAGAAGGTACCTGCGAAATGTGCTGCACCCAGTTTACTTCGCGCCCACTCCTTCCATATCCTATCAGCTCTCATGCTTTTGTTAAGGTCCTACTGTGTGCAAATGCTTGTCTCAGATGCTGGGGCTACAGAGGCCTGGTCTGTGACCCTCCAGAAGCCCCTGATGAGGCGCATACTCCTGAAGAGAGCGTGCAGAGCAGTGCATTAGAGGCCCAAACAGAAGTGGTACAAGACCCACTGGCAAAACTAAGAAAGAATAATGAAAAAGGGAAGGAGTAGTAATGGAGGGAAGACCTGGGTGTTGCAAAGGAGTTTGCTGGGCTACTAACCAAGGTTGGAGGTTCAAGCACACCCAGAGGCACCTGGGAAGAAAGGCAGAAAAATTCAGCCACTGAAAACCCTGATATACGTGGGTTCGCCATGAGTCGGAATCCACTAGACAGCTACCGGTTAGCAAGGGAGGAAATTTAAAATATTTTACTGAGTACTGACCAAGCACCAGTTACTTATCATTGATGCTCAGTTGTTTCTGACTCATAGGGACCCTATAGGACAGAGTAGAACTGCCCCATAAGGTTTCCCATGCTGTAACCTTTACGGAAGCAGAGGGCCACATCTTTCTTCCGTGGAGTGGCTGGTGGGTTTCAAAGTCTGATCTTTTGGTTAGCAGCTGAGTGCTTAACCACTGTGCCACTAGTGCTCCTTACTGGGTACTTTATCCATGTTAACTTATCCTCCACACCAACTTTATGATACAGGTCTTAGCAGTATTTTACAGAAAATATAATGAGACTCAAGTTTTCCAACTTGCTATAGTCTCTCAGTTAATACATTTCTAATAAAGATTCTAACCAGGCTTATTCCAGAAACTTTTTTTTTTCCCCGTGATGCCAGACTTTACCATCATATCTACACTTCTCTAAACTAATACATCAGCTCCATGCCTCTGGCTACCCTTTGACCTTTCCAGTCCACCTCCTAAAACCCAGACCCATCCTGCCTTTACCCTGTTCAAAACTCTTCGCGGCTGCCAGTTGCCTCTGATAAAGTCCAAAATCCTTGACCTGGGGCGAGATGTTGTTGTTGTTAGGTGCTGTCAAGTCAGCATTGTAGCAACCCCATGCACAACAGAATGAAACACTGCCAGGTCCTGCACCATCCTCACAATCATTGTTACACCTGAGCCCATTGTTGCAGCCACTGTATCAATCCATCTCTTTGAGGGTTTCCTCTTTTTCGCTGACCTTCTACAATTTGTCCCCATTGTACAACTCCAGGATACACTTAGGCTTAAACCACTGTGTCCCTCACATCAGCCCTTTCAAGCCTTGGTTTATGATGTTCTACCTGAACAAATTTCCTCACACTCCTAAATACTAAAATTCCACCTACCTCTCCAGACCCAGCTCACACTTACTTCCTGCTAGAAATTACCTCAGTTTTCTTCTTTTGTAATTAATCTCTCCCTTTTCCATACTTCTAGCACACTGTCCCTGTCGTTCACCCCCACCCCATTGTCCCACCCTATCTGAGTAATTGCCATCTAAGTCTGCTTTCATATATAGAAGGCAGGACCTTTCTCTTAGACAACCTTGTCTGCACCCATTCCCCAAGACTTGAAGGAGAAATCCCGGTGCCTGGCTTTCAGCAGGTGCTCCACACTGAGATACTGCAGGCCCCAAGGGATTGACAGCTGGGCTGAGATAAGAACTCTGTTTGCAAGATCTTCCTCTAGGATCTATTTGTTCCGGAATCTTGCTACTTCCTCCTCCTCCTTTCTCCTGTTGAAAGTCCAATCTTCTAGGCAACCCAAAAGGGCGCACTGAGCTGACAGCCACTCAGTATCCTCTAGGGGAAAGCACATTGGTGGTTTCCGTCACTGCCTGGTGAGCAGAGCCAACAGGTGAATGGTATCTGTTATGGATTGAATTGTGCCCCCACCCCCAAGATATGTCACTCCTGTACTGGTAACTGTGACCTTGTTTGGATATAGTCTTACTCTGAAAATGTTATCAGTTAATGAGGTCACACCAGAAAGGGTGCGTCCTAATTCAATCTGAGTATTTTTCTTATAAAGTAGAAGACAACACAGACACGCAGCGGAAGATGGCTGTGCGAAGATACATCTAAGCCAACTAATGCCCGGAAACACCCAAGGATACTAGAAATTGGAAAAGACAAGGAAAGATCTTCCCCTTGAGCAGACAGAGAGAGCGTGACCCTGCCGACGCCCTAAATTCATACTTCTAGCCTTGAGAACTGAGAGGCAACACATTTCTGTTCTTGAGAGCTACCCACTCTGTGATAGCTTGTGTTTGTAGCCCCAGGAGAACTAAGTGCCCGGGCCAGTGTATCTCAGTCAGCACAGCAGGAAGCCATTCTCACTGATTTTCACAGGAAGCCTCAACTTGTATGACTGTGTTTTCCTTTTGATCTCCTGGATGATTCTTTTGTTTGAAAATACAGGTAAGGAGAGTAAGCATTTACTCAATTTACTGAAAACTGACTATGTGTCAGACACTGTACCTAAAAGTCTTTTACTTCACCGCATTAATAGCAGCAAAGACTTGTGGTTAATTGCACTGTCCTACGGAAGTGGAGGAGGGAGACAGCGCCGTCGTCTCCTGGATTTGGGTAGCAACTGTGCGATGGTCCCATGGTATCTGTATAGTACCTTACTTAGGACACCTTATGGCATATATGTGACGCATTTCAAATATATGTTTCTCTTGTGTTTTTCATTTCTGTTTAAAGGGACCTCCATTCTGTAAACTGATTGTGTTACCCAAAGCAGGTCCTGCTTGGTGCAGCTTCTGGTCAATAAAGACACACCATGGTGAGGAAGTAGGAAGAACATTTATTGCAAGCACAGGCAAGGAGCAAGGAGGTGTATACCTCACATCAAGCTCCCCATACAAAGGGAGGCAGAACCTTTTATACCATCTCTCACAAGGAAGTACATACAAACATTATGGACTATATAGGTTACCATGACGAGCAGGCACAGTAAGACAAATTGCTTTTTTTTTTCTTTTGGCATGTAGCTAGTAAACTGGGTTTGACTGGCCTGAGCCACATGTAGCGCTTTGAGGACAATGGACAGGAGGGGGCAGATTCCACTTGGTCTGAGCAGCTGCGAACTGAGCCACAGCCAGTGCTATCACTTAAGACTTTGTTTGATAATGGCTAAGCAGCTCCTGGAAACCCTGGTGGCATAGTGGCTAAGCGCTACAGCTGCTAGCCAAAAGGTTGGCAGTTTGAATCCAGCAGCTGCTCCTTGGAAATGGTAACCTGTTCTGTAGGGTCACCATGAGTCGGAATTGACTCAACAGCAATGGGTTTGGTTTTTGGTTTAAGGAGCTCCTGGCTGCCTCAGCTATCAACTGAGTGAAAATAAACTCTAAAGACATGATTTATACCTCTTTTGCTTGTGTAACGCATTATCAGCATCATTATATTCAATCTATTTCAGTTCAGTTTTACTTCCGAAATATGCCTTTTATACCCATCACCTCTCTGGAGGGTAGCTAACTGTCAGTATGTTCTCTCCCATCCCTCCTCAGTAACAGAGCCTTCAATTTTCAACTGAGCACACAGCCAGCCATCATAAAGTTTACTTTCCCAGCCTCACTTGTACTTAGATATACCTGTGTGTTCTGGTGATAGCTAAATTAAAGGTCTTAATTCAGGAAACAGCCCTTAACATTGTTAAAACAAAAATCATATTAAACCTATAATAGAGATTGACTGAAGTGTATTTAATATATGATTTGCAAATTGGGGTAACATTTCAGCTAGGCAGTCAAAAATGTTCCAAAGAGGAAAGAATTTCTAAAGACTCTTACACCCCATCTAATCTACATTGTTAAAAAAAAAAAAGTGCTGAAGCAGAACTGATGAAAAACAAACTGTGATCTGGAAGGAGTTCATATAGCATTGTGTTGACGAGCAATTAAAATAATTACTGATTTACCCTAAACACAGCTCTAGTCTGACCCTGGAGTTTGTTTCTGGAAACTGACTGCACAGAGATAACTCTCCAAAAGAGCATGATGCCCAAGGCAAAACGGTCCTTACTAACTTACTAGGCTATTATTTCCTAAAGCCACCTTTAAGTCAAACAGTAGCCTAATAAACCAGTTTCCTAAGCGTGCAAAGTTCAGAAGAACATCTCAGGGCAATAGCCTGGATGCGTCACCCCAACTCCATAGAACTCAGAAATCTGTATTCCATGAGAGTTAGAACTCTGCTCCTCCACATGAATGGGCATGTCTTTCCTTGCCTCCTTACTTCTATTGGCTAGAATGTGGACACTATGTTTGAAGCGGGCATCTTGGCACATATGTCTGAAATATTCCATACAATATAATTTGTTGTTTATTTGAAATTTAAAAAGGCATCCTGTATTTTTATTTGCCAAATCTGGCAACCTTAGCTTAATTTCAACACAAAGGTTCATAAGTCATTTGATAAGGCAACTGTTAAGTTCTACCTACCCACGAGTGCCCTTCAGAAACCAACTATAAACAGTTCTTCAACATCACTTACTAATGTGAGTGTCCATACTAATTTGAACTGAGTCAACATTCAGTGTTAAATGGGCTGGCCTATTAAACTAGGAATCCACATGAAGAAGTGTATTCTGTATTGGAATCATATCATCTTTCTTCAGAAGTATTGATTATAAGATACACACAGAGAAATAGAAGCAAAACTGGAAATAATAACAGAGGGAGTCAAGGTAGAGGGTAGTATGTTAGAGTCTCTAAAACAAGAGCCACAAATGTCTCTTTCTGGGGCCTGATCAGAGCAATGTCACACTCCAACACCTCACCTCACCAGCCCAGGTGACCCTTATCTACTAGGTGGCTGGTATGGTCAACCTCTTTCTCTATGCTCTTTCCAGTTTTTAGTAGGGCTTGAACTCTTCCCTGCTTCCCCAAGACCTCTTTTGATTCTCAAGAGCCAGTTTTAATGTCACTAAAACCTGAAAAGTGATTATTTCCCTTTGCATTTAAAGTATACACCCAAATTCTCCTGCCCAGACTTTGAACATATTAATACCCTGGACTGATATCTCTGAGTATCCCTGCTTTGTCAACAGTTTTTGTTAAGTGCAAGCTGTGTCCGTGGCTGGAGCTAAAACAGTTAATGAGATAACTCTCCCTTCTAAGGGCTTGGCTTAAGCAGGCGAGAATGATATTGAATAGGAGAAGGAAAACAGATTGGTCAACGTGAGATTGTGGTGTGGCAGTGGGGAAATTTGAGAACACTCACTCATATGGCTTCAATCTTGTGAGTCTGTGGGAGGCTCATCATCTGCTGGAGAAAGGGTAGATCAGAGTCATCGGTGGTTGGGAAATATTTTCAAATATTTCTGTGGAAAAATGTCAAAGTGGATTTCACAAATTCTTGTTTTCCCAATATCAGGAAGTCCCTGCAATCGGATATGAGTACGCAAGCCTGAAAGTTCCCGTCAATTTGTGACATAAAATGTCAGGTTGGATTTTGAATCCTATCAAAGCACAATGCTGTAAAACTAAAAAGAATGACCGCTGTTATCTTTCTGTTTGCCCCATGAGTTTCGAAGGAACCAGCTTTAAATTAAGAGTACTCCTCGGCCAAATTGTGAAGGAGAGGAAGGCAAGAAAGGAACACAAATTAGGAGGATCTGCTATGTTCCAGGCACCGCCACATGTGGTACCTGCCTTGCGTCATGAACCTGCATCTTCAAGACCAATCTGTGGTGTAGAGTGTGTTAGTTTTCTAGGGCCACCGTAACAAAGTACCACAAACTTGGTGACTTAAAACAACAAAAATTTATTATCTCACAGTTTTGGAAGCTAGAAGTTCAAAATCAAGTTGTCAGCAGAGCCATGCTCCCTTCCCAGGCTCTAGGGGAAGAGTCTAGAGTCCAAAGTCTTCCTTGCCTCTTCCTGTTGTTGTTAGGTGCCTTCAAGTCAGTTCAGGCTCATAGAAACCCTATATACAACAGAAAGAAACACTGCCCAGTCCTGCACCATCCTCACAATCATTGTTATGCTTGAGGCCATTGTTGCAGCCACTGTGTCAGTCCATCTCGGTGAGGGGCTTCCTCTTTTTCAGCAATCCTCTACATTACCAAGCATGATGTCCTTCTCCAGGGACTGGTCCCTCCTGATACCATTTGCAAAGTGAGACTAAGTCTCGCCATCCTCTCTTCTGGGGAGCATTCTGGCTATACTATGTCCAAGACAGATTTGTTCATTCCTCTGGCAGTCCATTGTATATTCAATATTCTTTGCCCACACCACAATTCCAAGGCTTTGATTCTTCTTCGATCTTCCTTATTCATTGTCCAGATTTTGCATGCCTTTGAGGGGATGGAAAATACCATGGCTTGGGTCACACACACCTTAGTCTTCAATGTGACATCTTTGCTCTTCAACACTTTAAAGAGATCTTTTGGAGCAGATTTGCCCAATGCAATGTAAAGTTTGATTTCTTGACTGCTGCTTGCATGGGCGTTGTTGTGGATCTAAGTAAAATGAAATCCTTGACAACTTCAATCTTTTGTCCATCTGTCTGATGTTGCTTATTGGTCCAGTTGTGAGGATTTTTGTTTTCTTTATGTTGAGGTGTAATCCATACTGAAGGCTGTGATCTTTGATCTTCATCAGTAAGTGCTTCAAGGCCTCTTCACATTCAGCGGGGAAGGTTGTATCATCTGCATATTGCAGGTTGTTAATGAGTCTTCCTCCAATCCTGATGCTGCCTTTTTCTTCAGATAGTCTAGCTTCTTGGATTATTTTTTTCAGCATACAGATTGAATAATTATGGTGAAAGGATACAACCCTGAGACACAACTTTCCTGATTTTAAACCATGCAATATCCCCTCGTTCTGTTCTAGCCACTGCCTCTTGGTTTAGTACAGGTTCTACATGAGCACAATAAAGTGTTCTGAAATTCCCACTCCTCGCAATATTATCCGTAATTAGTTAGGTCCACACAGTCGAATGCCTTTGCATAGTCAATAAAACACAGCTCAATAGCTTTCTGGTATTCTCTGCTTTCTGCCAAGATCAGTCTGATATCAGCAATGATATCCTTTGTTCCACGTCCTCTTCTGAATCTGGTTTGTTTTTCTGGCAGTTCCTCGTCAATGTACTGCTTCAACTATTTTTGAATTATCTTCATCAATATTTTACTTTCATGTGATATTAATGATATTGTTTGATAATTTCTGCATTCTATTGGATCATTTTTCTTTGGAATGGGCACAGATATGAATCTCTTCCAGTTGCTTAGCCAAGTACCTGTCTTCCAGATTTCTTGGCATAGACAAGTGAGTTCTTCCAGGGTTGCATCTGTTTGTTAAAACATCTCAATTGGTATTCCATCAATTCCGGGAGCCTTGTTTTTTGCTAACGCCTGCAGTGCAGCTTGGGCTTCTTCCTTCAATACCATCAGTTCTTAATCATTTGTTACCTCCTGAAATGGTTGAATGTTGACCAATTCTTTTTGGTACAATGACTTTGTGCATTCCTTCCTTCTTTTTTTATTATTTTTTTTTTGTTCTGAATTTTTATTGTGCTTTAAGTGAAAGTTTACAAATCAAGTCAGTCTCTCATACAAAAATTTATATACACCTTGCTATATAGTTCTAAATGCTCTCCCCCTAATGAGACAGCCCACTCCTTCCCTCCACCCTCTCTTTTCGGGTCCTTTCCGCCAGCTTCTAACCCCCCTGCCCTCTCATTTCCCCTCCAGAAAGGAGATGCCAACATAGTTTCAAGTGTCTACCTGATCCAAAAAGCTCATTCTTCAACAGCATCTTTTTCTATCCCATTATCCAGTCCAATCCCTGTCTGAAGAGTTGGCTTTGGGAATGGTTCCTGTCCTGAGCTAACAGAAGGTCTAGGGGCCATGACCACCGGGGTCCTTCTAGTCTCAGTCAGACCATTAAGCCCGGTCTTTTTACGAGAATTTGGGGTCTGCATCCCACTGCTCTCCTGCTCCCTCCGGGGTTCTCTATTATGTTCCCTGTCAGGGCAGTTATCGGTTGTAGCCCGGCACCATATCGTTCTTCTGGTCTCAGGGTGATGTAGTCTCTGGTTTATGTTGCCCTTTCTGTCTCTTGGGCTCCTAATTACCTTGTGTCCATGGTGTTCTTCATTCTCCTTTGGCCCAGGTGGGTTGAGACAAATTGATGCATCTTAGATGGCCGCTTGCTAGCGTTTGAGACCCCAGACGCCGGGATGCAGAATATTTTCTTAATAGATTTTATTATGCCAATTGACTTAGATGTCCCCTGAAACCATGGTCCCCAAACCCCTGCCCTTGCTATGCTGGCCTTCGAAGAATTCAGTTTGTTCAGGAAACTTTTTTGCTTTTGGTTTAGTCCAGTAGTGCTGACCTCGCCTGTATTGTGTGTTGTCTTTTCCCTAACCTAAAGTAGTTCTTATCTACTATCTAATTAGCAAATACCCCTCTCCCACTCTACCTCCCCTCCTAGTAACCAGCAAAGAATATTTTCTTCTCTGTTTAAACTATTTCTCGAGTGCTTATGATAGTGGTCTTATACAATATTTGTCCTTTTGCAACTGACTAATTTCACTCAACATAATGTCTTCCAGATTCCTCCATGTTATGAAATGTTTCACAGATTCCTCAATGTTCTTTATCAGTGCTCAGTATTCCATTGTGCCAATATACCATAATTTATTTATCCATTCATCTGTTGATGGGTACTTTGGTTGCTTCGATCTTTTTGCTATCGTAAACAGTGCTGCAATGAACATGGGTGTGCATATATCTGTCCGTGTAAAGGCTCTTATTTCCAAGGAGTGGGATTGCTGGATCATATGGTAGTTCTATTTATAGCTGTTTAAGGAAGCTCCAAATCAATTTCCAAAGTGGTTGTAACATTTTTCATTCCCACCAGCAGTGTGTAAGTGTTCTAGCCTCTCCACAACCTCTCCAACATTTATTATTTTGTGTTTTTTGGATTAATCCCAACCCTGCTGGAGTGAGATGGAATCTCATTGCAGTTTTGATTTGCATTTCTCTAATGGCTAATGATGGTGAACATTTCCTCATGTATCTGTTAGCTACCTGAATGTCTTCTTTGATGTGTCTGTTTATATCTTTTGCCCGTTTTTTAATTGGGTTATTTGTCTTTTTGCAGTTTAGTTTTTGCAGTATCATGTAGACTTTAGAGATCAAGCACTGATCAGAAATGTCAGCTAAAAACTTTTTCCCAGTCTGTAGGTAATCTTTTTACTCTTTTGGTGAAGTCTTTGGATGAGCATAGGTGCTTGATTTTTAGGAGCACCCAGTTATCTAGTTTTTCTTCTGCATTGTTAGTAATGTTTTGTATACAGTTTATGCCATGTATTAGGGCTCCTAACATTGTCCCTGCTTTTTCTTCCATGATCTTTATTGTTTTAGATTTTATATTTAGGTCCTTGATCCATTTTGAGTTCATTTTTGTGCATGGTGTGAGGTATCGGTCTTGTTTCATTTTTTTTTGCAGATGGATATCCACTTATCCCAACACCATTTGTTAAAAAGACAGTCTTTTCCCCATTTCACTATCTTGGGACCTTTGTCAAATATCAACTGCTCATCTGTGGATGGATTTATATCTGGTTTCTTAATTCTGTTCCATTGTTCTATGTATCTGTTGTTGTACCAGTACCAGGCTGTTTTGACTACTGTGGTGGTATAATAGGTTCCAAAATCAGGTAGAGTGAGGCCTCCCACTTTGTTCTTCCTTTTCAGTAATGCTTTACTTATCTAGGACTTCTTTCCCTTCCATATGAAGTTGGTGATTTGTTTCTCCATCTCATTAAAAAATGACATTGGAATTTGGACCTGAATTGCATTAAATATATAGATGGCTTTTGGTAGAATAGCCATTTTTACAATGTTAAGTCTTCCTATCCATGAGCAAGGTATGTTTTTCCACTTATGTAGGTTTCTTTTGGTTTCTTGCAGAAGTGTTTTGTAGTTTTCTTTGTATAAGTCTTTTTCATCTCTGGTAAGATTTATTCCCAAGTATTTTATCTTCTTGGGGGCTACTGTAAATGGTATTGATTTGGTGATGTTCTCTTCAATGTCCTTTTTGTTGGTGTAGAGGAATCCAACTGATTTTTGTATGGTTATTTGTATCCTGATACTCTGCTAAACTCTTCTATTAGTTTCAGTAGTTGTCTTGAGGATTCCTTGGGGTTTTCTGTGTATAAGAACATGTCATCTGCAAATAGAGATACTTTTACTTCTTCCTTGCCAATCTGGATGCTGTTTATTTCTTTATCTAGCCTAATTGCTCTGGCTAGGACCTCCAGCACAATGTTGAATAAGAGTGGTGATAAAGGGCATCCTTGTCTGGTTCCTGATCTGAAGGGGAATGCTTTCAGGCTCTCTCCATTTAGGGTGATGTTGGATATTGGCTTTGTATAAATGCCCTTTATTATGTTGAGGAATTTTCCTTCTATTCCTATTTTGCTGAGAGTTTTTATCACGAATGGGTGTTGAACTTTGTCAAATGCCTCTTCTGCATCAATTGATAAAATCATGTGATTCTTGTCTTTTGTTTTATTTATGTGATTAATTGTTTTTCTAATGTTGGAACCATCCCTGCATGCCTTGTATGAATCTCACTTGGTCATGGTGAATTATTTTTTTGATATACCGTTGAATTCTATTGGCTAGAATTTTGTCGAGGATCTAAGTTCATGAGCTTCCATCTTCTTTTGATGCTTGTTGGGTCCTTCAATATTTTGCCCACAGAATCCTTCAGTATTGCAACTCCTGGCTTGAATTGTTTCTTTAGTTCTTGCAGTTTGACAAATCCTGAACGTGTTCTTCCCTTTTGGCTTTCTACCTCCAGGTCTTTTCACATTTCATTATAATACTTTGTCTTCTTGAGCTGCCCTTCGGGATTTTTTTGTTCAGCTCTTTTCTTCATTATTTCTTCCTTTTGCTTTAGCAGCTCTACATTTAAGAGCAAGTTTCAGAGTCTCTTATGACAGCCATTTTGGCCTTTTCTTTCTTTTCTGTCTTTTTAATGTCCTTTTGCTTTCTTCATGTATTATGTCCTTGATGTCATTCCACAATTCCTCTGGTTTTCGGTCATGAGTGTTCAGCTTGTCAGATCTATTTATGATGGTCTCTAAATTCAGGTGGGATATACTCAAGCTTCTCATGGTCCTTGTATACTTGTTATAATTTCTTCAGCTTCAGCTTGAATTTGCATATGAGCAACTGATGATCCATTCCACAATCAACTTCTGCCCTTGGTCTGACTGATGATATTGAGCTTCTCTATCATCTCTTTCACAGATGTAGTGGATTTGATTCCTGTGTATTCCATCTAGCGAGGTCCACCTGTATAGTTGCTGTTTATGTTATGTTATGTTATGTCATGTTATGTGTTATGTCATGTTATGTGTTATGTCATGTTATGTGTTATGTCATGTCATGTCATGTCATGTCATGTCATGTAGAAATGTATTTGCATTGAAGAAGTTGTTGGTCTTGCCAAATTCTGTCATGTGATCTCTGGTGTTGTTTCCATCACCAGTGCCATATTTTGCAATTGCTGACCCTCCTTCTTTGTTTCTAATGTTTACTTTCCAGTCACCAGTAATTATTAATGCATCTTGACTGAATGCTTGATCAATTTCAGACTGCAGAAGTTGGTAAAAATCTTCAATTTCATCTTTGGCCTTAGTGATTGGTGCATAAATTTGAATACTAGTCCTATTAACTGGTCTTCCTTGTAGGCATGTGGATATTATTCTATCACTGGGAGCATTGTACTTCAGGACAGATCTTGAAATGCTCTTTTTGATGATGAATGCAATGCCATCCCTCTTCAATTTGTCATTCCCATTGTAGTAGGCCATATGATTGACTGATTCAAAATGGTCCATACCAGTCCATTTCAGTTCACTAATGTCTAGGATATCAATCTTTATGCATTCCATTTCATTTTTGACAACTCTTATGAATTGAATTGTATCTCCCAAAATTGTGTACCAAATTGGCTAGCCCATGATTTCCATGACTGCCCACCATTTTATGATCTGATGTGGTTTTCCTATGTATTGTAAATCTTATGTCTATGGTGTTAATGAGGCAGGTTTAGAGATAGTTTTGCTAATGAGGCAAGACTCAATCTGCAAGGTTAATTTGTGTCTTGAGTCAGTCTCTTCTGAGATATAAAAGAGAGAATGGAGCAGAGAGACAGGGGGACCTCATACCACCAAGAAACAAGATCCAGGAGAATAGCATGTCCTTTGGGCCAGGGGTTCCTGTGCTGAGAAGTTCCTGGACCAGAGAAGAGTGATGACAAGGATCTTCTGCCAGAGCCAGCAGAGAGGGAAAGCCTTCCCCTGGAGCCAGCACCCTGAGTTCAGACTTTTAGCCTTGTAGACTGTGAGAGAATGAATTTCTCTGTTAAAGTCATCCACCTGTGGTATTTCTGTTACAGCAAGCAGCACTAGATGACTAAGATAACGACTTCCAATTTTCCTACATTTATACTTTGTACATTCCGTGTTCTGATTATTAATGGATGTTGGCAGCTGTTTTTCCTCATTTTGAGTTGTGCCACATCAGCGAAGGAAGGCTCTGAAAGCTTGACTCCATCCATGTCATTAAGGTTGATTCTAATTTGAGGAAGCAGCTCCTCCCCAGCTCTATTTTGATTGCCTTCCACCCTAAAGGGCTCATCTTCTGGCACTATACCAGACAATGTTCTGCTGCTATTCATAAGGTTTTCACTGGCCAGTGTTTTCAGAAGTAGACTACCAAGTTCTTCTTCCTTGTCTGTTTGGTCTGGAAGCGCCACTGAAACCTGTCCACCTTGAGTGACCCTGCTGGTATTTGAAATAACCTTTAGCATAGCTTCTAGCAACACAGCAACGAACTGACAGACAAGTGGTGGAGTTTTTAGATACATCACCCCAATCTCTGTGTCTACCTTCTCATGGCCATCTTCCCTCTGTGCCTTTCTGTCTCTGTGTCTCTTTTCTTTCCATAAGGATGCTGGTCGTATTGGATTAGGGTCCACCTTACTCCACTATGACTTCGTGATAACATCTCCAAAGACCCTATTTCCAAACAAGGTCATGTTCACAGGTACCAGTGACAGGACTTAGGCACGGAGGGACAAAATTCAGTTCATAACAGGTATTTCATTCCCTTTTACACAAAAGAAAACCAAGACTCAAAAGAGTTTTAAGGCACTGGCATTCAGCACATAAATCCAACTGTGAAGTCTCCTCTTGTCACTGCACCATCTTGCATGCCTTAGAATTGTCTTTCACAAATCCATTACTATATCCATTCAATCACTTATATCCATTTTTATGTATCCTGTTTTTAACTTGAGTTGCCTGTCACTGAGGCACCCCACTGGGACAATTGGGCCTTTGCTTTGTATCAGGCCTCCTTCGGCCCTTGTTGAACTCAGAAGCAAGACTCAGTTTCCCTATCTGAAAATAAGTACAAGACTCCCTCCTCTATAGATCTGTTATGAGGATTACATTGTGAAGAATATGTATCTAACAATAGAAATGCTTGAAGTGTCCCTCATTTTTTTCACCATTGAGTACCTTCTGCTTCACTGGCGTAGGATGTAAGTAGAAAGAAGTTTATCAGAGAAGTTCAGCCCAGCTGAGGTGTTAGCTTGTTAATATATTACTTCTGTCCAATTAAAATGTAAAATGTGCTGTTTTCTTATTTCCTTAGGAAGCCATTTAGGATGATTGCAGCTGAGATAGCAATAACTTGTGTACTGAGACTGTTATAAGCCTGAAAGTTATTATTTAATTTGACATACGGTAAACAGTGAGGCAGTGTGGATGCAGGCACCAAACCTGACTAAATGTATCTTAAAACATAATTGCTTCCTTTTAGCCTGTCTTTCTTTAAAACTTAAACAATTGCACTTATATTTTCTTTGTTTTAGGGCTCCTTTCCTCTATAAAGTTAGTTTAGAGTGATGACCGAGCACTTGGCTTAGTGGCAGGCACATACGGAAGTGGCAGCCAAGAACACTTATTAAGTAAAATGCTGTTGAATGAACAAAGGGACCCAACAATAGCGAACGAGTAAGAGAATGCAGTTACGCTTAAATCTTGGTTTTTTAATAAAGTACAATTTTAGGTAAGACCTGAATATAATCATTTTGAAGCAGCTTTTAAAATGGTGAAACAGATGGCTCTGATTATTTCCAAGACGAAGGAAAAGTTTCAAGAATTTTGTCATTTCTCGTTACCAGTCTTGCTAGTATGTACACACACTTGAGATTTGAATACGCTGGCTAGTAAGTTTACAGTTCCAAACTAATTCTTAGTTCATTCCCACAATCTGATTCCACTTCCATGCCAAATTTCAAAAGTCGCCCTCTCTCTGTGTCTCTGAGTCATTGATTTTCCCAATATCTCATTTGCTGATTAAACTCTGGCCCATATTTCTTGGGGTAGAAAGCACAAGGTTCCTCCTGAATGCCGCTTTTGGTAGGAACCACTCTCAACTCCTACTCTCCAGCCACCCCTGTTCATTAAGTGAAGAGTCCCTGGACAATGCAAAAGGTTAAGCGGTAAGCTGCTAACCAAGAGGTTAGTGGTTCAAGTACACCTAGAGGTGCCTTGGGGAAAAGGCCTGACTATCTATTTCCAAAAAATAAGCCACTGAAAACCCTATGGAGCACAGTTCTATTATGACACACATTGGGTCGCCACGAGTTGGAATCGACTCGACAGCAACTGGTTTGCTTTTGGTTTTATATACCAACAGGCATTTGTTTTGGACTGGGCCATGTTGGTTCTTTCAGAATCAACTAAAAACCCTGGTCTAAAATAAAATCTACCCATAACGACCCTTCTTCTTTCACCAGGTTTTGCTGTTCATAGGACAGGTCCTGGGAAATAAGATCCTGAGAGAGAGGTTAGTGTGCAGGAGTTAATTAGGGCATGCTCTCAGGATCAAGCCCAACCCCCAAAAAACCATTGCTGTCAAGTGGATTTGACTCATAGCGACCTTATAGGGCAAGAAAAACTGCCCCTAGGGTTTCCAAGGCTGTAAATCTTTATGGAAGCTGATTGCCACATGTTTCTTGCCTGTAGTGGCTAGTGGGTTGGAACCACCAACCTTTCATTTAACAGCTGAATACTTAATCCCTGTGCCACCAGGGCTTCAGATCAAGCCCAGGAGTAAGGAAATAAAGTCAAAAGACATGCAGAGTTGGGCCGTGATGCAGTCTCAATAAGACTCAGCTGAGCTCATGTAGACATCTGGATCTGGGATGGATGGTCCTTGAGAATTTTCCCCAGTGGGATGAGGGGTCCAGGTCTTTATAGCCCCACATCATACAGTCATTGGTTGTGGACTGCCCTTGGGAAAAGGGGATGACTTTGGGGAAAGGGGTTCTCTTGCCTGAGGGAAATTCCTGAAGCAACTGGTAACACTACTATAAGAGTGGAGCACATGTCCTTTGTTCTGACAGAGAATCTGGCTAAAGCAACGCAATGTCCACTACCAGTAAAAAACAAATTACCTTATTCCATTCCTAAATATATACCCAAAACATGTGAAAGCAGCAACTCAGTTACCTGTATACTAGTGTTCTTCGCGGCATTATTTGTAATAGTCAAAAGGTAGAAACAACCCAACGGATAAACAAAATGTGGTACACACATACCATGAAATATTATTCCGCCATAAAGAAAAATGAAATTCTGATACATGCTACAACATGGGTGAACCTTGAAAACATTGTGCCGAGAGAAATGTCAGACACAAAAAGGCAAATATTGTATGATCCCACTTATATGAAATACCTAGAATGGGCAAATGCATAGAGACAGAAAATAGATTAGTGGTTTTTCTTTTTTTTTTTTTTTTAGGGAGAGCCCTGGTGGCGCAGTGGTTAAGAGCTCCACAGCTAAGCAAAAGATCGGCAGTTCTAATCCACCAGATGCTCCTTGAAAACCCTATGGGGCAGTTCTACTCTGTCTTAGAGGGTTGCTATGAGTTCCAATGGACTCAATGGCAATGGCTAGAGGCTAGGGAGGAGAGGAGTTTTTGCTTAATGGGTGTGGCATTTCTATAAAGTTTTGGAAATAAATAATGGTGATGGTTGCACACACACACACACACGCATGTTTCTGCTTCAGACCAAATTTAAGGCATATTTTCTTTTATTCTAACAAGTTACATTTTATTCATTCTGCCTATTGCAGAGCCCTTCCGGAAACAGCCCCACCCCTCCCCTCAGGAAAGCCATTGTGGGCTGATTGCTTTGGATTCATGGTCACTTTAGGTAGTAGGCTGTTTTATACACCGGCTCATTTTTAAAGACAAGAAAAATTTCTTCCTCCCTTCCTTATCCCAACCAGGCAGTATGTTAACTCCCTTGTCATCTTTCTCCCCATCCCCTTTCCCTAACTGGAAAATGGTCAAATTAATTTCTTCAGTGACTTGTGATCACTAATATTTCCATGGTGGATCTATTCCTTTTATTCCTTTTCCTTCTTTCTCTGAAGTTTGGCATTTTTTTCCACCAACAAAAATTGCTAAGTTTTCACATTTATGGAAGCGTTTATAATAGTAACCACACATATGCTGGAAGTTTTGAATATTCTGATTTATGAGCAAACAATTATTCTACTAATGAAAGAGGAAATTTGTTGGTTTGGAATGATTCTGAATGACTATCTAATTCTCTGCTCTCCAGTATTGATATATAACTTGGATGAATATGTGCACGCATAATCCAGATATCAGCCAGGGGCTTCCTAACACCTGTGTCTACATTTGCCGGAGCTGTTTTTGCCCTACGGCAACTGGTAACCAGAAGGCAGAAGTCTGTACTTTGACTTGTTTCTGCAAAGAAACCCAAACACTTAAGTCTTTGCTGCAGATCTGTGAGGGGTTGCAGTGTACAGAACACAGGGTTATATCAAAAAAATCCTCAACATTTTATGTTCCCACAGTCTTCTTTGGTCACATTGCCATAGGAGTTTTCTTTCTCTTCACCCTGGCAGAGTCTAGCCTCTCTGATACCTTTTTCTCCAGAATTTTCTTCTTTAGAAATCAGATTTCTCAGGTCTTTGTAATGCAAAGCAATTCGACTACCATCTTTTATTGGAGCAAGCCATTGGGGGGTGTCTCCCATCCCAAGTAACTATCAAAACACTTCATCTGAACAACGAACATGCGATATTTTCAAAATACCATCATCACCAACACCATCACCCTTATAAAAAATTTAAAAAGAAAGAAGAGAAATAAATCATTTGCTCTTTCAGGAATGCAACAAGAGTTAGGGAAAAACCTGTTAAACCTGTTCCGTTGAGTAGATTCTGACTCATAGCAACTCTGTAGGACAGTGTAGAATTGCCCCCTAGGGTTTCCAAGGAGCTGGTGGATTCAAATTGCTGATCTTTTGATGAGCAGAACAGCTCTTAAGCACTATGCAGAGTTAGGGAAATTAGGGGAGAATTGTTGTTTATTCTCATCCCTCCTTAAGATGCTCTAACAACAGCAGCTGCTCAGAGTATCTGTAGATTGACAAATTTCAGCTTATGTCCCTTCTGCATTTCTAGGTACCTCAGAGATCCCCATTTCTAGACATGCTATATCTTTCCTTCACTTACAATCCCTCCCTCTTAATTGACTAGATGCTTGGTCTAGAAAGATCCAAGGGCTTTTTCAGGCTTTTCTGAATTTCCTCCTCCTACCTTTGGGTGTCAGGTGCTCAGAATTCTTTCCCCTTTTCTTTTCCTTTTTCAGTTCCCAACAATCTGATTATCTCTTCCTTATCTAGACTCTCACTGCCAGCCTCAGTAAAACTCTTAGTCCTTCAGTATTCATGCAATCTCATCTCCAAGGATGACAAACATAATATAGTGTTTTAAGGAGCTTTCTAATCCTGATATAAGGCATAGATTAGAATTCTATCCTTCTACTTTTCTGATGTATCTCTGAATCAAGAATCAAAACATTATGATTTTGCAGTTACCAGTTGCCATCAAGTTTGTTCTAACTCATGTAGACCCCATATGTGCCAGAGTAAAACTATGTTCCATGGCTGATTTTTGGAAGAAGATTGGCAGCCCTTTATTCCTAGGAATCTCTTGATAGGCTTCAACCTCTAATCTTTTGGTTAGCAGCTAAGAGTGTTAATTGTTTGTATTACACAGGGACTCCGTTTTGGAAGTTAGAAGTCTGAAAATGACCTAGCATAGTTCTTTTGAGTTGTCAGGCATTTTCAGAAATTATCTCATGTGGTGTCTCAACAATCCACGGAGGTGAATACTATTATCTGCACTTCACAGAAGTACCCTGTAACCTCCTTGAGAACAGGCCCTGTGTCTCTGTTTTCACCATTGTACACAGCTTTGGCAGTGTGTGACAGTAGCTTCTCCATAAATATCCGCTAAATGAAAAAGGATGAGAAATTTGACATTCAGAAATAAAATTAATATTTACTGAATCTTCACTATGGGCTGGTCACAGAGCTAAATATTTTCATCTACATTTTATCTGTATGATATTCCTCCGAGCTTGCCCAAGTTCCGTAGCTGCGTAGTGCAAGCAGATGAAGTCTAAGATTTGTCTTTACCTTAATGGTGCTCTTTTATTGTATGGATATGCCTTACTATATACAATGCTTGTTCACGTTCTTTCTGTATCAGCCTGGCTTGCTATGTAGCTCTTTGCTAAAAAAAGATATTTCTAAACCTTAGGTCTCAACTCACATAATACCGATGCATTAATTTAATGAAAATATTATGGATACAGAAGTAGTGTAGAAGGGTAGAGGGGCAAAGGGTAGCATTCTTGGTTATTTCTGAGAAATAAAATGAATAAACAGAAGGGGTTCTGAGAAATAGATACTGGGAATGATCTTGTTAAAATCCTACCGCCCCCCCCCCCCCGCCAAATTGTCTGAAGTCTAAGGTTTGCAGATATTCCAGGAGTTCCATGTCAAGAAAACAGGAATAAATAGCAAAAGTCTCTATTAAGGCTCACTAAGGTATCTGTTTTAGAAAGAAGATATCTTGGTTTTATCTAGCAGAGACCTCATCTTGAAAGCTTCGGTTGTGTTTTCTGTAAGAATTTATCAGTGTCTTGAGGAACAAAGGGATAGGCTTTTGAGAGAAGACACTATGGGCTCCATGAAATGCACAAGCTTGGTCAGAAGATAAAGAGTCAGGGGAGAGGGAAAGAATAGTTTTTAAATTAGTAACCATCCCTTTTTCCTATGTCTCTACCTTTCTTTTCTCCCTCACTTTCTTTAGAGCTTGAAATAAAGCCTTGGCAAATAACGGATATATGTTAGTGTGTACATATACATTTATTTATTGCTAAAATTTCCTTAAGATACTGAAAGCACAAAGCAGTATTATTTTGTGGTCTATTCATAAAAAGGGGTAAAGCTCTTTTTCTATTTCATGAAGCAGCAGCCTAGGAGCCCCAGAACCAATTTACCAGATTCTGCAGGAGGAAAGTGAATTCCACAATGGAACCAGGAGCTTATCAGTAAAACCCTACCTCCATGGTGCTAGATTCACTGTTCATATCCAGTCCACATCTTACTTGCCCTTTGAGCAGCACTCTCAATTTCTTGAGATACTGTCCTCTCTGGGCTTCTGTGACTACACTCTCCTGACTGCCCTATACCCCTCCGGTTGCCTCAGTCTCCTTGGCCAGTTTCTCTTCTACTTGACTTCTAAGTGTCCAAGGGCTTGATCCCAGGTGCTCTTCTCTTCTCTTTTCTCTACAAACACTAAACAGGTAAGTTTTAAAAGTCAGGTCCATGTATAAGCTTCTGAATATGCATCTCCGGACTTCTCTAACAGACAGTTCCATATCACACTTCCCGTTAAACAGTCCACATGGTTGTTTCATGAACACCTTCAATTTAGCCTGTTCAAAATGACTCTTAATCTTACCCACCAGATCTGTACCTTTCTCTAAGGCACCACTCTTTGTCCCGTTGCTCACCCCTGAAACAGAGCCAGACTTCCTTCTAAATCATGTAATTCTACCTTAAAAAATACACCTTAAATCTGTCTACAAGTTTTCCATCTCTAAAGATGGCATCCTCCCCCTCTCATCTAGACTACTGCAAGAGCCTGCAAATGGGCACCCTCAGATTTGCTGTGGCCTTACTTGTCAACCCATTCTCCATACCACCACCATAGAGATTATTATCATTATTATTATCTTACAAAGTGGTTGTTGTCTTGTTCCCTCAAGTTGATTCCAACTCGTGGTGACCCTAGGTGTACAGAGTAGAACTGTTCCATCGTGTTTCCTTGGCCATAATCTTTACGGAAGCAGATCACCAGGCCTTTTCTTCCATGGTGCTGCTAGGTGGGTTGGAACATTTGGTTGCCAGCTGAGTGCAAACTGTGTGTGCCACCCAGAGACTTCCCAGTGATTATTTTTTAAGATGCAAATCTATTTATGTCGCCATCTTAAATTTCTAAACTGACTTCACATTGTTGTATAAAACTTAAAATCCTATTTGGTAGGATACTGTAATGGCGGACACATGACATTGTGCATTTGTCAAAACCCATAGGACCGTAAACAGAAAGAGTAAGGCCTAATATAAACCACGGACTTTAGTTAACAGTTACTTAACAGTACTATATCAATATTAGTCCATTAATTGTTTGCAAATATAAACACGAATGCAAAATGGTAGTAATAAAACAGTGTGGGAGCTGGGGGAGATGAGGCATGTGGGAACTCTCTATGCTTTCTGCCCAATTATTTTTCTAAAATTAAAACTGCTCTAAAAAATCTTTAAAACAGCCAAATTTTTTTTTATTAACTTTTATTGAGCTTCAAGTGAACGTTTATAAATCAAGTCAAACTGTCACATATAAGTTTATATACACCTTACTCCGTACTCCCACTTGCTCTCCCCCAATGAGTCAGCCCTTCCAGTCTCTCCTTTCGTGACAATTTTGCCAGCTTCCAACTCTCTCTATCCTCCCATCCCCCCTCCAGACAGGAGATGCCAACACAGTCTCAAGTGTCCACCTGATACAAATAGCTCACTCTTCATCAGCATCTCTCTCCTACCCACTGTCCAGTCCCTTCCATGTCTGATGAGTTGTCTTCGGGAATGGTTCCTGTCCTGGGCCAACAGAAGGTTTGGGGACCATGACCGCCGGGATTCCTCTAGTCTCAGTCAGAACATTAAGTATGGTCTTTTTGTGAGCATTTGGGGTCTGCATCCCACGGATCTTCTGCTCCCTCAGGGGTTCTCTGTTGTGCTCCCTGTCAGGGCAGTCATCAGTTGTGGCCAGGCACCAACTAGTTCTTCTGGTCTCAGGATGATGTAGGTCTCTGGTTCATGTGGCCCTTTCTGTCTCTTGGGCTCTTAGTTATCGTGTGACCTTGGTGTTCTTCATTCTCCTTCGATCCAGGTGGGTTGAGACCAATTGATGCATCTTAGATGGCCACTTGTTAGTATTTAAGACCCCAGATGCCACATTTCAAAGTGCGATGCAGAATGTTTTCATAATAGAATGATTTTGCCAATTGACTTAGAAGTCCCCTTAAACCACAGTCCCCAAACCCCCGCCCTTGCTCCGCTGACCTTTGAAGCATTCAGTTTATCCCGGAAACTTCTTTGCTTTTGGTCCAGTCCAGTTGAGCTGACCTTCCATGTATTGAGTATTGTCCTTCCCTTCACCTAAAGCAGTTCTTATCTACTAATTAATCAGTAAATAACCCTCTCCCACCCTCCCTCCCTCCCCACCTCGTAACCACAAAAGTATGTGTTCTTCTCCGTTTATACTATTTCTCAAGATCTTATAATAGTGGTCTTATACAATATTTGTCCTTTTGCCTCTGACTAATCTCGCTCAGCATAATGCCTTCCAGGTTCCTCCATGTTATGAAATGTTTCACAGATTCGTCACTGTTCTTTATCGATGCGTAGTATTCCATTGTGTGAATATACCACAATTTATTTAACCATTCATCCGTTGACGGACACCTTGGTTGCTTCCAGCTTTTTGCTTTTGTAAACAGAGCTGCAATAAACATGGGTGTGCATATATCTGTTTGTGTGAAGGCTCTTATTTCTCTAGGGTATATTCCGAGGAGTGGGATTTCTGGGTTGTATGGTAGTTCTATTTCTAACTAAACAGCCAAAATTTTTTTAGAAGTTTAATGTTCTAGCGTACATGGCCGTTAATAGTTAGGTCCTAGCTGCATCTTTCATTCCCACCCTCCCTGCAAAGGCACTTGAATCCTAGCTACCATTTGGTCTGTGAATGACCCAATTCCCCTTTAGCCTTTACACATAATCTTTCCACCTGCAATTCAACATCCACCGCTTCTCGGACTAGCTAAATTCTAAAACTCCTGAACTGAAACCTAATTCCTTAGAAAAGCTTATCCTGATTCCCTAGACTAGGTCAGTCCAACCTGTTCTTTGCCTGCTTAGCATAGTGGGCTTCATCTTAACAGTACTTATCACATTGTCATGGGATAATTCTTCTTTTTATGGAATTGTTGAAAGCCTCCTGCACCAGAATGTTGGCCTCCAAAGGCAGGGACGTTGCCTGTCTGGTTCACTACCACATCCTCACGCAGGACCTTGGATGTAGTGGGTGCTTAATGCGTGTTTGTTATATAGACAGATAAGTAAATGAATAAATAAAACCATTGACTATTTATTGATCACTTCTGGAGTGCCAGTTAATGTTCCAAGGCCTTTCATGTATTTTTTCATTTAAAACAACTACCCTATGGGATAGGTTCTTTTATAATCTCCATTTTACATAGGTGGTAACAGGCACAAAAAGATTAAAAACTTGCTTAAGGAGGTGGAGCCAACATGGAACCCTAGACACATGTGCTATGTCATCCCTCTACAGCAAAGAAAAAAAAAAACTAAGTAAAACAGAAACAAACATCAATTTTGGAACCCTACACATCAAATGAAGTGACAAAGAACTCGGTCAAACACAAAATGGAAAAAGAAACTGAAGGAAAACAGAAAACGAGGAGAGCTACAGAGCAGAGGTCCCCTGCCAATTAGGACAGCACAGTGTGTCCATCTTGAAGCAGTCATGAATGACCCCAGAGGGGGAGTACAGGAAAGCAATTTTAACAGGGGACAGAGCACCCAGTAACCAAGGAAACACACTTTCCTACTCTTTACCCTTCTTGCGAGTAGTGGCAAGAACCCCCCAAACCCCCTTCTCCCTCCCATCCTGGCAGCCTCTACCACCAGGATCGACAATATGAACCTCCTCCCAGCCCACCTCTCTCCCTCCCACTATGTGGCTTTTTTTCTTTCTCTTTCATCATTTTCTTTTTCCCTTCCACCTAGCCCTGTACACCACCTCCCCCACTTCCCACCAGTCTCTGCCATGTTGGCCTGCTGCTGCCCCGAGTCAGCACCAGCCCCACCTGCTGGCCCCAGCCACATGGCCATTTTTTTTCTTTCTCCCTCCCACCTAGCCCCATTCCCCCTTCCCACTGGACTCTGAAGTGCTGCTGTGTCTAGACAGTCACCAGCCTGCCACCACGCCAGGTACTCCCCACCCCTATGCACTGTCCCCCACCATGCAGCCATTTATTTATTTATTTACTATTTTTTTCCTTCCCAACTAACTCTGTATGCCACCTACCTCCCTTCCCACATGCCCTTGCCACACCACCACAGCTACAGCATCCTTGGTGCTCAGGCCTGCCACCATACCAGGCCCATAACGCCCCTCACCTCCCACCACTCAAACAGCTGCTGAACCATCTGAAGCAAGCCTATATTACTCTCTGTCTGACATCCTCACCCATCTGGTGAGGGGCTGGAACACTCCCACACCACTGGACTAACATCAGGAGGCAGACAATACCCACCCAGTCCTCCCTTATACAACTCCCAGGGGGAGAAAATGGAAAACACAAAGAAGACTGTTGAAGAGTTGCTGGCAGAAAACTTCCCAAATAGGAAAGATGAAAAGCTGATCATCCAAGAAACTCAGAGAACGACATAAAGGATAAATCCCAAAAGAAAGTAACCAAGACATATCACAATCAAACTTCCCAAAACTAAAGACAAAGAAAGAATTCTGAGAACTGCTTGAGAGAAAAAAGAAATCACATACAATGGGGAAACAATAAGGCTAAGCTCTGATGATTTGGCAGAAACTATGCAGGCAAGAAGGCAATGAGATGGCATATATAAAACCTTGAAAGAAAAAAAAATGCCAGCCAAGAATAACATATTCTGCAAAACTCTTCTCTCAAATACAATGGTGAAAATAGGACAATTTCCAGATAAATGGAAATCAAGGGAATTCATGAAAACCAAATCAAACTTACAAGAAATATTAAAGGGGGTCCTTCAGTTAGAGAACTCAGACAACTACCTGAGTTTAGGACACGGGACAGTATCAGCCGGGTAACAACCCAGGTAAAGAGCTTTCAATAATAAAACAGCTTAAAGACTCAAAATACAGAAACAGAGACATCAGTCTGTAAGTGATGACAATGAAAAAAAAAGAGAATAAACAGCATAGGTATAGAACTTTCAAATGGAGAGGATGTCAAGGCAATATCAAGTACTAAAAGATTGATTCAAACTTAGGAAGATAAGGGTAAATTTCAAGGCAACCACAAAGAAAGCTAACAAACCTACTCATTAGAATAAAAAAAAGAGAAAAACATAAAGTATATGTCTTAGTCATCTAGTGCTGCCATAACAGAAATACTACAAGTGGGTAGCTTTAACGAAGAGAGATTTATTTGCTCACAGTCTAGTAGGTTATAGTCGAGATTCAGGGTGTTGGCTCCAGGGGAAGGCTTTCTCTCTCTGTCAGCTCTGGAGGAAGGTCCTTGTCCTCAATCTTCCTCTGATTCAAAGAACTTCTCAGGCACAGGGACCCTGGGTCCAGTGGACGCTCTCTACTCCTGGAGCTTCTTTTTTGGTGGTATGAGGTCCTCTACTCTCTGTTTGCAGGCCACACCCCAGGGAAACTCCTATTACCTTGGATCAGGGAGGTAACCTGAGTACGGGTGGTGTTACAATCCCCCCAATCCTCTCAATGTACAATTACAATCACAAAATGGAGAATAGCCACACAATACTGGGAATCATAGCCTAACCAAGTTGATAGACACGTTTTTGGGGGGACATAATTCAATGCATGACAGCATAGTAAAAACAAAATCTATAATAACAAACGAAAAGAAAAGAAAATCTATAAACAAAAGGAACTCAGCACAGGAAAATAAGAGTAGCAGAAAAATGTTAGCACCACACACACACAAAAAAGCGCAACAACGTGACAGCAAGAAATTCATACCTATTGATAATCACACTGAATGTAAATGGCTTAAACGGAGCTGTAAAGAGACAGAGAGTGGCAGAATGGATAGAAAAACCACCACAACGCATCAATATGCTGTCTACAAGAGACACACGTTAGACACAAAGACAGAAATATATCAAAAATCAAAGGATAGTAAAAATATATCATGCAAATAGTAGCCAAAAAATAGCAGGAGTGGCAATACCAATTTCAGATAAAATAGACTTTAGGGCAAAATCAACCATAAAGACAAAGATTAAAGGGACAGTCCACCAAGAAGACACTTTAATAAATATTTACACATCCAATGACAGGATTCCCAGGTACATAAAATGAAGTCTAATAGCATTGAAAAAAGAAATAGTTCCACAATAGTAGTAGGGGACTTCAACATTCCTCTCTCAGTAAAGGACAGAACATCTCAAAAGAAACTCACCAGAGATACAAAAGATCTAAAGGCAAAAATCAACCAACGTAAAGTAATCACAAAGGAGATAAACTATCCTGTTCATCAAAATAAAATACAAGAAAAAAATAGAGACTCAGCAGAAACAAAATCAACAACAACAAATATGAGGAAAGGAAAATATATAAAGATAATCTACTCAGCGCATAAAATTAAGAGGGAAAAAGAAACTGTCAACAACACACAAAAAAGACATCAAAATAATAACACTAAATTCATACCTATCCATAATTATGCTGAATATAAATGGACTAAATGCACCAATAAAGAGACAGAGAGTGGCAGAATGGATTAAAAAACACGATCCGTTTCTATATGCTGCCTACAAGAGACACGCCTTAGACTTAGAGACACAAACAAACTAAAACTCAAAGGATGGAAAAAAATATTGAGCAAATAACAATCAAAAAAGAACAGGAGTGGCAATATTAATTTCTAACAAAATAGACTTTGAGTTAAATCTATCATAAAGGATAAGAAAGGACACTATATAATGATTAAAGGGACAATATACCAAGAAGATATAACCATATTAAATATTTATGCACCCAATGACAGGGCTGCAAGATACATAAAACAAACTCTATCAGCATCGAAAAGTGAGATAGACAGCTCCGCAATAATAGTAGGTGACTTCAACACACCACTTTTGGTGAAGGACAGGACATCCAGAAAGAAGCTCAGTAAAGACACAGAAGATTTAAATGCCACAATCAACCAACTTGACCTCATAGACATATACAGAACACTCCACCCAACAGCAACCAAGTATACTTTCTTTTCTAGTGCACATAGAACATTCTCTAGAATAGACCACATATTAGGTCATAAAGCAAGCCATAGCAGAATCCAAAACGCTGAAATATTACAAAACATTTTCTCTGACCATAAGGCCATAAAAGTGGAAATCAATAACAGAAAAAGCAGGGAAAAGAAATCAAACACCTGGAAACTGAACAATACCCTGCTCAAAAAAAGACTGGCTTATAGAAGACATTAAGGATGGAATAAAGAAATTCATAGAATCCAATGAGAATGAAAACACTTTTTAACAGAACCTTTGGGACACAGTGAAAGCAGTGCTCAGAAGTCAATTTATATCAATAAATGCACACATACAAAAAGAAGGGCCAAAATCAAAGAATTATCCCTACAACTTGAACAAATAGAAAGAGAGCAACAAAAGAAACCCTCAGGCACCAGAAGAAAGCAAATAATAAAAATTAGAGAACTAAATGAAATAGAAAACAGAAAAACAATTGAAAGAATTAGAATTAACAAGACCAAAAGCTGTTTTTTTGAAAAACTCAACAAAATTGATAAACCATTGGCCAAACTGACAAAAGAAAAACAGGAGAGGAAGCAAATAACCTGAATAAGAAATGAGATGGGCGATATTACAACAAACCCAAGTGAAATTAAAAGAATCATATTAGATTACTATGAAAAATTGTACTCTAACAAATTTGAAAACCTAGAAGAAATGGAGGAATTCCTAGAAACACAGTACCTACCAAAACTAACACAAACAGAGGTAGAACAACTAAATAGGCCTATAACAAGAGATTGAAAAGGTAATCAAAAAACTCCCAACAAAAAAAAACTGTGGCCCGGATGGCTTCACTGCAGAGTTCTACTAAACTTTCAGAGAAGAGTTAACACCAGTACTACTAAAGGTCTTTCAGAGCATAGAAAAGGACAGAATACTACCAAACTCATTCTATGAAGCTACCATATCCCTGATACCAAAACCAAGTAAAGACACCACAAAAATAGAAAATTACGGACTTATATCCCTCATGAACTTAGATGCAAAAATCCTCAACAAAATTCTAGCCAATAGAATTTAACAGCATATCCAAAAAATAATTCACCATGACCAAGTGGGATTCATACCAGGTATGCAGGGATGGTTCAACATTAGGAAAACAATAAATGTAATCTATAAAATAAAACAAAAGACAAGAATCACGTGATTTTATCAATTGATGAAGGAGGGGCATTTGACAAAGTTCAACACCCATTCGTGATAAAAACTCTCAGCAAAATAGGAATAGAAGGAAAATTGCTCAACATAATAAAGGGCATTTATACAAAGCCAACGGCCAACATCACCTAAATGGAGAGAGCCTGAAAGCATTCCCCTTCAGATCGGGAACCAGACAAGGATGCCCTTTATCACCACTCTTATTCATCATTGTGCTGGAGGTCCTAGCCAGGGCAATTAGGCTAGATAAAGAAATAAGCAGCATCCAGATTGGCAAGAAAGAAGTAAAATTATCTGTTTGCAGATGACATGATCATATACACAGAAAACCCTAAGGAATCCTCAAGAAAACTACTGAAACTAATAGAAGAGTTTAGCAGAGCATGGGGATACAAGATAAACACACAAAAATCAGTTGGATTCCTCTACACCAACAAAAAGAACATCGAAGAGGAAATCACCAAATCAATACCATTTTCAGTAGCCCTCAAAAAGATAAAATACTTAGGAATAAATCTTTCCAGAGATATAAAAGACATACAAAGAAAACTACAATACACTTCCGCAAGAAACCAAAAGAGACCTGCATAAGTGGAAAACCATGCCTTGCTCATGGAGAGGAAAACTTAACATTATAAAAATGTCTATTCTACCAAAAGCGATGTACACATTTAATGCAATTCTGATCCAAATTTCAACGTCATTTTTAATGAGACGGAGAAACAAATCACCAACTTTACATGGAAGGGAAGGAGGCCCCAGATAAGTAAAGCATTACTGAAAAAGAAGAACAAAGTGGGAGGCCTTACTGTACCTGATTTTAGAACCTATTATACTGCCACAGTAGTCGAAACTGCCTGGTACTGGTACAGCAACAGATACATAGAGCAATGGAACAGAATTGAGAATCCAGAAATAAATCTGCCTACAGATCAGCAGTTGATATTTGACAAAGGCCCCAAAACAGTGAAATGGGAAAAGACAGTCTTTTTAACAAATGATGCCAGCATAACTGGATATCCATCTGCAAAAAAATGAAACAGGACCCACACCTCACACCACGCACAGAAACCAACTCAAAATGGATCGAGGACCTAAATATAAAATCTAAAGCAATAAAGATCATGGAAGAAAAAATAGGGACAATATTGGAACCCTAATACACGGCATAAACTGTACACAAAACATTACTAACGATGCAGAAGAAAAGCTAGATAACTGGAAGCTCCTAAAAAGCAAACACCTGTGCTCATACAAAGACTTCACCAAAAGAGTAAAAAGATTACCTACAGACTGGGAAAAAGTTTTAGCTATAACATTTCCAATCAGCACCTGATCTTTAAAAGCTACATGATACTGCAAAAACTCAACTACAACAAAACAAATAACCCATGTAAAAAATGGGCAAAAGATATGAACAGACACTTCACTAAAGAAGACATTTAGGTAGGTAACAGATACATGAAATGCTCAGGATCATTAGCCATTAGAGAACTTCAAGGCAAAACTACAACCAGATTTCATCTCACTCCAACAAGGCTGGCATTAATCCAAAAAACACAAAACAATAAATGTTGGCGAGGCCGTGGAGAGTTTGGAACACTTATACACTGCTTGTAGGAATGTAAAATGGTACAACCACTTTGGAAATCAATTTGGCGCTTCCTTAAAAAGCTAGAAATAGAACTACCATATGATCCAGCAATCCCACTCCTTGGAATATATCCTAGAGGAATAAGAGCCTTTACATGAACAGATATATGCACACCTGGGTTTTTTTGGTTTATGTTCATTGCAGCACTGTTTACGATAGCAAAAACATGGAAGCAACCAATGTGCCCATCAATGGAAGAATGGATAAATAAGTTGTGGTATATTCATACAATGGAATACTACACATCAATAAAGAGTAGTGATGAATCTGTGAAACATTTCATAACATGGAGGCATCTGGAAGGCATTATGTTGAGTGAAATTAGTCAGTTACAAAAGGACAAATATTACATAAGACCACTATTATAATAAATCAAGAAATAGTTTTAAAAGAGATAAAAGTATTCTTTGATTGTTACAAGAGGGGAGATGGAGGGAGGGAGAGAGGTATTCACTAATTAGATAGTAGATAAGAACTACTTTTGGTGACGGGAAAGATAACACACAAGACAGGTGAGGTCAGCACAACTGGACTAAACCAAAAGCAAAGAAGTTTCCTGAATAAAATGAATGCTTCAAAGTCCAGCGTAGCAGGGATGGGGGTTTGGGGACCATGGTTTCAAGGGACAACTAGTCAATTGGCATAATAAAATCTATTAAGAAAACATTCTGCATCCCACTTTGAAGAGTGGCTTCTGGGGTCTTAAATGCTAGCAAGCAGCCATCTAAGATGTATCAATTGGTCTCAACCCACCTGGATCAAAGGAGAATGAAGAACACCAAGGACACAAGGTAATTAGGAGCCAAGAGACAGAAAGGGCCACATAAACCAGAAACTGCATCAGCCTGAGACCAGAAGAGCTGGATGGTCCCGGGCTACAACCGATGACTGCCCTGACAGGGAACACAACAGAGAATCCCTGGGGGAGCAGGAGAGCAGCGGGATGCAGACCCCAGATTCTTGTAAAAAGACAGGCCTTAATGGTCTGACTGAGACTAGAAGGACCCTGGTGGTCATTACCCCAGACCTTCTGTTGCCCCAGGGCAGGAGCCATTCCCAAAGCCAACTCTTCAGACATGGATTGGACTGGACAATGGGTTGGAGAGGGATGCTGGTGAGGAGTGAGCTTCTTGGATCAGGTGGTCACTTGATACTTTGTTGGCATCTCCTCCCTCGAGGGGAGATGAGAGGGTAGAAGGGGTTAAAAGCTGGCGAAATGGACACGAAAAGAGAGAGTGGAAGGAGGGAGCGGGCTGTCTCATCAGGGGGAGAGCAATTGGGAGTATGTAGCAAGGTGTGTATACGTTTTTGTGTGACAGACTGATTTGATTTGTAAACTTTCACTTAAAGCGCAGTAAAAATCAATAAAATTTAAAAAATGGGCAAAGGATATGAACAGACACTTCAACAAAGACATTCAAGTGACTCACTGTCTCATGAGGAAAAGCTCCCAATCGCTTGCCATTAGAGAAATGCAAATCAAAACTACAATGAGATATCATCGCCCCTCAACATTCCTGGCACTTAAAAAAAAAAAAAAAGAAAATAACAAATGTTGAGGAGGTTGTGGGTAAATTGGAACTCTTATGCACCGCCAATAGGAATGTAGAATGCTACAATCACTATTGAAAAGGATATGGTGCCTCCTTAAAAAGCTAGAAATAGATATACCATCGGATCTAGCAATCTAACTCCTAGGAATATATTCCAGAGAAACAAGACCTGTTACGTGAATAGACATATGGATGCTCATGTTCACTGCAGATTATTCACAACAGCAAAAAGGTGGAAACAACCTAAAAGCCCATCAACAGACGAATGGATAACCAAATTATGGTACATACACACAATGGAATACCAGGCAACGATAAAGAACAATGATGAATCTGTGAAACATTTCACGACATGGATGAATCTGGAAGGCATTATGTGAGTGAAATAAGCCAATCGCAAAAAGACAAATACCGTATGAGACCACTATTATAAAAGCCCAAGAAAAGATTTATACACAGAAAAAAACAGCGTTTGATGGTTAGGAGGTGAGGGAAAATCACTAACTAGACAGTAGACAAGTATTAACTTTGGTGAAGGGAAAGGCAATACACAAAACAGGGGAAGTCAGCACAACTTGATCAAGGCAAAGTCATAGAAGCTTCCTAGACACATCCAAACACCTTGAGTGACTCAGTTACTGGGGCTGAGGGCTAGGAACCATGGTCTTGGGGGACATCTAGGTGAACTGGTATAACATAGTTTATATAGAAAATGTTCTACATCCTACTTTGATGAGTAGCATCCGGGGCCTTAAAAGCTTTTGAGTAACCATCTAAGATACATCTATTGATCCCATCGCATCTGGAACAAAAAGAATGAAGAAAATTAAAGACACAAAGAATGTATTAATCTAGAAGACTAATGGATCACATGAACCACAGACTTTACGAGCCTGAGCCCAGAAGAAATAGATGGTGCCCGGCTACCACCACTGACTGCTGTAACAGGGATCACAACAGAACATTCTGGACAGAGCAGGAGAAAAATGTAGAAAAACATTCAAATTCACAAAAAAAGACCAGACTTACCTGGTGACAGAGACTGGAGGAACTCCCAAGACTATGGGTCCCAGATACCCTGCTAGCTCAGATAAAGTCACCCTTGAAATTCACCTTTCAGAAAAAGGCTAGACAGACCTATAAAACAAACAACAGAGATGAGGAACGTGCTTCTTAGTTCATTCAAGTATAGGAGACCAAATGGGCAACATCTGCTCAAAAGCAAATATGAGAAGGCAGGAGGGGACAGGAAAACTGTATGAATGGACATGGGGAACCCGGCGTATAAAGGGAAAGGGGTAGAGTACTGACACAACGTGAAGATTGCAACCAATGTCCCAAAAGAATTTGTGTATAAATTTTTGAATAAGAAATGAATTTGCACTGTAAACTTTCACATAAAGCACACACACACACACAAAAAAAACAATTGTCCAAATTCACACAGTGAGGGAGTGGTCAGTCAGCATTTGAAACTACGCAGTTTAGACCTTTTGCAGTTTGGTTAATGTGTGGTGAACAACTGAGAGAGACAGGCCAAGGTTCAGTCAGGGAAATGAGAGCCGATGAGCCCACTGTGAGATGGCCCTAAGGGAAAACCTCATTTATCTCATGATTTCTATAATTGTCTGATTATTTCTTTTTCACCAGCCCATAGTGACTGTAGGTCCCTTTGGAGAAGGATAGGAAGAAGATTTACAATATAATATCTTGTCCATTCAGCAGGGTCTTTCCTTCACGAGACTTAGCCTCCTCATCATCTAATGGGTAGAGTGAGAAAGAGCTGGGAAGAGAATGTGCACCAGGGAAATCGAGAAGATTAGAGTCAGGCCAACCTTCCCAGTTCCATCCCTTACTATTGTGATCACAGAAATATAATTCATTTTTGTTAACTTCCATTTTTCTTTTTGTAAAATGTAGATAAACTATCTCCCTCTTGAGGTTGCTTGCAGGCCCCTAACTTTTTATTTTTTATTTTTTTGCAATCTATATACCCTCATGTCCATTTTAAGTTGATAGTAAAAATTTTCATCATGAGTTAAAATAGTTGTAAAAGATGTGATTTCTGGCATATTTTAATTACCGACATTTGATGAGAAAATTGTAATAACAGTCTTTTCAATGTACCTATCCAATATAATTTAAATACCATAGTGGCTTTATGTCCACCTTCAACAATTTAAAAAATACATGAATAAGCTCTTCTTTAACAACCAGAAATTTTCCATGTTTCCATTTTCTCCTTGAACTCATATTTCCATTCCATTTCTCCCATAGATTTTTATCCCTACATAATATATTTTTATGCCTCAAGGTCTTTTATTGGTCACATTTTATAGCTTTCTGCAATAAAATATGTGTATAAATTAAAATTACTTTTTTTTTTTTAAGGCCTAAGTGTTAATTTTCTTTCATCTGGATTAAGTTATCATTACTTATTATCAGCACGTTATTGATAACAGTCTTAAGTACATCTATGTAATTTGATAAACAAACATAAAAGTATAGTTAGAAATACGTATCTTAATATGTGCTTAAGGAGCCCTGGTGGCACAGCAGTTAAGCACTAGGATGCTAACTGAAAAGTTGACGGTTTGAACTCACCCAGAGACTCCGTAGAAAAAGACTTGGTGATCTGCTTCTGTAAAGATTACAGCCTAGAAAACCCTATAGGGCAGTTCTACTCTGTCACACAGGGTGGTTGTAAGTCAGAATCAACTCGATGGCACCAAACAACAAAAATATGTGTATACATACAAACACATACTTATAACTCCATTTTCTGATAGTGAAAAACTTGAATTCCAGCATCCTTGCTTTGTTTACTTATTTGCTTAATCCCACCTATCTGTAACCAGCCAATCATCAGCACCACCACTGCTGTCCATTTGCATAACCTCCCTGCACCTCCTGGGCTCTGACTCTCCGCAGAGAGCCCCTGAGTGGATGCCTTCTTCGTCCTGCTGAGGCACCAACACTTGGTGCTGGGCTTACACCCCTATTTTACCATTTGTGCTACTTTGCTCTGCTCTATCTAATGGCATTTCAGAAAGGAAGGTTGTGAAGGAAAAAGGAAGGAAAGGGGGAAAAAGAGTATACTTTTAAAAAAAAAAACTTCTAATTCTGAGAGAGAGGGATGTATAGCTGAGGCACAGAGCTTCCCCTGAGTTTCTCACCTGGATGAATTCACCTGCAGTGCCCTTCAGTGTTTGCTACCCACACACTTTGTTGCTGTCTTCTCAGGATCAATGATCTTCGACAGGAATTAAGAAATTGAAGAAAATACATACTTAAAAGAAAATTGTCATTTTTCCTCTAACTCCACTCTACAAATATATCTAAACTTGGAGTATTTGAACCTAGGCAAAATACCCCTTTCTACTATCCATTTTACCCAAAACAGAAAAATGGATGTGGAAGGGAATGATAAAAGCCCTGCCTGTCATGACCTGTTAAGGTAACTTGATTTCAAGTTGGCTTGAGTCAGAATCGACTCAACAGAAAGAGGTTTTTGCCTAGTTTTCTGCTAATTAGGTAAGAATTGGGATAGGCTAAACATAACCTTTTCCTTGCAATATGACAGAAGTTTGGTTATGGGATGGGGAGATGGGAAAGGAAAACCAGTTGAAGCCTTGACCACAGGCCTGTCCACAGCAGCTGAATTTTAGCAAAAAGTAAAAGTTGGAGAAAGGAAAATGGATTTTCTGAAATTTCTTTCTGCCTACAAAATTCCGAGAAGACTTTAGTGGATCCTCAGAGGTACATGTATAGAGGTTCAAAAAAAGTAAATGCAATAAATTTTAGTGAATTGACAGATGTAAAAATTAAAATAATCCATGCAAGATAATTCGATAAAGTGCACAGATGAGAATGAGGTGAATTTCTATAATGGACAACAGCATGTAATGGAAACTTCAAGAGTCATTTAAAAAATTTGTGGTCTTAATACACTGCCTCTTTAAGTGCAATTTTTCATACTAATACTTAATTCATCTCTGTGATATTATTTTAGAGCCCTGGTGGCACAGTGATTAAGTGATCAGCTGCTGAGATGTTAGCGGTTGGAACCCATATCACAGGAGAAAGATGCCACTCCGAAGGAGAAAGATGTGGCAGTCTGCTTCTGTAAAGATTAACCAAAAACCAAACAAAGTTCATTGTTGTCAAGTTGATTCTGACTCATTGCGACCCTACAGTACAGAGTAGAGCTGTCCCATAGGCTTTCTAAGGCTGTAATCTGCCACATCTTTCTCCTGCAGAGCAGCTGGTGGGTTTAAACCACTGACCATTCAGTTTGCAGCTGAGCTCTTAACCACTGCACCACGAGGGCTCCTTCTTAAAGATTACAGCCTTGGAAACCCTATGGGCAGTCCTACTCTGTCCTATGGGTCGCTATGAGTCGGAATTAACTCTGTGACATTATTTAGATGCTTGATAAAAATTGTCTCAACTCTTTAGATTTAAGATGCATATTACCCTTTAAAACTTAAAGGCAATTAGCTTTTCTCAGAATTAGGGCAACTATGAGACAGAATCAACTTGATGACAATGGATCTTCCCCCATATTTAGTCATCATTCAGCAAATAATTTAATACCTTCCATGAGTTAAATTCAGAGCCAGGCACAAAGAATATTAATAGTGAGTGAAATTAAGTATGATCTTTGTTTTCGTGGAGGTATAGTCCAGTCCTTTGACTGAAAAGCAACAGGACCCATAACTTAATCAAGAAAATGAGATCTACTTGCAGAATACTGTTTACCTTGCTAAAGTGAAAGACAAGATCCAGAGCATCCCTGTGGCTTCCATGTGCAAGAACTTGAGAACCTTCTCTCTGAGGTGTCTCCATTGGATGACTCAGATGCAAACAGTTTCTGCACCTATGGATCTTTGCTCTAATTCAAATTCCTTGGAGGGTAAATATGGACTGAAGTAGCCTGGGTTATGTTCCCATGACTGGGGATGGGTATGTGACTGTAATTTATAGTTCCACCATAAACACAAGGAACGGAGAATTAAGAGTCCTCTAAGCGGGAGAAAAAGGATTCTATTAGAAGAAGGTGAGAAAGGATATTGGGAGTAGGAATGTAGACTTCAATCTTCCTTCAGTCCTGACTCAGCCCCTACAATGCTGTGTTCTTCACCTCCCTCCTCTGCTTTCCTCTTCCCTCCTCTCCCCTCTACTGTTCTGTCTCTCTTTCTCTATTTATTTATTTAATAGCCGAAGGTACTGTCCAGCTTTCCTTAGGAAAACACTTAATCACGTTTATATAAAATGTATTTAAAAATATGTATTGCAATTTTTTAATAATTTTAAGAATTAAAATAGTTCTGTAAGAGTTCAGTTTGTAAAAAATCTTTTTAATATATACACAAAAACATATGCCTGCTATTTGTTATGTGATGCCCACATGAATTCTATTCTCATTGTGGAGCACATTGCTTAGGGAAGCAGCTCAATAACCGATTGATGCCTGCAATTTGTAGAACCTGCCCATGTGGCCTGTCAATGTCTAGGGTGAAAAAAGTGTTTCATGGGGAACTCCAGATGCTAAGAGAGGAGATGTGGTCTAAGGACATCAGTAAGATCCATCCAAAACACTGGTTTCCTTTTACTGAACCCTAGGGGCAAACAAATTGAGGCCTTTGAATTATGGTGTTGGTCAAGAATATTGAATATACCATGGACTGCCAAAAGAACGAACAAATCCATCTTGGAAAGAAATACATCTAGAATGCTCCTTAGAAGCAAGGAAGGCAAGACTTCATCTCATATACTTTGGACATGTTTTCAGGAGGGACCAGTCCCTGGAGAAGGACATCACGCTTGGTAAAGTAGAGGGTCAGCAAAAAAGAGGAAGAGCCTCAAGGACATGGATTGTCACAATGGCTGCAACAATGGGCTTGAGCGAGCATAGTGATGTTTGTTAAGATGGCACAGGACCAGACAGTGTTTTGTTCTGTTGTACCTAAGGTTGCCATGAGTTAGAAGTGACTCTACAGCACCTAACAACAACAACAACAATGGACAATGTTTTTGACCTTTATGCCATTTAAAAAATTTCTGGTTTTAGGTTTTTTTGGGTGTTGCTTTGTTAAAAGCCATTCCAGTAGTCTTGGAGGTTCAATAATTAGCTTTAACGTGGGAACTTTGCACTCACCTTTAATTTCAATATTTATCTATACATAGGATAATGCCATCTGTAAATATGTCATCTGCGAGGTGTTTTTACTTCTCCCTTTCCAGTTTGGATGACTTTTATTTCTTTTTATTGCCTAATTGTTACGGCTAAAACTTCCAGGACAATCTTCATTAGTAATGGTGAAAGTGAGCACCCTTGTCTCATTCTTGACCTTAGGGAGAAGATCAAAGACCACAGCCTTCGGTATGGACTGCACCTCAACATAAAGAAAACAAAAGTCCTCACAACTGGACCAATGTGCAACATCATGATAAATGGAGAAAAGACTGAAGTTGTCAAGGATTTCATTTTACTTGGATCCACAATCAACACCCTGGAAACAGCAGCCAAGGAATCAAAAGACGCATTGCATTGGGCAAATCAGCTGCAAAGGACCTCTTTATTGTATTCAAAAGTAAAGATGTCACCTTGAAGACTAAGGTGTGCCTGACCCAAGCCATTGTATTATCAATTGCGTCATATGCACATGAAAGCTGGACAATGAATAAGGAAGACCGAAGAAGAATTGATGCCTTTGAATTGTGGTGTTGGCGAAGAATATTGAATATACCATGGCCTGCCAAAAGAATAAATAAATCTGTCTTGGAAGAAGTACAACCAGAATGCTTCTCAGAAGCAAGGATGGTGAGACTGAGCCTTACATACTTTGGACATGTTGTCAGGAGGGATCAGTTCCTGGAGAGGGACATCAAGCTTGGCAAAGTACAGGGTCAGAGGAAAAGAGGAAGACCCTCAACGAGGTGGACTGACATTGTGGTTGCAACAATGAGCTCAAGCATAACAACAGTTGTGAGGATGAACAGTGCTCTGTTTTGTTGTGAATAGGGTCGCTATGAGTTGGAACTGACTCAATGGCACCTAACAACAACAACAACAGGGAGAAAGCTCTTAGTATGTCACCATGGAGTATGACATTAGCTATGGATTTTTCACAAATGCCCTTTATTATATTGAGGAAGTTCTCTACTATTCCTAGTTTTCTAAGTGTTTGTATCACTGATGAGTGATATAAACAAATTTTGTATTACCTTGATTGATTTTCTTATGCTTAACAACCCTTGCATTCCCGGGGTAAATTCAACTTGTTCATGGTGTATAATCCTTTTAATATGTTGTTGGATCTGGTTTGCCAGTGTGTTGTTGATGACTTTGTCATCTATATTCATAAGAGATAATGGTCTGTAATTTTCTTCTCTTGTCATATCTTTATCTGAGGATAAAATTGGCCTCATAAAATAAGCTAAGGAGTGTTCCCACCTCTTTATATTTTTGGTAGAGTCTGAGAAGGATTAGTATTAACTGTTTTTAAATGTTTGGTATAATTCCCCAGCAAAGCCATCTGGACCTGGATTTTTCTTTGTTCCGAGTTTTTGATTATTGACCCAGTTGTTACTTGTTATAGGTCTGTTCACATTTTCTATTTTTTTCTTGAGTCATATTTGGTAGTTTGTATGTTCTAAGAATTTGTTCATTTCATCTAGAATATCTAATATGTTGGCATGTAATTATTCATAGCATTCTCATATAATCCTTATTTCTGTAAGGTTGATAATAACAACTCTGATTTCATTTCTGATTTTAGTTATTTATGTCTTCTGTAAATAACTGGTAGTCTAGCTAAAGGATTGTCAATTTTGTTGTTATTTTCAAAGAATCAGCTTTTAATTTCATTGGTTCTATTGTTTTCCTATTCTCTATTTCGTTTAGCTATGTTCTAATGCATGTAATTTCTTTCTTATAGCTTTGGGTTTAGTTATCTTTTCTTGTTCTTGTTTCTTAAGGTGCAAAATTAGCTTATTGATTTGAGATCTTTCTTCTTTTTTAATGTAGTCTTTTACTGATATAAATTTATATCTGAGAACTGCCTTCATTGCAACCTGTAAGTTTTGGCAATGTTGTGTTTTGGTTTTTATTCATCTCTAAGTATTTTATAATTTGCTTTGTAATTTCTTCCTTGACCTATTAGTTGTTTAAGAGTGTATTGTTTAATATTTAAATGTTTGTATATTTTCCAGTTTTCTTCTGTTGTTATCTAGCTACATTCTACAAAGAAGGAGAAGGTGCTTTACACGATTTCAATCTCTTTAAATTTATTGAGAATTGTTTTCTGGCCTAACATACAGTCTATCCTGGAGAGTGTTCCATGTGCATTTGAGAAGAACATGTGTTCTGCTGTTGTTGAGAGGAGTGTTCTTTTGTCTGTTAGGTCTAGTTGGTTTATTAGTATTTATCAATAATGACAAATTTCAAACATCAAACCCATACTCCATTTCTTGGTTTGAGGCTCATGTTTAAAACCATTGTTTGTTTCCTCTGTCCATCTTAATATGCATGGTGTGCCTCTCCTCCCCTGACTGGCAGCCAAATTTCCCTCAGGCTGGACTTTTAACTCCTTGTGACAGCCTGTCCTGATTTGCAGTCACATGGGCATCAGATTCAGCTGCTCTAGAAGATGTCTGCTTCTCGGTGGTCAGTCATTCCTCGCCTTGTGCATCAGTTTCAGTTGTCCTTGACAGAAAGTACCTGGCTCTCCTGATTGTCCTCAAGAGGTGATCAGTCAGAATTCTCCTTCTCGTTTTCAGACTTTTTATGATGTGATGCTGTGATTTTCTAATCTTTGGACTTGCCTTTTGTCGGGTATAATTTCTCATGGCTGTGACCAAAAGAATATTAAAATCAATCACATTAGAAAACAAATGAACATTTTGAGTCCTCTCCCTTCAAAATATAAAGTATTTTAAAAAATGTGTAACGTAAGTGATTGAAATCTTTCTAATTGTGCTCTCTCAGCTTTCACATGTCATTTGTGTAATTGTGTATATTACGGTGGTGCAATAAATTTCTTTATGTGGTATTTTGCCTTGGTTCTTTGGAAAAGCAGCTTGAGAGATTTTTTTCCCCTAAGCCTTGAGGAGTTACCTTTGCCCTAGTTTTCTACCCCAGAGGGTTTGTTACGCTTCCTGGGTAAGCTGTAAACAACTTTGTTTGACTTTTTGTCAGGTCCTGGGCTGCAGGCTGCCCTGTGACTGGTAAGAACCTTGCATGGATTGGAACCCTGGTGGCACAATGGTTAAAAGCTGCTAACCAAAAAATCAGCAGTTGAAATCCTCCAGCTGCTCCTTGGAAACCCTATAGGGCAGTTCTACTCTCTTCTATAGGATCGCTATGAGTTGGAATTGACTCAATGTCAAGGGGTTTGGTTTGGTTTATTTGTAGAAATGACATCTTATATGTTACTGGTGCCATATAAGACAAAACTTTCAGCTTCTTATAGAGCTCCGTGAATTCTCTGGACACAAGAACTGGTAGTATATTGCTGGGTGTTTTTTTAGATGAAACAGATATTTCTTCCCAAATCTTACAACTCAATATTCACACTAGAGTCCAGAGTCTTAGAGCACAACCATTAATATGGTTATAATGACAAGGGAGAACTTGGAAGTTATTCTGCTTTCAGAGCGTGGTACAGTCAAGGGAAAGCTTGGTTACTTAGCAAAAAAGTGTGAAAGTGAGACCTGCCGAGGAAATCTATTCAGTTATCTGGATTTTGGCCAAACTTTTTTGTTAAAACTTTGTAAAAACAAAAAAAAATATTTTCAAAGAATATTTCACTTTTTTCATTTGGTGAAATTTTGCATTTCTGTCAATTTCAAAAAAGATGACTGACACGTATCCCTCTCCAGTGATTGAGTCTCATAGTGTAATATTTATATACTCTTATTGACTTACGGAAGCCCTGGTGATTCAGTGGTTAAGAGCTTGGCTGCTAACCAAAAGGTCTATAATTCAAACCCACCAGTCACTCCTTGGAAACCCTATGGGGTAGTTCTTCTCTGTCCCAAAGTGTCACTATGAGCTGGAATAGACTTGACAGCAATGGGTTTGGTTTTTTTTTTTTTCTGGTTTTGATTTATGAATTGTTACTTTAAGGAATTAATGATACCATATCTTATTTATACTCTCATTTTCAAGGTGAATTAACAAAGTAAGTCATAATGAATATGACTATGGCTTTCTGGTTATTAGGAAGGCATTTGTAAACCTTCATCTTACCCCTTTACTCTTTTATTCGAGCCTTTGAGAAAATTTATCCAAATTCTGTTAAAAGTAATTAGGAATACTTTATGGTTCCTGGGTGGCACAAATGGCTTGCACTCAACTACTAACCTAAAGGTTTGCGGTTTGAACGCACCCACTGGCGCTATGGAAAAAAAGCCAGATGATCTTCTTCCATAAAATTATAGCCAAGAAAATCCTATGGAGCACAGTTCTACTCTGTAATACATGGAGTCACCCTGAGTCAGAATTGACATGACAGCAACAAATTTGGGTTTTTTGTATGTGTGTATTTTGTTCTGTTTTACCAGTGCCTTGGGGTAAATGGAGTGACCCTTGAAGCTATGGCTCTAGGAGAGACCACCAAAGGGAACCAGGCCAGACCACTCACTACATGTAATAGCTTACACTGTTTTAGGCAGCAGTGTGAGGACTAGACAAGGATTTTCTTTGCTCTAAGTCAGAACTTACAGCAATTATGAAAGGCAGTGGTCATCACTTCATAGTTGAATAATGAGTGACTTTTATTTCCTTTTTATAGTTTTGGGTTTTCTAAGTGTCCTTAATAAGCTTGTATTTCTTTTAAATATTATTTTTTAAAAGTAATTAAAACATTAAGTTAATGAATCAAGTTTTAATGGTCAATATTTTACATCATGGGTTAGTAGTTTATTTATCTCTTGAGTTAAAGAGGAGTTCCTAAAGAGTGAGGTGCACCTGATCCAACCATGGTATTTTCAGTCACTTCATGTGCATGGGAAAGCTAGACAACGAATAAGAAAGACCGAGGGAGAATTGATGCATTTTAATTATGGTGTTCGTGAAGAATATTGAATATATCATGGACTACAAGGAGAACAAACAAGCCTGTCTTGGAAGAAGTACAGCAAGAGTGCTCTTTGGAAGCAAAGATGGCGAGACTTTATCTCACATATTTTGGACATGTTATCAGGAGGAACCAGGACATCATGCTTGGTAAAGTAGAGGGTTCTGTGAAAAAGAGGAAGACCTTCAAGGAGATGGATTGACACAGTGGCTGCAACAATGGGCTCGAGCATAGCAACGTTTGTGAGGATGGTGCAGAACCACGTGGTCGATACGGATCACTATGGGTGGGAATCGACTTGATGACATCTAACATCAACATCTAAATGTTTCAAGAATTGGCATATTCTGAATAAAAGAGACTAGAACGTGTACCAAAATGTTACCAGTGGGTGGTAAGAATTAAGGTGGTTAAAATAATTTTTATACTTGTCTGTATTTTCCAAAATTTCTATTGTTAGAAAGTATTAAGAGGTTCTTAGAGACATTGCTGAGGACTATCTGTATTACTAGGAATCCTGGTGGTGCAATGGTTATGTGCTCAGCTGCTAACCAAAGGTTAGCAGTTTGAGCCCACCAGCCATCCTGCAGGAGAAAAAACCTGGAGATCTGTTCCCATAAAGATTTGTGTTCCCATAAAGATTACAGCCTAGGAAATCCTACAGGCCAGTTTTATTCTGCGATGAGTCAGAATAAACTCAAAGGCACACAGCAACATCTGCATCACTAGGTCTTCGTTCTGCTTTTGTCAACCCTATGGTCCCTCTCTCTTTGCTTCACAGAAAGAAATAAAAAGCTTGAAACTTTTTAGAAAAAGCTTGAAACTTTTTACTGCCATGTTGCTATACTAAAGGAAAAAGCAGAAAAGTTGCAGCATCACGGAGCACATTAAGAATGTAGAGTAGAAATAGGGGCGGGGGCCAAGATGGCGGACTAGGTGGACGCTACCGCGGATCCCTCTTGCAACAAAGACTCGGAAAAACAAGGGAATCGATCACATACATAACAATCTATGAACTCTGAACAACAAGCACAGACTTAGAGACGGAAAATGAACAAATACGGGCAGACAGCGACTGTTTTCAGAACTAGGAGCCAGCGCACCAGGCAGGTGACCTTCGGAGCTCGATCGGGGGCAGAGCCCAGGGGGGCAGACGGCACAGAAAGGGGGCCCACCCCTTCCCCCCCGAACCCATCCCGGGAGGAAGCCTAGCAGCTGACTACTTGGAAAATCTAGTTTCCCAGTGATGGCTCGGAGACAGCAGTCCATATCAAACCACATAAAGAAACAGACCATGACAGCTTCTCCAACCCCCCAAACAAAAGAAGCAAAATCTTTCCCAAATGAAGATACAATCCTGGAATTATCAGATACAGAATATAAAAAACTAATTTACAGAATGCTTAAAGATATCACAAATGAAATTAGGATAAATGCAGAAAAAGCCAAGGAACACACTGATAAAACTGTTGAAGAACTCAAAAAGATTATTCAAGAACATAGTGGAAAAATTAACAAGTTGCAAGAATCCATAGAGAGACAGCATGTAGAAATCCAAAAGATTAACAATAAAATTACAGAATTTGACAACGCAATAGAAAGTCAGAGGAGCAGACTCGAGCAATTAGAATGTAGACTGGGACTTCTAGAGGACCAGGGAAACAACAGCAACATAGCTGAAAAAAAATCAGATAAAAGAATTAAAAAAAATGAAGAAACCCTAAGAATCATGTGGGACTCTATCAAGAAGGATAACTTGCGAGTAATTGGAGTCCCAGAACAGGGAGGGGGGACAGAAAACACAGAGAAAATAGTTGAAGAAGTCCTGACACAAAACTTCCCTGACATCATGAAAGAAGAAAGGATATCTATCCAAGATGCTCATCGAACCCCATTTAAGATTGATCCAAAAAGAAAAACACCAAGACATATCATCATCAAACTTGCCAAAACCAAAGACAAACAGAAAATTTTAAAAGCAGCCAGGGAGCAAAGAAAGGTTTCCTTCAAGGGAGAATCAATAAGAATAAGTTCAGACTACTCAGCAGAAACCATGCAGGCAAGAAGGGAATGGGACGACATATACAGAGCACTAAACGAGAAAAACTGCCAACCAAGGATCATATATCCAGCAAAACTCTCTCTGAAATATGAAGGAGAAATTAAGATATTTACAGATAAACACAAGTTTAGAGAATTTGCAAAAACTAAACCAAGACTGCAAGAAATGCTAAAGGAGATTGTTTGGCCAGATGACCAATAATATCAGGTACCAGCACAATACAAGGTCACAAAACAGAACGTCCTGATATCAACGCAACTCAAACAGGGAAAGCACAAAAACAAACAAATTAAGACTAATTCTAAAAAATAAATAAATAAACAAAATAATACACACAACAGGAAATCATGGAAATCAATAGATAAACGATCAAAATAATCAAAAAAGAGGGACTAAATATAGGAGGCATTGAACTGCCAGATGGAGAGTGATACAAGGCGAAATAGAAGGATACAAGTTAGGTTTTTACTTAGAAAAATAGGGGTAAATAAAAAGGTAACCACAAAAAGGAATATCAATCCCATAACTCAAGAAAAAAGCCAAGAAAAACGTAACGACTCAATAAACACAAAGTTAAACATTATGAAAATGAGGATCTCACAAGCTACTAAGAAAAACGTCTCAGCACAAAAAAGCATGTGGAAAAATGAAATGGCCAACAACACACATGAAAAGGCATCAAAATGACAGCACTAAAAACTTACTTATCTATAATTACGCTGAATGTAAATGGACTAAATGCACCAATAAAGAGACAGAGAGTCACGGACTGGATAAAAAAACACGATCCATCTATATGCTGCCTACAAGAGACACACCTTAGACTTAGAGACACAAACAAACTAAAACTCAAAGGATGGAAAAAAATATATCAAGCAAACAATAAGCAAAAAAGAAGAGGAGTAGCAATATTAATTTCTGACAAAATAGACTTCAGACTTAAATCCGCCACAAAGGATAAAGAAGGACACTATATAATGATAAAAGGGACAATTGATCAGGAAGACATAACCATATTAAATATTTATGCACCTAATGACAGGGCTGCAAGATACATAAATCAAATTTTAACAGAATTGAAAAGTGAGATAGACACCTCCACATATATAGTAGGAGACTTCAACACACCACTTTCGGAGAAGGACAGGACATCCAGTAAGAAGCTCAATAGAGACACGGAAGACCTACTTACAACAATCAACCAACTTGACTTCATTGACTTATACAGAACTCTCCACCCAACTGCTGCAAAATATACTTTTTTTTCTAGCGCACATGGAACATTCTCTAGAATAGACCACATATTAGGGCATAAAACAAATCTTTGCAGAATCCAAAACATCGAAATATTACAAAGCATCTTCTCAGACCACAAGGCAATGAAGCTAGAAATCAATAACAGAAAAACTAGGGAAAAGAAATCAAATACTTGGAAAATGAACAATACCCTCCTGAAAAAAGACTGGGTTATAGAAGACATCAAGGAGGGAATAAGGAAATTCTTAGAAAGCAACGAGAATGAAAATACTTCCTATCAAAACCTCTGGGACACAGCAAAAGCAGTGCTCAGAGGCCAATTTATATCGATAAATGCACACATACAAAAAGAAGAAAGAGACAAAATCAGAGAACTGTCCCGACAACTTGAGCAAATAGAAAGTGAGCAACAAAAGAATCCATCAGGCACCCGAAGAAAACAAATAATAAAAATTAGAGCTGAACTAAATGAATTAGAGAACAGAAAAACAATTGAAAGAATTAACAAAGCCAAAAGCTGGTTCTTTGAAAAAATTAACAAAATTGATAAACCATTGGCTAGACTGACTAAAGAAAAACAGGAAAGGAAACAAATAACCCGAATAAGAAACGAGAAGGACCACATCACAACAGAACCAAATGAAATCAAAAGAATCATGTCAGAGTACTACATAAAATTGTACTCTAACAAATTTGAAAACCTAGAAGAAATGGATAAATTCTTGGAACAATACTACTTACCTAAACTAACACATTCAGAAGTAGAACAACTTAATAGTCCCATAACAAAAAAAGAGATTGAAACGGTAATCAAAAAACTCCCAACAAAAAAAAGTCCTGGCCAGATGGCTTCACTGCAGAGTTCTACCAAACCTTCAGGGAAGACTTAACACCATTACTATTGAAGGTATTTCAAAGTATAGAAAAAGACGGAATACTACCCAACTCATTCTATGAAGCTACCATCTCCCTGATACCAAAACCGGGTAAAGACATTACAAAAAAAGAAAATTTTAGACCTATATCCCTCATGAACATTGATGCAAAAATCCTTAATAAAATTCTAGCCAATAGAATCCAACAACACATCAAAAAAATAATTCACCCTGATCAAGTGGGATTTATACCAGGTATGCAAGGCTGGTTTAATATCAGAAAAACCATTAATGTAATCCATCACATAAATAAAACAAAAGACAAAAACCACATGATCTTATCAATTGATGCAGAAAAGGCATTTGACAAAGTCCAACACCCATTTATGATAAAAACTCTCACCAAAATAGGAACTGAAGGAAAATTCCTCAACATAATAAAGGGCATATATGCAAAGCCGACGGCCAATATCACTCTAAATGGAGAGAACCTGAAAGCATTTCCCTTGAGAACGGGAACCAGACAAGGATGCCCTTTATCACCACTCTTATTCAACATCGTACTTGAAGTCCTAGCCAGAGCAATTAGGCTAGACAAAGAAATAAAGGGTATCCAGATTGGTAAGGAGGAAGTAAAGCTATCACTATTTGCAGATGACATGATCGTATACATGGAAAACCCTAAGAAATCCTCCAGAAAACTACTGAAACTAATAGAAGAGTTTGGAAGAGTCTCAGGATATAAAATAAACATACAAAAATCACTTGGATTCCTCTACATAACAAAAAGAACACCGAAGAGGAAATAACCAAATCAATACCATTCACAGTAGCCCCCAAGAAGATAAAATACTTAGGAATAAATCTTACCAAGGATGTAAAAGACCTATACAAAGAAAACTATAAAACTCTGCTACAAGAAATTCAAAAGGACACACTTAAATGGAAAAACATACCCTGCTCATGGATAGGAAGACTTAACATAGTAAAAATGTCTATTCTACCAAAAGCCATTTATACATGCAACGCACTTCCAATCCAAATACCAATGTCATACTTTAAGGGAATAGAGAAACAAATCACTAATTTCATGTGGAAAGGAAAGAACCCCCGGATAAGCAAAACATTACTGAAAAAGAAGAAGAAAGTGGGAGGCCTCACCCTACCTGATTTCAGAACCTATTATATAGCTACAGTAGTCAAAACAGCCTGGTACTGGTACAACAACAGGCACATAGACCAATGGAACAGAATTGAGAATCCAGATATAAATCCATCCATTTATGAGCAGCTGATATTTGACAAAGGACCAGTGTCAGTCAATTGGGGAAATAATAGTCTTTTTAACAAATGGTGCTGGCATACCTGGATATCCATTTGCAAAAGAATGAAACAGGACCCATACCTCACACCATGCACAAAAACTAACTCCAAGTGGATCAAAGACCTAAACATAAAGACTAAAACGATAAAAATCATGGAAGAAAAAATAGGATCTACCCTAGGAGCCCTAATACAGGGCATAAACAGAATACAAAACATTGCCAAAAATGATGAAGAGAAACCAGATAACTGGGAGCTCCTAAAAATCAAACACCTATGCTCATCTAAAGACTTCACCAAAAGAGTAAAAAGACCACCTACAGACTGGGAAAGAATATTCAGCTATGACATCTCAGACCAGCACCTGATGTCTAAAATCTACATGATTCTGTCAAAACTCAACCACAAAAAGACAAACAACCCAATCAAGAAGTGGGCAAAGGATATGAACACACATTTCACTAAAGAAGATATTCAGGCAGCCAACAGATACATGAGAAAATGCTCTCGATCATTAGTCATTAGAGAAATGCAAATTAAAACTACGATGAGATTCCATCTGACACCAACTAGACTGGCATTAATTCAAAAAACACAAAATAATAAATGTTGGAGAGGCTGCGGAGAGACTGGAACTCTCATACACTGCTGGTGGGGTTGTAAAATGGTACAACCACTTTGGAAATCCATCTGGCGTTATCTTAAACAGTTAGAAATAGAACTACCATACAACCCAGAAATCCCACTCCTCGGAATATACCCTAAAAATACAAGACCCTCCACACAAACAGATATATGCACACCCATGTTTATTGCAGCTCTGTTTACAATAGCAAAAAGCTGGAAGCAAACAAGATGTCCATCAACGGACGAATGGGTAAATAAATTGTGGTATATTCACACAATGGAATACTACGCATCGATAAAGAACAGTGACGAATCTCTGAAACATTTCATAACATGGAGGAATCTGGAAGGCATTATGCTGAGCGAAATGAGTCAGTTGCAAAAGGACAAATATTGTATAAGACCACTATTATAAGATCTTGAGAAATAGAAAAAACGGAAAAGAACACATACTTTTGTGGTTACAAAGGGGGGAGGGAGGGAGGGAGGGAGGGAGAGGGCTTTTTATTGATCAATCTGTAGATGGGAACTGCTTTGGGTGAAGGGAAAAAAAAAAAAAAAAGAATGTAGAAAAACCACTTGTATCCAGTGACTTATGCCAGGGAAAGAGCTTGCCAATCTGCGTATTCATCCCAGGGCTTCAATGGGAAAAAAAAAAAAAAAAAAAAAACTTCCACAAAAGCCTAAAATTTCAAAAAGTTTCAAACTTTAAACTTAAAAAATGCAAGCCCCTGTCATCTCTTTATTTAAAAAAAAAAAAAATTTTTTTTTTTTTAATAGGATTAATCATTTTTGCTTTTGTCATAACCCTTAAATCAGGTCAGCTTACAGAAGAACTGGTACATGGGCATGGGAGTGAGGAGAGTGTGGCCATTTCTGATTCTGAAACGTTTCAGATGAAAGTAAATCTGAATGGAGCCCGGCAGTGGAGGGCTCTGGGAAGATGGAGGTCAGGTTGCGTGCTCTAGGTACTTAGTAAGTGAAGAGAAAGGCCTACAAAGATTTAGAAGGTTTGTAGAATGAAATGGGTACATATCAAAGGCAAATGGAACTGACTTAGAGCCAAGTGATCTGCGAGCCCATCCAGCCTTGCAGACGGTGGAATAGGCCTATGTGGTCTGATTTTAAAACCACCAAAAAAGTCTAGATCAACAAACAAAAAGTCCTTCTCCTGCCAAAAAGATCTGTCATAGCCTGCTGTCTGAGGCTTGAATTCTGTAACTTTATACCTATCCAGTATAATACTTCCAACAGGAGCAATGCTTTTGAAGATATAAACAGAGAATAGGGAGTGACTGCTAATAAGTATGGGGTTTCTTCCTGGGGTGACAAAATTTTTCTACAATTAGATAGTGTTGATGGCTGCATAACTCTGTAAATATACTAAAACCACTGAATGGTACCCTTTAAGGAATGAGTTTTATGCTATATGAATTACTTGTTTGCTATATGAATTACTGGCCAACCAGTAAATTCTGACTCATAGTGACTCTATAGAAGAAAGCAGAATTTATAGGGTTTCCAAGGAGCAGCTGGTGGATTGAATTATACCTCAATAAAACTGTTATTAAAAAATGAATTTGCCTTCCCCTGAAGAAAAGATATAAACGTTCACTTTCTTATTAATTAATAACGAAAATAAATAAATTAATAGCAAAGTTGAAGGAAGAAAGCAACTGGGCTTGGAGCATTGGGTTGGAAGACAAAAAAGAGAATCTTCAAAGAGGCACAGTTCAAATAACTAGGAGGCAATGACAACTGACATCTGACTCAGACTCTCCCATCCACCACAACGAAACACAGGAAGACATGTGGCTGCTGGACGGGGCAACAGGACACTTTAGACTAGATCAGTGTGCAGAGGGGCCCAACAGGCAATGTACATGTGTGAATACCTCTACAGTGAACTGGAGGAGAACATGCTCTTTTAAAAAAGGGGCAGCATTACTCAGCTGCTAACAGTAACATCATCACATTAGAACGCAAGTTCTTTTTTGTTGTTGTTGTTATTCTTTTTTTTTTTTTAATTGTGCTTTAGGTGAAAGTTTATAGCTCAAGTTAATTTCTCACTCAAAAATTTATACACATATTGTTTTTTGACATTGGTTGTAATCCCTACAATGTGACAGCACACTCCCCGTTTCCACCCCTGGCTCCCTGTGTCCATTCGTCCAGTTCCTGTCCCTTCCTGCCTTCTAGTCTCAGGCTCGTTTTTGTTGTGGATTTTTTTCAAGAAAATAGTGACGACTTAGAGCTTTATGTAATGTTGTCATATTTTTGAATGTTGGTAACCAACTAAGAAATCAAACAAATAAAAAATCAGAAGTCAAAAAACCCTTGGTTGGAGTTCTGGAAAGGCCACACGGGGTATTCCCAAAGCCCCGGGCTAAAAAGTTGAATGGGTTAACAAGCTGCGAGTATCATTTGAAGGGTAGAGGAAATTTTCTGGGATTCTCACATGAATATCCAATGCCCCTGCACCATGTAGTGAATAGGTCTTCTTTCCTCCCTGATCTGCCAGGCTACCTCTGGCATATATCAAATTTCTGTGTATACAAAGGTCTTTTTTGGGGCATTCAAATCTATTTCATTGGTTAATTTGCCAGTCCCTGAGCCATTATTAGCTGTACCGATTCCTATAGCTGCATAATACATCCTCATACTCGGTAGTAAAGTCTTTTCCTCCATAAGCATCCTGGCCATTTTATTGTTTTATTCTTCCTGATGTGTAGGGGTGTGTGTGTGTGTGTGTGTGTGTGTGTGTGTATGGAGCCCCGGGGGTGCAATAGTTAAGTGCTTGGCTGCTCTGTGGGAGGAATCTTTAATTCTTGAAGACTAAACCCAAACCCACTGTTGTCAAGTCTATTCCGACTCCTAGAGAACCTAAATGACAGAGAAGAACTGCCCCGTAGGGTTTCCAAGGAGAGCCTGGTGGATTCAAACCGTCGATCTTTTGGTTAACAGGCAAACATTTAAACATTGAACCACCAGGACTATGGGATAGTTCTACTCTGTCACATGGGGTCACTATGAGTTGGAATCAACTTGACAGCACCTAACAACAACAACAACTATATACATTAATTTATTTATATTAGTACTACTGTTGCACCAGAGTCTATCCCAGCTCATAGTGACCTTATAGGAGAGAGTAGAACTGCCCCGTAGGGTTTCCAAGGCTGTGATATTCACAGAAGCAGATTGCCACATCTTTCTTCCTCAGAGTGGCTGGTGGGCTTGAACTGCCAAACTTTTGGTTAGCAGCTGAGTGCTTAATCACTGTACAACCAGGGCTCCTTTATGTCAGTATATACTTATGATTTCTATTTTATTCAAAGGACTTTACTGTTGTTGTTGTTGTTAGGTGCCGTCGACTTGGTTCCAACTCATAGCAACCCCATGCACAACAGAACGAAACACTGCCCAGTCCTGTGCCATCATTACAATCGTTGTTATCCTTGAGCTCATTGTGGTAGCCACTGTGTCAATCCACCTTGTTGAGGGTCTTCCTCTTTTCTGCTGACCCTGTACTGTGCCAAGCATGATGTCCTTCTCCAGGGACTGATCCCTCCCGACAACATGTCTAAAGTATGTAACACACAGCCTTGCCATCCTTGCCTCTAACGAGCATCCTGGCCGCACTTCTGCCAAGACAGATATGTTAGTTCTTTTGGCAGTCCATGGTATATTCAATATTCTTTGCCAACACCACAATTCAAAGGCATCAACTCTTCTTCAGTCTTCCTTATTCGTTGTCCAGCTTTCACATGCATATGATGCAATTGAAAATACCATGGATTGGGTCAGGCGCACCTTAGTCTTGAGGGTGACATCTTTGCTCTTCAACACTTTAAAGAGGTCCTTTGCAGCAGATTTGCCCAATGCAATGCATCTTTTGATTTCTTGACTGCTGCCTCCTTGCCTGTTGATTGTGGATCCAAGTAAAATGAAATCCTTGACAACTTCAGTCTTTTCTCCGTTTATCATGATGTTGCTCATTGGTCCAGCTGTGAGGATTTTTGTTTTCTTTATGTTGAGGTGCAATCTATACTGAAGACTGTGGCCTTTGATCTTCATTAGCAAGTGCTTCAAGTCCTCTTCACTTTCAGCAAGCAAGGTTGTATCATCTGCATAATGCAGGTTGTTAATGAGTGTTCCTCCAATCCTGATGCCCCGTTCTTCTTCATATAGTCCAGCTTCTAGTATTATTTGTTCAGCATACAGATTAAATAGGTATGGTGAAAGGATACAACCCTGACGCACACCTTTCCTGACTTTAAACCAAGCAGTATTCCCTTGTCCTGTTCAAACAACTGCCTCTTGATCCATGTAAAGGTTCCTCATAAGCACATTTAAGTGTTCTGGAATTCCCATTCTTTGCACTGTTATCCATAGTTTGTTATGATCCACACAGTCGAATGCCTTTCCATAGTCAATAAAACACAGGTAAACATCCTTCTGGTATTCTCTGCTTTCAGCCAGGATCCATCTGACATCAGCAATGATATCCCTGGTTCCACGTCCTCTTCTGAAACTGGCCTGAATTTCTGGCAGTTCCCTGTCAATATACTGCTGCCACCTTTTTTGAATGATCTTCAGCAAAATTTTGCTTGTGTGTGATATTTATGATATTGTTCTATAATTTCCATATTTGATTGGATCACCTTTCTTGGGAATAGGCATAAATATGGATCTCTTCCAGTCAGTTGGCCAGGAAGCTGTCTTCCATATTTCTTGGCATAGATGAGCGAGCACCTCCAGCACTGCATCTGTTTGTTGAAACATCTCAATTGATACTCCACCAATTCCTGGAGCCTTGTTTTTCGCCAATGCCTTCAGAGCAGCTTGGACTTCTTCCTTCAGTACCATCGGTTCCTGATCATATGCCACCTCTTGTAATGGTTGAGTATTGACTAGCTCTTTTTGGTATAATGACTCTGTGTATTCTTTCCATCTTCTTTAGATACTTGCTGCGTCATTTAATATTTTCCCCATGGAATCCTTCACTATTGCAACACAAGGCTTGAATTTTTTCTTCACTTCTTTCAGCTTGAGAAACGCCAAGTGTGTTCTTGCCTTTTGGTTTTCCATCTCCAGCTCTTTGCACATGTCGTTATAATACTTTTTCTTCTCGAGAGGCCCTTTGAAATCTTCTGTTCAGTTCTTTTACTTCATCAACTATACTGTTACTGCCATCTTTATTTTGATGGTTAAATTATCCAGACTTTGGCCAGAGGAAGCTACTTCAAGATGGATCCAGTGTTCTTTTGAAACAGTCCAATGATTTTTGAACATTTTCTTGCTTTTTGGCACAACATGATGTTCCAGGCTTTTCTTGTACACTCCTTTCCTCATGCCTCTTGTGCTCCCTGCTATTGGGACATTGTTACTCTCAGGCCCTATCAGTGGACAGTGCTAAGTATGTATATGGAAAACCATGAGTTCACACCAATACCTCCAATTCCAATCCAACACCACAGTGTTCACGTAATTCCCATGTGTAACTAATCTCTCATTGCTGCTGTCAGTCCGTCCTTTGCATACATGTCCTCTTTACCATGACATGAGCTCCAACATCCTGTGTCAGACCACTGCCATTGCCCCCCATGAGGACACTCTTTTCTCTTTGTCGAAGCTCTAGGCACCACATGCTGGACTCACTGCAGAGCAGAAGGCTTCCTCAGCCCACATTGGCTCCATTCTCTCATGTTGTATGCCCTCTTCAACTCTTCAACACTCTTTGATGTGCTGCCCCTTTGGGTGGACGCCCCCTTTACCCATGAGCCTATACTCTGTGCTGTGCCATCTGCCAGTGTGGACACCCTCCTCACTTTTCTTGGCCTCTGACATGCCAAGACATGTTTCTTTTTTAGGAGAATGCACTTCTCATCCTGCTTGGGCTCTAACACCCACTGTGAATCACTCTCCACATCCCACTCAGGCTCAGTCGCCATTCTGGGCCACCTCTTTGTGTGAATGCCCTCAAAAGGCATAGTGCCCAGGGGCAATCTCTAAGTTGTGCCCCCCCCCATTTTAAGATGAATAGGTGTTGTTAGCAGTGACAAATCAGCAGAAACTCCTTCCCCTCTCTTGTCGAGCTGCCTCTGTCAGGTGCCTTTCATATTTGTGGCACCTAGGAATGTCATTCTGTGCCTTGTCTGGTGCCTCCTTGGGCTTGCACCTGGGGGCAAACACCCCCTTCTGCCCCTCCCCCTTGCTATGCCTCTCATGCCCTCCTGTCCCAGCTCAGGCTCTGACTTCCCACACTGGGCGGCCTTCCTACGTGTATGTCCTCCTTATCATATTTGGGGTCTGGCATCTCATCCTGCCCTACTGCAGTACACTGCCTGTCCTCCTTCCTTACCAGCACAAAGCCTACCTTGCTCTGCTCCACCTGTTGGCATGAGGGCTGAATTGTTTAGGTAAGAAAAGGAAGAGGAAGAAGAGCGTATATCTTTTGAACAATCTTCCATGAAATTTCCATGAAAAACAGTTTAGATTTCTATTGGAGTTGCATTGCATTTATAGATGGATTAGTAAAAATTGGCATCTTAATATTATTGTCTTCCTTTTTGTAGCCACAGAATATGTATTTCATTTTAGTTTCTTTCAGTAAAATTTTATGATCTCTTGTGTACAAGTCCTACACAGCATTTTTTAGACACATATTAAGACCATTGGAGGTTTGGTTGCTATTACAAATGGTGTTTTCTAAAATTATGTTGTTGCCAGTGCTCAAAAATCCAACTGATTTTTCCATATCGATCTTACATCCAGCAACTTTGTTAAACTCTTCTATAATTAATTATCATTTATGATTAATGAAAGCTTCATCAAGTATTAATTATTGATGTGTCTACAGATTATAAAGACAAATCTGTGGTGGAAGAAGTACAGTCAAAATGCTCCTTGCAAGCAAGGATGGTGAGACATTTTTTGGGCATGTTGTCAGGAGAGACCAGTCCCTGGAGAAGGACGTCACGCTTGGTGAGGCAGAGAATAGGTGAAAAAGAGGAAGAGTCTCAACCAGATGAATTAACACAGTCGCTGCAATGATGGGCTCAAGCACAAAAACGATCATAAGAATGGCACGGGACTGGGCAGTATTTTGTTCTGTTGTACATAGGGTTGCTATGAGTCGGAACCAACTTGATGGCACCTAACTACAATGTTATTGAGGCAGGACACAATCTGCAGAATTGGGCGTGTCTTGAGTCAATCTCTTTGGAGATATAAAAAAGAGAAGCAAGCGGAGAGGGGAGTGACTTCCTATCATCAATAAAAAAGAGCCAGGAGTGGAGCAAGTCCTTTGGGACCAGGGTCCCTGCGCTGAGAAGCTCCTAGACCCAGGGAAAATAGATGACAAGGACCTTACTCCAGAACCGATGGAGAGAGAAATACTTCCTTGGGAGCTGGCACCCTGAATTTGAAATTTTAGACTCCTAGGCTGCAAGAGAATAAATTTCTGTTTGCTAAAGCCATCCACTTGTGGTATTTCTGTTATAGCAGCGCTGGATTACTAAGACACTAGTGATCACAAGCATTTCCTCATATGTCTGTTAGCTGACTGTCTTCTTTGGTGAATTGTCTGTTTATAGGTTTTGCCTGTTTTTAAATTAGATTATTTGCCTTTTTGTTGTTGAGTTTTTGAAGTATTCTATAGATTTTAGAGGTTAGACCCTTGTTAGATACATTGTAGTCAAAAATTTTTTCCCAGTCAGTAGGTTCTTTTTTTACCCTTTTGGTGAAGTCTTTTGATAAGCATATGTTTTTAATTTTTAGGAGCTCGCAGTTATCTAGTTATCTTCTGGTGTTTATGCGTTGTTACTTATGGTTTATATTGAATTTATGCCATGTATTGGGGCCCTTAGCATTGTCATTATTTTTTCTTCCATGATCTTTATTGTTTTAGGTTTTATATTTAGATCTTTGATCCATTTTGAGTTAGTTTTTGTGTATGTGTGAGGTATGGGTCCTGTTTCATTTTTGTGCAGATGGATATCCAATTTTGCTGACACCATTTATTAAATAGACTGTCTTTTCCCCATTTGATGAACTTTGGTCCTTTGTCAAAGATCAGCTGACCATAGATGGATGGATTTAGGTCTGGGTCCTTGATTCTCTTCCACTGATCTATGTGTCTGTTGTTGTACCAGCACCAGGCTGTTTTGACTACCGTGGCTGTCTGTACAGCAGGTTCTGATATCAGGTAGTGTGAGGCCTCCTACTCTGTTCCTTTTTTTTTTTTTTCAGGAATGCTTTACTTTTTTACTTATCTAAGGCCTCTTTACTTTCCATGTAAAGGTGATTAGTTTTTCCATCTTGTTAAAGAATGCTACTGGTATTTGGATTGAGATTGCATTACATCTGTCGATTGCTTTGAGTAACATTGATATTTTCACAATGTTGAGTCTTCCTATTCATGAGGGTGGTATGTTTTTACATTTATGTAAGTCTCTTTTGGTTTCTTGCTGTAGTGTTTTGTAGTTTTCTCTGTATAAGTGCTATTATAAATGATGTTGTTTTCCTGATTTCCTTTTAGAAGTTCTCTTTGTGTAGAAATCCAACTGATTTTTGTATGTTGATCTGGTATCCTGCTATTCTGCTGAATCTTTATATTACTGCCAGTAGTTTTCTTGTGAAATCTTCGGGGTTCTTTATGTATATATAAAAAAAAAAACCCAGTGCCCGTGAATAGGGAAAGATATATTTTTCCTTTCCAATTTGAGCACCCTTTATTTCTTTTTCTTGCTTTATTGGTCTAGCTAAGACTTGCAGCACTATGTTAAATAGGAGTGGTGATAAAAAAAAAACAAAAATCTTCGTCTTATTCCTGTTTTCAAGGGGAATGCTTTCAGCCTCTGTCCATTGAGAATGATGTTGGCTACTGGTTTGTATTTAAAAAAAAAAAAAGTGTTGCGTTGAGTCGATTCCAACTCATAGCAACCCTGTAGGTCAGAGCAGAACTGCCTCATAGAATTTCCAAGGAGCGCGCCTGGTGGATTTGAATTGCTGAACTTTTAGTTAGCAGCGCTAGCACTTAACCGTTATGCCACCAGGGTTCCCTTGGTATCTTAGTTATCTAGTACTGCCATAACAGAAATACCACAAGTGGATGGCTTTAACAAAGAGAAATTTATTTTCTCACAGTCTAGTAGGTTACAAGTCCAAATTCAGAGTGTCGGCTCCAGGGGAGGTCTTTCTCTCTCTGTCAGCTCTGGGGGAAGGTCCTTGTCCTCAATCTTTCCCTGGTCAAGGAGCTTCTCAGGTGCAGGTTTAGGTCCAAAGGATGTGTCCAAAGACGCGCTCTGCTCCTGGCACTGTTTTCTTGGTGGTATGAGGTTCCCAACTCTCTGTTTTCTTCGCATTCCTTTTTATCTCTTGAGAGACAAAAGGTGGTGCAGGCCACACCCCAGGGAAACTCCCTTTACATTGGATCAGGGATGTAACCTGGGTAAGGGTGGTGTTACAATCCCACCTTAATCCTTTTAACATAAAATTACAATGGCAAAATGGAGGACAACAACAGAACTCTGGGAATCATGGCCTAACCAAGTTGATACACACATTTTTGGGGGGACATAATTCAATCCATGACACCATGACACTTGGTTTGTATAGATGTCCTTTATTATGTTGAGGAATTTCCCTTCTATTCCTATTTTACTGAGACTTTTTATCAGGAATTGTTGGGCTTTAGAAAATGCCTTTTTTTACGTCAACTGAGATGATCATATGAGTCTTCTCTTTTGTTCTAGTTATGTGGTGTATTACATTGATTGATTTTATAATGTTGAACCATACTTGCATACCTAGTATGAATCCCACTTGGTCATGATGTATTTTTTTGATATCCTGGTTGAATTTATTTGCTATAATTTTGTCTAGAATTTTTGCATCTATATTCATGAGAGATATTGGTCTGTAACTTTCTTTTTTTATGGTGTCTTTGCCTGTTTTGGTTTCAGGGTTATGCTGGCTTCATAGAATGAATTTGGGAATGTTCCTTCATTCTCTATGCTCTGAAATAGTTTAAGTAGTACTGGTGTGAGCTCTTTTCTGAATGTTTGGTAGAATTCTGCAGTGAAGCCATCTGGGCCAGGGCTTTTTATTTTGGTTGGGAGTTTTTTCTTTTTTAGCCTCTTCAATGTCTTCTCTTGTTATGGGTCTGTTCAGATTTTCTGTCTCAGCATGTGTTCTTTTAGGTAGGTAGAGTGTTTCTGGAAACCCTGGTTAAGTGCTATGGCTACTGGCCAAAAGGTTGACAGTTCAAATCCACCAAGCTCTCCTTGGAAACTCTATGGGGGAGTTCTACCCTGTCCTATAGGGTCGCTATGAGTCGGACCTGACTCGACGGCAATGGGTTTGGTTTTTTTTTATTAGTGTGTTTCTAGAAATTTATTCATTTCCTCTAGGCTTTCGAATTTTGAGGGGTATAATTTTTTATGGTATCTGTTATGATCCTTTTTATTTCATTTGAGCCTGTTGTAATGTTCCTCATATTGTTTTTTATTTGATTATTTCCTTCCTTTCCTGTTTTTCTTTTGTTGTTTTGGCCAACGGTTTGTTGATTTTTTTAAGACTCAAATTTTGGTCTTTTTGATTCTTTCTATTGTTTTTTGTTGTTGTTGTCTATTTCATTTATTTCTGCTCTGATCTCTATTGTTTCCTTTCTTCTGGTGTCAGTGGTCTTCTTTCCTGGTTTCTTTGCTCAAGTTGTAGGGCTAACATTTTGATTTTGGTCTGTTCTTTTTTGATGTGTGTGTTTATTGCTGTAAATTGCCCTCTGAGCACTGCTTTTGCTGTGTCCCAAAGGTTTTGGTAAGATGTGTTTTCATTCTCAATTGATTGTAGGAATTTTTTGATTCCGTCTTTGATTTCTTCTATTACCTAGTTGTTTTTAAGGAAGGTGTTGTTCAGTTTTGATGTATTTGATTTTTGTTTTGTTTTGTTTTCCTGTTATGATTTCTACTTTAATGGCATTGTGATCAAAGAGAAAGATTTGTAGTATTTCCATATTTTGAATCTTATTGAGGTTGCTGTGTGTTCTAAAACATGGTCTATTCTGGAGAACACACCATGTGTATTGGACAAGAATGTATATTTTCTGCTGCTGGGTGGAGTGTTCTGTATATGTCTATGAGATCAAGTTGATTGTGATCTTTAGATCTTCTCTAGTTTCTTTCTAAATGTTCTGTCCTTTACCAAGAGTGCTGTATTGAAATCTCCTGCTATTATTGTGGTACTGTCCATTTCTCTTTTCAGTGCTTTTAGGGATTGTTTTCTTATGTTTTTTGAAGTCTTGGTGTTGAGTGTGTAGATATTTATTAAGGGTATGTCTTTTCTTTGTAGTTTTCCTTCCTTGTCTTTTATGGCAGATTTTGCCTTAAAGTCTATTTTGTCTGAGGTAAGTGTTACCACTCCTTTTTTGATTACTGTTAGCTTCATATATATTTTTCCATAATTTGTTATTTAATATATTTATGTCTTTATGTCTAAGGTATTTCTCTTGTATACAGCATATTGATGGGTCTTTTTTTTTTTTAATCCATTCTCCTACTCTCTGTTCCTTTACGGGTACATTTAACCCATTTACATTCATTGTTATTATCAATTGGTATGAGTTTAATGCTGTCATATTATTGGGTTTTTTTTTTTTTTTTTGTGGTTCTGACCTTTTTTTTCCTTCCTCTTATTTTCCTGTGATGAGTTCTTTCTGTTTGTGAACTTTCTTTTCTTGTCTTTCATTCCTATAGCTTTTATTTTTTATGTTTACTGAGTCTTTATATTTTTTGCTTTTTTTAAATGTAATTTTGTTAACTTTCTTTGTGATTACCTTCAAATTTCCCCTTATCATCCTAACTTTAAACCAGTCTTTTATTACCTGATATTGCCTTGACTTTCTCTTCATTTGAAAGTTCTATACTTATACCTTTTATTCTCCTTTTTATTGTTTTTGCCATTGTCGTCATTTACAGATTGATGTCTCTGTTTCCCTGTTTTAAGACTTTTACCTTTGTTTTATTATTGAGAGTTCTTTACCTAGGCTGGTATCTGGCTGATGCTGTCCTGTGTCCTAGACTCTGGTTGTTGTCTGATGTTGTTGGTTCTCTAACTGCAAGATTCTCTTTAATATTTCTTGTAAGTTTAGTTTAGTTTTTATGAATTCTATTAATTTCTGTTTATCTGGAAATGCTCTGATTTCACCATGTATTTATAAAAGAGTTTTGCAGGATATATTATTCTTGGTTGGCCATTTTTGTCTCTCAAGGTTTTATTTATGTCATCACATTGCCTTTTTGCTTGATAGTTTCTGCCAAATAATCAGAGTTTAGTCTTAGTCTTATTATTTCCTTTTTCCATGTGATTTTCTGTGTTTCCTTAGCTGCTGTCAGGGTTCTTTCTTTGACTTTGGTTTGGCAAGTGTGATTATGATATATATTTGTGACTTTCTTTTGGGTTCTACCCTTTATGGGGTTTGTTGAGCTCCTTGGATAGTCAGCTTCTAACCTTTCATAATATTTGGCCAGTTTTCTGCCAGCAAATCTTCAACAATTGCGTTTCCCATTTTCTCCCTTGTTCTGGAACCCCAGTCACTGGCAGATTTTTGCTCTCGATTGTGTCTCACATAATTCTTAGGTGTTCTTCATTTTTCTTCATTCTTTTGTCCGATTTTTCCTCAAAGTGGCATTCATGGATTTGTGTTTAATCTCACTGATTCTGTCTTCCTTGTTTCATATTTGCTCCTAAAACCTTCTATTGAGTTGTCCATTTCTGAAATTTTGTTGTTTACCTTTCGTATTTCTAGTTGCTGTTTTTTGTATTATTTCTAATTGTTTATTTTGACATTTTTTCTTGTATTATTTTCTTGAATTCTTCTATTTTCTGTGTTTTCCTTGATTTTGGCTATGTTTTCATTGGTTTTGTCTTGTTTTTCCAAGATTTTGTCTATTTTTTCCTTGGTCTTGTCTGTTTTCTTTGATCTCTTTCCTAATCTCTTGAAGAGCCCTAAATATGAGTCTTTTGCATTCCATATCAAGTAGTCCCACTGCCTTTTTTTCTACCAGAAGATTATCTGATTCTTTGTTTTGATTACTTGGTGGAGCCTTTTGTCCTACTTTTTTAAAAATATATTTTGATATTATCTGTTGTCTTTGGGACATTAGGTATTATTTTCTTTATTTATGGATTGCATGTTTAATTTTTTGTCCTGCTTTTTTGTTTTGTTTTGATGTGTTAAGGTGGTAAGACTGGGCATGCTTTGCTGCTTGCTCCTCTGTAGGCATGATAGTTCTCACCACCTTGCCCTCTTGTGTAGGGCAGCAGCAGAAAGGGCAAACCCATTTTGTTTTTCACTGGTTTAGTAAACTGGCTGAGGGTGGACTAGATGGGCACTGATATTCTAGCAGTGTGAGTGCATTCATAGCCCCTTGCCAGATGGACGAAGGAGCATAAGGGCCTGCTTCCCACCATTTAGCCGCTGTTTGAGTGCTAGGAGGGGAAGGGTGGTGAGGATATGGTGTGACAGCAGGTCTGAGCCCTGGGGATGCTCTAGTACAATAGCATGGTGGAGGCTGGCAGGAAGTGAGGTGCGGTGGTTTATGAGGCTAGATGGAAGGGAGAAAGAAAAGAAAGGAGAAAGGAATAAAAAAGGGTGGTGTGATGGGAGCCAGAGTGCTGGGTGGGGCTGACCCAGGGGCTGGCAGGAAGGACCAGGAGGTGGCATATGAGGCTAGATTTGAGGTAAAAAGAAAAGAAAGAAAAACAAAATAATAAAAATGTGGCCATACGATGGGAGTCAGTGGGTGGTGATGAGGAGGACCCAGAGCAGCAGTGGGCCAGTGTGTTGGCAGGTCTCTAGCCACAATGGCAAGGTAAGAGTCATTAGGAAGAGGGGGGAGCTGTATGGGGCTAAGTGGGAGGGAGAAAGAATAGAAAGAAAGAGAAAAAAGAAAAAAAGGATTAAGAAAATAAGAAAAAAATGGCGGTATGGTGGAGGCCAATGAATGTGGGTGAGGCAGATTCAGAGATGGGTAGGAAAGGGAGGGGATGATGTATGGGGTTAAGTGAGAGAGAGAAAGAAAAGAAATAGAAATAAAAAATGTCTGTGTAGTGGGAACCAGCAGGCAGGTGGGGGCAGACCCAGGGCAGCAGTGGGTTGGTGGCTGTATAGCTGTGGCAGCATAGTAAGTGCTGGTGGGAAGTGGGTGGAGGTGATCTATGAGGCTAAGTGGGAGGGAAAAAGAAAAGGAAGAATTAGAAAATAAGAAAAAATTTAATAAAAAATGGTGATGCAGGGGGCGGGGTGGACTCAGGCAGGTAGGAAGGGAGGTGAGGTGACATACGGGGCTGGGAGGAAGAATAAAGAAAAGACTAAAGAAAGAAAAAAGAAAAGAAAATGACATGGTAGGAGTCACTGGGTGGGGGTGGGGTGGACCTGGGGTGGTTATGGGCCAGTGGTTCTCTATCCATGGCAGCCTGGCAGGGATTGGGGGGAGGGGGAGAAATAGAAAGAAAAAAGAAAAGGGAAAAAAGAAAACAAACAAACAAAATGGTGACATAACAGTAGCCAGTAGGGGGGGTGGGGCAGAACCAGGGGCCAGTGGGAAGGAAGAAGAGGTGACATATGGGGCTAGATGGGAGGGAGAAAGAAAAGAGGAAGAGAAAGAAAAAAAAAAAAAGGAAAAAAATGGCTTTGCAGCAGAGTTGGCAAGTGTGGGCAGGGTGGAACCAGGGTGTCAGTGGGCTGGTGGGGGTTTGGTGGGAGGTGGGTGAGGTGGCCTAGGGGGCTAGGTGAGAGGAAGAAGGAAATGGGAAAAAGGGGGGAAAAAGAAAAACAAACAACAATGACGCCCTGCCGGTGGGCACTGGCAGGTGGTGGGGGGCAGACGAAGGGCAGAGGTTAGTCAGTGGGTCTCTGGTTATGGCAGTCTAGCAGCGCCCGTCAGGAAGGTGGGAGATGGTGTATGGGGCTAAGTGGTAGAGAGAAAGAAAAAGAAGAAAGGGGGGCTAGGTCACATTGTGGACCCTAGTGGTGGGGGCTGCTGGGCTGGAAGAGTTCTTGTTGCCACTCACCAGAAGGGTGAGGGGTGGGAAAGCATGTTTCTCTGGTTACCAGTTGCTCTGTATCCTGTTGGGAGCTCTGTGAAGTTGCCTTCCCGTACTCAACAATGGGGCCGTTGCTGGCTGTTTTCCAAGAAGGCAATGCTGTGCTGAGTTAGTTGGCAGGAGACCTCCACTCCATATCTCTCTTCATTCTCTGTTTTCCATCCATTTCTTCTTCCATTCAGTGTTCATTCTAGTTCTTTATTCCTTCATTTGATGCTTAGGGTTCCAGGACTGACATTTGTATCTGTTTTACTTAGTTTTCAGGTCTTTGTTGCAGAGGGATGGCATGGTGCGGCTGTCTAGGGTGCCATTTTCACTCTCAAGTCTCTTTTTGAATTTTTCGTTGAAGGATTTTTACTTCTGCCAGGCTATTTTTTTTTTTTTTCCCATTTTACACATATTTAATAATAATAATCTACTATATCTTTTTTTTTCCAGAATTTGTTTAAATAAGAAAACAGATTTTTACATATTGCTTATATAAAATTTAAATATATTGACATGCTCATTTACATTGTTTTATAAAATAAATCAACCTTAAACAGCGTTTGGAAAGTTTCCGTTTTCCCCCAGATTCAAAGTAAGTGCAGTATATATTTTTATTAACTTTGTCATTCAGTTTTTCTTTCTGCCTTCATCTATCTTTCTAGATCTTTTGGACAAAATTCCGTACCAGTGAAGTACCTAATGTTCTGAGCGGTTATTGTTGTTGTTCGCTGCTATTGAGTCGATTCTACTCCTGGCTATCCTGTGTGTGCAGAGTAGAACTGCTTTATAGGGTTTCCAAGGCTGTGACATTTTGGAAGCAGATTGCCAAGCCTATTTTCTGAGGCACCTTTGTGCCTGAGCAGTAGTGGCTCTAGAATCCTATCATATGGACTATAATATCTGATGACTGGTGTACCAGCAAAGAGGCTGGGCATGTAGTACTTTCTGTGATGAATTTGCACTCTTCCTAGCTAGCCAAAATTCTATCATTTGCATGTTCTCAAGGTCATTGACTTTGCCCTCAACTTTTGAAATAACATCACAAACACTTTGTTTAAAATTTTAAAAAGTTACAACTTAATTACATGAGCAAATTAACAGCACTGGCTTATTTGAGCAAACGGGACATCACTATTAAAAACAATCATATCTGCGTTTTACATTTTAAAAGAACATACATATATGAGGAGACATTTGTTTTTATTCCTGAATGTGTGTGTTTATATACACAAAGGCAGGAGCTCTGTTTTTGCTACCATTGATTCCTCAGGGCACAGCACAATGCTTGGTACATTGTTGGTATACTGTTAAAAAAAGAAAACACTAAAAACAAACCCACTGCTCTCGAGTCGATTCTGACTTATAGTGATCCCATAGGTGCTGAGTAGAACTGCTCCATATGGTTTTCTTAGCTGTAATTTTATGGAAGCAGTTTTCGAGGCCTTAATTCCATGGAGGCACTGGGTGAGTTTAAAACACCAACCTTTATGTTAGCAGCCAATTTCAAACTACTTGCATCACACAGGGACCTGCTGGTATGCTATAAATATTTATTAAATAATATCTATCTATCATCTGTCTATCCATTCATCCATCCATCTATCTGTCTAATCTACTTATCATTCACGATGGACCGAAGTAGAAATAAACAAACTTTATTTTGAAGCTCTGAGATACAAGTTTCAAATATAACCATAAATAAGGAAATAAATAAGCATAGCTTTTTTAAAAGTAAGCTTTTATTTTGAGTTTCTTCACATACTCACCAGCATTTGGTTGTCATTAATTTTATTTTGGCCATTCTGATATCTCTGTAATGACATCTCATTGTGTTTTTAATTTGTTTTGCCCTGATGGCTAAAGATGTTGAATATCTTTTCATGTGCTTATTTGCTATCTGTATGTTCTCTTTGGTAAAATATCTATGTCTTTCGTCCACTTTTTAATTGGAATGTTTTCTTTTTTTACTGCTGAGTTATGAGAATTCTCTATATATTCTAGTTACTAGTCCTTTGTCAAGTATTACGTGGTTTGCAAATATTTTCTTCCATTCTGTAGCTTATTTTTTCATCTTTTTAAACATGGTCTTTCACAGAGCAAAATTTTAATTTTGATGAAGTCTAACTTGCCAATTATTCCTTTTATGGATCACAATTTTGGTGTCAAATCTAAGAACTCTTTGCCTATCCCTAAATCCTGAAGATTTACTCTTATGTTTTAATCAAAATGTTTATATTATACAGTTCATGATCAGTTTTGACTTAATTTTTGTGTAGGATGTGGGACTTAGTTTGGGGTTCGTTTTTCTGCCTTTGGATGTCTAATTTCTCTGGCCCCACTTGCTGAAAAGGCTATCTTTCTTCCATTGGATGGCCTTTGTATCTTTGTCAAAAATAAACTCAGCATACTTGTGTGGGTCTATTTCTGAGCTCTCAATTCTTTTCCATTTCTCCTCTAATACCACACCATCTTGATTTCTGTAGCTATGTAAGTCTTGAAATCAGATAGAAGTACTTCAACCACTTTGATCTTTTCAAAATTGTTTTAGCTGTTCTAATTCTTTACATTTCCTTATAAATTTTAGAATCATCTTGTCTGTATCTAAAAAAATCTTGCTGGAATTTTGATAGGAATTGTGCTAAATCTGTATATCAGTTTGGGGAGAATTGACATCATAACCATGTTGAGTTTTCCAGCCCACAACCGCTGTATGTCTTTCCATTTATTTATATTTTCTTTGAGTTCTTTTGTTAGCATTTTGTAGTTTTCCCCAGAGAAGTTCTGTGCATGTTTGTTAGATTTACATCTAAGTATTTGAGTTTTTAGAGAGAATTGCAAATAGTATTGCGTTTTTAATTTCATTGTTTACATGTTCTTCGTTAGTTTATAGAAATACAATTGATTTTTAAATATTTATCTTGCATCCTGTGTCCTTGCTGACCTCACTTATTAGTTCTAGCAGTTTTGTTTAGTTTTTGAGATTATTTGGGATTTTCTAAGTGGATAATCATGTCATCATTGCAAATAGGAGCAGTTTTATTTCTTTCTTTCCAATTTGTACACTTTTTATTTTCCTTTCTAGCTTCCTGCATTGACTAGAACTTCCAGCACTATGTTGAATAAGAGTAGTGAGAGTAGAAATCCTTGCCTTGTTCCCCATCTTAGGGGGAAGCATTCAGTTATTTGCCATTAAGTATAATCTAGGTTTTTTTTTGTAGATCCTTTTTGTCAAGTTTTGGAAGCTCCTCTACTCGTTATTTTTTCTGAGCATTTTTATCATCAGATTTTGCTTTACCCATTTTGCAACTCAGTTGTTTGATGCACACACATTTAGAATTGCTGTGCCTTTTTTTGTATTGACCTTTTTATCTTTATATAATGTCACCTCTTCTCTGGTGATTTTCTTTGCTCTGAAGCCAGCTGGTAATAGAGCCACTCCTGCCTTTTTCTAAATTAATGTTTGCACAGTATGTCTTTGTCCATCCTTTTACTTCAACCTGCCTATGTCATTATATTTGAAGTGAGTTTCTTATAGACAACATATAGTTAGGTCATGTTTTTAAATCCTCTTTGCCAATATCTTTTAATTGATGTGTTGTCAGGTGCCATCAAGTTGGCTGTGACTTATAGTGACCTTATCTATAACACAATGAAATGTTGCCTGGTCCTGCAGCATTCTCATGATCATTGCTATTGCTGCAACTACCATGTCATTCCATCTCATGGAGAGTGTCCTTCTTTTTCACTGGCCCTCTACCAACATGATGTTTGTCTCTAGTGATTGGTGCCTTCTCATGACAAGCCCAAGTAAACAAGACAAAGTCTCCACATCTTCATTTCTAAGAAGCATTCGAGATGTACTTCCTCTTTAATTGGTGTAGTTAGACCATTTACGAGTTTCCTGCTCAATCTCCATTGATAGCCAACAGGTAGAAGTTCCTTATTACTGCTAATCGGAGGTGGGAGTCAGAGGGTCCATGGGCGGGGCGGGGGGCAGTGGCCCCTTGCACAAGTCCAAGGGGGCACCACTTGAGGTGCTGAATGACATTCTGAGACACCACAAAAGTGAAAGGCCCCTGACCGAGGCAGCCGGACAAATGCGGGGAAGGAGTTTCTTCTGATGTGTCACCACTATCAACATCTATTTATCTTGAAATTGGCGGGGTTGGGGAGGGGTGGGCAACTTAGAGATCGTCTCTGTGCACTGTAACCTCTCTACACCTCTGATGGGAGTTCTGGTTTCCCAGGAGGTGTCCATTGACACCATTCCAGAAGAGAGGGGCTGTAGAGCCTCATTACTGCTGAGTGGTCTAGTCTTCTTACGTGGTCTCTAGGGATACCATAAGGAAGGAAGGGCCCTGGTTACTATCTGGTGTGGATGAAAATTCAGACTCCTTACTTGGCCTTTTCTGACACCACCCCGCTGTGGCGTTGGGGCATTCACTAGCTCTTGGCAACGGTGTAAGTCTAGATTCCTCACTCAGACTTTGGCGACATTGTGGGGGTGGGGCTACACATTTCCTGTGTATTGTTGGCTGAAGTAGAGTGGTCACTATGTTGAAGTTGTTAGTCTTTCTAGGCTGCCCTTTTCCTGGCCCTTTGGCTAGAGAGAGTAGGTTTTCATTAGGGCACTTTTTTTTTTTTTTTTTTGGTCTGTGTTCATTGACATTTCCAGGTTGCTCTCAAAAAAGGAAAACCAGAGAATTCACCACCATGTCATGTGTCTCAAAGGCCCTAAATGATATACTTCTTTCCTCCTTTCAAAAACTTGTGATTGTTTTCCAGGGTTTTTAGTTGCATTTAGCAGTAGGGTAGGAAAAAGCATGTCTACTCCATCTTTCCAGAAGTTAAAGTCTCCAAATATGCATTTTCCTCATATTTATCTTGTTAAAGATAAGTCCTTAGAAAACATACCAGGTATACAGACTTAAAAATAACAATGCATGAAACTTGCCTTAATGGCTATATAATGATCAGTTATTAAATGTGTGCAAGTTTTTTTTTTTTTTTGAATAAACAAAGCACGCACACACGCAAATCCTATAGAGGTGCTTGTAAAGAGTAATTATGAAAATAAGATTCCACTTTCCTGATAGATTCTATTAGCTGACGTGGGTATATTTCTGGAGTATATTGTTGTCTAAGTCAGATCTTGCTGCAATAACCTTCATAAAAACCATCCTAAAAATCAGTGGCTTAAAATTTATTCTCATGTTTATCGATTTTCAGGTTGGGTGCAACTTGACTGGACTGTGCTGGATCTAGATTGCAGGCTCTAGACCGCTGTTTCCGTCCTGGTCAGAGACATATGTCCCTCATTCTCCTTGAACCAACAGCGCCCTGGGGCATGTGGACTGCTTCAAGTGTCTCATTCTGAAGTTCAGGCTGAGGGAGCAGATGCTTGTTGTTAGGTGACGTCAAGTCACTTCTGACTCATAATGAAACACTGCCTGGTCCTGTGCCATCATCATGATCGTTGTTATGCTTGACCCCATTGTTGCAGCCACTCTGTCAATCCATCTTGTCGGGGTCTTCCTCTTTTTTGCTGACCCTCTACTTTACTAAGCGTGATGTCCTTTTCCAGGAACTGGTCCGTCCGAGTAACACGTCCAAAGTATGTGGGATGAAGCTTTGCCTTCTTCGCTTCTAGGGAGCATTCTGGCTATACTTTTTCCAAGACAGATTTGTTCGTTCTTTTGGCAGCCTGTGGTATATTCAATATTCTTTCTCAACACCGTAATGCAAAGGCATCAATTCTGTGGCCTTCCTTATTCATTGTCCAGCTTCTGCACGAACATTAGGCGATTGAAAACACCATGGCTTGGGTCAGGAGCACCTTAGTCCTTAAAGTGACATCTTTCCTTTTTAACACTCCAAAGAGGTCGCGATAGCACCACTTTTTTTTTTTTTTTTTTAAAGAGGTCTTTTGCAGCAAATTTGCCCAATGCAATGTGCCCTTTCTATCTTTTTTTTTTTTAATGAAAATATTGTTTATTGTTTTTCACCTCTTACAGTCAACCTAAGTACAAAGAATAGAAGACTTGACTGTGGTTGCAGAAGAGAATATAAGTGTCCACAGCCTTGATACATTGCAGTTGTAGAAGGTCAAGGGAGGAAAGTTGGAAGGAAGAATGGGGCTTTAATATTCTCATTCTACAAAGGGAAGGATGAATCAACTACAGTTGATGAAACAAGTAGAGAACAACTATATTTTTAAAAATTATTTAGGTAATCAGTAATAGAATTAAAAACAATATTGTAGTTGTCAAACCTTAGGTGAATGGGACCAGCATATGTGAACTCTCATTCACTGTAGCAGGGAGTCAATAGATACTGCCTCCACTTGTTGGATGAAGGAAGGCTGCCTCTGGGGCAGGGTTGTTGTAGGGTAAAAATATCACCAAGTTTAAAAAAGCAAAAAGAAAGTTTTATTCAGCATACATTAAAAAAGGCAAAAGTTGGACAAACATGATGCCAGAGCCATGTCTGCCTAAGTCCAGAGAATATTACAGAATAGGAAAGAATGGGAAAATGGACAAGCATGCTGCCACAGCCATGTCTGTCCAAGCCTGAAGAAAGTTACAGAGTCATCAGTATGTATTGACATTACAAATGGGCAAAACCATTGAAAGCTTCACCTTTTCACAGATTGGCCAGAACCTGGGATCTTACATTTCAAATTGTCTTTCTCAATGATCATTGGTGCAGGTTTCAGTAGCTGACAGTCAGGAGGGTCTTCATTGGTCCAACAAATTTTCTATTCACTAAATTCTAATAGAAAAAGATAAGAGTGGAAAGTCTTGTTTTCTGGCTTATGTGAAAGGTTCCCTAAAAGATGTTTTCCAAGATTATTCTACCTATTGTCTTTATCTCAGGGCCTAGTTGATATGTCTTTGTGAGACTTTGTGAGCCCCTTTGAGCCCAGCTGTAGCTGGGTCACATTCTCTATACTCGAAGACAGGAAATAATGACTCCAATATTATTTCCTAAATCATTCCCTCCTTTTGACTGGAGATTGGAGCTAACACATCGATGATCAATATCTGGACTTAGTCGAGCTCCTAGATGATGACCATGGCAGATTTTTTAAATTCATGGTGCTGATTTTCCACTGGCTACCATCTGGTTCTTCACTAGGATCTTAAGTAATAGCCATGTTCTCATCAATCACATTGCAAAAGTGAGCAGACTCAATGTACATCAACGTTTTAGCCTGAGGCCTTCTTTTGTGTGTCAGACAATAGAAGATAAATTTTATTATGCATAATACTATTAGGATGCAGACTAAGAATATTACTTGCAGTAGTGATCTAGCCCATGTACTTATTCCTGATGGTAACCAACCAAAAAAATCTGGTGTTTGCAAAGGTGTTAAGTGGTATTATCCAATTCTATGTATATCCTTTTCTTCTTCTGCTGTGTTATTTATCCAAATGCAACAAGAGGTATTTGCTACAGCACAGACTACACTTTTCTCTGACTAATTAAAAAAAAAAAAAACAACTTAAGGCTATTTTTTTATCTCATGTCACCTTGGCTAATGAGGTCAGAGATCACTGCTGTGTTTTCATCCCACTAGCAATTTGTCCTACAGTAATGATAAATTTCTTAAAGATTTCTCCAATTCAAATATCCCGTAAGTAGGAATTAAAACTACCAACCACATCCTGAATGTTGGACCAATGGGCTTTCTTCTGACTCTCATTTTACAATGTGTAACAAATTAACATTACCTTTCCAATATTTACTAGCATCATTACTATGAATATCTAAAGGTAACACTAAGGTTCCCAAAGTGTATTGCCCACACATTCGCCAGGAATCTAAGCAAGAGATTACCCACTTAAATTCACTGTCAATTAGAAAGAGATCATCTAAATTAGTTTAGTTGGATCTACCACACAAAAACATATACCTATAAAGGGCACTCAAAGCTTGTCTACAGAAAACAGAGAAAAAAAAAAAGTACAGAAAAATTTACGTGTGACAAGATTCCATTGAAGAATACATGAATAGCAAGATAATACAGGATGGACTTCTGTTAGAGGTTTCCAGTTAATCTGTCTAAAACATACTAAGTGTTCTCCCTGAGGGCAAGCTGCCCCTCCTTGGTTTACCTATTAACAGTCATGCGTCAGTCACTTTCTCAGAAGCAGAAGTGGAATCTAGGACAAAATGGAGTCTGAAACATGAGGTCAGTCTCCTCTGAGAACCTGATTTCTTTAAGATACATAATTTTCTGTATAGCAAGAGGATGACAGTTTGATTATAAATATTAGTTTTTCATACAACATTGTCTTGAAGGCTGATTAAGCTATTTACTGATTTACCTTAAACATAACTCTCAGTCTGATCTTTGGAGTCAATTTCTCAAAACAGACTGAATTCTTAAAAAAAAAAAAAGCATAATACCCAGAGCAAAATGGTCTTGCTAGTTTATCTGGACAATTTTTTGACTCAAAGTGGCTTCAGGATTCAGTTTTTTTCTCAAAGCTTGAGATTCAAAAGGACACCCAAAGGCGATGGCCTGTGTGGGTTGCCCCAACCTCCATGAAAGCCAGAAATAGGGATTCCAGGAGAATTACGTACAACTCTTTCATGGTTCCCTCCTTTGGCTCATGATCTTGTTATAGAATCTTTGACCAAAAATGCTCGATAGATGGTAATTGGGCACCATCTGGTTTTTAAGATCTCAGGTACCATACAGCAAATCAGGAGGTAGAATAGAAACACTAACAATAATATTAGGCCAGTTGTCTGAAATAACCAATGAAACCATGACCCTAAGGTCTTTAAACCAAGCAAACAAATCTCATGAGGTGCTTGTTTAGCATAAGTGCCATCAATAACTGCTTTTCACGTGCCTCAGCAAAAACTACATTCTGCCAAACCTAAGACTGCATATTATTACAAACACAACAACATGGATCTATCAAGGCACAAAGTGTTCCTTCAGAGAACTAATAGGAAATCTAACGCTATTCTAATTTGTAAAATCACAGCTCAAATTTCAGATACTTCTCTGGTTATGATATTTGCAACTTTGCTAAGTTTACCAACAGGAACTTCTAATTCAAGAGTTAAACTAAACCCATTAGTTAGATAATTTAAGAGAAAAGAGGAAAATGGTTTCTTTTATATAGAAAGTAGGACCTTAAAGCATGTCTTATTTCCAGAAAGAAAGACCTTAAAACATCAGCAATATTCTCACATAAAACCCACAGTATTGTTTCTATTACTCAGTCTTATGTAGTTAATTTCTGTTCCACGTGATTCTGGCTAGTCTGCAGTCTGCAAAATTATCAGCTTCTGCATAACAGTTCTGGAAATCTTGATTGAGTCTAGTCACAGTCCTTTTTGCCAGTCCAATATAATCCATCCTTTTTTGTTGAGATATTCCGGTCAAACGTTTTCAGAAAATCAGCAAAGTAACTTATCTGCAGAAGACAAAACTTAATATAGCCATGATTAATTTATAAAAATAATACTCTTAATACTGAAAGACCTGATAAAAAATAATTACAAGCATAAAGGCCAAATAAAATCAGCTAAAAAAAAACTTTAGATAAATGTATTTCTAAATATAACCATTAACCATTTTTTAAAGAGCTTCAGATATAATACATAATAATCTTGAGACGTAATACCATTTAGTCTGGATATACTAACAATACACCAAGATTATCAAATTTCTAAAACCTCAATAGTAATAAAAATGAGTTCATAGGTAAATAACTTGAATTCTCCAGTCAAACTATTGGCTTTGATGATGTTAGATGCAAAAATATAGTTTCAACCAAGTTAGCAATAAAGAAATAATAATAAAATTATGACTTAATATTATGCTTTTGCTGTCTAATATTAGGCAAAAACACGAGAGGAAATGAAACCCGCAATCAACACCCCTTCTGATCCTTTCTTTGTCTTGCTGACCATGAGCTTGTTTTGAGCAACATTTTTCAGGAAGTCGCAGCAGATAGTGGCTTCCTCCACTCAACTGGCCCAAACTACACCTTGAAGCACGCACAGATTTAGGAGATCACACCCTTCACCCGACCCTGGACCTGATTGTCACCAAAAAGAATGATATTTCCCAGCCCATGGTTTTACTTGATTCCATTTGAGAAGTGAGGGGTCCCACCACACGGGTATCCGACAGATGATGATTGAACAACCGGACTTTCAAATATGGACATGGGAGGGCTAAGGGCACCAAACCCAACCCCCAGATGCCACTGGAAACAAAAAGCTTCCCAGCCCCCTCAGACAGGGAGCATTTGGTCTCATGGTTGCTAGACCCCATGTTGCTCCTTGTCTGCGCAGACAATAAACTTGCCACTTTCTGTTTCCCTTGCAATTAGTGTCTGCCTTATTTTGATTGGCTAATAGGACATGACAAGAACTTGAGTGGCGTTCAGTTACGGAAATACTAACAAATAAATTTTAACCCAAAGAGGAAGAATCAGGCACTTCTCTTGATTTTAACAACGCATCCCATGTAATTTATGACATGTTAAATAAAATTTTGCTGAAGATCATTAAAAAATGGCTGCAGCAGTATATCGACAAGGAACTGCCAGAAATTCAGGCTGGTTTCAGAAAAGGACGTGGAACCAGGGATATCATTGCTGATGTCAGATGGATCCTGGCTGAAATCAGAGAATACCAGAAAGATGTTTACCGGTGTTTTATTGAATATGCAAAGGCATTCGACCGTGTGGATCACAATATAGATACTATTGTGAAGAATGGAAATTCTGGAAAACTTAATTCTGCTCATAAGGAACCTTTACAAAGATCAAGAGGCAGTTGTTCCGACAGAACAAGGGAATACTGATTGGTTAAAAGTCAGGAAAGATGTGCGTCAGGGTTGTATCCTTTCACCATACCTATTCAATCTGTATGCTGAGCAAATAATCCAAAAAGCTGGACTATATGAAGAAGAACGGGGCATCAGGATTGGAGGAAGACTCATTAACAGCCTGTGTTATGCAGATGACACAACCTTATTTGCTGAAAGTGTAGAAGACTTGAAGCACTTACTAGTGAAGATCAGAGACCACAGCCTTCAGTATGGATTGCACCTCAACATAAAGAAAACAAAAATCCTCACAACTGGACCAATACGCAATATCATGATAAATGGAGAAAAGATTGAAGTTGTCACAGGTTTCATTTTACTTGGATCCACAATCAACACTCATGGAAGCAGCAGTCAAGAAATCAAAAGACGCGTTGCATTGGGTAAATCTGCTGCAAAGGACCTCTTTAAAATGTTGAAGAGCAAAGATGTCACCTTGAAGACTAAGGTGCGCCTGACCCAAGCCATGGTATTTTCATTCACATCATATGCATGTGAAAGCTGGACAATGAATAAGGAAGACTGAAGAAGAGTTGATGCCTTTGAATTGTGGTGTTGGTGAAGAACACTGAATATACCATGGACTGCCAAAAGAACAAACAAATCTGTCTTGGAGGAAGTGCAACCAGAATGCTCCTTAGAAGCAAGGATGGCGAGATTGCATCTTACATACTTTGGACATGTTGTCAGGAGGGATCAGTCCCTGGAGGACATCATGCTTGGTAAAGTACAGCGTCAGCAGAAAAAAGGAAGACCCTCAACGAGGTGGATTGACACAGTGGCTACAACAATGAGCTCAAGCATAACAACGATTGTTAAGGATGGCACAGGACTGGGCAGTGTTTCATTGTGTTGTGCATAGGGTGGCTATGAGTGGGAACTCACTCGACAGTACCTAACAACAACAGATAAACCTTTTCAGCACTTTTCCTTTATAAAAATCCTGTGGCTTTCCATGACATTTCAAACTTGTCAGGAGTTTATTAAAGGTCACCATTAAACAATACATAAGTTATTTAACCAAAGATCTTAAAATAAAAAACTTGGTTTTTTTTTTTTTTTTTTTTTTACTAAAACCATGTGGCTTGGTTTTCAACTCAGGAGTTTTATTCAGCAGTTTTATTCTAATGAGAGACCAAACCTTTGTCTTTGAGGCAGATTACACAAAGAGTAGATTAACTCTTCAACTCAGTAATCAAAGAAAATTTTGTGAACAGCGAGATATCTAATTCTTTGTTTTATGTGCTATTTAACATTAAAGCTTCTGAAAATCTCATAAATTACACCATTAAACTTCAGTCAGATAAAGCTTTTGACCATATTAAATAAATTTCTTTTTCCAATAAACCTCTTAAACGTTGTCTTTGTTGTATATCTTATAGTAAAAAAAAAAAAAAATAGTACATCTCTTTAAATGGCAAAAATGAACACACTCATTAGCAGACCTAAATATACACATATATATCCTCTCTCTTGTGGTATAAAAAGCAAATGTATATAAACTAGGAAACCCTGGTGGCATAGCGGTTAAGTGCTATGGCTACTAACCAAAAGGTGAGTGGTTCAAATCCACCAGGAACTCCTAGGAAACTCTGTGGAAGCCATTCTACCCTGACTTATAGGGTCACTATAAGTAGGAATCAACTTGACTGCAATTTTTTTTTATGTAAGCTTAAATTATGACAAATATCTATTAACTCAATTTAACATCAATAAGTTACCTAAAAGGCCTTAGAAATTTCTAAGTTTTAACACCATAAAACATAAGTAATTGAAATAAAGTTTCTTTTAAGTATTCCAAGTTTTCATTTGACTTTTACTATTTCTCATATTTTCTGAGTCTAATTTTATTAACTGGCAATTCATTGATATGGTTATAACCTTAAGTGTCTGGCTACTGTTGGAAACATTTTTCCAGGCCATTTTAGGTGTGTCTCATTGTGAGTTCTATTTGACCTTGGAGACTGAGGGCTGGGGAACCTGATGCTGTCCCACCCTCTCTATTTCTTGACTCAAGGTAGAAGACAAGATTAGCCCATTCTGATTAATTTACATATGTCTAAATTGATGAGGGCTTTTTGAAAGTCTATCTACCCAGCAAATACCAAAGCTCTTTAGCAATTTGGTAAATGATTCCATCAATTCTTAGCTAGGGAGACTGGGGGCTCGGGGCGGGGGAGGGTCATCCCAATTCATTTATGTATGTTTAAGTTGACCTAGACATTTTGAATGGCGAAAGATAACTAATTTCTTTCTCTTTTGCTGTTCTGGAACTGTTACTTTTTCTTTAAGACAAAACTATCCTTTCTTTTTAAATAAAGTACATTTACTTTGAAAGTTTTCACTTCTGAGAGTGACATACAGAACATAAATATCTTGGTGTACTTTTCAAAAAGACCGATTTAAAAGTTACTCTAAGTTGCTACTAAAAATCTAAATTGTAAGACAGACACAAGATGCAGCTTTTCTGGACAATGAAAGAACTGAGGCTCTTCAAGTCCTCTTCATTGTCCATTTCTTTTTATTCCAAATCTTGAAAAACCAACAATAGTCAGCCGTAGCCTCTAACCTGATACAAGGCAGAAACTTAGACACAATGCTCTAGACCAGAAGCAAGCGCTTAGGAACTAAAGGAGACAGAAAGATCACATAAACTCACTGAATAATACCACACAAACGAGGATATGGGGGTCCCAGTTTCTAAAAGTGTATATACCATTTTTTGGTAAGATCGACTCATCAGAAAAAAACAGATTCTAGATAAAACTTGTTAGAGCCTCAGATGGAGGAACATTAGATCTTTGACAAAACCTGAACATCAAGCATAAGCTCTCTAAAGAGGAAAGAAAGGCCAAAACAAATGAAAGCTCATTTTCCCAAAATGATCACTGATCTTCCAAATTACTTCTAGTATGTTCAGTTTACAACGTTTTTCTATATGAACCCCTAACCAGTGCTCAGTAGTAGGGGGGAAATCCAGGCTCATTTATCAAAGGTATTAAGCTTTAAGGCTCAAGCTTCTGGTTTCCTTCTTTTTTGAACTTAATTCATTCTGCGGGCTAGAGACCTAGTCTCTTGTTTTAGACGGTAAATACACTAGTTCTTCCAATTGGAAAGTACTTGCAAGCTACTGATGATTTTAATTTTAACACTGTGATTTTTCATTGAGAAACTAGATCATAAAAAAGGTACAGAACTCCCACTTCTCCCTTAAATTTCATAACAAAGGTCAGGAGCTGCCACTTCCCCCTGAGAATTTTATCACACAGGTCAGGAGCTGCTACCTCCCCCTGAAAATTTGGCAAAACAGAGCACTATTTTCCAGATTTTCTGATGATCCAGAGCTCTTTGAAAATGGAATTACCTCTTTAATGTTTCAAATACCTGAATCTGGACCTAAACTGTGGTTTACCTAAAGAGTTACCAAATGGCACTCTTAGCCAAACAATCAAGCAAAAATCTAAGAAAGATTCTCCTTAATCAACCAAATGGTTTTTCAAACAAATATGTCAAACAAAACTTAAGAAAACCTGAGGAAGAGAACAAAAAACAGTAAGCAAAGGCTCGTTTTCCAAGAGCGCTCACTTGTCGGTGTAGGAGGGTCATACAGTGGGAATATGCGGGCCCAGAAGATAGGACCTCTTTTTACTGGCTTCTGCTCCCCAGTCCAAGTCTCCTCCAGTTTGACTGGATTAGTGGCTTCACAAATCCTTGACAACTATGCCATTAACTGTTGTAGGGTAAAAACATCACAAAGTTTAGTAAAGCAAAAAGAAAGTTTTATTTGGCATATTTTCAAAAAGGCAAAAGTGGAAGAGGACAAGCACGCTTCCAGAGCTTTGTCTGCCCAAGTCCAAGGAAATAGAATAGGCAAGAATGGGAAAATGGACAAGCATGCTGCCACAGCCATGTCTGTCCAAGTTCAAAGAAAAGCATCCTTTTGATTTCTTGACTGTTGTTTCCATGGCTGTCGGTTGTGGATCCAAGTAAAATGAAATCCTTGACAACTTCAATCTTTTCTCCATGTATCATGATATGCTTATTGGTCCAGTTGTGAGGATTTTGGTTTTCTTTATGTCGAGGCGTACTAAAAGTTGTGGTCTTTTATCTTCATTAGTAAGTTCTTCAAGTCCTCTTCATCAGCAAGCAAGTTTGTGTCATTTGCGTAACACAGTTTGTTAATGATTCTTCCTCCAGTCCTGATGCCTCGTTCTTCATATAGTCTAGCTTCTCAGATTATTTGCTTAGCATACGGATAGAATAAATACAGTGAAATATAGCTTCAGGTACAACCCTGAAGCACACCTTTTCTGATTTAAACCACACAGTATCCCTTTGTTCTGTTCCAACCACTGCCTCTTGATCTATGTACAGGTTGTTCATGAGCACTATTAAGTGTTCTGGAATTCTCATTCTTCAAAATGTTATCCGTAGTTTGTTATGATCCACACAGTCAAATGCCTTTGCATAGTCAACAATACACAGGTAAACATCTTTCTCGCCTTTGAAGTGTGCTGTTGGCGAAGAATATTGAATATACCATGGACTACCAAAAGAAAGAACGAATCTGTCTTAGAAGAAGTACAGCCAGAATGCTTCTTAGAGGCAAGGATGGTGAGACTGCGTCTTACATACTTTGGACATGTGTCAGGAGGGATTAGTTCCTGGAGAAGGACATCATGCTTGGCAGAGTACAGGGTCAGCAGAAAAGAGAAAGACCCTCAACGTGGTGGATTGACACAGTGGCTGCAACAATGAGCTCAAGCACGGCAATGACTGTAAGGATGGCTCAGGACAGGGCAGTGTTTCGTTCTGTTGTGCATAGGGTGGCTGAGTTGGAACCGACTCGACGGCACCTAACAACAACAACAACAACAAACATCTTTCTGGTATTCTCTGCTTTCAGCCAGGATCCATCTGACATCAGCAATGATATCCCTTGTTCCACCTCCTCTTCTGAATCCAGCTTGAATTTCTGGCAGTTCCCTGTTGATGTACTGCTGCAGCTGCTTTTGAATGATCTTCAGCCAAATTTTATTGCATGTGATATTAGTACTGTTTGATAGTTTCTGAATTCTGTTGGATCACCTTTCTTTGGAATGGGCGTGAATATGGATCTCTTCCAGTTGGTTGACCAGGTAGCTGTCTTTCAAATTTCTTGGCATAGATGAGTGAGCCCTTCCACTACTGCATCCGTTTGTGGAAGCATCTCAACTGGTATTCTGTCAATTCCTGGAGCCTTGTTTTTTGCCAGTCTTCAGTGCAGCTTGGACTTCTTTCTTCAATACCATGGGTTTCTGATCATATGCTACCTCCTGAAATGGTTAAAAGTCAACCAATTCTTTTTGGCACAGTGACTCCGTGTATTCCTTCCATCTTCTTTTGATCCTTCCTGTGTCATTCAGTATTTTGTCCACAGAATCCTTCACTATTGCAAGTTGAGGCTTGAATTTTTCTTCATTTCTTTTAACTTGAGAAATGCTGAGCATGTTCTTCCCTTTTGGGAGCAAACATATTCATTTCTTCAGGTCAACAAGTCCTATAAGGCATTCAAGACCTCTGCTTGCATCTTATTTGCTCACATTCCATTGACCAAAGCAAATCACAGGGCCAAGTCCATATCAGTGAGGCAGGGGGATGTACTCCATACATAGTGAGATAGAAGGGGAGTCACTATTTGTTGAACATTAATACAAATTGCCAGAGTCTCATTTAATCACCATGCTTCTGTGATGAAGGGGAGGAATAGGTAGTTCATATGCCTCTTGCAGTGTAGGCAAGTACGAGGGTTGGTGTTCCATTTTTACCCTGTTATCTAGAATGCTGGAGCCAGATTCTCATCTTAGCTCCAAAGTTAGCCACTTATTAGTCATTCCCTGACCTTTAATCTCAAGCGTAGTCCTAAAGTACTTTCTCCAAGTTCTCCAGCTGCTATTGTTTCTTCAATGACATTTCCTCTGCCTTTCTATGTATTTAAAAAAAAAAAAGTATTTAAATGTATTTAAAAAAATGTATTTAGGCACAAAAAAAGGAAGATGGGATTCTGTTATTCCTTAGTGCATATAAATGTGGGTATGTGTGTTTGAACTTTTTAAAGTTTTACATCTATGGCAGTGCCACCTCTCCAAACCTTTTCCTTTTCTGCTTTAACCACTATGGAAACAGATAGATGATTAGGATTCCATAACTGTTCTTTGAAGAACATTGCCACAGTCACACATCAAATTAAATATGCATTAAATATGTTTTCATATTCTATGTCACATCACATTTAACCACAAGTTTGGCCTAAAAATTTAGAACATGGGGAAATATATTTGGTTTGTGTGTGTGTATGTAGGTATGTGCGTTTTGTTGGGATTTTTTTATGTGGGACAGAGTTCCTCTAGAACTCTTATTCAAGGGTTTAATCATTTATTTTTCTTGACTTCTTGAACTTTTCCATTTCTTTTTATTTCAAATCTTTAAAAGCCATTCCCTCATTTGAGATACTATAAAAACTCACAGGATTTCACCAGCTGTGGAAGAGCAGAAAACCTGGTATTCAATCCTGACTCTGATACTTCCCAACTGTTTCATCTTGGGCAAGTTGGGAGCTTTTTCAAGAGACTGTTTCCTCTTGTGTACCATGGAACGAATGATACCCATCTTCCTAGATAATTGTGAAGGCTGGATGAGATGATGGATTTTAAATTCCTCCATGAACAGTCCAGTGCTATTCAATTTTAATTTATTTAAATATGCATCTTGAATTGGTGCTTCTTTTCTCTATTTCTATTAATGCTAAGTTCCAAGGCAAAACATTTGGAAACAATGGCTGTGAAGCCTCCTTTATTCAGACAGCTGGAGCGCCTTCCTTTTTCGCAATTCAAAGGCTTGGAGGACGCCAGTGGAGTTGTAGTTCCCCTCAGATCAATCACCTCAAAGGTCTCTTTAGTGGAGTTCACACAGCTAGAGGAGTTCACACAATGGTAGAATTCCCATGACACATATGTCTGGTCATGAGCCTGGTTTAGTCTCATAGCTGTGCTGAGAGACCATGCTAGTCCTGGGCACCTTCCTTTTAAGGTACCCACCCCACATCATATTTAAAAAGAAAAAAACTGCTGTCAAGTCGATTCCAACTCATAGAGACCCTATTGGACAGAGTAGAACTGCCCCATAGGGTTTCCAAGGAGAAGCTGTTGAACTGAAACTGTCGAACTGCTGACCTTTTAATTATTAGTCAAACTCTTAATGGCTGAGCCACCAGGGTGCATCATATTAAGCATGTTAAAATACAACTTGCATCCCACCATAAAAAATAATTTTTGCTCTAAAGATGGAAAAGGTTATATAATTTTGCTTTAGAAAATATTTGCTTCAAGGTCTCCATTTAATGTTGGATATAATTTATCAGTCATCCTACCCTCTTAGGAATTCTTGAGAAGTGAGAAAATTGAACTTCCAAATTGTTTAAAATGTTACTATATTATTATTAATTCTCAATGCAGCAAATAATGAGTTTGAGATAATGTTATGTTTTGTTGAAATTTAATTAAAATATCTTAATTTTTAGCTTAGGTATTATTTTCATATATTGGAGTGCAATTTTTTTTTGAGTTGCAATCATTTTCTTAGGTCCTAGGCATGTAGTCTGGGTAAAAGGGATTCCAGGCCTGACTCTTTCATTAAGTGTGTGTGTCTTTGGAAATTTTATCTAACATTTCTGGACCTCAGGTTCTTTAGTTCCAATATGAGGAAGTTGAACGGGATGGTTTCTAAGGACACTTTCAGCTTGAAACTATATAAAAACAGCTCTTGGTTATCAAACTTATAAAAATACTCTAAATTTAAGGCATATACTCAATTTAGAGCTATTTGAATTGAATGCTATAGTTGGACCAATACATTTAGAGTAAAACTTAAAAAGTTTCAGAACAGATAGGTCAACGGTCTCTAAAAAATAATTTGAAAACTAAACACCAACTTATAAAATCTTATGGCTGTGTTGAAGTTGATTAATGCCTCAAACTTTTCCAATATCAGACTTCATGCATCTCCAGTTTACCTTCCAACTCCCCGCATGTGGTAGGCAAATGATACCCCCTCCCCAGAGATGTCCATGTCCTAATCCCTGGAATGTGTGAATATGTTCTATTACATGGCAAAAAGGACTTTGCTGATGTTGACTAAATTAAGAATTTTAAGAGGAGATTATCCTGGATTATCTAAGTCCAAAGTAATCACAGGGTCCTTATTAAGAGAGAAGAGAGACAGTAGATTCAGAGAAGGGGGTGTAAAGATAGAAGAGGAGGTTGGAATGATGCTGGCTTTAAAGATGGAGGAAGGAGCCACAAGCCAAGGAATATGGGCATTCTCCAGAAGCTGGAAAAGGCAAGGAACAGATTCTTGCCTAGAGCCCCCAGAAGGAGCAGAGCCTGACCAACAGCCCAATTTTAGCTCATGAGACTTTTGACTTCCAGAGCTGTAAGATGATAAATTTGTATTGCTTTAAATGAATGAGTTTCTGGTATTTTATTAGAACAGCAGTTGGAAATTGATCCAGATTTGTGTTATCTGCACTAGGTTAAGCTCTTTGGTGATCCTAGACATCTGCTCCTTCATCCTTGCTAGCATGTTTCTTCTCCTATCCTGATCCCAGGTCCTGCTTGCCCTTCCATGGAATTCCCTGAGACTCAGATTCCTCTATGAATACTTCTCACACTGCTCTATGAAATCCTCTACGTTTGTATGCACAAGTCCCTTTACTTCTTCTCACTTCTACAAACAATCTTTTCTTTACCTTGCCCCTAATATGGTGCATTGTTACCCTTCCTATCAAAGCACTTCTGTCTAACAGAGAGGAGAGAAAGCTCATTTTGCTTGCAGTCTCAGGGCTTATCTTGAATCTGTCTGCTGAATCAATGACATTTCTTTGATATTATGTTTTAACTTCAAGATCAAGAAAAATTTCAATACTATTGGTAGAAAAATGATTCAAATATCTTGTCAGCTCAAGTTCTTTTCTCTCTCCACCTGCCCTTGTAAGTAAAATTGATGCTCCAGGAAGATGCATCTTATTCATCTTGAACTTCCTTTTCTCCTGGCAAAGCAATTGAATTTCTTCGGGATATCTATACTTCAAAATCAAGACCTTAACACCAGCCTGGATTTTCCCTGCTGCATTAAATTTGTTAACTTTAATAGCAAAAAATAACTGCTTTTTAGTCTCTCTTCTGTCATCCTCTCCACTTTTGAACCTGGAAAGATATGGAAATGGCCACTGGGGCTAGGGTGGATGAGAAGGGAATGGAGCCAGAAGAAGAGGTGTCAGGAGATTAGACCCATGTGAAGAAAAATGGATTCAAAAGAGATGCAGATCTGGGAGATGGCAGGCAAAGAAAATGGAGACAGGGAGGGCATTTTGAAATGATGGGATCTTGAAGATTAAAAAGTCAAAGTAATGCCCAGGTCACAGGTGTGGCTCATGTAGCGGGCAGCTGATGCAGAAGAGTGATGGAGGTCACCAGAGTTATGATGTCTGAGGCTGCTGTGAAGCAGGATCACTGGCCAACACTTAGTCCATACAGTGAAGGACAATTAAATTTGGTGTTAGCCAATTGTAGATGGCCTCTTTCTCATAGATTTCAGTCAGTTGCAAGAAATCATCTCAATGACTCTATATTGAGAGTGGATGCTTTCAAATTGTGCTGCTGGCAAAGAATACTGTATATGCAGTGGGCGAGAAGAATGAACACGTCAGTCTGAGAAGATATACAACCAGAGTGTTTTCTTAGGGAGGATGGCAAGACTTTGGCTCATTTACTTTAGATAATCATCAGGAAAGTACAATTACTAGAAAAGGACATCATGTTTGGTCAAGTAAACGGTCCACAAAAATGTGGGAAACCTTCAGTGAAATACATTGACACAATAACCACAACAATGGCTCAGATATACCAACAGTCACGAAGATGGCACAGGGCCAGGCAACATTTTATTCTATTATATATAAGGTCAACATGAGTTGGAGCCAACTCTGTGGCAATTAACAACAATAACAAAGTGCTTGTAATGCATTGTAATTTTGTCTCGAGGTTTTTTTTTCTTTTCTCAACATAGCCTATCTTCATATAATAAGGTTACTAAAAATAAGTCAGGAAATCCAATCTTTTGATAGTAGATCAATACAAAGAAAACTCATCTCAATCTGGTATGTAAACATTCTGGAACAGGCCTTTGGAAACAAATACAACCACTTTACTGATGACTAAAAACTCAATGAGATGCAAAGAGTAAATGGTTAATTTTTCTCCAATCATTACCTTTAACTCTGTTGTAAATCTCCCTTTCCTCTTTTTTAAATGGCATCTGCCGCAAACCTCGTAGTGTGTCCATTACATTTAGGCCTAAAAATTCCAATCCAGTTTAGTTTAAAATTTCAGTTTGTTGTTGTTGTTGTTGTTAGGCGCTGTTGAGTCAGTTCCGACCCATAGTGACCCTATGTACCAAAGAAGGAAACACTTCCCTGTCCTGCACCATGCCCACAATTGTTGTTATGCTTGAGCCCATTGTTCAACCACTGTGTCAATCCATCTAGTTGAGGGCCTTGCTCTTTTTCACTGACCCTCTTCTTTACCAAGCATGATGTCCTTCTCCAGGGACTGATCCCTCCTGACAACATGTCCAAAGTATGTAAGATGCAGTCTTGTCATCCTTGCTTCCAAGCAGCATTCTGGCTGTACCTCTTCCAAGACAGATATGTTCGTCCTTTTGGCAGTCCATATTATACTAAACATTCTTCACCACCACCACAATTCAAAGGCATCAATTCGTCTTTGGTGTTCCTGATTCATTGTCCAGCTTTTGCATGCACATGATGTGATTGAAAATACCATGGTGTGGGTCAGACTCACCTTAGTCTTCAAGGTGCCATCTTTGCCTTTCATCACTTTAAAGAGGTCTTTTGCAGCAGATTTGCCAAATGCACTGCATCTTTTGATTTCTTGGATGCTGCTTCCATGGGTGTTGATTGTGAATCCAAGTAAAATGAAATCCTTGACAACTTCAATTATGATGTTGTTTATTGGTCCATTTGTGAGAATTTCTGTTTTCTTTATGTTGAGGTGTAATCCATGCTGAGGGCTATGGTCTTTGATCTTCACGAGTAAGTGCTTCAAGTCCCCTTCACTTTCAGCAAGCAAGGTTGTGTCGTCTGCATAAATGAGTCTTCCTCCAATCCTGATGCCCCATTCCTCTTCATATAGTACAGCTTCTAGGATTATTTGCTCTGCATACAGATTGAATAAAAAAAAAAAAAAAATTTTTTTTTTTTTTAGGTATGGTAAAAGGATACAATCTTGAAGCACACCTTTCCTGACTTTAAACCAGGTAGTATCTCCTTATTCTGTCCAAAAAACTGCTTCTGGATCTATGAACAGGATCCTCATGAGCACAGTTAAGTGTTCTGGAATTCCCATTCTTTGCAATGTTATCCATAATTTGTTATGATTCACACAGTCGAATGCCTTTGCATAGTCAATAAAACACAGGTAAACATCTTTCTGGTATTCCCTGCTTTCAGCCAGGATCCATCTGACATCAGCAATGATATCCCTGCTTCCACATCCTCTTCGGAATCCGGCCTGAATTTCTGTTAATTCCCTGTCAATATACTGCTGCAGCTGCTTTTGAATGATCTTTGGCAAAGTTTTACTTGTGTGTGATATTAATGATATTGTTTGATAATTTCCACATTCAGTTGGATCACCTTTCTTGAGAACAGGCATAAATATGGATCTCTTCCAGTCGGTTGGCTAGGTAGCTGTCTTCCAAATTTCTTGGCATAGAAAACTGAGCACTTCCAATGCTGCATCTGTTTGTTGAAACATCTAAATTGGTATTCTGTCAATTCCTGGGACCTTGTTTTTCACCAATGCATTCAGAACAGTTTGGACTTCTTCCTTCACTATCATTGGTTCCTGATCATATGCTACCTCTTGAAATGGTTGAATGTGAATCATTTCTTTTTTGTCTTAATGTCTCTGTGTGTTCCTTCCATCTTCTTTTGATGCTTCTTGCAGTTCACATCCAATTTTATGCCTCCATCTTCCTCTTCCTGGGGTCCAGCGGCTCCTGTCAAGGGGTGTGAATGGGGATGGGCAAAGTCTGGCCTTGGATACCTCTTCTTCCCTCTGCTCATGCCCTGAACTCTCTACTTGCCCTCAGTGTTGAGGCAGGAAAAGGGCAGGGCAGGTAGAAAACAAACATGTCTGTCATGAGTGCCTAGCAGTGCCCTGTTCCTATCCTCTGGTGGATGGCACAGGCTGGCCACACATGTCCTCTGTGTGGAAACTGTAAATACTGTCTCTCATGTGGGGTTCATGCCGGAGTCCTTCCACGGGTGCTGGACTGGCTCTCTACCCAGGTCCTGAGGCAGATGCAGCATTCTGGGAAGACCTGTGTCCCCTCAGGCCCCTTCCCTGGCAGTGTACCCACAGATTTTGCTCCTGTAAATATTTCTCCAGGTGACCAACGCTGTAACATAGGATGGATGGTACTCATAGGATGGTCAGGCTTGGTCCCCTCCCCATGCCCATTTAACTAACCAGGAACTCACACATCCTTGACACACCAAAGCCTGTTAGTGGAGGCTGCTTCATTCTGCCCACTTCTTTCTTTTTTTATTATTGTACTTCAGATGAAAGTTTACAGAACAGATTAGCTTCTCATTAAACAGTTAGTACACGTATTGTCTTATGACTTTGGTTACCAACCCCATGACATGTCAACATTCTCCCTTCTCAAACTTGGGTTCCCAGTTACGTTTCCTGTCCCCTCCTGCTTTCCAGTCCTTGCCCTTGACCTGGTGTGCCCCATTAGTCTTGTTTTGTTTCATGGGCCTGTCTGATCTTTGGAGGAAGGGTGAACCTCAGGAGTGACTCCATTACTGAGCTAGAAGGGTGTCCTAGGGCCATATTCTCAGGGTTTCTCCAGTCTGTGGCAGGCCAGTAAGTCTGGTCTTTTTTTGTGAGTTATAATTTTGTTCTACATTTTTCTCCAGTTCTGTCTATTGTGAACCCTGTCAGAGTAGTCAGTGGTGGTAGCTAGCCACCATCTAGTTGTACTGGACTCAGTCTAGTGGAGGCTGTGGTACTTGTGGTCCCTTAGTCCTTTGGACAAATCTTTCCCTTGTGTCTTTGGTTTTCTTCATTCTCCCTTGCTCCAGACAAGGTGAGACCAGTGGAGTATCTTAGATGGCCACTCACAGGCTTTTAAGACCCTAGATAATACTCACCAAAATAGAACATAGAACATTTTCTTTATAAACTGTTATGCCAATTGAGCTACATGTTCCCCGAGGCCATGATGCCCATAGCCCTCAGTTCAGGAGTTCAGTCCCTCAGGGAGTTTCGATGTGTCTGTAGAGCTTCCATGATCTGGCCTTGTACAAGTTGTGCTGGCTTTCCCAGTATTGTGTATTGTCTTACCCTTCACCAAAGCTACCACTTATCTATTGTCCATTTAGTGTTTTTCCCTTCCCATCATTATCCTGCCTCGTAACCATCAAAGATTGTTTCTTTTTGTGTGTAAACCTTTTCATGTGTTTTTACAGTAGTAGTCTCACGAAATATTTGTCCTTTCGTGACTGACTTATTTCACTCAACATAATGCTCTCCGGATTCATCTATGTTATGAGATGTTAGTCATTTTTCTTTATCTTTGCATAATACTCCACTGTGTGTATGTACCACAGTTTATCCATTCATCTGTTGATGGTCATCTAGGTTGCTTCCATCTTTTTGCTATTATGAACAATGCTGCAATGAACATGGGTGTGCATATGTCTATTCCTGTGACGACTCTTATTTCTCTAGGATATATTCCTAGAAGCGGGATTGCTGGATCACATGGTATTTCTATTTCTAGCTTTCTGAGGAAGTGCCATATCATTTTCCAAAATAGTTGAATCATTTTGCATTCCCACCAGTAGTGCTTAAGAGTTCTTATCTCCTCGAAGCCTCTCCAACACATGTTATTTCCTGTTTTTTTTTGATTCATGCCAGTAGTGCTGGGGTGAAGTGGTATCTCAATGTGGTTTTAATTTGCATTTCTCTAATGGCTAGTGATGGAGAGCATTTCCTCATGTGTCTGTTAGCCACTTTAATGTATTCTTTGGTGAAGTGTCTGTTCATTTCCTTTGCCTATTTTTTTTTCAATAATTTTTATTGAGCTTTAAGTGAACGTTTACAAATCAAGTCAGTCTGTCACATATAAGCTTATATACACCTTACTCCATACTCCCACTTTCTCTACCCTTAATGAGTCAGCACTTCCAGTCTCTCCTTTCATGACAATTTTGCCAGTTTCTAACCCTCTCTACCTTCCTATCTCCCCTCCAGACAGGAGATGCCAACACAGTCTCAAGTGTCCACCTGATACAAGTAGCTCACTCTTCATCAGCTTCTCTCTCCTACCCATTGTCCAGTCCCTTCCATGTCTGATGAGTTGTCTTCAGGAATGGTTCCTGTCCTGGGCCAACAGAAGGTTTGGGGACCATGACCGCCGGGATTCCTCTAGTCTCAGTCAGACCATTAAGTCTGGCCTTTTTATGAGAATTTGGGGTCTGCATCCCACTGATCTCCTGCTCCCTCAGGGGTTCTCTGTTGTGCTCCCTGACAGGGCAGTCATCGGTTGTGGCCAGGCACCATCTAGTTCTTCTGGTCTCAGGATGATGTAGTCTCTAGTTCATGTGGCCCTTTCTGTCTCTTGGGCTCATAGTTGTCGTGTGACCTTGGTGTTCTTCATTCTCCTTTGGTCCAGGTGGGTTGAGACCAATTGATGCATCTTAGATGGCCACTTGTTAGCATTTAAGACCCCAGATGCCACATTTCAAAGTGCAATGCAGAATGTTTTCATAATAGAATGATTTTGCCAATTGACTTAGAAGTCCCCTTAAACCATGGTCCCCAAACCCCCGCCCTTGCTCCGCTGACTATTGAAGCATTCAGTTTATCCCGGAAACTTCTTTGCTTTTGGTCCAGTCCAGTTGAGCTGACCTTCCCTGTATTGAGTATTGTCCTTCCATTCAAATAAAGTAGTTCTTATCTACTAACCAATCAGTAAATAACACTCTCCCACCCTCCCTCCCTCCCCCCTTGTAACCACAAAAGTATGTGTTCTTCCCAGTTTATACTATTTCTCAAATCTTATAATAGTGGTCTTATACAATATTTGTCCTTTTGCCTCTGACTAATTTCGCTCAGCATAATGTCTTCCAGGTTCCTCCATGTTATGAAATGTTTCACAGATTCGTCACTGTTCTTTATCGATGTGTAGTATTCCATTGTGTGAATATACCACAATTTATTTATCCATTCATCCATTGATGGACACCTTGGTTGCTTCCAGCTTTTTGCTATTGTAAACAGAGCTGCAATAAACATGGGTGTGCATATATCTGTTCGTGTAAAGGCTCTTATTTCTCTAGGGTATATTCCGAGGAGTGGGATTTCTGGGTTGTATGGTTCTATTTCTAACTTTTTAAGAAAATGCCAGATAGATTTCCAAAGTGGTTGTACCATTTTACATTCCCACCAGCAGTGTATAAGAGTTCCAATCTCTCCGCAGCCTCTCCAACATTTATTATTTTGTGTTTTTTGGATTAATGCCAGTCTAGTTGGTGTGAGATGAAATCTCATTGTAGTTTTAATTTGCATTTCTCTAATGGCTAATGATCGAGAGCATTTTCTCATGTATCTGTTGGCTGCCTGAATATCCTCTTTAGTGAAATGTGTGTTCATATCCTTTGCCCACTTCTTGATTGGGTTGTTTGTCTTTTTGTGGTTGAGTTTTAACAGAATCATATAGATTTTAGAGATCAGGCGTTGGTCGGAGATATCATAGCTGGAAATTCTTTCCCAGTCTGTAGGTGGTCTTTTTACTCTTTTGGTGAAGTCTTTAGATGAGCATAGGTATTTGATTTTTAGGAGCTCCCAGTTATGGGGTTTCTCTTCGTCATTTTTGGTAATGTTTTGTATTCTGTTTATGCCTTGTATTAGGGCTCCTAAGTTCTATACCTACACTACTTGTTTCCTCTTTTATTGTTCTGTTGTCATTGTCATTTACTGATTAACCTCTTTTGTTTCCTGTTGTAATTCTTTTGGTTTTGGATAGTCCTTGAGAGTTCATTTCCTAGGTTGGTATCTGGCTGGTATGATCTTGCACCCCAGATTCAGGCTGTGGTCTAATGTTGTTTGTTCTCAAACTGAAGAACTCCCTTTAACTGTTTTGGTTTGGTTTGTTTTTTACATACTCCCTTAATTTCTGTTTTTCTGGAAATGTCTTAATTCACCACCACACCCGAATGAGAGTTTTGCAGGATATATTATTCTTGGTTGGCAATTTTTTTCTTTCAAGGTTTTATATATGTCATAACATTGCCTTCTTGCCTGCATGGTTTCTGCTGAATAATCAGAGTTTAGTCTTATTCTTTCCCCTCTGTATGTGACTTCTGGTTTTTCTTGAGCTGCTCTCAGGATTCTTTCTTTCTCTTTGGTTTTAAGGAGTGTGATTACGATACGCCTTGGTGATTTTATTTTGGGGTCAATTCTATATGGGTTTGTTGAATTTCTTGGATGGTCAGCTTTTCATCTTTCATGATATTAGGGAAATTTTGTCAGTAATTCTTCACTGATCCTATGTGTGTTTTCCATTTTCTCCCTACTGTTCTGGAACTCTGATCACTCGCAAATGTTTCCTTTTGATTGTATCCCACATAATTCTCAGACTTTCTACATTTTTCTTCATTCTTTTTTCTTCAAAGTTGTGTCCAAGTGTTTGCCTTCAGTGTTGTTGATCCTATATTCTGTTGTTTCAAACCTGTTCCTAAGCCCTTCTGTGTCACTGTCCATTTCAGACATCTTGTTGTTTATCTTTTGGGTATCTAATTGTTGTTTTTGTATGCTTTCTAGTTGTGAATTTATTCTGGCATTTTGTTCTTGTATTATTTTCCAGAATTCTTCCATTTTTTTTTCTGTATTTTTCATGAATTTGTCCGCTTTATCCATGAATTTGTCTATTTTTTCCTCATTTTTATCTGTTTTTTTTTCTTCAACTCTTGGATAACTCTGAATATTAGAGATTTGAATTCCCTATCAGGTTGTCCTAGTGCCTTTTCTTCTGCTAGAAAGTCACCCGGTGTTTTATTTCATATGCCTACTGAATGCCCCCTCCAAAAAAAAAAAAAAAAAAAACGGTTTTTGTTTTTTTTTTGGGTTACTGGAACCATTTTGTCCTTTTTAAAAATGTTTTGATATTATCTGCTGTCTTTGGTGTATTCAGTATTTATTGTCTTCATTTATTGATTGTGGTTTTTTTGTTTGTTTCACCCTGCTTTTTTGTTTTATTTGGTTATGTCTGAGCGAGCAGGCTCTGTGTTCTTTGTTGTTTGCTTATCTGTGCCCTCTTTGTCCAAAGGGCAGGGTCAGTCACTCAGCTATTCTGCAGCATGGCAGGGCCAACTGAAGGGAAGGAGTTAGGATGGGTTGTGTGTGGCATGTACGAGGGCCAACAGGGCTGGCTGGGAATCAATGAAAAGCAGCTTGTGGTAGGCTGTGCCTGTGCTGCTCGGTGGTATGATGTTCGCACATGGTGCAAGTAGGCAGGAAGGAGGGAGGAGGTTGTGACATGTGGAGCTAAGGTAGGTATGGGAAAGAAGAAAGAGAGGAGAGAGAAACCAGGAGCCAAAACAAACAAACAAACTGACAGAAAAGAGTGCTAATGGAGCTTACAGTTGGAGTGGAGAGATGAAAAACTGAGAAATGGAGAAAACCAAAAAGAAAAAGAGAGAAAATAAACAAAAATTAGTAAGAAAGAAAAAAAAAAAAAACTCCTAGGGATCCCATTAGTGTGGCTGCACAGACCGGGGAAGCAGTTCGTAGGCAGTGCAGTACAGCCTGGCTAGAAGGTGCAGACATGTCACACAGCATCAGGTATTCAGGAGATAGGAAAAGAAGGCAAGTATAGAGAAATGTGAAACTGAGAAATGAAAAAGGACAAAAAAAAAAAAGGAATGCCCTCGGGGTCCCACCAGTGCCACCGTACAGACCAGGGAAGTGGCTCCCAAGCCACGTGGTAGAAACTGGATAGAAAAGCCTTCCAAACTGAGAAAAGAAAAAGAAAACAAACATAACAAAATAATCTAAGGAAAAGGTCCTGAAGATCCCACTACCTTAGTGGCCTGAACCGGTGAAGAAGCTCTCCAGCTGAGCAGCACTTCTCAGCCCTTCAAGAAGAAGTAACGATGGCATAAAGAGTCAGTTGTTCAAGAGAAAGGAGTGACAGGAGATGAGAGGCAGGAAAGAAACCAAAAGAAGTGGGAAAAAGAAAAATCAGCAACAAAGAAATGGCACTGAATGAGCCAGTCAGTGTTGGCGGAGTGCATCCAAGAGGCACAGAGCTGGGGCTGGTGCCTCCTGGCCAAGAGACTGTGGCCAGTGGGAAGGGGCAGAGGATGAGCTAGGGGAAGAAGGGTAGGGGGTGAGAAAGTGTATATCAGTGGTTACTAGGTGTTCTGTCTCCTGCTGGGAGCTCCATGAAGCTGCTTTCCTGTACTCCTTGTCCATGGCTCTTTGATATGGGTGGGGTGAATCCAAGTTGCACAGAGTCTTCGCTTCTCAGCTGGCAGAGGGACTGCAGCCACCTAGGAAGCGGCGAGGGCTGAGTGGGGGGAGAAGGATGGGGGGTGGGAAAGCATATATCACCGGTTACTGGGTGCTCTGTCTCCTGCGGGGAGCTTCCTGAAACCGCTTTCCTGTACTCCCTGTCTGCTGATTTCTGACAGGAGTCCAAGGTGGTGAACTCATGCTGCATTAGCTGTTAGGGTGCCTCTGCTGGTATCTTTCCTTGCTCTCCATTCTCTTTCAATTTCTTATTCCATTTGGTGCTTGGCTGAGTTCTTTATCTTTTCATTTGATGCTTCGGGTTCAAGGACAGATGTTTGTCTCTGTTTTACATATCTTTGCTGGGTAGGATGGTGTGGTGCTTCTGTCTATAGCACCATGTTGGCTCCACTTCTCGTAAAGGAAAACTCTGCCCTCTTCTGTCCAGTTCTCTCTCCACTTCATGTCCCCTGTCTCTTAAATAAACACAGTTGGCAGATCAGCTGGAGAATATGGTTTGAGTCACCTTGGTGCAGGGATTCCAAATCTCCATGAATGATTTTGTTGGGGCTCTGAGTTGGCTTGGGGTAAGGGATGTACTCTTCTTCCTCGTTCCCACAGTAGAGGGAATGGAAATGGAGAAGCACTCCTCCAGACCTTTCCTTCATGTCCCTCTGGCCTTTGGCTCTCAAGGCCAGGTGGGGAAAGGAGCCTGAGGTGATTAAGTCCAGTTTGGTTAGTCTGAATAAGGCCAAGAAAAAGGGTTCTTGTACACCAAATCTTTGGTTTTTGATTGTTGGCCTTTTTGTCTTTAGCTTTGATTCCCAGTCTTCAATTTCATAGTCATAGGAAAACTCCTTTAATGTCCCATTACATGAAGATTAAAAGAAGTAAAAAAAAAAACAAAACTAAGTTACAAGTGGGGTCTACGAAAATAGTGGAACACAATTTGGTGTAAGATATTTATTGATGGGGGCCAGGCCGGGCAGAAGAAAGAATTGAACTATGATGCAGGTCCAACCAAGCCTTGGCCAACCCACTGGGAACTCCAGATTGCAGATTAGCCATCCAAGTGTTATGTGTTGGGCCAAGACGACAAGCGTTTATACCCTTATGTCATGCAGTCGTTGGGGGTGGACACTCCGGTAAATGTGTGCTCTTGAGCAAGGCAGCCCTCTGCAGCTGAGGTGTATCTTGAAGTAGCTGGGTGCTGGAGGCTGTCACTACCACAGTCTCTGCAGCTGGGCATCAAGTCCTCCTCGAAGGGGGATCTGGGTGGTGCGCCCCCATATCTACCACAAAAATCAACAAAGATTCTTGTCTTCTGCTAAAAATTTGGCTGACATGTATCTGAATGACCATGATGCAAGAAAATTTACTAAGAAAATTCAACTAGAGTCACTCTGATACCTTCTCTTCCCATTTGTGGAAAAGTAAATTTCGAAGTTAAGCATGGTAAGAAGTTTAGAAGGTAAGAAGTTTAGAAGGTAAGAACTTGGTCAGTGTGATTAGGGAGATGATTGCTCCAAAGTCTAGGGAAAAAAAAAAAAAAAAGTAAAAAGTCTCAGTAAACGTTCAGTAAGATGACCAAAGACATCTGAATTTAGAAAGACTTTAAGACAAATCTTTTATGAAATCTTCAACCAGCCACCTTGTAGTTTTCCAGGGCAAAAACTACCAATCAAAACTTGCATTTGCTCACAAGTGTTCTAGTTGTGGTCAATGGAGAATCAAAGGAGCATGTTTTCCAGCCAGGCTAACTCGTCCTCATGAATTGGAATGCAGATCCCCCTGCCAAGTATGGCTCGAGAGGAGGAAAAAAGGATGTTTGTTTATATGACATTGTTGTTCCCCATGCAATGGAATTCATATGATTTGTACAAGAACAGTAATTAACTTTCCTGTATTTCTTCCTTGGATTTCCCCTGGCTCCCATAAAGTACTGAATGCTAAGTAGAGGAAGTTTTTTTTGTGTGTGTGTGTTTTCACTGAAAGTTTACACAGCAAGTTAGATTCTCATTTAACAATTACTACAGATGTTTTGTTCAGAGACACAGGCTACGTTTTTCACAATGTTTTATTTAACATTCTCATTAATTCCCTTCTGGATGTTTTGCTTCCAGTAATGTGATCTCCCTGTTCCCTTACCCTTTCATCTTTGAGTAGAGGAATACTCTTGAACTAAGAGATTTAAACTATTTAGAGAAATTTCTGAATCACAATCATTCTACTGTAGATTCTACCCAATGTGCTGTTTTCATCTGCCTTTGCCTACTGTGTAGTTGAATGGCTCATAGAATTGTTTGTTGCTTAAAAATACTTTGTGCATTTGCTGATAAAATGAAATATACATGAGATCTCTCTTAGGATTCTTGTTATTTCTACATCTGTCCTATGAGCATTTGCAAATAATTATTTTTACTCAATAACTGAAGTATGGTCAGTTTTTGTAAACAGTGTTTACTTTGGGGAGGGAGGAGGTGATGATATGTTTTACATATGTCATCTGCCTCAGGGCATAAGGGATGTGACAGATTTTGCAAATTAATAGCAATATATTTTTTAAAAAATTGTTAGGTGCCATTGAGTCGATCGATTCAGGATCATAGTGACCTACACACAACAGAACTAAACACATTCTCAGAATCATTGTTATGCTTGAGCCCATTGTTGCAGCTACCCTATCAATCCAACTCGTTGAGGCTCTTCCTCTTTTTCCTTGACCCTCTGCCAAGCATGATGTCCTTCTCCAGGGACTGATTCCTCCTGATAACATGTCCAAAGTATGTGATACAAAGTCTCGCCACCCTTGCTTCTAAAGAGCATTCTGGTTGTACTCCTTCAAAGACAGATTTGTTCATTCTTTTGGCAGTCTGTGGTATACTCAGAGTTCTTCATCAGCACCATAATTCAAAGGTGTCAATTCTTCTGTCTTCCTTATTCATTGTCTAGCTTTCTCATGCATATGATGTGATTGAAAACATCCTGGCTTGGGTCAGGTGAACTTTAGTCTTCAAGGTGATATCTTTGCTTTTCAACACTTTAAAGAGATCTTTTGCAGCAGATGTGCCAAATGCAATGCTTTGTTTGATTTCTTGACTGCTGGGTGTTGGGTGTTGATGTGGATCCAAGTAAAATGAAATCTTTGACAACGTCAATCTTTTCTCCATTTATCATGATATTGTTTATTAGTACAGTTGTGAGGATTTTTGGTTTCTTTATGTCGAGGTATAATCCATATTGAAGGCTGTGACCTATGATTTTCATCAATAAGTGCTTCAAGTCCTCCTCAAGCAAGGTTGTGCCATCTGCATATTGCAGGTTGTTAATGAGTCTTCCTTCAATTCTGATTCCCTTTCTTCTTCATGTAGTCCAGCTTCTCAGATTATTTGCTCAGCATACAGATTACATAAGTGTCGTGAAAGGTTACAACCCTGAAGTACACCTTTCCTGACTTTAAACCTTGCAGTATCCCTTTGTTCTGTTCGAATGACTGCCTCTTAATCTGGGTACAGGTTCTTCATGAGCACAATGAAGTGTTCTGGAATTCCCATTCTTTGCAATGTTATCCATAACTTGTTATAATCCACACAGTCAAATGCCTTTGCATAGTCAACGAAACACAGGTAAACATCCTTTTGGTATTCTCTGCTTTCAGCCAGGGTCCATTTGACAAGAGCAATGATATCCCTTGTTCCTCACCCTCTTTTGAATTTCTGGCAGCTCCCTGTCAATGTACTGTTACAACCGCTTTTGAATGATCTTCAGCAAAATTTTACTTGTGTGTGATATTAAAGGTATGTTCGATAATTTCCACCTAAAAAAATTAGTAAAGAAAAAGAAAAATAATCAGTGTACTGATCTCATAGGAGGAGTGATGCCACATAGCAAAATAAGCAAACAGAAACTTAGCATCCCAAGGCCTCATTGAAAAAATGAACTGCGTTTGATAGATGTGTAGTTGTGCTCATTTCAGTCTTAGCCATATGGAGCCAGAAATCCAACTAAAATAGTGCTGTTTCACACAATGATAGCTATGATATCTATGCATATGTATTAGAAATAAAGGATCTGACTTAAAGCTGAGTGGAAAAAATGGGGAATTAGAGTGTCCCTGTGAATTTATGTGAAAGAATTCACACCTTCCATGTGGGAGACCTGAATTTAATGCTTGGCCAGTGGCAGCCACCACTCATCTGACAGTGGAGGCTTGCATGTTTTTATGATGCTGAATAGGTTTCAGTGGAGCTTCCAGACTAAGACAAACTAGCGAGAAATGCTTGAAAATCTACTTCTGAAAATCAGGTGACCAAAACCGTATGGCTCCCAATAGTCCAACCTGCAGCCAGTCATAAGGATGGCACAGGACCAGGCAGCATTTCATTAAGTTATGCATGGGGTCAGCAGGAATCAGGGGCCTACCTGACTGCAGTGAATAATGACAACAATTAGCTAATAAGTTTGCCTGTAACTGTTTCATAGATTCAGGCAGGCAACGTGAGAGTCATGGGTCAGAGATAAAGGACTGTAGTACTCACAGCATAGCAAGCAGCACAGCCTTCTGTTAGTGTTGGCTTCCCTTGTCCCCACAAGTCACTTGGGGCAATATGGAGGGGCCCAGATGGATGATACACAATTGGCGTGTTTGTGTTGGAGCTGTGGAATGAGTTTAGGAAATCTATCTCTTTTATAGTAGGCAGTAAGTAAGCCCACCCTATGCTGCAGGGTGACATCACCTCATCTCTTTGGGCTGCTCACTGCAAACGCAACCCTGAGAAGTGACCTGAGTGAGGAGCAGTCAGGGCTCTGTGTCCTTGGTACACCTAGCAAGAATGTATAGATATTCTCAGGTACATCGCCTAGAGGATTACAGTGAGAAGTAGTCAAGCTCTGGGTAGAACTGGAAGGTAAAGCTAATAAGACTTGCTGGGGGCTTTGATTTGTGAGGCATTGTTCTATATGGTCAGTCTTTTATTTTTTAATTATTTGAGGACAATTTTATCTGTAAATATTGGAAGTATCTTATATTCAGTCCCAGTGTACTGAGTGCACCTCATTCCATTCAAAGTTCAACTTCAAAGTGATATATTCAGGTCACAACATGCATGCAGATACCTCAAATAAAAGAACAGATTAATTAACTGAACACTTAATTTTATCAAAAGGTTTCTACCTGGTAAGACTTGAGAAAATTTATTTCATAAAACCTGGAAAAATTATGATGCAAAGTTTTTCTAACCAAAGAAAACACTGCTTTCTCTTTGAAAAAAGATATTTGTATCATTTTCTTCTGTTAAGATATCCACTTTCAAACTGTGCTTAGCATTTGTGCAATTTCTTCCAGTTATACTTATCAGGGATTCAAGCATCCAGATTTACAAGATAATGCTTGCATTATCAGGGAAAATCTTTATCAAGGAACCAAATGTAGAAACTTCCCTTAAAGGTAATTAAAATAATACAGATTGCATGCAACATTTCAGCAAACCAAGGTATGTCTGAACTTCTTAAGCTGGTTTCTCAATCTATGTAATCTTTTTAGTCTTCTGAATTACAAATATACATAATCAATAAAGAATAATTAAAACTCATACTGCTAGAATATGATCAGTAGAAAGCCTAATTAATATACTCCACTGATAAATGTCGTACTGGTATGCCATTCCCTGGCACTGATTCTCAACACTGACTGGCCATTAGAATCACTGGAATACTGCAAAAAGAATACTAATGCTTAGGCCCCAATCCTAAAAATTCTGATTTCATTGGGTTAGAATGAGTTTAGGTATTTAGAATGAAAAAAAAAAAAAACAGACAGACAAACACCAGCTCTGGTGGTGCAATGGTTAAGAGCTGGGCTGCTAATCGAAATGTTGACTGTTTGAACCCACCAGCCACCCGTCAGGAGAAAAGACCTGGCAATCTGCTTCTGTAAAGATTACAGCCTAGAAATCCCTATAAGGCAGTTCTACTCTGTCATATAGAATTGTGATGAGTTGAAATTGACTGAACTGCAACATGTTTGGTTTGGTTTTTCGGTTATGAGTAGGCATCGACTTGACACAGAACAACAATAACAGATTTTGCATTTGTGAGGATTCCAAAGGCTTACACAAACAAAAACACCATCCCAGAAACAAAAACAAACAAACAGAAACCTTCCTTAGGTGAAAGTAATGTTGAAACAGAATTGAGAACCAGCGCTCTATTGAATTTCAAAATACAAGTCCCTCAAGTTCGACTGCTGCTACCGAGTGTACTATGTCACCAGATACATTAGAAATAACACGGTTCTCATAGACAGGCAGTCTTCACATATCCCTAGTCTGTTTTTCTCTTTCTTTTCTTCTTGGAGCATTAATAATAATTCGTTTGGCTTTCTCTCTATTTCTCTCTGTGTGTCATAAAACATCCAAATCTAAACCCCTTTCCATGCAAACGACAGCATCTTCCAACTGTGAATAATGGGATCCAGATTCCGTCTAGCTGGGGGCTGCTGTGTCACTTATGAGATTGCCTCCAACACCCCAGTTGCTTGGTCTGTGAGAATCCAAACCATCTTCAAAATTTCTACAGCTTCTCAGAGGACGTGCATTCTCCTAGCCTCCTTGACTTCTTGGGCTTTTGTTGTCTCTGCCTGCCCCATGTCAACAGTAGCCTGAAACTCAGCCCTTCTTTGGTGCTAACACACACTTAATGTAAACGCTTTTTCAATCCTTCACTGACAGTGTTGGCAACATGAGAGGAGGTTAAGGAGTATCACTCTAAGTTGTTTTTGTTGTGTGCCATCAAGCTGATTCCGACTCATAGTGACCCTATATGACGGAGTGGAACTGCCCCATAGGAATTTTAGGCAGTGATTTTTACAGGAGCAGATGGCCAGGTGTTTTCTCCCTCGGAGCCACTGGTGAGTTTGAACTGGAGACCCTTTTTTTAGTAGCCAAGTGCTTTAACCACTGTGCCACCAGGGCTCTTATCATTCTGCCAATTTTCCCTCAATATACATTCTCTCTTCCTTCTTTTTTAGTCACTCACCACTCCCTTCCCTCCCAAAGCATGTCTTTGTCTGGAAAGACATTCCTCTTCCTAAAAGAAATTATGATGACAGCTGTTGCAATAATATCAACTACATGAAGGAAATTTGAATAAGAACTGGTACACATTATCCTTTTATAGATACAAAGCAATTATCTTCTTTTCTTTGAAATACTGTGCTAAGACGAAATCTTATCTGTCTGTCCAAAAATGTTTTTCAGAATTTGAAAATAGAGCATTAAGAGGCAATAAATAAATTATGAAATTTTACTGTATAAACAAATTAGAGTCCTCTAGAGTTTTATTTTCTTTTTAACTCAACTTGATGTTGTTGCTTTTAGGTCCCATCAATCAGTTCTGACTCATAGCAATCCTATTCACAATAGAACGAAACACTGCCCTGTCCTGTTCCAGCCTCACAATTGTTGTTATGCTTGATCCCATTGTTGCAGCCACTGTGTCAATCCATCTCATTGAGGATTTTCCTCTTTTTTGCTGACTTTCTACTTTGCTAAGTGTGATGTCCCTTTCCAGACAGTGGTCTCTCTGATAACATATCCAAAGTATAGCATTCTGGCTATACTTCTTCCAAGACAGATTTGTTCGTTTTTCTGGCAGTCCAGAGTATATTCAGTAGTCTTCATCAACACCATAATCCAAAGGCATTAATTCTTGTTTGATCTTCCTTACTCATGTCTAGCTTTCACATGCATATGAGGCAATTGAAAACACCATGGCTTGGGTCAGGTGCATCTTAAACTTCAGGGTGACATCTTTGCTTTTAAATGCTTTAAAGAGGTTTTTTGCAGTAGATTTGCCCAATGCAATGGGTAGTTTGATTTCTTGACTGCTGCTTCCATGGATGTTGATTGTGTTGTTGCTGTTAGGTGCCATCGATTTGGTTCTGACTCATAGCAATCCTACGTACAACAGAACGAAACACTACCTGCTCCTGTGTCATCATCACAATCCTTGTTATGCTTGACCCCATTCTTGCATCCACTATGTCAATCCATCTTGTTGAGGGTCTTCCTCTTTTTCACTGGCCCTCTACTTTACCAAGCATGATGTCCTTCTCCAGGGACTGATCCCTCCTGATAACATGTCCAAAGTATGTGAGACACAGTCTCACCATCCTTGCTTCTAAAGAGCATTCTGGTTGTATTTCTTTCAAGACAGATCTGTTCATTCTTTTGGCAGTCCATGGTATATTCAATATTCTTTGCCAACACCACTGTTCAAAGGTGTCAATTCTTCTTTGGTCTTCCTTATTCATTGTCCAGCTTTTGTGTGCATATGAGGAAATCGAAAACATCATGGCTTGGGTCAGAATCTCCTTAGTCTTCAAGATAACATCTTTGCTTTTCAATAAAAGAGGTCTTTTGTAGCAGTTTTCCTCAAGCCAATGAGTCTTTTGATTTCTTGACTGTTGCTTCCATGGGTGTTGGTTGTGGATCCAAGTAAAATGAAATCCTTGACAACTTCAATCTTTTCTCCGTTTATCATGATATTGCTTATTCATCCAATCATGAGGATGTTTGTTTTTTTATGTTGAGGTGTAATAATACACTCTGAAGGCTGTGGTCTTTGATCTTCATCACTAAGTGCTTCAAGTCCTCTTCACTTTCAGCAAGCAAGGTGTGTTGTCTGCATATCACAGGTTGTTAAGGAACCTTCCTCCAATCCTGATGCTCCGTTCTTCACATAGTCAAGCTTCTCAGACTATTTGTTCAGCATACGGATTGAATAATTATGGTGAAAGGGTAGAACCTGAAGAACACCTTTCCTGACTTTAACCCATGCAATATCCCCTTCTTCTGTTCGAGTGACTGCCTCTTGATCTATGTACAGGTTCTTCACGAACACAGTTAAGTGTTTCAGAATTCCCATCCTTCACAACGTTATCCATAATCTGTTATGATCCACACAGTCAAATGCCTTTGCGTAGTTATTAAAACACAGGTAAGCATCTTTCTGGTAGTCTCTTGTTTCAGCCAGGATCCATCTGACATCAGCAATGATATCCCTTGTTCCATGTCCTGTTCTGAATCTGGCTTGAATTTCTGGCTGTTTCCTGTTGATATACTGCTGCAGCCAATTTGAATGACCTTCAGCAAAATTTTACTTGGGTGTGATATTAACAATATTGTTTGATAATTTCCGGATTTGGCTGGATACCTTTCTTGGGAATAGGCATAAAGACGGATGATTGTGGATCCAAGCAAAATGAAATCCTCAACAACTTCAACCTTCTCACCATTTATGGTGATGTTGCTTATCGGTCCAGCTGTGAAGACTTTTGTTGTCTTTATGTTAAGATGTAATCCACTCTGAAGGTAGTTGTCTTTGATTTTATTTCATGATGAAATAAAAATACCTTGAATTCAAGACGTAATAAAAATAAATGCCGATGCCAACAGTGTTGCCATTTCTGTAGGACTAAGCAGCATGGCCTATACCAGTTGAAGACATCTCTGGTTTCAGGGCTGTGGAAATAAACAAAGACCATCAAATGAAAACAAACTAAGGCTGTTTATTCAGAGCTTACTATAGCCCTTACTCTTGGCAGAGACTCAGGCAAGCAGGTGAGTGAAAAAGCTTTGCAATGAAAAATAGGAAGGCTTCAGGTACGCTTTGATTGGTGGCTGTTAGCACGGGGAAGCCAGAGTTGGGCTAAATAGAAATGGAGCATCCTATGTGATTGGAGCCCTGGTAGTTCAGTGGTTAAGAGCTCGGCAGCTAAGCAAAAGGTCAGCAGTTTGAAATTACCAACTGCTCCTCAGAAACCCTGCGGGGAAGTTCTACTCTGTCCTATAAAGTGGGAATTGACTAGATGACAACAGGTTTGGACCTGCTGGGGACAATTGCTGTATAGGTCATGGTTTGACTTCCCAGGCTGGTTGCTACAGGTCATAGGTCAGAGTTTTATTTTAATATATGGTCTTACTGTTGTCCATTTGTATATTTAGTCTCTCAGTATTTTCTGTTTTCATGATTGCTTAGCTATTTTTAAAATTAAAATTCAATGATTAATAGAATGAAAATTGTTAAGCCCCTGACTATTAGCCGAAAGGTTGGTGGTTTGAACCCACCCAGAGGCATCTTGGAAGACAGGCCTAGCAATCTACTTCCAAAAGGCCACTGCCATTGAAAACCCTATGGATCAAGGGTTTTCTACTCTGTACACATAAGGTCACCATGAGTGGGAATCAACTCTATGACAACTAACGACAACATTGTATGAAAGTAGAGTTGAGTAAATAAGAGATCCTATTTTACCTGAAAGGCTTCATTTATGCCATCAAATGTAAACCACTGGTAACGAATTACAGCATAAAAAACATAGGCCTGTGATAATGGTTATATTTGCTTACTTTTTTTAACTCCATCTTCTCTCAGGAAGAGGAAGATGTTTGCTCCCTCTCCCCATTAAATAAAGTCATGGCTTTTTGTCCTAAACAGCAGTTAGGCTGGAGTAATGGGAAGGATGAGCCTCTGGGGTCCACAAATGGTTATGTGAGTGGCTACTAACTGTAAGATTGGTGGTTTGAATCCACCCAGAAGCTGCTTGAAAGAAAGGTCTGGCAATATGCTCCTGAAAGTTCGCAGCCATGAAAACCCTACGGAGCATATAACGCACAGAGTTGCCATGAGCTGGAATTGACTCCATGGCAACTTTTTTTTTTTTTTTAAGGGGAAGAGAAGAATTAGGGTGCTGGTGATAGGCTAGTGGTAAGGATGATGTTGACATTTATTTTAAGAGTTTGGCCTCAATGTGCAGATGTCCTAGTAGCCCTGGTGGCACAATGGGTAAGTGCTTAGCTGCTAGCCTAAAAGGTTGGCAGTTCAAACCCACCAGTGGCTTCGAGGGAGAAAAGACCTGATTATCTGGTTCCTGAATGATTATAGCCTAGGAAGCCTTATGTGGCAATTCTGCTCTGTCCTACAGGGTCACTATGAGTTGGAATTGACTTGATGGCACACAACAACAACAGCCAGGTTCAAATCTCAATTCAGCCACTTAATCTCTGTGTGATCTTGGACAAGTTGCTTCACCAATCTATGCCTCAGTTTCTTTATGTGTAAAATGAAGCTAATGATAGTGCCCACCTCAGGTAAATCTATGTAGTGTGCTTAGCATATTGTAAGAGCTAAATAAACATTAGCTATTATTATTGAGAAACTTCACTGACCAGGGTTGATACCAATTGGAATTTCAGTGTATGTGGGCAAGAGTCTAATACATAATGTCTCATCACTTCAGCAACTAATAATACCAATTAATTAAAGTGACACATTTTATTATCTCAGAGATGAAATGAAACCCCCTCTGTTACAGAAAATTCCCTCTCACCCATAGTTTCTACGGGAGATTCATCTACTTTAAATCAGAGAGAAAATTCTAAAGAAGATACCTGTTTTATCTTATATGCCATGTACGTCTTCATATTCACATACAATGAAAGTATGTCCTTCTTGTGTTTTCTATCCGCAAATATAGAAGATACTGTTACAGTCGCATTTTACTGTGTGTTAAACATCTGGTGTCAACAGAAGAAACATGAAAAAAAAAAATGTACTGTCAGAGTCAATAATTTAAAGTATGAACCAGCTCTTAAAATCATCTATAGTATATCGTACATAATTGGCCCTTGTGAATTTTTCTCCCTTTTGTTACTTAGTGAAGTTTATAACTAATTAAAAAATAAAAAAACTCCCTTGTGTTACTTAGTGAAGTTTATAACTAGCTTAAAAAAATTAATCAGGCATATTGTTCTCACATGCAGAGCCCAGGTGGCACAGTGGTTAAGCGCTCAGCTGCTAACTGAAATGTTGGCAGTTAGAACCCACCAGCCGCTCTGCAGAAGAAAGATGCGGCAGTCTGCTTCCGTAAAGATTTACAGCCTTGGAAACCCTATGGGGCAGCTCTACGCTGTCCCACAGGGTTACTATGAGTTAAAATCAACTTGATCGCAGCGGGTTTGAGTTTTTCTTTTTCGGTTTATTGTTCTCACATCTGATGCTGTTTTGGGTAAACTATTTTTGAGAAGTTAAAAGAAAAAGCTTATTACAGTTGATTCTCATTATTCATAGTAATTAAAAAAAAAAAAAGTAATTATGTTCCCTAAAATCATCATGAACACTGAATTAGAAAATACTGAACTGCTGTTCCTAGGGGAAATACAGGATTACGTTCCTGCAAGCCTCTGATCACAACATTTTTGTTGACTGATCAGTACATGACCTTGTTTTATGTATGCTTCCTTTTAAAGACAACTTATTTAATACGTATTGTTGATTCACTAATATTGAACTCACAGCCAACAGCACTATGACTCAAGCCTGAATGAAGTCTCTCTGGCACATGTTTTTCTCTGTCAGGCACATCACAGGCCTACTTATGTTTAGGAGTACTAGACAGCACGTCAGCACTATCTGTGGGGGCTGTTTTAAACAGAGAAATCATCAACAGAAAGCAAAAATATGTGAAAAACGTGGCACTAAAGTGACCAGGGAAAGGATACTTGTTTACACTACTAGAGCTGAAATAAGAAGGCAGAGCATCTTCTTGTTTTACCTCAGATGGGAATGTGCACACTGGGCAACTCAGATTTTCAGTGTTGTGTACGGGTCCATGAGAGACTGTGAAAGTACCTCGAATATTGGTTTGGGGGTTACGAGTGAATTCTAGCAAGGAAGTGAATTCTTAAATATGAAATCCACCAATAATAAGGATCTAGCAGCATAGTGGTTAAGTGCTATGGCTGCTAACCAAGAGGTCGGCAGTTCAAATCAACGAGGTGCTCTTTGGAAACTCTACGGGGCAGTTCCACTCTGTCCTATAGTGTCGCTATAAGTCAGTATTGACTCGACGGCAGTGGGTTTGTGGTGGTTTACTATATTAACGTCACTGAACCAGTGTTAAACATCAACCTGATGGCTCCAAAATAATGCCCTCACAGGTGGGAAAGTTCCAGTGAACATGGAGACATAAACTGTCATTAGGGACACACAGCAGTTTCAGCATTTGAGAGAAAGTGTATTGTTATATCACTGCATTTGACTTTGCTGAATAGTAACAGCGATCGGTTGTTGTTGTTAGGTGCTGTCGAGTTGGTGACTCATAACGGCCCTACAGGGCAGAGTAGAACTGCCATATAGGGTTTCCAAGGAGTGGCTGGTGGATTTGAACTGCCAGCCTTTTGGTTAGCAGGTGCCACTATGCCACTGGGCTCCATGGTGATAGTAGATGGGTTAATCTCTAACCACCACTTTTGATGGATGGCAACTGCAGCCGCCTAAGCTCCACAGTGTGCAGACATAAGCTAGAACAATATTTGAAGTTTAGTAAGTTCTCAGACTTGCAGCCACCCCCTTACTTAAAACCAGTTCCAACTTTTGGCATCTGTATGCTGCATCTCATGTTCCGCACGGTAATCCTCTTTATTTTCTAGGATAGCATTAACCTCTACTGCGCTGTCACATTTTACTGTGCATTAAGCATCTGGTATCAACAGACCAAACAACATGGAAACCAGGATTATGCTGTCAGACTTAATAATTCAGAAATATTAACCAGCTCTCAATTTTCAGTAGCTTTTCACGTGTAATTGGCCCTTGATGTACATTTTGTACTTTTCGTGTAACTCTCTGCACACCAGTATACGATAATAGTGCCTAATCTTTCATGTAACTAACAGAGTTAATTTGGCTAAATGAAATCGATTCATCAGCCATAGTAGTTCTTTGCCACATACATACACAAATTAGTTAAACACACACACATACCCTAAGAAACAGCTATTTTAAAATAATGCAACTTGCTTTTTATTGTGTGCAATAACAGATGAGAAAAACTAATTAGTCTTAAGGAAACTTGAGAAAGGTGAAAAGTGAACCATATTCAAGGAGACCTTGCCTGTGAAGTTAATGTCTATGGCTTAGTTCACTGCCAGCCTCAGTTTGAGACCATTTGCTCCCCTATTTAATTAAAACGTATTTCTCATCTGCTGCGACTCTTTTTAGCTGGAGTACTGCAGGACTGTTCAAGGTCTGTTTAGAATTGGTCTGAAACAGTTTAATTGCAATTTAGAGAGTGTTATTACTAGTGGAGGACCAGTGTGTGGGATCTGGAACTGAAGCAGCAAGCACTGGCCAAAAGTTCTTTTTCTCAGAATATCCTTATTTGAGTATTTCAAGTTGAAAGACAGCCTACTGCCTTGACCCTAGTCAAACTTTTCTTCAAATATTTTAGTACTATTTTTAGATATTTAAAAATTACTTATTTTATTTTTGTTGTTGCTGAGTATCTTTCACTAATTTACTTTAGCATTTTGCATGCTTTTGCCTTTTTCCCAGTCTTTTCTCCCAACTGCTGTTACATGTCATGGTCAATGTATTTGAGAGGAGTGGCTGCTTTTATCTCTGGTGGTTTTCTGCTGTTTATATTATTGAAACAATACAAACAAACTTGCTAAAAGCAAGTTCTATCTAAAAGGAGCCCTGGTGGTGTGATGGTTAAGCACTGGGGTACTAACCAAAAGACTGACAATTTGAACCCATCCAGCAGCTCCGTGAGAGAACGATCTGATGATCTGCTCCCATAAAGAGTACAGCTAGAAAGCCCAATGGAGCAATTCCACTCTGTCACATAGGGCCACCATGAGTCGAAATCAACTCAACAGCTCCTAACAACAACAACACTTAAGAGCGAATGGGCACTGGGTGAGAAAGGAAGGTTTACAGAGTAGCAAAGTAAATGAACTCCAAAGCTCCTTCTCTTTGATATTCCTGAAGTGTTCAAAGCATTTTTGGTTGCTTTCTATTTCTCGGTTGTGTTCCAAATGTATAAGGTTTCCTAATATCTGAACTTCGGATAGGGTAGATGGACTATTTCTAGTAAAGAAAGACCTTTCAACAATCCGAAGATGAAATTAAGAAAACGATTCCATTCTTAACAGCTACAAAATGAATAAAACACTTAGGAATAAATTTAACAAAACAAGTGCAAAACTTATATTGTGAAAACTACAAAACACTTTTGAAAGAAATTAAAGAAGATCTAAATAAATGGAAAACATCCTATGTTCAAGTTGAAAGACTTAACATTGTTAGAATGGTAATGCTCTCCAAATTGATCTACAGCTCAAAGCAATCCCTAACAGAACCTGGTTGACTTCTTTGGAGAAATTAACAAGCTGATTTTAAAATTTGTGTGGATTTGCAAGGAACTCCAAATAACCAAAATAATCCTGAAAGAGAAGAACACAGTCAGAGGACTCAAACTTCCTGATTTTAAAACTTACTATAAAATAATGGCGATCAACACAGTATGGTACTGGCACAAGGATAGACATAGAGATCAATAGACTAGAATGGACAGCCCAGAAATAAACCTATACAGATTTATTTTCTCTTTTTAGAAGCTCTGTTGCCATTCATGAACCAAAAATCACATAATAAATTTTAAGATTTCAGCATTTTACTCATAGATTTATGCACCAACCACTAAGGCCAAAGATGAATAAATTTTTACCAACTTCTACAGTTTGAAACTGACCAAACATGCATCAGCATGCACTGATAATTACTGGTGACTGAAATGCGAAATTTGGAAACTAAGGAGAGGGATTAGTAGTTGGAAAATGTGTCGTTGGTGATAGAAACAATGCTGGAGATTACAGGATAGAATTTTGCAAGAGCAACGACTTATTCATTGCAAATGGACCCCACCAGGTGGAATACACAGAAATCAAATTGGCTACATCTGTGGGAATAGACGATGGAAAAGTTCAATATCGTCAGTCAGAACAAGGCCAGGGGGCTGACTGTGAAACAGACAATCAGCTGCTCCTATGCAAGTTCAAGTTGAAGCTGAAGAAAATTAGAACAAGTCCAGGAAAGCCAAAGTATGAACTCGAGTATATTCCATCTGAATTTAGAGACCATCTCAAGAATAGATTTGACGAGTTGAGCACTAATGACTGAAGACCAGACAAGTTGTGGAATGACTTCAAGGACATGATACATGAAGAAAGCAAAATGTCGTTGAAAAAACAAGGGAGAAAGAAAAGACCAAACTGGATGTCAGGAGAGACTCTGAAACTTGCTCTTGAACATGGAATAGCTAAAGTGAACAGAAGAAATGAAGAAGTACGAGAGCTGAATGGGACATTTCTAAGGGTGGCTCAAGAAGACAAAATATTACAAAGACACATGCAAAGACCTGGAGATAGAAAACCAAAAGAAAAGAACACGCTTGGCATTTCTCAAACTGAAAGAACTGAAGAAAAAATTCAAGCCTCAAGTTGCAATACTGAAAGATTCTGTGGGCAAAATATTGAAAGACTCAGGAAACATCAAAAGAAGATGGAAGGAATACACAGAGGCACTGTACCAAAAAGAATTGGCTGAAGTTCAGTCATTTCAAGAGGTAGCATATGATTAAGAACCAATGGTACCGAAGGAAGAAGTCCAAGCTATACTGAAGACATTGGCAAAAAATAAAGCTCCAGGAATTGATGGAATACAAATTGAGATGTTTCAACAAAAGGATGGAGCGGTGGAAGTACTGACTCATCTATGCCAAGAAATTTGGAGGAGAGCTATCCGGCCAACCGACTGGAAGAGATCCCTATTTATGCCTCTTCCCAAGAAAGGTGATCCAACTGAAAGAGGAAATCATCAGACAATCACATTAATATCTTTGTTTTTCTCTTTCTTTAGTTTAAAAGAAGTATATTGATCTCTTCCTATGTGCTAAGGGACAGAAAGTACAAATACAAAGAAGACAAAGCCACTAACCTCAAGAAGTTGACAGACAATAGAAGAGATAGACATAATAACACGTATTTATAAACATAATCTAAATGTAGTGACAGACATACACACAAGTGTTGGATAAAGTGAACCAAACTCGACCAGTGCAAAAGGCAATAAGGGATCAGGATAGGCTTCCTGAAAGAGGAATCTAACAGGAGAAGTAGGTAAATATAGCTGAAGGGCTCTAGGTAGGGCAGAAACAGAGTGTGAAAGAATGAGATGTGTACAGAGGACTACAAATGTAAGTGTAAATGTGAAGCATGAACCAGGAAGCAAAGGCAAGACATGAGATCGCATCATGTAGACCTTTGTGTGCCAGGTTAAGGAGTTTAAAGCTGACTCTACAGACAGATGAGTAGTTTAAAGTTTTCATCAGGGTAGCAAGCTGTCAGATTTTCATTGTAGGTAAAACACTCTGACATTTGTGTGGAGCTGACAGTGACAAGAATTTTGAGAATAAGATGGAGGAAAGGATACTGAATAGGAGAATTTAGGTGAGAAAAGATGAAGATCCGAATTAAGACAGTGTTAAATTTGTACCTCGATATACTCTCACTGCGGCACACATGAAAAGACATATGCACAAGTTTAGTTTGTGCAACACTATTTATAACAGTACAGTCCCTTAAGCTCTCAGTTACTAGCAGAAAGTTTGGAGGTTTGAATCAACCAGAGGCTCCTTGGAAGAAAGGCGTGGTGATCTATTTCCAAAAAGTCAGCCCTTGAAAATCCTATGGAGCACAATTCTACTCTGACACACATTGGGTCTTCATGAATCAGAATTGACTCAACTACAACTTTTTTTTTTTTCTTCTGTAAGATTGGAAACAACCGTAGTGTTTTTATTTAATGCACAGATGTCAAGATGTGGAATCTTGGTAACTGCGATGTGGATATATGGGAGTAGTTGGAGGAGTCAGAAAATCTGATTTCTTCAGGACTCTTCCCACCATCTCATATTAGGATGTAGTCTAAGGAAATGGTCAATATTTAAAAGCAGATTAACCTCATCATTTTAGTCTGTTCTTCTCTGCTCATAGTCACTAGAGTCATTTGCTATAAACTAAGAATAAGGCAAATATATTGACTATCACCACGATTATTAAATCTTACTCTGAACGTTCTAGCCAATATAACAAGACAAAAAAAATTGTATAATGCTCGTACACACTGGAAATTAGTTGATAAATGCCTATTATTATTTTTCTTCTGGAAAAACATAAGGGAATCAACTGAAAAACCTACTAGTATTCCATAATGTGGTAGATTATGAGTTGTAAAAATATTGAATTTTCTGTATACTAGAAAAATCCACTTAAAAATAATGGGAAATAATTCTAGTCCTAACACCAATCCAAATACAAAATATTTAAGACTAAGTTAACACGGATGTGTAGAAATTATGTGAGGAAAATTGAAAAATTTTATTAGCAAGGTAAATACAGAGTTGAATAAATTGAATAAAATACAGTTTCTGAATTAGAATATTTACTTTTTTTTAATATGTGAAGTCTACCCTAAATTGATCATAAGCTCATTCAATCCTAGTAAAATACCAATGAAGAAGTTTTTAGGATATGATGTAATTATTTTTACTTTTTTTGGTAAGCAAAATCATGCCCCAAATTATCAAGAAATTTTTCAAAATAAGGGCCGATAAAGGGCCTTGCCTTAACAAATAGTAGCAGTTACTATCAAGCAGTAACAGTGTCATCTTTTTTTTTTTTTTTTGCTACGGATGGCCAAGATTTTTAAAAAATCTGGTATTTATATACTCATAAAAACTGATCATAAACTGAGACAAGTCAATAATATAGACTAGAGCTGTATTTTACACTAGGACTGTAAGTTGCATAAAAGTAGAAATCAGAATAAATAAATTCTGTGGGCAAATTAATCTGGCGAATTTTGAGAAAAATAAAGTTAAACCTGTTTCTTTACTGCTAAGACTTTAATAGATTCATATACATAGTGAATTTTTAAACAGAGCCATTACATACAATAGTTCTCAGATTTATTTGATCTCAGAATCTTTTTAAAAATACATAGGGCAAGATAAATACTCTTCTTAACAATTAGTGAAAAGTTGAATGAGAAGTAGGCACACATTTGTATAATTTAAAGTTCTAGAAAGAGATACCTCAATTCATTTGAGAAAGAATAGATTCAGCAAGTGGAATTTAGACACCTGGGTTAAATTTGGAAATAAACATCATAAATATTAAGATTTAAATTTAAAAATTAAAACCAAAAAGTAGTAGAAGACACTAAGCTTTGAATACATACTGCCAAGGTAGATGTCACAGTTCCTATAGCTCAACCTCCCTGGGCCCAGAAGTGACTTTACTGAGAGAATAAGAGAAAATTTATTGAGAGAATAAAAGATTCTGGATAAATGTTCAACCTCCTTAAATTATGTAAACTAAATGGACACAGAATTTTTCACTCATGAGATTGACCATGATTAAAAATACATTATCTAATATTCATATAAGGAACCCTGGTGGCACAGTGGTTAAAGTGATGGACTGCTAACTGAAAGGTCGGCAGTTTGAAATCTCTAGTTGCTCTTTGGGAGATGTGGCAGCCTGCTTATGTAGAGATTTACAGCCTTTGGAAACCCTATGGGGTCACTATGCGTAGGGATCAACTCGACAGCAATGGGTTACCGTTCATATACTCATAAAAACTGATCACAAACTGAGGTCGCATTTCCTTTTTACACCTGGACTCATATCCCAAGAGCTCCCATCTTGATTAACTGCAAGAAATTCAGTCTTACACTAGGGTTCTCTGCCCACGACTCTCTGGGAATACCCAGGTAATGCTTACAGGCTTGGGGGGTTGGTTCTGGTGGCCACTTGTCCCCAGCCAGCAATCTTGCTCTGGACCACTGCTCCAAACTCTTGGTCCCCTTAAGCCACTTTATTCCAAATGAGGAAATAACCAAACCCAGTGCCGTCGAGTCGATTCCGACTGATAGCAACCCTATAGGATAGAGTAGAACTGCCCCATAGAGTTTCCAAGCAGCGCCTGGCAGATTTGAACTGCTGACTCTTTGGTTAGTAGCCGTAATACTTAACCACTAGGCCACCAGTGTTTAATAATAAAAAAAAAAAATTGCTTTTTTTTTTTTTTTAGGCTACCTTTAATTCTCCATGACTCAGGTGATAACAAAGTATTAACTAGGTATATTGAAGACAGGGAAGTAACCGATGAGTATTACAGAGTATTACACAGAAAACATGTAAACATTCCCTAGTAGATAAGACTCTGTAAGAGTGCGGAGACCTGACCTCTCTACCGGGAGCAGCCTAGGTGGCTTCTCTCCTTAATCTTGGGTATGTCACCATGTCTCCAAGTGCTGGGGTCTCTACCAACAGAAGTACCCTGGACGTGTCTCTCCTATTTAAAGACAGGGAGGATAGAATCTTTTCTTTATTTCATATTTACGTAATCAAATAGCCAATTAATTTTTTTCTTAGAAAAAAAGAACAGCCATTTCTCAAAGGTACTTGATGCCATACTTCAGTTCAGTTGACTAAGTTCATATCTACATTATTTACGAAAGGAAGTCCACTGTGATGGCTGAGAGTATGAGCTGGAATCGTGACTTTGCCTCTTATAAGTTACCTTGAACAGTACACATAATTTCTCTGAGTTTTCTTTTTCATTTCTGTGAAATAGGATTAATAACATCTACCTCTTGAGCTGGAAAACAGAAGACCGAGGATCCAACTCAGCTGTGGTGCCAAGTCTAGTTACTTCCTTTTCGCTTTTAGGCACTATGTAGCTCTTCTAGAAAGAGATTCCTTTAATTATATAAGGATGTCCTCTGGCGCAAAATTTCTTTTTAATGATTCAGTTCATTTCCACAAGAAGGCTACTAAATAGAAATCTGCCCTCCTTTATTTAGGATATTGATTTATTATCTTTTCATATATAAAATAATACTAATTCAGAAACCAGGATGACTTCTCCCGAAAACATTGTTTGCCTCGGGACTGCACGTTGGGTTAGTACAATATAGGCACAATTTCAAATGTCAAGTTTCTAGTTGATGAGGTAACTTTTGATTTTAGATATTTGACTGTGCTTTTGGAATTTTTTTTTTCTTCTTTCCTTCCTAGTGAGTAGATCCAACCAAGAATCCATAAGAAAGTTGATTTTAAAACATCCTGGGATGATTGTATCTGTTAATTTTCATTAGTCCCAAAACAATGTGGAATGGATTCTATAGGGAAAATATTAAAAGACTCAGGAAGCATCAAAAGAAGATGGAAGGAATATACAGAGTCACTACGCCAAAAAGAATTGGTGGATGTCCAACCACTTCAGGAGGTAGTGTATGATCAAGAACCGACTGAAGGTAGGAAGCCTAAGCTGCACGGAAGGCATTGGTGAAAAACGAGGCTCCAGGAATTGATGGAATACCAATTAAGATGTTTCAACAAACAGTTGCAGCGCTGGAAGTGCTCACTCATCTATGCCAAGAAATTTGGAAGACAGCTTCCTGGCCAACTGACTGGAAGAGATCCATGTTTATGCTTATTCCCAAGAAAGGCGATCCCATGGAATGAGAAATTTATCGAACACTATCATTAATATCACCCATAAGTAAAATTTTGCTGAAGATCACTCAAAAGCGACTGCGGCGGTACGTTGACAGGGAACTGCCAGAAATTCAAGGTGGATTCAGAAGAGGATTTGGAACCAGGGATATCATTGCCGATGTCAGATGAATCCTGTGGACTAACTCTACGGCCAGTTCCATAGTCTTATTCACTTTCCCATTTACTTAACAATACTATTCAGACATTCATATTTGCAGATAGATATTTGATAACATTTACGAAATTAGCAAAAAGAATAATTAGAGGAGAATTTTAATGAAAACATAACTCCTAGGGCAATTTTCAGCAACATTAAATCAAATGATTTGTTTTTTTTTTTTTTTGCTTGTCTTATTTCAGCTAGAGACTAGATAAATCCAACGAACGTTTAGCTGTGTGTTTTCCCTAAGTATTGTTAACCAATTGAATCTCCAGCAAAATATAATACAATGTGTAAATATGGCACAAGTCCTTTTAGCCTAGCAAATTTTCAGATAAGGACATTTTCTGTTTCTGAGGGACGACAAGTGTTTTTGATGCCCTTATAAAGAGAGCTAGAATGTTCTCTTTAGTGTACTCATAATGCAATTCATCGTGGATCATTGTACTGTACTCTAAGGCCTTTCCACATCTGGACGAGGGTGGGTGGAGAGTGATGACAACTCTAGGGCCCTTTTCTCTCTTTCCCCTTTTTATACCTTTTTCTTTTTTAAGGGCCACACAGATGTAACTGTAAAATCTTCATTCTAATGAGAGAGCCGAGAGCTTGGGAGAACCCACCTGGAAAATCCTCTTATGTTTTTATATCCTTCCTGCTTTTTTATAGAAAGCTCATCAAGCTTATAGGTTAGGGAGAACTTAAATGGAAGCAACAGAGAACTAAAAATGGGGAAAATAGGCCAATGACAAATCATAATAAAAATAGTAGTTGAGAAGAAAAAATGGAATAAAAAATATCTAGTAATAGTGTGCATGTCTCTGGAATAACTGGTAATAATTCTTCCAGTGGAAGAATCTGTGATCCATTTTAAAAATAATTTTATGGTGAGATTTACTTTTCCTAGGTGCTTAGAACTTCTGTCTTGGCAATCACAGGACAGACTTTTTGTTCTCAATAATATATCATTAAGGAATAAATGACGAAACCTACAGGGAAATTACTGGTGTTCATAATCCACGGGACAGAAAAAACAGTATTTTGTGGGATTCTTTCTCCCCACCTTGGCTGTAGAATGCTATGTATATTCTTTTTCTTTCTTTTTTATAAATCCTAAGTATAGAAAATCTGAGTTACTATCTGCTGGCTAAGCTTAGGAAAGTACTGAAAAAGTACTTAAAAAAAGATAAGATTTAAACCTGGGTCCACTACTAGGTTTAAGAGACCTATAAAATATTTTAATTAATTAATTAATTTCTTCTCTAACACAGTGGTTAAGAACAAGGGTTTTCATGTTGGAATGTCTGGTGTGAACCTTGCTTTGTCACTTCCTAGCTCCTGACAAGAAGATGTGTAACTTTTCTGGCTCCAGTTTCCTCCTTCGTAAAAGGGATATAACAATAGTAACTACTTCAAAACATTGCTGTGAGGATTAAATTCGCTTTGCTTTTTTTTTTTTTTTTGCTTAGAAAAATAAGGAGCCATGGTAGTACAGTGGTTAAGCAGTGGGCTGTTAACTGAAAGGTCAGATGGTTCTAACCTACCACCTAACAATTATTGTTCTTAGGTGCCGTCGAGTTGGCTCTGATTCCTGGTGACCCCATGTACAATATAATGAAACACTGCCCGGTCCTGCACCATACTCACAATTGTTATACTTGAGCTCATTGTTGCAGTCACTGTGAGGATCAGTTTCATTGAGGGTCTTCCTCTTTTTAGCTGAACCTCTACCAAGCATGGTGTCCTCCTCCAGGGACTGATCCTTCCTAATAACATGTCCAAAGTATGTGGGACTTAATCTTTCCATCCTTGCTTCTAAGGAGCATTTTGGTTGTACTTCCTCCAAGACAGATTTGTTTGCCAACGCCACAATTCAAAGGCGTCAATTCTTCAGTCTGCGTTATTCGTTGTCCAGCTTTTGCATGCATATGAGGCAATTGAAAATACTATAGCTTGGGTCAGATGTGCCTTAGTCTTCAAAGTGACATCTTTGCTTTTCAACGCTTTGAAGAGATCTTTTGCAGCAGATTTACCCAATGCAATGCACCTTCTGATTTCTTGACTGCTGCTTCCATGGTTGTTAATTGTGGATCCAAGTAAAATGAAATCCTTGACGACTTCAATCTTTTCTCCATTAATCATGATATTGTTTATTGGTCCAGTTGTGAGGATTTTTGTTTTCTTTATGTTGAGCTGTAATCCATACTGAAGGCTGTGGTCTTTGATCTTTATTAGTAAGTGCTTCAAGTCCTCTTCACTTTCAGCAAGCAAGGTTGTGTCATCTGCATATTACAGGTTGTGAAGTCTTCCTGCAATCCTGATGCCCGGTCCAGCATCTCAGATTATGTGCTGAGCATACAGGTTGAACAGGTATGGTGAAAGAATACAACCCCGATGCACACCTTTCCTGATTTTAAACCACACAGTATCTCCTTGTTCTGTTTGAAGGACTGCTTCTTGATTCATGGACAGATTCCTCATGAACACAATTAAGTTTTCTGGAATTCCCATTCTTTGCAATGTTATCCATAATTTGTTATGATCTACACAGTCAAATGCCTTTACATAGTCAATAAAACAGAAATAAACAACTTTCTGGGATTCTCTGCTTTCAGCCAGGATTGATCTGACATCAGCAATGATATCCCTGGTTCCAAATCCTCTTCTGAATCTGCCTTGAATTTCTGGCAGTTCCCTGTCAATGTACTGCTGCAGTCGCTTTTGAATGATCTTCAGCAAAATTTTACTTATGGGTGATATTAATGACAGTATTCGATAAATTCTGCATTCCATGGGATCACCTTTTTTGGGAATAGGCATAAATACTGATCTCTTCCAGTCAGTTGGCCAGGTAGCTGTCTTCCAAATTTCTTGGCATAGATGAGTGGCCATTTCCAGCCCTGCATCTGTTTGTTGAAACATCTCAATTGATATTCCTTCAATTCCTGGAAACTTGTTTTTCATCAATGCCTTCAGAGCAGCTTAGACTTCCTTTGTTCTGTCAGTTCTTGCTCATTCGATACCTCCTGAAGTGGTTGAACATCCACCAATTCTTTTTGGCATTGTGACTCTGTATATTCCTTCCATCTTGTTTTGATGCTTCCTGAGTCTTTTAATATTTACCCTGTAGAATTCTTCAATATTGCAACTTCAGGCTTGAATTTTTTCTTCAGGTCTTTCATCTTGAGAAATGTTGAGCCTGTTCTTCCCTTTTGGTTTTCTATCTCTAGGCCTTTGCACATGTTCTTATAATACTTTGTTTCCTCAAGCTGCCCTTTGAAATCTTCTGTTCAGTTCTTTTACTTCAACATTTCTTCCATTTGCTTTAGCAACTTGAAGTTCAAGAGCAAGTTTTGGAGTCTCTTCTGACATCCGTTTGGGCTTTTCTTTCTTTCTTGTCTTTTTAATGATCTCTCGCTTTCTTCACATGTGATGTCCTTGCATAACTCGTCTGGTCTTCAGTCATTTGTGTTCAACTTGTCTTATCTATTCTTGAGATGGTCTCTGAATTCAGATGGGATATATTCAAGGTCGTACTTTGACTCTGGTGAACTTGTTCTAATTTTCTTCAGTTTCACCTTGAACCTGCATATGAGCAATTGATAGTCTGTTCCACAGTTGGCCCCTGGCCTTGATCTCACTGATGTTATTGAGTTTTTCCATGGTGTCTTTCCACAGATATAGTCGATTTGATTCCTGTGTATTCCATATGATGAGGTCCACGTGTATAGTCACCGTTTATGTTGGTGAAAAAGGTATTTGCAATGAAGAAGTCATTGGTCTTACAAAATTCTATCATTTTGTAAGACCAATGACTTCTTTGATCTCTGGCATCATTTCTATCACCAAGGCCATATTTTCCAACTACTGACTCTTCTTTGTTTCCAACTTTGGCATTCCAATCACCAGTAATTGTCAATGCATCCTGACTGCATGTTTGATCAGTTTCAGACTGCAGAAGTTGGTGAAAATCTTTAGTTTCTTCATCTTTGGCCTTAGTTGTTGGTGTGTAAATTTGAATAATAGTCATTTTAACTGGTCTTCCTTGTAGGTGTGTGGACATTATCCTAACACTGACAGTGTTATACTTCAGGATAGATCTTGAAATATTCTTTTTGATGATGAATGCAACACCATTCCTTTTCACACGGTCATTGCCAGCAGAGTAGACCATATGATTGTCTGATTCAAAATGGCCAATACCAGTCCATTTCAGCTCACTAATGCATAAGTTATCGATGTTTATGTGCTCCATTTCATTTTTGGAGATTTCCAATTTTCCTACATTCGTACTTGTGCATTCTACATTCTGATTATTAATGGATGTTTACAGCTTTTTCTTCTCATTTTGAGTCATGCCACATCAGCAAATGAAGGCCCCAAGAGCTTTAGTCAGTGCATGTCATTAAGGTGGACTCTACTTTGAGGAGGCAGCTCTTCCCCAGTTGTCTTTTGAGTGTCTTCCAACCTGAGGGGTTCATCTTCCAGCACTAGGCCAGACAATGCTCCACTGCTATTCAAAAGATTTTCAATGGCTAAGTCTTTTCAGAAGTTGATTGCTGGGTCCTTCTTCCTAGTCTGTCTTAGTCTGGAAGCTTAGTTGAAACCTGTCCACTGTGGGCTACCCCGCTGGTACTTGAACACCGGTGGCGTAGCTTCTAGTATCACAGTGATACAAAAGCCCTTACAGTATGACAAACTGACAGACACTTGAGGGATTTTGCAATTCATAAGCATTTAGTTAAGGCTAGGTGATAAATATAAATGTTATTATTATTGGTACTATAAGGCATTGATGGTTCAGTGGTAGAATTCATGCCTTCCGTGTGAGAAACCTGGGTTCAATTCCCGGCCAATGCACCTCATGCACAGCCACCACCCATCTGTCAGTTGAGGCTTGTGTGTCGCTATGGTGCTGAGCAGGTTGCAGGGCAGCTTCCAGACTAAGACAACTAAGATTGAGTAGAAAGAAAAGCCTGGTGATCTACTTCCAAAAATTAGCCAGTGAAAGCACTATAGATTGCAATGGACAATCCCAACTGATCATGGGGATGGCAGAGGATTGTGCAGTGTTTCATTCCATTGTGTATGGGGTCACCATGAGTTGGGGCACACTCCACAACAGCAACAATACAACAGCAATAACAACCACACTTATCATTACTATTGGCTAATTATTGTTACTATTAGCTATTTGTAAAAAAATATATATTTTGCTGGACCTTCTGCTAGGTGGTAATAAAACATGACTCAGATGAATGTCCTTATTTTGTACTTTCTTGGAGTTCGGTGGGGGCCAGAGGTTCTTATCCAGGAGTCCATGGCTGAGTGTCAGAGAGTCCATGCATTCTATGCAGAATTGTGGACAAGAATTTTTTTTGGGCGAGGAGATGATTTCCAGCTTTATTAGATTACCTTGGAACCAGTGATCCTAAAGTAATGCAGGTCCACTGGTCTGCATAGAAATTTCCACAACAGATTACAAAGGGACATGTGAGCCTCCATCTCATCTGGACCAAGAAGGAGGGAGATGCTGAATGGCCTCAGGCATCAGGGAAAATTAAGGACCCTTTAGAGCTCAAGTACCATTTTATCACCAAATACTTTCCACTTCCTTACTTTCTTGGGAAAAGCCCCATCATGTTTTTAATACTAGGTGTGCATGTACACACATATCCACACCTATGACAACCAAAGAGGCTTTGATGCAAAACAATTCAACAGAAGTGATATTTTCACTTTTATAACAAAGATTTTTCCAAATCCTTTTCCCAGCAACACTTAATGTTTTCATCAGCCTGCAAATGATCTGATGACATGTTGTTCTCCTGCAACCAGACTGTGAGTTCCCAAGGGGCAGGGCCTGAGTAGTAGCAACCTTTGTACCCCAGCATCCAGCACAGGGCCCTGCACACAGTAAATGGTCAGTGTAGTTTTCAGTTCTTAATTGAGCTTTGACTGAACTGTACTAAAGTTTACCAACACAGATACGCATTCCTTATCAAGGAAGCAGGGTTCACCTGTGAAATATTTTGCTTTCTGTGTTGCCAGGACCAAACCCACTGAGACACACTTAGTTTAAAATGACTAATTAGCAGCTAATGATTTTGATTTGATTTTTTTTTTTTTTAATTCTCTAGTTGCCATTTGACTATAAACAATGAGAAAATGACAAATTGAAATCAAACGACTGGTATGGTAGGTTAAAGAAAAAGGGAGGGTCTCGATGCCATTCCAGGAAAGAGCGGTAGTCAGCAGGAAAAGGGGGGGATGAGAGGTGAGAAGCTGCCATTTGAGTAACCGTGTCACTGCCCGTAGCTATGAATCACTGATAGAGCATGTGGCAACTCAGGATTTTTGTGATTTCAGTCTGTGCACCACACTAGCCTTGTAATGAAGCATTCCTTCATGGAACTGATTACCATTGCGGTTTATGTACCCACTTCCCAAGCAGTCACAATCATAGATCATGTTCTGAAGGATTTCCCAACGGTCACCACCAGCCGTAGGTTTCAACAACCCAAGCAATTTTAAGATATGCCAGGACAGTGTTTTTTTTTTATTTTATACAAAATTTACTTTTCCTTTACAATGCTATACAAAAAACAGGGATACGAAATAAACCCCCGAAATCTTCCTACAACCCTGAACTGGGGGTTGGAGAGGTGCTTTGTACTTGCTCAGATAGAGAAGAGGAGAGCCAGCTCCTCCTCACCATAGGTGTCAGGTGCCCTCTGTTAGTGCTATGGATGTGGGACACTGAAGGTTGCAGTGAACATGAATCCACGGCCAGAGCTCCCTGGTTTAAAAGGTCTAAACAGCTGGGAACCAATATTCCCTGTGTTCTGCCTTAATGTAAAGCCTTGATATGGCACTGGGATGTTTCTTCAAGTCTCGACTGTCTGGTATCTTCATTGTGACTTCCTTAATTCAGGCCCCTGCCACGTCTTGCCTGGTGTAAGCATCAAGCCCCATACTGACTTCCCTCATTACCCCTGAGTGGTCTGCTACCTCTGTGCACCCCCATTACCTCCCAAGTCCACAATCGTCCCGGCTACACAAAACTACATTTGTTGTTGTTAGCTGCCATGGAGTCGGCCCCTGACTCATGCGCAAAGTTCCTTTTGGAAGGAGGTTGCTGGGCCTTTCTTCCTAGTCCGTCTTAGTCTGGAAGCTCCGCTGAAATGTAGTCAGCATCACAGCAGACTCTGATGCCCCACTGACAGACAGGTGGTGACTGCACCTGAGGTGCATTGGCTGGGAATGGAATCCAGGTCCTGTATGGAAGGAGAGAATTCTACCACGGAACCAGCACTGCCCCCAAATTACATTTAGCTGTCCTTGATCTCTCTGTCCTCAGGATCTCTATGCACACTGTTTTTTCTGCCGAAAATATTCTCCTTCCCTCTTCATCTTACAGCCCAACCCCTCTAGACCTCCCTTCTTCCCCCAAACACTTTCTCACGTCTTGGTTAGCGCCCCTTATAGGCACTTCTATAGCTCTATGGGCCATCCTCAACACAGCCCTCATAACCCTATGATCTAATTGTTCACCAGACAGCAGACTCATGAGGCAATAAAGTGTGGGTCTTGTTAATCAATACATCCTGAGTCCCTTGCACACATCCTGATCCAGTAGGGTCTCAATAATTATGCCATAAATGAATAAACGAATGTGTCAAGGTTCAAGAATGTGTTTGCTATAACTGTCCTACCCGTTTTTGTGTTCATGGATCAAAACTCTCATGGCTTCTAAAGACATCGCTCTTTTGATACAAGTTTTTTTTCCAAATGAGACTAGAGAAAAAACTTTAATTTGATTAAAATGGTATCAAAAAACTTTTAAGCCTCTTTCTACCGTTAGGATAAGAGAGAGGGGACGTCAGAGTGCTCAGTAAGTAGGGTAACCCTCTATCCTGCTTATTCCTGTTGTTTTGGTGTAATTATTTTATTTCAATTTTTATTTCTTGTACTTTAGATGAAAGTTTACAGAACAAACTAGTTTCTCATTAAACAGTTAGTATACACGTTGTTCTATGACACTGGCTAACAACCCCACAACATGTCAACACTCTCCCTTCTCAACACTGAGTTCTCTATTACCAGCTTTCCTGTTCCCTCCTGCCTTCCAGTCCATGCCCCAGGGCTGGTGCACCCCTTTAGTCTTATTTTGTTCCATGGGTCTGTTCAATCTTTGGCTGAAGGATGAACCTCAGGTGTGACCTCATTACTGAGCTGAAAGGGTGTCTGGGAGCCATACTCTCAGGGTTTCTCCAGTCTCTGTCAGGCCAGCAAGTCTGGTCTTTCTTTTTGAGTTAGAATTTTGTTCTACGTTTTTCACCAGCTCTGTCTGGGACCCACTATTATGATCCTTGTCAGAGCAGTCAGTGGTGGTAGCCGGCCACCATCTCCTTGTACCGGACTCAGGCTGGTGGAGGCCTTGGTAGATGTGGTCCATTAGTCCTTTGAACTAATATTTTCTCGTATCTTTAGTTTTCTTCATTCTTCCTTGCTCCCAAAGGGGTGAGACCGGTGGAGTATCCTACATGGCCGCTCACAGGTTTTTAAGACCCCAGACGCTACTCACCAAAGTAGAATGTAGAAGATTTTCTTTATAAGTTATATTATGCCAGTTGAGCTAGATATTCCCCGAGATCATGGTCCCCATAGCCCTCAGCCCAGCAATTTGGTCCCTCAGGGAGTTTGGATGTGCCCATGGGCCTACCATGACCTTGCCTTGTACAGGTTATGCTGGCTTCCCCAGTATTGTGTACTGTCTTACCCTTCACCAAAGATTCCACTTATCTATTGTCTATTAAGTGTTTTTCCATCCCCACACCCACTCCCTCGTAACCACCAAAGATTCTTTCTTTTTTTATGTAATCCTTTTCATGACTATTTACAGTAGTGGTCTCATACAATATTTGCCCTTTTGTGATTGACTTATTTCACTCAGCATAATGCCCTCCAGGTTCATCCATGCTATGAGATGCTTCACAGATTCATCGTTGTTCTTTATCGTTGAGTAATACTCCATTGTGCATATGTACCACAGTTTGTTTATCCATTCATCTGTTGATGGGCATCTAGGTTGTTTCCATCTTTTTTTGCTATTGTGAACAATGCTGCAATGAACGTGGGTGTGCATATGTCTATTCTTGTGATGGTTCTTATTTCTTTAGGACATATTCCTAAGAGTGGGATTGCTGGATCATAAGGTTATTTCTAACATTCTGAGGAAGCACCATATCGTTTTCCAAAATGGTTGTATCATTTTGCATTCCCACCAGCAGTATGTAAGAGTCTCAATCTCCCTGCAACCTCTCCAACATTTGTTATTTCCTTTTTTATTGTTTTATTGTAAGGTCTACCTGCTCTTTCTGCCTTGATTCCATTGGATACTACTGTGTCTGGGTTTCTGTTCATTGTAACCGAAGTTGCCAAGATGTAGGCAGCTAAAATTCACGCTGGTTCATCTTGACACTTGTTGGCAGACCCAAGTTTGCCAATAAGGTTATTCAACATTTACTATCATTCTTAAGTCCATCCTTCCCTTCCTCCTTTCCAAGGTTACTTATAAAAACAGAACTATTTCTGGGCGGGGGGGGTGGGGGATCTTGATTTTAGCAGCAAACGTCTCAGAGAGGTTTCATTGATAACTAGTTGAAAGGGAAGTTCCTTGGGTGTAGCTCACAGGGTAGATAGCTTCATATGGCTTTGAGAAAAGGGGAGAGGGGCTCAGCCACAGGTTGAACTTGGATGATTTCTTGCTTCTGCTATGGTCGGCCTTGACTTAGCTTTTGAAAGAGGCAATTCTGTAAAGGAGAAAGTAACCAAAATTAAGGTTTGGAATGACCTTAACATGCTAATAATCTGTCTTAGTTCTCCTTTTTAGTCATGTGATTAATCCAGACATGAACTTAATAATCTTATATGTAAATTCACATGGGAAAACAGAACAACCTAATTAGTTACGGTCATTTCTGAATTTTTTTCAGCAGGGTTGTTCTGGCATCTCCATGGAGAATCAGTCCTCAGATGGAAATATTTTTTACTTTCTTTGAAAATGGAATTGGAAAATGTAAGATGTTCCCTAATTCAGGACTCTTTGATCTCCTGGCCTCTTAATTAATGTTTTGGGTCAGGAAAATTTCTTCTTTTAATGTTTGTCATGGAATCAAAGAAAACTTCAAAAATAAATCATTCTCTCGAAGAAAAATAAATGGACTTTTTTTGATTAAACCCAGAACCAAACCCAGTGCCATCGAGTTGATTCCGACTCATAGTGACCCTATAGGACAGAGTAGAACTGCCCCATAGAGTTTCCAAGGAGAGCCTGGTGGATTCGAAGCCATAGCACTTAGCCACTACGCCACCAGGGTTTCCTTTTTTTGATTAGTCATTGTAATATCGTAGACTCATAGCACTTAGAGACAAACTGGACTAAGTGTCTTCACTTTTTGAAATGAGGAAAATTAGAAACTTAGAATTTATAGTCTTGTGATCCTCCTGTCAATGCTCTTTAGTATTATTTTAAATACAGTAGATTCTCAGTCTTTGTAGCCTCTAGGGAACAAGTGAGGCACCTTTCATACTGACTTGAGGACTGTGCCAACGGTGATACAAGCTCAAAAACCAGTGTGTATTTGTTTCTTTCAAGTTCAGGTTTCTCATAAAAGAAACTTAAGACAGAAGTTTTATTTTCTATTTTCCTTTAAAAATTATGACAGCAGGCTAAGAGAGAGAAATCAAGAGGAAAATCAAGCAATGAAAACATTTTTGTAATATAACAAGATATTTAATATTCTGTAATTTTCCCTTACGTCACACATTACTTAAGGAGCATAAACCTGACTTGCTTTTGTTCATAATTAATATTAATCGGCATTTTAACAGGATGCTGTCTTTGCAAAATCATCTATGGCACTGCTTTCAACATCAGCATGTATCACAAAATACATTTCAACTGTTTTGCAAACTTTCTTCCAATTAATAATTGAAGAGAGGAACAGCTTGCAGTATATGCTTGGAACTAATTTTAGTATATATAGTTGGAAATGACAGGCACACTTGAAGATGTGACTGAAGCCTGGTAATATTTAAATATTCAGCTTTTCCTGTTACCTTGACTGGAGTAAAGTTGGTTCCCAAGGTAAAAACTAAGTGGTCTGCCGGCATATGGTAGAACCTCCATTTGAGTGCTAAAAGCTGGATACTGTTTTTGTGAAACAGATGTTGTTGAGTGCAGCAATGCACAACTGACTCTAGCTAACAGCTGGGAATCCTTCGTGACCCATATAGCGAGAAATAAACATGGTCCTATGCTTGGCAAAAGTGTAAGAAAGCAAATTTCCATTTGTTAAGGGCTTATCAAAATGAAGAATAAATGTTTTTAGCCATAAACTGATTTTATTCACCAGAGTAATCTTTCCAGCAGCTTATGTGATGTCCTCATAACATTCCAGGCACCCTTTGCCAGATGAAGGCTGCAGTTGTGCTGACATATAGTACAGATGGAAAATAAACATCTGCCTCAATCAGAAGAGAAGACCAAGGACAAGGTTGACGGATATTATCTGGCATGATTATCTTTGTGGGGAAGCATATAAATGCTACAGGACCAAAACCACTGGCATCGTCTGGTGTTGTCCTTATGTGGTTACTGACCATGAAGAGAGACGATTAGTGTCTCCCTCCAAGGAGCGCTGCTGCAGATGCTCAGGATGATACCATTCCAGCTCTCTACGATCTGCTTGCTGCAGCCACACCACGCCAGCCGCAGAGCGATTCCCTTTGATTTTTCGTTCATGGTTTTGCTGCATTTATTGTCTGCAAAGTTTCCCTTCTTGTGGTTGAATGCCACAAAAAGAGGGAGGAGGGAACAAGAAGAGGAGTTCAAAACAGCTAAGATAAAAACAGCTTTTTTCATGGTCTTAGGAAAATGTCAGTAAAAGTGCCGAGGCCAAGTTCAAGTGATTTTCTTCAGCTGGGACTAAGCCCCAACACCATATTTTAATACATGGGCCAACCTCACCTTTGACAAAACCTGAATGGGATAACATATGTGCTGTAAGAAAGCCACCCACACATGCACACACGTGGATACACACACATGCAGTGCAGTCCCAGCACTGAGTTCCTTTTGTCCTCATTGCAACCAAATGATTCATGTGGCACGAATAATATGACAGATGTAGCTTTAAAAATTCAGTTTTACTGCGAGTGTCTTTTTGATTGAGCCTTCTCTCGTTTTCTGGTAACTTTTGTGACCATATGGAGTTTTGATGGCAGTGAATTCACTTCTACTAACTCAAACCCTTTTCTGCACCTGGGCACAATTCTGGGCAAGGGGGTGAAGGGGAAAAGTGTCAGGCTTAATATACAGGAGTATTCTATGAATAAAAGCATTCTTTTCTTTTTGTGAATAGACAATTTCAAGTAGTATGGTTTGGTTAGAGTTATTTTTTTAGGTCACGTTACGGAGAACTCTAAAATGGTAGTATGGATTCTTGATTATTTCCTTCCCTTGAATCATAAAGAGGAGAATTTTTAAGATTCTAATAATCTAGTCAAGGCAATTATGATCTTAACTTTTTTACTTTGGATTCTAGAATGAGATAAACTCTCAAACTCCAGTAGTAATAACAGCAAGTATTTATCGAGTGTTTTACTATATAGCAGATACTGGGCTTATGTCTTTATATGTACTAAAAGAATTTTTTTTTTATTGTGCTTTAAGTGAAAGTTTACAAATGAAGTCAGCCTCTCATACAAAAATTTATATATACCTTGCTATATACCCCTAATTGCTCTTCCCCTAATGAGACAGTATGCTTCTTCCCTCCACTCTCTCTTTTCCTGTCCATTCGGCCAGATTCTGATCCCCTCTGCCCTCTCATCTCCCCTCCAGACAGGAGATACCTACACAGTCTCATGTATCTACATGATCCAAGAAGCTTATTCTTCACCAGTATCATTTTCTATCCCATTGTCCAGTCCGGTCCCTGTCTGAAAGTTGGCTTTGGGAATGGTTCCTGTCTTGGGCTAACAGAAGGTCTGGGGACCTTGACCACCGGGGTGCTTCTAGTCTCAGTCAGGCCATTAAGTCTGGTCTTTTTATGAGAATTTGGGGTCTGCATCCCACTGCTCTCCTGTTCCCTCAGGGGTTCTCTGTTGTGTTCCCTGTCAGGGCAGTCATCAGTTGTAGCCGGGCACTATCTAGTTCTTCTGGTCTCAGGTTGATGTAGTCGCTGGTTTATGTGGCCCTTTCTGTCTCTTGGGCTCATAATTACCTTGTGTCCTTGGTGTTCTTCATTCTCCTTTGCTCCAGGTGGGTTGAGACCAATTGATGTATCTTAGATGGCTGCTTGCCAGCGTCTAAGACCCCAGACACCACTCTCCAAAGTGGGATGCAGAATGTTTTCTTAATAGATTTTATTATGCCAATTGACTTAGATGTCCCCCGAAACCATGATCCCTAAACCGCTGCCCCTGCTATGCTGGCCTTCAAAGCTTTCAGTTTATGCAGGAAACTTCTTTGCTTCTGGTTTAACCCATTTAAACTGTACTGTGTGTTGTCTTTCCCTTCACCTAAAATAGTTCTTATTTACTAACCAATTAGTGAATACTCCTTTCCCTCCCTGCCTCCCTCCCCCCTCTTGTAACCAACAAAGAATATTTTCTTCTCTGTTTAGACTATTTCTCCACTTCTTATAATAGTGGTCTTATACAATATTTGTCCTTTTGCAACTGACTAATTTCACTCAGCATAATGCCTTCCAGATTCCTCCGTGTTATGAAATGTTTCACAGATTCATCACTGTATCAATGTGTAGCATTCCATTGTGTGAATACACCATAATTTATCTATTCACTCACCCATCGATGGGCACCTTGGTTGCTTCCATCTTTTTGCTATTGTAAACAGTGCTGCAACAAACATGGGTATGCATATATCTGTTTGTGTAAAGGCTCTTATTTCTCTAGGATATATTCCAAGGAGCGGGATTACTGGGTCATATGTTAGTTCTATTCTAGCTTTTTAGGGAAGCGCCAAATCGATTTCCAAAGTGGCTGTACCATTTGACATTCCCACCAGCAGTGTATAAGTGTTCCAGTCTCTCCACAACCTCTCCAACATTCATTATTTCGTGTCTTTTGGATTAATGCCAGCCTTGTCAGAGTGAGATGGAATCTCATTGTAGTTTTGATTTGCATTTCTTTAATGACTAATGATCATGTATCTGTTAGCTACCTGAATGTCCTCTTTAGTGAAGTGCCTGTTCATATCTTTTGCCCATTTTTTAATTGGGTTATTTGTCTTTTTGTAGTTGAGTTTTTGCAGCATCATGTAGATTTTAGAGATCAGGCGCTGATCGGAAATGTCATAGCTAAAAACTTTTTCCCAGTTTGTAGGTAATCTTTTTACTCTTTTGGTGAAGTCTTTGGATGAGCATAGGTGTTTGATTTTTAGGACCTCCCAGTTATCTAGTTTCTCTTCTACATTTACATGTACTAAGAGAATTTAATCCTCACAAAAATTCTAGGAGTTCAACACTGGTATTATTATTATCCTCATTTTATGAAGGAAGACATTGAGGCACGGAGAGGTTAAGTAATTTGTGTAAGGTAACACAACTAGGAGTGGTAGAACCATGATTTGAACTAAAGGATCTGGTGCAAAAGTCCATGCTCTTGACCATGGTACTACTAGTATCATAAATTAAAGCTCACTGTACCAAATGTCAAAGTGAGTTAACATCATTAAAATGAACTGTATTTGGTATGGTACTGAAAATGCCATTTCATATAATCATTTTTGCAGTATTAGATTTTATTTATTCACAGAAGCATTTTATGGTCATTGTATAATCAAATAACATAGAAATTCATATAAAAACTAATAATTTCCCTGTAATCTCCCTTCAGAGACTCTGGGTATCACAAATGGTTAAGCGCTTGACTATTAGCTGAAATGTTGACAGTTTGAACTCACACAGAGGTATCTCTGAAGATGTCATTGTTGTTATTAGGTGCCATCCAGTTGGTTCCAACTCATAGTGACCCTATATACAACAGAAGGAAACACTGCCCAGTCCTGCACCATCCTCATAAACATTGGTATGTTTGAGCCCATTGTTGCAGCCACTTTGTCAATCCATCTTATTGAGGGCCATCCTCTTTTTCACCAGCCCTCTACTTTACCAAACATGATGTCCTTCTCCAAGGACTAGTCCCTTCTGATATCATGTCCAAAGTATGTAAGGCGAAGCCTCAGCATCCTTTCTTCTAATGAGCATTCTGGCTGTACTTCTTCCAAGACAGACTTGTTTGTTCTAGCAGTCCGTGGTATATTCAATATTCTTCACCAACACCGTAATTCAAAGGCATTAATGCTTCCTCAGTCTTCCTTATTCATTGTCCAGCTGTCGCATGCATATGAGGTGATTGAAAACACCATGGCTTGGGTTACTGCACCTTCATCCTTAAAGTGACAGTCTTTGCTTTTTAACACTTTTGCCGCAGATTTTCTCAATGCAGTGCATCATTTGATTTCTTGATTGCTGCTTCCATGGGTGCTGACTGTGGATCCAAGTAAAATGAAATCCTTGACAACTTCAATCTTTTCTCCCTTTATCATGATTTTGCTTATTGGTCAAGTTGTGAAGATTTTTGTTTCCTTTATGTTGAGGTATTATCCGTACTGAAGGCTGCGATCTTTGATCTTCATCAGTAAGTGCTTCAAGTCCTCTTCACTTTCAGCAAGCAATGTTGTCTCATCTGCGTATTGTTAATGAGGTTGTTAATGAGCCTTCCTCTAATCCTGATGCCCGTTCTTCTTCATATAGTCCAACTTGTTGAATTATTTGCTCAGCATACAGACTGAATAAGTATGGTGAGATAGGCTTGGTGACCTGCTTCCAATCACAGCTTTGAAAACCCTATGTAATAGTCCTACCATGCACACATGGAGTCACCATGAGTTGGAATCAACTCAAAAGCAGCTAACAGGGGCGGAGCCAAGATGGCGGACTAGGCAGACGTTACCTCGGATCCCTCTTACAACAAAGACACGGAAAAACAAGTGAATCGATCACATACATAACAATCTACGAACCCTGAACAACAAACACGGATTTAGAGACGGAGAACGAACTAATACGGGGAAGCAGCGATAGTTTCCAGAGCCTGGAGCCAGCGTACCAGTCAGGTACGGCACAAGCACAGAGACCTGCTCCACCCCCCTGAACTAACCCCGGGAGGGGGACCAGCCGGTTCCACGGGCGGCGTGGGACGCAGCCGGTAGGAGAAGTCCCCGGGAGGCAGTGACTGATCTTGGAGCAGAAAGAGCAGCATCCGAGCCGGGGAACCGTCCCGCAGGGATTTGGACTGCTCGCAGGTACGCCATAAACACGGAGAGTTGCTCCACCCCCTGAACTAACCCCGGGAAGGGGACCAGCCGGGTCGCGCGGGCGGCGTGGGACGCAGCCACTAGGAGAAGTCCCCGGGAGGCAGCGACTGGTATTGGAGTGGGGAGAACAGCGTTCCAGCCGGGACACTTGGTCGCGGCACAAGCACGGGGAGCTACTCCACCCATCTGAACTAACCCCGGGAGGGGGCCCACCTGGTTCACGGGGGCGGCACGGCCACGCGGCTGGAGGGACGAGAAGTCCCCGGGAGGCAGCGACTGATTTTGGAGTTGAGAGTGCACCGTCCCAGTAGGGGAGCCTTGACGCTGGGCGTGGGGCTGGAAGCGGAGGATCTGACCGTGACTCCAGCGGGCCAGACCCCCTGGGGGCAATCTCCACACAGCCAGCACACATAGGTGACGCGCCCGCGGGAATCTCAGATATAACAGTCATTCCAAGCAAGTCAAGCAACTCTGGCTATATTCTGAGGTGCTACTCTCCTATCTCTCTGTTCCCTCCCCCACCCTCCCCAGGCGGCTTCATTAACATCTGAATAGCCTGAGCCAGAGGGAGAACTCTGATAGGGTTCTGACTGCAGTTTTTTTTAGCGGATTTTCTGGAAAAACTAGTTTCCCAGTGATGGCTCGGAGACAACAATCCATATCAAACCACTTAAAGAAGCAGACCGTGACAGCTTCTCCAACCCCCCAAATAAAAGAATCAAAATCTTTCCCAACTGAAGATACAATTTTGGAATTATCAGATACAGAATATAAAAAACTAATTTACAGAATGCTTAATGATATCACAAATGAAATTAGGATATCTGCAGAAAAAGCCAAGGAACACACTGATAAAACTGTTGAAGAACTCAAAAAGATTATTCAAGAACATAGTGGAAAAATTAATAAGTTGCAAGAATCCATAGAGAGACAACATGTAGAAATCCAAAAGATTAACAATAAAATAACAGAATTAGACAACACACTAGGAAGTCAGAGGAGCAGACTCGAGCAATTAGAATGCAGACTGGGACATCTGGAGGACCAGGGAATCAACACCAACATAGCTGAAAAAAAATCAGATAAAAGAATTAAAAAAAATGAAGAAACCCTAAGAATTATGTGGGACTCTATCAAGAAGGATAACCTGCGGGTGATTGGAGTCCCAGAACAGGGAGGGGGGACAGAAAACACAGAGAAAATAGTTGAAGAACTTCTGACAGAAAACTTCCCTGACATCATGAAAGACGAAAGGATATCTATCCAAGATGCTCATCGAACCCCATTTAAGATTGATACAAAAAGAAAAACACCAAGACATATTATCATCAAACTCACCAAAACCAAAGATAAACAGAAAATTTTAAAAGCAGCCAGGGAGAAAAGAAAGGTTACCTTCAAGGGAGAATCAATAAGAATATGTTCTGACTACTCAGCAGAAACCATGCAGGCAAGAAGGGAATGGGACGACATATACAGAACACTGAAGGAGAAAAACTGCCAACCAAGGATCATATATCCAGCAAAACTCTCTCTGAAATATGAAGGCGAAATTAAGATATTTACAGACAAACACAAGTTTAGAGAATTTGCAAAAACCAAACCAAAGCTACAAGAAATACTAAAGGATATTGTTTGGTCACAGAACCAATAATATCAGATATCAGCACAACACAAGGTCACAAAACACAACGTCCTGATATCAACTCAAATAGGGAAATCACAAAAACAAACAAATTAAGATTAATTAAAAAAAAAATACACATAACAGGGAATTATGGAAGTCAATAGGTAAAAGATCACAATAATCAAAAAGAGGGACTAAATACAGGAGGCATTGAACTGCCATATGGAGAGTGATACAAGGCGATATAGAACAATACAAATTAGGTTTTTACTTAGAAAAATAGGGGTATATAATGAGGTAACCACAAAAAGGCATAACAACTCTATAACTCAAGACAAAAACCAAGAAAAACGTAACGACTCAACTAACATAAAGTCAAACACTATGAAAATGAGGATCTCACAATTTACTAAGAAAAACGCCTCAGCACAAAAAAGTATGTGGAAAAATGAAATTGTCAACAACACACATAAAAAGGCATCAAAATGACAGCACTAAAAACTTATTTATCTATAATTACCCTGAATGTAAATGGACTAAATGCACCAATAAAGAGACAGAGAGTCACAGACTGGATAAAGAAACACGATCCATCTATATGCTGCCTACAAGAGACACACCTTAGACTTAGAGACACAAACAAACTAAAACTCAAAGGATGGAAAAAAGTATATCAAGCAAACAATAAGCAAAAAAGAAGAGGAGTAGCAATATTAATTTCTGACAAAATAGACTTTAGACTTAAATCCACCACAAAGGATAAAGAAGGACACTATATAATGATAAAAGGGACAATTGATCAGGAAGACATAACCATATTAAATATTTACGCACCCAATGACAGGGCTGCAAGATACATAAATCAAATTTTAACAGAACTGAAAAGCGAGATAGATACCTCCACAATTATAGTAGGAGACTTCAACACACCACTTTCGGAGAAGGACAGGACATCCAGTAAGAAGCTCAACAGAGACACGGAAGATCTAATTACAGCAATCAACCAACTTGACCTCATTGACTTATACAGAACTCTCCACCCAACTGCTGCAAAATATACTTTTTTTTCCAGCGCACATGGAACATTCTCTAGAATAGACCACATATTAGGTCATAAAACAAACCTTTGCAGAGTCCAAAACATCGAAATATTACAAAGCATCTTCTCAGACCACAAGGCAATAACAGAAAAACGAGGGAAAAGAAATCAAATACTTGGAAAATGAACAATACCCTCCTGAAAAAAGACTGGGTTATAGAAGACATCAAGGAGGGAATAAGGAAATTCATAGAAAGCAACGAGAATGAAAATACTTCCTATCAAAACCTCTGGGACACAGCAAAAGCAGTGCTCAGAGGCCAATTTATATCAATAAATGCACACATACAAAAAGAAGAAAGAGCCAAACTCAGAGAACTGTCCCTACAACTTGAACAAATAGAAAGTGAGCAACAAAAGAATCCATCAGGCACCAGAAGAAAACAAATAATAAAAATTAGAGCTGAACTAAATGAATTAGAGAACAGAAAAACAATCGAAAGAATTAACAAAGCCAAAAGCTGGTTCTTTGAAAAAATTAACAAAATTGATAAACCATTGGCTAGACTGACTAAAGAAATACAGGAAAGGAAACAAATAACCCGAATAAGAAATGAGAAGGACCACATCACAACAGAACCAAATGAAATTAAAAGAATCATTTCAGATTATTATGAAAAATTGTACTCTAACAAATTTGAAAACCTAGAAGAAATGGATGAATTCCTGGAAAAACACTACCTACCTAAACTAACACATTCAGAAGTAGAACAACTAAATAGACCCATAACAAAAAAAGAGATTGAAACGGTAATCAAAAAACTCCCAACAAAAAAAAGTCCTGGCCCGGACGGCTTCACTGCAGAGTTCTACCAAATTTTCAGAGAAGAGTTAACACCACTACTACTAAAGGTATTCCAAAGCATAGAAAATGACGGAATACTACCCAACTCATTCTATGAAGCCACCATCTCCCTGATACCAAAACCAGGTAAAGACATTACAAAAAAAGAAAATTATAGACCTATATCCCTCATGAACATTGATGCAAAAATCCTCAACAAAATTCTAGCCAATAGAATCCAACGACACATCAAAAAAATAATTCACCCTGATCAAGTGGGATTTATACCAGGTATGCAAGGCTGGTTTAATATCAGAAAAACCATTAATGTAATCCATCACATAAATAAAACAAAAGACAAAAACCACATGATCTTATCAATTGATGCAGAAAAGGCATTTGACAAAGTCCAACACCCATTCATGATAAAAACTCTTACCAAAATAGGAATTGAAGGAAAATTCCTCAACATAATAAAGGGCATCTATGCAAAGCCAACAGCCAATATCACTCTAAATGGAGAGAACCTGAAAGCATTTCCCTTGAGAACGGGAACCAGACAAGGATGCCCTTTATCACCGCTCTTATTCAACATCGTGTTGGAAGTCTTAGCCAGGGCAATCAGGCTAGACAAAGAAATAAAAGGTATCCGGATTGGCAAGGAAGAAGTAAAGTTATCACTATTTGCAGATGACATGATTATATACACAGAAAACCCTAAGGAATCCTCCAGAAAACTACTGAAACTAATAGAAGAGTTTGGCAGAGTCTCAGGTTATAAAATAAACATACAAAAATCACTTGGATTCCTCTACATCAACAAAAAGAACACCGAAGAGGAAATAACCAAATCAATACCATTCACAGTAGCCCCCAAGAAGATAAGATACTTAGGAATAAATCTTACCAAGGATGTAAAAGACCTATACAAAGAAAACTACAAAGCTCTACTACAAGAAGTTCAAAAGGACATACTTAAGTGGAAAAACATACCTTGCTCATGGATAGGAAGACTTAACATAGTAAAAATGTCTATTCTACCAAAAGCCATCTATACATTTAACGCACTTCCGATCCAAATTCCAATGTCATATTTTAAGGGGATAGAGAAACAAATCACCAATTTCATATGGAAGGGAAAGAAGCCCCGGATAAGCAAAGCACTACTGAAAAAGAAGAAGAAAGTGGGAGGCCTCACCTTACCTGACTTCAGAACCTATTATACAGCCACAGTAGTCAAAACAGCCTGGTATTGGTACAACAACAGACACATAGACCAATGGAACAGAATTGAGAACCCAGACATAGATCCATCCTCGTATGAGCAGCTGATATTTGACAAAGGACCAGTGTCAATTAACTGGGGAAAAGACAGCCTTTTTAACAAATGGTGCTGGCATAACTGGATATCCATTTGCAAAAAAATGAAACAGGACCCATACCTCACACCATGCACAAAAACTAACTCCAAGTGGATCAAAGACCTAAACATAAAGACTAAAACGATAAAGATCATGGAAGAAAAAATTGGGACAACCCTAGGAGCCCTAATACAAGGTATAAACAGAATACAAAACATTACCAAAAAGGATGAAGAGAAACCCGATAACTGGGAGCTCCTAAAAATCAAACACCTATGCTCATCTAAAGACTTCACCAAAAGAGTAAAAAGACCACCTACAGATTGGGAAAGAATTTTCAGCTATGACATCTCCGACCAGCGCCTGATCTCTAAAATCTACATGATTCTGTCAAAACTCAACCACAAAAAGACAAACAACCCAATCAAGAAGTGGGCAAAGGATATGAACACACATTTCTCTAAAGAAGATATTCAGGCAGCCAACAGATACATGAGAAAATGCTCTCGATCATTAGCCATTAGAGAAATGCAAATTAAAACTACGATGAGATTCCATCTCACACCAGCAAGGCTGGCATTAATCCAAAAAACACAAAATAATAAATGTTGGAGAGGCTGCGGAGAGATTGGAACTCTCATACACTGCTGGTGGGAATGTAAAATGGTACAACCACTTTGGAAATCTATCTGGCGTTATCTTAAACAGTTAGAAATAGAACTACCATACAACCCAGAAATCCCACTCCTAGGAATATACCCTAGAGATACAAGAGCCTTCATACAAACAGGTATATGCACACCCATGTTTATTGCAGCTCTGTTTACAATAGCAAAAAGTTGGAAGCAACCAAGGTGTCCATCAACGGATGAATGGTTAAATAAATTGTGGTATATTCACACAATGGAATACTACGCATCGATAAAGAACAGTGACGAATCTCTGAAACATTTCATAACATGGAGGAACCTGGAAGGCATTATGCTGAGCGAAATTAGTCAGAGGCAAAAGGACAAATATTGTATAAGACCACTATTATAAGATCTTGAGAAACAGTAAACCTGAGAAGAACACATACTTTTGTGGTTACGAGGGGGGGAGGGAGGGAGGGTGGGAGAGGGTTTTTTTATTGATTAATCAGTAGATAAGAACTGCTTTAGGTGAAGGGAAAGACAACACTCAATACATGGAAGGTCAGCTCAATTGGACTGGACCAAAAGCAAAGAAGTTTCCGGGATAAAATGAATGCTTCAAAGGTCAGCGGAGCAAGCGCGGGGGTCTGGGGAGCATGGTTTAAGGGGACTTCTAAGTCAATTGGCAAAATAATTCTATTAGGAAATCATTCTGCATCCCACTTTGAAATGTGGCGTCTGGGGTCTTAAATGCTAACAAGCAGCCATCTAAGATGCAGCAATTGGTCTCAACCCACCTGGAGCAAAGAAAAATGAAGAACACCAAGCCCACATGACAACTAAGAGCCCAAGAGACAGAAAGGGCCGCATGAACCAGAGACCTACATCATCCTGAGACCAGAAGAACTAGTTGGTGCCCGGCCACAACTGATGACTGCCCTGACAGGGAGCTCAGCAGAGGACCCCTGAGGGAGCAGGAGATCAGTGGGATGCAGACCCCAAATTCTCATAAGAAGACCAAACTTAATGGTCTGACTGAGACTGGAGGAATCCCGGCGGCCATGCTCCCCAGACCTTCAGTTGACACAGGACAGGAACCATCCCCGAAGACAACTCATCAGAAATGAAAGGGACTGGTCAGCGGGTGGGAGAGGGATGCTGATGAAGAGTGAGCTAATTATATCAGGTGGACACTTGAGATTGTGTTGGCAACTCTTGTCTGGAGGGGGGATGGGAGGATAGAGAGAGAGGGAAGCCGGCAAAATTGTCAAGAAAGGAGAGACTGAAAGGGCTGACTGAAGACGGGGAGAGTAAGTGGGAGTAGGGAGTGAGATGTATGTAAACTTATATGTGACAGACTGATTGGATTTGTAAACGTTCACTTGAAGCTTAATAAAAGTTATTATAAAAAAAAAAAAAAAAAAAAAGCAGCTAACAACATAACAACAGCAATCTCCTTTCAAATCAACTCTCCTGAAGTGACAAATCTTACCAGGTGTGCTTCTTCTATGTTAATAATTTTCCTCTCTGTCTCTCTTTTTCTCTCTTGTTCTTCCTTTTTTCTCCCTCAGATGCATTCATATTCTGCACATTATTTTGCAACTTCAGAGCATAATATTCCAGAGTATCAGAAGCATACCATAATTTAACCACCCTCCTATTGGTTCCCATTTAGTTTTTTTTTTCTTTTTAGTACACTAATTTGTTGTTTCCCCTAGTCCAAGCAATGCCATAATAGGCATGTTTATACTTTATACCTCCATGTGCTGCTGGTTTATATCTATGTAAAAAATTTTCAGAGTCGGAGTGGTAGGCAAGGGGTGTGTGTATATTTTTATTAAGTGACCAAAAAAAAATTTAAAGTACAGAAAATTTTGACTTATAGATTGACATTTGTTTATACCTTTATGACATTTTCAGTTACATTTTTTAGTCATATTAACTGAGATGTAATTAACTTACAGTAAAGTACACAATTCTATGAGTTTTGACGCATGCAAATGTTGTGCACCACGACCACGATCAAGATATTGTTGTTTTTGTTAGGTGTTGTAGAGTTGGTTCTGACCCATAGCAACCCTATGTAAAACAGAAAGAAACAGTGTCTGGTCCTGTGCCATCCTTGCAATTGTTCCCATGATTGAGCCCATTATTGCAGACACTGTGTCAATACATCTCCTTGAGGGTCTTCCTTTCTATCACTGACCCTCTACTTTACAAAGCATATAGGCTAGTTCCATCACCCCAAAATTCCTTCTTGCCCCTTTGCAGTCAACCCTCTTCCCTTTCCCAGGTATATTATGTATCCCTATCTTTTTTTTTCCTTTTCCAGAATATCATATAAATGGAGGCAATGTGTAACCTTCACACTCACCAAGCCAAACCCAATGCTGTTGAGCCATTCTGACTGATAGCGACCCTATAGGACAGAGTATAACTTCCCCATAGAGTTTCCAAAGAGTGCCTGGTGGACTCGAACTGCTGACATTTTGGTTAGCAGTTGTAGCTCTTAACCACTATACCACCAGGGTTTACCCTTTGCATTTAGCATAATGTATCTGAAATTCATTTTTACTTATATCAGTAATTTATTCCTTTTTTTTTGGATGAGCTGTAATTTTATTTACTCAAGAGACATGTCTCTGAAGAGCCATGTACAAATCATATTTTTGGTATTGTGGTAAAACATATAACACAAAAAAATCTGCTGTTTCAACCAATCTTAAGGTATAGTTCAGTGGCATTAATCACATTCACTGTGCTATGAAACCATCACTACTAATCGTTAAAAAGAACGGTCACTCCAAACAGAAACCCAGCACCCTGCCAGCAATAATTTCCCATTCCGCTTTTCCTGTATCCCCTGGCAGCCACTGATAAACTTTTGTTTCTATCCATTTCCTGTTCTAGATAGCTCCTATAAGTGGGATCACACAGTACTTGTCCTTTTGAATCTGATTTATTTCACTTAGTGTAATGTTTTCAAGGTTCATTCATGTCAAAGCATGCATCAGTACTTCATTTGTTTTTATGGCTCAATATTCCATTGTATAGACATATCGCGTTTTGTTTATTCATTCATCTGTTGATTCCACATTTTGGCTATTGTAAATTATGCTTTAATAAACATTTGTGTACAATATCTGTTTGAGTTCCTGCTTTCAAGCCTTTTGAGTATATTCTGAGAACTGGAATTGTTGAGTCATATAGTAATTCTGTGTTTTAAGTTTTTGAAGAACCTCCAAATTGTTTTCCACAGCAGCCGTGCTATTTTACAACCCCACCAGTAATGAAAGTTCCAATTTGTCCACATCCTTTCCAACACTTGTTATTTTCCATTTTTCTGATAATAGCCATCCCAGTAGGAGTGAGGAGCCCTGGTGACGCAGTCGTTAGGAGCTCGGCTGCTAACCAAAACGTCCACAGTTTGACAGTTTGAATTCACTAGCCACTCCTTGGAAACCCTGTGGGGCAGTTCTGTTATGTCCTATAGGGTCACTATGAGTCGGAATTGACTCAATGGCAATGGACGGGTTTAGTAGGTGTGAAGTGGTATCTCATAGTAGTTTTGAGTTCATTCTTTTTTTGTTGGTGAGTAATATCTAGTTGTATCCACTCACTAGCTCAAGGACATTAGAGTTGTTTCCAGATTTAGTGTTTATGAATAAAGCTGCTACAATGGTTTGTGTAAAAGTTTTTGCATCAATATGAGTGTTCATTTCTCTTGGGTAAACGGACAGGAATCAAACTGCCTGATCTTATGGTAAGTGCATGTCTAACTTCATGAGAAACTGCCAATCTCTATTCGAAAGTGGTTCTACTATTTTGCATTTCCAACAACCATGTATGAGAATTCTAGTTGCTCCATATTCTTACCAGCACTTAGTATTGTCAGTTTTCGTTGTTGTTATTTTTAATTTTCGTCATTCTAATATGTGTATCTCCTTGTGATTTTAATATTCATTTTCCTAATGACTAATGATGTGGAAGCTCTTTTCATGTGCTTGACATTTGTGTCTCTTCTTTGTTAAAATGTGTGTTCTTTTGTCATTTTATAACTGCTTTTTGTCATTTTACTTTGGGCATTTGAAAAATGTTATGTATTCTAGACACCAGTCCTTAATCAGATATCTGATTTGTAAATACATATTATCCTATTCTGTGGCATGTCTTTTCATTTTTTCAAAGAACTGAAGTTTTTAATTTTGATGAAGTCCAATTAATCAATTTTTCTTTGTTTAAATTGTTATTTTTGGTGTTTAAGAAATCTTCACCTAAATAAAATATTTTCTTTTACTTTTTTCCTAGAAATGTTTATAGTTTTAGATTTTACAATAAGGTTTATGACTCATTTTGAGTTAATTTTTGTATATGGTACAAGATATGCTTTTTACACATCTATTGAAATAGCATATATTTTTTTTCTTTAGACTTTTGATCCAGTGAATTATATTGATTTTCAAATGACGGAACAGCTTTATATTCTTGGGGTAAACCCCACTTGCTTATCATATGTTATCCTTTTTACAAATATTCAAGTTAGCAATATTATGTTGAGAATTTTTGTGTCAATATTCATAAGGGATATTGGTCTGCGGTTTTCTGTTCTTATAATATTTTTTTTCTAGTTTTAGTATCAGGGTAATGCTGATTTCATAAAACGAGTTAGGAAGTTCCTACCTCTTCTATTTTCTGAAAAAGTTTGTCTAATATTGACATTATTTCTTCCATAAAATGTCATGGAATTCTCTACTGAAACCACCTGTGTCTAAAGCTTTCTTTATTTGAAAGCTTTTAACCCCAGATTCAAATTTTTAAGAGTACACAGGTCACCTATTTTTTTTCCTCAAGTTTTGTTATTTTGTGTCTTTTAAGAAATCTGTGTACTTCATTTAAGTTGTTGAAGTTATGGGCACAATTTTTTTGTGTGTGATATTTCTTTATTGTCTTTGTCATATCCATAAATTCTGTAGTATGTCTCTGCTTTCATTCCCAAAATTGATAATTTGTCTTTTTTTCTCTTAACCTGGTTGGTTTGGCTATACACTTATCAATCTGATCTTTTAAAAAAATCCAATTTTGATTACATTAATTTTTCCTATATATTTTCTATCATCAATTTGATTGATTTTTGCTTTAAATTTATTATTCCTTGATTCTGCTCGTTTTGACTTTAATTACTCTTCTGCTGGTTTCTGAAGGTGGTACCCAGATCACTAATTTGAGAACTTTCTTTATCTTGTTTGTGAATAAAGACAGTTTTATTTCTTCCTCTGCAATATCTATACCTTTTAATTTTTTTTCTCCCTCATTGCATTAACTGGGACTTCCAATCTGATGATAAACAATAGTGGTGGCAGTTGACATTTTTGCCTCAATCAGCACCACCATGCAGACAGAATAGCATTTTGCAGAAAATATGAGAAGATATGGTTGGGCAGACAAACAATTATAATTTTATAGTAAACATACATTCTAATTCCAAAGTTTAAATTAAAAGACCAAATAGTAATTTCTTTTTTTTTTTTATTGTGGTGAAAATATATACAATAAAATTCACCAATTCAACAGTTTCTACATGTATAATCCAGTGACATTGACTACATTCTTCATGTTATACAATCAAATCTCCCTATCATTTACCAAATTATTCTACCACTGTTAACATGAACTCAATGTATCCTAAGGGAAAACTCTCCGTTTCCTCCTTCTTCCCATCCCTGGTAACCACTAATAATCTTTGGTTTCTATATATTTGCTTATTTTATATAAGTGATATCATACACTACTTTGTCCTTTTGCAGCTGCCTTATTTTGGTCAGTATAATGTTTTCAAGGTTCACCTGTGTGTGGCATGCATCAGGACTTCATTTCTTTTTCTGGTGGAATAATATTCCACTGTATGTATATGCCACATTTTGTTTACACACTCACCTGTTAACGGACATTTTGGTTGTTTCTCCAAATAATTATTTATTAATTTTTAAAGAGCTGGTATATGTTGTTGAGCATGAAATGTTACTAAGCAAGGTGGAACATACAGAAGAGAGCAATCAATGTATAATAAGATAAGTGAAGGTGTGAGGTAGAAAACATTCACTACTTTATCATTACATAATGAGTTTGACTAGGTTACAACTCCACATAATATTAATTTATACCTGAGTACTTCCATATTCTACAAAGGTGTGTTGTGGTTGTTAGGTTCCATCAAGTCTATTCTGACTTACAGCAATCCCATATAACAGAGTAGAACTACCTCATAGAGTTTTCTAGGTTCTAATCTTTACAGGAGCAGATCACCAACCAGGTCTTTCTCCCGTGGAGCTTCTGGGTGAATTCAAACTGCCAACCTTTCAGTTAGAAGCCGGGAGCTTAACCATTGTAACACCAGGGCTCCTTTGAAAGGGGTGTTAAGCACAAGTTAATGAAATCAGAGGTCTGGGAATTGACTTGAAGAGAGAAAAATGTCTTAGTATGTTAAAGTGGAAAGGGGCAGTAAAATTATCTAGTTAACTCCTTTGTTCTATTAATGGAAAAATTGAGAGGAAGAGAAGTTAACTAATTTGATCATCATAATCCAGATAACAACAGTAGAGTTAGGCCCCTGGAAACCCAAGTTGTTACCAAATTCTCAGCCTTCTGAAGGCAAGGACCATGTCCCTTAGTTTCTTCAGATTCCCCATAGTGAAGAATATGATGTAGTGTATTATTTTAGAAATAATGAGAGATATTTAAAGCATAAAAACAGAGAAAGAGAGAGGAGAGAAAAAGAAAGAGAACAAATTTGTTTATTTCTTGAAGAAAGGAGCTTCCAGGTCATGCTTGCTGTGAACTAGTAATCAGCATCAGAAAATAATTCAATTCTTCCTTCTACCGTTCTTTTTTTAGAGGAAGAAGGACCCTTCCTATGTTCTCTATTTTTCTCCTATAAGGCTTATATGGAAACCTTGGTGGCGTAGATAGGTTTTCTTCTTCCTGAAGTGGCCTTTCCTGAGGATGGGACAAAGCGATGCCAATACCTCATGTGTTCCTTCTAGCTATACCATAGCGTTATGTAAGCAATTAAATAGTAAAGGAAAAAGATTCTTCTTAAATGCAGTGTAAACTTTACCTGTGTGTACATGAAGTAGAGTAATTAATTTGTGGATGTCTCTTAGGCATCTCTAAGAATTCCACGAGTGCTAATCATTTGTAATTATTAGTATGTTCCCTAAGTTTGAGCCAAACAGGGTTTTTTTTTTTTCTTACAACTTGTGCTCATCATGGTGACATGTCAGATGAAAATCATATATGCTATTATTTAATGAGAAAATACTAGTGATGGTTAAAAAAAAAATGATGGCTTTCTTATTTTCCTAGGATCTCTGTGAAATGACCCACCTAGTAAAAAACAAGCAAACACACACACGCACATGCACACACATGTGCACAAAACCAAAAACCCAAACCACCTTCCATTGCTGCAGGTGACAGGTCTAATCCTGCCCAGGGACTCAGATCCACTAAGCTATCCTGTCTTTGGCTTCTTTACCCAACAATTGTACTTTGAGATGCTCTGCTTATTTCACATTCCTTATAAATCATCAGATTAAAGAGAGAAGAATTATATTTTTCTAACTCTTTGCTAGTTTGAGTCTCCACCAAGGTATAATGTTCCAATATTAACAGATAATTCTATTCAGTCAGGAAATTAACCCTAATAAATTGTATGTGGTTTAGAGATGAATAAAGCATTTCCCTTTTACTGGTCATTAGCATGTTTATATGCACAGAATTAATCAGTTTTTCTTTCTGTGGCATTAATACAACTTGAGAGTAAGCCTCTTCAGGAACAAGAAGCCCCATGGAGATAAGTTTTAATACAAAAGTATAAGAAGAGACAGAGCCATGATCCGGAGTTACTTAAGACAGCCAGGCCTGTGCAGAGCTATAATAAAGGGCCCTGGATGACCTCAAGAGGAATGTCAGTGGATAAGAAATGAGAGGTAAGTGCCAGGAATAAGTGGAGAAGGAAGATCATGAAGGGCACTGTGGTAAATTTTGCTTTCTTCACAGTTTTTCATAGGACTAACCCTGAAGAGGAAACCCTCGTGGCATAGTGGTTAAGTCTACGGCTGCTAACCAAGAGGTCAGCAGTTCAATCTGCCAGGTGCTCCTTGGAAACTCTATCAGGCAGTTCTGCTCTGTCCTACAGGGTCGCTATGAGTCAGAATTAACTCGACAGCAGTGGGTTTGGTTTGGTTTGGTAACCCTGAAGATTAACATTTGAATTGACATTTTCTCCTAATAGCACGGAGATAATGTGATGCCAAATATTTAAATAAAAAATAAATACGTGATGCCAAATATTTGCAATTATTTTTAGTGATATGGTTTAGAACTTTAAACTCACTATGCATAGCTTCAATGCACGGTAACTCACCTAAAGGTCCCAATCGTAGCAGGAGACTGGCGGCATTACTGACCTTTGCAGACAAAGAATGGTTCTGGAATTTCTCAAAGTGCAACAAGACCGTTTCTAACCTCCTCCTGCTGAACTGACATGCTGGGTTGAGCTACTATCCTATAAACCACTTTCCCTGGACCTTTTTTCCTCTCTAGCCCTATCCAGCATCTTTCTTGCACACTAAGCTTTCTCAAAGAGAAGTCTGGACTCATTATATTTAGTTTTTGCCACCACCCGTCTATTGAAACTGCCCCAGCCAAGGACCCTTGAACTGGCAGATCCAATGCACAGAAGTACTCCAGGCACTGGACCGTTCTGCTGCATTGACCCTGTGGCTAGCCAGGTGCTGGTAGGCAGGAGACACTCTCCATTTTCTTGTCCAGCCACTATCTAGGCAGGTACTGTGTTCTTGGGTCTTAGGGTCGAGGCCTTCTCAGGGGTTTTGTTCTTCCCCCAGTGGCGGGGATCAGTCATAATTGGGTTTGGGATGTTTTCCCGCTTGTCCCCCAAGAGTAGAGGGCTTTTTTTCCCCTCTCTGTTCCCTTTTCCCAGCTTTAATGGGTCTTCAAATGTATCCTGAGCAATGGTATCACTAAGGGTGTGGGGAGGGGTGCGGACAGTGTCAGAGGGCGTGACACTAAAATCACCCAAGAGCCCCCAGCAGCAGCGGAGGTAGGCAGGCCGGTGTCACCAGGTGAGGGGCCGCCAAGGCAGTGGTGTCACTAGTCACCCATCGCGATCACTCGTACTCTCCTCACCTACCAGTCAGAGTGCGCTGCGGCATCCCTGCCTTGGGTAGTGGGAGAGGGAGGAGCTGCAGGGAGCCACAGGGGTGGGAGTGGGGCTGGGAGGTGCAGGCCAAACTGTGTGGCACTCTGCCCTACGTGGTGGTGGGACAATTCGGTCCGGAGAGTGGGGGATATTCACTGGCCGGTTGCCCCCCACCCCGGGCAGGGCGATGGGGGCGACACCATGAGTTATCGCTCTGGGTGACACCAACCCTAGTGATGCCACTGGTCTTGAGGGCAACGCGTGCCCTTTTCTCAGTAACTTAAGGCTTTTGTTCTACAGGGAAGAAGGAGAAGGATCAGGGCAGGATTTAGGCTTTATCCACAATAGCTGTTGTTCCTCTCCCCTAGACCTGTAGCCTATGGAAGGATTTCTCCAGTTTCTCGTCCTTTCCCAGGCTTTCTTTTGAGTACCTGGTAATGCTCATGGAGAAAAGCCTGTCAGTTAGTTTGATTTTTCCTTTTTTCTATGGTTCCCATGGGCCCTATACTCTCAAGCTAGCTCATACTCAGCATTTAGAAATTTGTTAAAAGATCTAAACTAAATTCTTCTAAAACTTGTGTGGCTAGCTAAATTCTTCTTAGAACTGTGTGGCTCCCAGTGTTTCTCATAGGTAAGCAAGTCTTGCATCCCACCTTTTTTTCTCTCTGTTTTTGGTGGGAAGGGTGTATATCATTCCTTAGACTCAAGCTAGTTTGTTTTCCTGTGAGTTCAGCTCTCTAATATATTTAAAGAAAAAAATCATGTTTTGTAGATTATTGGCCCTTTTCTTGTTATAGCATTGGAATGACACTCTTTTCAGGTTTCTACACCCAAAGTTGAAGCCAGAAGCCTTGCTTTCATTTTTGAAAGATATTTTTGGTGGGTATAGAATTCTAGGTTGACGTGTTTTAGTTCTTTAAAGATGCCGACCCATTGTCTTCAGCCTGCGTGGTTTCTGACATGAATTTTTCTATAATTCTTTTTGTTTTGTAAATAATGTGTCTTTTATCTCTGAGTGCATTTAAGGCTTTATCACAGTTTTCTGAAATTTGATTATGATATATTTTGGTGTAGTTTTCTTCATGTGTATTTTTGCCTGAATTTTTTGAACTTCTTTGATTGGTGAATTTACAATTTACACAAACTTTGGGAAAATTTCTACCATTATTTCTTTACTTTTTGGTCCTGTTTCTCTCCTCCTTTTAGGATGCCAATTGCATGTCTATTAATCAATGGATATTTTCCACAGGTCTCTGATCTTTTTTTTTCTATTCATTTTCTTCAGGCTCTTTTTTTTTTTTTTTTTTTTAACTCTGAGTTTAATTTTGGATAGCTTCTCTAGCTGTGTTTTTTAGTTCATTGTTATTATTATCATTTTTCTTCTGGAGCATCTACTCTTAATCCCAGCCAGTATATTTTTTAATTTCATATTATTGTATTTTTACTCTAAAACTCTTTTGTATATTTCATTACTCTTCTCACCAGGTTTGTGATTTCCTCTGCTTTTTTAAATCTATGGAATATATCTATTATAGTGGATTTAACACTATCTGAAAGCATTAAATAGTGCCTTATAATTCTCTCAACTGCCATTTCTGTGTCTGTTTATATCGATTGATTTATCTCCTGGTTTAGGGTTGTATTTTCCTGCTTCTTTGCATGAATGGTATTTTATGAATTTTATAATTTTGATTCCCAGGTTTTATTGTATGTCTTTAAATATTGGGTTTAGTTCTGGGATGCAGTTAATTTATTTGGAATCAGTTTGATTCTTTTGAGGCTTGTTTTTAAGCTTTATTAGGGCATGTTAGGAGATTAGAGATCCACTACTAAGGCAATAACCTTCCGGACTCTACTTAGTTCCTCTCCTATTTGGGGGTCATTCCACTCTGGCTGATTGGAACACAGGCTTTTCTCAGCCTTATGTTACCTTCAGGGATTGTTTTGCTTAGTCACTTTCTTTTTTCAAATGCTCTACTCCCATGTGTATGTAGATAGTCCTAACCAAATACTCAAGAGAAACTCTCTGAATATCTCTGGAGCTACCTCTTTGCAGTTCCTTTCTCTGAGGTTTTCTACACACACACACACACACACACACACACACGCATGCACGCACATGCACATGCATACACACACACACACAAATACACACACACTGTAACCACCTTAACCTTCCAGAGCCCAACTCTGTTTCCACTACTTAGTCATACCTGTGGGCTCTGACTTGGTTCCTCTTGTACTGATTTGGAAAGGGTCTCTAGGCTGTAAACTTGGATAACTCTAGGTTTCACCTAACTTGTTTCCCTTTTCTGAGGGATCAGTGTCCTAATATATCTCTTGTCCTATTATATCTCTTGTCCTGTATCTGAAAATGTTTTTTTCATTCTTTTGTCTCCTTTTGTAGTTGCTTAGGGTGAGAGGGTAAATCCAGTCCCTGTTAATACAGTATAGCCAGAAATGAAAGTCTCCCAGGGCCTGTTCCATATTATACTGCAATTCAGAACCTTGGTTTAATCCAACCATCTGCTTTCTCTACTCTTATTTCTGAGATGCTAGGAGGCTGCTGGAGGAAATCACATAAATGTGAGCAATGATGACACTATATTTTTATGGTCTTCAATTTCAGCCGCCTCCTCAGGACCATTTCCCATTTCAGCTATTTCAAATGTTTGCCAACCTCTTCAAGTCCCCAATTATAACATCTAGCATCTTTGTCTAAGCAAATTAACCTCTTTTATATTTTACAGAAGAGATTGAGAGTATCTTAATGGGAAACCCTTAAATTTCCCACCAGTATGCCTAGAAACATTTCTAGTTCTCCTTCCATTTTTTTTTTTCCAGTCTTCAAGGGAAACGTCTTCTTTGTTCAAACGAAATCCTCGTCTGTGCTCATTACATGTTTCTTTTTTCTCTTTTCTGTGACCTTGACATAGATTATTTCCTTTTTATCTTGTGTTTTTCTTTTACCATGGTATCCTTATTATTGTATGCTTATCATTAGTTGGAAAACATGGCCTTAGTGATAGAAACAATGCCAGAGATAGCATGGTAGAATTTTGCAAGACTGATGACTAACTCATTGCAAATACTTTTTTTCAACAACATAAACAGCAATGATACACGTGAACCTCACTGGATGGAAAACACAGGAATCAAACTGACTACATCTGTGGGAAGAGATAATGGTAAAACTTAAAATCATCGATCAGAACAAGGCCAAGGGCCTACAGTGAAACAGACTATCAATTGCTCATATGGAAGTTTAAGTTTAATCTGAAGAAAATTAAAATAAGTTCATGAAAACCAAAATATGAACTTCAGCATATCCCACCTGAATTTGGAGACCATCTCAAGAATAGAATTGACACATTGAACACTAATGACCAAAGACCAAATGAGTTGTAGGATGACATCAAGGACATCATACATGAAGAAAGAAAAGGCCATTGGAAAAAAAAAAAAAAAACAGGAAAGAAAGAAAAGACCAAAATGGTTGTCAGAAGAGACTCTGAAACTTGCTCTTGAACATAGAGTAGATAAAGTAAATGGAAGAAAAGAGGAAGTAAAGAAACTGATCAGAAGATTTCAAAAGGTGGCTCGTGAAGGCAAAGTAAAGTATTATAATAACATGTACAAAGAACTAGATTTAGAAAGCCAAAAGGGAAGAACACACTTGGCATTTCTCAAGCTGAAAGAACTGATGAAAAAATTCAAGCCTCTAGTTGCAATATTAAGGTTTCTATGGGCAAAATACTGAATGACTCAGGAAGCACTAAAAGAAAATGGAAGGAATATGCAGAGTCACTGTACCAAAAAGAATTGGTGGACATTCAACTATTTCAGGAGGTAGAATATGATCAAGAGCCAATGGCACTAAAGGTAGAAATCCAAGCTGCACTGAAGGCATTGGTGAAAAACGAGGCTCCAGGAATTGACGGAACACCAATTGAGATATTTCAACAAAGGGATGCAGCCCTGGAAGTACTGACTCATCTATGTCAAGAAATTTGGAAGACAACTACCTGGCCAACCAACTGGAAGGAATCCATATTTGGGCCCATTCCAAAGAAAAGTGATCCAATGAAATGTGGAAATTATCAACCAATTTCATGAATATCACACGCAAGTAAAATTTTGCTGAAGGTAATTCAAAAGCGGTTGCAGCAGTACATGGACAGGGAACTGCTGGAAATTCAAGCTGGATTCAGAAGAGGATGTGGAACGAGGGATACCTCAGTAACATTAGATGGACCTTGGTTGAAAGCAGAGAATACCAGAAAGATGTTTACCTGTATTTTATTGACTATACAAGGCATTGGACTGTGTGGATCATAACAAATTATGAAGAACATTGTGAAGAATGGAAATTCCAGAATCACTTAATTGTGCTCATGTGGAACATGTATATAGACGAAGAGGCAGTCATTCGAACGGAATAAGAGGATACCGGAAGGTTTAAAATCAGGAAAGGTGTACGTCAGGGTCGTATCCTTTCACCATATTTATTCAATCTGTATGCTGAGCAAACAATCTGAAAAGGTGAATGATACAAAGAAGAATGGGACATCAGAATTTGAGGAAGACTCATTAACAACCTGTGATATGCAGATAACATAACCTTGCTTGCTGAAAGAAAGAGAACTTGAAGCTTACTGATGAAGGTCAGACTCCAGACTCCCATATGGATTACACTTCAAAATAAAGAGAGCAAAAATACACACAATTAAATCAATAAGCAACATCATGATGAATGGAGAAAAGATCGAAGTTGTCAAGGATTTCATTTCACCTGTATCCACACTCAACACCCGTGGAGGCAGCAATCAAGGAAACAAATCTGCTGCAAAAGACCTTTTAAAAAAGCAAAGATGTCACTTTGAGGACTAAGGTGCACCTGACCCAAGCCATGGTGTTTTCAGTTGCCTTATATGTGTGCGAAAGCTGGACAATTAATAAGGAAGACCGAAGAATTGATGCCTTTGAATTACGGTGTTAGGGAAGAATATTGAGTACAGCACGGCTGCCAGAAAAAAGGCTCCTTAGAAGTGAGGATGGTGAGACTTTATTTCACTCACTTTGAACATGTTATTAGGAGGGACCAGTCCCTGGAGAAGGACTTCATGCTTGGTAAGGTAGACAAAGGATCAGCGAAAAAGAGGAAGACCCTCGATGAAATGGATTGACACAGTGACTACAACAGGAGCTCAAACATAGCAATGATTGTGAGGATGGTGCAGAATGGGGCAGTGTTTCATTCTCTTGTACACTGGCTAGCTATGAGCTGGAATTGACTCGATGGTACCTAACAACAACAACAACAATCATTTCATCAGAAAAATATGATTATAGCAAAAGACTAAAAGTCTGAAAGAGTGAAATCATTCCTCACATAAATAATAAAAAATAAATTGGTAATTTATTTTAAAAGTCAGCTGTTGCTATTGTTTTCTGCTTCTGTGTAGTGCTGCCTTGAAGGATGTCTTCCATAACCTTGTAGATGTGGCTGATAGAGGCCACTATCCCAACAACTATTGTCCTTTGAAAAACACCCCCAGTTCCTCAATTCTCACCTCAGTTAAGTGTTCTCCTTTATTCAGAATCCGCTAATGACTTCATCTTTTTTGCAAAAATCCTAAAACTCACCTAGGAACTCCACAGGGCCTGGCCCTTCACTATCTCTTGTATGCTACTTCTCCCCCATTTGCTCATTCCATCCTGGTTCCCTGGCGTGTTTATGTCCCTTGTATAAGATGCACACTCAGGGCACTTGTCTTTGCTGTTCTCTTAGTCTGAAATCCTCTTTCCCAGATATCCATATAACTTGTTTTCTCAATTCCTTCAAATGTCTTCTCAAAATGTACCGTATCAGGCAGTTCTTCCACAATCGTTGTTACTGTTTACTGCTGTCGAGTCAGCTCTGACTCATAATGACCTTATGTACAATAGAAGGAAATGTTGCCTAGCCCTCTATCATCCTCACGATCACTGGCATGTTCAAGTCCATTGTTGTGGCTATTGTGCCACTCCATTTCACCAAGGGTCTTCCACACCCTTGTTGGTCCTCTACTTCACCAAACATGATGTCCTCCTCCAGTGACTGAGCCCTCCTAATGATAGTGTTCTGTTGCTATCCATAGGTTTTCACTGGCTAAATTTTGGAAGCAGATCACCAGGCCTTTCTGCCTAGCCTGTCTTACTATGGAAGCTCCACTGAAACTTGTCAACCCTGGGTGATCCTGCTGATATTTGAAATATCAGTGACATAGCTTCCAGCATCATAGCAACATGCAAGGCATCACAGAGTGATAAACTGACAGAGGGTGGTGGCTTCCATGACTAACCAAAAACCAAACCCACTGCTGTCGAGTTGATTCCGACTCATAGCGACCCCATAGGACAGAGTAGAACTGTCCTGTGGAGTTTCCAAGGAGTGCCTGGTGGATTCGAACTGCCGACCTCTTGGTTAACAGCAGTAGCACATAATCACTATGCCACCAGGGTTTCCCTTCCATGACTACCTTGTATAAAATAGCCATACTCTTCTTCCCACCCTGGTGCTCCCTGGCTCTAATTCAATCCATAGCTCTAACATTTCCTAACATATGATGTCCTTTTTTGTTTGTTGATTGTTTCTCCCTGCTAGACTGTAAGCACCATGTAAACAAGGATTTTTTATTTTTGGTTCACTGTAACACATGAACAGTAATTGCTATGGAGTGAGTATTCAAAAAGGAGCCCTGGTGGCACAGTAGTTAAACACTTGACCGCTAACCAAAATGTCAGTGGTTCAAATCCACCAGAGGCTCTACAGGAGAAAAAACCTGGTGATCTGCTCCTGTAAATATTATAACCTAGGAAAGCTTGTGGGGGTGGATCTACTCTGTCGTATAGGGTTGCTATGAGTCAAAACCGACTCAATGGCACACAACTGCAAAAACAAAGCACTCCAAAAATATTTGTTGAGTAAATTCTTTGTTTCCTCTTCAGTTTACATTCTGTGGTTTCCCAGAACACAAACATTTATGTGTGTTAAATGTGAAGTTGTTTGCACGGTTAATAAAAGCTCTGTTGGAACAAGCCACCTCTACAGATCCCGGGACTCTTGTTTTCAGCCCTGGCCACCAGCCTGTGTTCACCATTTCTTTGAGGTAATTCTATTTCAGAAACCTTCCTTGCCATGGGCCTTGGTGAGGCAACTCTGATAGATCAGTAGGTCTACTTGATTTCAGATCTGAGGGAGCAGAAGCTGAGCATTAATTCCTTTTCTTCTTGTGCAGTTGATAAATTGAATTAAGCTAATTTTGTCTACAAGGATGTGCTACTCTTAACTGAATTACAAAAAGCTCCACATTTTCCTGAGAGACACTTAAGTGATCACTCCCTAAATAAAGGTAGATTCTTTTGCTTAAAAAAAAAAAAATCTTATTTATGCTACATATGTTAATTTTTTATCTACGCACGTGTTAATATAATTTATTTACTACTCTTTAATCAACCTGCTGTCGTTAATTAATAATCTATTATTTACACTTTCCCATGTCAGTACGGAAAGAGTTGACATATTCTCTTTAATGTTGACATAGATGCCATTTTATTTTCAAACTCTCCCATTGATTTTAACTTATGAGTCTTTTTACATCATGGAAGTGAGTATTCTTGTATATAGCTTTTGAACTATATTTTCTTAAGAAATTATTAGAAGTGCCATCTAATAACCAAAGTGTATGAACATTTAAAAATTAGTTTTATTTCCAAATTACCTCTAGAAAACTGTGCCAATTTATACCCATACCGATAATGCAAATGACTTCATAGTCTTCACTTTCTTACCATCACTGAACAATTGTTCTTTAATATTTTTAGAGACAAGGAAACATATTATCTAATTGTTTTATTTTACATTTTTTAAAATTAATAGTGAAGTTGTATATATTTCTTATTTCTATTACCCATGTGTATTTCTGCTTTGATGGATTTCTCAGTCATAAGTCCTTCTCCTTTTTCTGATAAGGTGATCAACTTTTTAGGGCATGATTAATTTCTGTAAAATTTCATATGTATAGAATCAAGACTTGTGATTCAAATTATCTGTATGTTTATCTATTTGTTGATTATTTGAGCCAAATACTAGCAGATCTTTTAAAACTGTTCCGCTATCACTGTGGCTTTTTAAATTTTCTTTATATTTTAACAGCTTTTTATGTATTACAATGCAGTGTTGGTGGAGATATAAATCCTAATGACTTTTGTTTGCTTTTGATATATTTTAATTCCTTGGCTGAGCAGTTTCTACTTGGTATCTGTAAATATTTTTTTGTTTTTCCAAGATGTGACATACCCTTGCAGTTTGTCTTTATAAGTTCAGATTTTTCTAAAGCTTTGGCTTAAGTAAAGTTTTCTTTATTATTCTCATTTCTCCTCTATAATTTCCCTTGTTATCATGGAGAGGAGTTCGGTAAAGCTCACTTTGATCTTTCCTAGATTTCCTCATTCTCCATTTTCAACCTCCCATTCTTAACAAGCTGCTTCCAATAATCTTATAATCCTGCTTGAGTCAATTTTAATTAAATAACAAAAGCAAACAATGCAGGCAAATCAACAAATAACTCTCCTTCCCAATTCATTCTTAAACTTTAACACCTTTCTAGATCTTACTTTATATTTTTTTCATCTTTCCATAGTCAAGTAACACAAAGGATAGTCTTTAAATCCACAGGTTCTTCATGCTCACCTTTCCCCTACTCTTCTTCCTAAACCTGGGCTTCCATCTCACCTCACTATGACATCTTCTCCAGCAAAAGTCACCAGTGATGCCTAACTGCTACACCCAGTCAATTATTGTCAGGTCTCCTATTATTTGATCTGTTCTACATTGAACACCATTTTGCTCTCTTGTGGAAACACTTTCATCCTTGTGCTTTTATAATACACTCATCTCTTGCTTTGCTTTGCCACTTTTGTTTCCTCTGCTTGCCCTTTATACATCCAAATGTATTTGCATTCACAGCTTCAACCTCTACCTGATCATCCTGAGATCTGTATCTCTAACATAAATTTCTCTCCTGAACTTCAGACGCATTGAGTGCGGGACAGTCTATGTGGATATCCCAGGAGAAGCTGAGAGAACATTTGCAAGGCTGGACTCATCTAGCCTCCACTGTACTTGATGCAGGTTTCTAAATAGCACCTGAAAGCCTTCATTACATCTGTTGGAGTGTAGGTTGGTTTCCTGCTACTAGAGCAACGATTTTCAAATGGGAGGCTGGGGATGTGAAGTCGATAGTCTCTAAGACTCTTCAAGGGTTGTACCTCCAGGTTGGAACTCCCTTCTGGAATGATTGTCCATGTGATGAATGTGGAAGCAGAAAAAATGGTGGAGAGCCAATGTCTTGGATAAAAAATCCTTGGGGTACTTATTGGTAGTCATCTTTTAAACTGCAGAGTGCCTAGAACATATTAAATAGTCCATATATGCTTATTAAATTAAGCTAAACCAAAGGTTAGTTGTTGAGCCTTATTTATAACTTAAGGCTTGGTTAAAAGGTAAAGGAAAAGAGCAACAATTTCCATGGATAATCATAACTCTAAATCGTAGAAAACTAGGCATTTTTCACACAATTGGAATTTTTTATGCTAAACCGCTTTATAGCTGAACAAAAATGCTGAAATCCAAACATATAGTGATAATTTTCATTAATTTATATAACTTTACTTGTCAAAAGATTCAAATTTATTAGCATATTTAACTTGTAGGTATGGTAACTTTATTATTTGGTGTGCAAATATATGTCGTGTTTTTTGACCCTAGTCTTACTGCTTCCTCTTTAAACACTGTGGATTCTTTCACTGAATGCCCTAAAAGGTTCTGCCAGTTTGAGACCCAGGAGGCTGGTACCCCATCTGTTTAACTGGAAACCATCTAATCCAAACAGACACTTCTCATCTTAGGAGGTATTTTCAATGCTTTGTGAAACCAAAACTTTCCATTCTATGCTGCACATACATCTCTCAATCTGACAGTGTGCTAAACACTCTGGGGTAAATGCCCAGATGTCCCTGCCACCATGGAGGACAGCTAAATTCTGTCCAAGCCCCAACAATAGAATTCTAGAAAAGAACAAGTCACCTACAAAGAAAGTGGTTATCTGGGAATCTGTTGTTGTTGTTAGGTGTTGTCAAGTCAGTTCCAACTAACAGTGACCCCATGCACAACACAAAGAAATGTTGCCTGGTCTGGCGCCATCCTCACAGTCATTGTTATGCTTAAGCCCATTGTTGCAGCCACTGTGTCAATCCATTTCACCAAGGGTCTTCCTCTTTTTTTGCCAACCCACTACTTTACCAAGCATCGTATCCTTCTCCAGGGACTGGTCCCTCTTGATAACATGTCCAAAGTATGTGAGACGAAATCTCGCCATCCTCGTTTCTAAGGAGCATTCTGGTTGTACTTCTTTCAAGGCAGATTCGTTTGTTCTTCTGGCAGTCCATGGCATATTCAATATTCTTTGCCAACACCATAAGTCAAATGGATCATTTTTTCTTTGGTCTTCTATATTCATTTTCCAGTTTTTGATTGCATATGAGGAGATTGAAAATACCATAGCTTGGGTCAGGCACACGTTAGTCCTTAAAATGACCTCTTTGCTTTTTAACACTTTAAAGAGATTTTGTGCAGCAGATTTGCCCAATGCAATACGTTATTTGCTTTCTTGACTCCTGCTTCCATAAGCATTGATAGTGGATCCAAGTAAGATGAAATCCTTGACAACTTCAGTGTTTGCCCTGTTTATCATGATTTTGTTCAGTTTGAGAATTTAGATTCTGGGAATTTAACTTGACCCAAATCCACATCACTCATATGTGAAATTAAAGGGAATCTTATGGGTTAAATCAGATATAACCCAGCATATCCAGGTTATGAAAATTACCCAGACTTGTCCCAGAGCTGTAGGCTCTTCAACACAGAATTTATAATCAAGAACGAACATGTAGATTGATGTGGAACTGGATTTATTTTCAGAGGAGGAAAAGGTGAAATATTACAAAGCACGCTGGTGAATACTTTTAAAAATGTAAACAAAATTTTGGATACAAGTATGTAGACAGTGCCTCTGCTCTCAGTTTTCTTTGCCACTGTGTCCCCAGTGGCGTCCCTGGCTGATGAAACGGTTAAAGGTTGGAGGTTTGAGTCCACCCAGAGGCACCTTGGAAGAAAGGCCTGGCAACCTACTTTTTGAAAAATCAGCCATCGAAAACCCTGTGGAGCACAGTTCTACTTTGTAACACATGGAGTCGACTCAACAGCGACTGGTTGGTTGGTTGGTTATGTGCCCAACACATAAACAGTGGTGGGCACAGAAAGGTGCTACATTGTTGAAAAACGGTGAAGAACAAAGGAGTAAGTCAGATATTTGGAAATACCTTTAATTTTTTGGTTGTGTGTTTGTATGTGTGTCAGAGACAGAGAGAAGACACAGAGGGAAAGAAACCGTTAGTACCCTACTGCTCATGTTTAAATCTTCCCAGTTCCTTTATTATATAGGTTGTGTATCACCTAATAAAATTAAATTTTATCACTGATTAAAGTTAAATAAATTAATTAAAAAAATTTTTTTTTTTAAAGTTACCAGAGTTGGCTAAGAATGATATTTTTAACAATAGACGGTGGCATGAGGGTTGGCCAAAAAAACAAAAATGAAAAACAAGAACAGCTTTGATTTGTAGATATAATCTATGGTGGACACAGTCAAGGGTACTAAAAGGATAGGAGAGAAAACTGCTGGGTAAGGAAGTGGATGGGGAGGGTGTCCACCAACTGATAAGTTTTACTGCACTATTATTCTTCTAAGGAGTCCTGGTAGTACAATGGTTAAGAACTGGGCTGGTAACTAACAGGTCGGCGGTTTGAACCTATGCAGAGGCTCCAGTGGAGAAAGAGCTGGTGGTCTGCTTCTGCAAAGATTACAGCCAAGAAAACACTATGAGATAGTTCTACTCTGTCACATGGGGTCACTATGAGTCAGAATTGACTCAATGGCACCCAACAACAACATTCCTAGGAATCAAACTAAAATGTGCAGTACAAGAACAGGAATCTTGTCTGGGAAGCAAAACCCAATTTTGTAGGTTAATACAGTACAAGAACATCATTGAATATTAAAAATGAGAAAAAGGATCTAGGGTAATTCTTACTGCATAGAGAGCAGTCAACAAATCGCTCTTTTTCTGACCATACTGTTGAGCTTAATAAAAACCAAAACTTTTTTTAATTCAAAAAGTTTAGAAACTATATTTTGTTATTCATTAATTAAAGGATTAATGTTCTCATTTTGCCGAGATATTTAAAAATCCCAATTATAGGGAAAAAAATGAAGACTTACTGAATTTAATGCCTACTTATTCTACTAAAATAGTCTTATGTGGGTGTGTAAGTTTGAAAGTTTTGGAACTGCCTAACACTGTTTGAAGCAGCTGACATCTTGAATAACACTGTATTTAAGAAGTTTGGATGAACTTTTAATTCACAAGAAAAGTGCAGGGAAGACAATTCTAGTTTTGTGAACCCCTGAACCCTACATCTTCCTTCAATTGTTCTTTTTGTACTTAAATAACTTACCCTATAAGGAAGTGACCTTATATGACACCAATTCTTTGAAAACTTTTATATGCTTCCATAGAGCCTAGTGTTGTTCTCAAGGCACTTATCACATTTTTAGATTACGTATTGGTGTAGATATTAGAATAATATCTGATTTCTCATCAGATTGCAAACTTAATTATGGCAGGAACCAGATCTGACTTTTAATCATATTGATCTCCAAGTCTGGCACAATGCATGCCATCTAGTAGGTTTTCAATAAATACGTACCGAATGACTGAACCTCTTTTGGTCTTATTTCTTATACTGTGCATTAGACATTGAGGGGAAATGGCTAATTCTAAAAACAAAGGATTTCTTCAGGTGCTGTCTTAGTCATCTAGTGCTGATGTAACAGAAATACCACAAATGGATGTCTTTAACAAAGAGAAATTTATTTCCCTCACAGTCTAGTAGGTTACAAGTCCAAATTCAGGGCATTGGCTCCAGGGGAAGGCTTTCTCTCTCTGTGGGCTCTGGAGGAAGGTCCTTGTCCTCAATCTTCCCCTGGTTGAGGGGCTTCTCAGGCACAGGGACCCCGGGTCCAAAGGACTTGCTCTGCTCCTGGTGCTGCTTTTTTGTTGGCATGAGGTCCCCAACTCTCTTCTTCCTTCCCTTTCCTTTTATCTCTTGAGAGATAAAAGGTGGTGCAGGCCATGCCCCAGGGAAGCTCCCTTTCCATTGGATCAGGGATGTGACCTGGGTGAGGGTGGTGTTACAATCCCGCACTAATCCTCTCAACATAAAATTACCATCACAAAATGGAGGACAACCAGACAATACTGGGAATTAGGGCTTAACCAAGTTGGTATACACATTTTTGGGGGGACAGAATTCAATTCATGACAGGTGCCTCTAAATTTAGGGGGATTATTGGCAAAGTTAAGGATTTGTTTGTTTTGTTTTGTGTTTACCAACACCCACTCACTCATTCATAATTTAATCACTTATTCAACCAATATTTCTTGACTGCCTACTATGTGCCAGGCTCTGTGTCAGAACCTGAGGATAGTCAGTGAACAACGGCAACAACAACAAAAACCAGGTGAATGCCTTTATAGAAATTACATTCTGTGGACGGTAAGTTTTTGTGGATTGACGTCTTTAAACAAAAATAGTGCTACACTACTAACCTAATGGTTGGTGGTTTAAACCCACACAGGGGTGCTGCCCAAGAAAAGCCTTTCAGTCTGCTTTAATAAGATTAAAAACAACAACAAAACAAAAACAAAAAACCTGTTGCTATCAAGTCAATTCCAGCTCATAGCGACACTATAGGACAGAGTAGAAATGCACCATACTGCTTCTAAGGAGCAGCTGGTGGATTCGAACTGCCAACATTCTGGTTAGTAGTCAAGCTCTATAACCACTGCACCACCAGGGCTCCTCCGTAAGATTACAACCAAGAAGACCCTATGGAGCAGTTCTACCCTGTAACACGCAGGATTGCCGTCAGTCAGAATCAACTCGACAGCAACAGATTTGGTTTGGCTTAACCATTCACATCTGACAGCATCACCTGCCTCTGAAGCCCCTCAGGTCCCCTCCCACACCCATCCACTCCTCACAGCCACCCCAGCCCCTCAGACCAGGACTAGTGAAGAAGCCCGGCCCTTCCTGTGCCATCTCGGGATTGTGGTTTGGAAAACAACCCTGTTGTATAAGAATTTTTCTGCAGACATGCTCAGTCCTATTTCAGACTTCATTCTGTTTCTGTTTACCCTGTGGGACCTTTACTTTGTACCTCAGGCTGCTGACAGAAGTAAGCATCACTTAAAAAGTAATTTAGGAAATAAGTGTACTTCCCCTAGAGTGCAAATAAAAGGAAAAGTTGTGATAAATAGCTAATGTAAGCAAAAGGTGCCTTGGGGGGACCCGAAGAGTCACTTCTTTCAAACCGGCAATAACTTCTGTTGCTATCGGTCCTGAGGCAGCAGCCATCAACATTGTTGAGAAAAGCTCCCTTATGGTCTTCCCATTAATTAACTGCACTGTTTGCTGATTCTGGATTGACTCAGTTTGTTCTCAGGAGAGTGTTTTTGGAAACTCAGTAATGCCTTCATGCAGAATTTCATCTTCAGGCCCTCAATTCCCAGGATGGTGGTTTACTGAGACATATAGAAGATGAAGTGAAAAAGAGAATTTGTTAGATAAAAATGATAATCAAAATATTTTAAATTCAGATGTAATTTTTGAAGATTTTCCCCACAGAGCTAAAAAATTACCTGAAGCAAAGTTTGACTGACAGGTGGGCTTAACAAACACAACAAGACAAACCACATGCAAAACAGATAGGGGAGGATTTGTTGCTAATTACTCGAGAAAGCATTTTAATTAAGTTGTTTGCCAATTAATGCCTCGTTTTGAACATTCCATAAATATTTAAACATGTTTCATGAACTTTCCTTCTTATGGAAACATTTGCAAATGTTATTATGGAGTTTCTTTGGGAATCTCATAAGAGAAAAATTGTACAGTTTGGAAGATTCTACTTACCAGTTTATAATTAAATGAGGAAATTGTTTTCCTAAAATTGGTAGCTATTATACTTCAAAATACTCTATCTGCGTGAACTTTTCTTCCACTTTCTCCCATGACAAGTAAATAAATACAAGCCACATATTGTTTTGATCTTATAATGAAAATTTAAAATAACGTTGGACATAGACGTTTATGTAAGTTCAGTCATTTTAGTTGAATGCAAGAAAATGGTTTTGGATGAAATAAATTCAGCAACTAGCAGTTGTTAGTGTTTCAGCCATCTTTAATCTAAGACACTGAAATTCTATCTACCCAACTGAAATAAAATGAAAGACAATATGTGTAAGCAAATCAGAAAGGTTTCACTGTTACCAAGTTTGGACTTAGCTTGTAATATAAGCCTCACAAATTCAAGCCAAAACATCTTCAGCAGTTAGCCTCTCTTTCCCTCTTTACTACTTCATTGGAACAACCATGCTTGTGGTTTCCAGGAAACTAAGGGATGAGAAAAGAATGTTTAGAATTTAGCCAGAGGACTGAGGACAGTCACTCCTTCTGTCAGCTCATTGCCGTTTTTCATCTAACTGATGTAACCACGTAGAAAGTCACCAAAAGGGGAGGCCTGTCACCTACCGGGCCGCTAGCCATCAGAAAATTTTTTTACGGAACCTGCTGCGCCATCCTTTTGCTGCGCCATCCTTAGGCAGCAGTAAGAACTGCATCAGCACACAGGTGCCTTTTATTCAATGAAAATTAGAAGAGAGGGACAGGAGCTTCAAGGAGGGTTTTCAAATAGTGAAATGTTGATCCTTTAGATGCCATAGGAGTAAGTAGGGCTGGTTAAAGGACATGAGCAGGGAAACGTTATGGAGCAGCCACCAGGAAATACACATTTGTTTAGCATTCGGAGATAGTCAAGGAGCCCTAGTGGCCAAGCCGTTAAGCCTCAGCTGCTAATCAAAATGTCGGCCGTTTGAACCCATCAGCTGCTCTACGAGGGAAAGGTGTGACAGTCTACTTCTGTAAAGATTACAGCCTTGGAAACCCTACGGGGAAGTTCTATTCTATGCTATAGGGTTGCTGTGAGTCAGAATCAATTCGATGGCAGTGGTTTTCAGGGACAGTGGCATAGCACTGAGGGGCTATGCCCAGCTGTACTCACCAACATATCAATCACTCCAGCCCATCTGTACCCACCACTGTAAGGATCACTGTCCAAGCATGAGGAAAGTCAGATCGCACCCGTCCCAAAGGGGACAGTTGAACTGTAATAGCAAAAAGAGGAGCTCAGCTATGTAAAGTGTAGTAACATAACTTGTTTCAATTAGTTCTGGGACCAGGCAAATCCTTTTTGCTGCTGTCTAGATGAGAACTATAAGAAAAGATAATCGGGAGCACAGTCTCAGGGAGAAGGTTATCACTTGCAGGTCTGATTGGATTTACCAACTGAAAAGCTACCACTTGTCACATTTGGGGAGGGGACCCTTTACGGCATCCACCACCTGTGAGTTTGTCCTACTGTGGTGGCTTGTGGGCTGCTATGATGCTAGAAGCTATGCCACCTGTATTTCAAATACCATCAGGGTCACTGACGGTGGACAAGTTTCAGCAGAGCTTCCAGACTAAGACAGGCTAGGAAGAAAGGCCTATCAATCTACCTCTAAACATTAGCCAATGAAAACCTTATGAATCACAACAGAATGTTGTGTGATATAGTACTGGAAGATTAGCCTCCTAGGTTGTAAGGCCCTCAAAATACACTGTGGTCGCAACAATGGACTTCAGTACACCAATGATCACGAAGATGGAGTATGACTAGGCAACATTTTGCTCTCTTATACATGTATCATGAGTCCTGACTGATTTAATGGCAACTAACAACAACATTGCGAAGAATGGGAATTCCAGAACACTTAATTGTACTCCTGAGGATACTGTACATAGATCAAGAGGAAGTCGTTTGAACAGAACAAGGAGATACCGTGTGGTTTAAAGTCAGGAAAGTGTGCATCAGGGTTGTATCCTTTCACTATAACTATTCAATCTGTGTCCTGAGCAAATATTCCAAGAAGCTGGACTGTATGAAGAGAACGGGGCATCAGGATTGGTGGAAGACTCATTAACAAACTTCGATGTGCAGATGATACAACCTTGATTGCTGAAAGTGAAGAGGACTCGAAGCACTTACTGATGAAGATCAAAGACCACAGCCTTCAGTACGAACTACACCTCAACATAAAGAAAACTAAAACCATTACAATTGGACCAATAAGCAACATCATGATAAATGGAGAAAAGATTGAAGTTGTCAAGGATTTCATTTTACTTGGATCAACAATCAACACCCTTGGAAGCAGCAGTCAGAAAATCAAAAGACAAATTGCATTGGGCAAATCTGTTGCAAAAGGCCTCTTTAAAGTGTTGAAAAGCAAAGATGTCACATTGAAGACTAAGGTGCACCTGACCCAAGCCATGGTATTTTCAATCTCATCATATGCATGTAAAAGGTGGACAATGAATAAGGAAGACCGAAGAAGAACTGACGTCTTTGAATTGTAATGTTGGCGAAGAATATTGAATATACCATGGACTGCCAAAAGAATGAACAAATCTGTCTTGGAAGAAGTACAACCAGAATGCTCCTTAGAAGCAAGGATGGCAAGACTATGTAACATACTTTGGACATGTTGTCAGGAAGGATCAGTCCCTGGAGGAGGACATCATGCTTGGCAAAGCAGAGGGTCAGCAAAAGAGAGGAAGACTCAATGAGATGGACTGACACAGTGGCTGCAACAATGGACTTACGCACAACAATGATTTTGAGGATGGCGCAGGCCCAGGCAGTGTTTCATTCTGTTGTACATAGGGTCCCTATGAGTCAGAACCCACTCTACGGCACCTAACAATAACAAGAACAATAACAACAACAACTACAACATTTTATGGGTAAAGGACTTATGGTGCCACTCTATCGTGGCCATGGCCCTCCCAGAATATCTAAGTTTGCATTGTTGATGCTGATGGAAGTAGGGTCTTTGGCATTATGAACACAGTCATACACTAAACTCAGCTTCAGAAGCTAAATTATCTCCCCTTGCTGATATTAAATATTTTTCTCATACTGAACTTACAGTTTAACCAGGGTTTAATTAGTAATAAAATTTCTAATTATCTTGAAAATATACTTTAAAAAAAAGGAAGAAGTAGAAAAGTCTCTCAGGAGAAGGAGGCTACTAGAGGGAATGGAGAAAATGCTACAAATATATGGGTCACGTTTCTGCTTCTGGCTGGGATAGAGTAACTGGAAGTGGACTTGCTTTCCTGCTGGAAATAACTAAATACCAGACAAAACTATGTGAGACTGTTTTGAGACACTGCATAGCAGCTTTGCAGAGTTGCAGACCCTGAGAATGGCTGTCCTGGCTACCTGGAGTGGAGGGTCCCACAAGCTGACTGATCCAAGGAGACAGATGTTGGAGTTCAGGGAGGCTCCGGCGACTGGAATGTGCGGAGCAGAGGACCAGAGAGGTGGGACTACAGAGGAGGAGCGCCAGAGATCGCTGGAGTCCTGGTGTCTGTTGCTGAACACTAATGAGTACACACACATGGCAAACCTCTGCTGGGAGTGGAACAGTCCCCAGGACTCCCACAGGACAGGAGAAACTGGAGTACCTAACAGCCAGGATGGAGGGTGAGTCCTTGGTGAAGGGCACTGAGATACAGAACAAACCCATGATACATACAGCATAAAACAAAATAGAACAAACCCGTTGCCTTCGAATGGATTCTGACTGTAGCCCTGTAGGACAGAGTAGAACTGCCCTATAGGGTTTTCCAGGAGGGGCTGGTGGATTCAATTTGCTGAACTTTCTGGTTAGCAGCGGTAGCTCTTAACTACTACCCACCTAGGTTTCCACACGCAGCATAAAAAACAAAAACTAAACCTGTTGCCATGGAGTGGATTCTGAAATCATAGCAACCCTATACGACAGAGTAAAACTGCCCAATAGGGTTTCCAAGAAGCACCTTGTGGATTTGAACTGCCGACCTATTGGTTAGCAGCCGTAGCTCTTAACCATTATGCCACCAGGATTTCTGTACATACTGCATACGGTCCTTAAAATAACCGTGTGCTATGAAATGGTTTCATCTCCCATTTTGACCAGTTAACAGAACCTGAATATTTTGAAATTTCCATTGTAATTTTTTTTTTTCTTAACTCTGAAATATTATTTGTTGTTGCTGTGGTTAGCTGCTGCCAACCAAAGGATTGGCAGCTCGAATCCACTAGCTTCTCCTCTTGGAAACCCTACGGGGCAGTTCTACTCTGTCCTACAGGGGGAGCTATGAGTTGGAATCGACTCCATGGCAAAGGGTTTGGTTTTGGTTTGGTGGATAGCAGCTGTAGAGTTACCCCTGACTCATGGTGACCCCATGCACACTAGCACAAAAATGCTGCCTATGATCCGTTGGAGATGAGAGCCTTGTGATCCATAGGATGATTGCCAGGCCTTTCTTTCTATTTCATCTTAGCCTTGAAGCTCTGCTGAAACCTGTTCAGCATCATAGCAACATGCACGTCTCCACTGACAGACAAGTAGTGACTGTGCGTGGAGTGTGCAGCTAGGAATTGAAACCGGGCCTCCCCTGTGGAAGGCAAGAATCCTGCCACTGAACCACCACTCTAGTTCTTCTGAATTATTTAGACTTGCTTAATTTCCAAATATATGGGTTTGTGAAATATATTTTCATTACTGATTTATAGTTTTATTGCACTGCGATCAGAGAATTTGGTCTGTAAAATACCAACTTTTTAAAAATTGAGACATTCTTTTGGAATTTAGTACATGGTCGATTTTTGTAACGACTTCAACTTGAAAGTAAATGTGTTATCAGAAAATATTTCAGGAGCTCCAGAGTATTTTTAGACTAATCCATAAGATTCAATTTTTTTCTTTAATAATTTTTATTGAGCTTTTAGTGAATGTTTACAAATCAAGTCAGTCACATATAAGCTTATATACACCTTACTCCATACTCCCACTTACTCTCCCCCTAATGAGTCAGCCCTTCCAGTCTCTCCTTTCGTGACAATTTTGCCAGCCTCTAACCCTCTCTATCCTCCTATCTCCCCTCCAGACAGGAGATGCCAACACAGTCTCAAGTGTTCACCTGATACAAGTAGCTCACTCTTCATCAGCATCTCTCTTCAACCGACTGTCCAGTCCCTTCCATGTCTGCTGAGTTGTCTTCGGGAATGGTTCCTGTCCTAGGCCAACAGAAGGTTTGGGGACCATGACCGCCGGGATTCCTCTAGTCTCAGTCAGACCATTAAGTCTGGCCTTTTTATGAGAATTTGGGATCTGCATCCCACTGATCTCCTGCTCCCTCAGGGGTTCTCTGTTTTGCTCCCTGTCAGGGCAGTCATCGGTTGTGGCTAGGCACCATCTAGTTCTGGTCTCAGGATGATGTAAGTCTCTGGTTCCTGGGGCCCTTTCTGTCTCTTGGGCTCATAGTTGTCATGTGACCTTGGTGTTCTTCTTTCTCCTTTGATCCAGGGGGGTTGAGACCAACTGATGCATCTTAGATGGCCGCTTGTTAGCATTTAAGACCCCAGACGCCACATTTCAAAGTGGGATGCAGAATGTTTTCATAATAGTATTATTTTGCCAACTGACTTAGAAGTCCCCTTAAGCCATAGTCCCCAAACCCCCGCCCTTGCTCCGCTGACCTTTGAAGCATTCCGTTTATCCCGGAAACTTCTTTGCTTTTGGTCCAGTCCAGTTGAGCTGACCTTCCGTGTGTTGAGTATTGTCCTTCCCTTCACCTAAAGCAGTTCTTATCTACTAACTAATCAGTAAATAGCCCTCTCCCACCCTCCCTCCCTCCCCCCCTCGTAACCACAAAAGTATGTGTTCTTCTCAGTTTATACTATTTCTCAAGATCTTATAATAGTGGTCTTATACAATATCTGTCCTTTGCCTCTGACTAATTTCGCTCAGCATAATGCCTTCCAGGTTCCTCCATGTTATGAAATGTTTCACAGATTCGTCACTGTTCTTTATCGATGCGTAGTATTCCATTGTGTGAATATACCACAATTTATTTAACCATTCATTCGTTGATGGACACCTTGGTTGCTTCCAGCTTTTTGCTATTGTAAACAGAGCTGCAATAAACATGGGTGTGCATATATCTGTTTGTGTGAAGGCTCTTATTTCTCTAGGGTATATTCCGAGGAGTGGGATTTCTGGGTTGTATGGTAGTTCTATTTCTAACTTTTTAAGAAAACGCCAGATAGATTTCCAAAGTGATTGTACCATTTTACATTCCCACCAGCAGTGTATAAGAGTTCCAATCTCTCTGCAGCCTCTCCAACATTTATTATTTTGTGTTTTTTGAATTAATGCCAGCCTTGTTGGAGTGAGATGGAATCTCATCGTAGTTTTAATTTGCATTTCTCTAATGGCTAATGATCGAGAGCATTTTCTCATGTATCTGTTAGCTGTCCGAATATCTTCTTTAGTGAAGTGTGTGTTCATATCCTTTGCCCACTTCTTGATTGGATTGTTTGTCTTTTTGTGGTTGAGTTTTAACAGAATCATATAGAGATTTTAGAGATCAGGCACTGGTCGGAGATGTCATAGCTGAAAATTCTTTCCCAATCTGTAGGTGGTCTTTTTACTCTTTTGGTGAAGTCTTTAGATGAGCATAGGTGTTTGATTTTTAGGAGCTCCCAGTTATCTGGTTTCTCTTTGTCATTTTTGTTAATGTTTTGTATTCTGTTTATGCCTTGTATTAGGGCTCCTAACGTTGTCCCTATTTTTTCTTCCATGATCTTTATCGTTTTAGTCTTTATGTTTAGGTCTTTGATCCACTTGGAGTTAGTTTTTGTGCATGGTGTGAGGTATGGGTCCTGTTTCATTCTTTTGCAAATGGATATCCAGTTATGCCAGCACCATTTGTTAAAAAGACTATCTTTTCCCCGATTAACTGACACTGGTCCTTTGTCAAATATCAGCTGCTCATATGTGGATGGATTTATATCTGGGATCTCAATTCTGTTCCATTGGCCTATGTGCCTGTTGTCGTACCAGCACCAGCTTGTTTTGACTATTGTGGCGCTATAATAGGTTCTAAAATCAGGTAGAGTGAGGCCTCCCACTTTCTTCTTCTTTTTCAGTAATGCTTTACTTATCCAAGGCTTCTTTCCCTTCCCTATGAAGTTGGTGATTTGTTTCTCCGTTTTAAAAAATGTCATTGGAATTTGGATCAAAGTGCATTGTATGTATAGATGGCTTTTAGTAGAATAGACATTTTTACTATGTTAAGTCTTCCTATCCATGAGCAAGGTATGTTTTTCCACTTAAGTAGGTCCCTTTTAGTTTCTTGCAGTAGTACTTTGTAGTTTTCTTTGTATAGGTCTTTTACATCTTTGGTAAGATTTATTCCTAAGTATTTTATCTTCTTGGGGGCTACTGTGAATGGTATTGATTTGGTGATTTCCTCTTCGGTGTTCTTTTTGTTGATGTAGAGGAATCCAAGTGATTTTGTATGTTTATCTTAAAGCCTGAGACTCTGCCAAACTCTTCTAATAGTTTCAGTAGTTTTCTGGAGGATTCCTTAGGGTTTTCTGTGTATAAGATCATGTCATCTGCAAATAGAGATAATTTTCCTTCCTCCTTGCCAATCCGGATGCCCTTTATTTCTTTGTCTAGCCTAATTGCTCTGGCTAGGACCTCTAGCACAATGTTGAATAAGAGCGGTGATAAAGGGCATCCTTGTCTGGTTCCCGTTCTCAAGGGAGTCCTCTGCTCCTCTGACTTCCTATTGCGTTGTCTAATTCTGTAATTTTATTGTTAATCTTTTGGATTTCTGAATGCTGTCTCTCTATGGATTCTTGCAACTTATTAATTTTTCCACTATATTCTTGAATAATCTTTTTGAGTTCTTCAACTGCTTTATCAGTGTGTTCCTTGGCTTTTTCTGTAGATTGCCTTGTTTCATTTCTGAGGTCATCCCTGATGTCTTGAAGCATTCTGTAAATTAGTTTTTTATATTCTGCATCTGGCAATTCCAGGATTGTATCTTCATTTGGGAAAGATTTTGATTCTTTAGTTTGAGGAGTTGTAGAAGCAATCATGGTCTGCTTCTTTATGTGGTTGATATCGACTGCTGTCTCCAAGCCATCACTAAGATATTGTAGTGATTTATTCTGTATTTGCTCACTGAGTCTTATCTTGTTTTGTTTTCTTTCAATATACGTAGATGGGCTACTAGATTGCGCTGTCTTGAGTGTTGTAGCCCTTGACTCACTTATGTCCTATTACCAGCTGGTTTGGGCTGTTACCAGATATATAAGCCTAAGAGTCCATTCACTATTCTTGAGTAGAATCTGATTTTGGGTCATCAAGTGTGTGGTGCAGACTGTCACCTATCCACCTAGAGAAGTAGTGGTGATAGTTGTGTGTACCAGATTCTAGTAGCAGCAGGGGTTCACAGTCGGGGGGGGCGCAGGATGCTGACAGGCTTCCCCCAAGTGCCAGTGAAGTAGGTGTGTCTCTATTCCTAAAGCACTTTGGTGGGTGGGCTCTGCAGCTGTACCTTAGGCCCCCAATGCAAGTACCCCTACGGATTGATTGGTAGGTGTCACCCTCCTTAGACCCCTAAGGCAGGAGGCTAGGTGGTCTGGGCGGAGCTTCAGCCCTCAGTTCCCTGTTCTGGGTCAGTGAGGGCTCTGTTGAATATGCAGAGCTATCTGACCTGGGAAACTTGTCTTTCCAGTAATCTGCTAAAACAATTACAGTCAGATCCCTATCAGAAATGCCTTTGCATTATAATAGCCACCTTGTTCCCTGTAGGAATGAAAGCCCAAGACTGTGGATCACATATGCTTGGCTGAAGCTGGTTTTGTGTTTTTAGTCCAATTAAAAAAGGATTTTTGGTCCCTGGGTTTTTTGTAGCTGCTTCTCTCAGGCCAGGAGAATGGGTTAGGAAAAGACAAAAAAAAAAAAAAAGGAAGAAAGAAAAACTGCAGCACAGTTCACTTTCTGGCTCAGGAAATTCCAATGTTAATGAAGCCGCCTGGGAAGGAGAGGGGAGGGGAGGGTTCAGATAAATAGGAGAGAGTAGCACCCTGGAATATAGACAAAGTTACTTATCTTGCTTGGGATGTCCGTTTTATCTAAGATTCCCGACGGGCGTGTTGACTGTGTGTGCTGGCTGGGTAGAGATTGCCCCCGAGGGTCAGGCCCGTGTCCTGTGCTTGCACTGTCTCAGAAGCCGCGGTTAGTTCCTCCGCTCCCAGTCCAAAGCCCAGTGCCAAGGTTCCCCGGCTGGGACGCCGCACTCCCGGCTCCAAAACCAGTCACTGCCTCCCGGTGACTTCTCCTCCTATCAACTGCGTCACTGCACTGCCTGCGTGCACTTGCTGGGCTTCCCCCGAGGTCAGTTCAGGGGGCTAGGGCTGCATCCTGTGTTTGTGCCCTCTGAGAATGCCTTGCTCAGCTCCTCTGCACCCAGTCCAAAGCCTGGCGCCAAGGTTTCCTGACTGGGACACTGGCTCCAGGCTCCGAAAACAGTTGCTGCTTCCCTGTGGTTGTTCGTTCTCAGTCTCTGCCACTCAGGTCAACTCTTTAGATCTGTGTTTGATGGTCAGGGCTAGTAGATTGTCATGTATGTGATCGATTCACTTGTTTTTCTGAGTCTTTATTACAAGAGGGATCCGAGGTAGCTTCTACCTAGTCAGCCATCTTGCTTGTTCTGATCAAGATTCAATTTGTTAATTGTGCTGTTCAAATCTATGTCCTTACTAAATTGGCCCTTGATAAAAATCTACCCCTACTGTATTTTTAGGTAAATAACTTGCACATTTTACATTTGTTTGCCAATTGCACCCCACTCCCATCTTAAGGGAGTTATGCTAATACCTGGTCGGGGAGCGCCCGGTTGGCAAACAAATGGAAGAGGAGTGTGTTATTTGCGTAAAATTCGATATGTTTGTAGATTTGCTGATTTTTCCTTGTTATTTTTGCAATTTTTGCTTTATATATAAGAGGCAAGCTTATAATGCATGCAGGTTATAAGTGTCATATTTTCTCAGTATGATGTTTCTTTTATCATTTCACTTTATATTCTATTAGGTCTGATATTATCGATCTACTGATTTTCTTTCCTTTCATATTTGCCTGGTATATCTTATCCTACCTTTTTCTTGGAATGCATTTATTTGTTTTATGTGTATTGTAGCAATTTACATATGAATTTGGGTTTCATTTTTATATTCCTATCTGAATCCCTGCTTTTAACAGATATTTATATGTCTTAATTTTTTTTTATTGTCTATGATTTTTCTTTGCCTTCTTTTTTTTTTCCTGCCTTTTATTACCAGCTGTCCTCTAGCCTTTGAGTCTGTCCATTTCCATTGCTTTGTAGAGTTGATTTCAACCCCTTGCCCTTGCTTTATTTTATATTATTTGTGTGTGTGTGTTTAATTTTTCCTTTTCACTCACGCTGGAGATAGCAATACAGATCTGTTTTCTTTTTTTAACCCAATAAGGAATTGACTAGCTATGCTTGCAATGGTTTTATTTCTTGTCCACTTGGGTGCTTGTCAAATCCAATTCTCAGATCAATAGCTAGAAAGCAGATTCCTGTGTCCAGCCTCTAGCCTCCCCTAACTCCTTGAGTCCACCAGGTGTGCATCCTGTGTGACTATGCTGCATTGAGTTGGGACCTTGTATTTCCATCTTTTGGCTCTCACACACTCAACCAACAGAGCACATGAAACACACAATGCCCAGTATGTACCACTACCCAAAGCCTTCTTGCTTCTGTCCCCATCTGGCTCTGGGGAAAAAACTTCTCAGAATGAAATAGACTACCTGCAATACCTCATTTCTGCTTGTGTCTGATTTTTTTTTTTTTTTTTTTACAAATGAACAATCTACTTCTGTTCTATAAAAATAGTTATTGGTGGTGACAAGGAAAAAGGGGCCATTTTCTGGCTGATTCCTTGCTTTGGAGGCTAGAAGGAGTGCCCTTCAGTTTTGATCCCAGAGCATCTTGGCATACTCTTATCATAACACTCATTTTTCCTCAACTGTTACTGTTAGCCTATGAGATTTTAGAGGACAGCTAAGTTTTATTAAGGCTGGTATTCCTAGATTAATGCAAATTGCGCATAGTAAGTGTTCGAGAAATATCGAATGAATGCATGGGCGAAGCATGAATGAATGAGTTTGGGATAAAATGGAGATAAGACAAGAGCTTTTAGTTTACTATTTCTCACTTCTTCCATGATTTTCCTATGTTAAAAGAAGAGATTTGTATTACCGGGTAGTTTTAATCACAGACGTACAGCAATCTCACGCATAATTTAGTGGAATGGCTATAACTTCCTGCAATCTGGGGTCTACATCTACGTGATGAGATTTGAGGAGCAGCTGGAAGGTGCTCATTTAGAAAATCCTTTGCACTTGCCATACCACTTTAGATCCCAAATTTTTAGTTTCAGCCTCAATATTAAATATTGCCTAATAAAAACTTCCCTTTAAAAAAATATGCACGCATTCCTCATTTGGGTGATTTGGCTACCCTTGGTCTCTTTGAGGATAAGAGAGAAAGGGGATGAACTAGCATATGTTAATCATTCCACATACCAGGCATGGTACATACTGTCAAACATTATCCTTTCAAGTCATTAACCACTAATGACATTGCCAGCTAATCACATTGAGGTTCAGAGAAGCACCAAGTAATCTGGCCAAGGTCACCTGGATAGAAAAGAGTTTGTTACAGTTATAACCCAGGTCACTACAATACTATTCAAATTGTAAGGTAGTGACTTCTTATTTACCTCTAATCTATTGAAAATCTAATGTAGTGCTCCATACATAATAATTGTTTGAAAAATATTTATTGATCTGCAGTGAGAAGGATTCTTGAAGAGCATGGGTACTTCTAGGATAGGATTAAGAGGGATTTGTTGTTGTTAGGTGCCATCGAGTTGATTCCAATTCACAGTAACCCCATGTGACAGAGTGGAACTATCCTATTGGATTTTCTTGGCTCTGATCTTTCGTTTTTTTTTTTTTTCTTCAGGAGGGAAGGAACTTCATTTTACTTAAACCGTTTGAAAAACGCTTACTGAATGAATTTGAGACTACAATCCTTTAGTCGAATGTCCAGTAGTGTTTCATTTATTGGACCATGTACATTTCCCATATGAATGTAACATATCTTGTCAGCACTGAATCTTCTTTTTTCTTTCTTTTTTAGGTGAAGTGTGTTTTAATCAAGCCCTCATACCCAAGCTTCACAGCATTTATCATGGCTTTTTTAAGAGCTTCAAAGAAAATCTTAATTTTCTAAAATGTTATTGTGTGTTAGGTGGAAGTTTACAGTACAAATTAGTTTTTCATTCAAAAATTTATACACAAATTGTTTTGTGACATGAGTTGCAATCCCCACATTGTGTTATCACTCTCCCCCTTTCCCTTTCCACCCTGAGTTCTCCCTGTCCATGTATCCAGTTTTTCTGTCCCTACCTGCAGTCTTGTCTTTGCTTTTGGGCAGGTGTTTGTCCATTTGATCTCGTATACTTGATTGAAATAAGAAGCATGTTCCTCGTGTGTGTTATTGTTTGTTTTATAGGCCTGTCTAATCTTTGGCTGAAAAGTGGACTTCAGGATTGGCTTCAGTTCCGAGTTGGCAAGGTGTCTGGAGGTCATAGTCTCAGGGGTTCCTGCAGTCTCTGTCAGACTGGTAAGTCTAGTCTTTTTTTGTGAATTTGAATTTTGCTCTACATTTTTCTCCTGCTCTTTCCAGAACTCTCTATTGAGATCCCTGTCAGAGCAGTTGGTGGTGGTAGCCAGGCACCATCTAGTTCTTCTGGGCTCAGGCTGGTGGAGGCTGTTGTTCATGTGGTCCATTAGTCCATTTGAATAATATTTTCCTTGTGTCTTTAGTTTTCTTCATTTTCCTGTGCTCCAGACAAGATGGGACTTACAGATGTACCTTAGATGGCTACTCAAAAGCTTTAAGACCCTAGATGCTGCTCTCCAAAGTAGGATGAAGAACATTTTCTTTATAAACTGTTATGCCAATTGACTTAGATATCCTCTGAGACTACGATCCTTAGCCCTCAGCCCCAGTAACTTGGTCCCTCAAGGTGTTTGGATGTGCCTAGGAAGATTCTATGACTTTGTTTTGGTCAAGTTTTGTTATGTTCCCCTATTTTGTGTGTTGTATTTCCCTTCACCAAAGTTAACTTGTCTAATATCTAGTTAGTGATTTCCCCTCTCCAGCCTTCCCCTTCCTCCTAACCATCAAAGATTGTTTTTTTCTGTGTGTAAACCTTTTCTTGGGTTTTTATAGTAGTGGTCTCATACAATATTTATCCTTTTGTGATTGACTTATTTCACTCAGCATAATGCCCTCCAGATTCATTCATGTTGTGAGGTGTTTCAAGGATTCATCATTGTTCTTTATCATTGCATAGTATTCCATTGTGTCTACGTACCATTATTTGTCTATCCATTCATTTGTTGATGGGCACTAAGGTTGTTCCCATTTTTTTGCTATTATGAATAATGCTGCCATGAACATGGGTGTGTATATGTCTATTCATGTGGTGGAGCTTATTTCTCTCAGATACATTCCTAGGAGTGGAATTGCTGGATCATATGGTATTTCTATATGTAGGTTTTTAAGGTGCCACCATATTGTTTTCCATAGTGGTTGTGCCATTTTATATTCCCACCAGCAGTGAATAAGTGTTCCAATTTCCTCACAACCTCTCCAACATTTGCTATTTTCTGTTTTTTTGATGAGTGCCAGTAATGTCAGGAGAAGATGGTATCTCACTGTAGTTTTGATTTGCTTTTCTCTAATGGCTAATGGTCATGAGTATTTTCTCATGTGTCTGTTAGCTACATGAATGTCTTTTTGGTGAAGTGTCTGTTCATATCTTTTGCCCATTTTTTTATTGGATTATTTGTCTTTTTGTTGTTCAGGTGTGGAAGTAGTCTATAGAGTTTAGCCCAAAATGTCTGGCAGTTTGTCATACTGTAGGGGCTTGCTTACTGATGTAATGCTGGAAGGTATGCCACCAGTATTCAAATACTAGCAGGATTACCCGTGGCAGACAGGTTTCAGCTGAGCTTCCAGACTAAGGCTGAGTAGGAAGAAGGATCTGGCAGTATAAAGTATACCTCCGAAAAAAATTAACCAGTGAAAACCTTATGAATAGCAGTGGAACATTGTCTGATATAATGCAGAAAGATGAACCCCTCAGATGGAAACCACTCAAAATACTACTGGGGAAGAGCTGCCTCCTCAAACTAAAGTCAACCTTAATGACGTGGGTGGAGTTAAGCTTTTGGGACCTTCATTTGCTGATGTGGCACTACTCAAAATGAGAAGAAACAGTTGAAATATCCATTAATAACACAAACACGGCATGTACAAGTATGAATCTAGGAAAACTGGAAATCATCAAAAATGAAATGGAAAGTGTAACAATCACTATCCTAGGCACTAGTAAACTGAAATAGACTAATATTGGCCATTTTCAATGGGACAATCATATGGTCTAATATGCTGGGAATGACAAATCAAAGAGGAATGTCATTGGCATTCATCGTCAAAAAGAGCATTTCAAGATCTCTCCTGAAGTACAATGCTGTCAGTGATAGGAGAACATCCATACAGCTGCAAGGACAACCAGTTACTATGACTATTATTCACATTTACTCACCAACCACTAAGGCCAAAGATGAAGAAATTGAAGATTTGTACCACCTTCTACAGTCTGAAATTGATCAAGCATGCAATCAAGAAGCATTGATAATTACTGGTGATTAGAATGCAAAAGTTGGAATCAAAGAAGAAGGAACAAGTTTGGAAAATATGGCCTTGGTGATAGAAATGATGCCAGAGATCGCATGATAGAATTTAGCAAGACTTCTTCATTGCAATTTTTTTTTTTTTCAACAACGTAAATGGTGACTATACACGTAGACCTCACTGGATGGATACACAGGAGTCAAAACAACTACATCTGTAGAAAAAGATGATGGAAAAGCTCAATATCATCAGTCAGAACAAGGCCAGGGCTGGCTGCAGAATAGACCTTCAACTGCTCATTTGCAAGTTCAAGCCGAAGCTGAAGAAAATTAGAACAAGTCCACTAGAGCCAAAGTATGAAGTTGAGCAAATTCAGGTAGGCCCGAATTTAGAGACCATCTCAAGAATGGATTTGACACATTGAACTCTAATGATCAAAGACCACGTGAGTTGTGGAATGACATCAAGGAAATCATACATGAAGAAATCAAGAGGTCATTAAGAAGACAGAAAAGAAAGAGAAAAGAAAGAAAAGACCAAAATGAATGTCAGAAAAGACTCTGAAGCTTGTTGTTTAACACAGAATAGCTAAAGCGAAAGGGAGAAATAATGAAGTAAGAGAGCTGAACAGAAGATTCCAAAGGGTGGCTTGAGTAGACAAACTAAAGTATTACAAGGACACGTGCAAAGATCTGGAGTTAGAAAACCAAAACGGAAGCACATCCTCAGCATTTGTCAAGCTGGAAGAACTGAAGAAAAAATTCAAGCCTTCAGTTGCAATATTGAAGGGTTCAATGGGCAAAATATTGAACTATGCAGGAAGCATCAAAAGAAGGTGGATGAAATGCCCAGAATTACTGTACCAAAAAGGATTTATTGATTTTTAACCATTTCAGGATGCATGTGATCAACAATCAAAGGTATTGAAGGAAGAAGTCCAAGCTGCCCTGAAGACGTTGGTGAAAAACAATGATCCAAGAATTGACAGAATAACAATTGAGATGTTTTAACAAATGGATGCAGTGCTGGAAGTGCTCACTCATCTCTGCCAAGAAATTTGGAAGACAGCTACCTGGCCAACAGACTGAAAGAGATCTGTATTTATGCCCATTTCAAAGAAAGGTCATCCAACAGAATGTGGAAATTATTGAACAATATCATTAATATTACGCACAAATAAAATTTTGCTAAAGAATATTCAAAAGCAGTTATAGCAGTACATTGACAGGGAACTGCCAGATATTCAAGCCAGGCTCAGAAGAGGATGTGGAATGAGGGATATTATTGCTGATGTCAGATGCATCCTGGCTGAAAGCAGAGAATACCAGAAAAATATTTGTCTGTGTTTTATTGACTATGCAAAGTCATTGGACTCTGTGAATCATAACAAATTATGGATAACATTGTGAAGAATGGGAATTCCAGGACACTTAATTGTGCTTATGAGGAACCTGTACATAGACCAAGTGGCAGTTGTTCGAACAGAACAAGAAGATACTGAGTGTGTTAAAATCAGGAAAGGTGTTCATCAGGGGTATACCGTTTCACCATACCTATTCAATCCGTATACTGAGCAAATAATCTGAGAAGGTGAACTATATAAAGAAGAACGTGGCATCAGGATTAGTGGAAGACATCAACAACGCGCGATATGCAGATGATACAACCTTGCTTGCTGAAAGAGAAGAGGACTTGAAGTACTTAATGATGAAGATCAAAGTCTACAGCCTTCAGTATGAATTACACATCAACATAAAGAGAACAAAAGTCCTCACAACTGGACCAATAAACAGCATCATGATAAATGAAGAAAAGATTGAAGTTGTCAAAGATTTCTTTTACTTGGATCCACGATCAATGCCCAGTGGAAGCAGCGGTCCAAAAATCAAATGCTTTGCATTGGGTGGATCTGCTGTAAAAGACCTCTTTAAGGTGTTAAAAAGCAAAGATGTCACTTTAAGGACTAAAGTGTGCCTGACCCAAGCCATGGTATTTTCAGTGGCCTCATATATGCATGAGAAAAATGGACAATAAATAAGGAATTGTTGTCTTTGAAGTATGGTGTTGGTGAAGAATATGGAATATACCAGAGACTGCCAGAAGAACAAACAAATCTGTTTTGGAAGATGCACAGCCAGAATGCTCATTAGAAGCAAGGATGTTGAGACTTTGTTTCACATACTTTGGACATGTTATTAAGATGGACTAGTCACCAGAGAAGGACATCAAGCTTGGTAAAGTAGAGGTCAGGGAAAAAGAGGAAGACCCTTGGTGAGATGGACTGACACAGTGGCTGCAACAGTGGGCTCAAGTATACCAACAACTGTGAGAATCGCTCAGGACCAGGCAGTGTTTTGTTCTGTTGTACATGGGGCTGCCATGAGTCAGAAGTGACTGGTGGCACCTAACAAAAACAACAACACAGATTTTAGAGATAAGACCCCTTGTAGGATATGCCGTAGTCAAAATTTTTTCCCAGTCTGTAGGTTCTCTTTTTACTTTTTTGTGAAGTCTGTTGATGAGCGTATATGTTTAATTTTTAGGAGCTCTGGGTTATCTAGTTTATATTCTGGTGTCCGTGCATTATAAGTATGATTTGTATTGTACTTACGCCATGCATTAGGCATCCCGTCATTGTACCTATTTTTCCTCCCTGATCGTTATTGTTTTAGGTTTTATATTTACGTCTTTGATCCATTTTGAGTTAGTTTTGGTGTATGGTATAAAGTATGGGTCCTGTTTCATTTTTTCTGCAGATGGACATCCAGTATTGCCAGCACTATCTGTTGAAAAGAATGCCTTTTCCTCATTTAATGGGCTTTGGTCCTTCGTCTAAGATCAGCTGACTGTAGGTGGATGGATTTACACCTGGGTCCTGGATTCTGTTGCATTAGTCTATGTGTCTGTCGTTTCACCAGTACCAGGCTGTTTTGATTATGATGGCTGTACAGAAGCTTCTAAGATCATGTAGTGTGAGGCCTCCTACTTCGTTCTTTTTCTTCAATAATGCTTTGCTTATCTGGGAGCCTATTTCCTTTCCACATAAAGTTGATAATTAGTTTTCCATGTCTTTAAAGAATGCCACTGGTATTTGGATTGGGTTGCATTATATCTGTAGAATGCTTGGGGTAGAATTGACATTTACACAATGTTGAGTCTTCCTATCCATGAGCACGGCATGGTTTTCCATTCATGTAGGTCTCTTTTGGTTTCTTGCAATAGTATTTTGTAGTTTTCTTTGTATAAGTCTTTTAGGTCCCTGGTTAGATTTATTCCTAAGTGTTTTATCTTTTTAGGGGCTATTATAAATGGTTTTTGTTTTCCTTTTTTAAGTGCTCTGTGTTGGTATATAGGAATCCAACTGATTTTTGTATGGTGGCATAGTGGTTAAGTGCTACGGCTGCTAACCAAGAGGTCACAGTTCAAATCTGCCAGGCACCCCTTGGAAACTCTATGGGGCAGCTCTACTCTGTCCTATAGGGTCGCTATGAATCAGAATCGACTCAACAGCAGTGGGTTTTTTTGGGGGGAGGGGGTGGATCTTATATCCTGCTACACTGCTGAATCTTCCTATTACTTCCAGTAGTTTTCTTGTGGAATCTTTGGAGTTCTGTTTGTACATAGCATCACATCATCTGTGAGTAGGAATAGTTTTACTTCTTCCTTTCCAATTTGGTTGGCCTTTATTTCTTTTTCTTGCCTTATTGCTCTAGCTAGTAATTCCAGCAAAATGTTAAATAGGAGTGGTTATAAAGGGCATCCTTGTCTTGTTTTCATTCTCGGAAGGGAATGCTTTCAGCTTCTATCCATTTAGAATGATATTGGCTGTTTATTTTGTATAGAAGTCCTTTGTTATGTAGAAGAATTTCCCTTCTATTCCTATTTTATTGAAGTTTTTTTTTTTTTAAATCAGGAATGGGTGCTGAGCTTTATCAAATGACTTTTTAGCATGGATCGAGATGATCATGTGATTCTTTTCTATTTATCTGATGGATTATGTTGATTGATTTTCTGATGTTGAATCATCCTTGCATACTTGGTTTCCCATTTGGTCATGGGTTTTTTTTTTTTTTTTTTTTTTTTTGATATGATGCTGTATTCTCTTGACTAGAACTTTGTGGAAAATTTTTGTGTCTATATGCATGAGATGTACTGGTCTACAATTTTTTTTGTGGTGTTTTTGCCTGGCTTTTGTATTTTTTTGGTATTAGGGTTATGGTGGCTTCATAGAATGAATTTGGTAGTATTTCTTCCTTTTCTATTATCTGAAATAGTTTGAGTAGTACTAGTGTGTGCTCTTCTCTGATGTTTGGTAGAATTCTTCAGTGAAGTTGTCTCTGCCAGGTTTTTTGGCGGGGGGGAATTTTTTTATATTATCTCTTCTTTTGTTATTGATCTGATCAGCTTTTCTATCTCAGTTTGAGTTAGTTTAGGTAGGTAAAGTGTTTCTAGAAATCTGTCCATTTCCTCTAGGTTCTCAAATTAGCTGGGGTACAATTTTTAATAGTATTCTTTTATGATCCTTTTTATTTCAGTTGGGTCTGTTGTAATATTCCCCATCTCATTATTTGAGTTATATGCTTCCTCTGCTATGTTTCTTTTGTCATTTTGGTCAATGGTTTCTCAATTTTGTTGATCTTTTTGAACACCTAACTTTTGGTCTTTTTGAGTCTTTTGGTTGTTTTTCTGTTGTCTATATAATTTATTTCTGCTCTAATCTTCATTATTTCCTTTCTTCTGGTGTCTGTAGGCTTCTTTTGCTGTTCTCTATTTGTTCTAATTGTGGTTCAGACATTTTGATTTTGACCTGCTCATCTTTTTGGTAGTGTGCGTTTATTGCTATAAATTGACCTCTGAGCACTGCCTTTGCTGTGTTCCAAAGGCTTTAGTATGATGTGCTTTCATTTTCATTTGATTATAAAAATTTTTTTATTCCCTTTTTGATTTCTTCTATTACCCAGTTGTTTTCAAGCAAGGTGTTATTCAGTTTCCATCTGTATTCATTTTCTTCATTTTTTTCTCTTATGTTTTCTCAAACAAAATGGTGTCCATGGATTTGTCTTCAATCTCATGATCCTATCTTCCAGTTTTTCAAATTTGCTCCTAAAACCTTCTAGTCAGTTGTCCATATCTGAAATTTTGTTGTTTACCTTTTGGATTTCTAGTTGCTGTTTTGTATGATTTCTAGTTATTTATTTTGACACTTTGTTCTTGTATTATTTTCCTGAAGTCTTCTATCGCTTTGTGTTTTCCTTGATTTTGGCTATGTTTTTGTTGGTTTTGCCTGTGTTTCTGGGATTTTGTCTATTTTTGCCCTGGTTTTGTCTCTGTGTTTTCTTTGATCTCTTTCCTAGTCTCTTAGAGAGTTCTAAATATTAGTCTTTTGAATTCTATATCAGATAGTTCTACTGCCTTTTCTTCTACAAGAAGATTAACTTTTCTTTATTTTAGTCACTTACTGGAGCCATCTTGTCCTGCTTATCTATGTTTTGATATTGTCTGCTGTCTTCAAGACATTTAGGTATTATTTTCTTTATTTATTGATTGTGTGTTCATTTTGTTCCACTTCTTTGTTCTATTTTGATGTCAGGCCTGTTGGAACAGGTGTGCTTTGCTGCTTGCTCGTCTGTAGGCATGATAACTCTCACTATCTTATCTGGGTGGGCAAGGCAGCAGCAGTCAGGGCAAGCCTGCTTTGATGTACACTGGTGCGGCGAGGTTGCTGAGGTCATAGTGGGTGGGTGCTGTCTGCATCCTGCTGTTGGTTCAGCAGTGTGGGAGTGTTCACAGTTCTTCATCAGATAGGTGTGGGTATCAGATGGGAAGTGGTATAGACTCATTTTCTACCACTCAGCAGCTGGTCGAGTGTTAGGAGTGGAGGATCAGTGCAGGTCTGGTGTGTTAGCAGGCCTGAATGCTGGGTATATTGTAGCTGTAGTGGAATGATGAGGGCTGGTGGGAAGGGGTATGGCGTACGGGGCTAAGTGGCAGAGGGAGGGAGGAGAAAGAAAAGAAAAGAGAGAGAAAGAATAAAATAAAAACTGTACCCAGCAATGGGGCAGGGTGGGCCTGGGAGCTGATGTGAAAGAGAGGGAGGTGGTATATGGGGCTAGGTAGGAGATAGAAAGAAAAATGAATATATATATATTGTGGCACAGTGTAGGCTGGCAGGTGGGGACTGATTGGTGTGCTAGTGACACTCTATCTGATGTGGCATGAAGTGGGTATGTGGGGAGTGGGGGGAGGCAGCTTATGGGGCCAAGTGATCCCAGGTGAAGAAATGTAAGAGTGGAAAAAGAAGGAACAAAATGGCAAGTAGGGGTAGGTAGGACCCAAAGCAATGGTAAGCCAGTGGCTCTCTAGCTTTGGTGCTATGGAGTTTGGTGGCCAGGAATGAGGTGCATACACAAGTAGGTGGGAGGGAGAAAGAAAAGGAAGAATGAGAAAAAAAATTAAAAAACTGGTGGCATGGTGGGGGTTAGAGAGTAGGGGGTGATGTGGGCCTGAGGGCTTGTTGGGGGTGGAGATGACATACAGGGCTAGGTGGGAGGAGGTGGGAGAGAAAAAGAAAAGAAAGAAGAGAAAGCAAAAAAAAAAAAAAAAAAAAGAAAGAAAAGGCAGTGCAGCAGGAGCCAGTGGGTAGGAGTGGTGTGTACCAGGGGTGGCAGCATGCTGGTGTTTCTCTAGCTGAGGTGGCACAGTGTGGCCTGGTGGAAAGGGGTTGAGGTGGTGTATGGGCCTAGGTAGGAGGGAGGAAGAAAGGGGAAAAAAAATGGAGTGACATGAGCTGACCCTTGTGGGGCAGGGTGGACCCAGGGTGATAGAGGGCTAGTGGCTCTCTAGCCATGGTGGTGTGGCCTGGCCCAGCAGGAAGTGGTAAAGCTATCATACAGGGCTAGGTGGGAGGAAGAATGAAAAGGAAGAAAGGGAGCTAGCGGTTAGGGGCAGGGTAGACTCAGGCTGGTGACGAGCTAGTGGCTTTCTCTTTAGCCAGGTGGCATGGCATGGCCCAGTGGGAAGGGGTAGGAGGTGGCATATGGGGCAGAAGGATGAGGGATGGGAAAGCATATTTCTCTAGTTGCCAGGTGTTCTATCTCCTATTGGGAGCTCTGTGAAGTTACCTCCCCTTACTCCCTATCTGGGGTCATTGCTGGCACTGCTCCAAGGTGGCGATGCTGTACAGTGTTAGTTGGCAGGGGACCTCCACTCTGTATCTCTCCTCATCCTCTGTTTCTTGTCAATTTCTTCTAGTCAGTGTTTAATCTAGTTCTTTATCCCTTCATTTGATGCTTAGAGTTCCAGGATTGATGTTTGTAACTGTTTTACTTAGTTTTTCAGGTCTTTGCTGCAGACGGATGGCATGGTACATCTGTCTCGGTACCATGTTGACTCAGACTCTGTCAGTTATTAAAAAAAAATAAATAAATAAGATAGTTTAAATACTCAAAGTTTTTTGCTTTTTTTGTTTGTTTTCTATGGCAATATTTCCCAGATGCATAATACACTGTCCCATGTGTTAGTAAATGAAACTTCCTGAATTTAGGGTCATGTGTGTTATATAAGGCAAATGGTTTAAGACACTAAATTGGCTCTATATTAAACACTGGTGGGAAAGGGTGTTCCTCTGGTTATCGGTTGTTGGGTGTTTGTCTTCTGTTGAAGGTGCCATGAAGTTGCCTTCCTGTACTTTCTGTCTGGGGTTGTTGCTGGCTGTGTTCCAAGATGGTTATGCTGTGCTATGTTAGTTGGCAGAGGACCTCTAGTCCATGTCTCTCCTTGTTCTCTGTTTTCCTTTAGTTTCTTATTCCATTCAGTGTTTGATATAGTTTTTTGTCCCTTCATTTGATGCTTAGGGTTCCAGGATTGACATTTGTATCTGTTTTACTTAGATTTTCAGGCCTTTGTGAAAATGATTTTCTGAGTTCGAAGGCTTAGGACCTTAGTCTCATGGGACAACTCAGTCAATTGGCATCACAAAGTTCATGTTCTGCATCCAAGTGTGTGAGTAGCATCTGGGGTCTTACAAGCTTGTGAGAAGCCATCTAAAATACAACTATTGGTCTCTACTCATTAGGAGCAAGATAGAAAGAAGGAAAACTAAAATCTTAGAGAAGAAGCTAGTTGAGAGAGCTAATAGCTAAATGAGCCATGTCCTCATCTACACTGAGACCAGAACTAGACAGTGCCCAGCTACTACTATCACCTGTTTTGATCAGGACCACAATAGATGGACCGTGATAGAATGGGAGAAAAATGTGGAACAGAACTTAAATTCTTAAAAAGTCCAGATTTACTGTACCAATTGAGACTAAAGAACTCCGTGAGGTTATTACCCTGAGATACTTTTTTTTTTTTTAAATTGTGCTCCAGGTGAAGGTTTACAGAACAAACTATCTTCTCATTAAAGAGCTAGTACACATATTGTTTTACGACATTGGTTAACAACCCCACTGTATGTCAACGCTCTCCCTTCTCATCCTTGCCCCTGGGCTGGTGTACCCCTTTAGTCTCATTTTGCTTTATGGGTCTCTCTAACCTTTGGCTGAGGGGTGAACCTCAGGAGTGACTTCATTACTGAGCTAAAAAGGTGTCCGGGAGCCATACTCTCAGGGTTTCTCCAGTCTCTGTCAGACAAGTAAATCTGGTCTCTTTTAGTGAGTTAGAATTTTGTTCTACATTTTTCTCCAGCTCTATCCAGGACCCTCTATTGTGATCCCTGTGAGAGTAGTCAGTGGTGGTAGCCAGGCACCATCTAGTTGTACTAGACTCAGCCTGGTGGAGACCATGGTAGTCATGGTCCATTAGTCCTTTGGACTAATCTTTCCCTTGTATCTTTAGTTTTCTTCATTCTCCCTTGTTCCTGAAGGGATGAGACCAGTGGTATATCCTAAATGGCTGCTCACAGGCTTTTAAGACCCCAGATGCAACTCACCAAAGTAGGATGGATAATATTTTCTTTATAAACTATCTTCTGCCAATTGAGCTGCGTGTTCCCCTAGACCATAGTCCCCACAGCCCTCAGCCCAGTAATTCTGTCCCTCAGGGAGTTTGGATGTGTCTATGGAGCTTGTCCAAGTTGTGCTAGCTTCCCCAGTATCATGTACTGTCTTACCCTTCACCAAAGATACCACTTATCTATTGGTTTATTTAGTGGTTTTGCATTCCCACCTGTCCCCTCCCTAGTAACCATCAAAGATTATTTCTTTTTGTGTGTATACCTTTTCATGAGTTTGTACAGTAGTGGTCTCATACAGTATTTGTCCTTTTGTGATTGACTTATTTCACTCAGCATAATGCCCTCCAGGTTCATCCATGTTGTGATGTGCTTTGCAGATTCATCATTGTTCTTTATTGTTTTGTAGTACTCCTATGCGTGTATGTACCATAGTTTGTTTACCCATTCATCTGTTGATGAACATCTAGGTTGTTTCCATCGTTTTGCTATTGTGAACAATGCTGCAGTGAACATAGGTGTGCATGTGTCTATTTGTGTGACAACTCTCATTTCTCTAGGCTATACTCCTAGAAGTGGGATTGCTGGATCATATGGTATTTCTATTTCTAGCTTTTTAAGGAAGCATCATATCATTTTCCAAAATGGCTCTACCATTTTGCATTCCTACCAGCAGTGCATAAGAGTTCCAATCTTCCCACAGCCTCTCCAACATTTGTTATTTTCTGTTTTTTTGATATGTACGAGTAATACCAGGCTAAGATGGTATCTCATTGTGGTTTTGATTTGCATTTCTCAAATAGCTAGTGATCGTGAGCATTTTCTCATGTGTCTGTTAGCAGCTCGAATGTCTTCTTTGGTGAAGTGCCTGTTCAGTTCCTTTGCCCACTTTTTAAATTGGATTATTCATCTTTTCATTGTACAGGTGTTGGATTTTCCTGTAGATTTTAGAAATCAGAACTTTGTCAAATCTGTCATAGCCAAGATTTTTTTCCCAGTCTGAAAAAAAAAAAAAAGTTCTCTTTTTACTCTTTTGGTGTAGCCTTTTTGATGAGCATAAGTGTTTAATTTTTAGAAGATCCCACTTATCTAGCTTATCTTTTGGAGTCTGTGTGTTGTTAGTTATGGTTTGTATCCTATTAATGCCATGTATTAGGGCCTCTATTTTTTCTTCTATGACCTTTATAGTTTTTGGTTTTATATTTAGGTTTTTGATCCATTTCGAATTAGTTTTTGTGTATGGTGTGAGGTATGGGTACTGTTTCATTTTTTTGCAGATGGACATTCAATTTGCCAGCACCATTTGATGGACTTTGGGCCTTTGTGGAAGATCAGGTGACTGTAGGTGGATGGATTTGAGGTACTTTTTAAACCTTGAACCGAAACTATCCTCCGGGGTCACCTTTTAGCAAAATAACAGATTGACACACAAAATAAAGGATATTATGTGTGAATATGGTGCTCTATTAAAAAACAAAAAACATGTATATGATACCAAAAGGTCAGCAATTACTCTAAAGCAAAGATGAGAAGGTGAGGGGAAAGGGAAACTAAAAGAGTACTAGAAATGGAACAACTAGAACACAATTAAAGAGAATGTTGACACATTGTGAAAAATGTAACTAATGTCACTAAAAAAATAAAAATAATTTATGTGGACACTGTCAAATGGGAACCTTATTTTCTGTGTAAACTTTCACCAAAAATACAATAAAACATTATTTTTTAAAAAAGTTAAATATACATACCATTCAAAGCTAATTTCTAGTTAAACTACTAAATTACAGAAATAATAGATTCAGTGTCATTTTCCTTAATGTCATTCTATGTCGTTTCCTTAATCACTCATTAAACAAATATTTAAGTGCCAAAAAAGGAGAAGAAAGACCTGGTGCGGAGGGATATTGCCGTGCAAAGTAGTAAAACTTGATAAGTGGGTGTGAAGAGTGGATAGGAGGTTTAAGAAAGGGAACAAAAGATTTGGTCTCTGTCAAGCTCAGCTTCAGAGCCCACGGAAAGCAGACTCAAGCTTCAAGAGGCCAGCATGAGAAAGAACTGAAGCTAAAATGCAATATCATTGAGTGGGATCAGGCCCTGTCTGGGTGCCTTTGTGGTATTCCAGTTCTCTTCACACAGGTAGAAACTGAGAAACTTAAAAAAGCAAAAGCAACAAAAAATCCCCAAACAAACAAAAACAGCCAGGAATTTTGCACCTCTTTTACAACCCCGGACATAAGATTCTGCCTAAGGCAGTGATGTGCCTCTGTAAACAGAAAGGAACAGAGGGAAGACCTCTGTGGAGTTGGGCGAGTCTCCAAGTTTCTGAGCCTCAGTTTCCTTACTTGCCATCTCGAAGTGATTGCCCTTCCTGACATGATGACTTCTGAAGGTTGTGAGGAGGAAAAGGCAGTGATCCCAGAAAGGATCTCTATATGGTGGTTGTTGTTAGCTTCTGTCAAGTAGGGCCCTAACTGATGGAGGCCCCAGGCACAATGGAATAAAACATTGCTCCATTAGGCTCCATCCCCCTGATAGGTTGTAGATTGGACTATTGTGATTCATAGATTTTTCACTGGCTGATTTTCAGAAGTAGCTCACATGTGGAAGGCAGAATAATGTTCCCCCAAAATGTTCACTTCCTATCCCCAGGACCTGTAACTGTGCTAACTGACATGGCCAATGTGATTAAGGATTTTGAGATGGGGAGCTTATCCTGGATTATCCAGGTGGGCCCTGTAATCACAATAGTCCTTATAAGGAAAAGAGGGAGGCAGGAGAGTCAAAGACTAAGGAGTGTTGGCATTGCTGGCTTTGAAGATGGAGGATGGGGCTACAAGCCAAGGTATGCAGGTGGCCTCTAGGAGCTGGAAAAATCAAGGAACAGATAGTTCCTTAGAACCTCCAGAAAGAATTCAATCCTGCCAATATCTTGATTTTAGCCCATTAAGACCCATTTTGGACTTCTGACCTCCAGAATTACAAAATAATAAATTTTAGTTATTTTAAGTCATCAGTCGTGGTGAATTGTAGCAGCAATAGAAATGAGGTTTTATTAAGCAGAAAAAAAAAAAATTTTTTTTTTTTCAAGGCCTGAGAGGCAAAAGTCACTCAGTAGAAACATTGGGGTTTGCTGCCTGTTTGTTTTGTTTTCTTCACGGGGGGAGGGGGATAGAAAATTAGCACGTTCTATCTGAAAAAAAATTTTTTTTATCTGAAGTAGAACGTGCTGATTTGCCTGCCTGCCTTAAAGCCTATGTCCGCCAGCAGCTAGACAGCTGCAGGTGATTTTCTTGTTATTTGTTGGCTGAAAGACATGAAGAGACTCCATTAAAGCAGTTTCACTGGAAGCAAAAGTCACACAGCAGGCTTGCCTCATTTGGGTACACACAGGCTCCTTAGAGCTCACCTCACGTAAATTTTCTGTGCTGAGCCAGCATTAATGCCTAACACTGAAAAGCCAATCACAACAAGTGATTACTTGAATTTACGGTCTCTGAAATGCATGGCTTGTATTTATACTCATAGAAACATGTTTGGAATTGTGATTGTCAGAAATATGCCTCCAAAGAAGGTTTAGTTAATTCTTGCAGCATCCATTAGAGATGAGTGATAATATCCACCTCTTCTTTTAAGCAAAAGCCAGCTGGTAGAAAACTTGCTACAGTAGTCCCTGGATGGAGCAAATGTTTAAGGGCCCAACTACTAGCCGAAAGGTAAGTGATTCAAACCCACCCAGAGGGGCCTGGGTAGACCGGCATGGTGATCTGCTTCGGAAGAGTCACAGCCTTGAAACCCCTGTGGAGCAGTTGAACTCTGCATATGTGCAGCTGCCACGCGTCAGAACGGACTTGCCTGGTACCAATAACAGCAACAGAGAAACTTGCCTTCCCTGGTAGGTTTTAGATTCCCAAAGTAGCTTGGCTGGCATGAGGAGGTTGAAAGCCTAGATTCCCAGGCTTCCGTAAAGACTTTAGACTAGAGTTTTATCTGAAGTAGAAGTAGAAATATGGAACACTGCAGTCTGTGACTCCAGTGGGGCCGAAAATCCCAGAATTAGATACCGGAGTGGGTTGACAATGAACTGCAGGGATCTTGGGCCCCTGATCCTAAGAGCATCGTTGGACTCAGTGCCTTCTTCCTACCTGAGTTATGAAAAATTAAACTGTTGTAAATCTCTTACACATCAGCTATTACCCAGAAACACCCAAAGAATCAAATGTTAGTAAAAGAAAAAAAAGAGTTTCTCAGCATGTACTAAGGAAAATGAAATCCTTTTTCCTTTCAAAAGAAGTGTATAATGACTCATAAAGTTGATAATGACTCATCAAGAGCTTGATTTCTGTAGAAAAATCAGCTTTGGCAGTTGCCCATTGACCCTACGCTGTTGAGCAGATTATCAGATTGAAAATGACAAACTCCTTAGCCAAGGGAGGAAAATATACCTCAATTACTTATTCTTCTTATGTGTGACTAAATATTGTTTCTAGAGCAATAGATAACATGGTTTAGGCCAACTTGTTGTTAGGTGCCATTGAGTCAATTCCAACTCAGCAACCCCATGTGACAGAGTAGAACTGCCCCATGGGGTTTTCTCGGCTTTAATGTCTATGAAAGCAGATTGCCAGGTCTTTCTCCCACTGAACCACCAACCTTTGGGTTAGCAGTCGAGTGTCTAACCACTTGAGCCACCAGGCCTCTTTCAGAGCAACTAGTTTTAGGAAAAGAACAACAACGACTCTGTTGCCATTGAGTTGATTCAGACTCATAGCAACCCTATAGGACAGAGTAGAACTGTTCCATATGGTTCCCAAGGAGCACCTGGTGGATCCGAACTGCTGACCTTTTGCTTAGCAGCCATAGCTCTTTAACCACTACGCCACCAGGGTTTCCTTTAAGAAAAGACCACATAAGTATTTAATATACTCTTATTCGTGATAAGGAGTCCCTGGAAGGTGTAAACGGTTAATGCATTTGGCTACTAGCTGAAAGGTTGGAGGTTTGAGCCCACCCAGAGGTGCCTCGGAAGAAAGGCCTGGCAATCTACTTCCAAAAAATCAGCCATTGAAAACTCTGTATAGCATAGTCCTACTCTGACACATGTGGGGTTGCCATGAGTCACAATCAACTTGAAGGCAACCGTGTTTTTTTTTTTTAAATTATAGTAAATGTTAACATTGCTTTCTGAAAGTGCTGCCAAAACCTGGTACAGAGTTTTGGATCAAAGAGACTGGAATTCTACATCTTGCTTCAGTACTTTACTCGTGACACATCACAATATCTCATATGGTACCAATTTTTAAAGGGAGAAATTCAATGCACTGAATCTTCCAAGAATAAATACAGAAATTAACTCCTGGCACATCCTTTGTTCTGGGCTGTTATACGCAGTATTACAATTGCCCTTATTTAATCTCTTCTGAAAGAATTTCCTGCATAATGGCCTTTTAGTCATCGCTGTAATGTCAACAAACAAGGCAGATTAATGTTTCCAGTTCTGAGCTGTCTTGCACTCTGCTTATTAGAATGTAGTCAGATCTTCATTAGAATGAATGACATCTGATTCCATAAGCCAGTCACAACAGAGGCACCTTCTTGCTACGGTGTCACCCTGCAGATGACAACGTGGGCCGTTATGAATGACACCCCACAATTCGTTACTTCCTGCCTCAAATTGTAGTTAATCTTTCATCCAAACTGTACACATGTGCAGCTTTAAGTGGCGATCGCAGCAAGTACCCAGTAATGCTGCAAGCACATGGAGACTGACAGAAGGTAAATTGCTTGTCAGGAGGTCTGTATTTCAATTCGCAGCACATTCCAAACACGTTGTGGTGAAAACCCGCCACAACAGCTGCTTTCATTGCTAACTATTTTTGATGTAAATGTCAATAAAGCTCCAGGCCCTTTCATATTTTGGGCCAAGAATGTCCATCTTTCCTATGCAGGCTGGCAGGTGGAGTTCCATTTATCTACTCTTAGGAACATGTCCTATAATAATGATTGTCTCGGGAGACCGTTTAGAGTGATTGAGAGCAGTGATTGGGACAATAGGCTGCTGGATTTCATTGCTGGAGTGGGTTGACAGGTGACTGCTTTTATACCCTCTAATCTGGTGGGGAAGGAAATAAAATACACACTTCCGCCCTGGCCACAGACAGTCACCTCCAGGTTGAAGAACTACACCTACAGTTTAATCCCTTCGTGGAAAAAATATTGAGAGCCAGGGCTGTTAAGCACCCTCAAATTGCCCAGCAGATCTAGGGTTTTTAAAGAGGCAGCAACAGCATTTATTTTCTGTAGGATTCTAGATAGGAGAATTAAGCAAACCATTTGGAATGGGATGTGTATGGCTTTGAGGACCTTGCTCCTTCTCCTTGCAAATATCCCTTTTGGGACACCAGCTGTTCACACTAAATAACAAACTCTCTCTTTTAACTAAATGCTCTGAGGAAGATGACTGAAGCTTGACCTTTAGCAGCTGAAAGCTAGCAGATATATTAAAAACCAATTCAAGGACACCTCTTTTGAACACATTCACATCCAAATATGTCAGTATGGTGCAGCGACTACATTTTTTTTTTCAGGGTAGAGTAAAACCTCGTACCCTCTCATTCGTAACATTTATTGAACATTTGCTATGAGCAAGATATTAGACACTAGAGTGAAGGATACAAACTAGACTTAGACAAACTCCCTCAGAGATGCAGCCTTATAGAAAGAAGGCATGTTTTAGTATCACTTGTATTTATGTTTACATTTTTACAGCCTTCCTTTGATTTCCATTTTTTGCATTTGATGTTAACACAGTATTGCAAATTAAATTTATGTAAAATATATTTAGGGGTACATGCTCTTTTTTTCCCCCCTACTGATACTGCTCTTGAGAAAACAGCACAGGCTTTGGTGTTACATTGGTCTGTTTTCAATCTGATATCAACCACTTTTTAATGTTAGTAGCCTTGTGAAGGTTAGCTAATCTTTATTTGCCTCAGTTTCTTCATATTCTGACTCGTAGCAGCTAACCTGTATTGGACAATTACTATATGTCAGACAGTTTGTTCATAGTCTTTGATTTAATCCTTATAAAAGCCCCAGGCACTGGGTGCTTTTATTACCCATTTTGCTGAGGATAGCATGGCTCAGCTAGTAGGAGGAGCCAGGACCAGAACATGGGCAGACTGTTTCTAGAACCTGCATTTTAATTTAACATTCTAAATAACCTTCAGAATAATAAAGATGGTGATGATACTTGACAGTTCTGTTGTTATGATTAAAAATCTGTACCAAAGTACCTGGTATGTAGTGCCCCTGTGTAAAAATTTATTCTCTTCTCCCTGGAATTGAATCAGTAACTTATGAGAAGCATCAAAAAAACTGCTGACACAGCTAACATCACACTCAATAGTGAAAGACAGAAAGCTTCCTCCCTAAGATCAGGAACAAGACAAGGATGCCTACTTTCAGCAATGCTGTTCAGCATTGTACTAGAAGTTCTAGCCAGAGCAATCAGCAAGAAAAAGAAGTAATAATAAAATAAGAATAAAAAGATACAAATTGGAAAAGAAGTAAGACTATTTCCATTTGCAGATGGCATGATCCTATGTACAGAATCCATGAGAAAGCTACTAGAGTTCATAAATGAATTTAACAAAGAGGCAGGGTATGAGATTAATACACACAAATCAGTTTTGTCCCCTATTTCTATGGCCTTCTATTCATTAAAAAAAATTCTTCGTTCTTTTTTCTCTATTATTCAGATTGTATAATCTCTATTAATCTATCTTCAAGTTCCCTAATTCTTTTGTCATGCCATCTCAAATATACTGTTGAGCCCCTCTAGTGAATTTTTCATTTCTGTTATTGTAATTCTCAACCCCAGAATTTTCATTTGGTTCTTTTAAAAATGATTTGTATCTCTTTGCTGATATTCTTTATTTGGTAAGACATTGCAAACAAACGTTCTTTTCATTCTTTAAGCATAGCTTCTTTTAGTTCTCTGAACACGTTTAAAATAACTGCCAAGTTCACTCTTGGTCTCCAAAGTAGTTTCTGTTTTCTGCTTTCTTTTCTTGATTATGGGTCACGCTCTTCTGTTTCTTTGGATGCCTCATAATTTTTTTGTTGAATACTGGCCATTTTTGGCAACAGGTTTGGTTTTTTTGGTTTAGGACATTTTACGTAATATAGCAACTATGGAACTCATCCCTCCTTTCTGGGATTTGTTTTTGTTTATTTGTTTAGTGACTTTTCTCAATTAATACAGTGAAGTCCATTTCCTTACCAGATACAGGTTCTGATGTGGCTTTTCAGAGGCTCAGCTATGGATATGTGCAAAGTCTTTCTGCCCACCTACCCCTATCCTAGCAATGACTATAGGTTTAGCCAGGGTTTTCTTCGACTATCTCTATTCCTGATGTCCCCGTTAAGCTTCTAGTTGGTTTGCCTCTATTGGTATCACATCCAGCCATGTCATTGTTGTGTGTGGTCCAGTTGATTCTGATGCATAGCAACCCCATAGGACAGAGTAGAACCATCCCATATGGTTTCCAAGGCTGTAATCTTAATGGAAGCAGATTGCCACTTCTTTCTCCTGTGGAGGGGCTGGAGGGGTTGGAACCATGAACCTTTTGGTTACTAACCAAGTGCTTAACCATTGTGCCACTAGGGCTTCTTACCCAGTTATTAGCCTTCACTAATTGCTAGCTGACTATTCTTTTTTTTCCTATCATGACGTGGGGCATAAATGGTTTCATAATGTGATGCCATTAAATTTAGGCCCCTTTCCCTTTCTAGAGTCTTTTGGGCCAGTGCCTGAGTCTTTTCTTAGCTGTCTCTTTCCCTGCTTTTTTTCTGACAAACTTCTAGCTTGTTTAACACTTCATTTGTTGCTCTTGTGGAGCTATCAGACTTCTCTTAATATCCACTGTTTTTGACAGTGCCCTGAAGCTTGGACTTCCCCACGTTTGTTCCAAATAAGGTAAATTTCCTAAGGTAGATATGTTGTTGTTGTTGTTAGGTGCTGTGGAGTTGGTTCCGACTCGTAGCGACCTTATGCACAACAGAATGAAACACTGCCTGGTCTTGTGCCATCCTTATAATTGTTGTCATGCTTGAGCTCATTGTTGCAACCACAATGTCAATCCACCTCGTTGAGGGTCTTCCTCTTTTCCGCTGACCCTATACTCTGCCAAGCATGATGTCATTCTCCAGGGACTAATCCCTCCTGACAACATGTCCAAAGTATGTAAGACACAGTCTCGCCGTCCTTGCCTCTAAGGAGCATTCTGTCCACACTTCTTCCAAGACAGATTTGTTCGTTCTTTTGGCAGTCCATGGTATATTCAATATTCTTCTCCAACACCACAATTCAAAGGCATCAATTCTTTGGTCTTCCTTATTCATCGTCCAGCTTTCACATACATATGATGTGATTGAAAATACCATGGCTTGGGTCAGGTGCATCTTAGTCTTCAGGGTGACATCTTTGCTCTTCAACACTTTGAAGAGGTCCTTTGCAGCAGATTTACCCAATGCAATGCATCTTTTGATTTCTTGACTGCTGCCTCCACGGCTGTTGATTGTGGATCCAAGTAAAATGAAATCCTTGACAACTTCAATCTTTTCTCCATTTATCATGATGTTGCTCATTGATCCAGTTGTGAGGATTTTTGTTTTCTTTATGTTGAGCTGTAATCCATACTGAAGGCTGTGGTCTTTGATCTTTATTAGTAAGTGCTTTAAGTCCTCTTCATTTTCAGCAAGCAAGGTTCATCTGCATAAGGCAGGTTGTTAATGAGTCTTCCTCCAATCCTGATGCCCCGTTCTTCTTCATATAGTCCAGCTTCTTGTATTATTTGTTCAGCATACAGATTAAATCGGTGTGGTGAAAGAATACAACCCTGACGCACACCTTTCCTGACCTTAAACCAATCAGTATCCTCTTATTCTGTCCGAACAACTGCCTCTTGATCTATGTAAAGGTTCCTCATGAGCACGATTAAGTGTTCTGGAATTCCCATTCTTCGCAGTGTTATCCATAGTTTGTTATGATCCACACAGTCGAATCCCTTTGCATGGTCAATAAAACACAGGTAAACATCCTTCTGGTGTTCTCTGCTTTCAGCCAGGATCCATCTGACATCAGCAATGAAATCCCCGGTTCCACGTCCTCTTCTGAAACTGGCCTGAATTTCTGGCAGTTCCCTGTTGATATAGTGCTGCAGCTGTTTTTGAATGGTCTTCAGCAAAATTTTACTTGAGTGTAATATTAATGATATTGTTCTATAATTTCCAAATTCAGTTGGATCACCTTTCTTGGGAATAGGCATAAATATGGATCTTTTCCAGTCAGTTGGACAGGAAGCTGTCTTCCATATTTCTTGGCATAGATGAGTGAGTACCTCCAGTGCTGCATCTGTTTGTTGAAACATCTCAGTTGATATTCCGTTAATTCCTGGAGCCTTGTTTTTCACCAATGCCTTTAGAGCAGCTTGGAGTTCTTCCTTCAGTACCATCAGTTCCTGATCATATGCCACCTCTTGAAATAGTTGAATATCGACTAATTCTTTTTGGTATAATGACTCCGTGTATTCCTTCCATCTTCTTTTGATGCTTCCTGTGTCATTTAACATTTTCCTCATGGGATCCTTCACTATTGCAACTCGAGTCTTCAATTTTTTCTTCAGTTCTTTCAGCTTGAGAAACGCTGAGCGTGTTCTTCCCTTTTGGTTTTCCATCTCCAGCTCTTTGCACATGTCATTATAATACTTTACTTTGTCTTCTCGAGAGGCCATTTGAAATCTACTGTTCAGTTCTTTTACTTCAACAATTCTTCTTTTTGCTTTAGCTGCTTGATGCTCAAGAGCAAGTTTCAGAGTCTCCTCTGACATCCATCTTGGTCTTTTCTTCCTTTCCTGTCTTTTCAGTGACCTCTTGCTTTCTTCATGGATGATGTCCTTGATGTCATTCCACAACTCGTCTGGTCTGCGATCACCAGTGTTCAGTGCCTCAAATCTATTCTTGAGATGGTCTCTAAATTCAGGTGGGATATACTCAAGGTCATATTTTGGCTCTCTTGGACTTGCTTGGATTTTCTTCAGTTTCAGCCTGAACTTTTCACATGAACAATTGATGGTCTTTTCCACAGTTGGCCCCTGGCCTTGTTCTGACTGATGATATTGAGCTTTTCCATGGTCTTTTTCCACAGATGTATTCAATTTGATTTCTGTGTGTTCCGTCTGGTGAGGTCCATGTGTATAAAAATGTGTATAGTCACCGTTTATGTTGGTGAAAGAAGGTATTTGCAATGAAGAAGTCACTGGTCTTGCAAAATTCTATCATTCGATCTCTGGCATTGTTTCTATCACCAAGGCCATATTTTCTAACTACTGATCTTTCTTCTTTGTTTCCAACTTTTGCATTCCAATCACCAGTAATTATCAATGCATCTTGATTGCATGTTCGATCAATTTCAGACTGCAGCAGCTGATAAAAATCTTTTATTTCTTCATCTTTGGCCCTAGTGTTTGGTGTGTAAATTTGAATAATGGTCGTATTAACTGGTCTTCCTTGTAGGCGTATGGTATAATGTAGATATAGAGCTCTCTGTTACTATGGATTTCTTCTCCTTCTGGGAAATACCTTTAAGCCACTTCTCTGCATCTGGGGCAGAAACAGTGGTCTGCTGCTCTCAGTGACACTTCTGCCTTACAAGCATTGTGCTGGTGGGATGGTCATCCCTTTTTGCCTCTGCTTTCCTCCTCTGGCATTGAATCTCCACTCTTTGAATGAATAGAGGTGAGGGTAATTAAAGCCCAGTGTTCTCAGTCTGAAATAGAGCTTCTGTCCTATGAAAGGAGGCTGGGTGGAGGAGAGAGTCCCAGATATCTTGCTGTACTTGCCTGGTATACAGTTTCTGCAACAGAGACCTGGGAGGATGAGAAATATTGGTTGCTTACTCCTCTAGTGTAGACTGAGAGCTGGGATGAAAGACAGCCCTGTCTTCTTGGCCACACCTACCTGGAGTAAGCTTCCATTACATTGATCTGGGGGAGGGAGGAAGAGGTACACGTTGTGGCTGAAATGTCACAGACTCTTGTTGATCTCACTGAGATTTAGTAGATCTTCTTCAATAAATGTTTCTTCATTTGATGTATGCCCTTATGATAATTTCTAGAGACTATAAATTGGTGGGGTTTATATATATTATATATGTGTGTGTATATACATATATATGTGTCTATATATATTTTCTTATATATAGACACATATATATATACATATATACATACATATATATACACACAGCTTTTATGCTTGGTAAAATAGAGGGTCTGTAAAAGAGAGGAAGACTCTCAGTGAAATGATTTGTCACGTTGGCTGCAATGATTGGCTCAAGCATAGCAACGATTGTGAGGATGATGCAGGACCAGGTCATGTTTGTTCTGTTATACATAGGGTAGCTATGAGTCAGAACTGACTCAATGACACCTAACAACCTAACAACAATTTTTATCAGCTTTGGCATGGTAGTTAAGTGCTATGGCTGCTAACCAAAGGGTTGGCAGTTTGAATCCATCAGGAGCTCCTTGGAAACCCTATGGGACAGTTCTACTCTGTCTCATAGGGTTGCCAGGAGTTGGAATCGATTCGATGGCAACAGTTTTTTTTTTTTTTAATGGTTATTTTGCTGTGGAGAGGCGTTCTTAAAGCTACCATTCCATAAGTCCCTTTATGTATTATTTTTTATTATAAAACATAACATACAAATACATACAAAATATGTTCATAAAAGTTAACTTTTAATATTAAATTTTCTTACCAGTGATTTTCAGCATATATCCATGCAGATTATTTTTACATAATGACCTAATACCAATGACTTTAATTACTCTCATTAACTGATAATTGTGTTTTGGATTCACTTAAAACTTACATATTATGAAATTCACCCATGTTAAGTATACGGTTTGGTGAGTTTTAGTAAATTTATATAGTTTGGCTACTGTGACCACAAACCAGTTTTAGAATATTTCCATCACCCTAAAAAGTTCACTCATACTAATTTGCATTACTTCCTGCTCCCACTCCTAGCTGTAGGCAAGTACCAATTTGCACTCTTAGATCTGTTGCTTACAGCTTTACCTTTAACAGAGATTTCATAATTAACATAAAAATTAAATATGCAGTCCTTTGGGTTTGTTTGTGGATAACTCCATGGATAAGAACCAGCATGAATCCAGTCCCCAAAATGTGGATATTGATTCAGTCCTCGTCGTCCCATTTCTCAATCATTTCTGACACCAGCCATCCACAAAGAACACTATCTCTCTGCCATTAGCCACTCAGAGCTAGGGCAGATCTCACAGGTTAAAAGAACGCCATTCTTCAGACTGCTGTCTTAGTCTAGATTCTCTAGAAGAGCAAAATCTGTGAAGTGTAGGTAGATAGATGATAGATAGATAGATAGATAGATAGATAGATAGATAGATAGATAGGTAGATAGATAGATGATAGATGATAGATAGATGATAGATAGATAGATAGATAGATGATAGATAGATAGATAGATGATAGATAGATAGATAGATAGATAGATAGATAGATAGATAGATAGATAGATAGATAGATAGATAGATAGATAGATAGATGATAGAGAAAGACAGACACAGAGACAGAGAAATTTACTTCAATAAAATGGCTAACGCGATGGGATTGTGGGGGCTGACAAGTCCCAAATCCATAGGTTGGACAACAGGCTGACACCTCTGCTGGTTCATGTGGTTCCAGGAGCTGATGAACTCAAAACTTACAGGTCAGGCAACAGGGTGCTGGGTGTGTTCCAAGAACCGGAGGTCAGACACCAATAAGATTATGAGGTCGAGGTCAGAGGTCGAGAGAGAGAGCTTTGCCAGAACATCCATTCATATACTGGATGCAGGCCACACTCTCAAGAAAAAGGAAACTCCCCTTCCAACTGATTGTTGGCTGATATCAGATCACAAAATGGAGAGTGATAACATACTCACAGAACTTTATGGGAAGTACTATACCTACAATTATAGATTTATTATCACAAACGGATACAAATCAGGATCGTCATAAGGAAGAGATGCATGGTTGAGGTCTGGGAGAGTTCCCAAGGCAGAGTGTCCATGTGCTATCCTCTCAGACACATGGATGTGTTTCGCCAACTAGGAAGCTCTCTGAGCCTTCATGTTCCAGACTTTTATCTGCCAGTCCTGCATGATAGGCTAACTCATGCCTCCTGAGGCTAGTTGATATTAACCTCCCAGATGAGTCTGTTCTGGGTCTGGCCAGCCCCCATTCACAAGCACAAATCCTCAGGTGTGGCCTGGAAGACCCAGACCAAGGCATCCCAATTACTCTAAGGGTTATTTCTCAGGAACCAAGGACAAAGGCCAGCTTACTGTGGGTAAAGCTAAATCCTTTACCCCATGCCAAAAAACCCACTGCCACTGAGTCGATTCCGACTCATAGTGACCATATAGGACAGAGTAGAACTGCACCATAGAGTTTCCAAGGAGCGCCTGGTGGATTCAAACTGCCGACCTCTTGGTTAGCAGCCGTAGCAGTTAGCCACTATGCCACCAGGGTTTCCTCTTTACCCCATTGTCTGGCTTTTTTCATCTAGCAGGCTTTTGAGATTTATCAATGTTGTTGCGTGTGTCAAGTTTCTTTATATTATGGATTCCACTGTATGGATATTTCACATTTTGTTTACCCATTCATTAGTTGATTGATGTTTAGATTGTCTCTGGTTTTGTCTATTATGAATGATGCCGTTATGAACATTCTTCTGCAAGTCTTTGTGTGGACATATGTTTTTATTCTCTTGCATAGGAAGTAGGAAACAGAATTGTTGTATATATAACTTAGAGAAACCTCTAAATTGTTTTCCAGACTGACTGTACACTCCCCCCAGCAGTGTATGAAGATTGCTGTTTCACCACATCCTCATCCACATTTATTATCTGTATTTTCCATTATAGCCTTTCTAGTGTGTGTTAAATGGTATTTCATTCCCTAATTAATGATATTGAGAATCTTTTCATGTGCTTATTTGACATTTTATGTGTTTTTTTGTAAAATGTTACATCTTTGTTAGTACATCTTTTGCCCATCTTTAAATTGTATTGTTTGTTTTCTTATTATTGAGTACAATGTCGTCTTTACTGAGAGGCCCTTGTTATTTTTCTAAATGCTCATTGTTCCCAGTTAGATCATTCATATTAGTTTCTTAAAACTAAATTGATTCCCTATTCCCCTCTACAAGAATATTATTCTGTTCTAAAGGTAAATTCATTCACTGAAACTCCTGTGTGCCCAAGGAGTGAATCTGAGTGTGCTCATTAAATATGGCACATTAATTTTGCCAATAAAATATTTTGTTGGAAGACCCTTGCTTTTTCTTAGTTCTAGGAGCTAGAAAGTTGGATAGTAGTATACAGCTTCTAGGGAGAAACTTGAACCAATTTCAACTTTAATTTATTTATTTTCTGTCCATATGGCAAGCTAATGAGCCAAGGCACAGATAAATCTTCCTAAGGTGAGCTAGCAATTTAGAAGGACCATTGCTAATGCTAATGTCAAATGGAAAATAATAGTGCAGGGGCAACTATTTGATCCAAACTATTAAAAAAAATTATTTTTTATTTTGAGGGCTATTTGGTCTTGAGGTCTCTCCATCTGGCTCCCCTAGGCCTAGCCCATAATAGCATCTTATGATACATGTTCAGAACTTCTTACTTTAAAGATTTGGTCAAGAAACAAATGATTTGAATCTTATTTTAACTCAAAAAAAGAACTATATGTATTTGGTAATCCAAGAAGTTGGACTCTGTGGAGAAAAAAGTGGCATCAGGATTGGAGGAAGACTCATTAAAAACCTATGTTATGCAGATGACACAACCTTGCTTGCTGAAAGTGAAGAGGACTTGAAGCACTTACTGAAGAAAATCAAAGAAGACAGCTTCCAATATGGATTACAGTTCAACATAAAGAAAACAAAAATCCTCACAACTGGGCCAATAGGCAACAACATGGTGAATGGAGAAAAGATTGATGTTGTCAAGGATTTCATTTGATTTGGATCCACTATCAACGCCCGTGTAAGTAGCAGTCAAGAACTCAAACAATGTATTGCATTGGACAAATCTGTTGCAAAAGACCTCTTTAAAGAGTTGAAAAGCAAAGACATCACTTCGAGAACTAAGGTTCCCCTGACCTAAGCCATGGTGTTTTCAATCATCATGTGAAAGCTAGATAATACATAAAGAAGACTGAAGAACTGATGCCTTTGATTATGGCATTGGCAAAGCATATTGAATATACCATGGACTGCCAGAATGAACAAATCTGTCTTGAATGAAGTATAGCCAGAATGCTCCTTAGAAGCAAAGGTGGTGAGACTTTGGCTCACATATTCTGGACATGTTAACAGGAGGGACCAGTCCCTGGAGAAGGACATCATGCTTGGTAAAGTAGAGGGCCAGTGAAAAAGAGGAAGACCTTCGACAGGATGGATTTGGCACAGTGGCTGCAACAAAGGGCTCAAACATAACAACGATTGTGAGGGTGTTGCAGGACTGGACAGTGTTTCAGTCCGTTATACATAGCATCACCTCGGGTTGGTACCAACTCCACACACAGCACCTAACAAAAACAATTCTTTTTTCTACCTGAACATGATTTTTTTGCTTCATTTAAGATATTTATTTCTGTTAATAATGTCCTAGTCTTGTCATCACTCTTATTCATAGAACTGCAGTAGTGATAAACTTAAAAATCAGTAATTAGCCATCTAACTAAAAAGAAGAAAGAATAATAAACAAAGATGTAAACAGGTATCGAATAGTTTATTGTTAAATCTGCAAAATAAAGTTGCCTATAATCTGTCATCAGTTGCATTCATTTATGCATTTATTCAAGCAACATTTTTATTTAAAACCAGTTTCTGTCAAGTTGGTTCCAACGCATGGCAATTACACGTGAGTCAGAGTAGAAAAAATGCGAATGGTTAACACACATAGCTCCTAACTGAAAGGTTGGAAATTTGGAAGAAAGGCTTGGTGATCTACTTGTGAAAAACCAGTCATTGAAATCCTATGGAGCACAGTTAGACCGTGTCACACATGGGGTATCCATGGGTCAGAAATTGCTTGACAGCAAATGGTTTAACATTCATCTAGCACCTATTACATACCAGGCACTGTTCTGATCACAAAAGACACAAATACGAACACAATACAGCCCCTGCCTTTATAATTCAGAGTCAGGTGAAAGAGAAGGGCCTATAAAGATGGCAATTAATATAAGCATGAATTTACTTATAAAATCATGCTTTACAGTAAACAGGCAGCAGATTTTTGCTCAAGTGTGTTGGGCAAAAATAATACTTTAAGTTAACATCAGGGCTTTTGAGGCTTAGGAGATAATATAACTCAGACTTCATGGGTGAGAGTAGTTTGGTTTTTTTCCTTGGGGGTGGGTGCAGCTCAATTCAGTAGAGGAGTGGGGAAGAATTGAAGACTTTTCCCTATTTTTTACTGGTCTCCAAATCCCCATCCGGTGTTATAACCCCAATTCTGACTCTCAGTTCTGGCAGAATACCTCTAGGATGGAGAGAAATAGGAACTACTTTACTGGGTGCTTTCTCCATTCCTAGCCCAAAGATGCTGAGGGAAAACTCCACTATGATGATGTGAGAGCTGTATTAGTTTCCTGATGCTAATGCAACAGAATACCATAAACATAGTAGCTTAAAACAACACAGATTTGCAATTTTACAATTCTGGAGGTTAAAAGTCTAAAGTAAAGGTGTCAGCAGACTATGCTCCTTCTAGAGGTTTCCAAGGAGAATTTGTTTCCCTGTCTCTTTCCAGCTTCTAGAGGCTAGTGGCATTCCTTGGCTCTTGGCCTCATCACTTCAATCTCTGCTTCCATCATCACATGGCTTCTACTCTCTGACCCTAACTCTACTGCTCCTTCTTATGATGACCACTGAGATGGCATTGAGCCCACGTGGATAATCCCAGATAATCTCCTCATCTCAAAATCCTTAATTCAATCATTTCTGTAAAGTCCCTTTTGCCACAGATGTTAACATATTTACAAGTTCCCGGTACTACGGTATGGACATTTGGGTGGGGGGGGTACATTATTCAGTCTATCACAGGGAGCAATAAAAAACTCTTGCTCCATTCTTGAATGCTGAATGTGTATGTCTGTAGGGAGAACAGTAAGAATAGCCAGTTCTTGAGAACTGCTTCTCAGCTCATGTTTTGTAGCCCAATTCATCTTTCTGAAAACACATGCCTCCCATAAACTCTTTGATGCTAATACCCAGAACATTCACTCATGGTGCCTAACTTCTGTTGCTTTCCTTGGGCTAGTGGTTAGGAGCTACAGTTGCTAACCAAAAGGTCTGCAGTTTGAATCTGCCAGGTGCTCCTTGGAAATTGTACGGGCAGTTCTACTGGGTCCTACAGGTTCGCAATGAGCCAGAATTGACTCAACAACAATGGATTTGGTTTTTTTTGTTTGTTGCTTTTGTTAGTTATCTTCTCTAAGGCAGGGTACTTGTCCTTTCATTACTTACAGTCTTCACATCACCTGCTAGATCATTTTTTACATAGTAGGCTCTTGAGAATTGTTTGAATATTTATAGATGTAGTCTGAAGGTCTTATCACCTAGTTAGTCTTCACTTACTGGTGACTTCGTATCGTATATGCCTTGAAGAGGCAGTGTAGCATGCTGGTTAGGAAGTTGGACTCGGGTCAGATTGTCTGATGCAATATGACATCTATACCACTTATTAGTATCTAGCAAGTTACCTAACCTCTTAATACCTAATATTCTATATCAGTAAATTGGGGATAAATAATAGCACCCATCATATATGTTTCCCACATGTGTCTGTCAGTTTGTCATATCCTGGGGGGTTTGTGTGTTGCTGTGATATTGGAAGCTATGCCACCAGTATTCAAATACCTGCATGGTCATCCATGGCAGACAGGTTTCAGCTGACCTTCCAGACTAAGATAGACCAGGAAGAAGGATCCAGCAGCCTACTTTTGAAAAGATTAACCAGTGAAAACCTTAGTGAATAGCTGTGGAACACTGTCTGATATAGTGCTGGAAGATGAGCTCCTCAGGTTGGAAGGCACTCAAAATATGACTGGAGAAGAGCTGCCTCCTCAAAGTAGAGTCGAACTTAATGACATGAATGGAGTCAAGCTTTGAATGCTAATGATTGAAGATGAGACAAGTTGTGGAATGACATCAAGGACATCATACATGAAGAAAGTAAGAGTTAAAAAGACAGAAAAGAAAGAAAAGACCAAAACAAATATCAGAAGAGACTCTGCAACTTGCTCTTGAACTTCAGGTAGCTAAAGTGAATGGAAGAAATGATGAAGTAAAAGAACTGAACAGAAGATTTCAAAGGGCGGCTCGAGAAGATAAAGTAAAGTATTATAGGACATGTGCATAGGCCTGGAGCTAGAAAACTAAAAGAGAAGAACACACCGGGCATTTCTCAAGCTGAAAGAACTGAAGAAAAAATTCAAGCCTCTAGTTGTAACACTGAAGGATTCTACAGGGAAAATATTAAGTGATGCAGGAAGCATCAAAAGAAGACGGAAGGAATATGTAGAGTCACTACACCAAAAAGAATTGGTGATGTTCAACCATTTCAGGAGGTAGCATATGATCAGGAACCAATGGTACTGAAAGAAGAAGTCCTAGCTGCACTGAAGAGATTGGTGAAAAACAAGTCTCTAGGAAGTGACAAAACACCAATAGAGATGTTTCAACAAGTGGATACAACACTGGAAGTGATCACTTATCTATGCCAAGAAATTCGGAAGACAGCTACCTGGCCAACTGAGTGGAAGAGATCCATATTTATGCCTATTCCCAAGAAAGATGATCCAACGGAATGTGGAAATTATTGAACAATATCAGTAATATTACACACAAGTAAAATTTTGCTGAACATCATTCAAAAGCAGCTGCAGAAGTATATCGATACAGGGAACCGCCAGAAATCCAAGCTGGAATCAGAAAAGGATGTGGAACCAGGGATATCATTGCTGATGTCAAATGGATCCTGGCTGAAAGCAGAGAATACCAGAAAAATATTTGTTTGTGTTTTGTTGACTACACAAACTCATTGGACTCTGTGTATCATAACAAATTATGGGTAACATTGCAAAGAATGAGAATTTCAGAACATTTAATTGTGGTCATAAGGAACCCGTACATAGATCAAGAAGCAGTCATTAGAACAGAACAAGGGGATACTGCATGGTTCAAAGTTGGGAAACATGTACTTCAGGGTTGTGTCCTTTCCCCATACCTATTCAATCTGTATGCTGAGCAAATAGTCCAAGTAGCTGGACTATATGAAGGAGAGCAGGTCATCAGATTTGGAGGATGACTCATTAACAACCTGCATTACGTAGATAATACAACTTTGCTTGCTGAAAGAGGACTTGAAGCACTTACAAATGATGACCAAATCCACAGACCTCAGTGTGGATTACGCCTCAACATAAAGAAAACAAAAATCCTCACAACTGGACCAGTAAGCAATATCATGATATATGAAGAAAATATTGAAGTTGTCAAGGATTTCATTTTACTTGGATGCACTATCAACAGCCTTGGAAGCGGTAGTCAAGAAATCAAAAGACTGATTGCATTGGGCAAATCTGCAGCAAAAGATCTCTTTAAAATGTTGAAAAGCAAAGTTGTCACTTTGAAGAATAAGATGTGCCTGACCCACACTATGGTGTTTTAAATCATTTCATATGCATGCGAAAGCTAGACAATGAATAAGGAAGACAGAAGAAGAATTGACACCTTTGAATTGTGGCGTTGACAAAGAATATTGAATTTACCATGGACTGCCAAAAGAATGAATGAATCTGTCTTGGAAGAAGTACAACCAGAATGCTCCCTAGAAGCAGAAATCGCGAGACTATATCTCACATACTTTGGACATGTTATCAGGAGGGATCAGTCCCTGGAGAAGGACATCATGCTTGGTAGAGTGTCTGCCAAAAAGTGGAAAATCCTCAATGGGATGGATTGACACAGTGGCTGAAACAATGGGCTCAAGTATAATAAGCGTTGTGAGGATGGTACAGGACTGGGCAGTGTTTGGTTCTGTTGTGCCTGGGGTTGCTACGAATCAGAATCGACTGGATGGCACCTAAAAACAACATCATATATGTTTATTGTGAGGATTAAATATGTGAAAGCCCTCTTAGCAGTACCAATCACACAGCACTCAATAAATGCTTTGTATTTACTACTCGTATTCGGGACTAAAAACAAGCAAACAAACAAAAACAAACCCATTGCCATTGAGTCAATTATGACCCATAGCAAACCTATAGGACGGAGTAGAACTGCACCATAGGGTTTCCAAGGCTGCAATCTCTATGGAAAGAGACTGCCATATCTTTATTCTGCAGAGCAGCTGTTAGGTTCCAATGCCCAACCATTCGGTTGGCAGCTGAGCCCTTAACCGCTGGCAACACCAGGGCTCCTTATTCTGCACTATATCCTCCTATTTTTCAAAGAGGAGAAAATTATGCCAGACTGACTCCAGAAGTCATTACAAAAACGATCCAGTGGACCCAATGGACAAAGACACTCAGAAACACCAGCCAGTCCATCTTGGGTTCAAATTATTGGACCATATTTGAGCCAGGATTCCTGGACCTCCTGATTATCATTCCTACTGCAGCAATAAGTGGGAACTATTCTTGGACAGAATCTGATAGTGAGTAAATTCACTCCCTGAGGTCAGTCTGATCAGTCCTATGAGATGGATGATCTCGCCAATGTAGTTGGACATCATTGAATGTCATGTGTTTATCTAAATGACACTCCACACAGTGCGAAATCTTTGTACACGTAAAAAATACAATGTAGGTATAAAACTCTACCAAATCTCCTTAGCTAGTGATGTGTGTTGTTCAGTCAAGCACCAGAGCTGGTTAATGCCACAAGGGTTGTGTCTGTTAACGGTTGGGTTGAAAACTAGGGCGTACCCTTCTCCCCCAAGTGATAACAAAACTGTCATTCAGATTCTATGTCTTGCTTTGTTTTAAAACCCTGGAGCATATGGCATTTGTATCCCAGACCTTAGGGCATTCCATTTTCAAGCTTAGATGTACAGTTCCTTTCTGCATTATGAAATGGTCTAATTTCTCTTTAAAAAGAAATGCACACAAAGAAACTGATTATATTTTCTATGAAGCAATAAAAATTTTAAACAAGCTCAAAATACATATAATGGAGTTTTAGTAAGAACTGGCTAGAAAACAACTTCCATTGTAGGAAAATTATACAAACAGCCTTGTTCTTTGAGAATGTGACATTCGGTCACCAGGGGTCTCATTTTTAGAATAGTTGTAATGGAAGTCATATCTTGATAATCAAAGCATTGAAACTGGCTGTTTCTCGCTGGCTAAAATGACACAGTTGTGGAAGGAAAACATTTGATTTAGATCATCTGAAACTAATAAGGAGCCCTGGTAGTGCAGTGGTTACGAGCTCAGGCTGCTAACCAAAAGGTCAGCAGTATGAATCCACCAGCCGCTCCTTGGAAACCCCATGGGGGCAGTTCTACTTCTTCTTATAGGGTTGCTGTGGATTAATAATGGTTTCATATTAGTTAGCTACTATTTACTGAGCACCTACTATGTGCCACACACTGCATATAAAGGTTTGTTACATACCTTTTCTCACTAAATTCTCATGCCTACTTTATAAGGCAAGTACCTTCCTCCCTATTTACAGATGAGGCCGATGAGGCAAATGAGGCTTAGAAGACTCCAGCTCTTGATTCAAGAGCCAGGATTTATCTTGACTCTGACCCTAAAGCCTGAGTTCATTTGCTTACGCACTATGGCTTCCGCTTTGCTATTTGCCATTGATTTATATTAGAAAATTTTTCAAATGCTCTCATAAATCACAGACACCCTGGAAATCTAGTAGCTTTCCAGTGTCTCACAATGTTCTCTCTAACTTTATCTTAACTGTCCTTGAAGTTCCTCTTAACAGAGAGAATTTGCACTTTTTTTTTTTTCACTCTCAGACAAAATAATGGGATCTTGGTTTTACTTCTATTCAACCATCATCTTCACTCCCATTGTTTGGTGAAAATGGGCTGTGAGTTCCCGGTGAAATATTTTTGACCCCAGTTTACACCCCACGAATTTGTATAAAACACATGCTATCGGCTAGACTTTTCATCCCCTCAGTTGGGTCAAATTGCCTGAGGACAAACTGCCATCCAAGAAGGGAAAACCAACACAAGTTGCCATCTAGGTGATTTCGACTCGTGGCGACCCCATGTGTGTCAGAGTAGACCTGCGCTCCATATGGTTTTCAGTGACTGATTTTTCAGATGTAGATCACCGGGCCTTTCTTCAGAGGCAACTCTGGGTGAACTCAAACCTCCAACCTTTCATTTAACAACCAAGCACATTAACTATTTACATCACCCAAAGACTTCATCCAAGTCTAGAGTTTATAATTATTTCTCAGTTAACACCGAACTGTATCTTAAAAGAGAAGGCCAGGGAATTGGTCACTGAGTACATGGTATGCTTTGTTCTTATTCTTATGACCTTTGTAAATACGTACAGGAAAGGGTATTTGGCTCCAGTCCAGCACTGTGCCTTGCCCATCACACAGCGGGGCACAGGAATGAGGGTAACTAAGAGCACAGGATAATAACTCTGCCTTCATAGATCCTTACCAAACTCAGAGCCTATGAGAAGTGTCACTTACTCCAAGAACCCTTCCCTAACTATTTGCTTTTCCTTCGAAACACCTATCACATTTATAATCTAACCGATAACACTCAATTTAACATTCAGTGTTTCACACGTATATTTTTAGTCTCCACAAGTAAACGGTGGCTTCTTCAGGGAATATGTGAGCTCATTTTTATTTCCCTGCTGGCATGTCTCTCAACCTGAGATATATAGTGGGTTGTTTTAAAACCTGTATTAACTTATTGAAAAACTCTTTGTAATCTTCTCCAACTCTGCCTGGTTTTCAGGGTCTCTCTCTTCCCTGGGCAGCTGTTGGGAGGATTTTGCCTTGGTGTACACTAAACGTAAAAGATAAAGATAATTCTAGACTCAATCCAAAGATTGTGGCTTACAGTTTTGTGGCTTCAGTCCCCCCACTGCCTAGCCCTGCGCTTTAGGAGACAAAGTCAGTCTCAGTACGGGCTTCCGCAATATTCAACGGCCTCCTATGTGAAACTGACTCAATGGCACCTTACAACGACAACCTACTTGTTCTCCCAAATAAGTTTTAATGGGTCCTTTTTCCGGGTGTGGCCCTTGATGATCATTCTGGTTATACTTCCTCCAAGACAGATTTGTTGTTCTTCTGGCAGTCCATGGTATTTCCATATTTTTCACCAACACCATAATTCAAATGCATCTATTCTTCTCCGGTCTTTTTTATTCAACACAGTCTGAAGTATCCACCTAATGCAAGTAGCTCACTCCTTATCAGCATCTCCCTCTAACCCATTGTCCAGTCCAATCCATGTCTGCTGAGTTGGCTTCAGAAATGGTTCCTGTCCTGGGCCAACAGAAGGTTTGGGGACCATGATCGCCGGGATTCTTCTAGTCTTAGCCAGACCATTAAGTCTGGTCTTTTTATCAGAATTTGGGGTCTGCATCCCACTGCTCTCCTGCTCCCTCAGGGGTCCTCTGTTGTGCTCCTTGTCAGGGCAGTCATCGGTTGTGGCCGGGCACCATCTAGTTCTTCTGGTCTCAGGATGATGTAGTCTCTAGTTCATGTGGCTCTTTCTGTCTCTTGGGCTCATAATTACCGTGTGACCTTGGTGTTCTTAATTCTCCTTTAATCCAGGTGGGTTGAGACCAACTGATACATCTTAGATGGCCGCTTGTTAGCATTTAAGACCCCAGACGCCACACTGCAAAGTGGGATGCAGAACGTTTTCTTAATAGAATTTATTTTGCCAGTTGACTTAGATGTCCCCTGAAGCCATAGTCACCAAACCCCTGCCTTTGCTCCACTGACCTTCAAAGTATTCAGTTTATTCAGGAAAATTCTTTGCTTTTGGTCCAGTCCAGTTGTGAGTGTTGTTTATGACACTTTTTAATGTCTTTAAGTCCTGTTTACTTGCTCATTACTCTTCCTTTTTTAAGTTTTGTTTGCTATTCTTGCATATTTGTTTTTCTACGTGGAATTTAGAAGTAGTCAACTTAGTCCCTAATGTTACACTGTTAGTATTTGTATTGAAATTGCATATAATTTGCAAATTAATTTAGGAAGAATTGACACTCTTACAGCATTGAATGTTCATTTTCAGGACTAGAGCTTGCCTTTTTATTTATTCAAGCCTTATTTATGTTCTTTGGTTTTTAAATTATCTTATAGATCCTGCACATTTCTTAGTAAGAATTTTCCTGATATATTTTATCTTTGTGGTTACCATAAATGGATCACTTTTTCTTTCCGTATATACAAATAGGCTATTGTTTGTATATTTAAATATTGCTTTTTACATATGAATTTTTAAATAAATCACCTAACTAAAATCTTTTATTGTTTTTGATATTTTATTAAAAGTATTCTTTTTGTTTAAAGCTTTATTTAACTTGGCTTATATCTATTACCTTGTTTTGTATGTATGATATATTTATTAGTTTTTTTATCTCCCTTAGTATACATTTTTTTTTAGTATACAGGGACTGTCCATTTCATTGTAGTCTGTTTATTTGTTGTTTCATTGAACTCTATAATCTCAGCAATTACAAGTGTGCCTAACACATAGGAGATATTCAGTACACAGTTATTGTATGTATAAATTCATTAGTAAGTGAATTTAACCATATTTGATATTAATGCTATGATGCCTTTTTTTTTAATTTAAGTAGCTGTTGTTTTGGTGTGTTTTTCCCAATCTTTTATTTTATCTATATTTTGGCATTTTACTTCAAGTGTTTCTTGAATATTAAAGTGTTGTTTTGCTTTGTGATCTAATTAGATATTTTACATTTATTGATATGACAGATTTGTTTGAACATAATTCTTCAATCTTTTTTTGTGTTAGGCTTTTGATTTTTAAAGTTACCTCATTTTGTAATCTTTTGCAATATGATCTGAATTTCTTTCTAGTATTTAGAGAGCTTATAATCATTTCGGTTTTTCTATTGCTCACTGTCATAACTTCAGGTTAAAGTTAAGATTGAACTGTGGTTTCCGCTACCACTCTTAAGCTAATGTTTATTGATATGGAATGTTTTCATAATCATAATATTTTAGAAATTCTGCAATTTTAGTTTGTGCTCCCCTTTGACCAAGAGTTTATTTAATAAAGCCAAAAACCAAACCCAGTGCTGTCGAGTTGATTCCGACTCACAGCGACCCTAGAGAGGTGAAGGAATTTTTTATATTGGTTATTGATTTATAGTTTTATTACATTGTGGTCATAGAGTGATTTTTGTATTATATGATCTTTTAGACCCTAATGATGTTTTCTGGAATAAATGCACAAGATCCATATGCCCTTGCAAAGAAGGTATGTTCTCTATTACCCAGGTGCACATTTTTATATACATCTATAGGATTTATCTTATTTATTATGTTGTTTTTCTCTTCTGTACCCATATTTTTCTTTCCGGTTTCTTTGACCTGTCTTGGATAAGAGTGAGGTGTTTAAATTTTGTTATCATTAGCAGACCTTTTCTCTGGATCTCCTGTAGTTTCTGCTTTATGAAGTTGTCTATTGGTTTAGTTGATACATAGATATTCATAACTTCCATACATTGTTGTGGGCTTTAGCATTTTAAAGTGTCCTTTCTCTTGATGTATGCTTTGGGACCTGAATTCTGTCTTGTCTGTTTTAAGATGCCAACACTTGTCTTCTTACAGTTTACGTTTGACTCTTGTATCCTTGCCCATCACTTTGTTTTTAGCTTTGATGAAGATTTTTCTTTATTTAGGAGTTTGTTTTCTTGTATATAGAATAGAGTTATGCTTTGCTTTGAGAGCCTATTTGACCTTTTTTTTTTTTTTTGTAAGGTGAGTTTGGCTCATTTACAATTAATTATTGCTATTAATTCTAAGTTTGGTCTCAACTTTCATATTATCTTATGCTGTATTTACTATCTTTCTCTCACTAGGTTGCTTTTTCTGTTTTACTTTTGTATTAATAAGTTGTATAATTTTAGTAGTTAATTTTATGCTACTACTTTTTAATAATATCTTTAGCCCTTTTCTTTGCTTAATTTTCTATTTGGTTTATCAGCTTTAAATATTATCCTTTGACTTTCACCTGTTACCTATGTTGTAGTCAATTACTTTATTTTCTTCTTTCTTCCTTCTTCTCCCATTAAAAAAGGTGTTATTTCTACACTTCAGAAAATAAAACAATTAATTATATCACCTTTATCTTGACCTTGGTTTCAGTCTTAGCTCTATAGCTAAGTATATTCAGTGCTCATCACCAGTACTTTGACTGAAGTTTATCCAATCACATCTTCAGGAAAGACTTGTAAGTACAATATTCCATAAATTCTTGCATGTTTAGCACTGTTTCACATGTGCTTATATTTAAAAAATAATGTAATCCTTGCCTGTCTTTTCCATCAGTAGTTGAAAAGGTTGATCTTTTATTTTGTTGCTTTTTGGTTCTTTGTTTTCTCTTTATAGCGTGGTTTACTGAATATTTTGAGCCCACTGTTGAGACCTACTGCTCAGAAAAAAAGATTCCTTTCAACAAATTTGCTGCTTATTGACAATGAACCTGGTCACCTCTCTAATGGAGATATACAAGCAAATTAACGTTGTTTTCATGCCTACTAACACAACGTCCATTTTGCAGCCCGTAGATCAAGGAGTAATTTTGACTTTCAAGTCTTACTATTTAAGAAATACATTTGATAAGGCTATAGCTGCCATAGATTGTTATTCCTTTGATGGATCTGGGCAAAGTAGGTTGAAAACCTTCTGGAAAGGAGTCACTGTTCTAGATTCCATTAAAAACATTCATTATACATTTGAGGAGGTCAAAATATCAGCGTTAACAAGAGTTTGGAAGAAGTTGATTACAACCCTCATGGATGACTTTGAAGGATTCGAGACTTCAGTGGAGAAAGTAACAGCAGATGTGGTGGAATCGCAAAAGAACTAGGGTTAGAAGTGAATCCTGAAGATGTGATTGAAATGCTGCAATCTCATGATAAAACTTAAACAAATGAGGAGTTGCTTCTTATGGATGGGCAAAGAAAGTGGTTTCTTATTTTATTTTTATTGCACTTTAAGTGGAAAGTGGTTTCTTAGGATGGAAACCTACTCCTGGTAAAGATGCCATGAACTTTGTTGAAATGACAACAAAGGATTTAGAATATTATGTCAACTTAGTAGATAAAGCAGCAGCTGGATTTGAGAGGATTGACTCCAGTTTTGAAAGAAATTCTACTATGCTACTATGCTACATGCTACAGAGAAATCTTTTGTGAAAGAAAGAGTCAATTGATGTGACAAACTTCATTGTTCTTATTTTACGAAAAGTTCCACAGCCACCCCAACCTTCAGCAACTACCAACCTGATCAGTCAGCAGCCATCAACATCGCAGCAAGACCTCCACCTGCAAAATGATTCCAACTCACCAAAAGCTCAGATATAGTTAGCATTTTTTAGAAATATTTCTTAAATAAGGTATGTACATTGTTTTTTCAGACATAATGCTATTGCAAACTTAATAGACTACAGTATAGTGTTAACATAACTTTTATTATGCACTAGGAAACAAAGAATTGATGTGACTAGTTTTATTGTGCTATTCATTTTGTTGTGGTGGTCTGGTACCAAACCTGCAATTTCTTCTAGGTATACCTGTATATAACATGGTATTCCAAGCTGGCTTTGCTAATTTCTGAAATTTTTTCCTCACATACATGGAAATTGAAGTGTAAAGTACTCTCTGTTTCCTAGTTAGGCTGTAGGCATGGGTGGTTTTATTTGATCTTCTTATTGCTCTGCTTGATTTTTAAGAATGTGTGGAGAAATTATGTCATCTCATGGAAATGAGAATGTTCTCTCGTAATGTGTATTAAGGCTAATATAAAGATTCCAAACTTCTTTTAAAATTCATTTCAGGGAGAAAATAATGATTCATTGAATTCTATTCAGTAAACTGCACATTTGTTTTCATTTGAAATGTGGGAGGTGTGGTAACAAATTATAAGGCATTTGTGGTCAGATTCAAGTCAACACAGATGACTCATCTAGCTCAAATAGACACATCCCTAGTATGAAATTGGTTCCTAGCTTTATTGATTTATTGAAAGCCCAAGCTTGTTTACTATTAACCAATCAGTTTCTATATCCATTCAGATATGACTGTGTATTCATAGAGATAGGACATGGGAGATGGTTTAACAGTGACCATGAATTTAATAACTTATAAGTTAACTAAAATAGCATCACTTCTAGTTTATTCCACTGCTTAATCTGAACTTAACGAAAATTGTTGGGAGATCAGTGGAGATAGCATTCATTTTCCTCATGGCTCTTTTTGGTGCTTGGATCAGACTGTCTCTTGGACCAACAGACTCTAACACCTCTTCTGGAATTGGTTCCAACTGATGATGAGCTACATCTGGCCTGTGAAATGAAAATAGCAAAACCTTTGATTGAGTCCAAGTTAAGTGGATCTACATCATCTGCTCAGTCAACTTTTGCCAAGATGAATGATGCTGTGTCAGTGTTCCACAATTTCAGAGGTGGATTTCCCCTTTTTAAGAACAAAGTGTTTTCCTTTACATAAGCAATGAAAGAAAATAAAAGACTGCTGTGAGTGAAAATGTGTTTTGGCTCCTCTATATATTTGGAAACAAAAGCCCTAAAATACTCCTATTTGATCCTTTTTTGCTTTCATTGGATCTCTGCCACCCTGGCCACTATCAAGTTGCACAAGGGGGCACTGTAGCAGTGAAAGTTCTGGAGAAGTGGTTCATTTGCTCACTTCCTAGTATAAGAAGAGGCTAAACAAACAAAAGAATGTGAGGGAAAAGGAGAGAACCTATGGGTGTTTCCTAGTTGTTTAACTCTCAGTTCAGATTAGAATATATTTACTCTAAAAGGAACACAAAGGGTGCAAGTAAGCAAAGGGAGAAAAGTAGGAATCTTGGGGTTCATTTTACGTATTTTCCCAGTTTTGCACACAGAAGAGCAATAAACATAGAAAAGGAAATGAGCTGAAAATCAGTGCTTTCAAAACTTGGGAACTTATTCAGTTGTGGAACTCTTGGCTATAGTGGAGCCTGCAGTTAAAATTTCATCACCTAAATTCCATTCCAGGCAACTCGAGCTCCATGGGGAGAGAGAGAGGTTGGAGATTCTCCTGTGAGTGTTGCCAGTGCATCAGAGTAAGAGTGCTTGGAGACAATTTAATTACGTTGTGGTGTTGGGGTTAATGGTATAACCCACATACCTTTAGGTTCCACCAGCTCATGGTTTAAATGAGATCACATTGACATCGATTTTCAGATTCTGTCAGCTTGATGGCACCCATCGAACTAATTGTAGAGCTTCCATTTCCGTGAAGTTTTTCTACATCGTTTGTGGGATTGGGCATGTCCACATCAACTTCTATTGCCAAGGCGTGATCTAGGTTTTCACCTACTGGGTCTATGTTCTTATGTAGTATTTTAAAGCACTTAATGTTATCTTTCTCTTCTTTTCCTCCTCAGTTGATTTTATCTTTAGCCAATTTACAAGGGTTTCTTCAGTTATTTTGTAATGTCTGAGCTGTCACAGTAATATTTAACTCTAAATAGCCTCTTCTGTCACTTGTATTAATTTCATGGGGTTTACCTGTATCCATTTTATTATTCCCCTCCCCTACATAGTGTGTGCAGGAATAAATTATCTAGCAATTGTAGAGAGGTAAAAGAAGATATGAGACGTCAGCAGGTTGAGCTACAAAGGTAACTAGATAATGAGCTACAGGCTGAGATTCAATAGGGCTTAAAAAATGTTTAAAAACTGCTCAGTATGTGTGTGTGTGTGTATATATATACATATATACATATTACATACATGCATACATATATATATATATACACACAGAGGGAGCCCTGGTAGCACAGTGGTTAAGCATTTGGCTGATAAATATACGTGTATGTATATATGTGTGTGTGTGTGTGTGTGTGTGCATATACACATACACTGCTGGTGCAGTGGTTAAGCATTTCGGGGCTAACCAAAGGTCTGCAGTTCAAATCCACCAGCTGCTCCTTGGAAACACTGTGGGGCAGTTCTTCTCTGTTCTATAGGATCGCTATGAGTTGGAATCGACTCACAGCAGTGGATTTTATATATATATACACACATATAAAACAAATTTTAATAATATATATACATATACACATAATAGAAGCTATAACATGTTGTTAAATTCATACATAAAATATAAATGTATTTTTTAAGGGAATAATTAAGTTGAAGAAATAAAAAATCATCATTTGTACCAATCAAAAGCAGAATTGTCAATAGGCCCAGTAAGATAAAGGATAAACTTGAAATGTTTTTCTCAGGACTTAGAGCAAAAGTCCAAAGAAATAAAAATGACTGGACAATTTTATAAGATATAGGCCAGAAATTCAATATATAAACAATAATATTTCTGAAGAAAGGACAAACTAAATATCAATAATTATGGTGTAATATTGGAAATAATTTCTAAGCTAAAGAAAGACAAGGGTATGCACTGAAGTTTCTCATCATGAAACAGGTAAAATGAATGAGAAGCTAAGTGCACCAAAATATTTCTTACTGAAATTTTGAGATTTCAGGGAAAATGAAAATACCCTCTAAGGATTCATGTAGTAGGAATAGCTTACCTATAAAACAGTTAAATCATGTTGCCTTAAGCAGTGTCATCACTAGTGTTGGTGACACCCCAGTGCAGTAACTTATGGCGTCACCTTCCCCCAATGGACCTCCCCCTGTACCAGACCATACAGTAATGTTTGCTGTATTAATGTTACCCATAAATCGTAATTCTCATATATCACTCCTCCTTTTCCTTTGATTATCACTTCATTCTCAAAAAAGTTGATATAAGTTCACAAATACTAGTTACCACAATATTGTAGCTAAAGCACAAGAAAATTTGACAAAAACTGTGACTATAAAAACACCGACAGCAACAACAAAAAACAGCATGCTCTTGTAGTCTGTGCAGATGAAACCATGTGATCGGAAGCATCACCGTAATTGGATAATAACGATACCGAATTAGAAGGTCCAAAAAGTAAATTAGCATAGAGTTTCAGCCATGTAGGTATATTGATACATGTAAGCTGGGCTTAAGAAAAATGTTATTTTTGTTATAACTAACTACAGGAATTTTTTCATAAAAAAAATAAATTTCTGCTGAAATACTGCACAAAATTTTATAGACAGTCATTTTGGTGTCACCCCTCTGACAGTGTCACTCAGTACGGTCTGCGCCCCATGTATCCCCCTAGTGAGACCACCGAGCCTAAGACTTCGTCTGAAATACGTGATGGGAACAAAATCAACTAGTATTTATAGAGTGTAGGTAGGGAAACGTTAACTCTATAAATTCATTATTACGTATGGGGCAGCAAAGACATTATCAGGTATACATGAGTTTGGGAAATAAACAGCCATGTATTCTTACAAATGTTACATGAAGACACCCTCCAACTTACCCAAAAAATAAATTAAAATTATATAATAAAAAAATAGGAAAGTTGTGGTTAAAAAAAAAAAAAAGCTTTGGAAAAGAATGTAAAAACAGCTAAACAGATTTTATAAATTATTATTATAAATGTCATTTGAAAGCTTAACACAGTAGAAAAACATACTTAAAAAATACAATGTATAAACTTAAAAAATAATAATATCTGATGGTAAAGTTTCAGATTATATCTATAAGAAATAGACAAAAGAGTAGTGAAAAGAGCTGAAAGTGAATCTCTCATCTTACCTAATGGAAAGAATATTCTCTTTACATTGATATTTATTTTTAAAAATTAGATTTAAATGTATTTTTAAAATATCAAAAGGTAATCTCTCATTTAATTTAAGACAATTTGTTCCTTACAAATTATCAGAAAGGGATAACACAAAGAAAGCATAATGGAACATAGCCAAACCTAACAGAAACATCTAGAAATCTTGACCGACTTGGCAAAATGCAGACCAGAAATGACACACAAAGTAAGCATGAAAAACAAAACCAGAAGTCAAAAAACAAGATGACAAAAATAAAGCCAAATATATCTACCATGACAAAAAAATACATAGTATTTAAAAAACTGCCTTTCTAAAAGACAGTTTATTAACTGACTACAAAATATATTAGTGTTTAAAAACCCGAAGTTCAGACTCAATTCTTTTGTGCCTCAAGTTCTCAACTGTAAAGAGAGAATTAAAAAGTGAGTAACTGACTGGGTGGTAGTTATAATTAAAAAAAAAGAAAAAAGTGTCTACAAAGCACACAGAGGAATTTCTGGAGCAGGGTCAGTGCTTGATAAAGGTTAATCACTATTGCTATTAATGATTATTTAATTACTATGTATCCCTGGGAAACCCTGGTGGCCTAGTAGTTAAGTGCTACGGCTGCTAACCAAAGGGTTGGCAGTTCAAATCTGCCAGGTGCTCCTTGGAAACTCTACGGTGCAGTTCTACTCTGTCCTGTCTGGTCGCTATGAGTCAGAATTGACTCGACGGCGTTGAGTTTGGTTTTTTTGGGTAACCCAACCGTATGTATCCCTTAAAAAAATAACAAACCCATTGCCATCGAGTCGATTCGATTCAAACTCATACCACTCTATAGGACAGAGCAGAACTGCCCCCATAGGGTTTTCAAGGAGTGGCTGGTGGATTCGATCTGTGGACTTTTTGGATGGCAGCCAAACTCTTAACCACCACACCACCAGGGCCCCATATCCCTTACAAAAGAAACATATGAAATGAAAGCAAAAAGATTTATAATTTTGTGTTATTTTGTATGCCAAGCAAACACAAACAAAATAGAAAATTATGAATGGAAATATTTTTGTTAGAGAAACAGTCTGGCCTAGTATGGTTTTCTGCTCTGTTCCATGGAACCCTAGGGATTCCAAAGAGCTCCCTCTGAAGGAGCTGTGAACTTGAAAGGCAGAGATCCAGAAGTTAAAGGTACAGAGCCTTGTACATCAGCAATTAATACAAACAACAAGGCATAACCCAACACCCCCCCCGCCCAAAACAAAACAAAACCTCTTTGACATAAAGTCTGGGACACTGTAGAAGTAAGTTAATTAACCTTTTTGCAGATCACTTTTCTCATCTACAAAATGCATTAATATTACCAACGGTTATTTTGTGGATTATTTCAAATTCTGAATGTCAAATACATGGTGCAACACAGCTGTCCAATAACTACTGGTTTTCCAGCTAGCGCCCTTGCATCAAAGATTGAACGGCTGACTTCTCACAGTGGCCAGATTATATCGTCATCCACCCTTACCTGTAATTTATGTGCATCAGTTCCTGCATGTTCAGGAAATAATATATCTTTATCTTTGTCTAAACTAAAAGGCAATGTCTGACAAAAGTAAAGCACAAAAGCAGACCAATGCCAGGCACAAATGGATGCTAGGTCTTCCACAACGTGTGATCACAGAGAATAGGCAAGTGACTCTTTTTCATTGCCTGATGCATAGGAGTTCTCTATAGTTTTCGGATGCTGTGTGCCCGTACAGTGTCTGGGCACTCTCTTTTTCAGAGTAACATTCAAATACATTTAAAAAAAAAAACCTTAACTTTCTCATTTCAGCTATCCTATTTGATGGGAAAAAAAGTTGACATGCAAATGCATGTTCTGAACCTCAAGCTCTCTCTAGTTAAAAAAATGTGGTGTGATACCAAGCACCGAAGAGTGGTGAGAACTCCTTATCCTCTGCCACCAGCAACACCAGCGACCAACACCTGACACTCCATGTATCGTGCATGTAGCAGTTTGCAGGGGTAGAAAAGGTGAAAAGGGAGAGCGATGAAAATATGGAAAAAATAAAGGAGGAATTTTATTATTTTCCCAGAACTTCCCCTCGCAGCCAAAAAAAGAAAAACCGCTTTGCTTCAAATGAAGAGCTGCCTGCCCTGATATTCATGCATTTTTATACCCATTTTGCAAAGCTAGTGTGGGACCAGCCAGCCTTTGTCCATTCCAGTGTGTGTGTAGATACTGTCTTCTTTTTGTGTGTGCAGTCCTTGTTATTATTAGATTACAGACTTATTTTGCTGCTTATACTTTGCTCAAAAAGAGTAACTCTTGTTTTTACTAAGAAGTCTTACGTTCATACCTCATATACATAGGTAGTTATTCAATCTGCATTTGCTAACATGGTTAATAAGAATACTTTAATAACATTAACATTTAAGTAGGAGTGAAATAACAACACTGAGAGTTCAAGAAAGATCCAACAATGCAGAAAAGGCATAGCCAAGAGGTAAAAATGATGCTAACAGGTATATCCTGGTGTTTTGATTTGGAAATTTCTACGTGGAATTTATCTGTGAAACAAGAACTAAAAATTTTTCATCCTTTCTTCAGCTAGTTGCAACTTTGATTTTCAGTTTGCTAATATGTTAATCTTTAGATTACCTATCTACATGATACCAAACATCCAGATCAAAATCAAAACGTTCAAACATTTAGCTGTTTGTTAATATACATTTGGCATCACTTAGAAAAGAGTAATTTAAAATCATTATCTAGATTTTCAGTTTTTGTTCACATGTTTGGAAATACTTAAGTATAATCGCAGTTACAAGAAAAGCTTGGTCTGATTAGTAACTGCCTTTTCCTTTACCGATATTATGACTCCACTAAAAAAAACTTTTTGTCCTCTTGTATTTTTCTTGATTGTTAAATTACAAGCTTCATTTCCCTTTGTTTTCTTGAACTCTGACTTAAATGTGTTTCCATTAGTGTTTTGATTCTTCTTCCATTTCAGTTTTCCTAGACTAAGGACACGAATATATTTTTTTATGTATTTTATGACTTTATTTTTTATCTATTTGGTACGCTAGTACATAAAAATGAGTCTAAGTGATTTAATTCCTAAAATAAAAATGAAATAAGACAGACACACTAAATATTTTCAATTTCAATCAAGATCAGAAGACATCAGAGAAACCACAGAGAGGAATGAAGCAGGAATCTGGGATGTGCGAGTTATAATAATCAGGCCCCGAGGTTCCTAAGAATGGAGGATGAAAAGCAATCACTGACCTGAGGGAGAGGAGGTGAATGACACTGCTCTTACTGTCTGAATAATGAACCATACAAGTCCGTCCAGGGCAAAGGTCCTGAGCCTTTTGTTTTTTGTGCCCTAATATAACCAAAAGTCCCTGGCTGGTGCAAATGGCTGATGTGCTCAGCTGCTAACTGAAAGATAAGAAGTTCAAGTCCACCCAGAAGTTCTTCAGAAGAAAAGTCTGGTGATCTATTTCTTAAAAATCAACCATTGAAAACTCTACGGAGCACAGTCCTACTCTAACACACATGGGGTGGGCATGAGTAGGAATCAACTCCACAGCAATTTCACTGGACTGGAATATAACCAAAGGCTTCAACACACTCTCACCAGTAACTGTGCATTGCTCATTAGAAGGACTGGCATCCTCTCCAGCCCACCTCCCCACTCACCTCCCAGCCTCCCTCCTAGAGCATCACAGGAAAGATTCCTGGTTTAGAAAAAAAAGCATTTTCTGGACACTCATTCCTATATGGAATTAATTATATGAAAAATTCTGTATCACTGCCCAATTATTTTTTTCCTTTCTAACGATTTAATTCAATGGAAGGATGAAACGTCAAAGAAGCTAGTACCTTTCATGTATCAAACATTTGTTTGGTGCCAGGCGAGCTGAACACTTTCCATATGTAGTCTCATTTAATTCCCACAATGTGCTTGTAAGTAAACTCTTATCATTGGGCCCATTTTATAGGTGAAGAAACTAAGCCTTGTACCTCCTGGCCCAAGGTCACAGCTTGAAGCTGGTAAATGGCAGAGCACATGATGAAACCCCTGGGGCTGAATCAAATGTTTGACATCTTTACACCCACTCTGTACTGCCAAACAGAGTTCTCAGACTCAGAGCCCAGACCCTAATGTGCATAAGAGATTCCTGGTTCCAACTTCAGAGATTCTGACTCCATGGACATTAAATATAGGAGTCTGTAATTTATAGCATCTCTGGTGATGCCAGCAAGTGGTGGAGGTGGGCCAATACTCTAACATATTGACTTGATAGGCATCCTGCCTCTTCTTAAGTCCACTAATGATTTTTAAAACATTTAAAAAAAATGATTTAACATAATCTTGTGTAGAGCTCTCCCTGTGTGCCATAACAGTCTAAGTGTTTAACATCTCTGATATCCTCCAACAGCCTGTGAAGTACTATTTTAGCCCTACTCTCCAGATTAAGAAACTGGGGAAGAGCTGCAATGTGGACAGAATGGTCTAGCTTCAGAGTGTAAGATTTTACATCAGTACCTGATACTGTTGCTGGGACTCATTTGGCTGCTAGACAAGTAGATCATGAGGTTTTTCTGGAACCGGTAACCTTTCCTCTGGGAGGGTTGCTTAGTGATACAGGGACAGCTGCTAGGATGGGCTGTAGGACGTTTGGACAGACACTTGTTCATGTGTGCCTCAAGGCTGTGTTCAAGAAGAAAAAAGGCGACTAGTTCCACTAGCCTGCGGAACCCCACAATCACCAAGCTTCTCCCCAATTTACTCAACAAATGTTTAGTTACCAGTTATGGGTCAGGTACTGCTTCAGTTCTCTCCCGCTAAGGTTGTTCTTTGGCAGGGTAGAAAAAACAAAAACAGAAAAACTACTTAGGACATTTATCAAGCTTGAACAAGCCAGAGGAGTAAAATTTCCCTCAAGTAAAATTAATATCATCAACTTTATGGTTTTAATTGTCATCTAAACTTAGATAATGACTAAAATACATTACACTGTTAAGTGTGTTGACAATTTACATCCTATGTCAACTTGGCTAAAATTTTGCTCTGTAGTTTCCTCCTTCTCTCAATTACATTCAATATCCACATACTGGGGCTCTACAGCATGCCTCATTTTTCTTTGCATTTCCAGAACCTAGGAGGTGTTGGTACAAAACAGGATCCCCATAAATGTGTACTTAACTGAATTCACTTCCAGGAGTATAAATTCCCTGTGATAAAAAATAAGCAGGGTGTTAAAATGTGTTTCTTGGCTCTCAGGTTGCTTACAAACCACCTTGATCTCTGATAACGTCTTTCAGGCAATGTTTCAGGATGCCAGAGCCTCAAGTTCCAAATGAAGATTGAGTATGAAATTATATGACTGTCTAAGTGGGAGGGCTAACTTACCAAACCACAGGGCCTAAAATGAAATTTGTTTCACGGTTTTATTTGCCAAAGCCTTTTTTAAAAAAAAAAAAAACTTTTAACAGAAATCCAAGAGGTTACTCCACTAAATTTGGCTGACAGGGTACATGGGAAAAACTTCCTCTGGGACTCTCAGGAGCATCAGTGTCTTAGCCAAAATTACTCACTGCATAGCTGAGAAGAGTGAGGCCAAGAGAGATGAACAAATTTGACTCCCCAAGGTCATCTTACTAGCTAGGCGCAGAGTTGAAAATAGAATCCATTTGTATTCTCTCTCAACTCTTTCTTCCTGAGCTCATGCTGGTTAGGAGAACCATAAAGTGCCAAGTAGGCTTTGGCCAAGGCCAGATGACAGATCACTCGGGCCAAGTTTGGAAAAGTGAGAGTAACATCTGGGAGAACATGGGCCATCAGCATGAAGTTAAACTGAAGAAGGGGCAGTAGCCTCAGGAGTGATCTGAGATGAGAGCTGGCAGGATTTGGAGACTTCTCTAACAACTTAAAAACATGTGTAGGAACCCTCCTGGCTAGAACTCACTGAGAGTTACCTTTTATTAAGGTTCTAGCCCTGATTCCAAGCTCCCCAAACCCGTTGCCATCGAGTCAATTCCGGCTTATAGCAACTCTGCAGGACAGAGTAGAACTGCCCCATAGGGTTTCCAAGGAGTGGCCGGTGGATTTGAACTGCCAACTTTTTGGTTAGCAGCTGAGCTCTTTTAATCATTGTGCCACCAAGCTCCCCAGGTGGTGCAAAAGGTTTGTGCTGGCTTATTAACCTAAAGGTTGGCAATTTGAACCCACCCAGTGGTGCCACTGAAGAAAGGCCTAGCCATCTTCTTCCATAAAGATTATAGCTAAGAAAACCGTGCGGAGCAATTCTACTCTGTAACGCATGGGGTCACCACGAGTCAGAATGTACCTGAACTCATCGCCATCAAGTTGATTTTGACTCATAGCGACCCTATAGGTCGGAGTAGAACTGCGCCATAGGGTTCCAAGGATTGGCTGGTGGATTCGAGCTGCTGACCTGTGGTTAACAGCTGAGCTCTTAATCCCTGCACTGCCAGGTCGATGGGTAGATAGGTAGCTCTGATTCCATGGACAGCCTGCTGGTTGTAGAGTCATGCTAAGCCCAACACCCAACACTTTTCAAAGTAAGTAATCCAGGGTTCAAGTCCTAAAATATGCATGTTGTAAAACGCAGCCCCAGACAAATGACTCTCATTTGATCTGCACATGCCTTTTAGCCTTTAACCTGATACGCTTCTTCTCATTTTCCTTCAGTTTCTATCTTTCCCCTCTCTCTTCCTATATATAGACAAGTTAGGATCCTGGCTTTTAATAATCAAAGACTGGGCACTCTTAGATGTTCCAGTTCCAATATGGTATGAGCCTGTAACAGGAGACCTGCTGGAGGAACTGCTTCTGTTAAACGATAATTTGTTTAATGACAGTGATATTCAGATGAATTCCAAGACTGCAAGAGAATCACTAAAGACTTTGCTCTCTGTGGTAGATAGAGTTGTCCTTCCAAACAGGGTTAAGGCCACTGGAAGCACAATTTCAGAAAAAACAGCATCTGTTTGCAATATACCTGACCCATGGATGGATTATGAAATTTAATTTCTACCACTGTCAATCTCTTGACCTTCAAAACACAAACATTTACCCTCCCCACCAAAAAAAAGTTTAGGATTCGGCTTCATGACTTTTTCCACCTAAATGTGCCATTGATTAGGGACTCTTATATACATCCTATACATTGAAGATTATAAAACACACTCAGAGCATCCAGTGAAAGACCCCCCACTCCACTTCCCGTGACATTGACAGGACCCCCTGGGTGGTGCAAACGGTTAACACGTTCAGCTGCTAACTGAAGGTCTGGAGATTTGAGCCTACCCAGAGGTACCTTGGAGGAAAGACCTGGTGCTCTCCTTCCAAAAAATCAGCCATTGAAAACGCTATGGAGCACATTCCTACTCTGTCACACATGAGGTCGCCATGAGTTGGAATCAAATTGATGGCAACTTTTTTTACCATTCTACAGGGATCTTGTTGTTGTGTGCTCTCAAGTCAGTTCTGACTCAGAGTGACCCTGTATGACAGAGTAGAACTGAAACCGTTAGCTCTACAGAAGCAGATCAACAGGTCTTTTCTCCTGCCGCTGGTGGGTTCAAACTGACGACCTTTTGCTTAGCAGCCAAGCTGCTTCACTGTTGTGCCACCAGGGCCCCTTGGAGGGGTCCAGTCTCTTTATATCAAAAGTGTTTTTCCCACTTCTGTTCAACATTTGTTCTTCTTTTCATTCTCCCTTGCTGGCTAATGTGAGGAAGTCTTATTTACCCATAAAAAGTCCCATCCCCTTTTGTACACATATGCTTTTCAACTCCTTTGCTTCTGCCATTGACTGGTTGATTTTTTCTTAAGTACACAAACCAGCAGAGTGTGGCATGAAGGACACCCGTCCAAATCAGCCCACTGCAAATCAAAACAGAGGGGTTCTAAATATTGCATTTGATCATTTTTTCTGTAATTTGCTGTTCATACGGATGCTTTGCATATGTTGAGGAAATATGCACTTTCCACTGCCTGGGGAGCCAGAGCCCCTCACAGCAGACCAGTGTTAGCTGGTCCCTGGAGACGGCAGCACTCCAGAGGGGCACTGCCTCACGGACTACCTGCCTCAGCTTGTCTTAGCAATAATGATCGCCATATGTGAAGCTGCAGGAAAACAGATGCTGTTTTTCCATTTGTGAAATCAAGTTGTTGGAATGTAGTCAGGTTTCCAATGTACGAAAGCTCATCGAATCAACCTACAGAGACAGTGTGAGCTTCCTCAGAAATATTTGACAACATTCCTGAGTATTGGTGACTAGAAACATACATGAAATTGGAGTTCTAAAATGATAATCCCTTGCCCAGACTTGTGTTCATAACATCTGTTTTGGTGGCTGGAAATGGAGTCCCTCGTTTTCTTAAACAAGGGACTATGTAACCCCGTTTTCAGTAGCCAAAAGGATTTCAAGGCACACAGTCTCTGAATGCAGTGTAAATTTCCTGTAGCATCTTATTTGACTATATCAATCATAAGTCTCAAGGACTAGTTCTCCCTCTATGGCCAGGAATAAGAATATAAAGATTCACAAGGGAAAATGATCCTTTCTTTATCAACTCAAAAGTAAAATTCCCAAGAGAGCCCAGACTCACAGTTCTGTGGCCCACTTCTGCCTTGCTCTGGCTTGTATCTTGAGAAGTCATATTTCCTTTCGCTATGAGTAGGAACCGACTTGACTGCACTGGGTTTGGTTTTGGTTTTGGTAGCAAAATACTTTACTCTAGCTGCTTGTACAGCTCCTTTTCATTAATTAAATGTGGCCCGATTCTCAGAATCAGTGCCCATAGCAAAGTACAGTTTGAAATCTGATTAGCTAGCATACACGCCAAACCCTGTCAGTAAGGAAAGAAATGTTGGAAAAATCGAAAGCCAGTTACAAAGCAGATAACCTCTGGATATTGATTTATCTGCAAATATTTACTTTTTTTTTTTTTTTTTTAATTTAGAGGAAGAAATGTGGACAAATCTTGAATATGTGTAATACAAAGTTCACACCCAAAGGACCTGGCTTCTAATTCTGTTTCCATCATTACTACCTGATTTGATTCAAGTTTGATTTTGACTTTTCTCCTTATGAAATGTAAGTAGTAATGCATCAACAGGTTGTCATAATAAGACATACAACAAGTTTTAAACACTAAAAATGTACAGAATCCCAAGACATTAATAATATTTGTTCTTTCTTGTGAGTTATTCCTGGGCACCCTGATATAGGAAATGCAACTTCCTGAAGCCCTGATCCCTCCAAGATGACTGAAGAGCCCAAGAAAAGGTGATCTCATAGTAGGAAACATATTAGGAACACAAATATTTCTATTTGTTTAGAAGACGGAGACTTGCACCTATTTAGCATTTGAGCTGGGTTTTGAAATGCAGAGATGCAACAGGATGGGAGTGTTTCCTCAGGAAAGAGCCAGCGTGACAAGCCTGATGGTTGGAAAGCACAGGGCAACTGCAGGGGCAAGGGAAATGAGGTGAGAAGGACAACCTGGAGCCAGTTCCTAAGACCTCATTTCCTCCACCGAAGCCTGAGTCTTTGACGCCCTTACTGTTTCTTCAATAAGTGAAGCCGGCTTCCGTTAGGAATTCTGAGATTATTACTGCCTCTGCCTGGAACTCTCTCCCCCGCAGTTCTCAGGCTTTGCTTCCCGACTTCTTTCAGTCTGCTCGAATGTCACTTCCTAAAAGAGACGTTCTCTCATTCACTCTCTAAATATCACCTCCCCACCCCCACTATCCATTATTTGATTATGCTGTTTTATTTTATTTCATAGAACTTAAAACTGCCTGACATTGTAACCAGTTTTTGTCAGGTTGACCCCAACTCATGGCCAGCCCGTGTGCATTAGAGTAAAACTGTACTCTGTAGGGTTTTCGAAGGCTGATTTTTTTTTTTGGAAATAGATTGTCAGGCTTTTCTTTTCAGGTGCCTGTGGGTGGACTCAAATTTCCAATCTTTTGGTTAGTAGCCGAGAGCACTAACCATTTGCACCATCCAGGAACTCCATCTGATATTATGATAAAAAAAATTTTTTTTTGATATTATAGAATCCATTAATTAATTCATGTTTTCTGCTCTAGAATGTATGTTCCACAAAGGTAGGGTTGTTATTTAGTTCACTACTGCCCAGAAGATGCACCCCATAGAAGGCGCCTCATATTTATTTAGTGAATGAATTGTCTTCTTTTCATCATCAGCAAAAATGATAAGATATTCTTAACCTTGTTTACGGAAGAGGAAGCTGAGGTTCAGAAAGTTTAAATTATTTGCAGTTCAGGATGGGACAGCTGCTAAGTGTAAATTCAAGGCTCTGATGACAAAGTCCTTGCTCTTTCCATCAGAGTTCTTTCCATGTGCTCTCTTTGAGATAATTAGTTTAGGCATTTATTTAATAAATATTTACTGAAGAAGATTTTAAATGAGGATGTGTAAATATATCTTTACCAAATTTAATTTTATCATATAAAAGCTAAGGTAAAGAAATACCTTTTACAAACCATCAGTATCACTCATGGGATTTCTTTTTTTTTTTTTTAATTTTTAGTGTGCTTTAAGTGAAAGTTTATAAATCAAGTCAGTCTCTCACACAAAAACTTACATACACCTTGCTACATACTCCCAGTTGCTCTCCGCCTACTAAGACAGCCTGCTCCCTCCCTCTACTCTCTCTTTTCCTGTCCATTCCACCAGCTTCTAACCCCCTCTACCCTCTCATCACCCCTCCACACAAGAGATGACAACATAGTCTCAAGTGTCCACTTGATCCAAGAAGCTCACTCCTTACCAGCACCCCTCTCCATCCCATTGTCCAGTCCAATCCTTGTCTAAAGAGTTGGCTTTGGGAATGGTTCCTTTCCTGGGCCAACAGAATGTCTGGGGCCCATGACCACCGGGGTCCTTCTACTGTCAGTCAGACCATTAAGCCTGGACTTTTTGCAAGAATTCGGGGTCTGCATCCCACTGCTCTCCTGCTCCCTCTGGGGCTCTCTGTTGTGCTCCCTGTCAGGGCAGTCATCGGTTGTAGTTGGGCACCATCTAGTTCTTCTGGTCTCAGGCTGATGTAATATCTGGTTTATTTGGCTCTTTCTGTCTCTTGGGGTTGTAATTACCTTGTGTCCTTGGTGTTCTTCATTCTCCTTTGGTCCAGGTGAGTTGGGACCAATTGATGCATCCTAGATGGCCTCTTGCTAGCGTTTAAGACCCCGGATGCCACTGTCCAAAGTGGGATGCAGAATGTTTTCTTGATAGATTTTATTATGCCAGTTAACTTAGATGTCCCCTGAAACCATGGTCCCCAAATCCCCACCCCTGCTGTGCTGGCCTTCGAAGCATTCAGTTTATTCAGGAAACTTCATTGCTTTTGGTTTAGTCCAGTTGTGCTGACCTCCCCTGTATTATGTGTTGTCTTTCCCGTCACCTAAAGTAGTTCTTATCGACTATCTATTTTTTTTTCTATCTAATTAGTGCATACCCCTCTTCCACCCTCCCTCCCTCTCATAACCATTGAAAAATATTTTCTTCTCTGTTTCAACTACTTCTTGAGTTCTTATAATAGTGATCTTTTACAATATTTGTCCTTTTTCAACTGACTAATTTCACTCAGCATAATGCCTTCCAGATTCTTCCATGTTATGGAATGTTTCACAGATTCATCACTGTTCTTTATTGATGGGTAGCATTCCATTGTGCGAATATACCATAATTTATTTATATATTCATCCGTTGATGGGTATCTTGGTTGCTTCCATCTTTTTGCCATTGTAAACAGTGCTGCAATGAACATCCCAGTCTAAAACCAGTGCCGTCGAATCGATTCCGACTCATAGCATGAGCATAGATGTGCATATATCTGTTCGTGTAAAGGCTCTGATTTCTCTAGGATATATTCCAAGGAGTGGGATTGCTGGGTCGTATGGTAGCTCTATTTCTAGCTTTTAAAGGAAGCACCAAATCAATTTCCAAAGTGGTTGTACCATTTTACATTCCCACCAGCAGTGTATAAGAGTTCCAATCTCTCCACAACCTCTCTAACATTTATTATTTTGTGTTTTTTGGATTAATGCCAGCCTTGTTGGAGTGAGATGGAATCTCATTGTAGTTTTGATTTGCATTTCTCTAATGGCTAATGATCATGAGCATTTCCTCATGTACCTGTTAACTACCTGAATGTCTTCTTCAATGAAGTGTCTGCTCATATCTTTTGCCCATTTTTTAATTGGATTGTCTTTTTGTAGCTGAGTTTTTGCAATATCATATAGATTTTAGAGATCACGCACTGATCGGAAATATCATAGCTAAAAACTTTTTCCCAGTCTGTAGGTAGTCTTCTTATTCTTTTGGTGAAGTCTTTGGATGAGCATAGGTGTTTGATTTTTTAGGAGCTTCCAGTTATCTAGTTTTTCTTCTGTGTTGTTAGTAATGTTTTCTATACTGTTTATGCCATGTATTAGGGCTCCTAACGTTGTTCCTATTTTTTCTTCCATGATCTTTACCGTTTTAGATTTTATATTTAGGTCTTTGATCCATTCTGAGTTCATTTTTATGCATGGTGTGAGGTATGGGTCTTGTTTCATTTTTTTGCAGATGGATATCCAGTTATGTCAGCAGCGTTTGTTAAAAAGAATATCTTTTCCCCATTTAACTGTTTTGGGGCCTTTGTCAAATATCAACTGCTCATATGTGGATGGATTTATGTCTGGGTTCTCAATTCTGTTCCATTGGTCTATGTATCTGTTGTTGTACTAGCACCAGGCTGTTTTGACTATTGTGGTGGTATAATAGGTTCTCAAATCAGGTAGAGTGAGGCCTTCCACTTTGTTCTTCTTTTTCAGTAATGCTTTACTTATTCATGGTATTTCTTTAGGAACTTGAGGACTAGAAGGAATTCTAGCATATGTATATATCTATCATAAGGACTTGATGAATACCAAAGACTTCAGTATAGATTGCACCTCCGTGTAAAGAAAACAAAAATCCTAACAACTGAACCAATAAGCAAAGTCATGATAAACAGAGAAAACATTGAAGTTGTCAAGAATTTCATTCTACTTAGTTTGTCATCAGCACCCACGGAAGCAGCAGTCAAGAAATCAAATGATGCATTGCATTGGGCAAATCTGCTGCAAAAGTCCTCTTTATAGAGTGTTAGAAAGCAAGGATGTCCACTTTGAGTACTAAGATGCGCCTCACCTGAGCCATAGCATTTTCAATTGCCTCATATGCTTTTCATATGCGTCCAAAAGCTGGACAATGAATAAGGAAGACCAAAGAAGAATTGATCCCTTTGAATTATGGTGTTGGTGAAGACAGTCGAATATTCTATGGACTGCTAGAGGAACGAATAAATCTGTCTTGGAGGAAATATAGCCAGAATGCTCCTTAGAAGCAAGGATGGCAAGGCTTTATCTCCCTTACTTTTGACACGCTATCAGGAGGGACCAGTCCCTGAAGAAGGACATCATGCTTGGTAAGGTAGAAGGTCAGCAAAACACTGGAAGACCCTCAAAGAGATGTGTTGACACAGTGGTTGCAGCAATGGGCTCAAACATAGCAACGATTGTGAAGATGGCACAGGACCAGGCAGTATTTCATTCTGTTGTAGGTATGGTTTGCTATGAGTCAGAACTGACTTAAGGCCACCTAGTAACAAAAACAACAACAACATCTAGTATAATATCATCTAGTATGTAGCGGCAGCCAGGCTCCCTCCTTATCTGCCCATCCCTGAACCTGCCCTGATCTCAACCCCTGCTGCCCTATCTATGCTCCTGCTCTAAACCATCTTCTTGTATCAAAATTGCAAGCAGATATTTTAAGATAAAAAGCTGTACCTGGCAAATAAAGAAACATTTGTTCTAAGTTTAATTAAATAAACTTGGGCAGCCTTTTTTGCAATATGGAGATTAACTGTCAAATTTATGTTAATATGATTTCAGAGAATGAAGCTGCTATAAAAAGTTTCTCCCTTCACCCCTCGCTTAAGCTCCTCATGTTGCCATACTGAAGTTTCCTTAAATTGGTAGTCTCTTATGAAAACATCACCAGGCTAGCTCTGCAAGAATAGGGCAATTAAAAATTATCTAATAAATTGCAAATGTTAGTTTAAAGACATTAAGACAAATAAGCTGAAAGCATATCTATTATGCGGAAAGAAAACTGTCACAATGGTTGCATTTTCAGCATCTCTTTGGACTCATCCAATGCCAAGCCCGCCTTTATCTGATTAACACGGGATTATGAAGATCTTCTGAGTGCTCTCCATCTCAGTCTAATACAAAGAGCTTTCAGTTCTCCGAGTATCCGCCCTTTTTTTTTTGCTTGTGAAAAGGATGTGCCACCCAATTTTTTTTATTTTGTGCTTTAAGAAAAAAATGCTAACAGTTTGAATCATGATTCCTGTTGTGGGGACTGAGTTAATTAAAAACCTGATGTATACATACAGCTGATCCTACTCGCCCTAATGAAGAACATTAATTCTAGAACATGTGTGGCTGTAGTCACATTGCTACAAATTACTGGACTCTTTCCTTTATCTGTTTCCAAGAAAAGTCTCCTCCTGTTAGTTAGGAAAAAAGAAAAATATGACGCCTTAGTTCTAGGGAGCATAAATTACACACATCAATCAGAGGAAGCTTAAATTAAAATACACATTTGGCAAACAAATATGAATATGTTGATCTCATCTGTGAATCAAAATGATTTAGTGCCTGTGCTGACCCCCCACTGTTCAACATGAAGGTCACCACGAGCAGCTTCTTTCTCATTGAGAAATGTCTTCGTGTCTTTTAAGGATGTAATTTTATATTTGCCCTAATGTTCCGTCTAACTAGTGATTTCTATGTTGAAAGGCTGATTTATTTTATAAAGAAAATACAGGCTCATTTTTATTGATGTAATCCAAAACAGATAGCTAAATTAAAATGTGAAAAAAAAAATGCAAGTGGTTTATGGTTTCTGAGCTCAGGATTTTCCAACGTGTTTATATTTTCTAATCTAGTGAAACACTCTCTGTGAAATGGAATGCTACACCTTGTCAATACTGAGTGATCATAAATCAGTCTATTCTTATCATCTACTGCATGCATTCTTGCAGCAGGTGATAACTACTTGAGAGGTGTCCCTTACACAACAAACCTTAAGGATAGGTGATCTTGGGCCTTCCAGATTGTCACTCCTAGAAAATCTTTGTAGGCAAAGCAGACAGACTGAGTAAGGTGGTGATCTCTGGGGATCAAAGCATGTTTTATACTAGGACATTTATTTTGAATATTCATGTTGTATTTTCTTGCTATGATTTCATTGCCCTAACTACAAATCTGGAGCCCTGGTGGCACAGTGGTTAAGAGCTTGGCAGCTAACTAAAAGGTCAACAGTTGGAATCTACCAGTCGCTCCTTGGAAACCATAAGGGGCAGTTCTACTCTGTCCTATAGGGTCCCTATGAGTCAGAATCGACTTGACGGTAATGGGTTTTCAGGTTAACTACAAGCCAGTATAATGGTCTGTCTACATTAAAGAGAGGAGTATGCAACCCGAAACTTTAATAGTTTGGTTGCAACTCACACAGCTAAATGAGAAAAAGATAAATAACAAAACTAAGACAAACTGCACGCAACATGCACACTCCCGGGAACTTGTTAAATTACAGATTCGAGACCTTGCTCCCTCAAATTCTAATCCAGTAGGTCTGATGGAATGGGGCATGGATCTGCATTTCTCACAGCTTCACCACTTATATTTTTTATTAAATGTTACTCAGAACAAATTTTGAGAAAGACTGATGGAAAGTCAGATGGGTGAAAAGACCAAGTGATCCACAATCAGTGGGTTTGGAGCAGTGTAACAAAAGCTGATATCAGGAGATTAAATTCAGGGTTGGGATGAGCCGTTTGTGCACAAGTGTCACTTTAGGCAGCAAAGAGAAGGGTTCTGAAGGGATATATAATGATAGTTAAGTTTTATACTGAGTTCTTTGAGCGGCAGGAGGATGGGAAGTAAAGATTATCACAGAAGGGAACATCCTAGAATAAGGAACCTTATGAACTAGACAAACAGTCCAGATTATTTAGCAAATCCCAATTTGAAATATTCAGTCCCATCATCCCCATATCATGTGTACCTATTTTCATTCAGACTCGACGGCACTGGGTTTTTTATGGGTATGCTTCTTGGAGCCCTGATGGTGTAGTGGTTAAGAACCACAACAGCTAACCAAAAGGTTGGCAGTTTGAATCCACCAGCTGCTCTTTGGAAACCGTATGGGGCAGCTCTACTCTGTCCTGTAGGGTCGCTATGAGTCAACTCCACAGCAATGGGTTTTAAGCTTATTGGAAGAATGCTTACACAGGCTATAGCTCTTCACATCCTATGGGTATTCATAAATAAACGTGGAAACTTCTAGAAGGAAGAAATTCACTCAGTGAATGTGAAAGGATGATCTTCATATTTAGACTATTTTTCAAAGAGATGGGAGGGGTAATAAATTTTATCTCGTACTATTTGAGACAATTGAGAAACAATAAACTCTTCAGAAAAGTAAAATGATGTGACCAAAAGGATGTTTGAGGAAAATGAATGTTGTGTCTTAGGGGGGAAAAAAAGACTAAGTCAATTTTGCAGAGATCCACACTGATTGTTAAAATGGCCGAGATGAATGGGTTGGTTGTGCTGCAGTCTGTTCATTTGGCTCAGATAGGCACTGCCAAGAGTAACTTGGGTACAATTTTGCTCTGTGCTAATTAGAGTTGGTCAAACGATTCTCTGATGAATTTCCTCCCCTAGAAAAAATTTGAGAGGATATACAACAAAGTAACTACCAGGGTGCCAATTATCCATAGGGGCATTAACACTGGAGTGTAGAACCCGGTCTCAACTTCTTAAAAATTTTACTCCCCAACTAATGCAACCCCATTAAAAGTCCTCTTTTAGTGGGCACACAACCAATAGTGCATATGCTGGTAGCATTTTCACATACAAATCTGATAGTTAGGCACGCCATTACCCAATTTACACATGCAAATGCAGTAATTGTGTGCACTGGGTGCTTGGGGAAAGCTGGCATCCACCCAAGATGGAGGCCTTTTCAAAATATGACCAACCCACAAAATTCCTCTTCCTCAGTGCTGCCTTACCTCTGCCTCTATTACACAAAATTCTGTGGGATTCTAGGAGAAATAATATGTGCTTTGTGGATTTTCCCGAAAACTGAGACTTTCCATCTCTATTTGATTTAGACATGTTTTACGTTCTCTTCCTCTTTCTTCAGTTAATTTGCCTGTAGACTTCCTCTCCTTTGTAGTAATCACCATTTCATTTCTTTGCTTTAAAAATCAACTCTAATTAAAAAGTACAAATTCTCTCCTTATAACTCATTCTCATCTAGAACTTGAAATGAGAATGATCATGAATTGTAATAAGTTATTTGTGCTTTTAAAAGAATGGAGATTGCTGTTTACAGCTATGTGCACATGAGTTTACCCAAAATGCATTTGATTATTCTAATTAGCTGAGCTGCTGCAGAAACATCTATTAACTGTTTCCTGTTTCTTTGTTTACGTATTTCAAATATTCTGGGGCCTCTTGACTACTCGGGCAATACAGTACAGACAAAGTAATTTAAGAAATATAAATAACATTGAGTATATTTACTTGCCTATATTTCTCAGAGAGGGGATGTCTTAAAAGCCTGACACTGATCACTGCAAGATTTTTAGATTAACCAATACCCCACTACCCATTGCCATTCAGTCAACTCCGACCTATAGTGACCCTACAGGACAGAGTAGAACTGCGTCATAGGGTTTCCAAGGCTGTAATCTTTACAGGAGCAGACTGCCACATCTTTCTCCTGCGGAGCAGCTGGAGGGTTAGAAAGGCTGATCATTTGGTTAGCAGCCAAGGGCTTAACCACTGAGTCATCAGGGCTCCTTAAATCGACCAACAGTAGCAGAATAATTGCAATAGAGAAAATCTTACTAAAAGTAAGAAAGGAGGGATAGTTTGAGACAAAAGAATTGTAATTTTCAACTATAACTATTAATTTATTCATTCAGAGAATATTTATTGTGTGCTTTCTGTGTTCCACATACTGTTTTAGGTGTTCTTTTCTCTCTTGTTCTTGTCTCGTCCCATTTCTTTGAATATTCTATTTCATCACTGCCTGCTCCTTAAATGAGATTCTCCAAAATTCATGATTTCAATCCCCAGCCTTCTAGCCATGTTACCAACTCTTCAGGGGAAACCTTGTCTTCATCCCTGGCCTCCATATCTCTTTCTCCAGCCTAAATTTATCTTCCAAACGCCAAAATCTGTATTTCTAGAAAATTTTTGATACTTCCATCTGAACCTCCCACATGTACTGAAATCTCAACAGATCCAAAGTGGAATTTATTACCTCCCTTTATGAATTTTCACTGTCTTCAGAGTTTCTGAATATTTTCACGTGCCTCATGCTAGAGTCATCTTTGGGTCCCCTCTATTCTTTCAATCCCTATATTCTATTGTTCACTGAGTTTAATAAATGCTGCAACTAAAAAATGTTTCACCTTGAATCTGTCCTGAATCTGTTGTGAGTTCAGGCTACCGTGGTGATTTCGATCCTAGATTCTGGCAATAGTTTTGCAACTATCCTTGGTCTTTCCCTTAGACTGCTCTAGTCCTTCACTCTGTCATCAGGATTGGCTTTCTAACATTCATTTTAATTATCTGCCTTGCTTAAGGATTCTTAGTGGCTGCCGGTCATGGACATGCTAAAGTGCAAATTCCACAGGTTTTGTCCCAGGCCCATCTGCACCTATTTGTGTCATTGAAAAAACCATCAACTTTCACACTGTAACATCATTGTTCATACCATCCCCTTTTATCTATATGTTGCTCCATATTTATTAGTGTTATCCTTCATCTTTTTTTCTCTTCACCCTTTAAAGTCTACCTCTAATGTTGCCTCATTTATGAAACTGTCAAAGACTACTCAAGCAACAGAATGGACAGTTATTTCTTCTTGTAATGATACTGCTTTGTGCATCAATTACCTATCATTTTATATAATAAATATTGACAATCCATTTCAGTCTCCACACTGGATTATAAGCCTCTTAACTCAGGAACTATATTTTATTGATTTATTGTTAATGCTCTCTAGCCATAGACCACCAAGGAAACACCTAAGTTAAAGTTGGATTTATTTCTTGTTGCAACAAGGAAGAACGTACATCATGGAAAAACTTGGGGCATCTGGAGTGTTAGGAAGGACTTATTTATATATAGTATTGGGGTTTGTCTTAGGTGCTTTTAGGACATGTTTAAGGAAGTGAGGCTTTGTTTTGGATTTGAAGCTGACATAAATTGTAGTTAATTTTGTGATTGAATATCTTAATAAATATTTAGAGGAAGAAAAAAATAGACTAAGATTAAAGCTGTAATTGCTAAATAAATCAGTTGTTGTTATTAGCTGCCTGAGTCATCCCCAGTGTGTGGCAAACCCATGTACAACAGAAGGAACGCTGTCAGATCCTACACTATCCTCATGATTGGTTGCAGACCTAACTGTTGTGATTCACAGGGTTTTTACTGGATGATTTTCAGAAGCAAATTGCCAGGCCTTTCTACCTAGTCTATCATTGTCTGGAAGCTCTGCTAGTCACCAAAATTAGCCATGATGAAAGATGTATGATCATTTTTGTGGTTTGATTTTTGTCTGTATTCAGGCATGATTACAAGTGCTCTTATTTTTGTCTTGATCCATTACAAAGAGTGGTTTTGTCTGATGTCTGTTCTATGAAATCCTTTATGTTCAACTGGAGAACACCAATGCCTAGTTGTGAGTCCCAGACCAGCTCTTAGCAACACCAGAGCTTAATTGATGGTGCCTGGTCAAATATAGGAAACCCTGGTGGCGTAGTGGTTAAGTGCTACAGCTGCTAACCAAGAGGTCGGCAGTGTGAATCCACCAGGCGCTACTTGGAAACTCTATGGGGCAGTTCTACTCTGTCCTTTAGGGTTGCTATGAATCAGAATTGACTCGATGGCAGTGGGTTTGGGTGAGTTTTTTTTGTTGGTCAAATACAGCTACAAGGGCCTATATCTCTGTCTCAGGACTTTTATCTCAGTCCTCCCTTTTTGACCAAGGGAAGGCAAAGACAGACTGTGGGACATTAACCCATAATATTCAGATTTTCCCCATTGCCAAGATTTTGCTGATCAAGATCAGGAGCATGTACAGGGAATATTGCCTATAGCTGGACTAGGGTTCTTCCCTCCTTTTCCTTCGGTTATAGGGGAGTTTGTTGACTCATCTGATGTGATAATGGCTGTACGGTAGCATTTAAGATTCTAGACAAGATACACTGGCCAACTTCAACACAGGAAGTTACCAGAAGCAAATGACTATTAGTCCTTGTAACAATTCTTGAAACGAGAGGCCCAGATTGTAAAATCTATGCTATGAAAACATGTTCCAGAATCTAGCAGTGTCTGTTTCTTCATTTGTTTTCCTAGCCAAGGATTGCTTTACTTGCAGTGTAGAATATGGGCAAGGCAGAAGAAGTGTTTACTGTAACATGCCTCTCCCTTGCAAGCTAAGAGGAAATCAATGGCTATTGAGTAGTCCATGGCAACTCTATGTAATACTTTTAGATTTAAATTTGTTTCTTTGGTTTCCAGAACAGAAGTTGTGACATTTATGGTGTTGCTAGCACCAGAGGCAAGTTTTGGACCGTCTTTTCCAGGTGCATTTTCACTTCTATAAGAATTATAGCTCACATAGTGGGCGTGAAGATGGAGTTAGTTAAAGGGAGTTAATTACTGGTCCTGCTCTCCCAAATAACTTGTGATGCCACATTTTAGTAGTTTCTAACTAAAAACATTTTTTTTAGGGAAAAATGATCCACTAAAGGAGGGATAGATTTAGATATCTGAAAGTCTCTAGCAATTATAATGAATACAGAAACTAAGTTAGTGTGTAGTAAGCAGGTAAAAGCCTGATGTCTACACAAGAAGTAGAATCCTAGTGGGACACTGACTCAATTGGGAATATGAATACTGCAATAGGAGTGAGACTTTTTCTTTTTTCTTTAAGGTCAGGAGATTTTTTAACTGGAGTTAAGCTGTGTCTTCAAAGCAGGCTGGAGTGTCTCCAAGAGCACAAAACAACTATTATACCAAGGATAGTGCTAGTACCTATTTCCATTCCTATTGGTCTTGGTTTTGCTGATAGAATTGTAATGAGTTCACCAAAAGTCTTTTGTTGGCATGAGGTCATGTTCCAATTTTTATAAGACTGAAAGGTTGGGATTAAATGATGTGAGAAGAATTTATGTATCAGAAGGGACTTGTAAAAGGGAATCTACATCCTCAAGTTCCTCATGAGCACAATTCAGTGCTCCGGAATTCCCATTCTTTGCAGTGTTATCCACAGCTTGTTATGATCCGCACAGTCAAATGCCTTTGCATAGTCAATAAAACACAGGTAAACATCCTTCTGGTATTCTTTGCTTTCAGCCAGGATCTATCTGACATCAGCAATGATATTCCTGGTTCAATGTCCTCTTCTGAATCCAGCCTGAATTTCTGGCAGTTCCCTGTCCATATACTGCTGCAGTCATTTTTGAATGATCTTCAGCAAAATTTTGCTTGTGTGTGATATTAATAAATTTTTCTGGGGTGATATTAATGATATTGTTCTATAATTTCCACATTCGGTTGGATCACCTTTCTTGGGAATAGGCATAAATATAGATCTCTTCCAGTCAGTTGGCCAGGAAGCTGTCTTCCATATTTCTTGGCATAGACCGGTGAGCACCTCCAGTGCTGCATCTGTTTGTTGAAACATCTCAATTGATATTCCATCAATTCCTGGAGCCTTGTTTTTCTCCAATGCCTTTAGAGCAGCTTGGACTTCTTCCTTCAGTACCATCGGTTCCTGATCATATGTCACCTCTTGAAATGGTTGAATATCGACTAATTCTTTTTGGTACAATGACTCTGTGTATTCCTTCCATCTTCTTTTGATGCTTCTTGAGTCATTTAATATTTTCCCCATGGGATCCTTCACTATTGCAAGAGTTCTTTCAGCTTGAGAAACCTTTACATAGATCAAAAGGCAGTTGTTCGGACAGAACAAGGAGATACTGATTGGTTAAAAGTCAGGAAAGGTGTGCATCAGGGTTGTATTCTTTTACCATGCCTATTTAATCTGTATGCTGAACAAATGATACAAGAAGCTGGACTATACGAAGAAGAACAGGGCATCAGAATTGAAGGAAGACTCATTAACAACCTGCGTTATGCAGGTGACACAACCTTGCTTGATGAAAGTGAAAAGGACTTGAAGCACTTACTAATAAAGATCAAAGACCACAGCCTTCAGTACGGATTACACCTCAGCATAAAGAAAACAAAAATCCTCACAACTGGACCAATGAGCAACATCATGATAAACGGAGAAAAGATTGAAGTTGTCAGGGATTTCACTTTACTTGGATCCACAATCAATACCCATGGAAGCAGCAGTCAAGAAATCAAAAGATGCATTGCACTGGGCAAATCTGCTGCAAAGGACCTCTTCAAAGTGTTGAAGAGCAAAGATGTCACCCTGAAGACTAAGGTGTGCCTGACCCAAGCCATGGTATTTTCAATCACATGGTATGCATGTGAAAGCTGGACAATGAATAAGGAAGACCAAAGAAGAGTTGATGCCATTGAATTGCGGTGTTGGCAAAGAATATTGAATATACCATGGACTGCCAAAAGAATGAATAAATCTGTCTTGGAAGAAGTGCACCCAGAATGCTCCTTAGAGGCAAGGATGGTGAGACTGCATCTTACATACTTTGGACATGTTGTTAGGAGGGATGAGTCCCTGCAGAAGGACATCATGCTTGGCAGAGTACAGGGTCAGTGGAAAAGAGGAAGACCCTCAACGAGGTGGATTGACACAGTGGCTGCAACAATGAGCTCAAGCATAACAATGATTGTAAGGATGCCGCAGGACCGGGCAGTGTTTCGTTCTGTTGTGCATAGGGTCTCTATGAGTCGGAACCGACTCGACGGCACCTAACAACAACAACAACATCCTCAAGTGTTCAAAGGAGCAATTATTACATTCCATCCACGATAGGTTAAATTCAGAGCAGTAGATATGAAGTTAGAAAAACATACCAGAGAGTCATTTTTTTTCTTTTAAGTGGCAGAAGACCACAGGAATTAAAATAAATAAATAGCATGATGAAGATAATTGAGAAAGGTTTTAGTTAGTTAATGGAGGGTGCCAAAGTATAATAACAGGCAACGTTAGTAATACAGAGTAAGAAAAAGGTGCTAATGAATCAGAAAAATTGATTTTGTTCCATTGTCTTACCTGGAAGCTGTCTATTTTGCACTCAGCAAATAATTTTGATGTTTTATATGGGAGCATCCACTTCTGTAGTCATCACTTACAGAGAACTCCTAAGAATCTTCTCAGCTTAAGATCCTTTGATGGAATGGATGTCCAATAATTAGAAGGAAGTGATGTATGTCTTCTAAGTTGGTAAACATTACCTCGGTGATCAACACCTTGGGGTTTGACTGCTGTTAGTTGATCACAACACTTGGTAATTTCTTTTTCATCAAGGCTTAAGAGTAATTTTTTCTTGATGCCTTTTTCAGATCAAAGCTCTTAGGCTTCAAATCATGCAGAAGATGCTTCAGTGAGTGTTTTAGAAACACACCTCACACTTGTGGGTGACAATGAAGGTATCCTATGAGTCCATGGCATTAATTAGTCCCATCAGTTTGAAATAAGGTAAAATCTAGGATTGAAAATAAGTCTCAAAAACATGAAGTAGCCTGTTATTAACTCAGAAGATAACTTTTAGGTCTTAAAGAGGAGTTATCTTACTGCCATCAAGGCTAATGACAAGACTCTGAGCTTTGGTAGTTCAGTATATTATTTAATATAATATACAATATATATAATACCACATATACTATATTAAATGTATTATGTGAATAAACTAACAACTTTTAAGATAAAAATTGAGAAAATAATGTCCATTACCTTGTATACATATTTGCATATTTCTGCATTTTACCTAGTATATTAACTGTTTAAATCATTACTTTTAACCAAAGTATGCAATTTTTTCAACTGAGATAAGAGAAAACCAGAGGACAGAAAATCAAGAATTGCTTACTTTTTTTCACTTGACCACTTATTTAAGGTGGCAAAAATAAACATATATAATATCATCTAAAACATTTGCATATTTTGCCATTTTAAGATATAAAAGTAAATCAAAATTGTTTAGGTAACCAATGTTTGCATTTGTTTCTTATTTAGAGTGCAGAGCTCCAAATATCATTTATTAATTAATTTAATTATTTGTCTAAGGTCTTACATTTATTTATCTAGGTATTACTGATTGGAGTTATACGATTTGCAGCATTGTAAGAAATTTATAAAATTAAACCTTTAAAAAGTTATTAAATATTTTCATTCCTTTTAGTTGAATGCAATTTTATACACATAATTTTTTATTTTAAACGTATTACGAAAGAAGTGGTAACTTAACTCATGAAAGTAATATAGGATCTGTAAGAAGGTTGAGCCACAAAAAGTTTAATGTGCTGATATTATTCTTAACAATGTTTTAAGTATTTGAATCATGTGAAAATTCTTCTTTTAACTTGGGTCTAAAGCTTTAGCTTATTTTGTAACCATAGTGGCAAAGGCTATTATAGAAATATATTTTCAGTGTCCACAAAGGGAAACACAACTTAATAACTATTTTTACTTTCTTTCAAACATTTTTGACTGTGTATCTGGTCTAAATATTCTTGAGTAGGCACATAACAACTAAATAATTTTTTTTTGATCAGTTAATCTTTAACAATTCCTAAGAGAGGGGGAAAAAGAGGAAGAGGAATAGAAAAAATGGGAGGGAGTCTGCTTTATAAAAATATGAAATTATCACTGTAAAAATTAATTATGTTTCCTCTGTGAGAAGACGGAAGAAAGTTTAGATGTAGGAAAACAGAGTTTGATATGTACAAACATGAAAGAGAGCGGCATTACAGCAGATTTAAATATAACTTGGGCTCTTGACAATTTTATCAAAATTTACAATAAAAAAGTCAGCATTTAATAATCTCCAAAGTGAAAAACAAACACACAGAAGAAGACATGTGTCCTCTGTTAAACAAAATAATCTTCTTTTAGACAAACTCTCTGCTCTTGATAATTTCTTTGCTTTTTATTCTAAACTAATCTCAAATTAAAAAAAATCATTTTCCTGACCAAAAAGCTACCGGAAATGGCCACTGAAATTCTAAAAAGTCCCTAGTACTATTGTGCTTTTTTTTAGGAAAGATAATCTTACTAGTTAGCATTGTCCTGAGAAAACACAAAGGAAGCAGGTGTTTGACCTGCAAAGGGCACAGTTTTTGACTGAGAAAATCCAATCAGAACTGCAATGGTTCATAAGGATCATGTTGCATAACCTAGCGTCTCCAGATTTGGCCAAAGGGCAATGATGAGCCATCAGGGATCGGACAAACTTTCTAATTCTGGGCATATGAGACCAAATAAATAGTTCTAAGGTACACAAACATAGTTCTGGAAATGGTGATCCAAAGCAGTTTGCACAACCTTTGATGACCTGAGGAAACCTTCTGAAATCATCACACCCTGGGACCAACTCTGGGACAGACTTCAGACCCTTCTCCCTACAGATTATTTCTTTTCCAGTTAAACAACACCCAAGACCCTAAACAAGTGAACAGACTGAAGGACCTGGTGTCAGTAAGCTAGGAAATCGTTTCACCAGGGAATAATACAAATCTAAAAAAATTTTTTTTTTTTAATCAGATAATGAAAACAAAAAGTCCCAAGGGACCTTATTCCTAAGAAAACAAAATAAACTCATTGTTGAAAGCCTTCAACAAATATCAGAACTCAATTTAATGTGAACTTATCTCCGAGCCATGGGCAGGGTGGCACTTCAAACACGTAGAGGCCCAAAGCGTCTGTGATGCGCACAGTATTCCTGAGTTGAGGGTCTTCGTCTGAGACAGTGAGAGCTTCAGATGACTCTCAGTGGAAGCTCCATCATGTCTTCCAACCAAAGACTGCCAGGAACCCACGTACTGTTGACTAAGTTGTTTTTTTTGTTTTTTGTTTTTTTTTTTTGGCTCTTTACAATAAGAAAAAAGGCATTCCATGAAGAGCTGTGGGGCTTTTAAGTAAGAGGGATTAGAAAAAAGCTACGGGATTTAGGCTTATATTCGGTGATTTTAAGAGGGTGTTTAAGGAAGCGGGGCTTGGTTATGGATTAGATAGATGTTGAGCAATATACTTCTATGATTGGCTTTTTTTTTTTTCTTCTATGAGATGTGTTCATTGCGAGCTGTTCTCTTGAGAACATGTCACTGATTATAGTTGCCATCACACTGTTCTGAATTGGAATCTTTTTTTTTTTTTAGTTATTAGACAGTTTCCAAATACCTGTTTCACAACCTATTTCCAATGTCATGCTTTATAAAAAATGTTGCATGACTCTGTAATCCTCAGATAAAAAAAAAAAATTCTCCCTCTTTCCACTTCAGGGTGATAGGCCAGCACTTTTTAAAAAAATAAAGATTTCATTAGCACCTTTCAGTGATTATTGGCCTGTGCACAGAACATTTTAAATAGCATGGGCGGTTGAAATTACATTATTTTTCTATTTAATTGTTATTATTATTTCCTGGCAAGTAACTGGCATTTAATTGATGGCTTTGTTAATGTAGTAAAAAGGAAGAGTGTTCTGCTGGATTTTGGGGAACATGGATTCTAACTGAAGTGTTGTCACAGATTTGCATACCCCTAGACATATGGCCTTTGAGCATTAGATCTCTGTGTGGATTCCTGATTTGTCCTCTCCACTCCCTACCTAAGAAGCCAGTGCAGCGCCACACTCCCAAGGAATACTCTGTTGACTTTGCTTGCTTGGGGTAGTTTGAATGACTCAATAGTGCTGCAATGAACACAGGTGTGGATATGTTGTACATGTCTATTAGATCCCTAGGGTATATAACTAGGAGTGGAATCACTGGGTCATATTGTAGCTTTACTTCTATTTTTTTAGGAACCGCCAGGCTGTTTTTCACAAAGCCTGTACCATTTGCGTTCCCACCAGCAATGGATGAGGGTTCCAACTTCTCCACATCCCCTCCAACACTTGTTATTGTGTTTTGTTTTTTAAATATTAGTCATCCTAGTTAGCTTTCCATATGTCCAAATTAACCGAGCCTCCCTCTGGGAACCAGGGGCATTAAAACCGAGCTACTTGGCTTCTAGTCACTGCGGTTCCCCTTTTTTTGAGCATACACGTGATGATATCAATAAACAGTTTTCTTTCTGCAGAGGATGTTTGTCCCATAGTGTTTTTCTAGTATTCTCCTGCTTATACAGGGGTCTAACAACTTCTCATATGTTTTGCCTATCTTTCCTTTCCTATCCCCGTCCTCTCTAACGACGGGGTGGCTAAAGGGAGCTTTTCTCCTTTCTTATTTAGCTCTAGGCAACAGCCCTATCTACCCCGAGACGACGTTGCTTACCTTCAGGTCCCTGTTCGGGCGCCAGTCTCCACAAAGATGGATGTATGTTACCCGTGAAGGTAGAAAGAATAGGGGGAACCCATCCATTTATATGCCAACGATTAACTTTTTGTGGGAGAACAGCTACAAAAACATTATACTAGATGTGGTCCTGAGGGGGTGCCTGTTGATGCTTTTGCATTATGGATGCTTATCAGAGATACTCTTGACCCAACTCCCGATTCTGTTAAAGCATTCCAAGTACTAGACAATCCTGACTCTGACCCCACTTTAGAGGAGGAAGAAACACCTCTGCTTCAGAAACATCCTTCTGTAGCGTCTACCCCTTCAGCCCCTCCCTTGGTTGGTCTATCTAATCCAATCACGAATGACACTCTGAGTACAATGATATCTCATTGTGATTTTGATTTGCATTTTTCTGATGGCTAAAGATGTTAAGCATTTTTTCATGGGTCTGTTGGCAATTTGAATGTTCTCTTTGGTGAAGTGTCTGTTCATGTCCATTGCCCAGTTTTTGATTGGGTTATTTGGTTTTTTGTTGTGAAGTTGTAGAGGTTTTCTATATATCTTAGATACTATATTGACCCTTATTGGTTATAACATCCTTGAAGATTTTTTCCCAATCTGTAGGTTGCCTGCTTACTCTTTGGTTAAAATCTTTCGATGAATGTATTTAACTTCTATGAGGTCCCAGTTACCCACTTCGTTTTCTTTTGCTCATGCATTTGTTGTTTGTTCGGTAATTTATCATTAAAAAAAGTATGTCCCAAAGCTTTGCTTCTATGATTTCTTTCAAGAATTTCATGGCCTTAATATATTTAAGTCCTTAATCCACTTTGAATTAGTTTTTGTGTAAGGTGTGAGGTATGGATCTTGTTTCATTTTTCTGCAAGTAGAAATCCAGTTTTGCCAGCACCATTTGTTGAAAAGGCCATTTCTTCCCCACTGAGTGGATTTGGTTCCCTTACCAAAAATCAATTGGATTTACTTCTGAATTGCCAATTCTATTCCATTGGTCTATTTGTCTATCATTAAACTAGTACGATGCAGTTTTGATTATTGTTGTTAAGTGCCATTGAATTGATTCTGACTCATAGTGACCCTATGTACAACAGAATGAAACACTATCTGGTCCTTTGCCATACCCACAATTGTTGGTATGATTGAGCCATCATTGCAGCCACTGTGTCAATCCATCTCCTTGAGGGTCTTCCTCTATTTTGACGACCCTCTACTTTACTCAGCGTGATTTCCTTCTCCAGGGACTGGTCCCTTCTGATGACAGGTCCAAATTATGTGCGATGAAGTCTCACCATTCTTGCTTCTGAGGAGTATTCTGTCTGCACTTCTTCCAAGATAAATTTGTTCTTTCTTCTGGCGGTCCATGGTATATTCAATATTCTTCACCAACGCTGTAATTCAAAGACAGCAATTCTACTTGGGTCTTAATCATTGTCCTTTCACATGCATATGAGGTGATTGAAAACACTATGGCTTGGGTCAGGTGCACCTTAGTGCTCAAAGTGACATCTTTGATTTTAGCACTTTAAAGAAGCCTTTTGCAGCAGACTTGCCCAATGTAATACGATGTTTGATTCTTTTTTTTTTTTTTAATTGTGCTTTATGTGAAAGTTTACAGTTCAAGTCAGTTTCTCATACAAAAACTTATACACATATTGTTACATGACCCTAGTTACTCTCCCTACAACGTGGCAGCACACTTCTTTTCTCCACCCTGTATTTCGTGTGTCCATTCAACCAGCTTCTGTCCCCCTCTGCCTTCTCATCTCACCTCCAGACAGGAGCTGCTCACATAGTCTCATGTGTCTACTTGAGCTAAGATGCACAGTCCTCGCCAGTATCATTTTACGTGTTATAGTCCAGTCTAACCTTTGTCTGAATAGTTGGCTTTGGGAATGGTTTTACTTTTGGGCTGAGAGTCTGGGGGCCTTGACCTCTGGGGTCCCTCCAGTCTCAGTCAGACCATTACATCTGGCCTTTTTACTAGAATTTGAGGTCTGCATCCCACTGTTCTCCTGCTCCATCAGGGATTCTCTGTTGTGTTCTCTGTCAGGGCATTCGTCGGTTGTAGCCAAGCACCATCTAGTTCTTCTGGTCTCAGGCTGATGGAGTCTCTGGCTTATGTGGCCAGCTCTGTCTCTTGGGCTCATATTTTCCTTATGCCTTTTGTGTTCTTCATTCTCCTTTGCTCCAGGTGGGTTGTGACCAATTGGTGCATCTTAGCTGGTTGCTTGCTACCTTTTAAGACTCTAGAAGCCACTCACCAAAGTGGGATGAAGAATGTTTTCTTAATACACTTTGTTACGCCAATTGACCTAGATGTCCTCTGAAACCATGATCACCCCGTCCCTGCCCTTACTACTCTGTCTCTAGAAGTGTTTTCTTGTATTCAAGAAACTTCTTAGCTTTTGTGTTAGTCCAGTTGTGCTGACTTCCCCTGTATTGTGTGTTGTCCTTCCCTTCACCTAAAATAATTCTTGTCTACCATCTAATTAGTGAATACACCTCTCCCTCCCTCCCTCCCCACCTTCATAACCATCATAGAATGCTTTCTTCTGTGTTTAAACCTTTTCTTGAGCCTTTGTAATAGTGGTCTCATACAATATTTGTCCTTTTGCACTGACTAATTTCACTCAGCATAATGCCTTCCAGATTCCTCCGTGTAATGAGATGTTTCACCTATTCATCATTGTTCTTTATCCTTGTGTAGTATTCCATTGTGTGAATATACCATAATTTGTTTATCCATTCATCTGTTGATGGGCACCTTGGTTGTTTCCATTTTTTTGCTATTGTAAACAGTGCTGCAACAAACATGAGTGTGCATGTATCTGTTTGAATAAAACATCTTATTTCTCCAGGATGTAATCCAAGGAGTGGGATTGCTGGACCCTATAGTAGCTCTATTTCCAGCTTTTTAGTGAAGCACCAAGTCAATTTCCAAAGAGGATGTACCATCTTACATTCCTACCAGCAGTGTATAAGTGTTCTAGTCTCTCCACAACCTCTCCAACATTTATTATTCTGTGTTTTTTGGATTAATGTCAGCCTTGTTGGGGCAAGATGGTATCGCATTGTAGTTTTGATTTGCGTTTCTCTAATGGCTAATACTGGGTGGTTTAAAGTCAGGAAAAGTGTGTGCCAGGGTTGTATCCTTTCACCATACCTATTCAATCTGTATGCTGAGCAAATATTCCAAGAAGCTGGGCTATGTGAAGAAGAATGGGGCATCAGGATTGGAGGAAGACTCATTAACAACCTTCATTATGCAGATGACACAACTTTGCTTGCTGAAAGTGAAGAGGACTTGAAGCACTTACTGATGAAGATCAAAGACCACAGCCTTCAGTATGGATTATACCTCAATATAAAGAGAACAAAAGTCCTCACAACTGGACCATTAAGCCACATCATGATAATTGGAGAAAAGACTGTAAGTTGCCAAGGATTTCATTTTGCTTGGATCCACAATCAACACCCATGGAAGCAGCAGTGAAGGAATAAAAAAATGCATTGCATTGGGCAAATCTGCTGCACAGGACCACTCTGAAGTGTTGAAAAGCAAAGATGTCACCTTGAAGACTAAGGTGGGCCTGACCCAAGTCGTGGCATTTTCATTCCCATTATATGCATGTGAAAGTTGGACATTGGATAAGGAAGACCGAAGAAGAATTGACCCCTTTGAATTATGGCGTTGGCGAAGAATATTGAATATGCCATGAACTGCCAAAAGAAAGAACAAATCTGTTTTGGAAGAAGTACAACCAGAGTGCTCCTTAGAAGCAAGGATGGTGAGACTGCTTCTTACATATTTTGGACATGTTGTCAGGAGTGATCAGTCCCTGGAGAAGGACATCACACTTGGTAAAGTAAAGGGTCAGTGAGAAAGAGGAAGACCCTCAGCGAGATGGATTGATACAGTGGCTGCAACAATAGCCTCAAGCATAACAATGATTTTAAGGATGGCGCAAGATCGGGCAGTGTTTTGTTCTGTGGCACATAGGGTTGCTATGAGTCGGAACTGACTCAACGGCACTTAACAACAAGAACAACAACAACAATGGCTAATGATCGTGAACATTTCCTCATGTATCTGTTACCTGACTGAATGTCTTCTTTAGTGAAGTACTTGTTAATATCCCCTGCCCATTTTTTAACCAGGTTATTTGTCTTTTTGTTGTTGAGGTTTTGTAGTATCTTGTAGATTTTAGAGATTAGAAGCTGATTGGATTTGCCATAGCCAAAATTTTTTCCCAGTCTGTAGGCTGTCTTTTTACTCTTTTTTAAAAAATATTTTTATTATGCTTTAAGAGAAAGTTTACAAATCAAGTCAGTCTCTCATACAAAGCCTTATAGACACCTTGCTGTATACTCCTAATTGCTTGTCTTTTTACTCTTTTGGTGAAGTCTTTGAGTAAGCTTAAGTATTTGATTTCTAGGAGCTCCCAGTAATCTAGTTTCTCTTGTGGTGATTGTGCATGTTTTGTGTAGTGTCTATGCCATGCATAAGGGCTCCTAGCATTGTCCCTATATTTTCTTCCATGATGTTTATTGTTTTAGATTTTATATTTAGTTCTTTGATCCATTTTGAGTTTATTTTTGTGCATGGTGTGAGGTATGGGTCTTGTTTCACTTTTTTGCAGGTAGATATCCAGTTATGCCAGCACAGTTTGTTAAAGAGACTGCGTTTTCCCATTTAATGGACTTTGGGCCTTTGTCAAATATCAATTGCTCGTAAGTGGATGAATTTATGTCTGGATTCTCAATTCTGTTCCATTGGTCTATGTATCTGATGTTGTACGAGTACCATGATGTTTTGACTACTGTGGCAGTATAATAGGTTCTAAAATCAGGTAGTGCGAGGCCTCCTACATTGTTCTTGTTTTTCAGTAAAGCTTTACTTATCCTGGGCCTCTTCCGTTTCCATATGAAGGTGGTGATTTGTTTCTCCATTTCATTAAAAAATGCCATTGGAATTTGGATCAGGATTGCATTGTATCTGTAGATCCCTTTGGGTAGAACAGACATTTTCATAAAGTTGAGTCTTCCTATCCATGAGCAAGGTGTGTTTTTCCGCTTATGTAGGTCTCTTTTAGTTTCTTGCAGCACTGTCTTGTAATTTTCTTTGTATAGGTCTCTTACGCTTCTGGTTAGATTTATTCCTAAATATTTTATCTTCTTAGGGGTTATTGTAAATGGTATTGATTTGGTGATTTCCTCTTCGATGTTCTTTTTATTGGCGTAGAGGAATCCATCTAATTTTTGTGTGTTTATCATGTATCCTGATACTTTGCTGAACTCTTAGTTTCAGTACGTTTCTTGAGGATTCTTTAGGGTTTTCTGATCATAAAAAAAACCTGCAAAATATCATCTGCAAATAGAGATACTTTTACTTCTTCCTTACCAATTTAAATGCTCTTTATTTCTTTTTCTAGCCTAATTGCTCTGGCTAGCACCTCCAGCACAATTTGTGATAAAGGACGTACTTGTCTGGTTCCCATTCTCAAGGGAATGCTTTTAGACTGTTTCCATTTAGGATAATCTTGGCTGTTGGCTTTGTATCCCCAGTGCTGTGCCCTTTATTATGTTGAGGAATTTCCCTTCCTTTGCTATTTTGCTGAGAGTTTTTATCATGAATGCATGTTGGACTTTGTCAAATGCCTTTTCTGCATCAGTTGATAAGATCATGTGGTTCTTGTCTTTTGTTTTATTTTATGTGGGGATTACGTTGATTGTTTTCTAATGTTGAACCATCCCTGCACACCTGTTATGAGTCCCACTTGGTCATGGCAAATTTTTTGGGGGGGGATATGTTGTTAAATTCTATTGGCTAGAATTTTGTTGAGGATTTTTACGTCTAAGCTCATGAGGGATATTGGTCTGTAATTTTCTTTTTTTGTGGTGTCTTTGGCTGGTTTTGGGATCAGGGTTATGCTGGCTTCATAGAATGAGTTTGGGAGTATCCCATCCTTTTCTTTGCTCTGAAACACCTTTAGTAGTAGTGGTGTTAACTCTTCTCTGAAAGTTTGGTAGAATTCTGAAGTGAAGCCATCAGGGCCAGGGCTTTTTTTGTTGTTGTTGGGAGTTTTTTGATTACTTTTTCAATCTCTTCTTTTGTTATACGTTTATTTAATTGTTCTACCTCTGTTCATGTTAGTATAGGTAGGTAGTGTGTTTCTAGAAATTTGTCCATTTCCTCTAGGTTTTCAAATTTGTTGGAGTATAATTTTTTTAATTTTTCATAGTATTATGTTATGGTTCTTTTAATTTCAGTTAGGTCTGTTGTGATATCACACATCTCATTTCTTATTTGGGTTATTTGCTTCCTCTCTTGTTTTTCTTTTGTCACTTTGGCCAATGGTTTATCGATTTTGTTGATCTTTTTGAAGAATCAGCTTTTTGTCTTGTTAACTCTTTGTTTTTCTATCCTCTATTTCATTTAATTCTGCTCTAATTTTTATTATCTGGTTTCTTCTGGTGCCTGAGGGTTCCTTTTGTTGTTCTATTTCTATTTGTTTGAGTTCTTCGGTTAATTCTTTGATTTTGACGCTTTCTTCTTTTTGGATGTGTGCATTTATTGCCATAAACTGACCTCTGACCACTGCTTTTGCTGTGTCCCAAAGTATCTGGTAGGACGTGTGTTCACCCTCATTTGATTCTATGAATTTTTTTATTCTGCCCTTAATTTCTTCTATAACCCAATAGTTTTTAAGCAAGATGTTGTTCAATTTCCATGTGTTTGATTTTTTTCCCCTTGCTTTTTCTGTTATTGATTTCTACTTTTATGGCTTCATGGTCAGAAAAGTTGCTTTGTAATATTTCAATGTTTTGGATTCTGTTAAGGCTTGGTTTATGGCCCAATATGTGGTCTATTCTGGAGAATGTTCCATGTGCTTTGAAAAAGAAAGTATACTTGGTTGCCGTTGGCTGGAGTGATCTGTATATGTCTATGAGGTCAAGTTGGTTGATTGCGGCATTTAAGATCTTCCTTGTCTTTACTGAGCTTCTTTCTGGATGTCCTGTCCTTCACTAAAAGTGGTGTGTTGAAGTCTCCTCCTATTAGGACTTGTCTATCTCCTACTACTATGTGGACCTGCCTATCTCTCTTTCCTATGCTGTTAGAGTTTGTTTTATGTATCTTCGAGCCCTGTTGTTGGGTGCGTAAATATTTATTATCATTATGTCTTCCTGGTGTATTGACCCTTTAATCATTATATAGTACCCTTCCTTATCCTTTGTGGTGGATTTTACTTTAAAATCTATTTTATCAGAAATGAATATTGCCATTCCTGCTCCTTTTGGTTATTGTTTGCTTGATATATTTTTTTTCCATCCTTCGAGTTTTAATTTGTTTGTGTCTCTAAGTCTAAGGTGTGTCTCTTGTAGGCAGCATATAGATGGATTATGTTTTTTTAATCTATCCTACCACTCTCTGTCTCTTTATTGGTGCATTTAGTCCATTTATATTCAGCATAATTATAGATTGGTATGAGTTTAGCGCTGTCATTTTGATATCTTTTTTTGTGTGTGTGTTGTTGAGAGTTTCTTTATTCCACTTAATTTTCTGTGCTGATTTGTTTTTCTTTATGTATTTCCTTTTCCTCTTTTTCAGTGTTGTTGATTTTGTTTTTGCTGAGTCTTTATGGTTTTTTTATTTTAATTTGTAGGACTGTTAGTTTCCTTTGTGGTTACCTTAATATTTACCCCTATTTTTCTAAGTTTAAACCAATCTTTTATTTCTTTATATCACCTTGACTTCCTCTCCATATGAACGATCTATGACTACATTTTTTAGTGCTTCTTTTTTGTTTTGATGCTGTCATCTTTTACATAATGATGCCTCTGTTTCCGTGTTTTGAGTGTTTTTAGCTTTGATTTATTTTTGTGATTTCCCTATCTGGGTTGATATCTGGTTGCTCTGTCCTATGTTCTAGTTTTGGGTTGTTATCTGATGTTATTGACTTTCTAACTAGAGGACTCCTTTTAGTATTTGTTGTAATTTTGGTTTGGTTTTTGCAAATTCCCTAAACTTCTGTTTGTCCGTAAATGTCCCAATTTTGCCATCATATTTGAGAGACAGTTTTGTAGGAGATATAATCCTTGGCTGGCAACTTTTTCCCTCCAAGGCTTTATAGATGTCATCCCGAAGCCTTCCTGCCTGCATGGTTTCTGCTAAGTAGTCCAAGCTTAGTCTTATTGACTCTTCTTTGTTAGTGACTTTTTGTTTATCCCTAGCTGCTCTTAAAATTCTCTCTTTATCTTTGGTTTTCACAAGTTTGGTTTTAAGATGTGTTGGCGACTTTCTTTTGATATCTACCTTCTGTGAGACTCGATGAGCATCTTGGATGGATATCTTCTCATCTTTCACAATACCAGGGAAGTTTTCTGCCAACAAATCTTTGACAATTGTCTCTGTATTTTCCCTTAGCCCCCCTGTTCTGGCACTGCAATCACTCATAGGTTATTCCTCTTAATAGAGTTCTACATAATGCTTATGGTTTCTTCATTTTTTTTTAATTCTTTTATCTGATTTTTCCTCAGATATGTTGGTGCCAAGTGCTTTAGCTTCATTTTCACTAATTCTGACTTCCATTGCCTCAATTCTGCTTTTATGACTTTCTATTGAGTTGTTTAATTCTGAAATTTTATTGCTAATCTTCAGAATTTCTGTTTTCTCTCTCCCTATGGATTCTTGTAGCCTACTAAATTCGTCATTGTGCTCTTGTCTAATCTGCTTAAGTTCCTCTAATGCTTTGCCTGTGCATTTCTTGTCTTGAGCTGCATTTTGCCTAATCTCCTTCCTGATCTTTTGAGGAGTGCTGTATATTAACCTTTCGTATTCTACCTCTGGTAATTCCAGGAAGTTCTCTTTATCCAGAAGGTTTCTTGATTCTTTGTTTTGGGAGCTTACTGAAGCCATCGTGGTCTGCCTCTTTATGTGATTTGATATTGACTGTTGTCTCCAAGCCATCAATAAGTTATTGTACTTATTTATTTTATGTTTGTTTTCTGTGTCCTAGCTTCTTGTGTCATTTTGTTTTGATATGCCCAAATAGGCTGCTTGAGTTAGCTAGTTTGATTATTGGTGGCTTTGAAACTCTATTGTCATGTCATCAGGTGGTTAATGCTGACGCTAGGTATGTGAGCCCAGGGGTCTGTTTACTTTTCTGGTATGGATTCAACTCAGGTGTCCAGATAATCTCCAAGTGTGTGGTGCAGGCTCTCACCTAGAGTCCTAGACGAGCAAGAGTGATTGGTGTAGGCACAGATGTCTGGGTGCAGTAGGGGGTCATGTGCTGAGCAAGGCGGGGGCTGCCAACTACCCCTGAGTGTCTGTCATGAAATGTGTCCCTGCTCCCTAAAGCGGGTATATGAGTGGCTTTTGCATTCGGACTATGGGCACGCAATGCTGTTGGCTGTAAGGACTGGGAGGCAGCACTTATTCTTGGACCCCTGTTCCAGGTGGCTAGGTGTTGTAGGTGTAGCCACCAGTCCTTAAGCCCCTGATGTGAGCACATAAGGACCCTGCTTAATAGGCAGAGCAGTGTAAAATGATCTGAATTTGCCTCTCCACCATGTAACTGAAACAGATGAAGTTAGACTTTAGGTATACACCCTGTTGTACTGTGCTGATGAAGGCCTACACTGTTGAATTGGGCCCACACAGATCTATGCAGGGGTGAAAAGCATTCAAAGTCTGTGGACCCCTTATGACTGTACCTAGGCAAAGGAGCTGTTTCTGCCCTGATTTCCTGGCTTAGGGGATCTGACAGATTATTTTTTCCCTGTTTGTTAATTTATTCACTCTCCAAGGCGGCCAGGAGAATCGCTCAGGGAGAGTGCAGGGTCTTTCTACCTGCCCAGGGGATGGAGCCAGCTGGGACCCAGCACAGAGTGGTAAGGGAGCAGGTAAGTGGGGGAGAGGTTTTTCCTGAAGGGGTATTTTTGGGTCGTGGTAAGTTAAACACAGGTACTTATCATTTGCCGCCGATCATGGGCCACTTTTAGCTTGTTCTGGAGGGTTGAGCAGGCTGTCTGGCATTCGGCCTCCCCCAGTGTGGAAGACATGTTCCGAACACCTCTGCTTGCCTCACAGTGGTGGAATCAGCCTGCAGGGTGCTGGTTCTCACTGGGTCTGGCAACCATTTCTTCCTCCCTCTCTGACTCAGTCCGATTCCTCAACTTTGCCTTTGATGTTCAGGGCTCCTAGATTGTCATATATTATTGATTCACTTGGTTTTTCGGGTCTTTGTTGTAAGAGGGACCACAGAAAGTATCTGACTACTCCGTCATCTCGGCCCCGCCTCTCCTTGATCATTATTATGCTTCGAAAAATGTTCATGTTTTGTCTGTGTTCAGACTTGATTACGGAGTGCTCGTTTTTATCTTGATCCATTGTGTTTGCAGAGTGTCCCTGTCTGACATGGTGTTCTGTGAGATTCTTTATGTTTAACTGGAGAGCACCAGTGCCCAGATGTGAGTGCAAAGCCATCTCCTAGTAACACCAGAACCAAACTGATAGAGTCTGTCTTTTCTGCCTTGCTATATATCTTTAATATCTGTTGTTGTTGTGGGTCATTGAGTTGATTCTGACCAATAGCAACTGTATAGGGCAATTAAAAAATAATAATAATTTTAGCTGAATTAACTCATTTATAAGTTCCTGAAGAAAAATTTGTTTAGGACAGCAGTCAGGAAACATTTTATCTAAAGGGCCATATTTTAAGTATTAAAGACTCTGCAATCCATATAGTCTCTGAAAATACTCAATCCTATGGTTGTAGAAAAGGAGCCCTGGTGGTGCAGTGGTTAAGTGCTCAGCTGCTAACTGACAGGTCAGTGGTTTGAATCTACCAGCTATTCCTTTACAGAAAGATGTGGCAGTCTGTTTGTCTGCTTCCATAAAGATTACAGCCTCGGAAACGCTATGGGGCAGTTATACTCTGTCCTATAGAGTTACTATGAGTTGGAATCAACTTGACGTCAGGAGGTTTATGGCTGTAGAAAGAAAGTAGCAGTAGACAATATAATAAACAGGTAAAGCTCTGTTCCTATATACCTTTATTTAAAAAACTGAGGAGTGGACTGCATTTGGGATGCATTGATGGAGTTTGCTGACCCTTGGTTTAGAACATATTGCCTAGTCATAATTATTACATCCAATGGAGAAGGCTGGTATCTTCTTGTGTGATACGAGGCTTATCAAAAACATAACAGTTATAATCAATTGCCGTGGAGAATAAAACAAATGGTATTAGAATAAGACAAAGGGCAAACACAGTGTTGGATCTTGGTACAACCTGAGAATACAAGCTTGGTGGGGGGGGCGGTTATTACAGTAGCAGGGTTTCTGCACACTCAAAACTGACCTCCTAGGGAGGACATGCCCCAAAACAAGGAAAAGAAATGGCGTGCAAATGGAATTTAGGGTCAAGAAACCCAACCTAGATGACATCTTGGTCCCTTCCCACTCTGGCTTGGTTCAGAATCCCCTAGAAGATTCATGTGAGAACTTTTTTAAAATGTTATCTCCTGGGAATAGAATGAGAATTCCTGGGAATGTCTTTTTCTTTCCTTGCAAGCAAACTCAAGTTTCTCTTCATGAATTAAGAGAACTCTGAAGTTGACTGCCTCCTTTTACAATTTGACCTTCAGAAACCTCAGCCAGGTATTTTTCTCCTGGCTCATACCTCCTGTTCTAATTCATATTTTTCCTTTTGATTTTACCATTTTATCGTTTGTGTACCTTCAAATGTTATATGGAACAAGGTGCCCTAAAAACCCAACAAACTAATTAATACTTTTATGAAAATTGCCTCGTGTACATGTAAGCAAAATGTCAAATAACGTAAAACTAGTTGCTGTGGAGTTGATTCCAACACATGGTGACCCCATTTGTGTCAGAGTAAAACTGTGTTCCATATGGTTTTCAATGGCTGATTTTTTAGAAATAGACCAGCAGTCTTTCTTCTGAGCCACCTCTGGGTGGACTGTAACTGCCATCCCATTTTTTTAGCAACTGAGCACATTAACCATTTGTACCACCCAGGGACTCCAAATAATGTAAAGGGGATAGATAATATGAGCGTGCTAAGAAAAAAGTTCTATTTAAACATGGGATTGGACTATAATGACTAGAAAACTGTCCTCAACTCACGAAATTCTAAATATAATCCTGGAATTAATAACAATTCTTATGTTACCTAGATGATAATTTTAAGAAGCTTGAGGAATGTTAGCTGCAAACCCATGTGTGAAAAGCTTATTATCACTGTGTCTAAAATATCATGCTTGGCACTTGAGAGAGCAGGCCTTCAAAAATAGAAGATAGAATCCCTTCCTTAAGAGGCTTGCAACCTAAGAACACACACATACACACACATACCCCGTGTTAAGTTGATCGCAGTTGTAATTCAAAGCTGACTTTCTTTTTGGTGGACTCTGTTCCTGAGTCAATGTAACTTTGCTCTTAGTGAACAAGGTACAGGTCTGTCTCAGCATGTAACATAATACATAGTGGGCTGTCATCAAACAGCTCTGGGTTTGATTTAATGAGGCAGATATACACTGAATAGACAACAGAAGATATGCAATACCAAAGTTATGTTCTTTTTCTTGATGTTCAGCCTTACTGTTCAAGTGTATTCACCAGGAATTAGTCACATCTTTCAAGACAACTTTAGGGCTTTCATCTCTAGCTACCCCTGAGAAATGCAAACTGAAACTTAATTAAATAAATAGAGTATTGCAAGCCACACCAGTTCTGTGAAGACGCAGAATAAGTTTATTTTGCTCATTGAGCTCTAGACCAAGAGGGACCAGAACCCACTCACACCTTCTTATCAGTAGCAATAAGTTGGCAGCCTCAATCCATTAGAATTCTCTTGGGTGGGTGCTGTTACATGTTCAGTATTTGGATGCAACTTTCTTCCATGGAAGCAAAACTAGAGAACTACGCTTCTATATCAGGCTTAAAATGTAGAATCTTCCTTTAGGGATTTTAACTCGTTCATTCTCATTTTGACGAGTACATCAGGAAAAACCAAGACTAATCAAAAAAAAAAAGAAAATGAATTGCATTTAAAAAAATAACTAATGGGACTCATCCTGGTGGTATAGTTTCTCAGAGCTGGTTGAACGAGGATGACGGTGTTGTTGTTCCATCTTGGGCCTGAGACATGCCATTCCATCAGGGCATCCTTGGGCAGATGAAGACAGTGAATGGGGCTCAGTAGAACTGAACAGGTTTGGTAGATGACTATGAAGGGTCTACGAAATGGCCCAAGAAATGTCCAAGGGATATGGCAAACTCAGTCATGATTCAGACAACAAAGAGAATTGTACTTCTAGAAGTGGCAACGAGGTTACAACAAGAAGGGAGTGCCTATCCAAAGATGAGAATCAATAGCAAGTAATAACCGTCCATAAAGTAGCAGGCTCTGATTACTCAGTGAGTGCTCAAGGACAACGCCTCAGCTGCTCAAACAAAGTTGAGACACAGTAGCAGGAACCAAAGCTGGAGGCCTCACCATGGAGTACTTGAGGGTGGGAAGAGCTGGACTGAAAAGGCAATGAAGAAGACCACTGGTCAGTGCTGGGATACCTTGATTTGATGACTGTGCTCTATTCCTTCTTGAGGGAGCTGAGGTTGTTTGAATGCAGTTTTTTGCACATCATGATTTCCTCTGGAAACAGGACAGAGCTGAGCATTCTAGTGGTAATGCAAAGGTTTGTGAAATGAGCTGACATAATGTAGCTAGAATGTTCCACCACTGCTGGTTATTATTGTCAAATCAATTCTGACCCATGCTGACCCCATGTGCTTCAGAGTAGAACTGCTCTTCACAGGGTTTCAATGGCTGTGATCCTTCAGAAGTAGATCACCAGGACTTTCTTCTGAGGTACCTCTGGTAGGATTCAACTACCAATCCAAGTGCTTAATCACTTGCACAATGTAGGGATTTTAGCTATAATGTCATTCATCTACTAAGGCCTCACACATACATGCACAGCACCACCAGTCTTATGTGAACCAGAGGGGAAAATAGAATTATGGCATTATAGTCCAATATCTTTAGAGTTCAAAAGCAAAATCCTATGACTTGCATCTCCTTTAAAATACAGATCCTATAAAGAGTAGAAGTTGGTTTCTACATTTCTAGAATGTTAATTATGTGTCTTTTCTTCTTAAAATATCAAATATCAAATAAATGATAGAGAAGATTAGTTGCACGATAATAGAAATTGGTTTTGAAAATCAAGAATCTCGGGTTTGAACTCCAACTTCGCTATTCATTTTTTGATGTTGAGTAAGTTTCCAATTTATTAAACTAAGGTCAACAGAATTGGTAGAAAAGTGAAATATAAGATTTAAGTATTCCATGTAGTCATAAGATGCCAGGTACATTTTGACCTATCCATAAAGCTGAAAAGATTTCTGATTAATGTACTAAGTCTGGGAAACTAGAACAACCAGGTATTCTATTGATAGAGTGTTTATTTCCTAATGTCTTAATTTATCATGGGCAATGGCTGCAACGTCAATCTTGAGAGATACACTTTTCCTCTCTGTTGATCCACTATTGACCCCTGATAAGGCAGTGTTGCCAAATGAAAAGAACTCAGATTCTGGGGTGAGGTAGATCTGGATTTGAAAACTTATTCTATCGCTTCTTAACTGTGCAGCTCTGGGCAAGAAATTTAATCTAAACATTAGAGATGATGTGTGCATAATGTCCAGAACACCTAGTAGATGCTTAGTAAATATAACTATTATATTGGGGAAAGGAAACAGTGTGGAATAATACAAGAAAATGGGATTAAGTCCTATGTTATAACCTGACTTCAGCACTCAGTAGTGTCGGGAATTTAAACTCTCCAAACCTAAATATCCTCATCTTAAAATGAAGTTAATAATAGCTACTATACAGGGTTTTGCTTTGTTTTACATTTAATCGAGGCAGCTGATATAATGTATATCACATAGCAGTCACCAAATGAATCATTGGGCTTCCCAAAGGGAGCCCAGGTGGAACATATTTATGGTAAGTCGTTGGTTAAAAAACCACTTTATCCTAGTTTACCGCCCTTGTTTGACTTTGTTTCTCTGCTTTGGGTTTCATCATTTTATCCTTATTCTTACAAACTAACTAAATATCAAATGAAGAGCTGAAAAATATTATTTTTTTTAGTGTTGAGTACAAATTGCTGGTATCTATTCAGTAAATTGGTCTAAATAGAAAAGGTTCTGATTTCTCCTTATTTGAAAAAAAGAAAAGCAGGTTGGGTTCTGGCTTTAGAAAGCAAGATTCTGCAGTTGAGACAGGACAGAGATAGCGTTTAAAAGCTAAATGAAATTAATAGTCTTGCAAAGGAAAAAAAAGGAATTTTTCACGAGTCCCTGGAAACTGCAAAAAAGCTTCAGAACTGTTGTTTTCAGTAATAACCATGATTACTTGGTTAAAACACCCTGTACAAGGAGCTTTCTATGCTTTTTTGTGCCTCTACAAGGAAAATTAAAACAGAACACACAGCATTGGGGCCAATTTGTTTCCAAGGAAGTCAATTATTAATACAGTATTTAGTATTTAATGAACTAAGCCTATGTACGTGGAACACTGTAAAGAGAGCTCTATACCAGCTGAGAACAGGTGTTGATAGAAGCTTTGCCCGTATGTTTACCAGCTGATTAGTACCCATTAAAATTATAATAATCTAATAAAAATTTCTTTATACCCAGTGAAAGTAGAAACTCCCGTGTGTGTTGGAAAAATTATTTTATTCCCACTGCCATGGCATTGATAGGATGGAAGTGACAAGAATCCACACCCAAGGCACCCTGACTATTCTGCATTTATAACTTCTTAAACAGTTCTCTTTTAGCCTCCCTTTCTCCAAAAGGCTGTCCCAGAAAGTCAGGACAGTTTGCTCCTTTTCATGGCTGCAGAGGAAGCACAAACTGTTACCGACTCACCAATATCTTCTTTGGTGACGGAAAACGAAATGAGACCCTTAGTAAACAATGCTGCCCTGTCTACGAGAGGAGATGAACCTGTGGGTATTCTTGGGAGCCAAACTGGGCTTCTGTTTACCATAAAGTCTTGAGTAGTTGCTAAGGAAACTCTGAGGCTCCTATAAACTGGTAGTTCCCTGGGAAATCCCTGACTCAGGGTTGGCCATAGCCAACATTGTGATGAAGGTGAAATCTACATCATCCCAGCTTCGCAATTCCTACCACTTCTCTTCATGACACGATCTACACGTTCTGTCTCTACTGAGTCTGGCAAACTTTACTTCTTGCTCTTCCACCAAAAGCTGAGCTCAGGAAATAGTCAGGAATTTAGTTACCATCTAGGATAAAAATTGAAAACTAAAGGCATTTGCATCGTAACCAAGATCGAATCCCTCTAAGCTAGCTGATTACAAGTCTACTGGAGGAAACATAGGCACATGGCATAGGTTATATAGCTCGTGGGTATTCCCCTGCCTCGTTTACCTGTGAAGTGTTCAGGACCCCATTACTACACAATGCAGTGTATATGATTTTATTCTTAATGACTTCTCCCCAAAAAGTATTGATAGAACTATAGCAGAAGAATGAATTTTTTGAGGCAAAAATGTCTTTTTATTGATTTATTTTAATAGTGACAGGGTTCCTATTAAAATTTGGGCTACTTAACAGAAAAAAAAATTTTTTCTTTTTTTTTTTTTTTTTAACGGAAGGATGGAAACCTGGTTGCATAGTAGTTAAGAGCTACTGCTGTAAACCAAAAGGTCGGTAGTCGGAATCTATCAGGTGCTCCTTGGAAACCCTGTGGGGCAGTTCTACTCTGTCCGATAGGATCACTACGAGTTGGAATTGCCTCAACAACAACAGCTTTTTTTTTTTTTTTTTTTTTGGCATAAAGGAAGGATAGGGTAGAAAATCAAAGGATTTCTGGAAATTAGGATGTTGTACGAGCTGTGAGAGAGAAAGAAGCAGTTCAACACTAGTGCTGGAGTCTGTCCTTGATTTACGTGTTCTGTAATACTGAGACTTGCAGTGTGTTTTTTTAATCTTGAATTGCTTTCTACTTTGAATAAACATGAAGCCAGAATGACTGAAGGGCTTTTTTTTTTTTTTTTGTAAACGGAAACTTCCACATTTAAAATAAAAAGTCTACTTTTCATTGGTTGGGTCAGAATAGGGTTCTTTTCAAAGGAAGACTTGGGCAGACCTCAGATTGAGACAAAGGGGAACAGGTTGGCTATGAGGGGAAAAAGCAGCAGAATTTACCTTGTTGAACTATTATCTGCTTTTCTGGGCTGCTACAGGAAACAGTTGATGGTTCAAACTCATCCAGAAGCATCTCAGAAGGAAGGCCTGGCAATCAGCTTCCAAAAGGTCACATCCTATGGAGCACACGTCTATTCTGCATGCATATGGTAGCTGTGAGTCAGGATTGACAAGATGACAATAGGTAGTGGATACAGGAAACATATAAGGAGGAGGTCATAAGATCACCTGTGACTTGAGGCATCCACGCAAGATCCTCAAAGACTCAGACTCTTTCTTACAAAGTACGTGCTGTGAATCAGCTCCTAGACTGTTCCAGGCTTGTGTTATACCAAAGGCTGCCCCGTGATCAGCAGGCTGGCTGAAAAGCATCCATGAAGAAAATTTTTGGAATGTCATGGTTTTTCTTTGCCATCATTGATGACTTTTATCATTTAGTGAAAACTTTGTGTTGTAAATTGGAGACTTGGATTGAGAACCAAAAGACATAAACCTGAAGACTGTAAATTGGCAACTTTTGGAAAAATACACTTTTGAAAGGTGATTAATGACTCTCGCTCGTTCATATTTCTTTATCTTTAGCCTAGAGGATAGCAAGCTGGCACCAAACTAGCGGTTCTCAGAATGATGAGGAAACTCCACCTGGCCTCAGGAGAGTGGCTCCCACAGAAGCAGAGGGAAATCTGAGTAAGTGATTTCAATATTAAGAACCGTGATATCAAATCTGATTCTATCTTTTCAGAACTTGTCATGGGTTGAATTGTGTCCCCCCAAAATATGTGCATCAATTTGGCTAGGCCATGATTCCCAGTGTTGTGTGATTGTCCATCATTTTGTCATCTGATGTGATTTTCTTATGTGTTGTAAATCCTATCTCTATGACGTTTATGAAATGAGATTAGTGGCAGTTATGTTAATGAGGCAAGGTTCAATCTACAAAATTAGATTGTGTCTTAAGGCAATCTCTTTTGAGATATAAAAGACAGAAGTGAACAGAGAGACATGGGGACCTCATACCACCAAGAAACAAGAGCCAGGAGAATAGCACATCCTTTAGGCCTGAAGTCCTTGTGCTGAGAAGCTCCTTGACCAGGGAAGATTGATGACAAGGACCTTCCCTCAGAACCAACAATGAGAGAAAGCCTTCCTCTAGAGCTGACACCCTGAATTTGGACTTCTAGTCTCCTAGCATGTCAGAAAATGAATTTTTCTTTGTTAAGGCCATCTACTTGTAGTATTTCTGTTATAGCAGCAGTAGATAACTAAGACAGTGCTCAAACAATTCAAGTCTGAATTTTTATCTGTAATTTCTGATTTATTTGGCAAATTCAAGTAAATAAGTTTCCATGTGATTTGCCTATTTTCGTTTACTATCTGGGGAAAAATACAATAGAATTCCAACAGTGAGCAAGAAAGTCCCAAATCCTGTAAGAGATAAAATTTGCTTTCCTTGTCAGGAAAATTAAGAAAAAGTACTAGGATTTAATATGTCTAGACTGAGCTTAAGTTTTCTAAGAATGTTCTGGGACCTAATTTGAATAGGTTCTTTATTCATGTGGAAAGGAATAATAATCAATTAATTAATTAATAAAAACTTATTTTTATTGCCATCAAGTCATTTCCAACTCATAGCGACCCTATAAGACAGAGTAGAACTGCCCCATAGGGTTTTCAAGGAGCACCTGGTGGATTCGAACTGCCAATATTTTGATTACCAGCTGATCTCTTAACCACTGTGCCACCAGTGGAAAGGAATAGGAGGGGCTATTTTCAAGCCCCCTGAATCTTCTGGAGTAAGGACTTTGCTACTCAAAGAGAGGGCTGAGAAGAGGTAAGGAACAGGGGTATCATTCTGAACTATGGGGGCTCACCCTGAGCCAGGGAAAGCCAGTGAACCATGGTTGGTTTATAAGGGCATATATAACTGTGAACCTAGACATCCAACCAATTGCTCCAGGACCCACCCCCACTCTTCACCTCTGCCCCTGCCCCAAATGCTCTTACTTGCTGCTGCCTTCCAGAGTCCAGATTTTAGCTAAGTGACCTGACTTACAACAGGCTTGTGGGTCCCTCAGCCTTAGTGATATGTGGGCATCACTTTTGACTTCTTGGACTTCGACACTGTTGTGCAACTTTTGACCTTGTTCACTTCTATCCTGGCTTCCTTTGAAATTTTAGGTAAAATAACCATACTCCAGTCTCACGGTCCAGCCACTCCTGAAGAAGGAGATGAAGAAGTATGACAGATGTGTTCTCCTAGCTTAATCACAAGGCTTTGGGAAAGTTCTGGGGACAATTTGGGTAATACTATGGCTATTGTTAATGCTGAGTGTGGTATCTTTCATGGTTTGGCTTTTAGAGGTGATGAGAAAGAGATCCTCAGCTCTCCAGGAACAAAGAGCAACTATGAAAGTCAAGACTTTAAAGAACAATTTCTTCTCTGGCCCTGAAAGCCTAATGGAGCTCACCCTGGGATTAGCACACAGAGTATCATGATGGGCAGTCCTTCTGTTAGAAAGCTCAGGATGTTGTCACAACCCAAGTGACATTTAGAAGTCAGTTGTTCCCTCAACCAGACTTGGTGCAGGACTTTATAGTTTTATGCAGTCTCCATAAAGAATTCACCAGCCCCCAAATCAATAGTGAGCAATGTGGAATTTTCTGGAGATTTTATCAGAGAAATTAGAAGAAGGAGCTTATATCAGATATCCAACCAGTAAGCTATTTTAAAATGCTCATTGCATATGTTTGCACTCCAAAATTTTGTCTTTCTTACTGATGACCACAGGAGTTTTCTTCTCTATTCTTCCTTCACATAGTACTCAGACTCCTTCTCCTGAGTTCCCATCCTCCCTCCCCTATTTATTAGGCAGTTACCAAGACCAATCCCACTTAGAAGGCAAAAGTAATTTAAAAACATCAACAGCAACAAAACATTTTCTAATACACTAGAATAAAATTCTTAAGAAGGAACAGTGACCACTTCCATATACGTAATACAATTTACTCCTTTTTACAACACTATGGGGCATGCATTATTCTCCATAAAAACCCATTGCAGTCAAGTCAATTCTGACTCATAGCGACCTTATTGTTGATAAATAACAGCTCTGAGATCAAGAAAGCCTCAAGGTTGGCTTGTAAAGAGAGGTAAAATAAAACCCCAACTCATATGACTCCAAGTCAGGCTTATTCCTATCCACAGGGAGTTGTTGCCCTCCACTGTAATTCTTATCACAGCAAGATAATGAATTTTAAACAGAGTGAGTTTAGAGACCTTGATTTAACCCCGCTATTACATTTCCTATAAAGGGTGTGTTCTGAAGAAAGAAGTAACCAAGCCAAAGGGAATCAGGAACCCTTGGTTAAGAAAGAAAACAAGAGCCTTCACACAGGCTATTTTTCTACAACTTGGTTATTTTGTTCAACTCATTTTGTCAGCAGGAGTTCCCTGTGACTGTGAAACACAGGAAAGAGAAAATCTTTTCTTAACAGTAATATGTGCATGCCATGAAAGAGATGAAGCAGAAGATTAAGCAAGGAACCCAGCTATTTTATTGCCCTGAGGCATTATTCATTTTCCTGACACATTATGTTTTTAATTAAAATTGCATGTGAGTTAATTAAAATGTTCACTCTGGCACTTTTCCCCTGTTCTTGCAGAGGTTTCTTGTTAGTCTTTCAGCTTCTTGGTAAAACTCAGTCTCATTTCAACTCTGCTGCCTTTATCAGCTGCAACATTTAGCAAAGAGTCTGCATACTCACCTTTTCTTTTAACTCAAAAAATATACAATTTTAAAAACTCATTCTTAAGTGACCAGGGAAAAGGGCGGTGGCCTGGGTTAGAATTATTCTGACTCCTGCATTTTTAACTTGGTTATTTAATCTAAAACTTATGAGATTGGTATTGAAAGTATATTAAAGAGGATCCTATTATTTTTCTTGTGATGGACATGTTTTGGGATGTTTACCCCATCTAGAGTCCCTTGTTCTGGAAAAGATCATTGCTTATTGCACTATATAGTTGTTTAACCTCAACTTTCCCTGACTACAGCTGACTGGTTATTTATTGGGTCCAACCAAATCAGCTGGCAGGTCAGTAACCCTGGGAGACAGAATCTCTCTTGAAAATGTTGATGTAGAGACAAAAAGACCTTGAATACCCATGAGTCAGTACTGGATCTTGGGACTGGAGGCCCTGTTGTTCATTTACAAGCAAAGGAAACTTGTTGAAATTAAGAATAGTCAGAAAAAAGCAAACATGGATGCAGCCGTTGGCCTGTGACATAGGCTAGGGAACCTTTGTTTTCCAATTTTTTCCCCATTCCACTTCTCACACAGCTTGAAGTAGTTATTACTCTTGTCCTGAAATAACCATTTGTTTTTCTAAAATAATTCTTCTATTAGAGAGTTAGCTAAAACGAATTGCTTACAAATAATCAGCTCTAACTAAAATACCCATGTCTCAAAAAACCATATACTCTAATCAGCCCTAATATAGATAATACTAAAAGGCAAAATCATAAAATAAGTATAAAGAGTCCAGATATTACAATTCAAGGACATACAGACTAAAGCTACGTGGGCAAAGTGAAGTTCCAGAGTGAGAAGAATATTTTTTTCTAACCACATAAGCACTCCTCTGTGAAGAGTTACAGGAAAACCTTTTTTTCCCTTCTTTCTTTTTCATTACCAGTGATATTTTAGTACCTTAGTAATGTGTTAACCCACCATGAGTTTGTCGGTTTGTTGTAGTATGGCAGCTCGCATATTACTGTGATGCTAGAAGCTATGCCACCAGTATTTCAATACCAGCAGGGTCACCCATGGCAGTCAGGTTTCAGTGGAGCTTCCACACTAAGACAGACTAGGAAGAAGGACCTCGTGGTCTACTTCTGAAAAAATTACGAATAGCAGTGGAATATGTCTGATATAGTGCCGAAAGATGAGACCCTCAGGTTGGAAGGCACTCAGAAGACAACTGGGGAAGAGCTACCTCCTCAAAGTAGAGTCGACCTTAATGATGTGGATGAAGTCAAGCTTTTGGGACCTTCATTTGCTGATGTGGCACAACTCAAAATGAGAAGAAACAGCTGCAAACATCCATAAATAATCAGAACATGGACTGTATGAAGTATGAACCTAGGAAAATTGTAAATCATCAAAAATGAAATGGAACACATAAACTTTGATATCTTAGGCATTAGTGAGTTGAAATGGACTGGTATGGGCCATTTTGAATTGGACAATCATATGGTCTACTATGCTGGGAATGACAACTTGAAGAATGGTGTTGCATTCATTATCAAAAAGAACATTTCAAGACCTATCCTGAAGAACAATGCTGTCAGAGATAGGAAAATATCCATACACCTACAAGGAAGACCAGTTAATATGACCAGTATTCAAATTTGCACACCAACCACTAATGTCAAAGATAAAGAAATTGAAGATTTTTATCAACTTCTGAAATCTGAAATTGATCAAACATGCAATCAAGTGCACTGATAATTACTTATGATTGGATTGGGAACATTGGAAACAAAGAAGGATCTGTAGTTGGAAAATATGGCCTTGGTGATAGAAATGACATTGATATTGCATGATAGAATTTTGTAAGACCAAAGACTTATTCACTGGAAATACCTTTTTTCAACAACATAAACAGTGACTATAAACATGAACCTCCCTGGATGGAATATATAGGAATCAAATGAACTGGATCTGTGGATGGAGAGGCTCGATATCATCACTCAGAATAAGGCCAGAGGCCAGCTGCCAAACAGACCAAGAATTGCTCATATCCTAGTTCAAGTTGAAGATGAAGAAAATTAAAACAAGCCCACAAGAGCCAAAGTACAACCTTGAGTGTATCCCACCTGAATTTAGAGACCATCTCAAGAATAGGTTTGATGCACTGGACTTTAATGACCAAAGACCAGAGGAGTTGTGGGATGACATCAAGGATATCATATATGAAGAAAGAAAAAGGTCACTAAAAAAAAAAAAGGAAAGAAAGAAAAGACCAAAATGGATGTCAGAGAAGACTCAGAAACTTGCTGTTGAACATAGAGCAGCTAAAGCTAATGGAAGAAATGACACAAAAGAGCTAAACAGAAGATTTCAAAGCATAGCTCAAAAGGACAAAAGAAAGTATTATAATGAAATGTGCAAAGACCTGGAGTTAGAAAACCAAAAGGGAAGAACACGTTTGGCATTTCTCAAGTTGAAAGAACTGAAGAGGAAATTTAAGCCTTGATATTGTAATATCAAAGGATTCTATGGGCAAAATATTGAACAACGCAGAATGCATCAAAAGAACATGGAAGGAGGCGGGGCCAAGATGGCGGACTAGGTGGACGCTACCGCGGATCCTTCTTGCAATAAAGACTCGGAAAAACAAGTGAATCGATCACATACATAACAATCTACGAACCCTGAACAACAAACACAGATTTAGAGACAGAGAACAAACAAATACGGGGAGGCAGCGATTGTTTTCAGAGCCTGGAGCCAGCATACCAGTCAGGTGACCTTCGGCGCCCGATTTGGGGCAGAGCCCAGCGGGGCAGACGGCACAAACAAGGGGCCCAGCCCTGGCCCCCGAACTCATTCCGGGAGGGCCCGGCCGGTTTGCGTGGGTGGCGTGGCGGCCCAGCTGGTGGGAGAAGTCCCTGGGAGGCAGTGACAGGTCTTGGAGCGGGGAGAGCAGCATCCCAGCCGGGGAGCCGTCCCGCCGGGATTTTGGCGGGCCGCGGGCACGACATAAGTGCAGGGAGCAGCTCCATCCCCCTGAACTAACCCCGGGAGGGGGCCCAGCTGGTTCGCGCGAGCGGCGTGGTGGCGCAGCCGGTGGGAGAAGTCCCTGGGAGGCAGTGACTGGTCTTGGAGCGGGGAGAGCGGCGTCCCAGCCGGGACGCATGGTTGCGGCGCATGTGCGGGGAGCTGCTCCGCTCGCCTGAGCTGACCTGAGAGGGGGTGCCCAGCCAGTTCTCCGGGGCGGCGCGGCGACGTGGCTGGCGGGACGGGGAGTCCCCGGGAGGCACCGACTGATTTTGGAGTTGGGAGTGCACCTTCCCAGTAGGGCAACCTTGACGTTGGGCGTGGGGTTGGCAGCGGAGGATGTGACCGTCACTCCAGCGGGCCAGACCCCCCGGGGGCAATCTCCACACAGCCAGCACACATAGGCGACGCGCCCCGCAGAAATCTCAGATATAATAGTCATTCCAAGCAAGACAAGCAACTCTGGCTATATTCTGAGGTGCTACTCTCCTATCTCTCTGATCCCTCCCCCACCCTCCCCAGGTGGCTTCATTAACATCCGAATAGCCTGAGCCAGAGGGAGAACTCTGATAGGGATCTGACTGCATTTTTTTTGTAGCAGATTTTCTGGAAAAACTAGTTTCCCAGTGATGGCTTGGAGACAGCAGTCCATATCAAACCACATAAAGAAGCAGACCATGACAGCTTCTCCAACCCCCCAAACAAAAGAATCAAAATCTTTCCCAAATGAAGATACAATCCTGGAATTATCAGATACAGAATATAAAAAACTAATTTACAGAATGCTTCAAGACATCACAAACGAAATAAGGCAAACTGCAGAAAAAGCCAAGGAACACACCGATAAAACTGTTGAAGAACTCAAAAAGATTATTGAAGAACATACTGGGAAAATTAATAAGTTGCAAGAATCCATAGAGAGACAGCATGTAGAAATCCAAAAGATTAACAATAAAATTACAGAATTAGACAACGCACTAGGAAGTCAGAGGAGCAGACTCGAGCAATTGGAATACAGACTGGGACATCTGGAGGACCAGGGAATCAGCACCAACATAGCTGAAAAAAAATCAGATAAAAGAATTAAAAAAAAATGAAGAAACCCTAAGAATCATGTGGGACTCTATCAAGAAGGATAACTTGCGGGTGATTGGGGTACCAGAACAGGGAGGGGGGACAGAAAACACAGAGAAAATAGTTGAAGAACTCCTGACAGAAAACTTCCCCGACATCATGAAAGACGAAAGGATATCTAGCCAAGATGCTCATCGAACCCCATTTAAGATTGATCCAAAAAGAAAAACACCAAGACATATTATCATCAAACTCGCCAAAACCAAAGATAAACAGAAAATTTTAAAAGCAGCCAGGGAGAAAAGAAAGGTTTCCTTCAAGGGAGAATCAATAAGAATAAGTTCAGACTACTCAGCAGAAACCATGCAGGCAAGAAGGGAATGGGAAGACATATACAGAACACTGAAGGAGAAAAACTGCCAGCCAAGGATCATATATCCAGCAAAACTCTCTCTGAAATATGAAGGCGAAATTAAGATATTTACAGATAAACACAAACTCAGAGAATTTGCAAAAACCAAACCAAAGCTACAAGAAATACTAAAGGATATTGTCTGGTCAGAGAACCAATAATATCAGATATCAGCACAACACAAGGTCACAAAACAGAACGTCCTGATATCAACTCAAATAGGGAAATCACAAAAACAAACAAATTAAGATTAATTAAAAAAAAATAAAAAATAAAAATAATAATACACAGAACAGGGAATCATGGAAGTCAATAGGTAAAAGATCACAATAATCAAAAAGAGGGACTAAATACAGGAGGCATTGAACTGCCAGATGGAGAGTGATACAAGGCGATATAGAACAATACAAGTTAGGTTTTTACTTAGAAAAATAGGGGTAAATAATAAGGTAACCACAAAAAGGTATAACAACTCCATAACTCAAGATAAAAGCCAAGAAAAACGTAACGACTCAACTAACATAAAGTCAAACACTATGAAAATGAGGACCTCACAATTTACTAAGAAAAACGTCTCAGCACAAAAAAGTATGTGGAAAAACGAAATTGTCAACAACACACATGAAAAGGCATCAAAATGAGAGCACTGAAAACTTATTTATCTACAATTACCCTGAATGTAAATGGACTAAATGCACCAATAAAGAGACAGAGAGTCACAGACTGGATAAAGAAACACGATCCATCTATATGCTGCCTACAAAAGACACACCTTAGACTTAGAGACACAAACAAACTAAAACTCAAAGGATGGAAAAAAGTATATCAAGCAAACAATAAGCAAAAAAGAAGAGGAGTAGCAATATTAATTTCTGACAAAATAGACTTTAGACTTAAATCCACCACAAAGGATAAAGAAGGACACTATATAATGATAAAAGGGACAATTGATCAGGAAGACATAACCATATTAAATATTTATGCACCCAATGACAGGGCTGCAAGATACATAAATCAAATTTTAACACAATTGAAAAGTGAGATAGACACCTCCACAATTATAGTAGGAGACTTCAACACACCACTTTCGGAGAAGGACAGGACATCCAGTAAGAAGCTCAACAGAGACACGGAAGATCTAATTACAACAATCAACCAACTTGACCTCATTGACTTATACAGAACTCTCCACCCAACTGCTGCAAAGTATACTTTTTTTCTAGCGCACATGGAACATTCTCTAGAATAGACCACATATTAGGTCATAAAACAAACCTTTGCAGAGTCCAAAACATACAAAGCATCTTCTCAGACCACAAGGCAATAAAACTAGAAATCAATAACAGAAAAACTAGGGAAAAGAAATCAAATACTTGGAAAATGAACAATATCCTCCTGAAAAAAGACTGGTTTATAGAAGACATCAAGGAGGGAATAAGGAAATTCATAGAATGCAACGAGAATGAAAATACTTCCTATCAAAACCTCTGGGACACAGCAAAAGCAGTGCTCAGAGGTCAATTTATATCGATAAATGCACACATACAAAAAGAAGAAAGAGCCAAAAGCAGAGAACTGTTCCGACAACTTGAACAAATAGAAACTGAGCAACAAAAGAACCCATCAGGCACCAGAAGAAAACAAATAATAAAAATTAGAGCTGAACTAAATGAATTAGAGAACAGAAAAACAATTGAAAGAATTAACAAAGCAAAAAGCTGGTTCTTCGAAAAAATTAACAAAATTGATAAACCATTGGCTAGACTGACTAAAGAAATACAGGAAAGGAAACAAATAACCCGAATAAGAAACGAGAAGGACCACATCATAACAGAACCAAATGAAATTAAAAGAATCATTTCAGATTACTACGAAAAATTATACTCTAACAAATTTGAAAACCTAGAAGAAATGGATGAATTCTTGGAAAAATACTACCTACCTAAACTAACACATTCAGAAGTAGAACAACTAAATAAACCCATAACAAAAAAAGAGATTGAAACAGTAATCAAAACACTTCCAACAAAAAAAACCCTGGCCCGGACGGCTTCACTGCAGAGTTCTACCAAACTTTCAGAGAAGAGTTAACACCACCACTACTGAAGGTATTTCAAAGCATAGAAAATGACGGAATACTACCCAACTCATTCTATGAAGCCACCATCTCCCTGATACCAAAACCAGGTAAAGACATTACAAAAAAAGAAAATTATAGACCTATATCCCTCATGAACATTGATACAAAAATCCTCAACAAAATTCTAGCCAATAGAATCCAACAACACATCAAAAAAATAACTCACCCTGATCAAGTGGGATTTATACCAGGTATGCAAGGCTGGTTTAATATCAGAAAAACCATTAATGTAATCCATCACATAAATAAAACAAAAGATAAAAACCACATGATCTTATCAATTGATGCAGAAAAGGCATTTGACAAAGTCCAACACCCATTTATGACAAAAACTCTTACCAAAATAGGAATTGAAGGAAAATTCCTCCACATAATAAAGGGCATCTATGCAAAGCCAAGAGCCAAGATCACTCTAAATGGAGAGGACCTGAAAGCATTTCCCTTGAGAACGGGAACCAGACAAGGATGCCCTTTATCACCGCTCTTATTCAACATCGTACTTGAAGTCCTAGCCAGGGCAATTAGGCTAGACAAAGAAATAAAGGGTATCCGGATTGGCAAGGAGGAAGTAAAGTTATCACTGTTTGCAGATGACATGATCTTATACACAGAAAACCCTAAGGAATCCTCCAGAAAACTACTGAAACTAATAGAAGAGTTTGGCAGAGTCTCGGGTTATAAAATAAAAATACAAAAATCACTTGGATTCCTCTACATCAACAAAAAGAACACCGAAGAGGAAATAACCAAATCAATACCATTCACAGTAGCCCCCAAGAAGATAAAATACTTAGGAATAAATCTTACCAAGGATGTAAAAGACCTATACAAAGAAAACTACAAAGCTCTACTACAAGAAATTCAAAAGGACATACTTAAGTGGAAAAACATACCTTGCTCACGGACAGGAAGACTTAACATAGTATAAATGTCTATTTTACCAAAAGCCATCTATACATATAACGCACTTCTGATCCAAATTCCAATGTCCTATTTTAAGGGAATAGAGAAACAAATCACCAATTTCATATGGAAGGGAAAGAAGACCCGGATAAGCAAAACATTACTGAAAAAGAAGAAGAAAGTGGGAGGCCTCACTCTACCTGATTTCAGAACCTATTATACAGCCACAGTAGTCAAAACAGCCTGGTACTGGTACAACAACAGGCACATAGACCAATGGAACAGAATTGAGAACCCAGATATAAATCCATCCACATATGAGCAGCTGATATTTGACAAAGCACCAGTCAGTGTCAGTTAATAGGGGAAAAGATAGTGTTTTTCACAAATGGTGCTGGCATAACTGGATATCCATTTGCAAAAGAATGAAACAGGACCCATACCTCACACCATGCACAAAAACTAACTCCAAGTGGATCAAAGACCTAAACATAAAGACTAAAATGATAAACATCATGGAAGAAAAAATAGGGACAACGTTAGGAGCCCTAATACAAGGCATAAACAGAATACAAAACATTACCAAAAATGATGAAGAGAAACCCGATAACTGGGAGCTCCTAAAAATCAAACACCTATGCTCATCTAAAGACTTCTCCAAAAGAGTAAAAAGACCCCCTACAGACTGGGAAAGAATTTTCAGCTATGACATCTCAGACCAGCGCCTGATCTCTAAAATCTACATGATTCTGTCAAAACTCAACCACAAAAAGACAAACAACCCAATCAAGAAGTGGGCAAAGGATATGAACACACATTTCACTAAAGAGGATATTCAGGCAGCCAACAGATACATGAGAAAATGCTCTCGATCATTAGCCATTGGAGAAATGCAAATTAAAACTACGATGAGATTCCATCTCACACCAACAAGGCTGGCATTAACCCAAAAAACACAAAATAATAAATGTTGGAAGGCTGCAGAGAGATTGGAACTCTTATACACTGCTGGTGGGAATGTAAAATGGTACAACCACTTTGGAAATCTATCTGGCGTTATCTTAAACAGTTAGAAATAGAACTACCATAAAACCCAGAAATCCCACTCCTCGGAATATACCCTGGAGACACAAGAGCCTTCACACAAACAGATATATGCACACCCATGTTTATTGCAGCTCTGTTTACAATAGGAAAAAGCTGGAGGCAACCAAGGTGTCCATCAATGGATGAATGGGTAAATAAATTGTGGTATATTCACACAATGGAATACTACGCATCGATAAAGAACAGTGACGAATCTGTGAAACATTTCATAACATGGAGGAACCTGGAAGGCATTATGCTGAGCGAAATTAGTCAGAGGCAAAAGGACAAATATTGTATAAGACCACTATTATAAGATCTTGAGAAATAGTAAAAACTGAGAAGAACACATACTTTTGTGGTTACGAAGGGGGGAGGGAGGGAGGGAGGGAGAGGGTTTTTCATTGATTAATCAGTAGATAAGAACTGCTTTGGGTGAAGGGAAAGACAACACTCAATACATGGAAGGTCAGCTCAATTGGACTGGACCAAAAGCAAAGAAGTTTCCGGGATAAAATGAATGCTTCAAAGGTCAGCAGAGCAAGGGCGGGGGTCTGGGGAACATGGTTTCAGGGGACTTCTAAGTCAATTGGCAAAATAATTCTAGTATGAAAACATTCTGCATCCCACTTTGAAATGTGGCGTCTGGGGTCTTAAATGCTAAGAAGCGGCCATCTAAGATGCAGCAATTGGTCTCAACCCACCTGGAGCAAAGGAAAATGAAGAACACCAAGGCCACACGACAACTAAGAGCCCAAGAGACAGAAAGGGCCACATGAACCAGAGACCTACATCATCCTGAGACCAGAAGAACTAGTTGGTGCCCGGCCACAATCGATGACTGCCCTGACAGGGAGCACAACAGAGAACTCCTGAGGGAGCGAGAGATCAGTGGGATGCAGACCCCAAATTCTCATAAAAAGACCATACTTAATGGTCTGACTGAGACTAGAGGAATCCCGGCGGCCATGCTCCCCAGACCTTCTGTCGGCACAGGACGGGAACCATCCCCGAAGACAACTCATCAGACATGAAAGGGACTGGTCAGCGGGTGGGAGAGAGATGCTGATGAAGAGTGAGCTAATTATATCAGGTGGTCACTTGAGAGTGTGTTGGCAACTCTTGTCTGGGGGGGGGATGGGAGGATAGAGAGAGAGGGAAGCTGGCAAAATTGGCACGAAAGGAGAGACTGAAAGGGCTGACTCAATAGGGGGAGAGCAAATGGGAGTACGGAGTAAGATGTATGTAAACTTATAGGTGACAGACTGATTGGATTTGTAAATGTTCACTTGAAGCTTAATAAAAGTTAATAAAAAAAAAAAAAAGAAGAAGAAGATGGAAGGAATACATAGAGCCACTGTACCAAAAAGAATTGGTGGTCGTTCAACCATTGGAGGAGGTAGTAGTATATAATCAAGAACCATAGTACTGAAGCAAGAAGTCCAAGCTGCACTGAACACATTGGCAAAAAAACAAGGCTCCAGGAATTGACAGAATACCAACTGAGATGTTTCAACAAATGAATGCAGCACTGGAAGTGCTCACTAGTCTATGCCAAGAAATTTGGAAGACAGCTACCTGGACAACCATCTGGAAGAGATCCATATTTATACCCATTCCAAAGAAAGGTAATCCAACAGAATGTGGAATGTATCAAATGATATCATTTATATCATGCACAAGTAAAATTTTGCTGAAGATACTTTAAAAGTAGTTGCAGCAGTAAATCCACAGGGAACCACTAGAAATTCAAACTGTATTCAAAAGAGGAAGTAGGACAAGTAACATCATTGCTGATGTCAGGTGCACCTTGCCTGAAAGTAGAGAATACCAGAAAGATGTTTACCTGTATTTTATTGACTGTGCAAAGGCATTGGACTGTGTGGCTCATAACAAACTATGGATAACATTGCAAAGGATGGGAATTCTAGAACACTTAATTGTGCTCATAAGAAATTAGTACACAGACCAAGAGGCATTTGTTTGAATAGAACAAATGGATACTGCCTGGTTTAAAATCAGGAAAGGTGTGTGTCAGGATTGTATACTTTCACCACACCTATTCAATCTGTTTGCTTAGAAAATAATCTGAAAAGCTGGACTATATGAAGAAGAATGTGGCGTCGGGATTGGTGGCTAGCTAGCTAGCCAGTTGCTGTTCAGTCGATTCTGACTCAGACTCATAGCAACCCTATAGGACAGAGTAGAACTTCCCCATAGAGTTTCCAAGGACTGCCTGGTGGATTCGAACAGCCAACCTTTTGGTTAGCAGCCATAGCACTTAATCACAATGCCTCCAGGGCCTCTGGGATTGGTTGAAGACTCAATAACAATCTATGATATGTAGATGACACAGCCTTGCTTGCCGAAAGATAAAGAGGACACGATGCACTTGGCTGATGAAAATCAAAGGCTACAGCCTTCAGTATGGATTATACCTCAATTTAAAGAAAACAAAAATCTTCACAACTGGATCAATAAGCAACATCATGATAATGGAGAAAAGACTGAAGTTGTCAAGAATTTCATTTTACTCAGATCCACAATCAACACCCATGGACACAGCAATCAAGAAATGAAATGACTCATTGCATTGGGCAAATCTGCTGCAAAAGACCTCTTTAAAGTGTTGAAAAGCAAAGATGTCACTTTGAGGAGTAAGGTATGCTTGATCTAAGCCTTAGTGTTTTCAATCATCTCATATGCATGCAAAAACTCGACAGTGAATAAAGAAGCTTGAGGAAGAATTGCTCTCTTTCAATTATGGTGTTGGCAAAGAATATTGAATGTACCATGGACTGCCAGAAGTACGAACAAGTCTGTATTGGAAGAAATACAGCCACAGTGCTCCTTGGAAGCAAGGATGCTGAGAATTCATCTCACATACTTAAGACATGTTATCAGGAGGTACCAGTCTCTGGAGAAGGACATCATGTTTGGTAAGGTAGGATCAGTGAAAAAGACAAAGACCTTATGACAAATTTGACAAAAGTCTAATCTGTAAAGCATACAGGAAAATCCAACACCTCTACAACAAAAAGACAAACAATCCAATTAAAAAATGGGCAAAGGATATGAACAGACACCTCAAAAAAGGGGACATTCATGTGGCTAACTGACACATAAGAAAATGCTCGCGATCACTAGCCATTGTTGTTGTTATGTGCCATCAAGTCAGGGTCCTGCCCAGTCCTGCACCATCCTCACAATAGTTGTTATGCTTCAGCTCATTATTGCAGCCACTATGTCAATCCATCTTGTTGAGTCTTCCTCTTTTTCACTGTCCCTCTACTTTACCAAGCATGATGTCCTTCTCCAGGGACTAATCTCTCCTGATAACATGTCCAAAGTATGTGAGATGTAGTCTTACCATCCTTGCCTCTAAGGAGCATTCTGGTTGTACTTCTTCCAAGACAGACTTGTTTGTTCTTTCGATAGTCCGTGGTATATTCAATATTCTTCACCAGCACCAGCACCACAATTCAAAGGCGTCAATTCTTCTTCAGTCTTCCTTATTCATTGTCCAGCTTTCACATGTATATGATGCAATTGATAATACCATGGCTTGGGTCAGGTGCATCTTAATCTTCAAGGTGGCATCTTTGCTCTTCAACACTTTAAAAAGGTCTTTTGCAGCAGATTTGCCCAATGCAATGTGCTGATTTCTTGACTGCTGCTTCCATGGGTGTTGATTGTGGATCCAAGTAAAATGAAATCCTGACAACTTCAGTCTTTTCTCCATTACCATGATGCTGCTTATTGATCCAGTTGTGAGAGTTTTTGTTTTCTTTATGTTGAGGTGTAATCCATACTGAAGGCTATCGTCTTTGATCTTCATCAGTAAGTGCTTCAAGTCCTCTTCATTTTCAGCAAGCAAGGTTGTGTCATTTCCATATCTCAGGTTGTTAATGAGTCTCCCTCCAATCCCGAAGTACCATTCTTCCTCATATAGTCCAAAACCCAGAAAACCCAGTGCAGTCGAGTCGGTTCCTACTCATAGCGACCCTATAAGACAGAGTAGAGCTGCCCCATAGAGTTTCCAAGGAGCGCCTGGTGGATTTGAACTGCCAACCCTTTGGTTAGCAGCCATAGCACTTAACTACTATGCCACCAGGGTTTCCCATATAGTCCAGTCTCGAATTATTTGCTCAGCATACAGTTTGAATAGGTATGGTGAAAGGATACAACCCTGATGAACACCTTTCCTGACTTAAAAGCACACAGTATCACCTTGTTCTGTTCTAACAACTGCCACTTGATCTATGTACAGGTTCCTCATGAGCACGATTAAGTGTTCTGGAATTCCTATTCTTCCCAATGTTATTCATAATTTGTTATGATCCACACAGTCGAATGCTTTTGCATAGTCAGTAAAACACAGGTAAACATCTTTTTGGTATTCTCTGCTTTCAGTCAGGATCCTTCTGACATCAGCTGTGATATCCCTTGTTCCAGGTCCACTTCTGAATCTGGCTTGAATTTCTGGCAGTTCCCTGTTGATATACTGTTGCAGCTACTTTTGAATGATCTTCAACAAAATTTTACTTCCACATGATATTGTTCAATAATTTCCACATTTTGTTGCATCATATTTTTTGGGAATAGGCATAGATATGGATCTCTTCCAGTCAGTTGGCCAGGTATCTGTCTTCAAATTTCTTGGCATAGATGAATGAGCACCTCCAGCTCTGCATCCCTTGATTGAAACATCTCAATTGACATTCTTTCTATTCCTGGAGCCTTGATTTTGCCAACGCATTCAGTACAGCTTGGACTTCTTCCTTCAGTGCCCTTGGTTCCTGATCATATGCTACCTCTTGAAATGGTTGAATGTCCACCAATCCTTTTTGGTATAATGACTCAATGTATTCCTTCCATCTTCTTTTAATGCTTCATGCATTAATATTTTCCCTGTAGAATCCTTCAATATTGCAACTCTAGGCTGGAATTTTTTTTTCAGTTCTTTCAGCTTGAGAAATGCTGAGCGTGTTCTTCCCTTTTGGTTTTCTACCTCCAGGTTTTTGCACATACCATTATAGTATTTTGCTTTGTCTTCTTGAGCTGCCCTTTGAAATCTTTATTTAGCTCTTTTACTTCATTATTTTTTCCTTTCACTTTAGCTTTAACATTCATGAGCAAGTTTCAGAATCTCTTCTGGCATCCATGTTGGTCTTTTCCTTCTTTCCTGTCTTTTTAATGGCCTCTTTTTTTTTTTTTTTTTAATGTATGATGTCCTTGATGTCATTCCACAATGCATCTAGTCTTCAGTCATTAGTGTTCAACTCATCAAATCTATTCTTGAAAAGGTCTCTAATTTCAGGTGGGATATGCCCAAGGTCATACTTTGGCTCTTATGGACTTGTCCTAATTTTCTTCCATTTCAACTTGAACTTGCATAGGAGCAATTGTTCTGTAGTTGGCGCCTGTTCTTGTTTTTACTGATGATATTTAACTTTTCCATCATCTCTTTCCACAGATGTAGTCGTTTTGATTGCTATGTATTCCATCTGGTGAGATTCATGAGTATAGTCACCATTTATGTTGGTTAAAAAAGGTATTTGCAATGAAGAAGTCCTTGGTCTTGCAAAATTCTATCATGCGATCTCTGGCATCTTTTCTATCACCAAGGCCATTTTCTATTCCAATCACCAGTAACTATCAATGCGTCATGATTGCATGTTTGATCAATTTCAGACCGCAAGAGTTGGAAAAAATCTTCAATTTCTTCATCTTTGGCATTAGTGGTTGGTGTGTAAATTTGAATAATAGTCATATTAACTGTTCCTCCTTGTAATCATATAGATATTATCCTATCACTGACAGCATTGTACTTCAGGATAGATCTTGAAATGTTCTTTTTGATGATGAATGTAACCTCATTTCTCTTCAGTCTATAATTCCTGGCATAGTAGACCATATTATTTCTTGGTTCAAGATGGCCAATACCAGCGCATTTTAGCTCACTTATGTCTAGGATCAATGGTATGTGTTCCACTCATTTTTAATGATTTCCAATTTTCCTAGGTTCATACTTCACACATCCCATATTGCAGTTACTAATGGATGTTTGCAGCTGTTTCTTCTAATTTTGAATTGTGCCACATTAGCAAATGAAGATCCTGAAAGCTTTACTCCATTCACATCATTAAGGTTGCATCTATTTTGAGGAGGTAACTCTTCCCTTGTCATATTTTGAGTGACTTCTAACCTTAAGGGCCCATCTTCTGACACTATATCAGACAATGTTCCACTGCTATTCATAAGGTTTTCACTGGTTAATTATTTTCAGAAGTAGACCACCAGTTTCTTCTCCCTAATCTGTCTTAGTCTGGAAGCTCCACTGAAACCTGTCCACCCTGGGTGACCCTGCTGGTGTTTGAATACAGTGGCATAGCTTCTAGCATCAAAGCAGCACACAAGCCTCCACAGTACAACAAACTGACAGATGTGTGGGGCTTTACCCATTGGAGAAATGCAAATCAAAACCACAATGAGATACCATTTCACCCCAACATTACTGGCAGAAATCAAAACAGCAGAAAATAACAAATGTTGAAGAGGTTGTAAGAAGTTTGGAACTCATGCACTGCAGGTGGAAATTCAAAATGGTACAACCATTTTGGAAAACAATAATGGTGTTTCCTTAAAAAGCTAGAAATAGAAATACCTTATGATCCAGCAATCCCACTCCTAGGAATATATCCTAGGGAAATAAGAGCAGTCACACGAATAGACATATGCACACCAATGTTCATTGCAGCATTGTTCACAATAGCAAAATAATGGAAACAACCTAGGTGCCCATTGACAGATGAATGGATAAACAAATTATGGTACATACACACAATGGGATACTATGCAACGATAAAGAACAATGATGAATCTGCAAAGCATCTCACAACACAGATCAATCTGGAGGGCATTATACTGAGTGAAATAATCACGAAATGACAAATATTGTATGAGACCGCTATTGTAAAAACTCATGAAAACATTTATATACAAAAAGAAACAATCTTTGATGGTTACTAGGGAGGAGAATGGTGGGGAGGAAAAAACACTAAATAGTTAATAGATAAGCAATAACTTTGGTGAAGGGTAAGACAGCACACACTACTGGGGAAATGAGCACACCTTGTACAGGGCAAGGTGGTGGAAGCTCCATAGACATATCTAAATTCCCTGAGGGACCGAATTAATGGGCTGAGTGCTGTGAAGACCATGTTCTCGGGGAGCATCTAGCTAAATTGGCATAACATAATTTATAGAGAAAATGTTCTACATTCTACTTTGGTGAGTAGCATTAGGGTCTTAAAAGTTTGTGAACAGCTATCTAAGATTCTCTACTGGTCTTACCCCTTCTGGAGAAAGGGAAAATGAAGAAAACCAAAGACACAAGGGAAAGATTACTCCAAAGGACTAATGGGCCACAAGTACCACAGCCTCCACCAGTCTGAGTCCAACATAACTAGATGGTGCCCAGCGACCACCACTGACTGCTCTGACAGGGATCACAATAAAGGGTCCTGGAGAGAGCTGAAGAAAAATGTAGAACAAAATTCTAATTCACATACACACAAAAAAGGCCAGACTTACTGGTCTGACACAGACTGGAGAAACCCTAAGAGTATGGCCCATGGATACACTTATACCTCAGTAATAAAGTAGCTCCTGAGGTTCACCCTTCAGCCAAACATTAGACAGGCCCATAAAACAAAATGAGACTAAATGGGCACACCAGCCTAGGGGCACAGATGAGAAGGCAGGGCAGGAGGGGACAGGAAAGCTGGTAATGGGGAACCCAAGTTCTAGAAGGAAGAGTGTTGACATGTTGTGGGTTTTTGCAACCAATGCCACAAAACAATATGTGTATTAGTTTTTTAGTGAGAAACTAGTTTGTTATGTAAACTGTCATCTAAAGTACAATAAAAAAAGAGAGAGAGACAGGTGGAGGGAGGAAGAAGGGGATAGAAAGAAGGGAAAGTGCAGAGGAGGAAAGAGAGAGAGATGGGGTGCGGAAAAAAAAAAAAAAAAGACAAAGACCCTCAATGGCATAGTGGCTGCAACAATGAGCTCAAACATAGCAATGATTATGAGGATGGTTCAGGACCAGGCAGTGTTTTGTGCTGTTGTACATAGGGTCACCATGAGTCGAAGCCAACTCGACAGCACATAACAAAACCAAGTGTATTAATACATTTAAGAAATTAGTGGCCTGGGCAGCTGCCTGGCTAAATCAATGGTTAATTTTTCTCTGAAGCCCGGATAAATGTTGCTACACCTTTCTCCCCAATCAGATTTCTAAAACACTAGCATTAGCTGAGGTCCCTGGGTAGCAACCAACAGTTAAATTCTCAACTATTAGCCAAAAAGTTGGCAGTTGGAACCCACCCAGAGGTGCCTCAGAATACAGGTCTGGAGATCTGATTCTGAAAGATTATGGCCTTGAAACCTTATGGAGCATAGTTGCATAGTTCTACTCTGCACATATAGGGTCACCATGAGTCGGAATCAACTCTATGGCAGCTAACAAAAACAACTAAAGCATTAGCCCATATGATGGACTTGACTTTGTTTCTTAGCTGGACAGCACCCTTCCTTGGACCTGCAACATACTAGTCCTCCAAAAACTTGTTCCTCATGCCCAGCTTCATTTCCACGGTCTTTCATTATAATGGCATCCCAACTCTCTCTACTATGTCTTGATTCTCAAAAACCATAGCTCAGAGTTAAGTCCATAGCTCCACCTAGTCCTTGCCTGCATTTGGACAACAAATGGTTGGAGAATGATTTACAACTATCCTGAAGGATTTCCCTTTAAATTTACAATTGTGAACCTCAATTGTACCCTTAATGTTACCTGGCAGTCATATCATTTCCCCTAGTCCTTTCATTCTCCTAGACTACCCTCTTATATGCCCTCAGCCTCCATGCCATTTCCCAATCCTCCCTTATTCTTAGAATCTGTAGAAATTCTGTTCTAATTGCTCCAATTTTTCTCAGTAAAGTAGGAAGCCAGGACTTCAGCTGAGAGTGATGGTAGAGAATACCTATTGGAGACCTGAGTATGAGGTCCCCTCATCACATCTATGTTTATACCTGTATTGTGCCCACAAATTGTTTATATGGTTGACTCATTAATGCCCCTACCTATGGCCAACCCCTCCACTTGTGCAATATGTAGGTTTCATCTATGTTACCCTACACAAGGATTTTTCTCTAACAAGTCTCCTTCTCTCCTACATTGTCAATCTGCCCTTTCTTCTGGAACTGCCTCATCAATATAACATCATGCTGTTATTTTGTCCCTTATAAACAATCCTTTCTTGATTCCTCTTCCTATGCTAGCTATCACCCCTTCATTCTATTTCCCTTCATTTGCTGAACTTTTCAATAAAATTAACTGTGCTAGCATGTCCTATTCTGCTGTCATTCCCTCTTGAATCATTTCCAGCCAGACTTTTGTCTCGACTCACTTTACCAAAGCTGTTCTTTCTAAGTTTCCGGTGGTGAGTTCTTTTTTTAATGAACTCAATGGTGAGTTCTTAGTCCTCATATAATTGGCCAATCAGCAGTATTTAACAAAGTTGTGTACTTCCTCCTCCATGATACACTTTCATCAGTTTGGCTTCCAGGGCATCATACTCTTTTAGTTTTTTACTATCTTGCTAGCTCCTTCTTCTCAGTCTCCTTTGTTGCTTATTCTTCTTCTTCTGGGCTGTTAATGTTATGATGTCCCAGGACTAAGTTCTCATTCTTTTCCTCATTTTCGTGTATACTCTCACCCTTGTCGATATCATGCAAGCCAAGGATATTAAATATAATTTCAATGCCAATGATTCTCAAATTTATATTACTAGCTCAGACATCTTTTGTGAAATCCATCCAGGCCCTTATATTTTCCTGCCAACTTGATATCTTCACCTGGATGTTAGGAATGTAATTATTTAGTGCAAATCTGAACACCTGATTTTTCTTCTCCCAACCTCCTTTATCTATAGTCTTCCCTATTTCATCAGAGAACAACTCCATCCTTATAGCTTCTCAGTCCAAAACCTTGAAGTCATTCTGGATTTCTTTCCCCTTCTCATGTTCACAATCATTATTTTACAAAATCCTGTGAAATTTGCCTTGAAAATATTTGTCAAAAATCTGACCACTTCTCATTTTCTCCATTACCTCCACTTCTTTTCAGTGACCATGATGCTGCTGCAAGTCTTATAACGTAAGAGACTTTCTAACATACTATATAATTTACTTTTTAATTATGTACTTATTCTGTTTTTATCCTGTTGATTGTCCCCCATGCATATAAACGTGCTATCCCTCTAAGGCCTGGTATTTTTGCACTAATTTATTTCAACCACCTAAAACAGTAAGCCTGGCATATAGTAGGTGCTCAGTCAATTTTTGTTGAATGAATGTTTCTAGGCTAAAGAGACAGATCAAAGATTGGGAAGGCCAAGGTGACTAGAATTTTCAGGGAAAAGCATAAAAGAAAGAGCTCTAAAAACCTGAAAAGAGATACTCTTAAATCTTCTGCCAAACACTAAGTTGTACATGTATAAGGGGAGACTCCGTGAAGCTGGGCAAAAAACTACAAGGGAAAGTATAACTCTTGGAGAGCTGTAAGTTAAAAAAAAAACTACTGGACCCTACACATGATTGTTCTGATCAGCCAGAATGGAGAGACACTTGAACACCACCAGATGCTCTCAGTAGAGACCCTGCCAAGGTCATACCTTAGGAGTAGGGCCAAACTAGCTACAGAGTAAAGGATACTCTAGACTTGTCTTAACAAATCTTAAAACTTATAAGTAGCAAGCTGACCTAAAAGTAAAATCATTGCCAGGTAGACAAATCTTGATACTCTTTAAAGGAAGATGATAGAATCAAGACAAAAAAATTCAAACAACAAAACGAAGACAATAAAATGCAGACATTGGATATTGTAGCATTTAATTTTTTTTTTAAGTACTATACTTTCAAAGAAGTATCAAAGAAGAAAATGTGACCCATAATAATGAGAAAAATTAGCTAGTTCAAGGAACAATGTGTAGAGAAAAATTGGCATTGGTGCTTTCTTCTTGTACATTCAGTGGAATCACATATTAAAAACCTTCCAGAGGGCGGAGCCAAGATGGCGGACTAGGCAGACGCTACCTCGGATCCCTCTTACAACAAAGACACGGAAAAACAAGTGAATCGATCACGTACATAACAATCTACGAACCCTGAACAACAAACACAGATTTAGAGACGGAGAACGAACTAATACGGGGAAGCAGCGATTGTTTCCAGAGCCTGGAGCCAGCGTACCAGTCAGGTACGGCACAAGCACAGAGAGCTGCTCCATCCCCCGAACTAACCCCGGGAGGGGGACCAGCCGGTTCCACGGGCGGCGTGGGACGCAGCCGGTAGGAGAAGTCCCCGGGAGGCAGTGACTGGTCTTGGAGCAGAAAGAGCAGCGTCCGAGCCGGGGAACTGTCCCGCAGGGATTTGGACTGGACGCAGGTACGCCATAAACACGGAGAGTTGCTCCACCCCCCTGAACTAACCCCGGGAAGGGGACCAGCCGGGTCACGTGGGCGGCGTGGGACGCAGCCGGTAGGAGAAGTCCCCGGGAGGCAGCGACTGGTATTGGAGCGGGGAGAACAGCATCCCAGCCGGGACACTCGGTCACGGCACAAGCACGGGGAGCTGCTCCATCCATCTGAACTAACCCCGGGAGGAGGCCCAACTGGCTCTCGGATGTGGCACGGCCAAGCGGCTGGAGGGACGAGAAGTCTCCGGGAGGCAGCGACTGATTTTGGAGTCGAGAGTGCACCGTCCCAGTAGGGGAGCCTTGACGCTGGGCGTGGGGCTGGAAGCAGAGGATCTGACCGTGACTCCAGCGGGCCAGACCCCCCGGGGGCAATCTCCACACAGCCAGCACACATAGGTGACGCGCCCCGCGGGAATCTCAGATATAATAGTCATTCCAAGCAAGACAAGCAACTCTGGCTATATTCTGAGGTGCTACTCTCCTATCTCTATGTTCCCTCCCCCACCCTCCCCAGGCGGCTTCATTAACATCTGAATAGCCTGAGCCAGAGGGAGAACTCTGATAGGGATCTGACTGTATTTTTTTTTTAGCGGATTTTCTGGAAAAGCTAGTTTCCCAGTGATGGCGTGGAGACAACAATCCATATCAAACCACTTAAAGAAGCAGACCATGACAGCTTCTCCAACCCCCCAAACAAAAGAATCAAAATCTTTCCCAAATGAAGATACAATCTTGGAATTATCAGATACAGAATATAAAAAACTAATTTACAGAATGCTTAAAGATATCACAAATGAAATTAGGATAACTGCAGAAAAAGCCAAGGAACACACTGATAAAACTGTTGAAGAACTCAAAAAGATTATTCAAGAACATACTGGAAAAATTAATAAGTTGCAAGAATCCATAGAGAGACAACATGTAGGAATCCAAAAGATTAACAATAAAATTACAGAATTAGACAACGCACTAGGAAGTCAGAGGAGCAGACTCGAGCAATTAGAATGCAGACTGGGACATCTGGAGGACCAGGGAATCAACACCAACATAGCTGAAAAAAAAATCAGATAAAAGAATTAAAAAAAATGAAGAAACCCTAAGAATTATGTGGGACTCTATCAAGAAGGATAACCTGCGGGTGATTGGATTCCCAGAACAGGGAGGGGGGACAGAAAACACAGAGAAAATAGTTGAAGAACTCCTGACAGAAAACTTCCCCGACATCATGAAAGACGAAAGGATATCTAGCCAAGATGCTCATTGAACCCCATTTAAGATTGATCCAAAAAGAAAAACACCAAGACATATTATCATCAAACTCGCCAAAACCAAAGATAAACAGAAAATTTTAAAAGCAGCCAGGGAGAAAAGAAAGGTTTCCTTCAAGGGAGAATCAATAAGAATATGTTCTGACTACTCAGCAGAAACCATGCAGGCAAGAAGGGAATGGGACGACATATACAGAACACTGAAGGAGAAAAACTGCCAGCCAAGGATCATATATCCAGCAAAACTCTCTCTGAAATATGAAGGCGAAATTAAGATATTTACAGACAAACACAAGTTCAGAGAATTTGCAAAAACCAAACCAAAGCTACAAGAAATACTAAAGGATATTGTTTGGTCAGAGAACCAATAATATCAGATATCAGCACAACACAAGGTCACAAAACAGATCGTCCTGATATCAACTCAAATAGGGAAATCACAAAAAAAAAAAAAGTTAAGATTAATTAAAAAAAAAAATACACATAACACGGAATCATGCAAGTCAATAGGTAAAAGATCACAATAATCAAAAAGAGGGACTAAATACAGGAGGCATTGAACTGCCAGATGGAGAGTGATACAAGGCGATATAGAACAATACAAGTTAGGTTTTTACTTAGAAAAATAGGGGTAAATAATAAGGTAACCACAAAAAGGTATAACAACTCTATAACTCAAGATAAAAACCAAGAAAAATGTAACGACTCAACTAACATAAAGTCAAGCACTATGAAAATGAGGATCTCACAATTTAGTAAGAAAAACGTCTCAGCACAAAAAAGTATGTGGAAAAATGAAATTGTCAACAACACACATAAAAAGGCATCAAAATGACAGCACTAAACACTTATTTATCTATAATTACCCTGAATGTAAATGGACTAAATGCACCAATAAAGAGACAGAGAGTCACGGACTGGATAAAGAAACACGATCCATCTATATGCTGCCTACAAAAGACACACCTTAGACTTAGAGACACAAACAAACTAAAACTCAAAGGATGGAAAAAAGTATATCAAGCAAACAATAAGCAAAAAAGAAGAGGAGTAGCAATATTAATTTCTGACAAAATAGACTTTAGACTTAAATCCACCACAAAGGATAAAGAAGGACACTATATAATGATAAAAGGGACAATTGATCAGGAAGACATAACCATATTAAATATTTATGCACCCAATGACAGGGCTGCAAGATACATAAATCAAATTTTAACACAATTGAAAAGTGAGATAGACACCTCCACAATTATAGTAGGAGACTTCAACACACCACTTTCGGAGAAGGACAGGACATCCAGTAAGAAGCTCAACAGAGACACGGAAGATCTAATTACAACAATCAACCAACTTGACCTCATTGACTTATACAGAACTCTCCACCCAACTGCTGCAAAGTATACTTTTTTTCTAGCGCACATGGAACATTCTCTAGAATAGACCACATATTAGGTCATAAAACAAACCTTTGCAGAGTCCAAAACATCGAAATATTACAAAGCATCTTCTCAGACCACAAGGCAATAAAACTAGAGATCAATAACAGAAAAACTAGGGAAAAGAAATCAAATACTTGGAAAATGAACAATACCCTCCTGAAAAAAGACTGGGTTATAGAAGACATCAAGGAGGGAATAAGGAAATTCATAGAAAGCAACGAGAATGAAAATACTTCCTATCAAAACCTCTGGGACACAGCAAAAGCAGTGCTCAGAGGCCAATTTATATCTATAAATGCACACATACAAAAAGAAGAAAGAGCCAAAAGCAGAGAACTGTCCCGACAACTTGAACAAATAGAAACTGAGCAACAAAAGAACCCATCAGGCACCAGAAGAAAACAAATAATAAAAATTAGAGCTGAACTAAATGAATTAGAGAACAGAAAAACAATTGAAAGAATTAACAAAGCCAAAAGCTGGTTCTTTGAAAAAATTAACAAAATTGATAAACCATTGGCTAGACTGACTAAAGAAATACAGGAAAGGAAACAAATAACCCGAATAAGAAATGAGAAGGACCACATCACAACAGAACCAAATGAAATTAAAAGAATCATTTCAGATTATTATGAAAAATTGTACTCTAACAAATTTGAAAACCTAGAAGAAATGGATGAATTCCTGGAAAAACACTACCTACCTAAACTAACACATTCAGAAGTAGAACAACTAAATAGACCCATAACAAAAAAAGAGATTGAAACGGTAATCAAAAAACTCCCAACAAAAAAAAGCCCTGGCCCGGACGGCTTCACTGCAGAGTTCTACCAAACTTTCAGAGAAGAGTTAACACCACTACTACTAAAGGTATTCCAAAGCATAGAAAATGACGGAATACTACCCAACTCATTCTATGAAGCCACCATCTCCCTGATACCAAAACCAGGTAAAGACATTACAAAAAAAGAAAATTATAGACCTATATCCCTCATGAACATTGATGCAAAAATCCTCAACAAGATTCTAGCCAATAGAATCCAACAACACATCAAAAAAATAATTCACCCTGATCAAGTGGGATTTATACCAGGTATGCAAGGCTGGTTTAATATCAGAAAAACCATTAATGTAATCCATCACATAAATAAAACAAAAGACAAAAACCACATGATCTTATCAATTGATGCAGAAAAGGCATTTGACAAAGTCCAACACCCATTTATGATAAAAACTCTTACCAAAATAGGAATTGAAGGAAAATTCCTCCACATAATAAAGGGCATCTGTGCAAAGCCAAGAGCCAATATCACTCTAAATGGAGAGAACCTGAAAGCATTTCCCTTGAGAACGGGAACCAGACAAGGATGCCCTTTATCACCGCTCTTATTCAACATCGTGTTGGAAGTCTTAGCCAGGGCAATTAGGCTAGACAAAGAAATAAAAGGTATCCGGATTGGCAAGGAAGAAGTAAAGTTATCACTATTTGCAGATGACATGATTATATACACAGAAAACCCTAAGGAATCCTCCAGAAAACTACTGAAACTAATAGAAGAGTTTGGCAGAGTCTCAGGTTATAAAATAAACATACAAAAATCACTTGGATTCCCCTACATCAACAAAAAGAACACCGAAGAGGAAATAACCAAATCAATACCATTCACAGTAGCCCCCAAGAAGATAAGATACTTAGGAATAAATCTTACCAAGGATGTAAAAGACCTATACAAAGAAAACTACAAAGCTCTACTACAAGAAACTACAAAGGACCTACTTAAGTGGAAAAACATACCCTGCTCATGGATAGGAAGACTTAACATAGTAAAAATGTCTATTCTACCAAAAACCATCTATACATTTAACGCACTTCCGATCCAAATTCCAATGTCATATTTTAAGGGGATAGAGAAACAAATCACCAATTTCATAGGGAAGGGAAAGAAGCCCCGGATAAGCAAAGCACTACTGAAAAAGAAGAAGAAAGTGGGAGGCCTCACCTTACCTGACTTCAGAACCTATTATACAGCCACAGTAGTCAAAACAGCCTGGTATTGGTACAACAACAGACACATAGACCAATGGAACAGAATTGAGAACCCAGACATAGATCCATCCATGTATGAGCAGCTGATATTTGACATAGGACCAGTGTCAATTAACTGGGGAAAAGATAGCCTTTTTAACAAATGGTGCTGGCATAACTGGATATCCATTTGCAAAAAAATGAAACAGGACCCGTACCTCACACCATGCACAAAAACTAACTCCAAGTGGATCAAAGACCTAAACATAAAGACTAAAATGATAAAGATCATGGAAGAAAAAATTGGGACAACCCTAGGAGCCCTAATACAAGGCATCAACAGAATACAAAACATTACCAAAAATGATGAAGAGAAACCCGATAACTGGGAGCTCCTAAAAATCAAACACCTATGCTCATCTAGAGACTTCTCCAAAAGAGTAAAAAGACCACCTACAGACTGGGAAAGAATTTTCAGCTATGACATCTCCGACCAGCGCCTGATCTCTAAAATCTACATGATTCTGTCAAAACTCAACCACAAAAAGACAAACAACCCAATCGAGAAGTGGGCAAAGAATATGAACACACATTTCACTAAAGAGGATATTCAGGCAGCCAACAGATACATGAGAAAATGCTCTCGATCATTAGCCATTAGAGAAATGCAAATTAAAACTACGATGAGATTCCATCTCACACCAGCAAGGCTGGCATTAATCCAAAAAACACAAAGTAATAAATGTTGGAGAGGCTGCGGAGAGATTGGAACTCTCACACACTGCTGGTGGGAATGTAAAATGGTACAACCACTTTGGAAATCCATCTGGCGTTATCTTAAACAGTTAGAAATAGAACTACCATACAACCCAGAAATCCCACTCCTAGGAATATACCCTAGAGATACAAGAGCCTTCACACAAACAGATATATGCACACCCATGTTTATTGCAGCTCTGTTTACAATAGCAAAAAGCTGGAAGCAACCAAGGTGTCCATCAGTGGATGAATGGGTAAATAAATTGTGGTATATTCACACAATGGAATACTACGCATCGATAAAGAACAGTGACGAATCTCTGAAACATTTCATAACATGGAGGAACCTGGAAGGCATTATGCTGAGCGAAATTGGTCAGAGGCAAAAGGACAAATATTGTATAAGACCACTATTATAAGATCTTGAGTAATAGTAAACCTGAGAAGAACACATACTTTTGTGGTTACGAGGGGGGGAGGGAGGGAGGGTGGGAGAGGGTTTTTTATTGATTAATCAGTAGATAAGAACTGCTTTAGGTGAAGGGAAAGACAACACTCAATACATGGAAGGTCAGCTCAATTGGACTGGACCAAAAGCAAAGAAGTTTCCGGGATAAAATGAATGCTTCAAAGGTCAGGGGAGCAAGTGTGGGGGTCTGGGGAACATGGTTTGAGGGGACTTCTAAGTCAATTGGCAAAATAATTCTATTATGAAATCATTCTGCATCCCACTTTGAAATGTGGCGTCTGGGGTCTTAAATGCTAACAAGCGGCCATCTAAGATGCATCAATTGGTCTCAACCCACCTGGAGCAAAGGAAAATGAAGAACACCAAGGCCACACGACAACTAAGAGCCCAAGAGACAGAAAGGGCCACATGAACCAGAGACCTACATCATCCTGAGACCAGAAGAACTAGTTGGTACCCGGCCACAATCGATGACTGCCCTGACAGGGAGCACAGCAGAGGACCCCTGAGGGAGCAGGAGATCAGTGGGATACAGACCCCAAATTCTCATAAAAAGACCAAACTTAATGGTCTGACTGAGACTGGAGGAATCCCGGCGGCCATGCTCCCCAGACCTTCAGTTGGCCCAGGACAGGAACCATCCCCGAAGACAACTCATCAGACATGAAAGGGACTGGTCAGCGGGTGGGAGAGAGACGCTGAAGAAGAGTGAGCTAATTATATCAGGTGGACACTTGAGATTGTGTTGGCAACTCTTGTCTGGAGGGGGGATGGGAGGGTAGAGAGAGAGGGAAGCCGGCAAAATTGTCAAGAAAGGAGAGACTGAAAAGGCTGACTCAAGAGGGGGAGAGCAAGTGGGAGTAGGGAGTGAGATGTATGTAAACTTATATGTGACAGACTGATTGGATTTGTAAATGTTCACTTGAAGCTTAATAAAAGTTATTAAAAAAAAAAAAAAGAGATTGGCTAATAAAAAAAAATAAAAAAAAAAAACCTTCCAAGCTCGCAATATGCCACCCCCAGCCTCATAGTGCTCAGAGCTCCACACACCAACTCTCTATCTTCTTTCTCTTCCTCTTTACCCAACTAATATGGATTAAATTGTGTCCCTTAAAAAAATATATGTTAAACTCCTAACCCCCAGTACCTGTGAGTGTGACCTTATTTGGAAATAGTGTCTTGAATATGTTATAAGTTAACATGAGGTCATACTGGGGTAGGGTGGGTCATAATCCAATATGATTGACATCCTTATAAAAGAGGAGAAGATACGCAGAGAGACAGACGCAGATAGAAGACAGCCATGTGGCAATGGAGGTAGATATTGAAGTTGAAAGCCCAGGAAAGCCAAGAATTGCCAGGAGGCCCCAGAAGCTAGGAGCAAGGCATGGAACAGGTTCTGTCTCAGAGCACTCAGGAGGAATCAACACGACCGACACCCTGTTTTCTTATTTCTAGCTTCCAGAACTGTGAGACAATAAACTTCTGTTCTTAAAAGCAACACAATTTGGGATATTTTGTTGAGGTAGCCTTAGGAAATTAATATATCAACTGAACTCACTTGACTTTTCTGTATATTACTTTTTTTTTATTGTACTTTAGGTTAAGGCTTATAGCCCAAGTTAATTTCTCATTCCAAAAATTATAAACATATTGTTTTATGACAGTGTTTGCAATCTCCATTATGTGACCACACACTGCTCCTTTCCACCCCGGGTTCCTAGTGTCTACTTATCCAGTTCCTGTCCCTTCCTGCCTTGTCATCTTGCTTTTGGGCAGGAGTTGGCCATTTGGTCTTGTATATTTTTTTTTTAATAATTTTTATTGAGCTTTAAGTGAACCTTTACAAATCAAGTTAGTCTTTCACATATAAGCTTATATACACCTTACTCCATACTCCCACTTACTCTCCCCCTAATGAGTCAGCACTTCCAGTCTCTCTTTTCGTGACAATTTTGGCAGTTTCTAACCCTCTCTACTCTCCCATCTCCCCTCCAGACAGGAGATGCCAACACAGTCTCAAGTGTCCACCTGATACAAGTAGCTCACTCTTCATCAGCATCTCTCTCCAACACATTGTCTAGTCCCTTCCATGTCTGCTGAGTTGTCTTCGGGAATGGTTCCTGTCCTGGACCAACAGAAGGTTCGGGGACCATGACTGCCGTGATTCCTCTAGTCTCAGTCAGACCATTAAGTCTGGTCTTTTTATGAGAATTTGGGGTCTGCATCCCACTGATCTCCTGCTCCCTCAGGGGTTCTCTGTTGTGCTCCCTGTCAGGGCAGTCATTGGTTGTGGCCGGGCACCATCTAGCTCTTCTGGTCTCATTATGATGTAAGTCTCTGGTTCACGTGGCCCTTTCTATCTCTTGGGCTCATAGTTGTCATGTGACCTTGGTGTTCTTCATTCTCCTTTGATCCAGGTGGGTTGAGACCAATTGATGCATCTTAGATGGCTGCTTGTTAGCATTTAAGACCCCAGACACCACATTTTAAAGTGGGATGCAGAATGTTTTCATAATAGTATTATTTTGCCAATTGAATTAAAAGTCCCCTTAAGCCATAGTTCCCAAACCCCCGCCCTTGCTCCGCTGACCTTTGAAGCATTCCGTTTATCCCAGAAACTTCTTTGCTTTTGGTCCAGTCCAGTTGAGCTGACCTTCCATGTAATGAGTATTGTCCTTCCCTTCACCTAAAGTAGATCTTACCTACTAACTAATCAGTAAAAAAACCCTCTCCTACCCTCCTTCCCTCCTAACCACAAAAGTATGTGTTCTTCTCAGTTTATACTATTTCTCAAGATCTTATAATAGTGCTCTTATATAATATTTGTCTTTTTGCCTCTGACTAATTTCACTCAGCGTAATGCCTTCCAGGTTCCTCCATGTTATAAAATGTTTCACAGATTCGTCACTGTTCTTTATCGATGCATAGTATTCCATTGTGTGAATATACCACAATTTATTTATCCATTCGTCCGTTATGGACACCTTGGTTGCTTCCAGCTTTTTGCTATTGTAAACAGAGCTGCAATAAACATGGGTGTGCATATATCTGTTTGTGTGAAGGCTCTTATTTCTCTAGGGTATATTCTGAGGAGTGGGATTTCTGGGTTGTATGGTAGTTCTATTTCTAACTTTTTAAGAAAACGCCAGATAGATTTCCAAAGTGGTTGTACCATTTTACATTCCCACCAGCAGTGTATAAGAGTTCCAATCTCTCCGCAGCCCCTCCAACATTTATTATTTTGTGTTTTTTGGATTAATGCCAGCCTTGTTGGAGTGAGATGGAATCTCATCGTAGTTTTAATTTGCATTTCTCCAATGGCTAATGATCGAGAGCATTTTCTCATGTATCTGTTGGCTGCCTGAATATCCTCTTTAGTGAAATGTGTGTTCATATCCTTTGCCCACTTCTCGATTGGGTTGTTTGTCTTTTTGTGGTTGAGTTTTAACAGAATCATATAGATTTTAGAAATCAGGCGCTGGTCGGAAATGTCATAACTGAAAATTCTTTCCCAATCTGAAGGTGGTCTTTTTACTCTTTTGGTGAAGTCTTTAGATGAACATAGGTGTTTGCTTTTTAGGAGCTCCCAGTTATCTGGTTTCTCTTTGTCATTTTTGGTAATATTTTGTATTCTGTTTATGCCTTGTCTTAGGGCTCCTAACGTTGTCCCTATTTTTTCTTCCATGATCTTTATCGTTTTAGTCTTTATGTTTAGGTCTTTGATCCACTTGGAGTTAGTTTTTGTGCATGGTGTGAGGTATGGGTCCTGTTTCATTTTTTGCAAATGGATATCCAGTTATGCCAGCACCATTTGTTAAAAACACTATCTTTTCCCCAATTAACTGACACTGGGCCTTTGCCAAATATCAGCTGCTCATATGTGGATGGATTTATATCTGGGATCTCAATTCTATTCCACTGGTCTATGTGCCTGTTGTTGTACCAGTACCAGGCTGTTTTGACTACTGTGGCTGCATAATAGGTTCTAAAATCAGGTAGAGTGAGGCCTACCACTTTCTTTTACAGTAAGGCTTTACTTATCCAAGGCTTCTTTCCCATCCATATGAAGTTGGTGATTTGTTTCTCCATCACATTAAAAAATGTCATCGGAATTTGGATCGGAAGTGCATTGTATGTATAGATGGCTTTTGGTAGAATAGACATTTTTACTATGTTAAGCTTCCTATCCATGAGCAAGGTATGTTTTTCCACTTAAGTAGGTCCTTTGTAGTTTCTTGTAGTAGTACTTTGTAGTTTTCTTTGTATAGGTCTTTTACATCTTTGCTAAGATTTATTCCTAAGTATTTTATCTTCTTGGGGGCTACTGTGAATGGTATTGATTTGGTTATTTCCTCTTCGGTGTTCTTTTTGTTGATGTAGAGGAATCCAAGCGATTTTTGTATGTTTATCTTATAACCTGAGACTCTGCCAAACTCTTCTATTAGTTTCAGTAGTTTTCTGGAGGATTCTTTAGGGTTTTCTGTGTGTAAGATCATGTCATCTGCAAATAGAGATAATTTTACTTCCTCCTTGCCAATCCGGATGCCCTTTATTTCTTTGTCTAGCCTAATTGCTCTGGCTAGGACCTCTAGCACAATGTTGAATAAGAGTGGTGATAAAGGCCATCCTTGTCTGGTTCCCGTTCTCAAGGGAAATGCTTTCAGGCTCTCTCCATTTAGAGTGATGTTAGCTGTTGGCTTTGTATAGATGCCCTTTATTATGTGGAGCAATTTTCCTTCAATTCCTATTTTGCTGAGAGTTTTTATCATGAATGCGTGTTGGACTTTGTCAAATGCCTTTTCTGCATCCATTGATAAGATCATGTGGTTTTTGTGTTTTGTTTTATTTATATGGTGGATTACATTAATGGTTTTTCTAATATTAAACCAGCCTTGCATACCTGGTATAAATCCCACTTGGTCGTGGTGGATTATTTTTTTGATATGTTGTTGAATTCTATTGGCTAGAATTTTGTTGAGGATTTTTGCATCTATGTTCATGAGGGATATAGGTCTGTAATTTTCTTTTTTTGTGATGTCTTTACCTGGTTTTGGTATCAGGGAGATGGTGGCTTCATAGAATGAGTTGGGTAGTATTCCGTCATTTTCTATGCTTTGAAATACCTTCAGTAGTGGTGGTGTTAACTCTTCTCTGAAAGTTTGGTAGAACTCTGCAGTAATGCCGTCCGGGCCAGGGCTTTTTTTGGTGGGGAGTTTTTTGATTACCATTTCAATCTCTTTTTTTGTTATGGGTCTATTTAGTTGTTCTACTTCTGATTGTGTTAGTTTAGGTAGGTAGTGTTTTTCCAGGAATTCATCCATTTCTTCAAGGTTTGCAAATTTGTTAGAGTACAATTTTTCATAATAATCTGATATGATTCTTTTAATTTCAGTTGGGTCTGTTGTGATGTGGCCCATCTCGTTTCTTATTCGGGTTATTTGTTTCCTTCCCTGTATTTCTTTAGTCAGTCTGGCCAATGGTTTATCGATTTTGGTTAATTTTTTCGAAGAACCAGCTTTTGGCTTTGTTAATTCTTTCAATGGTTTTTCTGTTCTCTAATTCATTTAGTTCAGCTCTAATTTTTAGTATTTGTTTTCTTCTGGTGCCTGATGGATTCTTTTGTTGCTCACTTTCTATTTGTTCAAGTTGTCGGGACAGTTCTCTGCTTTTGGCTCTTTCTTCTTTTTGTATGTGTGCATTTATCGATATAAATTGACCTCTGAACACTGCTTTTGCTGTGTCCCAGAGGTTTTGATAGGAAGTGTTTTCATTCTCACTGCATTCTATGAATTTCTTTATTCCCTCCTTAATGTCTTCTATAACCCAGTCTTTTTTCAGGAGGGCATTGTTCAGTTTCCAAGTATTTGATTTCTTTTCCTAATTTGTCTGTTATTGATTTCCACTTTTATGGCCTTGTGGTCTGAGAAGATGCTTTGTAATATTTCAGTGTTTTGGATTCTGCAAAGGTTTGTTTTATGACTTAATATGTGGTCTCTTCTGGAGACTGTTCCATGTGCGGTAGAAAAAAAAGTATACTTTGCAGCAGTTGGGTGGAGTGTTCTGTATAAGTCAATGAGGTCAATTTGGTTGATTGTAGCACTTAGGTCTTTCGTGTCTCTGTTGAGCTTCTTACTGGATATCCTGTCCTCCAAAAGTGGTGTGTTGAAGTCTCCTACTATAATTGTGGAGGTGTCTATCTCACTTTTCAGTTCTGTTAAAGTTTGTTTTATGTATCTTGCAGCCCTGTCATTGGGTGCGTAAATATTTAATATGGTTATATCTTCCTGGTCAATTGTCCCTTTAATCATTATGTAGTGTCCTTCTTTATCCTTTGTGGTGGATTTAACTTTAATGTCTATTTTGTCAGAAATTAATACTGCTACTCCTGCTCTTTTTTACTTTTTGTTTGCTTGATATGTTTTTTTTCCATCCTTTGAGTTTTAGTTTGTTTGTGTCTTTAAGTCTAAGGTGTGTCTCTTGTAGGCAGCATATAGACAGATCGTGTTTCTTTATCCAGTCTGAGATTCTCTGTCTCTTTATTGGTGCATTTAGTCCATTTACATTCAGTGTAATTATAGATAAGTATGTGTTAAAAAAAAATTTTTTTTTATGTGTTTAGTGCTGTCATTTTGATGCCTTTTTATGTGTGTTGTTGACAATTTCATTTTTCCACTTTTTTGTGCTGAGACGTTTTTCTTTGTAAATTGTGTATTCCTCATTTTCATAGTATTTGACTTTATGGTTTTTATTTTGAGTTATAGAGTTGTTATACCTCTTTGTGGTTACCTTAATATTTACCCCTATTTTTCTAAGTAAAAACCTAACTTGTATTGTCCTATATTGCCTTATATCCCTCTCCATATGGCAGTTCTATGCCACCTGTATTTAGTCCCTCTTTTTGATTATTGTGATCTTTTACCTATTGACTTCAACGATTCCCTGTTTTGAGTGTTTTTTTTTATTTTTTTTTTAATTAATCTTAATTTGTTTTTGTGATTTCCCTATTTGAGTTGATATCAGGGTGCTCTGTTCTGAGAGCTTGTGTTGTGCTGTTATCTGATATTATTGGTTTTCTGACCAATTTCCTTTAGTATTTCTTGTAGCTTTGGTTTGGTTTTTGCAAATTCTCTGAGTTTGTGTTTATCTGTAAATGTTTTAATTTCGCCTTCATATTTGAGAGAGAGTGTTGCTGGATATATGATCCTTGGCTGGCAGTTTTTCTCCTTCAGTGCTCTATATATGTCATCCCATTGCCTTCTTGACTGCATGGTTTCTGCTGAGTAGTCTGAACTTCTTCTTATTGATTCTCCTTTGTAGGAGACCTTTCTTTTCTCCCTGGCTGCTTTTAAAATTTTCTGTTTATCTTTGGTTTTGGCAAGTTTGGTGCTAATATGTCTTGGTGATTTTCTTTTTGGGTCAATCTTAAATGGGATTTGATGAGCATCCTGGATAGATATCCTTTCATCTTTCATGATGTCAGGGAAGTTTTCTGCCAACAGATCTTCAACTATTCTCTCTGTGTTTTCTGTTATCCCTCCCTGTTCTGGGACTCCAATCACACCCAAGTTATTCTTCTTGATAGAGTCCCACATGATTCTTAGGGTTTCTTCTTTTTTTTTTTAATTCTTTTATCTGTTTTTTTTTTCAGCTATATTGGTGTCAATTCCCTGGTCCTCCAGATCTCCCACTCTGCATTCCAATTGCTCGAGTCTGCTCCTCTGACTTCCTATTGCATTGTCTAATTCTGTAATTTTATTGTTAATCTTTTGGATTTTTGAATGCTGTCTCTCTATGGACTTTTGCAGCTTATTAATTTTTCCACTATGTTCTTGAATAATCTTTTTGAGTTCTTCAGCTGCTTTATCAGTGTGTTCTTTGGCTTTTTCTGTAGATTGCCTTATTTCATTTCTGAGGTCATCCCTGATGTCTTGAAACATTCTGTAAATTAGTTTTTTATATTCTGCATCTGGAAATTCCAGGATTGTATCTTCATTTGGGAAAGATTTAGATTCTTTAGTTTGGGGAATTGTAGAAGCAATCATGGTCTGCTTCTTTATGTGGTTTGATATGGACTGCTGTCTCCAAGCCATCACTAAGATGTTGTAGTGATTTATTCTATATTTGCTCACTGAGTCTTATCTTGTTTTGTTTTCTTTCAATATTCGTAGATGGGCTACTAGATTGCGCTGTCTTGATTGTTGTAGCCCTTGAGTCACTTATGTCCTATTACCACCTGGTTTGGCCTGTTACCAGATATATAAGCCTAAGAGTCCATTCACTATTCTTGAGTAGAATCTGATTTGGGGTCATCAAGTGTGTGGTGCAGACTGTCACTTATCTACCTAGAGAAGTAGTGGTGATAGTTGTGTGCACTAGATTCTAGTAGCAGCAGGGGTTCACACTCCAGGGGGTGCAGGATGCTGACAGGCTTCCCCCAAGTGCCAATGAGGTAGGTGTGTCTCTATTCCTAAAGCACTTTGGTGGGTGGACTCTGCAGCTGTACCTTAGGCCCCCAATGCAAGTACCTCTATAGATTGTAGGTGTCACCCTCCTTAGACCCCTAAGGCAGGAGGCTAGGTGGTCTGGGGGGAGCTTCAGCCCTCAGTTCCCTGTTCTGGGTCAGTGAGGGCTCTTTTGAATACGCAGAGCTATCTGACCCGGGAAACTTGTTTTTCCAGTAATCTGCTAAAACAATTACAGTCAGATCCCTATCAGAAATGCCTTTGCATTATAATAGCCATGTTATTCCCTGTAGGAATGAAAGCCCAAGACTGTGGATCACATATGCTTAGCTGGAGCTGGTTCTGTGTTTTTAGTCCAATTAGGGAAGGATTTTTGGTCCCTGGGTTTTTTGTAGCTGCTTCTCTCAGGCCAGGAGAATGGGTTAGGAAAAGACCAAAAAAAAAAAAGAAAGAAAGAAAGAAAAACCACAGGGCAGTTCACTCTCAGGCTCTGGAAATTCCAATGTCAGTGAAGCTGCCTGGGAAGGGGAGGGGAGGGTTCAGATAAATAGGAGAGAGTAGCACCCCGGCATATAGACAAAGTTACTTATCTTGCTTGGGATGGCTGTTTTATCTGAGATTCCTGAGGGGTGCGTCGACTGAGTGCACTGGCTGGGTGGAGATTGCCCCCGAGGGTCAGGCCTGCGTCCCGTGCTTGTGCTGTCTCAGAAGCCACGGTTAGTTCCTCCACTCCCAGTCCAAAGCCCAGCACCAAGGTTCCCCGGCTGGGACGCTGCACTTCCGGCTCCAAAACCAGTTGCTGTCTCCCAGTGATTTCTCCTCCTGTCAGCCGCGTTGCTGCGCTGCCCGCGTGCACTTGCTGGGCTTCCCCTGAGGTCAGTTCAGGGGGCTATGGCTGCGTCCGGTGTTTGCGCCCTCTCAGGATGCCATGCTCAGCTCCCCTCCGCCCAGTCCAAAGCGCGGCGCCAAGGTTTCCTGACTGGGACACTGGCTCCAGTCTCCGAAAACAGTCGCTGCTTCCCCATGGTTGTTCGTTCTATCTCTGTCACTCAGGCCAGCTCTTTAGATCTGTGTTTGATGGCCAGGGTTCGTAGAATGTCATGTATGTGATCAATTCACTTGTTTTTCCATGTCTTTGTTGCAAGAGGGATCCGAGGTAGCGTCTACCTAGTCAGCCATCTTGGCCCCGCCTCTGGTCTTGTATATTTGTTTGAAATAAGGAGCATGTTTCTCATGTGTGTTATTTTTTTTTTTTTTTTGCTGGCCTCTAATCTTTGTCTGAAAAGTGAGCTTTGAGAATGGTTTCAGTTCTGGGTTAGCAGAGTGTCTGGGGGCCATAGTCTCAGGGCTTCCACCAGTCTGACAGATCAGTAAACAGACTTCTGTTGTGAATTTGAATTCTGTTCTACATTTTTCTCCCATTCTGTCTGGGACTTTCTGTTGTGATCCCTGTCAGAGTAGTCCTTGGTGGTAGCAGGGCACCAACTAGTTTTTCTGGTCTGAGGCTGATGAAGTCTCTGGTTCATGTGTTCTTTTAGTCCTTTGAGCTAATATCTTCCTTGTGTCTTGGTTTTCTTCATTCTCCTTTGTTCTGGATAGGATGGGACCAATAGATGTATCTTAGATTCTACTAGCAAGCATTTAAGACCCCAGATACTACTTATCTCAGTGAAATGTAAAACATTTTCTTTATGAGCTATGTTATGCCAATTAACCTAGGTGTTCCTAAGACTATGGTCCTGTCAGTTCAAGTCTATCAGTTTGTTGTACTGTGGGGGCTTGCATGTTGCTGTGACGCTAGAAGCTATGCCACTGGTGTTCAAATACCAGCAGGGTCACCCGTGGTGGACGGATTTCAGCTGAGTGTCCAGACTAAGACAGACTAGGAAGAAGGACCCAGCAGTCTACTTCTGAAAAGAATTAGCCAGAGAAACTCTTATGAATACATTGTCTAACATAGTGCCAGAAGATGAGCCCCTCAGGTTGGAAGGCACTCAACAACGGGTTAGAGCATAGCAACAATTATGAGGATGGTGCAAGACCAGGCAGTGTTTTGTTCTGTTGTGCATAGCGTTGCTATGGGTCGGAACTGACTTGATGGTACCTAACAATAACAACAAGATGGTTTGCAACCCCCAACCCCAGCTACTCAGTCCCTCAAAGTGTTTGGATGTGTTTAGGAAACTTCTACGCTTTTGCTTTGGTCCAGTTATGCTGAATTTCCCTATATTGCGTGTTGTCACTTGTCTGCTATTTGGTTAGTGATTTCCCTCCCTCCCCCTCCCACCCTTGTAACCATCAAAGAATGTTTTTCGTTTTTTTTTTTTCCTGTGTGTAAACTTTTTCTTCAGTTCTTATAATAGTGGTCTCATACAATATTTGTCCTTTTCTGACTGACTTATTTCACTCAGCATAATTTCACTCAGCATAATGCCCTCCAAATTCATTCATGTTGTGAGATGTTTTGCAAATTCATCATTGTTCTTTATCATTGCATAGTATTCCATTGTGTGTATGTACCATAATTTGTTTATCCACTTTTCTGTTGATGGACATTTAGGTTGTTTCCAACTTTTTGCTATTATGAATAGTGCTGCAATGAACATGCGTGTGCATATGTGTGTTCATGTGGTGGCTGTTATTCCTCTAGGTTATATTCCTAGAAGTGGAATAGTTGGGTCATTTAATATTTCTCTTTCTAGCTTTTTAAGGAAGCACCAAATTGTTTTCCAAAGTGGATGTACCATTTTACGGTCCCACCATAAGAGTTCCAATCTCCCTACAACCTCTCCAACATTTGTTATTTTCTGTTTTTTTGATTAGCGCCAGTATTGTCAGGGTGAGTTGGTATCTCATTGTAGTTTTGATTTGCACTTCTCTAATGGGTAATGATCTTGAGCATTTCTTCCTATGTCTATTGGCCACCTGAATGTCTTCTTTGGCAAATCATTTGTTCATACCTTTGCCCACTTTTAAATTGGATTATCTGTCTTTTTGTTATTGAGGTGTATTTTGTAGATTTTGGAGATTAGACCCTTGTCAGATACGTTGTAGACAATTCTTTTTTTCCCAGTCTGTAGGTTCTCTTTTTCCTCTTTCAGTGAAGTCTTTTGATAAGCATAAGTGTTTAATTTTTAGAAACTCCTAGTTATCTAGTTTGTCTTCTGGTGTTTGTACATTGTTAGTTATGGTTCGTATTCTATTTATGGCATGTATTAGGGGCCCTAGCATTGTCGCAATTTTTCTTCCATGATCTTTATCGTTTTAGATTTTATATTTAAGTCTTTGATCCATTTTGAGTTAGTTTTTGTGTATGGCGTGAGGTATGGACATTGTTTCATTTTTTTACAGATGGACACTCAGTTATGCCAGTACCGTTTGTTAAATAGGCTGTCTTTTCCCCATTTAATGGACTTTGTCAAATACCTACTGTTACATCTGGGTTCTTGATTCTGTTCCGCTGAGCTCTGCGTCTGTTTTTGTACCAGTACCAGGCTGTTTGGACTACTTTGGCTGTATAACAGGTTCTAAAATCAGGTAGGGTGAGGCCTCTTTCTTTGTTCTTCTTCAGCAATGCTTTACTTATTCAGGGCCTCTTCTCTTTCTATATAAAAATGGTGATTTTTTTCTCCACCTAGTTAAAGAATGATGTTGGAATTTGGATTGGGATTGCATTGTATTTGTATGTCGCTTGGGGTAGAACTGACATTTTCGCAGTGCTGAGCCTTCCTATCCACGATCATGGTATATGTTTTTCCACTTATGTAGGTCTTTTTTGGCAGCATTTTGTAGTTTTCTTTGTCTTTCATGTCTAGATCTTTTATGTCCCTGGTTTAGGTTTATTCCTGAGTACTTTATCTTCTTGGGGGCTATTGTAAATGGTATTGATTTGGTGATATCTTTCTCAAAGTTCTCTTTGTTGGTATAGAGGAATCCAACTGAAATCTCGTATTCTGCCACTTTGCTGAAAGCTTCTATTAGTTCCAGTAACTTTCTAGTGGATGATTTGGAGCTTTCTTTGTATATGATCATATCATCCACGAATAGGGAGAGTTTAATCTCTTCCTTACCGATTTGAATACCCTTTATTTTTCTTGCCTTATTACTATAGCTAGGATTTCCAGCTCAGTGTTGAGTAAGACTGGTGATAAAGGGCATCTTTGCCTGGTTCCCACTCTCAAGGGCAATCCTTTCAGTCTCTCTCGGTTTAGAATGATGTTTGGTGTTGGGTTTGTATAGATACCCTTTGTTATATTGAGAAATTTCTCTTCTATTTCTATTTTACTGGGAGTTTTTATCAGGAATGGATGTTGGACTTTGTCAAATGATGTTTTTGCATCCATTGATAAGATCATATGGTTCTTTCTTCTGTTTGTTTTATTTATGTGGTGGATTACATTGATTGATTTTCTAATGTTTAACCTTCCCTACATACCTGGTATGACTCCCACTTGGTCATGATTTTTTTTTTATATACTATTGAATTCTGTTGGCTAGAATTTTGTTGAGAATTTTTGTGTCTGTATTCATGAGGGAGATTGGTCTATAGTTTTCTTTTTTTGTGGCATCTGGCTTTGGTATCAGGGTTATGCTGGCTTCATAGAATGAGTTAGGGAGTATTCCTCCCTTTTCTATGTTCTGAAATATCTTGAGTAGTATTAGTGTTAACTCTTCTCTGAAAGGTGGAATTCTCCAGGGAAGCTGTCTGGGCTAGGTCTTTTTGTTTTGTTGGGAGTTTTTTTCCATTACGTTTTCAATCTCTTCTTTTGTTATGGATCTGTTTACTTTTTCTACCTCCATTTGTGTTAGTTTAGGTAGATAGTGTGTTTCTAGAAATTTGTCCATTCCCTCTAGGTTTTTTAAGTTTGTTGAAGTATAATTTTCCATAGTATTCTGTTATGACCCTTTTTATTTTAGTTGGGTCTATTGTGATATCCTCCATCTCATTTCTTTTTCTGGTTATTTGCTTCCTCTCCTGTTTTTCTTTTGTCACTTTGGCCATTGGTTTGTCTATTTTGTTGATCTTTTCAAAGAACCTACTTTTTGTCCTTTTGATTCTTTCTATTGTTTTTCTATTCTCTTTCATTTATTTCTGCTCTAATCTTTATTATTTCCTTTCTTCTGGTGTGAGGTCTCCTTTTGTTGCTCTCTTTGTATTTGTTTGAGTATAGGATGAATGTTTTGATTTTAGCCCTTCTTTTTTGATGTGTGTTTATCGCTATAAATTGGCCTCTAAGCACTGCTTTTGCTGTATCCCAAAGGTTTTGGTAAGATGTGTGTTCATTCTTATTTGATTCTATGATTTTTTTTTTTTTATTCCACCCTTGATTTCTTCTACAACCCAGTACTTTTTAAGGAAGGTGTTCAGTTACCATACACTTGAATTTTTTCCCTTGTTTCTGTTATCGATTTCTACTTTCAAGGCATTGTGATCAGAGAAGATGCTTTGTATTATTTGATGTTTTGGATTCTGTTAAGTTTTGCTTTTTGTTCTAAAATATGCTGTGTTCTGGAGAATGTTCCATGTGTTGGAAAAGAATATATACTTTGCTGCTGTTGGGCGGAGTGTTCTGCATATTTCTATGGAATCAAGTTGGTTGGCTGTGGCATTTAAATCTTCTGTAGCTTTACTGAATTTCTTTCTAGTTGTCCTGTCCTTCACTGGAAGTGATGTGATGAAATCTCCTATTGTTGTGAAGCTGTCTATTTCTCTTTTCAAAGCTGTTAGAATTTTTTAAAAATGTATTTTGGAGCCCTGTCTTTGAGTGCATACTTATTTATTATGGTTATGGCCTCCTGGTGTATTGACTCTTTAATCATTATATAGTGTCCTTCCTTATCCTTTATGGTGGATTTTTTTTTTTTTAAGTTTATCTTATTCAAGATTAATGTTGCCAGTCCTGCTCTTTTTTGGTTATTGTTTGCTTAATGTATTTTTTCCCATGCCTTGAGTTTTAGTTTTTTTATTTCTTTGTGTCTAAGCTGTGTCTGTTGCTGATGGCATATAGATAGACCACATGTTTTTAAACAATCTGCCACTCTGTCTCTTTACTGGTGCATTCAGACCATTTATATTCAGTGTAATTATTGATACATTTGAGTTTACTGCTGTTATCCTGATGTATTTTTGTTTGTGTGTTTGTGTGTTGATGGTTTCTTTTTCCACTTAATTTTCTGTGCTGAGTCCTTTCAGTTAATGTACTTTGTTTTCATCTCTTTCATTATTGCTGATTGCATGGTTGCTGAGTCTTTATGTTTTTCCTCTTTTTAAAATAAAAAGATAGGTTTGCTAGCTTCCTTTGTGATTACCTTGAAATTTGCCTTTATTTTTCTAAGGCTAAACCAGTCTTTTATTTCTTGATATTGCCTTGATTTCCTCTCCATATGGAAGTTCTATGACTACACTATTTATTCCCACTTTTTTGTTTTGACATTGTCATTGTTTACATATTGACTTCTCTGTTTCCCTATTTTCAGTCTTTTATCTTTGTTTTGTTTTTTGTGAATTCCCTATCTGGGTTTGTATCTGGTTGATTTGTCCTTTGTCCTTGTCTTGGATTGTTATCTGATATTATTGGTTCTCTAACTGGAGGACTCCTTCTAACATTTCTTGTAAGTTTGGTGTGGTTTTTACAAATTTCTTTTATTTCTGTTTATCTGGAAATGATCTAATTTCACCATCATATTTAAGAGACAATTTTGCTGGATATACAATTCTTGGTCAGCAATTTTTTTCTGTCAAGGCTTATATATATCATCCCATTGCCTTCTTGCCTGCATGGTTTCTGCTAAGTAATCAGAGCTTAGTCTTATTGTTTCCCCTTTGTAGGTAACTTTGTTTATTCCTTGCCACTCTGAGGATTCTTTGTCTTTGGTTTTGGCAAATTTGATTTTGATATGTCTTGGTGGCTTTCTTTTGGGTCTATCCTATATGGGATTCGTTGAGGTCTTGGATAAATAGTCACTCATCTTTCATGATGTTCCGGAAGTTTTCTGCCAGCAAATCTCCAACAATACTCTCTGTGTTTTCTGTTGTCTCCCTCTGTTCTGGAACTCTGATCACTTGTAGGTATTTCCTCTTGATAGTATCCCACATAATTCTTAGGCTTTCTTCATTTTCCTTCATTGTTTTCTCTGATTTTTTCTCAAACAAATTGGTGTTTAGGGATTTATCTTCAATCTCACTAATTCTGACTTCCGTTGTCTCAATTCTGATCTTTTGGCCATCTATTGAGATGTCTGATTCTAAAATTTTATTATTAATCTTTTGGATTTCTAGTTGCTGTTTTTGTATGTTTTCAAGCAGCTTGTTTATTCTGTCATTTTGTTCTTGTATTGTTTTCCTGAATTCTTCTATTGCTTTGTCTGTGTGTTCCTTGGTTTGGCATGCATTTTGCCTGGCCTCCTTCTTGATCTCTTGAACAACTCTGTATATTAGCCTTTTGAATTCTTTATCAAATAGTTCCATTACCTTATCTTCCTCTGGAAAGTTTTCTTGTTCTTTGTTTTGGTTCCTTGCTGGAGCCATCTTGTCCTGCTTCTTTATGTGATTTGATATCAGCTGTTGTCTTTGTTTTTTTTCTGTTGTTGTCTTAAAGGCATCAATAAGCTATTTTATTTATTTATTATATTTTTGTTTAGTGCATCTTGTATTTTTGCTTTGTTTTGTTTTGCTTTCATCTGTCCAAGTAGGCTCGGTGTGTGTGCTCATTGGCGTCATTGAAGCTCTTAGGTCTTATCTCCGGGTGGTCAGAGTAGCTACTAGGTGTGTGAGCCTGGGAGTCTATTCACTGTTCTTTTGGGGGTGCTGATGATATAAATGAATGTTTTGGTGAGGTGATGAATCTGTCCTGCTGGTCACCTGGCTGTGGGTACAGGGTGTGTTCTCCCTGGTCATTGGGTTGTGTTATGATAACTGCTTATCAGTTGGTCAGGCCAGAGGTGCCAGGGTTGTTGGTCACCAAGTGTGTGGTGCAGAGATTCTCCTCTATGGTCCTGGGTAAGCAGGGCTGTGTGGTGGTGTTCAGAGAAGGCACAAGTCCCTGGTTGCAATGGGGAGTGGTATGGGGGGCAGAACAGGAGGCTGGTAGGCTGCCCTTGGGTGCCCGGATGGAGGGCATAGTGGGGGGGTAGTATAGCTTGTCCTTGGGCACTTGATGCCATTATCTGGTGGGATTGGGGACACCACTGATTCTCAGGCCCTTGTCTTTGGTGGCTGGATGGAGAGAGTGGTACCACCAGGCCTCAGGTGCCTCATGTGGGTGTGTGAGGCCCCTTTTTAGGGGGAGAGGCAGTGTCAAATGCCACAAATCTGCAGCTTCCATTTAGCTGCTACAGGTGAAAATGGGCTTCAGGTGGATGCCCTGCCCATTTTGTCCTAATGAGGGCACATGGTGTTGGGTCAGCTTGCAAGGCAGTTGGGTGGGTGATCAGTGGCAGTGAAGGGTACTGGCAACCTGTGGACCCACTATGCTACTGGCTGAGTAAAGGAGTAGGTGCTTCTGGACCTGGCTGTGGGATCCTGGCTTTAGGGTGCATGGAGGTGTTGAATGCCACAGAATTGTTGTCAGAGAGGGGAAGAGATAGATGAGGAAAAGGGAGTGTTGCTCAGCTGTGGAGTTCTAGTGGGCGGAAGGGTTATGCGTGTGCACCGTGGTTTGGAAGCTTGCACTTAACTGTTACAGGGCTGGTATTTCTCTTGTTTGGTCCTGGAGGTTTATGCAGATTCACTGCTATTTGGCTGCACCAGATAGGGTAGGTTTCAGCTTCAAATTTTGCTGCTTGCCTCAAAGTGTGTGTGGTGTGCAGATTCAGCTAGCAGGACATCAGTTATCCCATGATCCGTAATTCCCTGTTTCTGCTGTTTTTGAATTGTTTCTCCTTCTCCATGCCACTCAGTCTGATTCTTCAGCTTTGTCTTTGATGATTAGGGTTCCTAGATAGTCATATATATCTGATTCACTGGTTTTTTGTTTTGTTTTGTTTTTTTGGTCTTTGTTTTTTGTCTTTAATTTTTATTGTGCTTTAAGTGAAAGTTTACAAATCAAGTCAGTCTCTCACACACAAACTTATATACACCTTGCTATATACTCCCAATTGCTCTCCCGCTGCTGAGACAGCTTGCTCCCTCCCTCTACGCTCTCTTTTCGTGTCCATTCCACCTGGTTCTAAACCCCTCTACCCTCTCATTTCCCCTCCAGGCAGGAGATGACATCATAGTCTCAAGTGTCCGCTTGATCCAAGAAACTCACTCCTCACCAGCACCCTTCTCCATCCCATTGTCCAGACCAATCCCTGTCTGAAGATTTGGCTTTGGGAATGGTTCCTGTCCTGGGCCAACAGAAGTTCTGGGGCCCATGACCACCGGGGTCCTTCTAGTCTCAGTCAGACCATTAAGTCTGGTCTTTTTTGGAGTCTGCATCCCACTGCTCTCCTGCTCCCTCAGGGGTTCTCTGTTGTGTTCCATGTCAGGGCAGTCGTTGGTTGTAGCCAGGCGCCATCTAGCTCTCCTGGTCTCAGGCTGATATAGTCTCTGGTTTATGTGGCCCTTTCTGTCTCTTGGGCTCATAATTACCTTGTGTCTGGTGTCCTTCATTTTCCTTTGGTCCAGGTGGGTTGAGACCAGTTGATACATCTTAGATGGCCTCTTCCTAGCGTTTAAAACCCCAGACACCACTCTCCAAAGTGGGATGCAGAATGTTTTCTTAGTAGATTTTATTATACCAGTTGACCTAGATGTCCCCCACAACCATGATCCCCAAACCCCCACACCTACTACGCTGGCCTTCAAAGCATTCAGTTTATTCGGGAAACTTCTTTGCTTTTGGTTTAGTCCAGTTGTGCTGACATCTCCTGTATTGTGTGTTGTCTTTCCCTTCACCTAGGAAGTAGTTCTTATCGACTATCTAATTAGTGCGTACCCCTGTCCCACCCTCCATCCCTCCCTCTCGTAACCATCAAAGAATATTTTCTTCTCTGTTTCAGCTACTTCTCGAGTTCTTATAATAGTGGTCTTATACAACATTTGTCCTTTTGCAACTGCTAATTTCACTCCGCATAATGCCTTCCAGATTCTTCCATGTTATGAAATGTTTCACAGATTCCTCACTGTTCTTTATCGATGCGTAGTATTCCATTGTGTGAATATACCATAATTTATTTATCCATTCATCCGTTGATGGGCATCTTGGTTGCTTCCATCTTTTTGCTATTGTAAACAGTGCTGCAACGAACACGGGTGTGCATATATCTGTTTGTGTAAAGGCCCTTATTTCTCTAGGATATATTCCAAGGAGTAGGATTGCTGGATCGTATGGTAGTCCTATTTCTAGATTTTTATGGAAGCGCCAAATCAATTTCCAAAGTGGTTGTACCATTTTACATTCCCAGCAGCAGTGTGTAAGTATCCCAGGCTCTCCACAACCTTTCCTTCATTTATTAGTGTTTTTTGGATCAATGCCAGCCTTGTTGGAGTGAGGTGGAATCTCATTGTAGTTTTGATTTGCATTTCTCTAATGGCTAATTATCATGAATGAGCATTTACTCATGTATCTGTTCCTTCCTGAATGTCTTCTTTAGCAAAGTGTCTGTTCATATCTTTTGCCCATTTTTTAATTGAGTTATTTGTCTTTTTGTAGTTGAGTTTTTGCAGCATCGTGTAGATTTTAGAGATCAGGCGCTGATCGGAAATGTCATCAGCTAAAAACTTTTTCCCAATCTGTAGGTAATCTTTTTGCACTTTTGGTGAAGTCTTTGGGTGACCATAGGTGTTTGATTTCTAAGAGCTTCCAGTTATCTACTTTTTCTTCTTCATTGTTAACAATGTTTTGTATACTGTTTATGCCATGTATTAGGACTCCTACCATTGTCCCTATTTTTCTTCCACGATCTTTATCATTTTAGATTTTTTATTTAGGTCTTTGATCCATTTTGAGTTCTTTTTCTTGCATGATGTGAGGTATGAGTCTTCTTTCATTTTTGTGCAGGTGGATATCCAGTTATGCCAGCACCATTTGTTAAAAAAGAATGTCTTTTCTCCCATTTAACTGCTTTGGGGCCTTTGTCAAATACCAACTGCTTATATGTGGATGGATTTATGTCTGGGATCTCAATTCTGTTTCATTGGTCTATGTATCTGTTGTTGTGCCAGTACCAGGCTGTTATGACTATTGTGGTGATATAATAGGTTCTAAAATCAGGCAGAGTGAGGCCTCCCACTTTCTTCTTCTTTTTCAGTAATGCTTTACTTATCTGCAGCCTCTTTCCCTTCCTTATGAAGTTGGTGATTTGTTTCTCCATCTCATTAAAAAATGTCATTGGGATTTGGATCAGAATTGCATTAAATGTATAGATCACTTTTGGTAGAATAGATATTTTTATAATGTTAAGTCTTCCTATCCACGAGCAAGATATGTTCTTCCACTTATTTAAGTCTCTTTTGGTTTCTTGAAGAAGTGTTTTGTAGTTTTCTTTGTATAAGTCTTTTACATCTCTGGTAAGATTTATTCTTAAGTATTTTATCTTCTTGGGGGCTACTATAAATGGCATTGATTTGGTGATTTCATCTTCATTTTTTTTTTTTTTTTGTTGGTATAGAGGAATCCAACTGATTTTTGTATGTTTATCTTGTGTCCCGATACTCTGCTGAACTCTCTTAGTTTCAGGAGTTTTCTTGAGGCTTCCTTAGGGTTTCTGTGTATAAGATCACATCATCTGCAAATAGAGGTACTTTTACTTCTTCCTTGCCAATCTGGATCCTTTATCTAGTCTAGTTGCTCTGGCTAGGACCTCCAGCACAATGTTGAATTAAGAGTGGTGTTAAAGTGCATCCATGTCTGATTCCTGATTTCAAGGGCAATGCTTTCAGGCTCTCTCCATTTAGGATGATGTTGGCTATTGGCTTTGTATAAATGCCCTTTATTATGTTCAGGAATTTTCCTTCTATTCGTATTTTGCTGAGAGTTTTTATCATGAATGGGTGTTGAACTTTGTCAAGTTATCTTTTCTCCATCAATTGATAAAATCATATGATTCTTGTCTTTTGTTTTATTTATATGATGGATTACATTAATTGTTTTTCTAATGTTGAACCATCCCTGCATACCTGGTATGAATCCCACTTGGTCATGGTGAATTATTTTTTGGATATGTTGTTGAATTCTATTGGCTAGAATTTTGTTGAGGATTTTTAGATCTAAGTTCATGAGGGATATAGGTTTGTAATTTCCTTTTTTTTTTTGGTGTCTTTACCTGGCTTTGGTATCAGGGATATGCTGGCTTCATAGAATAAGCTTGGGAGTATTCTGTTCTTTTCTATGTTCTGGAATACCTTTAGTAGTAGTCGTGTTGATTCTTCTCTGAATGTTTGGTAGAACTCTGCAGTGAAGCCATCAGGGCCAGGGCTTTTTTGTTTTGTTTTGTTGGGAGTTTTTTTGATTACCTTTTCAATCTCTCCTTTTGTTACGGGTCTATTTAGTTGTTCTGTTTGTGTTAGTTTAGGTAGGTAGTGTGTTTCTAGGAATTCATCCATTTCTTCTAGGTTTACAAATTTGTTAGAGTACAATTTTTTACAGTAATCTGATATGATTCTTTTAATTTCAGTTGTGCCTGTTGTAATATTGCCCACCTCATTTCTTATTTGGGTTATTTGCTTTCTCTCCTGTTTTTCTTTTGTCACTTTGGCCAATGATTTATCAATTTTGTTGATTTTTTTCAAAGAACCAGCTTTTGGTCTTGTTAATTCTTTCAATTGCTTTTCTGTTTTCTATTTCATTTAGTTCAGCTCTAATTTTTATAATTTGTTTTCTTCTGGTTCCCAAGGGTTTCTTTTGTTGCTCTTCCTACTTGTTTAAGTTGTAAGGATAATTCTTTGATTTTGGCCCTTTCTTCTTTTTGTATTGTGCATTTATTGATGTAAATTGACCTCTGAGCACTGCTTTCGCTGTGTCCCAGAGGTTCTGATATGAAGTGTTTTCATTCTCATTGGAGTCTATGAATTTCTTTATTCCATCTTTAATGTCTTCTGTAATCCAGTCATTTTTTGAGCAGGGTATTGTTCGGTTTCCAAGAGTTTGATTTCTTTTCCCTGCTTTTTCTGTTATTGATTTCCACTTTTCCGGCCTTATGGTCAGAAAAGATGCTTTGTAATATTTCGATGTTTTGGATTCTGCTAAGCCATGCTTTTTTTTTTTTTTTAATTAACTTTTATTGAGCTTCAAGTGAACGTTTACAAATCAAGTCAGACTGTCACATATAAGTTTATATACACCTTATTCTGTTCTGCCACTTGCTCTCCCCCTAATGAGTCAGCCCGTCCAGTCTCTCCTTTCGTGACAATTTTGCCAGCTTCCAACTCTCTCTATCCACCCATCCCCCCTCCAGACAGGAGATGCCAACACAGTCTCAAGTGTCCACCTGATACAAATAGCTCACTCTTCATCAGCATCTCTCTCCTACCCACTGTCCAGTCCCTTTCATGTCTGCTGAGTTGTCTTCGGGAATGGTTCCTGTCCTGGGCCAGCAGAAGGTTTGGGGACCATGACCGCCGGGATTCCTCTAGTCTAAGTCAGACCATTAAGTATGGTCTTTTTGTGAGAATTTGGGGTCTACATTCCGCTGATCTCCTGCTTCCTCAGGGGTTCTCTGGTGTGCTCCCTGTCAGGGCAGTCATCAGTTGTAGCCGGGCACCATCTAGTTCTTCTGGTCTCAGGATGATGTAAGTCTCTAGTTCATGTGGCCCTTTCTGTCTCTTGGGCTCTTAGTTATCGTGTGACCTTGGTGTTCTTCATTCTCCTTTGATCCTGGTGGGTTGAGACCAATTGATGCAGGATTCTGCTAAGCCATGCTTCATAAACTAATAAATGGTCTATTCTAGAGACTGTTCCATGTGCACTAGAAAAGAAAGTATACTTAGCTACTGTTGGGTGGAGTGTTCTGTATATGTCTATGAGGTCAAGTTGGTTGATTGTGGCATTTAGATCTTCCGTGTTTTTACTGAGGTTCTTTCTTGATCTCCTGTCCTTCACCAAAAGTGGTCTGTTGAAGTCTCCTACTGTTATTGTGGAGCTGTCTATCTCACTTTTCAATGCTGATAGAGTTTTTTTATGTATCTTGCAGCCCTATCATTGGGTGCATAAATATTTAATATGGCTATATCTTCTTGGTGTATTGTCCCTTTAATCATTATGTAGTGTCCTTCCTTATCCTTTCTGATGGATTTAACTTTAAAGTCTATTTTGTCAGAAATTAATATTGCCACTCTTGCTTTTTTGATTGTTGTTCGCTTGATATATTTTTTTTTTCATCCTTTCAGTTTTAGTTTGTTTTTGTCTCTAAGTCTAAGGTGTGTCTCTTGTAGGCAGCATATAGATGGATCTTGTTTTTTCATCCATTCTGCCACTCTCTGTCTCTTTATTGGTGCATTTAGTCCATTTGTATTCAGGGTAATTACGGATAGGTATGAATTTAGCGCTATCATTCTGATGTCTTTTTTCCTGTGTTGTTGACAGTTTCTTTTTCCCACAGAATTTTATGTGCTGAGTAGATTATCTTTATATATTGTGTTTTCCTCATATTCGTTGTTGTTGATTTTGTTTCTGCTGAGTCTATTTTTTTCTTGTATTTTATTTTGACGTGTAGGATAGTTTGTCACCTTTGTGGTTACCTTACTATTTACCCCTATTTTTCTACATTTAAACCTAACTTTTTTTTCTTTGTATTGCCTTGTCTTCCTCTCCATATAAAGGATCTATGAATACATTTCTTAGTCCCTCTTTATTGTTTTAATGTTGTCTTCTTTTACATAATAACATCGCTGTTTCCCTGTTTTGAGCCGTTTTTATCTTGAATTATTTTTGTGCTTTCCCTGTCTGGGTTGACTTCTGATTCCTCTGCCCAGTGTTCTAGTCTTGGGTTGATACCTGATATTATTGATTTTCTAACCAAAGATCTCCCTTTAGTATTTCTTATAGTTTTGGTTTGGTTTTTTACAAATTCCCTAAACTTCTGTTTATCTGGAAATGTCTTAATTTCACCTTCATATTTGAGAGACAGTTTTGCTGGATATATGATTCTTGGCAGCCAATTTTTTTCCTTCAATTTTTTAAATAAGTCATCCTGCTGCCTTCTTGCCTGCACTGTTTCTACCGAGTAGACCAAGCTTATTTTTGTTGACTCTCCTTTGTAGGTGACTTTTCATTTATCCCTAGTGGCTCTTAAAATTCTGTCTTTATCTTTGGTTTTAGCAAATTTGATATAACATGTCTTGGTGACTTTCTTTTAAAATCTACCTTATGTGGAGTTTGATGAGCATCTTGGATAGATATTTTCTCATCTTTCATGATGTCAGGGAAGTTTTCCACCAACAAATCTTCAACAATTCTCTCTGTATTTTCTATTATCCCTCCGTGTACTGGTACTCCAATCACTTGTAGGTTATTTCTCTTGGTAGTGTCTCACATGATTCTTAAGGTTTCTTCGTTTTTTTACATTTGTTATCTGTTTTTCTTCAAATATATTAGTGCCAAGTGCTTTATCTTCAAGCTCACAAATTCTGCATTCCACTTGCTCAATTCTGCTCCTCTGACTTTCTATTGAGTTGTCTACTTCTATAATTTTATTGTTAATCTGAATTTCTGATTGCTGTCTATGGATTTTTCCAGCTTATTAAATTTTTCATTATGTTCCTGAATAATCTTTTTAATTTCTTCAACTGCTTTATCTGTGTGTCCCTTGGCTTTTTCTGCATACTGCCTGATTTCCTTCCTGATGTCTTGATGGGTTCTGTGTATTACTTTTTTGTATTCTGCCTTCAGTAGTTCCAGGAAGGCACTTTCATCTAGAAGATCCCTTGATTCTTTGTTTTGAGAGCTTGTTGAGATGATCATGCTCTATTTCTTTATGTGGCTTGAGATTGACTGTTGTCTCTGAGTGATTTATAAGTTATTGTATTAGTTTATTTTATGTTTGCTTACTGTGTCATAGCTTCTTGCTTTGTTTTGTTTTGTTATACCCAAATGGGTTGTTTGAGTGAGCTAGCTTGATTATTTTTGGCTTTGGGGCTCTGGAGTCCTGTCCTCAGATGGCTAAGCTGTTATCAAGTATATCAGTCTAGGAGTCCATTCACTTTTCTTGCATGAATTCAGCTCAGGTGTTCAGGTAGCTGATCATTAAGTGTGTGGTACAGGCTCTGTCCTACAGTCTTAGAGGGGCAGGGTTGATTGGTGTATGTACTGGTACCTGGTTGCAGCAGTGTGTCATGCTCTGAACAAGACGGGGGGCTTAGAATCATCCCCCAAGTGTCTCTAAGGAAAGCGTATCCCTATTCCCTAGAGTGTACAGGTGGGCACCCAATGTTTTTGGTTGTAAGGACTGGGAGGTACCAGTTATCCTTGGACCCATGTCACAGGTGGCTGGGTGACCTGAGTGGAGCCACTTTATGTGGGTAGGTGAGGATCCTGTTTAATAGGCAAAGCAATGTCAAACATCAAACACCCACCTCTCCACCACATGGCTGAAATGCTTGTAGTCTGCCAACAAGGGCCTATTCTCCTGAAATAGGCCCACACAGGTCCATGGAGAGACAAAAGGTATTCGAAGTCCATGGGCCATTTATGCCTGGACAGGAACCGCTTCTGTCCTGAGATCCTCCAGTTAGTGGAACTGGAAAATTATCTTTTCCCCAATTGCAAATTTATTCCTTCTCCAATGATGGGAGGATGGCTCTAGGTGCTCAACAGGGCCTATCTCAGGCCCAGGGAAATCAGCTGCTGAAGTCGGCTCAGGAGCGGGGGAGAGGGGGCGGGCTTAGTAACTTATACACAAGTACTTAGCTTTTGTCAAGAGTGTCATTCCCTGGTTCCAGAAGTGTGAGTAGGCTATGTGGCTGGCTGCTTCTCCCTGAGGAAACTGCAGCCAAATGCTAGTACTAGCCTGCTGCAGCCGCTTCCGGGAATGGTGCTGAGGTCTCCCCACTATTCAGGTACGGTAACTCCTCTCCGCTTCTGAACCATCTCTCCCTCCCCCTTCCTCTCAGTTCATTTTCTAACCTTGCCTTTGATGTTCAGGGCTTCTAGCTTGCCATAAATATACTCATTTCACTTGTTTTTTTTTTGGTTCTATATTGTAACAGAGCTCGCGGGAAGCGTCTCTCTATTCTGCCATCTTGGCCCTGTCCCTCTAAGAATCTAGTCTTTGTTTTAAGAGGGACAACAAGAAGCATCTGACTATTCCACCATCTTAGCCCTGCTCTACTATTCTTTTTTAGCTAGCTTCTCTCTGTCATATACACTAAATTTGCAACTAGCTAATCTGATAATCCAATGTGTTCCTATGAGGAAAGACTAGAGCTACAAAACTTCCCCATGCTTATTCTCACCATGGCCTCTCTTTACTATCCTATGGTATTGTCATTTTACTCTGAAGTATAGGAACTTCACTTGACAAGGGAAAAAGGTAATTGGCTGGAAAAGATCACTTTGAATATGAGAAATTCATGGAACCATCTATTGATACAATGTAGGGGGACACCTACTTTGATTCATATCTGAGGGCTAAAGTGGTCATGATTTTAGTTACGAGGGCACAGTATCAGGAATGGACAGGCTGTGAAGCTGATGTGCTGGCCAGATTTTCTTTTCCCCTGCCTTAGTTTGGACTTGTGGTGCTTGAGACTGATGTGGGTGGACCCAGGAAAAGAATATCACATGTGGCTCTGAATAGGGGGTGAAGTGGATAAGACATCCAAGGAGGTATCACTTGACAGGAGAGGACTAGTATTGCTGAATAGAAAAGGCTAGAAAACTCTCTAGTGAGTAAAGGTTATTCTCAGCTTATTATAAAAATATTTATATTTATTCATTTATAAAATCTGGATATTTATACTTAAAGACTCAGCCCTTTGTACGTCAAACTTTTGACTCATCTTTGGAATGATCATTTTATTTAGAAATACTAATTTTTTAACTAAACTATACCTATTGCTATCTAGTAGAATTCTAACTCATAGCGACCGTAAAGGACAGAGTAGAACTTTACCATAGGGTTTCCAAGGCTGTAAGTCTTTATGGAAGCAGACTGCAGCGTCTTTCTCCTGCTGTAACTAAACATCTACCAAAATGTTTAGTTTAACCTAAAATATGTTAATGTATTTCTCTCACAGAATCAGGTAACTGCCTAATTTTGTAGAAAAATTACTTTAGGTTCCTTTATTTTAAAAAAATCATTTATACTCAGCAGGAGTCTCACCTCAGAAATAGCAATGCATTATTTAATTTTGAAAGTATTTTAGTGTGACATTTTAGACATTTTGAGAAGTGCATGAAAGATAAGATTACCTGACAGTAGGGCTGTTTCACAACATCATTACACTGATTAACTACCAGAGCCATTTCATTTACATGAAACCATTTGATTATGGCATTGGGAATCAAGTGATATTGTGTTTGGAAGCATTTGTGCGTGCTATTTATTTCAGCATAATGCATATTTATTGGTATTTTATTCACAATATAAGTCACATGTTAATAACAGCTTAACAGGCTTTAGAGTCTTCCCTTTTCACGTGTTCAGTAACAAGCTCATAAGCAATTCCACAAAGTACATATATCCATGAAGAGCTCCTAATCATATATACAAAGCGGAGTTTCTTCCACTGTTGAGCAGAGAGTTGTACTATGTAGTCCTCTTTGTAGGGGTGCCAGATTTACCAAATTAAAATATAGGATACACAGTTAAATTTTAATTTCCTATAAACAACAAATGATCGCTTAAGGTAAATACGTCTCATGCAATATGTAGGGTACACTTATACTAAAAAACTATTTGTTGTTTATCAAAAATTCAAATTTAACTGGGTGTCTACAATTTATCTGACAACTTTGCCGCATTGTGCTAGAAAGATGAGCTTGTTATCAACTTTTGGAAAATATCCAACAATACATATTTCAAGCTAGTACAAGTCATATAGAAATTTCACCTTAGTAGCATGAAATTTAGACATGCCTTGAGCCATCACAGCCCTTCCAAAATAACCTACCATCATTTGCATCTTGGATTCTGTCAGATAGAGCTGGCTGGCGTCCCTTCCCTGTAAGTAACATCTATGGAATTAAATTGTGTGAAGGAACCTATTGAGAGTAAACGAATTTAGATCCTAAGTTAGAACTTCATTAGACCAGGTGGAAGTTTAATGCCCAAACAGAACAAAAAGGAGTGATGGCTGGTGTGTTCCAATCCATCAGATTGTAGAAAAACTCAATGGGGAATCAGAGCAAGGTTGTGACAGGGGAATGGATGCAGGTTCTGGGCTAACTTGACACATTCCATCCTGGGCAGTAAGACTTCTCAGAGTCTTCACTGGAGGCAGCAAGGGGAGCTTTTAGAGCACCTCATTGCTGGGACTTCAGCTCAGGGCTTAGTGACAATAGCAGGCTGCACTAGCAGCCAAATGATGGTCCTAATGGCAATTCAAGATCTGAGGTTGTACTGACCAGAGGTTAGTATAGAGTATAGACTTACTACCCTTTTTTCCCATCCCCAACTTTGTGACCCGGTGTTCATGCCACCTCTTACTTTCCTTGAGAGTATTTGGATGGAGATCTAAGATGAAGAACACAACTGTATCACATCTGCATCACATCTGCATTATGTGGTTAAGCTGGTGATGTAGAGGCTGATGCTGATTCAGAGCTACTGCCAATGGATGAACAGCCCTATGTGTTCAGGAGCTGTCAACACCATCGACTTCTATGTGTGATACGTGGGTGATTTCTGTGGGTGATACTTGTGCTTCTTGCAACAGAGTTCAGAAACTAAAGATTAATGAGAGGAAGAGACAATTTATCAGGGGTGAAACATTAGTAAAAGCAGGAAGGTCTTTTGCTTTTTGGATCTGGAATAACCAGGAGGATTTGTCATTGTTTCAGATATCTTTGGTGTCTAGCCAAGTCCGTGGCACTGACTGCAAGCACACTTGGCTCCATCATCTCTTCTGTGACCCCCAGTACCCCAACAACCCTGTCCCCACTGCACAAGTTGTTGCCAGACTGAAAAACAGTGGTAGCTCTTCTTTCTCCTTTTTCTTTGCTATTTTTAGAGAAATTTGAATAACAACCTATTTCCTTCATTTATTATTCTTGATGAATAGTAAATTATTCTAACAGCATTGACTGTTTTATTCATTTATTATTTGAGGATGATTAGAAGTGAAGAGCTATTACAAAGCCTCACCAGTTCCAAAAATTAGAACTTAGAATTTTGTGTTTCCTTTTGGCTTGAGTAATTATCTCTAATTCTGTCACACAGACACACCTCTTTCTTTTTTCCTAATCACGATCTGTTTTTATTTCAAAATCAGTATGCCCAATCCTCAAAAATTTATCCCAAGGGATGATATATGAGCCTCTGAAATTCAGTCTTGCCCAGATATACAGGGTTTTAAATTATGTTTACAATCAAAAAGGTTCTATAACTCGTTCACAAGTGTGTTCTTTAACTGTACAGAATACTGAATAAGACATGGCCTATGGGTAACAACATAGGTTCATGCCAGAATAAAGCACGATGCTATTTACAGATTACTCTGTGAGGTCCTAATCTGAGGGTAAAATAACATGGAATGTGAAAATATACTTTTTTTAATCTTGGTACCTGTTTTTAAAAAATCCTTTACTTCCAGGTGTTTAAAGCCTTAACTTACCCTTTAACCGTACTTTTCCACCACCACCACCCCCAAGCATTCTACAGTCTAGTGAAAGTGGACCAGTTGCTTTTCTCCAAATATGATTTCAGCTTTCTCATCACCTAAATGATGCAATATGTAGAATTAAATTGTGTGAAGGAACCTATTGAGAGTAAACGAATTTAGATCCTAACTTCATTAGACCAGGTGGTCTAACTTTCTGCTTTTATTGGCCTGGAAAATCTTTTTAGTTTCTCCACACAACTTCCCCATTTCCACCTGTGAAAATCCAATATTTCTGTGAATACTCACTTTAAATTACTTCTTTAATCACCTCAGCTCAAAATGTCCTCTCCCTTCTATAATCTTCCCCACTTCCCCTAAGGGACTACACTGACAACTTTCCACTGTCATGCATGGGAGCAGCTTTAGGCAGGCTTTGTGGTAACTTAAAGTCTATGTAATTTGGAGGACACTTCTTAGGAAAAAAAAATTACAAATTAAAAATTAAGTATAAAAAAGAAAATTGGGGGAGTTACATCAACAACAATGATGGAGTAAAGAACTCCAAAAGTCCACCCCTCCATAAAATTTACTAAAAAGTGGCAAAACTTTTCTGGAACTCTGGAAACTAACCAAAAGCTTGTAGCAACCTAGGAAGTGCTTATTCATAAAAAGTGGCTGAATTTCAGTAAAAGCAGTGAGCTCTGTTGGATTTTAACTTATTCTAGCCCCACCTCTCTCTCTTCTCAAATCAGTGGTAGCCTTGAAAATAACAACCTGCATTCCTGGTACCAGTATGAAAGGGAGCAGAATGGACATCATTTGCAAAGAGCTGCAATTATTTGATTTGGCAGTGTGGTGTCTCCGTGAAAGATAAGCTCAAAAGACTGATCTAACTCAGAATGCAAGCAGTGCTAAAGCCACTACCAATGGGAGCATACATTTCTTATAAACCTTTACAGGGAAATATTTTAGTTGTTGATGCCTGAGGCAATGGCTAACAGTTGAGGAAAACAACGGACTAATAAAAAAGCTTGACAGGGAAGATGCTTTGGGGAAAGTCTTAGGCTGGGTTCTCTAGAGAAGAAAAACCAGTAAAGAGTATAAATATATGTATATAGAGAGATTTATATCAAGAAAATGGCTCATGCAGCTGTAGAGGCTGTAATGTCCCAAGTCCATCCGTTAGTATAGAGGCTTCTCCTGATTCACATAGCAGCATGGGCTGGCCAACCCAAGACCAGAAGTTTGAGGAGGAGGGCTCTTGCTCACAGGCTGTGAAGATTGACGAATTCCAAGATTGGCAGGCAAGACTGGAGGTAAACTGTTAGCTCAAGTCTTAAGACCTGGAGGTCAGACGAACAGGAGCCAGCTGCAGGATCCAGAATGAGTGAAAGCCGTGAGCTCTGCTAGAACATTTGCCTACACTTGATGCAGGCCACATGCCCAAAGAAACTCACAGCAGATTCCATCATGGGGCTGTTCATGTACCAAATCTCAACAGGGAAGTGACCACGCCACCACATGATTGCCAAAATGCTGAGAATCATGGCCCAGCCAAGTTGACACACAATCTCAACCATCACAGGGAATAAGGACATTGAAAATCTCTGACATGTTCCTGGGAGTTTAGAAGGTCAAACATATGACCAGAACTGTGTACATGTTCAGGAAGGACCCAGAAAAAACTAAATTCTCACTTCTGGTTAATCTCAATAGACTCATAACAAGTGAAGAGATGACATATGTGATCAAAAACATCCCAACAAAAATAAGTCCTGGATCAGATGGCTTTCCTGGGGAAACCAAAAATTTGGAGAACAATTGACACCAATATATTTAAACTCTTCCAAAAAAATAGAGAAGAAAGATATACTCCCTAATTCATTGTCTGAAGCAAACATAACCCTGATACCAAAACCAGACAGAGATAACACAAGAAAACAACAGGTCAGTATCTCTTATGAATATAGATGCAAAAATCCTCAACAAAATGCTAGCAAAAAAATCCAACAGCTTATTAAAAGAGTCGTGAGCCATGGCCAAGTGAGATTTATTTCAGGAATACAGGGATATTTCAATATCAGAAAACCAATCACACCACATAAATAGAACAAAGGAAAAAAATTTTCTCTAGATCATCTCTATGAATGCAGAAAAAGCATTTGATAAAAACCAACACCCTTTTTATGAAAACCCTAAAGAAGATTGGAATAGAAAGAAAATTGCTCAGTAACATTCAGGACATATACAAAAAGCCAACAGCCAACATTATACTTCATGGAGAAAAACTGAGAGTTTTCCCCTTGAAACTGGGAAAAAGACAAGTTTGCCTGCTGTCACGACTTCTGTTCAATATTGTATTAGAAGTCCCATCCAGAGCAATAAGATGAGAAAAGGGAATAAAAGGTATCCAGATTGGAAAAGAAGAAATAAAGTTATCTCTATTGGCTGATGATATAATCCTATATATAGAAAATCCCAGAGTCCACAAGAAAACATCTAGAGCTCTTAGAGTAATTTAGCAAAGAAAAAGTTGCAGGGTACAAGCTCAACCATAAAAAGCCAGTTGAGTTTGTATACACCAGCAATAAGAAACATGAAAGGGAAATTAGAGAAATAATTCCATTTACAATACCATCTAAGAGAGTAAAATACCTAGGAATAAATTTAACCAGGGACATGAAGGACTTATACAATGAAAATTATAAAACATTGCTGAGAGCTTAAAGAAGATTTAAATAAATGGAAAGATGTTCCATGTTCATGAACTAGAAGACTTAATATTGTTTAGATGTCAACACAACCCTAGGTGACCTATAGATTCAATGCAATCCCCAAGAAAATTCCAACATCTTTCTTTACAGAAATAGATAAACCAGTGCTCAACTTTATATGGAATGGCAAGAGGCCCCAAATAGCTAAAGCAATGTAGAAAACAGGCAACAAAGGAGGAGGACTTACTCTTCCTGATTTTAAAACATACCTATGTTGTTGTTTTTAGGTGCCGTCGAGTTGGTTCCGACTCATAGCAATCCTATGTACAACAGAACGAAACACTGCCTGGTCCTAAACCATCCTCACAATAGTTGTTATGCTTGAGCTCATTGTTGCAGCCACTGTGTCAATCCACCTCTTTGAGGGTCTTCCTCTTTTCCACTGACCCTGCACTTTGCCAAGCATGATGTCCTTCTCCAGGGACTGATCCCTCCTGACAACATGTTCAAAGTATGTAAGACGCAGTTTCACCATCCTTGCCTCTAAGGAGCATTCTGGTTGTACTTCTTCCAAGAGAAATTTGTATATTCTTTTGGCAGTCCATGGTATATTCAATAATCTTCACCAACACCACAATTCAAAGGCATCAATTCTTTGGTCTTCCTTATTCATTGTCCAGCTTTCACATGCATATGATGTGATTGAAAATACCATGGCTTGGGTCAGGCACACCTTAGTCTTCAAGGTGATATCTTTGCTCCTCAACGCTTTGAAGAGGTCCTTTCCAGCAGATTTGCCCGATGCAACGGGTCCTTTGATTTCTTGACTGCTGCTTCCACCGCTGTTGATTGCAGATCCAAGTAAAAGGAAATCCTTGACAACTTCAGTCTTTTCTCCGTTTATCATGATGTTGCTCATTGGTCCAGTTGTGAGGATTTTTGTTTTCTTTATGTTGAGGTGCAATCCATACTGAAGGCTGTGGTCTTTGATCTTCATTAGTAAGTGCTTCAAGTGTTTTTGACTTTCAGCCATAAAGGTTGTGTCATCTGTAGGTTGTTAATGAGTCTTCCTCCAATCCTGATGCCCCGTTCTTTATATAGTCCAGCTTTTTGGATTATTTGCTCAGCATACAGATTGAATAGGTATGGTGAAAGAATACAACCCTGACGCACAGCTTTCCTGACTTTAAACCAATCAATATCCCCTTGTTCTGGCCTAACAACTGCTTCTCGATCTATGCAAAGTTTCCTCATGAGCACAATTAAGTGTTCTGGAATTCCTATTCTTCGCAATGTTATCAATAATTTGTTATGATCCACACAGTTGAACGGCTTTGCTTAGTCAATAAAACAGAGGTAAACATCCTTCTGGTGTTCTCTGCTTTCAGCCAGGATCCATCTGACATCAGTAATGATAAGCCCTGGTTCCATGTTCTTTTCTGAAACCAGCCTGAATTTCTGGCAGTTCCCTGTTGATATACTGCTGCAGCCATTTTTGAATGATCTTCAGCAAAATTTTGCTTGTGTGTGATATTAATGATATTGTTTGGTAATTCCTACATTCGGTTGGATCACCTTTCTTGGGAATAGGCATAAATATGGGTCTCTTCTAGTCAGTTGGCCAGGAAGCTATCTTCCACATTTCTTGGCATAGACGAGTGAGCACCTCCAGTGCTGCCTCGGTTTGTTGAAACATCTCAATTGATATTCTGTCAATTCCTGGAGCCTCGTTTTTTGCTAATGTGTTCAGAGCAGTTTGGACTTCTTCCTTCAGTACTATGGGTTCTTGATCATATGCTACCTCTTGAAATGGTTGAAAGTCGACTAATTCTTTTTGGTCTAATGACTCTGTGTGTTCCTTCCAGCTTCTTTTGATGTTTCCTGTGTCATTTAATATTTTTCCTGTAGAATCCTTCACTATTGCAACTTGAGGCTTGAATTTTTCTTCAGTTCTTTCAGCTTGAGAAACACTGAGCATGTCTTCCCTTTCAGTTTTCCATCTCCAGCTCTTTGCACATGTCATTATAATACTTTACTTCATCTTCTCGAGCTGCCCTTTGAAATCTTCTGTTCAGTTCTTTTACTTCATCATTTCTTCCTTTTGCTTTAGCTGCTTGATGTTCATGAGCAAGTTTCAGAGTCTCGCCTGACATCCATCTTAGTCTTTTCTTTTTTCCCTGTCTTTTCAATGACCTCTTGCTTTCTTCATGTGTGATGTCCTTGATGTCATTCCCCAACTCGTCTGGTCTTTAGTCACTAGTGTTCAATGTGTCAAATCTATTCTTGAGATGGTATCTACATTCAGGTGGGATATACTCAAGGTCATATTTTGGCTCTCATGGACTTGCTCTGATTTTCTTCTGTTTCAGCCTGAACTTTCATATGAGCAATTGATGGTCTGTTCCACAGTCGGCCCCTGGCCTTGTTCTGACTGATGGTATTGAGCTTTTCCATGGTCTTTTTCCACAGATGTAGTCAATTTGATTCCTGTGTGTTCCATCTGGTGAGGTCCATGTGTATAAAAAATAGTCGCTGTTTATGTTGGTGAAAGAAGGTATTTGCAATGAAGAAGTCATTGGTCTTGCAAAATTCTATCATTCAATCTCCCGCATTGTTTCTATAACCAAGACCATATTTTCCAACTACTGATCCTTCTTCTTTGTCTCTAACTTTTGCATTCTAATCACCAGTAATTATCAATGCATCCTGATTGCATGTTTGGTAGATTTCAGACTGTAGCAGCTGATAAAAATCTTCATTTTCTTCATCTTTGGCCTTAGTGGTTGGTGGATAAATTTGAATAATAGTCATATTAACTGGTCTTCCTCGTAGGCATGTGGATATTATCCTATCACTGGCAGTGTTGTACTTCAGGATAGATCTTGAAATGTTCTTTTTGACCATGAATGCAACACCATTCCTCTTCAAGTTGCCATTCCTGGCATAGTAGACTATATGATTGTCTGATTCAAAATGGCCAATACCAGTCCATTTCAGCTCACTAATGCCTAGGATATTGATGTTTATGTGCTCCATTTCATTTTTGATAATTTCCAATTTTCCTAGATTCATGTTTTGTACATTCCATGTTCTGATGCTTAATGGATGTTTGCAGCTGTTTCTTCTCATTTTGAGTTGTCCCACACCAGTAAATGAAGGTCCCAAAAGCTTTACTCTATCCACGTCATTAAGGTCGACTCTACTTTGAGGAGACAGCTCTTCCCCAGCCTTCCAATCGGGGGGCTCATCTTCCAGCACTATATCAGACAATGTTCCACTGCTATTCATAAGGTTTTCACAGGGTAATTCTTTTCAGAAATAGGCTGCTGGGTCCTTCTTCCTAGTCTGTCTTAGTCTGGAAGTTCAGCTGAAACCTGTCCTCCATGGGTGACCCTGCTGGTATCCAAATACTGGTGGCATAGCTTCCAGCATCACAGCAACATGCAAGCACCCACAGTACGACAAACTGACAGACATGTGGGAGAAAATATAGTAAAGGCACAAAAGATAAAATAAATAAATGGAGTGTCATAAAAATTAAAAACTTCTACTCTATAGGGCCTTTATGAGTTGGAATTGACTGGACAGCAATGGATTTGGGTATATAAAAATATGTATGTAACATATTTATATAATTATTTTCCTTATATGTGTTTATTATGTTATATATAAAAAATGCTAGAATATCTTGATGTCAACATTTTCCCTAAATTTTTATATGTTTACTCTTTGATTGCTTATTGATACTATTTCAATGCTATACTATTTTCTGCAGAGAAACTGAAATAATCATATCTTTTTAGTATTGCTGATTGAATGATATTTTATTATTGATATTTGGGGTGAAAAAATACGCAACTTCGCACAACATACTCCTTATTTGGAGTTCTGCTTCAGGGTTTTGCCTTTCAAACACTGAAATTCTGCTAAATTCTATTTCACTTGTTTCCCATCAAAAAGAAGGGTGTATGGCATATTTATAATTGTATAGACTGAATTTCAAGTATATTCTATGGGGAAGAAACAATTCTTGTTGACTGGGGAACAATGGGAACCAAATACTCCACTTACAGTTTTACATATGTGATATTTGGACTACAGACTAGCTTCCTCCTCCATGTACTTTAATTCTTATTTACATTCCACTCTCCACATTTGCCTTGTACCAGAACATATGTATACCATGAGAGGTCTGTGCCTATTGGTCCTATACATTCATATTGCAAGTACTTTGACACAGTAGGCAGTAGGATATTTTTGTTCTTGGATCCCCCTGCCCCAATAAACTTTTAATATATCCCACTAAACACTAAACACAAATCTAATGTATTCCTAATTCAACTTCTCCTTAGATGTTGTGGTTGTTTTTAGGTGCCTTAGAATCCTTTCCTATCACTGACAACGTTGTACTTCAGGATAGATCTTGAAATGTTCTTTTTGATGATGAACGCAACACCAGTCCTCTTCAAGTTGTCATTCCTGGCATTGTAGACCAATTCAAAAAGGCCAGTACCAGTCCATTTCAGCTCACTAACGCCTAGGATACCAACGTTTATGCATTCCATTTCATTTTTGACGATTTCCAATTTTCTTAGATTCATACTTCATACATTCCACCTTCCAATGATTAATGGATGTTTGCAGCTGTTTATTCTCATTTTGAGTCATCCCTCGTCAGCAAATGAAGGTCCTGAAAGCTTTACATCCATATCATTAAGGTGTACTCTATTTTGAGGAGGCAGCTCTTCCCCAGTTGTTTTTTGAGTACCTTCCAGCCTGAGGGGCTCATCTGTGGCACTACATCAGACTGTGTTCCACTGTTATTCATCAGATTTTCACTGGCTAGTTCTTTTCAGAAGTAGACCGCTGGGTCCATTTTCCCAGTCTGTGTTAGTCTGGAAGCTCAGCTGAACCCTGTCCACCATGGGTGACCTTGCTGGTATTTGAATCCTGGTGGCACAGCTTCCAGCATCATTGCAACACGCAAGCACCCATAGTACAAACTGACAGACACACAAAACAAAACCACACAGATCCCCAAAATTACCCTGGCCCTCAGTGCTACAAAACGGAAGGAAAGCATTGGAGGAGAATTTTCAGTGAAAGAGACAGTAGTCTTAAAAGAGTGTGATTAACGTGGCTTACTTTTGCAAATTTTACACAGACATAGCTGCATGTGAATACATGCGTGGGCCACCCTAAGAGCTGTGAAAGGGGCCTGTGCAAGTGAGAGGTCCTGACACTTATGCACATTGAACAAACGAGGCTTCTAGCTGGTTCTTATATTTTAGTGACAGTTTGTGAAGCTATTTACTGACTCTTGAAAATTTTCACTCTCAACACCTGAACAAACTTTAGATTTGGTAGGATAAGCTGGATGGGAACCCTTCCAAGGAATTTAATGAGAGGACTTAACAAAAGCTAACAGACCACTTCAAACTAATGCTCACCATATGTAAATATGTGTCTCTCCTCTAGTGAATGAAAATAGAAACACAATTAAGAGAAAAACTTGAATATCAAAGGAGAAGATGTCTGCACTGTGGGTTTAATTTTAATGAGTATTTTAATATTTCACTACAATTTGAATGAACTAATAGTTTTTGAGCAAGAATAAGCTGGCATGTTAATTTACAAGATGAATATTCTCATATTCCACAGCATCTGGCTACATTTCCAAGCAGAGAAAATCTTTCTTGTTTCTTGGACTTTGATTCCTTTGACTTGACCTGGTCATTGATCTACATAATCTATAAAGCCCCTTCCACCTAACCCAGTTTTTATTTTAGAATCTCTATTAACTGTTCCCTGGTTGGCACAGTTTGTGCTTTACTACTAATAGCTGGTGGTTCAAACCCACCTGGAGGCACTGCTGAAGAAAGGCCTGGTGATCTGCTTCCATAAAGATTATAGTCAAGAAACTCCTATGGACAGTTCTACTCTGTAACACAGGGGGCTGCCATGAGTTGGAATTGACTTCATGGCAAGGGTTGGGTTTTGGGGTTTTTTAAATTAATTATAGTTCTTTTAAATTTTTTCTATTTGTTTTATTTAGTGAAATCTAAAACCAAATCTGTCATTTCCACCTTTCATTTTTGGAATTATGTCTCAGTCATTCACTCGTTTTATTCTTCTGTATGTATTTTTATTTAAGGGCTGAAATCACATTATGCCAAAGGGGAAAAGTGAATGTAGTTTCAGTCAACTCCATTGAAACGTTGGCAGTCCTTCAACAGAGTCAGTGACTCCTGAGCTGGGTGTTTCCCTTTCACTCGCTTATTTTGGCATCAGGTTAATCTACGCCATATTAGAACTCTGGTGGTCCAATATAGTAGCCATGCCCCAAGTTCATTTATTGACTTACTATGGGTAAATCTCTGGCATTTCTAAGCTCTGACATCATTTATTAGGGAGATAAATGAGAGTAATTAAGCTTCAAGGCCAGAAGTGTTGAAACTGTTTGGAATTAGTGTGCTATTAAAATGACAGAGGGCCTGGCTCTAAGAGCTAAGACCTGTTCTCTCACCTCCAGCTTTACTTCTTCGAGTGGCCTCTGGTGACCCTCCTTATAGTATATATTTTTCCATAAGGCTAAATATAACCCTATGGACAATGGAACACATGGATGGCCAGTTGTTATTAAGTGCCATCTATTAATAGATTAGTGTTCAGCTAGACAGGTGATAATGATTATTTTAGTTCATGTTTTTTAATCAATTCACTTAAATAACTGGGCTAGATGCTTATAAATTCTCTCTTCAGGAAGAATATAAGTTATTTCTTTTCATAAAGTAGACCCAGGTTTGTGAAACTTTTTGATTTTTCTTGAAAATACCGTACCATACCAGTTTCCACTGAGTTGATTTCCGCTCATGGTGAACCCCATCTGTGTCAGAGTAGAACTGTGCTCCACGAGGTTTTCAAATGGCTGATTTTTCTGAAGTAGATCCCCAGGCCTTTCTTCCAAGGTGCCTATGCATGAATTTGAACTGTCAACCTTTCTGTTAGAAGCTGAGTATGCTGACCATTTGTACCATCCAGGGACTCCAGGGCAAGATTAGTATTTAATTATTTAAAACAGCTAAAATGTAAGGAAGACTAAAGACCCAAGCCATGGTGTTTTCAATTATATGCATGTGAAAGCTGGACAATGAATAAGGAAGACCAAAGAAGAATTGACGCTTTTGAATTGTGGTGTTGGCGAAGAATATTGAATATACCATGGACTTCTAAAAGAACGACAATATCTGTCTTGGAAGAAGGACAACCAGAATGCTTCTTGGATGAGAATGGCGAGACTACGTATCACATACTTTGGACATATTATCAGGAGGGATCAGTCCCTGGAGAAGGACATAATGCTTGGTAGAGGGTCAGCGGAAAGCAGGAAGACCCTCAACGAGATGGACTGACATAGTGACTGCAACAATGGGCTCAAGCATACCAACAATTGTGAGGATGGCACAAGACTAGGCAACATTTCGTTCTGTCGCACATGTGGTTGCTATGAGTTGGAACTGACAGGACGGCATCTAACAACAACAGCAAAGTGTAATGAGTAAGATCATATTTGTTTAATTGTTTTTAGTTGATACAAACTGAATAATAAAGTCTCTTAACCTCCTTAAGTGCGAAAAGATCTTGACCATCACAGACAAATATATGAGCAGATCAGAGAGAGAAATCTATTTGACTTATGTCTTCCTAACTTTATTCCTGAATTCCTGTGTAGTTTAGCAGCTTCTAGGTGTGAAAATGTTGTATACTATAGAGTTACAGTGAATTTGTGAATTATTGTCGTTTTCTATTTTTCATTATCTAAACACCCACAGCACAACAGAATACTTTGCTAAGCACAACATTAAACATAATTTCCCTGGGTAGTGTTCTGAACTGGGCAGGCATTATTTTGCACATTTGTTTTTCTCGTTATACTTTATTCTGATATGCACAAACTCTTTCCTTCCAATAAAGTGACAAACATTTTTACAATGCTATTTTTTCTCCAATATATGAGTGATTTCCATTTATACAGAAAATTTCAAATGAGACATTACAACATCATTTCACAGTGAGTTAAAACAATGAAGAACATCAACAAAGCTGAAGGCCACACTAAAGAAGCATCTTTACAGCTTGGTTGAATAGAACATTCTAATTACAACCTTGGTGCTTTTATTACCATATGAAAAGGCTTTTTAAATATTATTTGCAGTCAGAAACCAGACACAAACATGTGTTTTAAAAATTGCCCCAAAATATTGACCATGTTTCTAAGAAAGGAAATGGTAACTATACTGCATTATTTAAAATATTTAGCATTTTTAAAGTATTAAAAAAAGAAGTTATTAAAAAAACACATTGTATAATTCAATATGTCCAAAACAAGACATTTTCACAAAAATAAACATTGAGACCAGAATGTAAATTCCATGAGGACAGAAGCTCTTGTTACTTGCTAGAAATCCCAGGAAGGAGATAGGCACGATTGCCTTCCCCCAGCTTTGGAATTCCAAGCACATTTGTTCTGTCACTAGTCCCTTAGTTTTTCATCAAGTTCAAGACTAAAACCACCTCTACAATTTTTGCCACTGATCTAGAAAAGTGAGAGGAGGAAAGAGAGAAAAGGGAGAGAGAACATGCTTTCCTAAGAAAATTCTCTAATAGAAAAACCAAGACAGAAAACAGAATTCTCATGTTTTAAGGGAGTGCTTTACATACTCCCACTGGTGGTTTTGCAACTGATTGATATTCCCCAAGAGCAGGAGTTCACCAACTGTCCTCCCTGGACTGTCACCAGCAGCAGTAGAACAACACTTGTGAACTTGATAGAAGTGCTTTCTTTTCTTTTCAAATTAAGATAAGAAGTACCTAAAATGTGGGTTATATGTACGGTTTTTTTTTTAAAAAAAAAAGAACAACATGATAACCAAGCACTGTACATTTCTGAGTTCCTACTTCTCATCCTATCTATGAAATCAATTATTCATTAAAAATTCATTTGCAAAATTCAATCCTTTATTTTAATAAAACTTTCACATCTCCTGTAAGGCCCTCAAAATAAAACAAATGATTAGGTGAGGGGCAAATAAAGGGAAAAAAAGAAGCTACTAGTAAGATTTTAATGTTGTTGTTCTTGTTAGGTGCCATCCAGTTGGTTCTGACTCAGTGATCCTATGCACAACAGAATGAAACACTGCCCAGTCATGCTCCATCTTCACAATCATTGTTATGCTTGAACCCATCATTGCAACCACTGTGTCAACCCATCTCATTGAGGGTCTTCCTCTTTTGCTGATCCTTTACCACACATGATGTCCTTCTCCAGGGACTGGTCTCTCCTGATAACATATCCAAAGTACAAGAGATGAAGTCTCACTATCCTTGCTCCTAAGGAACATTCTGGCTGTACTTCTTCCAAGACAGATTTGATCATTCTTCTGGTAGTCCATGGTATATTCAATACTCTTCACCAACACCATAATTCAAATTCTTACTCGGCCTTCCTTATTCATTGTCCACCTTTTGATTGCATGCGAGGCTGTTGAAAATACCATGGTTTGGGTCAGGCTCACCTTACTCCTCAAAGTAACATCTTTGCTCTTTGATACTTTAAAGAGGTCTTTTGCAGTAGATTGGCCCAATCTAATAGGTTGTTTGGTTTCTTGACTGCTATTTCCATAGGCATTGATTGTGGATGAAATTCTCAACAATGTCAATCTTTTCTCGGTTTATCATGATGTTGCTTATTGGTCCAGTTGTGAGGATTTTTGTTTCTTTATGTTCAGGTGTAATCCATACTGAAGGCTGTAGTCTTTGATCTTCATCAGTAAGTGCTTCAAGTCCTCTTTTCTTTCCACAAAGTTGTTCATCTACATATGACAGGGTGTTAATGAGTCTTCCTCCAATACTGATGCCCCATCCTTCTTCATGTAGTCCTGCTTCTTGGATTACTTGTTCAGCATACAGATTGAATAAGTATGATGAAAGGATACAATCCTGACGCTATACCTTTCATTATTTTAGACTGTGCAGTATCCCCGTGTTCTATTCCAACGACTGCCTGTTGGTCTATGTACAGGTTCCTCATGAGCACAATTAAGTGTTCTGTAATTCCCATTCTGTGCAATGTTATCCATAATTTATTATGATCCACACAGTCAAATGCCTTTGCATAGCCAATAAAACACAGGTAAACACCTTTCTGGTATTCTCTGCTTTCAGTTAAGATCTACCTGTCATCGGCAATGATATTTTGCATTCCACATTCTCTTCTGAATCCAGCTTGAATTTCTGGCAGTTCCAACTCGATGTAGTGCCCCAACCACTTTTGAATTATCTTCAGCAAAATTTTACTTGTGTGTGACATTAACGATGTTGTTTGATAACTTGCACATTCTGTTGGATCACCTTTCTTTGGAATGGGCACAAATATGGATCTCTTCCAGTCAGTTGGCCAGGTAGCTCTCTTCCAAATTTCTTGGCATACATGGGTGAGCACCTCCAGCGCTGCATCCATTTGCTGAAACATCTCAATTGATATTCTTCCAATTCCTGGAGGCTTGTTTTTCACCAATGCCTTCAGTGCAACTTGACTTCTTCCTTCAATATCATCAGTTTTTGATCATATGCTACTTCCTGAAATGGCTGAATGTCCACCAATTCTTTCTGGCACAGTGGCTCTCGTGTATTCCCTCCATTTTCATTTGAAGTTTCCTGTGCGTCATTCAATATTTTGTCCTTAGAATCCTTCAAAATTGTAACTCGAGCCATGAACTTTTTCTTCAGTTCTTTCATTTTGAGAAATGCTGAGCACCTTTGTGTTAGTCATCTAGTGTTACTGCAACAGAAATATCACAAGCGGATGGCTTTAACAAAGAGAAATTTATTTCTTCACAGTAAAGTAGGCTTAAAGTCCAAATTCAAGGTGTCAGCTGCAGGGAAAGGCTTTCTCTCTCTGTTGGCATTCTCATCAATCTTCCCCCAGACTAGGAGCTTCTTTGCTCAGGAACCTCAGGTCCAAAGGATACACTTTGCTCCCAGCCCTGCTTTCTTGGTGGTTTGAGGTCCCCCATCTCTCTGCTTACTTCTGTCTTTTATATCTCAAGAAATTGCCTCAAGACACGTGATCCAATACTGCAGGTTGAGTCCTGCCTCACTAACACAACTGCCACCCATCCTCCCTCTTTAACATCATAGAGGCAGGATTTACAACATATAGGAAAATCACACAATACCAGGAATCATGTCCCAGCCCAATTGTTACACACATATTGTTGGGGGGCGGGGGGGACGTAATTCAATCCATGGCAGCTTTCTTCCCTTTTGGCTTTCTATCTCCAGGTCTTTGCACATGTCATTATAATACTTTACTTTTTCTTCTCAAGCCACCGTTTGACATCTTCTGTTCAGCTTTTTTACTTCATTATTTCTTTCTTTCAGTTTAGCTGATGTATGTTCAATAGCAACTTTGAGAGTTTCTGCTGACATCCATTTTGTCCTTTTCTTTCTTTTCTGTTTTTTAACTTATCTTTTTCTTTCTTCATGTATGATGTCACTGATGTCATCCCACAACTCATCTGATCTTTTGGTCATTAATGTTCAATGCATCAAATCTATTCTAGAAATGGTCTCTAAATTCAGGTGGGATATACTGAAGGTCATAATTTGCCTCTCTCGGACTTGTTTTAATTTTCTTTGGCGTCAGCTTCAACTTGCATATGAGCAATTGATGGTTTGTCTGCAGCTGACCCCTGGCATTGGTTGTTCTGACTGATGATTTTGGGCTTTTCCATCATCTCTTTCCACAGATATAGTTGATTTGATTCCTGTGTATTCCATCCTGTTAGGTCTACATGTGTGTAGCCATTTATGTTATTGAAGGCAGGTATTTGCAATGAAGAAGTCATTGACCTTGCAAAATTCTATCATGTGATCTCGGGCATAGTTTCTATCACCAAGGCCACATTTTTCAACTACCAATCTTTCTTCTTTGTTTCCATCTTTCACATTCCAAGGACCATTAATTATCAATGCTTCTTGATTACATGTTTGATCAATTTCAGACCGCAAAAGTTGGTCGAAATCTTGAATTTCTTCATCCTTGGCATTAGTGGTTGGTGCATAAATTCAAATACTGGTCATATTAGTTGAACTTCCTTGTAGGCATATGGATATTATCCTATCACTGACAGCATTTTCCTTCAGGATAAATCTTGAAATGTTCTTTTTCATGATGAATGTGACACCATTGCTCTTCAATTTGTCATTCCCAGCATAGTAGACCACATGATTGTCTGATTCAAAATGGCCAGTACTAGCCCATTTCAGCTCATTAATGCCTAGGCAATCGATGTTTATGCATTCCATTTCATTTTGGATGGCTTCCAGTTTTCCTAGATTCATGCTTCGTACATTCTATGTTCTGATTATTAATGGATATTGCTTCTCTTTTTGAGTTATGCCACACCAGCAAAAGAAGGTCTCAAAAGCTTTACTTCATTCATGTCATTAAGATAAGCTCTTATTTGAGGAGGTAGCTCTTCTCCATTCATATTTTGAGTGCCTTCCACCCTTTGCGGGGGGAGGGGGTGCTCATCTTCTGGCACTATATAAGACAATGTTCCTCTGCTATTCATAAGGTTTTCACCAGCCAATTTTTTCAGAAGTAGACCACCAGGTCCTTCTTCATAGCGTATCGTAGTCTGGAAGCTCCACTGAAACCTGTCAACCATGGGTGACCCTCCAGGTATTTGAAATACCTATGGCATATCTTCCAGCATCACAACAACACACAAGCCACCACAGTACAACAAACTGACAGATGAGCTACAGAAGATGTTGATAGGCGTCTCTTAATCCAGAGCCTTGGCACACACTATTCTCTCTACCAGAAATGGTTTTACCACATCCATTTTGGTTAATTAAACTTTGGTCACTCTTTGGAGCTTTATTTGCTGAAATGACTTTCTCAAGGAAAATGCTCTACCAAAACACTTATTTGGTTAAAGTTTACCTCCAGCATCAGATCTTAATCTCCAGGAGAGTAGAGGCCATGAATGTTTTGGTCATCGTTGTTCCCCAGCGCTTAGCACAAGGTCTGATACTCAAAAAATATTTGCAAATGAGTGAACAATCCTTTAGAGATTGGTAGTTAGTGTGCACTTATAGGTCCCATCTTGTCTCTGAGTACCTCTATTAACCAAATGATCACTCAGCAGGTCATCAAATTGGAAGAGAAATTCCCTTTAATGCTGTTTTGTCAACATTACTCCCTGCCTCGAGCACAGCTAGTAAGATACATTAGTATGGAGTAGTTCCCTACTTGCAGTCAGAAACCAATTATATGGTTTGCAGAATCTGATAAATCTGTGAATATCGCTCTCAGAAAGAGAAATCATATACCCAATACCAAGTGCAAGATAGTAGACATCTTTTAGAAAAAGTCACCATTCTACGAAATAATGAGGTATGGCTCACTCCTTGTTCCATCAATATGTCCTTCAAGTTCTGTATATTCAACACCTTTCTCTTTACTTTCATTTTACTAAGCAGCAAATAAATATGCTCAAATATTCCATCTTCTAAAGCTTTCTATGAAACCCCAAACTAACTACTTTAACCTTCTTATTTTCACAGCCAACTTCTTGAAAGAGTAACCTAAAATTAATTGCTTGATATCTTCACTTCCGTTCACCTTTCTACCCATTACAATCTGATTTCTGGCCTCAATACTCGATAAAAAACAACTAACTCCTAATTAGTCGTTAAGTACAATGGAAACATTTTTGTTGTTGCTTGACCACTATGTGTCATTTGGCTTTATTGAAAAATCTTTCCTATTTTCCTCCCTGGTTTTCCTTCTGTCTCTCGTACACTCTTTTCTCAGTCTCCGTTGTGGAGACTGCCCCTTAGATGTTAATATGCCATGAAGTTCTACACATGACCTTCTTGTCCTATTCCGTGATAATCTCCCTGGAAAATCTCATTCTTATACAAATAGAGGACATACTAGTGATTTCAAAATCTGCCACTCTAGCCCAAACCTCTTTTAAGAAGATACCTACTTATTTTCTCTATGTGGATGGCTCATAGTTACCCCTAACCTGATAAGTCCAAACTTAGCAATCTAGTAATTAGTCTCAACATCTCCTTCTGCCTCACCTCCTACACATAACCATTTCCTACATTCTTTTGAGTCTGCCTCTTAAATATCGCTCACATCTGCTCTTCTTCTCTTTCCCCGAGACTAAAATCTTATTTCAAGCTATTTCTAGTCTGCATTACTCTAATACCTTCTAGGTGGTCTCCAGGCTTCCCAACCCTAAGTCATCTGCCATCAGGACCATACTTCAATATGGTCCAGGGCAGAGGTAGAAATACCTCTAGATTAAAGAGTAATTTCTTCAAAAAAAGATACCATAAGACAATCTTCTACACCCTCTGCTCTAATTCTAGGCTTACCAAGCAATGTTCAGATTTATAATTTGATCTTGTAAGAAGACCTAACAACTCAGATATAAGTTTGAGGTAACATTTATCACATAAGTTGGTATCTCATTGTAAGTTGTAAATTCTAGTGTATAATTCATTCCCTTATGAGTTTGGTAGCAAAAGTCTGTTTCCAAAAATCTGAAAAATTGGTAACATTAAGTTTTTAAATGTGCAAAGTTTAGAACCAGATCAGGATTGATGGTGACCTATGCTAACCATGGAAACTTCTACTGGCAGCTTCCAGTGTGCAAATATCTAATAATGCCTTGCCTGCTCATCTTAGGCATACCTTAACCGTGACATTAATGACATTATGTCATTTTTAAGGGGCAATAAAAGACAATCCTTTCCCATGACCTTATCAGATCTGAAATATTTCATTTTGTTGAGATCAAAGAGGAAGGCTTTTAGGTGGTTCTATGGTTTGTTACTGTGATTCTTGGAGTCATCTGGGAAGAGATCCCTGTTTTGGTCCTGTGGCATCAAGTTCAGGAATGCATTTGCCACAGCCTTTATTACAGCCTTGAAGGTTGTGTCTGATAGACCACACATTGTTCTTTCTTAAGAATATGTACTTTACCCTGTACCTTGTAATCGCATAATCCAATATTGACAAAGCACATCAGGGACAGATGAAATGGCCCCTGGCCCATACCCAGGCTAGGCTACATGTGAACTACTCCAGCCTGGAGTTTAGAGAGAGGCTGTTATACTGGCAAAAGATCTCCTAAGCTGCCAAACTTCTTCCCTTCCATTATTTCACTGACTCCAGAAACAAACTCACTTCCCATAGATTCTACCTTCAAAATGTCTCTTAAATTCACCAGCATCTCGCCATTCTCAAACTGTTACTTCACATGGAACTCTCATAAAGATAGAATAATAGGAGAACATCATGAGATTTGGAATCAGAGAGAGCTAGGCTCAGATACTAGCTCTATCTCTTCCTTATACCCTCTGACTTGAATGGGTCTCTTTTTGAGACTCAGTTTCCTCAGACGCTGAGTAGGAATAATTATTTTCACTTTATTTTATTTATTACTTGGATAAGAGAAAAATAAGAACCACATATCCAGTGCTTTACAGTGCTTTATATGCAGTCAGATATTTAGTCTTTGCAACGATCTTAATACATATGTATTATTAGCATTATTTTATAGGTAATAAAACTGTGGCACAGAGTTCTTTCCCTTGGCCAACCAAATAAAGTTTTTCTTCTTTCAAAAAAAAAAAAAAAAAAACTGGCACAGGGAAGTTAAGTAACTTGGAAAAGTTCACACAGCTAGTAAGTGAAGGCGCCAGGGTTTAAATCCAGGTAGACCGGCTTCAGAGCCAGCATTCTCAACCACTATGCTTTATGTACATGCAAAATGCCTAGCATAGTTTTTGGTGCACAGGAGATGCTAGTAAACCTCTCATTAGAAAAAGTGCAGTGGCCTCTCTTAACGATTTTCCTTCACTTGGCTATTCTCTTCCAATGTATCCTGCAAGTTTTCCTAGAGCCAGCTCTCTGAAATGCAAATCTTATTATGTCTCTGATTAAAAAATAAATATATAAAAAGTGTACAATATTTTCCCATTGTCTAAGGAAAAAAGTTTGAACCCTTAAGTATGACATTCTAAAAAAGAAATCCATAATTTGATTCCAACCTACCTTTTCAGAATCATCTTTTGACACTCCACGTTCTAGTCACACTTCATTTTATGTTTGGTGTAGGAGGTTACTCACCATTTCTCAATTCTCTTGTACATTTTATTACCTCTACCTGCCTGTTTTTCTTCTCCTTCTACACTCCATGCTTTTGCAAGGTATCCTTAGCCCTTTGACTCCACTCTGAGGGTACTCCATTGTTATTGTTACTTTCTCTGAGCGCCATAGCAATTTATTTATGCATATAACTTCCCAGCCACGAGCCTGTGAAAATGAACATACACATGATCCATTGTATTCTTGGTGACCAGAGAATTAAAGTTATGGTTTGTTTTGTACTGCTTCTGTGGGAGTACAAGGAAATCCCCTTCTGTTATGGGAACAGTTGAGTAGAAAGGTAAATGTTGCTGTAGTTCATCAGGAAGGAATAAGACTCTTCCTCCATCCTTCCTACTTCAAGGAAAGTAAACACCCTCTTTATGCTTTTAAAGATTTTTGATGACAGAAGACTTCCTGAAAGGAAACAAAGCTCTTAGTAGGAAGAAGTTCCTGAATAAACCCTTTGCTTTTGGTGGACTAATACAGGGAAGCAGTCAAATCCCTGAGTGGCTGCCTGGGACTGGCTAAAGGATTAGTGGGTATGTGTTCCTCAAAGGATGAATACCTAAATTCACTCATGTTTTCATTAGCAGGACTTTAGAGAAGAAATGCATGAAAGTTCCAGGAAATAAGAGTGGCGGCTAAGTGACCAAGCTTAGCATGGAGGGAGGGACCTAGAAGAAGAACTCCCCAGAGTAAGGACTACCAACAGAAGATACACAGACAGGCCTGGCGCAGTGCAGCAAGGAGTTAAGATAGTCATGGCAACATCAAACGTCCCCACTTGATTGCAGCTGTCTAGTTATTTGCCTAGCCAATGACTCTATCTCATTTTTGGCCCACTTAATGCTTGGGAGTGGGTCCCTGGGTAGTGCAAATGGTTAAGAGCTTGGCTGCTAAAAACTGGTTGGAGAGTTGAATCCATTCAAAGGTGCCTTGGAAGAAAGGTGTGGTTATCTACTTCTGAAGGATCACAGACATTCAAAACCCTGTGGAGTACAAGTCGACTATGAAACACACAGAATTGCCATGAGTCAGAATCAACTTGATGGCAACTTTTTTTTTTTTAATTAAGTCTTGAAGTCCTTTCATGATTCAGGTAAACCCCAAGAGTGTGATAATGGGGTTCTTGCTGATAAGGCATCTGGGGTTTTTATCTAATTGAGAATGAAAAATATGACACAATTTGTATGACAAAGTATGAAACAGTTCATGCCCTTATTCTGTATCCTGTTTGGCACTTAGGATGATGTCTTCATATATGTCAATTTTATCTCCTAAATATCTCTTGAATGTGTCCATGTCACTTCATTTTCACCTACCAGGCTAGTCTAAAATACAACTGTCTCTCACCTGGATCATTGCAACCACCTTTCTCAATGAGTTTTCCTGCTTTCACTTGCATTCTTCCAATCCATTCTTAATACAAGAGCAATCATTTCAAAATAAAAGTCCAGTCACACCAACCCTTTATTTAGAACTTGTCAATGGCTTCTCATTGCTCTTTGGATGAAGACAAAAATCCATAGTTCTCAGCCTGACCTAGCCCCTGTCTGCCACTTGAGCTTTATCTCATATCACACTTGCATTTGAACTCTAGGCTCCAGCCACCCTGACCTTTCAGCTCTTCCACCCTTGAAACCAAACACGTGCTTGTTCTCTCTCTATGGGACATCCCCACCTGTGAAGGAATCAAATACTATTCATATTTCAGATCTCAGCTCAAATGTCAGAAGAGTTCCAAGAATCCTGCCTGTCACTCCCACGTACTCATACACACACATGCCCAGACAGGTCTCAATCCCAGCATTACTTGCTTCCCAACTTCTGGTACTTTTCCATTATATCACTTATTGCAGTTTTCAAATACAGGTTATTTTTTGCGGTGGTTCGTTCGATGGCTATCTCTTTAATAAATATTTAGTCTGTTTTAGTCAGCAGTCTGTCTTTCACCAAGCCTAATACTTAATGCCAAAAAATCAAACCAGTTGCCGTTGATTCCTAGTCACAGCAACCCCACGTGTTTCAGAGTAGAACTGTGCTCCACAGTGTTTTCAATGGCTGTGATATTTAGGAAGCAGATCACCAGAACTTCCTCCCAAGACATCTCACGGTAGATTTGAGCCACCAACATTTTGGTTAGTAGCTGAGTGCTTAACCATTTACTCTGCCCAGGGACTCCTCTAGTGCTTGACAAACCCCAAACCAATCCTGTTGTTGCTGAGTCAATTCCAACTCACAGTGACCCCATAGGAGGTATTTTAATATATATTTGTAAAATCAGTCCCTACTTCGCACAATTATAAAAACTTAGAAATGGTATTTGGGGATAAAACCAAGATTTAAAATGGGCGTAAGGAAGAAGATATTTGTGTGGTGGTACATTGAAGAAGATGAAATCAGGTGAGAAAAAAAGAAGCTGATCATAGAACAGCTCTTTAGTGGAGTCTGGAAACTCCGCAGCTGAGACATGTATACAGGTATTTACTGAGATGGAATCAGGGAGGCAGAAGATCAGGGGGGCTTTAAGAATGAAACCCAGGGAGACAGGAAGTGGATCTCTGAGGCAGGGAACAACAACTCCCAGGCCATAAACTCAGAAATGCTTTCAACGTTTGGGTGAGAGACCAGATGCAAGGGTAAAATAACTGTGCGTATAACTGAATAATAAAGTAAATGAACATTTAGTTGTGACCACAAAGAAGACCAAAATAATTCCCATTGGATAGAATATGTAAATAGAAATTAGTTTTGCTGAGTGCAGAATTACTAATCATGGTGATATAAAATATAAAAAGTGTTTGTATTGTCTTTAGTGTAGCATTTTATAGTTTTGTTTCCAGAAACAAATATATGTAATTACTTTTATACATACTTTCCTGACTTCAGTTTCATTTATCTATTTTATTTTTCATCAGATCTTAAAGATCTCAACTGGGGATTCTCCTCCTATATTCAGGAATAAAATGCTAGCAGTATGGGGTATAACAGCCTCAGCCTGTCCAGTCGTACCATTGGTAGGTGTACTGGCCAGCAGCCAACTGTCAGCTTTGCACCTCTTAGCCTGAGGGCTTTCTCTGAGTTCAAGCTGCCTTGCTAGTGAAGGATGGAAGTGCCAGACAGTTAACTCCTCCTTCCCAATTCCTAGCAGCCCTCAACCAAACCCTCATTTTATGGGTGGGGTAACTCTGAGGTACATATTCTACTCCGGCTTCCAGAGTTGCCCAGTGGGAATAAGTCTCAGTGAGGGCTTGGTATTCCAGTAGTAGAATTCTTACTTTCCATGATGGAGAACTGAGTTTGATCACTGGCCAACACACCTCATGTGCAACTACCATGCATCTGTCATTGGAGGCTTGTGTGTTGCTATGATGCTGAACAGGTTTCAGGGGAGCTCCCAGACTAAGATGGATTAGGAAGAAAGGCCTAGAGATCTACCTCCAAAAATCAGCCAGTGAAAACTCTATGGATCACAACAGTCTGGACCCCAACCAATCTTGGGGATGGCCAAGTACTGAGCAGCTTCTGCCCTGCATGGAGTCCCCATGAGTCATGGGCCCACTTACTGGCAGCTAACAATAAGAACAACATTTACAGTAGTAATTTGCTAGATGGTTGTTGTTATTAGGTGACTGTCAAGTCACTTCTGACTCATAGCGAAGCTATATAAACCAGAACAAAACACTGCCCAGTCCTGCGCCATCCTCACAATTGTTGTTATGCTTGAGCCCATTGTTGCAGCCACTATGTCACTCTTGTCTTGTTGAGATTCTTCCTCTTTTTCACTGATCTCACCATTATTGGCTGCTTTTGCTGGCCCATCTCACTTTCCCACTCATCTCCCACTCTTTTCCCTACTCGCACCTCCAAAATGAGCTACGCGCATTCACATCTTTGTCTCAGGGCCTTCTCCTGGGTGAATCCAAACTAAGACAGTGAGGAAACAACCTGGAACTCCTGCAGACCTTTCCTAGCACTTATTCATGTTATTGTTGTGGTTTTACATTCTTCTCCTCAATTTAAATTCCTTGAGAAAAGAGGCCATTTCTTAAAATTTCTAATTCTTATCTAGAGTAGCCTATATGATACTGCTTCATGCCATCAGTAAATGAGAATAATATTAATGGCTGACTCGTGTAGCACTGTCATGCTGGACACCATTCTAAGGGATCATTCATTAACTCGTTTACTCCATGCAACAAACTTATGAGCGCATGCACTAAACAGACTCACTTCAAATACAAGTCTGTCTTAATGCTGAGATTTACTAACAATTAGTAAAGGAAATGAGAAACAAGCCACAGTCACTGATGTGGTATCTGAGAGTCCCTGAACTACTGAATGTGACTTCCTTTCCCTGTACTGGAATGAATTTTGGTTTTGAATTAATAGAAAAATACTATGTGTGAAGTACAATTAAGCTCATGGAAGCAGCTTAGTCTTGGGTGCTCCCGTATTTATATCTCCTTAATCACATAGCTAAGAGTCCACATTATCTAGTAATTTCTATTCTCCAGTGGAGCTATGACTCATAAATCTATAACTTAGGGGTCTGTTTATAATAGGCAATTGACACAGACCAGGTAGATCCTCCTCAAAGCCTTCTTAGAAAAAGACTTAGAAGAGAATAGGTCCTAAAAGCCCCTAATGTTACCTTGCAACTATTAAAAACAATTAGTATGTTTGATATGGTCAGGTAAATATTGCCTGAAGCATCTCTGAAGAAGGGAAAACTGAGTTACAAAACTATCGTT